>NC_081295.1:143970000-146470000 GCF_030435805.1 Mustela lutreola | reverse complement strand
ACCCAAGATTGCTTGAAGTAGGGCAGATTCTCCAAAGGAAGTTCTGGGTAGTGTATCTGGTCAGGATAGGATAGGTTCTGCCACTGTAATAAGCAAGCCTAACATGTTGGTGGTTTAAGACAATCAAGACTTTTCTTGCTTATGTTTCTATTTTTTTTTAAAGATTTTATTTATTCATTTGAGAGAGAGAGAGCACAGGCAAGGGGAGCAGCTGGCAGAGGGAGAGGGAGAAGGAGGCAAGGAGCAAGGAGACCGATGTGGGGCTCCATCCCAGGACTCCAAGATCATGAGCTGAGCTGAAGGCAGAGGCTTAACTGATTGAGCCACCCAGGTGCCCCATTTCTTGCTCATGTTTGATGCAGGTCAGCGGGAAGTCTCTGCTCATGGTGGTCACTCCTGGGCCTAGGTTAATCGAGTGCTTTATTGCTGGGGCAGAGGGAGGAGGCTGCATCAGGGGGAGAAGACACCAGGAGTCAAACGTTTCCACCTGGCAATGACGTGCTCCACTTCCCACTGCACTGGTGAGAGCAAAGCAAATGGTGAAGTCTAGCCTTGAGGGGCTAGAAATGTGCAGTCCTCTTGAGTGCCTAGAAGGAGAGGGGAACTGTGTCCGTGAACAGCAGTGATGGCTGCCACATCAAAAACAGGCGCAGAGAGGTCATCAACAAATAGTCAAGGTGATACTTTTGAAATCATGACCCCCCAAAATGGCAATGAACCAGAGAGCACCCGCTTTGAGTCAGGCCATCCAGGCTGGAGTATGACTGAAATTTACTAGCTCTGTGTCTCTAGGCAAGGAGTCTTGGAGCGTCTGTTTTCTCAACTGTAAAACTAAGGGTAATAGTATTTATTATGCAGGGTCTTATGCATTCAATGAAAGAATATGTGTGAAGGCGCATTGTATATTTGTGACTGCCATGAGTTCCCTAAGAGTTATTTTAACTCTTCTTTGACTCCTTTTACCTATATAAAACCTTAATATAAGCTCTTGTCCTTTCTGGAATGAGCTTGGGAAGGCAATTGCTGACTCTGACTTTGACCTCTGCTCATCACTCTGACCCCACTGCGCTCTCTGAAAATGTAGAAGGATGATGGGAATGGTCCTGGTTTTTCAAATAGTTGCCAAGGGGAAAAATGCTCCTCTGTCTCATTTGTGCTTTCTTTTCACACCTGTGATAGTGGACTATTTCCTCATCCATGATAGGTAGTTTTCATTTCCTAAGGGTTTTCGTAACATGAGCTTTCTGAATGACTCAAGGGGAACAGGTTGGCTGGGACATGGTCCGATGGCAAATATTCCTTCCTGAAAATCCAAAGATCTGGGTCCCATTTGGGACTTTGCCCCCTGTAAGTTGCTCGAACGCGGGCAAATCAACCAGCCCATTCAGCCTCATCTGCTGATTTGTAAAGCGCAGATGGAAATTCCAGCCTCATCTTCCACAGAGGACTTTTGGGAGGAAAAAGGAATTAATATTCCCATTCTATATCCCCACATACGCATAGAATACTTTCAAGGTGGGAACAAGGCACAGAGCCAGGTGCTGAGGGGAAATCAGTTAATTGGATGTGTGAGATACGTGTGTGCCTGTGGCCTCTTTGGCTCTCCTGGGAGGAGGCAGGGGCTTAACCTCGAGTAGCAGCGAGCATTTTGGCTATCCTAGGTACTACAGACCCGGAGGCAGCATGTGGGTTGGGAAGACAGGTGCTCTATGGAGATCACACTGGCTGCTCCCCTCTCGGGATCCCTCTCTGCTTTAGTGGCCCCATCAAGAAAAGCTGGAGGTAGGCGAATGTGCATGAGATCATGGTGTTCATATGGGAACCCCAGCCAGCATATGGGGGATACGCCAGCCTGACAACTTACCTGAACAAGGAGCAAAAGAATGCTCTTCTGGGCTTTTGCAAATCTTTCTTCTGACCCAGCTTCCCAATCCCGAGAGGGGTGAGGGGTGAGTCTTACAATAGCCTGTTCAGTGGAAGCGGGGTCACCCCACCTGCTAGCTGGGTGCTTCATGCCCTCACAGAGCACCTTGACGATGCCTCTGTCCTTTCCCACCTCTGATTCACCAGTGGCTCCCCCGGTAGTTTTGCTGGAACAGGACTTTGGGTGAGGGCTAATTAGATAATGCCTGTGAAGCACTTGGAGCTCCTTGGAGACACGCTAGCTCTCGATGTATTATTAATAGTGGTGAGCACAGTGTTTTCAAACAAAGACGTGCCTACTTAAATGCCTGTTGGTGGTGATGGAGGGTGCAGAGGAGGGGCAGGAGAGCACAGCCCAGTCCAAGAATGCCTGTCCTTTGGGAAGGCCTTCAGCTCCCCATCGTGTGATCTGGGGTCAGGACAGAGGTGGGGAGTGGCATTCCAAGATGGGAATTTGTAGGGCATCTCGTCAATAGGCAGGCAGTCCTCGTGTGGACAGTGCGAGCTGGGCAAAGGGTAATTCCAGCTAAACCAAGGAGAGAAAGCAGCCTGCATGCCAGCCAGGCTGTGTCCCATCACGGTCGTTTCCAATCAAGGGGATTGTGCCAGCTTCCAGGAGTCCTGCCTGAGCTGGCTGGCATTCCTTTGAGAGAAGTCAAATGGCTGGTCAGTAAAGGACTAATTTGGGGGTGTCAATTCCTATGTTAGGGGTTGTGACTCCTCCCACGGGAGGATTTGGCTTGGAGAACTCACACCTCTGTCCCTGGTGACCCCTATGGTTGTACCAGTGGGTGCATATCCCCTAGAAGACCGGCTGAAGTCTCTTATGGACTGAGTGTGTGTATCCCCTCAGAATTCCTATGGTGAAGTCCTACCCCCTGCTGTGATCACGTTTGGAGGTGATTCGGGTTTGGAGGTGAGGTCATGAGGGTGGACACCTTCATAACGGGATTGGTGCCTTTCTAAGAAGAAATAGTAGAGAGCTTTCTCCCGTTGTCTCTCCACCATACGAGGAGGACACAGCAAGAAGGTAGCTGTCTGCTCGCCAGGAAGAGAGCCCTCACCTGAAGCTGAGTTAGCTGGCACCCTGCTTTCGGGCTTCCGAGCCCCCAGAGTGTGAGAAATAAACATCTGTTGTTTCAGCTCCCCAGTCTGTGGTACTTCGTTACGGCAGCCGAGCTGACTGAGACCAAGTCCTCACCTCCAGTCCCTCAGAAGGAGGCCTTATTTGGAAATGGGGTTATCACAGAGGTCGATGAAGTCATTGCTTGAGATGGCTGGGCCCCTGATTCAGTGTGACTGGTGGTGTCCTTGTAAGAAAAGGAGGGGCACCGGGGTGGCTCAGTCAGTCGAGCGTCTGACTCTTGGTTTCGACTCAGGTCATGATCTCGTGGTCCTGGGATCGAGTCCCGCGTCGGGCTTTGTGCTCAGCGCTGAGCCTGCTTCAGATCTCTCTCTCCCTTCAGTTCACTCTTCTCCCTCAAATGAATAAATAAAATCTTAAAAAGAGGAGGGGGAGGAGGAGGCCGGGGATGGGGACGATGACGAGGACGAGAAAAGGAGAAGAAATTCAGGCATACACTGAGGGCACAAGGTGAAGACCCACAGCGAGAATGCCCTGGGAAGACAGCAGACACCTCCAGGCTCGCAGAAAGCCCGGCCGCGGCAAGCAGGCCTCAGCCTTCTTTGTTTCTCTCTTTCGGGAAGTCCGTTCGCTGGGCCTCTCCGGTTCTCACACTGAGGCCAGGCCCTGTGCTGCCAAGGCCTCACACAGAATGTTCCCAGATACAAAAGAGCTTAGAAACCCAGCGGCTTGGGGCCAGGGAAAGGCAAAGCCGCCTTCCTGTTTGGTGAAAGGAACAAGCATCTCTGAATATCAAAAATCACACTTTGTGATTTTTCCTCACGATGCTTCAGGTGACATTTGTATTAGAGGGTCCCTGATTTCATCTTAGGTCAGTCCCATCACTTCCCAGAGGGAAACGGGTGGGTTTACCATGGGTTAGTAAGATCCTAATAACCTAGACCATCAGGCGGGTTCGGGTGTTGAACGGTCTTCACTGGGCCTGGCTGTCACCCGCTTGCCCCCAGGGGTGGAGTTTACACCCCGCTCAGTGTCCCCTTTCTCCCCCCTTCCCTCCAACTCCCGCTGAACGATTCCCAATCACGGGGCCTAAAAATAGGTAACTTTCAGGCGACCAAACCCAAATTTCTGTTTGTCATGAACAAACCCAACAAAGCAGATCGTGTTACCAAAGCCAGTTGTACTGTGTTATTTAACCTAGTAATTAAGAGTCTTAGAGCTGGCTTTCCTATGGCCACTTAACCACCAGCACCCCCTTCCTGGTTCTGGGCAGAGGCGACAGAGCAGCGGGGGGATGTGAGGCCACAGACACCTGGCATTCGCTGGGGGTAGATCGCCTTTCACAGTAAGCATAAACCTCCAGCGACCTCAAGACCACAGTCAACCTCTAGAAGACCTGTTCAAAATAGCACCCTGGGGCTTTGCCTTCGGGGAATGCCCTCCCCCACTGGGATCCTTGCCTCGCTGGGAGGGGCTGATACCATTCACCCGGGGAAAGAAAGCCTTCTTTATTTGGGTCGGTGAGGCTGCCCAGTTGACTTAAACCAGCCCAGCTTTCTGCCTCCAGATTATAAGAGCCAGTATCATTTAGCTGGAGAAGAGATACAGAAACTTGCATGGGAATAACTCATTTTTTTTTTTTTTCTCAATTTGGGTTGCCTAAGGCAGAACGGCCCTAAGGCATGACTCCTGGTTATTAAAAATGCTCTCGTTTTTAAAGGTCTGTGGATGCTAATAGAAACCAGCCCCCATGGTAAAAACAAAACACAAGTATTAATTAATGGCACTAGATAAGGATTTTATTTAGAACAGGTGGTCTGCATAGGTTTTTGCTGGTGTGGGCATGGAAAGCATTACGGGGAGCTTTGAGGAGGGTGGGCTTCTGGAAAGCTTATGGGTAGGTTAGTTTATGGGCGAAACTAGTCCTAGGTAGTGACCGGGGAGAGACCTTGTGCAGGGCACTGAGGGGGATGAGTTAGGAGTTGTTCCTCCTAAGGGCCTGGAGACAATAAGGACTTTTGTGGTATATCCCTTAGACAATACTCTGACTGTATCATCATATTGAATCTGGATTACTCCTACTTAGAGCCGCAGAGTAACTTGCTCGTTTCCCCTGGCCAGAAAGGCCCACGCTACCATATGGATCCAAGTCTGCTTAGGACACATCACACCAGCCCTAACGCAAGGTGGATTGTGATAACTGGTGTCAAGCCCATTCAGCAGGAGCCAGGGGAAGGAGAAATTGATTCCCACCCGGAAAGTTCAAAGTTCGACAAGATTCTGAGGTGGAGGGAGCATGTGAGCTGGTCTTTCAAAGGTAGTGAGATTATGATAGGCAAAGACAACTGCAGGGTATTCTTGGTGGAGAGCAAACCAGCTCCAGCAAGAATTCCAAAGGAGGCAAGTGCGGGGTTGCGTAAGGATTGGGAATGACCTGGAATGGCAGGTCTGAAGAATGTGTGGTGGAGATGGTCCGACAAGGTCGTACTGTCAAGGGTCTTGAATGCTGCCCTAAGGGACTTGGATTTTATGCTCTTAAGCAAGGGGTAGCGATGGGATCACATCTAAAGAGGAGGGCGTAATTAGAGCTGTTTTCTGGGGAAGATAATTCTGATAACAGAATTCTGATAACAGAATTATCTGATGGGTTGATGGGCTGTCAGGGATAAGACTGAGACCCAGAAAAAGCAGTTGGTAGTGTGACCTGTTGAGAGCTGGAACCAGAGCAATGGGAGTGAAAGAAAGGACAGAATCCATCAGAAGTTTGAATCAACAGGACTGGACCACTGGGAGACTGGAACGGGGTCAGACTTCAAAGGGCCCCGAGTTTGGTTTGTTTCTCTGCTGCTGTATTTTGAAATTCTTGGTCATTTTTGAGTAAGGGGTCCCTACATTTTCATCTTGACTGGGTTTCACAAATGTTGTAACTGGGCCTGTGCCTAGAAATCCCTGCTCTGTCTTTTATAGGCTGTAAGGTTGTCAGTGGGTCATGTACTGCCGGGTTTCCTCAGTTTCCTTGTCTGCAAAATGAGATTAATAATCAATATAGGGTTCTCAGGAGGCTGGGAGAACAGCATGTTAATAACAACCACTTTTGAGTGCTTGCATGAGAAATTCAATAATTATGACACCTTATGACATCATTATGACACATTATGACATTAAAAATAGTAGGTACTATTTTTATCCTGATTTTACAGGAAACAGACTCAGAGAGGCCATGCCATTTCTTAAATAATAATAATTTTTAAAAGATTTAATTAATTAATTTATTTGACACAGAGGGAGAGACAGCAAGAGAGGGAACACAAGCAAGGGTAGTAGGAGAGGGAGAAGCAGGCTTCCTGCAGAGCAGGGAGCCTGATGTAGTTCTCCATCCCAGGACCCTGGGATCATGACCTGAGCTGAAGGTAGACGCTTAACAACTGAGCCACCCAGGTGCCCCTCAAATAATTTTTTTTAAAGATTTACTCATTTATGAGAGAGAGAGAAAGTACACATGAATGGGGGGAGGGACAGAGGGAGAGAATCTCAAGCAGACTCCCCACTGAGTGTGGAGCCCCACACGGGGCTCGATTTGATGACCTATGAGATCATGACATGAGCCGAAACTAAGAGTTGAATGCTCAACAGACCGAGCCACCCAGGCACCCCTGGAGCCACCCAGGCACCACTTCTAACTGGTGGAGCTGGGGTTCAATTCCTGGTCTGCCTAACTCTAGAGCCTGTGCTGGCCCCATGCTCAACATTGCTTAACTGTGTCATTGTCACTACAGTTATGATTAATGAGTGTGGATGAGGAAGTGATAGCAAAGAGGCAGAAGTGACCTGGGTGACTGGATGGGCAGGGCTGCCTTTCCCTGCAGAGCGAGCGGAACCCAGGAGAACTCCCCAGTGGAGGTAGGGATGGAATGGTGAACATGGCTTTGGGCAGCCTGCCTTGAGACATTCTGGTTTCTCATTCCATGCATGATCTCAGCTAGCTTTCGAAATAGCTCTATCATGCACGTTTTATTTCTGATGGTTCCTAAGGTATGAGCTGAGTCAGCATAGTGGGTAATGCTTCTAGGGAGACTTCCTGTTCCCAGGGTAACCAGGAGGCTAAAAATGCCAAGAGTTGGGAATGAGTCCTACTGGTGGAAATTAAGATATCTTCATATGCCAGGAGACTGGCATGATTCCCACCATAATCTTGTACTGGTGACTATGTCTGGCTGCACCTCCCCACCAGAGACAAGCAAGAAAAGCTGGATGACGTGTGGAGGTGTCTTCTCGTGCATGGTGTCAGAGCACACAATTCATTTCTTGCACTGTCCTCCTGATTCATCATTTGCAGCTCATTGAGATGGAACTCATTAGGTCGCTTCCAGAAAGCAGGGTGCGAGCAGCTGAGGGACATAGGGAAATGGAGAAGTGCTAAATGTTAGGGTGTGCTGGGAACCGGTGGGGAGATAGGAACAACATCCCACCAGTCAAGGAAAGGGGCCAGGACAGGGAGAAAAGATGACCTGCTTTCTGTCACCACTATAATGAACAGAGCTGGCTTTTGCGGCTCTAATGTCAGTGAGCTGAGGGCCCCTAAGGGTCTTGGCAGACAGAAGAAGTGGGCCCAGAGATCAGCATGATTGTTCCTGGGCCTTCTACAGGTGCACTGGGATCTCCCTTCCCTGCCAGGTGTGTTTCTGGATTGTTCAGGACCTTGTCCATCTGACTTTCTGTATACTTTTCCTAGATGGGTTTAGCACCTTAGGAGGGTGAATGACAGTATATGGAAGTGGAAGCATTAGGAAGCCCTATACTCCCAAAGGTGCTAGGTCTAGGAATGTGCCTGGGCTTTAGAATGGTCCAGAAAACTGTTTGAAAAAGGAGTAGCAGGTGCCTGGGTGGCTCAGCTGGTTAAGCAGCTGCCTTCGGCTCAGGTCATGATCCTGGGGTCCTGGGATTGAGCCCTGCCTCAGGCTCCCTGCTCAGCAGGGAAGTCTGCTTTTCTCCTCCTTTGCCCCTCCCCCTGCTCTTGCTCTCTCTCAATTAAATAAATAAAATCCTTTAAAAAGAGAGAGGATAGATATAGTGACCATTGATCAAGCACTTAGATGATTCAGACATATGCCAAGCACTTTGTGTGAACTATCAGATTTATTCCTCCTAACATCCCTATATAGCCCTGTATTCCTAGATGGGGTTTAATGGGCTTAACAGTGAGTATTCTTTTGGCTGCAAGTAATGGAAAACCCAACTCAAAGTGGCACAAGCATAAGAACTCTATTGACTCACACAGCTCACAGGAAGTCCAAGGGCAGGATAGGCTTGAGAGTTGATTGGTCTTAAGCCCATAGGAATGACTTCAAAGACCCAAGTATTTTCTTTCATTTTTGTTTGTTTGCTTTTTGTTTTGTTTTGTTTTTAGGAGAGCTGGGGGGAGTGGCAGAGGGAGTTGGGGAGAGAAAACCCCAAGGAGGCTCCATGCTTAGTGTGGAGTCTGATGCAGGGCTCAATCTCATGACTTTGAGAACATGACCTGAGCTGAAATCAAGAGTCAGATGCTTAACTAAGCTACCCAGACACCCTGACTCAAGTTCTATCTCTCTGCTCTGCCATTAGCAGTATGGACTTCATTCTAGGGCTGGGTCATCTCAGGGTTGAAGGTTGGTTGTCAGCAGCAGTCAGAGCTTCTTGCTTTCTGCCTACAGGATGGAGTTGCATTTGGAAATTGTCTTGCTCTAAGCCAATCCCCTTGTGTCTTTTTTTTTTTTTTTTTTTTAAGATTTTATTTATTTATTTATTTGAGAGTGAGGAAGCGAGTGAGCGAGCATGAGCATGTTGAGGGGCAGAGGGAGAAGCAGATCCCCGCTGAGCAGGGAGCCTGATGTCGGGCTTGATCCCAGGACTCTGGGATCATGACCTGAGCGGAAGGCAGAAGCTTAACCGACTGAGTCACCCAGACTCCCTGCCAATCCCCTTGGGTCTTATTGGTCTGGTCTGTATCATACATCATGAACTGAAGAGCAGGATAAAACCACTTTGATTGGTTCCCATGAATCCAGACCCACATCCGGAGCTAGAGAAGTTGCAGTTAGTTTCTCCTGAGTGACACTGGCTGCATGAAGGAGAACAAAATCAGGAGTCTGTCTGGAAGGCGGAATTAGGGACATGAATGTCGGGGAGGCCATCAATAATACCTACTAAAATGAGGTTAACTAACTTGCCCAAGATTGACCTTGAGCAAATCGGCTTTATTCTTTTTTTTTTTTAAATTTTTTTTTTATAATTTTTTTTTTATAAACATGTATTTTTATCCCCAGGGGTACAGGTCTGTGAATCGCCAGGTTTACACACTTCACAGCACTCACCAAAGCACATGCCCTCCCCAATGTCCATAACCCCACCCCCCCTTCTCCCCCAAATCAGCTTTATTCTTAACCGCAGTACCATATTGCTTACTGTCTCTTCCAGCTCAAACATTCCACATGTCAATCGGTTAGAACATTTCAACCGATATAAGGAAAGAGTGTATATAAATGCTCTTTTTATCCCTGACACATATAACTTCTCTAGATAGCTGTTTTTCAAATATTTAATAAGTTCTAGTTAATGCTGAAGAACATTTTGGTATAAGACATCTGATTGTCAGTTTATGAGTGAGGTATTTCCGTTTCTCAGTTCCAGATCTCTTTCTGATCCCAAAATATGCAAGTATATGGGATTTCATTCCAAGCAAGTCATAAAAGCAAATAGTTTATTTATAATAAAAGCTGGGGAAACAGAACAACATTTATCTTCCCTTCAGTTCATTTTTCAAGACAAACTCCCCCAATTCACCTTTGATTGGGAAAAAGAACCAGAAGCAATGTATGAGTTAGACAGTTATCAGTTTCAACAACAGCTCAAGCTGACTTAAATAATAAATGGAATATATTGACTTGCACCTACAGAAAAACCCGGAGCTCAGCAAGCTTCCTTTAGCTCAGTAATGTCACCAAAGATCCTGTTTATTTCATTCTCTCCCATGTGTCCTTTGTGGTTATTCTTTCTTTCAAGGCTGGCTCACCTCAGGGTCATGTCCCATGACTCCTAGGCTACCTCCTTCTTCACATTTGTTGACAAAGGGTGTCCCTCGACCTGGGAGACTTCATTCCCCCAAATCCCCAGTAATGTCTCCTTGAAGCTTATTGGCCTGAACCATCTGTGTGGCCCGGAAGAGGGCATAGGCTGATTGGCTTGGCTTACTCTGTATCACAAACCTCACTAGGCTTAATCCTCAGTGTCCAGCCTGGACCCAGGGCCTATAGGAAAGGGACAGGGAAATGACACTGAGAATGTAACCAGGGCCTATAGGAAAGGGACAGGGAAATGACACTGAGAATGTAACCCACAGAAGTCAACTGCAGGAGTTTACAGGAGTAGGTGTTTGCCTATAGTCGATCAACTGTCCCTCACAGAATATGCTTCACAGTCACGGGCATCCCAGAAACAGTGTAGATGATAGTGTAATAAGAAGGCAGTAAGAGGAGAAGAAAGAGAAAGAGAACAATAATCAAACTGTAGGCACAGGTCATTGGGATTTAGCAAGAGTTCTCTAGCCAACCCAAAGTGTCTGTGGGCGGAAAGTTGAAAATCATGTCCTGACCAGGCTTGCTGAGTCATTCCTACCCCCAGAACCTCCTCCTCCCTCCTCTGTATTATGGGACATTCTCTTCCAAGCCTCTCCGAGAGTCTCAGACTCAATTTAATTTTTCTTACGTTTATCTGAAGCTCTAGCCATGGGTGAGTACTGCTCCGAAACCCTTCTTGGTGTGTTGGATACTTGGTTCATTTTTTTTTTTTTTTTAAAGATTTTATTTATTTATTTGACCGAGAGAGAGAGATCACAAGTAGGCAGAGAGGGAGGGAAGCAGGCTCCCTGCTGAGCAGAGAGCCCGAGGCAGGTCTTGATCCCAGAGCCCTTGAAATCATGACCTGAGCCAAAGGCAGAAGCTTTAACCCACTGAGCCACCCAGGCCAGGCACCCCTGGATACTTGGTTCTTGATACCAAGGACCTTGATATTAAGTATCAAGGCCTGGGACTGACCCAGATTCATCTTTAAACAGTGTGTCTTGAGCTCAGAGCCAGCTGCAAACAGAAAGACTCGAATCCCAGAGGGCCCATGGCTGTTGGGCTTGTCATTCATTGATTCATTGATTCATCTATTCATCCTTTCATGCATCCATTCCCTCATTTTACAAGTGCTTACTGAGCATCTACTACATGCCAAGCATTAGTCTATGCACTGGATTTGCAGAATTAAATAAAACTCTCAGAGTCTCTGTCACATGAAGCTTTCATAGTAGTGGAGAAGATCAAATTTTAAAAAGTGTATTTATACTATAAAGTTAAGCAATGAAAAATGTGATGAAGAAAAATCAAGCAGGATAAGGGCAAAGAACGCATGTGGGGGATTGTTCTTTTTGATCATGTGGTAAGGGAAGGTCTCCCTGAGGAAGGACCAGCATGCCTCGCCTGCCAGTACTCAACACAGAGGGGAATCCCTGAATAATGAATTAATTTGTGACATGGTTCGGTAGACCCAGAGATGGGGCTCTCTCGACACTCTCCCTGGAAACAGGCCTGTTTTGTTCAATCCAGACTGAGTAAAAGTCTTTGGTCTTTAAAAAAAGGGATCAAATAAAGCGTTCCACCTTAAAATGGAAAGGGCAAAAATGCAAAGGGTTAGGTATATAAATACTAATTTGCCTTTGAATTTTTTGCACATTTATAGATAGCTTTATGAGTGGAGCATCTGTCCTCAGGGTTCATCTGCCTGTTTGGAAATGAGCATTTTCCCCCAATGGGCCCGTACAGACTCACTTCCCTTCACTTGTGGGCTAGTTAGCAAAACCCATGTGGATACGGAGAAAGAAAGGCACCAATTTGACCCAAGCATTCTTTGACCTACATGTTTATGTGGGGATTAAGGGTAGAATGAGTTGTCACTGAAAATATGTGCTTTGTGTATTTAGAAGATAAGTATTTTTTTATTGCTAATTAGTGTTGGACTCATACACATTTGTCATGTTGGTATGTCAGATTCATTTGTTCTTTCAAACCCAACTGCCTTAATTAATCTTTCCCCGTCTACCCTCGGTTACAGTCTGGCTGGAGCTCAGACTGTGAGGCTCTCTGGTAATGGGATTTCTACTCAGCAAATCTTGAATTTCAAAGTGAAGTACAGGGCACCTGGGTGGCTCAGTTAGTTGAGCATCTGACTCTTGATCTCAGCTCAAAGTGAAATACAGAGTTGGAATCCTGTTAAAGAACCACCGTTTGGTAGATCCAAGAACTAGCCCTCCCCGTAGAGAGTCCAGGAAACGGGGAAATATTGTATTACCCAGTGTTTTCTAAGTCTTGGCCTGGGTGTCATTTTCTCCGTGAAACATTTCCTGAATCCACCCTCTCTCTGCAAGAATTGGACAACACCTCCTCCTTTGTGCCGAGGAAAGACTTTTACGCACAGGTGTCAGAGTTTCTCTGATTTTATTTTTATTTTTATTTTACTGCAACTGCTTAATAACCTCTCTACTCTCACAGCAACTCTTTCCCACCACTCAGCTTCTAGAATATGGGAATGGTGCGCCATTCATCTGTGTGTCCACAGCACTAGGCATCTTTTCTGGCAAGATGTTCTTTGTGAAATGGCTGCAAAGAGTAATTCTTTCAGGACAAAATGAAATACTTAGTAGTTTTAAATTGGGTCTCATCTGACTCATAGGACTGTGAGGATAGGTGGAATTGGACCTAAGAAAATCTAGTTGATGGCTAAGAAAAATCTAATTGATGGCTAAATGTCGTATTGATAAAATTCTGTTGCCAATTGAGCTTTATTTTCCTGGAGAGTGAGAAAGATTGTCATTGTTCTATTTTTTTTTTTTTTAAAGGATTTTATTTATTTACCTGAGATAGAGGGAGAAAGAGAGCAGAGGCAGGGCAGAGGGGGAGAGAGAGACGCAGACTTCCCACTGAGCAGGGAGCCCGATGCGGGGCTGGATCCCAGGACCCCAGGATCATGACCTGAGCCAAAGGCAGATGCTTAACCAACTGAGCCACCCAGGCGCCCCATCATTGTTCAGTTTTAACAGCAGACCATCTTCAGAAACATTATGCTATCATGATAATATATTTGGGACCTGTTGTCTTAACACATCAGTAGTCTCCTGTAAGTAATATTTAGATTTTAAAAATAATAAAAACAAGGATGTCATTTTTATATCATTTTACTGCTTCCAGGGGCCATCCTATCTACTCTATGATCTGACCCTGGAAAGCACAGTCAGAGGCAATTATTATAATTATGACCCTTTAAATGATGATGCAAGAAAGAATGCGTGAGGTTGCTCCAATTCCTGTATCTGGCAGGGAGAAGAATTGGGACACAGGCCTACAGGCCCATGCTGTTCTGCTTGCTTGCTTGCATGTGTGCGCGTGTGTATGTGTCTGTAAGGGGTGGCTCCGATGGTTGGAGAATGGGATCGGTGATGTCTGGAGGCCTCACCCAAGTGGCTGAGCTTCAGAGGTTCCCATAGTTTTAAAGAGGCTGTGAGAGTGAGTGCAGACCCATGGAGTCTGGCAGGGATGTGAGGCAGGGCCAGAAGGTGGAGGTTTCCAGTCCTACAGCTAGTCTTCCCTGTGATCAGTCTGCACTGGTTGTGATGCGTCCTTGATGATCTGTGGCCCCTGGTCCTGGTGGACGAGGCTGAGACCCAGGGAAGGGGAGGAATTAGGCCCCATGCTAGGTGCTCATCTCCAGCTGACCAGGCTCCGTTCCTTTGCCCCAGGCTCATCATTTTACCTGCCCCGACGAAGATTTTTCAGCAACTAGAACCAGGCCGAGCCCTCAAATGAGCTCAAGCTAAGAATAAACGCAGCCCCGGGGAACACGGTCATTAAAAACACCTGCGGCAGGATCGTAGCAACCATAGGTCCACGGTGCCACCTCCAAAATCCTCAGGGCCAGATAGGTTTCAGGACACAGAATATTACCTAACGCCCCGTGCAGAGAGTCTTACAGCATTGTGTAATCAAGCATCTTATTAAATCTGCAGCCAAAGGGACGGATTGCACACCCTATGACGTAAAGGCTATTCATAGGCTTGCATCGGTGCAGGTCAGCCCCTGACACCCAGTGGGTTAGGAATTAACTCCTGGTTTGGGTAGCTTCTTCTATTTTAGAAATGTGGATAACGAATGACAGACCTGCATCCCCCCGAACCTCCCCCCTCCATTTTTAAAGAAGGCTCCATGCCCAGCTCAGAAACCAATACGGGGCTTGAACTCACAACCCTGGATCAAGACCCCGAACCAAAAATCAAGAATTGGATCCTCACCCCAGTGAGTCACCCAGGCACCCCAGACCTGTGTCCTCTTTATGCCATCTTTACCACCTTTCTCCTTGTCATTCATCTCAAGGACAGACATATTCTTTGGCTTCCTGGGGTTGACCGTGGCCAGCATGAGTCTCCTTGGAAAGAGACTATGTCACCACCCTCTGGATATACCTCAATGCCTGCAGGCCAATTTTTTGAGCCTGAAAAAGAGCCTTTAGCTGTAAATAGCTGAAGGTGGTTTATGGAAGTTTGGCAAGGGAGGGGCTTCCCCAAGAATGATCGGACTCTGTAGCCTGAGGGATCTTGGCGGGAGTGGGTGGGGGAGTCCCCCGTGTGGGGGAGTCAGTAGGAACCTGTGGGCAGGAGCGCGGCTCCATGGAAGGGACAGACAAGACAGGGAACAGGAGGGCTGCAAGTGTAAGCTTGGTGCTGGGAACAAGGTATTTGAGCTGGAGAATTGAGGGTTGGGCTTCAAAAATGAAGGCTTGGGGTTGTAGGTCTTAAACACCGAGAAGTCAGTGAAGGTTTTGCACAGAGACTGACAGGATGGAAACAAGGCCCAAATAATGAAGGGCTCCTTGTTCGCTGCACTGGTCAGCATCTTTCGGCATCTGGAGCTCGGCTCCTGCTCTGTCCTTTGCCTGAAATGCCCTTCCTGGGCTCCTTCCTGCCTGGGCATGCTCCCACTCATCTTTCAGGACCCGGCTCAAATGTCACCTGCTCCCTGGAAGCCTCTCCCTGACCCCGGGGAGCATTAGGGCTCCTTTCTCTGTGACCCCACAGGCCTTTGTGTGCACCTGATGGCACTTGTCTCATCGACTGGGATTGTCCTCTGCGTCCTTGTCTCCCTGAGACGAACCACAGGCTCCCTAGGGAAGGCACTGGATCTCTGCTTTTGCCCGGGCACCTGGTACAGCGCTCAACCCACAAGAGTTCTAAGCAATTGTTAACTGAAGAAACAATTCTGTCTTCTGCCATCCTATAATAGTCTATCCATTCCTGTTTTCCTTTTTCTTTTTCTTTTTTTTAATATTTTATTTATTTGACAGACACATCACAAGTAGGCAGAGAGGCAGGCAGAGAGAGAGAGAGAGGAAGGGAAGCAGGCTCCCTGCTGAGCAGCGAGCCCGACGTGGGTTTTGATCCCAGGAGCCTGAGATCATGACCCGAGTCGGAGGCGGAGGCCTTAACCCACTGAGCCACCCAGGCACCCCTCCTTTTTCTTTTAAAAAGAAATGGATTAACGGTCACCCGGGTGGCTTAGTTGGTTAAGAATCTGCCTTTGGCTCAGGTCTTGATCCCAGGATCCTGGGATCGAGCCCCGCATCAGGTTCCTACTCAGTGGGAAGCCTGCTTCTCCCTCTCCCTCTACTTGTGTGCTCTCTCTTTCTGTGCCTAATAAATAAATAAATAAATAAATAAATAAAATCTTTTAAAAAATTGATAACGTCCATGTAACAGATCTTACATCGATTGAGTTTGGGGATGTAAGAGTTAGCACCATCCTCCCGGTGGAGAGCTGTGGGATTATGGGGAAAATAAGACTCATGGGATAGTTGAGAGTGAAGGTCATTGGAAGCTGCAGGGGGCTGTGCCTGAGATGTGTCTGAGTCCTACATCCCAGTACCTGTGAACGTGACGTTATTTGACAGAAGGGTCTTTGTAGAGGTCATGGAAGTAAGGATCCCATGAAGAGATGGTCCTGCATTGGCTGGACCCTAAATCCAATGACAGGGGTCCTTATAAGAGGCAGAGACGCAGAGATGCAGAGTCACATGTGAACTTGAAGGAGGAGGGCAGAGACTGGAACTATAGGCAGAGGAACGTGGAGGATCATCAGCAGCCACCCGGGGCCAGGGGACGGAGCCTCCAGAGGGAACCAACCCCACAGACACTTTGGTTTTGAACTTCTTGCCTTCTGAACCGCGAAAGCATACATTTCAAGGTTGTGGTAATTATGGCGGCGACCCAAGGAATCTAATACCAGTGCCACTGAGGATTTCCAACAGAGTCATCTCGTGGCCTGTGGGGACACCGAGGAAGAGTGTCGCATAATGGTTAGACACTCAGGGTTGGCATCAGGTGGTCGGAGTGTCATCCTAGCTCTACCCTTAGTGCCTCAATTCCCTTGTCTGAAAAATGGGAGTGATGACATATTAGTACCTCATTAGTGCCTACCATACAAGGCTCTGGCGGGGGGGGGGAGGGTAATTGAGACAATAGATGAAAAGTACCAAGGGACACCTGGCTGGCTTAGTCAGCAGAGCGTGTGACACTTGATCTCGGCATTGTAAATCTGAGTCCCATGTTGGATGTACAGATTACTTAAAAACAAAACCTTAAAAAAAAGTACTTAGTATGCACTCAGGAGACACGCAGTAAATATTATAGATCTCAGATGAAGACAAGAGTATAGTTTGGTGGCCTGCACATGTTCCCTGCACAACAATGGCCGTGCCTTTGAAAGCAGTATTCAGCTCTCCACACTGCTGAGAACCAAAAGCATCCCAGTTTTCTGCTTTCTCATGGGTGTATAGCCAGTTTCCTTTAGGTCCTATCTTTGCGCTGATTTGCAGGCATCTGTTAGGTTATCAGAATAATTGAATTTTAGAGTTTACCAGTCATCAAGTGAAATGTTTTCCACCCAGGATGACTGGAGGGCTCTGGCCCTTAATTGTGGTAATGGGAGTCCTGAAGTTCTTTTCAGTCTGTCAGGAAGTCTAACAGGAACTGCATCATTTATCTGGGGGAGGAGGGCACAGCATAACAGAAATGCCAAGGGTTTGTTTTATGTGTGTGTGTGTGTGTGTGTGTGTGTTTGTTTTTAGCTTTTACTGGAATGATACTTCCTAAGTGTGGTAACAGTGGTTATCTTATGGGAAAATGAGTTTACATATGCAGTTTGTTACAGATAAAAGTTTACAAAATAAAAGTTTACAAAAAAAGTTTACAAAATACAGGGGAGATAATAAAAGTGTCTTTCTAATGTTTGCCAACCACCTAATGTTACGTTTTATGCTCTGTTCTGTTCTGTTGTTATGTTTGTTACGGTCTCTCTAGGACAAAATAGAGGCCCTGAGAGGTTCAGTAAATTGTCTATGGTCACAGTAGTGTAGTAGTAGAAACAAAATGATTACACAGGATTTGACTTCCATTCCCAGACTCTTTCTCAAAAAAACCTCCTATTTTACATGCCTCCTGTTTGGTCTTCATTGATGTTTGGTCTTCATTGCATATCCATTTGTTTGGCATACAAGTGTGAATGGGACCACCCCAAGTCATCCACCATTCCCAGAGCTCATAGTCCAGGTGGAGACATACCATAGGAATCTTTGGGTAGCAAGTAGCAGAAGACCAGCTTTAGCAAGAATGGGGATTTATAGTGAAGGTCTTGGGGGTACCTCATGGCACCCAGTGGCAGGATGGCGGACAGTTACCAACAGCACCAGAACTAGGGACTCCCACTGTCACAGCTTTTCTCTATCCTTGGCCTCTGACCTCCATGTATCTGTTTCTTTGCTACCCTCTACCCTCCCCAGATTGTTTTCCTCTAGCTCCCAGGTCCACATGGTGAATATATAACTGATAACAGCAACAAGGGGACCTCAAAAAAGGTAAGACTTTTTTTTTTTTTTCTTAAGTAGGGTCCAAGCCCAGTGTGGAACCCAACACAGGGGTTGAACTCACAACCCTGAGATCAAGACCTGAGCTCAAGAATCAGATGTTTAGGGGCGCCTGGGTGGCTCAGTGGATTAAAGCCTCTGCCTTTGGCTCAGGTCATGATCTCAGGGTCCTGGGATCGAGTCCCGCGTCGGGCTCTCTGCTCAGCAGGGAGCCTGCTTCCTCCCCTCTCTCTCTGCCTGCTTGTGGTCTCTCTCTCAGTCAATTAAATAAATAAAATCTTAAAAAAAAAAAAAAAGAATCGGATGTTTAACCAACTGAGCCACCCAAGTGCCCCTGATTTTTTTTTTTTTAAGGGGGCTATATGCAATGCTATTTAGAGGATTAGAAAAAGACAATTAACTTAGATTTGCCCTGAGATCTGACGTTTGGGTCAGGGATTTATTCTATGTATTTAGTAATTATGTTCCTGTGGAAGAAAATACTGGGCTGAATCCAATTACCATTCAGACCCTATTGAGTGTCAAAGGCAAGAACCTACTAGGTCATTGTAGGCAGGTACTCCAGGCCTGGGGTGAATCACCCAGCCCCCTGCTTTCACTGTGCCTGCCATTCTTCTGGGATGCTAACTGTCACCAGGGAGGGATGATCCTAGTCTTTTTAATTTGTCAGTTTGGTTGTCTGTGTCCAAACAAAGGTGATCCTATTGGACCTGGTTATTCCTTCCTTCCTTCTTTTCTGATCAATTACATCATTCAGTCAAATCAGCCTATGGTATACTATTCTTCTTCAGGAACACCAACTGATTTGCAATTCTGGAAATGGTCCCATGACATCACTGTCCCCTTGAGGGTGGCAAATATTGGAAAGTGTATTTGAATTTTCCAATTATTCTGAGAAATATTTTTCAAAGCCATTCATTAAAATCTTTTTTTACATAAATTTCATATATTTGTCAGAGAGAGAGAGAGAAAGAGAGAGAGAGAGAACCAGCAGGGCAAGGGGCAGAGGGAGAATCAGGCTTCCTGCTGAGCAGGGAGCCTGATGCAGGGCTTGATCCCAGGACCCTGGGATCATGACCTGAGCCAAAGGCAGACGCTTAACTGATTGAGCCACCCAGGCACCCCCTCCCCAATTCATTAAAATCTTAAGTGCATAGTAAGAGTTGTTTTTTTTTTAAAGATATATTTATTTATTTAACAGGATAGGGGCAGTGGGAGAGGGAGAGAAGCAGGGTCCTCATTGAGGGTGGAGCCCGATGTGGGGATTGATGTGGGCCTCGATGTGGGTTTCAATGCAGGGCTCAATCCCACGACCCTGAGATCAAGACCTGAGTGGATATCAAGAGTTGGATGCTTCACTGACTGAGCCACCAGGCACCCCTTGGATGTGACTTTGATGGAGATTTGTAAGGCCTTTCTGTTTTAAAGACTATTTTCTACACTGGACAAAATTCCCACATTAGGATTCTTTTTAGGCATTGAGACCCACCATGAAAATACAGTTTCCGCCCTAGAAGAATGATCCATTCCCGTCATCTGCCATTATCACCCAGTTAGATACAGTTATGGGCTTGGTCCCCATCCCCTTGGAGCAGTCTGCCTACCCCCATGGCCCCTCTTCAGACTGCAGGCATCTCTTCATTTCTGGTTGGTACTACCCTTTCTCCCAGGGCCTCTGTATTCCCTCTGGTGAGAAGGGTAAGGCTTCAGTTTACGTTGGGGGGAAGAAAGGGACCTGCCCAGTAGTTTAGCGAGCTCCAATTGATAACCCAGGCCCAGCAAGAAGGGCTTCTTCTAGACTCCTTTTCAGAGCCTTGGCCAGGTCCTCTGCAGACCAGCCGCTGTCACAGTGTGGGCCCCAGTGATGCAGGATCCTGGAGAAGTTGCTTGGGAAGGGTCTGTGTCGGCAAGAAGGAAACGGGGCCACCAGCGGGCCTAGCCTAAAGTCATGGAGCACGGTTGGGTCAGGAGAGCCCATATCAGAACAAAGGAGGCAGGCAGGGGACGCAGGGAGGTGGAGAGGCAGGGGAACTCTCCCGTTCTCTGTGATCTTGCCCAGGGCCTGCCCTGCGTCCGTGAACAGTGTGGATTCCTTCTACACATTCTTTCCTCATACTGGAACCCAGGGCAGTGGGGGGCGCTGCCTTATGTTTGGAACCTACACAGTTGTATACCACATGGATCAGAAGTGTCCTTGGAGACTGAAGCATTCTGTCATCCTGGGCAGATGTGATTCTACAAGCAATGTATGAGGTTTTAGTGTCCCTTTCTTTCGGACTACCCCCCACCCCCACCACTCATGTTTCTTTACACCACGTTTTATATGATAATCCCTTGAGTGTTCAACACTGTATATGTTTTTTAAGCCTGAAGAAAAACACATTCTCTCTCCCCTTCATTCCTCATTATCAAAGCAGCGAGGCATTTGGTTCAAAAGCAAAACAAAAAGCAAACACACGAGGCCAAAATATGCTCTCCCTGGACAGGCCCTGTGTGCATGTGGATTAAAGAGCTGAGTTGGTTCACAGAGAGAAAATGCCATGGATTTTTGGGGACAGACGGGGAAAGTAGGTCAAATTTTTCAACCTCTCAACCCTGCCATTGTCCCTTTAAAGCTCTTAGTGTTGGGGGATGTCTGGGCAAAGCCACGGGTTACTGAACTCACGCTCCAGTTAAATAAGGAGCTTAGTGTTGGAGGAAGTGAGCGGGCGTCCTGGGTCTCCAAAAAGACATGGTACCAGAGAGTCAATTACTTTTTTATTTCCGCGTTTCAAATCAGAGCGGTTGGGTCGGCAATAAACGTTTGGCCATTTTGGTTGCCTTATGACCCACAGTGGGAAGAAGAATTCAAATTTAATCCTAAGAAACTTGGGCTTATTAATAATGAGATATCCTCTCTTTCTGCATGAGAGCAGAGAGAGTCAAGGATATTGTAATTCAAGCACTACCACCCAGCCCCCACCCGGCCCTGCCAAATATTGAATATTGACAAGATGTCTAATAGGTGTCTCTCAGTTTTCTGTGTATGCTTTAACAATCTACCAGGAACTCGGTGGTTTAAAATAAGTGAAATGCATTCTCTCACAGTGCCGGAGGCCAGGAGTCCAAAGTCAGTGTCAGCAAGCTCCCGTTCTCTCTGGAGGCTCAGGGAGAAGCCTTTCCTTGCCTCCTCCAGCTTCTCGGGACTCCAGGCTTTCCTTGGCTTGCAAAGGCCCCACTCCAGTCTCTGTCTCCGTGGTCATGCGGCCTTCTGTCCTGTGTCCCTGTCATTGCCTCTTCGGTCTCTTGTAAGGACACTTGTTATTGGCTTTGGAGCCCACCCCCATATTCCAGGAGGGTCTTCTATCAAGATCCCTAATATAATGACATTTGCAAAGACCCTTTTTTCCAAATAAGGTCACACTCATAGATCCTGGACAGGGACCTATCTTTTTGGGGCCATCGTCTAATAGTGGGTTAAACAGAGTCTGGTCCTGTAGAGTGAAAGGCAGCTGTGTTCTGGAGTGTCTTACTTGATCATGTGGTCGTGCGGAAACACATGACGGTACGTGTGTGCTAGGTGTTGGAGACAGATATAAACGTGTCTACATTTAGAAGCAGAGGCGAAACCATTTCTGGATGGGTTTTTTTCAGCAGAATTTATAGGAAGGACATCATCTGATCTGGGACTTCAGTAGGATTTTTATTTCATAAGAAATGTGTATTCATGACACCTGGGTGGCTCCATGGGTTGAGCATCAGCCTTCCACTAGGGTCATGATCCCAGGGTCCTGGTATTGAGTTCCATGTAAGGGTCCCTGCTCAGTGGGGAACCGGCTTCTCCTTCTCCCTCTGCCTTCCCTGCTGTCCCTCCCTTCTTGTGCACACCCCCATCCTGCCCCCTGCCCGCTTGTGCTCTCTGGCTCTCTCTCTGTCAAGTAAACAAATAAAATCTTAAAAAAGAAAGAAAGAAAAGAAGTGTGTATTCAATGCAGAAATTTAGAAGTTACACATAAGCAAACACAAAGCAAAATTGAGTCACTAAAGTTCTCGCCACTTTGAAACAACTTCTATAAATCTCTTCCAGAGTTTTCCTGTTTCTGTTAGTATATTTAAAATGCAGTTTCCAATTAACGAAACCTGTCTATAACACTCCATTCTGTGACCCAGTGTTTTGACTTGTCAATATATGTATTCCAGTTTTTAGTTGCTATTTAGTGTCCTGCTAATGGCTGTATATAACAATTGTTTAACCAATCTCTTATTGGTCAATGTAAGTCACTTTCAGACTTGTTATATTGAAGAGTGGGGCAATGAATAGTCTATGACAGCATCTTTGTGTGCTTATCTGGCTATTTTCCATAAGGCAAATTACCAGAAGTGGGGATGCTGGGTGCAAAGGTATATACTTTCATGATTTTCTTTTTTTTAAGATTTTATTTTTTTATTTGCAAGAGAGAGAGAGGCAGAGGGAGAAGCAGATTCTCTGCTGAGCAGAGAGCCCGATGTGGGGCTCAATCCCAGGATCCTAAGATCATGACCTGAGCTGAAGGCAGACGCCTAACCTACTGAGCCACCCAGGCACCCCACCTGTATAGCTTTTGATAATTATTTTCAAAGGGTAATCTGAAACATCGTAACTAGGGAAGCTATGTGCTTGCTTCAGCAGCACATATAACTAGGGAAGCCTAGTAATGCTTTCTGTTGTTGTTTTTATTTTATTTATTTATTTATTTATTTTTTTGAGGTGTGACAGCAATTAGGTCTCTTCCAGGTTTAAAGCTCTGTGATTCATGAATTTAGGAGTGTTGGAAGGTCTCAAAGGGAAAGGTGTTGGATTAGAAGAATTATAACCCCTGTGGAGCCTGGATCCACATGGATCTTGACGTTGCCCAAGAAAACACCACGACATAGGACCAGAGAGCAGTACTACGACCAAGGGGCTAAATTCCTTAATTCGTGTTTGGGGCCGATCTGGGGTTCAGAGGAGACCGGAGAGGAGGAAGGGGAGAGGTGGGAAACACTCTGCTTGCTCCCGGTTCTGCATATGGCACTGCCTGTCTCTGTATTGTTTTGCCTATTGTCAGTGCCGGTGGCTTCTCTCTGTGTCTCGCGTTCATGTCCTTTGACTCTGAGAAGGTGGTTGCATTAGCCCACCACAGGCTAGCCTAGAGCCCCCCGCTCTGCAGGTAGCTTCTCTGGCTGCTGACCAGCCTCTCAGCCCTTGCCTCTTCATCCAGTGCCCGTCTCCCCTCACCCCGGCCAGCTGTGCTCTGTGCCACAGGGCAGCGAGCATATTAACTCTTGTGTGAAGGACCTAGACGAAGGGGCGGGATGTGGCAGATACTTAGAAACCCGGAAAGATGGGGGAATTCCTAGTGGGTTCTTCGAGTTCCCAGCCCCAAGAGGCTAGTTAGGAGGAACTGACATAAACTAGCCACACGGTGCGGATGGAGCTGAAATAGGGTGAGGTGGTGGGAATGGAAAATCGGGAGGCAATCCTGATAACGGCAGTGGGCATTTATGGAGTCCTTCCAGTGTGCTGGGCGCCGGTCTTAGTGCTTGACATGTACAGTAAAACCAAGTGACAAATCAATATCCCATAAAACACAATGGCTATTGGTAATTATCCCCTGTCCTCTGCCTGTCCCCATGCTCCCATGGAAGCTGAACAAAATCCTCTTTTCGGGAGGAGAGTCCTTTATAATCCGCAGTCCTGATGTTAACTTTGATTTTAGTCCCTCTCTTTCCCTGGCTCTTCCCCTTCCCACTTCGCACCCGACGTCCAAATCCAGCTCTCCCGCGGCTGCCTTGTCGGGTGGCCCCACACAGTGTCACTCCCTCCCCCTTCGTGACCTTCTCCCCCTTTGCACCCCCCCAAACCTCCCGACCTGGGGCACCCAAGGAACCATTTTTGACCAGTCAAATACAGCACATGCTTTTATTAGCCTCACTTTTGTGCTTTTGGTGACAGCGCTGACCCCCTGAAAAGACTGTTTTTCATGAACTTTCCCATAACAGAAACCCACATTTTACGCCACTGGATTTTTTAGGTGGTACTTATCACCTGTGTGTTACGGTGTATGTGGGCGGGGGGGGGGGGGTTGTCGTGTGTTCCTTATTTGCTCCTTAGGGCAGTGTATGAGGGACACGATGCAATACCTTCCCAACCCCCACCCCATCTGATAGAGGAGTTCACGGGGCAAAGGGATCTGAAGTGATTAGGTCCTGCTGCAAATAGTGACATCACTGGGCCTCAAAGCCCTGGTCTCGTCTCCCAGGGACAACCTGTGACTACACTCGAGTACATTCACTTTTCACGGATTCGAGTACATTCACTTTTCACGGATTCACATTTTCTTTTCTTCCCAGTGCACTTATTCCAGGAGCGACCTCCTGTTTCTTGGCCCACTTACTTTCCTCCTCAGCCATTAGCATCTTTCTTGTTCTCCTTCCTTTTCAGACACAGCCTACGGCTCCTGTAGGCTCCTGTCCACTGTTTCTCAGGTCTGAGTTTTCAAACCAGGGTTTTATACAAAACCCCCCCCATCCTCACGCTTTTCCCCACACCCATATCTCGTCTATATTTACCTCCTAATGTTTATCTCATCTTAAAAAAAAAATCAGCTCACATTTTTTAAGTGAGTTTAACAAAAAAAAACACCTTCCTGACTGAAAATGGGCCAGACACCATGAGGGAATTATTAATTTTGTTTTGTGTGGTACTGGGTATAGTTTGCTTGTTTGTTTAAAGATTTTATTTATTTATTTGAGAGAGAGAGAGAGTGGGGAAGAGGGCGAGAAGCAGGCTCCCACTGAGTGCAGAGCCTGGTGCTGGGCTCCATCCCAGGACCCCGAGATCATGACTGGAGCTGAAGGCAGACGCTTAACCAAATGAGCCACCCAAGTGCCCCTGGGTATGGTTTTTTCAGAAGAAGAGTCTTGTTTGCTGGAATTACCTGCTAAAGTATTTCAGGGGTGAAGTACCTCAGTGTCTATAATTCACTTTCAAGGTGTTGAACAAAAAATAAATTATAGATGAAGAAGATCTGAAAAATGTAAACAATGGTAGATCTTCTGTTGTGGGGATATGGATTCTCGCTATAGAACTCTTTCTTTCTTTCTTTTTTTTAAGATTTGAAAGCTTTCCAAATAAAAAGTTGAAATTAAAAGGGTACTTCCTCTCACTAACATAAATGGAAAACTTCTATTGCTTGCCATACTGAGAAGATAATTCTAGAAATAAATGTATTGAAAATAAAACAGCGTCTTTGCATTCTAGCTGAGTGGAGTTTTCCGACCAAGGCTCTGTGCCTATTCTCTTCGCAAATAAAGGGGATTAAAGAGTATTAGCAAAGTGTTAAAGAAATCGAGTCGCAGCCTCAGAATTCTCCCTAAATGATTAAAAGAGAATCAAGAAGGGAATAACTGTTTTGTTACATGTTTCAATGTTACTGAATGCCGTGCCTTGTACCTCTTAAATCACCAGAGGTATTCATGCCATAGCTGGGGAAATACTGTCCAAACTGCCTTTTCTCCCCTTCCTTCAATTAAACTTACCCCCCCCCAAAAAACCAAAACAACAACTAATCCAAGATCTGTATAGCTATTCAGTCTCATCATCTTAGACTGTTTGGGCACTAGAGGAAACAGACATATTAATAAAGGCTTGATGCAGGAGACAGAAGACATTTGAGAGGTTTCTAGCAGAGATGGACAGTATGCAAGGAGTTGGATACTGACAAAACTGTGAAGATGGGAATGCGTGGAGGTTGGGGTCCCTTTGGATTCATAGTCACAACTGGAATTTGGGATTCACTTGGAATTTTGGAATTCCATTGGAAACAATTGCTAACTCTGTTGCCATGTCCGCCATTGCCTCCCGCAGGCTGGTGAGCAGGTGATGGAATGCCCTGGAAACGCTCACATCTGCTGAGCTTGCTTTCCTCCTGCTGTGTCTTCCAGCTTCTCAGTGTCACAAAGGGGCACCTCATTGCATGGCCCATGAGCAAGTCACACTGAGATGTCTACTTGCAAAGGAGTCTGAGGAATGTGGCTTTTACTGCTCTGTCCTCTGGAACGTGGAGGGGTGGCGTGGAAGGAAATGGGTGCTGGGGGGCAACACCACCAGTGTGGTCACCTAAAAACCCAAGGTCACCTTAACTTCAAGCTCTCCCACATTTAGCTGGGCCCACGGTGTAGCCAGACACCTCCAGTCAGGACCATATTCTACTCACTGTTCTCTCTGACTTTTCTCTTTAGACTTTGTACATTGGGAGTATCTGTTGTTTTGTTTTTAAATCTTTTTAAATCAGTCTCAGGGCGCCTGGGTGGCTCAGTCAGTTAAGCATCCGACTCTTGATTCTGACTCAGATCATGATCTCAGGGTTGTGAGATCAAGCCCTGCA
The DNA here is from genome assembly GCF_030435805.1 of Mustela lutreola. NCBI lineage: Eukaryota > Metazoa > Chordata > Mammalia > Carnivora > Mustelidae > Mustela > Mustela lutreola. Next base: position 146,443,624 of record NC_081295.1, on the reverse strand, counting down.
TGGGGCTCTGTACTAGCTGTGGAGCCTGCTTAAGATTCTCTCTCTCCCTTTCCCTCTTCCCTAGCCCCCCCCCCCTGCATGCATACTCTCTCTCTAAAAATGCATGATTATGTAAGTAAATAAATAAATCTGGTCTCATTAATTTTTTAGCTCTGCTTTGTAATTTTTAGTGTTTGATCCCTTCATTCAAATTCAGCCACAAAATTTGAGGATATTAAATAATAAACACATTCTAGCCACTGTTATTACTCGATTCCTGATAGCTAAAACACACAGAATGTGTGTGTGTGTGTGTGTGTGTACACACTATTTTTTGTTTAATGCATGTGACAAAATATATATTTAAAGACAGATTGCCAAAGCAGAATGTGCAAATCCACTCAGTAAAATATCCATCAAAGACCTCTAGGTTCCCCAGTGCATGGGAAATCACAAACCTTCATGTATGGAGAACAGAGCAGTAACTTCTGTGCAGTCAACCGCAGACGGGGCTTAAATTTGGAGCCAACAGAGTCATGGCAGCAGTGACGTCCAGAGGACTAGAAAGATGATTCTAGAGAAAATATTCCCCTGGTGAAAATAATTGTTTGCCCTATGAAGAGATTTAACACAATTATACTTTTAAACCCATCATTTAAGATCATCTCAACTTACCCATTCTTTACCTTTGTTCTTCTGCCTTTATAGTTTGCCACGCACTCCAAGGGGGTGGATTTCCTGAGGAACTGAGTTAAGTACCACCTCCTTTCCTCCTTACGCTACGGAATCTTGCCATCTGGCCATGGAGGGAAGTCAAGCAGACATTGTTTTGAGTGCCTTATCCACCCCTCCACTGCTTTGTGTGAAGTCTATCTTTGACTCATTGGTGGGAAGATGGAAAATGTGGGTAAGTTGTTACATTTTTAAGAACAAGTTCTTTCCGGGACGCCTGGGTGGCTCAGTTGGTTGGACGACTGCCTTCGCCTCAGGTCATGATCCTGGAGTCCCGGGATCGAGTCCCGCATCGGGCTCCCAGCTCCATGGGGAGTCTGCTTCTCTCTCTGACCTTCTCCTCGTTCATGCTCTCTCTCGCTGTCTCTCTCTCAAGTAAATAAATAAAATCTTTAAAAAAAAAAAAAAAGAACAAGTTCTTTCCCCTTTACACTTGTAAATTATATGGCAATGCTACAGAGAGTTATACCTTTGCTATATCTTAATATGCCATCTAATCCCTGTAAGTAAAATTAATAACAGTAAGCAAAAAAAATTCTTTAGGAGCTCGATGGCCCGGCCCTTACGAAAGGATTCTTCGCTACGAAGATGACGATTTTACACAATCAGATTCAGCCTCTAGTCCCTCTCGGGCCAAACACCAGAAATAGAGAACAGGATAATTGAGGTAAAGAATATTATCATTACTTACCATAGTTAATGGATGGAGAGCCATAGAACCAACAGATAGTACAAACCTGAAATCCAGGCCCGCGGAAGAAAACGTTAGCTTCTGGAAACGAGGCTTGGAGAATGGATGGAAGGAGCTGGAACTCATCCTCCTCTGTGATTTGGAGATAGCTTACTTATGAAATTAAAGTGCCAGTAAGCAACAACCCTAAAATGTAACTAATGTCAGATAAGATGTAATCTAGGAAATTGTAATATGCCCATCACGAGGTAATGTTGTAATGGCAGGAGCTTTTGGGGGCTGATAAGGAATATTGGAAAAAGTGGCAAAGTGGGAGAATGACAGTTTTTAGTTTCTCTGGCAGGGACCCCGCGTGCCATGCCCTGACCGCCGACGCTCGGGCGCTTTCCTGGGTGGTGGGCTTACTGCTCCTTGGTGGGGGAGAGCAGATCGGGCTGCAGGCTGTCCCAGGACCTCCAGCCGCACCTGAACTCCTCCAGCACCTGAACTCCTCCAGCAGCTGAAAAATCTTAAATGGATTCCCCAAGTTAAGTCACCTGCTGGCAGGAGCAAGTGCCGAGCAGTGTGGGAGGCAGAGGAGGGAACGGAAAGAGCAGGGCCAGAATCTGGGGGGCAGACGGTCTTCAGTCAACTCTCCCAATCCATTTTCCTCTCCTTTGTCAAGTCAAGATGATGATACTTTGCACGTGGAGTCCCGTGGGATGTACACCAGCTAACGCGTTCGCCTGTTCTCCCGGCCTCCCCCAGCTCCATCCACCCGACAAAGCCGCTTAGTTTGGCCCTGTTTTTTCTCTAGGTGGATGAAAAGGTTCTCCCTCTGCTTTTGTTCATTCATTCTTTATTTCCTCGCTCACACACTGATGCTGCAGACGTTTAGTGTACGAGGCTCCTGGGAGCTTGGGCGGTGGGAATCGACCTTGCGGCCAGGGTAGTGCCACCCTCTTGACACACAATGAAGGTCTTTGGTCGCTGTGGAGGGAGTCAGGAGACATGAGGCTTAGGGGGTTGACTTTCTTCTGGAACCCTTTTTTGAGTATCTTGGCTCTTCCTCTGTGCTGTCCCCGAACTCTGTGCCCAGCAAGGTGGGTCAGGCTAGAGGTGGAGAATGTGGATTCTGGGGCCAGACTGCCTGCATTTGAATCCTTGCTACGTCCTAGCAGGTGCTTACTCGGTCCTCTCTATAGAGTGGGGAGACTAACAGTACCCCCATCTTGGGGCTGCTATGAAGATAAAGGGAGTTTGTGTGCAAAGAGCTTAGAGCCTTGCCTGGCCCATAGGAGGTGCTAGGCACGAGTCAGCTAGTATTACATTAGGTTGAACCATATGAAATTTCTGCTTTTGATTGGCAAAAATGACCCAGTACTGGCAACTTCATTTTGTTCGTGATGCCGGGCACACTGCTGCCTGCTTAAAGCTTGTCTCCCACACTGGGGCTGCTGGCTCCACGGGAGTCTCTGTGTGTTTCTCTGCCTTACCCTGGCGACTTCCAAGGCAAGACCAAGGTCAGAGTCACTTTGACTTAGGACACTTTGGCAATAGAACAGGCCAGGAAGTTTCACAATGTCCTGCCCAGCATCTTGTGTCACCGGGTGCAGGGTGGTGGTGATTCTGGTGCTGGAGCGGGGGGGAGGGAAGAGGGATATCCTGATGGTTTAGCTACCAGGGAGGTTGGCCCTGGCAGGAGGCCAGGTCACCAAGCCAGGCTGTCATTTGAGTCCCTAATCCTCCATCTGTGTTCCCTGTCAGCTGCCTGATGGCCTCTCACTGGGGGCAGACCCTTATCCCCGGGCATTTGTCCTAACCTTGGAGCTGGGCACTTCCAACCTTATGACCAGAAGTGTTAAAATATCCCTCTCAAATGGATATCCAGTGCAGTCTTTCCTCTGGCTCATGGCAAGAACAGTCCGGACATACACCTACCTCTCCATCCAGAGGCAAATCAATGGACAGCCATAAAAAACAAATAAGGGGAGGGGCACCTAGGTGGCTCAGTGGTTTGGGCTGCTGCCTTCGGCTCGGGTTATGATCTCAGGGTCCTGGGATCGAGCCCTGCATCGGGCTCTCTGCTCCGCAGGAAGCCTGCTTCTCTCTCTCTCTCTCTCTGCCTGCCTCTCTGCCTACTTGTGATCTCTGTCTGTCAAATAAATAAATAAAATCTTAAAAAAAAAAAAAACAAAACAACAAATAAGGGGAAGTGCCGGTTGGCTCAGGCAAAAGAGCCTGCAACTCTTGATCTCAGGGTCACGAGCTCGAGCTCCTCGCTGGGTGTAGATCTTCCTGAACTAAGTAAATAAATGACTTAAAAAAATAAGTAAAGTCGAGATGAAAAAACTTTTGTTTGGCTCAGGGCGCCAGACACATGATAGGTGTTTATTTCCAGACACGGCGACCATAGCTATTCCACAGTGTTCAGTCAGGTACAAGAAGAAACCCGACATAGTGGTCCAGTGTCACATCCGCTGATGATGTACTTGTTCTGTAGGAGCAGGAATGTCTGATTCATCATTTGTGTCTGTAGGGCCAAGTCTAGTGTCTGACATAGAATATGTGATCAATAAATATTTATTGAATGACTAAAGAGCTGGTACTCAGGAAATGTCTGTTGGCTGTTCCTCATGAACCCTGGTGTACTTGTCTTCTTCCATGACCGGGAAGCCTGGCACCTTTTGGGTGTGTGGCCAGGGGAACCAAAGGGTCATTAGGTTTTCCTTCAACCCAATTCACGAATCAACACGTTCTGAGCATGAAGTGCTCAGAGAATTGACTTGGGGTTTCATGGCTCTTCTCCTCAGGCTGTGATGGCCGTTCATTCTAAAAAGTTCTCTTCTTTGCTTCCAGTGAGGCTGGGGGAGATGGAGGGAAGTTTCCATCTCAGCCTGCCATTTACCCCACATAGGCCCTTCTCCCGAACTTTCCTCCTCCTGACTCCATGTCTACAAGGAAAGGGAGTCATTCGTTCAATCTCGCAGGAAACATTTTTTGAGTTTCCAGTATGTGCCAGACTCTGTAGGGGGTAGAAAAGAAATGCCCTCTGCTCTCAGAGGGCTCATAGCCTCAAATGTGGGACTTAGGATTTTGAGAAGAATCCGGGTAGAGTCATGAGTGGGAAGGCAAACCTGAGCAAAATAACCATTGCTACCACCAACCTACCACCAGAATAACAATGCACATGTGAAATTCACCCCGCGCTTTTCATGCTTAACTTTAGTACTTGTAACAACTTCTGTTCCTGGATTTTAGCTCCAGGGGAAATGTGAAGCGGTCAATATTTTCGGTCCAAAGCACTTAGGAGAATGTTATGGACTGAAGAGTGTCCCTCCAGAGTTTGTGTGTTGAGGCCCTGACCCTCAGTGGGATTGTACTTGGAGCTGGGGCCTTTAAGGAAGGAATTAGGGTTAAGTGAGGTTGTAAGGGTGGGGCACTGACCCACTAGGGTGGGGTCCTCCTAAGAAGAGGAAGAGACACTGGAAATCTCTCTCTCTCTGTGAGCACCCAGAATGGAGATGATGTGAGAACACAGTGAGAAGATGATTATCTGCCAACCCAGAGTGTCCTCCCCAAAAACCTGGTTGACATCTTGATAATGGATTTCCAGTCTCCAGAACTGGGAGCAAATGCATGTCTATTGTTTGAGCCCCCCCAACCCTGCCCTGTCTGTGGTATTTTGTCCTGGCTGCCAGAGCCGGCTAATCTAGACCAGTTTTAAATTTTCCTCAGTGCAGATGCAGAAGTAGATAAATTTAGAAGATGTCTTTTTCTCTGCAAAATTTGTTTGGTTTAGAAAGCTATTTGTTAATATCCAAAAGGTCACGCACTCAAGTATTCAAATAAAGGGGGCAGCTCAAAAACCTTTCTGTCCTTCGTCAAAAATGCTAACATCTGTCCCCAGTTCCCCCAATCTCTCTCTCTCTCTCTTTTTAAAAAAGATTTTATTGATTTATTTGAAGAGAGAGAGAGAGACAGCGAAAGAGGGAACACAAGCAGGGGGAGTGGGAGAGGGAGAAGCAGGCTTCCCACTGAGCAGGGAGCCCCATGCGGGGCTCGATCCCAGGACTCTGGGATCATGACCCAAGCTGAGGGCGGACGCCTAACCGACTGAGCCACCCAGGCGTCCCCTCTCTCTCTTTTAAAAGATATTTTATTTTTTGAGTCTTCTCTATATCCAACATAGGTTTCGAACTCGTGACCCTGAGCTCAAGCACCACCAACTCCTGACTGAGCCAGCCAGGCGCCCCTCCCCCAATCTCTTTAAGACACTTTCGTAACAAATATGTTTGGAAATAAAGACGCAATTCCTGCATCTTGTATGTATTTTCGGTGGCATGTAATGCATGTTGATTTAATGCATGAGCACAGATTTTATTTACCCGCCGCTCTGTGGGATCAGGGATGGGCACCGGGGAGCGCTAGGTGAATAATGGGATGGTACTCAAATAACATCTGTTCCCCAAAGTCAGACAGCCCAGTCCCACGGCAGACGTTGAGGGGGGCCACCGGCGGATGCTGCTTGATCCTGACCAGCTTCTCTTCATTTTGTTCTCACACGTATTGATACATATTTATACAATACTATGTATATTCAATCAGAATTTGCTGAATTAAATTATGTAAATGCACACTTGCCCATAGGATAAAAATGATACTGCCAGGATAGGCGCTCTCCAATCCCGCCGTAGGTCTTATTTATACACCTCATAAAGAATGCTAAGCTCTGAGGTATCTGTCGAATCACAGCTTTCATTTATTGCAGGGGAAAAATATTTACAAGCGGGAATGTGGAATTTCATTTGTTTTGACACGTTGTGGGAGGTGTTCTCGGGAAGGTGTTTTGAAAAAGCCCAATGTCGTCTATCACTGATCTTATCTGGGGGTCGCCTGACCAGACTGTCTGTGAGGACCCCTCTGCCTCCAGCCAGTGGCCCTCCCTCCGCCGCACAGAAGGCTGCGGTCTTGGTCTTTCCTTTCATTTCTCCCCTTCTTTCCTTCCCATCTTCATCTTCCTTCCTCTTTCTTTCTTTCTTTCTTTTTTTTTTCCCCCTCTTTCTCTCTTTTTAAAACCTTCTTATTTGTCTTTGTACAACAGGAAATTGTTGGGTTGTTGGTCAAGCTCAGGGGTGAATATGTAGTCCTGTTTTGGGAGGCAACCATGGGTGGGGAACAACTTCGTAAGTGGGAAGAATGAAAAAACAGAAGCACACACAGCTCTGCACGTCTGCTTCCCGACATAAAACTCTGTATATGTGTTTCCTCTGAGTTTCTGGGGAAGATTCTGTTTCTTGCTGCTGGCCTGGTTGCTCCCCATCCAGGCTGATGACTGGAGGAAGCCTTGCCTGATTTATTCCTGAAAGAGCTTCAGAAGGTCGGGGGATGGGGGTGTGGGGGGGGGAGAACAGCTCCTGGCGGGGGGGGGGGGGGGGGATCCTGGGGCAAAGGCCCAGAAGGGGAGAGGGAAAAGGATTTGAATAGGTTGCTTTCCTTCCCTTTAGTGTCTATGTTTCTACTTATTTATTTATTTTTAAAGATTTTGTATTTTTTTAAGGTTTTACTTATGTATTTCAGAGAGAGAGAGTGTGTGAGCAAGCTTGAGCAGGGGGAGGGGCCGAGGGGAGGGAGAGGGACAAGCAGACTCTGCCCGAGCAGGGAGCCTGATGTGGGGCTCCATCCCAGCACCCTGAGATCATGACTTGAGCCTAAATGAAGAGTCGGATGCTTAAAAACTGAGCCCCCCAGCCTCCCCTAAAGATTTTGTTTATTTGTTTATTTATTTATTCACGTAGATTTTATTTATTTATTTCAGAGAGAGACCGCAAGAGAAAGCGCAAGCAGGGGAGAGAGGGAGAAGCAGGCTCCCCGCTGAGCAGGAAACCTAATGTGGGTCTTGATCCCAGGACTCTGGGATCATGATCTGAGTCAAAGGTAGATGCTTAACCCACTGAGCCACCCGGGCACCCCTATTTTTTTGAGTAATATCTACAGGGGCACCTGGGTGGCTCAGCTAGTTAAGCATCCGACTCTTGGTTTAGGCTCAGGTCATCATCTCAGGGTCGTGGGATTGAGCCTGCCTGGGACTCCATGTTCAGCATGGAGTCTGCTTGAGGTTCTGTCTCTTTTTTCTCTGCTCTTCCTTGTGGCTGCCCTCTCTCTCAGATAAATATATATATTTTTTATTTTATTTAAAGATTTTATTTATTTATTTGACAGAGCAAGATCACAAGCAGGCAGAAAGGCAGGCAGAGGGAGAGAGAAAGGGATGCAGGCTCCCTGCTGAGCAGAGAGCCCAATTCGGGGCTTGATCCCAGGACCCTGAGATCATGACCTGAGCCGAAGGCAAATATATATATATATATATATATATATATATATATATATAGTCTTAAAGGAAAAAAACTAAACACAAAAGACAACCTCTCCACCCATGCCCCAAACCATGGAACTCAATGATATGGAGCCTAGAGTTGGTGTGGTTTTTTAGAGATGAAGAAAAGGAACCCCTGTAACATAGTGATAAACCTGGACTCTGAGAATTGTCTGGAATTTGCTGTGCAGCCTGTGTTTGGGACACTGGGTGGCTCAGTTGGTTAAGCTTCTGCCTTGGGGTCTGGTCATGATCCCAGGGTCCTGGGATCGAGCCTGTATAGGGCTCCTTGCTCAGCTTCTCTCTACTTCTCCCTCTGCCTGCCACCGCCCCCCTGCTTGGGCTTGCTCTCTGACAAATAAATAAATAAAATCTTCTAGAAAAAAAAAAAAAAAAAAGAATTTTCTGGGCATGGGTTCCTTGGTTTTTCCAAAGCCTTCTCAAGGTCAAGTGATAAACATAAAGGCAGGCCTTGGCCCATTTTGGTGATAAGAGGAGGTAGGAGAAGCTGGTTTGTAGGTGGCTAAAAGAGCAATGGGTTTGAGTCAGATGTTGGCTGTTGGCAAGGGACACCCATGGCAGATTTGTAGAAATTCTTTGCAATCCCTGGTGTTGTCAGATGCCTGGAAAGGGGAACTTAATAGGTAATTGAACCTGGAATGGACAGACAAGTTAGGTGGGCAGTAGAGGGAAAAATGTGATCTCACAGGGTTGGAAATCATGACTGTAAGAATGATTGTCAGAGTAACACTAATTCCCATTTAACGAACACTCACTGTGTCTCTGGTACTATGCTTTGTCTAGTGAACTCATTTAATCCTCCTGACGCCTTGGGAGGTCTACCCATTGCACAGATGAGGGAACTGAGGGTCAGAGAGGTTATGTAGCTTGCTTAAGATCACACAGGTGGTAAATGTTGGAGCCAGGATTTGAACCCCATTGGTTTGACTCTGAAACCCACATTCTGGGCCATAATGCCGCTACTACCAGTCCTGCTGATACAGGACCACCAGGAAATTAGCAGTTCCTGGTGGCACAAGCCTATCTTGGTTGTCATTTGTCATTCGCACAGTTCCCAGTACATAGCAGGTGCTTAATAAATGATTGTTGACTCAGTTTCTTTGCTCAAGGGGATTACAGTCTTGTTGGAAGAAAACTGCTATCATGCCTGAGAAAGAAAACAGTTTAGGACAAAATACCCAATGCCAAAAAACCATGGGAGGGTCATAATGGAAGAAAACATATAATCATTTAGCAGATTGGATCCCATTAGCTCCTTCTTTTACAGTGAGGAAACCATCAAAAATCAAATTAAGATCAGAAGGTTGCTTGATGAATACAGAACCCAAGCAAAGGAAATTGGATTTCCTAGAGGGTATATTTTCATCACATGGTGACTGCCCCAGTGAAAATTCCTCCTTCAGCAAGGATTATGTTTGCCCAGTGGACTGGATGTTTGTGTTGGCCAGCTGTGCTCTGTCCTGGTCAGTGCTGGAAAAACACCTACTGTCTCCCCCTCCAGCTCTTTCTAGACTCCACGGCAACTCCCCACTTTCTGTTTGCACTTGTCATTACAACATCTCCCTCTTTGGTTTCCATACTCCTTTCACATTACAATTTCCATGTCTACAGTTTATTTTACATGAGAGAGTGCCTGCTCTTCAGAACAGTGGGTAGCTTGTTTCCTGATCACCTTGTGTGGGTGCCTCCTGTAAATGGGTGCTTGTTAGTCTTAATGAGGGAGCTAGCCTGTTCTGGGCTTGCATTGTTTTTACCTTTTCCAATCTCTACATATATTTTTACTTATTTAAATAGATACCATTATATAATTATGATATATTTTATAATAATACTATAAATATAACATAGTTTATTTAAATAAATAACATTTATCCTGAGATCATTGTAGATTTACAGACAGTCATTAGAAATAATACAGGAGCCTCTGTGTGGCTCAGTCATTTGGGCGTCTGCTTTTGGTTCAAGTCATGATCCCAGGGTTCTGGGATCGAGTCCTGCATTGGGCTCCCTGGTCAGTGCAGAGCCTGCTTCTCCTTCTCTCCCTCCTTGTACTCTCTCTGTCTGACAAATAAATAGATAAAATCTTAAAAAGAAAGAAGGAGAAAGAAGGAAGGAAGGAAGGAAGAAAGAAAGAAAGAAAGAAAAAGAAAGAAAGAAAGGTCCCCTGTACCTTTATTCTAATTTCTCCCTATAGTAATGCCTTATAGAGCTATAATATAGTATGATATCACAGCCAGGATTTTGACATTGAGACAGGATAGAGGACATTTCTACCAAGAATCCCTCCTGTTGTCCCCCCCCCCTTTGTTTTTTAGCCCTATCTGTTTCTCTCTTATCTTTAACCCCCAATCTGTCCTCCATTTCTACAATTTTTTCATTGAAGAATGTTGTATACATGACATCATACAGTAGCAACCTTTTGCGATTGTTTTTTGTCGCCCAGCATATTCTTTGAAGATCATCCAGGTTGTTTTCTGTATTGATAATATGCTATTTTACTTTAATTTTTGTTTAGGTAATAATCTAAAGAAATTTTCAAAGATTTTACTTATTTATTTATTTATTTTTAGATAATTAAAAATAATAGTTTGTTATTTTATAATAATAGCTGAGTGCTATTCCATGGAAGTGATATACCACAGTTTGTTTAACCAGTCACCCATTGAAGGACATCTGGGTACTTCCAGTTCTGGGTTATTACAAATACAGTTGCTATATACATTCATGCATAGGTCTTTGTGTGAACATAAATCTTCAGTTCTTTGGGATAAATGAATAAGAGTGTAACTGCTGGGTCTATGGTGAGTGCTTGTTTAGTTTTTTAAGAAATGGTCTTAAACTGTTTTCCAGATTGACTGTACCATTTTACATTCCCACCAGCAATGGATGAGTGATCTAGTTTCTTCATATCCTCATGAGAATTTAGTGTTGTCACTATTTTTCAGTTTAGTTATTCTGGTAGACAGTAGCAATATATTCACTGTGGTCTTAATTTGCATTTCCCTAATGGCTAGTGATGTTGAACATCTTTTCATCTGCTTATTTGCCATCTGTATATTCTCTTTGGTAATATGTCTCTTCGTGTCTTTTGTCCATGTTGTAAATGGATTTTTTTTTTTTTTACAAAAAACAAAAAAAAAGTTATGAGTGTTCTTTATATATTCTAGACACTAGTCCTTTATCAGATATGTGATTTGGAAATATTTTCTTCCACTGTCTAACTTGTCTTTTCATTTTCTTAAGAGGGTCTTTAATAGAGCCAAAGTTTTCAATTTTGATGAAGTCCAATTTATCAGTTTTTCCTTTTATGAATCATTCTTTTTAAATCAAGTCTAAGAAATCTTTGTATAGCCCTGGATCCTGAGGATTTTCTCCTTTAAATTTAACATTTAAGACCATGGTACATTTTGAGTTAATTTTTGCATAAGGTGCGAGAATTACACTGAAATTTTTATTTCATTTTATTTATATATATATATATATATATATATATATATATGTTTTTTTACATTTTTTAAAAGAGATTTTATTTATTTGTTTGACAAACAGAGATCACAAGTAGGCAGAGAGGCAGGCAAAGAGAGAGGGGGAAGCAGGATCCCTGCTGAGCAGAGAGCTCCCTATGCGGGGCTCCATGCCAGGACCTTGAGATCATGGCCTGAGCCGAAGGCAGAGGCTTTAACCCACTGAGCCACCCAGGTGCCCCTATATATATTTTTAATGTCTAATTGCTCTAGCACCATTGGTAAAAAGGCTGTTTTTCCTATCAGTAGGGTATATTTACATGAATCTATTTCTGGATCACTATCCTGTTGCATGCTTTATATGTCGAACCCTCTGTCAATTCTGCACAGTTTTGATTACTATAGCTGTATTATATATCTCAAAATCAAGTAGACAGATTTTTCTCTTTATTCTTTATCAAAATGTTTTTAGTATTCTAGTTCCTTTACCCTTCCATATAAATTTTAGAATAATCTTATCTATACTTACAAAAATATCTGAGATTTTAATAAGAATTTCATTAAACCTATATATCAGTTTTGGGAGAATTAGCATCATTACTATGTTGAGTCCATTCACTCCTCTCCATGGATTTAGGTCTTCTTTGATTTAAAAAAAAAAAATCAGCATTGTTTAGTTTTCATCACACAAATCCATGTTTTGTTAGATCTATACCTAATGAGTAAGTGTAAATGACATAGTTAAAATGTTTTTGTGCCCATATGTTCTTTGCTAGTATCTAGATAGTTTTTTGTATATTTATTTTATATCTTGCAACATAGTGAATTATTATTTCTTTTCTGTTCCTTTTTTGGTAGATTCCTATATAGACAATCATGTCATCTGCAAATAAGCACAGTTTTATTTCTTACTTTCTGATATGTTTGCCTTGTATTTCCTTTCCTTGCCCTCTTGAACAGGCTAGAACTTCTGGTACTATGTTGTGTAAGACAGGCAAGAACAGACATCCTTGCCTTGTTCCTAATACTAGGGGAAAACATTCAGTCTTTTACCTGTAAGTAAAATGTTAGCTGTAGGATGTTTTTGTGGATGTTCTTTTTCATGTTGAGGAAGTTTTCATCAATTTCTATATTTCCAAGACTTTAAAAATCAGGAGTGAATATAAAATTTTGTCAAATATATTTTTGTGTAGACTATGACTGTGTGACTTTTCTGTTAATATTGTGGGTTATATTAATTGACTTTCAAATATTGAACCAGTTTCTTATCTGTGAAATAAATCCACTTGGTCACGGTGAATAATTTTTCTTGCATATTGCTGAATTCTATTTACTAATATCTTGCTAAGGATTTTTTTTTTTTTTGCATCTGTACTCATTAGGGATACTGGCATGTAGTTTTCATTTTTTGTACTACCTTTGTCGAGTTTTGGTATTAGGTAGTACTAGCTTCATAAGATAGATTGGGATTACTTCCTTTTCTCTTTTTCTGTTAGAGATTGTGTAGAATTGCTATTAATTCTTCTTTAAACATTTGGTAGAATTGTTGGTGAAACTGTCTGGGCCTGCCTCACAGTATAAAACTTTTAATAAAAGTATTAAAATATGTGTCTATGTATATATATAATTAGTGCATCAATTCCATGATTAAGTACTTTTAAAGGACAAAAATAAAGTTTTCTGAATGGAACAGGCTTTTGAAGTTCTGTTTACAAAATACAAAATTGCGCTTCATGATTTAATGGTCAAAGCTTCGTGTCCCCTTTAGTTCCTTCTCTGCACTGCAGTCTGGTGGGAATGTAAGTAATATCTGTGTATGGCAAGTTTAAGACCAAACTGTGAATGTCACTAAGATTGCCTCCTTGCCTCACACATACATTTATGGCTCAGGTTATCCTAGTCTCATGCTTAGTGTCTGTGGGACACAGTTTGTTTTTATCCTGTGAAAGGGGGTAACAGTTGGATAGCCACTTGCCTTAAAGGGTTGTTAGGAACAAAGTAAGTTCTCAGTAATTCCTAGTTGTTGTTATTCTGTCAACAAGAAGGGAATGACTTCTTTTAACTGGTCGCTTTAAACTGGGTAAGAGAAAGTCACTGTCACTTTCTTTAGATGCTTCTTGGCCCATAGCAGGGATTCTCAATCTTGGTACCAATGACCTTCTGGGCTAGATAATTCTTTTTTGAGGGGAGCTGTCCCATGCATTGTAGGGTGTTTAGTAGTCTTGTCTCTTTCTACATGTGGCACTCCCATCCCACAGTTACGATGATAAAAATCTCCAGACATTGCCAAATATCCCCTTGGGGTGCAAAATCACCCCTGGTTGAGAACCACTGGCTGTAATTATGTGAAATCTCACTTAAGAATTTTTTCAAATTAATGCGTACTTGTAGGGAAAGTATGGAAAACACTAGTAGTAAAGGTAAAATACTAATTTAAACCACAGCTGACTGCAGCTGTTTCTGCCCCTCCGGGAGTGGTAGAATTCCTCTCTGGAGTAAATAGCCCTTTGTTTCACAAAATACCTTGATGGGACACTTCCAGGGTGAACTGCTAGCAGGCCCTTCGCCCAAGGCTGGTGAAGGGAGGCAGTGAGACTCCGCAGTAGTTAAACTGCTCTGCATAAGAACAAGTGGTTGGTGGGGGGGTGGGGGGAGAAGCAGAGGAAGATGGGAGAAGTGAGCAGAGCTGGGGGGGAATGTGGGCCAGGGTGGGGGATGGGTTGAGCTGTGGTGTGGCAGGTGGTAGCCAGGGGCTGTGCAGATGTGGCAGGGGAGGAATTCACTGGTGTGGGGGTGGCTGGAGGAATTTTAAGTGCTGTGATGAAACGGGCATCCTTCTCTGCCCCACCTCTCACCAATTTCCCACACCTTCTGTGGAGTCTGTTACTCCCACAGCCACGGTGTCTTAAGAAATGGGGAGAGGGGAAAGGCAGGGAGGAGAAAAGAACAGAGGGAGGTGAGACATCAATGGGACTGAGACTGAAGGGGGACAGGACAGGGAGGAGCCGATCTGAGAAGATAAGCCCTCTGGAATTCTTGGAGATGGGGGAGGAGGTGACTACCTTCTGGATGGTGGGGGCAGGAATTGAATGAAATTCAATTGAATGAAATTTATGTAAATCTCAAAGGAAACAATGATTTAGGCTGCTGTGTATATTGGGAAGAAAACCCTTTGCTGTATTTCCTTCCAGTATTTTTTTTCTTTACAGTTAATCTTGGTGTATATGGTGTACTTTTCTTGTGGGCTGTATCAGACACCAGAACAGGTGAAAAATGGTGGAAACCATTCTGTTGCTGCTGATGCCACCATTTAGAGCCAGTGGTAGCTGGAATTTCAGCCACTGGTACCTCTGGAGCTATTGGGTCCCTGCAGGGCAGGGCTGTCCTGATCTGCCCCAGCTGGATGTATGTGTGTGTGTGTGTGTGTGTGTTGGGGGGAAATGGAGGGTGTTGGTCCGCTCTCCCTTCCACCACCTTTATGATGCTCTCATCCCCAAACAGGCTTCCCAAGGCCTCTGAGAGTTTAGTAAAAAGGCCTTTTGTTTTCTCATTCTTATTTCTCTTCCTGTGACTCCGGCGGACATCCTCAAGGACAAGCTTTGAGGGTTATCTGGAGATGGGGACCCACAGAACACTGCCTGGGGATGCAGTGCCAGCCCTCCCCTAAACAGACTCCTGGCAGGGCTACCCCTTGGGACCACCAGATGGGTTGAATCCTAGGAAGAACACAGCTTAAATTTAGGTTTAAGTTCAAACTGTGGGGAAGGAAAAGGAATTTTCCTTCTACCTTAGATGGGTAGCCTGGAAAGTTGTGTGGTCCAGATCCCAACTCACCACCTTAAATGCAATCTTTAGCTAAAGACAAAAGAAAGATGTTGGGGGGCGGTGAAGAGACCAGTTGAGGGAGGTTGGGGGAGTGGGAAGCAAGGTACACAAGGAAAAGGTTGTTATGCAGATTTAAGTCTGAGTCTTCTCCATTGATAGGAGTTTGTTGGTGATTGAGAGTCATCCTTCTTGGTAAAGGGGTTGGGGGAGACACTTACAAATGAGGAATTCCTTTGTAAAGAAAATGTCCCTTACAAAAGACTAAATTCTACTCTGTTTTCAGAGATTCTCTGGCAGTTTCTCAGAAATTGTCTCAAAATAATCCTGTGCCAAAAAAACAGATTTTGGGGTTGCTCTTCTGCTACTCTTCAAAGCTGTGACAGCCTTTTCTCAACCTTTGCTATCACCCCCCAACTCACACAGGCTTACACAAGTATGCATTGACCCATGGAAAAGACAGTCCTTTCAAGATCAAAATGGAAAGCTAATAAAGTTGGAATGAGTGGAGACCCCAGGTAAAACTGTGAGGGAGGAAGTTGGGCATGCCGCCATCTTGATCAGAGTTCATCAGACCCCACCCCTCCCCTCCCTTTGCAGACACAGCTCTGTCCCGAGCTTGATGTGTTTATTCTTCAAAGGTAGTGCAAGGGTTTTGGTTAACTGAAGAGGCTTGAAGGCTGCTATGGACTAAATCGTGTCTCTGCTTATCACCCCCCTCCCCCACGACTCTCAAACCAAACTCATCAATTGAAGACTGTAGGGGAGAAAAAGTTTTCCTCTACTCTCTTCTGTTCTGCAAAATGGAGGCCTTTGAATTAAGCTGACAAAAGACAGACTGACGGGGGTGGGGGTGTGGGGGGGCTTTATTTGCAGGCATATGGAACTAACAAAAGGAGTAGCTGGCTGGTTAAATGGTTAAAGCTTGAGGTTTATATCCCAATTTAGTAAGGAAAAGGGAGTGGGGAAGAAAAGGCTTTTATGGGAAGAACAAATAGATTTCTTTAGGAGTGACAAATGGGTTTTTAAGAGAACAAGTGAGAGATAAGAAAGTTTATGATAATGTTTGTCTCCTTCAGGGCTGTTGACCTCCCATGGAGAAGGGATTTGGGGTTTTCCCTTCTGGGAGTAAATTCACCTTGAAGAGGAAATTTACGGCAAACTTATTTCACAGAACTTGAGGCTTTTCAGTCAGGTAAGGGAAGACACGAGAAGGCTTCTTTCTGCACTTGTTGATTCCTAGAGGCCTTTAGTTCAATATAATCCTATGCCAAAGTGCTATGTTTTGGGGTGGCACATCCTTTAAACCCTCACCCCCAAGGTGACTTTATTTGGAGATAAGGCTTGTAAGGAGGCAATTAAGGTTAACTGAGGTCTTAAGGGTGTGGCTCTAATCCAGTAGGGTTACTGTTCCCATAAAAGGAGGAAGAGACACTAGAACACCAGTCTTACTCACGCAGCTCACAGTGGAATCCTTTGAGCACAGAACAAGATGGTGGCTGCCTGCAGCCCAGAGCAAAAGCTCTCATCAGACCCTAACCCTCAATTGTGGATTTCCAGCCTCCAGAACTGAGAAAATAAATTTTTGTTGTTTAAGCCTCCCATCTATGATATTTTGTGATGGCAGTTCAAGAAGACCAAAGCAAGGACTACAGCAGTCTTCCAGAACCAAAAAGCTAAGTTTAAAAAATGGTGAACTTGTAGGTTGGGTGTGATGTTGGGCACTCTGCAAACATACAGGGCCCACCCTGGCGAGGTACCTCAATTTTGGTCAGAAGTTGAAAGAACTAGGAGGAACTGGGAAGTCACGTGTGTTTCTAAAGGATAAGAGTTGCATTTCTTGAAGTCCTACCCGCTGCTGACTTCCTTTCTGCCAGAAGCCACCTGGGCCCTGTCCAAAGCACAGTGTTACCTGGTGCTGGGTCCCCATCTCGGACTCCAACGTCGGAGCCCCCTTGTCACAGGGCCCGATAGAGGGGAGAGCTGCCAGAGGAACCTAATCAGATGCATGCTGTCATCTGGAAATGATTAATCCTAAGGACAGATAGAAGCCATGTTGATAGCATTGATTGGTTCCTTATTTCTGAGTTGGGCCTGTTTCATTGTTTAAGATTCCACTCTAATTTGTTGGGATTTTCTCTTCGGCATTGTAAAAAGCAAACTTATTTTGCTGGATGAGAACAGAACCTTTTAAACCGGGCTTTGAAGTTTGCAGCTTTGTAACGTGTCAGCCATCTGAAAGCCTCTGCTCTCTTGCCAGCTTGAACCAACCCACAGCCACGATTAGCATATCAAAGAGCGGGGAGGGGGGTGTCCTGGTGGGTGCTGCCGGAGTGGCGCTGGGCCCACGTTTAGGATGTGAAAAGATACAGGGCCTCTCTACACGCGACCTGCTGCTGGGTGGCTACTCATTTCACCTTTAATTCCATTTCCTGTCTTCTTCCGGCTGAGCACTTTTGACAATTAAGAACGTGCACACACACACACACACACACACACACCCTTCCTCTGAAAGAACAAAAGGAATTAGAAATGGAAAAAGAAAGAAAGGAAAGAAAAAGGAAGGTTGGCGGTTTTTTTTTTTTTTTTTGGTTTTTTTTTTTTTAGGGGGTGTAAAACCCTATTTTCCTCTCAAGCCTCTCTAAAATCCAAACAACTCCCACAGATAAATACCCAAACTATTCAATAGTTATTTTAGTGCCTTCGTTTTGACTAATTGCTGGGTTAGAAAAGAAACTTCAGAAAGGTTGGCGGAAGCAATTCAAAGTAAATTTTTACCGTTGCCCTGAGGTGACATCCGAAATAATTGCAACCCTGAATAGCCAGGCCGAGAGCAGTGGTGGATGGCCTGGTTACTTTGCTGAGGAAATCGACCCCCGGAGTGCCTTGCCTCTGAGGCCTGACCAGCAACTGTAGTAAGTCTTGGGGGGCCCCCAAACAGGCAGGCAGAAATGGGTGACCCTGAATACAGATGCGGGGGGAGAGGAGAGAAAATGGACAGAAACTAAAGACTCCCATGATAAACACGTCATGGTCATAAAAGGTGGCAGCAAGGACAGGAGAGATAAGAGAAAGACCCCTATAATGAACTGATTTTGAAAGAAAATTATTTGGATCTTTTCATGTTACAAGTATATATATTTGCGTATCATGGGTGAAGGTGGTCCAAAGGTACGAACTCCCAGTTATGACATAAAAGATTCTGGGGGTGTCTGGAGAGCATGGTGACCCTAGTTAATGATACCGAATTCTGCAGGTGAAAGTCACATAAGAGAGTAGATCTTAAAAGTTGTCATCACAAGAAAAAAAACCGTAGCCGTGTGTGATAATGGATGCTAGTTAGACCTGTGAGAATCATTTTGCCATACATCCATGTATAAAATCATTATATATTGGGGGCGCCTGGGTGGCTCAGTGGGTTAAGCCGCTGCCTTCAGCTCGGGTCATGATCTCAGGGTCCTGGGATCGAGCCCCGCATCAGGCTCTCTGCTCAGTGGGGGGCCTGCTTCCTCCTCTCTCTCTCTGCCTGCCTCTCTGCCTACTTGTGATCTCTCTCTGTCAAATAAATAAATAAAAATCTTTTTAAAAAAATCATTATATATTGTTATGCACATAACCTAACACACAATCTGTTAAGTATAAAACATAACACACAATGTCATATGTTATGTCTATTGTATGTTCTATGCTGTAAAAAAAAAGCAACAGAAAAAAAAAGCATGTATAATATAGAACTGTCTTCTTTTTGGGGGGAACTAAATCGTATGAATTTTATTTTTTCAAAATCCCTAAAATATGTGAGGGAGGATATAGTAATATATTAATCGCTTCCCAAAGTTTCAACTGTTCCTTGAGTTTAAAAAAAAAATCAGAAAGGAAATTCATCAGAGGATTAATAGTAGATATGCTTGGGTAGATTGTAGATTGTTTATTTATTTTTTTACATGATTTTGTGTTTAAGTGATCTCTGTACCCAGTGTGAGGCTCGAATTCACAACCCCAAGATCAAGAATCCTACGCTTTATTGACTGAGCTAGTGGAGAAGCCCTGTTCTGTTTTGTTTTTATATTTTTTTGTATTTTTCAGATTCTCTGCTAATTTTACATACATAAAGAACATGGTCTGCATTTGAAATTGGGTTTCCCCACTGATATGCAAGTTATGGATGCAATAGAATTTAAACTAGAAAGAACGTGGAGTGATTATTTCTCCCTCTCAGTTGAAAGGGGAGGGAACTTAAGAACAGGGAGGTTAAGTCCAAGGTCATGCAGCTGGTTCCCCAAAGGTCAGAATCTAGAGCAGAGCAGTTCAGTTCAGTACCTGCCAGACACATGGGCTGAGCACTTGAAATGGGGCTAGACCTAGTTGGGATGGGCTATGAGTGTAAATATACTTGGATTTTGAATAACCTTTTCCTCCACACATGAAAAAAATAGAAAATATCTCAATAATTATATTCATGACATGCAGAAATAATGAATTTTGGATATAATGGGCTAAAATTAATTTAACCTGTTTCTTTTTATTTATTTTAGTGTGGCTACCGGAAAATTGAAAATTACATATATGGTTCCCAGTGTGTATTCCTATTGGACAACTCTGATGTAGAATACAAGTCTTGCCTCTCTGCCGAGTGTTCTCTGCATCCTGCACCGAAAGGGAGAATGTCAAAAGGTAAGGACAAATTTACTTCTTTTCTAGAATCAGATAGTGAAGCATTACTCAAAGTGACAATATTATTATTGATTTTATAATTTCTTGTTTTGTTGCAGATGTATAGTTTATACCTTCCATAGATAATGGAGGATTGTTTATTGCATAATTGCACATAGATATTCATGCCTGAGGTGTCTCCTTGGAGTTATTTTTTGCTGTTATGCATCATTACTACTAAGGGTCAAGTTGTTCTTCTTGCCTCCTCCTCAGGAAGACTTAGAACAAAAAATAAATAAGCATTCAAAACCAAACCTCAAGAATTGAAGGAAGTTAGTTTTAAATAATGGTTTACAGTGACTTTTCTTTTTTTTTTTTGAGAAAGAGAGAGGGAGAAAGAGAGCGCGGGGGTTGGAGGTGTGACGGGATGGGTAGGTGGGTTGGGGTGGGCAGAGGGAGAGAGAGAATCTTAAGCCGGTTCCACACCCAGTGCAGAGCTTGATGCACGACTTCATCTCACGACTCTGAGATCATGACCTGAGCCCAAGACAAGGGTTGGATGCTCAACTGACTGAGCCACCCAGGCACCCATGGTTTACAACGCTTCATGCAGTTATGTGAACATTTCCTAAATCTGTTGACAAACCTGTTGCCTTGCCTAATCTTTTGTCATTCCCAGTCCCCCTCATCCCAAAGTATGCCACCCCACAATACTGTGACCTAAGCCTAAAGATTGTTTTGAGTTGAAGGCAATTAACTCTCTCCCCCTTTCTGTCTAGAAGCTGAGTATAAATTTTGCTTTGTAAATGTAGCATACATTTTCATTTGTAAGGGTGTCTCTTCCCATATTTGTAAGAGGACAATGACTCTCAGTCACTAGAGAAGATTCTCATCATCGGAGAAGGCACTGCTTGAGTCTGCATAAAAACCTTAGTAAAGAATGGATAAAGAAGATGTGATATATATATATATATATATATATATATACGTATATATACGTGTATATATATATATACACACACACACACACAATGGAATACTATGCAGCCATCAAAAGAAATGAAATCTTGCCATTTGCAACGACGTGGATGGAACTAGAGGGTATCATGCTTAGCGAAATAAGTCAATCAGAGAAAGACAACTATCATATGATCTCCCTGATATGAGGAAGTGGAGATGCAACGTGGGGGGTTAAGGGGGTAGGAGAAGAATCAATGAAACAAGATGGGATTGGGAGGGAGACAAACCATAAGTGACTCTTAATCTCACAAAACAAACTGAGGGTTGCTGGGGGGAGGGGGGTTGGGAGAAGGGGGTGGGGTTATGGACATTGGGGAGGGTATGTGCTATGGTGAGTGCTATGAAGTGTGTAAACCTGGCGATTCACAGACCTGTACCCCTGGGGATAAAAATATATGTTTATAAAAAATAATTTAAAAGTAAATAATAATTTAAAAATAATAATTAAAAAATAAATTAAAAAAGAAAACCTTAGTAAATAACTCTTATCATCCAGAAGTTTCCACTGTATATTTACCTTCCCACAATTTACCACCCCTAGAAGCTCCAATTTCCCCACCCTTCTCTTGTCCAATTACTTCTCCACAATTTATTGTCCTTTGTTAAATGGTGTATAAGCGTCCAGGACTAACTGCTCCTTTGGAATTTCCATTTCTTTTCTGTGGGATCTCCTGTATGTTCATATAAAATAAACCTTTTCTTCTGCTAATCTGTCTCCTGTCAGTTTAATTTTCAGGTCCCAGGGACAGAACCTAAGAGGGTAGAGGTAGAAATTTTTCCTTTGCTACACATAGCACTAGATATATAAAAGCTTTTTTTTTTTTTTTTTTCAATAAGTATAAAATATTCATTGGATTTTTTTGGGGGGGAAAATTCAATACAGATGTTCTTTTAAGCATATATATTTAACCATATCCCGTAAATTATACTTCCAATAGAAGTTATTTTGGCATATTGAATTAGATATACTTTTAAAAAAGCAGGAATTTATAGACACAGCCTCAGCGAACAGATTGCTCTGCCACCCTGGCACGAAGAAGACATGTTTCTCATCACACCCTAAGATTCAAGACGCTAAGGAGTGTGATTCTTGAGCAAACACTATTCACTGGGTCCGGTGAGATGGGAGGAGGTGAAGGGACAAGTGAAAATGGCTTTGACCATCAGGGGAGCCATAATGTAGTTAGGAAACAAGATTAATTCTCAATCTGCTTTAAAGAGCAGTTGGCAGACTCAGTGGAGCATGCAACTTTTGACTTCAGGGTTGTGAGTTCAAGCCCCATATTGGATGTGCAGCCTACTTAAAAAAAAAAAAAAAATTGAAAATTTAAAAAAAAAAAAAAAAGAAGAAGAAAGCAGTGTAACTTAGCATGGAAGGATGTGGGGTGGCTCCGGGTACCAGGACTGTTAGAGAAAGGAAATCTCAGGGCAAGATCAGAGGAACTTGAACCGTAAGGAGGAGTTTGGCCTTGAGCTGGACCCAAGACAGATATGTTTACTATTTGAGTAGGAAGGAGAAGCAGGAAGGGACTTTTCGGGCAAATATGGACAGAGGCACAGAGAGGAGAACTGATCAACTGCGTGAGCCCTAAAAGAAGGCTGGTAAAAGACGAGCGTTGCGAAAGCAGGTACCTCATCTCTCTTGTTTACTGTGGTACCCTGAGTGCCTAGAACAGTGCCTGGCACGTAGGAGGAACCTGCTATTTCTTGCAGGAATGAATGAACAGACTGCTACTTTTCTAAAACTATGTAAAGAGCAGAAAAGGAATGTCTCGGGGTCTTTTTCTCTAGAAGAAAAGAGAGGCAACTTCTGGGGTGTGCTCCAGGGGTCCCACAGATGGGGTCTGGCGTATTAGGTGACAGATACCAAAAATGTTCTGAGTGGGTGGAAGACTGTCCAGAGTTGTTTGCCTGAGGCTTTGTCTTGGAAAGTGACCTGGCCTGGGCTCAAAGAATTGACTCCCTTTCCTATGCATATCCATATGTTTTGGGTGCTGGGATTCTCTTTCGGGTTTTAAGTAATTTACAAGTCATCCCAATGAGGTGGAGGAGAGAGAAGACATCACATTTCTGGAGCATCCCCTGTGTGCTGGGCATTTTCAATTTTATCATTTAATTCTCTCAAAGATTAAATGAAGTGAGCATTTTTTTCTACTCTGGTAAAAACTATATAACATAAAATTTACCATTTTGACCGTTTCTAAATGCACAGTTCAGTAGTGTTAAGTGTATTTATATTGTTGTGAAACAGATTTCCAGAACTTTTTTCATGCAAAACTTTTCCTCCTCCCACCAGCCCCCAGTCCCTGGAAACTACCACTCTACTTTCTGACTCTATGAATTTGACTATTCTGGGTACCTTGTAAAAGTGGAATCATACACAATTTGTTTTTTTGTTTTGTTTTTAATGTGTGGAAGAGAGAGAGAGTGCACAAGCAGGGCGAGCAGCAGGCAGAGGGAGAAGCAGGCTGAGCAGGGAGCCCAATGTGGGACCCTGGGATCATGACCTGAGCCGAAGGCAGATGGTTAACAGACCAAGTCACTCAGGTGTTCCACTATTAGTCTTTTGTGACTGCCTTGTTTCACTTAGCATAGTGTCCTCAAGGTTCATCCATACTGTAGCAGATGACCAGGCTACCTTCCTTTTGAAGGCTGAGTTATGTTCCATTAATACCGCATCACCACATTTTGCCCCTCTGTTTATCCAATGATGGGTGCTTCCACCTCTAAACTATCATGAGTAGTGCTGCGATGATCACTGGTCTACAAATGTCCATTTGAGATCTGCTTTCAGTTCTCTTGGGTATATGCCCAGAAGTGGGATTGTTGTATTAGGTACGCATTTTTCTCCTTACTTGATGAATGAGGGCACACAGGCCCAGGGAACTCCTGAAACTTGCCCCAGGTCCCATGAGCTGAAGACTGCAGAGTAAGGTCTGACCCTAGACTCCTGCCTGTGCCCCTTTCTACCCAGTCTGAGGATCAGCCTTATCTGCATGATTGACGTATACACCCAACTTTAAGTTGGAAAATTGGGGATTACATTTATGAATACTCTTGGGAGCTGCTGATTTTGTGGTTTACATAATTGGAAACGGAAGATGGCTCAGAGCTCTTTTTTTTCCAAGGCTCAAGTTGCATAAGTGGTTGACAACAATAAATTGGCTGAATTCTTTTCTGGACGCCAGATTCCAACATTGTTCTGCATTTGTTGCCGTTTTGCAATAATTAAATGCTAACAGAAGTCCAGGGTGTATTGTTTTAGAATTAGCTGACCGGGGACCTACTTATAATTCCCTAACCTTGGGCACATCAATATTCAAAGGCAATTTTAACCCGAGCTGTTTAACTATGAAGTTGTAATGTATGCCAGTCACTACATTGCCAAATAGTTTTAAATCCATATTAAGATTTTTAAATGGAATTTAGTGAGTCTGATTTTGCAGTGGTTCTAAGATTAAGATGCACGGGGAGAAAAGAAATAAAAGAAATGTTTTCTCTATTTCCTTTCTAACCTTATTGTCCTTTCTTCTTCTTTTTTTTTTTAAGCTTTATTTATTTATTTATTTTACAGAGAGTGAGCGAGTGAGAGTGACAGCACAGGCAGGGGAGAGGGGCCTAGGGAGAAGGGGAGAAATCCCCAGGCAGACTCCTTGCTGAGCATGGAGCCTGGCCCAGGGCGTGATCCCTTGACTCCAAGACCATGAACTGATGTTCAACCAAGAGTCAGATGCTCAACCAGCTGAGCCACCCAGATGCCGCTGTCCTTTATTCTTGGTCATCAGTTGATCTGACACTTGGGATTTCTGTGGTGTGGTTGGTGGGGATGGGGGTATGCATGGAAAGAGAAGAAGTAGTAACAGGGAACAGAGGGGGGAAGGGCAGGAAAGACGGAGGAGATCCCTGGGATGAATTTATGTCTAGACAGATACTGAACCATCTAGGTCCTTTGTTTCATCAAGCAGAAGGTCAAGGTGCAGAGAGGTTGGGTGGCTAGTCCTGCCATGTGGTGGGTGAGGGTTCCATGGGAACTCCTGCGAGTCATAGCACTGTCATTCTTAGAGCACTCTGGACTTCCATATACCTATTTGCATCTGCTCAAAAATTACTGAGAGGGCGGGGTCCAGGCAGGAAAAGAAAGGCACGCTCCAACTGGGTCATGTAAGGAGAATTTCGTAAGGAATTGTAGGACAAGACAGTGCAGTATGCCAGGGTTGATAATCTGTGGGGAGCCTCTGTGACCCCTGGGATGGAAAGAGTGAGATAGAGGAGTGGTTCCTAGAACCTGGACCAAGACAGCTCTAGGGAGAGGGTTGCCTGATTGGAGCTGTGAACTTTGGTGTTTAGGTGGTGCCTATGTCGGTTATCACTACTTCTGGAGAGAGAACGGTCCACGCTGCAATCTGGTCACTTTTCCTGTGCAATTATATGCCTTAATTTCAGTGAGGTTCATGCTCATCAGTATAATGAATTATGGTAGATCCTGTAGAATGTCATTTCAGTTGGGCATGGAAACTATCCATGAGGGGACAACTGCGTGGCTCAGTGGGTTAAGTGTCTGCCTTTGGCTCAGGTCATGATCCCAGGGTCCTGGGACTGAGCCGCAGGTCAGGCTCCTTGCTTGGTGAGGAGTTACCTTCTCCTTCTCCCTCTGCCCCTCTCCCTGCTCATGTTCTCTGTCTTGCTCTCTCTCAAACAAACAAACAAACAAACAAATAAATAATCTTAAAGAAAAGAAAAAGAAAGCAACCATATATGAGATTGGATGTGACCCAGGGTAGTAAAAAGGCTTTGTGTATAGAGTCATACATTCCTTTGGAGGGGGACATAGGGGCGAGTTGTGTTGGAGTAGCCTCCTGAAAAGTCTTTTCTGAACCCTAGTATGGGGAAGAGAGTTGACTTTCATCATTAAGTACTGTTCTTTACATCAGTTTCATTAACTTATGTAGCAGATAAATTATATGCTTCATTATTCAGCAATCCAGTGTTAGTACAGTGGATTATTAGGGAGTCTACTTTCTGTCACTTCTGTGATATTATAGCATCGTGTGGGAGCTCAATAAAAGTGAATGGACAAACATTGTGTCTTTCTTAATCGGTAAACTAAACTCTGTGTGGATTCTGAGTAGTATGAGTTTCTGAAGTCAGATTATGTGGGTTTGAGTTCTGAATCTCCATTTTCCTAGCTGTTGGACTTTAGACAAGCCGTACTCAGCCTCAATTCTCTTATATATAAGAATGAGTAAAGGTTTATCAGTTAAGATTAGGTTCAAGAGTACAAACCAGGGCACCTGGGTGGCTCAGTGGGTTAAATGTCTGCCTTTGGCTTAGGTCATGATCCCAGAGTACTGGGATTAAGTCCCACATCGGGCTCCATGCTCAGCGGGGAGCCTACTTTTGCCTCTGCCTCCTGCTCTTTCTCTTTCTCTCTGACAAATAAATCAATAAAATCAAAACATCCCACACAGTAGTGGCATAGTCACCTATGAGTTTATCTTTCTCGTGTATAAAATAAGTCTGGCCGTGGATAGGCATAGGCTGGGATGATACTTCCATAATTTTACTGGACACCTAGGTTTCTTTCATCTTCATTCTCCACCATCTTTAGTCTGTTATTCCCACATATAAATGACAAGATGGCAATTGGTGCTCCAGCTGTCTCACCCAAATTCCTAACAGAGGGAGAAACAGAAAAGCACAAAGGGGCACATGCCACCAACCTGTCCCCCTTCCTTTCTGCAAGCTTCATTCACCAACTTCTGTTTTTTCATCCCATTGGCCGTTGCTCATTGCAAGCTGGTAAACTGATGCTTTCGTTGGGCACACTGAAGTTTTACATAACTAAGGGCTTTCTTTTAAGGAAGAAAGGGAGATGGATGTTAGGTAGGCAACTTTCAGATTCTGCCAGAGCAGGTAGTGACAGACCTTTTCAACCTTCATGAAGCTGAGATGACAAATCCACATAAAAATGGTTCACCAACTGGCCAGTACTTGAGGAGCTCTCATTTCCCACAGAATGTAATTATAATCTAATTCTAAAGCAACAGGATTCCTCTGAAACTAATCAAGTTAAACAGAACAACATATACATGCTTTTGCCTTCCAAAGTAGTCACTATGGAAAGCAACGTAATAGTTCCATTAATTTTATAGTCAGAAATCTGTTTAGAGCCATTTTACTATCATACAAAAGCAACAGCTTTGTTGGGCACATCTCACCACCATCAACTTCATCATCCATGGTATTCAATAAAATTAGTTTTGAACGGCATTGGAGGGATGACGATTATTGATGGGTAAGAGTATTTATTTTTAAAATGTTCAGCAGGCTCCATAGGGAATTCTGGCTCAGTTATCTCCTATTTCCAGAAGCCAGACTTCCATATTTCCCATAGTAATGGGAGATATTTATATGAACATAACTGAGGAAAGTATATGTTACATGTATTTGAACTAACCATGAAGATCAGTTCAGTGTAAAGTAGTTACTCTGCTTTGTGTTGACCTTTGGAGAGGTATTTGTGGTCATTTACAATTATACCTGAAATTGGATAGTGAGCCATTGGAATTATACAGATATTCCCCTTTCTTCAAAAGGTGGTTGGAAATTTGTATAGGAAAAATGGATCTCTATCTCTTCAAACTTGTGAGTGGGATTGGTAAATATTTCTATAAGATTAACACTTTATGAACACGTAAGGCTCATTTACATACTAAATCATGCAGTGATTTTTTTAATAAAGTGGGCCCATTTTATATATTCCATTTAAGACCAAAAACTTGTCGTAATGTGAGTTCTGGTCATTTTGTTGGTCATTGGAGGCTATACGTTATATTACATGGTCTACCCTGTCATTTCGTCTACTCTGACATCAAGTTGAAAATCTAGAGGTAACCCCAGGTATCACCTGGCCCCATTTTTAGTTTTATAGGCGAGGGAGCTGAGACTCAGAATTTAAATGACTTGTCCGAGATCTCCTAGCTAATATGTGACAGAGCAGGTACCAGAACTCAGCTCATCTGGGTCCTGCTATCAGGCCTCTCTCTTTATACCAGAGTCCTTCTCACTCACCTCAGGGTTGACATGGCTCTGTAAAGTTTTCCCCAACTAGGGAAGAGGAGACAAAACACTGGGTCTGAGAATTTTAAATCTTGGTCTCTGAAGTGTAGTGAGACAATGACCACTGCTTCTCTGCCCATATGCATTCTTCTCTTCCTTTCACAACTCCCAAGTTTCTGCTGGGCATTTAGCAACCTGAGCAGACTACATTTCCCAGCGCCCCCCCCCCCCCTTGCAGTGTGGTACGGCCAAGTGGCTGTTCTGGCCAGTGGGGTGTGAGCGAAAGTGAGAGGGTACAACGTTGATATCATGCCCGTTCTCCATTCCTTTCCCGCTGCTTGGGAAGGTGACACAGACGCAGACACCTACATGACAAGGTGACGAGGTGGAAAGCAAGGACAGCAGAGCCCCCCTAACCATCTTTGGACTATGACTTCATGCAACAAAAAGCAAAATTCTGTCTTTGTTCCTACCACTGCGTGTTGGGCCCCCTTGTTACAGCAGCTGCGATGGTACCCTAACTAATACACTCAATGCCGATCATATAGTCCTGTGGTAACAGTGGGAAGCAAAGGAAGGTCCAAGCTGCAATCCTCTGTGGTCGGTTTTGCTTGGGCACAGAATTTAAACTTATACCCTTGGTTTATGTCAGATCCAGAGTATTCATGCTACCAGCAAAAATCGCTCACTAGAAGGAGCATTGATAGGGGAGCTGGCTCGAGGCTTCTCCCATGAGCCTGCTACTAACTTCCAAAGTGCCTTCATGGCTCTTTGCTTCCGTACCTGCAGAATGGAGATATGTTGTTCGGTGACCTCCCAGCAAAAAATGGTTGTAAAATATTTGGCAAATGCAAATGCAAGCTTTCTGCCTGTAATACTGAACAAACACAGTAGCTTTCCTGATTCATCCTAATGATTTATAGATCAGCCTGTTTACTGAAGGGGGGCTTGACGCTGGCATGACCCAGCAGAGCTGATGAGCTCTCTCTGTCTTAACCCTTAGGACTTAGTGCAAGTACGATCCTTTCCTCTACAGCCTTATTAACAGCACCATGATGAGGAAGGAAGGCATCAGAGCTATGGAGTGGGGAATTGGAGGACCCCAGCTGAATATTCTATTCTTTTTTTCCCCCAAAATAGTGTTTGTGTCCATGTTCTGATGATTCTTTGAAGCTAGAAGTGTTAAGTAAAGGAGACTTGCTTCTTCTTTTTATTTTTTTCCCTTTATGTGAGAGAGAGAGCACAAATAGGATGAGGGACAGAAGGAGAAGCAGACTCCCTGCTGAGTAGGGAGCCTGGTCTGTGGCTCGATCCTGGGACTTGAGGATCATAAGCTGAGCCCAAGGCAGACACTTAAACTGACCGAGCCACACAGGTGCCCCGAGGAGACCTGCTTCTGAAATCTTTCTGATGTGATCAACATCATGTTTATAAAAATCACCAAGTTGGAATCATGCTTTTGGCACTCACTCCCATGTTAAGTCCCTGTCCCATACATGTCATAGCTCATTGTGATGGCTGACCCAGTCTCCCGATCTTTTTGCCTTGGAGAACTTTACTTAAGTAAAGGACTCCTGACCCTTTTATTTCAGCATGTTCCGGACTTTGCCAGAAAGTGCTTGCTTGTGCCTGGTACTCCTTAACATTCCCTCTGGGCAACCTAAGCTCTCGTTAAGTTACTTTTGACCATTAATCCTTCTTTTATCCTAAGCATCTC
Organism: Mustela lutreola; assembly: GCF_030435805.1. Taxonomy (NCBI): domain Eukaryota; kingdom Metazoa; phylum Chordata; class Mammalia; order Carnivora; family Mustelidae; genus Mustela; species Mustela lutreola. The sequence continues at coordinate 146,414,111 of NC_081295.1, read as the reverse complement.
TATAAGGGATAGACCTGGAACAATTTCAAGACCAGACCCCTTTTTCAAAGGAGCATAAATTGTTAGAGCATTGCAACAGTATGTGAGAACACAGTCCAAGCACATTTTGAAAGCAAACTACAAAAACTGGGGTCAGGCCAGTGAGTGGACAGCATTATTGCCGTAATAGCCCCACATGGAAATGATTGGTTGTTATCAAAATCCACTTACGTTACAACACGTTTGGATGACATGACAAGGCTGTTCCCTTTCACTGTGGTATACGCTGAGCTCATCACTGCATCAGCACATTTAGAGGTTCTCTGTGATGCGGACAGAAGGGAGGAAGGGAATGATGTGGGGGGAGCAGTGGGGGAGGAGCGGAAGGGTCTGGAATTCAGGGTTTGGAGAAAGCTACAACTGTGAACTATGCTACAACTGTTGTATCATTTTTTTTTTAAAGATTTTTTTATTTATTAGAGAGAAATTTGGGGGAGGAGCTGAAGGAAAGAGAGTCAAGCAGACTCCACTGAACACAGAGTAACACAGGGCTCGATCTCATGACCCTGAGATCATGACCCGAGCTGAAACCGAAAGTCGGATGCTTAACCGACTGAGCCACCCAGGTGCTCCTTTTGTATCATTTAATCTCATCAATATTGTGTCACTTCATTCTCCCCACAGCCCGGTGTGGTAGGTAGGTAGCATCCCAAATGTGTAACATTCAGCTAAAAAGTGTGGGAGAGGGCACTTTCTGCTCAGTTGGTGGAGCATAGGACTCTTGATCTTGGGGGGGTGAGCTCAAGCCCGATGTTGGACTTAAAGCTTACTTTAAAAAAGTGTTGGAGAGAAAATCTGAATCTACATTTGCCTGACTCCAAAGTCCTTACTCTTGCCATGAAACCATATTTGCTTCCTGGTGAATGAAAAGCATGCCAGAGGAAGGGGGAAAGAAAATAACAAAGTCTGTTATCCCAGCCAGTTTAAACAGATGCCAACAGAAGAATATCACTTGGAACACATTCAACTTAGGAAAAGTAGAGAGAATGAGGAGCTACCTTGCAGCATCTTTGGAGAAAACCGGGTGTAGGAATTAAGGAGTATAGCAAGAATGATCGCATTAGAGAAAGGAGTCAAAAGCGCAGGGTATGTGATGTCAGCTTGGAAAATGCAGGAAAGCTATAGCTGAATACTTAGATCCATAAAGAAACAAGATTTACTTTTTTTTTTTTTTTTAACTTATTTGAAAGACAGAGAGAGAGTGAGCAAGTACTGTGGGGGAGGGGCAGAAAGACAGGGAGAAGCAGATTCCCTGCTGAGCAGGGAGCCCAACACAGGGCTCACTTCCAGGATCCTGAGATGGTGACCCTGAACTGAAAGCAGATGCTTAACTGACTGAGCCACCTGGTCGCCCCCAAGATTAACTTTTATTAAAAAAAAAAAAAAAAAAACGGCTAACGACTTAGCAGGTTGGGACCCTTTGGAACCTTGGTGGGGTGTGAATGTCATTTGCATTTGGGAAGGATGTGAATCTGTGGGGGCCAAAGGACTGAACCTTTAGAGGGCTCTCCACGATTTTGGCCCTTGGTGTATACACACCAGCTCCCAGTTATTCTTTTAAACACTAGTCTAGGTAGGCCAGTGAAAAGTTTTTGAAGATACGACTAAGGTCCCACATCAACTGACTTTAAGAAGGAGAAGTTTCCAGGGGGACTGACCTAATTATACAAGTCCTTTTATTTATTTATTTTTTAAGATTTTATTCATTTATTTGACAGACAGAGATCACAAGCAGGCAGAGAGACAGGCAAAAACAGAGAGGAGGAAGCAGGCTCCCTGCTGAGCAGAGAGCCCAATGCGGGGCTCCATCCCAGAACCCTGGGATCATGACCTGAGCCGAAGGCAGAGGCTTTAACCCACTGAGCCACCCAGACATCCCTATACAGTCTTTTTAAAGCAGACTTTTCTTTGGCTAGCTGTAGAAGAGGAAGAAACAAACATTCCTATTGTGAACCCCTGATGGTCATCGATGCTGGCCAATGGGGGCTACGTGGTGAGGAATTGTGGGTAGATCCAGCATGTACATCCAGTGCTCCTGGGCTGACAGCTGGAAGGAAAATGGGGACTTAGTCCTACACTCACAAGGAAATGAATTACTGCTAATAACCTGTGAGCTTGGAAGAGAACCAAGCCCTAGATGAGAACATAGCCCCAGCTGACACCTCAATTTCAGTCCCTTGAGACCCTGAGTAGAGGATCTAGTTAGCCCGTATTCAGACTTCTGGCCTCTAGAAACGAGGAGATTGTAAGTGGATAATGTTTGAAGCCAGAAAGTTGTGGCGGCTTGTTATGCAGCCATAGAAAATACACACATTGCATTTTGCAGGTTCCTTCTAGAAGCCTATGAAGAAGCAATGGCAAGTCTTTCGATCTCCATTTGATAATGAGGAAATTGATGCACAAATAAGCTTACATACCTTGCTCAAGTTCATTTAGCTCATTGATCACAGAACTGGGAGTAGACGGTTCTTTTGGCCCTGAGAGTAAATAAACTACTTTCAGCTCTCCCCTTGCTTGCATATTCTAATGTGCTCATGGAGGCTGATCTATTTGATCCCGTTTTGGTTCAGGGAAACACGTGGTACTAAGGGGGAGGAGTGTTGCAGGGCAAGAAGTCAGGAGAGGGGCGATGGGGGGAGCCTACCCACCTTTTCCTGTGATTCCTAGACTCTGCGTGTGCTCTTAGGTATATACCTGTGGAGGGGGCCTTCTCCAACCTCTTGGCCACAGTCTTGGGTCTCGTCTACAGTGTCTTCTGCTATAAGGTACTATAGCCTTTATCTTTTCTTTCTTTTTTTTTTTAAATGGAGAACTTATGACTAACTATGTACTACATTTGTGTGTGTGCCTGTGCATAAGGATATGTATCAAATTCTCCAGTAGTTTCCTGAGAAGCCCTTCAAAATCTATGGCTGCCTCAGACGGCATGAGGGGAAAAGGAGGGCTCCTGTCTCCTGGCAGAGATGGCCAGTTTCCACCTCCCGCCCATTTCCCTTTCTTAGCTGTGCTCATGGCTATCCTGAATAAAGCCCGTGTTCCAGCTTCCTTGTGGCCAGGTGCGGTCCTGTGACCAAGTTCTGACCAATGGGGTTTGGGGAAAAATGTGTGTAGTCCCACACAGCACTTTTTTCTTTTTTAAAAGAATTTATTTGTTTTGAAAGAGAGAGAGCACGATGGGGAGGAGAGGAAGGGCAGAGCAAAGGGAGAAGCAGGCTCCTCGCTGAGTGGGGAGCTGGATGTGGGGCTTGATCCCATAACCCATGAGATTATGACCTGAGCCGAAGCAGATGCTTCACCGACAGGGGCCCCCAGGGGCCCCAGGCAGCACTGTTAATACGGGGGAATGTTGCATCCACCTCTCTGTCTGCCCCGCCTCTGCCCTTCCCTCCAGCTGGAATGGAGACACGGAGGTGCTCCCCTTTGGACCAGACCACCGAGGTCCACATCCAAGGGATGGTGGAGCACCAGATCCGAAGGCCAGAGCTTCCAGATAGCTCCACATTGCTCCAGACTGGACCGTGACTTGAGAAAGCATTAAGATTCTACCTGCTTAAGCCACTCCTACTTCCGCCCTTTGTTACATCAGCCACTCTAAGTACCTAAGTCCCAACGAATGCATTTGCTTACCAGAACATCTGGGAACAGTGTGTGCATTATTCAAACGTAACAATGTGTGTAAGAGCTGTACAAATGTAGCTTTACCTGTTCCTGTCAGGGATTTGGACGTTGACTTGCTGCTTTGCTTGCTTCCAGTTCTCCCTGGCTTCCTTACTCCTCCTTTTGAAGAACCCAGCTCCGGCGTTACCCATGTTAGTCCCTCCGGGTTTACTCAGCGTCCTCCCTCGTATGGTCTTGGGGCCCCTCGTGCCTGGCTCTGCAGTGGTACCCGGCCTCCTGTGTCGAGATGTCTCCCATCCTGGATCTACCCACCCCGGATGGAAATGGCCCGAGTCCCGAGTTCCTCTCCCACACAGAGCTGTGAACTCCCTTAGGGCAGGGCTGACTCCTGTCCTACCGGGGAGCCTGTTGCATATTCAGTCCACAAGAGGTATTTGTGTTAAGTGATCCTACAGGTGAATGAAAGACGATGTGAACGAACTGATCATAAGCGGAAGCGTTTACCATGATTCTCTCCTTGTTACTGCTGCAAACTCACTTCTTTTCATCTGATGTGGACACACTTGGAACTCTGCAATGTGGTTGTTTGATATAAAACGGGGTTTTATTTGGGAGGGACACACTACACGTTTAACATTAAATGCCCTTTATTTTTTGTACAACTGGAGCTTTCAAATCAAGTCAGAGTCCTCTAACTTTTCATCTAGTTTCTCTGTTGTTCCCCTTGTCTAGTTCCTTCGAACCTCAGGAAACCCCCCGATCTCTATCCCTTTATTTTCAAGAAGCAATCATGTAGTAAATCCTATCCCACTGAGTCAAATTTAGGTCATCTTTTATTTGGTCAAAATATAGTTTTCCTGGCAAGTGGTATCACTATTATTCAGGAACACACATATTGTTTTACTTACCGCTCTGTAGTATTTTATGTTCTCATATAAATGTTATGCCTGGATTATAGCTGAAGCAAACTGGACCCCATTTATTTGAAAAAAATAATGGGAAATCAGGTTTATTCTATCCACCTTCCTGACAGTTTCCCATTTCTCCAAGGGGCCCTTGCGTGGGCTGCGCAGTGCTGCTCTGCTAGGAGATCTCTCCTGATTCTCTGGGACAGTTTTCCTGTCTGCCTGCAGCAAGCTGTCGGCTCCGGGCAGGGGACGGGGCCACGGCGCAGGGTGGGAGGGCAGGCTCCTTTGCTGAGCTCCGTGGAGGGACTGTGGTGGACAGAACGGTCAGCTTCTCTCAGGTTAAGAACTTGGGGGGGTGGCGCCTGGGTGGCTCAGTGGGGTTAAGCCTCTGCCTCTGGCTCAGGTCAGGATCTCAAGGTCCTGGGATGGAGCCCAGCCTCGGGGCTCTCTGCTCAGCAGGGAGCCTTCTACCCGCCCCACCCCCGCATCCCGTCTGCCTCTCTGCCTACTTGTGATCTTTCTCTCTGTCAAATAAATAAATAAAAGCTTAAAAAAAAAAAAAAAACCAACTTGGGAGGGGGTCAGAAAAATGGTGGCACTTTCTTTGGGCAAAGTGTTCAGCACAGATGGAAGGCTCCAGACCTGATTGTGGATTCGTGCAACCTCATTGACACTGTCTTGCCGTCGGGGAGGGATGCTTGAGGGATGTGTGTGTGTGTGAAAGAGAGAGATTACTTCGCCTGAGCTTCCCCTCACTAGCAAATGGTGAAGCTGAGAGAGCGGTCTGGCCCTACAATCCAGGCTCTGTCTGCCATACTTCTCAGTTTTTCAAAACACGTGATTGCCTGTTCCCCGTCTCTATTTACAACATGTTACCTTGTACTTATACATGTATACACATATGTATATACACATATTGCGATTTTTCTGGGGATGTGTGCAGGAACATAGTCCTGGAACTCCTTTCACAGAATAACACAAATAGGAACGGCATTTTGGAACCTTGCTGTTGACAGAACTCAGTTGCCTGTGTGATGAGACGCGGGCTACATACAGATGAGACGGAATGTTCAAACCAAAGAGGAAAATATGCCCACTGGTGCACAGTGGTCCCTCTCCTTCTGAGGCAGCGGGAGCCATGAGAGTGTGTCAGGTGCCTTACCTGAGGGGCTGTGCCTTCTCCAGGATGTGACGGAGGCCAGCCTGCCCCACAGGCAACCACCCTGGGGAAGTACCAGAACAGGAGCAGCGGACAGGGCGGCAGTAGAGATGGGATTTGCTGGAATATGACAGCACGTGATGACATGCTAACTTGAGCTCATGGTTCTCCTCAACTTCCCTGGTCTGGGGGATAGTGACTCTACACTCGGGCTCCCAACAGACCGTACACACGGACACACAGAGGAAGCAAGGGACAGGGAATAATTCCAAGCAGCAGAGTATGGGGCGCCAAGAGTACATGCTGGTGTCAGTTGGCTTGAGTTCAAAGCCTGGGTCCGCTCCTTGCATGACCCTGTGCAAATTACAATGATACCCGGTGCCCCCGTGTTACGCTTGTGTCATAGGCTTGGTGCGAGAATTCAGCGGGATTAAAAAATAGGAATACTACCCGGAACGGAGTTAACGTCCAGTGCATATTAGCCAATATTATTATTAAAACATGGTCAGAATGTATTGTTTCTCACAGAGTATTCTTTTTGCCAGTATCTGATAAATTGTGTTTATACAAAATGTTTATACATTTTTTAAAAAGATTTATTTATTTTTTTATTTAACAGAGAGATCACAAGTAGGCAGAGAGACAGGCAGAGAGAAAGGGGAAAGCAGGATCCCCGCTGAGCAGAGAGCCCAATGTGGGGTTCGATCCCAGGACCCTGAGATCATGACCTGAGCCAAAGGCAGAGGCTTAACCCACTGAGCCTCCCAGGCGCCCCTATACATTTTGAAAGCATACCACTAGACATTAATTAAATGTTATCATTTATTAAAATTCTGATTTGTGGAGTTAAAAAACATCAAACCTCCAATAATTTTTGCTTAAACTGTTTCATTTAGGAGTATTGCTAAGGAATCATGGTGGATTCACACAATGTAGGTGTAGGGTTCTATATATATCTATATATACAGATATATAGATATATATGCACACACACATATATTTAATTGGGGTAAAAAGCACGTAATATAACTACCATCTAAGCCATTTTTAAGTGTATAGTTTGGTAATGCTACTATATTTACATTGTTGCGTGATCTCTAGAACTTTTTATCTTGCAAAACTGAAACTTTATATTCATTGAACAACTCCCCTTTTTCCCCTCCCCCTAGCCCCTGGCAACCTCTGTTCTGCTTTCTGTTTCTATTAGTATGACTACTCTAGATACCTCATATAAATGAAATCATACAGTATTTGTCCTTTTGCGGTTGACATATTTTACTCAGCATAATGTCCATAAAGCTCATCTGTGTTGTAGCATGTGATGGGATTTCCTTCCTTTTTAAAGGTGGAATAATATCCCGTTGCATGAATATACATTTTCTTTATCCATTCATCCTCAGTAGTCATTAGGATTGTTTCTGACTCTTGACTATTGTGAATAATGCTGCAATGAACATTGATGTGCAAATACCTTTTTGAGATTCTGCTTTCAGCCTTTCTGGATATATACCCAGAAATGGGATTGCTGGATCGCATGATAATCCTATATTTTGAAAAGATTTATTTATTTATTTGAGAGTGAGAGGGCATGAGCAGGGGTAAAGGGAGCAAGAGAATCTTAAGCAGACTCCCTGTGAGTGTGAAACCTGACACAGGGTTCAATCTCAAGACCCTGAGATCCTCACCTGCGCTAAAATCAAGAATTGGCCACTCAACTGACTGAGCCACCCAGGAGCCCCCAGTAATCTTATTGTTAGTTTTTGGAGGAACCTCCATACTGTTTTTCATAGTGGTTACATTTTATGCATTCTGTATTTCCACCGACAGTGCAGAAGGGTTCTTTCTATTTCCTCTACATCCTCACTAACACTTGCGATTTTGTTTTTTAGCTGGTAGCCATCATCATCAGATGTGAGGTGATGTCTTGTTGTGGTTTCCATTTGCATTTCTCTGATGACTAGTGATACTGAGCATCTTTCCATGTGCTCGCTGGCCACCTGCATCTCTTCTTAGAGAAATGTCTGTTCAAGCCCTTTGCCCATTTAAAAATGAGTCATTTGGGTTTTTTTGTTGTTGTTAAATTGCAAGATTTCTTTACATATTCTGGCTATTAACCCCATATCAGATACGTGATTTACAACTATTTTCTCCCTTTAGGTAGGCTGCCTTTTCACTCTATTGACTGTTTCCTTTGATGTGTAAAACTTTTTCAATTTGAAACAGTCCTATCCGTCCATTTTTGCTATTGCTGTCTGTGCTTCTGGAGTTGTATCTAAGAAATAGCCAAACCCAATGTCACAAAGCTTTCCCCTTTGTTTTCTTTTAGCTGTTTTTTGGTTTTAGGTATAATACTTATTAAAATCTTTAATCCATTTTGAGCTAAATTTTGTATGGTGTGAGGCAAGAGCCCAACTTCATTCTTTTGTAGTGAATATCCAGTTTTTCCAACACCACTTGTTGAAGAAACTAACCTTTCCCAATTGGGTGGTCTTGGTTTCTCTTGTTGAAAATCATTTGCCCATATCCTTGAGGTCTGGCTGTTTTCCTCTATTGATCTGTGTGTTGTCTAGCCCAGTGCCATGCTATTTTATTACTGTAGCTTTGTAATATGTTTCATAGTTAGGAAGTGTGAGGTCTCTAACTTTATTCTTTTTCAACATTGGTTTTGTAGTTCAGAGTCCCTTGATTCCATAGCAATTTTAAGTTTTTTTTTTCCCCTACTTCTGCAAAAAACTGTCACTGGGGTTTTGATAGGGATTGTATTGAATCTATACATATATAAGTGTGTGTATATACATATAAATATATATTTTATATATAAGCATTTATATTTATAATTTTATAAATCAGTAAAATTAAATATAAATATAATAGAATATATGTATATGTATATATATATTTTCATATATATATATATATGTGTGTGTGTGTGTGTGTGTATTTTTTTTGGAGTAGGTTTCACACCCAGCATGGAACCCATTGCAGAACCTGAACTCACAACCCTGAGATCAAGACCTGAGTTGAGATCAAGAACCAGATATTTAATCAACTGAGCCACCCAGGTGGCCCTACACACATATATTTTTAAACAAAGGATTACAATAACAACATGGATATTTATTGAATGCTTACTATGTGTATTAGCTTCCCCAAGTCTTCCATAACAAAATACCACAAACCAGGTGGCTTAAAATAACAGAAATATAGTTTCTCATAGTTCTGGTCTGGAAAAGTGCTGGTGGGGTTGTGCTCCCTCCTCCTAGCTCCTGATGGTTTGCTGGCAGTCCCCGGCGCTCCTTGACTGACAGTCTCAGCATTTCCTATTCTGCCTGCACCGGGCTGTCCTCCCTCTGTGTGTTTCACTCTGCTCTTTATAAGGACGCCAGTCATATTGAGGATTTAGGGCCCACCCTTCTCTAGTACGACCTTGTTTTAACTAATTCCACCTGGAAAGACCCCATTTCCAAATGGGGTGACGTTCTGAGGCACCAGGGACTAGGACTTCAGCCTATGTGTTTTGGGACACAGTTCAACTCACCACAGTATGAATCAGGCACAATGCGAGAATTCAGACATCTCTTTTACTTCTTATGATGACCTTATGAAATTAATAGTTATTACCTTCCTTATGTGGAGGATGACATTGAGCTTTTGAGGAACCCCACGACTTGCACGGGTTTTCTAGTCGGGGAGACTGTCCTCCAACCAGTTGCCTTTGCAAGTAACCAGGCACTTCGATTTAGAAGAGAGACTTTGCTTCTAGGACCCTCTCATGTGTTGGCCTTTTACTTTTTATTTTTTATTTCTTTATTTTTAAAAAGATTTTATTTATTTATTTGACAGAGAAAGAGATCACAAGTAGGCAGAGAGGCAGGCAGAGAGAGAGGAGGAAGCAGGCTCCCTGCTGAGCAGAGAGTCCGATGCGGGGCTCAATCCCAGGACCCTGGGACCATGACCTGAGCTGAAGGCAGAAGGCTTTAACCCACTGAGCCACGCAGGTGCCCGTGTGTTGGCCTTTTAGCAATGGTTTTCACTGGGCTTCTGTTGGACCCAAAGATTTTTCAGATGAGTAGCTTACCTGGACCAGAAAAGAAGTTTCCCAGAAGTGGGATCAGGACTGTCTGGTCAGATTTTTTCCCCCCAAATTTTTGGACATGAGTATAATGTTGATCTTTCTAGGTACAGAAAGTTATAGAATCTAGGACTTAAAGAAAACTCAGAGAAGATTGAAGACACACATGGTGATTTCCTAGTTACACGGATGATACATATACAACAATATATACACAATGGATAAGATCCAAAATGAACACATGGGCTATTGTCCTTCACAGAGAGGAGAGAAAATGGGTTGTCTGTTTCCATCCCTCACCTTTCCTGATCCTCCTCGTCACTAGCCTTCCAAATACTGGTCAAATTGTGGAAATGGAGGCAATCTGGTGTCATTCTCTCTCCACCTTCACCTTAAAATTGCTTTCAGAAAAAAGTAAGCCAGTGAAAGCTGAGACTGCATGTCAAACACTCCTTAGGAGCATTCCTATCTCAGCAGAATGCAAAGACAAAAGAATTGAAGTAGATCAATTCTTCTGACGCCCTTTCTCAAAGCAAGACATTAAAAAAATTTTTTTTTTAAGTTAAAATTTTTATGGAAATCCACAGCAAAATGTAGATTAAATGGGAGGAATGGGAGGCCCTTTGGCTGGAATAGGCCTGGTAATCTTTTTTTTTTTGCTTTTTTTAAAAGATTTTATTTATTTAATGGAGAGAGAAACAGAGAGAGAGGGAACATAAGCAGGGGCAGTGAGAGAGGGAAAGGAAGCAGGATTCCCGCTGAGCAGGGAGCCTGATGCAGGGCTTAGTCCCAGGACCCTGGGATCATGACCTGAGCTGAAGGCAGATGTTTAACCAACTGAGCCACCCAGGCGCCCCAATTCACATCATTTTAGGAGAATGTGTTAGTTTGGGTCAAACAATAAGTTACTTTCTTACACATCCGTGTTCACGCTGGCATATCTTTGGGAGCTGGGGTTACTAGATGCCTATATTTCTGATTTATTCTATGTATTGACAGACGGTGGTCCTTCACAGGACAAGCTGATACAAGACTGAAGTTCCTTTCTCAAAATCCCCTTTGCTTCTTCCTTCGTTGTCCCTTAATCAGTAAGCAGTCACATTTGCCCACAGGCAGACCCTGACCCAAGGAGGTTTGGGGAGACTTTAAAGAGAAAGGCATTCATCTCACCTTGAGAGAAGGCATTTTGGTTTTTCACTTACCTTGCTAGACAGGCCCAAGAATGAGGGTTTCCCTCAAGCCCAAAAGGAAACTGAGTGGACTATTTTTCTTAGAACAGTTTCTATCCTGTCCTAGCCTTTACCACCTGCTGCCTAGGGCAAGGTTTCTATTTTGGAGAAGGCACAGAGGTGTGCAGGGAACACAGTCTCACTGACTCTTCCTGGTCTCTCGATGTGTCTTCTTATACTTCAAGGTGCAGTTAAAAGCTGCAATGGTTTATTGAGTCCTTACTCTGTGCCAGCCACAGTCATAATTTGGGGGATGAAAAGATGATTGTAACGTGGTCCATGAGCTTACAACCCCAAGGAGCTGAGAGTCTAAATGTGTTGATGTTGCTGAAGAATCACAGATCACGAATTCAGAGCCAAAAGAAATCTAAAGGTATCGCTGCCCCCTTCTTAGACTGCGGGTCTTGTTCCAGTTAGTAAAGCTGAACATGACTCGCTAGACAGTAGATACATCTAGATCTATAGCTGTTAAAAATTGATGCATTAGTATTATGTGTATCTTGATAAATTATAAATTAACCTTTAAAAATTATTGTTTCCTTTTTCTCATTTTTTCTTAAATCTAATTAACATTAAATTTAATTTAAATTTAATATTTAATTTAATTTTTAAAACTTTTTCAGTGTTCCAAAATTCATTGTTTATGCACCACACCCAGTGCTCCATGCAATGCATGCCCTCCTTAATACCCACCACCAGGCTCACCTACCCCCCACCCCCATCCCCTCCAAAACCCTCAGTTTTTTCTCAGTGTCCACAGTCTCTCATGCTTCGTCTCCCCCTCTGATTTCCCCCAACTGACTTCTTCTCTCCATCTCCCCATGTCCGCCATGTTATTCCTTATACTCCACAAGTAAGTGAAACCATATGATAACTGACTCTCTCTGCTTGACCCATTTTGTTCAGCATAATCTCCTCCAGTCTTGTCCATGTTGCTATAAAAGTTGGGTATTCATCCTTCCTGATGGAGGCATAATACTCCATTGTATGTATGGACCACATCTTCTTTATCCATTCTTCTGTTGAAGGGCATCTTGGTTCTTTCCACGGTTTGGCGACTGTGGCCAGTGCTGCTATGAACATTGGGGTACAGATGGCCCTTCTTTTCACTACATCTGCATCTTTGGGGTAAGCACCCAGTAGTGCAATTGCAGGGTCATAGGGAAGCTCTATTTTTAATTTCTTAAGGAATCTCCACACTGTTTCCCAAAGTGGCTGCACCAACTTGCATTCCCACCAACAGTGTAAGAGGGTTCCCCTTTCTCCACATCCTCTCCAACACATGCTGTTTACTGTCTTGTTGATTTTGGCCATTCTAACTGGTGTAAGGTGATATCTCAATGTAGTTTTGATTTGAATCTCCCTGATGTCTAGTGATGATGAACATTTTTCTTTTTCTAATTTCTATGGGTGTGTAAATTTCCTTTTTCCTGTCTAATGAATTAGATGATAGGGGAACATTAATTTGTTTGAGTCATAGACAGCCACACACACACACACACACACACACACACACACACACAAGCTTGGGAAAGGCCTAAGGAAATAGCACCGGTCCAGCTAGAAAGGCCGTTCCTGGGACACCTGGGGAGATTTAAATGTGGCTGTACGTTATGCTGGAGTATTGGTTTTGTGTTCACTTCCCTGGTCTGATAATTACCGTACAGTTTTGTGACAGGTTGTCCTCATTCTCAGGAGGGCTGAAATTTTTGTGGGCGAAGTGTTATGATGTCTGCAAGAAACTCCTAAATGACTCAGCTGTAAGTAAAGAGATAACAGTTTAAAATAAATAACAGCTAAAATTACTTAATTGGAGAGAAAGGGAGATAAAGCAAATATGCAATTGGTAACAGTTGGTGTATCTGAGTGAGAATGATGTGGGTTTTTTTTTTTTTTTTTAAGAATTTTATTTATTTAGGGATGCCTAGGTGGCTCAGTTGGTTGGGCTGCTGCCTTCAGCTCGGGTCATGATGCTGGGGTCCTGGGGTTGAGTCCCGCATCGGGCTCCTTGCTTGGCGGGGAGCCTGCTTCCTCCTCTCTCTCTGCCTGCCTCTCTGCCTGCGTGTATACTCTCTCTTTCTCTGACAAATAAATAAAATCTTAAAAAAAAAAAAAGAATTTTATTTATTTATTTGAGAGAGAGAGAGAAAGAGAGAGAGGGCACACAAGCGAGAGGCAGAAGGAGAAGCAGGCTCCTCGATGAGCAGTGAGCCCGATGTGGGGCTTGATCCCAGGACCCTGAGATTATGACCTGAGCCGAAGGCAGAGGCTTAGCCCACTGAGGCACCCAGACACCCTTATGTGGGTGTTTATTGTACCGTTTTTGGAGCTTTTCTGTAGGTTCAGAGGTTTTTAAAATTAAAAATCAGGAGTGGGTAGAATAAAAAGCACAGGTCTCTGGCATGGTGGTATGTCTTACCAATGGAACTTTCTCCAAGTCCTTGCCACCGCTTGGACTTTTCATTATTGTGCATATTGTGTTTAACCTCTAGCAAAAAACAAAAACAAAAACCAAAATGAAACAAAAGAAAATAAAAAAACCTCATAGATTCAGGATCCATTGCCTTTCCTTCTTCATTCTGACACGTTCCGCTGGTTCTGATCATTATGACGACCAGAGTCTATGTCACCATTGGAACCCTAGGGGCACCAGTTAGCTGTCGTTTTATTCTGAATCATTATCCTTGTTCTTTCGAAGCCCCCTGATTTATAGGATGCTTCTTTTTTTAAACCTTTTAACTAAATATATATAGCACTATGAAAGGAGAGAGTCTAAATTGTTAGATGCCATCAACCCCAAGATGCGTGGTGATATCAGAGGTGTGGAAATTTGCTAAAAGTTGCACCTGAGAGTCCATGAGTCTTTGCAGATCACCAGGATTACAAGGAGGAGCAAAGGCAAAGCATGGGTGAGGAGAGGCAGGTCAGTGAGTGCTACCCTAGTGGGCCTCCTGGGCAGCCGTGCCTGGGAGTACCCATCTCTGAAACGTAAAGAAACAGAACGGGCTCCTAGTAAGAGCCAGCACTTACGCATCTTCATCTGGCCACTCCTCTTCCTGACTTCTCCTCCTGCAGGTGTCCTGCAAGTCAGGCCCTTTGCACACACAATCTCATTTTCGCTTCACGACAACCTTGTCAGGAATTGGTGATTATACCCTCTCTGCAGACAGAGAAAGCTGAGGGCTAGAGACATTGCAGGCCTTGCCCTGGGCCACACAGGAAGGAGGGGGCGGAGCTGTGCCTCACAAGTGAGCAGACCGCTGTCAAAATCCACACTCTAACTGCTGTTCTGCACACTCTGCTCCAAGAGCTAAAAAAAAAAAAAAAAGAAAAAAAAAGGCACGAGATAAAGGGCTGTGGTTATATAAAAATTTAAAAATAAGAGCACACAGAGAATGACATCTGGAAATCTGGGTCTTCTCGTTCGTGAGGTCTTCCCAAATCATCCTTATCAAAAGGCCCCCCCTTCTTGCTCCCACAAGCCCATCCCCCCTTCCTCTGCTTATTTTTTCTCTATAGCATCCCCCACCATCACCAGCCCCCCATGTCTCTTTATTTGTATAGTGCCCGCCCTCCCACTAGAATATACACATCCGAAGGACACGGTCCTTCATTCGTTGCCGTGTCTCCAGCACCTGTGACAGGGTGTCCCCCATGGCAGGTACTCAGTGTTTGCGGAATGGGGTCTAGTCCCGTGTTTGTCACTTGGGAAGCCAGCAGTCTGATCCCAAAGCTCTTGGTCTGCACGTTCCTCTAAACCCCAAAGGGCCCTCCTGCTCCCTGACCTGTGGCAGCCCTTCTGGGCTGCTTTCCTGTAGCCCTTTGCCGTGGGACACGGTGCTTCTTTGCTTGGCATCTCGGCCCCTTCCTCCATCACTACCTGGTCCAGACTAAGGTTAGCATTCCTCTTTGGTTTCCAACAGCCGTTCTTTTCGCTCCTCTCCTATTCGTCATTTATAGACTCATTAGATCAGTTCCTTGGCTGGAGATGGGCAGAACAAAGGAGGAGAGAGAAGGACACGAGGCCTTCTGGGCTCAGGTGACACACTGCCCTCCGCTGAGTGCCTCCCTGGTTTGGGTCTCCGACTGGGACCTCAGGGCCAACCAGAACCCATCCTCGATTCTCTAGAGCGCTTCTCCCAAGGTAAGCACCCCTCATTCTCAGAAGATGCCCTGAGAATTCTCAAAGCACATGGGGCCCCCTGACCTCTGCCACCCAACTGAAGTGTTCCTCCCAACGCAGCTTGCCCTGCCTCTTGTTGCTGTCTAAGTCCCACTCCCATGTGAGGCCGGCGCCTCTGCTCTCCAGAGACTCTCCCCTGCCCGTCCACTCAGGCTTTGCTCTGTCAGTTGTCTGCTTTTTGCCCTGTCTCCAGTGTTTGCCTTTCTAGCATGTCATTTCTTAAACTTTGTTTATTTTTTTTTTTTAAAGATTTTATTTATTTATTCGACAGAGAGAAATCACAAGTAGATAGAGAAGCAGGCAGAGAGAGAGAGGGGGAAGCAGGCTCCCTGCTGAGCAGAGAGCCCGATGCGGGACTCGATCCCAGGACCCTGAGATCATGACCCGAGCCGAAGGCAGCGGCTTAACCCACTGAGCCACCCAGGCGCCCCTCTAGCATGTCATTTCTATCAGAATTTAAACCAACTTGAGCTTCTTCCATTTGGAAGGAAAAAAAAAAAAAAAACCCAAGAATAAAGCATCAGCATCACGTTCCCGTCAAACTTCAAAATTTATATACATACATACATGTGTGTAAATATATATAATATATAAAAATATGAAATATATTGTGTATTATATAAAATTGTATCTAAACACATATTATGTACATTTGTATGTGTGTATGATTGTCCACAACTGCACAGGTGTGATTGTATCATTGTTCGGTGCCTGAACATTCCATTTTGCAAAAGGGAATGCTATTTTTGTTACTAATGAATGAAGGTGTTAAATTTTCTTTCTTATGTCATGTGTTTTGGTCTATAATTTCTGAGATGGGGTTCTGACGTTTATCCTCCGGGGAAGGAAAGAGCGAGCTATCCTTTTGCCTTTTTTTTTTTTTTTAAGATTTTTTTTTAAATTTTTTATTTATTTGACAGACAGAGATCACAAGTAGGCAGAGAGGTGGGGGGGGGCAGGGGGGGGGAAGCAGGCTCCCCGCTGAGCAGAGAGCCCGATGCAGGGCTTGATTCCAGGACCCTGGGATCATGACCTGAGCCGAAGGCTCTAGAGGCTTAACCCACTGAGCCACCCAGTCGCCCCTCCTTTTGCCTTTTTAACAAGACAGCAGGTTTGGCTGAATAACCCAACTTCACTGGTTCCCTGTCCTGACCTCCCTGCGGTCCACTCACCACAGTGCTGACAGAAGGACTTCGCCAAAGGACCACTCTGATCACCTTTCCTAAAACTTTTCAATGAATCGTCATTATCTTCAGGGTAAAGCCCGAACACCTTGTTGTCACTTACAAGACGTGTCTTCATTGTTCTCCCCCACCTCCCACCTCTTGGGGCAGACTGTGTTGTTCTCCACGGTTGATGGCCCCTTCCTGGGGGAAAGATTATACTTCCCCCGCCCCATGGTGGCAAGCTCAGTCACATGACATGCTGTGGCCCGTGAAATGTGAGCAGCCGTGGCAAATCCAGGCAGACGTTTATTAGCCAGGGCATGGTCCATTTTCCATCCCTCTTGAGACCAATAATGTTCTGGACAGAGGTTGATTCTACCATCTACAAGTTCGTGGAGTGAATACAAAATAAACAGAGCTCCCTCTGGATCTCAATGGCCAGGTCACTCTAGGAAGAAATCGACACCTGTTATAAGCCACTGAGATCTGGGGGTCATTTGTCACCACAGAGTAACTTCCGTCCTCATGGATGCATGTTCGCAACCTTATCTCTTGTGATTCCTTCTTTGCATCTTGAACTGGAACCCAGTCATGTCTCCAGTGTTTTTAAGTCCACCCACGGTAAGAAATACATTTTACGTCATAACCTGGTACTTACTTCATGGATATATATAGATCCACACGTAAAATGAACTAAATGCTCTGCAGAAAGATCCTTATTGTGTGCAATTCACTCTGATCTATTCCTTTCTATTCAATTTCAGTAAAAATGCTGGTCAGGACCCATTAAGTTGATTTCATGATTCATTGATGAGTCACAGTCCTGTTTGGAGAACATTGCTTGACCCTGTTGAAAAGCTGCACTTCCTCTTACACACTCCCAAATGTTCTCTAGGGCTCTGCGAGAAAGGCATCTATTCTAGGAAAAAAATCTTCCTACTGTGGAGTGGCCTAAGTGGTCCCACAGTAACCAGTGGTTCACTGTTTCATACTCAGCTCTTTTTGTTTCAATTGTGGTAAAAAACAAAACAAAACAAAACAAAACACAAAACACAATATTTATCATATTAACCATTTCTTTTTCTTCTTCTCCTTCTTCTTCTTCAACTAGGCTCCAACTAGGAGCCCAACACGGAATCCAACCTGTAGCTTGAACTCACAACCCTAGTTCAAGAGTCAGATGCTTAACCTACTGAGCCACCTGAGCACCCCTATCATCTTAACCAATGTGCCAATTGAGTAATAACTCCCTCATGTGAGCGAGGGGGAGGGGCAGAGGGAGAGGATGAAGCAGACTCCCTGCTGAGCAGGGAGCCTGATGTGGGGCTCAATCTCGCAACCTGAGTGAAGGCAGATGCTTAACCTACTGAGGCACCCAGGTGCCCCAAGAGCCTGCTTTCAATTCTTTTGGATCATATCTGGCAGTGGGATTGCTGGGTCATATGGCCATTCTTCATTTAATTTTTTGAGGACTCTCTATACTGTTTTCTATAGCAGTTGCACCATTTTACTTTCCCCAAAACAGTGTGCAAATGTTGCAATTTCTTCATATCCTCTCTAAAACCGTTATTTCTGGTTTTTTTGATAGCAGCGCCCTTTCTTAAAAAAAAGAAGAAGAAGAAGAAGAAGAAGAATAAGATTTATTTATTTATTTGAGAAAGAGAGAGTAAGAGAGCAAGCAAGAGGAGGGACAGGAGGAAAGGGAGATGGGGAGGGAGAATCTCTAGCAGACTCCCTGCTGAGTGCAGAGCCCATTGTGGGGACTTGATCCTGTGCCCCTGAGATCATGACCTGAGCCAAAATCAAGAGTCACCCAGGTGCCCCGACCTTAAAAAAAAAAAAAAAATTATTTATTTGAGAAAGAGCGAGAGAGAGAGAGAGAGAGAATAGTAGTCATTCTAATGATCTGTATGGTCCTCGAGGACAGGAATAATTATTATCCTTTGTGGCACCTCTGGTCTTTTTTTTTTTTTTTAATTTTTTAAATTAACATATAATATATTATTAGCCCCAGGGGTACAGGTCTGTGAATTGCCAGATCTACACACTTCACAGCACTCACCATAGCACATACCTTCCTCAATGTCCATAACCCCACCACCCTCTCCCTACCCCCTCTTCTCCCCCTCTCCCGGGTAACCCTCAGTTTGTTTTGTGAGATTAAGAGTCTCTTATGGTTTGTCTCCCTCCTGATCCTATCTTGTTTCATTTATTCTTTTCCTACCCCTCAAACCCCCCACGTTGCCTCTCAACTTCCTCATAGCAGGGAGATCATATGATTATTGTCTTTCTCTGATTGACTTATTTGCTAAGCATAATACCCTCTAGTTCCATCCACGTCATTACAAATGGCAAGATTTCATTTCTTTTAATGGCTGCATAGTATTCCATTGTGTATATATACCACATCTTCTTGATCCATTCATCTGTTGATGGACATCTAGGTTCTTTCCATAGTTTGGCTATTGTGGACATGGCTGCTTTAAACATTCTGGTGCATGGGCCCCTTCGCATCACTACGTTTGTATCTTTAGGGTAAATACCCAGTAGGCACCTCCAGTCTTAATATGATGTTTGTCATATAGTATGTTCACAGTAACGTGTGTATCATGAAATAAGGTGTTCCCCTGTAGTAGTTTTAAAATGTGTCTGCAAATTCTTTGTCACTCTTTCCCAAAAGATAGTACTGATTACTCTCCTCTTCGATGTTGTTAGGACATACAACTCCCTAGTTATGCTATGTGATCTCTGAGGCTGAGTCATTAAAAGTTTATAGCCTCTGTGTGGCTTTCTCTTGGATCACTTGCTCTAGGGGAAGCCAGCTGCCATGTTGTGAGGACCTCACACAGGCCCATGAAGTAGCCCATGTGTACAGCAACAGAGTCCCCCACCCCCAGCAGCTGGGGTCAGCCATCCTGGATGTGGTTCCTCAGTCCTCCCACCCCAATCAAGCCTTCGGATGACTGCAGCTCTAGCCAATGTCTGTCTGCAGCCCCATGGACAACCCCAAGCCAGAACTGCCCAGCTGTCCAATTTCTGACCCAGAGAAACTCTGAGAACTAACAAATATCTAGTGTTGGTTGAAGCTGTTCAGTTTTGGGATAACTCAAGACCCAGCAATGGATAAATGTTATAGATAAGTTGATGTTTGTAGAAATGAAGTAAGCTGCTCGGGACCACACAACTAGTAAGTGCAAGTACTGAATCTCAAATGCACGGAATCTCTAAATTTCTAGATTCCATGACTTTTAATAGCATACCATAGTTGGCCCCAGATGAGGTTGTGATGGCCCCTCCCTGTAAGTGTCCCCTTGGAATGGTGCCATGCATCAGCCCCATGGTATCATTATTCTGAGGTTCACCTTTTGGGGTGACTTAGGTCCCTTCCTCATTATGAACCTCCCAAGACTAATTTAGAAAAAAAGAGTAATTGGAAATTTTATTCAATTCAAAAAACAAGAACCAAGCAGCTTCTGCCTTTTCTCCTTGGCCCTTCTCTTATCTTCTGGGTTCTCTCGAGTCATTTTTACCCGGGTCAGTCATCTGACGACCAACCTCTCTTGCTCCAGGCTGGAACATGCCCACGGTTCTGTAGAATAATTAAGCTTCATTTCAGGTTGAGCTCATTTCATGACAGCTTTGCACACTTGAGACCACCATCCGTTTGGGATCCGAGTGCTCGGGCTGCTCGGCTCTGTTTTGGAAGCCATCCCCGGCAAGCCCTCCTCTTGTCTTCATGTCCCGGCATCTGGGTCTCTCTGGCCCCTTCTGTCCCCACTGTGGTTGGGTCATGGCTTCTATGTCCTTTCCTTCTCTCTTCACATTCTTTCCTCCTCGTTCCTGTGCTTTACTCACTGGCCCCTGTTTTAGGCTGCCTTCTGTTCTTGGGAAGTCAGCCTCTCCTCATCTCAGCTTGCTTTACTAAGGAACGGCTGCATGAGTACCTCCCTAGCAAGGCAGTTCTGCAAGCCGAATGGCCTGACAGGTAAAGCCCCCAGCGTGGTGTCCGGCCTAGGGTCTTCATTCATAAATGAGAGCTTTTATCTAGCATTTCTCTTTCCATTATCAGCTCTGTTCCCTATTTCTCTCTCAGCCCATTACGGAGATGATACTCTATTTGTCGTGTGGTCGAAGATTGCTTCTTCCTTCTGTGTTTTTCCCTTTGTCACTGGAGCCCCCACTGCATTCCAGACCTGCCGTTCGGGAGTCAGCTCGCTCTTCTGCTCCTCTCCGGGGCCACGTGGCCCCAAACTACCCCCTCCCACCTTCTGGGTTTTGTCTGTCCTCATTTAGCTTTTTACTGCCCTCCCCAAAGCTTGCGAAGCCCTCTGCCATCTGCCCTCAGCTGGCCCAGCTGTTTTTAGGTCACCTAATCCTTTTATATTATTCCCTTCCCAGGTAACCGACAAATGGCTCTATTTTCCAAGTAACTCCCACAGATGCTTCCTCTGTCTCTAAAAAAATACTTGACACTGACGTTTCAATATAACTCTGGCTCCTGCAGATTCCTCCTCTAGATCGCTCACCCTGCTCCCCTCTGGGGGCTGGGGCAGGGGTGGATATCCCTCACCAGCTCATGGACGGACGCACTCTCCCGAAGACACAGGGACTGCAATCCTGTGCAATGATAGAATTTTCAAAGTTCTAATCTACCTAAGTTTAGGATTATAGAGGTGAAAAGCCCTTAGAAGTCCCCAGGGGCAGCCTGAAGGACCCATTTTGAATTTTATCCCTAGTTTTGCAAATTCTCTGGGGAAATTCCTTTCTCTCCAGTGGATTGGAGGAGCTCAGCCACACCTTTCTAACATTTCCGACTGCTTCAGGAATATATGTATGTCTGTATCTTCTCATCTTCAGTTTACTAGCCACAGAATTAGAAGGTAAGGATGACATTCCAGAGCACAAAATATTTAGCCGCTCTCCCATTGCTCACCTTCCCTGCCCTGTAGTCAAGAGTCTTTCAGGCAAACACAGGAGTCCCAGAAGGAAATAGGGAAATGGAAGGAGCTGACTTTCTCTTTTGCTTTCTTGGCAGGAGTTTGCTGCGCTGAGGGCTCCCAAGAACCCAACGGCCATATGTTGTATTGGCGTTTTGAGGCGACCAGAGTGGACTAGTGGGGATAGGAACCTGGGTGGGGACACAAGGTTGTCACCATCATGGAAAGGCAGTTCAGTGGGGCCAGACCTTGTTCATTACAGGCGTCTGCCCTGAATGAGCTGTGTGATGTTGGCCGAGCCTCTGAACTGGACCGCGTCTTAGACTAGTCCTCCGAGAGGAGGATAATGAAACTCCCTTTACTGGTCTGTTGGGTTGGAATGATGTCGCACACAAGGAGCTCCTGGGGCCTCGCGTGAGGCAGGGATGGGGGTGGTCCCCGAGGTAGGGGGACTGTGGTGGGCGTGAGGGTAGGTCCACTCTAACTTCTCCTACGGAGTTGACTGGGCTTTTCTGGTCATGGATGAACTGTGTTTGTCTGATCACTCTTGAACTGAGATAAGCAGCAAATTTGGGGCAAGGTTATAAGATTCTGCCGGGCAAAGCCGAACAAAGCCCACTTCACTGCCCTTTTTTTTTTTTTTTTTAACAGCCTGTGACTTTTAATGGCTCTTGCAGTTGACAGTCCTTCTCCCTGAAGCCAAAGTGAACTTGTTATCCTGCAGTTTATTTTGCATTTAAATAGCACTTTGCATTTCCAAGGCACTCAAAGGTCATTAATTCATCCTCCCTCTGCTGGGTCCTACTCTTTTCCTCTCTTTATTTATTTACTTTTTTTTTTTTTTTTGGTCAAGTGGGGACTGGCTAAAACTTGGAGATTTGCCCAAGGTCACACAGACCTGTTCTGGGAGGTGTGAGCCTGGTCTTTTTCACATCCTGGTTCTGTGCTAAATTCACTGTAACGTGTTACTTCTCCCTGTTGCGGGGTTGGGGGGGCAGTGGGCATCAGGCGAGATCAAAGGACTTTTGGGTCTTTGGGAAAGGATTCCCAAAGTAAGTGTCTGCTAGAACTTCTTTTCCTTCATTTTGGGAAGTTTGGGGGTAACTGTTCATGTATTGGCCCTTAGACCTTGGGATTTCCAGTCGCTATATTGAATACGAGGGGAGTTAGCCCAGTTAGTTCAGATCCTCTGCCTCATGGCTTTGAGTCAGAGACTGACCCCGGCACTTGGGCAAGACAGTCAGGTCCCATTTTCCCTTGCTCACACACAGGGAATCCATTTTATAAGAAACTCACTCTGTCCCTTGGAAACCAGAAATCATCCCCCCCCCCCATTGCTTCCCAAATCTCTGCTGCTTCTGTCACCCATTCTCCCTCTCCTTTCTTCAGGTCTGTGGCCCTGCTTTCTCCCACTTCTCAGAACCCTGCAGAGATCTGCATATAGACTCCCCACCCTTTTCCCCTGCCCTGCCCCTCCCCCCAGGTATTCATCTCTACTTCAGACAAAATTTAATGTTCCTGTCACAATCAAGTAATTTGACAGGAGTAGTTCGGAGACTGGCGTGTAGTTTCGTCCATATAGCACCGCGACCAGAAACATTCGAAGTGTCTCTTTGCATGTTCCGCCATTCAGTTTTCTTGAGTTAAGTTTTTCCTTCTGTACCATTTGCTTCTCGTGCCCATTCTTGTTTTTATCTCTCCCACCCAAAAAAAGCATAGTTTGGAGACTTACTACTTCCATTTTAATAGCAAGTCTTTAGTGAGTACTACATCTTGGTTCCTATGACAATCTGCTGCTGGCGGGGAGGGAGCCAGAAGGAATCTAAGCCAGTCTTAACCCACTGAGCCACCCAGGCGCCCCAAATCTAAGCCAGTCTTATCCTCCAGGCCAGTCTATCAGCATAAATACCTAAAATGCCTCAATGAGAGGTTCCCGCCACTCCTTAAATCTAGAATTGTGTCTTAACCTTACCTTTGTCCGCATAGTGCCTCATACGGTGCCATGTTTATTTTTCTACTGATGTTTCCATCTTCTGGAGAGTCTCCAGGTACAGTTAGGAGAGTTGAACATCACCCAGAACATCAAGGTCTTTGAATTGTTGTTTTGGTATCTTTATTTTTTCTTTCTGTGGAGCTGTTTCCTTTAAGCCCCTCAAGAGCAAACACCAAGGACAAAGGTGGGCGGTTTTGGGCGGGGTTGGGGGCGGGATGACAGGTGAATGGTTGGGTAGCAAGATAAGCCAGATAGATAAATGCAATTCTTGGCTTTTTGCAAAAGCACGGAGACCCAGTCATATCTTCCCTGAAAAGGGGATTAAATATGAGGTTACTTCCTCTAAAATAGCCAGCATTTCTATGAGATTTGAGAAGAGTTGAGAATGTGAAAAATTTGGCTTACAAATTTGTAAGTCCCCAGAGCTATGTTTAAAGATAACTTTCACGTAGGCAAAATGAACTCAAGAACACAGGGAGGCATTCAAATGAACAATTCATAAACTGATAAACATTTGTCAAGCAGCTACTAGGGGGCCAGCATGGGGCAATGAGATGACTAAAACAGACTTCCTGTCCTTCAATTCTCAACTAAGGGATTAGAGAATGAGATGAAAAATCACAGTAGAAATATGGGGTAAACACAGAGTAACTCTCCAGAAAGGGAGAACTAGGTAGTTGGAGTTCCTAGGGGATGATAATTCTGAGCTAGGTCATGAGGGATAAAGAGGAGGTCATGAGTCTGGCAAAGTAGGACATTTATAGACACAGAATTTCGTGTGGTGTTTAGGAGATCCTAGGAGTGGGCTGTGCAATGGGAAGGGGTTGCTGAGAGCAGAGCCACACTAAGAATTTTGGGCTTGGTTCCTTTAGTGAAGGAGAATTAATGAAGCATTTAAAGGGCTACAATCACAATGACTTTGCTTTAGTTAATAAAGCACCTTTATAGGACATTAGCAACAGAACTCACAGGTTTTGTCTAGTCGTTCCTTGTTCTGCTTTGTGTGATGAAGGTTCTGTTGTTACCAGCACATTTGAGTTGCTCTGTATCCACGCATGCCTCTAATACCTTCATTATTCATGGACTGATTAAGGGCTTTGAGAGTTGCCTCAACTTTGCTGGGGTGTTTGGCTAATTCTTAGAATCCTATAAAGGTAAAGTAAATTACAGAATTTAATAGGCATTTAAGCAGTATGCTAGATAATAAAGGAGGGAGAGAAGGGAACTCTTATTTATTGTACTACTAATAAGTACATTTGGCGGCAGCTCGAGTACGCCGTACAACCAAGAGGGTGGCTCATTCATTCTATTGGATCTCTGAGATTAGAAATGGTACCACTGCATTCTCAGCATGTGCATAAGAGGGTGGGTGCTGCTGAGAAGATAATTTCTTTAAAAAAAAATTTCATCCAAGTTTATTACAGATCTTATAACCTACAGAGTTAAACATTACCTGGCTGTATTGTAAAGGCATGGAATCAGAAGATTAGCGTTACAAAGCTGCCAGTTGAAGAATCCGTATATAACAGGCTAACGATCAAGAAGCTGGTTCTAAACCATAGATAGAATGCTGGATTGCACAGGAAAATGGACTGATTGCTTGGGTAAATTCCTAGGTTTTTCTTTATAACAGGCTAACGATCAAGAAGCTGGTTCTAAACCATAGATAGAATGCTGGATTGCACAGGAAAATGGACTGATTGCTTGGGTAAATTCCTAGGTTTTTCTTTGGTCAGATGCCAGGTAATGGTACCTTTAAATAAAAATTAAAATAAAACCTGGGAAACGCTATTCCAATTTTGAAGGGACTCAAAATCCCTCTCCTTTTCTTTGTCAAATAATAATAATAAGGCAAGCTGCTCTGAAATTAGGGGAATAGAGACCCAAATAAAATCAAATCACATTGGTATGTGCTAAATGCAATGACACGGAGTATAGAGGTTATTAGGAAAGCGTCTAGTAGGGGTTTCTAGCCTACACCAGGGAGGGTTTCGTGAAGGCATTAGTGACAGATACTATTTGAGCAATGAGTGGTTGCTGCAGTTTCTAGGCCAGGTATGAGGAAGTCAGTAGGATGAGGCAAAAAGAAAGAGAACCCCTCCCCTTTTGAAAAGATGTATTTACTGTAGAGAGGGAGAGAGAGAGAGAGAGAGAGAGAGAGTATGGTTTGCTCGTGAGCATGTGCAGGGGGATGGAGCAGAAGGAGAGGGAAAGAGAATCTTAAGCCGACTCCAAGCTGAGTGTGGAGCCCGACACAGGGCTTGATCTCACAACCCTGAGATCAGGTCCTGAGCCAAAATCAAGAGTAGGACGCTCAAAAGACTGTGCTACCCATGTGCCCCAAGAGAAACCTTTTTAAAGGTAACTGTCCTGTATTTATGATCTGGGGCGAATTACCTCATCACTCAGAGCTCTGATCAGCTTATCAGTAAAATGGGTATGAGAATCCCTAGCTCATTGGAGGGTTGTGAGGATGAACTATTTATTGAGGTGGCATTGCTGGGGGTCATGCGTGTGGGCTCTGGAGTCAGGTGATGTACTGGGTGTAAGGTTTAACAGGCGAGATACACACTACACTAGGGGAGATAGACGCAAGGCAAGGTTTATTAAAGGCACCCTCGGGAGAGGTTCCGGGACTCAGGAGAGGAGTTGGGGAAGTCGTGCCCGGGAAGGGGTCAAGTGGGTCTTTTATTTGGGTTAAGACAGGGCATAGGTTCACAGCCATATAAGATAAGGTATTTGGTGACTGGAGGGTAGGGGGAGTCTTGATGTTCTTGTTTCCTGCATAGATATCGGTTTACTTATGGTGTCGTGTCCTCGGCATACGTCCTTCTGGCGGGAGAGTCATGCATAAAGGAAGAGGGCGGCCTGGAAGATGACGGCCCGGCGGCCATTTTTATTGTTCCTCCTGCATTCCCAGGGCCGCCGACCCAACACTTGGTTAAATAGCATCCCTCCAAAATTCATGTCTACTTGGAACCTCAGAATGTGACATTTTTTGGAAATAGGATCTTTGCCGATGTGATTAGTTAAGTTAAAATGGGGCCACACTCAATGATGATAAGGATGATGATGATGATAATAACAACAACAACTGGAAAATAGTGTTAACCAGGATGTGGAGAAACTGGGACCTTGGTGTGTACTGCTGATGGGGATGTAAAAGGGGGTAGCTTCTATGGAAAACAGTGTGGCGGTTCTTTAAGAAGTTAAACGTAGACTCACCGTATGACCCAGCAATTCTGCTTTTAGGTATATGCCCCAAAGAATCGAAGAGACCCAGATTGATACTTGTACCACGATATTTGTTACAGAATTATTCGCAATAGCTGAAAGGTGGAAACCAGGCACGGGTGCATCAGCAGATGAATGGATAAACAAAATGCTTATGGCTAGACCATGCAATACCATTCTGCTATCAAAACCCTGCTGTTCTGATTCATGCTACTACATGCATAAACCTTGGAAACATTATACTGCACGAAATAAACCAGATACAAGGGGGAGAGTATTGGGTGATTCCGGTTATATGAGGCACCTAGCAAAGGCAAACACATAGAGTTAGTAGAATAGAAGCTATCAGGGGCTGGGGCAGAGGAGCAAGAGGAGTTGTTGCTTAATGCGTAAGGTTTCTGTTTGGGACGACTTAAGGGCTTTGGAAATCACAGCGATGATTGCACAACACTGTGGGTGTCATTAAGGCCATTGGATTGTGTACTTAAGAATGGTCAAAATGGGAAGTTTCCTTAAATGTATTTCCCCACAATAAAAAAAAAAATGAGGCTATCCTGGATTAGGGTGAGCCCTTAATCCAATCACTGTTAAACTTAGACAGAGACAGAAATACACACAGGGAGGAGAAAGCCATGCGAAGTCTAAGACCAGATTAGAAGGATTGCCAGCAGCCACTGGAAGCCTGCAGAGGCATGGGACAAATTGTCCTCAGGCTTCTGCAAGGAACCAACTCTGCCAACCTCTTTTTTTTTTTAAGGATTTTATTTATTTATCTGACAGAGAGAGATCACAAGTAGGCAGAGAGGCAGACAGAGAGAGAGGAGGAAGCAGGTTCCCTGCTGAGCTGAGAGCCCGATGCGGGGCTCGATCCCAGGACCCTGAGATCATGACCTGAGCCGAAGGCAGAGGCTTTAACCCACTGAGCCACCCAGGCACCCGTCTGCCAACCTCTTGATTTCAGGAAAATCTTAGCTCTGCCACCGTTAACTCCTGTGAACTTGGGTAACTTAGAACTTCTTTGAGTCCTGGTTTCCTCATCTGTAAAGTGGAGATCTCAACACATATCTCACTGGGTGAGTGTGGAGATAAGAGGAGATGCTAACTCAAACTTTTAACACGGTGCCTGGTGTGTGGCGATCGCTAAATACATGTGTGTCATGAATGACAATTATGCTGACAATCAGCCACACAGAGAAGCCAGGATCGACTCTGAGGAGAGGCTGGCTTGGCAGCCCCAGATGCCAACAGGATTTGTTTGAAAATCGAAAGGATTTACTTCAAAGAAATTTTACTTTCCCATTCTCATCACAGAAGGGATGTGGGGGAAATGTGTTATTTGAGTTGGCGTCATTGAAATGGATATGAAAGTTGAATGATTTGTTCCTCAGGCTCTGAGAGGCTTAGGAAAGTTGACAAGGGCGTTGTCTTACTTCTAACCACCTTCCCCTCCACCTCCCCGTGCACCCACGCGTGCTGTCACAGAACAGAGCTGTGTTCTCACGCGGCAAGTGTGCTCTTGCTGCCGGGTAGGCACGGGGGAAGGGGCCTCAGTTGTGCAGACGGGAGTGGACTGGTCGAGGCACGGTGTGGGGGGAGCGCTGTGCAGTTAGAAAGCTGTCTCCAAGACCAGCAAAGGGTTGCTACGAAACTACAGAGGGCCTGTATTGGATTTCATTTGGTGATAAATGGGAGAAAACAATCCGTTGTTTTGGTTTGTTTTAAGTAATTTTTATTTATATATTAGTTTTTGAAAGATTGTATTTATTCATGAGAAAGAGACAGAGTCCAAGAGCGCGCACAAGCAGGAGGGAGAGCAGAAGGAATGGGGGAAGCAGACTCCACGCCGAGCAGGGAGCCTGATGTGGGGCTCGATCCCAGGACCCAGGGATCATGACCTGAGCTGAAGACAGAGGCTTAACCCACTGAGCCACCCAGGGGGCCCTATTTTTTTTCTTTTTATTTAAAATCATTGAATTAACAGTGTATTCGTTTCAGAGCTAGAGGTCAGTGATTCATCAGTCGTGTGCAGCACCCAGCGCTCATTCCGTCACGTGCCCCCTTCATGACCGTCACCCAGTTACCCCATCTGCACCCCATACCCTCCAGCAACCCTCAGTTTGTTTCCTAGAGTTAAGAGTCACTTATGGTTTGTCTCATAACAATCCATTGTTCAAAGAGCAATCTAACGGGCGTTCTTGATGTCCTGGGAGACCGAGCAGAATCCAGAGGCTTTGGGCATGGATTCAGTGGGAGATCAGATCTGTCATCTGTTGCGTGCTGTTGGAGTAGCTGTGATCTCCACCAGCACGTTCACGGTCACGGCCTCAGGGACACGCCCACCTCTTCCAGGTGCTGTGTTGGATGGCTTACGTGGATGTGCTCCCTGGCCTTGCAACAACTCAGAGATGAGTCCATAGGTCTGTCCAGGCCCAGTTATACCTGCTTCGTGGTCTCTTTCATTATTGGGCTCTATGACATGTAAGGGGTTTCAATATCAGTCACCCAACATGGTCCTCGGAACAGCCTTGGAGATAGGATAGGCCTGGCCTGTCACCTCCGCACTGCACGCAGGGACTCCAAGTCTTGGAGAGGTTAAATGGCTTACCACGTCCAAGTGCTGGTAGTGGTTGTCTAGTATGTCTCGCCATGAGGCAGGCTCCCCGTGCTGGAATCCTGGAGGCCAGAGGCAGGTAACAAAGCCCTCTCCTGAAGGAGGCTGGAGGGCAGGAGCCACAAAACACGGGCCCTTGATGGTGAGTGACGGAGGCTGAGGTCTGGGCCCCAGGAGCCAGCAGGTCGGAGCAGGCATGTGGGGGAGGGGGGACACTGCCCCCTGCGTTTGCAGAGGCAACTTGAATCCACCACGGAGGGCTCACAGGGCCAAGATCTGGGCCTTTCATGCCCTCCTCGTTTGGTGGCCCATCAAGTTCTGCCTCCCTGGCGTCCTGAGGTCCGTTGCCCTCTCCTGGACTTTTCCAGACTTAGGTTCCCTACCGCGTCAGTTGGCGTGCTATCGTACACTGTGTGGAATGGCTTGCTGACTGTTCCATGGACACCACACCTTACACCCCTGTGCTCCTCATCCCCTTGCTGCGCTTCGGATAAAACACGCTCTTGACCTGCTCACCAGGCCCCACCGGTGGCGCCCGCACTCCCCGCCCCTCTGCTCTGGCCCTCTTGGCCTTTTCCTTCCTCATGGTCTTACTCATTCATCTTTTCACCTCTCGGTTTAGAAGTTCCTTATTCAGAGAAGCTTCTCCGCTTCCCTGTGTGAGGAGGTCTGCCTTTTACTTTTTGAGAAACGGTGGTAAAATAGACCTAGCCCCAAATTCACCATTTTGACTGTTCTTTTTTTTTTTTTTTTTTAATTTTATTTATTTATTTGACAGAGAGAGAGAGTGGGCACAAGCAGGCGGAGCAACAGAGGCAGAGGGAGAAGCAGGCTCCCCATTGAGCAGGAACCTGACGCAAGGCTCCATCCCAGGAGGCTGGCCTCTTGACCTGAGACCTCAACTGACTGAGCCACCCAGATGCCCCCATTTTGGCTGTTCTTAAGTGCACAGTTGGTATCAAGTATGTGTGCACTGTGTAACCTATCAACAGAGCCCTCCTTGTTTTGCAAACCTGAAACCAGGTTCCCACTGAGCAGTAACTCGCCATCCTTCCTCCCCTTAGCCCTTGGCCGCCATGATCCCATTTTCTTTGAGAACTTGACCGCTCTCAGTATCTCATGTACCTGGAATCATATAGTATTTGTCTTCTCGTGACTGGCCTATTTCAGTTAAAGTCCTCGCGGTTCATCCATATTGTAGCCGAGATCAGAATTTCCTTTCTTTTTTAAGGCTGAATAATATTCCACTGTGTGAGTGGACCACATTTTGTTTATCCATTCAGCCTTGGAGAGATACGTGGGTTGCTTCCATTGCTTCCGCCTTTTGGCTCATGTGAAGAGCGTTGCTCGGAACACAGGTATGCAAATCCTGCTTTTGATTCTTAAGATTTTTTTTTTAAGATTTATTTATTTTAGAGGGACACACAGAGAGAGGACGTGAGTGGGGATAGCAACAAAGGGAGAGAGAATCTCCAGCAGATTTCCAGCTGAGCACAAAGCCTGACATGGGGCTTAATCTCACGACCCTTAGATCATGATCTGAGCCAAAATCAAGAGTTGGATGAGTCGCCAAAGGAGCCACCCAGGCATCTCCCCCATCCCCGCCTTCAGTTCCTTTGGGTATACCCAGAAGTGGGATTGCTGAATCATATGGTAATTTTATGTTTAATTTTTAAGGAACCTCCTTACTGTTTTGCACGGTGGCTACCTCATTTTGCAATCCCACCAGCAGATCACACAGGCCTAGTTTTTCCACATTGGATGTCTGCTTCCTTCTAAATATTCGCACAGAATGTCTTCTGTTGCAGTTAAGTCTCTGTCACAGCTAGATTTCTACGCAGGAATGCACCCTCAGTCAAGGCCAGACACCAGTGTGCAAGGTCAACCATGGTTCTCTTTGGGGCCTGACATTTAGACGTCCCTAACATCTGCGGGCCCAGGGCATGCGTGCACCTGGAGGGCCTAGGACCCTGTACCTAAATAAAAGTTATAGGCCATAACTAATACTCTGCTAAATAATATTTTTTTTCTCTTTGACCTTGTCAAATATACAGTCATTAACAATCATATGTATAAAGGTGAGGTTTTTATATGACTCAAAGTTGGCAATATATCAAAGTCAACTGATCTTAATTATCTTGGCTCCTGTCAGAGTGTTCTACTGATGGGCTGGAGGTATTTGGATCATAGGTGACACAAAGATGCACACAGTTCATAAACATTACGTAGCGATTCTCTCTAGCATTTCATTTTGTCTTATCTTTGTTTCAGCGAAATCACTTATTCTGTTATATTCATGATCTTCACATAATTTGTGTTTTGTGGCTGGTGATACTATTTTAACACTTCGAATGTATTTTCATCACATTAGCATTCATAATGCTAAAAATTCAAAAATTAAAATTATTTCTCCAACTTTTGTCATAAGTTTTCTCCCTAAAATTCCAATTTAAAAGCAAAAGGCAGAAATACAAATTATTATGAAAGTGCCTACAGGTTTTGAATGTCCAAAAAATTACCGGAATGATCAAAATTAAAATAAAAATTACTTACAGCACTGCAAATTTCTTTTGTCGAAAATCAATTTAACATCTTGCTCGGTGTTGTTACTGAAAAGTGAAACGATTTGCACGTCTACTGTTCTCTGTCCCTCCCGTGGCTGGTGCGGAGAATCCGTTATCACCCAGTCGTATCAGGGTCCTTATCCTCCTACAAACATACATTTGGATATTTAAGGGTAATATGACTTGTTTAGTATTATAAAATATTCCTCGGCTGTCATGTGTAACAGTTGGAAAGCCCATGCTAATTTGTGAGTAGTTTTGGAGCCACCGGTTGGAAGACAAAGAGAAGATACTTCGTTATGCAAGGATGTATGGCAGTGATGCGATTTGACGGGAAGCTTTTGACAAGCTAATGGATTTATCTAAAGCGTCTTCCTCTCAAGTTCTCCCAGCACTTTGAAGCGAGGTCTGTTCATGTTGGCGATGTCACAATCCGCAGTTGGAACACAGTTGCCTTTGAGGGGGTAAGGCGGGAGAGTGGAGAAGCACTTCCGTAGCGGGTGGGCAGAATGGGGAGGGAGGGAGGCTGTCTGGGGTTGGGGCAGGGACAGGGTCTCCAGCCCTCCTTTCTGAGGCTGCTTCTGATACAGACATATTCATTCCAATGCCAGGTGCTCTGCTAATTAGCGTAGTGAATGTTGGAGCTGGGGTTCTATGGCTGAAATCATGGCTTGTGGATTAACTTGATGAATGCTAGGAAGAATGACCTGATGAAATCGTAGTACTCAGTGTTCTGCTCGGAGTTCTCTCAGAGGCTGCCTGACTTGCAGGAACAGAGTGTACGAGTGTGTTGGCACCTCTAGTCCGTATCTGTGGGACTGGCTCCCAGGGCTTAATTCCTCCACAGTCCTGTGCCCGGCCACGGGTCTGGAGGACTTCCTGATGCCAGTGACAAGGTGACAGGTAGTGAACTGCTGAGAGAACAGTGAGGGGCGCCTGGGTGGCTCAGCTGGTTAAGCGACTGCCTTCAGCTCAGCTCAAGATCCTGAAGTCCTGGGATCGAGTCCCGCATCAGGCTCCCAGCTCCACGGGAAGTCTGCTTCTCCCTCTGACCTTCTCCTCACTTGTGCTGTCTCTCACTGTCTCTCTCAAATAAATATATAAAATATTAAAAAAAAAAAAAGAACAGAGAGCAGTGACCCTTTGGGCATACAGAAAGATTTCTAGAAAATGCGTTGTGCTTGCTTGATAATAAAAGTTTATGAACTGTCAGTATGAGTAGTATGACCTGAGCCGAAGGCTTAACCCACTGAGCCACCCAGGCGCCCTGTATTTACAAATTTAATATAGTCAGTTTTCTTTTTAAGCCTATCAGTGACCTGAGTAACAAACAAAACCTTCCCAAACATTTAAAAGGTTTTTATAATTTGAATAAATTAAGCTTATAAATAGGGGGAATCTTAAGTTCTCTTAAATGCTCCACGGTTGGGGCACCTGGGTGGCTCAGTGGGTTAAAGCCTCTGCCTTCGGCTCAGGTCATGATCCCAGGGTCCTGGGATGGAGCCCCATATCGGGCTCTCTGCTCAGCAGGGAGCCTGACTCCCTCTCTCTCTGTCTCTGCCTGCCTCTCTGCCTATTTGAGACCTTGGTCTGTCAAATAAATAAATAAATAAATCTTTAAAAAAAAAGCTCCACGGTTATTTACAAACAGGAATATTTAATTTAACGCATTCCGCAAATATCTGTTGCATGCTTACTATGGTTTTCTTGGGCTGGGTGCTTGAAACTCATCTGTGAACAAAACAAAGTTCTTGCTCCCCTGAAGTTTACATTCTAGTTAAAGGCAAAGGCAGTAAATAATGAATATGTATGTTAAGTAGTATGTTAGAAGGGGGTAAGTGTTTTGGGAAGAAGAAAGTAGGCTTGGGGAGATCAGTATTGGGGTGGAGAGGGAACAACTGAGTTAAACTGATTGGTCAAGGCTCCCCGAGAAGGAGGAATTTGAGCAAAAGCTTGAAGAGGGTGAGCAACCAACCAGAAATCGTAAGTCGAAATCAATTCCTCAGTTATGCATCTTAAATCAGAATTGCAAGGCCCACCTGCCAAATACTTTAATTTGCCAGATTCTTTCAAATACCACTAAAATTCCCTGTGTACCCATATTATTCCTAAGTTTAGGGTTGGTTTTACTCCATTAATTCTAAACATTCTCAGTGTTAAAAGATACTTTCCCACTAAGAAAAAATGGATTTTCCCAAGCAAATTAGGAGTGCTGCCTCAGTACACTGATGTTGCCTTGCAACCAGAGAAATGTGTGGCTAAACCAAAAAGCTTGATTCTTGCCCATGACATTTATGGGACTCAGTGAACCATTTTTATCGTTATTATAATCTGGATTCCACAACTAAGGTGTTGTTTTCACAGATCGCTTCTCTTTGCTGGAAGTATTTATTGCCCAGTTTTTCTGTTTGATTTTAATCTGCAATGCTCATCCCAGCTTAAGGATAATTTCTTCAATGCTTGGTATGATATTGCATTTCTGTGGCTCTCCTAAAGGATCTTAATGTTTTTCTATCTGACCCTGGTCATCTTAAAACACGGCTGCATATTTTCTGACATACCTTCCACCAAGAGTCAAGATCTATGCCCCCTCCACTTGGAGCTGAGCTGGCTTTGGGACAACTTCATCAAGAAAAGTTCCACAGAAGTGGTGGCTTCTAAGGCTAAGTCATAGAAGACATGCAGGTTCCATTTTGTTCACTGGAACACCTCCTCTTGGAGATCTGATCCACCATGTAAAGAGGTCTGATTACCTGAGGCTGTCATGTTGCATGGAAGCCCAAGGTCCATGGGAGCTGGTCTGAGGTGGGCCTTGAATCAGTCCAGCCAAGGGGCCAAACATTTGTGTGAAGAAGCTTCTAGAAAATTCCAGCCCCTCCCCACTGGCATCTTTCTAACAGAGGCTCCAGAAATTGTGGAACAGAGGATTCCTGCTTTCAAAAGCCTGAATTCCTGACTTTTCAAAAACCCTTAAGTATGATAAACATGGTGTTTGTATTACTCTACTAAGTTTGGCAAGATTGTTAAGCATCCATAGGTAATTGGAATGGACACCAACGATTCTTTAGTAACATTCCATCGGATTCTTTCCTAACCTTTTTGAACTCGTTTTACATGGATTGGTCTCTCTTACAGATCTGAAGATGCCATATGATTGGGTTCTGCGTATCCCCCCTGACTTTTGCTTTATTCTCCAGTTACAACATCATTGTAATTAGTCAATTTTGTAATCAGTTGCTTAATATCTACTTACCTTGCCATCATATAATCTACACGAGGGTAGGGGTTATATTTATCTTAATCTCAGGCATATAGAGCAGGAATCAGTAAACGTTGTAGTAAAGGGTGGCTAGTACCTCTTTCAGATTCTGCTGACCATCCAGTCTTGGTCCCACCTCACACCTGCTATTGTTGTGGCACAAAAGAACACCTAAATAAATGAGTGTGTCTCTGTTTCTATCATCCTTTATTTATGGATAATGCAGTTCTAAGTGCATATAACTTTCATGTATCGTGAAACATAATTTTTCTTTTGATTTTTTTTTTTCCTCAACCATTCAAAAATGTGTGTTTGTTTCCTAGGACTGCCATAACAAATTACCATGATTGGTTGAGCCCCCAAAACAACAAATACTATTGTCTCAGTTTCTGGAGTCTACAAGTCTGAAATCAAAGCACTGGCAGGGCAGTGTTCCCTTTGAAGGATGAGTTTATATCAAAATCCTCAACTAATGGTATTTGCAGAGACCCTATTTCCCAAAAAGGTCACATTCAGAAGTCCCTGATAAACATGAATTTTAGGAGGACACTATTCAACCCACTCCAAAACGTAAAAGCCATTCTTAGCTCTCAGCTTTACAAAAATAGCCGGCATACTTTGCTGACTCCTTATCTAGCACACCGTCTCGAACTTAGTAAGTGTTCGAAATCCTTGTCAGAGAAATGAAGGGGGCCTTAAACAGCACTGGAACTGAGGTAGAGCCTTAAGAAATGAGTTGGTCCAAGAGAAAGACATCTAAAGGCTTGAACAGTCTCCATCCAAAATTAATGGGGCGTCTCGAGGAAGCACAGTAACCCAGCAATATCTGGTGGTCTGTTCCTTGTATCAGTTCCATGAGGTAGCTAGTCTTCCTCCCATTTCTAAGCTCAGATTGGTTTAACAGGTTTAAATGACTTCCACAAGGTCAGAGGATAAGGTAGGACTTGAACCCACCCCTGAGTTGCAAGTCCTAGGGAGCATGAAGCTGTTACACGAAAACGAGTTAGACTGAGTCTTGGTGGCAGAGAGGGGAAAGAGGGGGTCAGGAGTGCAGACATCCCCTTATAACTTACAAAGTGCAGGAAAACTTTGTGTGGTGACGGGCTCGGGACAGATCGCAAGCCAGGGAGGGCACTGGCTGAGCTGGGAGCGGGTGTGGGAGGCCCAGGTGCGCCAGGAGAGCCAGCCAGAGCTCGAAGGACGGCTGGACAAATCGGCTCTATCTGGGAGCGAAGGAGGGAGGCTGAGTCACCCTCATCACCTCCATAAGGACGTGGCGGTTTTGAACTTGAGTTACAGGGTACAGCAAAGACATTAATGGCTGAAGTTGATCCGAGTAAGCCACTTCCAAATATGCCACTTGGGCAGAAGGCTTATTTTGAGCTGAAGGCAACTGAGAAACAGCGGACACAGGAAGTGCTCTCTGCCCTCCCCCATCTGCCTAAAAGCAGGACATAAATTTCCTGTGAGAAAGGTGCTGTCCTTGTACCGGGAAGGGGAGAGCGCCTCTTATCACTACAGAAGGGGTGTCAAGGCCGAGGTGAATCTACATAAACAGACTTTACTAAAATAACTCTTATCTTCCATTAGTTTCCCCCATATATCCTAGTCACCTTCCCACAATTTATTACTTCTAGAAGCCCAACCCCCCTTTCCTTTGTCTAATCAGTTCTCCACAATTTATCATCCTTTGTTAAAACGGGGTTTCCACTTCTTTTCTCTGAAGCCCCCTGTGTGCATAAAAAATACTAACATCAACAAAAATCATATGCCTTTCTTTCTGTTATTCTTTGTCAGTTTAATTTGCAGGCCCTAGACACTGAACCTAAGATGGTAGAGGGAAAGTTTTTTCCCTCCCTTATATGACTTTTCCTTAATTTAAGATTTTAATTTATTTTTATTTTATTTTTTATTTTTTTTTTATTTTTAAAGATTTTATTTATTTATTTGACAGAGAGAAATCACAAGTAGATGGAGAGGCAGGCAGAGAGAGAGAGAGAGGGAAGCAGGCTCTCCGCTGAGCAGAGAGCCCAATGCGGGACTCGATCCCAGGACTCTGAGATCATGACCTGAGCTGAAGGCAGCGGCTTAACCCACTGAGCCACCCAGGCGCCCCAAGATTTTAATTTAAAGGCCTCAAATTAAAGGTTTTAAACTCTCTTATAGTCACCTATATTCTCTGGAGAATTCTATGTGTGGAATTCTTAAAGAAGGACTGGATATGTTTTCAGACAATACAGTGTTGACTAAGATCTTGCCCTGCCATGGCTTCGGCTGGTCTCAGCAACCAGTGGCACCACGCCAAGAGCGTGAGGGTGCCAAATGGTGGCTTCTTTCCCTCAGTGCTGGAGACCAGCTTGCTGGGCCTCCAATTCTGCAGGGACAGGACTGTGTCTTGTTCCTGTGAGCATCCCAGGGCTTGGCCCGGTGCTGGCCACACTGCAGTCTCCCTATTAAAATCAGTATTTCAATGCGGGCAAATCTGTCTTTGAGGACCTTCTCTCCAGTGACCTCTCACACTTGTTGGCTTCTCTCCTCCTGCGAGCAAAACCCCTTTGCTGCCCTCCGTCCCTCTGAGACCTTCAGGGCAGATCCCATTCAGGCCTGTTTACTCCTCTCTCCTCCCCTCTCTAGTGAAAACCCGGCCACCATCTGGGTGGGACCGAGTTCAGCTAAGAGGAAAGCAATCTGATTCAAATAAGTCATCATAAAATGAGCAGCTTCTGCCTTCTGGGGGAGTATTTCCATTTTAAAGGGGAGTTTGGTGTTTCAAAATACTTTCAAGTTTGAGCAACTTCCTTTCGCGCTTTATCTAACCGGGGCTATTGGGATTATAAACTAATCCTCCAGCTCTACTCCAGCATTGGGTGGCACTGGGCCCCCTGGGACTACCCAGCAGAATCAACTGGATGGAAATTTGCATTTACACCCGAGGTGAAGGGTCTGTCTTCCCTGGGGGGCCTCAGAGTCTGTACTCTTGGGGCTGAAAGCAGTAGACATCTTGAGTCCTCCTTGTCGGGACTCTATGACCCTTGCCCTAGAGCTGTAGACTTTTTATATCAGTGGTTTTCAAATTTTATTATGCACAAGACTCATCAGAGGGCCCTCGTTAAAAATGCAAAGCCTCCTGGAGGTCAGGGCGTGGTAGAGGAGTTTGCTTTTTTTTTTTTTTTTGAAATTTGCATTTTTTTAAAAATAAAGATTTGTATTTATTTATTTGACAAACAAAGATCACAAGTAGGCAGAGAGGCGGGAAGAGAGAGGAGGAGGAAGCAGGCTCCCTGTTGAGCAGAGAGCCTGAGGCAGGACTTGATCCCAGGACTCTGTGATCATGACCTGAGCCGAAGGCAGAGGTTAAAGCCACGAGCCACCCAGTTGCCCCTGGAATTTGCATTTTTAATAAGCTGCCCCCAGTGATTCTGAAACAGGTTTCACTGAGAACCTAGTCCTTACTGTGTTCCAGCCTGGCGCAGTGTTTTATGGGAAGGGCTGCCAAACCTTTAAGATGATAGCTTCCTTGGGGCACCTGGGGGTCCCCTGTTGGTTTAGCACCAGACTCCTGTCGACTCAGGTCATGATCTCAGGGTCCTGGGATGGAGGACGCCTCAGGCTCCCCACTCAGCAGGGAACCTGCTTGAGATTCTCTCTCTCCCTCTCTCTCTCAAATAAATCTAAAAAAAAAAAGAAAAAAGAAAAAAAAGGTGAGAGCCTGCTTGTTCCACAGCAAAGAAGAGACGCCAGGATGAGGCAGAATTTCAGGTAAAAACTCCATATTTA
Organism: Mustela lutreola; assembly: GCF_030435805.1. Taxonomy (NCBI): domain Eukaryota; kingdom Metazoa; phylum Chordata; class Mammalia; order Carnivora; family Mustelidae; genus Mustela; species Mustela lutreola. The sequence goes on along the minus strand of NC_081295.1, from coordinate 146,375,362 downwards.
CAGTACAAAGGCCTTGTTAGTTACAGACTGGTTCTTCTGTTTGTCTGTTGAGGAAATACAGTAACTTCACATTTCAGGGTTGGTTTAAGACAAGTAAGTGGAAGTCATGTTTACCACCTGGGCCTCTGTTTCACTCTTTGTGAGAGAAATGTGAGTTTTTTCCTCTACCTCCCTGGCCGCCTCCCTCTTTGCTTCCAGTCCTGCCCTTGGGACCTGCCACCGTGGGGCCGCTGTTCGCACTTTCTGGAGTCTGGGGAGTGGCTGCCCAAGGCAGCAGAGAAAAGCCTTGCAGGTGGTTGACAGAGAAAGAGAAGAAGTTGCGTCACTTTCTTGGTCTCTTCAGAGTCATTACCGAGAGTGAAGTAGTTGGCTGTAGGGAATTAATTGAATATGAGGAGCCCAGAACTGCAAAGAAATTGCCTGTCCTGAGGCTTTCTAGAAAAGAGCGCTGTAGACTACTTTTCCAGGGTGCTGTTCTTTCTCGAGGGTTTTGGTCTGTGGTGGTGGGGGGGATGGCGGGGGCTGCTGAAGCAGGCCGTGGAATTGAGGCCACACGCCAGAGGGCACCAGCACGCATAGGCAGAGGGTGTAGACGAACACCTCCACGCCCCTGGTCAGCTGTCTGATTGAAGACTCGCCAAGGCGGGATGTTCCCATTGTAGCTCTGAAGGCCATAGCTGTTTCCGAGGCTTTCGGTGTCTCTAGGAAAAGGAGTGGAATATTCCAGAATTTTTTTAGAACAGAGGGAGAGGAAGAGGGAGAAGCAGACTCTCCGCTGAGCAGAGAGCCCGATGTGGGACTAGATCCCAAGACCCTGGGAACACAACCTGAGCCGAAGGCAGATGTTTAACCGGCTGAGTGACCCAAGTGCCCCGTTAATCAGAATGTGTGTTTTATTAGGAACGAGATGGTTGCACCCATGTGTGAGGCGTGTTCTTGCACCTGAGGAGAGCCCCTGAGAGAGGGAAGACCTCGGGAAGTGCATGCGCATTTGTTGCTCAAACCAGTTCCACCAATTCCCAGCCTTCTGCCCCGTCTCCATGTTGGGCTGAAACAGACTCTCCCTGTGCTTCTTGATGTCTGTTCTGTATGTTCTTTTACTAGCGAGACAGGCTGTTGTTCTTTTGTGAAAATGCCTGAGACGTTCTCGTTCTGAGGTATCCTCCTGCAGCAGGGAAAAATCTCTCCCGATCTCATTTGTTGAGAGCGCTCTGCCCAGTCCTTCCCTGTGAGCCCCAAATGGTGCCTTGGCCTTCCCCTTGATGGATTCATTGTTTTGATGTAAGTCATTGTGGCAGAAAATCTGATGTCATTTGCAGCTGCTACACTGAGATTCAAAGAAGCAGTCATTAACCCTTGCGAAGATCCACAGGAAGGCACCATGGCCTCCCCAACAGTCTATGTGTCAGTAATGGGGGTGGGGGTCAGATTTCCATATTGTATTTAACATTTGTTTGTCATTTGCAAAGGAATTTGGAGCTCTTTCATACATTCAGGAAATAGACATTTATTAAACCCTTACAACATACCAGGTGAAGGGGATCAGTGTCTATGGCCCTAAATAGGCCACTTTGGCATTTGAGCTGAAAGCAATTGAGACTCAGTGGATGCAGGGAGAGTTCCCCTAGTTCCCTTTTCTAACACTGGCTTAGATTTCCCTCAGTGAAGGTGTCCTCCTCTCGTGAACCAACAAGAGGAGAGCAACCTACTGGAGAGGAAGAACTGGCACTAGAATAAATCCGCATAAATAAACCTTACTAAAATAACCCTGACCTTCCTCAGTTCTCCTGTGTGTATACTTCTCAGTCACGTTCCCATAATTTTTTATCTCTTGAAGCCCCAAGCCCCCTTTCCTTTGTTAAAATGGTATATAAGCCTGGGAGTCTCATGGCTTGAATCTGAGTCTCATTTCTTTTCTGTGAACTCCTGTGCACATAAAATATGAATAACATTTGTGTTCCTTTCCTTCTGTGAATCTGGCTTCTGTTTGTTAATTTGCAAACCTCCAGGTCATGAACCTAAGAGGGTAGAGCAAAAGCTTTTCCTTCCTGACACAAGCAAGTTAAGTCAGTCTGGTCATCTGCTTAGCCTCTCTAATCTCATAAGGATTCCCCAGCCTTTGAGTAAACTTCTGGTTCATGGGCACTGGGAAGAAATTCTGCTTCTGGAGATGTATTGGGAACTTTGAGTGCTGCTGCCTGACCCTTGGACAGGCTTTTGGGTGGAAAGCTCACTCTTAGATCCTTGGCTCTGAGAGCCCTCTCGGGGTAGGGTGGCATGGATTTTGGCATGGACAATTATGCCATGAGGCAGTCTGTATGGTAACAAGATTCTCTCAGGCTATTGGTGTAAGCTCTAAGACGTTTGGAGTAGGAGCCCAAATATTGGTCTTTTACATTTATGCTTTTGTATATCCTCAAGGCTGTTATTTATATATGAAAGACAATTCCGTACTTTATTTCCACTTTATGAACTAACATTTTATTTACTGCAATTACAAATTTAGAAATCTAGATCCTTCTCAAGTTTTTAAGTTTTATTTAAGAATCTTACAAGGGGTGCCTGGGTGGCTCAGTCAGTTAAGCGTCTGACTCTTGATCTCGGCTCAGGTTATGATCTCCGGGTCTTGAGTTCAGGCCCCACATTGGGTTTTATGCTGGGTGTGGAAGATACTTAAAAAAAAAAAAACAAAAACAAACAAACAAAAAAATCTTCCTATTCTTGCTATTATTCCAGCACGTTTTGACGACCATTTGAAAAGGGCCTTTGAATTATGCTTATTCCCTATATCATAAGCTCAGTCAATTAAACCCCTTTGTGTATTTTAAACTATATTTATGGGCTTAACATATTACATTTCCTTAAATACTTAAATTATCTCATTGACAAAATGCTTGAAACATTTAAGTAATTTTTATAAATCTAATAAATGTGTAAATATGGTAGAGCTGCAGTGTTCCAGTATTGTAGAAACAGTATGAGTTCAACTTAAAATCATAAACCTCAATCAATTACTCTGGCATATATTCTAAGTTGCCATTAGAAGCTGTACTATTATTATAATTGGCCATATTATTTTATTTTATTTATTTATTTTTAATTTGAGAGAGAAAACAGGAGCAGGGAGGAGGGGCAGAGAGAGAGAGAGAGAGAGAGAGAGAGAGAGGGAGAAACAGACTCCCTGCGAGCAGGAATCTGGATGTGGCGCTCCATCCCAGGATATCCGGGATCATGATCTGAGCTGAAGTCAGATGCTCAACAGACTGAGCCACCCAGGTGCCCCATGGCCATATTATTTTAAACTTGGCAAAATTTTGGAGTACTGTTACACACTAAGTGTTTTTGTCCCCCCGCCGCCCCCCAAAGTCCTACATTGACCTCCTTGTGCCCAGTGTGATGGTATATGTGGAGACGGAGATGATGAGGCCATGAGGGCGGCCCCAGAGAGCTCCCTCGCCCCTTCACCATGGGAGGACACAGCCCGAAGTCAGCCTTCTATGAACTCGGAAGCAGGTTCTCAGCAGATGACAAATCCGTCAGTGCCTGGATTGTGGACTCCCCAGCTTCCAGAACTGTAGGGAGTGGTCCAAACAAAAGAGGACAAACACCAAATATATGTAGCTTACTCCCTACCTCAAAAATATGAGTAGCTTCTATACTAAATTCTAAATCTTCCTGGGATCATAGGGGGTTGACCTACTGAGGAAACACTTATGCCCTTCGAGCAATATTGGGAAATAGCTCTCAGTCCTGGAACGCACTGAATCCCTTTCTATTCTGACCCCGAGGGAACATGTGGAGGGCGGCCTATTTACTGCGCATGGCAGGGGCACTAACATGGTGAACGATGGATTGCGTTTTACATTTCTTTGGCCCTTAAGGTCATAGGAAGGTCTTTTCTATCTAATTCTGGAGGACCTTTGAACGGAGACTAAGCTGGTATTCTTTTTCACAGGATGTTTCTCTTCGGACCATGAGACTCTTAAAAGTATTCAAGCAATGTTCGACGTCTTTCCGTGTATCTCCTGGTTGTGCTTTGTTATTTGACTGATAATTGTCTGATAATTTCTTGTATTCTATTGACACGTCCTGATTAAACATGGGGTATTTTCGTGCATGCCAAAGCATGTCCCCAATCTAGCACCTACCCTCCAAGTAGCAGCTCTGTCCATGGTGGTCATTATTTGAGATTTACGGCTGGGATCCCCAATTCTAGGACCCCGTGGTTACGCAGGTTCGCCAATAAACACTGACAACGAGAAAAGGTATAAGAAAGTGGAGATAGCTCCTAACTGGTAGGATAAGAGAAAGGAAATGGTAAGAAGGAGAAAATAGGCAGAAAATAACCTACGGCCGTCTAGAGATATTTATATTTAGTAAAATATTTTCAGCTTCAGCTTACACACACAAAAACCCAGCGAAGCATCCAGTTGAATACACGAATGTGTCACTGCAGGGAGATGGTGATTCACAGAGATTTTCTTTATAAAGAAATAGAGCCCTTGCCTATTTAAAAGCAGCTCCATTTAATGCAACACTGCATTGAACAGGGCTCCTTTTCAAGGGGCTCCTATGAAAGGCAAGATTATTATCTTCAGCATTTAGGTGGCCTGCTGACTGGGGCCATAACACCAGGGCACTTAGACGCTCCCATTATCAATGTACAGTATGGTCTTTGGAAGTTTAAAAATAGCTTTCACAACCTTTTATGGTTTCCCTTGCACGGGCATTGGCTGTGTGCTCTGGTGAAAGAAGGCTGAGCATCCCGCTGGGAAGGCCCCGGTGTTGGAACCTTGCTAGTGTGTTGACTTTGGGGGGTCCAGGCTGTCGAACCAACCCTGGACGTATGACCCTGTCACAACAATGTCCTTTGAGGCCACAGGGAAACCAGAGTGCAAAGGAGAGCCGTGTTCTGGGAATAGGATTTTTGTCTCAAGCATGACATTTGGGCAAATCACTGGGCCTCTCTAGGCTAGATAACCACTTAGGGACATGGTGCAATTCAGGATTCGCTTTTTGGTTTTACATCTTAGTTCAGTTTAGTGAATAGATATCGGGCACCTATTATGTTCAAGACTTCATACTAGGTGTTAGGAATATAAAAGAGAAATAGACTTTCTGTGGCCTCTGGGGCGGGGGTGCTGGAGGTGGGAGGGAGATCTGTAATGGATCCATTCAATGTGATTCCTCACTTCTTCCTCTCCAGAACGCAAATTCTCATGGAAGCCAGGCCCATCTTGTCTATGAGTGAACCATCCTCTTGGGGGCCACAGCACATGGAAATTGGGTGCTCTGTTGTGCCTGGGGGCCAGAGATGCAGGCCAAACATTGCCAGGACTTCCTGTTTCTTAGAGGGATCCAAGATCTAAATTTTTTTTTTTTTAAGATTTTATTTATTTATTTGACAGAGAAAGAGTACACAAGCAGGGGGAGCAACAGAGGGAGAGGGAGAAGCAGACTCTCCGTTGAGCAGGGAGCCTGATGCAGGGCTCCATCCCAGGGCCCTGAGCCAAAGGCAGATGCCCAACCTACTGAGTCACCCAGGTGACCCTCCCCCCAAGATTTGAATTTTTATGCGAACTATCCCAATTTTTAAATGTTGGGAAGTATGTGGACCAACCCCAAATAAATCTGCAAGCCAGGTCTGGCTTGGAGCCACCAGTCAAGTCACCTCTCAGGGTAGAGAATAACAGAAAGATGGGAAACTTTGCTTTAGTCCTATAGTTATTAGCCATTCGTCTAAGATCTTCCTTTTTGACAGATTTCGGTCACCTGTGAAAAAAAGTCTTTCCACAGAACAGTCCAATGAGTTGCAAGGTACTTAGAAGGATTTGAGTCGGTACTGGTGACGCTGGGTGGGCATACTAGATTGGGCTTTTCATGGACAAGGGTGAGCAGATAGAGCCCTGAGTAAGGGAAAGGAAGATCACAGTCAGTTCACAGAGGAGCACAGGCGCTGAGACAGAGACCTGGGCCTCCATGATGGTAAAGCCCAGAGCTGGGGGTTGGGGTTAGACAGCTCTGGTGTCTGTGGCCGTCTAGACCGTTATGTGCCGCACAGTACAATAACCACCAGGTATGTGTGGCTACTTAACATAATTAAAATGAAATGCTAAAATTCAGCTCCTCAGTCACATTTGCTGTGTTCAGTGCACAGTGGCCATAGGTCCCCCAATTGCAGAGTGTAGAAGATACCTTCATTATTGCAGAAAGTCCCTTTGGACAGCACTGATCTGTGGTTTTGCATACTTTTCCCTTAACCATGCATTCTTACCTGAGATAACCCCACCTTGTCTCTCTTCACCGTTCATTGGAAGGTCTTCCTAGAACAGTGACTTAAAGGTCCCCTTGAGCTTCACGTTCTAGGAGGAGGATAGATGTCACTGTTATGAGGTATTCTGTCTGACACTGGTCCTTTCCCATTCTCCTCCCTTGTTACTTATTTAAAAAAATTTAAATTGTGGTAAGATACAAATCACACAAAATTGACCATCTCTGTGATTTCTCTGTGTACAGTTCAGTAGTATTAAATTCATGCTGTTTTGTGACCGTCATCACCATCTGTCCCTAGAACTTTCTCATCTTCACAAACTTAATTCTACCCATGAAACACTAATTCCACATCCTCCCTCTCCCCGACCCCTGGAACTCACCATTCTACTTTCTGTCTCTATAAATTTGTTCTAGGTGTCTCATATAAGTGGAATAGTACAGTATTTGTCCTTTGGTGACCTATTCACATAGTGTAGTATTTTCAAGATTCATCCATGCTGTGGCTTATGTCAGAATTTCCTTCCTTTTCAAGGCTAAATGACATTCCATTGTATGGATGGACGACATTTTGTTCATCCATTCATCCAATGATGGATACTGGAATTGGTTCCACTTCTTGGCTATTGGGGATAATGCTGCAGTGAACATGGAAGCACATACATTTTTTAAGCTCCTGCTTTCAATTCCTCTGGGTATAGACCCAGAAGTGGCGTTGCTAGATCATATGGTAATTCTATGTTTAATTTTTTGAGGAACTTCCACACCATTTTCCATAGCTGCTGCACCATTGTACCTTCCCTACCCATAGTGCGTAAGGGCTACGATTTCTCCACATGATTGCCAACACTTGTTATTTTCTGTTTTGATCAGAGTCATCCTAGTGAGTGTGAGGTGGTATCTCATTGTGGTTTTGATTTTGTGTTTCCCTTGTGAGTAGTGACGTTGAACCTGTTTTCATGTGCTTATTGGCCAAGATGTTTTTGCGAAACACCAGTGCTTCAAAGAAGGAGAAGAAGCCATTTTCAAAAATTCAAGCTATCATTTTTGATGTCACTGTTTTATTTTTGTTTCTGTTTTTTCTGGTGTGTGGGGTGTTTACTTCAGCTTGAGGATAGGCTGTTCGTTGTTTTTTAGAAAATGATTTTAAAGGCCTTCGGTGAAACTGCGGTCAAGTAGCAGTTCTTTTCAGATATGCTAACCTCAGGACAGACAAATGATCTAAAATTTGTCTTTAAAAAAATTAGGGGTGCCTGGGTCATTCAGTCAGTGAAGCATCTGCCTTTGGCTCAGATCATGATCTCTGGGTCCTGGGATCGAGTCCCACATTGGGCTCCCTGCTCAGTGGGGAGCCTGCTTCTCCTCTCCCTCTCCCGCTTCCCATCCCACTCGTGTTCTCTCTCTCTTGAATAAATAAATAAAATCTTTAAAAAATTCAAAAAATAAAGTTTGTCTTCTTTTAGGTGGAAATACATTTCTGCATTTCTGAGGATTCCCCCCACCCACCCCAGGAAAATCTTCCCTCTCCTTGATCTTGGGGAGGTTGGGGGTAGGGCTTGGCTGGGTACAGGGGAAAACTGACTCCTGAAAACTATGCCCGAGACTAGCAAGTCAGATCAAAGCCCTGGGCCCAGGAGCAGCCGTATGGAGGCTCTACCTCTGACTTCTCAGAGTTGCATTACCTTCGGTTAGGCCCTGGCCTTCCATAAATTCTCCAGTGTTCCAGTGTGGTATTAACAGACACCGAGAAGAATTAAGGGAAGGGTTTGTGCCCGCGCTGGAGGTGGGGCTCAGGCAACGGCAGCTGCCTGGAGAATCAGGTTTCAGGGCAACAAGAGGGTAGAGTAATGGCCTGGGGTGCTGCTTGGGCCAGATGGCAGTTGAGGTGACAAGTGGTAAGCAGGACAGATTTGTGGAGCATGTGGGCAATCCCTGGGGATTCCCGAAGACATGTGGAGAGGGGAACTTGGTAAAAACTTGGGAAAGTAAAAGGAACTTTCCTGTGGCGAAGCACAGAGAGGCTGGTGCTGGGGCGGTTTGGGTCAAAGAAGGAAGTAGGGCCTTGGTCTGTTAGTTTGGACATAAGTGGGTTCTGCGTCCCTCACATGCTCAACCCTTAGGGCTCGTTGCTCTGTGGCCTTCTTCCCACTGGCTAACGTTTTGTGGCTTGGCCACTCTAGTGGTTCACCAAACATCATCCCGAGGTGGGGAGTGGCAGACACATGGCTGGCCTTGAAGTTTACCCATGAATATTTTGGGGTGTGTGGTAGCACATTCTTTGAGGTCCTGTGAGAGAGAGACAGAGAGAGTGAGGGGAGGGAGCATATAGTCACAGGCTAGGCTAGAGAAAAAAATTAAGGGCAGTTCAAAAGCAGAGGTTATAGAGAGGGCTTTCGCTCATTTGTTGGCATAAAAATACTTCGGTCAAGGTTGAATTCATTTGCAAGCCTTCGTTTTGGTCTAAGCCGGGGCTCTCTCCTCCGTAAGTGAAAGTGTTCCATCAGCTGTTTTGCAATCTGTCCTCCTCTCAGTTCTGGGGTTCTCAGAGGAGGAAGCTGAGTGAGTCTTGAAGCAGAGGAACTTTTCTCTGCTGACTTTGACGAGCGATTTCATTTTCACCAAGGGTTCCACAGCTAAGAAAGGTTTGAGAACCCGGCACCAGATGTCCTCTGGGCCCCTAACTGGACTGGGCAGCTTCTAGCATCCCATGGACTGACCTGTATGTTTTATACATGTTATAATGATCATGTGAAGAGCAGTTCCTTTCTACTTGCTTTCTCACTGGGAATTGATTTGCAAGGTGATATATAAAAACCTTAAGTAAACATGTAAAAATGACCCACCGTCTGGCTTTCCCATTTCAGTGGTAGTTTTTCTTCTTCTCAGGTTGGGGGGGCACTCAAGACCACCCCAGTGTTGATGGTTTTCTAGGAGGACTCAAGATACAGTCCTGCTCATGGCTATGACTTCTTACACTGAAAGGATGCAAGATAAGCCCAGCAAAGTGAAGGAGCATGGAGTGGAGTCTGGAAGAAACCAGACACAAGCTTCTAAGGGTCCTCTCTTGGTGGAGTCACATAGGACTTCTGGCAAGAAGTTGTGACAACAGGTAGGAAAGGATGTCTATCAGGGAAGCTCCTACAGACTCAGTGTCCAGGGTTTTATTGGCAGCTGGTCACATAGGCCCCTTTTGAATGGTGTGTTCCAAAATTCCAGACTCCCAGAGGGAATCCAGAGGTTGCATTATTGTGGGAATCTCCAGAAATCCAGGTTCCCAAGTGCCCACCAAGGGCTAACCTTGCAAGTGGGCATTTCTAAAGATAGCAGTCAAGTTTGCGTTGCTAACTCTTTTTTTTGCACACCCTTGTTCTCCTTTTCTTGCTTGCCTCCTTTTTGTTCTTCCTCTTTTTATTTTTATAGTTTGTTAGAATTTGTTGATTTATTTTAGGGGGGGGCAGCAGAGGGAGAGGGAGAATCTTAAGCAGACTCCCTGAGATCATGCAGACCCTGAGATCACGACCTGAGCTGAAATCAAGAGTCAGCCACTTAACTGGCTGAGAGAGCCAGGCTCCCCCTTCTTCTTGTTTTTTGATAATGTATTGGAAACCTTAAACAAAATAGAGGTAGCCCAGGCTCCCCCCCACCTCTGAGAGGCCCTGGGTATATACAGTACTACTCCTTTGAAGGTAGACTGGCTATGGGGAGAGAGGTCATAGCAAGGCTTTGTAGGAGCCTCCTGCTAAGGTTCAGGTATGAGGTGATGGGGGTGCATACCAAGGGGATGGTGACGGAATAAAGAGGGGACAGCTTTTGAGAGCCACCACCAGAGAAGGATGGGTGGCTATGTCTTGGAGAATGCTTTTTGGCTGGCCTTCCCCATAATTCAGTGTGCTCTGGGCCATCTTCTTGGTCTTGGGTTAAGTGTTCATAAAGGTCTGCTATTGCCCTTCCCCAAATAATAACACATACAGTAGAATCCTCAACTCAAATAGATCTTACTTTTCCATTATATTTTCTTACTTATGTCACAGTCTAATCTCTTCCTATAGATACTTTAAACATAGCTGCCAATTTCTATACACCTGAGAGTTAGGAATTAGTGTCTTACTGAATACAAAAATGCCTATCTTCAAATATGAAGGAAAATTTAATTTTATGGCAACATTCTTATTCAGAAGCGACCTAAAGGTACAGTAGTGAAAAGGTGTTGCTTCCTTTGTATTTCTTATACATTATTTTGATCAGTTGAATTTTTTCTGGCTGGAAATTAGGCACACATATGCATTTTAGAGCTCAAACTAGAGCCGGTTCAAGAAAGGCAAAGCAGAGAAGCCTCAGATAGCAGAGAGGATGAGGTCTTTGTTTTGAATTGGTTGAGTGATTATCCTGAACTTGAAGAGGTGGGAAAAGCCCAGTGTACGCCTGTCAGTGGGTCTTACTGGTTAGATAATATTCCTCAACGTGACAGTCCCCAGACAAAACAGGTTGAGAAGCGCTTATCTGTTTTTGTTTTTAATTGAAGTATGGTTGACATATGTCATAGTATATGTTTTAGGGGTACAACATAGCGATTTGACCGTTATATATATTATGAAATGCTCAGTTACCCTCTGTCACCATACAGAGTTATAAAAATATTACTGGCAACATTCTCTGTGCTGTACTTTTCATAGTCGAGAACTGGTTTTAATTGTAGAAGCTTGTCTCGGAGGCTGGCTGAAGGAGGTGCTTTCCACAGGAGGCACACCAAGGAGCAGGAAAGGGGAAATGAGAGAAGGAAATAGCATTAACAGTCTAGCCCACTGAGCCACCCAGGCGCCTCCTTTTTTTTTTTTTTTTTTAAAGATTTTATAGCATTAACAGTCTAAATCAAGGGATCCCGTTTAGCGATTTATTCAGAAACGAGGAGGCTGAAAACAAAAGGGTGTTTTACATTTATCTTATCTTGATCCTTGAAGCTAATTGATCAGTACAATCACTCCTAATTATTTTTGAGCTTCTGACCCTCTCACTTGTATGGTATTTGATTTAAAGTCTCCTTATTCACATTCAATAAAGTAAAATTACTTTGAGAAATTGATTTTAAGAATTTGAGAAACTGACCAATTTTTTTTAGATCAGGGGTTCTTAACATTAAAAAATATATCTATTATGGACCTTTTAAAGTGAGTGAAAGATTTGCACCCCTTCTCACAATAATATCTTTAAGTGCACAAAATAAGATATATGGAATTGCAGAGGAAACCAATTATGTTAAAATACATTTATAAAATTATTTTGAAACACCAAATTTACCATATATATACACATATGTATATGCATATACATATACATGTGTTATATATATATTTATGTGTATATAAAACCATACCCTATTAGTACGTCAAGCATCGAGATCTAGTTGTGGGGCTTTGGTAGGGGGATGGGTGAAATAGGTGATGGGGATTAAGTTTATTTATTTATCTTTTTTTAGTAATTGCTACAGCCAACATGGGGCTCGAACTCATGATGAGATCAAGAGATTGCTTGAACTCATGTGAGATCAAGAGCTGTACGTTCTTCTGACTGAGACAGCCAAGTGCCCCAGGTGGTGAGGTTAAGGAGGCACACGTGAGGAGGGCCAGGTGAAGTATGGAATTGTTGACTCACTGTGTCATACACCTGAAACTAACACAACACTGCATGTTAACTGACTGGAATTAAAATATAAAACAAAAAAGGAGGGATCTAGTGGCAGATCTAATAGCATAATTTCAAAATAGTAATGTGTATAAATGGTATTGTGTGATATCCTAAAACAATGGTATATGATAATGCAGTTTTTATTGGTGGCAAAGTCATAGTTACTGCTTGCACCACTGCGGTCTATTGTTACATTTAAAATAGAAGAAAAGGGGCGCCTGGGTGGCTCAGTGGGTTAAAGCCTCTGCCTTCGGCTCGGGTCATGATCCCGGGGTCCTGGGATGGAGCCCCGCATCGGGCTCTCTGCTCAGCGGGGAGCCTGTTTCCTCCTCTCTCTCTCTGCCTGTTTCTCTGCCTACTTGTGATCTCTGTCTGTCAAATAAATAAATAAAATCTTTAAAAAGAATTAAATTGGAAGAAAAATGTTGAATTTCGGTTGAAAGCTGATGAAAGTAAGAATAAAATCTTTCCTCCCCCCCAATTTTTGAATCCTTAAATTCTACTTGTGGGCCCTCTGAGGGGTCCAAGGACTGCAGGTTCGGAACACTTGCTTTAGAAAATTGTAGATTCTTTCATGGTAGTTTTTAAATCCTTGTTTTGATAAAATGTCAACTGCTTCTTTTGGTATTTCTCTAGCGGAGATACTAAGCAGGGTATCCTAAACATACATCGTATTCAGTGTGGGATGCTCTGATCTGGTGATGGGGGGGGCACCAAATGTAGTGGCCAGGGGTATGTGCAGCAAAAGAATTCAGCCAGGGCAGAACAAAAGAGATGGAAGTGTATTGAAGACCCTGCAGGGGAGCGGCGGGAAGGACAGCAAAGGAGAGACCATCTGCCAGGAAGCAGAGGTGAGGGGCCCCAGGGTAGAGTGAGGAGGTATGGGAACCTATGGAATTTTCCCTTTTTTGGTACCTGGGTCTGGTTCTAAGTAGCTCATTGGTTAGTTAGGGCTTGTGGCTCTTCAGACGTGGGTCCTTAATGAGCCCATTTGCATTCAGCTCCGTGGTCCCTATGGGCCCTTTTGCTCCATGAAGTTTCTATTGCTCAAGCCTGTTGCCTAAAAGGGGCTCTCCAGTCAATATTTATTTATTCTATGTATTTTTATTTTTATTTTTTAAAAAAAGATTTTATTTATTTATTTGACAGACAGAGATCACAAGTTGGCAGAAAGGCAGGCAGAGAGAGAGAGAAGAGGAAGCAAGCTCCCCACAGAGCAGAGAGCCCGAAACGGGGCTCGATCCCAGGACCCTGGTATCATGACCTAAGCCCAAGGCAGAGGCTTTAACCCACTGAGCCACGCAGGTGCCCCTATTCTATGTATTTTTAAAAGAAGACTTCTATACCTCTTACTATGTGCTAGATACTGTTCCAAACAAGCTAGGAATACTAAATAGTATTTATAACTATTTCTTAGTAAAACTGAATTAATACTTAACAAAGATTAACTCAGTATTAACATGTTTCTCGAGTGGTCATGGGGGGCTTGTTTGTTCTTGGGGATTGTCACTTTTTCTGGTTCTTTTTGGCCCTTCGGATTCAGCAAACAATCTCAACACTTCCTTTTCTACCAAACAGTCCATATGTGTAGTTAGGACATAATGTTACTTAATACTTGAATAACGTTTCACTATTTTCCTTGTATTTATTCTGGTTGGGGTTTGTAACATTTCTATTTTTTATTTAGCTTATTAAAAAAAAATTTTTTTTTTTAAAGATTTTGTTTATTTATTTGAGAGAGAGAGAAAGAGACAGAATGAGTAGGCAGAGAGGGGTAGGTAAGCAGACTCCCTGCTGAGCAGGGAGCCCAACATGGAGGCTCGATCCCAGGACCCCGGGATCAAGACCTGAGCCGAAGGCAGACACTTAACCAACTGAGCCTCCCAGACACCCTAGGATTCATTTTTAAGTAATCTCTATACCCAGCGTGGGGCTTGAACTCACAACCCCAAGATCAAGAGTCACAGGCTCCACTGACTAAGCCAGTCAGGCACCCCCAGTAGTGTTTCTGTTTGTTCCTTTTTTGGAGTCTATGGCTGGATGGCTGTGGGTAATTTTGGAGAATCCTCTGCCCCCTTTCTCATTGTTTCTGGGACTCCAATTACATCTCTCTTAACTTTTGGTTGGGACATTATATCCCGTGTGTCTTTTATCCTTTCTTTCTTCTGTGTTTTTCGTCCATTTTGGTCCTTCAACATGAGTCTGGGTGTTTTCTACTGATTTATTTTCCCGTTTCCTCAGCTGTTCCTATGGCCGCGACCTCTTCATGGATTCTCAGGCTCCAGCTCTAAACAGGGGAAGATTACCCCCAGCAAATGAAGTGCTGGCTCTGCTCAGGGAGCCTGCCTTCCGTCGGGTCCTGGCACTGCTGGAGAGTTCCACAGCTTCCCAGGGTCTTCATACAGGGGCTGATGACCGTGATGATGATGTGGATTTCTAATTGTTCAGAGCCAGGGCAGTCTGCAAGTCAAAAAACACTTTCCCGTAAGTTCCCAGTTTTGCTTTTCACCAAAACCCCACATGGCAGAAGGAGCAGGAAGCCTGGTGATTCCAGAGAAGAGTCTTGTCAGCAAGGCTGACGCTAGCACGCATACCCCCTGGTTCCTAGTACAGCCTTTCCCACTGTCCTGCCTCACTGCATCTGTCAGTTTGCTGGGACTGCCATAACCAAAGACCACAGCCTGACTGGCTTAAACAACACAAAGTTATTTCTCACCATCCTGGAAGCTGGGAGTCTGGGAGCAAGATGTTGGCCGGGCTGGTTTCTTCTGCAGGCTCTCCTTGGCTTGTAGACGGAGGTCTTCTCCCTGTGCCTTCACGTGGTCTTTGTTCTGTGTGTATCGGTGTCCCCACTTCTTCCTCTTATCAGGACACCAGTCATACCCTAAAGACCTCATTGTAACTTAATCACCTCCTGAAAAACCCTATCTCCAAATAGGGTCATATTCTAAGGGACTGAGGATTGAAACTTCAACATATGAATTTTGGAGCATGGGGTACAATTCAGCCGATAGCACCATATAAAAGGGGACTGGGTGGCTCAGTGGGTTGAGCGCCTGCCTTCAGCTCAGGTCATGATCCCAGGGTCCTGGGATGGAGTTACGTGTTGGGCTCCTTGCTCAGCTGTGAGCCTGCTTCTCCCTTGGCCTGCTGCACTCCCTGCTTGTGCTCTCTCTCTCTCTGATAAACAAATAAATAAAATCTTAAAAACAAAAAACAAAAAACAAAGAGGGTAACTGAGTGACTCAGTCATTAGGCGTCTGCCTTCAGCTCAGGTCGTGATCCTGGGATTGAGCTCCACATTGGGCTCTCTGCTTGGCTGGAAGCCTGTTTCTCCCTCTCCCACTCCCCCTGTTTGTATTCCGTCTCTCGCTGTGTCTCTCTCTGTCAAATAAATAAAATATTAAAAAAAAAAAAAAAAGAAAGGAAAGTAATTTTCTTGAAATTTGTTTTTCTTTTTTCTTTTCTTTTTTTTTTTTTTAAAAGATTTTATTTATTTATTTGACAGATCACAAGTAGGCAGAGAGGCAGGCAGAGAGAGAGGAGGAAGCAGGCTCCCCACTGAGCAGAGAGCCCGATGCAGGGCTCGATCCCAGGACCCTGGGATCATGACCTGAGCCGAAGGCAGAGGCTTTAACCCACTGAGCCACCCAAGCGCCCCTTAAATTTGGTTTTCTTAAAATTTGTATAAATTAAATATATAGGGGCCATCTTTGTCTTAGCATCGACTTCTCAAAGTGTAATAGCATCGTTTCCCCTCTAACCTGTGGCATTAGGATTAACATCAGCATAAACTGGTGTTAGAAGGGCACATTCTTACTTCCCACTCAGACCTACTCAGTTAGAAACGCTGGGGTGGGCTCAGCAAACCCTCGGGGTGGGCTCAGCAAACCCTCAGGGTGGGCTCAGCAAACCCTCAGGGTGATACTCGTGATACTGGGGCGGGTTCCAATTCAGGCCCCGGCGCCCTCCCCGCTGGGAAAGGACAGCTCCCATGCAGAGTTGGTTCAGCTGTAAATTCTGCTCATGCTGTCCCCAAGTACATGTGTAAAGGATGGCTCTCCTGAGACGTTAGGCTATGAATGATGGCCGGATCTGTCAGATTGCAGCGTTTAAATCAATGCTCATCTCTCTTGTGGTATCATTCAGCATTCAAATATCCCATACACATTTGAGGATTTATAAAGGAGGTAATTTTTAGTAGAAAGCATTCTTAATAGAGGAATGAGATTCTTCACTAATCTGGGCTTCGGTTTGATTATCTCTAAAATGAGAGACCTGGGTTCTTTCTCTCATCCCAGCAGCACACATCCAGATGAATGACTCAGAATGACTAATAGCCCCGTGGTGACAAGGGTTAAGATTTTCTGGGATTCCTTGAATGATCAGACTGCCCGCCCCAAACCGCATCAGATGGAGGGTTAGGTTTAGAAGGTTCTAGAAATTCTCCAGCTGGAGTCCAAGACAGATGATCAAGAGAAAAACAGAAGTTTATGAACGTGTGCCTGTTGTGTGTACACATGGGAGCCACTGGGGAGGAGTAACCCAAAGAGGTGATTAGAACAGGGGTTCCTGTGCCGTCTTGGGCGAAGATGAAGAAGGTGGTTTTGGGCTTCTGCACGCTAAAGTCGAGTTATGGGAAGGTGCCCAGGAAAACTATAGTAAACAAAGTTGTTGAGTAAGATTGGTTGTGAAGATTTATTTATCTTATTTATTTTTTAAAGTCGGCCCTGGGTCCAAAGTGGAACATGAACTCTCAGCCCCGAGATCAAGACTCACATCGGCCACCAACTGAGCCAGATTGTGAAGATTTAATTCCTTGCCTTCCTTCACCACTAAGACTTGTGCAAGCCTCCTACCTTTCCTTTATACATGTCAACTTCCTTTACAAATGGAAAACTGTGCCTTGGTTTTGGAGCTTTTCCCCAAGCTGTTAGTCCTCAAAGGCCTTTAACTCAAATTAATCCATATGCCAAAGAGAGAGATATTTTGGCATATCGTGGGATGGCGACCTCTCAGCACATACACCATCATTGCTGCATTCCCCCAGCAGGGACCAAGCGCACACAGTCCTCGATACGTATGGGAGGATTTAGGTTAGAACCACTATATTGCCC
Organism: Mustela lutreola; assembly: GCF_030435805.1. Taxonomy (NCBI): domain Eukaryota; kingdom Metazoa; phylum Chordata; class Mammalia; order Carnivora; family Mustelidae; genus Mustela; species Mustela lutreola. Next base: position 146,358,293 of record NC_081295.1, on the reverse strand, counting down.
CAAAGATCCCAAACTTCCTCAAACCCAGAAAGCAGCCTCACCTTCTGGGTGGCCCCAGGGGTGCGGTTTCATGTTCTCCTCCCTGAGTTCTGTTGACCTCCTCCTCATCCTCACACCATTACAAAGTAGGTGAGGAAGGTTTTGTCGTGCCCGTTTTCCTGCCTCATAGAATCCTTGGGAAAGTGAGATGCTTACCCCAATCCACAAACAGGCCAAGGAAGGAATTAGGGAGAAAACCTCCCTGGCCAGCGCCCAGGCATTTCTTGCTACCACCCAGGTGTCTGGGGACCAGGAACAAGGAGAAAAACACACACACAGGAACCGAACTCTGGGAAAACGAGGCATGCTCTGGGGTTTCTGTTCTGAGAGGCCACAGAGCGGCTTCTCTTCCTGATACAGTCAAATTTAACTTTTATTTTATTTATTTATTTATTATAAGATTTTATTTATTTATTTGAGAGAGAACTGAAGAGAGGGAGAAGCAGACTCCCCACTGAGCAGAAAGCCTGATGTGGGACTCGATCCCAGGACTCTGAAACCACGACCCGAGCTGAAGATGGACTCCCAACCGACTGAGCCATCTAGGTGCACCCAAATTTCACTTATCTTAAACACAATGAGTTCATTAGTGGCCGGTCGGGAGGGAGCGGGCGAGCCCACAAAGCAAGACCTGCTTGGTTTGGGATTAATTCCTCCTCGAGGCTGTGGAAAATCTGAATGACCGGGTTTTCTGGGGAAATTCAGAAGGCTACCGGTTATTCTAATGGAAGGGGAACTGGGGCTCGGCTTCCGCGGAAGGAAGTCAATAGGAGGCTGAGCGACGCTGTGGGCAAAGCCGACTCGGCACGTGAGACTCGTAGGAGCGAGACGTTAGCGACCTTACATGCCGGCGCCCGGGGTAGCGATGTGTTTGCACACTGTCGTGATGTATTGTCTCTGTATTACTGTTAATTACTTGAAAATGACCATAACTACTATTAACATGTGACAGTGCCTCATTAGAGTATGTAATTGTGTCTGTCAGTAATGATATTATTCCGTGTCTTTTAACAGAATATGGGACATTAATTCTAGTCCCTTAGACTCCTCATCATGGATTTTCCAGGTACCATCTGAAAGCTCAGGCAGTCAATTCAACTCTTCTCTTTTGTCTGTGTGGGGATGCACTTACCCTGTTTTAAGAAGATGGTTTTCTTAAAACCACACACACACACACACAGCCCCTCAGAACCCCCAAAAGTCTAGTTGTTCTTTGGCAATTTGTTTTGCTGTTTTACAATGACTCCCCAAAAGTTTCTTTTCCTTTTTTTTTTCTTCAAGATTTTATTTATTTATTTGTCAGAGGGAGAGCACAGGCTGGGGGAGTGGTGGGCCGAGGGAGAAGCAGGTTTCCCACTGAGCAAGGAGCCCCATGTGGGACTGGATCCCAGGACCCTGGGATCATGACCTGAGCTAAAGGAAGACACTTCTCCACCCAGGCGTCCCTACTAAAAGGTTTCTGTTCAGGTCAGACCTAAATTCTCTTGGACTTCCTTACAGCTGGGGAGCACAGGAGTCCCCAGGCGAGAAGCTTCCCCGGGTGGCATCTGGTTCCAGGTTTCTCCCAGGGCTAGTGCTCCCTGGAGAGAGCATTCAGCGGTATGTGGGGGATGGTTCTGATTTGTGGTTGCCACTGTTGTCACAGTCACAGCGTCTGGGGCACCTCGGGAATGCCTGGCACTGAGGCAGGAGATGTGAACATCACCGGTACGGTCTCATCCCACAGCGGGTTGATCTGCCCCCACCCCTACCAGTAGCACCCTTATCGGGAAGTGCTTCTCTGTGCCTCTCTGTCCTTGGGTCATGGGACACTTGAGGCTTTTCAGTTCCTTATAGCAGTTTGGGCTTCTACCTAGAAGTGGTCTCTGTTTTGTGGTACACTCAGGAAATGGGAGATTCTCCCGCTGGCTGGAGCTGTTCCTGCTCTTTACCAGGGGAGTTTGGGCTCTGGGTCTCAGGTGTGTGTCCTAGGCCTTGAAATGACAAAGGGTCTCCTTAAAAAGCCCAAACCAACCCAACCCTATGTCCTGTGGTCCTGCCAACGGGGCTGGTACCTAAAGACAAGATCTCATCACCCTGATTTTATCCACAGGGAAGTAAATAAAAGCAAGGGGCTTGCTTAGTGTAATTGCTTTCTTCCTCCTAGGAGGCCCTCCCCACCTGGGACCACCAGGGTACAGGAGGCCTTGGCTGATTGCAACCAGGAAGGACCCCTGACCAGAAAACCAGGCCCACCACCTGTAACTTGTATGGCTTTGTCCAAACAAATGAACTAAGCCATAGTCAGGTCATTTCCTGGAACCTGGTGCTACGGCGTTCCGCTTGGCTGTGGGCCCCAGACCTGGGAGGCTGTGGAGATGCGGGCTGGGATCAGCATTCTGGATTAGGACCACGATGAGCAAGTGGAGAAGACTTGTTGAGAGGGAAAACAGGAGCGGGGGGGTGGGGGGTCTGGCTGGCTCAGTTGGGAGAGTGCACGACTCTCGATCTCTGGGTTATGAGTTTAAGCCCCACCTTGGGGGTAGAGATTACTTAAATAAATACATAAATTAAAAAAAAAAAAAAGGAAAAGAAAGGAAAGAAAACAGGAAGAGCAGAAATAGAAAGAGAGCTAGAAAAAGACAGAGACCAGCTGGGAAAGTGTGGCTCTACTTTCTAGTTCCTAGTTTGGGTCCCTGGGAGGCCCAGCAGTACCTTAGCTGAATTATGTGAATGGCTGTGAATTGCTACTGAATTCTTAGGGCAACCTCACTGCGGCTGATTGGAGACACTGCTCAAAAAGGGAGTGGATTGGGGCGCCTGGGTGGCTCAGTGGGTTAAGCCGCTGCCTTCGGCTCAGGTCATGATCTCAGGGTCCTGGGATCGAGTCCCGCATCGGGCTCTCTGCTCACCAGGGAGCCTGCTTCCCTTCCTCTCTTTCTGCCTACCTCTCCGTCTACTTGTGATTTCTGTCAAATAAATAAATAAAAATCTAAAAAAAAAAAAAAAAAGGAGTGGATTTGTATTTGATTCCGAGGTCTTAGCTTTGAAAAATGTTGCTCATGTTCCTGAGAACGTTTGTAAGGGGCCCTTTTTTACAGACTGGGGCAGCCCGAGGGAAAGGATCAGGGACAATTGATTTTGGGTACCTCCTAACTTCCTAGCTTCTGTGTTTGTTGGCAGATCACCCCTGGGCATCCACAGCTCCTACACCGAAGATGCCAGCTGCCTTGCGGAAGCAACATCTCCCATCAGCAGGGTGTTCTTTTCCTTAAAACAAACAACCATCGCAAAAAGAAAATACCAGTGTGACTCTCAAGGCCGGGGAAGCTGTTCCAAAAAGGCTCGCGGTCCCACGTCTCCGTGATGCTATCACCATGTAAATGCAGAACAGACACCTACTTGGAGAAGAAAGAAAAGCTTGCCTGTTCTGTGTTTCAACACAGATGCTCCTCAGATGTTGTTGCCATTATGACTCTCCATTGATGGTCTTGCCAGCCATCCTGGTAGGAAGTCGAAACACCTGGTCTACATTATCGTGACTTGCATTTAAGACGAGTTGCTGGCGTTTGGGCAGGGGCCGTGAGCCTGCTCGGGAAAGCTGTATCTGATCCACACTGGGGATCGCTTGATTGATGTGTTCCCGCTCTCTTTCCCGTGGCATTTCCTTGAACTTGGCTCCTCTCCTCACAGTGGCTGCTGCTGCCCCTCTGAGCTGCTACGGTCCTCGCTCTCCCCGGAGGGACCCCCGAAGCCAGATGCGGAGATCTGCGGCGTCCAGGGTCTCTGGTCTTGGGCTTCTCTCTCTCTCCTGCGTGCCACGTTGTTGACTCTCTCAGAGTGAGTTTGCTCGAGGTGAGGCAGGACGTGAGGGTGTGCAGGTGGGGGGTTTCCGGCTCGCATCTCTTCCTCTGCCTTCCTTTCTCTCATGTTCTCATCTGCGTGCGGAACAGGAGCTCCGACCGCTGGATTCTGAGGTGACTTCTGCGGACAAGTCACCCATTTCTTTTTTAAAGATTTTATTTATTTATTTGACAGAGAGATCACAAGCAGGCAGGGAGGCAGGCAGAGAGAGAGAGAGGGAAGCAGGCTCCCTGCTGAGCAGAGAGCCCGATGTGGGGCTCGATCCCAGGACCCTGAGATCATGACCTGAGCCGAAGGCAGAGGCTTTAACCCACTGAGCCACCCAAGCAGCCCCAGCCCCACTTTTTTTTTTTTTAAACACTTACTCTCCTTTTGCTGCTGATTATGCCCTGTGTGCGATTCTTGAGACAATCCATTTAGTAGCAGTTAGAAAGCTGCAGGCGGTTGCTGGCTCTGAGTAAGATGGAGTAGTTTTTTGTTTGTTTGTGTTTGTGTTTGTTTTTGTTTTCTTTTTTGAGAGAGAGAGGGAGCAGCCAGCAGGTGGGGAGGGTCAGGGTGAGAGGTAGAGAATCCCAAGCAGGCTCCACCTCCAGGTCCGAACCCATATGGGGCTCGACCCACGACCCTGAGAAAATGACCTGAGCCGAAATCAAGAGTCAGATGTCTAACCGTCTGAGCCACCAGGCACCCTGGAACGTAGAAGCTTGGGACTGGGTGTCATGGCGGTCGCCCTACGTCCCAGCAGCCTCTGGTTCGATTTGCGGAGGTCACGGCTGAGGAGATCTGAGTGCGGCATCCGTTGACAAGTCTGCGGGTCCTGGAAGTCTTCCTGGTGGTACTGAAGAAGGCGGCACTGCCATGAGGATGGGGAAGCCATTGACTTTCTCCGTTCCCAGCTGGGTGCGGTCAGAACTGTCATCTCACGATTTCACCAGGGGCGAGCCTCTCAGGCGCTGATGCAACCTAACCTAACTCCCAGCAAGGTGGCGCCGCTTCACGATGAGCCCGTACGCACGGACACCAGCTAGGGCTGCCTGCCTCTGCCTCCTCCTGGCCTCCTGGTCCACGGTCCCCGCTGCTTTCAGCTGTAGGTCTCCGTATGGCGTCTCTGCAGCAAGCCATGTGCAGAGTTTAGAACCTCCTTGGGATGCTTCCAAACAGGTGCAACAGCATTCTCGAATGGGAGATGAGGAGGCAAACTGTGTACTCTGCAGCAGACAACTTAAACTTCCCATTAAATATTCTGTTCTCTCCAAAGACTCTCTCTCTTTTGCTCTCTCTCTCTCTTTTTTTAAAATAATTTTAATCTTTTTAAAGTGATCTCTGTACCCAATGTGGAGCTCAAACCCACAACCCTTAGATCAAGTCTCTTTAATCCACCTGGTGCCTGACCTCTCCACGACGTTCCCCACCCTCCCACCCTGATTTTCCTGTAATTCTCAGATTCTTCCTGTTTTCATCATATGGAGTGATTCGGTAGTGACCAAAGTCAGCGTCAAGGTTGTGGACCTAACCTCTTCGCAATGCTCATGAAATAAAGGACCCTAAGGGGTCGGGACCTAGCCTCCTCAGAAGGCGGATCGGCACTGTTGTTTATTGCTTGGGACAACCCAGGTGGTTAATCAACGGGATTTCTTCCTGGTAAATCTAGGACCGTCTCCGAGAGGAAGTCTCACTCCAGCTGCTAAAGGAGGAAAATTTCCTCTGTCTCATTACACCAGAAGCTGGAGAGCAAAACTAGTCATTAGAATGTTGCTCAGCCTTCAGGGAATCACAGAGAAAATTGTTGGATGGCTCGGGGAGCTTTGGGTCTAAGTGGGGGGCAGGCCTGGCTCTCTCCCCGCAGTGCCGGAGTGTGTCATGGTAATGACGGTGTGGCTGCGGCCAGGTTCATGGAAGGGTGGGCCCTAATCATCCCTTCCTTCCCAGCGCCCCTTCTGGGCTCCATTCAGACCTTCTTCTCTTGACTTGATCTGTCATGACAACGCTGTGTGTAACTTTGACACTTTCCCAAGAGTCCTCCTCTGAATTTTACTGATCTTGGTAATTTTTGTGGTGGATTGCTTCTTGATGGTTGAGAAAGAGGCCCCCTCGTTCTCTGAGTTCTGGATTGTCACATTTCCTTGGCAGGATGCTCTCTTTCAGAAAGCCTTCTTGGCCACTGCCGGTCTGCTCACGGACTCCCTGAAGGAGCGCTAACACCATCAGCCTCCTTATCCTGAGGATGCCACCGAGGCTCAAAGAGAAAAACTACTTGTCCAAGTTCGCATAGGTGGTGTCAGGGCCAGGGCTAGATTTTGGCTCTTCCAATGACCCATCACTGTGTTTCCGCGTCATTTCCCTATCTGCCCATCAGCATAATTTGTGGTTGTTCTCTCGTCTGGTGACTCTACAATTAGACCTTAAGCTCCCAGAAAACCGGAACTGCATTTCCTCAATGATCCTTTTAGGCTCTCGGTTGACGCCCACTGTTTGCTGTTGATGCACTTCAACAGACATTTTTAGAGAACTCATGATGTGGACGTGTTACATTTCACAGATGCATGGACACAATATATGTATATATGAATATAACAGATTCTACAAATGCTGTATTGATAATTACTTCTGGGGACATAGGAAATGAAAAGATATACTTCAGGTTTTCTTTCTTTCTTTTAGATTTTATTTATTTGACAGACAGAGATCACAAGTAGGCAGAGACAGGCAGAGAGAGAGAGAGAGAGAGAGGAAGCAGGCTCCCTGCCAAGCAGAGAGCCCGATGCGGGGCTCGATCCCAGGACCCTGAGATCATGACCTGAGCCGAAGGCAGAGGCTTAACCCACTGAGCCACCCAGGCACCCATACTTTAGGTTTTCTTAAGAAGCTTACCATCCATGAGATCTGCTAGATGAGAAGCCCAGACAGAAGATGCATAAATACAAGGGAAGGAGGGAGAAATTTCATTCAGGAGCGGGGCTCTGGAAGCTTTATGGAGAAGAGAGGACTGGGTCTGAGGCTTTTTGAAGAAGTTGTTCACCAGTCTTAGGAGAGGACAGGCTTGTTAGCAGCAGCCTCAGCAAACACCTAGAGGCAGGAGAGCCGAGGGCTGTGGTATGCGCGGCCAGTGGGCTCCTGTGGCTGATGGGGAGGGTTTAAGGTTGCAGAGGAAGCCTGAAACGGGCTCTGAGCACATTTGTAACGGTGCTATCTGTCCGAGGTCGGACACAGCTGCAAACAGGCACTCTATAAACAGGCGTGTTCTTAGAATAAGTTAATAAGAAGTATGATGCTGGTTCACCGACTATGGAAATTACAGTATCCAGGAGCGGTATGCTATTTAAGATCCCGGATTTTGGAGCCAGAATGGTTAGGTTGAAATGCTAGCATTGCCAGTTATAAGCTGTGAAACCCGGGAAAAGTTTTTTTAGACCTTTCTGGGTCCGAGTTTCTAATCTGTGAAATGGAGATAGCATGGCCCCTACCTCAGAGGTCAGGTGGGATGATTTGATGGAGTTAGTATGCAGCTAACACTAACCATCCAGAGTAGGGCCCGTACCCCAGGAGGCACTGTATTTCTGAACGATTTGTGTTATTATAATATGATGGGCTTTGTATTCCCTCAAAATGGGGAAAAGCCTGTCTTCTGAAAAATGTCTCCCACTACATGCCCTCCTGTCTAAAATTCTATCATTAGGCTTTCTTTAAAAGTTCGAGGGCCTTGGGGCGCCTGGGTTGCTCAGTGGGTTAAGCCTCTGCCTTCGGCTCAGGTCATGATCCCAGTGTCCTGGGATCGTGTCCCGCATGGGGCTCTCTGCTCAGCAGGGAGCCTGCTTCTCCTCATCTCTCTCTCTGTCTGTCTCTCTGCCTATTTGTGATCTCTCTCTCTGTCAAATAAATAAATAAAATCTTTAAAAAAAAAAAAAAAGTTCGAGGGCCCTTAATATGTACATAATTAGGAAGCCAACTGTGGACATCAGCCATTAACTCTTCAGCAAGAATTCTGTTCCCAAATTCTGTTCCCAGAGGAAATGGGCCATGTAATGCCAAGTCAAGAGAATTAATGAGCATATAGTTAAATAAGTCACTTATCTGGAGGGGGAGGGACTTCCGGAAAATAAACTGCCCAGGCACTAGCCAGGGTTTCACAGACTTTCTTTTTTTTTTTTTTTAAATACTCTCTATGCCCAACACAGGGCTCAAACTCACAACCCCGAGATCAAGGGCTACACACGTCCCTGACTGAGCCAGCGAGGCATCCCGGACAAACTTTATACTCTGGGACGGCACTTAAGGAGTTCCATAAATGTTTATAACATTTCATTTAAAAATAGTCTAAGCTATTAAACATACCTGCCGTAAGACTATATACACAATGCCAAATATTAATAAATGGAAGATTCCCCAGATGTTACCATTTGCTACTAAATTAGTGCATCTTTGCATAGACTTTACAAGATGGCTTCCTCTGCTTCCTCTACTTAGTTGGAGACTGTCTTGAGACTGTAAGATGAACTGCGCAGTATTGGCAAAGGGTGTCTGTTTCTAAACAAATTTTTGTTAACCGAAACTTTCTTGACGTTTCACACTGAAGTGAAATAAACTGGACGATAAGGTTGATAGAGGATGAGCACTGTTTTTCATACAAGAAAAGGGCTCCCTGCTAAAAAAACCCTAAAAATCCACCATTTGGGAAAGGAGCTTTGAACTTGGAGATGGGATAGATGTGTAAAGTAAAACAGACTGAACAGCCGGCTACAGGTGTGGCACCTTGCTGCCCTCAAACAGGTTGGAGTGGCTGGGATCGCAAGCTGCGTTCTGTATCTCTACAATGAACTGGTTTTTCGCTGTTCCCAAACACTTCTAGAAAGACCACGGCATGTTGCATATGTTGTCATTTTACGGGGGCACAAAATTCAAAAACCATTCTGCATAAGTTCGTTAATCAGGAGAATGATAAAATATTTTAAGATAAAAAAGGAGGCATGAACTTGACTCATATTGGTTATCAAGCTGGGGGTGAGGGGTGGGGACAGCAAGAGAGAGTCCTAAGGAAAGTGCCCAGCAGGTTGACCACCCTGCTTTCATCTGCCTCTCCGTTTAGCGCTGCTGTCTGCTGGTCTTACCTACACTCCAACGTCTTGTGATGGGAACTCAATTTCTTTGTGAGAGATGGCCCTGAGCTCCTTGGAGAAGTGACTGATTCTTGGGCTGGGGCAGGAAACATACAAGGTGAACCGGGAGCATCTTGTGCCGATCAGTAAAGGAAGTGCAAAACCAAACCAAGCCCCAACCCCTGCCCACCCCTCCAACAATGGGGGGCTGTGTGTGTCAAAGGAATGCAGGAGCCTTCTGAAAGGGGTCCCCTGGCCAAAGCTTCAACAGTTTGAGTCACAAAATAAAGGAAGTAGTATTGGTTTAAATTCCAAAGCATAAAATAAATATCCGTGAGTCCATATGGATATAAATGATAGATTAAATAAATCAGTGAACAGAGGAGAAGAGGAACATATCTCCCGTGCAGAAAATCCCAAATAATTCTAATAAATATTCTGCTCTCGAGGAAGAATTGTTTTATTTAACTCCTCACTTGGTTAAGGTGACTGGACATAGTGACTTTCTTCCAAAGAATGCAGTATGGAAAAGGAGAAACAAAGAGTAACTTTAAAATGGGGCACCTGAATGGCTCTCAGTCCTTTGGGCACCAGCCTTTAGCTCAGGTCACGATCCCGGGGTCCTAGGATCGAGCTCCGAGTTGAGCTCCCTGCTCAGTGGGGAGTCTTCTTCTCCCTCTCCCTCTGACCCTACTCGCCACTTGGGTTCTTTCTTTCTCTCTCAAATGAATAGATAAAGTCTTAAAAAAAAAAATAAAGTGGAGAAAACTGACAAATACCACTTTAGCTAGGCGATCAAGGTTAACACATATAGTGATAAGTCCCATCAAGAGTATGTACATGGTATGGTATCATAAAAATGGCATTTCACTTCTCTGATCTTCCTCTAAAGAACTCATAATTCTAGTCTAATCTTGAGAAAAACAGACAGATTCCAATGAAAGGATGTCTTACAAAGCACCTGGCCAGTCCTCTTCAAAACTATCAAAAGGTCATCAAAAACAAGGTGAGTCTAGGTAATTGTCACAGCCAAGAGGAGCCTAAGGAGACATGACAACTGGATGCATGTGGTTCCCTGGGTGGGATCCTGCAACAGAGAAAAGGGCATTTGGTGAAAACTAAGAAAATCTGGGGAAAGTATGGACTTTAGTTAATAAGAATGTTTCCGTCTTGGTTCATTAATGGTAACAAATGGACCGAACGAATGCAGGGTGTTAATAATAAGGGAGACTATGTAGAGGGTTGGGGGAGGTTATGGGGCTCTTTGCACCATTTGTTCAGTTTTTCTATAAATCTGAAACTGTTCTGAACCATAAAGTCTATTGATTTTTTATTTTTTTAATATAAATCTTCTTTTTAAGACTTTATTTTATTTATTTATTTGACAGACAGAGATCACATGTAGGCAGAGAGGCAGGCAGAGAGAGAGAGAGAGAAAGAGAGGGGGAAGCAGGCTCTCCGCTGAGCAGAGAGCCCGATGCGGGGCCCGATCCCAGGACCCTGAGATCATGACCTGAGCTGAAGGCAGAGGCTTTAACCCATTGAGCCACCCAGGTGCCCCAAGTCTATTGACTTTTTAAAAAGCCTCTGGAAAGACATACACCTGCTCATGCTACTGAAGAGTGAAGAGCTCAAAGGAATATGATTCTTAAGCAGATAGTAGGAGTTTCATGGAGAATTATAACTGAGGATTCATGAAGATCTGAGAATAGATCCTGTTTGGATACCAAGGGTTTATTTACTCTTTTCAGTAAATTTCCTTAACTTTAACTTCTGTGAGTCTATATGTACCAGTATCCTACTAACTTTCGTCATGGAGAGTGTGTGATTTTTTCTGCCTATGTCTTGTCTTTGATTTGTCATGTCATGGAGAAAAAAACAAAAACAAAAACAAAAACAACTTTTCCTCTATCCTCTTAGTTTCTTTATTTGGGGGCCTGCAAATTAAATTGACAAAAGACAGAATAACAAGGGTAAACACAGATTTCTATTCACACAGCTAAGTAGGCCCTCCCAGAAGAATGTGATTCAAGATGGCAGTTACAGTTGGGGGTGGAAGTACCATCTGAATCGGAGAGAGGTCCTAATGTGCAAACAAATGACTTTTAGGAAAGATAAAGGGCCCTTAAGAGAAGAGATGGGAGATGGGATAGCTTTGTGAGGGCCGTTTAGGCAATTCCTTATCCCAGTGCCAGGCTTCTTGTCTCCAGTGATAGGAGTCCATTTTTGTTGCTTGCAAAAAAAGCTCCTGAGGAGGGGATTTGCCGTAGTTGAATTCTTCTGGGAGGCTCTGCTTTTAAGCAGATAAGGGGAATTCAGGGGGGGGGAAAGTGGGGGGTGGGGGTGGGGAGAGAAAGAAAGGAAGGAAGGAAATAGAAGATCCAAACCCCTCTTCCCAGTGCTATATTCTGGATTCCTTCAGACGAACACAGGCTTCCCCGGGGCCACCAACACAACCTGTGTTTCCCGTGGTGAGGGAAATACCATTTAGAGCTTTGGAAGTGTCTCCAGAAAGAATGGCAAGGTTGAAACAGATGGAGATTTGGAAGTCTCATTTAAGGCATGTCTTTCAGCACAATGCTTGATTAAATATTGGGTAAGGATCATGATGCCACAGTCCAGGGTTGGTAGAAAACAGCAGGTGAAGATTTTGAGGTGCAACGCTCAAAATTTGAGGGCTTACATGGTGTGTTTTCCAGTGAAAAGTTCATGGGCTTCTGAGAAGATTTCTGAATAATGCAGTCAGGCTATAGAGACAATGGGATAGTGGAGTCCCATTAGTGTAGAATGTTCGATGGGGGTTGCTGGGTGTGTATGGGCGGTAGTTTTAGAACTCAGTGTGCAAAGCTGTGTGGTTTTGGTTCTCAGATTCCTGGCATGATTAAAAAAAAAAAAAAGGTCCCTATATTGTAATAGAAATGGGATTCATGCTCACCATTCTTCTGCTGCCTCCACACCCCCCCTTTTAAAAAAGATTTTATTTATTTATTTGACAGACAGAGATCACAAGTGGGCAAACAGGCAGGGGGAAGGAAGCAGGCTCCCCAGTGAGCAGAGAGCCCGATGCGGGGCTTGATTCCAGGACCTGGGATCATGACCTGAGCCGAAGGCAGAGGCTTTAACCCACTGAGCCACCCAGGCTGACTTCCCTTTTAATTCAATGATCTACCACGGCTGCCTTTCCAAAGTCTAACCTTCAGATCTACATCATTTCTTTTAATGTCAGAATCATTGCACGGCTTTAAAACCCAACGGCTTCAAAACCCAACGGCTTCGTGGCCTGTGGCTCTGTCTTCTGATCACTTACTTGGGCAATGGGGCAGATTCTTAGACCTTTATCTCCACCACTGTCTTATCTTTATGTTTAAGCAAAACAAATAATCTTCTTTCATGATAATGGCAGCTTTCCCAAGGGGAAAAAAGCTCCATTTTTTGGTATCTTAAAGATCTTAGATCAGCCTTGGCTTGGGGGAGAGCTGCCCCTTCCCTGCCTGGACCCCTCCAATGGGTTGGGTTTGGGGAGCACAGGACATGTCCACGTGTCCACTAGAAGAGTCTGAAAACTGGGAAGCTGGAGGTCATCGGCCAATACCACACAGGGGACTGCCCAATTTAGTGTAAACCACATGGCTGAAGAACACAGCTTTGAACACGTTTTTCTCTCCTAAGGATAACTCAATCATCTCTATTCTGCCTGCTATATACGGCAGTTTCTGAATAATACTTTTTCTTCATTTTATTTCATATACGTAACATAAGATGATACAGTATACATCACCTATACCTATGACTGTCCTCTGGTTCACCTGGTGTGTTTTAGTCAGGCTGGGTGTCATTCTGTTTGTTTGGTTGTTTTTCCCATCCCGCCATAGAGGTGAGGATATGCTGCCGGAGCTTTCCAGAAAGTTTGGGACGGAGCTTTCTCATCCAGCCACCAGACCCCCATTGCCTTTCCAAAATTGCCTCAGAACACCAAACCTTCCCTCATCTTGCCATTCCAGCCCCCAACACTGTTTTCTCCTTCTCTTAGTCCTTGGCAACCTTACACCTTTCTCCTGCCCGCCCCCCTTCCCTCCCCTCCCCCCAAAAGCAGGGACACAAAATCTCTCTCCTAAGCAGGCTTTGCAGGGCAGTAGGAGCCGCTGACAAAGAGAACAAGCAATTTCCTAGCCTTTCAGCTCCACACTGCCTCTGTTTTTTGTGAGTAGCCCGCGCACCTGTTGTGATAAGCAATACTCCCTTCACAGCAATTTGAAAAGAGGGCCAGCGCTACACCCCACTCCCGCCCCTTCCTTTTAAGTGGATGTTAATAATTTTAGGAAGGAGCGGATTGGGGGGGAGGTGGAGACAGGAGACAAGTTCTCTGGATGGATTCTTTAGCCTGACCCTCCCGAGCCAAGCCACGGCAGAGGCTAATAAAGAGAAGACAGAGCTGTCCCCGCGGGCGTCATCAGGGCTGTGCAGGGCTGGGCTGGGGCACCCGGGCTGGGAGGAAGTTGGCTCTGCTCCGCAACTGGGGGCCTTTCCTGGCCTTGCTCTCCGTGGGCTGTTTTGGTTTATTTGTTCTGTGGTTCTCTAAGCTTCTTTGTTTGACCCTGGCTAGTAAAGAGACTGGAGGCTCGGTGAAAAGCCAGCTTCTCCCAGCAAAACAAATTTTGGCATAAGGAGAAGAAAGGGTTTCCACTTTTCCTACGCTGGGTAGGAGGGCATGCATGGGGCCTCTTCCGCCCCCCCCCCCTTTGTTAAAGTCTATTAAACTCATGCTGGCAAAGGTGTTGGCCTGAGAGGCTGAGGGCGGAAATTCTCTCTGTAGCCTGGACAAGTGTCCCACTGGGCCACCTGGTGGGCTGTGCCTCTGGGATGAATGGATGGCACCACGTCTCGGGGAGAAGGGCTGTCCCAACATTCTGTCTGTTGAGTTCAAGAGGAACCACTTCCCTCTGTTAGTTCCATCCTCCGTGACCTGGGTCGAGCTGAGGTTGTGGGTCCCAGAGGCCTCGGAGGGCCAGAAGTTACTAGAAGGTTCTGTGCCTGGCTACATCCCCCAGGCACAGTGCCTGGGGGAGGGTCTGGCCTTCCTGGAACCACCCACCCTGCGCTGTGACTGCCTGTGTTGGGGGAGAAAAACCTTCTTTTTAGCATGGTATGTTGAGCGTTTGATGGTTAGCAAGCAAACCTGACAGGCGACAGATCAGCAAGAGGAAGACGACCCAGATTCAATGACATGGGTAAGAAGGGCATTCATGGAGAAAGGTGGCTCAAGGAGTGCTTGGAATTTGGGGATCTGGGCAGAGAGGATGGGGAGGGTCACCGAGACCGAAAGGGTAGGCAAGGGCAGAGTGGCATTTCTGCAAGAACTAGTGACTTCTTGGAAGGGGGAGGGGAGGACGGTCACTCATGGAAAAACAAGCAACTTTTTGGAAGGAGAAATGAAGCCCTAGGGGAGTAGGTAGGAGATAGGATAGTTGAGGACAACGTCGGTGTGGTGGCGACCTCTCAAATGCAAGAAGAGAAGATTCCGGTTGCTCCCAGGGAGGGGGTTTATGACAATTGAGTTCTTTTGAGAGGCCCTGCTTTTAGGTGGATAAGGGATTTCAAGAACGCAAATGGCTTTGACTCAAAATAATTTTTTTTAGAAAAGATTTTATTTATTTATTTGACAGGCAGAGATCCCAAGTAGGCAGAGAGGCAGGCAGAGAGAGAGGAGGAAGCAGGCTCCCCGCCGAGCAGAGAGCCCGTGCAGGGGCTCGATCCCAGGACCCCGGCACCATGACCCAAGCCGAAGGCAGAGGCTTTAACTCACTGAGCCACCCAGGCGTCTTAAAATAATTTTTATGACACTGGCTTATTCTCTGCCCCTTCACCTGAGTCTTTCCTGAGACCTACAGCTTGGGAAGACTTTGAGGACACCAGCCAGCCCCAAACACAGCCCCTGGCTCCCAGTAGGCCTGCCAAAAAGATGTAGTGAACAGACACAGATCTGATACTCTGGGTGGGAGGGTCTAAATACAGGTGGTCCTAACCAGCGTGTATGTCAGTTACGTGAGGCCGTCCGCTGAGCTCTGTAGGGGGGGTGATGAGGTTTTCAAGGGTGTGAGGGGCATTTGTAGGGAAGGGTTGTGTCTGCAGGTATGGGTCTTGAATTGTGGGTGTAAGAGGGGGCGTGGGGCAGGTTGTGGGTTCAGTATGTGAGCAATTACTCTGAGGCACACCTTACTTTGTGATCCTAGATGTGTTTCCTCTAACCTGGTGTTCCTTGGCCCAGCACTCTATGGGCTGACCAGAGGGTGATTGGACCTTTTCCTGATCAAGTATTGGGCACCAGGGACTTGTCAGGTTTTGAAGCCCTCACGAGTGCTAAGTTTCTGTGGATGGTTACCTCTGGGTAAGTCCAATCTGCTATTGGTTCTGTCACTGGCCAGGCCCAGAAGGTAAGCTTTTGTCCCCCTTCTGCTCACTTTTCCTAATGGATTCCTTCCGTTGAACCACCGGCTAGTGTCAACTCCTTGATAATGCCTGCTTTCAGATATTTTGAAAAATAGGATTTTAATGGGGGCTTCCCCTATCCTGCCCCAATTGACGTAGAGTCAATTGATGCATTATTGAAGTATTTACAGCTACAAGGGTTTGAGATCATCTTAAAGGGAGATTTCTGGGGTCAAACGTGACTTAATACTTATTTTTAAAGCATGAATGTCGTCATTTCTAAATAGTCATTGCGTTTCCTAAGAAAATGAAACCTTACAGTGGTTATTGTGGGTGATGGTGTACCCGGCTTCTCTGAGTGTTGGGTGTGGACTGTCTTTCTTCTGAGGACATTTTGGGGTCTTTCTGCCTGGAACAGCCCTGGGGAAGTTAGGTGTTTCCTGAGGGGTGGGAGTTGGTTGTAGGCAGTCCTCACACATGGCATTCAATAATATATCAGGTTGTAGAGCAGAAACTATTGCCTTTCAAGTCAGCTTTGTGCCCATCGATTAAGTCAAAAAGTCTCCATTTGGTTCTGAGATATCTTGAATACTTCTCTACCATCAGTGGAGAACCCGTTCTTAGTTTCTCTCAGTTTTCTTCCTCTTTTTCTTTTTCATTCTCATTCTCATTTGTCTTGGTAAACACTGAGGGAGCAAGCCCCAGGCTCCCAGGCTTCAAGATCCTGCTGGAATCCCTAACATTGCCATCACCATATTTATTTTCATGGTTCCCTTTTGTTTGCAGCACATGATACCGGTTTTCAATTCACTATTAGTGTCAGCATTTTTTAAAAAGATTTTATTTATTTATTTGACAGAGAGAAACAACGAGAGAGGGGACACAAGCAGGGGGAGTGGGAGAGGGAGAAGCAGGCTTCCTGCTGAGCAGACCCCGGTGCAGGGCTCAATTCCAGGACCCTGGGATCATGACCTGAGTGGAAGAGGCAGATGCTTAACCGACTGAGCCACCCAGGTGCCTCTAGTGTCAACATTTTTATTTTTGATATAATATTTAAGAGAAAATGTGCATGGGATACAGTGGCTTAGGTTGTTCTATTCTTTCCCAATTGTATCGTCTTGTCTCTGAGCTCCTGTTCCCACAGGGATTATTTTTCATTGCTACCAGCTTGATTTCGTGAGTTTCTCTTCCATCATTAGTTTCTGCTGCTGGAAGATCTCCTTTCTTATGGAAAAGTTCCTCTTCTTTTCTTTTGCAGTCCATGCCCATTCCTCCTATAGGTCTCCCTGGGGAGACCTCTCCTAGGCCGGGCAACAGGCCCAGGATTGCCAGTGGGGACAAGCATGCTTTCTCTCCTGCGGACATTTTAACCTTGGCTTTGCACCTCCCCATGGCCCTTGATCACCTTCCAGCAGTGGAAGGTGGGGGATGGGCAAACCTCTCACATCATAGATTCATTCTGGTGTGGGGAACTGGTTAAGCATCTGTCTTTAGCTCAGGTCATGATCCCAGGGTCTTGGGATCAAGCCCTGCGTCGAACTCCTTGCTCAGCGGGGAACCTGTTTCTCCCTCTCTTTCCCGATTGTGCTCTGTCTGTCTCTCTCTCAAATAAATACTTAAACTCTTAAAAAAAAAAATAGGTTCACTCTGAAGTGGTGCAGTTACCTGTTTTGGGATCAGGTGAGTGCTCCCCACACAGTGATTAGTGGGACACAAGCCAAAGCAGAGTGGAAGAGTCACCATGCTGCTTCTGAGATATGAAGATTAGGGCTCACCAGATTTTTATGCCTTATTCATACCTGGTGGTAAGTACCTGGATCAGTTTTTCTCTCAACCAGTATATTACACACTGAACATGTCACCAAAAGAGACACAAAATTTAATCTCTGTGCTAATAGCAAATGCTCTGGTGTGCATTTTCCTTTATCTTTCTTTCTTTTCCTTTGCATTAAAAAAAAATATTTTATTTATTTCTTTGAGAGAGAGAAAGCATTTGAGAGAAAGTGAGAAAGCGCATGAGCAGGGGGGAGAGGCAGAGTGAGAAGCGGATTCCTCATTGAGCAGGGAGCCCCATGTGGGACTCGATCCCAGGACCTCAGGATCATGACCATGAGTGGAAGATAGACGCTTAACTGACTGAGCCACCCAGGCACCTCTGGTGTGCATTTTCATTGGGTTTTTTAAAGTATTCCTCTAGCACCTTTGGTGGACTCTTGATTGGGGCAGTCATATGGTAACTAACCACCCCTAAACAACACCACACACACACTTACACACACGTGTGCGCACACACACATCAACTATTAATATGAAGGGTTTGGGAGGAAATCACCACTCAGGCGATGTGATATTTTTGGAATTGAAGAATGCCGTCAGCAGACACAGGTGTCTGGGTTCTAGCCACAGCCCCCCCGTCTCTGGACAGGGGGAAGTAATGCCTTCGTGGCATTGGTGGCCACACGGCATTGCTCTGATGACTCAGGGCAGCCCAGCGAGTCAGAAACAGGCTCTTCTCATTAATTCCTTATCTGTAGAATGGGATAGTAAGCTCCCTTAAACTAGGGGTTTTCTTCTCCCTTTGAGGAACCCCTGAGGAAACACACGTGAAATTGCCTTGTAAAGTGGTAGAAAGCCGTATGAAGGGCAGCTGCTTTTGCTGTTGTGAACACAAAGACCCAGACAGAAGCAAAGAATGTGGGGGAACTGTGTCTTTCCTTGAGTGTATAACTGAATCACCTGAACCTAGTACCTTAAAGGAGCAAATGTGGGTCCCCCCATTCCCTTGTGGTGTTGAGCAAGGTCTGAGGAAGTAATCAGAATGTTTTTGGTTCAAATGAAGACCTCTGTTCTGCTCCGAGCTCTTGTGTGTAGTCCCAAGGCTTAATAGCCGGTATCCTAAAGCATAAAACAAAGATGTCCAGGGCTGGCATTGACGCAGTGTAAATGGCTGGTTGGCTTGTCGAAAGGAAGGTGGTAACTCTGTAATCTGCCTAGTCTGAAATTTGCATGGATCCCGTTTGGCTTAACTCCTATCAGCGGACCGTCTCTTCCTACCCTCATATACTCCCACCCGCCATGTTTGGCTTAAGGAAACACTCACTTGCCTGTCGTGCGTGGACTAAGGACTCTCCTGCCGAATCCGATTCTCGGAGAAAGCAGAAAGGGGCCAGAGGGAAGAGGGACGGAACACGTTGCATTTGTCTTAGGTGCACGCGTGTTATCTTGGCTGGCGAATGCCTTTTCCTCACCTTTTGACATAATCCTCATGGTCCCATTACAGGACATCTAGCCCTCTTTCTCGGCAACATCTGCCAGCGTTCTGTGGCATTAGGTGACCGGCAGGCAGGTTTTAAGTTCCGAGCAGCAGAGAACAGGCTAAGTATTGGGAAGGAAAGGATCATATGTCTCCTGTTTTTATTTTAAAAAATAACCCCCATTTTCCTGCTGAGTGTTGAGTTGCAGCTGGAAGGAGAGAGGCCGGGGTGGCCGGGAGACGGCCATGCCCCCGAGATTCCTGTGTGGTACCCAGGCCTGGTATTCCAAGGAGACGGAGGGGTCTCTTTCATTTGAAGTCTTCGGGAGCAGATTTTGAGACTCTGTTATTTTTGGAAATTCCGATTTAGACTTGTTTAGGTGACTCTTGGCATTCCTTCCATTTCTTGGAGCCGGTGACTTGCGGCCGTACCTTGGGTTCAAGTTCATGAGTGAACGGGAGCGCGCCTCAGCCCCACGCGGACTTTTCGCCAACTGACAGAGCTGAGAAGGGCTGAGGTGGTTGCAGTTGAAGGATGAATAGAGCTCGCGAAGGGGGAAAACAAGCTGTATTTACTCAGCCTCTTTCCAGCCTAGCTCCTTTCCTAGCAGAGGGCAGCAGCTGGGGGAGGTAAGTGATCCGGCTGCTGGAGAGCCTCTGAAATTGCTTTCCCCATCACCGAGAGGGACATGCAATCTCTTCCAGGAAACAGGGTGAGCCCACCGCAGCTGGCCCGGGGAGCTCTCTCTTCTGGTTGGGAGGGCAGCTTTGTGGTGAGCTTTGCATGCTGCCGGGTGAGGCCGGCGGGCAGATGGGTGGCCTGTCCTCCCCTTCGGGTTGATTTCCGAGCTCAGGAGCAGAGTCCAACTTCTAACTCATGGGGTTGGGCAGGGCCTGGGTCTAGTCTGAAAATGCCCAGCAGGTCAGACGACCGCAGGGAAATGGCAGAAGAACTTCCCGGGAGGTGGCTGGTCCTGGGGCTGGTTGTAGATCATGGTTGTGGTGGGGCTGTGCTGTGCATTGGGGGACGTTTGGCAGCATCGCTGGTCTCTAGTCCCTAGATGCCGGGAGTGTCCCACGCCATAGTGACAAGCAAAATGTCTCTGAGTGTTTCTAGGTGCCTACTGATGGGGCAAAAATGCCCCAGTTGAGAAGCATGTACTTTTTGGAGAACAATAAACACTGTCCGGCCTGCTGAATTGATCAGTACTGTTTAGGAAGAGTGCAGGTAGGAAGACAGATAACACCATGCGGGGCTTGATCCCAGGACCCTGGGACCAGGTCCTGAGCCAAAGGCAGATGCCTGACAACTGAGCCAACCAGGTGCCCCAGACAACACGTTTTTAACATTTGGATACCAGGGTGCTTTATTAGCTACAAGCTCGTGAAACTGCCATCCTTTCTGGATGTCCACATGGTCGAATCACAGCAATTTCCTAGGCTTCAACCTAATCCTGGCCCCTGAAATCAGATTTGCATAAAACTCAATCATGAGGAGCCTCGGGGTCATGACCTGTATTGTTTATGAAACACTCTGAGAAGTGCCCTCTGCAAGGAGTTGCCTTATTTGGGGCAGTTAGGTGGGAGGGACGGGGGGGGGGGTGGGGGGTGGGGGGGTGGGGGGGTGGGGGAGGAGAGTCGGGGAATGGAGCCAGACACACCCAAGAATCTTCGAGAGGAGAATGGGCCGGGATAGTTTTACCCAGTCCTGGCTGCGGGAAAGGAAAGATTCCCACCAGGGTCCTTTAATGGAAGGATCATTCTGGAATTGGGGGCCGGAGGGGGAAGGCGCTCGTGAGATGCAAAGGGGCCTGCTGGGGAGAGGCTGGCCTTAGCTGTCTTAGAGCAAGCATGAACTGGAGTCGTCCTGCCCCCCTCTGTGATTTGGGGGCAGGGGTGAAGGACAGGGAGGACTCTAAGAGCAGTCAGGGACTCACCTTGGGGATTTGGGAACAGCTGAGTTGACTGCATTTTGGACAAGAGAGGCCGGCCAAGGCTGACTCTGTCTTGGATGATTTCCCTTGGCAGGTTTCTTACCCAGGAACCTGCTCCTCCCTCTCGCTCCTTGAGAAGGGCTTGGGCACTTCCTCCTTCCCCTGGTACTGGCCTCTTTGGGTGTTGCCTCCTTTGCTCACATCACTTTTGGCCTAACCATGCCCTGTTCTCTGAATTAGCCCAGCATGATGTGGAGGGACCTAGGGTTACAAAGCCCTGTGATCTCTGGGCCAAGAGGTTTTGCTCCCACGTGGGGGAAAGAGCTGACTGTGCCTGCTTCTGCTTTTCCTTTCCTTGAATAGCTCCTAGTTCAGAGCACTGCATGTAGCGGGCCCTGGAGGCGGGCTTGTCCTGGGGCCGAGTTACTCCATTCGAAGTGGCCTCTCCCAGCCAGGAGCTCATCAGGAGGGTCCGTGAGCCAGCCGGGCAGTGTGGACTCATCATCACCTCCCCTAGGATGGCAATCCCCTCTGTTCAGACTCAACAAATACCTTCATCCATTTGTGTACTTTTTAAGTGGGAGGGAGGAAGCAAAATAAAGAAGAAAGATACTCAGGGTGTTTCCTTCTGACTCCTGTGAGTGGTTCCCTCGCGCCCACCTGGGTTTTGGGTCAGATGTACTGGGCCCCTTTTCAGGAAGCAGAAACTCGAGAAGAGGGTTCATGCCCCCACACCTCCGCAGGTGTGGGTTCGTCAGGAAGTGGAGGAGACCAAAGCTTCAGGGCCCTTCCTTGCACGGCCTCTTTCGAGACCCCGGACCTAATTTGTATTTTATGATTTTGGATATGCTTTGCATTGTAAAAATTATATGGCTTCAGGTCTTGCAAAATGTGGACCCGCTTCCGTTGGCCTGTGGAATAAAAACCACTGCCCCCAGTAGTCCGGCGTCTCCCCGGTTTTCACTGAGGCCGAATGGGAAAGGCACAAGGCCCCCGAGTGGCACAGGGCTCAGATGGGTGGGTAAAGGGGGAGCAGTAAATGGAATAACTCTGAGTGGGTCCTGACCTCCCCTCGCCCACCCCCGTGAAACCCATGTCAGCTCCGTAGATGAAGCAGTGAGAGTCCCCCTTTAATCTGGCCTTTCTTCCTTCTTCCTGTGGTAGCATCTGGGGGCGCGGGGGTGGGGTGGGGTGGGGTGTGGGGTGGTATGGGGTGTGGGGTTGGGGACAGACAGCTGAGTGGGGCACCCGGGAAGTGTGGGGCTCAGGAAGAGGTTTTCCAGGAGGTTTTCCTGGGCTATGGGAACACGTCGCACACACCTGCTCCCCAGACGCGGAGGAGGCTCCCAGGGACTGGGATGTCGTCCCGCAGTGTGCCGGTTAGAGATCTGCGGTCATCTCCTCTCCGGCTTCCATGCACACGGGGCTGCAGGGCTGCTGGGGGACCGAGGGTCAGACTGGGATGGCTCTGGAGCAATTTTTGATTCCCTCTGCCTTCCTTCCCGGCGCTACCCCTCCTCCCTCGTTTGTGAGCGCAATTAGAGTGCCGGCTGCTGGCCCGCTCACAATGGGAGGGAATTCCTCCTCCCACTGCCTTTGTGGGTAGCACTCAGTGGACACTCTATTCTTCTGTGCTTCCTGCCTTGCAAGGACTGACCAGGGTCACTCGCAGGCCTGTTCAACAGCTGCTGGGCCTCACCCTGACGGCAAACAAGGCCATTCCAGGCCCATCCATCAGTGTGGCCTGACAAGTGTTTGGGGGCCTGCCTGGGTGAAAGATGGGAAGTGAGCGTAGGCGTGGCCCCTTCCTCACCCAAACCCCAAACCCAATTTGTCCAGAGGCCCTGTGTCCCCCCGCTCCACTGCAGGGAGCGACAGAACCGGGGTCGAAGAGGCTCCGTCATCCCTGTGTTGTCCTCTGCCCCGTGGCCATGCCTGCTTTTTTGTCTTTTCTACTCACTCATTCAGTATTAATTGATGGCCTGCTCAAGCTGGACCAAAGGCTGCGCTGTCCACCTCTTTATTTAAAGAGGTGCTGATGGATGTTGAAAAGATTGCTCGGTTCTGGAGAAAAGGAGGGATTTTTTGGAGGGGGGTGGGTCTTACTTCACCCTTCGGGGGTGTCTAAAATCCAGCTCAAGGATTTGACTTTTTCAATAGGTGACGCCATCTCTTCCTAGGGTTCTACACAGAGAATCGGATTTCAGTCGGCCACTCTGCTCTTGAGAAATCAGCATCAGAAACCCAAACCTTTTGTTTCTTTGCCTGTCAGCCATCACTCCCCCCAGGGGGTACTAGGGAGCCATGTGCATTCAGGGCAGACATCCCTAGTCCTTATAACTCTCACGTCTGCTGTTAAGAAGCGAGGCGGAGGTGACAGGTAGAGATGAGTTATGGGTGAAGTAACCTTCTTCTTTAAATCTCTGTCTGCCCTGAGAACTAGTTCTGGCGATTTGTGAACTCTGGTGCTAGGGCAACTTATGAGGCTGATCTTTAAAGAGAGCTCAGGGAGGGGTCAGTGGGTTAAGCATCTGCGTTTGGCTCAGGTCATGATCCTGGGATCCTGGGATCGAGCCCCACATTGGGCTCCCTGCTCTGCGGGGAGTCTGCTGTCTGCTTCCCCCGCTCTCTCTCTCTCAAATAAATACATGAAATCCTTAAAAAAAAAAAAAAAAGCGCAGGGTGGAGGGGTGGCATTGGTGGGGTGGGGATCATGAGTGGGTGTGGTTGTGAACCCATACTGTCTTCTACCCAAGTTTCTCAAGTATCTGTAGAAGCCATTGTGCTACTATCCATATATCTTATGAAACGGTTGCCTAATTTATAAAAGCCTTTGTCATTGTGTTTTCTGCATCAAAGGGAAATTAAAAGACAATTACAGTCACGTGGCAGTTGAGGACATTATTTGACCTAAAAGGGATTCTCATGGTTAAAAAGTTCACTCCTGTTCTAGGAAATAAAATATGAATGTGCATTCTGTGTGTGTGTGTGTGTGTGTTTAAATCCTGGGAGATAAAATAGAAACCACAGAAGCCGGCTGTGTAGTAAAAACTGCCTAATCTGTCTTTCACGTTGAGATCATTTGCCTTTTAGCAGCGCACACAAGCCCTGTGCGTGGACCCACTCTTATCAGCAAAACGGCTTTTTCGGAGGCTCTCTCTCCGAGGCCAGGTTAGTGGGGTAGGACTCTCAAGGACGAAAGGCAGAAGAGGAAAGCGAATCTTCCCGCAGCGACCGGAGTGTAGAGACACCCTCAGATCCCTGGGCATACCTCAGCTCTTTGCCTCCTGGCCGGGTTGCCCTTGTTTCGCTGTGGGTTGTAGATTTTCCTTGTTTTCCCTTTGGTGGGATGGATTGTGGACGTCTGAACACGAGCCTGTTTCTCACCTGGACTCATCCTGCTTTTCTCCTGGGGACCTAAGGGGCTTGTTTGAAGGGCCTGACCTGGCATGGATTCTGGGCTAACAGGGGCAGGGGTAAAGGCAACTCTTTGTGCCTGGTTATGCCCAGGCTAAGCAGGACTTTCATTGGACGAGTCAGCACTTTCTGTTGCTGCCAGAACTTTCAGGCTTGATCCAGTATTAGCTGCACTTTGAGGTGGGCTGGAGAGGGAGGGTATATATGCCCGGCTTCCAGAGGGGACAGACTGAACACTGCCTCCTTTGGTTCCTGTATTTGGGAGATCTGCTAAGGAAAACAGAAGCTTGTTAGTCTCCATCTTGGCGATAAGTAGAATATATAACCGGAGACAGTAAAAACCCTTTAGGAAGTTCCCACTTAACACATTTGCTTCTATGATTCTTCACATTTTTTACATCCTGCCCTTGATTTTCTATTTCCTTTCTATGAAATTTTCATGAGTTGGTTCCTTTTGAAGAAAGAAATCTTAAATCACACATAATTATATTTACTCAGACTCTACTTAATGTGTGAACTCATTGGAACCAAAAGGGGACCGCTCTGCTAGGAAATCCCAGATTCAGTCCAAGCCTCCAAATGGGGTATGTCAGGAGCAGAAACCCACTGGGCATGGGGCGTGGTTTTCGGATTGCAATGCTGCCCTTGTGAGCTCGGTGGTGGTGCTTGGCTGGCTTAAAAGCAGCATGTCTACTAACTTTTGCAAGTGACAAAGCCAAAATTGGTGACCTGAACTGTAAGGAAACATTCTCAGCTTATCTTTTCTGCCCTCAGAGTCACTGCCTTTGCCCAAACTGTCAACATTCTGCTTTCAGACTAAGTTCAATGAAATATGACAATCTCCAAGCACTTTTTCTCCCCCCCCCAAAAAACAAAAAAACTATCTTGATTCCATGCCTCTCCCCTTTTATTACCCACATAAAGGGCTTTCTGGTTTGTTCTGTTTTGTAACGTGGGGGGAGGGGTAAAAGACTGCCAGGAGGAATTTTGCAAACATAAATGCTTATGTTCAAACTCTTGAACTTCTTTTCAAACTCTAGGACTTTAAAGTTCTTTTAATATTATTATCCACTTGGTTATTAAATTTTGAGGTCAAAACCCATGAATCCCTTACATTGACCTGGCGCTATCTCTTAGACAGAGGCATGGAAAAGACACGCATAGTCCCATCTTCAAGAAACTTACCACCTAGTGGTACAGGCAAGATTTACGAATGAGTCAGCTGGAGAGCAATATCTGATGGACCTTAATTTAGTCTCTAGTCTAGTCCCATGCATGTGAAAACGGTTCAGTTGCTCAATGCTCGATTCAATTCGATGGTCCGTCCAATGCATACAGTGCTAAACTGGACCTCAGAGAATGAGGAGAAGACGTGGGTTGGCAATCATTGGTGCAGTCTGTGCAAGGGGTGGGAGTGTGACCCAGGTCTAGAAGAAGGGTGGAAAGAAGCTGAATGACTTAGAACGAGCCCACGTTAGATAGATGAGGTAACTAGAGAAAAGGCCCATGGAGGAGATGCCAGCTGACTGAGCCTCTGCCTCCAGCTCAGGTCATGATCTCAGGGTCCTGGAATCGAACCCTGTGTGTGGGTTGGCTGGGGAGCTGTTCCTGCTCAGTGGGGACTCTGCTGCTCCTTCTCCCTCTCACCCTTCCCCACTGCTTGTGCTCTCTCTGTTGCTCAAATAAATAAATAAATAAAATCATTTAAAAAAAAAAAAAAAAAAGACCCAAAGAGCCATACCTGGGTTGGACCAAAGGACATGGCTTGAATGAGGACCAGTAAGAGATAGATGAGGTTAATGGTGGTACCAGGGGCTGAAAATCATCTGGCATTGGGACCTGGAGTAAGCCAAGTGGTAAAGCCAGAAGGGAGCTATTGTGGGTCTAGAGGGAGTGGCATGCTTAGAGCTAGTTTCTCAAAATAAAGCCAAATGCCATGCCCTGAATCCAAGTGTAACAAGGCAGAGATGTTAAAAAATTGTACAATTGTGGTGAGATATACCAAACATAAAATTTTCCATTTTAATGATATTTTTAGTGCACATTTCAGTTACCTTAACTAGATTCACAATATGCAATCATTACCGTCACTGTCTCCGGAACTCACTATGTCTTCCCGAACCGAAACTCTATAATCATTAAACAGCATCCCCTCGTTCCCCTCCGTGAGAGCCTGGCAACCACCATTCTACTTTCTGTTTCTATGAATTGTTACTACTCTAGGTACTTTGTGTAAGTAGAACGATACGGTGTTTGTCTTTTTGTGACTGGCTTATTTTACTTAACATAATGTCCTCTGGTTCATTCACTCTATAGCATGAGTCAGAATTTCTTTCCTTTGTAAAGCTGAATAATTGTCCACTGTATGTATATATCGCATCTTGTTTATCCATTCGTCTGTGAATGGACACTCGGGTTGCTTCCACTTCTTGGCTATGGTGACTAATGCTGCTGTCACATGAGAGTATAAATATCTCTTTGAGACCCTTCCTTCAGTTCTTTTAGATATATACCCACAAGTAAAATTGCTGGATCATATGGTAATTCTGTTTTCAGTTTTTTGAGGGATCACTATACTGTTTTCCATAGTGGCTACACCATTTTATAGTCCCACCAATATTATAAAGGGTTTCAACTTCTCTAGATCCTTGGTAAGACTTGTTATTTTCCGTTTTTATTTTTTTAAATTTAAATTCTGTTTTATAGTAGCCTTCCTACTGACTATAAGTTCCTATCTCATTGTGGTTTATTTATTTATTTATTTATTTTAAAAGGATTTTATTTATTTATTTAACAGGGATCACAAGTAGGCAGAGAGGCAGGCAGAGAGAGAGGAGGAAGCAGGCTCCTTGCTGAGCAGAGAGCCCAATGTGGGGCTCAATCCCAGGACCCTGGGATCATGACCTGGGCCGAAGGCAGCGGCTTCAACCCACTGAGCCACCCCAGAGCCCCTCATTGTGGTTTAGATTTGCGTTTCCCCAATGGCTAGTAATATTAAAGATCTTTGTATATGCGTATTGGCCATTTGTGTATTTTCTTTGGAGAAACATGTATGCAAGTCCTTTGTCCATTTTTGAATTGTTTTTTTTTTTTGTTGTTGTTGTTATTGTTAAGTCCTCAGAGTTCTTTATATATTCTGGAAACTAGGCCTGTATCAGATATGTGATTTGCAAGTATTTCCCTCCATTCTGAGATTTGCCTTTTCATTCTATTGATAGTGTCCTTTGCAAAATGCAAATATGCATTTGTTTTGTCTGTTTTTTGTTGCCTATGTTTTTGGTGTCACCTTTAAGAAATCATTGCCAAATCCTATGTCATGAAGATTTTTTCAACTCTTTTTTCATCTAAGAATTTGGTATTTTTAGGTTTTACATTTAAGTGTTTGATCCATTTTGGGTTAATTTTGTATCTGGTGTAAAGAAAGGGCCCAATTTTATTTTTTGCATGTCAATATCCAGTTTTGCCAGCACCAACACCAGTGATTACTTTTGCCCTCCTGAATGGTCTCGGCACCCTTGCAGAAAATCATTCGAGCATATATGGAAAGGTTTATTTCTGGGCTCTCTATTCTATTCTACTGGTTTATTTATCTGTCTTTATGCCAGTACCACAGTGTCTTGATTTCGTAGCTTTGTAATACGTTTTGAAATCCGGATTTGTGAGTCCTCCTACTCTGTTCTTTTTATTCAAGATTGTTTTGACCACTCAGGATCCCTTGAGATTCTGTATGAATTTTAGGATGAATTTTAGTTCTGCTTAAAGAAAATAGGATTTGACAGGGATTACGTTGAATCTATAGATTGCTTTGGGGAATATTGGTACCTTAGGAGTAATAAGTCTTAGAATTCACGAACACAGGATGTTTTTCCATATATTTGTGTCTTATATCTTTTGACAACATTTTGTGCAAGTCTTTTACCTCCTCCATTACTTTTTTCTTTTTTTCCCTAAGTAGTTCATTCTTTTGACTTTATAGTAAATAGAATTGTTTTCTTAATCAAAGCAGACAGTTGGGACTTCCATGATGAAACTTATGCCTCTGTTCCACAGACTCTTTCCCAAAGGCCAGCTGATACTAATTAGGATGAGAGTTTAGGCCACCCAGAGGGTCACCTTTGCCCTGGGATGTGGCTGCCAGTCTGAATCTGCAGAAGGAGAGAGTCGGGCTGATTTAAAGTAGACCTGAGGTTGCTCAAGGTCTGAGCCTCCCAGACACATTCTCTAAGACGCTTTATCCAGAGGACAAGTTCGAATAACTTTCTTTCAAATCCCACTTAGAACAAAGGGAAGAGACATTTAGCAGCTGCTGGGAGGCGATTCAGTTTTTAGAGTTTGATTCCAGCAAAAATCGCAAGAGGTAAACGGTCTGTCCTCAGTTGTGCCATTTTCTCATGCTAATGCCGCTTTGACCTTTCTCTTCTATTATCTTATTTCCCTGTTATCCTGTCATCTTCCTGCCTCACTCCTTTTTCTGACGTTCCCTTTCCTGGGCCTTCCAAAACAAAATGTACCTACCCCACTGTGATTCCCTGAGGCCCTCCTTGGAAAATGAACTCTGGCAAAGCAAGAACCCAAGTCTGCAGTTTTACAAGGTGACACGACTTCATCTGAGCAAAGGGACGGGGATCAGTCTAATCCTGGTGACTTCAGGAGCCCAAAGACGGGGAGGGAAAGTGATGACCTGAATCTGATCCGACAGCAGACAGAGAAGAGGGGGAGAGATGACTTGTAGGCAACGTGACATGCTAGTAAGAGCCGCCCTGGAGGCTGACCTCAGCCCTTGAGTGGGCTGTCACAAGGTCTCAGGGAGCCTGACGCTGTAATTGATATTGGTCTCTCAATGAACCATTACTAACCTTAGATCTTCCTGAAAGCTTGATGTCGGTAGGGGTTTGCCCTTGGACCATGTACTTGCAGGACCTTCACGTGCTTCGAGGGAAGTATGTTCATGAAACTTGAGCAGTGAGGACGTTGTGTTTAGAAGTCAGTGCAGACTAAAAAGTAGAGGGCTCCCAATGGCTTGGACCATTGGAGTATGAGCCAGTGTAGAAACCACATCCTCAGGCCTTTGTCACCAGTCACCTGTGTGACCACTGTGATTGGGTAACAGGCCCCCACCTCCAGACCTCCCGACGACTCCCTCCTTCTCTGGAGACCACAAAGGCCAAGGCTGCACATTTCCTTACAGTGGGAGGTGGGTCTTGGCAGAGAGCAGGACTGGGGATTCTGTTTTGTGTCCAGCCGCTCCACAGAGCTGTCCGCAATGTGAATTTGATACAAAGTCACAAACATTTCACAGCGAAAGGCGCGTTTTATCTCCCTTTCCAGAACCTTTGAGAGAGCCAAGCTTGGGGGCTTGCCAAACAGGCTCTAGTTCTTATGTCTGATCTAATGTGAGCAGTGTTGGTTGCCATCCACCTACTGAACCCCACTTCCGGAGCTCTGGGTGCAAAATGGAGAAGATTGTAGTGGGAGAAGCTAGAGGACCTCAGGCCACAGGCAGTGGGCTAAATACACAAACAGAGTTAGGTAGACCAGAAGACCAAAAAAAAAAAAAAAAAAAATAACCACAAAGACTGAAAACAAAGGCAAACACTTCTTTTCCTACTTCCTTCCTCCCATATACCTAATTTGCATTGGGGAGGCTGAAGATTGATTACTGTTTTGGGGCCTATGATTATAAACCCATATGTGTAGAGATTCAGCTGGAAGATTAGGACCTTCTTTGTTGAACCAACGAAGTCTCATGTTATTAAATCTTCCCCCTTCACTTGCCACCTGTTCCTCTCCTTCCCTGGCCCTAAGACCTTGAGCCCGGTTCCGCTTTGATCTTTGTTGCCTGATAATTCCTGTTTCATCAGGTATAGAACTTGTTCTGAAAATTAAGGTTTTGAAGGTAGGGTTCCTCAGCCGCCTCTCTTTGGGTAGAGCAGGGAGTCCTGAAGATTTCCATAATCACCCCTTCCCTGTGTCTTCCCTGCACTTACTCTCCCTAGCATGCATCAGACGCCTTTCATGTATAGCCTTACGCTATAAGGGCTCTCTGGACAGGATGAGTCTCTCGTCTCCAACCAGACTGTCGTATTGAGTGGAACGAGCTCTAAGTCTACTTCTGGGAAGCTCTAGAATTCTCCGATTCTACATCAGTGCTCTGACAGAATCTTGGAAGCTTCATCTTTATGGGTGCCCATGCCCCACAATGGCCCAGCAGGCCTTTAGTCTGTGTTTCCGATGACCATCCTCTAGGGACATTCTGAGGGATGGTCTTCGAAGTTTTCATGTCAAGCACTGGGATGCTCAATGACATTCCTCTCCAGATTCAAGTACAGAGGCAGACGCCACAGTAACCAGTGCCTCCTCCAATGTCCGTCATAATAGGAGAGCCCAACTGCCACTTCTTAACTGTGAAGCCATGATATTAGGCCTGATAGATTTTCCTTGCAGTTTCGAGAGGATGTGGTATCTTTCACTTCCTGTCCCAAACTGCTCGGCATTGTTACGCCATGCCACAGCTGCTTTGTATCAAGGCAGGGCTAAATTCCAGCTGGGGAGGGAGGGGTGAGGTTTGGTGTGTCTCGGCCGTGGGGCAACTTCCATAGTGATGACACCTGCTCGCTGCGTGTTCACTGTCATGGACCATGCGTGCTCCCTGATCATGTGCTGCTTTCATAGATAAAAGGTGGGAATGAGGAGCTAAAGGCTATGTGGAGGGGCAGGGGAGAAAAAGGTCAGCGATCTCCACCGTGTGCCCACGGTCCTTCATATATACCTGCGGTATCACACCTCACTTATGTCGTGGGCTGACTTGAAGATAGGTTGTCATTGACCTCGCTGTGGAATAACGGGCTGTTGATGAAGCTAAGAACTTGGGGACAGACCCTACCAAGTCAGTGCTCCCCTTTCCCTGAGTGCACATTTTCCCCTGACACTTTACTGAATTCCTGTATGAGTTCTAGCAGTTTTGGAGTGGAGTCTTTTGGGTTTTCCACATAAAGTATCATATCATCTGCAAAGAGTGAGAGTTTCACTTCTTTGCTGATTCGGATGCCTTTTTTTTCCGTTTTGTTGTCTGATTGCCGAGGCTAGGACTTCTAGTACTATGTTGAATAGCAGTAGGGAAAGTGGACAGCCCTGCCGTGTTCCTGACCTTAGGGGAAAAGCTCTCACTTTTTCCCCACTAAAAATGATATTTGCTGTAGGTTTTTCTTAGATGACTTTGATAATATTGAGGTATGTACCCTCTATCCCTACACTGTAAAGAGTTTTGATCAGGAAAGGATGCTGTACTTTGTCAAATGCTTTTCAGCATCTATTGAGAGTATCATATGGTTCTTGTTCCTTCTTTTATTAATGTATTGTATCACATTGACTGATTTGCGGATGTTGAACCAACCTTGCAGCCCAGGAATAAACCCCACTTGGTCGTGGTGAATAATCCTTTATTGTACTGTTGGATCCTGTTGGCTAGTATTTTGGTGAGAATTTTTCAGGATGTTTTCAGGATTTTCTCTTTGTCACTGAGACTTGTAAGTTTTACTATTAGATGACAGGGTGTGGACCTATTTTTACTGATTTTGAGGGGGGTTCTCTGTGCCTCCTGAACTATGATGCTTGTTCCCTTCATCAACTTAAGGAAATTCACTGCTATAATTTGCTCCAATATGCCTTCTGCACCCCTCTTTCTTTTTTCTTCTTCTGGAATCCCAGTTATTCTATATTGTTTTGTTTTATGGTATCATTTATCTCTCGAATTCTCCCCTCGTGGTCCAGTAGTTGTTTGTCTCTCTTTTTCTCAGCTTTTTTATTCTCCATCATTTGGTCTTCTATATCACTAATTCTCTCTTCTGCCTCATTTATCCTAGCAGTAAGAACTTCCATTTTTGATTGTACCTCATTAATAGCTTTTTAAATTTCAACTTGGTCAGATTTTATTTCTTTTATTTCTCCAGAAAGGGATTCTCTAGTATCTTCCATGCTTTTTTCAAGCCCAGCTAGCACCTTGATAATTGTCATTCTGAACTCTAAATCTGATATATTACCAATGTCCGTATTGATTAGGTCCCTAGCTGTCGGTACTGCCTCTTGTTCTTTTTTTTGAGGTGACTTTTTCTGCCTTGTCATTTTATCCAGATAAGAATATATGAACCAGAGAATAAAATACTAAAAGGGTAGTAACGACCCAAGAAAAATATACACTAGCCAAATTGGAAGAGACCTGAAACCGGGGGGAGAAGAAAGGTGGGGGGAAATACACACACACACACACACACACACACACACACAGATATAGATATATATTTTAGACTGGTGAGCCACACACTTGATTTGGGGTGTATTTTGGTCTGTTAGAAGAGACTGCCTCTCAAAATTTTAAAGAAAGAAAAACTTACATATATACAAAAATAATGGTAAACACAATGAAGGGATGGAACATGGCTGTAAAAATGAAAATTAAAAAATATTCTAAAAAAGGAACTGATAAGAAATTGGTTGAAAAAGAGAGAAAAAAAAGAGGAAAGAATGTGATCAGGCTGGAGACTGGAATAAAGCCAAGTACTAAATTTAGGGTTTATTTGATCTATTAGAAGAAACTGTGTTCCAAAATTTTAAAGAAAGAAAAACCTATATGTATACAAAATATAAGGTTAAATACAATGAAGGGATAGATTATGACTATAACAATGAAAATTTAAAGTGACTTTTTAAAATAGGTATTCATAAGATAAAATAGTTTTAAAAAAGGTTAAAATAGGAAAGAGGAAAAATTTTAAAAAATGGAATAAGAAAAAAAATCAAAAAAATTTAACTTTGAAAGACTAAAGACTCATGGGAAAAGAGCCATGAATTTTATGTGCTGTATTACCATTGTTGTGAAGTTTTGCAGTTCTCATTGATCAGTGAACTTGGTCTTGGCTGGGTGTTCTTACGTATCCTCTGGGGGAGGGGCCTGTTGCGGTGATTCTCAAATGTCTTTGCTGGAGGCGAAATTGCACCGCCCTTGCCAAGGGCCGGGTAAGCAATCTGCTTGGGTTCACTTTTGGGAGCTTTTGTTCCCTGAGCGCTTTCCATAGAGCTCTGGAGGGCGGGAATGAAGATGGTGGCGCCCAGTCTCCCGCCTGGAGGAGCTGAGAACTCGGGCCCCACTCCTCAGTGCGCCCTCCGAGAAAAGCCATCAATCCCTCGTCTCCCTGGTCTCCAGCCACGCTCTGAGCTCACCAGGCCTGTGACCAAGCACTTCTGTCTCTGGCACTTGGCGCTGTTTGGCGTCTCCAAACCCAGCAGATTCCTGCCATGCTCCTCCCTGAGGATGGTGAGCCTCCCGGATCTGCTGCTTGTGGGGTTCCTGCTCAAAGCACAGTGACCTGACTGGGCCTCGGGTTACGGTTTAAGGCAACCCGGAGCAGAGAGCCACTCCTCAGCTCTGTCTCTGCAGCCAGCTTCCCCACTCCGATACCTGGGAGCTCTGCTGCACTCAGGCCCTCCCTGTCTTTCTGTGACCCTGTGGGTCCTGAGACCACACTGTCCCTGTAAGGGCTCCACCCCCACTTAGCCTGTGGAGCCGACTTCTAACAGTCTCCATTTTGTGCTCCGCTACTCCACTGCTTGCTGGGAGCCGGCCCCAACCCCTGTGGTCTATCTTCCCATATATTGCCTCGGACTCACTTCTCTGCTCCTCCTACCTTCCAAAAAGTGGTGGCTTTTCTGTTCCTAGAACTGCTGCTCCTCTTCTCTTGGATCTCCTGTTGAGTTTGTAGATGTTCAGAATGGTTTGATAACTTTCTTGCTGAACTCCTGGGACCCAACGATATTTAGGTTTCTTACTTCTCCGCCATCTTGCTTCTTCCTTTCATCTAAACTTTTAAATCTTGAAATGATCTCAGATGGACAGAGAAGTTACAGGAATAGAGAAAATTCCTACACACCCTTTACTCAGATTTCCTGAGTATTAAAATGTCATCACATTTGGTTTATCATTCTCTCTTTCTCCGTTGTGTACTGGGGCCAGTTTGTTTTGGCTTAGGAGAGCCTATGGCTACAGTTTCTGGAAACTCACAAGCTAGTTGTTTAACCTGGCCATCGTTCAACATGAAATTATTTTAGCTTATGATTCCATGTGAGGAGTAAAGAGGCAGAAGCCACGGTGACCAATGCTTCCTCCCCATTCCAAACTCAAATACAGAAGAAACCAGTACTCAAAACTCACTTCGTCTTAATTATTTTACTCTCATTTATGCTCTGCAGGTGATTTTTTTTCATGTGATCGATGCAGAAAGGCTCCATCATTGAGCATGCCCACGCGAGTTTTTGCAATGCCGCATTCAGTGACCGTTCGTGGAGACAAATCAGGGCTTGAATTTTTTTTTTTTAATAATCTTTTTTATCTAGAGTTAAGAAAGTGATGAGAGTGTGCTAATAATGCAGATTGAAGTGTGCGGTGTCTGCCAGTGCTGACGTGTGAATAGCAACCTCAGGGTGGGGATAGGGGTAAAGAGCTTGGCAAAAATCAGCAAAAGCATTTTGTAAGAATCAGTTATATAACATTTACAGTAAAGCACCCTGCATATTTAATTTTTTTCAAACTGTGTATTACGCATTCTTTATATCAGTCAATTTATACCAGTAACCTTATGTGTGTGCATATATATGCACATAATTTTGGAGAGCTGGTTATTAAACCCTAGGATGCTACTGTACCTACCTATATTTTTTTCCGAGATTAAGTTGCAAGTATGTTGCCCCTTTCCCTCTAAATACTTCAGAGCATATTTCCTAAAGAAATAAGGTCATCTTCTAGCACATCTGCAGTCAGCCGTCAAAACCAGCAAATTAACATGAATACAATACTACATTGTCATCCTCCTGGTCTTAGCCAAAATGTGCAGATAATGCCTTTTCTTGTCCAAAATGTAATCCAGAATCACTCACTGCATTAAATTCTCATGTTTCCTTATATCCTTTAATCCAGACTAGTTTTTTGTTTAAAAAAAAAAAAAAAAGTCTTTGATGACTGACATTTTGGAATAGGACAGGGCAGTTATTCTATAAAATGTTCTCTAATTGTGGTTTGTCTGATGCTTTCTCAAGCTTTGATTCAGGTTTTGAATACTTGGTAGGAGAAGACTAGAAGTGATGTTGCATCCTTCGTGGCTCACCTTTAAGCGTATGATGCCAGCTTGTCTTGTTATAGGTGATGTATTTACTCACTTGGTCGAGGGAGTTGTCCACCAGTCTTCTCTAATATAAAGACATTATTTCCCCCTTTAAAATTGATAATAATTTTGCAGGAAGATAACTTGAGACTATGCAAGTATTCAGTTTTTACAAACTTTCATTCATTAGTTTTAGTGCTCACGGCTGACTCTTGAGTGTTAATGATGACCGTAGTCAAAAAAAAGTACTTATTTTTATTAACTGGCTTACTCTTGTAAACATGCTCCTTCCCAGGGTGCCTGGGTGGCTCAGTGGGTTAAAGCCTCTGCCTTCGGCTTAGGTCATGGTCCCAGGGTCCTGGGATTGAGCCCCACATAGGGCTCTCTGCTCAGGAGGGAGCCTGCTTCCTCCTCTCTCTCTGCCTCTCTCTGCCTGCCTCTCTGCCTACTTGTGATCGCTCTGTCAAATAAATAAATAAAATCTTTCAAGCAAACAAACAAACATGCTCCTTCCACTCTGCCCATAATTCTTTGTTTATTTACTTATCACAGTAAGGATTCAGATTTGCTTTTTCTTTAATGGGTTACTATCTGTTACTACCATGATTTGTTTTGATGTTCAAATTGTCCGAGATTTGGTTGGTGGGAGTCCCTTCCAACTGGCTCCTGTGTCCTTTTGTAAGTCACGTTTATTGTGGTATAATTTGCATACAGAAAAAACCCTCCACTTTTTAAAAGAATATACTGGGTAAGTTTTGAGAAACGTATACAGTTGTGTAACTATCACCATAAGCAGACAGAACCTTTCTGCCACCACAGAAAGCGTTCTCTTGACTCTTCACATCAATCCTTTCCTCATCCCCAGTTCCAGCTCTGGATGTCACTGATCTGATTTTTGTCTCAATATTTTGGCTTCTCAGGATGTTTTTTTTTGTGTGTGTGTGGCTTCTTTCACTTAGCATAGTCATTTTGAGATTTATCTGGGTGGTTGCACATAGCAGTGGTTCATTCAACCACTATTACACTATATGTTAACTGGCTAGAATATGAATAAAAACAAAAGAGAAATAAATAGTCCATTATGTCTATTGATGAATAATAGTCCATGGTTTGACTCTACCGCTGTTTATCCATTCATCTGTTCATGAACATCTGGATTGTTCCCAGAGTTTGGCTACTAAAAATAAAGCTGCTATTATGTTTGTGTACAAATCTTCACATGGACATATGCTTTTATTTCTTGTGGGTAAATAATTCAGGGAAGAATAGCTGGATCATATGGTAGGTATATATTTCACTTTAAAAAATGGTCCAATTGTTTCTATAAAGTGGTTGTGCCATTTTAGATTACCATTATTCATATGAGGGAGTTCTAGGTGCTCTGCATTCTTCCCCAAACTTGGTATGATCACATCTTTTTACTTTCAGCCATTTTATTTTATTTTATTTTAAAAATTTATTCATTTATTTGAGAGGGAGAGACAGAGAGCATGATGTGGAGGGGCAGAGGGAAAGAGAGAATCTTGAGCTGACTTCCCTACTGAGTGCAGAGCCTGATGTGGGACTCGATCCCATGAGCCTGAGATCATGACCTGATTTCAATCAAGAGTTAGACACCCAATGACTGAGCCACCCAGGTGCCTCTCAGCCATTTTAGTAAGTGTGCAGTGGTATCTCACTGTAGTTTCAGTTTGTATTTTCCTGAGGGCTCATGATGTTGAACATCTTATCATGTTCTTTATTTGCCATTTATACATCTTTGATGAAGTGTGGGTTCAGATCTTTTACCATTTAAAAAAACTGGGCTGTCTCCTTATTATTGAGTTGTTAAGAGTTTTATTCTGGCCTCAAGTTCTTTATTTTATTTTGTGAAGAAAAAGAATATATTTGCCAATTTTAGTGAAGGCTTGAGCTAGGAATTAGCAAACTTTTTCTGTAAAGGGTTCAGTGGTAAATATTTTGGGTTCTGGGGGCCCCATGATCTTTGCTCCAGCTACTCAACTCTGCAGTCCTGGTGTGAGAGCATCCATAGACAATATGTAAGCAAATAAGCCTAAGTTCCAATCAAACTTTATTTACAAAAATAGGTGGAGGAATGACTTGGCCATTGTTTGCCTACCCTTAGGTTAGGCTTCACTGTCCAAAACTTGAGAGGATTGACTGACCCTGAGTTCCTGCTGTGAAATGCAAGATTAAAATATAGAATAAAAGCTGATTAACTAGAATTATCTGGGGGCTAATTCCAGGCTACTTCACCTAAAAGTCAGAATTATATAATATAGAGTATTTTATAAATATGCCAGGCTACATGTTTTCTAAGTTATTTTTAGTCTCCAAGAGCCATCTAAGGATGCTTTTGTATGCTGATAGGCCCAGAGGAAAGTGTCCTTTCTGGTTAGTGGTCCCCATACTTGGGTGTCATCAGAATAATTGGTGGATTTTTCTCACCTGAATTTCTGGACTCTATCTGCTGCATCAGAATCTCAAAGATGGGTTGAGTTTACATGCTTCTATTTTTAAAACATTTTCCAGGTGTTCCAGATGAAGCTAGATGAGGGACGAACACTGTGAATAGAGTTTCTCGGGAATTTATCTTAACAAAGAGATAAGAATAATCCCTAATTACTTCATTGATTTTATGTAAATAGATACTTCTAAAGGGTTCACAGTATTTTAAAAGTTAATAAGTAGTTAAAATATTCTTTCCTACGCCCTCTCTCTAAACTTGATTGCTACTACTGAGCTTCTAATCAAACTATTTTTTCATGCATAGCGAAAAACAAACTTCAGAACAGGCTTTGCTGGATTTGCAAAAAATGCCAATTATCGGACTCTAAATTAAAGAGTCTAAAAAGTGTTGTGGAAATTCAAGTCCATTACCGTTTATTCGTAAGGATAAATGACAATCAAAACAGTATCTTTGGTGGATTAAGTGTGTTTAAACAAATAGTTAACCGTAATACTAGAGGATTAGTATTTTTGGAGGGCTCTATTTTCGAGGGAGCTTTAGCTGATATTCTTTTGATAATCCCTATTTTTCCCTGGCAGTGGATGTCTGTATTTGCTTTGGAAATAGCCTTTTAATATATTGGGTTTTAACTTTATACATGGAGTACAGTGTGAGAAGTTCTGTTTCTGATGTAAAAGTTTATCAGGTTAAGCTTAGGAAATGACAGAATAGGTTTTTTCTTTTCTCCCCAAATTCCTTTAGACCTAAGAGAGAATCTGATGATCTCAGTCTAATCATGATATGTGTTAATATAAGACTCTAAGCTATCTTTACATTTAAAAAATCGTATCTACTATTAAGAAAAATGATCTGAAACTTTTGGTGTCATCCTGGGACATTGTCCAACAAGCCCATCCCAGGGTTATTTAATTCACTTGAGAATGTATTTTTTGCTTTAATTACTGTTTACTCTTGATTAGGGCTCAGACTTGGTGAAGTTGCATGTTAACTTAGAAACATTTGTTCAGGAGAGCAAAAATAGTTTTCTGACTGGTGGAGAAGACAACCCCCCCGATGCTTAAAGATTTATTATCCTTTCTGTCATTAATTCGTTTGGTATCTCACTCAGAAAACTTATTTTGGCATATCCTTCTTGGTTGACCATATCAACCTCTGTGCCTTAAATTCTCCTCTGAACCAGCTCTGTCATCCTTGCCGGTCCCTTATCAAAGGATTACACTGTTTGATATACACTTTACATCTATAAAAGTTCCATTGTTTTTTACTGTTTGAGAATTACCTGCCTGGGTTCTTTTTTTCCTTAGTGTTCTAAAGTCAAGCATGTTTTCTTCATGTATAAATGACATTTGGCTTTTATTTTGCTCCTTTTTAAAATTGCAGTTGTCAATAATATGAATCAAATACTCTTTCACCTGTGAAGTTAGTTTATTAGACTGACCCCCAGCAGGATATTCAATTTATCTAGAGAATAACTGTTGTGTTCCTTCTTCTTGCTCCTGGTATAGGGGATGCTGGGGTGAAGGATTTATTCCACTGCCTTCCTCTGGAGCCTCTGGAGCCTAGTCGGAGAGAGGTAAGACCTGTCCTGTGTTGAGTGCTAAGTCGGAAGTTTGTATCATGCAAACAGTCCATGCTGATGTAGCTCAATAAGGCTTTAAGTTCTGTAAGCTGAAAATTTTGTACATTGAAATCACATTCTATCCACCTAACTTACTGAAGATCATAGTTCAGGATAGCTTACCTTAAATGTGCGCAGAACACCTCCATCAGCCTATAGTTGGGCAAGATCATCTAATGCAAAGCCTGTTTTATAATATAGTGTTGGATATCTCCTGTAATTGATTGAACCCTGTACTGAAAGTGAAAAACAGAATGGTTGTGTGGGGGCAGAGTGCTTGTCAGTGTGTCCATTGTTCTCCCTTGTGATTACAGGGTGACTGGGCACTATGGCTCGCCACCCCACATCACGGGAGACAACCGCATTGTGTATGGTTGGGCTGGAAAGATCAGAATTCACAATGTGCAACACAGTTTCTATTGAATGTCTATTGCTTTTACATCATCATAAAGATTAAAAAAAAATCATCAGTTGACCCAGAGTAAGTTGGAGACCATCTGCAGAGAATTATTGGTACAGATGAAATGACATGGGCTCTGTAGGCTTGAGTCATTGTGTTGGGAGTGCTCAAACCCCTCCCATGAAGGTCTTCTGGGAGGTGACCTTTAAGCCTTTGAAATATCCTGTCTGCTAAGAGTGTCTCTTTATTTGGGGCCTTAGGCCATGCCATAGAGTTTATGCTAACCAATGGATTTGTGATGGAGGCCTTGGGTCACACCATATCTGCCTGAGTTCTGGAGGGGTTGAGACTGAGGACCTGAGGTCAGCCATCCAGGCCTGCCATGCCTATGAGACGGACCAGCAATTAAAAACCCTGGACACCAAGCCTCCAGCGACTTCCTTGGTTGAGAATACTCTGTACCTGTTGTCATACATTGTTGCTGGGATAAGGAAGCATTGTTTGTACAACCTCAGTGGGAGGGAGCACTGGAGGCTCACACCTGGTCTTTCCTGGATTTTGCTCTGCATGCCTCCATCTTTGCTGATTTTAATCTGTATCCTTTTGCTGTAACGGTAACGATGAGCAAAGCAGCTTACCTGAGTTCTAAGAGTCCTTCTTGTGAAGGATTGAAACTTAGGGTGGTTGTAGGGACCCCCCCACTACAGTAAAAGTAAAAGAAGTGCTTTGCTCAGTGTCTGACATAGAGTAAATTTGCTTTCATCTTTTTTTTTTTCCCTCCAAAGATTTTATTTATTTATTTGAGAGAGTGGCAGAGGGAGAGGGAGAAGCAGGCTCCCTGCTGAGCAGGGAGTCCCACCTGGGGGCTCCATCCCAGGACTCTGGGATCATGCCCTGGGCAGAAGGCGGATACTTAACTGACTGAGCCACCCAGGTGCCCCAAATGTGTTTTCATCTTTACCTCACTTCTGATTCTTGGTTAGTGCATCCTCTCAGATCTCTTATGACCCTTTGGATCCACTGCCTGCTGTTTTCTATTATTATTATTTTTTTCTGTTTGACTAAGAATGGTTCTCTGGACACTTTGTATCCAACCTGCTGGATACAAAGATGGCTGGCTGAAGGTAGCTCTTCTGTAGGTCTCTGCATGTTCAGGTCTAATAGGCTGTGGCCTGTGCTGACTTTCACTTTCTAGTGTGCTTCCATGCCCCACCTCGCCACTAGACTGTAATTCACACCAGTCAATGATGCTTCCTCTTTCCTTGCCATCCACAGAGCCTTGCACCTGTGATGACAGCATCGTCCCGTGGGAAGCACTTGGGTTTTAGAGTTAGAAACAGTTGGCTCGGGTGCAGCTCGGCTATCCACCTGCCACATGGGCTTGAACCAGCCACCCTCTGAGCTCCAGCTTGCACATGTGCACAACCAGACTCATCATCCCTATTCCACAGGGTTACAGTGAGTTTGATGGCCTCCTTACTGGCTTGGACCTAAGACTATGCAATGCCAGCCTTTGAGTTAGGTGGCCTGCTCCCAAAGGGCATTTGTGATCTCTATGCAGATAAACCATCTCTAACAGTTATAGAATGTTGGGGGACACTGGGGATGGGCTTTGGCCCCATCCTCTGATTTGCACGGGCTCTAGGAGTTTCTTAGGAAAGGACATGAACTCCACCCACAACCAGGGTTCAGAAAGAAACAGACACAGCAGATGGACTGCAGGGTAAGACAGGCAGTAAATGTCAGTTGGCAGGTAAGGGTTACTACTGCTGAACTATATACCAAATTCTATTCTAAGCCACGAACACGTACAGACTCCTTTCATCTTCCTACTTTGTACAGAAGAGGCCACGTTTGAATTTTGAAACCCGAGGCCCAGAGAACTTAAGCAACTTGGCTGAGGCTCTCCAGCCGGTAAGTGGCGGAGCTGGGACCGAGCGCCAGGCGATCTATAGCCATGCTTTTTACCATTGTACCATATGGTTCTAATTGAACGAACTCTTGGCCACAGTGCCAGTGCATTCAGTGCAGCAGTGGTAAAAATAGAACTCTTTATTACTGGAAACATAATAAACTCTCCTGGGGGAAAGCTTTCTCAGAGAATTGGGTGGTAAAATTTAAGCCACAGCAGCACGAGAGGCCCCCTGCCCCTGTGGTGCTGGATATGCAAGAAGGAGAGGGCTTCTCCTTGCTGATGGAGAGAGAGGTGGGTTCTGGAGACTGGCAGACAGGGAGCATGAGGCCTTCAGGGAGCAGCAGAGGGCACAGAGGCCAGCACCTCTGTGGCTGGGATAGATCGGATGCCCAAATGCAGTGTGGGCCCCCTCTCTAGAGTTCTGTGATAATGGGAGGAACTCATAATGCTGGCAGGTGAGCCCTCCAGTCCAGAAACCAGAGCAGCATGTCCCCTTCTTGGACTACTAGTCCTGTCCTTGGACTACTTCTGTATTGCAGTATATGAAAGGAACAGGACAAGTGCAAGCCAGGTGTCAAGGTTAAGGAACATTGCTAAGCTGATTCCACCGCCCGACCAGGATCAAGAAGGGGAATGTAACTGGCACCCAGAAGTGCTTCTTTTTGCCTCTTCCTGCTGCCATCCTTCCACGGGGACGCTGCCACCCCGACTTCTAATGTCTTTGCTTCATTGTGCCTGATTGCGATCTTTTGTTTTCCCCATGATTTTAAATTGCTTTACGGAGTTAAAAATTTTTACATACTGAGGAACTATGTGTGAGAGAAGAGAAAGGTGTCTTTTATGAAGTTTCAGCTGCATGTTTTGGTAAAGACAAGATACAGAGAGTTCGTAAAAACAAAACAAAACAACCCTGCTGTCAAAGTATGTGTAGATGGGGCAGACAAAAAAGATGGCAAGAAAGAATACAAATCTCAAGGGATACTACTCACGAAAATTGCTTTGCAAGTATACTTAGACTTTTCTTTGGTTTTTAGGAAACCCAAATTGGAAATCACAGAGAATGCATTTCTTAGATCATCAAAGAGTAGATCTCCATTTAAAAAAAATAAAATAAGGCCCAAGCCTCACAACAAATTATTGGTAGGTGGAGGTACGTTTTTAAGTTTTAATATAAAATGTTAATGTGTGTATCATTTTGAATGATTCCTTGAATCCTTGAATGGAATTCAAGAATTCAATCCTTGAATGATTTTTTTGAATGGAATTCAAGAATTCAATTCAATTCAATTCTTGAAGTCAAGAATTCA
Source organism: Mustela lutreola (assembly GCF_030435805.1). Taxonomy (NCBI): domain Eukaryota; kingdom Metazoa; phylum Chordata; class Mammalia; order Carnivora; family Mustelidae; genus Mustela; species Mustela lutreola. The sequence goes on along the minus strand of NC_081295.1, from coordinate 146,315,428 downwards.
ATCCTTGAATGATTTTTTTAAAAGTAGATACCATGTCCAGCATGGAGCCCAACACGGGGCCTGAACTGATGACCCCAGTTGAGTTCAAGAGTTGGCCACTCAACCAGTCAGTCATCTGGGCTCCCCGAATGATTCCTCCATTTAAGGGGCTCTTTTCCCTCTCCAGCTTTACTGAGGTACAACTGCATATACCATTGTGTGTGTTTAAGGTGTAGAAAGTGATGATTGGAAACACGTACATATTGTGAAATGATTATCACAGTAAAATTAGTTAACACACCTGTTGCCCCACATAAGCTCCATTTTGTTCTTGTTAGGGTGAGAACATTTGATATCTATGTTCATGAAAGACTCAAGTTTGTAATACAGATTCATTGACCGTAGTCACCATGCCAGACATCGGATCCCCAGAACTTACTCCTTTTGTAATTGGAAGGTTGTATCTTTTGACCAATACCCACTCATTTCCCTCACCCTCCTGCCCCTGGCAACCACCGTTCTACTGTGTTTCTTTGAGTTTGGCTTTCCTAGATTCCACATACAAGTGAGAAGATGCAGCCTTCGTCTTCCTCTTTCTGACTTAATCTCACTTATCATCATGCCTTGAGGGTTCCTCAGTGTTGTTGCAGATGGCGGGATTTCCTTTTTTATGGCTGAATACTATTCCATGGTCTGTGTATTCCACACTTTCTTTATCCATGCATCTGTCAATGGACAGTCAGTTTGTTCCCATGTCTTGACTCTCGTGAATAAGGCTGCAAGGGACACAGGCATGTGCATATCTCTTCAGGACAGTGGTTCCATTTCCTTTGCATATGTACTCAGAAGTGGGATTGCTGTATCATACTGATTTTATCTTTATATAAGTGAAACTATTCTTGCATTTTCTTTACTGTCTTTCTTCTTTTGTACAACTTTATGTCCATGCAATTCATAGTGATAGGGGGTAGAATGTGGGTTCGTTCCCTTTTGTTGTGGCTTAGTGTTACACTGAGTAAATATACCACAGCCTTTCCATCCATTCCCTTGTTGATGGGCACTGGGGCGTAGTTTCCAGCTGCCCCCCCCCCCCCCCCGTCCCCTTTTGAGGACTTATAGAAAGACGCAGGAAGGGGGGAGGGTTGAGAACCATTTACTGGTGGAACTAGAGGGAAATTCTTATGGTAATTGCCTTAGGACTCACAACAGGATTCTCAGAAATATTTGGGGAAGAAGAAAGCGCAAACAGGATCCTGGAGTCCTGAGATGAGGGATTGACTGTAAATGTGCCTTCCTTTATAGTCGCCCTTTGCAGAAGCCTACTATGTGTAGCTTATTAGGACTGGAAGCAATGAAACGCCTAACCTGGCACTAAGCAGACACCTGGTGAGTAGAAGCTGTGGATATTGTTCTGTGCACACTGAATGGCCCTCGTTAACTTTATGAATCAATATTCTTGTGCGATAGAAATGGGATATGGTAATGAGAAGGCAAAAGTTACGTGAAACTTTGGCCAAGTGGGTACTACTTTCATCTGTACTGGAGGCCCTAGAAGCCTATAGCAGATGGAAAGGGCTTTGGGCACACAGGACAGCCCTTTATTTAGCACACAGAGGCCTAGAGAGTTTTGTGACTTGCCTCTGAGAGGCTCTCAGTGATTGTTTTGGCTTAAAAAGTCAGAGCCACGAGCCCTGGTCAAAGTGAAAGCAACACACCTCACCCCAAGATGCAGGGCTGAAGGGTAGGGGGATTCACGGGTTCGCGGAGTCAGTTTGTTAAAGGTTGGGTGGCAGATGTCCTCAGGATCATCTGGAGTCAAGGTCTGCGATGTTCCTGGACTCTCCTCTTGTGTCTCAGTAGGGTTTTCTCCTCTCAGAAGGCTTTCATCACAAAGCTGGAAGGAGGGCTGTGAGTGGCTCCTGGTAGCTCAGCCTCACTACCAGAGGGGGCCCGTCTCTCTTTCTTCTTCAATCGCTAAAATTAGGGAAAGACTCTGATCGGTCTGGTTGTGCCTTACTCTTCCCTTGTGGCCTGGGGAGCGAAGTCAGCCTCCTTTAGAACTATGTTTTTTTTTAGGGGGGTGGGGAAGGAACAGTTTCCCCAAAGAAGGCGAGTAGTATTTCCAGGAGAAAGGGGTACAAGGCAGGAAAAAACCTAGGTACTCACTATTTCAGCCAAGATTCTTTGGTTGCACGTAACAAACCCTAGCCTGAACTAATTTAAACAGCAAAGGCAATTTATTGGCTCACGTAACTTAAAGCGTTCAAGGTAGATCCTAGCTTCAGGAGCATTTTGATCAAGTTCAAGTTCCTTTTCTCTGTGGTTTCCTTTTGTTGGATATTTCCTGCTGTGTGTGTTGATTTTGTTCTTAGGCTAGCTTCTAGGATAAGAAAGATTATTCATGTTGTCAGCTGAGGTTCTGAGATTCATTCTGACTGGACTGGGTTAGATCACAAACTTAGCCCTGACCGACTTTATTGTATTTAGATGGTGGAGTACACTCATTGGCTTTTCCGAGTCAGTTGGCCTACCTACGGAGCTAGGGTAGAATTGGCTTCCATAGCAGGAAAAAGGATGGGTGCTCGGCTGGAGGGGCGACCAACAGGGACCCGTTTTCTCACCGAAAAAATGAAGAGAGGTTAAAAGACATCTCCCCAAGGGGTGCTGGGGTGGCTCCGTGGGTTAAAGTTTCTGCCTTCGGCTCAGGTCATGATGCCAGGGTCCTGGGATTGAGCCCCGCATCAGTCTTTCTGCTTGGCAGGGAGCCTGCTTCCTCCTCTCTGCCTACTTGTGATCTCTTGACTGTCAAATAAATGAATAAAATCTTAAAAAAATAAATAAGTAAAAGACATCACCCCGAACCACACACCTAGTAGATGGTATGTTATAAGACTTGATCTGAGTCTACCTGATCCTCAAGGTCATGAGCATTTGACTACATCTTCTCTCCTATGAAGCCGTTCTACTTAGTGATTGCTGCATTACATACTATGCCGAATACAGTAGCTTAAAACAAATTATAATTTCTCATAGTTTTGTGATCTGGGGTGAGCTCATCTGGGCAGTTACTCTATTCCATAGTTCATCTGCTTGGTCTGGATTATCTGAGATGGCTTTTTCATTCACATGCCTGGTGCCTCTGCTGGGATGGGCTGGATGAGCTGGGTGCTGTAAGGCATTGATCTCTCCCGCTGAGCTCCCCAGTGGGATGGATGGACTTCCGCATATGATGGCCCAGGCCTTCAAGAACAAGCATCCCTTCTGAAAGGATAAGACTTTGCTTGGGTCATCCTTGCCAATCTTCACTGGTCAAGGCAAGTCATGTGTCTAGGCCCAGAGCCAATGTGGAAGGAATCTACACAAGGTCGTCAATATCAGAAGGCGTAGGGTTGTTGGAGGCCACCCAGTGTAAAGATCACAGGGCCTACTTCATTCCCTTCTGTGAATATAGAAACTATTTTGTGATAAGGCAAAGAGCAGAAACCTCTTTTTAAACTTCTCTCTTCTGTGGAGGAAATGAGTATTCATCATTAGTCCCATCAGAGATGCAATGTCCCATCACAGTTCTCATCCGTGGGACATCAGCGGAACGCCGCGGGTGTGGCCACCCAGCTGTCCTACCACAGAGTCTGTGGACGGCTCTACAGCTAATGGCATTTGCAATTTCCGTTACAACCTGCTCTTACAATATAAATTGTCCCAGATGTGCACTGTGGAGTCTGGAGTTTTATTTTTATTTGGTCTTACTTTTTTTTTTTTTTTTTTTTTTTTAAACATAGGCTGAACTTTAAGATGTTTGACTTGGGTTTTTCCCCCCTTAGCTTTTATTTGGAGAACTTCACGTGCCTGAAGCTGTGGTCGGATGCCGTATATTTCATTGTCTTTTTCGGACACCCAAGGCATATGTTTTACTTTTGGCATTTGGCTGGGAAGGAAGAAAAAGGAGAGTATTTTAGAAGGGAGGCCATTTGTCACCTACCTAGTGGTCTCCCATAAGGCTGCGGTGTGCTATTCAACTAATAAATGTCTCATCTCTGCTTCCCAAGGACCTGGATAATCTGTCTCCTTCTGACCAGTTGTGGGCATTATATTTCTTCTTTTGGAAAATACAGCAGCTTTAAAATTGGTATCTTTTTCCTGTAAAGCTTATGGACCTTGGGGCACCTGGGTGGCTCATTTGGTTAAACGTCTGACTCGTGATTTTGGCCCAGGTCGTGATCTCTTGGGCTGTGAGACTGAGCACTGAGTTGGGCTTTGAGCTCACTGGGGAGTCTGGTTTAGATTCTCTCCCGGCCCTTCCCCCACTCCTTTGTCTCTCAAATAAATAAATATATCTTTAAAGCTCATGGACCTCATTTTATTTCTTTCCTTTTCTCTTTCTAATGTGAAATCAGCTCAGATATACTCAAGTTTCTAAACCTCAGGGTTAAGATTTGTCAAGATCAATATTCTTAAAATCATATACATTTTTCTCGAGGGGGTGTGAGGGTATTTATTTTTACTTCTTTTTCCCTCCAAGAGACATGGCACAGTTTTCTTTTCTTTTCTTTTTTCTTTTTTTTTTTTTTTTTTAAGATTTTTATTTATTTATTTGACAGAGAGAGATCACAAGTAGGCAGAGAGGCAGGCAGAGAGAGAGGGGGAAGCAGGCTCCCCGCTGAGCAGAGAGCCCGACGTGGGGCTCGATCCCAGGACCCTGAGATCATGACCGGAGCCGAAGGCAGAGGCTTAAACCACTGAGCCACCCAGGCGCCCCATGGCACAGTTTTCTTAATTCAGCTCTGCTTCTTTCTACATGTGGATGCTGTTTTTAGCATTTTATTATCTCTATCCTTTCTCTTTTTTTAAAAAAGGATTTTATTTTTAAGTTGTCTCTACACCCAACATGGGGCTTGAACTTACAACCTTGAGATCTAGAGTTGTATGCTCTACCAACTAAGTCAGCCAGACAACCCCTTTCTCCTCTCATTTTAAATATCTGAGTTCTGCTCTTTGATCTTGCTTGGCACTTTTGGAGGAACTTATTCTGTTGATGTATCTACACCATTTTAGCTGTTTCTCTAACTCTGGTTTCATGGCTCATAAAGAAGAAATAATTTGAGAGTGTGGTATTCCTGGTGACTCTCAGTGGTAGTTTCGAAGTCAGATGATGGCTCCTTCCAGTAGATTTCCAGACTCTTTGAAAACAGTGAGTCAAATTACTATCCTAGTCTAGAAAATAAAAATTGGATATCACGTTCCCTTTTCAGGGTGCTGAAGCTTGGAGATGCCATTAAAATACCTATAGGTTTTGGTATTTCTGGATCTGTAGAATGAATTTCCTGTGTTCACTGGGGATGGCCTAGGGTAACCTGTATACTGTTGTTGACCACTGGATGGTAACTGGCTCCTGGCTCAGTGCGGTTGAGAACTGTTTGAAGGGCGACAGATCACATGATGCTGAGATAATTTAGGGCCTTTGCCACTTCACTTGAGCAAAGCCACTGATGGGCATTCCAGCTGCATCGAAGTGGGATATTTTCTCTCCTGGGGCTGAAAGGTATTTGAGATATTAAGTCTATTCTCATTTATTAAATGATGCTTTTCAGCTAAATGAGACTCTTTCCTGGCTAGGAGCAATTTCCATGGATGATTCCCAAGTTTTGTAGGGTTTAACCACCCCTTTTGGATGTCTAAGCCAAATTCTATCCATCAGAGTTGATGAAGCCTCCATCTTGGTCTCTCTTTTTTAGGGGTTATAGGAGGCCCTGGCCAGGCTCATTTTTATGGAAAAATTTGCACAGCCCTAGCGGTTTGTGTTCTCATTCCACAGTAGAGCTGTTGCTTTCCCAGCTCATAGAGATCTAGATGGGCCATCAGACCAACCAACTAAGTTCTGGCCAGTAGAAGGTGGGCAAAACTGATGAACTTACCCAGACTTTCCTGAGTGATTCTATATGTGCATTCTTTCCTTGGGGAGGCCAGCTTGTGTCTGCTCCCAGGGCCAAGGTATGAGGGCTACCGGTAGAAGATGGCGGAGCCTCTGTCCCTAAGCACACTGTGTTCTCATCCCTCTGTTTCCTGTCATTAGGCTTTATGTAAGAGAAAAAGAACTCAATATTTTGTTAAGCCTCTGAGTATTTGTAGTGTACATGGTATAATAGGTCCCCATGATTAGCTGAACTAATACTCAGGAGATTTCTTATCCTTTATGGGCTGTTGGCCAATACCTCCCCCTTGGCTAACCCCCCATGAGGAAGAGTCAGGAGACAACAAGAAGGCACATTCAGCACATTCCCTTGGTCTAAGCAGTTCTTTCCTTTACAAACTTGTTAAAGCTCGTGAGTAGAAATGATTGATATCCTTGAGTTTCATTTCTGCCTTCCTCTGAACCAGGGCCTGGCTCTTTCCAACCTGAGCCTAAGACAAAATTGCTTTTTGATGACTGTTTTCTGTTCTCTATGTAAGTGACAAGCATTTATTAATTCCTTGTTATCTATCTAGCCCTGGGCCAGGACTGAAAGAGACAGCAACGAATATACTTTCTCTTTCCAAAGGTTTTATAAATTAAATAGAGAAGCAAAAGATCCATACAGAAACCAACCACAGGATAATGTGATGTCACACGTAAGCAGATTCTATAGGAATTCAGGAAAGGGAAAGATCCCTGTGGACCGGGCTTGGTTGGAGAAGCTACTAGTAGATATAAGGATGTTATTTGGCCTTGGAGGGAGTCTGAGTACCAGAATATGAGTAAGAGTGGGTCCTGATGTGAAGTCTCATATGCTCTGCTTAGCATCACCTTCTTTGGGGAGCAGGGGAGTTAGGTTTGACCCAACAATGAGGATGGAGTTAACTGGAGAGGGTAGGAGGCATTGGGGAAGTCAACTGAGGTTGACGCTGTGTCACACAGGGCTCCTCTGGGGGAAGGACTTCTAGGATGGGGACAAAGAGCCTATGGGCTGGTTTTTCTTGTTCAGGGCCTGGGGGAGATATAGTTTCTCTGGAAGCCCTGTTCATAGCATACACCCCTACAACTCATGGTGTGTTGAAGTCAACTTGTATTGGCTTAAGAGAGTCAACCAACAGATTTGCAGAAATTTTGCCAGCCAGGTGTTAAATACATATATTCATATTTAAATTAAACTAGATAGGTCTTTTTTTCGGGGGGCAGATTTTATTTATTTATCTGTCAGAGAGAGAAAGCGTGTACAAGTGTGGGAGAAGCAGATTCCCCACTGAGCAAGGAGCCCAATGCCAGACTCGACCCCAGGACCCCGAGATCATGACCTGAGCCGAAGGCAGACGCTCAGCTGACTGAGCCCCCCAGGCATCCCTAAACTAGATAAGTCTTATACGAACTTACAATTAAGAAAATTATATTAAAACAAAAATGATCAATACCCCAAACTCATCACTTCCCTGGCTACATTTTTCTATTATTTCTATTTCTATTTCTTTTTCTTTCTTTCTTTCTTTTTTTTTTTTTAAGATTTTATTTATTTGACAGACAGAGATCACAAGTAGGCAGAGAGGCAGGCAGAGAGAGAGAGGAAGGGAAGCAGGGTCCCTGCTGAGCAGAGAGCCCAATGCGGGGTCTGATCCCAGGACCCTGGGATCATGACCTGAGCCGAAGGCAGAGGCTTTAACCCACTGAGCCACCCAGGTGCCCCATCTATTTCTATTTCTAACTCTAGAGGTTATTGAGAATTCTTCTAGCTGTAGTCTTGTGGATTGAATGCTGTCCTCCTTCCCACCCTGCAAACTCGTAAGTTGAAGTTAAAATCGCTAGTCTTGGAATGTGACCTTGTATGGAAATGGAGTCGTTGGAGATGTAATTACTTAATACGAGGTCTTTAGGGCAGGACCCTCATCCAGTATGCCTGGAGTCCTTATCAAAAGGGGAAATTTGGACACAGCCATGAAGGCAGGGAGAATACCGCATGAACATAAAGACAGAGACTCGGCCATGCCGCAGAGACCAAGGAATGCTGGGATTGCCAGCAAACCATCAGAAGTGAGCACGGGGGCAGGGCACAGAGTCTCCCGTACCTCGATCTGGACTTCAGCCTCCAGCACTTCAAGAAAGACATGTCCATTGTTAATACACCAGCGAGCTGTGTTTTGTGACGGCAGTCCCAGCAAAGAGGTGTGGAAGAGTGTGCTCCCATGTACCCTGTCCTCTAGGCTCAGTCTCTGACTTCCCACGGACAGCTTGCCGTCAGCCACAGGGGCCTGACTTTCAAAGAAATACCACCAATCAGGGTTTGATTCATTGTTTCTTTTCTTTTCTTTTTGAAGATTTTATTTATTTCTTTATTTGAGAGAGAGAGAGAGCGAGCATGAGAGTGGGGAGGGTCAGAGGGAGAAGCAGACTCCCCACTGAGCATGGACCTGGACTCGGGACTCGATCCTGGGACTCTGGGATTAAGACCTGAGCCAAAGGCAGACTCTTCCCCTACCGAGTTCCCCAGGTGCCCTTGAGTCATTGTTTCATCGAGGGTCTACACAAGGGGCTGGCAAGCTGCCTCCTGTGGGCCAGATCTGGGCCCCTGACTGTTTTTGTGTGCATGGTACTGGAGCACAGCTGGGCCCATCTGTGTACAGGTTGCCCTTGGCTGCTTTCAGTGTCAGCAGTCCTGACAGAGACGGTACTGCTCACAGAGCGGACCGTGTTGAATATCTGGCTGTAAGAGCAGAAGCTTGTTGACCCTTGGCCTGGACTGGAGAGAGTGATGGAGGGGACGCCTGGCTGGCTCCGTCGGAGGAGCTGGTGATCCAGGGCTCTCGAGTTCGAGCCCTCGCAGGGGGCAGAGATCACTTAAAAAAAGAAAGTGTTGGAGATGATGTTAGAAATATAGATTTAGGTGTACCTGTGTGTGGCTATTACATTGTGATGGCACAAAAAAATTGAGAAAATATTCTAGTGCTTGAAATCTAGGATCTGATTCTGCAAAGAGGTGCCTCTTCTCCTGGGCCAACAAGTGAAGGTCTGACATGCATATTTGTCATGTTGTTTTCCTCTTACTCAGATAAATAAAAGTATCAGCCCACACTCATGTCAAAACTACACTTGTTGTGTGTGTGTGTTTAAGATTTTATATATTACTTGACTTAGAGAGAGTGAGAGAGAGAGCTCGCGCAAAAGTAGGGGGAGGGGCAGAGGGAGAAGCAGGTTTGCCGTTGAGCAGGGAGCCTGACTCATGGCTTGATCCATGAACCCTGGGATCATGGCCTGAGTCAAAGGCAGACACACAACCGACCGAGCCACGCAGGCGCCCCCAAACTACACTTGTTTGTCAGTTTCTCAGTTGCCGCTCTACGTTTGTTAAGATACAAAAGTCACTGATCCGTGGAAGCATCCCTAAGAGCCAACTTGATGTCTTTGTATACCCGTAAAGTCTGTAATAAACCTTGGTAGATATACAACTGCACCCAGTTTCTCCTTCAGAGAGCCAACTGTGGTGCCCTGAGCTCTGTGTGATGCCCACAGCTGAGCGGAGGCCGCCCAGTTCATGGATCTGTTACAATGCCTTTGGCCTTGGCTTCGTTTCTCCTCTGCGTCACTCTGGCTTGTCCTGGAGGGGGCTGTTGGTGAGCATTTGCACTCGAAAAGCTCAGTGGCCCCAAGAAGCCGGGCCTGGCTAAATTCTACTCTGTGTGAGTGCCAAGTGTTCATGGGTGAAGTGGGTTTGCTGGCAGGGAGTGTGAATCCGGGCTTGGATTCCCACCAGTCATACAAGTCCTTTGGCCAAGGGAGCCACAGGGTAAAAGGGCTGGTTTCAGAAGCTGGGCGTCCAGGGTGGGCAGACCAGGCAGCAGGACGCTGCAGTCTGGACCTTAAAAACCCGCCTCAGGACCTTGGTGGCTCTGCGGAGTCATGTTTCCTGACATTTGTAAGGAAGCCTTGCAAAATGTTAAGAAAAAGGATCCTTGCTTCATTGGGGAAGTCTCAGTGCACTCCCAGAGCTTGCAAAACAGAGACATAGAAAGGCATTCTGGAAAGCTTTGCCAAGTGGCTGTTGTGCGGCTATTATTCCTCTCTTGCTTTCTGGACGTTTTGCCGAAACAAAGAAATGGTTTTTCTGTACCCTTTTTTAGTACTGCACAGACATGTGTGGGGGCCTTACTTATTGGGCCTTTGCAGCCGTTGGAAGCTCCACGGGGAACCTCCACAACCCTTTGGGTTTGCCTTTTGCAGAAGTTGCAATCCCTGCCCCGCCTCTGCTGGTCTGTGAGGGCAGGCACTGGGCTGCTCTCCACAGTGCCGCAAAGACCCCACAGCTGCCCATGACTTTCTGAACTTCTCACCCATTAGCAAGGCGGTGACTTCAACCAGCATCTTCTCAGCAATTCCCTACCTGCCACCGCCCCCCCCCCCCAGCCTCTCCCCACAGCTACATATTACTCACCTCTTCTTTCTGGGCCAGGTTTGATTTTAAGCAAGAAGGATTTAAGGAACTCTAAGTCCGAGCGGATATAAATGATGGAAAATGAGAAAAGGGAGGGCAAAAAAAAAAATGTGTATTATCTGTGATCTGACGGGTCTGTGTTCCTGGAAATGCAGGTTTTCTTCTCCCTTGTTTTCCTCACTGAAGGCTCTTGTGTGAAACGTTTGCATGCGAGCTGCTTTCTGACCCAGGGGCCAAATCCCCTTCCTTCAAGACTCAGCTCAAATGCTACTTCCTCAACGTAGGTTTCAGTTGACCCACCAAGTAAAGCGTCACAGGGGTTTCTGGAAGCCGCACAGCCAGGTGAGGGGACAGCAGACACGGTTTCACCCATCAGCGCAGGCTGGAACATTTGGACACTTCCAGGCTCTCCCTCTGGGTGGAGGGCTGGGGACAAATGGGGAGTCCCTCGGGGTTTGTAACTGGTTGTGACAATGACAGAGACATGAGGCGGCCACCCAAAATCGAGCCCACACAGCTAACCTGCCTGAGGTGCACCCTGTCTCCTTCACAGAGGCCTAGGGAATGAAGTCTCTCGCTGCCACTCCAGGGGTAGTGGGGGCAGGTGCGTGGGTGGGGAGTTACCGAGCTGGCTTCCCTACCAACATCAGGTCACACCCTGCAGGGGGACAGAGACAGAGCTTTTGACTGGCCTGGTTCTTATTTATAATTTTTTTTTTTTTTTTAAGTTTATCTTCCCCTTTTCAAGAAGCTGGCTGCGGTCCCAAGGGAGCCGCCCGGAAAAGTCTCCCTTCCGGTTCTGCATGTGCCCCTGCTCTGGGGGTCTTCACACTGGGAGGAGTGGTCGGTGTCCACGTGGACCGCACATGCTTACCTGGGAAGCTTTTTCCTTGGGTTGGCAGGCGGGACTCCGCTTGGGTCTCCGCTGGAAGAGAGCGCTGCCCTTGGAGAAGTTCACGTCCTAGGGGCATCCCCGAAGCACATCTGTCTGTCTTCTGAACTTCTCTGACCACCTTCTGGTCTGGTGCTGTCCACACGTGTATTATGGCAAAGACTAGGATGACTTGTCCTCGAGCGTGGGATCTGCCCCTGACTTCTCTTACCTCTTTTGCATTAATGGTGCTTGCAAATCTGTATTTAGCGGGAGACAGAGAAATCAGTCTGCCTTTAAACCGCCTGCGTCTTATTAAGCCGGGCTCATTTAGATCTAAAACTGATGTTTTCGCGCCACCTTTGTTCCGTCCCAGCTACTACCGACGCTGAAATCTTTTTGAACATAGGCGATGGGCAGAAACTCACCCTACCACGGAGATCTTGGGAAAAATATGACCAGGCCCTTTTTAAAAGTCCCAAACCCAGCACTTTCCCATCTGGAAATGCAGGATTTTTCTCAAGTGCTAAGACTAGGAAAGCAAGCTGGAATGGCAAACACTTGTTTTAAAATTCTTCAAACACGGTAATCGATATTTTTTATTTTTCTTGCTTTCGACACGATTCTCTGCAGAGCTTGGGAAGAGCTCCTGGCCGTGGGCTCTGGCCACTGCGGCTGACGGTGTGTTGGAAGAATTCGTTCCTTCTGTTCCTGCTTCTGAATAGCAGGGGAGCTGTTGAGGGATACAGAGATGTGTGTCTCCTTTAGAGAGCAGTTAAAAAAAAAAATCAATGACTTTGGAGGGGAACGTGTGGGGTGGGGGGAACAATATGTATTTTTAATGTCAGCATCTCTGCTCCCCGCCCCCCGGAGCAGCTCCCATTCAGGACCATCATGGGGAGCAGGGTTGAATTTGCTTTCACTGGTCAGGCTCCTCTCCAGCAAGACTGGAAATCAGGGGGCCAGGGATGTGGCAGCTTGAACTTAACCGAATCACCTTATGTTGTGACCCACGAAGCAAACTGGGGAGCAGTGTCTGTACCCACCAGTGTCTATCCATGGCTGGGGACTGTGTTGTCGTAGTGACTCCCAGAGCCCCTTGTGCAGGACAGCTGGCGGTCCTTCGGCAGGAAAGGGTGATGTCTCTGAGTTGCCTGTGAATCTCCCTCCTGCCAGACTTTGCTTCCCCAGGGCAGGGGTCGGGGGTTCTGGGGGAGGAGGCAGATTGAACTGATGGCCTCATTTGCTTACCTGTGGCCTCTCAATAGCAGGTGCCTCTTCTCTAAGTGCCTTTCTCAGTGCCTCTTGGCCCTCATTTTCAGTAAATCTCTGGGTGCCTCTTCCTGGCCCCAGTGACTCTCTCCAGGGTCTCAGATCGTGGGGGTGAAGTTGGCATGGGTACATGCCTGAGTGTGTGTTGCTTAGACTTTTGGTCTCCAAAACCACTAACTAATCTGCCTCCTCTCCTTCTCCTCCCCCTGAAAAGAAAAGAATTATTTTTCCCCCCTCTCTGAAGTTGCTGGCTATTCTGGCCAAGCAGACCGTTTTATTAAGTTTCGGTGCATCCCTGTCTTGTAAGAAATGCAGACATAGAGGTAACTTGCTGACCTAAAGAGACCAGGTCCTTCCCGGGGCTCAGCATCATCGTGGGGCTCATGGTATCCACTGGAGGAATGCTGATTTCTTGTTCTCATGCTGGGGTTTTGTAACGACTCTGTTTTAGGGTCGGAATGTGGTTCCACGGTCTTATTACAGTGAGATCCCTCTTGAGGTTTCAGCCACACCAGACCCATGCCTCCCACAAGCGTGCACGCTGTTTGGAGAGCGTACAGAGGAACTTCGCCCCAGAAGCTGTTGGAGCAGTGAAGGAGAAAGTGATGTAAACTGTGGATTGTAATGTCACGTGGTAAGTCCGGGTGTGTGGCTGTCTGTAACACGAACGTTTCCAGGCCCCGTCAGCCTATGGATACAGATGAGGTCAGATTCACTGTCGGAACTCGGATTTCACTGGCCTGTGTCCCTTCCCTGGAATGCAGATCCAGCCAGTTATTTCTGTGAGCCCCTGGGGTCTTCCTCATGTTCTCTGGCTTGGCCCCTGTGATGTCCTTTGTCCCCAGGGCTGCTTCTGGACCTGGCCTTTCTGCGGTTGAAGATTGCCTACCAACACCCCCAGGCTCCAACCGACAGGTGCCTCATTCCTCGAAGACTTCCCTGAGCCGAGCCGCCCTGGGCTCTGGGCTCCGAGGACAGGCCGCTGCTCTCTATTTTGGGTCGCACTTTGTCACCTGGGCATGAAGTCGCGTGGCTTCTGCTTCTGCGTCTCCACCATCTTTTGAGAAAAGAACTTTGGCTACTGCTGTCTGCAGCCTGCCTTACTGCAGAACGTGCTTATAAATCCACAGGGCCGGGGCCAGAGACTAAAATCCCCGACCTACGGAGTAAGCACCTCCTGGCTGACGTTGCCTCCCTCTATGGCAATGGCAACAAGTCTCTTCCCTGGTTCCCTCCACGCATCACCTCTTTAAACAAATAGCCCCTGCGGTCCGCCTCCCACAGTGCTCAGACACACCCAGGCCCAAGGCCTCTTAAGTATGTTCTTTTCTTCCTGTCCTCCCCGTTTTATTTCGGGTCCTCATGACCTCCCCTGGACCGCTGCCACAATTTCCCCATTGGCCCCACTGCCACGGTTCTCTGCTCCCCTCCATCCCGTCCCAGAGTAACTTCAATCGATGGGCATCCTTGGATGGGGTCCAGTCGGAGTCTGCCTTCTACAGAATTCTTCTTGCTAGTTAGAGCAAGGCTTCAGGATATCATGCAAAGCACACTGCTTGTTATTGACCTGTTAAATGTTTTTGCATATGTGTGTTTTTTTTTTTTTAACCTTACCCATTTCCAACCAGAATTGGACACGGTTCCTCATTCTAGACTGTCCCAACCCATCAGAACCAAGGGCAAAAGGCCATTTGGAATCAACATCTTTATTTGTTCCCCCCGGATGTCCATGAAATTTGAGAGGAAGACAACTCTTATGGAGAAATTGATCCTTACCCAATTTCAAAAAGAAAGAGTGGATTTAGGCCAACTGTAACTTGATTCACCGTGGGCTTTAAGGCCGTGTCTGACATGGATTTATTTTCTGGGAGGTGCTGTCCTGTCCTGGTGCATCATGGAAACCACTAGCAAACAGCAGTGAGGTACAAGAACTCTGGGTATTTTTTTTTTTTTTTAAAGATTTTATTTATTCATTTGAGAGAGAGAGAGAGAGAGAGAGTGCCCAAGCTGGGGGAGGGGCTAAGGGAGAAGGAGAAGAGACTTCCCGCTGAGCAGAGAGCCCGACGCGGGGCCCAATCCCAGGACCCTGAGATCATGACCTGAGCCGAAGGCAGAGGCTTAACCCACTGAGCCACCCAGGTGCCCCAAGAACTCAGGGTATTACTTAGGCAGCTTTGGGTGAGTCAGACTGTGATATAAGAAATCAGGAAACGGAACTTTCCTGAAAGAGATGACTTTTTAGCCTTGACCAATGCAAAAAACTACAACATTAAAAAAAAAAAAAAAAAAGTTTAAGCCAGAAAAAGCCACAAAGAGCTGCTTATGCAAAATTATCGCTTAAGAAAATTTTATTATGATAAATACAAGTTAGATTTTTCTCATTTTCATTTGGAAAGGAAGCCTGAACCTCAGAAAGCTCTTTGCTTCATGTATCTTCCACCAGCTCTGGGGACTCAGATGTGAGGGCCAGGGTCTGGGGGATAGCGGACATTCCAGGTCTACAGGGAATTTTGCCTGCAGGGCTGGAAAATATTTCTCCAGAACCCATCACCCCCAGACCAAGAGGACTTGGATGTAGAGGAGGAAAATGTGTTCTTCGACTCTCTTAGGGACCCTGGCTAGGTCTGAAAATTAAATCTTCAAGGAGAAGCTAGTAGGAGAAAGGCATACGAATTTATTTAATATGGCTTTATGTGATGCAGAAGGTTTCCTAAGGAAATGCAGACTCGTTGAGATGGTTAAACCTGAGTGTTTTTATGCTGGGTGTGATGAAGAGAGCCAGCTGTGGGGAAGCGTGATCAGAAGAGGGTGTGAGGTAAGTACAGTGAAGTGGGGGAAACTTAGGCCTTTGTGTTTGGCTCTTCTCGCTCCCCCTCGCCATCCGCCCCCATCTTGGAGAGAAGGATGCTCCTTCCCTGCAGGTCTGGGGAAGGCACCTCTCACACCATAGTCTTGTCACGGGCTTCAGGGGAATAGGCCAAGAATGTCACTCTTTTTAAATTTTTTTAAAAATATTTTTATTTATTTATTTGACAGATCACAAGTAGGCAGAGAAGGAGGCAGAGAGAGTGAGGAGGAAAAAAACTTCCAGCCAAGCAGAGAGCCCGATGCAGGGCTCGATCCCAGGACCCTGGAATCATGACCTGAGCCGAAGGCAGAGGCTTTAACCCACTGAGCCACCCAGGCGCCTCAGGAAGGTCACTCTTGAGTGACTTTCTTGTATCTGCCATTTTCTCATACTCCTTCAGCTTAAGGTACTCAGTATACTGAGGGCCATATTTAGGGGGTCATGTGTTTTGAACCCTGTCACTGAGGGAAGCCAGGATCTCGGTGAAGGAGGCCACCACCTCCATTCCCTTCATTAAACAAAGAAAATGGCATCATTTTATCCTTTCGGGACTTCACTGAGGGAAAGCCTGAGTGTAGGAGACCCAGGGAGGTCAGATTAGACAAGGAAATCTCCACAAGGGAAGAAGAAATTGCCCTTGTCTCTGAAGGAGGGGTTAGATTTAGCACATTCCCAGAGGGGAGAATGGTGTGGGGGTAGAAAGAGGAAGCCATCTTCTGAGACAGAGAGGCCGTGGAAGAAATGTCATGCTGGGACATAGGAACCAACATTTCTAGGCAGGGTAGGACTTTACTGCAGAGGGCTTTGATTGAGCCCTGCAGGAAGCCAGAAGCCTTGGAAGCAATAAGGAGACAGATCTGGAGAGGAAATGCCTGGGTTTGGGGGAGTTGCAATTTGAGATGTGAGAGGTAGGCCAAGATGAATGTGGCCGCCCTGGGAAAAGCTATGGGTGAGGGACAATTTACAGAGGAACCATGCTGAGATTTGGTCTGACTGTAGGAGGCAGGAAAGAGAGCCATTCAAGATGCCAGCGGGCTGGGGCCAGTGGAGCCCAGGTTGCTGCAGACGTGAGGAGAAGCTGGTCTGAAGAGAGCCTTGTGGGTTTTGCTCTGGCCAGCTGAGTTTAAGAAATGATAAGAAACCCAAGGGGAACTCATGGCTGGGGCTGCTGCTTGAACCCAAGGAGGCAGAAACCGGCTCAGGAGTGATGGAACCTAGAGTAAGGAAAGATGTTCTCTTAGAGTATTTAGGAAGAAGAGCAGAGGTCTGAGATGAGGGCCTGGGAATGGAAGTTAAGAGAAACCTGTGAAGGAAACAGAATGTTTCTGGTTGATGACTCCCTGGTCCTGCTGCTTGGGACATAGTATCCACCCATCCCAGGACAGTGACCGCTTCAGCTTGTAGCTGGGAGAAGCAGTGCAGGACTGGAAGCCAGAAAGTGATTTAAGACGATTTGTTACAATATTTGACCCACCCATTTTGGTGTCTAGTTTAGGGCACGATTTTAAACATGGCACCTCTGTCAGGCTTAATATCAATGTTATCAATTGTTTAAGCTGATATTTAAAAAAGGAGCCTGTAATTAGGGCTGCCAGATTCGGCAGATAAAAATATAGGGCACCCAGCTAATTGTGAATTTCAGATAGACAATGGATTTTTTTTTTTTAAGTATAAGTATATCCCAAATATGGCATGGTCTATACTTATACAAAAATTGTTATTGCTTATCTGAAATTCAAATTGAGCTAAGTATCCTGTTTTTTTGTCTGGCAGTTCTCCTGTCCTCCGATGAATCTTCGGACTTCAGCATTAAGAGGTACATGATCACTCCTTTTCTTAGCTGAGAGTTCCCTTCCCCAAGACACAGGTCATTCTCTTTTCTCCTTCCCTCCCATCGAATCAACTGACGTAATTCAGAATCATCAAGCAATATTCTATAGCCACCAATGCTCCTGACATGGCATGATACATTTTCTTTTACACTTGCAATATTAATGGTTTTTGCAACTTGCTTAGGGGATACAGCACCTGGAAGTCAGGTGTTTTGGGCAGAATATCCTGAATTCTGAATATTCTAAATAATTCTAGATAATACGATAGTATTTGCAGGCACGAATAGAAAGACACATATATTCAAAGTAGAACGGTTATGTTCTTAAGTCATTCTATTGATAACTTGGAAACAATTTATTGAGATACTTATTTCTGTGCTCCCTCTTGTGTTTCTACCTCCCCCATCCCAAGAAACCAAGACTTTGTAGTATGAAACCGAGGTGTAATTTATTGGTACCCAGAAAACAGCCCTACCCAATGTTATGTTGTTTAAGTCAGATGAACTGGGTATTCCAGGAAAGAAAGTGGGTGAAGAAAGGATTTGCAGTTGAGGTGTTGCATTGGCTCTGTGTGGGTGGGTAGGGAGGGGAGATTCAAAACACTAAAAGGAGAGGGCAATTTTGGGGTTTCTATGTATGGCAGGTCCCAAGTCCCTCTCAAGCTGAGTGCCTTCTAAGGGTAGTGGCCAATATTCTATGGAGTAGCTGTGAGGGTCCCATGGGTGGTCTGTGGACACAGCGACTACAAGGGAATATTTTCAGAGCAGAACGTCTAAACTTTGCCAGGCAATCAGTGACAAAGACTCTCTTCTTGACTCAACTTTAGTGAGGCCCCTCTAAGCCAAATATACTTTGACCTTGGGGCTTCAGGGTTTGTCTTTGTTGGACCTGCATTGCCCACTTTTAGCAAGAATCCTGATGGGCCATTTAGAAAGAACCCCCATGCTTAACACCATCCTTTGCTTCTGAGCAAACTCCTCACCCCATCTTTGGTGTCTGATCGTCCTGGCCCATCTTCAGCAAGGGTTCCATTGAGCCAATTAGCCAGAATTCCCCCACCCCTGATGTCTCCTCTTTGTAAGTTTCCATCCACCGACCCTCTCATTATGCCCCTACCCATAAATCCCCACTTCCCTTTGTTCCATTCAGTTGTCTCTTGAATAAAGTCTTCCTTACCTTCATAATATTTTTTAACACCAGGATTCAATTGTGGCAGGGAGAGGAGTGTTGGCTATGAGCCTTCATGGTTCAGCCTCCTGGTACCTTCCCTCCCTCCTCCTCCCTCCTCCCTGACCTGGCACCTTGCGTGCTCAGAATCCACAGAAGTGGAGACGAATCATGACTAGGACTGTATTTCCTGCCAGCCAGACACACAGACACCAGAAACAGAAACGTTTGTTCAGAAGAATAACCCTCCCCCCATTATTATTGCCTCTTTGTACCACAGATACACAAACGCTCCTTCCCAGTTTCCTTTTTTGTTTGTTCGTATAGTCTAAGAGATCACAAGAACTACAGGTTGAAGGAAAATCTGGAGAAAAACCTAGAGTTGCTAAAATTCTATCCATTAGCCTAATTCAACCCCCACACTCAAGGTTATGAAAATAATTACCCCCTGAAAAAAATTTTAAATTTAATTAAAATATTTTCATTCCAGTGTAGTTAACATACAGTGTCAGGAATTTCAGATGTACAACCTAGAACAGTTCTATCTATACTACTCAGGGCTCATCAAGATAAGTGGATACTCTGAGTCTCCTGCACCTACCATTTAAAATTGTTTTTAGCAGTTAGTACCGTCGCAGGAATGAAGTCAGAAATATTCTGTGTTATCTCATCATGTAAGGCTGAGCCCAGAACACTGACATTTAAAAACCCAACACCCAGCAGAACACAATGACGTTATTTTGTAGACCAGCAAGAATTCAGATGCATGTGATGCAGAGGGACAGATGGAAAGAAGGGGCAAACCGTAGCAATCGGACGGAGAATGAATTCAGATGGAAAGCCCCCAGCAAAAATTTGAGACACATGGAGCTTTTGTAGGGTTCTGTGATCAGCAGGAAGTTGAAATGACTCACTGTGTCCTGTCACCCTCGCTCTGTGTTCCCATTTATCGCCTCCAAGGGTTTTCAAGCCCCGATTTGTGTAGAAAAATTACACAACTTGTCAGAGAATGTCTGTGGTCTGTTTTTCATATCCGTATTAAAAAAAAAATCCAAAAACCAAAAAACACACCACATACACAAAATGGTGTACTTCTCCATATCTGAAGCTGAGTCTCCTAGAGTGACCTCTCCCTACAGGGCTGGGTGTCTGATAGTTTGCAGAAGGGTACCCAGGATGAGCTTTCTTTATGCCTCCCTGGGGAAGCCTGGGTAGAGGGGGGAAGCTTGGCCTCCAGCTCTGGTCACACGTCCTATGGAAAGGAAGGGTCCTCAGATGAGTATTAAAGAGGATCTTGAGTTTCTTTGGCTTTTCTATCTACCAAGCTTGTTAGGTCTCAAGAGTTGAGAGAGCTCTCTTAACGTCATACGGATAACATCAGCCAGAGAAATTCTTTTTTGTTTTCTTTTTTTTTGCTTTTCTCCTAGTGGTCATTCCTGGGGTCGTTCCTTTCCCAGATGGGCCTCTAGTTCACTTCCACCAAGAACTATTATGACCTAGAAATTAAAGAGAGATATCCTGGCTCATCCTCCATTCCCATAGGATGGCCCACAGTAATCAATAAAGGAAATGTGGAATGTTCACAGAAGTGTGGTCTTGCTCGAGAGTATTGAATTAAGTGATATGTGTTCAAGGCAGAAAGATGAAATCATTTAGAAATGAGTTTTTAAAAGTCTTTGGTCATTATCACTTGCATTTAGAAAACCAATTTGAAAAAGAAAATCAATCCGAACGGGATTTTTCTTTTTTTCCCTTGAATCTTTATCACTCCTTCGGTGACAGGATGCTAAGGAGATAAAAGGAAAAGAAAAGGATGGTGTAATCTGTTGGTTAAATTTATGGAAATGGCCACCAAAAGCCCCCATTATTCACATGGCTGGCACCTGGGTTTATACTTTTTATCTTTCCCGTCCTCCTAACGTTCGTCTATGGGTTAGAAACTTGATGATTACAAGCTCTGGTGAAATCCCACAGGTGAGTAAAGACAGAATTTGGTCCCGAGTTTAAGGGACTTTCCTGGGAGATGTTTTGTGGCCCAGCACTTCACCCCTTAGATCTGGTTTCTTTTGAAAACAAACGCTAAGTCTGGAACTTTCCACGCTAAGACTTCACCTTGGTTTCAAGAAGGCCCAGAAGATAGAGCTGAGTAAGAGCCATACTCAGTATGAATGTTAGTGCTGTTCTTTCTCGCCGGGAAGGCTGGGGACAGCAAGGACAGAATGACCTTTTGAGACCGTGGTGATGTTTCTCCGCGTCTCAGCATTTTCATCAGAGTGACCGCAGCCCAGCGAGGGGGAGAGAAGCTTTTGTGGGAACAGGGGCGGCGTCATCACGGGCATCCAGTCATCTCAGAAGTCCTCACGTAACTTCCTTTGGTCATGTCAGAGGGCGTGGGGGGTTGTGTGTGTACACAGGCATCTTCCTCTTCTCTTTGGATTGTGTGAGGGAGCAAATCAGCTTTAGAAATTTCCCAGAGTTTGAATGAACATCCCCAAGCTTGGGCCCTGAGTACCCTTCTCCCATTGTCTATCACATCTGCTGTGTATGACAACCCACAGACCTCTGGAATGATATGGAAGATGTCCCTGCACGTCTCAGGGATGAGTCCTCAGAAGATGGGCATGGGATTACTTCCTGCACTCCTCCACTTGTCCCCACAGGGTTCTAGGCTTTGCTGTGCAGAAGCCTGAGCCCCCTCCCCTCCTTTGGTTCTCTAATTGAAGTGTGGTAAGTAGCAGATGGCCAGGTGAAAGAAAGGCCTGGGGGTTTCAAAGGAAGCCCAGAAGACCAGTGGCACAAAGAGGGAGCTTCTCCTGCTCAATTTCCCAGGTGGCGTTAACTTTGAGTCTCCCTGGGGTTTTGCATCAGTGCCTGGTTCAGTCCTAAAAGAAGTTGCATCAGACGTGGCAACTCTTTTGCCTGCTTTGTTTGCGTTCTCTCCGGTGAATGAAGTATTAATAAAGGGCTCCCTGGGGCGGGGGTTTGTGCAACCTGCACTAGGAAACAAATTGAAATGTACAATTCTTGGAATAGTAGAGAAGTCATGCCAGGGCTACTGTAGGTATCTACTCTCCTTTCCACAGTTCCAGAAGAAAGTGAAAAAAAACTGTGTGGCTGCCATAATTCCCCATTTTTTCTTCACCCATGAGTTCTTGGCTTTATTTTTTTGAAGTTTGTTTTTTATGATTTACTTGAGAGAGAGAGAGAGGGAGAGAGAGAAGGGGTGGGGGGGGGGCAGAGGGAGAGGGAGAGAGACCCTCAAGCAGACTCTGGGTGGGTGTGGAGCCTGACATGAGGGTGACTTCTACAACCCCGAGATCACTGAGCCGAAACCAAGGGTTGGGCACTCAGCTGACTGAGCCCCCCGGACACCCCATCTCTTTGCTTTAAAACATCAATGAAGGGGGGGTGCCTGGCTGGTTCAGTCATTGGAGCATGTGATTCTTGATCTCAGGGTTGTGAGTTCAAGCCCTGCATAGGGGATAGAGCTTACATTAAAAACAAACAAACAGGGCGCCTGGGTGGCTCAGTGGGTTAAGCCGCTGCCTTCGGCTCAGGTCATGATCTCAGGGTCCTGGGATCAAGTCCCACATCGGGCTCTCTGCTCAGCAGGGAGCCTGTTCCCCTCCCTCTCTCTCTCTGCCAGCCTCTCTACCTACCTGTGATCTCTCTCTGTCAAATAAATAAATAAAATCTTTAAAAAACAAACAAACAAACAAACCGGCAATGAAAATCATAGGTAGATACTTAGCAGATTAAAGTCCAGGAGATACAAAGAAAGTAAGATGATAGCCAGTTGTTTGCCACCAGCTAGGGAAAGGGGAGAAACACTGTTCTTCTGGTCACTTCTCTGCTGTCCCTGCCACTGACCTAGCTGTGGAGCCGGGATTGAGAAGTGGTGGCCTTTCATGGGCACCTCAGCTTCAGAAAGGACCCAGGCAGCACCATCGGTCTAGTTTGGTCTAGTCTGGCATTTGTCTAGTTCACCTTTACAGGGTTAAAAGTGTGTGTGAGACAAAAGTGAAACCCGAGTTAGGAAACACCTACATATAACCAGTTTCCTCTTTGCCTTCATAGTTTTCTCCTAAGCACATGAAATCTCTGTAGGACCTCAGGTAAAGAAAACGTCCTCTGGGCAGCAAGCAATCACTCACAGAAGAGAGAGAGAAAAAAAAAAAAAACTCCAAGATTCACTGTACAGTATCGATTCGTACCTGGCCTTCTAAATTGTTAAAACTACGCAGAATTAACCACGCCACGGACCACCGTCGCTTCCTGCAAGTTTGTTTTTACCGCAACTTCATTGATGACCTTGGCATAGCCAAAGATTAATGAAGATGGATCCGAGTCCTTACTCCTAAGCAAAGGGCCTCCGAGCACATGATAATGGACCGGAGAGTTCTCTGTCGCTGCAGGAAGGACTCTTCAGATACGGTGTCAGATGCGCAAGTGGTGTACTAGGCAGAGCAGGTCCCTAGAGCTGTCTGAAGGCACTGGACTTCCTCGCCATGTATGGATGGATGAACACCGAGGAGTCCGGGAAGACGGGAGGAGGAGAAGGATAGGGAGACAGTGACGTGGCCAGTGTGTGGGAGCTGGACGATGTCAAGCGAGGAGAAGGCCTGGGTACCAGAGTGATGGGCAATTCCTGGGATGCACTCACTCCTCGGGGCCTCCGCTGGGTGGTGCTTTGAGAATGACCTCAATCCCAGATCGCACCAAGTCTTCCAGTCCTCGCGGCCAGTTTCCTGGGTGTTTGAAAACATGACTGTGATGTACTGTGAGGTGCTTTCTCCCTACCTGACGACTCAATCTTCCTTTCTCCCAACACTCATTTTCTTTACACAATCTGTCCAACCCCTCTCAGAGAATGGCTTCGAGTTACAGTAGAGGAGCATTTTGGAACTAATTCTTGTCCTGTCTTCTGTTTCTCTTTAATCATTTGTGCCTAAAAGACACTATTTTTTTTTTCTTTTCTTTTAAAGAGTGTCGAGTGAAGAAGCAGTAACTGGCCAAGATGAAATGTCACCGAAACACCAAGATCCCCAGTTTCCTTTTCTCTCGCTACCACTTCTAAGAACCTTCCCACAGAGCTACAGGAACATAAATTGACAGAGAGAAGATTCGTGTTCTTAGCAGTTTCTGTCATTGGACAGGCGCGTGATCATTCTATTTCTTTCTCCAGAAACTTGACTCATTGGCCAGGCTCATTCCCAGTAATGTGTGTGCTGGAAAAAGCAGCCAAGTCTTAGCACTATGGGGGTGATAGGCTAGCTCCCCAGTGGCAACCTTTATTTACAGTAAAGGGGATGACATTGAACTAGCACGAGCAAGGTCCACGGAAGGCTCCCTGGAAGGAGAGAGCCGACACATGGCAAAGGAGACTCTGGCTCCTATTTTCCACAGGGGTCTCCAAATAGCCGGGGGCGTGGTGCTCAGGGCATCTCACACACACACAGAGTCACATGTCACCTTTTGTTAGCTTCACCCTTGTCCTCCTCACGGTAACTATGGACTGTGATTGTTTTTTTCTCCCCCCCCCCCACCCGGCACTTGTAGGAAGCAAGTCAGTTTTTTGTTTTTTGGTTTTTTAAAAAGATTTATTTATTTGTCAGAGAGAGTGAGCACAAGCAGGGAGAGCAGAAGATAGAGAGGGAGGAGGAAGCAGGCTCCCTGCTGAGCAGAGAGCCCGATGTGGGGCTCTATCCCAGGACCCTGGGATCATGACCAGAGCTGAAGGCAGCTGCTCAAGCAACTGAGCCACCCAGGCATCCCAAGCAATTCAGTTTTTGAGAAAACCAGGGAAAACACCATCACTTGGGCTCCAACGAGCCTCTTGCTTTTTCTCCATTCTCTCTGTTTTTGCCCACAAGCCACACATCTCGGGTCAGAATCCAGGCTGGTGGATGCATTTTGCAGGAGTTTCTACCTATCTGGGGGTACAGGTCTTCTTTCACCATTACGCCCTTTTTCTTTCATCCTTTTCACTTTTCCTTTGGTTTGCTTTCATCTACATAGAGATATCTCGGTTGCAAGGAGGACTCTTAAGTGAGAAGTTGCATTTTTTCCCTTCTCTTCTTCGACGTGTGGAAGGCTGAACTAATTAGGTCACCGAGGAAGTGACATGGAGACTCTCCCATGTGCTTCCTCCTGGAGAGTCATCTTTAGATTCTTTCTGGAGACAGAGGAGGCATCTCTGTTGGGTTTCCAAAGGGTGGTATGTATATGTGCATCACAAAGAACGCGTTTTGCTCACTGTTCCTTGTGTGCGAACACGAACAGTGTGGGTACTTCCTCAAATCTTTAATCGTTGTTTACACACAGAAGTGTCTTTGTGCAGACCCAGCGACAATGCTTGTGAAGATGGGGTGGCGTAAGATAGCTGAGATGCCCCGGGATGAAGGTGTGGTCGGTGTGTCTGGAACTTGGGGGATGAGAGGCGAGAGGAGGCATAGAAATGGTCTTGAGCCAGACTGGGAAGGGCTTAAAGGCATGTAAGGCAGGGTGGGCTTCTTCTTGAGGACTATAGGGGAGCCCCTGAATGATCTTAAGCAGGGATCAGATTCACATTTAGGAAAGATAGTTATGGCGGCCGTGTAAATCATGGCTGTGAGGGGCACAGGTGGTAGGGCAGGGAGTCTAATTAGAAGGCTATTGAAATAACCCACAGAAGAAATGATAAGGGCCCGAACAAAATATGTTGGGGGTAATTTGAAAGCTATTAAGAAGTAGGATGGGTGGCCCTGATTTCTATCTTGCCCCACTAATAGCTGTTCTATGCATTCTCTTTATGGCTAATGAAATATGAGTCAAAAGAAGTATGTGGATTGCCTCTTCTCTCTTTCTTTCTTTCTGCCTGGAACTTGGGAACAGACAGTGTGGAGCCATGATGGACTCTTAAGGGTGGGAACATGACAGAGAGGAAAGGCCAGGAGTCTAGGGGCCCAATGACATGGCGGGCCTGGTGTACTAGCCTTGGATGGTTTCCCTCTGCACTTCACACTATATAAGAAAAAAATATATCTTTTCTTCTTTAAGTCATTGCAGTATCCATCATTTTCGTCCAGCAGCCCAAAGCAATTCCTAACTGAGACAAATGGTGATACGCTGGGTGTAGGGGGTGAACAGAAGGATTTGAGGGTGAGCTCCAATTTGTTGTTTGAATGATGGGTAGATGATGATGTCAGGTGCAAAGATCAGGAATGCAAGGAGAATTTAGGAACCAGTATGCATTTCATTTTGTACATGTTGGGTTTGTGGAAACTCTGATGGCCAATCCATGTCCAAGAAATAATGCGATGTAGACCTTGGCAGGAGAGCTGCCTCTGGGAATCAGCACCTTACAGATAACAGCTGAAGTCACGGGAGTGTTTTAGGTCATGTAGGGAGAGCCTAGATGAAGAGGGCCAAGGGCAGAGTCCAAGAGCCTAGCACTTGGGATTGATTTGCCCATTAGCAGGGTGGGGAAGAAGCATCTAGAAAGTTAGGGAGAGGACTAGAAGAGACTGGCATCGTGGAAATCAAGAACATTTAGAGGGTGGACTAGAAGAGACTGGCATTATGGAAATCAAGAACATTTACAGGCAGAGTGTTACTAATGCTGTAGTTCAGAAGTCCTTAGAAGAAGAGAAGGTTCAGGTAGAAAAGTGGTCAGAAGATTCCTTCCTTCTACAGAAAGGCTATTCTCAGAATGATCTATCCATGGAAAGGGGCCCACAGGTGCCATTTGTGTCATGACACCACTGTACTTCTCACTCTTTGGGAGTCTTGCAATACCTTTTATTTGTTTCACTTTAAAAAAAAAAAACCATTTCCTCCTCCCCCAATTGTTCTAACTCCCCAGATGTGTCAAATGATATATTTTATTTAAGATCAAAGTGTACCCAAAGGTGTCAAATATTCATTTTAAGTTCTTTCTTTCTAAAGAGTTTTGGGGGACCCCTGTAGCAACACTGAGGTAAAGCATAACTGAGATTGGATTTAATAAAATGTATCATTAGACCTTTTCTATGAAGGACTCTGCTGTGAGAGGAAAATAATTTTTTTTTTTTTTTTTTTTAAAGAAGAGTAAACTAGACAAGACATGGCAGAGGGCAAGAACACTTTGGTCGGCCTGTGTGGGACCCATGCTCCTCACAGACTCTCTGGCCTTTGCAGGAGGCTGAGGTATCATGGGCTAGACCTGCCTTTTGTCTCTGAAGTCAATTAGTGTGATGTTTAGGATTATTCTCCTAAACTTTTAATTTATTGTTTTAAACTAAGAAGTGAGGAATATATCTTCTGGGGAATGTCCTCAGATTGCATCAGCCAGGGGCTCTGAGGACCAGCTCTCTCCCTGGTCCAGGTCTCTCAAGGATGCTCAGAGAACCTCTTCCAGCTCTGGGCAGCCTCCAGCTAGAAGTGATTAAAATAATTGTTTTCACATTTAAAGGGCAGTTGAGTGGGAAACTGTAAGGTGAACTCATTGCTTTTAGCTCTCTTAGTCAGTGTCCTCCCTGGGGAACAAGTAATAGTACTCATCAGGAATATTTTAATTGGGGAGAGATCATATTTGATATCCCCAAGAAGACCCCAGATACCACTTCTATAAGGAGTGCCTTGTCGCGTAGGGGTTGGGGCTGTTTCTTGGTCCATTATCCAGCCCTGGGAGAATCAGCAGCAACGAGAGTGCTGAAGATCACTCTGGCATTTACTGTGAACTTCCTGGGTGTAAAGTTTCTCTTCAAGATGCCACACAATGATGCCTTAATATGATACCTGCTCTCAAGTTGCTTGAACCCTCAGAGAAGACATTATAGTTGAACTCATCAACTTTCAGGCTAACATTCTATAAGCATATGCATAGATAAACACACAACCCATACACTTTACAGAGATGCCATAAAACTTGGCTTATCTGGTGGTTACTTCTTTAGCCAGTTCAGCTATCCAGAAAATAAACTGAGGTCTCCCAGCAGACACATTCAATGTTTAAAAAAAGAGTTATGATTCTACAGTTCATGCATTTTATTTGCACTGTTCCAAATTCATTTCCCTCCATTTCAGATATATTCTAGAAGCTTTTCCAGAACATTGTATTAGAGTTGGGGCGATGGGTTATAGTCTATAGACCACCTACGAGGAGAAGTGATTTCCAGGACCCAACATTAAAGCAGTGGTTCTCAAACACATCTGATACACATTATCATCACCTGAGTATCTTTTTTTTTTTTTTTTAAAATTTTAAATCCAGGCCGCCCCCGAGACAGAATCATACAATCTCTGGAGGTGGGACATAGGCATCGATAGTTTGGGAAGCTATGCAGATGATTCCAACATGCAGATAAGGTTGGGAGTCACTGCACTAAAGGGGAAGGAAGAACAATGGATGTTTAATGGTGGGTGTTCTGGGGCCATTTTGCATGGGGCAACTACCCTTCACATTCTATAAGCAGTCCATTATTTCCTGGGGGTGCATAAAGGTGAGACCATGTCTTCAACAGGTAGTGGGGATATGCTTTCCTTCCCTGCTCATTGGTAGTCTTGGGAGATGTCCCTTTCTTACAAACACAAGACATATTAAAGGTCCCTTTTCTTTCTCCCAAGGTTTGTGCACAGGGATCCTCTGGAAATGGAGAATTTGGAAACTAGTGTGTCTTCAAGATGGGACATATTATGGTCTTCTCTGCTTGGATGATAGCCTTCGAAGGTGTTCCTTCTCCGCTGGGACGGTGTAGCCTCTGAGGTGTTATCTCCTCTTTCTGCCAATGGGGGGTAGTGGAGAATGGATACCTCTGTTAGTCAGAGGGTCTCCCATATAGATGCCCCTGCTTCTCCTAGACATCTCTTTCCACTTCCTACAGGCCTCCCTTTTATTTCTTTCTGTCTCCATGTCTAGAACCTCCTATTGCTATATCCTACTCCCTGAGACTTGTGATTCCTCTCTCCAGAAATAAGGAGGACTCTCTCTTTTAATTCATCCTTGGGTCCTACGGACTTCTCAGCTTTGGGCATGTTGTGTCCACCCCTCCTCTGCTCTTTCAAGCTTCTGCTGTCACAGCAGAGGGTGGGGTAAACTCTGCTCCTGGATGGGGGCAAGAGGGGCCAGAGAAATGGGGCACAAACAGGGCCTGGGATTTCTCTCCTGGTCGACATGGTTCAGCCAACGATGCTTCCTGGAAAACTGGCTACACCGTACTGGGAACGTGTAAGAGAGCAAGCTATGAACTTTTGTGTTCAATATAGTATATCTCTATTATGGCAAACTTCCTAAAATTGGTTGGACAAAAGCCTAGAAAGATACACAAATATGTTAGTGGTGGTTGCTTTTTTGGATGGTATGACCATGGGTGACTAAAAAAAAAAATTTTTTTTTTGCAACTTTTCATAAGGAACATATTGTTTTTCTAATTAAAAAAAGAAATGTTCAAGTTGATGCACCCAAGTCAACACAAATGTCTCAGATGTTCATTCTTCTCTGTCTAAGAAGGCGGGGAACAGAATATTCTGCTTTAGTAAGATCTACCAAAGAAGGCAGTGGGAGCAATTAAGATGTTAGTTTTTCATCCCCTAAAGGATGCCCAGGCTTGCTTCTTGGCCTATGTAATGAATACTTTCTCTGTGTTTATTTTCCTTTGTTTAAAATCTCCATTGTGTAGCACATTGTTTGGCACATAACAAGGCCATGTTCAATAAATATTGGTCCATTCAATGAAGCAAATAAAATACTGAGGCTTAGAGGCAAAGCTCTGGTTCTCTAGAAAAGTCTGCTTATTCCCCTAAATAATTATGACAAATGACATGATTTCTGTAAAATAAAAAATGTTAACACAGACCAAGTCTGTAGTCAGACGGTAGTAAGAGTGGATCTCAGTTGACGTACAGAGACAGAAAATGTACAGAAGCTTTGTAGACAGGGTAAGAATCAAGCATGACTTTGAAGAAATCAAGAGAAATTTTATAGAACGAATGGGGGCATTCCAGGCACGTGGCCTAGCTTGTGCCAAGATCTGATGGCTAGAGAAAGGTGAACATGGACAATTGTCCAAGTTGTGACCAGAGCAGATGGTGTGGTCATGAAGGATCCTGGCAGTGATCACTGTTAGCGTGGGCTTCACTGGTGAGAAATCCATAAAGAAGGAAAAGAAGGATATTAGATTTCCTTAAACCCATAAAGAAGGATATTAGGTTTCCTTAACTTCATGAAGGAGGATATTAGATTTCCTTTGGATGTTTGTAAATGCAGAGCTTGTGCTAGATTTTGTGGGGAAGGTGTTCCGAAGGCCCTGCTCTGCTCTCTTCTCTTCCATTCTATAGCAAACAAGGAGAAGCTTCTTCTAGAGAGGCATGTGGGAGGAAGCTGAGCCATTGTCCTCACCCTTCTTTCTCTCACCCAATTAGCTCTCCAGGCAGCCCTAGAAGATGAATATCATAGGGCAGATGTGGATGAGAAAACTGTCCCCTCCAAAGGCGCCATTTGGCCTTGAACATCCAGGAGGAGGAGGAATCTGATCTCCTCGATGGTTCATTGAAGGGCTCTTCCTCCCTCCTTATCTCCCAGACCTCCTTGCTTTCCATGGAACTGTCCTTATTGGTCACTTCTCCGTTCCAGGTACCTATTGCCTGTTGGGTCCCCTGTACCACCCTGTTTCTCTCGCCGTGCTCATTGCTTATGCAGCTAACTACTCTTACAGGATGCCCATAGCTTCCCTTACAGCCCTTATCCCAGGAGCTGCCAAGTCTGTCTGCACCCTGATTTCTCTCCCAAGCTCAGACTTTCATTTCTCAGCATCTGCCGGAAACATCCCACTATCTCTAGGTCACTCTAACATAGCACGATCCAAAACAAAACTCAGTTTCTTCTTGCCCAGCCTGCTCCTCTTTTGCTCCGGGTGCCTGCCTCGCCATTCAAACAGAATGCCTGTTTGCTCTGGATTCCCTCCCACTCACCTCCTATGACTGGTTAATCACCGCCTCTTGCTCATTCTACCTGGACAATGTCTGCTGGATCTCTTCACTTTTCTTGATCACCCCCATGCTAATCTTGACCCTTAACCTCTTTCTTCTGCGTCTGTTTGCTGACTCTTAACTGGTCCTCCCCCCTTTAGTTCTCAGTTCTGTTTTTTCCCTCTGTCTCTCTCTTTCCACTCTATCTTCCTTTTTTGCTGGCAGAGTGGTCATCCTGAAACAAAGTGGGTTATGTCAATTTTGCTTAACAAGTGCTAAGGGCTCCCCCTGGTCTAAGGATTGAGGGCAAGCTCCTGAGTGTGGCTTACAGAGGCTGCCCAGCCCAGCTCTGGTGCTTTCCCAGATGTGTCTTACATCACCTGTTCTCACCTTCCCCTCTGCACAGGTCCCCATCCACACAGAAATACTCTTTGTGCCGCATACACAACTTGATTCCATTCTCTCCTTTTGCAACTGCGACCTTTCCCTGATCTGGCATTCCCTCTTGCCCGACCCACAAACTCCTGACCAAGAATTGTCACATACATGGCCGTTTGCTGCCCTACTCATCCTTCCTAGCACAGCCCGTGGCACCTTGGCAAAGACTTGCCCGTTCCTTTGTCCATGCTTCGATTAGAGTTTGTACAAGGTGATTTATTTCTGTGGTTATCTCGCTTGTACAGCATCTGTCCTATAGAAGGTGAGAGCTGAGTATTTGTCTTCTCAGTCCCAGATCCGAGCACAGAGCCTGGTACTGGGTAGACCCTCAATGAGTATTTAGTGAATGAAGTAGTGAATACATTTTGCATTCTTTTCACATTTTGAATTCCCTCCCACCCTGCAAAAGGTCCCATTTTTCTTTAGAACTTCATCACCGAAGGTTTAACAGTAGAAGTATTCTTATCCCCTCTCCCTACGTTTGCATGGAGGGGTGAGAATTTCCTTGCCTCTGGCGTATGCGTGTATGCGTGTGGTGAGGGAGGGATAGGGGAGAGACACCTCTGGGGCTACATATAATGTGTGTAGCTGGTCTGCCTGAGTAGCACACGAGAGCCATGTAAGCTCTTGGTGGGCTTGGTTGTCCTCAGGAAACCCACTTTCCTCGGAGGCCCTGTACTAAGTTGCCATCACTGTACAGAAGACTGCCCTTTGCTGAGAAGGCCTGCCTATGACCGCGTGTGTGGGTTTAATTGTGGCTTTTTTTGTTTGCTTGTTTTTTGATTCAGGGCAGATACTAGAAAACCCATCTGTTTCTGGGTCTAAGCTTTAGACTCCAATCGGCTTTATCAGACATAAAGCAGATACTTTCATCCCCGTCTGTCTGATTCCTGTGACTGCCTCTTGATTGGTCCCAACTTAGAGCTGGGTGGGGAAGGAATTGGGGACAGAATTGGGACAGGAATATTATTTATTTGCTCCTCCCAAACCCCAGTAATGATCCTATGACTCTACCACGAAGAAATCAGGAGTTTTACTCAAACCCCAGCCATCTGGAGGACTCTTAAGCCACGGAACGATTTTGGAGAGAGATTCTACTTCACAGGGCGAAGGGGTGACTGGGATAGAAACTTGTATGTGGGAAGAGCCCTACACTATTTAAACGAATGAATGAAACGGTTTGTGGGCAACAAGTTACAGATTAAACTCAAGTAACCTGAGGCAAGAGAAGAAATGGATTTTCCGTTTTCATCTATCAGATGGGCAAAGACCAGAAGGTTTAATAATCCACTGTGTTGGAGAGGGTAGGGGAAAATAAACAATCTCATTTGTGGCTGGTAGGCATGTGCTTTGTTAAAATAATCTGTGGAAGGGGCACCTGGGTGGCTCAGTTGGTTAAGCATCCCACTCTTGATTTCGGCTCAGGTCATGATCTCAGGGTTGAGCCTTCCGAGGGCTCTGTTCTCAGCACAGTCTGTTCAGTCTGTTCGTCCCTCTCCCCGTCCTTTAGCTTCTCTCCCTCTCTCTTTCTCAAAAAAAAAAAAAAAAAAAAAAAAAAAAATCTTTGGAAGGCAATTTAGGAGTATCGATTAAAAATACGTGGGCACATGACTTTTGACCCAGCCATTCTGTTTCTAGAAATCTGTACTGTGGATCTACAAACATGCACAATGACTGAGTATTCATTGTCACATCATATACAATAGGACACATTTAGATATTTTCTGATTGTCCAACAGAAAGGAGGGTGCATCCTAATGGGTTATTTTTAGCTGTAAGGAAAGAGGAGCACACGCCTTATATACCAGTATGGGACAGTTTCCCATACTGACAAATGGAAACCATCAAAGTACACAACATTGAGTTCATTATGCTATCATTTAAAAAAAGAGAGCGAGACAAAACGTATTTGCTTGTAGTGCTTTTATCTAGAAATACACAATAGAAGCTGATAACATTGTTTGCCTCTGGGAAGGGGAGCCAGATGGCTGGGAGAACAAGGTGAGGAGGGAGACTTCCCTTTAAACCATTTGTACCTTTTAAATTTTAAACAATGTGAATATTTAATATTTAAATTGTTTCATTAAATTACAAGTCACCCACTCGCACACACATATACACTTTGGTTTTTGTTTTAATTGAAAGGAAAACATTTTCAGGTGCTGGGAAGAAACCAGGCATTAGTTTAGATAACAGTCTCGGGAGGACTGAGGAAGTACGCATTAAAGCAGGCTTAAAGGGATAATTCGGTAGCAGGGTGGACGGTATGCAGGCTCTGAGCTGAAAGTAGATTTGCTTTCTGTGTGATTGTGGGCAACTTATCTCTCTAAGCTTCAGTTTTCCCTTAAAGCAGGGATAAGACCAGTATCTGACTCACAGGATTGCTGTGCAGACAGCCCGAGAGAATGTGGGTATAACCTGTGTAAAGGTGGGTTCCCATGTGGTCCTGTCTTCGCTTTGAATCACATTCAAAAGAGAAAAACAAGTTAACAGAGATGCTTAATCAAAAGCAATTCAAGTGTTTACGGTAGTCTCTTAAGAACATTCCAAGAGGG
This sequence comes from Mustela lutreola, assembly GCF_030435805.1. NCBI lineage: Eukaryota > Metazoa > Chordata > Mammalia > Carnivora > Mustelidae > Mustela > Mustela lutreola. The sequence goes on along the minus strand of NC_081295.1, from coordinate 146,282,150 downwards.
TAATGTATGCCTAAGAAATAGCTATACTTAAAAAAATTTCTCTGCCTTCAATTTGTCCAGCCCTCACTTTCAACACAGAGTAGCTGTGCTTGAAAATTTCTCCTTATTCCACTCTCAACTGCCAAGTAAAACTTCTCGTACTCACTCTGCCGTGTTTTCTTGGAGCCATTCTTTTTTTAATGCCAGGAGTTCTCTTCATTTCAAATATAAATCTTCTTGCCTCTCAGGCTTACAGTATTTTCCCGCAATCTGTGGATTAAGGCCCATGAGCCGACGATATGGGGAAGTGCCAAGTAAACCAAACCAGAATTTTACTAGTGGAAGTGGGGGTGGAGAGACCTAGAAAGGGATGGAAAACAGGCTTTAAAAATATTCTTATATTAATAATTTTTGCCCCCATTACACATGTAAGGAATTTATAAAATTGCCTGGCATATTATAAGCACTCAATAAATTTTGGCTATTAAAATTATTCATACTAACCACTTTTCCACAACCTGATAATACTCACGTTAACATTGACAGAGAGTCTGTTATGTGTCAAGCACTCTTCTAGCATTGTACATGTATTCATGCCCGTAAGCTTTACAACAACACTGTAAACATAGGTCTTTCCATAACCCTTATTTTATAGATGACCTCTAGAGAGGTTCCGTAACATGGAGTGACAAGGTAGGAAGGGGGAGTGTCAGTACTTGAAGCCAAGCTGCCTGACTCTAGTCTCCTGTTGGCCGCCATGTTGGATTACCTCTAAGTCACGTTTTCAATATAATGTACTTATCAGGGACCAAGCCAATTTGACTCTTCTGTCTTGGATGTTTTCTCAGGGTACCCCTCTTCTACTTTCCATAGTCCCTGGGGGTCCCAAGTGAGATATGGGCAAATAATAAGGGTTGTGGACCTCCGTAAGTTCCTGGGAAGACAATTACTCTTGGATATTGAAGGTTTCTGGCTCTGGACCAGAGAAAGCCCCCTGCCAGTGAATTCTTAACGAACATGTTTGATGGTTGTCTTCATTGCCTCCCTACTTACCTGTGTACTAAGGAAAATAATTCCAGTGTAACTAGATCACTAAATGCCCATAACAATTCAGCTTATTCTGGGGGATGTCCCGGAATATTTGCTTCCCAGCTGCTAGTGCAACAAGAACTATAGTCTTGACATATCCATGTATTTTCATTCCTTGCTATCAGGCTGTCCTGGCATTGAATCTATCAATTCAGGGGAAGGAGGAGACCACCCAGAATAAAGAATCTTGGCTTAGCTGTGGGTTTCGTGTTAGAATTGTTATGTGAAAAGTGAGAGAGTCTTCAAATCAATGCTTTGCTGCGAGAGAAAAGTGTTTCCCAAATTCCAAAAAGCTTCCATCTGTATATCAAGAGTAAAACTTGGAGGCCTGAGATAGTGTTATTATTTTGAGCCATGATGGAGGAAAGAGAGAATATGATATAAGGAAAGTTTCTATACTGCTGGAAATAGAAAACCCTTTTGGTTCAGGGAGGTAGAGTTGAAAGGAAGAGAGAGAGAGAAGTCTTAATTTCTTCCTCAGAATTCAAATCTCTTGGCAAAGTGGGCGCTGTCGGAAGTCCAGAAGCGGTAGGTAGTAAACTCATCCTGAATAAGCTGAGGGTGAGTCAACATGAAGGGAGCTGGACTCCCTCTCCATGTTCTGAATTTGAAGGGAGGTCACCTCGCATGGTGCTGCTGGCTCAGGTGGGGCAGCCCTACTCAGAAGGCGGCAGTGTGATGTGTTAGCCAACGTGCTGCAGCTCCATGCTCTGCCCCATGCTGCTGCCACGGTGTGCTTCAGTGGGAGGTGTGGATGAAGCCGAGGGACAGGTTGGTGAGTTTCGCCATGGTGAAGGGCCAAGTTGTGCTGAAGAGGAGGGTTGGAAAGGTGATCGCAAACTGTGTCCTCCTTCCTGCCCCAATTCATATGTTGAAGTCCTAACTCTAGCTACCTGTGGAATATGACCTTATTTGGAGATAGGATCTTGAAATTAAATGGATGGGCCCTAATCCAATATGGCTGATGTCCTTGTAAGAGGAGATTAGGACACAGACACGCACAGATGGATGGATGATGTGAGAACACAGCAAGAAGGTGGCCATCTACCATCCAAGGACTCGGGAGGAACCAACCGTGCTGACACATTGACCTTGGGCTTGTAGCCTCCAGAACTGGAAATACATGTGGGAAAATAGGATTTCTGTTGTTTAAGCCACGCAGTTGGTGTTATTTTGTTAATGGCAGCTCCAGCCAACTAAGACAGCAATATGGATTGTTAAACATTTAGGATAAAACTAATAATCCCAGAGGTCCAGAAGCAAGTTATAGGCATAGTGTAGATCTGAAACCAAGGGAGCAAAATGGGATGGTAGAGAGGCCGGGAGTGCCAGATAAGAGCCCAGGTAGGGCTAGGAGGTGGCTCTAACACATGCTACTCAATTGACTTTTTAGTGAAGTTGCAAGTTCTTCTCCATGATTTCCCCAAACCAATCCAGTGCCAGGAGACCATATAAATCGCTCCTAATTTTCCTAACTTTTCCTCCTATCCATGGAGATTAAGGATACATAGCAGGCAAAAATAGAGTGACACTGAGTTTATTAGTTGTATTCTCTGGGTCCCTATCAAGGGAGGAGGTGTTGGCAGGTGCTGGTGTTCGGCTGGGGAGGGCAGATGGAATGATGGCAGAGGAAGACCCAAATATCTTTATAGACAGTCTTGTTTTCATCTCTTCCTGAGAGGGCAGTTGCTGTGGTCTCTTAGCACCATGACAGATAGTCCCAGACTCACAACACAATGTGATTTATGATATCCATAAATCACAGAGCTAAATGTTATGATTAAATCTCATATTTACAGCTACGAAGTCAAAAGGGGTGGTAATCATTTTTAATGTAAGACTGTGGTTCCTGTGTCAACAATGTATGATTCTGCACAGCCTGGGTCTGGTATGAATGCAGTAGGAAAGTTGAACCTGCACCCACATATCACCCAACGAGACCCGGCTGGGACATGATGAGGCGCAGAGAATGTCCCAGTCACCTTAGCACTTTTCCCCACTGTCCCCACTTCAAGTTGGGAACCATACAGTTAAAGTAAGTATTACGATTGTACAGGGAATGTGGAATTGGATGAGTTATTTGCCAAGAAGGTCGTTCTTACTTTGTTCCAGAAGAAATGACATCTTGAGACATCATTAATTAAAACTTCATCTGTTTTGCCACGATCCCTCTCTTCTTCTGTTTCTTCCCCTTCCCTGTCACATCAGCAATTAGTTCAAACAGGCTGCTGTGATGATGCTGCCATTAATTAATTTCTCTTCACATCAATAGAGACCGGTGGCTAGTGGGGCGTATTAAAAATCAAGAAGACCCCACACATAAGCATTCCATCTGTCCCTGATGCACTGGGTTTCCCTTTAGCCACATTTAGTGTTCACTCTCATGGAAGATGGTGGGCTGACAACCTTGTAAAACTACATCTTTTTTTCTTTGAGTAGCTACAGTATGCGTTTTGTTGTTGTTGTTGTTGTGTTGTTGTTTTTTAAATAATGGAATCTCAATTTGGTTCCCGAGACCCACACGGTATTCTGCTCCCACTTCTAATCTGTGCGAGTGGCTGTGTGAACATAAATACATTGCATTAGGAGCCCTGTGGGGAAAGGACCAGGATCAGACCCACAACTTACTTTTCCCCCTGAAGGGCTCGGGTCAACTTGACAAAGTCCTTAGGGAACGGGGCTGAGCTATGCTAGTACTGAGCTAGATCGGCAGTGGGGGCAAGAAAGGGGAGCTCAGAGGAGCTCAGAGGGTCCCAGCCTTCCTAGGGTCCCTGACCCTGGAAATTAATATTTGAAACAAGGTGTCAAATGATTTGGGCTTGGTTGTCTGACACAGACTATGCGAATAGTAAGGATTTAGGGAAGGCAAGAGGCCCACGAGCCTGAGTTAGGCAAGAAGACTTAGGGATATCAACAGTGAACTTGGCCGCCAAGAGATAAAATCCATCCTCTTGGGTTCATTTGTGAGAGTGAATATGCTGAGCTATTTTTCCCCCCATTCTAAGCCTGAACTGTTGGGTAAGGTTCATACTTCCTTAGGGAATAATCAAGGGCATTGGTCATATCATTTGGCTAAATGGCAGCAAGATATGATCGAATCTTCTGTGTAGGGTGACAGAATTTAATTCCATGTCCTGAGCGAAGCATCATGATGACTCTTGCATCTAATGAACACTTACTCCCCTCCCCCACCCCGCCTCATGCAAATGTCTTTAAATGGACATCTACTGGTTACTTCTCATTTAGCTCTCTGACAGGGAGAGGAAGAGTAATAGTATTCCCCTTACCGCTGGGGCTGAGGTTTAGAAAGAATCTGCTGAACGAGGGAGAAGAAACATTTGTTTTCCAAAGGTGAGAAAACCCAGGACAACAAGAAGAATCCTGAAACGTAAAACTTATTTTCCTCTTAGTGTAGTAATTAAGGTGTTCTTTGTAGGAAACTTACAAAACTCAAACATGTATAGAGAAGAAAATAAGAACCATCTGTATTTTCACAGCCAGGGTATCTGTATTATCAGAGTGGATTTCCTCCATTTATCCATACAATACGAAACTATCAAAAATATTTCTCTAAAATTGGATTGTGGTATGTTTGTGCTTTTGTATTTCACTTTTTTTTTTTGGAACATTATATCAGAAATATAATGGTAAAAATTTTTTAGCACTGCCTCCCTCTCTGGCTTACCTCTCCCCTTGGGTACGTAGTAGGATCGCATTCCCCCCTCCCACTGTTGTAGGTAGGTGGAGCCACGTGACTGATTCTGGCCAATGGGCTGTCATCCTAAGTGAGGTGCCTCGCTTCTGGGTTCAAAGTGCCTCGCGGGATGACCTTGCCTTCTCTTTCCAGCCTGAGAGCTTGGTCTTCATGTCATCTGAGCGTTTGGGGCTCCAGGTGAGTGCATGGAGGGAGCCCCCACCAACCCCTCTGGCCTAATCCCATCTGGATGTGGAGTGTGAACGAGGGAAGTGCTTAAAACCACTGAGTTTTTAAAAAGCTGTTACTGCAGGATGACCCAACCTGTTTCAATGAAGACCCCATTTTCTCATGTCAGGAATTCTCCTGAAAACTGGATTTCTAGCGACGACAGTAATTTTTGCGTTAGATCCATATTCTAAATTTTATTTAGTCATCCCCTATTGTCAGGCATATATTTGTTTCACACTTTTTTTTTTTTTTTAATAGCACAGCTGTGAAAACTCTTAAGTGCTTATCTGATGTATTCTCATGAGAAATTTTTATAAATGGACTAGTTAGGTCAGAAAAATATGAATGTTTTCAAGGCTGTGGATACAAATTGACAAAATTCTCTCCAGAGACGTTTTTTGTTTGCTTTTTTTTGAGTTTACACCTCCTTTGGCAGCCCAGGAGAGTGCCCCCTTTCAATGTTGCCAAAACTGTGCCTTATAAGTTTAAGTACTTTTAAATTTTTTGCGCAATTTTAAACAAAGCAATTGCCATGGATTTGAATAACAATGAGTTGGAGCTGTCTTGAAATGCCCTTTTGCCTACTTGTATGTTTGTGAATGCTGTGAAGGGTAGCCTGACCTACTGGGGCTCTTTTTTTGTCTTTTTCCTGTTGATTTATAACTACTTTACAGCCTAACTCTTAAGATTCTTGTTGATTTAAATATTTTGATATTTTATATAGTTCCAGGGAGCAAAATGAGACAGGTTTGTATGGGATAGATGTTCCCTAAGGAGAGTTAATTATAGCCTTCAGAATGAGGGAAGGAAGAAGAAAAGCCTCTGAGGTGTGCCTGTCCGTCAGGGATGCTCCCTGAAAAGCCATCCGGCATGGGGGAAGAAGGGAGGGGTCTGCCTGGTGCTCTGCGGTGACTCGGGGACACCAAGGGAGAGTGAGCCGTGCAGCAGCATGTCCTGGTGTTGCCAGACACAGATGTCATCCGACCTGACATGAACCCCAGCATTCGAGAAAGTTCTAGGTTTCCACAGGCAAGGCTCTCAAACACCTTAGTGGGGGGATCACGGGATGGCAGGGCATTCTCCTAGAACAAGTCTGTATCGGTGAAGAGCTTCCGTTGAGCGGAGGAGGTGGGACCTGCACAGGAGTTGACTGTCCTGTGTCCCAGGATAGAAAAAGTGCAGGTGTCGTACAGCGCCTGCAGGGGTTGGGGGTGGGGGGTGGGTGGTTGTGGGAGTGGTTTGCTCCTACCTGGGGGGCAGGTGGGAGGGAATGAGGGCACCGGGGCGGTGGTATTTGGCCCGGTCATGCAAGTTGGTAGAGATTAGGTATTCTGAGACATACATATACTAAATATGGAGCATTATTTAAAAAAAAAAAAGATTCCACGTTTATCTGACATCCAAATTGAACCCTGCATCCTGTGTTTGCTGTCATGCTAGAGGCAGATGGGGGTGATGGCTTTCAGGGGGCCCCCATCACTTTGGCCTCTTGAGGATAGGAGGAAAGTGGGAATGGTCTTCTGGGATGTGGGGTCCAGCGCGGGACCCCGGATGCTAGGTCTAAGGGCTGCAGAGATGTTACGGGGATTAAAAATTAGAGAACAAATGTAAAGTCACTTGGTAAATGTTGGTGAAGTGACTTGGTAAGTTGTTATGATTGTGAATCCCTCTTGGGTGTGGCGAGTGGTAAATTTACCTTAGCACCATAAAAAAGTCAATCAGTTAGCCCATGGGCTACACAGAAAATTATTCAAAATAATATTTTTCATTCTTTTTTTAATTTAAAGATTTTATTTATTTATTTGAGAGAGAGAGAGCGAGAATGGGAGAGAGAGAGCATGGGAGGGGAGAGGTCAGAGGGAGAAGAAGGCTCCCTGCTGAGCAGGGAACCCGATGCAGGACTCTATCCTAGGACTCCAGGATCATGACCTGAGCCGAAAGGTGTTGCTTAACCAACTGAGCGGCCACGGAGGCGCCCTCCCCTCCCTCCCCGTTCTTGAAGACATATTGGGATACTTTGTATATAGATGCCTTTCAGAGTTCTTACACTTTTGCTAACTTGATTGATTGATTGAGTTTTGGTATGGACTGCAGTATGGACTGCAGGACTCTCAGCTTCCTTGGAAATCTAGGCCTCAGATTCCCTATTTCCATTGTCTGCATTCTGTTGTTGTATAATAAAGGAAGGAACAGGTTTCCTAGTGTCCTATATTCAAATTCTGGGTCCCCTGAAGGGCCTTTGTCAGCTTTTGTTTTACGGAACTCCACGAGCTTAATCTTTCTCAGATTGTTTCATGACTGTCTGTGGAGTTAGCATTATTCTCTCCAGAAGGGCAGGGACCCTGTTTTGTTCTGCATTCCTTCAGCAGTCGGCTCTGAGGCCTGCAAGTTGCTGGTGTTTGTCATTCAACAAATACTTGATTGATTACGTGGATCACCAAAGGAGCTGAGTCCTTTCCCTGGGACCCCTGCTTCTGTTATCATGTAGGTACTGTATGTGGAATTTGTATAATGAATGTCTGAATTTTCAAATGTGCCAAGGCTCCCCTACTTTCACATATTCCCTTAATTACCGAGCGTGTTCTACATACCAGGCACTGGGCTCGGCCCCGGGATACGAAGATAAACAGAAGTCCTCATCTTCAAGGAACTTGTCGTCAACCGGGGAGATGAAAATCCAGAGAATTAAGTGACAGTGAAATCGTGCTGTCGGGGAAGAATGGGCCGGCTTTGTAAAAACACCTGAACATACGAGGCAGATGAATCACTTGGCCTTCTTCAGACAGATACCCCTTTAATATACGCTCAATGTATAATCTGTGCGGATGTAGAGAAAAGAATTCTCTAGTAATAAAAACTGTTTAGCTTTTTTTTTTTTTTTTTGTTCAAAATCAGAGATTTGTGACAGATATGGAATGTACCAGAATAGTTTAACTTTTTTTGGAACTACAGTTTTTGAAACCAGACAACTTTTTTGGGGAGGCCTACTAAAGTAGTTAGGATTTATATAACAATATGACCCACCTACTCTGGGTAAAGATCATCCTGCCACACACTGCTTGGTTTCAGAGGTTTTTTTGTTTTTTTGTTTTTTTGCAAGTTCCGACTATGACTTAAGGCAAGTGTCTCAGAAATGGCTTCTGTTTGTTTAGAGCAATTTGTCATGTCCAGGACATGACAGGAGTGATAAGCTTGTGATAAGCTTGTGGAGACGTGGAATGGTTCCATTTTGGATTGCTATTTACTTCCATCCTTGTTAATTCATATTTCACCGGTTACCTGAAGAGATGCCTGTGGAACCTGAGGTAACCAGTGATGTTCTAGCAACCCAAGTTTGTTGGTGTCTCGGGCTGATATCCGACGGCTCTGCTCTTCGGGCTGACTGTAGGAGTAGATGTCCCAATGTCAGTCCATGGGGACACAGGGACGTTTCCTCAGGAGAGCAAGTATTGGGGCCCCAACTAGAAAGCTAAATTAAAACTTTACTGCAGCACCAAGAGAGGTGGAGGGGGAGAGACTGTATTCTGGGTTAGGGAATCACATGTGAGAAGACAGGGAAGATGGAAGTGTGTCTGGATCACTCCCAGCAGCCCAGTGTTTCTAGACCATCAGGTGGTTCGAGGTGTTAGGAGACAAAGAAAAGGTGAATGGGAGCCAGAGCCAGACGACAGAAGGCCAAAGAGAGTAGTTTTCCCTTTCAGGCTCAGCCCCACAAAATGAGCTAAAAAAATTTTTTTTAACATAACCTACAAAAATTACCCCCCATTTCATTATGAAAATGAATCTATAGAAAAATTTAAAGAATTTAAAGACTAATACAGTGAATACCAGTATACCCGCCACGAATTTTAAATGAAGCTCTTGCTATATTTGCTTCATTCATTGTCTAAATGTAACCTACGGACCCTGGGGCCTATGGCACAATCTCAAGGTGTCCTTGAGGTTAAAGCAATTTTCATGATAATGCTAAAATGTTTCCTTCCTTCCTTCCTCCCTCCCTCCTTTCTTTCTCTCTCTTTCTTTCTTTCCTGTGTTGGTATTTGTGCTGATGTGGCACGATGAGAGTAGGGAAGACTCTAAAGACTCTGGTGTCTTGGCACGAACCAGGCCCTGGCACCCGCTATGCCAGTAGCCACGGTATTCTTCACTGCCACTTGCCATTGTATAAAAAAATGCGCCCTTCAGTCAAGAGTGTCCTTGAAACATTACAAGTGACTCATTTTATTACATCTCAATTCTTGAGTCCTCTCCTTTAGCATTTTGGGTGAGGACATGAGAAGCGTGCATAAAGCACTCTTGCTTTGATTCAACTGTGAGGACCACCTTGAGGGAAAGGACTTGCATGGTTGTTTGAGTTGCCAGCTGAACTAGCAGCCTTTTTCATGGACCACCAATGTTTATTTGCAAGAAGGACTGTATTCCTAGAGCTGTCTTTTTTTTTTTTTTTTAAAGATTTTATTTATTTACTTGACAGAGATCACAAGTAGGCAGAGAGGCAGGCAGAGAGAGACAGAGAGAGACAGAGAGGAGGAAGCAGACTCCCCACCAAGCAGACAGCCTGATGGGGGCTGGATCCCAGGACCCTGAGATCATGACCTGAGCCGCAGGCAGAGGCTTTAACCCACTGAGCCACCCAGGTGCCCCTCCTAGAGCTGTCTTAACAGATGATCTCAGTGTTGATGGCTTAAAGCAGCAGATCCTTATTTTCTCATCATTCTGGAGGCTGGAAGCCCAAAAACAAGGTGATGGCAGGTCTATGCTCTTTCCGGAGGCTCTGGTGGAGAACCTGCTCTTTGTCCCTTTTAGCTTCTGGTGGTGATGGCATTCGTCGCTTCGGCAGCATCACACCAGTCCCTGCCTCGTCTTCATGTCGCCCTCTCTCCTTCGTGTCTCTGTGTCTTCTCTCTTATAGGGACTCGTCACTGGGTAATCCAGCATCCATCCCCCTCTTCTCAAGCTCCTTAAGTAACATTCACAGGTTGCAGGGACTGGGGAGTGAACAGATCTTTGGTGCAGGGAAGGTATTTTTTCCTGTCTACCACAATGATTGACAGATAAACTATGGTTATTCAGATTTGGGTATTTGCCAAAACTTTTCTTGGAAATGAACAAAGAGAGCCTATTGCTTCAACGAAAGCAACTGATATTTTTGTTACCAATTAGAGAATTTGAGCTTTCAAATGAAAAGTAGAATTCTGGAAAACTCATATGTATTCACCGTTGTAAGCTTTACATTTTCTCAATACTTGAGCTTTACATTTTCTCAATACTTGAAAGCCAAGTTTTAATTATTTTTTTTATGAGACTGGTGGTGAGACGAATGTATAGGATATATATATCACACACACACACACACACACACACACACATATCCCCTTTAATGAAATGTGTCAACATTTGGAAGTTCTACACAACTCCATGAACCAATACTTTCCAAATGGTCAGTGCTTGATGCTATAAAATTATCAGTAGATAAAAGGGCCATTCAAAGTACAAGACAGATCAATGAGTTTTCATATAACAGAATCTGAAAAATTTATTGATAAATTTTCAGATTCTATCTTGCAACCAACTTTTAAGAAACTATCACTTTTCCAGTTTGGAACAGGATGAAAAAGCAAGGTCCACGGTAATCTGAAAAGAATTATAATTCTTCTCCCTTAATCCAGGTAATGTCTAGATTTTCTTCTAATGCTTCAACCAAAACAACCTATCATAAAAGATTGAATGTAGGGACACCTGCATAGCTCAGTCAGTTAAGCGTCTGAGTCTGGGTTTCAACTCAGGTCATGATCTCAGGGTCCTGGGATCGAGTCCCACACTGGGCTCCTTGCTCAGCGGGGAGCCTGCTTCTTCCTCTGCCTGCTGCTTCCCCTGCTTATTCTCCCTCCCTCTCTCTCTCATAATTAAGTAAATAAAACCTTAAAGAAAAAAATTGAATGCAGAAGCAGGAGAACCTAGCTGTCTTCTAGTCAGATAGACATTAAAGAAGATTTGCAAAAATCGAAAGCACCACCACTGTTCTTATTGTTATTTTTTTGTTGTTTTGGCAAATAGAGTTGTTTTTCATAAAATATATATATTTTTGTGGTAACACATAATCATTTTTCAGAAATGATTAATATATATATATATCATATATATATATGTGTGTGTGTGTGTTTTTAGCCCCAGGGGTACAGGTCTATGAATCCTCAGGCTTATACACTTCACAGCAGTCACCATAGCACATACCCTCCCCAATGTCCATAACCCAACCACCCTCTCCCTACCCTGCTTCCCGCTGGCAACCCTCAGTTTGTTTTGTGATATTAGGAGTCTCTTTGATTACCAAATATTTAAATGTGTTTCTGATTTAATTTATCTTATGGGAAATTGGTAGATAAAACCCAGAAGATAAAAACTCCTTGGGTTCCTTACTAATTTTTTTTTTTTTAAAGATTTATTTATTTGACAGAGAGAAATCACAAGTAGACAGAGAGGCAGCCAGAGAGAGAGAGAGGGAAGCAGGCTCCCTGCTGAGCAGAGAGCCCAATGCGGGACTCGATCCCAGGACCCTGAGATCATGACCTGAGCCGAAGGCAGCGGCTTAATCCACTGAGCCACCCAGGCGCCCCTTACTAATTTTTTTTAAATTAATTTATTTATTTTCAGCATAACAGTATTCATTGTTTTAAGTGTGTAAAAGGGTCCTGAAACCAGGATGCTCGGGAGCTGCTGTTCTAGGAGGTTGAACAGAGGAGTGGAGGTTGAGGGTATAGGACTTGAAGGATTCTGAGTAAGGGTGAGGGAATTCCATATGTGCTAAAGGGCAGGGACAAGGAGTGATGCGTAGAAAGGGCATAGCATATTGGGGGAAGGTCAAAGCAGGCTGGTTTGGCAGGAGCAAAGCATTATGGGTGTGATGCCATGGGAAACCCAAGGTGCAGGGTGGGGTGAAAGCAGGCCATGAAGGACTGCAGGATTCATCGGGAGGCAGTGGGAAAGCATTGAGGATTCTGCAAGTGGGGATGCCTACTGGACGGTGCTGCTCAGGAGGGGGACTTGAGGCAGAGCATCTGTCCCCAAATTGTTGTCATGGTTCAGGCTGGAAGCAATGAGGACCACACCCAAGTCAGTGGAGGAGAACTGAAAACGTAAAAGATTGAAAACACGGGGCAGACATTTTACAGATACCCCCCCCCCCCCCGCCCCGGTATCCATGATATACAATGATAAAATGAGTGAAAGCAAGGAGACAAAGATAAAGTCATTGTTATGTCCTACATAAAAGCAGTAACATGACATCTGAAGCTGTCTTTTCAACTGTCAGATGAAAAGATTTCCATTCATTCCCCGCCCTTCTGTCTTCTTTAATTTTACCGACTAATTTTGTTAAATGCAGATTGGTTTGTGAAATTCTTGGAGAGGACCAGAGTCCCCCTCTTCAGAATAATCAGCAAAATGTTATCCTTGATCACTCAGTGGCATTTACATCAGAATTTAGAAGTTATGCTCTGGTCTAGAGGGCTGGAAGAGCCAGGTCTGTTTACTGAAGGAGAAAGGAATTTTTTAGAAAAGAATGCACCCCGAAGGAAGAAAAGTGGGTTCCAATGCTTCCAGAAAAGTGGAGGCCACGTATTTGGTCTGGGGACATGACTGAGGACCATAGGGTGGGCCTTGCCCCATCATTCTCCAATTTTCAGTTGATGGCTTGTGCCAAAGCCTTCTTGGTGACCAGCCACCTCCTAATTATATTCTGTCTGACAGACTGTACTTTCCTCAAAACTGTCTTATCTTTTGGCTCCCAGGCCATCACTTTCTCTTGGTTCTCTTGTTATCTCAGAGTATTTTTGATATCCCTCCAGGATTCTTTCCTCTGGACCCCTTCATCTTTTGACGTTTCTCAGAATTCTGCCCTTGATTTTCTTTCATCCTATATTCTCTTCCTAAGTGATTTCACCCACTTCATGCTATCACGACTAGAACATCAATTCCACGTGGGTTGAAGATTTCTCTTCCTCCCAGATGCATTCCCCGCCCCTAGCAGAGTACCCATCGTGTTGTGGGTGTTCATGAAATATTCAACGAAGGAACGAATCGCCATGCACAGGGAAAATCTAAATGTAACCCTAAGAAAACCTGGACACCTTGAGTCCAGTTTAATGTAGTGAACATTCAAAAGAAACCTACATTCGATTTGAGGAAAAAGCATTTGTAAGTGCAGATTGGCTGGAGCTATTCTGGAAGTCAATCTGTTAAATTTTAGTTGAAGTAAGTACCTGTACACACCAGGGCTCCAAATCTAATCATGTCCCTGGTTATGGAGTCTAGGAAGAAAAAAATCTCAATCTGGGTGCCTACAAGAACAGAAACGAGGATGTTTGTTCTAGCGTTATTTGTGGTAGAGAGCGTTGAAGGCAATCTAGGTGTCCTTCCTTGGGGAATGTGACATAAATGTGGCAGAAGAAGAAAGGGGACACTGTGAAGCATCTGGAAACAAATACGTAAACACAGAGGCATGCATCAACCTTGAAAATGTTGTGCTATGGAATGAGGTAAGGAACAGAACAATATCTATTATTCAATGTCACTTATGGAAATTAAAAATATGTGCAGAGAGCCACAGGAGATAGTCTATGTCTGCAGCTGGTTCCTGGCTACATGGGTGTACACATGTGTATCAAGTCAACACGTTGTATCATTAAGGTATTGCCCTTTGCCAGACATGGTTGTATCTCAAAAAACAAAACAAAACAAAACAAAAAAACCAACCTATGCACACAAAATAAGATGCATTATATATGAACACTTATCAAAATGTAAGGCTACCCATCAGACACTTTAGAAAGCTGCTTGTTGTGGGATGGATGGGAATACAAGGGAATGCATGAAATAGCTCATTTAAAAAAATCATGGGGTGCCTGGTTGGCTTAGCCTGTTGAGCGTTGGTCTCTTAATTTCGGCTCAGGTCAGGATCTCAGACTCGGGAGATGGAGCCTCATCTCTCTCTCCCTGTCCTTCCCCCTCTGCTGGCCCACGCATGTGCTCTCTCTCCCTCTAAACAAAACAAAACAAAACAAAACAAAACAAAACAAAAATGGGGCTTTGCATGAGCCAGTGACGATAATGTACTGTGAACTTACAAGTTTCCTCCATGTATCAGTCTATCTATAGAGTTGTCTACACTCGTGATGTCTCCTATGACACATCTATGTGAATGGTTCCCCAAATATTATTCAAAGTCTTCCTGGACCCCAATTCAACATCTCCAAATGCCTTGTAGGTGCCTTTGTCTGGGTGCTTCTGTTTTTGCATCTTCAGCACTAAACAGACCCCTTTAGCTTCCTTCAGAAATGACCTTTCCCAGCATATTGAAATCCTAGCGTCTAAAGGAATCTCTGTGCCTGTCCAGATGTTTTAGATTGGCGTTTGGGGTGAATAGCATTGGCCTTCCCTGGAGGCTTGTTAGAAGTGCAGAGTCTGAGGAACCACCCCAGACTCACTGGCTCACAACTTTCATTTTAACAAGGTCCCAAGAGATTCATGTGCACGTTCAAGTTTGAGAAGCACCTGCTGTATTTCTTGTTTATTTTGTTAGTTTTGCCCAGATGGTTGGGTAGAAATAAGTGGAGGCCCCTTCCAGGAGTACCCAAGTGAGGTTAAAAACATGCTCCCTTCACTCTTTGTGAGAGTCTGTCTGTCTGTCTGTCTTGCCAGGGTCTGTTCAATGGAGGGGAAGGCATCCCGAGTTCTAGCCTCTTCTTTGCTGAGTGACCTTGAAGGGGCCAATCTTCATTATGCATTTCAACAGCACTCTGTATTAGCAAAGCACTCCACCATCAATTTATTAGTGATTCTCTCAAAGTCTTTGCATCATCTTTCCAAGCCATAAATCGTGGTGGATTTTCTTTGTAAGCCATAAGTGGTTATGCATTGTAAACAAATGGGTTGAAAGGTAACATAGCAGAAGCGTGTTTCATCAATTTCCCTTCATCCACCGTCCATGCATCACTTAAGGAAGAACCAAGTGCTCCCTGGCTGAATTGTGTATCTAGAACATAACCCTAAACAGAGAAGTACTTTATGTTACACAATAGAAACTATTAGGCTAATAACTCTGGGTAGGTTTGACAAGGTGGTCTGTCAGTCCCATGAAACTGGAATAACGGAAGTCCAGCCTCAAGAAAATTAAGCTAATGCCTCCCGACCTCGACTGTACGCTTATCACTGCTGAGCTACTGTGTCTGCACAGAGAGGAGGTGTTTTCTGCATTATTTGGAAGCTGCCTCAGTTAGAGCTGGACATCAAACAAATTCATGTGTATGTCGTCTGATTTTTCTCCTGTGTAAACTGATTCTTTTTATTTATTTTTATTTTTTAAATTTTTTTTTTTTTTTTTTTTTTGGGTAAACTGATTCTTGTAGCAGGTTCCTCCTTGCTCAGAGTGAGAGCAGAGGGCAACTGTAAAATGCCCTCTCCATCTGCATGCATCTGGATTCTCTCGAAACTCTACATCTCTCTGTCTTGCTTTTCTGCAGTTCTATGCCTGGTACTTTGGCTTCATGTTTCAAACTTCCCCTTGAGTCCAGAGACTTCCTTTTTCAGAGAGACAGGCTGCAGTTCCCTATCACTTTATATCCACAACCTCATAAGAGCCTCCCCTCCGCCCATACACAAACAGGGCCTCCCTTTACTCCCCAGCCCCAGGTGGACACCACAACCAGTCCTGATTCGACCTCTCTCCCAGCAAGGTCGGATGTCCCCTCTTCATGCACGTCATGGTCAGACCTCTTAGGTGCACCCAAGATAAGAAACAAAATGTGCAGACTTCTGATTTCAGGGCCAACTCGTCAATTTCTGGGATGGCGATGCTCTGAAAATCAATGTTTTGATTATGTTTGATTATATTTCCCAGAATAAGACGATTTCTAGACAGAATAAAGAAGCAGCAACTGCTGGCCCACTGAGAAACCTACATATTTATCATTAAAAAAAAAAAAAAAAAAGAGTCAGCTGTGATACAGGTGAGAAAGCTAGTTTCAGTGTCTAATACAACTGAGCAGAGGGTGGCTGAGAAAAGGAAGAGCGTGAGTGAGACAGAGCCAGGCATCCAAGAACCTGCTGACCCCACCAGAATTTCCTGAGCACGGTGCCAGCCCTTAGTGGGGGAGAGCAATTATTTTAAGAACATCTATTTAAGGGTAACATTGTCATTATCCTTTTAATGGTGCTGCTCCACAGTCCAGTTAAAGTAGTCCTTAAAAAATAAAAAAAATGCTCTTTTTGCCAATACAATCAAGGCATTTTGGAGAGGCAGATGTTGTTAGTTCAGCTTATAAAGGCTTTTTCTCACCGTTTTAGAAAACATTTTTTGCAAGTGTGGTATGGTGCGGCAACACATCCAATATAGGCGTGCACAACCACATGATTGTACTCTAGCAGGTCTAGGAGGAAATGCACACACATGCGTGCACACGCATGCGTGCACACACGTACGCGCGTACATACAGACACACACACACACACCCCAATGCAAAACAGCGCTTCCTCTAAGATCCAAGCAAATCTGTTTCACATCAGTAGAGAGTAAGTGGAAAATTACTGTGCTTTCCAAATAATAAGGGAAGAGATAAATTTGGGGAAGCTAACAGGAAGTTTTTCTACAT
This sequence comes from Mustela lutreola, assembly GCF_030435805.1. NCBI lineage: Eukaryota > Metazoa > Chordata > Mammalia > Carnivora > Mustelidae > Mustela > Mustela lutreola. The sequence continues at coordinate 146,265,509 of NC_081295.1, read as the reverse complement.
GCAATAAATCAGTTGCCTTCTAAGTGGCTTACCTCATCCTTCTCTTTGTCTGCACGGGGCAACTACATTCGCCCGACACCAGGTGATTTCGCCCGACACCAGGTGATCCCAAAGTTTAGCTAATTAAAGGAACTTGAGGAGGGAGCTGGAGAAGCAGGAGTAGAAGCTAGAACAGGTTACAATGTTTAGGACTTGTCCAGCCATCACTTGAAATCCAAAACGAACTCACAGAATAGGATTCCTGAAAACAGCGGGAGTCTGAAGGCCAGGGTCCCTTCAGAGACTTTGCTGCGTGTCTGCCGTTGAGAAGCCCGGAAGCCCAGAAATGGTATCTCTCTGGCAATATGCAAAGGCTCCTATTTAACATTTAAGTAGGGCTGATATGAGCAAAATAGAGAAGTGGTAGGAAGATTGCAGAAGTATTTGCCCTGGAACTTAGGACCAGCAGATCAATCCCAATTTGGGGGCACACTTGAAGATGGGGTTTGTTCTACCCAGATCCCGATGACTCTGTTGCTGTGGACACAGCAAGGACACCCTTGTGATCAGGGTTATACCTTTGCTTCCTGGACTGGAATTTCAATTGTGTTGAAAAACAAAACCCTTCTCCTTACTGCAAACCACGATGTAAAGGAGCCATGTGGTTTGTTAGCAACTACTCTGTACATGACCTTCAGTGACTCACTCTAATTTGGGCTTAGATTCTTCAGCCCTAAGAGGAAGGGCTACAGTGAGTGATCTCTGATACCTATACCTTCAGGCTTTAATGCTCTGTAAGACTATGAGTGCAGTAAACAGTCCGCCTGTTTATGGAAGTTTAAGTCAAATCAGGGAGACAATGCAAGCACACAATGACAGTTGTCAGTGCACAGCCACGTATGTTAGATGTCAGCTGAGTGACACAGGTGTTCATTTAATGGCCAAGATGTTCTGCCCACGAAGCAAACCCTGCTGTGACCTTCATCCTCCTCGAAATGTGTACGCCTTACCTCGCTCCTGCCTCTCATGGCAAAATTTCTAGAATGATTAGTCTTCATGTACTGTCTATGACCTCATATTTCATTCAGTTCTCAACACACTGAAATCTGGCTTCATTTCCCCAGCTCCTCGACAACTGTTTGCTACCAAGGTCACCGTCAATATCCAACTTGCCAAATCCCATAGATTCTGGTCTCCTCATCTTTCTTGACTTCTCTGTTTTATACCATAGATAAGTTCTTCTTAAACTTGTCTCCTCCCCTTATTCCCAAGTTTCCATTCTCCCTGGTTCTCCCCTTTCCTCGGCTTCTTCTATTTCTTTTATGGGCATCTCCCCACTGCCCGCTCTTGAAGACCATGTGGCTTCAAGCTCTGTTCTTGGCGCCTGCTGCATCCCGCCTTCTCTGGACAAAAATCGTGCAATTCCCCACAAATGCTGCTGGCTCCCGTCTGTCTCTCTGACACTCACAGTATCCCCCAAATTGCATCCCAAATCCAACTTACAGCTTTCCCCCCAACATATGTATCACCATCCAAAAGTCAGTTCCTAACTGTTGCTCAAGGTATCTCACCCTGCTCCTCGTGTATAATCTACTGTGGAGAGCTGTCATTTCTACCATCTGCTTGTCCCCTCGTCTACTTTCTGCCTATCCCTGCCCTGGTCCAGGCCCTGGTCATCTGTCTCTGGAACTTTGGCAATAGCCCCCTGACCGTCCCCCTGAGCCTTTGAGTCTCTCTCTCTTGCACATCATTCTCCCCACTGACACCGCTGACGCCAGTGGACTCTTTCTCACCCTCAAATGGGATCATGTTGAACATTCTTCGCTGTAGTCAACTCTAGCTGATGTGTGTAGGAGTCTTGTCTGCAACTTACCATGAAATCCATAAAAGGAAAAAAAAGATGGATTGCTAGATGGATCAAGAGACTGATCGCGGTGCGGTAGAGTTTCGTTTTTGTTTTGCATTGTTAATAAATGCTAAGCAAATGCATATATTGTCTTAGGATGGCGTTCAAGTTTCCCAAGGACTGGACGTCATAATATACTTCTATGTCCCTCATCGCTCCTAATGCAGGAATGGGTCAGAGGAACTTCTTTGCCCATATTTTGGCAGAAACTAATGGAGGATATGGGAGACTGGGCTCAGTAGGTTAAGCGTCTGCCTTTGGCTCATGTCATGATCTCAGGGTCTTAGGATTGAGTCCCACGTCAGAGTCCCTGCTCAGCAGGGAACTTGCTTCTCCCTCTCCCTCTGCTGTTCCCCCTGCTTGTGCACTCTCTCTCTGTCTCTCTGTCAAATAAATACATAAATTCTTAAAAAAAAAAAAAAAGAAACTAAAGGAGGTTATCATTTCTACTTAGCCCTTTGTCTAAGCTCAAAGTAATGATAAGGAATACTACAGAAAAAATCAAGATGTATAAGAAGAACATATCTATACCTTCACTTATATATATTTCAAAAATCATTGGTTGAAAAATGCTTTTTGAGGCATTAAGAGTTCATCTACCTACCAGAAAGTTGGTCTCCCCTCTCTGTTTTTCTTTACACAAGAGATTAAAACAGAAGTAATCTTGAGGCAATTTTCATTTTGGAGAAAGTACAATGACAGATTATTTTGTCAATAGTAAGCTGTTAACATTGAATTGTGTAGGTGTTTAAAAGGAATTCACTGGAGCCCCACTATGAAGCACTATTAGAGTTCCGTGCTTTGGAATCGACTACGAGACTATTTCCTAATAAGGCCTCTTTAAAAAAATTTTTGATTTTGTTTTATTTAAATTCAATTAATAAGATATAGTGTATTCCTGCTTTCAGAGGTAGAGTTCAGAGATGCATCAGTAGAGGACCCAGCGCTCATTCCATCCCGTGCCCTCCTTACTGCCCGTCACCCAGTTATCCCATCCGCCCGCCCACCTCCCCTCCAGCAACCCTCTTTGTTTCCTGTAGTTAAGAGTCTCTTATGGTTGTCTCCCTCTCTGATTTCATCTTATTTTTTCTTCCCTCCCCCTGTGCTCCTCTGTTTTGTTTCTTAAATTCCACATACGAGTGAAATCATATGATAATTATCTTTTTCTGACTGACTTATTTCGCCTACCAAGCCCTTTCTGCCTCTTCAATAAATACACACCTTTGGATGGTGTTGAATACACCCTTCTATATAAAACCCTCTTCTTTAGAGAACGGTACTGTGGTGAAGACCCGGGAAAGTTACGCATTTCTTTTGCAAATAACACAATGCTAGGGATATTTATAATATCTAAAAATAAGAAAGGATTTATTTCGCATTGCACACGTTGGCTGTAATCTGGAACTCTTTTGTCACAAGAAATCGGAACCAAGCATATCCTAGTTCCAAGCATAATTTGGCATTATTTTATTTTATGTGGTTCCAATTTCTTGGAGTGAAATAAGTCCAATTTGTTTTTCATGAATCCAATTCAGGGTAATCTTTCCAACAGAGTTTGGCATCGGGAAGAACGCTGAGGAATGTATGTGGTTAGGGGTGTTGCAAAAGGGGAATTGGTCATTAGTGCTGAATTCCTACTAGTGAATTCTCTGTGGATTTGCAAATAATTTTTCCTCACAACCTGACTTCCAGCTACCTTGTTAACTTTACACAAACTCCTTCTTCAGGTATCTGAAAAACATAAGCCAAAAACCAGAATCCAAAACAAGATAACCTTTCCCCCCATTTTTGGTGTCGGCATAAAATATATACTGTAGGAACTTGAGAGGAGAGCTATTAAGCAAGTCTTCTTCTGAGGATATAGACAAAGATGTACTTTTACCAAATGTCAAAATTATGTTGTCAGATTTGATGTGCAAGCCACAAAAATGAATTTATTGCATAGATTTCCATGGTAGCAGTTCTCTGGGGGAAGGAGTATATTTGGTTAGGGAAATAGTTTGCAATCAAAGTATTATTGCTTTGGGGGCAAGGAGGGTGCCATTCAGAATAAGACAGCAGCAAAACATGCTGATAACATTTTAGTTACTTATCACACTGTTAATAGAAAGATACGTGTGATTAAGTATCAACCATAGTTTACATTCTAACTATTAGAAACTGTGGCATTGGGGCGCCTGGGTGGCTCAGTGGGTTAAGCCACTGCCTTCGGCTCAGGTCATGATCTCAGGGTCCTGGGATCGAGGCCCGCATCGGGCTCTCTGCTCAGCAGGGAGTCTGCTTCCCTCTCTCTCTCTCTGCCTGCCTCTCCATCTACTTGTGATTTCTCTCTGTCAAATAAATAAATAAAATCTTTAAAAAAAATAAAAATAAAAAAAGAAATAAAGAATTAAAAAAAAAAAAAGAAACTGTGGCATTAGATGTGGGGACGTGGAAGAGTTTTGTAGGAACAAAGCAAAAGCAAAAGCGTTCATGGATCTTCTGGAAAATTCACTCTGTCACTTGTGTCTGAGGAACAGTGACCTGAGAATGTTGCTAACTACTCTTCCACTCTGATTAAAACTACTAGTTTTTAACTGGGGCATTTTTGACCAGACTACTTAAACTAGAACAACCCCAATCTGACTTCTGGCTAACATGTCTATTGCTTCCATAACATTGTGCAAAGAGCGTAGACTTTGCATTGAATAGAGCTGGGATTACCCAGCTCTTCCACTCACAATCTGGACGGTGCGGGATAAATGACTTGATGCTTGGAGGCCTCAGTCTTTTCATCTGTGTAAAGGGTGTACTAACTCTTAGCTTTTAAATGTTACTGAAGATTTCGTAGCATATTGTTTAGTAGGTTCTCGATAAAGAAGAGCCCTTATTGCTGTGGTAATAGCAGCAGATTTGCTTTTGTTCTTAGGGCGATGGCGGCAGTTCCCCCAAAGGACGTAGAAGTGGGTACAGAATTTGAGGGGCATAATTTTGTCATGAAAACCAAACCCGTTTTGACGTTCCCTCCTAGTCTCCGCAGAGCAGATCCTCCTAGAAACTGCTCTTTCTTGGGTTATGCTGTTTCTGTCCCCACTGCAGGAGGACACCAGGGCCACTATTTAAAATATTAAAATATTCCTGGGCGACTGGGTAGCTCAGTTTAGCATCTGTCTTCGTGGTCCTGGGGTCCTGGGATCGAGTCCCGCATCGGACTCCCTGCTCAGCGGAGAGCCTGCTTCTCCCTCTGCCTCTGTCTGCTGCTCCCCCTGCTTATGCTCACTCTTCTGTCTCTCTCTCTCAAACAAATAAGTAAAATCTTTAAAATAAAATAAAATACAATAAAATACTAAAATACTCCTGAGTGGCGCAGTGGATAACATTTGTCTCAGGTCCCCTGAGTGGACTCATCCCGCTGCCATGGTTATCATTAGTAACCGATTATTCAAACGCTCTTCCGGGTGTCGCCATGAGGTGTTTTGTGGATGTGGCTAACACTCATTGTCAATTGGCTGTGAGGACAGGAGATTCCCCTGGATCATGTGGGTGGGCTTTGTCCAATCAGTTGAAAGCCTGAAGTGTGAAAACAGGTTTTTCCAGAGAAGAACTTCTGCTTGCGACATCAGCATCAACTCCTGCTTGCTGGCCTGTCCTACTGATTTTGACCTTGTCAGCCAGGGTAATTGCCGGAGCCAATTCCTTAAAATCTCAATCTCTGTGTCTGTCTGCAGCCAGCTCTCTCTCTTGCTGTCTTTCTCTCTCTCTGTGTGTATATGTATTCACATGTGCCGCAGTGCCCAGTACAAGGTATACATAGTATATACGTACATATATATGCCTGTGTATGTATATCCTACTACTTCTGTGATTCTGGAGAATCTTGAGTAATATACTCCCTTGCTGTCTTTTCCCCCGAGATCTTTCCAGGAGCCAGAAGGGCAAGGGTTAAAGTCTGCTCCCCATGAATCCAGCTGGGGACCTTGCTCTGTCCGGATTGGTCAGTTTCCAGGCTGCACTGGTTGCTACATCTTTTGAAACCACTCTTGACTCCCTGAGTGTGTCTTGCCCGAGGAAGGCACATAGAAGGCAAAGCTTCTGGAAGCTGGATTTCCTCTTCCCCGAAGCTTCTCTTGGTGGTCTGTCCATCATCCCAGCCCCGGTGTTCTTTACCTTTCCATGTCAAGGAGGTTTCAATTTTTGCAGAAGAAATTGCGCTGCTGATAAACATTCGCTATGGAAAGGTTTTCTTTCAAACCCAAGGGAAGGAACAAGATAATTTCCCCTGGTTCGGGAAAGTCAGAGCAGAATAAAGCTACTTGAAATATGAGCTTGATAAAAATAATATTGTCAGGATGAAATAAAAATGAGGACTTGGAGACAGTTTCATTCAAACTCACTTGATCACATATAATAAAGGCAAGAGAAAGCGGGTCGCGGCGGGGGGAGGATTTTAACACGCTGCCTTGAATCAAGCCCAGCTCTATGCTCGTAGTTCTGGCTTTCTCTGGCAGAAATTTGGAAGAATCACGCGGGCAAGGACTGTTAGTTGATCTCAGGGGTCTGGGTGGACAAAGGAATCTGCTGGGTCCCCAGTTAGAAGCAATTCTCTGAATTCAGGTTAACTTTGCTCTTTCCTGCCCTCACAAACAAAAACCCATGACTAATCTGTGCTGGTAGAGTCAGTCCCTAGAAGGTGGGACACTGATACAGATAAAATCTGCAGGAGCCCGAAGGCCAGTTTAGAGGGTATAGGAAGGACATATTTCTGGTAATGTTCACATCACCATCACTCTGAGAGCTCCTTTATATCAGAAGGGAGAAATTCAGTGTTTATTTTTAAAAAATATTTATTTATTTGAGAGAGAGAGAGAGAGAGAGCGTGCACGTGAGTGCATGGCAGTGAGGGGCAGAGAGAGAGGGAGGGAGAGAATCTCAAGCAGGCTCCAAGCTCAGCCAGACCCAGGCGTGGGGCTCGATCTCTGAACCCTCAGATCATCACCTGAGCTGAAATCGAAAGTCGGACGCTTCACCGAATGAGCCAACCAGGAGCTCCCGATGTTTTTTTAAGGGTGCGCCTTATAGTGTCTGGAAATCTGCAATGAATGCCATTTTGTTCCCCACATTCATCCCGGTGGGATCCAGCTGTTTAGATCTGATATGTGAACTGACCTCGTAGGTTTTGCAGCCATGCTCTGTGTCCCCTCTTTATCACAGAATATTCCCGGGCACACGGTCACTGTTTTCCTTTCACCCCGGCCATGGGTGCTCCCAGGCCTTGGAGGCTCCATGTCTGGTTCCCAGCAGATTCCCACATATCTCTCCCAGGCTGCCCCCTGGTACCCCTGGTATCTGGGAGCACCCCTTGGCCCCTTCTCTGGGCCCTCTGCCCTGTGCTGCAGAGACGGTCCTCCCGTTTGACAAGGACTCCCTCCTTGAGTAAACTTTAGTCAGGCTTCTTTGAACCCTCTTCTTGGCCAGACCTTGACCTTGGCCTGCTGAGCCCAGTTGAGTGAGACCCCCCCCCCCCAAACTCTTGGTATCTAGTCAAGCTCCTCCTAGTGATTGTTCAAGCGCTGACCCCTCACTCACCCATGAGCCATGAATCTCCAGGGGCCTTTGCCACGTGGAGAGTCAGGCTCGACTCTGTACTGCAGGCTCCCTCCTCCAGCACAGCAGCTTGAAAACAATCTACCTTGCCTTTTTAAAACAATGGTGGGGCCAAGACAGTAATGGTGCTACACCTTTCAAAAGATGTAGCAACCAGTGTAGCCTGGAAACAGACAGTGCCCTCTGGTACTGTCCCCAAGTCCAAAGCCCACTCCTTTTCTATCTGTGGCCCAACGTGGTAGACAAGGGGGGCATTTCATTTCCTTAGGAAAAAAAGGCCACCTCTACCCGCAAGGCGAGTCTAACTTCCAAGAGGAGCCAACCTTCTCAGGGACGTGTTGGTATCCACACGGCAACTCCCGGTCTGGCCCCTCCCGGAGCCCCAAGGGACTGGCTTTGCCATCTGCCTTCATACTCCCTACGGTGCCTGGCACACTGGCCCTCCCTACACTCCCTCCTTCTGCCTACTGTAGGGCCCTGCTCCGGCTCTCACCAGCCCATACCTATCCTATTACAGTGGCCTCCAGACTTGTCATCCTCACATCTGCCCTCTGTGGAGTCATCCCTCTGTAATGAGGGCCTCATGATTCCTTCCCGGATTCTCCTTAATGGCTCCCTGTTGCTCATATCGCTGAGCCCTGCACGTGGCCCTCAGCCATTCTCCATGTAATTCCTGCTGCCTTTCAGTAACAGCCCTGAGTGCCTTGTCCTCCCTGGGACTCCCAGTGCCCTGCCGTGTGGCGTGGAATAGCCAAGGGGATCCTAGACCTTATTAAGAGTCAGGGAAACTTACAGAAGAAATACGAGACATCCTTTTCTGACCTTAGAGGTGTAAAATGGGTATATTCTTATGTGGGTGAAATGACACTTGAGGAAAGAGGAAAAGGTCTTTTGGCCCCTGGGTCTGTGCTTGAAATTTCCAAGGCAGCCCTAATGGGGAAGGAAGCGCCAACCAGGAGGCAGCTGGGAATTGCGCCATTGCTTCGAACCCTGACATCTTGTTCAGCAATTCCCTTTCTGTTCTCCTGCCTTTGGTATTACCTGATCGTCCCTCAGGTTCTTCTACTGAGCGAGGAGAAGGGAGAGCTGGTTGACTTTGGGTCCACAATCACCATCCACTCGGTTTCCTCCCAAAGTGGACTTGATGAGAAATCAACGGGTCAACCGTTATTTACAATTTTGAACATTCTGGGTGTGAGGGCCGAGGCAGCTGGGGGCTGGCTGAGACGGCGACCACTTGCGTGATTTCTGGTCCCCGACAGGCTGCTCTGAGTCTCTAGACTCTGGTGTTGGGAAACTTCGACTCCACAAGAGATAAACACTTCTGTCTTTTTATTTCGATTTCTTCTCTTTCCTTATGGCCCTGTCCAGGGTTTGAAGTCTCATGCTCCTTGTTCAGCTGGAACGTTTCTGGATGTCTTACCCATTAACCGTGACCCTCTTTCCTTCTGAGCTTGCGGCTTGAGGACATGTGTATTTCTCTCTCTGTCTCTCTCTCTCTCTTTTTCCTTCTCCCCTGGGTCCTCCCTCTTTTTCTGGTGCATTGTCATCTCTGGTTAGCTGCCATAGTTAGAAAATCACTCTGTTTCCATTTCTTTATCTGCGGACAGTTTCACTAAGCTTTCATTGTGCTGTGTGCTGGGGATCAAGAAAAATGAGGCAAAATTCTTACTCCTGAGTCCAACAGTAGAAAGCAATAGAAATCAGGAGAATAAAACCATGGAAGTTGGAACATATGCACAAAGGAGGAAGCAATTCTCTCTGCCTGGGGCATTAAGGGAGCCTTCCTAGAGGGGGTAACTTTGACCCCATTCAATTCAGGTTCATCCTGATAGAGACACCAAGAGGCTAGTGTATGCACACCCCCAGCCCAAGCCAGTTGAGAAGGGTCCATGCCAAGCAATTATCAGCACACTAATTACTGGCATGCCCCCTCCCTGATCGTACTCTAACTCTGACAGTGGCGGGAGTAAGATGAAAAAGCTCGGACATGGTGGGTTTGGAGATTCTCCTTCTTGAGTGTGATCTCAGGCCAGAGCAAGGGGTTCCGCCTCAAGTTTCAAGCGTGGAGATCCTCAGGGCCTCACGGTCTCTCCTTCCCCCAGGGCTCCTGTGCCCTGTCCCGGCCCAGGCACATGGGATTGGGACCCTTCTTTTGGCACCCATGTGAATTTGTGCTCCTCTGGCCCAGCGCCCCCCGCTGTATTTGGCCTGAAGGGGTTGGTCAGGAAAAGTTCCTGAGGAGCGCTTGTCCTCTACCCCTTTGGCTTATGATCTCCCTACCTAGGAAGACCTATAAAATGCAACCAACGCCTCGTTAATTTTAAACCAATCTCCCCATGTAACCACTCGTCTCTGACGGCCACAATTAACCTCCACTCCATACTCCTCTCCTTTTGTGTTTGGCTGGCTGACTCCTTACCCGCCTGCCCTCTCTTAACAGGGACCCTGGGAGTGTTGCCGAAGGTTCAGTAAAACTCCAGGGGAAATGCTCAAGTTTACAGCCCCTTCTTTTTCTACATCTCTCTGGACACTCCCCACCCCCCTTTCATTCTGTATCTACTACTTCCAGACTAGACAATAATGCTTTCAACGTGCCGAGTAATCAGACTTCCTCAGGCGGTGGCTTTGACCTGGCAATTTCCTCCCCTACCTTCCTCCTTCGACCCTCGAACTTGGGTCTTCCGCTCCGTGATGTGTGTGGGTCCCGGTGATGGCCTGGGTTTCATCAGCTATGCGTTTCCCACAGCAGGAAGGAGGAAATTCAAGAGCTGGGCTTTCTTCACAGCTTACCGAACCACTGTTTTGCTTGCGGTGGGGGCCCTGGATTTCTTTTGTCTTGCCCGGGTCCTGGGTCCAGCTTCTTTTATGTGTCACAAAGAGCAAAACATTCCCTGTGGCCTAAAGGACCTGAAAGCTCTGTTTTCTCCAACCTACTTTATCTATCTTGTATTCTCTTGCACTTGGCCCATGGAAGGTTTCAAGGCCTTCTTCTCTGTGTCCATGTAGCCCGTGACCATGGACGCCCAGGGGAAGGCGTTATGGAGCCAATGTCATTGTCTTTGCCTCCCCTGGGCTTAGCCCGCAGTACTGGCTTCTGACAACTTGCACGTGTGATTTATGTCTTGGGTGATGGGAGGACCAGGCTAAGACCCGACGAGGTGTGGGGGGACTTATTTCCCCGGGTGGGGAGAGACATAGTAATTATGGTAAATGCAATAAGGTGTCTGGAGAAAAGCAATCATGTGAGTACAGACAGCCCAGGCTCCCGTGGAACCTGAGCGGGTGTCCCGGTTCCCTGAGAGGCTTAGTGGTCCTGCAATGCTGATAAAACCTTGGTTCTTAACTCCCTGTGTGCTGGAAAGGACTAGAAGGAGTCAGACTTTCCCCCGGCACCTGGTGGCAGGCCATGAGTTCCGCCTGCATTAAATGAGAAGCAAGCCATCCATGACATACGCTGTGTGCCGGTGGTCTTTCCAAACTAGCTGAGGAATTCTCTGCGTCTGTGTTCTGCTTTCCTTCTGTCTGGCTGTTCTTCCTCCTGGCCTGCTCCAACCCCTCTCCCTGCCTTCCTCCCAAACCTGGCTCTGTTCTTCCTCTTACCTTTGCTGCATTTGACTCCCCCCATCCCTCTAGTCACATCCTGCCCCAGAACAAGGGCTGTGTTTGAATTTGAAATAAACAGCAGATGAAGTTTAAGACAAGTGTGCAGTATTTGGGACGTACTTACACTAAAAGAATTATTCCTTGTTTACTTGCAATTCAAAGGTAACCACACATCCTGCGCCTTATCTGGCAACCCCCCCAAAGATCTAAGGCTGGTGGTTGGTGTGCCGATGGCTGTTGGTTTTTGGCACCCCCTCCCCCCATAATTTTGGGTCTTTTGACAGACGACGATCTACTCTTTTCCTGCGGCATTTTTTTCCTTCTCACTCTCAGTCCGGAGCTAACGAATCCTTAGCCGTGTTTAACCCCAGGGTCCTGAGTGCAGGTATAAGGTGGTTACCTCAGGGGCCACGGCACAGCCCCACGTGTTGACCGTCGACTGGTCAGCCGGTCATCCATGTGCTGGCCCTTTCGATGAATCACCTCAAGCCATATCCACAGCAAGTCCTTGACACAGTTACTCCAACTCCGTTTAATAGATTAGACTCAGTGTCTGAGTTACGTGCTCGATGACACACTGGATTTGAACCCTGGCTCCCATTTTGTTCTGAATTCCAGATGTTTCCACTCGGTGGAAACTCTGTGAAGACGTTTTCTGTGAGGAAAAGTATATCCGCACTCATTTCTGTCTTGACGTAGAGCTGTGTCCCAGTAATCCTAAAAGGGACCCATTCCCTGGCTCCCTGGAGGGCATTTCCAAAGATTAATCCTGTTGGGGACCAGGTCTGTTAGGAGGGAAATGACCAAAGTGTGTCTCAGGGGTGGGGGAGTGGCAGTGGACAGCTTTGTTCGGGAAAAATGGAGGTAAACTTGTAAGACGCTCTCCAGATTTGGGCGGGGGGTGGGGGAGAAAGGTTCAGGAACTTTCTGATCCAGTGCCCCCTGAGATTATGGTACCTGGCGTGGGAAGCCAGGAAGGAAGGGTCCCACCACCGGGCAGGCCTTCTTTCTAGGCAGTTCCTCCACAGACCTGCTCCTGGGTGACTTTGTCCTTCCTCTAGACTCCTTTTCTTTCTCACACACTTGTTTCATTTCCCAAACCCCCTCAACTTCAACTAGCCTCTCTCCTGGTAGCACCAGGGAAGTGTTCTCTCTGACGCCCGCTTATCCGAGAGTGTTGTTTTAGCTTTAATGCTTGACAGCCCTCTTAGATACAAGAATTTAATACTATTTTAAATCGTCTATCTCTGGCGAGGTTAGGTCGTGTTGTTCTGTGACTTAAAATTGTATTAGCATTTTCCTCATTTGTGAAGAGCTATGTTCCTGTAAGCCATAAATACCGAGCGGCAGATTTCAATGGATATGAATCTACTTAAAAGAAAAAAAAAGAGAGAGAGAGAGAGAGAGAGAGAGAGAAAGGGAAAAAGAGAGTGCTCCGTCCGTCTTTGTCCCTATACTGGTGCAAGTTTGTTTTCCTAATGGGGCACTTTCCAAGGGCTCTTAGTGCTGTGACTTTATGGAATAAATGTGGTGGAAAAGGGCACACTCCCCATGCAGAATATCCTTTTTTGCTCTCTTCAGCTTCTCTGAGCTTTGTTCTGAATACACAAAACCTGTATTTGTGACTGCCAAGAGGCCTTCTACTGTGAGGGAGAATGCATTGTAAATCAGTCTTTCACAGCTGGTCAACAGGCAGTGTCTTTCTCACCAATAATTATGGTTTGGCTTTGAGTTGAGCAGGTTGTTTTTGGGGCAATAAATTGTGATGTCAGTTATCCTTCACTCTCTTGGCGGGTGAGTCCTGGGTTGGAAATTGGTGTTCTTAACAGTTGAACCTCTGGGGGTCTCTGAGGCTTTAGCAGCTGAAAATCTTGGAGTTCTCTTCTTTGGAAAGAGAGGAGACAGAGAGAGAGAGAGACTGGGGTTCAGAGAAGGCCTTTTTGTTTTCAACTTTGACGATAGGAAATTTAAAAGGAGGGAAGGGACGTCTTCTTCTTAAACGTCATTTATGATACAGAATTTCACCAAGATTGTCAACGACTAAGAACAAAAGAAAACAAAATCAAAAGTGTGTGTAGGAAGGTCGTGACCATCTGATCCCTGACTGTTCTTTCTGTAAAGCCCTTTGTACACTCACGTGTCTTCTGGAAAGCATCCCCCTCCCCCGACATTTGGATCATCACCATGTCACACTGTCAAAGTTCATGAGTAAGAAAATTCCAAGGACAGTAAGAGAATCTGAGCTCTTCAGTTCATGGAAATCATTAACGCAAGACCTCCTTCCCGGCATCGAACTTTGTTTTACCGAGTGGCGGATTGGGATGTGATTATTTTTACACGTAAAGCTACGCTGTTGTCCAAGTCGTCTCTAATGGCTGTCTTTTGACCCTGTGATTCTGATCTCTTTAGGTAATCATTATCAGGGATCGTTTGCAATTTCCTCAAGAGAGAAAAGCCATTCACCCAGATTATAGGCAATCCAAGGGAGTTGGTAGAGCCTGCAGAGGCCGAGGCCAAAGCACGTCCACGTCCAAGGTTGTGGCTTCCAGGTCTAATTCCACGTAAGGTGGGGGGAGGGGTTATTCAATACATAAGGGCAAAGCGGCTGAGTTGGGGCTTGGCTTTTTTTTTTTTTTTTAAGTTTTTATTTAATTTCAGCTAACATACAGTGTAATATTAGTCTCAGGTGTACAAAATAGTGATTCAGCTCTTCCCTCCATCCCCCAGTGCTCATCACAAGTGCTCTCCTTGATCCCCGTCTCCTATTTAGCCCATCCCCCTACCCACTCCCCTCTGCTGACCGTCAGTTTGTTCTCTATAGCTAAGAGTCTGTTTCATGGTTTGCCTCTCTCTCTCTCTCTTTTTGTCCCTTTGCTCATTTGTTTGGTTTCTTAAATTCCACATATGTGTGAAATCCTATGTATTTGTTTCTCTATGACTGACTTATTTTGCCTGGCATTATACCCTTTGGATCCATTCCCTGTCATTGCAAATGGCAAGATTTCATTCTTTCTTATGGACGAATAATATTCCATTGTGTGTGTGCATGTGTATATCTAGACACTATTTCTTCTTTATCCATTCATCAGTCGATGGACACTTGGGCTGCTTCCACAATTTGGCTGGTAGATAATGTTGCTACAAACATTGGAGTGCATGCTCCCCTTAGAATTAGTATTTTTGTATCCTTTGGGTAAATGCCTAGCCGTGGAATTGCTGGATCGTTCCTATTTTTAATTTTTGGAGGAAACTCCATGTGGTTTTCCATAGTGGTTCTACCAGTTTGCATTCCCACCTCTTTCTGTTTTCTGTGTAGATGGGGCATGGTAGAGATGGGGCGGTTGGATGGGTTGGGGATTCCTGATTGATGAAGCAAAGAAGCTTCCCACGTGGGACAGCAGGACAGTGTGGAGAAGGAGATGAGCTCTCAAGTCCAGTCAGTCCTGATCTGCGTTCTGGCTCTGTTTCATTAACTGTCACCATCTCGGGCAAGTTACTCTGCCCTTCGTTTCCATTTGTAAAATGGACAGAATAATGCTAACAGTAATCAAGCTCTCTGCCTTCCAAATATTTCCGGAAGCTTGTTGCTTCTCACCACTCCCTCTGCTGCCACCATCATATTCCATTGGATTATTACCTGAGTCTCCTAACCAGTCCCTCCTTCTCTGGCCTATTTATAGTAGACAGAGTGAGTCTTTGAAAATATGAGCTCAAAACTCTCTCATGCTTTCCCAGCTCATTGAGAATAAAGCCAAAGCCCTCGTCATGATCTAGAAGACTCTCCTTGGTTTGGCTTCTCATGACTTCTCTCTTCTCACCTTTAAATACTCTCCTCTTGATCCTGGCATTACAATTGCTTTGTTATCCTTCCAGCACAAGAAGTAGGTTTCTGGCTCAAGGAATTAGACGTGCCTGAAATGTTCTTTCCACATATCCATCCCTAGGGCTAATACCCTCATTTCCTGCTCAGATGTTTCCTGATCAGTAAGGCCTTTGTTCTGCATTATTATTCCCCCACCCCCCTGCCCCAGAGTTTGCATTTTTCACTATCCTATGTACTATGCACTTATAGCCTTTCTTCAACTCTGGAGTGCAAGTTTCATGAAGGGAGGGTTTTTGTCTCTGTTGCTTATTTCTGTGTCCCCTGTACCTGAAACAGTGCCTGGTCGATTCCTATTTGATAAATAAATTAGTAGCATCTGCCTAATAGAGTTGTTAAAAATTAAAAGACATAATACTTGTGAAATGCTTGGTACAGTGCCTTACACATAGTAAGAATGCAATAAATGTAATAAATGTACTATTATTAGTACTGTAGAGTTTAGTAACAGGAAAATCATTTACAGAAATGGGGATTTAAGTATAGCAAATTAGCAGAGCCAACTGGTGGGCAGAATCTCACGCAAACGCCTTAGCTGGATTATCTTTGTACTTCTTCCCTTTGTGTCTTTCTTATTTTAATAGTAAGACACAAAAGTCAGAGAAGAGGAATAAAAGTGAACTCAAAGGGCATACTGAAACAGTTACCGCAAACAGCATGGGTTGGTGGGGACAAGTAAGTGCCTTCCAGATGGGGCAGCTGAAATGACAGGTAGGGATCTATGCTGCTTGACGTCATAAGCTTGGGGGGGTTATGGGCAGGAGGCACTGAGGTCGTGGCTCCCGTCTCCTAAGAGTCATGGGGTTAAGGCTCACCTTTTATTTTTTGTAGATTTTATTTATTTATTTGACAGACAAGTCACAAGTAGGCAGAGGAGCAGGCAGAGAGAGACAGGAGGAAGCAGGCTCCCTGTTGAGCAGAGAGCCCGATGCGGGGCTCGATCCCAGGACTGCCAGGATGATGACCTGAGCCGAAGGCAGAGGCTTTAACCCACTGAGCCACCCAGACGCTCCAACGCTCACCTTTTGTACCAGTGACTTATTGCTGTGTAACAAATGATCCCAAAACTTAGTGACTCAAAACAACAATAATTTATTTTTTAAAAAAATTTTCACAGTTCTGTGGGTCAGCTAGCCAGTTCTGCTTCTCCTTACATTAGCTGGGGCCAGGTGGTGTACCTGTCTGGGAGCTGGCTGGGGCCAGGACAGTCGGGAGGATGGTTATCTGAGTTTGTAGTGCTGGATGCCAGTTAGGAAGCCTGGGTTCTCCTCCACAGAAGCTAGCTTAAGCCTCTTACCTTGGTGGTTGGCTTCCAAGGGAGCAAAAAGACGCAGCAAGGTCTCTTAAGGCCCAGGCCTGGAATTCACAAAATACCACTCTGCTTGCATTCTACTGGTCAAAGCAAGTTGCAAGAGTCCTTCTCCTGCCAGGAGGAGTGGTGCACACATGGGCATATGGAACTGAGAGGATGGTTGGCCGCCATCTTTGTGGATGATCAACTGTACCCTTTCACATGGACCAATCGACGGATCTTATTTTGAACTTCCTGTACTCTTTCCTTGGTTCTGGAGAAGCTGGATTTCAGAGCCGTAAAGTTACAAGGCCAGTAGTCTCAGTACACAGCTTCGTACAGAGGACCCTAACACCTGCGGTGAGGGGTACAGTTTTTCTCTTTGCTTAAAAAAGGAAATTGTCAATAATTATTGATTGGAAGGCAACTGTGTGGGAGCTTTAGGCTCTGTGAGGTTTTTCTTTTTTTCAGGTTGCACAAGTATTTATCAAGTTCCTCCTACAAGTGAGAGGCCAGCCACGCTCTCCAATATATCACTTAATGCTCACAGCAAAACCAGTGGGGATTTTGGTGATTCAAATGGAAATTATTCACCCCGTTTTTTGAATACAGGATGTCATTTACTCAGGGTTACATGGCTAATAAAAGGCAGAGATGAGAGTCAATGTAAACTTCTCATACCACACATTTTGTGCATGTTCTGTGACACCCCTCAGCCTGTCTCTTAGTGGATAAAGAAAGTCACAAAGGAATAAAGATGGGAAAAGAGAACAGTACTTATTTTGGCCTATTTAGCTGAAATGAGTCACGGTTCCATTTAATACACAAAGGAAAAAATCGGCATCATACATGGACTTTGGAGGCAAAGCTGTGTAGTATACGTTGGGCAGGATCATGTTTTGGAGTTTCTGGAAGTTATGAATTGAGTTGTAAGTTTTTATTTCCAGATGGGTTAGGTCTAGCTGCCCATTACAGAAAACCACAAATAACAGTGACTTAAATAGGATGGAGAGTTATTTCTCTCTCACAAAATGAACTCTGGAGGCAGGTGTTACACAGCTGGCATGTCTCCTCTGTAAAGCTAAGGGTCAGGTTTCTTCTATTTCTTCTTCTACATGGACCCATGGTTGGAGGGTCTAAGTCATTTGTATTTATCAGGAAAGACAAAGGAAGAAGGAAGGGAACATTCTTTTGCCTCAGATACTTTCCAAAAGGGGCACACGGGTGGCTCAGTGGATTAAGCGTCTGCCTTCTGCTCAGGTCATGATCTCAGGGTCCTGGGATCGAGCCCCACATTGGGCTCCCTGCTCAGCAGGAAGCCTGCTTCTCCTTTTCCCACTCTCCCTGCTTGTATTCCCTTTTGCTGTGTCCTTCTCTGCCGAAGAAACACATAAATCTTTAAAAATAAACAGATAAATCAATGAATAAAATCTTAAAAAGAAAGAGTTAAAAAAAAAAAAGATACTTTTCCAGAAGCTGCACATGACATTTCTGCTTGTATCGTATTGGCCAAACACAGTCACAGCCCGATCTAGCTAACAGGCTGGCCAGTAGCCAGTTAAAAATTGGGGTTTCTATTATAAAAGAAAGGAAATGCACCCTGGGAGACAAGGAGTTATGTTTGATACGGTAGATGTGGTTTGTAGAGGGAGAGTTTAATCAATGCACAAAGTTAACACAAATTTATGGAGTCACTGACAATTAAAGGGGAACGAGAAAGACACTAATTTTTTTCCTTACGTGGGTCTTTTCTCCACTAGAAAGCCACTCCCATGTTGACCTTTAAACCTAGCATTGGGTAATGGTATGGGGTGTTTAAATTTAGATGTTTCCACAATGGGCTCCATTTTGTGAAAAAGGAAAAGTCTGCTTCTCACCATTTCAGATAAAGCATGTCAATGGCGTAAACCATCCTGTTTAGGCCACATAGCCAAATGTGGCCCTTACTGTCACCCTGCCATGGAGAAGGAGGAAACAAAGACATCTATCTAGCACAGACTTATTAAACCTACACCAGGGAAATGAAAATTGTAAATACACAACTATAGACTTTAGGATCACTTACATTGGCAAAGCGAGTGATACTTGAACAAAAAGTATGCCTCTTGGTGTGTTGCTGTCAAGACAAAAGAATGCCTAGGTTAGGTCTATGAAATAAATTTATCCCGTATCTGTTCCATGTTTGGCTTCTCAATGTCTGCCCTAAGTGCTGAGGGCATATTCAAGAGTGGGAGATGCATTCCTGATCTCCTGGACATTAACAATCCAAGTGAGACAAGATGAATGTTTTGCTAGATTTTGAAGTAGGAGTGGGATTTGGCCAGAGAGGGGGGTGGTAGGAGGGACGTGGTCGAGGTGGAGGTTTGGAGTTTGTCTGCACATTCGTACCTGTGGTGTCCGGGGGAGGAGGCCAGCAGCCGGGCTGTAGCAGAAGGAAGCGTGGGGGTAAGGTTAGTGGGGTAGGGTCACGTGGAAGACCTCCAAGGATATCCCCAGTTCGTACTTCGCTCTCTCAGCAATGAGGATTGATGGGTGACCTTAGAGCACGTAAATAATGAGAAAAGTATAAGGATGAGGATTATGATGGGGATGGATTACCCTCCCGCTCTCACCTTGGAAAGAGATCCCACAAGGAGACACAAGGGCAACACCCAGGGCAGTAGACCAGGAAGGCAGAGCACCGCACTGATCCCAATGGGGACTGGCTGGGCCGTGGAGAGAGACGTGGTTGTTAGCAAACTGTGGAACATTTCAGAGAGTTAGAGGCAGTGAGAAACGAGAAAAGGTGTTACTGAACATGGTCAAGGGTGACCGCTGACATTTGAGGGCTCCGAGGTTCGGGGTGCCAGGTGGTGTGGACCAGCCTGCGGGAGGGTGAGGAAGGCATGAGTGCTCAGGAAACGCAATGGGCATGGGGTGAGATTCCTGGAGCCAAAGGAGGGAGGAGACAAGGGTCCCAGGAGCCCCCACCACACCCACAGGCTGAGATGGGGGGGGGTAGGTTTCTAAGCAGAAAGGGCAGGATCGGGATCCGAAGAAGGGGGAGGAGAGGACTCTCAGGTGTTAGGGCTGCTGCCCCTGGGGAGGAGGAAATCCTTGGTGCTCCCGGGGCTGGTAGGATACCAGGCCAGATGGGAAGCTGAGGAAGAAGGCTGGAGCTGGAGGCAAGGGTGAGGTGTGCAGGGAGTTTACAAGTTCCGTAAAGGTGCACGGGGGGGATGGGCAGACACCCATAGGTCCTAAAGCAGCAGGGAAGTGGGACATGTGTCCGGGACTGGGGGCAATGTTGTGTGTGTGACTGCAGAGCATACGGGCCACGGTGATGGCCTTGGCTGCGGCTATGCGGCCTCGTGGGGGCGTGGAGCTTCCCAGCTCTGTCTCTCCTTCGGCGGGAATCCCATAATGCGTATGTCGTCATCTTTTCGTGGGTGTCGGTAGGTGATCCTTTTATCTCACAAAAGCAGGTTGGGGAAGCAGGGTCCCCTTTGGCCCCTGGACTCTGGGATTCTCGGGCACCTGGTAAGTCCTAAGGAAATACTAAGGCACTCGGCGTGGAGCTGGGCTGGGTGATGACAGCTTGTCCTCGCTCTAATAGTTTGCTTCCTAATCTGCGTGTTTGGGGAAGAGCTGGAGCACTTTCATTCTTCCTCTTAATTCCATTTGAGGCCTTGACCTGACCGTACTTCCCTGGCAGTTTCCTGTGGTCTCAGGGTTACTGGCTTCAGGTGAGAGGGAAGCTCATGGATGCGAGAGGTGCCTTTGAAAGCTGTGTGGTTGTTAGCGCTTCTGAGGGGTCTGCAGGTGACCCCGAAAAGCAGGGGGTGCAGAATCTGGGCACCAGGGCTTCCGGCCAGCTGTCAGAAATGCACAGGAAACAGACAGAGGGGGAACACAATGGAAGGTGGAGCCTGGAGGTAAGTGCAGACACCTGCCCTCACCTCCTGCCCTCGCCTCTCTCCTTCAGCTGTGCGCGTACCCAGAGAGAGTCAAACAGAACCTGTTTGTTTCTCTGGCCCTCATTAAACAGTTACTCCCTGGGCCACGCAGAGAGAGCAGCTGCAGGCAGGTGAATCAGAGTTCACAGCTGGCTCAGTGGGGCCCCTCTGTTCTGG
The DNA here is from genome assembly GCF_030435805.1 of Mustela lutreola. NCBI lineage: Eukaryota > Metazoa > Chordata > Mammalia > Carnivora > Mustelidae > Mustela > Mustela lutreola. The sequence continues at coordinate 146,245,152 of NC_081295.1, read as the reverse complement.
AAACCAGCATCTGTGCCACGCCTGACCCAAGTCCTCCCGAAATTGCGGGAGGATGGCAGACTGGCCCCATCACCCCGTGTCCAGGCACACAGACCTGCCCTTTGGAGCGGGAGGTCTTCGTTGTGTGTGTTTCTGTACACAACACCAACGACCAAATGGGCAGAGAGTGCTGGAAGGGAGGCCATGAATCTCAGAATGGAGTAGCCAGGATCCCCAGGGATCGTTGAAGGATGCCTGCACTTTGCTGAACCCCTGATCCTTGAGATGCAGAGTCACCCTAAAGCTGGGGGTTTGATGGTGTCTCAGATTCCCGAGAAGCAGGTAACTCTCCCGTGTGCACAGCACGTTCAGTAAATTCACACTGTCTCCAGGAATCCAGAATTTGTTTATTCTGTGCAGCTTGTGAGAGGGGCTGTTAGAAGCCTGAGCGATTAGGTTTGGGAAATGGATCTATTTTTCTTAACCCCTCTATGAGATCCTCTGAGAACTCCAGGTTGGTCCTGCAAAGAATGACCTTGAACACTGCTGGAAAAGAGCTGTTTTTTTGTTTTTTGTTTTTTGTTTTTTTCTTTTTTCCTATTTCACTGGAAGCCACAGGTGGAGCTAAATAGTGCAGTGAAAGATAAAGACTCAAGGTTAGGGGTTCATGTTACCCAAGGCTTGGCCTCCATCTGCTGGGTGACCTTGAATAAATCCCCTTTCCCTCTCCCTGGGAAATTGGAATGTGGGCTGATAATGCAGGCTGGCCGCCAGCTGGCAGAGCTCAGGGAGGAGTGGGGAGGCTCACGCAGGTAACTTCTGGAAAGGGCATCTGTGATCCCTACGGGGTTGTGCCCAGCAGTGCCTGAGTCGGGGGCACAGGCCCAGGACACTTGTTGCAGAATCGCGTAGGCTCTGGCTGGAGTGTCGGTGGACGTTCAGTCTGATTGTTCTGGGTCTGGCTTGGGCTGGATGCAGTCAGCTCGCGGACAGACCCGCTGAAGAAAAGCGGCTCAAAGGCAGTTCTCCTGCCACTTAATTGCCCTGGGTTGCAGGAAGAGCGAAGCTTGGATTTGAATGGGGGTATTTTGCATATCTGCATGGCTTTCCTTCTGTTCACTGTCTCCCCAAACTCAAGGGATGATCCCACAGCCCAGTCCTCGGATCTCAGGAGGCTTTTTTTTTTTTTTTTGGACTTCGGTTAGAAGAAATTGGTGATGAAGAAACGCGAACATTCTCTACTTTTATTTGAGCTGCGGTCAGTGTTTTGTCACCGTTGGGTCTGCCTGTTCTGATTTTGTGTCTGGCTCCCATAGACACATTCTTTTCTTAATATCTGATACCTCACGTCTCTCCAACGGCTATGAGTGGTGTTCAGTGTTGACCCAGAAAAATGTGCTGTGAAATACTCTTACTGCCCCGAGACCACCTCTCACCTGCCCCGGGAGGGCTGTACGGAAGCAGGGGGCTGGGAGGGACTCCGTCTTCCCTGTAGACCAGAAGGCTGCTTTTCCATAGTCCTTTCTAGGATCGGCAGGACCTGGAGGGTGGGAGTTGCAGACTGACCCCAGAGGCAACCGGTTGTCCTCCTCTTCCAAACAACGATGGCCAGTCATTTTTCCGAAAATCCTGGGGCATTGTCCCTTCTTTCCCGCAGCTCTGATTCTGAGGCTGGGTGGGTCTCTTGATGTCCCCAGACTACCCAAAATAGTGTGAATAACTCCCTGTCCCGATCCACTGTCCTTTGTTCATGACTCAGGGACCACTTCCAGCAGTGAGTAAGCCACTTAATGTGACTTTTTGGGTCGCAAGGAGATAGCATGTTCTATTTCTCTTTCCCCTTGACATTTCTCTGCCCGTGAGCTCCTCCAAGCCTTTTTTTCATTCTTTTGGCCACAGCAACATCTGGAAAGAAGAGCCTATAATCATGGCTGTGTTTCTCCCCTCTCAGTTCATTCATCATTTAATTCCACCCCCCCCCTCGCTTTTGCCCCATCACTTGCCTCACAGGGCTCTGGCAAAGGTCAGTGACGACCTCATTGCCAGTTTCGGTGCTTGCTTGGGGGGTTTATGAATATTGATGGGGCAAACACGCATCTGTAACTGAAGTTCAGCATTTCCTTCAATTATGAAGGTAGGCAATCAACCACAGTATCAGTGTTTGTTGTAATTAGATATCCCCATAGATATGTTAATACCCCATTATGCTTATAGCAGACATCTCAAAGTATTGTTGTCTTTCATCCCTACTGGGAAATTGCAGTGGTTTACAGACTACTTTCTAGATCTCACTGCTTAATGCCCTAATAGAGAAGTGCAGATATGACTGTAGGGTGATGTTTTAATATTTTGATAGCTACTTCGGTATAAGTAGTTTTATTTGAAATCATGTATATTGCATTTTCGATATGTGACAGTATTATTTTGAGAGGGGGCCGCTGGGTTTCAGCAGACTGCCAAAGAGGTCCATGGCGCAGAAAGGAGCAAAGAAACCAGTTTGAATCATTAGCCAAACTGATTTCCCTAGAGCATTTCTCTCAAGATGAGAAGAGCCTCCTACCTTTGCTTGCAAGATAGTATTCTTTCTGGCTCTTACTTTTTCTTTAGTTGATGTCTTACACTTGAGACTTCTATAGGATTTTATCTTCCTTCCCCTGCCCCTCTCTTCCTCCTATCTTTCCTTCCCCTCTTTCCTTTCTTTCTTCCACAAATATTTTTAATCAATTTTTAAAATTTCCTTAAGTAATCTCTACGTCCAACGTGGGGCTCGAACTCATGACCCCGAGCCCAAGAGTTGCACGTTCTACTGACAGAGCCAGCCAAGTGGACCTCACAAATATTATTAGGTGCCTGCTCTGACGTGGCTGACAGGCTGTGAGGGCTACAGACAAGCAAGGAGGTCATTGCCATGCAGTCTAGTATGTGCCACAGGATACCTAGGTGGCACCTAGAAGAAAAGCCTAAACCAGCCTTGGGAGTTTCTCAGGAAAGACTTTTCTCTGGAGGCATCCTTAAGCCAAGTTCTGGAAGATGAGCTGGCATTAGCTTTCCTCGGTAGTGGGGACAGAGTGGGGTCCCATAAGGACTGGTTAGATTGTTGAGTCTGGAGAAATAAGAAGGGGTCAGACTGGGGGCACCTGCGTGGCTCAGTGGGTTAAAGACTCTGTCTTCAGCTCAGGTCATGATCCCAAGGTCCTGGGATGGAGCCCCGCATCAGGCTCTCTGCTCAGTGGGGAGCCTGCTTCCTCCTCTCTGTTTCTGCCTGCCTCTTTGTCTGTCAAATAAATAAATAAAATCTTTAAAAAAAAAAAAAAAAGAAGGGGTCAGACTGTGGAATGCATTTCGAACCATACTAAGGGGTTTTAAGAGAATTGCATTTTAGAAAGATTGCTCTGTTTTGGAGTGAAAAATGGATTTGAGGGGGCAGCCAGAGGTGGGAGGCAAGAGGCTGAGACATTCTAATCTTTGCTCTTTCTTTTAAAAATTTATTTATTTATTTATTCTTTTAACATCATCTCTACTCCCAGTGTGGGGCTCGAACTCACAACCCTGAGATCAGTCACATGTTCTACTGACGGAGTCAGCCAGGTTCCCTGTGCTCTTTCTTGAATGTATCACATGTGTCCACTCCAGCCTCAAGCTTTTCTTCTGCCTGAGAACCTCCCAGGCAACATCCTTTCTTGAAAGTTCCTTGATTTCCTCACCATGGTCTTGGAGGATAATTAGAATTACTTTTTATGCATTTTTTTTTTTTTTTTAATTTCTTCTTTGAGTTACTTGAAGACAAGGACTGGGCCTTGTTCATCTTTATGTCTCTAGCATTTGGTGTATTGCTGGGCCCAATGTAGCTTTCTAAAATGAGTCAAATTAAGGGAGAGGAAGTACAAAGGAGTATAGAATCTGTCCACAGTCATATAGTCAAGGGAACCTGCAGATTCCCTCAGAGCTGGCCACAGAATCATGAACTCTCAGGGTGAGAAAGTCATCTGGCTCTCCTTTGGCCTTTTAAATATAAGCCCTTTATTTTTATGCAGAAGAATTCTCCTGGGCTTACATGTCCCCTGTCACCTCCAGCCCATCGGTGGGTGTTGCTAGAATTCAGAGATGCTTTAACAGGACTTCAAAATTTTTTACTTTTAGTAATATGGATCTAATGATTTTTTTTGTTTTGTTTTTAGTGGGAAAGAGATTCCCCGCCCCCACCGCCCCACCTCAGGATGACATAGTGGAGAGTACCTGAAGTTAAAAAAAAAAAAAAAAAAAAAAAAAAGCTTCCGTAAAGTTAGTTACAAAAGGTAAAGTGAAAAAAGTAAAACAAGTTAAAGTGGACTGAATCACAGTCAAGGGAAATTGTAGGTGGTAAGCCAGAAAATCCGAAAACCCCGTGGTGAAATGTATTTGTGTGTGACATGCCATCTTGGCGGCAATGGTGGGGTCCAATGGTAGCCCCAGTTGTGGAGTTTTCACCATGAACCTGAACAAAGCCCTTAAGCGGCCTTGATAATTACCAGGGAGCAACCCCTTATATACCACCCACCTTGGATTTCAGGTTCTAGAGGAAAAACAAGGCACCGACTATATACATATAAGAATCCAAACATGTATGTATGGTGTGATTTCCCAGCTTTCCCCCATGATCCAGATGGAAAAAATGTTAATGGTTCAGGCTCATTGCCTTTTATGCAGCCAAACAGCCAGACACTAGAGAACCCTGGGAGTTGGAAAGAACACTCTTAAGACCGCAGGTGACTCCTTAAACTTTCCCTGTCGTAGGTCTAGCCGGGAAAGGACTGCTTGCTGTCTCCTAGGGATGAACAAGTAATGGGTTCTTGTTCCCCGGCAGGGAGAATGTTGGTCAGTAGGAGAATCAGGCTTCTTCTCATGCTTTCCAAAATCAGGAATCCATGGTGACGGGGGTTGGGGGTGGGGGTTCACTGCCAAGGAGACAAACAAAACAGGAACTTCCTCTGAGGGCTCTAAAAATAAGACAGTTACTTGCCATGTGGGTGAGGGAACCCCAGTCTACATGCGACAAGTGCCTTAATACATTTTCTCAGAAACCTAAGGCAAAATCTCTCCTTAGTCAGATTTTGGCAGGGAACGTTCCCTTTGCTCCTGTCAGGACTGATCCCTGGTATTGAAAATTTCATGATATAAGTTGTTGAGGTCTGCAGATTAAAAAGATTTGGAGGCCCAATTTTTAAGGTGGGGAGAAAGGAAAGGATAAAAGTTGTACTTTAAGAAAATCTTGGGATCAGAGTGGGCCCCTGCAATGGAGTAATGTTTGTGTTCTCCCCAAAAGTCATGTCAAAACGCTCCTTCCATTATGATGGTATTTGAATAGTATTTGGGGACTTTGGGACATAATCAGGTCATGAGAGTGATGTCCTCCTAAGTGGGATTAGTGCACTTCGAAGGAGAGACTCTAGAAAGCTCTCTCTCATCTCTTCCACGGCATGAGGACACAAAGAAAAGTCATTAGTTTACAACCTCAAAGAGATCTCTTACCAGGACCCGACCATGCCAGCATCTGGATCATAGACTTCCAGCTTCTAGAACTGTGAGAAGTCAATTTCTGTTGTTTATAAGTCATCCAGGCTGTGACACTTTGTTCTAGAAGCCCAAACAGACCAAGACGATGGTTCTTGCTTATGATCACGGCAACTGTTGAAAGCCCAGCTTGGCAGAGATAAGACTCTATTGGAAGGAATGTAGCACTAACTCATGATTAAGCTATGAACCAGCTATGCTGTGTGAATGACTGGATAGGTGTTGAGCTAGTTTTCCAGCTAATATAGATAGATGAATGTTTAATATAGTGTGGGTTTTTTCCAATATATAATATTCCCTCTCTCTCTCTCTCTCTCTCTCTTTTTTTTTTTTTTTTAAGATTGTATTTATTTGAGAGAGTGAGCAAGAGAGAGAGAGAGCCCAACTGGGGTGGTAAGTGAAGAACAGTGGGAGAGGGAGAAGCAGACTTCCTACTGAGCAGGGAGCCCAATGTAGGGCTCGATCCTAGGACTCTGAGATCATGACCCGAGCTGAAGGTAGACGCTTAACCGACTGAGCCTCCCAGGTGCCCCCAAATTTAAAATATTTTGTAGCACCTCTTTGAGTTTCTTGTGTCACACTGGGGTGCCTGCACAGCTTGGAATTCGGTATTAGGATAACTAGAGACACAGTTGAAAACTAGAAAAGAGGAAACAAATGCCAGTGAGAACAAAATCCAACTTCCACCTCCAAAGCCTGTCCACATCGGCCAACTTCATAAAACAGAGGTTCTTGAATGCAGTGAACTCTAGAACCATAAAGTCTTAGGGTCTGAGGAAGTGGCTTAGCACACTAGCCACAGGTAACCATTTTGATTTAAATTCATTGGGGTGGCTCAGACAATTAAACATCTGATTTTTGATCTCATCTCAGGTCTTGATCTCAGGGTTGTCAGTTCAAGCCCCATACTGGGCTCCAAAGAATTAAAAGAGAAATTAATTCATGGAGATGAAATAAAACTAAAAATTAAATTCCTCCATCACACTTAGACACAACTCAAGTTTGCATACGCATAACACAGCTAGACATTTCCATCATTATAGGAAGTTCTGTTGACCACAATGATCTGACCAGAGGCAGGGTCCAGCAGACTGCATCCCACGGGTCATGTCTGGTCTGCGGACTGTTTTGGCACCGCTCATGAACTAAGAATGCTTTTCACATTTTAAAAGGGTTGAAAAAAAATTGTGGAAATTTTCTCTCTTGTTCTCCAAGTACCTCTCAATATCCTCAGTTTTGCCTCTTGGCCCATAGAACCCAAAACATGTACTATCTAGATCTTTCTAGAACATGTCTGCCATCCTCTGGTCTCAAGCATCTTCTAGCAACATTTGAGGAAACTGAGGCCTGGAGGCCTAAAGGGCCATGTGGGAGCGGACACAGCCCAAAACACAGTCTCAGCTCTGGCTTTGTATAACCATTCTCCCCCTGGGTCCCGGCCCCTTTCTGAGGGCCACTGTTGCCATTCTTCTAGCAGATAAAACAATACGTTTCTTTCACTGCATCATGAACGAAGAAGGTCCCTTCAAAGCCTTGGTCATCACTGATGTATGAGCCTGCCACAGGGAGGATCAGGAAAAAAATCATCTGCCCAGGCCACATGTTCACAGAGGGCTTCAAATATAGAAATTGGGATTCTTCTCAAATGCAGTTACAGACACAGAAATACCAAACGGAATAAATGGTGATGGTCATCATATGACTTAAATCCCGTGTTCCTCTGCCAGACCAAACTGCCCGGAATGACCTATGAATGAATATTTAAAAAAAAAAATCCTTTCATTATCTTATGATAGGGCCAGTTGTATTACATGATATTGGTGCTGAACATTAAAGGCATTAATTTGTCAAAGATAAAGCATTCAATGTGCACTGCATTTTTAAAATCACCCTGTTGGTCATTTCTTCATTTATATTTTTGTTTTAAGAATATAGTAAAATCGGGGCACCTGGGTGACTCAGTGGGTTGAAGCTCTGACTGTTAATCTTGGCTCAGGTCATGATCTTGGGGATTGTAGGATCCAGCCCTGAGTTGGGTTCTGCACTCAATGGGGAGTCTGCTGGAGATTCTCTGCCCCTCCTCCACATGCTTTCTCTCTCTCAAATAATAAATAAATAAATAAATAAATCTTTAAAAAATATGTATGTACATATTTATACACACACTAAAATCCAAAAGAAATAGAAATGACTTGAATGACCCTGAAGATGAACTGCTTTAAATGATGATGTACTTAAACGTCTAGTTTATATCCCCTACAGAACAGCTAAGTTCCAGGAAAGAGCCCCATACAACCCATGTCGATCCTCATTACTCACAAATCCGTATTTGTGAATTTGCCTACTGGCTACAATTTATTTATAATCCCCAGATCAATAATTAGAGTGCTTTCATAGTCCTTTGTGTATATGGGTCATGGTGAAAAATTGGTCACCTAACCAGTGTGTTTCCAGCTGAGGGTGAACAGGCAATGCTCTGCCTTCTGGTTTCAGCTCTCAGACTGTGAACAGATGTCTTTTTCATAGGGCCACATTTCTTACATTTTGGGGTGCTTTTTCTTGGAGATTTCACTGTTTAAAATGGTCCCAAGCATAGTTCTGGAGAATTGTCTAATGCTCCTAGGGCAAGAAGGCTGCAATGTGTCTTTTCTCTTTCTTTCCTGCCCATTCCTTCCATCTCTCTCTCCCTCTCTCTCTCTTCTTTCCTTCCTTCCTTTCTTCTCCCTCCGTCCTATCCCCCTCCCTCCCTCCCTCTTTCTTTCTCTCTCTCTTTCTTTCTTCCTAGGATTTATTTATTTCAGAGAGAAAGAGAGAGAGCACGAGTGGGAGGGGCAGAGGGAGAGGGAGAGAAAATCTCAAGCAGACTCCACACGGAGCCCCACGTGGGTTCAATCTCACAACCCTGAGAACCCCACTTGAGCTGAAACCAAGAGTGGGATGGTCAACACTGTGCCACCCAGGCACCCCTGTGATGGGTCTTAAATATATATGTTAGAGAGGCTTCATTCAGGCATGAATTATAGTGCTATTGACCATGAGTTCAATGTGTGCAAACCAACAATATATATAAATATATCATATATAAAATACTAAGTAATGTATAATAGTGTATATAATTATATAGAAATTATATATATATGCATACACACACACACACACATATATAATATTAAATAAGGTATCTTTAAATAGAAACACACATAAAACAAGATTATGCATTTTTGACCAGAGGCTCTCAGGAATCTAACCCTGTATTTCTCCCTAGGAGCTGTGGTTCTATATTAATGTCTTAGTGCTCCTGACAGTTGTATAGCACATAACTATCATAAATAATAAGTATGAACCTTTTGGTAACACACAGGATCATGTGAACTTCTCGTGGTGTTTCTTCCTGGGCTGTGCACCTGGCTAGCCTCAGGGTCTGTACTGGAATTGAACTCGACGTGCTTGAATAGTTAGTCTAGTAATACATGTTCAGACTACCTTATTCACAGGGAAGGCTGGAACTCCCTTCTCTAAAATGACAGGGATTCGTGACCATCTTATAACTGGGGACACCTACCGGAAGGCTGAGCTCTCACGGTTTGTGGGATGACCTCCCCTGAAGTTGCTTGTTCTCTCTGTGCCCCAGCCCGGTAGTAATGAGACTCCTAGGGCTGACTTGGTTCACAGGCAGGTCTGCGGGAAGAGCAAGCTGACCATGATGATCCCTTCTGCCATGTTGCAGCCAAATAGGTTTGGAATTCTCCCTGGCTCTATGTTGCACCTGGAAATTACAGGGTGTAGCAAACAGGAGTAGATTCATGGAATCTGGGGCAGATGAATTGATGTGAATGCTTAGTGAGAATTTCTTGGTTCTTGGGGAAGCCAGGATTATAAGAAAAATATCCGAAGGGAAGGAGAGAATAAGGCTGTCTGTCTATTGATGGCTCAGGATCTCTTGTTTGGAATTCCACAGGGAGATGTCTGTTGGGACCATCACTGCATGTGGGAAGCCTGCTGGTAGTTCAGATGAAACGACTGAGCCTGAGCTAAGACTCTGATGTGTGCCAAGGAGGAGGTTTTAAAAAATTTATTATTATTATTATTATAGTTCTTTTCTGCTTTAAGTGGGGAAAGGTTCCTTGAGGTTACTGAGAGTGCTGGGGTTTCTTGCTGAGCTCTTTGGAACATGGGTGAGAAATAAGGTTGAGCTTTTCTCCCTATTTGGAAGTGTTCCTGGAGTCTGCTTTGTCATCACGTTAACTCAGTGGTGTCATCGCCGCCTTCTCATTGTGCTCTGCTTTCCGTGGTGTCTTCTGAATTAGCATCAGGTTTTCCTCAACAATGGAAATGTTCTTATCAGGGGGGTGACACATCCGGAAATTCTGGAGGCTGTGTGTGTGTGTGCGTGTGCATATGTGTGTGTGCCTGTGAGTGTGCATTCGCCTGAGACTGTGGCAAAAAACCCCCAAAACTCCATGCAAATCCCAGTCCAGCAGAGGTCCACTCTCCAGGACCATCTGCCTGGGCTCTAGAACTCTAGGACACATGCTGAATTGCTCCATCTGTCATGGCAAAGGCAACAGCCACCATGTGAAACACACGTCTGCTCCAGCCTTCCTAGGTTCCTTTGTGTCCTATCACGTTGGCAGACTCCCCCACACCCCCCTACCCCCAAGTTGCCCAAGCCAGAAGCTATTTGGAGCTCTTCTTTCCTCCTTCATGTCTAGGGAGCTCCTGTATTTCATCCGAGGATAGCCTCCCTCCCAGATATATCCATATTCAGAGGTCCCCTTAACCCTGCTGCCAGTGCCTGTTCTCAACACTCCACTTGCCCATTTCTTAACCTTCAGAACTATTTTTTTCTTTTCCCCCCAGAGCTCTTTTCTCATCAAAGTAGTTTCATTAAGCCTCTTTCTGGGTAAGCCTTCTGATGATCCCTTATCACCTTCGGGGTAAGGGCTGTCTTCCTGTGTAGTAGACTATCCTTTATAAGTTTTAGTACCAATGTGTCAGCCCAGCCTCCCTCTTGAGAATACCCCGGCTTATTGGTAAATTTCCATTCTCTTTTTCTGTGTCTGGATTACCCCTTCTGTCCAGAATGCCCTGGCCAGCTTTTCTATTTGGGAAACTCCCATTTGGTTTTTAAGACCCATCTCCAGAGTTACACCTCTCTCCTTGTGGATGATGGCCTAGATATTTAACAACTGGTCTTTCTGGGGGCTCTGAGCCATCAGAACAGAGGCCATGGAGAACTCTTGGTATGGCCTCACCCTGATGCATAGGTAACCAGCATCTGGGTTTATCTACCCCATCAGAGTTGATCATCCCTCCTTTGTGCCCTCACTGTGTGCATGGGGGCCCCCACTATTCACCCTGCAGTCATTCAACAAACATTTAACAGTTGCCTCCTCTGTGTAGACCTTGCCTGGATCATGAGAATACAGAGGAGGATAAGATCTCATTTCTGTGCTGGGGGATCTTGGAGTCTGGTCGTGTAGCATTTTTATTTCTCATGGGATTATTTTGTAGAAGACTTAGTTGCTTGGATGGTGGGGAGCAGCCCTCTCATCTCAGCATCCTGGGTACCTGCCTGGTGCTTGACAAAGCATATGTCAGTTGTTGTTGAATGAGGAGATCTGGCTGGGATCCCTGGGGTCTGGATTCAAGTGACAGGGTCAAGATGCTAAAATAGTTCATGGGGTTGATTGGTTATGGGGAGAAGGGCTTCCAGCAAGAGGGGTTAGATAACAACGCTTATTTATAAAGGTATAACCCAGAGAAATGATTCATTTGTCTTCTCTGTTCCTCCTAATCTGGCTTTTTTTTTTTTTTTTTTTTTTTCCTTTATAGCTCTTTTTTGAATGGAATAATGTCACCCACTCACTGGTTTTATATAGCTCCTACTGAAGTAGAACTCAACAAAAATTGTGCCTATTAATTAAAAACCCAGAATGTGGGCAGTTTTTGAACTGCTAATTAAAACTCTTACCATTCGGTTTGCCTTAGCAGTTTTAAACCTTTTTTTTTTCTTCTTTTTTTGAAGCCAGAGCTTTGCTTACCAGAGAAAATGACTTTAAAAAAGACAACTGCCAAGAATGAGAGCATCTTGTCTTAAGAACTGTTTCATGTACCTCCAGTGAAATTGCAGGGTTGGAGAGCTTCCTAGTGCTTTGAAGGTGGATAGTGGCTGGAGAGGACACAAGTGGCCTCCCAAGGCCATTTCCCACTGCCCTCCAATGATTACTCCCGTTCTGGAGCTGGGGACGACACCGCTGGTAATGAAGGGCCTGAAAATGTTTTCTTCTTCAGGCTGATCAAGAAGGACAGTATCTTCCCAATGTCTAGGAGCTGCGGGGGCCACTGTGACCTCTGAGGTTCCAGCCCATCCACTGCCGATCTCCGGGGCGGCCCGTAGCCCACCGAGTGAGTTCCCAGAAGGTAGACGGCAGAAGAGTCTGGGGACTCTGGATCTGCTTTCTGGTCTACCTTCTTTAGTGGACGGGAGTCCTCTGCTGTGCCCACCGACGCGGGCACTCACATATGTGGCTTTCTGGGCACATTGCCAAAGGGCTCAGACAGGACTCCCTATTCAGCCCTAAATGGCATCCTTTGCTGGCTTGAGGGGTGGGGCAGCCCAGCGGGGCTCCCCTCGTGACTGGAGTCGGATCTCATGTGGGCTCCTCCGAGGCAGGCACGAGTGAGGGTCCGGAGGCTGCTCCAACAAGCGGCCCCATTGTATCCGCCCCTGGGAGGGGGGGTGCTAGGCTGCGGAGGGGCGGCTCCGTGGTGACGGATGGGTAATGGAGCCCTGGCGCATCTGTAGGGTTTGATTGCCTTGAACCGGGGGTGGGGGAAGAAGCCATGTGGTGAGCATGTGCTCGGGGCTGCGTTCGGGTCCACGGGCTGGCAATGTGCTTTGAGTTTGGGTTTCCTTTCTTTTTCAGAAGGTGGTTGATTCATGCAAAATGCTTAATGATGCCTGCAACGCATGGAGCGGGGCTCGGATCCCCTTTGATGTGCAGGGTCTTTTTGGAGGTTCCAAAAAAACAGTTCAAAGGTTTACTTTGGACACCACACCTCCAGCACATGTCAGAGTCAAGGCCTGGCTCCCCAGGCAGCACGCTGGAGAAAACATTTTGTGCCGGCTTCTTCCTCTCTCTGTTTTGTCTTGTGCTGAGCAGATTTCCCGACTTCACGCGGTCTTGAAGCCAGAAAGGAGAGATGGAGCGAAGGAAAATAAACGGCTCTGAGCAGTCGGAGGGGCCAGGGAAGCCAGGGTGCACTGTGGTCTCACTCCTGCTGAAACTGGACCAGGGGAGCAGGGCTGATGTTTGCCTGTGGCGACAATTGCCTCCTCTTGCCTTGGAGCTCGGGGCTCTCTGAGGGAAGCATATTCCCAGGCAGAATAAGAGCCATCTGGATGCCCCATGTGGGTCAAATTGCAGTTCTGCCTGGGTCTGTGTCAGGCTGCGGGCAGCAGGGCCGCCTTCCCTTGTAGGATGTGGGACTCAGGGACAGGCTCAGGATGGGGGTGCGGGGTGCTGTGTGGGGGTGGCTTTGGAGGTGGCTCTGTTTGGTTGGAGACTGGAAGGGGAATCATTTATCATGCTTCCGTGTTCTGAGAGGTGATTTGCCCTTCTGCATGCCTGGGAGGTGTGCGTGCCCGGGGCAGGTCCCCCCAGCTCTGCTGACAAGCTGGAGGCCCGCAGGGTGGATGGTGTAGGATTCCTGTCTGCCTTTTGAGAAAAAGCAAAGAAGAGCTGTGCCTGCCAGTGGATGTGGCTGTGACCTTGAAGTCAGAGGTTCAAGGAGAGGTTGTCTTCCCTCCCTCCATCTTTAATGATCTAGAGCTCTTGAGTCTCTTGGAGGAGCCACTGGTCTGGTCTGTGGGTTGTTTACCTACCAGCCAGAGGTGGATGTTTCCCCTGTGAGTTAACTGTTTTTTCACAGAGTCTGAAACCCAGATGCCCAAATCTTCTGTTCTCTTAGAGGAAAGGAACAAATCAAATGACTTGTCCAGCTCAGAGTGGGCCAAGACAGTAGAATCTGGAGTGTCGCTGGACCATGTGGGAGGAGACGGGGAGGCTCCCAGGGCCCCACGGTTGGACCTTAGAATTACCACAGACAGCATGGGTTCCCGCCCCCGGCAACCCCCGACCCTTCCAGAGCTGGCGTCTCTGAGACACCACACGTGCTGCCAGCTTCCACAACGACCTTACCGCGACATTTGCAAATCTCAAGGGGTCAACTCTGCAACAGTTCAGCAAGTTGTAGGAATATAGACCCTTAGATTATTTTTTATGTCATTTACCTGAATCTTTTGTACGTCTCTTCAGGTCCCCCTCATCGGTTTGCCTTTTGCCCTGTTTCTGTCTTCATGGCTGGGGAACTCCACAGGCCTCTGCCTCGTGTGTGGTTGAAAATCATCCCTGTGCAGCCTTTGAGTCCATAAGGCTATGGCTGTGCCCATATCCTGCCCATAGGAGAACTCACTGACTTATTCTCTTTCTTTCCAGGGCTCGTGTCCTAGGAGATCCTCTCTGGTTTTGAGCCTTCCCACACATTTCTCTGACGCCTCTTGCCAGTTTCTTAGTTCACCTGAAATCTTTCCTCTTCAGAGGATAGAGGTTCATTCCCTGGATCCTTTTCCCAGTCTCTCATGTTCTCTTCTGGCAGCCCTTCCCTCCGCGTCCATCTAGGATCTTATTTTCATTTTCAAACAAATATTAGCGTTTTGTAATGTCCACTTCTGGTGGTGCTAACAACGAAAGAAGAATGACTCTGGGTCAGGCAGCAGGCGAGGCGCTTTCATTTATCAGTGACTTTCTGAGAATTCCTGCACTGCTCTCCCATTTTCCACACCTGAGAATACGGTCACTTGACAAGTTAGACTTGTATTAAGTAGTAGTTGGGCAGATCTTTTCCCACAACATGGTTTCTCTCTGTATCCCAAATGGTTCCCTCATACTAGATGGAGAAGATCGCTCTCCTGTTCACCTACTGTTGAGATAGACATGGCTCCCATTCCGCCATTTTACTAGCTCGGAGACATCGCTAATCCAAAGTATTGGATTGATCTCCATTTTGTGTGTTTGTGTGTGTGTTTTATTTACCGTTGGTCAATACTGGAGCTCGATCTTACTCTTGCCTCTGGTGAACAATGAAGCAATTTGATTGGTTTAGAAAATAGCTCTAGATTCACTTGCCAATGCCATAGAAAGAGAATCAATCTCTGGTCCTCCTCATTTCATCAATACATGTCCCGATTTTGTTCAGGCCAGCTAATCTTCTTTTCTGGCCTTGGCGCCTGGGCAGCCAGGCCAAATTCGCACAGCCCCTTTTCTCAGCTCCTGTAAAGCAATCATCCAGCATGAGGCGCAGCAGGGACCAATATAAGAATGCAAGGTTTGCTATTTGGGTGGCAAGAAGAGAGGCACTGAGCAATTATCTCCAACATTAATAATGCGTGACTTAGAAGGAAACTATGCCACGGCCCGGACCCACTTCCGTATGCCCTAGGACCAGAGAGAGGAAGGCATATTGGAGAGAGTAGGAATTCCAAGCCATAAAGTCAAAGGGATAAGGACATAGCTAGTACACTTGGCCATTTCATAATTGCAAAATTGGAGGTAGAGGAAAACTAAGTGATCAGGGGAAGGAAAAACTTACTCAAACACCACAAAATCTTATTTCAAATTGGGAGGCCTATGGACCAGGAAGAGTGTTATTGATGAAGATGGAAGACATGTGGCTGTGTGCTCGCCACTGATGCCCCCTGTATGGAGACTGACAATGCACAGGGCTGTGTTGTGGTATTTTTGTGTCTATCTGGTCTTCATGGTGAGATGATACCCTTCCTAATGGCTGGATAATGTCATATATGTCTATAGGGCCTCACAGAGTGCTTTGAGTGGAGCCCATTCTCAGAAACATGTAATCAGTATACTGACTGACATACAATTAAAACACACTTGAATAAGAGACTTGAGGAAATCACAATTTAGGTAATGCCCAGCTAAGTACTGTGACATCAAAGTCCTGATCCTCTGTATTTGTTAGGGCACGGACTAACATATTAAAACAGAATGATCCTAAAACACAGTGATATAAATAGGATCAAAGTTTCTTCTTCTCTTATGTAACAGTCCGGAGGTCAGGAGGCTGGGGCCGGAGGCAAGGCAGTGGCTACAGCTGCACTCAGCAGGAAGAAGGAAAAGAGCCAGGGTAGTTACCCGTAGCAGGGCTCGTAGTCTGTCACATCCCGTTGGCTACAACTTGATCACGTGGCCACCAAAGCTGCAAGGGAGGCTGGGAAATGTAGTCTCCAGCTGATGGGCTCAGCCCAGGTACAATTTAGGGGTTGCATTATTAAAAGGGGGGGAAACGAATATCGGTGGACAAATAGCCTCTGATAGTCCCTAAGCTAAATTTTTCTATAAGCGCTTTCCCTTCCCTCCACTCCCCTGCATGGCCCTCCTCTACCATTCTCTTTCTTTCCTTTCTTCCTTTGAAAGGGGGTTAATGTTATCCACATAAGCAAATGGAAGGAACCTGCCAAAATATGCCTTGTGGTTGGCCCATTAATACTCCCAGTCTGGGAGGAATCCTCCACGTGTGACCAAAGGAAAGCAGAATCTCAGCTCTGATCTAAATACAGGGCAGGGACAGAGCTGGCCAGAGGAGCTGGGAACAAGGCAGGTGGCTGGGAGCTGAAGAATGTGATTGCCTGAGCCCTTGAAGAGGGGTGTGTGTCTGTGTAAGGGGGGGGTTGCTAAGAATGTCAGGGAAGGAGCCTCTTGTCAACTGGAGAGAGACCCCCCCCCAACTACCACTTGATGAGGGTCGGCTGTGAGACAGGAAACATGTGGCCTCTGGAGGAAGCAGGCTTGGTTTTCTGAGCTGGCCCATCCAGACCTAGGGAACACAAGCAAAGTCAAGGAGGGGAAGACAGGCCAAGATCCAAGGTCTAGGCTGGCAGGCAGAGCAGAAGGAATGGACTCTCAGGGCGGATGAAAGGCCTCCCTCAGAGGCCAAGACATGGAGCCTAGGGAACCTGGACACAGTGACAGGCAGATGTCGAAGGAGATCGTTGCTTATAGGTTGGACATGCCAGCCACACAGGGGGAGGGAGGCGGGAGGAGGGAAAGTCCCCAGGAAGTGGCACATTGTGATAAAAGTGGTTTTAAAAGCTTACACGCTTGAACTTGTTTATCTCTGATCGGTTTTCCTGGAGATGGTCTCTTCCGACCTCCCTTCCTCCTCCTCTCTCCCTCCTTGTCTCTCTCCTTCCTCCCCTTATAATAGACATTAATTTAACCCTTATTCCTTACCAACTACTATCCCAGGAGTTGGGGGAAATGACCACGAACCACCATTTAAAAATTCTAGTTGAGAGAGAAATGATTCGTGGCCAATTCCTGGTCAAATATCCTTGTTCTTCGGGCCAAGTCTATTCCTGGCCTTTCCTTGCTGGGCCCATCACAGGACAGCTCAGGTGGCATTGGCGAGATGATCAGTGGGGTGATTCATTCTCTTCCAAGGAGGTTTCAAGGAACATGAGCAGTGGTTGCTGAATATTATTTGCAAACCACCCATAACCCTGTAGATGTTGACCGTGGGGAACTATACCCAGGATCTGAACTCTGCTCCTCTAGAGGCATATTAGAGACAGAGATGGAGTGAGATGATGAAATCCCCTGAGGGAAACGAGGCCAACCATCAAAGAGGCCAAAGATGTTTGCCCCAGACAGCTGAAGTCTTCTTCATTGGTTCTTGGGGGAAACATCATAAATGGACAGAGCATTGCGCAAAGTATTAAAGCTGGAGGAGAGCTGCCAAACACATTGTGTTCAGTACCTAATCCTCTTGCTTTTGAAGATGATGTTTTACCTATTTTAAAATTAGTTCTTGCACAATTTCAGAAATGTAAGATTACTCTGTATTTGACTTATGATTCCCCAATACATATTGTAAATTGGTCTGGCACTGCTGAGATCACTTCGTGGTAAAATGAAAGGAGTTTCAGATTCTTATCTAGATTTTCAGATGACTTGAGTGTGAATCCTGTACTTGAGTTTTTATCAGCCACAGGGTTAATCTATACAAGGAGGATAACAGTAGCCCATTTAGACAGGTCATGGGGATCAAATGTGATATGGGAAAATACCCCATCAACTGTCAAGTATTGTACTGTTGTTAGATTTTATTATACCTATTCTATTACCAAGTGTCAGTTTATTTGAAATAACTTCAAATGGCCTGATATCAACTTGGTCATTTTGAAGCTTAACCACTAATCGCATAAAACTACAAAAATAATTGTAGTGCTTGGATTGGGACTCTACAAATCTTTGCCCAGATAGGACACAAGCTCTCTGAAGTATTTGGAATTGTCTTTAAATATCTTCGTGGTTCATTTTCTTTCTCAAGGTATATGACATAGGAGATTATTCTGGTGATAAAATGCATTTTATAAATGGAAAAAAAATCTCTGCCCAGTGATCTTGAAAATACCAGGAAAGATTCCTGGCTCACAGTTCCTCTGTGTGATTTCCTCCTTTTCCCTCAATGAGAGGCCAACTTGTAGAAATCTTGTGCTTGGGTTGGCAGTATTTTAAAAAAGGATTGGGGAGCCTGGGTGGCTCAGTGCGTTGAGGCCTCTGCCTTTGGCTTGGGTCATGGTCTCAGGGTCCTGGGATCAAGTCCCACGTTGGGCTCTCTGCTCGGCGGGGAGCCTGCTTCCTCCCTCTCTCTCTCTGCCTGCCTCTCTTCCCACTTGTGATCTCTGTCAAAAAAAAAAAACCAACAAAACTTTAAAAAAGGATTATGTTGCTAAGATTGACTGATTTGGAAGAGTTGCCCACAGCATTGTTTTTATTTTTATTTTTATTTTTTATTAGGTCCAGTTAGCCAACATAGAGTACATCCTAAGTTTTTTTGGTGCTCGACAATTCGTTAGTTGCGTATAACACTGTTATTACATTATCTACAGAATAATTCCAAGATGAGAAGAAACCTGTGATCAATACAAAAACTAACACAAAAGGCCCTTCCTTTGAACTTTTCTTATGCCTGTCACCCAGAGCTGGGGAGACAGAGCAACGACAGTCTGAAAGCCATGAGTATACATCCCTGGACAAATGGGGCCGAGACAGATGGCTCATCTCTTCTCCGTGTGAAGTTCTCTGTTAGTGGGAAGCCCGCTGCTGGATTCTTACCCCGCAAGGCTGCACTTTGGGGGTTCTGCGGAGGCATCCAAGGGTGGAGGTTGTTTAATACCACCTGGTCTTGGCTTAGACACTGCAGAGGCGTATACTCCTCCATGGGCTGAAAGAGACATATTTCAAATACTGAGATATATATAAAGAAGAGCTCCTTGCAGCCCACACCTTCTAGAAAGTACTATGGACTGAAAACCGGTGATCCCTATTGTGTCAGGTAGAAAGCTATGCCCCAGGAGCCAGATGAGAACTCTTCCTGCCACTGAAGTACTACTTATTTCCTTACAGGATACCCAGTTTGTTTCCAAAGAGCTGACCCATTAAGTAGAATAAAACAAAGTGTGCTCTATTATCTTGCAAATTGGTCTGTTCCAACGACAGCAGACAATGATGGAGAGAAATTGCTAGGAGCTATAGACGTTCTAGTTATTATAAAATAGGGCTATGGTTTTCATGGGATTGCTAAATGAAGGAATCATTCTCACAGTAGAGTTTGGACATCAGCTCTGTCCTACTTCCATCAAATGCCACAGATTACCTTTTAAACAGTCAGACCTTTAATACTCAACTTTTAACCAGCTAGTAAAGACCTGCCATGTTCTGAACTGCAAAATGGGGGAGGAAGGGGAAGATACTGGGGGATGTGAGATTCATTCTTGCTTGGGGCACTAGCCCAGGTGGTCAAAGGTAGAGGTCATAGGAGTCCAGAGAGAGATACCACAATGGACTTAGTTGCTCAGACAAAGATCAGGCTGGTCACAGGGCAGGTATTTGGTTTCTGACCTGCTTGTGAAGCAAAACCACTTGCTCTTAGTTCCAAGAAAACCAGCCACTAAACCGAGAACCACCTCAGGTTTCGGGTGAAACCACCCGACAGCTGCCCAGGGGCTAGTGAGCCTGACCTTATTTCTTGCCTTTCTGCTCCCTGACTCGCTTGTCCTGGATCCTGCTCTTTCACTCTGGTGCAAGCAAATATCCTCTGGCTTTGAGGTCACCCCGCCCATGCTGTGACATATTTATACCTATTTCTTGAAAATGCAAAGCACTTGTGATAAAAACATAGCTCAGGAGTGGGAGTACCTTCAACCCAAGACTCACAAAACGCGTTTCCTCGTGCCTTTTGTCAATAAACAACAGTTCAACTACCTCTACCATGACCTACGTGGAAGGCTGGGTATGGAAGGGACCTTCAGGTTCATTTACTAGTTTATTCTTCTCACCATTAAAGAAAGGGAGGTCCAAGCATTTAAAGGGACTTGCCAAGGCCACAGCTGGTCAGCAGTGGAGCCGATAGAACTCCATTTCCCGTGTCTTCGGTGTGAACCAAATCCCCCGGGAACACAATCCCAGATCCAGCGTAGACGATACCCTTGGGAAGAAGTCAGGGCTCCCTTTCAAGGCCATGACCCTGGGCTTGTGGCCTTTTTCTCCTTTCTCCGTTTTGGAATGGCTACCCAATGTCACTGAGCCTATTTCCTGAAACCTTCGAAAGAAGAACCCCTCACAAATTTCTGAGGTTGGCCCAGTATTCATTATGAACCAATAGATGGAAAATGTCCCTTGTAATTCTGAAGCAAGTCTGCTGGTCCAAGATGTGAGTCTATAAATATCTACCACATAATATCATCAATCCACTTTTTTCTTTCTGTTGGCCTGGAGCACCTTAATCCTTAGGTTGGCTTTAATTAATTCCAGGTGTATGATTAATACGTTAATGGCGCCCTCTCTCAGCGCTCGGCATCTCGTTGTGTGACAATTTCTTGGACTTCCGTTGCACTCTGTGCTCTCAGGCTCAGCGGGGCTTTTGTGGAGAGAGGGTGTCTTTACGACAGTTGGAAAAATCCCCATTCCAGCAACAGATAAACCCGAGGGTTGATCATTTTTGCTGCGAATTGATTCCAGAGACCTGTGAACACGGAGCTCTGCCAGTATGTAGAGAACGACTCATGTTACAAAAATTCAGATGAGTGTGCAGCGTCCCAGGCAATCAGCTATTGTTGAAAATCGGGAGAAACGTGGTGTATTAGCCTAGGACCATGGGGGAGTTTTAGGAATGAATGCGGCTGCGGTCCTTGGCAGGAGCAGGGAAAGAGTTTATAATGGCCTTGGCCACCAAGGACAAAGTGCGATCTTGGACCGAGAGAAAAATTTCAAATCAATTTGTGTAATTGTTGTGTGTGGCCCAAGTTCAACCTCAGCTTCTCCTTCCTTCAAATCCCTTTCTCTGGGCCGTGCCATGAGCGAGTGGGTGGAGGAGATCGCTGTCTCTGGAGCTGTCTGTAGGGGCATCTATAGGCAAAGGCAAACAAGGAAATGAAGAAAAGTTCCTGTTTCAAGAGATTCTTTCAGAATGCAGCCCCACTTGTCTGCTTTTGTCTTTGTTATTTTGCTCTGTGCGGATTTTCTCAGTCTCTGTGTGTCTGGCTTGATGGATCATCTTTCCAACGTGGAGGAATATTTTAGACCGGAACGACGCTGTCTTAGGCCTTAGAAGAGCTTGAAGAATTCATTTCTCATACCTGCTGCAATGTGCTAATGATGGAAGGTTGTAGAAAACACGAAATATTTGAATCTCCTGGATACGGAAAGTTAGCGAAAATGCTTCGTGCCATTTTCCATTGCTGTTCCAAGATCACATCTGTTTGGAACTGAACCGTGGCATGTGTGCTGGGGAACCTGTATGAAATTAACTTTTATAGCTGCCTTTACAAGCAGGATCTTTTATTGTCTACAACTTGGCTGGGGTTCAGGAAGTTCCCAAAATGATTTATTGTCATATGTGCCTATTCTATGGCGGCTGATGAAACTGATATATGATGGAACATATGCAGTCATTCTGGCTAGAGACAACAGATCATCTAAGCCTTTTATCCAAAAGGATTGGAGAATTCACATTGTAGAAAGCAAAAAAAAAAAAAAAAAGTATTTTGTTTTAAGCGAAGTAATTACTTGCAGGAGCAAAACATTTGTTACTAATCCTATGGTTCTTTTCTGTTTGCCAACATAGTAAAAACTTATTAGAGTCTAGAATACATTCTTTAACTAAATGCTGAAGGTACGATTTCCCCGTAAACGTTGAATCGCGTTCTTGTAATATCTGGGATGGTTTCTTTTGGTTTATGAGACCGTGATATTAAGAATCAAAAGATCACGGACTTAAATTTCTTTCATGTTCCTTAAGGCAAAAAGCCCCACATCTCTTCTAGTTTCACAGAGGGGCCCCTTAGTCCAACCATTCATCCTTCCTATGGTTGCAAGAGGAATCTGGCAGAGTGAGGGCTGATAACAATGGAGTCTCTCTTTCCTGGTTAAAACCCTCAGAAGCACGTGTTTCTGCTGATGAATCAGAACTTCCATACGTGAAGGACAGCATCGTGAGCCCATCAACAAGAACAAGAACAATACCGCATTTCCCTCAAGTAGGATGCGGGAAAGAGAAAGATTCAGTCTAATTCTAGGATCTGCACTTACAGCACATGCAGTATTTAATCCGGTGGCAAAATCTGGAGTTTCTGGAGTCAGTGTGTTCTCCCTCAGCCAGAGAGCTAATTGACACATTCATATTTCAATTGGAAGTGGGGAGTCAGAGATCTGGGAGTTTCAGACGGATTTGGAAATGTTAACCAGCAAGAAGATTTAGATCCAGTTTTCTAGCGACAGCGGCAGTTGGAAATGTTTGATGTACAGTGTCCGTGGAAAACAAAACAAAACAAAATCCTTAGATACGATATAAATATTGTCCACAGGGTCGTTCATAAGACAAAGGTGGTGATGGTTATTCCAGTGGAAGTGGAGACAGTAGATGCCCACTTCTGGGGAACAGAATTTGGAGCCTGATTCTGGGATTCCTGCCTGGTCTCACACTAATCCTCTTTATTTCAGAAGCATTTTATTTTTCCTTAAAAATGGCAGTGATCTATGTGTTTACCTCGCATTCGTCTTCCTAAGGAATTTAGATATCAACAGATATCATTATCTTTCTACAAATAGAAAAATAGAAACTGAATTTAAGGGATTTAGCAGCATCGATTGCAAACCTCCGGAAGAGTCTGGCATTCTGTTTCTGTCTATGAGCCGACCGTGGAACCAGAAAGAGTCCCGGTTGGGTAAGAGCCTCGGTGGCCTTCGGAGCTCGCTCTCGCTCCCCTGCATCTGCCAGGCCTGATGGTTTGACACAGCCACATGTTAATAAACTTATTGCCCAGACAGGTGCGTCACCTTCAAACAGCAAAGTCATCGTTCCTAATTGTGGACGATTGCTAACAGTATCAGAGCCGAACGTTGCTGCACCACGATGGATCACGCTCGGCACACTCTTCCCTCGAGGCCGCGAGCAAGCAATTCAAAGTCCACGTCTCCCTGTCAGGCTTGTGTCTTTGCTTACGAGGAAGGATCGCACATTTTCAAGGGGCTTGGAAACAGTCGAATGCGGGTAATGTTAATTTGGTGTAAAACTTCAAGTGGCATATTACTAATGCCAAAGAACAAAGCAATCGAGGATCTGGTAACTAATTACTAACAGCACTGTCACTATTTTATGTAAGTGTGAACAAGAATCATATGTTTCTTATAGTTCATCCTTGTTGATGTACTTAGCATTACTGGTAAGAGCTAATGAGCAGCTAGTTGATTAGGGAGAACTGCTGTGGCTACTTCTTGGTAGCAGCATTTTGTACCGGTGCCCAGAGGCCCCGGGGGTAGTGGACATTCTTTAAATAAATGAAGCAGTTTAGTAGCGGTTGTGATTTAAAGGCACCATCGCGGACTTGAATTAGGAGACCCTGTCATCCTAATCTCGGGCTAATGACACTGTGATTTGGTGTTGCAGGAAACTGCCGAGACTCCCCGATGGAGAAGTCTAGACTTCAGCCTGTGACGCTGGCTTCCCGGGGAGCCCGAGGTCTTGCTGCGACATCGAATGAATAGATATCGGTGAGTATGAGGCGACTACATTAATTCGGGGGTTCCGGGAAGAGATGGGAACGTTAATATTCATTCGAGATCAAGGGAGCAGCTGCGGTCAACCTGGCTTGTTGTGTGTATTTTATTGTATCGTGTTTATTTGTTTTTTCAATGAGACTTTTATTTGAGAATACCGAGAAGATGTATGTAATGACCTTGTGAGGACAAAGAGGATCCATGCCCAATCCTGGGTGATTATGGATTGGAAGAACGTCTCGCCAAGGGCTACGGGTTTGTGTGTTGACATGTAAAAGGCAGAGTCATTTAAAGGACAGAACTTAGAAGCACAGAATCCTAAAGCATAGAGCTGGAAGGGGTGGGAAGGTAACTGTCTCATCTGCCAGGTAGTCTGTGATGTAAGAGGTGATGTCATCGGGCTGCCATCACCATCTTCTAGTGAGAAAATCAAACTCGGGATCCCCTTCCTAAATACCCGTCCCATATGCTCTCCAGAGCATTAATTCCTTAAGAAAACTTAATTGCTTTTCCACTCCCCAGGGCCCGTCCTCATCAGGAAAGCATCCAACTGTCATTTCATTGTTGGGCAGGTCTGTCTCTACATAACTGGTCTGGTCAGACACGTCTCACTGCTCCTTGCAAATCAGCAAATTTACTCTCTGGTCTGTATCAATCTTGTGTGCCTCTGGTTAGTTTGAGTTCCTTCCTGGGGCCACCAGACCCAGAATCAGGAAGTGTGGGCTCTGGTCTCATTTCTATCAAGTCAGGTAACACCTCAGGTCTGTTCTCTTCTTTGTAACGTTAGAAAATGATTGGGTGACATCTAGAGCTCTCTTGGCTCCAAATTGCTAAGACGGGAAGCACATCTGAAGGAGAGACAATGGGGCCTGTCTCTGGGGCAGGGTGGTGACCATCTTTTTTTTTTTTTTTTAAAAGACTTTATTTATTTATTTGAGAGAGCAAGACCGTGCATAAGCACAAGCAGGGGAAGGAGCAGAGGGAGAAGGAGAAGCAGATTCCCCAGTGAGCAGGGAGCCCGACTTGGGTGGGGCTCGATCCCAGGATCTTGAGATCATGACCTGAGCTGAAGGTAGATGCTTAACGGGCTGAGCCACCCAGGCGCCCTGGTGACCATCTTTTCATACATAAATGTGCAGTATGAGTTCCAAAAGGAAAGGTGGGTATGGAGGAAGATGGACCTGGGTGGCTTGACAGCAGCACCGAGCAAAACCACTAAAGACCTAAGAGGTCTATGGACAAATGATGTTTAGATGAAAGGGATGGGTAATGAACCCAGGTCAGCAGAATCTCAGTGAAGCTCACTGAGGGTCCATTGGCTGAGGATGGGGCAGAAACCAGATCTTTGGTTTTCTCCAAATGTGCTCAATAGTAATACCATAGGAACAAAATGATTCTAACATCACATAAGTTTTCATTTTTATTTTTAAAAGATTTTATTTTGAGAGAGAGATTGGGAGAGCATATGCAAGTGCATGAGCGAGGGCAGGGGGTGTGGGACAGAGGCAGAAGCAGACTCGCTGCTGAAACACAGAGCCAGAGTGGGGCTTGATCCCAGGACCCCGAGATCATGACCTGAGCTGAAGTCAGATGTTTGACCGACTGAGCAGCCCAGGTGCCCCAAATCACATAAGTTTTTCAAACTTTGGGAAAACAAAATTAAATGGATTTGTTTATGAAAGACTTCACAGTGCCTTTAATAGGACAAAATGCTTTGGGAGTATCCAAGGTGCAGAATTTCCCAGATTCTTTTGTCCATGGACACGTTGCTTTCTGGCACATTTCTGGGGAAATGTCTGAGAACAGACTTGGGGAGACGGTAGTTCAGGCTGATAGCTTTAGCACTTAGAGAGGCTCCAGATCAAAAGCCGAAGGGCGAGAAGCAAACACCCAAGCGGGATCTTCTCCTGGCACCCATGCAGGCTCAGAACACTTCTGAGCCCGGGACTGGAAACTCGAAGGTGGTGGGAAATCTATGGGAGAAATCGTAACCTTGAAATAAAGTGCATGCTTTCTAAAAGGGGGGAGTAGGCAAACAAGAACTCCTAGACTATCTAACGCTTTCAATTAGACCACACTGGTTGTATTACTTAAATGGTTTCTAGTTAATTCCTGGCTTGTAAATGGTGTACACAGCAGAATATTCTCATGCTGAAGCAGAGATGAATTTTTATATGATTTTTGGGGACTTTGTTTTGCAAAGATTAATTCGTAGTACACAGTTTGAGCAAAAGGGAACAGGTTAGAGCCTAGGACAAAGTCCTAGATAAAGACATATGCCATCTCATTGTTGTAGGGATGCGGAGTTCTCATTTTCTTTGCATATATAGCCAGAAGTGGGATTGCTGGCTCACGGGCTAGTGGTGTTAACTGGAGGTCCACAGATATAGATCAGAGGGTTAGAGGCTGCATGTGTACAATTGTGCAGGGGCCGGAGATATGCACACCTACTATTGTTGTCCTTGTTGTTGTTGTTTTGGAACAGTTTATAATACCAAAAGCAGTCCACAGTGCCTTACCGGAGCTCATTTTGCAGGGGGAAGAAACTGAAACTCAGAGATAGAAAATATTTAATGGGACGTCAGCGTGTTGTTTTGTCTTTGGTTGCTGGCAGTCAGGTTCACCTGTGAACAGATTAAGCAAGAGGTAGAATGAAGAGCCCAGTGAGTGAGACTCAACCATAGGTTTTGAGGTCACCTTGATGCCTACACTGACGTAGGCTTTGAAATACGCATTATACTTTCCATTCTGTAGGCAAAACATGGACTGCACAGGTTATTCCGAGTGACCTATGACTTGAACATTTTGCTAGAAACCCTGAGTCTTGACTTCCCGTAAGAAATTACCCATAATTAATTTGTTGCCTGTTCCGTAAATCTAAAAACAAAACAAAACAAATTTCGGTTTTAAACATGCCATAATCATGAAAGATTTTCTCTGGACTCAGTATCACACTGTGCTTTTGCCTTGAATATCACAAAGATTTTGAACTCAAAAGGGGTTTCATTTTACCTTTTAGAAACATGGTCTAATTTATCTGCATGATTGCATTTTAATTAGCACTCCCATTGCCTATTTAAACATGCAAAGATATAAAACGAGCCAACCAAATAGGAAGACATATAGCCAAGGTGTTTGCTACTGTGCTGTCATTGAGCACTGCCTGGGGATAAACCCTGTACCAGACTCAAATTTAATAGTGTGAACGGGTTCAAAATAAACCCATTTGTATGCACAATATTTTACATAAGGGTTAAGCTGTCTTAGCAATTGTTGATAATTATGGATCCTGGCACAGCTCGGAAGATCTCCAAACATTCTTTGGAAGTAAATCAGCCATTCCCACAATTTAAAAACAAACGTGTAAAGGGTTTTATAAGTGGCATTTTGACTCAAGTCAAAATGTTAGGTGATGACCCTTGGGAAGCTAAAACCACATCAGGGTCCTGCCTGCGTGCCTGCTGTTGTGGGTGGGGGAGGGCAGGGAAGGGAGGCAAACCACAAGAATGGACTTCATCTGGGGGAGAGGTTTCAACTCTCTTTATAGCCTCTGAGAGGCCCTGCTTTGCAAAATTCAGAATCAGGCTATTCAGCTCAGGAATAAAGGCAAAGTAGAGAGAATTTGTCCTGCGGCACCCAGCCTTGGAAGCCTGAGCTTCCAACATCTTTTTAAGTAAGACCTTTGGAGGTCTGATTCCTTTGGCCTTTTAAGCAGTGGGGTCAGATGACCTCTAGCTCGGGCTCCAGGCCAGAGGGCCATGATTATCCACTAGCAACCAGGTTTCAAAAAAATCGGTTGATAATTGGTTCAAATAGTAGTTTATGAATATTTCCCCAAATATCTGGTATACGATAAAACGAAATATTTATTGTTACGTGTCTTGCTCCACTACCAGTGACTCCGCGAAAGCTCGGGTTTATTGAAATGAGTATTTTACCCTCGTCATAAGTCACATTGTGACCATGAGTCACCAGAGACAAATGACCTCTCCATGTTGCTGTGAATGCGAAACAGAAGCAAGCTTAGAATGTGTAGCTCTACAGCCACATCGGGTTGTTGAGCAGCTATGGGGTAATTTTCTTGCAACATTCCTTGGTTCCTTTGGTTCCAACCGAAGGGCAGAACTATTATTTTTTTGGTGGAATTCAAACTCATGCTTCTTGCAAAGCAGGACATTTCCATCTTTGTAATCATAGATCGTTAGGAAGGCCACTGGAAAGAATTCTGTAATGAACTCTCAGTAACTGCAGATGTCTTGAGTGTTCTGGGCCCTAGGTGTAATAAACAGTCAGAGAGACTTGACCTCTGAACTCTTAATGCCTAAACAATGCATCTCCGGCTCAATACCTGACATCACTGACAACCAGGGCCCCAGCTGATGGCTTACTTCTCCTCTCCCATCACATTCCTCCTGAAAGAAGGTGGGGGTGTGGACAACAAAACAAGGATAACCAGCCACCATCTTTCTTCACCCAGACTCTTCCCCATGGTGCTGACAAGAGCCAAAGCACAGATTTCCTGCTCTTTGTCATTAAACCCATTAAGCTCTCTTTGGTAAACAGGCCAGATTTTGTTTCCCTCCTTACCCCGAGAGGGAAGGTCCCAAGATGGCAGCAGCCGCCATCATTCTCCTAGAGTGCAACCTGCACAATGGCGGGGTTCTGATGGGAGAGGGCGGTGGGCTGTGGTTCGAAGCTGCTATCTCCTCAGAGGTACCGAGGGCTGACAGGTGGAGCAGACTGTCTGGAGTTCATCTGCAGGCCTTATTTTTTGCCGGTGTTGTGGGGCATGGGTTAAGGAGGCTCTGGCAGAGGGCTCACTCACTCACATAGTTCGGACTCACTGTGGAAGTAAATCAGCCATTTACTGATTGGAATGGGTGAGTGGAAACACAGCACAGAGTGGTACCTGCAGGGTGAGTGGAAACACAGGGTGCAGGGTGAGTGGAAACACAGCACAGAGTGGTACCTGCCTCTGCCTTGCAGGGACCTCTAGGACTTTGTTCAACCCTCAGCGCCTGCCTCTACCTCCTTTGTTGCTGGTGCAACCCCCGAGCCCCCATCCTTGGTGGTGGTTCTCAGGCTTGGATGAGAGGGAGAGGGGGAAGTTTGTAAGAACTAGAGAAGATGTCTCCTGTTTATTTAGGAAGCCACTCACTGTGAGGACCTTGGTTCAAGAACCTCCGTAACTCTTATTTCTTTCCTGTTCACTATATGCCCCTAAAACCTGGGTTGGATTACCAGGAATTTGTATCATTTTCCATAAGTCACTTGCTGTGAGGTAATAGATAAAATATATATTGAGTTCTGCCCGGGGTTCCTGGCACAGAGCTCCAAAAGCCCTGTAATTTCCTAAGTGATAAGAGCACTGGGAGCATCTTTTGTTCTAATATCTGCTCTTTGACCCCTGTTCTTAACACAGAGTTCCTAAATCTCTTGGAATTTCCTTGGTGATAGCATTGTCTTTTGTTCTTCTGAGGTGACTCTGGGTGGGCTCCCCAAGGACTCCCCAGTTGGGTTGGGGGCTGGTCTCCAGAAAGAGCAAGCCATGATTAAAAGCTTGGAATGTTCAGCTGCACCCCCATTCTGCAGAAAGGGGAGGGGAGCTGGTGGTGGAATTCATGATTGATCAAACCTATGCGATGAAGAGTACATAAAAATCCCCAAAACGTGGGGTTCAGAGAGCTGCTGGGTGGGTGAACCATGGGCATGCTGGGAGGGCCATATCCAGAAAGAGCGTGAAAACCCTGGACCCTGC
Organism: Mustela lutreola; assembly: GCF_030435805.1. Taxonomy (NCBI): domain Eukaryota; kingdom Metazoa; phylum Chordata; class Mammalia; order Carnivora; family Mustelidae; genus Mustela; species Mustela lutreola. The sequence goes on along the minus strand of NC_081295.1, from coordinate 146,215,722 downwards.
CCCACAATCCTCCTCCTGCATATCTCTTACATCCAAGTATTTTTTGTTTTTTTTTAATCATATCGTCTTATAATCAGTTGATAAACAGGAAGTAAACTCTTTTCCTGGGTTCTGTGAGCAGCTCTAGCCAATTAATCAAACCCAAAGAGGGTGTCGTGGGAACCTCCAGCGTATGGCCCAGGGGGCAACCAGGACTTGAGACCCATGTCCAAAGTGGGCAGGAGAGGAGTACTCTGGAGGGTCTAAGGTCCAGGAAGATGGTGTCAGAATTGAGTTACATTGTGCAACACTAGGTGGTATCCCAGAGAATTGCTTGGTGGGGAGCCTTCCACACCCTGTCCTGCCACCTATGGTATGGTAAACATCATCAAGGTCATAGTTAAGTGAGCATGAAGGGGACCCACTGGAGACTTGTAGGTTTTCTTGACACGTTCTCTTTCAGTTTCTCCATCAGCAGAATTAGAGGAGTTCAGTGGGTCTCAAAGTGTGGTCTCCAGACCAGGAGCATCAGCACCATCTGGGAACTTGTTAGAGTTGCAAATTCTGCAACCCCAGCGGAGGCTGGGGTTGAGTCAGACCCCTGGGAGCGGCCCTGCCAGCCCTGTGGTTTCCACAAACCCTCCAGGGGTGCTGCTGCAGGCTCAAGGTTTGAGACCCCCTGGAGGAAGTTTCTAGCACCGGCATTTTGTAGGACTCCGTGCTTCAGCTCATCAGGCCAGTGCAAACCCAGAGCCCTACCTACTCCAGGAGGACATCTGCAGAGTGAGACGTGTGACGTGTGTCAGCTGTGAGGAGCATCCTTGCCCATATACAAATGAAGAATCCTAATTACGGGATGGAAGGAAAGCATCGGAAAGGTGAAGTTGCTTGGCAGGTGTAAAGCCTTAACGTTCGAAATTCTTTATCCCTCTTAAGTCGAAGGGAAATGATTGCACAGGACAGTGATAAGTGCTTGGCTCCTGTTGGCCTGCTGCAGGCAAGATCAACTTGCATGTGCACATGTGCTGCCTCTGAAAAGAGAACTGAAGGCTTTTCTTTTCTTTTCCCCTCTTACACAGGGATCAGTTCTTTGTTTGATAAAGATGCCTCCAGAACGCTTATACATGCCAAGCGGCTCCATCTATGAAAGTAACTGGTCTGTTATATCTTCAGGCTAGGAAGACAGCTCTTCTGAAGTAGGGATCAGAGTTAATATGGTGAAGTTCTGACCCTGGAGCGCCACTACATATGCGATTTCTCCTGCTTCTTATGCGCCCTCCCCCACCAACCCCCCCCATTCCCACTGATGTAACTATTACTTACATTTTGGGACTCAGTACAAGCATCCGTCTCTCCTGGGATGCTCTTCCTGAACTTGCGCAGGGGACACCTGTGGGGTGTCCCCGGGGCCCCCCGTGCTCTGACCTGCGTCATAGCCATCGACACAGACTGTTGTAATTGCCACTTGACTCATTGAGTTCTCTCTCAGCAGAACTCCGTGGGGACAGGGACTGTCTCCTTCTTCACTCATTTCATTTTCAGGGTCTAGCATGGTGTCTGGCATATAAAAGAGCATCAGTAATTATTTATTTATAGGGCAGCTCCATGGCTCCTGGCCATCCTCCATGGGATGGTGTTTTTCCTCTTATGGAACCATTTGTGGATAGAGCCACCAGTCACGTATCTGTTGTACAAATACAGGACATGGTGGTCCAAAGACAGGACATGGCACTCAGTGCTTTTGGGGATTCAGAAAGGACCCCTTTGCCTACTCTCTTCAAGGACCGGAGGACTGGATGGCTTCTCCTGGCCCATTTTTGCTTGTTTTTAAGCCTGAAGTGTAGAAGACTGGTTTGCGGTGTGCTACAGTGACAGATCCCTTCAAGTGTCCTCTCCGGATGCATGGAACGTTTTCCCTTTGTCCCCTTCCCCATCCTCATCTTTGTCCTCTCTGAAGGCAACCAGTTTAATGTGTTTGTGCGTATTGGTTTATTTGCTTGTGTTCTTGCAAGACATGTATTTCAGTTTGGGGAACATGTGTTTTAAGTTACGTAAATAGCATATTAGAGACCTCATTCTGCTTCTTACTTTTTCTGCACTGCATCCAGAAATTGGATGGATGTTGGAACATCCATCTGTTCCAACAGTGAGGAACACCTAGACCATCTCAAACTCCCTATTGCCACAAATGCTGAGGTAAAGATCCCCAGCCATGTCCCCTTGTTGACTGATAGGCTAATTCTTAAGAATTCCTGGCATATATCTCCTAGGACTCAGGGGCAGGAATGCTGGGTCATAGCCCTTCCATTGGCTGAGTACTACCAGATTCTCTCCAGAATGGCCTCCTGGACCTTGTAGCTTGGCAGAAGTTCCTTATGTATGCTAGATTGTAGTTCCTTATCAGTTTAACATTGCAAAAATCTTCCAATATATTATCCCTTAACTTTGTCCATAGTGTCCCTTAAAAATTTTTTTTCCTAAAAAAATGTATTTTTTCATTCTTTCTCTAAAATGTATTACAGAGATTGGTTTTGAATGGCCTTACATGATCCTTTGATTATGAGCAAAAGTATGTACATTTTCACCTGAGGGCAGATTTTGCTTTATTTTGGGATATAGCCACAGACTGTATCACACATATGGGGACCTCAGCATGCCTAAATGGGTTAATCAGTTGAGCCTTGATGAAGAGAAGCCTCTGGGTAGTAACTATAAAACTACCCAAATATCAGTCCGTTTTGAAAATAGGGCTATGAGTATGGTAAACAAGAAGTCATGCATATCTGTGATAACCTGTAAATATCCAAAACAAGAGAAAAGACAAACAAATGCTCTTGAAAAAAGTACTTGCATGGGACCTCCAAGCATGGGGCCCAGGACTTGGAAAAACTGAAAGAGCCACATTGGTTTTCCTGTGATCTGGCCCCTGTCTATACTCGTTTTGAGAATTTAGAAGTAACCCTCTCAGTGGTGACCCTTGGCTGGCAGATTTTTCCTTGGCTGGTGGGTGGCCTGTTAGAGTTAGTAAACATTCCATTTTTGTATGTAGTACAAAAATATCCAAATTCCTTGGTATATATTAAGAGGTGTTATCATATAGAAATTCTTGAGAAAGGAGCAGGGTCATGTTTCATTATATTGTCACTGGCAGAGTCTTAGACATATAGTGGAGACTCTAATTTTCTCCAACATTAAGAAAATCTGCTTTTTCACCCATTAAAGATTACTATAGGATAGCCTAGATCCTCAAGCTTTTACAAACTATCAACTAATGAATCTGATAACTAAATTCATGCTGTTGTGTAGTTTACTGTATAGTATCTTCCCTGTGATAGTCACATCTCAAGAAGAAAGTTCTCCAAATGGAGCGTTCATAGGAATATAGAGGAATGATTGTAATAGTGGAATTTACAGGTAGCCACAAGCAGCCAGAAAGGACGGGGGGATATTTGGGACCAGGCAGCTCTTTCAGCATCACTCAGATTCCCTCACTGGTGTAAATATCAGTGTGTAGGCATGTCTTGGGTATGTGAATACACAGATTTAGCCTTTCTTCCCAGGCTTTACATTTGTGGGTTTTTCAGTAATGTGAGCAGATAAGTATAGAACACATAGAATTTCTAGGTAGCTCTTTTGATATGGGTCAAATTTCATCATGACAATGGTACGCTGATACTTCGACCTTGAATAAGATGTGTTTGATGATAAGCTTTGTTGTCAGAAGTTCCCTGCTAGAGGAGGGGGACCTAACGTGGGAGGCATTGAATGCTTCCCCTTGTTAGGATCCTCAGTAGGGTTTTCTAGGCTGACCTTTCTTTCCTGGCCATGCATGCCCGGGGAAGGGCTCTCACTCCACAGATGCAGAAGTTGGCTAGACAAGTGGGCCCCAGGGGACCAGGACACTTTTCTGTGGACCGCGGGGCACCTAGGTGTGATCTCCCCCGCATCTCACTTTTCCCTTTCTTGTTGCACATTTTTAGTATTTTCTTTCTTTTTTTCAGTAAGATGACATCATCATTGTCTTAGTTCACAAAGCAGAAAACATAGCCATCCCCTGATGTCCATTCCTTAATTCATATTCTAAAGTCCTGGGGTCTGGAATGTGAGATTCTCACTGGTCTGGAATGGGTCTGGTGCCTAGTCTGGTTCCGGTCCACTTGGCTGGGGTTGAAAGACCATGTTGAGTAGACATGGCCCCTGAGAGTTCCCTGTGACCAAGGCAGGAGGGTGAAGGGCAGTTCTGGAAAGGAGGACTTGCCCATAAAACCTAACAGGCATCTGCTCTCATGGCAATCCTTGTGGAAGAAAAGACTTTTTTGGGGCACTAACCTAAGGCCTGATTTCAAGAAATAGCCAATATTTTTTATACCAACAGAAAGAAAGAAAAAAAGAAAAAAAAAGAAGGAAAGAGAAAGAAAGAAAGAGAAAGGAAGGAAGGAAGAAAGGAAATTACAAAAGAAAAAAGAAAAAAAAAAGAAGGTAGGAAGGAAGGAAGGAAATTAAGAAAGAAAGAAAAGGACAGAGGTTGGAAAGTATGGTTGTAACCTACGATCTGCATACATACATGTGCCTGTGCTTAGAAATGCACTTGTCAGAGACACTACAGTGTGAACATATGATCCCTCAAGGATCCAGTGTATGTGAGCTTTTCAAGACACACAACCCACCCCCAAATCCCCCAATGAAACAAGTGATTTGTCTCTGTTATGATAGTGTTCAATAAGTATAACATTGTGGGCTCGAAGCAAATGCCTTGTGGTGGGGGAAAAGGGGCTAAAATGTCTTGATTGGGGTTTTAATGAGAGATTTTTCTCTTTTACTCCACCCGATGCTGCCCCCTCCCCTACACCCACCTCTTATCTCCAGCTGTCCAGTCAAGAGCCCTGTGCTGGGGAACACTGAGGGAATGTTAACAACTCAAGTCTACCCATTAATGGTGGGTACTCTCTCCAGCCTGCCCATCAGGTCCTCTGCTTCTCACAGGCTGCTGAAACCCAACAATTGCGCCTCTCCGTTGTGAATGCCCAGTGGTCTGTTCATGGGGGGCTTAAAAATCCTCAGGGCTACGATATCCAGTCCTCAGGCACGGGAGGTGAGAGAATGTTGCCCGCCTTGCACTTGGATGGGAGTAAATTCTTAGGTGACAGTAAATGTGAAACAGGAATCCACTCTTCAAAGGGAAAAGGCAAGACCCAGGGGACGCAGGGAACGTACAGACCCATGGACTTCAAATTCACATGTCGACGTGCCTCTGGCTTCTCCCTGCGGATTAAGGACCCAGACGGGATTGCCATCATGACCAAGAACTGCATGGAGGTTTGAACAGAGATGGTCTGTTAGTGCAGTGGGTATGAAGATCTCCCGAGGCTGGAGCCGTGTGTTGGGAGAGACCAGAAGTCTACCACTGACAGGTCCTCCACATGGATTTCGATGTCCGGCTTTGGAGCCCAAGTGCAGAGGTAAAGTGTGAACAGACTTAAGGGACGATGTGAGGCTGAGGAGAATTAAGAAGCAAATAAGCATCACGGATAGTGAGAGCTGTGTTCAGCCCCAGTTTGGGACAAGAGGGGGAGGAAGGAGAAGAAAGTTGCCTTTCCTTGTGGTTCTCATTTTTGCCTCAGTGAGCGTGGTGGGTGTGTTGGGCCTGGAGCAGTACCCAGGGACTTAGGAAAGGAAGTGGTGAATTCTTTTGTGAAAACAGGGGCATGTGATGGGGCCCTGAAGGAGGGGGTTTTAAAAACTCTTCTGAATTTCACTGTAAACTTTACAGTTTTGAAGTGGTATCTCCAATTCAGTGGTTCTCAAAGCAGGGGTGGTTTGTGTATGGAAGGCTGGTGACAAAAGGGGGAACAGGGAGAAACATTTGACCGAAGGCATGGGAGCATGAGACAGCTATGCCAATGAGCGGAGCTCATTATCCTGCAAGCGAAATGTCCTCCTGGTTCAGAGTGGTCCCTGGTTACACATAAATACTAGGAACTTGGTAGAACTGTGAACAATCAAATTCCCTTGCAACGAAACCTTATTTTGACATCTTGGGCCCTGGAGTGTTTTATAGTCTCACCATTCATACCCGTCAGCCTGTAGAAGTTCGTCTATAAGACAGGTAGTATTTTTCAGGTTCAGCAGAGAGAAAGGAAGTTTGGGATCCCATGGTTTCCATAATGTTACTACTGGGGTTGGGAGAGGGATTCTGGTAGGTTAAACTTTCCCTGTCCCTTAGTGCTCATTCCATTGATTAAAGAACTCTTTGACATCAAAACAAAACAAACCAGAAAATTTCATCAGAGTTGGTGCCACCCATTGAGGGTGATGGGAAGGAGGCATTTATAGCTGCTGTGATGTCTGTTGGAACATATGCCAGCCCAGGAAAGAAGAAAAGACTTCACCATACCACCATGCCAAAGTTCATTATTTAGAAAGGAACAAGGTTAAAGTCACCATAGCAATGTCCTTTCTTCGTGTGAAATAATATTGTAATGTCTTCAAGGAAAATTAATGCTTGGCTTGGCAAGGTGTTCTCTGCAATTCCTGAGGAAACCAGCTGGGAGTTAGCCCGAGTGCTTCTTGGTAGAAGATTAAGGTATTACACTGAAATTGGGCACCTACTTTTGTTCTCATTCACAGAACTAGAGCTCATTCCCTGCCCCACTCATGTCCTCAGTTTCTACTCGTATCAAGCAACATTGGGAGTTTGCAAGAAACAAGAAAGAAAAATGGTAGAATCCCTCTTGGGGTTAAAAGTAAGTGCTCTGTGTTGGGAGGTTTGAACAAGAAGACTCTGGAAATGAAGTGAGGTATTGGAGAGACAGAATAAAATAGGAGAGAAGAAGCTTCCAGATGGGGCATTTTCCTTAAGAGGCTCAGCTTGGGGGGGCACCTGGTTGGCTGAGTGACCTTCGGCTCAGGTCATGATCCCAGGGTCCTGGGATCGAGCCCCATGTTGGGCTCTCTGCCCAGCAGGGAGCCTGCTTCCTTTCCTCTCTCTCTGCCTGCCTCTCGGCCTGCTTGTGATCTCTGTCTGTCCAATAAATAAATAAAATATTTAAAAAAAAAAAAAGAGGCTCAGCTCAGGAAGACATCCTTCCCTTCTTAGTGGGGAGGAATAATTAAGTCGGACAGTTATAACTTCAGTTCCTACTATGCGATACTGTCCAGAAAGTATAATAAAAAATATGATGCCGTTCCAATAAGAACAAAAAAATTACTTTTTAGGAATTGATTTAACCAAGATTGCCTCAGACCTCCACGGGGAAAAGCTTGAAAACTCTAATAAAAGACAAAGAAAATAATATCAATAAATATCATGTTCTTGGATGAAGAATTTAATATTATGAAGATTGCAATTCTTCCCAAATTAATTTATAATCTCCATACACTCTCAGTCCAAATTCCAGTCGGACTTTTTTCCCAGGAACTCAATACATTTATATAAAAAAAAGGTTTACAAATAGCTAAGTGAATATTACAAAAGAAACACAGAGGTTAAAGAGGGCATGTATCTATTCAGATATTAAAACATACAACCAAATCATAGTCACACAAATAGTATTCAGAAACAGACCTAGAGAACAAATGGAACACAATAGAAACCTCAAAGATAGATACGATCTCAAGTGGGAGATGATGTTTGCATCTGGAACTGACAAAGGAGTAATATGTAGAATTTGCTAAGGAGGCCTACAAATCAACTCCAGTGGAAAAACAAAAAAAGATAAAAAACAGACATTGTAGGAAGAAGAAAACCTAGAAGACAATGTATGTGTAAAGACATGTTCATCTGTACTAACAACGAGAGAAACGCAGATCTGAACACAGATTTCGGTCTACCCCACCTTAGGCAGGAAAACATTAGAAAACTCAGGGATGTCAACTGGTGGTGGCAAATGGATTTTCTAGAACTCCCTCATGCCTTGCTGACTGAGCCTAACCACTGAGTAGGTGTTTTCATGAGTAACCTGGCATTGCTGGGGTACTTAAAGGATTTGTGTGAACCATAACACAGATATTCCATAGTGAGGTATGTATCCCAGAGAAAGTTTTACCCTGACCCAGACAGGAAAATCTATGAGGATATTTGTATATGTATGTTGCCTTACTATTGTGTTGGTAGAGACTTAGAGACTCCTGACCATCAGCAGAATTACCGGTAGGACAGGTAGATGGAGATCATCTATGTACATGTTGTGCAATAATTCAAAGCAATGCACTAAATGTAAAAGCCGGATGGATTCTCTTTAAAAAAGGAGTGTTGGTGGGAAAAAGTAAGAAACAGCATAAAATGTGAAACACCAACCACCTGTGCAAGTTAAAAATATATACACACCAACGAGTTGTAAATACTGTGCAAGAGAATGTGCAGAAGAAGACGGTTATAGACCGCATCAGAATAATGGCCCACGGGGTAGAGTCAATGGAGTAACGCAGACAGAGGGCATTGATAAAACCAAAGCCAGAAAGACAAGAGAAGGCCCCATCTATAGACCAAAGATGATGATGTGCTCAGAGCTGTCAAGTGTGATTATATCCATCAGGGTCCCACATCTAAGGTTGAAGGCAGGTGTAGACTGACCCACCAGTAAGGGATTCCTCAGACCTCTGTAAGAGTTGTGTGATTAAGACCAACAAGTCAAGAAACATCTGGAGGCTGGTGACCACCACCCAAGTCACCTCTGGAACCAAAAGAGCAGGGTCTGGAAGGGGATGTGTAGACCCTAGGCTCTCTGTGTGTCAGTGGGTGGAGTCACTGGGGCTGGAGGACAGCAGAGACAAAGCCCCTCTGGGCAGGAGTGGTGGTGAGAGCTCATTCTCCAAGAGTCCTCCAGGGTTACCCAGGAGGCAGAAACAAGACTACTTCTGCATTCTGAGCTTGGAGGACAGAGCGGGAAGTTTGAGCCCCTCATAGGGATCTTCAGTAGAGGCAGCACATAGAGGGAACTAGGCAGGGGGCTTGTCATAGGAGGGCACAGGGAGGCAGGGCCTGGTGTGGAGAACACCCATGATGGGGGTCGCGGGCTGAGCCATAGAGAAGGGGGCGCGGGAGTGCCAAGAGCTGGAGGCTTATGAAGGGCTGGCGTGATCCTGTGGGTGCAAGACAAACAGGACTTCATCCATGTCCTGGAGTTCCTTGTCCTACTTTGAGCTCTCCCCACCCAGCTGATCAGCCCTGATAAACATCTGGGTCAGACACTCTTCAGGCCTGTTTGGGCAGCAGGACCTTGCCTGAGGGCCCTCCTACGCAGGGGTATGGCCATCTGGAAAAACACAAGAGACATTCACCTGTTTGTGGAACTCCATCTTCTCCCTTGCCCTTCCTGGGCACATTCCTGAAATATGGGATGGCCCAAGTCTATTTGGGGTTATTTTTAATCTCCCCACCCCCACCTCCAGGCTCCTCATCTGCCCAGAAAGCCTTCTCCTCTCTTCTGGTGGAGAGCAGGGTCCTAACACCCACCTCACATTCCTCAGGCCTTAACTTGTCTCCAGAATTTTCTTTGAACCTCCTCTCTGCCACCCCTCTTCCTTTTTCTTGTACATTCTACTGCAGCAGTGGGAGATGACTGCTGTTGGTTTAATCATAATAGCATCCTTCATGATGCTTTTGACCTTTGGAAAGGCTTTGGGAAAGCGAGGCTTATCACTTGGTGTTTTCTTTTCTTTTCTTTTTTTTTTAAAGATTTTATTTATTTATTTGACAGAGAGAAATCACAAGTAGATGGAGAGGCAGACAGAGAGAGAGAGAGAGAGAGGGAAGCAGGCTGCCTGCTGAGCAGAGAGCCCGATGCGGGACTCGATCCCAGGACCCTGAGATCATGACCTGAGCCGAAGGCAGTGGCTTAACCCACTGAGCCACCCAGGCGTCCCTCACTTGGTGTTTTCTAGAGCTAAACTCTCTAGGCTGTGTGCAGATGGGCCATAATTCAGGGCAGGTAGAGGGAGACGGAATGTGAAAATACCATCTCAGGTTCTGCTGTGCCCTTCTGCTGTTAGCCTTGCCAACTTGCCACACTAACATCCACGAAAGTAACTATGATGTCAAGTACAAGAGCCTTGTGTGTCTGGCTCTGCTCAGACTTGGTGTACTTTTTGTGTCTCTGTGTTCCGGAAACATTTCACTCCAATACCAACGGCTTGTGGTTGCTAGGAAGTTTTGAAAATATATCACTGACGGAGACAAGCTCAACCAAATGCCTCCTTGTTTTTACCGATGTGAATCAGGATGACCTTCTCACCCTCTTCAAGGCGTGTTTGTAAGAACAAGACACAGTGCACATGATAGAGAGAGCACGGGGGGAGGCCAGGCACAGTTGGAAAGAAGCACAGAGCACACCTCTCTCTGGAATGATGTTCTTGAAAACCTGCCGGTGGCTGTTGTGTTTTTCTAGTTGGTCTTTGAAAGAGAGGGTGTTCTTCGCACAATGTACACACACACACACACACACGCGCGCACACACACACACTTTTTGCTCGAGTATTTCCCTCCCAGAAGTCAGAAGCTTACTGCCATGGTGTTTAGAAGGAAGGAAGAGAATATCGGTCCTCCAGGTTGAGGCAGGATTATTTTTAGCAGCAGAGGAAGGTGACCTCCTGGACAGGCTAGCTGGCTCTTGGGGGAGGGACAGAGCGGGATGTGACTTCGGCTGCTCAGGCCGCCACAACAAAGGACCGCACACTGATGCGCTTAAACAAGAGAGATTGCTTTTCACGCATCTGGAGGCTGGAAGTCCAAGATCAGTGGGCCAGCGGATCTGGGTCCTGGTGAGGGCTTTCTTCTTGGTTTGTAGATGGATGTCATTAGCCATGTCCTCACATGGTCTTTTCTTGGTGGTGGAGGGGATTGAGAGGGAGAGAGAGAGAGAGACCATGGTCTTCCTATGAAACCACTAATCCCATCATGGGGCTCTTACTCTCATTAACTAATCTCAGGCTAATCACCTCCCACAGCCCCCGCCCCTACACCAGGGTTTAGGGCTTCAATAGCTGAATTTTGGGGGACAAGGACATTCGGCCCATTTTGCATGGGTAGCCTGCAAGGTTCTGCTAATGGCTGCCTCTGCTCAGCCAGGCCCAGCTTTGGGAAACCCTGGACCTTCTGGAACCCCCTTCTGGTGGGGGTCAGCACCCCCTGGGGAAGGTGAGGCGCCCATGAACTGAATGGAGAGGGAGGTAGAAGGGCTTTCTAAGAAACCCAGCTCCAAAGCTCTATTGTTCTACACAAATGTCCTGACCTTTAGTTGGCCACCCCTTTCCCCATTCCCCTCCAAAGCATACTTAAGCTTACACATTTTCTAAATGAAGCTTTTAAATTATATTAACTCAATAACTGATGTTATAATCTAATTAGGATCAAATGTCATCTGGATTTAAAATTTTCATATCATTTTGACTGTCAACAGAACTTTTTAATTTGTCAAGGTATTTGCCTTGGCACCATCTGGAAAGCTTACTTATCCATTTAAGCAAATCCCTCCTTCTCTTTTACATCCATTTCCCTACCCTTTACCTGATGGCACCAAGCATGGCATAGGATTAGTTAGTCCCTCCCGAGGGCCATTTGTTGTAAATGATTTCATTTTCCACTTCTCCTTGGCACTATATTTGGAAACAAAAAAATTGGACTGGGCTTATGGCTGGAGTTGCTTCTGGTACCCAGGAGTTTTGCAGGGGAGGAGCGTGGAGGGGAGATGGGCGTCTGGGGATCAGACAGGGAGCACGAGATGGTGGTGATAGGATTTGCATGGCTCCTTTGGTGGCTTGAGCTCCATGCCAGCCTGCACACCACCTGCTTGATTACCTCTCCATTTAGGGAGCTCACTCCCTCTGAGGCTGGCTAATGTGAGCTGTGGAGGAAGGCCAGGAGCAGGGGCAGTTTTTATTTTTTTAGTAGCTAGAAAAAAAAAAATCTCTTTATTTTTGTGTTTTGCTTCTTCCTCCTTCTTTCTGGGACTCTTATAAAAGTTTCAAGTTGTTTGTGACTATGAGGCCACGGTAACCTCATACCATGTCCCAGTAGCTTGAATTTGAGGGGCCAAACCTCACCATTTCAAAAGACACAGTGGCCGTGTGCTCCAGTTAGGGAGTTCTGTGCAATGGACACAATGGCCTTTGAGGCATTAATGCCTCATTTGCTTTGAGCAGATATAAGGGTTTGCACTTTTGAAAACAAATTTAATTAACACCCTTTTCTTTGGCGGCGGGAGGAGGGGAGGATGTCCTTTCTTTTCCCTTCAAAAGTCTTTCACCCCTGTCTATTTATAACGGGTTCTTACATAGAGGCAGGTGGTGCGTGGTGGTGTTCCCTTCAGTCCTGTCCTTCGGGGTGAACCAGGTAGTAACAACGAGGCCTTTTCTGTCTCTACGTTCAAGCTTATAGAAGGAAAGTGCTAAATTACCCTGCAGAATGTTGCAAGACTTGATTTGATCCCACACTGTACTGTGAGAAGAAACAGATGGGAAAATAAAAGATGTCCTTTTTAAAAGAAATCCTCTCTTCCATCAAGAATCTTCTACCGAAAACTGTCCCCTCATTCCCAAGAATGTGGCTTGGTGTGTGCAGGGAAGCCACGCCCAGCTTGCCGGTGTCCACGGTCTGGTCCCCCAACAGATAAACTGCCTGATCGCTGCATGGTAATTGGTTTTGAAAGCACATTTGCACAGTGGGCGGTGAGCCAAACACTCCCTTCCCTGTCTTGCCTTCCATTTCACAGGGCTGATCCCTTATTTTAAAGTATTTTCCCACTCTGTGTTCCCCAAACTTCTAGAGAGACAAAATATCTCAAATCTTTAGGACCGGGTCCTGCCTATATTCAACTTGTTCCTGCTGAAAAGAAGACTCAGCTCAGGTTGGCTGATCTTTACAGCAGGCACCGACCCACAATTTACTGGGGTTGTCCGGAGCCAGCTCAAATGCGGAGCGGACTGGAAACATCATCAGACTTTTAGTCTTGGGGCGCTGGATTTAAAGTCTGATAAAAACAGAGAACTGTGTCTTTTGAAGGCATAGGAGACAGAGGGAGGCATGAGTGTGTGTGTGTCTCCTCTGACAGGTGCCTTGCCATGAATCTGGTCCCTTCGGAGTTTTGTTTCAATCTGGAAGCTTTCATTTTCTCCCCTGAGCATTTCCAACCCTGAAGCCCAGCTTAACATCTTTTCGGGTGACAAGGGAGAATCCAATGCGGGAGTGAGGCTTACTTTCAGTCTTGGGGGCTGGGATCATTGTGTGGTCAGAGGTGTGACACGATGTCATTGTGTAGGCACAGGAGAGTTTCATGGCCGTGGCTTGTGTGTGTGTGTGTGTGTGTGTGTGTGTGCGCGCCCGCGCGCGCGCGCGTGTGTGTGTGTGTGTAGAAAGAAGGGATAGTGGCAGAATTCAGATTCTCCAGGGTAGAGTTTTTGGCCTTTGTTTTAGATTTTGAGTTACAAAGAGTTGCATACGGCTATAAATATGAACATGATTGGCAAAATCTACAGATTAAATAAAATCTGTGAATGGTGTAGAATGCTTTGCATACACCAAACATTGGCAGTGTCTATTCATAGAAGGCACATTCTAGAATTTGCTCTCTCTCCTTTTTCTGAGCTCACTCATTCTACTTTTGTGTGTACTTTTCTTCTCCTCGTTCTACCTTCAGAAATCTGATTTTGAGCAGCCTAACTGGAGATGTGTAAGCAGGGTAACTCTCGAGATCCTATCTGTTTAGATCAAAGGGCAAGGCTATTCCCCGATGTTGGCAGAGGGATTATTTAACAAGAAATCCTTGTCGGTGTCAACGGGACACATGGGATGACATCACGCTTGGGAGAAATAAGGATATAAGTCAATATTCCCTCACCAGCTTCAAAGTTGGAAACGCTTTTACAGAAGGAGCTTCTAATTCCTTGCCCGTCACTCCGCAGTTGCAACTGACACCTGAAAATTTCTCCCACTAATTTTTTTATCGTGATCTTGCCATGGGTGTGCGCATTAGAAATCTTGTCAAGTTTGCCTTGCCTTCCTTTCCTTCCCATTCTTTTCCTCTTTAAATACTTTACTTACTTATTTGGGAGAGAAAATGAGTATGAGTGGGGAGGGCGGAAGAGGAAGAGGGAGAAGCAGAGTCCTTGCTGAGCAGGGAGCCCGATGTTGGACTCGATCCCAGGACCTTGGGATCATGGCCTCGGCCAAAGGCAGGTCCTTAAGCAACTGAGCCATCCAGGCGCCCCAAAGCTGCCTTTTCTGTGGAATCATCCACAACTTCCAGCTTTGTCCTATTCTGATATCCCCTTTCCACCAAGGCATGGGAAGAGAACTGCTTCACTATGGAATTTGACAAGTTCAAAATACTTAAATCCTTCCTGCTGTTTATACTTTTCTGATTTAGGAGAGGCTGGAAGTATTAGAAATCTACATCCCTCTGGACTTTGCAAAAAGCCAACCTGTTATAGGCATTCTTGCGACTTTGTCACAGATGACAACCAACCTGAGAAGACCAAGCCTCAACTGCTTTGAAACGGACTATTTAGAATGAACGTATGTGTTCCCCAAGCTTTTCCCAGGACGGGTTTTTAGCCTTTAAAATACTGCGCAAGTCTTACTCAGTCTTTAAACTCTCTGAGGTGTCTTCCTCCAGGGCCTGAAAGAAAGTTTGTGACTGAGGGAGACACACTTGGGAAGAAGAATTTCCAATGTTTTTGACATTGTTGCTTCTCATAATGTGCACGTGAATCGATCAGTCGTCAGGACATCTTGTTAAAATGCAGACTTGGATCCCTTAGGTGTAGGGGTGGGTCCAAGATTTTGCATTAAAAAAAAAAAAAAAGATTTATTTGAGAGTGAGAGAGCATGAGCAAGGGGAGGGACAGAGAGAGAGAGAATTTCAAGCACACTCCCCGCTGAGCGTGGAGCCTGATGTGGGGCTTCATCTCACAACTCCTGAGCCAAAATCAAGAGTTGGACACTTAACTGACTGAGCCACCCAGGCACCCCCAAGGTTCTGCATTTTAACAGTGTAAGGTGATGCCCAGGAGCCAGAGTTCGAGGTGTGTGTGATGGGATCTCAGTCCCTCATTGGAAGTGGGGGCAGAGGATGGGCCCACCCCAAGCCCAAGTACAGAAGTTCCGGAAAATTCATTCTGACTGCTCCCAGGCCACCAGCATTTCACTCACTTGCAAGCCTTCCTCAAAAGTACTTAGGATAAATTAAATAATGCTGTGCTCTTTCAGGAGCCAGCATGTGGGAGACAGGCTAGAGACAGGTTACAGAAGAGAATGAGATCAGACAGATACAGAGAAAGATAAAGACAGATAGGGGCAGACAGAGTCCCTCCTGTAATGTCTGTCACTCTCTATCTCTTCCATTCTTTCCTCTCTGTTTCAATTTCTTTTTTCTTTTCTTTTCTTTTTTTTTCCATCTTGTTTCCTTCACTGCCTTCTGTCTGTTGTAAGATAACAGAATCATTCCACTCAAGTTCAGAGGCATATGGGGGCTTGTAAGAAAAGCGGACTGGACTAGGAGCCAAGAAAGCAACACTTGAGCCCTAGCTCTGCCCTCCCCCCGCTCTCTTGGGTGCAGCTGCGCCGGTCACATGGGATGTCCCGGCCTCAGTTTCCTTTTCTGTACCAGGAGCCAGTCGGGTGAGATGATCTCTGGACCCCCGCCAGCTCTGCACCACTGCGATTTACAATCTGTGTCAATATGTTTATCTGTTACTTGGGGCAGATCTGTTCAACTTTCAATGTAAACGAGTTAACTGTCATGTCCCCAGGGTTTCCAGAGTGCATAATTCCCATTTCTCCCCGGCCTGTCAGCGTCAGCGGGTGCTCCGGAAGTTCTCGAGCGACACCCACGTCCCCTGCATCGCGGAGCACGCCTGTGGGAGGCTGCCTGAACACGGCACCTTCCGCATTTCTGAAAATCTGGTCTTCTGTCGGGTTTTCACATCCTTTGTTGTTCCTGCGGTTTGAAAAGATTACCATTACTATTATTCATCTCATTTGAGGGGCAGATTCTTATCTGAAAGTCCCCAGAGTCAGAAAACTCACTTCTAAACCTTTAAAGTCCTGGCAGCCTTATTGTCAATGATGTTATTGTTATTTCTTGGAGAGGGGGAAGAACGGGAGAAAGGGCCTGTTGATTAAGGGGAGGGAGCATGATGGAGGACAACTTCCTTTAAGTTGTTTGATTTATAAGTGTAATCACCAAGAAAGAATCAGATCCCCCAAAACCAAGCAGAAGGGAAAACAAAAAGGAGCCACCCAGCATTGCAGAGGAGAGGGCCTGTCCTCGACTCGGCAGGTGACTGTGGGGGAACACACTGGAAGGTGAACACAGGAGCTCCTCACTCGCAGAAGGTTTCCACTGGCTTCTGTTTCTGTTCTGGGTTCTGAGTCTGTAGAGAAAATGAAACCAGCTGGGATAGGACCCGAAGTTGTTTTGGGGCATTTGATAACAGTGCAGAAAACAGGGTACACGTGCGGCAGGTAGGTGCGTTTTGGGATGACTTCTTAGGGATGCGTGACCAACGCTTACAGAGGCTCTTCCTGGGCCTGGTATTGTCAGATTCATGGGTTGGTGCCCGGGTCCCTTAGCCAGTCAGGGGCCCTTCCTTCACTGGGCTGGTCACAGTGAGGAACATATGAGAGACAGAGCTGTCTTGAGTTGTCCCAACAGCAGTTTAACAAAGATGGCAACCCCTTTAATTGTGTGAAACACTCCCTTGAGTCTAGGACACAAACTTGTCACTTGCCTTGGCTGGACTTTAACCTTGATCCTTGGACGCCAAGCTATTTACACACACTGAGCAGCTAGCCAAACTAAATATGCCAGCTGGGAGGCTAGTTTCCCAGAATGGGTACTTTGGAGAACTTCAAGTACGCTTGTGGGGGTCAGAGGTTGGTACAGTATGCGTGAGGGGAGAGAACTTCTGAGGAAGGGTGGGCGACCCTGTTTGAGGGTAGCTTTATTGTGTTTCTCTTATTTATTTTTCCAGGAGATAAGAGGGTTTTCTATGAGGTCTCCTAAGTTAGCCGGTCTTGCCGGTAGTGTTTCTAAAGATCTCGAATCCTCATTCAGATGTAGGCTATCTTCATTCATGTAATCACTCGTTTTTCCAATGGGTAGACGTGGACATCTGTTGGTAAAAGGCGCTGTCCTGATTTAGGTTCTTGTCCTTCTGCCTTAGAAAAGGTTAGAAGGTTAGGTAGAAACCTAACCTATTTAAGGAAGTGTTGAGTTGCTGTTTGTTGAATACTGATGCCTTAAGTGTAAAAACAGATAGCAAGTCACTTTGACCAAAGGGATGCCGCTGTCTGTCTCTGCTGCTGTGTCCCTGATCTGAGCACAGCCCTGCTGCTTTGCCTACCCTCGCCCCTGGCCGGTCTGCCTGCTTCCACTCTTGCCCTGTTCCAAGTCAGTCTCCTCACGGCAGCCAGAGAGATCGTCTTGAGTTGCAAATCAGACTGCGTCATCTTCTGTTATAAAATGCTTCAACGGCTTCTTGTTACAATAAAAAAAAAATTTTTTTAATATTATAAAAACCTATAAATCCATTGCCCGCAAGAACTGGAGCATTAACAAGAACTAGGCGTGGAGCCCCATCCCGCACCGCGTCCAACTCACTCTCCCGGGCCTCGTATTTAATTGTTCCTTGCTTTATTTAAATATGGTTTTATTTTATAAGTGTATTTCTAAAAAGCGTCCTGTTAAATTTTAGTTAGCTTAAACGTTGTTAAAAGTTTATCATTCCCTGTGTAATCTTCTGAGGTTGCTTTTTCCCTCCAATAACAGGTGGCTGAGATGCCGCGATCCCATGGCAGGTCGCCCCAGTAGACTTGCTGGAACGACTTTGTCATAGTCCACTTTCCAAATATGCCTCCGTTTCTCTCTTTTCCAGTGGGTGGGGCTTTGGTTGCCTCCAGAGTTTTGCTAAGGGGACACTGCTGCTGAGAATGTCCTTGTACAACTTCCCACTGCTCGCTCTTTCCTTTTTTTTTTTTTTTTTAATTTTAAAGATTATTTATTTATGTATTTGAGAGAGACAGAGCACAAGCAGAGGGGCAGAAGGAGAGAAAGGAGCAGACTCCCAACTGAGCAGGGAGCCCAATGCGGGAATCGATCCCAGGACCCTGGGATCATGACTTGAGCTCAGGGCAGAGGCTTAACCGATAGAGTCCCCCAGGCACCCTTCCCGCTGCTCTTAAAGACAAAAATCCTTCACGTGGCCTCCGGGTCTCTGCCTAGTCCAGCCCCACCCAGACCGTTCGCTCTTACCTCATATTCTGTGCCTCTGCTGCTCCGTGCCAGGCAGAAGTTCAGGGAAGGGTAGAAGATAGAAGGGTGTGTGCAAGAAAGTGAAATAGGTAACCTTTCTCTTACCCTTCTTGTCAGCTTCACCATTTCCTATAAACCCCCAATCAATCATTAACCTAACCTGGGCATATCTTACTTGATACCATGGAGCAGGAGGTCAGTTCACCTCTTTTGTGTGTTCATAGCTCCCTGTACCGACTGCAGAGAGCACTTGGCCCGGTTATCAGGGAGAGCACGCTGCCCTAGCATGACTCTGCGTTTGACACCTGCTCTGCTCCTGGACTCTGAGCTCTGAGAGCAGGACTGTCTGTTACTGTGCCCGGTCGTACCTCCAGCACCGGGACCAGGAGCTCTCTATATATTCTCAAATGAATACCACAGTAATTCACAGAGGTTTAGGACAGGCATCTGAGACCACAGAACAAGATCCAGTATGCTTGTTCCTTAATCCTCTCGAGCAGCAGTTGGCAAACTTTTTTTATGAAGGGGCAGAGAGTCAACATTTTAGACTAGGAGGACCCTACAATCTTGGACATCACTTAAATGTCACTGCCACACCATCCAGGCAGCCATACTTAATATGTAGATGAATGAATGTGACTGTGTTTCAATGAAACTTTATTTACGGACGCAGAGACTTGAATTTCACATAATTTTAATTTTCGTGGGTCATGAAATGTGTTCACATGTTACAAGATAAAATTCTTTTGCTTTTTTTCCAACCGCTAAAAGCTATGTGAACCGTTCTTAACTTGTGGGATGTATAAAAGCAGGTAGTGGGCCAGAACTGATCTGAAAAGGGGCGCCTGGGTGGCTCAGTGGGTTAAAGCCTCTGCCTTCGGCTCAGGTCATGATCTCAGGGTCCTGGGATCGAGTCCCGCATTGGGCTCTCTGCTCAGTGGGGGGGCCTGTCTCTTCTTCTCTCTCTGCCTGCCTCTCTGCCTACTTGTGATCTCTCTTTGTCAGATAAATAAATAAAATCTTAAAAAAAAAAAAAAAAAAGAACTGATCTGAAAGCCATGGCTGGCTGTCCCCTGCTCTAGAGTAGTTCTGAACCCTGGCCAGTCTAGTGACCTTGGGTCAAGGTCTACCCTTAAGCACTATTTGTAAGCCACTAAGGATGGAGGACAACAAAAAGTCCAGAGTTAGTACCTACATTAAAGAATTAAAAGATACCTTCTCCCTTTCTTCTTCTTCTTCTTTATTTTTTTAAACCTTTCTTGAAAAGTTGTCACATGGATCTCCCACCCCTTAGCTCATCCCTCACCTATCTTCTTCCTCCTTTGATATCAAAATCAGAATTCAGGCACTTAACAGTGCCTGTAGGCACCCAGATTGCATGGTCAAGACACTACCCACCCACTCACCTTTGCTGTCGCTCTCCCCGCTGATGGCTCTGGCGGGAGGAAGAGACTGACCGCTGCAATTCACGGACACTTGGACCTTTCAAGGTCCTGGCCTGGCTGGAGAACCATGGTCCACCTACCTTCACGTGGGCGCAGGCGTGGATCCGCCGACATTACCATGAAACCAGGAAAACAAAGCAAAGCAAAACAAACAGAGGCTTCTGCTTTGCAATATTTGTTAATCTAAAGCCATGTTGACACACTTTTTAATCTGTCAGCAGACAAACCCTGGAAGGTAGCCCACACTATTGGTGCGTTAACTTGTTTTTGTTCACTGAAATGGAAATACTCATTTATTGGAGGGGATGTGTATCCGTACAGCTCTGAAAAGACAGTGGCCGTGTTCTGTCCTGGCGAGCACTGTCAGGGACAGGAGGGAGGGAGGAACGGAGTGATGGGGAGAGAAGGTACCCTTGACCTCTCATGGCCTGACCCATGGAAGGTGGCAGTATCTTGTGTTGACATAACCATGTGGAAATTGCCAGCACTGTCCACCCCTGCAGGGGCAAGGGCACTTGAGAGATGATCCAATTTGCCCTCTGCACTCAGAAACCTAGCCAAGTCACTTTCTGGTCTCGACCTGAAAGCTGATGGTTCTCAGGCTCCAATTTACCTCTTCTGGTGGGCGATCCCCAGATAGTTTTCGCTCCCTGAGCAGTTCTCCTGGGGAGGGTTAGTCCATTTCCTGGTGTAGTTCTTTGGGAGGGCACCGGGCCAAATGCTGTCTATACCTGACTCCAGGTATCAGGACACCTCCCAAGCCAGCCTTTTCTTGTCCCAAGTAATTCTCTATCTATCCATCTATCGAACTTTTGAAAGCAGGAATCAGATCCTATCATGCAGTTGCTTAAAAGCCTCTGAAGCATTTCATAAAACAAAATAAAATCCGAATTTCTTAACCTGCATTATGGGTTGAACAGTCTCCTCCCCATGTGGGTTTGGCGCCCCGAGCCTAGCTGTGAAGGCCAATTTATGTGGAAACAGCATCTTTGCAAGTGATCAAGATGAACTGGTATCCTTATAAAAAGGGAAATACGGATCAGAGACAGATACGCATGGTGGGAAGATGACATGAAAACTGGAATATGTCATA
Source organism: Mustela lutreola (assembly GCF_030435805.1). Taxonomy (NCBI): domain Eukaryota; kingdom Metazoa; phylum Chordata; class Mammalia; order Carnivora; family Mustelidae; genus Mustela; species Mustela lutreola. The sequence continues at coordinate 146,194,957 of NC_081295.1, read as the reverse complement.
GACAAGACAAAGCCCCTTGAATATTAAAGACCTGCTGGTCTTTAATACTTCTCAGCTGGGGCAACTCTGGGGAGGGTGCGGGAGAGGGGGATGATTTTGGTGGTTAGAACTAGGTGCTTTATTGGCGTTTATTGAGAGGACAGGCCAGGGATAGTAGAAATCCTTAAATGCATGGAAGGATCCCCTACAATCTTGCCACTCGTGACCCCACTGAGAATTACTGCACCAGAAGGGCCTTCATTCAATTCTGTAAACCTTCCCCTTTTCCCAGGAGCCTGGAGCCTTTGCATGAGATGTTCTCTCTGCCTGGAACGCTCCCTACTGCTCTTCATGCCGTTTAGATCTTAACTTAGATGTGACCTTCTCAGACAGGCTTTCCAGGTTGCAAAATATCCACTTGCTCACTCAATTTCACATAGGCCTTTAAACAATACTCTTCCGTAGATAGCGTTATCACTATTTGATTAAAAAAAAAAAAATCCTATGAGGGGCAGCTGGGTGGCTCAGTTGGTTAAGTGTCTGCTTTCAGCTCAGGTCATGATCTCAGGGTCCTGGGTCGGTGCCCCGCATTGGTCTGCCTGCTCAGTGGGGAGTCTGCTTCTCCTTCTCCCTCTGTGCCTCCCCCTGCTCATGGTCGTTCTCTTTCAAATAAATAAAATACAATAACAATCTGTAACAAACCTATGAGATTATTTTTTGTCTCCTCCCACTAGAATATAAGCTCTGTGAGACCAAGGACTGTTTGCATGCCAGGATCCAGAGAAAAGCCTGGCAGGTAAATGGGGTTCACATTTCAATGTTGACTGAATGAACTAGTCATGAGCCCTGAAGCTGGAAATCCGTGAAAGCCTGGGGGTCTGGGAGAGAAGAAGGAAGAAATGGGAAGGGACAGGGCAGGAAGTGGGTGGGGCCAGTGAAGCGTGGTGGGAGAGGTAAGAAGGCACTGGTAAGGCAGGGCATTTAACAGCAGTGGGACTTCTTTCCAGACTGTTCTCGGACCATGAAACAAGAGCGCACAGGTTCCTCGAAGAGCCATGGCTGGAGCAGCCCTTCTTCTTCTTCTTTATACAGGAAGAAATAAGCCTGTGGAGTTCATTACTCCTGGAATGGTGGAGCTTGGAAGACAGAACTAGTTCCTCTAGGGTTTCAGAGGAGCTTATGGATGGTGCTTGACATATTGCCTTTTCATGGGTTATAAGGATAATTGGGACCAACGCGGGGAAAACCCAACTTGAACGTTGACATTGAGAAGGACAAGCCCACCGTGCATGGAATGCCCTTTCATGCCTCCGTGAGAGCCAGAACTGGACTAAATGGGACATAGACTTCCCCAGTGTGGCTATCCTTGCTTGCTCTGTAGAGGCTACCTTGTCCTTGGAAAGATACACAGTATTCCACAGGCTTCCACAAGGACCTTGGAATGGAGTCATTTCAAAGGACATCCAATCACGAAAACACTGCTATGTTTTTAAGCCATGTGCAGCCTTTATTTTCCTCTTAGAAGTCCTCTGTTTTACTTAGTTTGTTTTATATAAAGTTTCTTTTTCCATCTTGCGGCACTCTCGGAACTTTGGAGGCGAGAGACAATGTTCTCCACGGGGCGAGAGGTGGCTTGCCTTGTAACTCTACCTCTGCTGCTAATTTGCTGAGTGACCTCTAATGTTTTACTTGACCTTGAAAGGGCCTCGATTATTCTACAGAAAATTTGACGGAATACATTACACCACAGGGGACTGGTGATCGGTGAAAGAATGCAATAAAATATGGGAAAGCACATGGAAGGAACTTTCTGTCTTGCTTTCCTGTTCCTTCGTTTTGTTATTTCAACTCTTGCCTGGAACCCTTCCCACCCAGGTTACCTCTCACCTTTGTCTTCACCTTTCCCTCACACAGACTTCCCGGACTTCAGGCAATCACATCCCACATTCGCAATCTGTGGAATATTTGAGTGCCGATTGCCCTCTTACTTGCTTAATATTGTCTTTACATTGGCTGGCTCACGTCTCAATTTACATTGGTTCCCTCGAAAAGGAAACATGGGCAGCTGTTTATATAGAACGACACCCAGATCGGAAGTTTGTCAAGAGTGTTTTCTCCAACAGACATCATATCAGGACACGTTCATTGAAGTTAAAAGGATAAAAACTTTGGAAGAGTCCTGGCTTACACACTGCTTCCTCAATAACACCTTCTCCAGCCCCCACGCCAACCCCCAGACTGAGTCTGCCCCCAGTCGTGTACACTTGTTTCCTCCTTTGGGACCGTCTCTCCACCCACCGGGAATCCCCACGGCCTCTGTGCCCCCTCTCTTTGACTGTAAGCACCATGTGGGCAAGACAGAGTTTGTACTTCTAGGTATTCAACAGTATTTTGTGCAATTAGGTAAAAAGTTCATCTATGTACTGACCTATTACTTCGAGACCAGTAGTGGAAAATTGCAATGCATGGTATTTTCTGTTTCTTCCGTCCCCGGGCTTTAAAACTTGGGGACACTTGGGGTACCCGTGAGCAGGCAGGAAACGGTAAACTTGTAGGAAGCCCTGGGAGATGTACTTAGGAGTCTAGGCACTTCCTCTAAGGGTCCAAGTTTTAAAGAGTTGATACATGCAGAGTTAAGAGCTTAGGGCAAGGGAATTCTCAAAGCTTTGAGTTCTTGGAATGTGTAGGTAATGGATAATTGGCAACTTACTTTTCCATCCTAAGGGACTTCTTCCCATACAAAGTGGATTCCCACAGGGAGTGTTTTGTTGTTGTTGATCATGCCTGGGCAGTACTTAAACCTCCACAGAATCCCCAGAGGAGGCCCCAAACCTTATTTGTACCTGTCGTTCCCTTGACCTCCCACATCTGGTTCTGTTCTAAGTTTCCACAAGTTTCTGAATGTCTGAGCAAGCGATCATGCAGACATCGTAGATGTCTTGGCAGGTGTCTGGTTCTGCATGGGTACTGAGTCCTTGACAGTGGTTTTCTAGAAAAATGATATGCTCCTTATCTAGTTGCTAATTCCTTCCACATATCACAAACCTTTTCTGTAAATTCCCATCAGTCTTGACAAAGTTATCTTGTAGACCTATGTAGTGATTTTGATGGCTGCACAGAGCTGTTTGTCTTGTTCAGAACTAAATTAATAACACCATGATGGCACCTACTTTAGCACCAAACTTCTTAAACTCTCCTAATATACTAATCAGCATGTCAGCGAAATATTTTTTTTTCTGGATAAAGACAAGCTTGGTGAAATGGATTAGACATTCACACGGCATTGCATAATTCAGCATGCCAGTGTGGTGCATACGATTTGCATTAATAGCCTGCACTGGGAGGCGGCTGCTCATAGGTTTCTCTCATTAGGTCGAATATCGAAGATTCCAGACTGTCAATCAATTACGGCAATTTCCTTTTCCATATTTATTCCATCACGATCATTGACAGCTACCATTAAGTGACATTAATACAATACAGTATCATCTTGCATTTCTACAGAGCATCTCGGGGCGCCTCGTGGTTCCACTCCAGCCAAGAAATCACATTATAAAGGAGAAAGTGCCCTTATTCCTCAGGTAGAAAACAGGCTGCCAACTCTCTTGGATACTGTGGCGGTTGCCCAGAATCTCTGGAGATGCTCCTGACTTCTGGGCATGGGTGTTTATCTTTTTGCTTTCTGAAAATACCCAAGGCTGTGACTCTGGGGAGTGGGGTGGCTTAGTGGGCAGGGGTGACTAATCAGGGAGACCACTCAACTACACACCCTGCCTCCATTCGCCCTTGATTTAGGACATGCTTACGAGACAGGGCCAGAGGGGACCCTTGTGGAGGAATTCAGCTTCTTAGAAGGGCAGTGGTTGCTGTATGCCACTATTGGGTGATATTTTCCACTCCCATGCCTCCCTGCCTTTCCACCTTGCACGATCACTTAAAATACCATTGGCCACTTTGACTCAGAATGCAACAAAGCCCTCCTTTGCCAGACAGATTATTCATATGGGCTAAGTTGCCAGCTTTGGGATATCCTCCTTGCTCCTTCTGCCATTTCTGTAGTGAGGGATTATCAGAGTCTTGCTGCGTGGAAGCCATCTCTGTTGTCCAAGCGTCACCAACTGAAAATATGGAAAATTCCCTTGCTCAGCTTTAGGTGACACACCAGTAGGGTTTCCAGATAAATCACAGGATGCCCAAGTTATATTTGAATTTCAGATAAGTGATAATTATTTTAGTATAAATATGCTCCAAATATTGCCTAGAACGTATACAAGTTTTCATCATTTATCTGAAATTCAAATTGAACTGAGCATCCTGTTTTGTTTCGTTTTCCAGATCTGGCAACCCTACCCATCAGGTGAATCAATGGTTTAAGAACCAAACCAATCACGCTACTGAGATTCTAAGGAGAAATCAAATCAAGACAGTATGTCTACACTGAGCTGAAGTATTTGTGAAGGGCTGTGTTCACAGCTGTGGGAGATGCAAAACAGTGTCAGAGTTGGTGAGAAAAAAGAACAGGAGAAGAATGGCCACAGGCCAGAGAGAGACTTTGGTGCTAGGGCAATAGTTTGGCTCAAGAACTATAGAAAAGCAAAAGAGTGTTTAAAAAAATGTTTCTAGCAGTTTTCTTCATCTCTAACCTTTTGTGATGGCTTCTTGCAAGCAGGGCTTCTGCTTCACTGCTCAGGGGAAGGCTAGAGAGACTAGAGAAGAACATTCTCTGACATGTAAGGAGTCTTGTGGGCACAGCACCTGCCTTAAGTCTTTTATTGCTGAGGTAAAGCAAACATCATCTTGATTGATGATTGCGGAGAACCTGGGGGAGACAATCAGCAGGTGTTTGCGGATTGGACAAGTGACAAGTTTTAAGTAGGGAGAGCATCATGAAAGATATTTTACTACGACTGTTTTGGAGGTATTGGGTGAGAGAACGAGAATAAGGCCCCTCTGATAAGTGAGAAAAACCCATCTGGTCTGCTGGGCTGCCCATGGTCAAGTGTCCACATTGCATAACACCTGACTGCCATCCCTTTTTGTCCCATCACCTAGCATCGGGTGGCCTAGGGTGACTTGAGCACTCATGATTCCTGGAGCAAATTATGATTGCTCTGTTTCTTCTGAGAACAGGATGAATAATTATATACCAGAGGAGGGAAGGTTGGAAAAAACAAGAGGCAGAATTGGGACAGAGAGAGGACAAAATTAAAAAAAGAAAAAGAAAAAAGTGACTGAGAGAAAAAGTAGATGAGCTAGAGAGTTGTGTTTCATTCATTTCTTTTCTTCTTCAATTATTATTTGTGCGCTTGGGGATGAGGAACCATATGCCTCGTATTTTTGTCTCTGTTTCCACAAGGCAAACTTCATTTTTATTTTTAATGACTTTGCAAGCCATGAAAAAACTTTATTGAGTATCCAGCAGCAAGGGCAGTGCCAGGACTGGAGAACAGGTCTTTCTTGCTCTAAGACCTGTCCTGATTCACTGCCGAGGCTGCTGTTTCTGGCTGCAAAACTGCTCTGCAGACCGCCTCTTCAGTTTCACAGATGTGTTTGTTGATGAAACCACACAGATAATCACTTGCTTTCACGTGTGTGCCTTGTTCTTTATTTTGCTGTTCGGTATGAAAAGAAACTCACAGTCTGGATTCAGCATAATTGCGTCTCCCTCTGGGGTAGGATTTATTTGCAAAGGGATAAAGACAGAGACTCCCTTCCTATTTTTTAACTTTCTAGGATGGCCAACCCTTTTCGGGGGGAAAAAAAAAGGGGTGCAGTGGTAAAGAGATTATCTGGTTATTTGGTGAAATAGTTAAACTCTAATCCAATGATGACCCATAGAAAGCAGCAATAACAGAACACCGTGAGTATGTGTCCTCTTTTCAAAGACATCTAGATTTGTTTCTGAGGAGGATGGGAAGGCTTTTGAGATCCTGGGAGAGGAAAAGGATATCAGAGCTGAAAAGAATCTTTGTGATCCTTAAAGCTTCTTGAAGTTTTGGAGGGAATGAATGAGACCAGACCCTCTTTATAAACCCTAGGTGATCATACTTCTCCCACAGAGCCTGCTTGGAAACTGAGAAAGAGTAAGTGACTCAAGAATTTAAAAATTTAGTAAAAGAAAAAGGGATCCAACCTCTCTTTCCTTCCCTTGGGCTTCATGTCCTCAGGTTCTTTTTAATGTAAATTAAATAATGAGTAGTTAATAAAAAGGTAACCCAGACCTATGCTTTTGCCCTTGTGCTGACCTTGATGCAGGGCTCTGCACGTCTGTGTGTCTCCCTCAATGAAAGTTCACTCCACAAAGCAGATTGTACTCGAGATTTTAATCTATTCTATTTTTAAAAATTATTTTTAATTTTTTATTTTTTAAATGATTTTATTTTTAAGTAACCGCTATACTCAACCCGGAGCTCGAACTCCCAACCCCGAGATCAAAAGTCACCTGCTCCTCTGACTGAGCCAGCCAGGCATCCCTTTATTTTTTAATTTAAAAATTTTAATTCTAGTGTAGTTAATGTACAGCGTTACATTTGCTTTGGGTGTAAAATGGAGCGATTTGACAATTCTGTACCTTTTGCAGTGCTTGTCGAGATAAGCTGTACTGAAGATTTTATAAGGAAAACTGAAGAGGGGATTTACATCTCACAATGCTCAAACTTCACTTCCCAATTTGCTGTTGAGATGTCTCTTCTCAATTTTATTCTCAACTGTTGGCCTTTCCATGGAGTGGTTTCTCAAAGTCCACATGTTAGTGAATTCTCCCTCTGCCCTATCACTCATGATTCTTTTGGAGAAAGCTTTTCACTGTTTCTCACCTCTCAGTCCTTTGCACTAGCCACCCACAGGCCCTGGGCACTCAGGTTGTATCAGAGCATCCTTCTTGAATTGCACATCTGCTTCTTGCAAGGGATTCACATAAAACTGCAAAGGAAAATGAAGATTTTTTGTAGGGCCACAGGAACGTAATTTATTAGGGAATGATATCTGGCAATGTTTACCATATGCTTTGGGTTTCTTAATTTTAGGTTACTTGCTGACTTCTTCTCCAAAGCTAGAGGTTGGGTTTGGTGGCCATGGAGATAAACGGATTCCTGTCCCATCACTTTCAGGGGATGCCATTGATTCTTTCCTCACTGTTGAGTGCATGTCCGCTAAGAATTCCGAGCTGATATTTTCCCCAGTAGCTGAGAGAGAAACTGATTGTGTGTTTTGTAATTTCTCCAACCATGGGGAGTGGCCAACCATCTTTCTTCCCTCTCTTTTGTTAGGGGTTACCCTCCTTAGAATTTCCCTGGTGTCTCCTGGGAGATTCATGAACTGCGGCTTTCTTTGTGTGATAAGAATTCCTTTATGACCACCTTAAATCTCAGATTCTAAGATCTGAGGATTAGATCCTTAGATCTGTTTTAATTTTCAGATTTGAATATTACTGGCTGCTTATACTCTCGGAAACACTGAAGAGTCTCCTGCATCGGGCCCTAGGGGACTCTAAGATGTTTGCTCACAGGTTGTCTTGTGAACTCTTTCTTCCCTTATGCTAATTCACCCTCCTGCAGTTTTGTGTTACTTGTACATGAACGGTACTCGGTAAGGTCATATTTTTTGATGTGAAAATCATGCTTGACTTGATATGTACCAGGCTATCAAAGATGTTTGTTAAATAAATCTAGAAAGTTCAGGATATGTTGTTGGGTTTTAGACCCACGTAAGGAACACCTTCTCAGAGGCCATTGCATTTTGCTGCTCAGCATTTGTCTCCCTCAAAGACCTGGTTTCTGTCATTCTTCTCCTTCTCCTTCTGACTCACCTGCCTGTGATATTCTTTGACCACCTCATCATTATTTGATTGGTGATTCTGCTCAAGCCCCAGAAAATTGCCCCTTCTTTTTCAACTTGCAGGTTTCTATGGCTCATCTTCCTTTCCAATATTTCTTTCTAAGTCAGACATTTCCCCTTGTCATTCTTTCTCTCATTTGATATTTGTCACGTCCTCAGGAATATGAGATGCTAGCCCTACCCTGTGCATCCCACTCCCTCTCCACCAGACCTTCCTGTAGCTTCTGCCACCACGATGACTCTGCTCTTGCTCCCTCACTTCTATCCTTGTCATTCAAGGGTAACACTTCAGTGATCTTTCCCCTTCTCTGTCCATTGAGTTCATTTACAGCTTACAATCCAGCCAACTTCTGGTTGTCAGCCTGCCTGACCATAACCCCTGCTGTTTACTCTTGCCATCTATCCCTTCCTCTAGATCTTCCCTGTCATCTTTCATCTCTGGAGTTGTCCGTATTTTACTCTAAGTTGTTTCTTTTTCCTTCTTTCTTTTATTTCCTTTCACTCTTTTATTTTCTCTTTATTTTTTGAAAATTTTAAATAATTATACATGTGTCAAAAGTCACAATGAGAACAAGGATAGCCCCGATGGGTCCCCTGCACCTTTCGCCAAGTCTCCCCCATGATCCCATCTGACATAATTAGAGTACTGCATCAGAACCGGGGAACTGACACTGGTACAATGCATGTGAGGAGTTCCATACCTTCTACCACATGTACGGATTCAGTAAGCATCAACGTGCAGATATCTCCATCATGCTACCCACTAATGCTCATACTCACCCACCATCCCCAGACCCATATCAACCACCAACTAGTCTCTTCCCCAGTTCTGTGATTTGGCCATTTAGAATGTTATCGAAGTGAACTTGAAAAGTATGTGACCTGCCAAGACTGGCTGATTCTTTTTTATTCCTGGGCAATATTCTGTGACATAAATGTACATTTACCTACTGAAGAACATTTTGGTCACTTCTAGTTTTTGGTCCTCTCACAGTATTTTCTTTCCTTTTATATTTATATATTTTTTCTAGGTTGCTACTTTTAGCAGATGTTTGCAAGAAAGAAAACCTTTTGAAAGAGGAAGACTTACCCAGGGATTCTTTTGACTAATGGAAGCATAGGTTCAACTCCAAGTGATTGACAAGGTACAGACTCTGTTTTCTTTTCAGAAACAGGATTGGTTTCTTGGCATCTGGACTTAAACTTTCTCTTTCCATTCTTGGTTGTCAGCAAATCCCCTGTCTCGGGTGGAGACACTGGATTTAACCCCCACAGAGGTGTTCCAGTATAAATTTCGATCATAAGTAAAAATCGGGTTTAGTTATTTTAAATTAGGATGTTAATTTAAAACGACTACATTGTTACAAGGGCTTTGGTGCCTGTTCAGGAAAGCCTTCAAGTTATTTCTGGCAAAATATATTGAAACCAGTGGCCTTTAGAACTCAGTACTCAAGGGAAACAGGGCAAGCTGAGTTTCAGCTGTTTGACTTGAAGGTGGGGTCACCCAGTGGCATTTGCTAAAGGAAGAAATTCGTAGGCTTATTTTCTAAATGAGTTTAAGGTTCAGTGTTTTGTTAGCCCTGCATATGTTTGAGAGGGACTCCTGAGCACTGGTGGGTAGTTTTATCTTGGTTCTAGTAAATGAGTGGGTTTGTGTGACATTTTTGGTGTGCAATGATGAAGGTTGACATAGGGTTTCCCTTCGGTGAGTAACTTGGCTTCATTTTATGTTTGAAGATTTCATATATTTGCATAATGTCTAAGCTGAGGTGATTATATGGCAGAGGAGTAAAAGTGTAAATATTAGGGGTGCCTGGGTGGCTCAGTGGGTTAAAGCCTCTGCCTTCGTCTAAGGTCATGATCCCAGGGCCCTGAGATCGAGCCCCGACATTGGGCTCTCTGCTTAGTGGGAAGCCTGCTTCCTCCTCTCTCTCTGCCTGCTTCTCTGTCTACTTGTGATCTCTGTCTGTCAAATAAATAAATAAAATCTTTAGAAAAAAGATTTTAAAAAGCGTAAATATTAAAATATTACTGGACATTTGACAGTCTTCCAGAGTAAAGGGGATTTAATATATGTGAAATAGAAGTTTGGACTGGCACATCAAGATTTTTTCTTCCCTTCCCTTTCTTTCTTTTCCTTAAAGTTTGCTAGAAATTTAAAATTTCCACACTTAAACCGATAATCAGAATCTTCTCCATTTTAAGGTCTTGGCTTTGTTGGGGACATTCAGTTTCGGTTAAGACACTTGGGAAAGTAAGATCCCACGCCTTATCCCTCCCCGCCCCCCTTCCCTCCCCTAAATTTGAATGCTCCTTAACACCTGGGGAGTGCCGTGTGTTCATGTAAACTGTATCCAGAAGGACTGAAAGCACTTTGTACACTTTACATAACGAATCCCTCATTGCTGTCCAGGTATGCAGAGGAAGGGGAGCTAAGATAGGCGCTGTGCATCTCTGCATTTGTAGGACAAGCCCTGAGTCACCAAAGTGAGTCACTGGTGATGGGGAAGGCACTTTCCACCCAGGCTGATGTTCTCAAACCAGCCTTTTCAGCATTTATTTTTATAATATCTCAAGGTGTCTCCAAGTATCTCATGAGATTACTGTAAGATTCACATGAATGTGAGTGACTTTTAACCCAAAAAAGCAAAAGGAAAAAAAAATACCATTATTGGAAGGTTTCTCCAGCTGCATTATCGAAGGGTCCATTGCAGGGCAGTGTTGTAGTTTGAGAAAGTTTGAGCTCTAAATGAGGATTTATTGCAACTGCTCCTGGGCTAAACCCAAGAACCAGGACATTAAGTGTGAAGGGGAGGGGAAAACCAATGGTCTCTTTTTCGAAAGAAGTTGCTGACCAGAGTTCTTGGGCTTTCCTTCAGTAACACTGTGAACATTATAGTAATCAGAATTCGGTATTAATCAGTCTTTCTGCCCATCTGCAGCGTGAGGACTGATACTGGTAATGATGACTCAGAAGGGAAACATTTCAGCTCTGAATGATCGAAAACCAGATTTCACTGAGCTTCTAACAGCGTTGGTGTTCATGCCTGGCTACCATATTAGAATCTCGTGAGGAGTAAGAGTGTCTGTGACTAGCCGTGGTGACAGTCTAATAAGGAAGTTTGCTCATTCACTAATGTTTCTGGGGCATGGAGTTCCCACTTGCATACTCCTTGGCAACAAGGCTTCTAAGCACCCAGCCATCCAGAGACCTGCTGGGACCTGGCTTTTATCACGTAGAGCATTTCAAAATCAATGGTGGGGATCTGGGAGAGAGACAGAGGGCTCAAACCTGAGAAGTAAGACAAAGCAGTGGGTACCAAGTTTACCCAGCGCCTCCTGGGTTTTAAGCCCTATGCCAGGGGCTTTAGCTCGTATTTTCTTGTCTGTCACTGAGAAATGACAACTGATGAGTGATAGGAGCCTCACTAGGGGAGGTCTGGGGTGATGTGGTTTAGGGACAAAGCATCAGAAGACTCTGGTAGGGGCTCGGGTGCTCACACGTGCAGTTAATAGAAACTGTGAAAGTGACCTAAGTGATAAGGACCTATAGTGACTCAGAAGATATCCAGCCGGTGGCTCAGCGATGATCATGGGAACCCACGTTCTCTCCCTCTCTGTGTGTGGTGTTGAGTGGATCCTCAGGCTGGCTGTCCTTGTGCGCATGGGATGACTGCCAGTAGCCTTAGTGCTAGTGTTCCTTTACTCTGTCAGAGAAGGAGAAAGAACGAGCTGCCTCTACCTCTTGCGGAAAAGCTACGCACTTGCTTTCCCAGGTCCCTTCAGCCCTTCCATGTCATTGGCCAGAATGGGGTCACATGATCAACCTTAATTTCCAGTGAGGAGCATGGAGCTCCTGTTATAGGTTCAGACTAACAACGGTATACTCTCTGATGTAGGAATGGGGTTTGTTGGCTGCATGGGAGCAAGATATATTCAAATGGAATTCTTGCCTTTGGTAAAAAGGGGCAAACCCCAAGATATCTAGAAGTGAAATTATATTCTATATCGGGTTTGTTTTATGAAGTAGTGGAATTTAAAAAGAGCTACATCAAGAGGCACCTGGGTAGCTCAGGTGGTGAAGTGTCTGGCTTCCTCTCAGGTCATGATCCCAGGGTTCCTAGATGGAGCCCTGATTCATTGGGTTCCCTGCCCAGCAGGGAGTCTGCTTCTCCCTCTCCCTCTGTCCCCCTCTTGTTCATGTGTTCTTTCTCAAATAAATAAATAAAATCTAAAAAAAAGTTAAAAACAAAAAATAAGAAGAGATGCATCAAAGATAGAAGACACTTTCTACTTTTAAGGGGAAAACATAATTATCCAGAAGGTCCTCTCAAACTTCACTCTTAAGCTTCAGACATATTTCATCCTGCTTACCAGAAATCTATCCCAGTGGGCCTCAGAGATCTTGTATTCAACCTATTGAACATGGTACCCATCATCTCTTTGTCCCACCTCAACAAACGTGCTCTTAATATTGGTTCTGTGGTTTGTGCAGTGACAACATCATATTCAGAGGCACCTAAACAATGTACTGGAATATTTTCTAGCAATCTCCTTCTAGCAATCTCCCCAATATGCCACGTTGCCTTAGAAGTTCTTTCCCATAAAGGGGTGAAGCTTAGTTGGCAAAGTGAAGGTTGGTAGAAATCTATCTGATATCACTTTGAGGCACATTTCAAGATGTCTATGATGACCTGTCTTTAATTCAGATTTCATTTCAATGACAGCTTCTAGAACATGTGACATCAAATAAGCAAGTGTCTTATATTTTTCTTCTGGGGCAAATATTGGAGTGGGAAGGAGGCCACTGATGGTAAAGACACACATTGGGCCAAGTGGTGAACAGAACAAAGTTTCATTCAAGGGGTGGCGAGATTGCTGGGGACACAGGTGGTGATGAGTGTTGGGTGGACTTTAGAAGTTTTGCTTGATCATGCCATGGCTGGCAGTCTGAAACCAAGGTGTTCGAAGGCCCTAGGGGAGACGCCCAGAAATCCTTCCTCACCTTTTTCAGCTTCCTCTTCCAGCTTCTAGTAACTTCACATGTTCCTTGGCTTGTGGCTGTTGAACTCAATGTCTGCTTCTGTCTTCACATGGCCTTCTTCTCTCCATTTCTCCCTGTGTTCTTTTCTGTTTCTCCTAAGGACAATTGTCCTTGGATTAGGGCCTTCGACAATCCAGGATGAGCTCATCTCAAAATCCTTAACTCAATTACCTCTACAAAGACCATTCTCCCAAATAAGGTTATATTCACAGGTTCTGGGATGTGAAACACATCTTTTGCGATGCCACTACTCAGCCCATTACAATGGCCTCTTTTTTTACCAGATGGTGGGTATGGAGACACTTGACAAGGAAGGAGCTGCTTGTCCTAAGTTCTTGGCTTCCAAATCCAAGGATTGATGTCATCAGCGAAATGAACTGCTTCAAAAGGATGAGTCTCTGATATCAGAAATGACAAGCTATATCCCCCAGAATCCTCCTGTTTCTGTTTTTGTTTATTGCCCAAGGAGCTGTCCATGTATGATAAAGAGCTTCTGAGAGATGCCAGCTAGGGACAATCAAGTTCCTTAGATTGAATCTTCTCAATGTTCTTGAGTCTATTGGACCCCTTCCTTAATGTCAGCACTGCCTTATCGAATCCCCATCATATCTCATCTGGATTGTATTTTACTTCTCTTGATTCTCTCTGGCTTCCTTTCTCTGTACTGCTGCCTGATGAGCTGCCTGAAATTCCAATCTGGTGTTACTCGCCTGATGCTAGATAGATTTTGTTTGTCTCTATAGAGCCATCCTTCTTCACCCTGCCTTCTTTCTCCAAAGTTTCTTTGCCTTCTGGCTTCCGGTAGGGTTTGGCCAATGGGGGTACTAGTAAGATGAGGTGGGAAGGGTGGGAACAGTGAGAAGGGTCCCTTCTCTCCCTAAGTCCTTCCCAGGGCTCACTGCTCCCATCAGGTGGATTCTCACATGGCTCTCTTCCAAGTCCCCTCACCCATCAAGGCCTAAGAACAGCAATCAGGATCTCTTGCGGTTCCCCTACACCTTATCCACACCTTTGAACAAAATTCTGCTGGAAACTCCTCTCAAATGACTGATTTCAATGTTTCTTGCCTGGACCAAGACCAATACAGCCATGCTGTAGGCATGTCACTGACTCTACCTTGCCCTGAAGACAAAGCAACATTCCACAGTAGGGGAACAGGACTCCAGCCTTGCTCCTACCTGACACACATGTGGCGCTCCCACACGCTGGTGGACTTATGGTTCCCTGAACATGCGGTATTCTTTTTCTTCTTGGAGATTTTTGAAAGTGATGATTTCATTCCTGACTTACCTGCCTGCAGAGTGTCTTTTTCATCCTTACAAACCGCTCAGGTGTCACCTGTTGATTTGTTTTCTGACTTTCCTTGGCGGGATGTGCTGCTTCCTCCTCTGCACTCGCGAGTCAGATCATACACGTGCCCATGAAAGCATTTATCATTGCAGCAAATAGTCACTCCTGTGTCTCTTTCCAACCAGTCCTGGAAAATCCCCTGGCTGTATTCTGTCTTTCTTTGTTCTCCAAGTAACTGCCGGCTTAATAAACATTTTTCGAATGATGATATTTGCTTTGCGAACTATATTATTATTCATTCTGTGCATATACACGAGATTGGTGGAATAAAGTACTACTTGGATCTATGCAACTGTGCACATTGTTTTTTGTGTTGATGACTATTACTTTGGTTTTTCCTCATGACCAGTCTGAGAGACGGGTCAACGGGAGGTAAATTCCTCTCTGTCACCTAAATTGTTGGTGGCAGAACTATGCCAAGAATCTAGACTTCTTGATCTGGGTTTGTTTGTCTTTTCATTAGACCATTCTGCCTCCTGAGATGCCAGATTAAAACAACAACAACAGAACCAGAAGCAGGCTCGATGGACGGGCGCTTCCCCGATGGCCCCTTCCGACGGAAGACCATTCAAGCTGCTGTAGAGATAATGCCATGTTATTATAAACACATGTCGGGAAGGCTGTGTAAAGAGTGGGTTATGGAAGGGTCCTAAGCAACGGAACTGGTCACATTAACTCACTTCCTGTTGCTTGAGAATTATGTCTGATGCAGACCCCAGAGACCACTGACAGAACACACAGTTGGATTAAAATTAGGATATGAACATCAAAAAGAAGTATTCTGTGACCCTGGGGAAGGGCTGGCAACCAACGGGGAGAGGAATGGATTGTTCCTATAATTCAAACCATATCCCATGAGAAAGTGATTTATAGGCAGCAGCGCAAATGAAGATAAATTTGAGAGCATTTGGGACAATTTCTGTGTCAATGGAAGGTTTAGAGCTTCTTCCTTCTGTCTGCCTTCAGGGATAAGCAGAATGTGGAAAGCAGAGCTAATAAAGTAGTTTGCTCCAGAGGAACATTCATAGAGATACAGTCAGAATTTCAGCAGGAAAGGGAACCTTAGACGGCATCCGATGGTAGGCTTTGGATGTTTGGATCTTTTCCAAGGGGAAGGAAAAATGAAATCTGAGTACCCCGAGTGGCTGAGGGTCAGGAAGGACTCAGTTTTAGAGGGGACACTGAGGCATTGCCTCACATGCTCTTTGCAACACTGACAGTGTCAGAGCCCTCATGTGAGACCCGTGGGTCCATGTTAGAACCCCACAATCAGCCTTTGGTTAACTGAAACACTCCACAGTCACTTGGATCTCTTCTCCTACTCTTTATTGAAGACCCAGAGGTAAGTTAGTGGAAAAAAAAAATACATTCCTTTGCATCCAGTGTTATCTCTTAAACTTTTTCAGTCTTCAAATGTTTTTATCTTTTAACCCAATCTGATTCCTTTATTGTGAATTTGTCTTAAGATATAATAAAACTTATAGACCAAGATCCAGAAAGAAATTTTCCTCTCCAATAATAAAGAAAGCTTTAGTTAAATCCAATGAATAGACTTCAGTGCGAATATTTAAATCATGTGTTTGAAAAACATCTAATGACGTGAAGCTACTTATGATATAAATCACAAGGCAAGATAAAAACCTGTACCTATGGTATAATCTATCTGATGTTTCTCAAAACCCTTTACTTCCTGTCCCAGTACACATATCTATAAATAGAAAAATACCAGAAGGAATGCCATCAAAATGTTAATTATGGTTATCTCTGGGTGGTGGCATTATGAGATTATTTTATTTTTCCCTTCGTACTTAATGCATTTCCTAACCTCATAGTAAATCAGGAAAAAAAAAAAAAAAACCCCATAAACAAGATTGAACTTCCTTCTCTGGCTTTCCCTTGTTTCTAAGATAGAATCCAGACTCGTTAGCATAGCCAATGGGCTTCTTTATGATCTGGCCGCCCACTTTCCTGACTCGTTTCCCCCTTCTCTCGGTCCTGCCTTCCAACATACCTCTTGAGTCTGCTGAATTCCTGATGGTTTTCCAAATGTGTGATGCTTTCTGAAGGCAGGTTGCTCTTGTCTCTGCCTAGAACACTCTTCTTTCCTTGTGGGTATTTGGATGCTCTAAAACTCAGCTCAGATCGATTCTCTTCTAGAAAACCTCTGAGAGTGGGTGCCGCGGCGTGCTGCTCTAGCTCCCCTTTAGGCCCGAGGTGGTCATCCCCCAGCTGCTCCCCCCCCCCCCGGGTGGGGTGTTGCCTGCTGCTGCCTCACAGATGAAGCCCTCCCCAGACATTGCCCTTGGCCCATGGGGCAGCCTTGCCTGAGGTCATGCCCCTCTGTCCTTTGGGGCTGCCCATGGTTAACATGTGGTCCGTGCAAGGGACGCAGCCTTGATTCATGGCATGGCTTCTGAAAAGCCATCCTAGCTTTCTGTCTCCCCGAGGGGTCAGCCGAAGCCCCCTGGGCAACCGAGTTGGGGGCAAACTTCTTTCTCTGCTCAGCCTGCTTCTCTCTCTCCCTTTTAAGCGAGCCCTCTCCAGAAAGCCTCTTGCAAGTGGTCTCTGAGTCTGTTTCTTGGGGAACCCTATGAGGACCCCTGCTGTGACCCCTCACCTCACCACCTAAGTTAGAGTCCCATCCTCTGGGCTCCTTCACTGCCTTTATCTGTACTTGAACCTGTCTCACTGTACTGCAGCAGACCTCCCTCCGTTCTAGCGTCTCTCCCACTTAACCGGGATCTCCCTGGGGGTAGCGGGGTGCTGTCTCATTGCCCCGTGTATCACAGCACCAGGCTCCTAGCATCTGGTGAATGAGTACATGTGAAAGGGAAGCACGTAGCAGAGAGAATCATTGGCAGAAAAATGGAAGCAGAGCCTTACTGGCAAGGTGAAATAACAGATCCTTCTACACCCTTCCAAATAAAGTTAAATTTCCTATTGAGCCTCTCTATCTACCAATAGACAAAGCTCTGACTTTGAGGTCTTGGGGGCAGGCAGGGCACCCTTAGGAAATTCCAATTAGGACTTGAAAAAGTTCTGCACTTAATTTTTCCCTGGTCTTCTATTTGTAAGATGAACCCCCCTTTCTTTTCTTCTTCCTTAATCCAATGTTTCCTTTCTCCTTCCCTTTCTTCCCACCATTTCTCTAGCTAGGTCTAAGGCCATTTTGTTGCCAAGAGAATGATTTAAAAAAAGCCATGACAAAGGGCTAAGCCAACAATAGTTGTTCTTCAAGAAGCGGCAGGGGGAAAAGTTGGACGCCCTTTCAAATTCCAGCCTCTCTCTGATGAATACTTTTTGGAGTGGGGTGTTCTGGTTTTTTATTCCTAAGGGATAATTCAGGGAAAGGTTACCTGAGGGTGAAGGCTTTCAGAGTTGCAAAGGACTTGGCAGGCTGCTGGATATGTGTTGACTGACCCAGTAACACCCAGCCCTTCAGCTCACAGGTTTGGGGACCATCCTTACCCTTCCTTTCTGCTCTCCAGTTTCACTTTCAGGGATCCACTCTTGGACGTACTCCCTCATGCTGAAAAAGTTCTGTGTGGTGAACTTCCTTTTCAAGAAAGATGTTACTATTGTCTCTTAATATGGGACCACCTTGGTGCCTCTGTGAAGTGGAGTTGAGTTCTATGGTGATGCTTTTCCCATTTTCTCTCTCACTTTATACCCCCGACAGGATAGGTGCTGATTCCTAGGGCATAGCTGGGCACTGAGCACCTGGAGGGAAACGACCTTGAATAACTCCTGAGCCACTTACTGCCAGTACTAGGACAGAAATTCAGGATGCTTGACTTAGGGGTCTACACCTCTAACATAGTCCATGCTGAGGACAATCGCTCACTTGGGAGCTTTCTCCATGACTGCATTTGCTTTCATCAGACTTAAAAGTTGTCATAAATCCTAGAACTACAGAGCATGACCATAGTATTGGCAGCCATGTGTAAGAGTGTACGTGCATGTATGTGTGTGTCTGTGTCTGTGTTACAGACTTCAACCCTTCAAGTCGGGAGTACGACTTGCCTGTTGTGGGTGTTACATGGGAATGTTTATTCCCTCTCCTATTGTTTCTAGGGGGACATGCTTGCATTCAGTAAATCCCCTGGGCTCTCCCCATCCTCCCTTTCACTGCACTGGAGGAAGAGAGGGGTGTTCAGTCTGGATGAAGTCACTGAGCATAAATGCCTCACCCTCTCTTCACTCTCTGGGAACTATCTAGAGACAGTGAACATTCTCTGCTTCTTCAAGCCTGAAGTTTTAAGGGGCAGTGACCCACGTGGCAAAATTGATCTTCCAGCCCTGCCAGGCACCTGCTAGGCGACTTTAGTGGTATCATATTAACAAGCCCACAGACCTGAAGTCATAGTCTCCAGCCAAGACTTTGTTCATCTAACAGATGGTGATATTTTTACCTCTAGATGTCTAATTCTTACGCCTCTTAATTGGTTTAGAAATTGGCCAGCGAAGGATACTATTTATTGGGTTTCCTAAAACCCCAGCTTCTAGGAGGGCACCCTGCTTGGTCTCCAAAAATGGCCTGGTGTGGATAAAGATCTACTCTTGGTGGATAGTCAAGGATTCAGGGGGAAATCATTGGGAATGGGAACACAGATGAACTTAACTGAGAGGCTAATTGGGCGAGGGTGTCTTGTCTACAGCCTGAGTGACTCAGGGAATGTTCTGACTCACTTGGGGCTTATGAAGAGAAAGGAGGGACCTGCCCAAGAAATCACTCCATGTTCAAGTGACAGTCAAAGTAGTCATGGAACAAACACATTTTCTGCCAGGCCTTCTTTTAGTTCCCACAGACTTTCAAGTTTAAATAACCGTGTGAACAGGGGTATCTCAATAATTACTAGAATTATTTTCTTCTGTGTACTGAAATCCGGTTCATATCTGTCTTTCCCAGCCAAAAGTAATCTCTAACCTGCAAACTTCTCTACCCAGTGCCTAGAACTGCATTTAAGACTTTCTATTCCTGACTGGTTTATCACTTGCTTAATTGTCGTGATAGTTGTTTCTGATCTTTGGGTATTTTATCTCAAATCCCATAGATTTTAAGTTTATTAAATATAAAGACCATGTCTTATACATCCTTGTATTTTTCCCTACCCTCCAAGAGTAGACTTTACTTGCATTTGGTGGTGTGGAAGTAAATGGAAGACCAACCAAATAAGAACAAGAAAAGTTTATTCAGAGCTTGCTATATAGCAAGGGAGTCAGCTACCATAACTTGTGGGTTTTTTTTTTTTTTAAGATTTTATTTATTTATTTGACAGAGGGAGATCACAAGTAGGCAGAGAGGCAGGCAGAGAGAGAGGGGAGGAAGCAGGCTCCCTGCCAAGCGGAGAGCCCGATGCAGGACTCCATCCCAAGACCCTGAGATCATGACATGAGCCAAAGGCAGAGGCTTAACCCACTGAGCCACCCATAGCTTGTGTTTTGACAAAGACTCAAAGTCAGGAAGAGGGGTGGGGAAGATTTATAATGGAAAAGGCGGAAGGCTTCAGCTGTGCCTTGGTTGGAGACCATTGATAATGGTCTAACTAGAAGCAAGCAAGCATCCCATGGGATTGGTTGGGGGTGCATACTTGACTTTCTCTGGTTGGTCAAAGTTTGGCCATGGGGACCAAAATGAGGTAAGCTTTCAGTTTCTAATTAGGTCCTGGACATTTTGGATTAATTGTTACAGGGGTTATTGTTTGGCTTCCTGGATTGTTGCTGGAGATAGTAATCTGACTTCATACAAGTCTGACTTACAGCAGGTTAACTTTCTGGGCTGGTTACTTTAGATAATGGGTTGTATTACTGGATAGTTGCTGCAGCTTGTAAGTTAGAAGTCAATTTTTTATATGCTCTGGTTGTTAACCATTTGTATACTTGATCTCTCCATAGGCATCAGTAAATACTGGTTGGTTAATTAGTTGACTGCTCTGACTATGGTACGAAGTATTTCCTTTGAATTCATAACCTTTATCTTTCCTCCTGCTACTTGCTAAACAGTGTATTCAAGAAATATTTTCCATTTAATTTTTTTAAGAACATCTTAGGACTAGCACAAGGGAGAAGAAAACGTATTATAGCCTTGTCCCCTTTCTTTTTCATCATCTTGGTGTCTAAAACACAATGAAGAAAAACAGTTATGGTCTCCAGTGTTTCAGGCTAGGAATTACTGTACTTGGGGCCCTTTATCTTATAATGAAAAGACAGAGGCCTAGAGACTCACCCACAGTCATGCTGGTTAGGGAAAATGTAAAACGATAAGGAAGTTACCCCTAAAAGCAGGTAGTTGATATGTCTCCAACTCTGATATGCCAAGTCTTTGTTCAACATGTTGGGGTGAGAGGCTGGAAGGCCAATAAAGGTCTTGTATTTTTTTTTCAGAACTGGAAAAAGGTCAAATCCCTGAAAGGAGAGACTTTTGGAAGAGTTTATTTACTTTATTTTATTTTATTTTTTAATTTAATTTAATTTTATTTTATTTTCAAAAAGATTTTATTTATTTGAGGAAGAGTGAGAGAGAACATGAGCAGGAGCAGAGGCAGATGGAGAAGGAGACTCCCTGCTGAGCAGGGAGCCTGGGATCATGACCTGAGCCGAAGGTGGACACTTAATTGAGTCACCCAGGTGCCCCTGGAAGAATACATTGTTTTAGAAGTCATGGAGCTGCAGAGCACCTACCATGAAGCTTGCTGGGTTCACCACAATGCAGGACACCTGAGCTTCCTGGGGCTTCCATATAGCAAAGTATGGATTTAAGACAGGATGCCTTAAACCATAGGAATTTACTCTCATGGTTCTGGAGACTAGAAATCTGAAGTCAAGCTGTCAGCAGCACCACACTCCTTCTGCAACCTGCAGGAGAGAATCCTTTCTTGCCTCCCCGAGCTTTGGTTATTTGTCAGCAACCCTTGGAATTCTTTCGCATGTAGGGATTGTCAGACAATCTCTGTTTCCATCATCACATGATGTTCTTCCTGCATCTCTCTTTGTGTCTAAATTTTCCTCTTCTTATAAAGATGCTAGTCATACTGGATGGAGGGCCTACCCTACGATGGTCTGACCTCATCTTAACTAATTGTATCTGCAGGAACCTTATTTCCAAATAAGGTCCCACTCTGAGGTGTTGGGGGCTAGAATTTCAACACATCTTTTTGGGAGACGGAAGTCAACCCATAACATACACCATCACTTGGAGCTACTTCCCCTCTGTGGATCCCTGAAGTCACGAGCTGCTGGCCCTCCCGTCTGTCCCCAGCCACTGCCAGCACATGGCTCATGACTAAACAGTGCTGCTTCCAGAAGAACCCTGGTGATTAGCAGTGCTGCAAACAGGCCATTTGGAGGGGTGATGAATAAGAAGTTGTCATTTAAAATAGAGTCACCCAGTTCCTTTGTAAACATGTGTCACACGGTGTTTGGAACGATCATCCCCAACCCACTGCTGCATGTTGGTGGAACTATTAACTAAATTACACAAACATGTCTTTTTTTGGAAATCTTTTATTCACAATTCCACCCCCCAAGCCTTATTTCCCTGAAGGAGTGTGCTCATCCACCTTCGTTTTCCTACGTAATCTTGCCTGTTTCTAACGTTCATGCTGTCCTGAACTTCTTTGCGTCAGCTTGTCACCTCCGTTAGTCATGCCTGACACTTTCTCTCTCTTTCCTCTTTCAGGAAGTAACGTTTTTGCTCAGGTAAAAGAGTCATAGGAAGAGTGTTTTGCCTGTTTGATGATTCATTCCTTTGCTTTTTGCCATTTGTCAATGTGAGAGAAGGAAAAACCATTTTATGAGGGGTTTGGTGAGTGGGCATGGTCAGCGAGGGTAAGTTAATGCTCGTAAAACACTCCTCCCTTAAAGCAGAAGGGATCTTGTTTACTCGTCTTTCTGATTCTTTTGAGAGGTGGCAGAATGACTCTCAAGGACCCTGCAATTCATGAGACTGACTTCCCTGCTTTCAAATGATGTGGCCATCCATTTTGTTTCCTTCATGTTTGGTTGTGACTGAATCATAGCAAGATGGATGCCATGTAAGCCCTCTGCTCACCTTGGTTATGGACCCAGACCATAGCCTCAGAGTGTGTCAGAATTGAGATAGATCTTAAACTAATTTAGTCCAATGAGTCCCTGAGAAGTTATTATAGACTGAAACATGTTCACCCCAAATTCATACGTTAAAGTCCTAATCTTCAGTACCTCAGAACATGACTGTATTTAGAGTGAGGGTCTTTAAGGAGTTAAAAGTGAAAAATGAAGTCAATAAGGTTGGCCCTAATCCAATGTGACTGGTGGCCTTATAAGAAGAGGAGATTAAGACACAGACACACACTGGGGCGCCTGGGTGGCTCAGTGGGTTAAGCCGCTGCCTTCGGCTCAGGTCATGATCTCAGGGTCCTGGGATCGAGTCCCGCATCGGGCTCTCTGCTCAGCGGGGGGCCTGCTTCCTCTCTCTCTCTCTCTCTGCCTGCCTCTCCATCTGCTTGTGATCTCTCTCTGTCAAATAAATAAATAAAATCTTTAAAAAAAAAAAAAGACACAGACACACAGAGAGAGATGACCACGTGAAGATTCAGGGATGAGATGCACATCCACAAGCCAAGAGAGATCTCAAGAGAAACCAACCCTGCCAACATCTTGACCTTAGACTTTCAGCTTCCAGAACTGTGACAGAACATTTCTATTATGTAAGCCCCCCAGACCAAGCTGCTTTGTGTTAGCAGCCCTAGCACACTGATAGGGATGAGGATCGGGTTAGACACACCAAGTGAACCTTCAAAGGTACTCTGTCCACCAGTGGGGCTCCAGATCCAGGACCCAAAGATCCTTGGCCCTGATGTGTTCCTCATCCCACATCATGATGTTATATTGTATTTGTTTTGAAAAGGACCACAGCAGTCTACTTCATTTATGAACTCAATTTAATTGGCATCTGAATGGTGGTGTCAATTCTTTGCCATTTTCTATAACACCAAGGGAGACTTTTTCTAAGCTATTTTTTTTAAGCTGCAAAGATGACAAATGTTATCAACGATATCCAACCAGAGTATATTTTCATCCCTTTTCTTCCCGTCAAGATAAGCCAGAAGTATTTGTTGCCAGAAACGGAAAACAGCTTGCTCATCAGCCAGATGATCGCAGTGTTCAAAAGTTCTACTCGTTTGCCATGTGTGAAAAGTTAAGAATTGAAAACAGACAGGCTTCCTCTGCTTAAACTGTGGGTTCTGTGAAGCAAGAAAAAGAGATATTTGGATACTATAAGAGTTGTGGAGAAGGCTTTCAATGGCAAAGTGAGGGAGGCCTTTTCAAATCACTCTGAAGTGGGATACCTCGGCTGATTTGATGGTGGATATGGCTCCTCATCCACTGGATGGAAGATGAGTCTAAGATTACCGACCATGGCAAGCTACCTTTGTGTTCTGGAACAAATCCCAATGTCTTACATAATCGTGGCTCTTGGGACTTCTACTATGTCGTCTGAAACAGAATCTTCTAGGCATTTCAGTTAGACATCTTTCTAATTCTCTTGATGGGTTCTTGGTAGAAGTCCGAAATATACAGTAGAGCTGGGTCTTCATTGGAAACAGACTTCAGATGACAGGTTTGCTTTGTTCCATTACTTTTCCACTCATGAGGAGGTAAGTGATATTTGTAGAATTTTCATGAGTTTGAGTTAAATTACCCAGTAACCAACCCCTTATTATGTTATAAGACTTTGTGTTTGCTGAGTGATTTCTGATCATTTTTATTAGTCTCTCTTGGTCATGGCTTAAGAAACTTTTTGACAGTCAAGAGAGCCATTTTAAGAACTAGAAACACAGGACTACAGAGGTCAAATGATTAACTTGAATTGACCAAAGGGGAAAAAACAAATCAAAAACAAAAGGAAACCCCTGAAGAAAAATCATAGTTCACACTTAGGGCTCTAAT
Organism: Mustela lutreola; assembly: GCF_030435805.1. Lineage (NCBI taxonomy): Eukaryota > Metazoa > Chordata > Mammalia > Carnivora > Mustelidae > Mustela > Mustela lutreola. The sequence goes on along the minus strand of NC_081295.1, from coordinate 146,170,818 downwards.
TACTGTTCTGTAGGTTTCTGGAAGTTCAGCACAGTCACATTCCGCTTTATTGATGTCCTTAGAAGTTACTTGCATTTCAACACTTAGATTTCCTCCCTTACTCTGATTCTCAAGGTCTTGGAAGTTAAAATGGACTCAAGGATTTGGCTACCTAAGAGGGGAAAACAAAAAGCAGTAAACAACACCTGCCCTCATTCTTCTTCGTGAAGGCTAGCTCAAAATGGGGGGCCGAAATACGTGAGTTCTCACGGAAAGACAATGCTGCATTGAGCTCCACTTCCCATCGCTGAATGCAGGACTGCCAAATTGTCGTAAGGGTGGGTGTTTTGAGCAGCAGGGAATGCTGGTCGGCTGGAGGCAAGACAATGAAGAGGAGGAGGGGAGAAGAGAGAAAGTCTCAGGTGCACACAAAACGTGCTGCTCTGTCGACTTTCTCCCTCCCCATTTGAGTCAGCGCCATCTTGCCCCACCCACCGCTGGCCTTTCTCTGGGGTCTCAGGTTTTGAGTTGACTGGGCCTTCGGCAGTAGGCCGCAACTCTTCTTCAGATGAAAGGACAAATCAGAAGGTACCTATTACAGGGCTGTGAGCAGAGAGACAAAGGCCTGGCTGCTGACACCCTCCCACTAACTTGGGTTTTAATGGTGGGTTTAATTTCCTCGTGCGAGCTGAAAGAAAGGGAAAAAAGTGAGCGGAAAGAGCCGGGCTGTGGGTAGTGGCGGCGGTGGGGAAGCGACAGCTGTTGTATTCATGGTTAATCAGGTGTGTCTGTCTTTGTGTGGCATCTGTCTGCTACTGTTGCCGGGCCACATGTGAAAGGGGACAGAGGGGAAGGGGCCATTCATGTTCAAAGCCAGCAGCACTGACCTCTGCTTCGTGCTCCTCGGGGTAGGCGAGCTTGTCTATTTAACTTTCTCCATTATAGGAAGCTGTAATTCTACTCGATGAGCCCACCCTCACCATTTGGGCCTGACAGACGCAAGCTGCATCCAGAATGCTATAAATCTGCCTGGAGAGGGAGGACTCTTTCCTCCTCTGGCGTTTTTCCTCTGGGATTCCATTTGATTTGTCAGACCAGAGAAAAACTGGAAAGTGAGAGAAAAATGAGAACTGAGGGCAGCTTGGTGCACCTTCCATCTTATACTGGCCTACCCACCGAAGGTATATTTTCTCTCAGGAGCGGTGGGAAGGGGAGGGCTCCCCCATGTCCTGACTAGAACACCCCTTTGCCCCCAGATCTGTTTGTCTCACGAATCCCCCACAGGCGTGGTGTTTGAGTTAGACCTCAGTTAACTCCCTCCTCCGGCTTCCCTTGGTGGGTCAAAGCTTCCCTCTCTGTTCCACACACAGAGGGTTGCTAGATGAGGGTGGGGGCCTTCTGACTCCTCCGGGAGCCAGCTCTGCACTGGACATACCACCCTCGGAGAAACAGCTGAAATGCAAATGGCGCCCATTCTCTGCATCCCAATGCCGGAGACCCTACCAAGGCTTAGTGTCTACGAGTTCAAAGGTCTTCTCCAGTGAGAGGCTTCAAACTGAACATCTCCTACCAGTGGTTTTGGAGGCTCTATCTCACCCCCTTGGAGGTGCTTTGTTTCTAGCCTTTCTGCTGTGGGACCAACCCTTCTTCTTGGGGTCATGAGAGTCTATAGCATTTTCAAGACCAAGGACCTCTCGTTCAAATTTTGACTTTTCTTAAGAATCTGCCATCACAGACCTTGTCAACAGAGCTTGCCACTTGCAAATCTATTTTGGTTTAAGCCACTTTTCAATATAGGCACAGTTTTTACTCCATCATGTTCATTCTTCTTGTGGAGAGGTTGGATTTGGGCTCTGTTGACACTTTCGGTGCTTTTGGCCTGTGTGTGTGCATGTATACACGACCATGCATCTAAATGTGTGTATATACACATACACAAATATATTTTTAAAAATCTATCTATCTATTTTTTAAAATCAAAATTGTTACCCCTGCAGAGTGTGGATTATCATGAGCACAGCTGAGTTTGCTCTAAAAGCCTGGGCTGATTATCAAAGCTGTATTGTTGAGCTGCAGCTTTGGGGTCAGAAGCTTCTGTTTTGCTGATGCTGAAGGATTTTGGAAAACGATCCCACTGCCCTCTTCCCTCTGACAACCCTTGGATCTCCATATTTCAGTGAAGTCACTAGGCACATCTGAAGCTAGTAATAAATCCTGGCACTGTGCTAGGCTCTTTAAGGCTTTCAGGAACTCATCATCTTGTGAGAGGCCCAGGATTGTAATAATGAAGCAAGCAACAATTGAGTAGGGCTGGAAAATTTTCTTAATAACTTAAAAAAAATAGCCTAATTTATGTACAGAAAAGCACACAGATCTTTATTGTACAGCTCAATAAATTCTCACAAAGTAAACATACTCATGTAACCACCACTCAGATCAAGAAGCAATATTACTGCTGCTGACAGCTTCTTAAATTTCTACTGACGTGGGAACCCCATTACATCTAAAACCATTCTTCTGCAACACAGTTTGGGACTGAGATTTGGTCTTGATCATGTGGCTACAGCAGGTCAGAGATAGGAAGTTTCCCATTAGCTGGAAGGCATTTGCTCATGGCAGGATTTTAATGGGACCTGGGCTGGTCTTCTAAGGTTGGACATTAGGGGGTCCACTTGGGCTCTATGTGTGGTGCTCTTGGCTCCAGGGGAGGACACAGGTGATTTGGGCATCCCTCTCTAAAACATTGTGATCAAATATACACAATATAAAATTTACCATCTTAAGCAAGAGGGGTATACAACCAATCTCCAGCACTCTTCTCTTCTTGCAAATTAAAACTCTGTATTTATTAAATGATGACACACCTCTCTTTCCTCCCTCCAGTTCCTGGGAAACACTATTCTACTTTCTGTCTCCATGAATTTTATGGCTCTAATGACCTCACATAAGTGGAATTACTTAGTATTTGTCCTCTTGTGACTGGCTTATTTCCCTAAGCATAATGTCCTGAAGGTTCATCCATATTGTAGCATATGACAGAATTTCTCTGCTTTTTCAGGCCAAATGATATTGTATATGTTGGGTAATAATGTATACGCCACATTTTGTTTCCATTCATCTGTCAATGGGCCCTTGAGTTGCTTCTGCCTTTTGGCTATTGTGAAAAGTGTTAGATCCCATAGTAATTCTGCCTTTAATTTTTTGAGGAACCAGCATCTTTCTTTCCATTGTGCCCCACCATTCTGGTGTCCTTCATACCTGATCTGTTCCCTGCTGACTAGCCTTCCTCAGGGCATTTGCAGGAGCTGGATGTGTGGATGGAGGGGGTCATCATTGTTAGGATGGCGATCCAGACTCTATGTGTGCCTGCCTGGAGAATCTAGACCAGATGGCTCAGGCCTGGAGACAAGGCAATCATGGTAAGGATATAGAGACTCCAGGAAAGAGAGTGGGATTTGCACAAAGACAAAGAATTTCTGCTTTAATTTCAATGTATCACCCCCAAATCTTCTCTGGGGTTTTGGAGTGTTGGAATATTTATGGAACAGGTAGTGAAGAAGAGGAAGGGAAATGGTGGACAAGAAAATAATTGTGAAAGCCAAACGCTTTTTGCCTGACAGATTGTGGGGGTAAGGGTGTTCCTTGAATCAAAAGTACTTCTTAGAAATACAAGTGTTGTGGTGTGTGTTTAGGGCTGCCTCCTAATGCCAGAAACACCTATGTATTGAATGTTTGGGGACTTCTTCACACACAATTATAAGTATTTTGGTTTTCTAAATCTTGATGTGTAATTGCTAGGGCTAGCCTGGTGTTGGTATCCATCTGAAGGACATAATTTGTGGGTCACCAGGGTAACGGCTTTCAAGACTATAGATCTGGGGGACTCATTATCACTGCTAGAAGAATATCCTGTTTCTTTCAAATCCCTTCATTTTGGCCTCCTTCCATTTCTTTATGAAAACAGCTTCAGCCATAGTCCATATTTTTTCTTAATTTTATAATATATGGCTACCACCAAAAGTTTAAAGGAAACGAAATAAACCCTACCCCTCAAGGATGACCATTTCATTTAATGGTCTATTTTCTTTTGTTCCAGAATGTTCTGTATACATTAGGCACATACATATATACACACAAATGCTTAAGGTACACAGTTTAGTTTCGACTACTTAGAGCTTAAACACTACTATTTCATACAAACATATGGACAGTACATTTATACAACACCTTACCATTATAAACCGCTTTCATAGAGTGTTAAACCTCACCCAAATTATTTAAAGTTGTTATAATTCTCATTTAACAGAGAAGAGGCTGGAGAGATTCAGACTCTTGTCCAAATTTATGCTAGTGTTGGAAATGGGACTCGGGACAAGGATCCAAGTCTTTGTAGTAAGCTCTGTCTTTTCACCTTTCTTCTCTGTCATGGGATCTGTAGTGATCTGTGGAGTCCAGACACGCCTTGCAGAAAGATTCAGAGCAGCTACCCATACATCACCTTCATAAAACTTGTTAATCTTGATCTCTCCATGGCATTAATTTATAAAACACTTATACTTGTGGGTACATGGAACTCATTTAAATATAAATAAGATAAAATAAGAATTGAGACTATCAGCAGAGGCATAACTCTAATAGAATCTTAGAGAAGACAACTGTTGGCCAGGAAAATATTTTAGTATTCATGGCTATGTCGGCACCTGCTTATTTGTAAAGTTGCTTTGACAACGTACATGGCTTGAACTTTTTCAATAGAGATTTATAGGAAGGAAAATGGGGTGATCATCTTGTTCAGAGGGGTTTTAGGTCAAATGGCAAAGAGCTTGTGATCTGCCCCTTTGATAGAGAACAATAAGTATTTCTTTCCTGCTGACTTTATTCTTTTTAAGGATGTATGTTAATGAGGAACCATTTATCTAAAGATATGCTCCCTTATCAAGTACAATGTAAGAACTTGGCCATAGATGCTGAATGGTGACAGAAGGGCTTCTGGGATTTTGGAGATGAATTCTCTTAACTTTTTTATTTCACAAGAGCAGAACAGGGAATTGTTGATGGTTCATGTTTTATTTCCTTTTGTTATAAAATTTTCATAGTTTGCAAAACTAAAAGTTATGCGCTTTGTGTCCTTTATTTGCTACTCCCTGTGAGAAAGGTTAAGATAGTGAAAAAAGATTCAGTAATGGCCTTGTGTGGTGGAGAGTGACGCTGCTGGTCATGGATAAATGGGAAGGGGGAGGAAAGAGATTCCATACTTCAGTCCTGCCCTGTTTCAGACTAGATTCAGCTTTACAGAGGCCAGAAATGTAACAGTGGCAGAAAAAAGGTAAAAGTTAATTTCTCTCTCAGAACAAAGATGTTCAGAGTTGGCAGGCCAGGGCTGGTCTGGATCCTCTGTGAGGTTTTCAGTTACAAAGTTTCCTTGCAGTTCATTCATCTGTCATTCTTAGGATGAAGCTTTCCTCTCTGTGGTTTTCATGATCCAAGATGGCTGACTGGGCTCCTATCCGTGTTCTGTTTAAAGAGGAGGAACTTCCCCAAAATTCCACATAATATATCTGCTTATATTTCATTATACAAAACCTAGTTGTATGTTCACACTTCCCCGCAAAGCAGGCTGAGGAATATAATATTTATTATGGATGACAATAAAAGGGGATAAAAATTGAGGTTCCATTATTAAAAAGGGAAGAAATAGATATTGAGAGGTAAATAGCATTCTTTGACACAATCCACCCATATTGGTTCCCAAATACCCATGCATACGTTTCTTCTATTTGGATTGTGATTGTAATGACTGGAGCTTCAGAGACATCCTGGACCAAGACGTAAACCCAAGAATGAAAGCTGTACATGGCAACAGCCTCGAGCAATGAGACTCGAGCCACACGGGTCCCTGGAGCTGGGACAGTGGACAGACTAGCCCTAGACTTCGATGTGAAAAGAAATACACATCTGTTTTGATTAAGCCCTTTTTGATAGGGTATGGACGGAAGCAGCTGAGCTTGATCTTAACTGATACAAGTATAATATAAACTTATAAAACAGCTGTCTTTTTCAGATTGTATCTTTGCCTGCCAAGGTAGGTGGACTGACCATTTGCTCATCTTTCCTAACCTACTATGTACTAGCACCAGATACACAAAGATGGCGAAGACGTTAGCCACCGGAGCTCACATTCCAGTGAGAGACACAGCAACCAATGCCCTAAAGAGACTCCAGTTGCTTTAGTAGAAATCTGTATAGAGTGGAGCCCGGAGAGACATCTAGAATATTCTCTGCTGCCATCTTTAGACTGAAAAAGAAAAAAAAAAAAACAAAAACAAAACTTTGTAAATAAATATGAGGTGTTGACCATAGCGTAGTTCTTTTTATTATTAACCAATAATTGTTATCATATTAATCACTTAGAATTATTTCTCAGATACACAAAATTTATGGGTTTTTCCCCCCTACATTGGAAGGATGATGTTATCAAATTAAACACTAATTTTCTGTCAAGAAGCTTTCAGGATAATTGGAGCAGAATATTTTTGCATAAAACTAAAGCTAGATTGGCTACTTGTAATGCACTCAAGAGGTTTTCAAGAGCATTTTCATGAGAAGAAATGTACGTTTCATGTTAGTTTGGAGAGGGAGCTGAATACTTGCTTACCACACTTGGCATCCCAACAACCAGCACCGTACCCATGTGTTCTAAATGGTGCCGGTCTGATCTGATTTTCTGCAGCAACTGCTATTTTATAGGTGAGGAGAATGGGGTTGACAGGATATAGGCAATCTAGTCGAGGTCACGCCACTGGCCAACAGCAGAGGCAGGATTTGAATTCAGGTCCAGGACTCTGTTGGTATTCCCTCTGTGTGCTGGTAGCAAGCTCACTGTGGAAACTTAGCTGGGGATCCTCAGAAGGAGGTAGAAGGTTAGCGGGAGCCGAAGAGGGAAGAAGGTTTAGCTCTTTTGGAGTCTTCCTGCTGAGCGAGGAAAACATGGCGGTGTTATCAGGTAATTGAAATGTCCACTTGAGGCTGTCAGAGAGGCTGGATGAACATGTTTTGTGGGCCGATCTGTGGCTAAGGATGCTGCAGCATCGCAGTCCTAGGTGAAGAAACTCTCTGGCCGCTGTGGGAGTCCCTCTTTAGAAGCCCCACTAACACGCAAAATCAATGTCACTGCAGGTTTTGCTTATGTTCCTGCCTCCAACACCATTTGATCCTTACAGAAAAGAGACATTTGTCATTTGACAGGACGAAGACTGGGAAGTGGTGTGGAGGCTTCCCCCAGCTTTGTGGCATAAATGTCTGCATACTCTGCTTCCCTGGTGCATTTTCATTGCAAAGTCTAGGTCACCCAGGGGGTCTCCCCTCGCCCTCTGGCTTCGGGAATTACATTGCATTCCTGATGAATTTGAAGAGCAAACCTCCATCATCTCACGTGCACTGGCAGGGAGGAATGCTAACCTTCCTCAGTCTCCTTTTTACCTCTATCCTCTTTGCTTTTATTTTTCTTCCTCTGGATTCTTGTTCTTCTTCCCGCAGTGACTACCCAACCCACCATGTAACTGTCTCCCTCCACTTTCCTGGTACGCTGGCCCTCTATGCTGGCCACCACCCAGCTCAAAGCTCATACCTTCTGGCTACGGAAATGGTGAGCCAGACAAAAAAGCTGTTCAGTGGTCCTCTGGATTTTCAGTGTCGTGACCCCTGATCGCAGTTCAGCTGCCCAGATGGCTGGAAAGGAATAGCCTAAGCCCTTATGTTCTCAGTGACCAAAGAAGATTTGATATTAGTTAGAGGGGTGTGCACCTTTGACCCACTTTCATTTCCAGTTCTCTGACATACTGCTTCCAGCGGCCGAAGTCTGTCACTCGCAGAAGCTTAGCTGACAGGTGACTTATAAAACATGCATTTGATATAATAGATCCCAAGATCATGTCTCGCAGACACTTGGAAAGAGTTGTCTTTTAATTGTTGGTTGAGAAAGTAGGAGTGTTGTTATAATCTCTATCTCAATGGAAGGCAGTCAGGAAATCTTTTAGTAAAAATGTGGTAACCTCCACCTTCCTCCCACCCTCCCTTTGGAGGTCGCTTAAAAAAATGCCCTCCTCTTCTCAGTGCTCTAAGAATTTCTTAAAGTCAATATGGGGAAGAGTCTATGCCCTGGGGAATCTCCTCAAATCATACTCCTAGTGTGGAAATACATTTTTTACATAACATTTGGAATAATATCCAATTTAAGATGGTGGATGTTCATTTTCGGGGAATCTGGAACTATATAAAACAACAAAAAGTACTAATCATCCATAACGATGATAAAGTTGACATGTTTTATCTTTTCCTTTGTTCGGAGGATAACAGAGCCTTTGCTGGGTATTACACTGTTGTTATTGTCTTTGGAGAATATCGCATTTTGGTGAGTGTGTTTTACGAAAGAGAGAGGTGACTTGATTCCTGTTAAAGTGCTGGAATCTTCCATGAGTCAGTTAAGAGCAACAATTATTTTTTGCTCAGTTGTTGGACATCAACAATTCCAGTGGTAGGCGTCTTAGGGTGTCTGAGAAGTCAGTGTTCTCAACCGTAGTGTCCACACTGCATGTGAGAAGGAAAGAGTTCATTAGTAAGAGTTGAAATAGCAAAGTTTTGAATAATTTGCTTTGTTGAAAAATTACAATGAGTACCAGAGAGAGCCCCCTTAAGGGTGCTGTTTTTAGGTTCTTGCATTCTGATATAATTTCTCGAGTGGGAGGAAAATGGAGGAGGTGCATCTGGCCAGTGGGCATGCATTTAGGGCCATATTGGTGTGAACTTCATCTGGGTTGTGAGCTGGGTCAGAAGAAACATAGAGGTTTGCTATGACACGTCACACCTCCACTACTCACGCCTCCAGAGGATGCAGCTGGTTTCCATCAGAGAGAGACCCACTAGACCCTCCATTACTGGTGGGTACAGAGAGAGGATGGCGGTAGAGTATGGGGTCTACAGACTTTAATCCCACTGTAATAATCTGAGTTTCGGAGGTAGAGATGCCAGTGAGATTATTATTAGATTTATAAATGCCACATAAAGGGAACCAGCATAAGCTATATTCAGGCATTGGCTATTAACAGCATCAGAAATTTTCAGCATGAAAACAGAGAAGAAAGTCCTCCTTCAGAGAAAATGGGTAAAATCTGCCCTTTAGGTGCATGCAGCCATTTCTGACAGGAGGCAAAATGCTGGATTTCCCCCCACTCTGGCAGAAAGAATCACCCTAGCGAATTCTTCTCCTCCTGCCATAGCTCTCAATTGATGTGTTCTCTGGCTGCCTGGGTTTACAGAATCATCTCCCCCATAGATGATTTTTTTGTGGAGAATCACTATGGTAGAACTGGGACATTTCACTTGAGGAGGACTTTCCAGCTTGACCCTTCCACAGTTGTCTGAATGCAGGAGAACCTGACAGGCCCACCACTATGCCATCTGCAGTCATGGAGGCTGCCCTGGGGTCGGGAGGAGGGAAGAAATCATGGCTTTTGGTTTGACCTCAAGGTCTTTCTCAACTTTCTTTCCATGGTCCAGGGAGTTGTTATTCCATTTCAAACTCTCCCTTGTAGTTTGTTGGCCAACCTGGAGGAAGGAAGCTGAAGGTCTTACACATGGGCCTATATTTTTATATCATGTTTATTTTTGCTTGACGACCCGAGAGGTATTAAATCAGGCTAAGTTCACAGGCATAATGTAGAGGGCTAAGCTGGAAGGAAATCCTTCTTGAGCATCTCTGTGCTAGCAGCTATGAACACGAGGTTATGAATCTGAGTAAGACCCCTGACCCACAGTGCAAGGGGTGGGGGGCCTAGCAGTGTTCTGAGATCAACATGTGACACTGTCATGGAACAGAGGCTACGAAGCTGCTGTGGTAGCGTGTAAGGAGCAGAGAAGGCCTCCCGTCCGAGGCAATGGGGATTCATCACATGAGGGAAGTAAGCAAGTAAGGGACACTGTATCTGCAGCAGGGAACTGAGGCCAGGTGGGGAAAATGGCGCCTCCTTTCATTCCAGAGGGCCTTGACTGGACAAGCGGGGCAGCTCCCTCTCCCTCCCTGCTCACCTGCCACTACCTACCACAACTCTTCCTGCCCGTGCTTTGCATCTCAAGATTTTTGCTTCCGTGCGCCCTCTGGACTTCTGCTCACTCACTGGCCCCTTCTTGGGATGTCTCTCGGATTGTTGCTGCTGTACCAGCTGTTCTAACTGCTGCTTTTGGCTGTGACTGACTCCTGTAACCCTGCCTTCTGAGAGAAGATCCCTGGGGCCCAACTGGTTTCTACAAGGTGGAGGTCCTCTCTTGGCAGTTTTCCTGCCCGGTCTCATCAGAGGCCACCGGCCAGCTCTCGTTTGACTCTGGAGCTGATCCTCACTTCAGAGGAGGGGATGGAGGACGGACCTTGCTAGAGGCTGCTGACCTTTGAGTGAGGAGTTCTCGGAGGTGAGCCCCTTCCTCAGAGGAAGGCTGTGACAGGCCATCGGAAAGAGACCTTTGTACTAGGCACTTGTGTCAGTGTTTGCTGAACTTCCTTACGTGATGGAAAGAGGAAGACCAGGCTTTCTGTTGAGAGGCCCTGAATCTGGGTGCTGGGTCTGAGGAAAAGGGGACCTTCTCCCTGCCCCAGGTTGTGGGGTTGCCAAGAGGAACTTGAGAACACATATCATGGATTCTTCATTTGTGCCTGAGGTAGATCTTTCCTCTTGTTCCCCGACCTATAGTCCTTACTAATGATTTTGTAGGAGAGATGTTGGACACAGGCTGAGGAGCCAGTAGGAGGTGGCCCAGAAACAGTCTGTCAAGGTATGGGGATCAGAAGTAGAGGCTGAATTGCAGGAAAGACTTTGGACATTTGGTAGGCTAGAACTGGGGGGCTTAGTGTGGTTGCCTGTATCTCCAAGGGATGGGGAAATCTTACTCCACCGATAGATGCCAAATAAAAGGCAGCATCTGAGTATACTGGTGGGGTCAGACACCAGGACATGATGCGCATGGATGTTTGGTCCAAATGGCTGAGTGGGAAGAAAAACCACGAGGCCAGAGGGGAGGCAAGATGGCGTCTCCACAGAGGACAGACAGGCATTGCCAAGAGGGTCCCAGAGCTGCAGGAACGTGGGTCAGAGCCCTTTGTGTAGGGATAGCTTGGCCAGTCGGTGGAAGGCATTGTTTAGGGACATATGCATGCTTGGGAAAGGGAATCTGGAAGGCTAGAGAGTGCCTCAGACACCCATCAGAACACTGGCTCCTTCCTAGCAGAGCCGGCTCCAGTAAATGTGACCAAAGGCTGAGGAAGAACCATCCCGGAAGCCCTATCTCCTTCCTTCCCTCTTCCCCCGGACCCCCTGGGAACCAGAGACCCACCCATCCTCCCAGAAGGCTTTGTGAGATGCTCACCTGGACCCTCACCATGAAGACGAGTGGATGAAGACGAGGAAATGTGCTGCCGAGTGGATTTTTGAGACCGAGTCGGTGTTGGTCACCTGCCTCCTTTGGCTGTAATAGGAGTCATGCAGCTTAAAAACTGACTGCTGATTTGAAAATTTACCCCATGCAGTGACTGATAATAGAAGCTTTCAGGGATGAATTTAAAAAAAAAAAAAAAAAAAGAGGGGGAGGGGATGGCAAAGGCGTGCTGGGGAAACATTTGTGGAGAGGTTCAGAGGCTGCCGGGGAGCCACAACAGTTCACCTGCACCCCAGTGGTGCTCAGATGTCCACACTTCCCGTGTCTGCAGCCCAGGTGGGGAAACAGAGGCCCAGGGAAAGACACAAGGCTTGCAAGCTTGCGAGTCCTCCTTGCTGTCATTATTTAAAGACCTGCAGGGATCAGATCACCGCTGGTGGCTTGTTTAGAACCAACCATTTGCAGAAAAAGGAGGACTGGCCATTCCTGTGGATTTGTGTGGGTCTCTTGCCGCAGCTCCCTTTTCCTCCTGAACTTGTGGTGGTCATTTGGCCGTTCCTAGGAAGGTGCTGCTGCGTATAACGGGACATTTAGAAAGCTGAATGAGGAATAAGTTTAAAAAAAAAAAAAAAAAAGACATTCTGTGCGACTGGGGCATGTTCCAGAGAGGGAAGGCCTTGTCTCGGCGTTTCCGGCTAGCTTTTACAGCCGGGTCTCTCTCTCTCTCTCCGCCTCCCTCCCTTGGCAGCTTTCATCAGATTAGAGCCCTTTTCTAGGTCCTTGGCTTTATTAGAGGTTTTCTTTGGGGCCGCTCAGTGGTTCAGATTTTAAAAGAAGGCCGTTAGATGGGACTTAACTTTGTTTTTGCTGAGCCTGAGGCTGAGGTGAGGGCCGAGGCCTGTCTTGTTCATTGCTGTCAAGGAGGGAAGGAAGGAAGGAAGGAAGAAACGAACTTATACCAAGTGTCATGCATCATGGATTCTTCGAGAAGCCATCTTCAGAGTCAGCCCTGATTTTAGCAGAAGGAAGAGCATTTACAATCACAAGAGTGATATCTAAAACACAACCATGGTGGAAACACCGGGAAAACTTGAGTCAACACTGATGCCTAGGTCTCATTCGCAGAGCTTCTAATGCAACTGGCGGCCATAAGAGAAGCACCGCAGACTGGGGAGCTCACACACGCCTGTCATCCTCTCACAGGTCCACAGGCAGAGATAGAGGCGTGGGCGGTTGGGTTTCTTCTGAAGCCTCTCTCCTTGGTTTGTGGACCTCAGGCTGCTCCCCGTGTCCTCACATGATCTCCCTTCTGTACTAGCCTGTGTCCTAATCTCCTCTTCTTATAAGGACACCAGCCATACTGGATTTGGTCCCATCCTAATGACCTCATTTTCCCTTAATTAGCTCTAGAAAGATCCCATCGCAAATGCAGTCATAGTCTGAAGGAATGGGACTTAGAATTTGAGGGGTGATGTAGTGCCGCTCCTAACGACTGGCCCGAGGGAAGCGTAGGCATCAGAACTTTTTAAAGAAGAATTGCAGCTGAGGTCAAGAATCCCTGTTTCCGATGGGTCCTTCCTAGCGTCCAGGAACAGCTGTTTGGAATATAATCCCTGGACAGTAGAGCATTTCACATTGTCAAATTGTTGGGAACTCGTGTGGAAAAAGGCTGCTGTAAGCAGAGCAACGTGACAAGCTTTTGACACCAAATGAGGGGTGGAGGGGGGGCTCTGATATCACACGGTGGGGTCCGGCATGCAGAGCGCTTTCTCCACTCGGGGAGAGCAGCCTGTGGAGAGGGTGGGCTCCTCGCATCCCACCGCTGGATTTTGCAAGCCTTGCGATCTGCGGTTCGGTTTCCTGAATTGACCTACCCCCTCGGAAGGGAGCACCCTGTGCAGGCAGCTGGTCTCAGCTCTTGGGCAAGGACATCAGTACAACCTTACATAACCCTGCCTTTGAGCTCTTGGAAAGAAACCGCTTGCCTCATGTGAACACGCTCCGTGAGAGGTGAACAGTTGAGGGAAGGATGGGGCTCGGTTCCCAGGCCGACTTGGAGCGAGCGAGGGCTGGTGTGTGGGGCTGAGTGTCGTGGTGAAGCAGCGCTCATCGTGACTCACCCACCGCTCACCCGGCTCACAACAGGCACCCGTCGATGTCTCCAGAGTTCATCTCCCGGCAAGGATTCTGTTTCTCTGCCGTTGATGCCCTGCCAACTCAGTTTTGGCGGTTTCAAGGATTGCTGTTTTGCTTTTTTTTTTTTTTGAGAATCCTTTTGTGAATCTGTCTTCTCTCTTTGTTTCTGTCTAATGGTTGTCTGGCATCTCCTTCTACTCCCCGGCCAGTGATTCACAAGTTAGAGCAAGGATTCCCATATGCATCAGGAGGCACTCCTTTGGACTTCCTTTGTCCTTAGTTTCCTCACCGTGGGGGGTAAACTTGACTGCTACCCTGTTCTCCAGCTTCGGATGCATGTCAGGCACTGTAAAGGCTTCGCTTCCTTCCACCAGGCTTAGTCCTCACATGAGAACAATGCAGTCAGTATGATGGTTATCATCCCCATTTCGCAGACGTGGAATCAAGGCTTGTAGTGGTGAGGAGCTGAGCTGCCTGGGAATATCCAGTGGTGGTAGAGCTGGATTCAAGTCTATGGCGTTCTGACTTCAAATCTTATTCCTAGCCATTGTGTCTCGTGGACCTTTGTTCACATGTCACTACTGATCTCATCTAAGCATGTGGCTTTAAAATCCATCTTTGGGGAGGGATCCTGGGTGGCTCAGTCGGTTAAGCATCTGCCTTTGGTTCTGGTCACGATCCCAGGGTCCTGGGATCCAGCCCTGCATTGGGCTCCCTGCTCCGTGGGGAGTCTGCTTCTCCTTCTGCTGCTACCCCCCGCCCAACTCTCTCTCTCTTAAATAAATAATCTTAAAAAAAAAAAAAATCCATCTATGTGGTGAGTGAACCTCAGGATTTCATCTTCACTTAGACCCCTTCCTGAGCTCCAGACTTGGGTGTCCAGCTGCCAAATCATCATTTGGACTTCTAATGGGTGTGCCAAACCCAAGTGGCCCCACCCAGAGCTCTCCAGTTAATCAGGCCGGAATGTGGGAGTCACCTTGACTCCTCACTTTCTTTCACAGCCCACATGCAAGTGGTCAGCAAATCCCATGGGACCAGCTGTATCCAGAAGCCAACCACTTCTTCCCACCTCTGCCGCCCTTGCCCTCGCACCATCTTCTATGAACGCAGCCATCGGACTGAGTCAACATATGCCCCTTTCTTGCTCAAAATTCTGCCTTGCTCAGAGGGTGTCAGTTGTTAAGGTATTGCCACTTGACTCCAAACTCATCCTTCCATACTGGGTTTTAAGTTGCTGGGGCTGGGCCCCCCCAACCACCTTTCCCCTGGTTGCGCCCCCTCCCTGCTGGGACCTGCCAGTAGGGGGCGCTGGAGGGAGGCCACGCCCCTGGAGGAGCCAGAGGAGATTCCGTTTCTCGGGTTTGTTTTCTGCGGGGTTTCCTTGTCCGGCTGCGGCCCTCCGAGGGGCACCCTGGCCCCGGCTGCCTCCCCATGGCCTCGGCATCTCCTTCCCGTAGACACAATTAAATGCACTTGGCTCAAGAGCCAATCTCACTGCGCTTCCTCTGGGAAGCCAGAACCAGCTGCCCTCGTCCCCTCTTCAGGAGTCTGGGCTCCTGCTCCGTGGGGACCCTGGTCTGAGCGTCTGAATTTTAATGATTCACCCTTCACTCACCCAGCCCTAGCAGCGGAGCCAGCTTTGTGCATTTCTCTCTCTTACCCTGTCCCTGACCCGGTTAATGACTTTATTTCTCATTAACATTTCTTTATATTAAATTAGCTCTGTGGAAATAACTGGTGTGGCCTCTGTCTCCCGACCGGGCCCCACTGATAACACTGGGTCAAAGCCAAAGTCCTTCAAGAGGCTTGTGAGGTCTTCCCTGAGCTGGCTTCTGGCCACGTGTCCCGTCTCCGCTCCTTCCACCTTGCTCTGCTTGGTTCCTGCTCCTCCAGTCCCTCCAGCCCCTCGGTCCCCTTGGTGCTCTGCAAACACACGAGCCCGGCTCCCGCCTCAGGGTCCCCCCGCCCTTTCTGGTGCATTGGCTCGGAAATCTCCCCCTACCATTCCGCATGGCTTCTCCTTCACCTCCTTAGGATCTCGGAGACGTCCCCTCTTCAGTGAGCCCGCCCCTGACCGCCCCTGTCGGCCCCGACTGCCCTGACCACCCCTCGTGACCCACGTCCCCCAGCTGTGGGTGGTTCCTCTCCCTTCTGATCTGCGGGGTTCGCCCACAAACACCCGCGATCATCTGACGGTCTGTATATGGACACGTTTATTTGTTAATTGCCTATCTCTTTCGGACAGAATATAAGATCCAGAAGGGCAGAGACTTTTCTTATTTTAATGATTGCTATTTTCCAGAGTTCATTTAGTTTATTTAAGAGTCTTAAACTTAGTTTTAGAGAGAGAGAGAGAGAGAGCGCATGCGCGCAAGCCAGCGCGTGAGGGGCAGGGGGAGGGGCAGAGAGAGAAGGGCAAGCGGACTCCCCACTGAGCGGGGAGCCTGATGAGGGGCTTGATGCTGGGCTCGGTCTCACGGCCCTGACACCTGAGCCGGTATCAAGAGTCTGATGCTCTGCCCACTGGGCCACCCAGCCACCCCTGCCATCTTCCAGACTTTAGAACACCTGCCTCACGCATAGTGAATGCTTGGTAAGTATTTGTTGAATGAATAAATGAATTGGTTCTCCACTCCCGAGAAAGACTTTCGAGAACTCTGAGAGTTCTTGACTCTCAGGACTAAGGTGCCCCAAGTCCAGGTAGTGCTGTTCTCATGCCTCAGGGAGGATCCTAAAGAGGATGCTGGCTTTGTAGGAGAGTGCATATAGACTCTTTCTCCACAGACAAGTGCGGGGAGGGGCAGGTTGGTGGTGTGGGTCCACAGGGTGCGCGGGCTCGGGATGTACTTAAGAAAAGTGAATTGTACTTCTTCTCTCGTTTCTCCCAATTGCTATTGCTAGCTCCGGGGGGCAGGGGCAGGAAAGCTCCTGAGACTGAACATTACCCTCAATTTCCACTCTGACTAGCTTTTGAACTGGTGAACATTGGGGCACTGCCTTTCTAGAATACTATCATGAGAACTTTTTTAAAAAAATATTTAATTTCTTTATTTGAGAGAGAACATGAGAAGGAGGAGGGGCAGAGGGAGCAAGAGACAGAATCCTCCAGCAGAGCCCCCTTGAGCAAGGAGCATGATGTGGGACTCCATCCCAGGACCCTGAGATCATGACCCGAGTCCAAGGCAGAGGCTTAATCAACTGAGCCACCCATGTACCCCTTTCCTGAGAACTTTATAGAACATTGTAAGTGTTAGTAGCTTCCTTTGAGCTTAGTTCATAATGAAACAGCCTAGGAATGTTGCTTGTTGGCTTTCTGTTGTCATCCTTGTATGGAGCGTGGCTATGAGGATGGGTCAGCTCTGTGGGTCGCCATACTTTCTTTCAAAGATGGGCCCTGGGTCCCTTATCCAGGAAGGCTAAGCACATTTTCAGACCAAGATGAGGCAAGAGAATTTCTTTAGCAATTATTAGAGACACAGCTTCTTAGGATGGAAGTTTGAGTGGACCCCATATCCAGTACCTTACAGGTTACACCCTGCCCTGCTGGATTGTGGGTAGGCTCCCTGGATTACAATGGCCGCTGCTGGTTTCAAGCTGCTGTGATTCATCTGTTCAGACTTGTTTGCCTTGGATTTCAGCCACCCATGTTTCAGAAGGTGCTGAGCTGGCCACTGTTCTTGGCCCTAGAACACAGGTGTGACTGGTACCATGTTAAATGGTAGTGGCAATTATGGTTGCTGATTTGAAAGGAAACTGAACACGCTGGCTTTCATCAGGTCAGCTTTGCTTGGCCCCGTGCAACTTTCCACTTGGGCAAATGAGCTCTGAATGCTTGACTCGGCCAGGCCAGACTCTTTCAAGGTGTTACATTTCTGGGTTTGGATAACTAAACAAGACAACCCTGTGAAGCTGGGTTCTAGCAACATGGCTGGTGTACTTGGTGCCCTCTGAAAAGAGGTTCTTAAAGCACATAGAACCCCTCGCCCCGAGGGTTTAGATTTTGCTCAGTTTTGGCTCCAGATTTGGCTCCATTTAGCCCCACCACAGCCTTCCTTTACTGCGCCATATTGGCAACCAGAAATCTGAGTTCTATTTTAATTTTTGAAATGTAGGATGCATGCGGGTAAGACGTAATTAATAAGCAATTTAGAATATATAACACTGCGCTGAGTACTACGGGGGTACAAAACCACAGACTTGGTTACTGTCCTGAGGAGACTCTAAAACTGGTAGGGAAATGAATGGTGCACACACTTATAGACACACTAAGACAAAAATATACTTAAGCATGAAAATACCCATATAGACAGCAGTACTAGAGACACTCAGAGGAAAAAAATAGGTAATTAGGAGCTGTGTTTTCTGGAGAAGGTGTCATTGGAATTTGAAGTGGCCTTGAACAAAGAGTATGGGTTTAGATTGACAGGGAGAAGAAGAAAGGAGCCTAAGGACAGGGGTAGCCCGAGCAGGGGCTTAATGGCACGAATACGTGTAGCCTCCATGGTATTTTGCAAGTGGATGAGCTCTCTCCAAGGGAGTTATTAGAAAGGAAGATGAGCAGATGGGAAAGGACAGAGCATTGGAGGACACCCAATCTGGTTGGGTAGATAGACAGGAGACGTGCATAAAAAAGATAAGTCAGACTGTTCGTGCAATTTAAAATATTAAAAGAAGATTCAAAGGGAAAAAGATAAGAAATACTTGGCAACTGGACCTTAATAAGATGTATAAACAGGTGTGTTTTAGGACATCAAGGGAGGGAGGAAACACTCAGGGCGGGCTTTGTAGAAGAGCGTGGAAGGTGACTAGGTCTTACGAAGGGGGAGAGGCAGGAAAAAAAAGGGTATATGGTGGATATAGGAGGGCTCCAAAGCGAAGCTGATTCCAGAAGGTCTCCAGCTACTTGGTGAAGAAGGAGATGGGTGTTTGACCAAGATTCGGGTCTTCAGACAAGACAAGAAGATCTATAACTGTTATGCTGGGGAAAAAAGCCAGGGAGTGGATGAAGGACAGATACTGGGATGACTCAGCACTTGCCAGGGCCAAGCTGTATTTGGATGGTGTGAGCCTGCGGTGGGCCAGGTCTAGGGGTTATGGGCCCTTCTCCAGTTGTGTTTTGTGATTCAAAAGGTCAGGATCGGTAGTAGGTGGGGCTGACCTGAAGGGAGGGTTTGAGAGACTCAAATCCCAGTTGTTAAAGAAGGCAGCGTTTATTCAGCTGAATATAAAGTTTAGGGAGTCTGGTGGTGGTGGTGGTGGTGGTGGTGGTGGAATTCTGGGCAATGGGAGGAGACCAATGTGGAGGTAGAGGCAGGCTTGTGCTGATGAGGTCCTGGGGAGACCTTGATGGCCAACATGGCAATGAGCTGAGAGGAAAAAGAAGGGAACCTGGAAGATGATTCTTTAAGAAGAAAGCAGAGCATACATGCTTTCTTTGACACTTCTCTACATAAAGGAAATTAGGTTGAATTAGGTTGTCAATAGATGTGTGAATAACATGACAATGATAACTAACTTAGAAGATCTTTGAAGAAACCATTCTCCAAATTTCTTTAGATCTTCTTTGTTTTCTATCCAAACTGATTTTATGAAACACCCTTTGGTTAATATTTCTGACAGATGTTAGAGGCGGAAAGAGCAGGGATTTAACTTAGTTTGGAAACTCAGCTCTATCATTTCCCAGTTGTGAGATCTTGGGCAACTTACCCAACCTTTTGCTTTTTATTTTCTCCTCTGTAAAATGGGAATACAAACAATGCTTTTCCTTGGGGCTGCTGTGAGGATAAATATTGGGTTCCAACAAGCAGGGACTGTCGTTATTTTACAATTAGAATTTCCGAGCAGTTTGAGTGTTTCAGTGTGGGTTGCTGTTCAGCCCTGCTCATTTTCCCCTCTGAGTCTCCTTTCTCTCTTTCCCACTCCTTACTCGCTCAGTAAACACATCTACTTAACATTTGTGATTTAGAAAAGGTAACTGGAAGTAAGCCAGTATTTTTTTTTTTTTAATAAGTTGCAAATGATGCCACTTTTAAGCACTGTAAGGGAAGAAGAGGGACTGAGCCCTGTGGGTTAGGGCAGCTTGGCCAATTGCAACAGTTTTCATAGACCAGCTGGGATCTTCCTCTTCCTCTTTCATAGACTCATACTGGCTCTGATGGCAGTCTCCTCCTACAGTGCCTGAGTCAGCGGTCACTTGAGTAATTCAGCCCTTTGCTGGGAGGGAAGTGGGCAGCACTGGGAAGGGAATCTGAGAGTGAGCGACGTTGGTGTGGTGGGAAACCGTGGAGGAATTCCACGAGTCCAACATATGGGTCAAAACCACGCAGTCCCTGAGTCGTGTTTCCAAATGTAACTCACATCTGTGAAGTGTATCAGGGAAAATTAAATGAGTCCAAGAAGGAAACAAGTTCAAATATATTTGGAAGATATTAAAGAAAGGGAAAAACAAATTCTCCAAGGGGTCTGATCTCACCTTTCACTTTTTATAGAAAACATTTGGTTCTCTGGTTACATCTCTGCTTGAAGTATATTAGCAATACTGGGTTCACTTGACAACTATGGTATTTCTTTCTTAGCGTTGTCTGTGGGATGCAGTTCTAGCTCCTAGTTCCTTGAGGAGTTCTACTTCCTTGGCATAGAAAGTCTGTAACAGTCATGGGTTTGGCCAGGATTTTGTTTTCTCTAATTTAATTTGTCTAAAGCGTAAGTGAAGGCTCTATGGGCTGAGGCCAAGAAATCATTCTTCATGTTTGCCTAACACTTATTGCCTATAGATCTCAGATTCTTAGCTCATTGACGGATTAGTTGAGAGAACACAGAATTACATTAAAACATAATCCTTACTCAAGTGTTTCCATTGTGTGAATTTGACAAAGATGCTTAACTCACCTGTGTTGTCCCCAATTTCTTTGCTTCTATGACTCATCCTGGAAACTTCTTCCTTGCTTGAAGAAACAACTAAAATGAGTGTGAAGTTTTGTCATACGAAAGTATTGTGGTATAAATCTTTTCCAGAGACAGACATTGCAAAAATTACCCACCGGAGTATAATTTTGGTGCTTATGTGTAGAGAGGGGAGGGGAAAGTTTATTAAAAGTTCATTTTAGATGTCTCTTGCTATTTGACCGCTGGTCAACCAAATTTTCCCTCTTGGAGCTCAGCCAGCAAACTGATTTGGATAAAACCATCCCTCTCTGAAATGTCAGGTCTTGTTTTCTGAAACTCAGGAACTGGATAGATTTCTTGTTCTCCAAACTCAATTTCTAAACACTCATTCTCAGAACTTATGAGTCAAATAAATTTAGATAACAAGGGGCACTTCTCCCACTTCTTACTTACCAGAAACCACCAGTTTACTGTAGAAAATTAGGAACGCATGAAGAAGACTGGAGACGAAAGACAAAATGACTCATGGACACAGGTATAATCCCGAATGCTCATTGCCTGAGAATGGCTTACTGCAGGGGGCGAGGAATTAGTCTTCCTTTGCTTCTCATTCTCCCCAGTTCAGAACCACCCCAAATCCATGGGCATTTCTAAAAAACAGTTTGTGGATGGATTGACATGTTGGCTTGGATGACCTTTAAGATCCGGCCAACATGGACTGTGTAGGAGTTTTTTCCATAGGTGTTAAAAGGGGCTAGCCTTTTGCACTTGAGTCTGAATTAGGCCCCTGGGGCTGTTCTTGGTGATCAGTGTCTTGCTGCTCTTCTCGGATACTGCAGGACAGTCTGCTAGGCTGCTTTTTCAGGGTGACATTTGTAGCCACAGGATCTGTGAAAGTGTGTGATCCATCATTGACAGTAACTCATTTCCCTACTGATAGACAAGGTCAAAAACATCTAGTTGAAATACAGTTTGAAACCTACGCACAAAGAAATTCAGGGATGAAAGTGATGCAGAACTGATAGTGCCTGCTGACCTAAAAAAAATACAGTTTCCCCCAAGTGCTCAAAAAATAACCACCACTGCTGTCTGGTGTCCAACTGAGTATGTGAGCAAAACAAAGCCAGATGCAGTCCATTAACTTCCTGGCTTTCCTACGCAACACTGCCAGGGCCAGTCTCCGCACTGCACTGATTCTAAATGAGCTTTTCCAGCTTCATCTGCATTGTTGCTTCGGGCCGCAGCCATAGGTGAAGGGGCAGGACATGGAGTGTGGCCGGGTGCTAGGTCCTATGGCCGTGGTTCCAAAGGTGGCCGTGAATACCTTATGTCTACTGGTCTCTAGCCTTCTGACCACAAGTGTTCATTGTGGATCTGACTCCCACCAAAGCAGCTCCTTTGTAAATGTTTCCCTTGCATGTTTTTGTACAAGAGGACGTTGATTCTGAGAGTTGATCCATCCCTGGTTAAGGCTCAGGTCACTGTTGACGGGGTATCTTTAACAGAAGTAGACAAGTCACCCTCTCTGAGCTGATGAGGTTTCTGGGCCTGGAGGCAGCTAGCACTGTGCACGGAGCCAACGTGGTTTCCTCCATTTGGGGAAGCCCTGCTCAAAGAGGACTTGACCTTCGCTCTGACTGGCCCTTTGCACCTCACAGACTACACCGGCATCCTTAGCAGCCCAGTTAGGGGCGACAGAGCACGTGGCTGACAACACTCACGGTGAATTTCCAATTCCACAGAGACACCTCTCTTGCCTGGAACCCTGAGCACCCGGCCTACACACTCTCACCTCGCCACTCCTATGCACTTGGGGCAGAAATGTAGGCTTCCTGGGCAAACAGAAGCCCAGTGAGAGAAATTAGTTAGCTGGGGAGGGGGGGGGCGATGTGAGCCAGTAGTCCTGCCGAGACCCGACCCCTGGTCTTTTAACTGGGTTCTATAAATCCCCCAGTGGGACATGATTTAGATTTAATTTAGTTTTTAAGTCTTGGCAAGCTAGATGCCGTCTGTTTGTGTAGACTTGCGCCATTTAAAAGGTTCTTGGAGTTTAGATCTTGCATGTAATTTGCTACATTAGCTTTGGGCAAAAATATTTGCTTTTTGGTCCTTTGTGGTTTAAGTTCCTTCTCAGCATTAACCTGGCATGTTAGAGAGGGCTGTGCTGTGGAGCACAGCAGGGGCCCAGGGTTCAGGGCAGGGCGAGCGATGGAAGAGGGAAGGCTTATTACTGATGGCAGCTTTTTAGGCTGCGGGAGCTCATAGATGATTTTCCTGGTTTGGTTGGTTGGTTTATATATTCTGGATGTTACACAGTTGAGATTAGGAATCTGAAGAACTTCAAACGAAGCCCTTTAGATTTGGATGAAGGTTGGGAAAAACTTTCTGCTGGTACCTTGGATTAAGGAAGAACATCACTGGGTTGTTGGTTGTGCAAGTGACATTCATTCACGCTGTTGTGCTTGTCCCAACACCCCACACCCCAACGTCTGGCCACATTTGAGGTGAACAGAACCGGGGTGGGTTATTCTGATCCGAATTCATCTGTCATCTTTGACTCTCAACCATTGGAGAATGGCTTACTTGGGAATTAGATCTAATCACTAGATATTCTTTTTTTTTTTTTTTAATAATTTATTTATTTGACAGACAGAGATCACAAGTAGGCATAGAAGCAGGCAGAGAGAGGAAGGGAAGCAGGCCCCCCCGCTGAGCAGAGAGCCGGATGCGGGACTCAATCGCAGGACCCTGAGATCATGACCTGAGCCGAAGGCAGCGGCCCAACCCACTGAGCCACCCAGGCGCCCCACTAGATATTCTTTTGTGACAATAAGCAAGAGGAAGATATCATGCCCCCATCTCTTGAGGCCGATAGCTGAGGTGGAGCAAAGGAAATCATTGGTTTAGTCACATGATGAAATCTCAGAGCAGTATCTGGGCACCAGGGGGACAGCCTGAGACGATAAATCCTGGCAGTGATGCTCATTTCCAGCACTGTCTTCTCTTCCTTCTCTCCCTTTTTGAAGGTAAGGCTTATACTCTTGTTTTGGTAGAAGTGAAACTCCTCCCCCATTCCTGCACCACCACCAGCCTCTCAACTGAATTTTCTTTTCTTTTAAGATTTTACTTATTTATTTGAGAGAGAGAGCATGGCAGGGGAGGGACAGAGGGAGAGGGAAAATCAGACTCCTCACTGAGCAGGGATTCCCATGTGGGGCTGGATCCCAGGACCCAGAGATCATGATCTGAACCAGAAGGCAGATACCTAACTGACTGAGCCACCCAGGTGCCCCTCAACTGAACTTTCAATTCCTACACATGTGCCCTGGAGTCACACTGTTCAGGTCGCCTAGGTTCTAATGTCCACACGGAAGGCCAGGAACTGTTATATTTTTTGAAAATCTACCCTTAAAAGAAGTCTTCATCTGCCAGTTTTGTGTAGTACACATAGTTTACAGCATTGGTATGCAGAGTATATATAAAAATACGTACACAGTTAAGACTATGTAAGCAACATTTAATTTTTCAGTGCCAAATCCTTACACATTAGCATCTCGGCAAGAGGCTTTGAGAGATAAGCAGGAGGGAAGATTGATTTAGGGCAGAACAGTTAAACATCTCTCATCTCCGACTCACTCCAGAGCGTTCGCTCATGGTGGGAAATGGTAGGTAAAATTGCCTGTGTTATTGGAAAATTTCCCCTCTCTCTCCCTACCCTCCACCCCTCAAATTCCCCCCTAAATGGATAAAGATGAATTTGTATACGATAAATATGCATGCGATATCATTTTACTGTCAGTGTTGCACATGCCTGCTGGAGGTCAATGAATGTCATCGTGGAATGTAAGAAAAAGAAAAAGGAAAGCTTGTTGCTTCCTAGTTCATTAGCAGGAAACCGCACTGATGGGTTTTATGTTTTTGTTGGAAGGATCAGACTATCATCGGAGTACGGTCTTACAGCTCATGTTAACTTAATAGTTGACATGAGACGCTGCATTGTCTAAGCCGATGAGATCAATGTCAGTGTGGAAAAACACACCAGGGTTCTATTCGGGGATACGTTGCACTGGAGAAACTGTGGTTATGAGCAAGCATACGTTAGGAAGCATCTAGAGAAGAATTCTGGAATGTTTACAACTGATGCTGTGTGACGTGGTCTTCACTTCCATACTTCTTTCATCGGACCATTTGTCAGTAGCTTTCCTCTTAGCTCCCCCAAAGCAATAATATAGCAAAGTGTGATGGCAGCAGGTGGGGTGGAGAACTTGAAAGAAGTCACAGATCAAGAAAGCCTGTTCTGGA
Organism: Mustela lutreola; assembly: GCF_030435805.1. Taxonomy (NCBI): domain Eukaryota; kingdom Metazoa; phylum Chordata; class Mammalia; order Carnivora; family Mustelidae; genus Mustela; species Mustela lutreola. The sequence continues at coordinate 146,146,092 of NC_081295.1, read as the reverse complement.
AAAATCATCTCTGAAGCTAGCTCCAAGACCATCTGGGTTGGTTAATTGTCTGTTTGCTCTCATCTCCTTTTCTCATTTTCTTCTGCTCTGTTTGATATTGCGTGAGCTGACCCCTATCAACTGTTTCTGGATGCTCCTGCCAAGTGTCTCACAGCCAGATTTGGCCAACAAGAATCATCAGAAGATAAGAGAAAGATAGAAGATGAGGTCTTTCTCTGCCTCAATTTCTCCATGGGATGGTGTATTTGGAAGTAGCTAGGTCTCATTGGCAGTTGTAACTCTTACCGAGCAGTCTCTCCTGCTGGACCTCCCCAGCCCTGGACACCAGTAACACTGCTTCTCCCATTATTTCCTCAACCCTGGAAAGAGTAGTGGCTACCCGCCACTGTTAATCCCTGGGTTGCCTTTCCATCCATTTTGGGTTTTCCTTTTAGCTCTTCCAACATCTTTGTGGCAAGATTCCCATATTAACATTTCTATGTTGAGGTACCTGGTTTAGACTGTGTTCGTTGTTGTGTTTGGTTTGTTTGTTTGCACTCACAGACCCTGTGAAATGCTCGTTCATGTTCCAGCCACCATCTTGGATTTGTTCTCAGACTCATTGTTTGCCCTTAGGACTGACCTTAAATTAACCAGCCCATGGCTCCTCCTTAGTATTGGTTTCTCCCCTCAGTCTTTTTTTTTCCTTTTCTTTAAGATATATTAATTTATTTTAGAGACAGAGAGCACACTCTTGAGTGTGGGAGGGGCAGAAGGAGAGGGAGAGAGAGAATCTTAAGCAGACTCCCTGCTGAGCATGGAGCCCAGTGTGGGGCTTGATCTCAATACCCTGAGATCATGACCTGAGCTAAAATCGAGAGTCAGATGCTTAACCCACTGAGCCACCCAGATACCTCTCTGGCTTCAACCTTGATGCTTGATTCTTATGCTTTAGACCCCTCCCCCATAACTCCATCGTTGCTGGCACAGACATTATCTCAAATATGGTACCCTGGATTTACAACCAGAAGGGCCCTCAGACATTTAATCCAACTCTTCATTTTCTCTGGAGAGAGCACCAGTGCCTAGAATAGTTAATGACTTCCCCAAGGTCACCAAGTTAGTGGTGGAGAGTGGGGAGGGAAAAGGAGGGTTCACATTCATGTCTAGATAAACTTTGTATTGCCTTATTAACTATAACATGTGACAGGGATTGGAGACATAAAGATTGAAATATCTACTACCTCACAACCTTCCTCACTGCCTCACTTTTGCCTTGAAGCAGACATTTTGCACTGAGTAGAGAGAAACATTTATTAATTAATTCAACTTGTATGTATTGATTGTCACTAAGGGCAAGGTTCAACACTGAACGCTTTGGGAAGGACACATATGAATAGGAAATGACCCCTATCCTCAAGAAACTCACTCTCTCTGAAGTGGTATATATACAAGTGATTCATATGTCTGTCCTATATGTCTTATATGTCTATACAGGACAAAAAGCTATAAGCTTTGTTAGAGGGATGCAAATACAGTATTATTTGATGTGGAGGAGAGAGAAAGTTGCTTCTGGCTAAGCAGTATTAATGGAGCAGGTAGTATTTAAAATTGAAAAGCACAGATAATATTTGACTACATAGAGCTGGTGGGAGCTATTCAGGTGTGATCAAAAGCAAGTAAGGAGACAGTGAGTGGTTCAGCATTGCTGGAAAACATTATGCCTTTAGGAGGGATAATAATAATAATTTTGGTAACAACAACAATCATGTCTAGTACTTAATGGACTCTTATGATGTAGCAAACACTGTGCTGTTTTACTTGCTTTATCTGAAAAAATGAGATGGGTATGGATATTTCTATCTTGCAGATGGGAAAACTGAGGCTCAGAGATTTTTTTTTAAAATAACTTGTGTGTGTATGTTTGTGCTGTGGTCTTAATATATTATATGTTCCATACAAATAGATTTAACATGGATGAAGTAAAGATAAAAATTATGTTTCTGTAATATTTTTGTATTTCAGAGACATAATTTTTATTTATTAGCAGTTCACAAAATCATTTTTGCTCTTACAAAAAGAAGCTTTTAAATATTTATCATTGGGGAGGTGCCTGGGTGGCTCAGTGGGTTAATAAGCATCTGCCTTCAGCTCAGGTCATGATCCCAGGGTCCTGAGATTGAGCCCCGCATCGGGCTCTCTGCTCAGTGGGGAGCCTGCTTCCTCCTCTCTCTTTGCCTGCCTCTCTACCTACTTGTGATCTTTGCCTGTCAAATAAATAAATAAAATCTTTTAAAAAAGTAATTTTAGGGATTTTTTTTTTTTTTTTTTTTTTTTTGGTTGACCGAAAGTGAAATCTTCTGTGCTCTTCACCAGATGGTGGGACTGATGAAAATGGTGTCCAAGTGCAAAGAAAGTACAGGCTCTGCCATTTTGGGCTCGTGTTATTTGTAGAATTTCTAGTCTAGGGGTTCTTTCTACAGCTTGTTCAATGCTATAAGGGCCAGTTTGACCAAAGTTACACATTGTAATGCATACAGTCTCTGTCACATAGCCATGCACCAGAAAACAGCTAAATGCTCTAAAATGTTGAAAGCAAGCAAGTAGCTGAGGAGAGAAACATTTCCCAACCTCCTCGGGAAGCCTCATGTGTGCAGCCCAAATATTGCAGATCAGGTGACAGTTCTAGGTGAATCTGAATACGACATATTTGTTAATCTTAATTAATTTGTTTTGAAATAGAAACACATATTAATATCCTGATTGTCTGAATTACTTTAGTATATTATTTTCACTAAATCATTAAAACTGTATACCTTGCCCATTCCTTTTTTTTTTTTTAAATAAAGATTATATTTATTCATTTGAGAGTGAGCACAAGCAGAGGGAGTGGGAGAGGGAGAAGCAGGCTCCCCACTGAGCAGGGAGCCTCACGTCGGGCTTGATCGCAGAGTCCTGAGATCATGACCTGAACCAAAGGCACATGCTTAACTGACTGAGCCACCCTGGGCAGCCCCCTTGCCCATTTCTTTCTATGGCTTAGGCTTTTGGGGACAAATATGAAAGAAGGAGGGGAAAAATCTTTTTATAATGTTATTTCCTCTAGAAAAATCTGAGGTGGGATTCTTAATCCCTAAAAACATTCTCCCGGACTTCTTTTGGGTACGAGCGACTAAATGCTGCTTTAGCTGAGAGGAAGGCATGTTTTACATGTATAAATATTCATTATTTCTATATGTTAGGGTTGAAGAACTCAAACATTTATAGGAAATTAAATCCTATTTTTATAACTCCGCTTCTTAGAGTGGTAGCCCTGACATTTAAATTGGAATCCACTCCTTTCTTCTTTCTGTTGACCAAAGTAATACTGGAAAAATACGGGAATGATCTGTTTACCAAAGTGATATCATCTATATCCAAGCCTGCTAAACCAAACCCCGAAGCCACGTGGATGAAATATGTACCTCCCATGTGCAGGCCAGCAGGTCCAATTCCTGCTGGGACGGTAGTTTTTTTCAATTAAATTTCCATTAACTTTTCGCCTCTGTGTCATTAGACACTAATTCTTGTGTGCAGCAAAGACGAGGGCGTAAAAAAGAAATATCTGATTTGTGCATCGCGTTGCTGACAAGTGAAATACGACGATGACAACTTTCTAATGTAGGAGATAGGGAAGCCAGCAAGGGGGCAGGTCTTTTAGATCCGACTCCGGCCACCACCAAGGAGGGGTGGCAGCCGCAGCTTGGAAGGCAATTTGGAAGATAGGGATCACACAGAGGCAGGATCTAAATGCTGGGGAGCAAGGGCGGAGAGAAGACGCTCACCGAGACGGGGACACTGAAGGGGGGCAGGACTAGATGGTGCCTTGTGGGGGAAGAGAGGACAGGACGGGTGCTGGTCATTTGGAAAGCTCTTGCAAAGGTGGAAAGAAAAACCTTGTCACGAAAGAAAAGAAGAAATTGGAACTGCAGTTGTGACCCACTTGGTTAAGATATGTATTCTTTGATGATGGAAAGTTCAAGTAATGCTGTGTCAAGCATCCAAAAAAGCCAGTGGCGTTGAGAGACGGGAGAACAGTGCGCGCCTTTAGGCTCAAGCACAGAAAAGCTTCTCCGGCCCAGATGAAGACAGCGAGAAGCGCACAGAGGGCACGACAACAGTTGTACAAGGAAGGAGGTTTAAAAAAAAAAAAAAAAAAGACGAAATCGACCAACCCCCAAATCAAAAGATATTGTTGCCAGTTGTTGGTAAGGAATAGTAAAACTCGATCTTCAGGAAGGCTGGCTTGAGAAGACTTTCAAAGCAGTGTCCATATTCTTTCAAGTGCTCGTGGAAATAAGAGTGAATGATTTTGAGCGTTCTGTTACACAGGTGTAATCAAATGGGCTTAGACACAGAACTTAAAAAAAAAAAAATAGAAGCAAAAGAGATGAAGGATAATTTATTCCCTGGGGCTTCTCTGGGGATTTATAGTTGGGGTGTCCAAAGGACTGGATGATCCAACTTTCATTTTATTCCATGTTTTATTTGAGAATATAAAATAAAACACGAGCAGTTACATATACACACACTGATATATGTATACACACAGTCTGTATGTATTTGTATATATGACATAGAATCGACTTTTAAATCCCACGTAAAGCCTGCTGTTTATTGAGTGCTTAGTGTTCCACACACCGATTTTTTAAAAAAATTTTTATTTATTTATTGGACAGAGAGAGATCACAAGTAGGTGGGGCAGGGGTGCACGGGAAGCAGGCTCCCTGCTGAGCAGAGAACTTGATGCAGGGGTCAATCCCAGGACCCTGGGACCATGACCTGAGCCAAAGGCAGAGGCTTTAACCCACTGAGCCACCCAGGTGCCCCCCCACGCACCGTTTTAAACATTGTACCCATCTTGGTTATTCACCACGATTACTCTGTTGGGCATATACTCTATTCCCGCCCCCCCCCATTTTTACCATGAGAAAACTAAGCACAGAAGTTCAAGTGTGAGGTCATAGGGTATGTCTGTGGTAAAGCTGCGACTGGGAACCGGGCATTCCAACCCTAGAGCCAGTGTTCGTGACCACAACTCCATGGCATGGCGGTTAGTAGTAAGAACACGGTACCTGGAATAGGTTGAACGCTTAAATTTAAATACGGCTTTGCGCGACGTTCTGAGAATATCTGCTTCGGAATGAAAAAGTGGAATTCAAATTGAAATAAGATGAAAAGGCTCATGTGATTGAAGGGGAACGCTTTCTTACTTTACTGCTGGAAAGAGACCACATCACTTCTTGGAAGAATGCAAAACCCCGGTTTCAAGTAAAATAGGCTTATGTCAGCCCCCTGGGCCATTGTGTTAGTTAGGAATTCATTTGGCCCCAGGTAATGCAAAATCCAGCTCACAGCACCTTACACGAATAAGGGTTTATTTTTCTCATGCAGCTGGAAGTCTGGAGCAGGCTGCTGTGGTGTTGGTCCACCTGCTCAGAATCCTCGGAGTTGGGAGTCTTCATGCTTTTTTGGTCTTTCTTCCGTTGCAATAGGGCAATCTGACCTCCAAGTGTTCAAGGCAGGCAGGGTGGGGAACAGGCGGCACCAGCCATGTCTGCCTTGATCAGAAAGACTTTTCTTCTTAAAGGACCCTGTGCCCTTCCTGCCCACCTCTACCCTCTAGGGATTCAGCTGGGACAGGATCACTACTGGTTGCAGAAGAGGCTGGGAACATATTTGGGTCTCAAGGAAGAAATAAGTTGGATATAGTTGCAGAGTAGCTCCTGAATGAAGTTTGTCTTAGCGTCTCAATAGACCTTACTTAGGGAACAGCCTAATTACAGAACATGTAACAGATCATCAAATAACTTTGAACTTCATGCTATTAGTCAAACTGAGCTAAATCACATATTTTTCGTTTATAATAGAACAGGCAGTTCGATCTCTTAAATACTTGGCCCTAAAATCTTATTTAAAAAATAATCATTCTCACTGTCATGGAGAAATGACTTCTTAAGTAGTGGGGAGCTTCAATTTAGATCCTGCCCAAATGATCTCAAATTACAAAATGTTGGATTCCAAATCGGTGGGATTTTACTGTACCCCACCTGCATCTATGTTCACTTGGCTGAGACATACAGAGCAGACCTCAGGTCAAATAATTTTTTTTCACGGAACTTTAAAAAAGTTATCGTTAACTATTATTTTATCTCAGTTGCATGCATTCTTAGAAATACAAAATGCATTTACAACAGAATTCTGCCATCCAGGTTCAAATAGGAAAATGGACATGTACGGAAAATTACGTTTCTACAAAAATTCAGTCTGTAAAGTAAGAGGAAAAGTTGAAATAAGTTGTGGAAAATAATGCTTTTTTGAGGGTAATAAAGAATGAAGAGGATGGGGAACATGGCATCCAATTATTGATGGGGTGTTCTTTTTGGAAAGCAGGTTATAGGGCAAGAGACCCCATATTTATCACCTCTGTGGGGACAGTTTGAAAGTGGGAGGCCCACTGTTAATAATTATGCCAGGATGAAAGGCATATGCTGGCACAATGTCAGGCAAGGTCACCCTGATAGAACTTGGGTTTGAATCCAGGCTCAAAGTTCTGGATTCTTTAATTAACAAAAACTTTCATTATATCATGTTTTTCTGAAATGTTTCATTTTGTCCAGTTTCATACTACATGTACAATTTTTAAAAAGTCAGTAAGGATTTTAACAGATATGAGTAATGTGACACGTACTTTAAAAACATTCAGAAACTAAAAAATATTTTGGATTTTAAGCGGTGCTGCTACTTCTTGAAGAAAAGTGCCAGTTGATGGCTGTTTTATCCTTCTACTTTTATAGCTTGTTTTCAGTCTTTCATTCAATTTGAGCAATGTTTAGTAAGCCCATATTGTACATCAGATATTATATTATTGTTTCCCTTAGTTCTTTTTTTTTTTTTTTTTTTTAAACAGCTCAAGATAGTGGGGAGGGGCAGAGGGAGTGGGAGAGAGAGAATCTCAAGCAGACTTCCTGCTGAGCACAGAGCCCATTGCGGGGCTCATTCTCACCACCCTGAGATCATGACCTGAGCCGAATTCAAGAGCTGGATGCCTAAACGACCGAGCCACCCAGGCGTTCCCCTGTTAATTCTTATAATGAGCCTGTGATGCAAGAGTTTTTAGTCCAACTTAAAAAAAAAAAATTACCCCCAAATCACATGGCTGGTAGGTCCCAGAACTTGTATTCAAACCCAGGTCCAATGCTTTTCCCCTTATTTTAATGGTTATTTTGACAATTATTTAATACAGGTTATCTTCACTCTTTAAAATATGCGCTTAAAATATGTGCTGCATCCTTAACTGTGTTTCTGATTCTATTTCAGGGCCAAATTATTTCCATAGGAATGTACCTCTAATTTTATAATGATATCAGTGGGAAAATAAAAGGGGTTGTGTGGAATTTTGCTCTACTGCCAACTCCATGGGAGGGTTCTAAAAATTATAAGCCTAGGGCTTAAAGACAGAAAAAAGTTAGCAATGCCGTAGCACTGTTGTTATTAATGCAAGAAATGGAGAAGTGGAGATGTGTCTTTATTTCTCATGAGATATCATGAACCCTGAACTTGGTCACCATAGAGGTTATTATCAAGAAGAGGTGATACAAGACAGGTGACAGACTAAACCTACTGGAAGAGTCTTGTTCATGACTTACATCCCAGAGATACTGTTATGAGTGACCTGACTTATAGAGAAAGCACAATGTGAGATTTTATGATGGGGATTGCATGTCTTTTTTTTTTTTTTTTTAATGTATTCAGATACAAAATAATTAAAGAAATGGTTCAGGTCAATGTACCCAGTATTCGAGTAAAGATGCCAGGAACACTTAGCAGGGGTGTAGCCATGTACAACAATGCACAGCAGTTCAGGACAGGAGGCAAGGAGAAATAATGCTGAAAGGCTATGAAGTGGTACCAGTATTCATGCCTTTTCTCTTGGCCATCTGTCTTGAGTTCGCTATTACCTGCTCCTTTGAAATGATTCTACTGAAAAATGCAAAATAGCTCAATCCATTCATGTTCCTTAAGTTACCGTAAAATGAAACACCAGAGCTATAATTTGCTAATCATATTTCATCATTCCTTGACCATCACTGTGTAGAGTTATGGTTGGTGAAATCGTTGAGGGTCGCATGACTGTTTTTGTATGAAGAGGGCCCATTTTGGCCCATGACTGTTTTTGTATGAAGAGGGCCCATTTTGGCAACGGAAAATGATCAAGAGCAATTCATAGCAGCGCAGATTCCATACAGAAATGTAGGTCTTGGTAGAGGTTATTTTTATCCTATTGGAGCTCTCAATTTTCTATAACAACAATAAAGAGTATTGACCTAGATGTTCAAAACCAGTGGATAATCCACCTAGTTAGGTAAAGGCCATGGGAGTTGGATAGCAAGACTCCTTTTGTGTGAGTCAGAGGGGTGGCTCCAGTTCGAGTGGAAAATGTCTCTATTGCTGACTTAGCCATGGTCTAACTGACTGGCCTTATTGCTGAGCAATCGGGGCCATGTGACTTATGGGACACGTCTAAGCTATGATGCCGATGATGTGGTTGGGTATCACCAAGAATCCTTTCCCTTACCCAGAAGAATAAGTGATATTTATGAGCCAAACCATGTTGCTAAATATTCCCAAAACACGTAATATAATTTCACTTAATCACTTAACAACCTTAGGATGTGGGTGTTACTATTTCAACATTTCAATAAAGGAGGGAGGGAAGGCTCAGAGAGCTTAAAGTCATTTGCTAAAGTCATACAATGAATAAATGGCTGAACTAAGCCTGATTAGGCCACTGGTCTCCAAATTCACTGTTGTTTACTTTAGACTACATTGCTTCTCTGTAGCTTGGTATGCAAAAGAAGACCTTTAAGTTGCATGATAGGCTCAAAGGAAGCCAGCAGTTAAGAGTATCAGGCATGAAGGTCAACAATCCTTGGGTCAACCAGTAGTCTGCCTCTCATTCCAGAATTCCTATACAAAGTGTGAGCTTTTGGTGGGACCTAGTCCAAACCTCTTGCTGGGGGTTCATGCCTGGTCTTTCTGAACTGTCTGCAAGCTCACTGGGGCACCAAATCCCTCTGTCCTGATCTTAGTGTGGGAGACTTCTCACACAGAGAAGTAACGAATGAAACACGAGCCTCTCCTAACAGAGGAGGCTTTCTGTAACCTCTCTGCCATGACATTTTCTCTTCCAGAGTTTGTGTCTCATCTTTACCCTTACTTGCTGAGGAGCCAGAACCAGCCACCTTTACCCATCTAAGCCTTGCTGAAAAATAGCCAGCCTATAGTGTCATGTGGGAGCCAAGTGTGATGGTGCGAATGAGAGCAGTCTGGACCTTATCAAATGCTCCCCAGACTTAAGATGCCAAGTACCACACCACCTCCTTCTTATGGGGCCAGTTACCCTGCAGGTACTCATCCCCCCCCCAACCCCGAGTAGCTAAAATGTATCAAGATGAAGTAACATTAGGATCTGAAACTATCTGAGGGATTCTAGTTCTGGGGACAGTGACACTCTTGCCCTGGTGGAACAGGGACTCTCTCTTCTTTGCTTCCCCCATGTCTTGTATCTCCCTAGCTTGTGCAACTGACCCCACCGTATTGTGCATGTCTGTTTTCATGTCTGTTTCCCCTCAAGAACGGGGAGCTGGTTCTCGCCTTCTTTATCCAGTGGGCTGAACATTTAACCTGCAACCATCAAGTATTCAGTAAGAGTTTCATAATATGGGTCATATTTACTGAGTATTTACTCTGTGCTGTGGATTTAAGCTCCTTGCTCCTGTCAATCCACTGTATCCTCCCGACAATAAAATCGTCCTCATTTTATCGACCGGAGAACCAAAGTTCAAGGATATTAAGTAACCTGCCTAAAGTTGTGGAGCTCGTGAGTGGTAGATCTGGGATCTTGGACGCGGACCTGGGTCTTCTGATTAGAGGCTGCTCTTAACCACACTCTTGTTCCGCCTTTAAAACATTAATATCCACCGTAGAATACTCAGACAGCAAAAACAGAACATAACTAAGAGAAAAAAATTTTTTTTATTATTTCATATATAAACATAAATGCCACCATGTATATTTAGGGGTAACTACACTTAGCTTTTTCCTTCATCCTGTGGGTGATATTTTTGTCTAGTTGCGTTTACTGCACAGGATTTTATAACTCTTTTGTACTTTACCATCTTATAATCATTTTAGTGATAAAACCATCCTTGCATACATGGAAAGGATTATCCTTTACCCAAACATTCCCCTATAATGAGGCCCTATATCTTCGTTTTCTGTTTTCAGTGATTCTGCGATTAACATTTGGGGGCACAAATCTTTTGTCTGGGCTGCATTTTTGTGTGGCTCACAGAGAAGGATATTCCTGAGATTTTTTTTTTTTTTTAAAGATTTTATTTATTTATTTGACAGAGATCACAAGTAGGCAGAGAGGCAGGCAGAGAGACAGGAGTAAGTAGGCTCCCCGCTGAGCAGAGAGCCCGATGTGGGGCTTGATTCCCGGACCCTGGGATCATGACCTGAGCCAAAGGCAGAGGCTTTAACCCACTGAGCCACCCAGGCGCCCCACTTCCTGAGATTTTTTGAGGCATCCTCTCCAAACTGCTTGCTGCACACATGCTACCAGAGATACCTTCCACCTGTGGGCTCTGAGCAGGCCTTAGATGTTGGGCAGAAGGTTTTGAAGGAGAGGAGGGCAGGGGTGGGAAGGTTCTGAGGAAGGAGACAGCACCAGGAAGCTGTGAGTCGCCTCCTTCAAAGTGTTCATCGGGGCTGGCCTTTCACCGACTTGGAGGAAATGGAAAGAGGCGACACCTTCCCAAAGAGGAGGTGGGCTTCCATTGTCCCGGTTGGGCCCTGCATCCTCTGAGGGTCTGAACAGCCCTTTTCTTGCTAAGTGTGGTCAGTCTTTGGGCCTTAGTTCATCAGCAGGATGATGATTTTTGTCTTACATTTGGCCGAAGAATAATGAAACACATTTCAAAGACAAAGCAGCCCATCCAGAAAATATTCTTAGAGTTGTCACCCTTCTGCGTGTGTGTATGTGTGTGTTTGTGTGTGTGCACGTACGTGTGTGTGTGTGTGTGTGTGTGTGTGTATGTGGGACGGTGGGAGGGGGCCCGTTAGCAAACAGTATCCATTAAGAGAAATCAACTGATCAAAGGAACTGACTCTCGCCATTTTTGCGGGTTTTCTGGGCTTCTTTTTGTTGGGTTGGGCACACCGCAGTGAATTCAGAGCACCATGCTGAGGTCTTTTCATTAATACCTGGGAAGCTGTCTCTAGCCTATGGCGCTTCGGTAGAGGAATTAGAAATATATAATTCACCAAGTGTCTAACCTCATATCTCATACGATCCCAGTTTTAATTATCCAAGAAAAGCATTTACTCTTCCCTGCCTTTATCTTGGGCTTGGAGTGGGTCTCTTGGCTTTCCCCATCTTTTTCCTCCCTCCTTCTCCTGTTCTCTTTAACTCTAGCAATTATGTCTTGACTGCAGGGCACTCATATTTCCATTCAGGGACTTCATTTTTATTGTTTGTCTTCACAATAACTATATTCACCTTTTTCTAGCTCAGCTTTTTTTTTTTTTTTTTTTTTTTTTTTTTTAATCCTGAAGACCCAGTGTGCTTTGCTTACCTTGGTCAGAGAGAGGAAAATGACCTCTGTGTGGGTCAAGGCAGCAGACCCAGCCACAGGGGGAATAGCAGCCATGGAGGCTATTTGCAGTAGCTAAATTTTATCCTGTGACAAAAAGAATAAGAATCCATGGGAGGGGACTGGCAGCCTTGTCCTTGGGCATGTGAAAGCTTTCATGTTGGCAAGAAGCACTGTTATTAAAACCATGGGTTTCAGCATCAGATAAATCTAAATTGAGGGCTGGCTCTCTTTAATAGCTGATGAACTTGGCCATGTTTTCTGCGTCTCAGTGGCTCCATCTGTGAAATGGGTATGATGACATTTACCCCATGGGGGGCTGGAGGACTTTAGTGAGAAAAATCATGTAGACCACTCAGCACAAGTCCTGGCCTCGGGAGCTTCACATGTTGGCTGCCATCATTTTGATAATTACTCTCATCATCGCTGTTATTTGCTTAACTTATAAAACGTCTCACTTGTCCTCTAGTCAGGACTGCTTTTTTCTTTCTAAATGTAGCCTCTATTTTTCTGATGATCTCGACAGATGAAAGGGAGGGGCTATCCTTTCCCACAACAGCTAATTGTGATAAGAATTGCACATTTGATGTATTTCTCCTCCTTTTGTAATTGTTTGGGAAACAGCTGTGTGTTTCCACGGCTTGCCCAGTAGTGTTTGATTATGAGGTTAAGTGATCCCTAAATGGATAGGGAGGTACATGGAGACACAGAGAAAATATTTATGAAGAAGAAAGCATCTAGGACATAAATACGTATCTGGCTTATAATAGAGTTGTTCAAACCAGTGCTTTGTGTTGCCACCCGGACGCATGGCTGAGAGTGTGCTGGTACATTTTCGCTCCATATACTCTCTCCTGCAGTGCCTACCCTAAAAACAATAAAATATTAATAATAAAAAGGGGCCTTCCTGAAGATGCAGCGTGTTACGACAAGTTGTAGGGCATTAACAGCAATTCTGTGAATTGAAATTTGAGGCATAGATTTTCAAAAAAGCCTACCCCAAATCTGTGGCATGCCTGATTCAGATCAGCGGCCATGGTTGAACGTGTCTCCTCCAACTTTTCCTTTCATGCTCCAGCTCACTTGCACAATTTTTTTTTCTTCTGCCTTTCCTTCCATGATCAGTTTCCCACCGGCACACAGCATCACATCTCTCAAAGGCTAGTTTCTCAGTACTTGGAAGACTTTCCCTCTTCCTATTCTGTATTATACAAGAAAAAATGAAAAACAAGACGACTTTAAGGTCAGCAAGTCATTTTTCTGTGTGTGGGTATTTTAATCCTCTAGAACCAAGACCTTCATAAAAAACAAAAAGACCTACTGGATCTTGCCGCATTTTAATACATTGCCAGCCCATCCACCTGAGCTTCCTTCTTATGTGATAGGCTGTGTACCAGACAATAAACCCACTTGGTGAGAGCCCAGGGCCCCAGGTTAGGTGTCTATTTCCATGTGGGCAAGTGTTCTTACTGGCTTCAGCCATCACAGCCCAGAGAGACGCTGTGGTCAGGAGCCGTAGGTGAGGGTGTAGAGGGTCTCATAAAATCATCCCTCCTCACTTGCCACCTCCACCCCCAGGAAGGATGATCGAAAAGTGCTTGTTCTTAAGTGGTAGGGAAATGAGTTCATTTCTGTATGCAGCTGTTAGTGGGATGAGATGGAAATAATTACAATTTTTTAAAAAGATTTTTATTTATCTGAGAGAGAGGGACAGAGAGCATGATCGAGGGGAGGGGGTGAGGCAGAGGATGAGGGAGAAGCCAGTTCCCCACTGAGCAGGCAGCTCGACATGGGATTCAATTCCAGGACCCCAGGATCATGAGTCAAAGGCAGATAACTAAGTGAGCCAGGCGCCCCAAATAATCGCAGTTTTTAGAAATCTGTCTACTGAATGCTCGGTCGTGGGGTTGGTACAAATCATCTTGTGGGTGAGAAATCCTGGGGAAAATGACTTGTTGGGACAGCTTATAAAAAAAAAAAAAAAAGAGAAGACATTTCAGACTCAATGTTCACACAGAGTGGTTTGGCAGGAAAGAGGGAGGAATGCTTTACATAAAGAAAAAAACAGGGCGCCTGGGTGGCTCAGTGGGTTGAGCCGCTGCCTTCGGCTCAGGTCATGATCTCAGGGTCCTGGGATCGAGTTCCTCATCGGGCTCTCTGCTCGGCAGGGAGCCTGCTTCCTTCTCTCTCTCTCTGCCTGCCTCTCAGTGTACTTGTAATTTCTCTCTGTCAAATAAATAAATAAAATCTTAAAAAAAAAAAGAAAAAAACATATGTTGGGTAATTAACTGCCCCTTCTTATTTGATGGTTCGAAGCAGGAAAATATGAAGAGAATGTTGGGTAGTAGTATTTTCTTTACGTTATCTACAATTACTTACTCAATCCTTCATTGAGTGGTTACCTCATCTCAAGAGCTGTTCTAAGTATTTCCTGTGTGTTGACTCATTGAACGCTCACAACTGTGGTAGGCAGGTGTTATTATACATGTGTAAATGAACACGAAATTCACGTAACATAACATTAACCTTTTGAAAGTAAACAGTTCAGTGACAGTCAATGCATTCACAATGTGGTGCGACCTCAGCTTTGATCTGCTTCCAGAACATCTTGATCACCTCCAAAGAAAATCCTGTTTCCATTTGTATTCCTTTTCTAGGGCTTCAGTAACAAAGTAGTACACGCTGGGGGGCTTAAAGCAATACACATGTATTGTCTCATAGTTCTGCCGGCTAGAAGCCTGAAATCAAAGCGTCTGCCGGGCTACATTCCTCTGACACTCAGAGTAGGATGCTTCCTTGCCTCAGTCCGTTCTCTGCCTCCACCTTCAAAGGCTGTTCTTCCTGGGGCGCCTGGGTGGCTCAGTCGTTAAGTGTCTGCCTTTGGCTCAGGTCATGATCCAGAGGTCCTTCCTGGGATGGAGCCCCACATCAGGCTCTCTGCTTGGTGGGGAGCCTGCTTCTCTCTTCCCGCTTGTGTTCTCGCTCTCTCTCTTTCTCTCTGTCAAATAAATAAAATCTTAAAAAAAAAAAAAGGCTATTCTTCCCATGTGTCTGCCCCTGTCTCTGTACCCAAATTTCCCCCTTTTATAAGGACATCAGTCATATATGGGATTCGGTGCCATACTGATCACCTTGTTTTAAACTGATTACCTCTGTAAAAACCCCATTTCCAAATAAGGTTACATTCTGGGTGTACCTGAAGTTTAAGACTTCAATTTATCTTTTTAGGGGAACATGATTTAACCTATAATACCCATTAAGGAATGATTTCTCATTTCTCTCGCCAACCCCCACCCCCCCCCTGCTCCTGTATGCTACCAATGTGCTTCCTGTTACTATGACTTTACTTACTAGGGATATTTCATACAAACGAATTCATGCACTATGTGGACTTTCATGTCCGGATTCTTTGACGCTGTATCATGCTTCCAAGGTTCATTCCTGCCATAGCGTGCATCAGTACCTATTTTTTTTAATGACTGAATAATGTTACATTTGTTTTTCAAATGAAGATACTGAGGCACATAAAGGGGAAATGATGCATCCAAGGTCACACAAAGAGGAGTTATCAGAGGTGGGACTTGAACCTGCAAAGACTATCTGAAAAGCTCGAGTACCAGCCAGAGACAAGGGGAGGAAGACGCATGTGACAATGGCGCATGTGACATTCCCCAATGGCAGGAGGTGTCCAAGAGTGTCCTGAGAAGCATGCTTTCTATTCAGTTTTAAGTCGTTTCTTCTTTCCTACTGGGCCACCGTTTCCATTCTTCCCAAACCCTCAGTAAACTTTTCCTCATTTGGCTGTTTTGTATGAAGTATGCTTTGAGGAAATAACGTAGGGTAGCCTCCGGAGTGGAGACAGAAGTTTGCAATAAAAAATGACGTGGAGGGGCGCCTGGGTGGCTCAGTGGGTTAAGCCTCTGCCTTCGGCTCAGGTCATGATTCCAGGGTCCTGGGATGGAGCCCTGCATTGGGCTCTCTGCTCAGTAGGGAGCCCACTTCCTCCTCTCTCTCTGTCTGCCTACTTGTGATCTCTGTCTGTCAAATAAATAAATAAATAAAATCTTTAAAAAAAATGATGTGGAAAATGCAAGCCCTGAACATTTTATGAATTTGAGGATGTCTGACTAAGCTATGTTATCCAAGAATTAAGGGAAAGTAGGATCTCAGGGGGCTATAGGATTTAGGGACAGGTTCAAGTAGCTTTGTATAATGAACTTGATGTCACCCAGAAGTTTGCTGGGTCCAAAGTTGTTCTGTTGCCTTAAGCATCCAAAATCAACACATCCCCATAACCTCCCCTTGGATGAATGGGTGCTAAAGTCCTAGTGTGCCATGAGAGAAAATATTGAAACTGTTCCTATGTCAGGATGGTTTCAGAACAGTCCAGAAGATTCAAAAATTGCAAGAGTAAACTTGTCACGCCAGAGAAATATGGCTCTCCACATGGAAATCAAGACTGCATTTTGAGGACGTTCAGAGGTGCCTTTCAGGGGCTCAAGGCAGAGTATTGGTTTCCTGGGGCTGCCGTAACAGGTGCCCTGGGTGCTGGCTTCCACAGCAGAGAAGTCTTCTCTCACAGAAAAGGTCTCCACAACACTAATTCTTTCTGGAGGACTCTAAAGGAGAGCCTGTTCCCCCTTGGACACCAGTGGCCAGGGATGCTTTTCTCTTTTGGGTCTAGGTGTTGAATGATGGGGGTATCCAATTGTAGCTTGCTGGCAGCTTGGGCTACAAGCCTCAGCCTGTCAGACCGTGGGGGTGACCAGGACAGAGTCATGGCAATCAGAAGGGAACATGGGGCATGTTGGTTTGGTGGACGTGAAATATGTGCTGAACAGAGTTTGACTGGTTGGTCACACAGTGGAGTGTAGACAGGATGGTCTGAACCCAGTTGTAGCCCCTACCTCAGTGTTATAGGATAAACCCATAAGCTATGGTTTTTACCTTATTGTGTGATAATACTGTTTTTTCCCTAATATCATTGAGCTAAAAAAAAGGTACATGTGTAATGAAAAATTAAGTACTGACTATCCTTTGCTCAAGAATGTTGGTGATGAATATGAAACCTGCATAGGGCTTGCTGACATTTGCCACAAAACCTGGGGACTGTGGTAACACCACTGGCACAGTTAAACCCCAAATACAAAATCTTACAAAAAAATCATCACTGTCCAATTAAAAAAATGAGTAGCTGTTCTAAGGCAGTTACACCTGGCCAGGATGATTTCACTCGTGCTGTTGCATATGTAGATCACTTTGGGAAGTATGACTTTCAGTTTAGGGACAGTGATTATTCATTGTTTATTTGGCTTAATTTTGATTTCACTTTTTCTTGTGCACGAAGTGATGGTTATTAACAGGATGGCTCCATTAGCAGAAGAACATTGCAAATAGTTAAAACGATGCGGCTTTATATCTGTTTCTTCAACAGAAAACCAGTTAACTTAAATAATGGTTTGATCCGCCCCCCCACCCCATCCATTCATGGAACCAAAACAAAGCTTCTGGAAGTTCATTCTATCCAAAATGTAGCCTCTGACATTATTGTAGCTTCTCACTTCACTTAATAACTGTCCAACAATGGGAGATGGGGTAGTACACTTGAATACAGTTTTTGGTGGAGCTCAGCATCATGAGGGAAAGAATATCATTACTAAATTAAGAAATCTGTGGAGCAGAAACGTATTTGGAATTAGATGTAGTGCGTTCATAGTTCATAATTGCATCCAAACAAGCTGTTCCAGTCTACCAACAAAATAGAAGCCATAGTTGACAGACATAAATATTTTTATTTACACACAGAGAAGCGAAACTACAAAATATTTGTAATGGAGCTGATGTCAAATCGGAAAAGTGCTTCAGCTAAAGGAGCTCTTTTTCTCTTCTGCAGTGTTCTTAAATTTTGCAAATGTTTGAGCCTTTAATGGGCTACTTTGTAAATCAACTCAAACGTGCTATGATGTCTACCAATCTTTGCTCTCCCCACCCCCCAACTGGTGAACAAGTAAGTCCTCTAAATTTTGTTTGCATTTTGTTCCAAAGCAGTTGGTAATCTTGAACCAAGTATTTGAGGAACTGTGTGCCAGAAGACTTCAGCTCTGGAAGCTTTTTGGGAAATGTAATCATTAAGAACAATATTCTTACCTACAAAACCAATAAAAAAATTGAACAAATCAAATAATTTGAATTTGAGGGTAAATAATTACTCTTCAAAATGTCTGATGACCTTGCAGCATCTAAATTTGGCAAAACATCTAAAAGAATAATAGAGAATGTATTTGATGAATTTTATCCCATAAAATATCAGTTGAAGAATGTTTCTCTGAATGACAAAAAAAAAAAGGTACCCAAGAAAAGATCTAGAATGAGATATTAACAGATTTCAATAAGGAAATAATTAGAATTGAGAATATTTTCTATTTATCAGAATTAGCTCTTCACTTACCTATAGAAAAAGATATTTTCTTAACTAAAGATACTGTGGTCAGCTGAGAAGAGTCAATCCAAGGTGTCAGTAAGTTCAAATTTATAAACCATAAAATGCAACTTTGAAAAATATTGAAGGCAATTTTATAAAAAAATTTAAAATAATTCTAAAAATATGAGAAACATGTCTGTGATGTGGTATTAGATTAGATAGAGACGTGACTCCACAGTGAATTATAGTGTTTATGAACCAAGAATAATATTCTGCTTTTGCATTTTGTAACTGTTCAGACAAATCAGTCTAAATAATTAAACATTTTTTGCTTTCATGTGCATTGTTTTTTGTTTTTAGAAATGATTTTATTCATGAAAATAATTTTTAAATAAGACTATTTTATAGACCTACCTTTGTAATAAAATAAAAAAAATTGTCAATCTATAAATGCATTCTTTAAAAATTATACTTTTATTTGTCTCTCACTTTCAAAACTGTCTCAGTGTGGGTAATAAATTATATAGTTACATAGTTAAAACAGATGTCTATTTTGAATGTGTGTGCTTTCTTCTTTCAGAAAGAGAGAGAGAGAGAGCCTGTGAGCAAGTGGGGGGTGGGCAGAGGAAAAGGGAGAGAGGAAAATCCCAGGCAGGCTCTACGTCCTACGCGGCTACGCGGAACCCAAGGTGGGACTCGATCTCACGACCCTGAGATCATGACCTGAACCAAAACCAAGAGTCAAACACTTAACTGACTGAGCCATCCAGGTGCACCTGTGTGTGTTTTAATCCTATGGCCTCATTTATGACTTTGAATGATGATCCACAGTCACTCATTCACTTCCAGGTTTTGGATGCCAAGAAGGGGAGTCTGCCTGCAAATTCCCGGGTTAGGAAATGGATGTGGCTTGGGTATTCACTGGTTTCCCTCCTTCCCCAGCTCCCTTGACTTCTCTTTCCCCACAGCCACACAGTGGCACATGCTTCCCTCTCTTAGTCAGGTAACTCTTCATTCAGTAAGCAAGCATTAAAAAAAAAAAAAAAGGTTTATTTTATTTGGATAATTATATTTGCATTGAGTTAATGTCTTTAACAAATCATTTTATTGTTTATTTACATCACAGTATATAATTCCTGTCCAGGTAGAGGGAAAATGTCATTCTTTCAGTACATTAGCCTTCTGCATACAAACATGCTCACTAATGAGTTCATTAAGAGTCAAATAATTAGGTAATTGGCGTTTTAAATACCTTATATCATGCAGAAATCCACAGTGGGCTGTTTTATAGGTGACTAAGGAATATAGGTGACATAGGAAACACATTATTACTTTTCTCTTTAATGTCACTATGTTAGCTGACACCTCCATCACACGGAGGGACTTTTGAAAATGCCTGGCACTCTCTTAGGCCCCGGGGATTTCACAGCGAATAGACGAGACAAAGACTTTGTCGTGATAGAGCTTACCTTTGGTAGAGGGAGAAGGACGCTAAAATAAATAATATAAACAATGTCAGGCAGAGATGTGTGCTAAAGAGAAAAATAAGCTGAACCAAGGGACGCAGACAGATAAGGGAGGTGCGATTTTATATAGTCGGAGAGTGTCTCCTGGGCGTGGTGTAGAGACTGGAGTGAAGCGTGGAAGCAAGCCAGTTGGGTGTCTGGGGGGGAGGGCTGGCCGGGCAAGGGCTGAGACAGGAGGATGCCTGGTGGGCATCTGAGGAAGACCAAAGGGTCCCATTGTGGCTGGGAAGGAGCGAGCCATGGGAAGAAAGTAGAAGAGGAGATGAGAGATTGGGGCAGAAGAGATCTTGGATGACCTTGAAGCCACAGTAAGAACTTTGGAATTCATCCTCAGTGAAGTAGGGAGCCACTGAAAGTTTTGCATAATGTTTGCAAAGGATCATTCTGGCTGTGGCCTTGAGAGACCCCTCCTGTGTGGCGGACACGGGGAGATCAGTAAGAAGACTCTTGCAGTGGCCCAGATACCACATGATGGAGCCTTAGGCTGGGAATACATTTGAGAGCAAAGTTGACGCGATTTGGGAGGAGTTGGGAGGCGGGAGACGTGTGAAGGTTTTGGCCTGGATCGAGGAGGAAGGGAGTGGTCAGACCGGAAGACTGACCTCCCACTGGGGAGGGGAAGACTGGAAGAGAAGCAGCTGGGGTAGGGGGTGGGTAAACTACTCGTTAAACCAGAGATGCCTCGGGGCGCCTGGGTGGCTCAGTGGGTTAAAGCCTCTGCCTTCAGCTTGGGTCATGATTCCAGGATCCTGGGATTGAGCGGCACCTTGGGCTCTCTGCTCCATGGGGAGCCTGCTTCTTCCTCTCTCTCTTTCTGCCTGCCTCTCTGAGTACTTGAGATCTCTGTCTGTCAAATAAATAAAAAATATTCAAAAAACAAAAAACAAAAAAACCCAGAGATGCCTCTAAGACACCCAAGGAGAGATGTAGCGGTTGATGACTTATTTATCTGTGCCCAGTTACTGTACCTGTATATTGGGTCTGTAGTATCTACCCAAGCCTACAATAGGATTGCTGTGGGAACTGAGTTACCAGGTTCAAGTACGTTGCCAGAGGTCATGGTAACCACTCCAAGGTTATTGTTATGAATATCTGTAACTTACTTGCATTTTCTGAAAAAACTTCATACAAAAAAGGAAAAAAAAACAAACTTCAGGGCAGTAGAGTTCATTCCTACAGTCTTAGAATCAGAGCCCAAAGTGATCTTTAATCTCTACTAGCTCAAAGCCTAGTTTTATGGGCGAGAAGATGGTCAGATGGCCAGGGAGCCTCATGAGGGGTCTGGTTCAGAACCCAGGGCTGCGGTTCCTGCATCTTTCCATGCCGTCATGCTGCCCATGGAACATTACAGTTTTCCCCTGGGGTCTCAATTTTCTTTCTTTCTTTCTTTTTTTAAAGATTTTATTTATTTATTTGACAGAGAGAGGTCACAAGTAGGCAGAGAAGCAGGCAGAGAGAGAGAGAGAGAGAGAGAGAGAGAGAAGCAGGCTCCCTGCTGAGCAGAGAGCCACACTCGGGACTCGATCCCAGGACCCTGAGATCGTGACCTGAGCTGAAGGCAGCGGCTTAACCCACTGAGCCACCCAGGTGCCCTGGGGTCTCGATTTTGAAGGATGTTTGTTAAAAGCCCAAGGTGATTAACATTTCTCAAGGTTCTTCTTTTTTTTTTTTTTTAAATATTTTATTTATTTACTTGAGAGAGGAGAGAAAGAGTGAGGGAGCCTGAGAGGGGAGAGGGTCAGAGGGAGAAGCAAACTCCCTGCCGAGCAGGGAGCCCGATGCGGGACTCGATCCCAGGACTCCAGGATCATGACCTGAGCTGAAGGCAGTCGCTTCACCAACTGAGCCACCCAGGTGCCCCATTTCTCAAGGTTCTTAACAGGTTTAATCTTCAGAGAATGGGGTGGGCAATGGAGCCTGGAAATAAGACGCCTTGAGTGAGGTTTCCATGGTGCCTTGTTTGGAGGACAGGGTGTGGGGAGCAGTGTCTTAGTGCCTCCTGGACCCCAGGCCTGAGGGACAAGGGCCTGGCTTGCTGGATGCAGGGGACCCACCTCTGCAAGGCCCACTTCTGTTGTGATTAAGGTTCCCCAGTCTCACGGGCCCGCTCAGCCAGAGGGAAAGGCAGACAAGACAGATGGACCCGCTCTAGTTAATACCCCTGCAGCGTAGACTTCTCCGAGACTCTGCATTTTGTCCTCTAAGAGACTTCTTTCCTTCGCAGCTCACCAACATCTCCCCTTACCCTCTACCCCCACCATCCAGGTTAATGCTGCTCGGAAACTGTAGCACGAAGGCGTAATTTGCATGTATGATCTGGAGATGGTGATTAATACATAATTTATCCTTGAGCCCTTTTGAGAGCCTGAAGTTTCTAGAGAGGGCTTTTGTGGCAGGCCTGGAAATGATTTCCATTAAGGCCCGCAGCAGCTGGGAGGGCAGGCATATTCCCAGGGCTTTCTAACGAAGCGCGGGGACTTCTCAGTGGCTCCTCCACCAGAGGAAATGACCGAGCTCTCCCCTTGCCCATGGGAACACGTGCTCAGCTGAGAGTGTAGACGGAAAATAGGCAGAGGCTTTTGTCCCTCTGGGAGCGCCAAGCCTGCCTGGGGCCTAGCCCACTGCATCTTGGGGCATGGGGGGTGCTGGGCCACAGGCCTGGGGCAGTGAGGGGGGAGTGTGGGAGACCAGGGGGCTGGACTCCACTTAGAGCCTGCATCAGTTTCCCTACCCAGGATCCATTCTCCCTCCTCCCTCTTCCTTGGTGAAAAATGCTCATTTTGAGTGTAGCAGGAATGTTACGCTTCCTGATGAGCCAGTGAGATGGAAGAGAAGCCCACCAGATGAGCCTTCTGGAAAAGCTATTGCTTGCCCAGTTGAAAAAAAATCTCAGGGTCTGGAGTAGGAGTTTTGAGGATGGAACTGGAAGTCCCATGCTAGGGATGGCGAAACACCAAGACACGGGATCCCAGGACTCGGCTGATACCGTGGTGTGTGGTACCGTGCTTAACCTGGACGCGCTACTCGGGGAGAAGCAGCTCTCTGTTCCCATTGGACCGGGCCGCTTGTGTGAGAGGGTAGCTTGAGGCGGCTGAAAGCCGTTCTAACACTGACTGCCTCTCCTTGCCTCAGGTGGAGGCTTGGCTTTGCCTGTCCCTTGCCACGGACTCTAGAACCCCACGTATACTCTGCAAGCCTCAGTTTCCCCATTTCTGAAATAAGCACAATGATATATTCCCTGCAGGCAGGTCCTGAGCGAGTCCCAGGGAATTCTGTGAGCGCTGAAGCCTCTGTGGGTCTCTGTTGGCCTTGAGAGCCAGGAGGCTCTGCCCCCTGGGGAGGGGTGTGGTTCGATGGGGTAGCTGTGGGAGGGAGGGGGGTTTGGAGGGGGAGAGAGTCAACTGTTAGAGAACAGGCCAAGAGCTGGAAAATCCTGGGGGACGGATCCTCCAAGTCCAGCCACCAGGAAGCAGGACCCGAAGCTACGCTCCCAAAGGCATTTCTTGAGAGGCAGGAAACCAGCGCCTATGGGGTCGGGGGCGGGGGGGAGGAGATCAGCATGCTGGGGCAAGCTTTTGAGGGGTTGCAGCTGGTGAGGGGGAAGGACCTGGGGCTGTGGGTAGGTCCTCCTCATGCTTGCATCATGAGGATGATGAAGGAAGTGTGTGTGTGTGTGTGTGTCTGTGTGTGCTCACGTGCGCGCGCACATGCACACGTGCCATATTGGGCTCTGGGCAGTGGAAAGTCAGTAAGAGACCTTTTAAAAAATAGAAAACTGAGGTAAAAAATGTTCACTCTCCTGTTTCAAAAACCCTTGGCTTGCTCCTATGCATATGCCCAAGACCAGTGGGGAGTGACAGCTAAGGGGTGCCAGGTTTCTTTTGGGGGCACAATTCCAAAATTGGTGGTGGTGAGGAGTGCAGGAACCTGGGAGTACACAACAAACCACGGAATGGGTACACTTTATGTGGTGAATCCTACGGTATTTGAATCCTATCTCAGTAAAGCGACAGACAAGAAAAACAGTGCTTTGTGAGTTTCTTATCACCAGCTCGGCAAGGGTTCTTCTGGAATTGAATACCATGGGCTGCTCTAGTCTGACTGACCAGTATCGGTTTGCCCGGGTGCATTTTTTTTTTTTTTTTTTTTAGAGAGAGAGAGAGAGGAGTGGAGAGGGACAGGGAGGGGCAGAGGGAGAGGGAAAAGAGAGAACCCTAAGCAGGCCCCACAGCCAGCACGGAGCCCCAGGCGGGGCTTGATCTCTCCACCTTGAAATTATGACCGAGCTAAAATCAAGAGTCTGACGCTTCACCAGCGTCACCCAGCGCCCCCGCCCAGGTGCCACTTTACCTCCACTCACGGGGAACTATTTGTCGTCCCCGGGCTGTGTCATGTGGTTTCATGCCTTGGGATCGTGATGCCTGTTTCTTCCTGTTTATCTAGAGGAATCCTAGCTCTGGTCCTGCAAAGCGGAGCTCCAACTACACTGCTTTTGGGAGAGCCTTCCCTACTGTTGACTGTTCCCCACACTGTGGGTGCATTTAGCCGTAGGCTCGCTTGCTAGACTGCAGGTACCCGGAAGGCAAGGAGCATCTTGTATTTGACCTTGGGTCTCCAACCAGTAGGATTCCAGGGCATGTGGGGAGTAAGTAAGCCAGGTATTATCGGGGCAGGGAGGAGGTTTTATTGCTGGTTTTGTTGAGGATCGCTCTGACCCCATGATAATAAAATGCAGACCTGCATGCGTTTTATCATTGTTTTTCCATTTTCTGCCATTTCCCCTTGTGGCTTTGTACTGCTGCCCACTCCTAGCCACCCTGGTTTGGTGTGTCTTTAACGCAGTGCCCTGCATATACCAAATACTTCGGGAATGAGTCAGGGTGGTGGAGTCTGGATGCCCGGGACTGGGATGGAAGGGTTGCTCTAGGAAATGGCCAGAACAAAGCAGTGCTCGACAGACTATGCCGGAGAGAGGGAGGCTCAGGACCTGTAGGGAGGCCGGGAACTCAGGGCAGCTGGCAGAGCCCATGTTCAACAAAGGCAGGAAGAATTCAGATAGGTGCATCGTGACTGTTGTCGCTTAAAATTTTCTCCATGTGCCTTTAACTGCAGCAGCGCTTCCTGTCCAGCAGCCCATGTTTTTGTGGGTCTCCTGTTTTGGAAGCTGCCTCCCCCTCTCTTTGGCTACAAAGGCTTGTGCTGACAGAGATTCCACGTCTGGAGCCTCGAAGAAAGACAACTGGTTTCTCATCACATAATCGTCAATCATTGAGTACCTGCGGTGTTCCCAGCACAGTGCCAGGCCCCTATACGTCAGGCATACAATTAGGCACTTTCCATGTGTTCTCTCATTTCATCTGTTGAGGAAATCCACGAGTCTGTTAAATAGGGTAAGAAAAATTAGCCGCTGGGATGAACAACCCTAAAGTCTCAGTGGGTCAATGCAATATTACTGTTTTGTTCATATCACAGTCCAACGTAACGTGTGTGTGTGTGTGTGTGTGTGTGTGTGTGTGTGTGTGTGTGTATCGGGAGGGGGTTTCTGTTCTTTGTAGTCTCTTAGGGACCCAGAATCCTTCTGGCTAGTGGCTCCACTTCCTGTAGGTCCTCTGAGCCCTCTGTGGGGACTTTTGCCTCCGGCTGACTAAGAAGGAAGAGATTGTCTCCTGCCTGGAGGATTGTGGGAAAGCTTTCAGAGGCCAGACCTGGAAGGAGCGTCCAACCCTTCTGTCCACATTCCACGAGCTAGAGCTCATTCACGTGGGCTCTGCAGATGGCGCTGGGACACGGGGAGCTGTGTGCCCAGAGAATGAACTCGAGTCAGTGTTCACACAACGCTGTGTCTGTCGCAAAGAGATAGTTCCTCTTGTCACTATTTCACAAATCGGCTCATCTCAGCCTTCTTCGAGCCAAATGAGGAGCTTTTCCCTGAGAGAAAGTTGGTCTTTTGCTGTTCTAAAGTCCCCAGTACTTTGCCCAGATTCTGACACAGAAAATACTCAACATATCTCTTGTGTGGGATTGAACTGGAGAAGTTCCAGCTCATGGCGGCGTGGCAAGTGAGTCCTGCGTGTGTCCTCACTTGTCTGAGACGATCTGGTTTTCCACTTACGCTGACAGCCCTTCCGCGGTGGCTGGAAGGGGACAGGTGGAGTCCCTGCTCCTCTGCCTGGGGCTGGTGCCGCCCTGTGAGGATTCTTGCCAGGCGGGCAGCCCTGAGGTCCCTTGGAATGTTCCCTCTCCATACCTTCTGCAGGGGGAGAAGAGGAGTCTGGTGACCCAGGAATACAAGGCAGTTGTCGTGGAGAAAGGAAAAAGGAACGGCTGTGTGGAAGCAGGTGGCTCCAGCTTTCTCCCTGAGGAGAAAGTAGGTGACTGTCCCCAAGCTGAGGATTATCTACCTCTGAGGAAACAATGGCATCAGAGGGACACTTCACCTGCTGTTCACACTAGGCAAGCTCAAGGCCAGGT
The DNA here is from genome assembly GCF_030435805.1 of Mustela lutreola. NCBI lineage: Eukaryota > Metazoa > Chordata > Mammalia > Carnivora > Mustelidae > Mustela > Mustela lutreola. The sequence goes on along the minus strand of NC_081295.1, from coordinate 146,119,996 downwards.
TCAAGTGTTGGTCCTGGAGGGTGTTCTACCCCTTACTTTCTTGCCTCACCCCTTACCACATGTTAGACATTATATATGATCCTTTAGGGATATCCCAACTCTTCGTTCTCCCGGGCTCTTTCACTGGGGAACACAGCCTATGAAATGTTATACCGCTCCTGACCCAAACACTCGACCCAGCGATTCCTGAATGGCCATTCCTCTCTTTTCCATAATTACGTTTCCTTCCGCCACCCTCCCCGTGACCTTTTTCTCCCCCACTACCGATGACCTAATCAGTGACGATCCTTGTGGATATCTGAGAATGGCTACGAATGAAGGAGGAACTGGCAAAACCCTCCCAGAGGGGGGAGAAAAAGGCCCCAGAGAATGGAACTTATCAAAAACAAAGACTCAAGATAAGGTTTAAAGAGCTTCATCATTATTAATTTAGGAGGCTTAAGGAGGGTTGGCAACCACAAAAGGGCAGGAAGAAAATCCTAATGCTCAGCTTGCCAAGCATGGGAAGGTTGTCCAATCCTCTGAGCGGCAGAGCGATGGTAGGGCTTTCAATTCCTTTTGTTCTTTCATTGGGGCCCGTGGGAGTGTATTGTGGAGGCAACTGGCCTGAGGGGGGTGGGCAGGGCTGAGTGGGCCTGCCCCTGTGGGTTGTTGGCAGCATTCGAGAAGGCTCAGCAGTGCTGGGCGGCCTAATGGACATGCCTAATTGAATACGAATACTATGTAATAATGGCCTGGACGTTGACAGTCAGAAGGGAAGGTGCCTACCAGGCTGAATCAGGGTGCAGGCCGGCCCCCCGCCCCGCACCAGGCCTTGCCCATTTAGTAAGGTTGCCGAGCTGTGGGGGTGCCCCCAGGTTTTAGGACAGGTGTAGGAGCCCCTAAGACGGGTGGTGGTTGGCAGAAGGACTCGAGGAGCGGGTTTTCATCAACCCGTATGTGGTCTTTCAAAATTTTAATCACGAGCCCAGCTGTCCTGGTGTACACCAGCTGAACGCCTGCCCCAGGAATGTCACCCTATAATTTGCACTGCTGTGGCGACTGAGCCATGAAATAGAACTGGGTCTCTTTGGTGGAACCATTTTGGCTCTATTGGCCGAAGTTAATCAGGCGTTGCAGCGGACAATTCCCAAGAGCCCAAGTTTCAAGGGACACCAGGGCTAGTTTATTTACCCTTGACCTCTCCGACTTTCTTAAAGGTGTTTTTCCTTCGGAGGCCTCCCCTCTCCCTCCATGCAGCCCTCTTTGGTCTCTCTCCCCATCGGGGCCTCTTGCTTTCAATTCCTCTTGCAGGTCCCATGTATTTTCATCAAAGGCAAGGAGAAGGCAGCTCATGGGTTGTCATTAGGATGATAGGATGTGAAATGACCACTGTATTGTTTTCATTTCTCCGAGACAGCAGCCTGGTGTTCTGCGTTGTCAGCTCATTAGAGGATGTCACTGAGAAATGCAAAATAGCCCGGCTCCAGCACTCTCAGCTCCTTCCAATTCCCTCAGCACAGAACATCAGAGTTGGGCATGCTAATCTGATTTCATCACTTGGGCAGTAGAGTTTTCTACTCACTTAGAGATAGCCGGCTGCAGGGCTGAAAAAGAAAAGAAATTCAGTTAACCCCCCTGGGTAAATGGCAGGTATGTTTCCACATCTATCTATCTATCATCTTTCTATCTATCTATCTATCTATCTATCTATCTATCGTCTATCTATCCCTCTATCATATCCTACCTTGTTTCGGAAAGGATTTAAGGCTGTTCTCAATCTGACATGTCTCAGCTTAAACCCAAGACAGGTGGCTCCACTCCAATGTTACACTATTCAAGAAAGGAGAAATTAGGGGGAGAGGGATTCTCTACATAAAAGAATTGTTGACTTTAGACAAAGGACCCATTTGCGGACTTTTCACTAAAATCTAAGCTACCTCACTTTATAGTGAAGGAAGAGACTCCTTTATTGGAGCGGACTGGGTTCAGAGTCAGCTCACAGTCCTTCTCACACTCTGTCCCCCAAACACCCTGATGCCAGTGGACCAGGGACCTGAACCCTGGTGCTCTAAAGCTAAGGGCTGAGCAGGCTGCAGGCAATGTACCATTTCTTCAAAGTCGTAGTCTATATCACCATGGGAAATTGTGCACATCACTCCATAATTGACTTTTTTTTTTAAATATAAAATATTGCATCTGATTTGTAACATGGAGGAAGATCCTCTCATCTCTTTAAACCTTGGGCAGAGTTGACACTCCTTATGGCCAACTCTGGGGCCCTCTGGGAGCCTCTGCCTAGGGAAGTCCCAGACTTGGAGAGGCCAGAGGCCCAAGCCTCTGGCATGTTCAGGCCCTCTTGGTCCCCAAGATCCAGCCTCTTTTGTCATTTTAACCTCATTATTGGGCTTTTGAGATGGCCCATTCCATTCCCAGACCTACTGACTGAAAGAATCTGGAGATGGGAGTGTGTGTATCTTTCAGAATTTCAAAAATTTCCATGTGCTTTGAGTTTGGGTAAAAACACTCTCTTGGGTCCAAGTTTTTCTGTGTATAAAATATGGCTCAGAAAATTCCATCCCTAGAGAGAAATATGATGCTACAAAGGCTATCTGTCTCTTAAAATGCACGAGCCCCTAGGACCCAGATGGTGATCTTTAAGGATCACTGAAAGGAACTAAAGAACCTTAGAGAAGAGGCTGATTCTAGTCTAGGAAGGTAAACATAGATGACCTGAGAATGTGTTATCTTCCAGAAAGTCAAGCAAACTTTTAAAGACAAGCGGAGACATCAGAAGGACTCAGGAAGCAACTTGAGTAAGCTCTTGCTGTCTAAAGAGGAGACAATTTAGGCATCAGTGAAGAAAATCGCTGTATTTTTGGACCATATCCAATACCTTTCAGGCTCTCAAGTTCGTAAGTGATTCTTATAAGAAGAGATCTTACTGGTCATCTCTGGAGGAGTCTAGCAAACTCCCTCATCATTTTGGAAACCGGTAAATGAAAGAATCAAGTATTTACTGACATCTACTCTATACATTCTACCTCAAGGAAACCAAAAAGCTGATTATATTTTCTTTATGTTTTTTGTATTTCTTTATTTTTATATATACTTCTTTATACAAATAGTCAAGCTAACAAATAAGAAATGAACGATGGAATTAGAATATCACATTTTACAAACCCAAATGAAAACATGGCCCTGGGTCAGGGTTTCTCGAATTTGCATTATCGACCTTTCGAGCTAGATAATTCTTTGTGCTAAGGGGCTATGTGGTGGATGGTAGCAATATCCTGAGTGTGTACCCACTGGGTTCTAGTAGCATCCCCTCTCCCAGCTACGACAACTAAAAATGTCCATGAACATTGTTAAACGTTCCTTGGGAGGGCAAAGTCACCTTGGATGAGAACTTCTGCTTCAGGCAGTAATCGTGGATGGCTGGTAATATCATAAAAGGAGGGACAAGGAGAACTGATAGGTCTCCTGATTGGAGTACACACTACCACCTTTGACATTCTTGCTAAAGCACGCAAAAACAAAAACAAACTCATCTGAAGGAAGCCTCTCTAACTTTCACAAAGAAAGGGCGTGCACGTGCACACACACTAACCACCACTTCAGGGTTGCAGTCATTAACATCCAGACTGTCAAATGCTAAGAGCAAATGACATGATTAATGGAACAAAACAAAAAAGTTGCAAGAAATAAGCATCTGTAGAGGAAGAACATATAAATTCAAAGAGTTTATCAACCAGTTGCACTGTGTGTGGACCTTAACTGGATACCAATTTAAATAAACAAATTAATTTAATTTACAAATTAAAAAATTTGTAAGATTCACAAGGAAATGCAATGGTGTTAAGGAATTACTGGATTTTTTTTTAGGTGTGATAACGGCATTATGGCTGTGTTTTTAGAAGTCCTTCTCTTTTAGAGATATAAACTGAGTCATCATAGATGAAATAACAGAATGTCTGGGGTTTACTTTAAAAGAACCCAGAAAGGAGGCCCAGAGATGAAATCAGATTGGTCATGTGTTGATAAGTGTTGAAGGTAGATGATGGGTACATCAAGTTCATGGTGCTCTTACTTATTTTTCATGTGTGACTATTTCCATAATACGAAGCTAAAGAAATGCATAGGCCCTCAGAGGAAGTCCCAGCATTAAGAGAAAGTTACATTTAATTCATCCCTCAGCTTTGTCCCCTTGGGATCTGACTGGAGCACATAGGAGATAGCCCTGGAGTCTGTAATTGGGTGCTTGGGAGTGAGTGGAGATGAATAGTAGGGTCAGCCCTCGTCCTCATGTTAATTAGCTATTAATCGTTCTGAGTAGTAGATTCAGTGATTCATGATTTTCATAAATTTATTGGCCCTCCAGTTAATGAAGAGCCTAATGTAGTCCCTTTTGGTATATATCACTCCCTTGTGGGACTGGCCTGTCTTTTTCGGCAACCTGCTAATCTGGGCTACGGAGGGAATGACAGCTGCTCATATTTGGGGCTGGAGGAGACCAGGTGTCCTGCATATCCAGAAGGCAGAGAGCTGGGGAGAGCTCAGGATAGAGGCTGGAAAGAAAAAAGATGTCCTGGTGAATTACCATTGCACACGCACTTCCTGGGTGCATGCAGGCGTGGCCAGCATTGCTGTGTCTGTTGGCAGGATAATGGTCTTGAAAAGTGAACCTGGGCCCTCCCTCCTCCCTCCTCCAGCCCCTTGTCCTCCTTTTGCCAGTCTCCTGCCCCCCATCCTCATTGCCTCAGGGGAAGGATGTGGCCAGATGGAGAGCAAATGGTTTGGGCACTTTTTGCTGTCTTCTACTGTTTCAAAGGACTACGCCCTTGGGGAGAAATGTCAGGAGGCAAGACTGGCTCCCTATATCCATCATGACCCCTAAATTTGGGTAAGGTTTTCCCTGGGGTTAAGTAAGGAGTAAAGACAATGGGTAAGTTGATGATCACCTGGAAAGAGGTGCTGTGTGTGCCTCCTATGGCCAGGGTCTGGCCATAGAGGGAGACCAGGCTGTTGGCCTCTGCAGACACTGGGGACAGTCCATGGGCCTGTGTGACACAGGCCACACCAGGATGGTCTCCCTGCCCTTTGTTCATCTGGGCATGGACTAGTAGGAGAACCAGTAGACAGGGAAGCCCCTGGGAGACGGGCAAATCTGTAGGCATCTACCCTACATTTAATGGGCTCCATAGAAAAGGATGATTTGGGGGTTTGGAGGTCTCCAAGCCCAGCTACTCATTAACCTTTCTTGAGCATTTGCTTCACATCTTTGCCACTCTCCCCTGGACCCTTATTCTGCCTCCCCTGGACCCTCGCTTTATGGGTGATTAGTCTTCTCATAAAAATGGACACTCACTGTCTGCATTTCCCAACCACGACTCCAAAGGTACTTGTACAGTCATCTGCTCTTTGGTGTCTTCTCCTCTTTCTCCAGAGGAAAGGCATGTGCCCTCTCCTTTCCATGGTTAATTCCTCTGCCCCAGGGCTGCTGGGTCCTGCACAAGTGTTCCCTATCCTCGGATCTAGCCCCTCTGTCCTGCCTGTCCATCAAGCCACTAACCCAGCCCCCTCTCTCCACCCCACAAAACGCGATCACTAAAACAATGGATAGAACTTTCTGTTTTTTTTTTTTTTTCCCCAAGTAAAAAGGAATGCAGAAAATTTTAAAAATACTGAATAACATGAAAAAGAAAATAAAGTTCACCTTTAAGTTTATCAGTGAAACATAACACTGCTAGCAAATCACTGTATATCATCTCAGTCTTTTCATGCTTGCATTTTATATATATATATATATATATATATATATATATATATGGAATATATAATGGAAAATATATATATAATATTCTTTCCATTATAGTATATATAATATATATACCAAAATTGAGATCAGGCTGTATACGTTTTTTGTATCTTGCTTTTCCACTCACACTGTGAATATTCTCTCCTGTTATGAAATATGCTACAATATACATCCTCCTTAGTCAATACCTTGTATTGGTCTTTTACGTTGTTGCAAATTTTATTAAATGCATACTGTGTTTTTATTATAAATAGCCCTTGTACATAATTACTTTTGCACATCATTCTGGTTTTTATGCCAGATCATGAAATATTTTATGAAAACGTGTTTATCTCTGTTGTTTTCTGTGTTCTCTATTTCTACTTCTCATTATTGCCAACGTTGGTCTCCGTGGCTCTGCAGTAATGGTTAGGAAGACACTGGCATTTATCTCCAAGGTGCAAACTCCAGGGATCTCCGTATTGATGTTCTGATGTTTCCCCAAGTGCCTGCAGTCTTGACCTCAGGGACCCAGTCCTCACTCCCCTTGGTGACTTCTCTATTGGCATCTCCTTTGCTCACTTCTCTTTTCCTGTGTTCTCTTGATGCTGGAGCAATGCGGTGTTCTACCTTCTGTCCTCTTACTCTTACCCTCTTCCTCTAAAATCATCCCCTATGTCATATGTACAGGTGCCCCTCAGGCACCTCCACACCTCCAACTAGAAAACATGTCCATTGCTCATTCTAAGAGCAACTCTGACCTAGTGCCACCCAGAGAAGCCAGAGAGACTCGCGTGGTCCAGTCTGGAAGGGAATGTTGAATGTTGGGAAGCTGTCTGGCCTCCAAAGGGATGTGAAGATAACTCACATCCTAGATTCACAGTGTCCTTTCCCCGCTATCCCTGAATCCTCTCTCTCCTAATGACGAGATGCCCAAGGTAGAGACTGCTAGAGACTGAATGTTTGTGTCCCCCAAATTTATGTGTTGAAACATACCCTCGGTGTGATGGTGTTGGGAGGTGGGGTCTTTGGGCGGTGATTGTGTCACGAGGGTGGAGCCTTGTAACAGAGACCCCGGAGAGCCTCTTTCCACATCTGCCATGTGAGGTTACAGTGACCAGATAGGAATATGAACCAGGAAGCTGACTCTCATCTGGAGCCTTGACCTTGGCCATCCCAGCCTGTAGAACCGTGAGAAATGAATTCCTGTTGTTAATGAGCCACCCAGTCTACAGCATTCCATTATAGTGGCCCAAGTGGACTAAGACAGAAGCCCTAGATTCTCTTATGGCTGCTACGCTGTTGGTCACCAACTTCTCCAGATCCTGTTGCAGAAATATCAGCTGACTTTGTTCCTTTGCTTATTGCCACTCTCAAAGCCATGGCTCAGATCCTCCTCAAATCTTCGTTGGCTTCTTTCCAAGTTGACCTTCCTGACATTTCTCTCTCTTACCTCCAATCTATCACAGACATGGGGCAGCTGAGAGGCAGATCTGGTCCCGTCGCTCCTTGCTTGACATTCGCCCATGGCTCCCACGGCGGGCATGTGGTTCCAGATCCTCTCTCTGGCACTCACAGCCCCTCATCCTGGCCATCCTTCTGGTTCTTTCTCATTGCTCTCCTCAATGGCCCTGCCCACTCTGGCTTCAGCACGTGGTCTATTTACCATCCTCCACTCTTCCCTTTACTTTCACATTTGGACTTTTTGTTCACGATGTTTTTTTCTCCCCTGGAGCTCCCTTCAGCACCCTTCCAGCTGAGTGACTCTGGCCAATCCCTCTATCCAGGTTTGCTGCCTGCTCCTGCCAGTGACCTCCCTCCTTGCTATTCCCCGAGTGCAGGTCCAATGCGCGTGCTCTCCCGTTGGTGCTCACAGACGTTTGCTCATGCCTCCATGATGTCGCTTATCACACCCAGTTTATCTTTTCTACTACATTGTGAGCTCAAAAGCAGGGGCATTGCTCAGGTGGAAAATCTCCAATATCTAACACACTACTACCAAGTCGCTACTTTGATGATGCCTTAGCCACACAAAACAAATTAGTGTTTGCTCGCCTTCCACGCGCCCCTTCATCATCTCATTGCATGAAGCTTAAAAGAGTCTCTGATTCCTGCTTATAAAGGACTGAAGGTAGAAGACGTTCACTCTAAATTCAGGTATCTGTCTTAGCAGCTAGGCTCTCGGAATGAGACAGCGGAAGAAATTCATTGGTATAAAAAGACTCACTTAAATCAAAGCTGCTGTGCAACAGCGCACAGTTGGAAACAAGGCAGCTACGTGTGAAAACAGAGATTTACCAGGCAGGAGGATTAGTGTCTTACTATTCACTTTGCAAAATAAATCACCTTTGCATCTGCTCCCCTGTTCAGTACCATAACCTATGAGACAAGACATAAGCCATCACCAAGTCCTGCAGACCCTTCCTCCTAAAGTTTTTCCAATTTGGCTACTTTTCTCCATCTTCTCTGCCAAGGTTCTACTCGACCACTTTCCTCTCACTTGTAGGTTAATGCAATCCCTCTGGCTAACGTCGGGCCTCATCTCAGATAGTACTCAGCTTCGATAACACCTTTTTTTTTTTTTTTTTCATTTTCTGCCCTCCAAGACTGGATCAGGAGACTTGCCTACATGTTCCTATAAATTATACTGCAACTGCTTTAACATTTCTGAATCCCGTATCCGACTGGAAGTTATTTCCATTGCCTGCACATAATAAATACTCAATAAATTTTCATTGCACAAAGGAATGACCAAGGTACGTATCACAGTATGTTGAACACATAGCCTTTTCATATCATATCTACTAACTGGAGCAAGACACATTTATTTTTTGGTATGAAAAATCAGGCTATTGAGTGAATTGAATTTAATTGAGTGAGGAAATAGAGCTTTTATGGCCATTGTTGCCCTTATACCTTTCAATACTGATTAAGATTTGTCTAATGTATGTAATGAGAGTTATATATCAGGTATGGAGCTGGGCACATGAATATCCTTTCTTTCTCCTTTTTACGGTTTTCCATCAGTTAATTGGGGATAGTAATCAGATCCATTAGCAAAGAGTACTGTCAGGAGTGGATTCCCATCTTGAAAGAGTGTATGTGTTTCTCTAAGCACCTGAGTTTCTGCCAGAAAGGTACTCATTCCCTGGGAAGACTAAGCCAGGTGCTGCAATTGGTTTTGAAGTCCCCTAATCGATACATATCTACCCACCCATCCATTCACCACTTCTAAGTTCACAGAAGAAATCCCCAAGCTTTACATTTTTTAAAGAAATGAGGTCAAATGTTATATTTTTAAAACACCTCACAAGTCATTCCCTATAGCACATTTCTTCCTTTCTCTCCATGTGAATGATTTCCAGCAATTTGATTCTGCTTGCAAATTGAACAGGGGGACTTTTTTATGACATTCTGAAGGGTTGAAGTAGTTTCTTAAAATTAAAGTCGGTTGGAAGGGAAAGACATCACAAAAATAAGGACTGGAGACAAAACAAGATTTTAAAAAAATCCTATTTTCATTCAGGCAAGTCAAAATGAAATACTGACTCCCTCTCTCCTCTCATTTAACCATGGGTAAAATCTCCCAAGTTCCTGTGCTCATCAGAAAAGAGGGGCAGTCAGAGATCCATGTGATCAAGCTGTTCTGTCTGTGCTTGCCTGGCAGCAGCTTCAAAGGCCGGATACCTGGAAAAGAAATCCGTGGCTCCAGGAAACCGAGACATGGAACTGGGATGTCAGTGACAGCCATGGGGAGCTGCTGAGAAATCTCAGATGGAAAGAGAAAATGCCCGCCATTTTCCTTCATCAAATCGCATAACACAAACTGGAACAAGATGCTGTCTGTTCAGATGATGTGAGTGAGAAGCGCCTGTCATGGAAGACATGAATTGAATGAGATCTTAAAAGATCACTGAAGGGGCAAAGAAAGAGGAGGAAAGAGCTTGAGTCACATCGATGAAGGGAGGGAAGAATGAGCCTGTGTGACATGAAGGCAGAGGTCCAGTTGGTGAGACCATTGGGTGTGAGAAAGGGGATTGGGAAGACCAAAGCAGAAGTTTTGTGGGTGCCTCTAACTCTTGGACCACAGGAGACCCTGACAACCCAAATGTCATTCCTCAATGTGATATTACCAGAAGACCACAAAGAAATCGGAGTTGGGGCCATGTCACATTTACTCCCACTTCCTCAGTAAGCTTATTTGGTTGAGATCAGGGCATACAGAATGTAGACCCTAGATTCATGGGAGAGTGGAACTAATTATGCATTGGGGAGAGAAGAAATTTCTGTGGGAGCTGGTGTTATGGCTTGAGTTGTGTCCGCCCTACAATTCCTATTTAAGGTCCTAATCCCCAGTACCTCAGAATATGGCCTTCCCAGATAGGGTCTTCACAGACGTGATCAAGTGAGGTCAATAGGGTAAGCCTTTTTCCAATATGACTGCATCCACATAAGAAGGGGGAATTTGGTACAAGACATGCACACAGGCAGAATACAATGTGAACATGAAGACGGCCATCGGCTAGCCAGCGAAAAGGGAATAGAACAGATCCTTCCCTCACAGCCCTCAGAAGGAAGCAACCCAGCCAACACCTTGGGTTTGGATTTCATAGTCTCCATAACCATGGGACAATCATTTCCATTGGTCAAATCACCCAGTCTGTAGTATTTTGTGGTAGCAAGCCTGATAAGAGAGTATAGTTGGCCAGTACCATCAGCCTCTTCTTTCCTTCGGGGGCCGGGGGGCGGTCATAGAGAGAGGCCAAGCGTTCTTGAGATGCTGCAAAGCAAGGTGGGCTTCTTCTGGCATAATACCTGGAAATGCCAGTGGTGTTTATGGAAAGGAAACAACGGCCTATAGCTCAGCTGATCCAAGGATTCTTTCATCTTAACAAGCAGGGTTCATTGGCCCATAATAATCGAGCATTTGCTGCATGTTCAGCTGTGAACTGGCCAAACGACCTAGTAGACACACCTCATGACCAATTCTGTGCCTGTCTGCAGAAATTCACCGGGGAGCTAGGCTGAAAGGTAGTGAAAGAAAGCTGTGCTGAAGGCTCTCATTAGTTCTTTGGTGGCTGGTCTCTGTGTGTCTCTAACCACAGTCACTTATGATGATGAGGGTCGAGAAGGATCCAAATCTTGGGCCCCCCCAAATTTGCCTAAAATAGATGTTCCCTCTTTACAATCCAATAAAAATAATAAAATAATAAAATCAAATAAAATAATATAAATATCTATAATAAATATCTATTATATAATAAAATATAATAATAAAATCCAATAAAAATAAATCTTTTTATTGGGTTACTTTTCATTCGAAGAGGACAAACAATTAGGAAGAGAGCAAGATTTCGTATTTCCTTTCTTGTGCTGTAATTCTTTGGGAGTCTCCTTTTTCTTTCTTTTTTTTTCTCCTTTCCTCTTGAGAACATGTAAAAAATACAGGAATGCTGTTTAGGATACAATTATCCTAATAGTGGACCAGTTCACTGGATGTGCCCTTGACGCTTACCATGGGAATGACCTGGCAACGGCATGATAAACTGTAGGAGAAATATTGGAGAGCAGGGAGAGGCAGCCGACACATGAGTGCCAGCTGAACTTGACATGCCCCACACCCTCTTTGGCTTACATATCTCCTGGTCTCAGGTGCAATGGTGTGTTTTCAGTGTCTGCTACTCAGTCAAGTCCCACGGTGCTTGAGATCCTGGTAGGGCTATTGGATGGTCTAACAGAATAACGCACGTGGGAGAAAGTGTTAGACAGGACCCAAAGGCATAGAGACGCATCCAGAGAAGGTAATGAGCTCAACAGTGGTGGGCAGACTTGGATTCATGGCACATTATTCAAATATCTCTTCCTGTGGCCCTCCCAAATCTGTATACCAAAGACCTTTCCACCCACTGGGGAGATGAGCCTGCAAAAGTAGCTTTTCTGAAAGTTAAGACCGCATGGTGCTTAACAGCATGGGCTTTGGAGTCAGGCCAACTCGAGCTACAATCCCGGATCTACCATTTACTAGCTTTGTGAACTTGGACAAGTTTTTTTGTTTTGTTTTGTTTTGTTTTGTTTTTTTAAATTCTTGAGTCTCAGTATTCTCAACTTTCTACCCGAACCTCGAACTTTAACCTCAAGCTTAAAACAGGAGTAAAACCCATCCACAATGAAATGGAAACGTTAATTGTGGCCTATTCACACAATGGAGTATTTTGCAGCTAGGAGAATAAGGAGTCCACAACCACATAGTATACAAGACAATTACCCACCACAGCTGGGCATACATACAGCATGGTTACACACTACAACCACACACGACGCACAACGCAATTACCCGCTACAGCCACACACAAGGATGTGGATGCATCTCACAAGGCCTGAGAGAGAGGAGCCAGATGCAAAAAGTTTCCAATTGTGTAAGGGCCACTTACATACAGATTAAAGCTCAATGAGCTCATTCTGTGTTGTGGGAGGTTGGGACAGTGGTTAGCTTTGAGGGGTAAGAGCAGGTGGGCACAGAAGAGGGCGGGAGATGTTGGGTTTCTTGTCCTGCAAGGTGGTGCGTTCAGTTTGTGAAATGCGCCGAGTTCCATACTTAGAATTTGTGCCATTACCTGCATGCGTGTTACACTTGAATAAAATGTTAATGTAAAAACTTCCAGATCAAAACATGACAAAGCTCACAGAGCTATGAGGATTGAATGGAATAATGAATGGGAAATACCTAGCCAGGGTAAGTGCTCGATACATGTTAGCAATTTATTATTGGTATTATTCCTGTCCTCACCAGGGTGTTGGTGACAAATTTAGTTCTGGTCACACCCAGCTATGCCTGTGACAGCTCCAGAGTTTAGGAGCCTTTAAGGGGCCAATTCTTCATGAGATGCAAACCCATTAGTGTCTCACTCCGGGGCACACATTTCAGTGGGGGAGAAACAGAAGGGAAAAAACAAAAAATCAGCCCCACGTAGACTGATTTGGGATAAGGTCGTTCTCTAAGCACTTTCTTTTAAAGCGCCGATTAAAACAAAACAGAAACCCACCCCCTTCCCTCCCGAGCGTGTAAAAATAACTTGGCAGAAGAGAGTAGGCCTGGCTCTGCTGTTCTTAAACTGGTTTACACTTCTCTAGTTTCCTCCTTAGATAAAAATAGCAGTTTAATCTATTGACAGATAAAAGCCTCTCAAAGTACTAACTCCATTTGGAGCTCTTGCTTTTCATTGTTGATTTTCTATCATACAGATGTTTTTGGCATAATGTATTCTCCAGAATGTCCTCTGTCAGCTCAGTACGGAAGACGAGCAGCAGCCCGATCTTGGAAACAGGGCCTCTCCTACACCAGCTGACATCAGCTCAATTGAGCTTCACCCCACATGAAGATTTTAATAAACAAACCTCGCTGGTCAGCATGTCGCTCTGGCATATTTAAACGTATCACATGCTTTCTGCTCCTTTTCACAGTTCTGCAGCTTTTGCACAAAGCAAGTTCTGGGTTAACAGGGTGGGATGAGCCTGAGCCAAGGGCGGGGGAGAGAGCCTCGATGTGAGAGCCACGGATCTCTCATCTGTAAGGTGAGGACCATAGTGGACCTACTGTATTTGACTCTCATAGGATTAAATGTGGTCACGTTTGCAAAGCACATGGAGCCGAGTTCAGCCAACTCGTAGTGAGCAGGCAGGAAACGGTGGTCATTTAGATCATCCCTGACCCCACTGCCCCCTCTATGTGACAGTCACTTACCCCTCACAAATTAGAGAGGATAACTCATCGTCCAGAGAGAGGTTCATTGGATTCAGAGAGTTTTAGAATGGAAAGAGAGTTCCTAAATTAAGAACGGAGTTTGGGGGGCACCTGGGTGGCTCAGTGGGTTAAGCCGCTGCCTTCGGCTCAGGTCGTGATCTCGGGGTCCTGGGATCGAGTCCCATGTCGGGCTCTCTGCTCAGCAGGGAGCCTGCTTCCCTCTCTCCCTCTCTCTGCCTGCCTCTCTGCCTACTGTGATCTCTCTCTGTCAAATAAATAAATAAACAAAATCTTTAAAAAAAAAAAAAAAAAGAACGGAGTTTGGGAGCTAGTGGTTTCCTTGGCTTGGGCAGCACTGTTTGACGTTCTGTGGTTGGGAGCTGTCCTGTGTGGGTTGTTAGAGGCATCTAACAACCTGACTTCTACCCACCATCGGCCAGTAGCGCACCTTCTTACTCTTGATTGTGACAACGCAAGTATCTTCAGACGTTGCCACATGCCTCCTGGTGGGCAAGAATGTCCCTGGTTCAGGACCCGCTGGGCTAGACCAAGACCCCAACGGTGAGTGCTGGAAACAGGCGCTCATCTGAAGGCACCGTAAAGGAATGGGGCAATCAGTTTAGGGTCTTCTTTACCTCACCTCAGAGCTGAGAAAACAGGTAAGAGGGGAAGTCCGATTCCAGCCCCCGAGGTCCCTTCTGTCCGTCCACCAGCCGGGTACCACTCCCATCAGCAAAGCCTTCCAGGAAGTTTCTGGCTCACAGTGACATGTGAGAGCAGAACAAGAGAAGGGGGAGGGATGCCCGTCCCCAACCTCTATCACCCCTCTGCTCTTAGATCCACTCTTGCAAGACGGGCTTTGTGCCGTTTCATAAAAGTTCCTTCGTTTTGTTATTTTCCTTCATCGGTTTAAACCTGGTGACTATTTAAGCGCATCAGGCTCCCCGAGTTCCACCTTTGTCTTGATTGTGTTAAGTTCATGAGAATTACATTGAAGTGCTTTCATTTTTCCATTTCCCCACTTATTTTTGTAAAACCGTAGGGGCACGGCGTAATAAAAGATTTCAAGTAATTGCAGAAGCATTGCTGTGCAGGGGGAAAAAAAATGGTAACGGTTCCAGAACTCGGCTCTTGGCTGACAGCAGTACCACGCAATCGCTCAAAATGCTCTTTTCTCAGCTGATTTATAAAGATCCGAATTTGGCAGACAAAAGCGGGTTGAGAGGTGTCAGTGTCAAATGTGTGAGTGGTTAGGGGTATGGAGAAGTTTTCGATTAATGAAAGGTGAAAACTGCCAGTAATTGTGACAAGGTGAGATACCCACACTAGGTCACAGCGTGTATTTTATCATCTTAATTAGGTCGTGAGTACTTCAAGGGGGAAGAGAGGACTTTCAAAAAAAAGTCTTCAGGATCCTCTTTAGTATGCATGCAATAAACACTTATTAAATTCTAATTCAAGGCTAAGGGGTGGAGTACAATGACCAGGTCCTTTAATATAAGGATGTTAACTGAGAGGAAGGATTTCTTAAATTTTTACGTCCGGAAGGACTTTGAGTTCGTCCAAGGAGCGTTGTATGTATTGTATATCGATAAAGAAATGCAGATGTCTGTCTGTAGGTGGCTGGAGAGGTAGACAGATAGATCAGCCTATCCCTACATATATCTGTTGTGAAATGTAAATTTTTATTCGTTAATTTTAATTGTTGGAGCTCATTCAGGTCTCAACCAAGTTTCTCCCGGTTGCTGACCACCGAAATCAGCTTGAACTGGCTCAGGCCAGAAAGAAGGTATAAGGAGAATATAGGAATATTACACCAAATCCGAGGCTGCAGGAGGAAGCCAGAGAGGACCCTCTCTGTGTCTCCGATCTTTGTTTTTCGCTGGCATCTGTCCCCTCCTTCTCTGTCCAGAGTGACCCATATCTGTAAAAACGCAGGAAGATGGCCTCCTGATGGCGACCCAGTTTCCTTCTCCTCTACACCCAGCCAGCTCAGTTGGCCGAGCTACCTTCAGCCCAACCTCAGATTCCCAGGAGAGGCAGCGTGGTTGGTCCAGCTTTGGTCAAGGTCTGTCTCTGCTCCCATCAATTATAACTGATCTAATAGGAGGTGGAGAAGAGTCATGCAACACCAGTAGGTCTTTGGGCTCAATTCTGTGAGTGTGGGGTGTGATTTGCCAGAAAAGGATATTCATTTGCTGAAGGCCAACAACCTCAGATGTGTCTATCATGTGTAGATTCATCCTGAATCGTAGTGAAAACTTTCAGCATATGTTGAGCAATATTTTCTAGCTCATCTTTGTGCTTGCTGCCACAAATTAATAGATGTTAATTGTATTTATTGCCTGATCAATTTGAGGGATATGACCAATTATGTAATGAAAGAGTATGAGGTTTCAAACCAAACCCATGAGCTTTGATCATAGCATGATGTGGCCTTTTGGATCGCGAGAGTGTAATTTGTCCTTGAAAATGAAACAAGAGGTATGAGTTTTCACCCAAACTTGGGTGAAATTTATCCTCTCCAGAGGTCAAAATTCCAAGATCAAGGAGTTGGTGGAGCCTGGTGCTTCTGGGAAAGGTTCCAGGGGAGAATCTTTCCTTGTACGCTCTAACTCCTGTGGCCCCAGGCATTCTTTGGCTATACCTGTGACATGACAACTTCTACCTTAATCTCCCCACGGCTTTCTCTTCTTCTTTATGCGTCTCTCCTCTTTGTATCTCATATAAGCACACTTGTCTTTGGATTTAGGGCCCACTTAGATAATCTAGCATGGTCTCATCTCCAGATTCTTAACTTACTTATGTCTGCAAAGACTCTTTCTCCAAATACAGTCATAGTCACAGGTCCAGGACATGGGCATACCTTTATGAAGACCTTCCTTTAATCTGTTACATAATGTGAAAATGGATGGACCCATTGGCCTTTTTACATTTTGGTCTTATTGACTTCATCTTGCTTAGGGCAAGAGGTGGCAGCCACATTGGTGAACCTGAGATTTCAAGCCCCGTCCTGGGGTGAGGTGGGAGGTGGAGGGACACAGTGGGCACAGTCTGCAGCAGCAGGAGCCCCTAGGATGGCCATGGTAGGTTGATGAACAAACAGCACATTACACTGACATTTTCTCAAATGAGATCTGTAAACAGAATTCATCACCTGCATTTCTTTGTTCTTTGGAGGATGGGGTTTCTTGCTTCTTCTGGCAGACTGAATTAGAAATGAGAAATGGGTTAGAACCAACTTTTGTGGGGAACTTACTTGTAAAAGGGAAACCAGTGTCCAGCTGGGGGGTGACCCTGATCTTTAAGAGCTAGATAAGGTCGGTTTACATTGTCCTCTTTTGGCTACAGTGTAAGCTCAGAGAATCTGGGACTTAGCCAGATCAACTCCAACTTCGTAATATTTCTCAGCTGTGTGAGCAGGTGTGTGGTGTTCTCCTTTGTAGTTCTGAGGATATAATTACAATTATGCATATTATTGTTTTTATTGGTCAAGATGTTCCACTCAGGATTTAACATGAGTCATTTAAGTGCAAAGATTGGAATTGCAACATGGTGTTGTCTAAGGGCCACTTATCTGGAATTGAGAAGTTCTATGCTGGGCAGAGTCAGCAAAGCATGAGAATGCCTAGAGAATTTTACAGTTTTAACTTTCTTCAGACAGCTGGTGGATCTCTGCCAATTTTCTTAGAACTGTTCTGGGACATAATTTATTTTTCAAAGAAAATGGCAGAGCCCTGAAGATAAGGGCTGGTTTAGGATGATTATCTATGTTTTACTCATTGAGTCTCCACTAAGAAAAAGTCAGAAGAAAAGTCATTTTATTGTAAAATACTACTTAAGTGTGTTTTTAGAAGTCCAGAGCAAAGGAACCACTCTAGCTAGTGATTATTTCTGAATCACAATATTCCAGCCAATTTGTACATTGTCTATTTGCCTGTCGTTTTTATGTCTGTATTTATCGGCTCTCAAGGATAAGTATTATCCACAATTGGCTTCCTAAATGGTGGAAGGCTTTGCTATAGAAAGAACCTTCTAGAACTACTTGACAAGGTATATTTTTTTATTTCTCTCCACCTGGCGTCCTTATCATCCTGAATAATGTCTCACACCCTCCCTCCCCTCCACCTCCCTTCCCCTGCCCCTTAGGAATTTAGGAGAGGGTTTTTAGATTCTTTGTTTTGAAGCGGAGGACAGCGTTTGCCTGATTTCTCTGTCTGTGAGCCAGGCCATCTCCTATCTGGAGCGCTAAACATGCAAGGTTTCACATGGGAGCTCAGATATGGCCTCGCATAACTCAAGTATTGAAATGCTTAAACAATTCAACAGTGAAAGAGCACGCTTGCTCCTTGGCACCCGGCCAACGTGTCGATTTGTGCACAAATATGTGGAAAGCTTTTCAGGGAGCCATCACTCCTGCCCGTGTGTGAGTCATTTCTGTCTCCGAGCTGCTCTCTGCTCAGACATCAGAAACGTCATGCCCCTAGTGCACTGTTTTTGCCAAACGTCTGCCCTTACTTTTAATATCTAGACAGACGTATCCGCAGTCTAAAGAAAGTTCCTCAGGGAAGAAACCTCCCTTGTCTCCCATGACCCTTCCCTTCCTCCATCCGTTCTCTTTTTCCTGATTTCTGTGGCACAGGAACAAAAAGAGAGCGACACTGTTTGGAATATGGAATTGCCAGGGAAATGGGCCATCAGATTCTTGAGTGAGGGGACTTTTCCAATTCTTTTTTTTTTTTTTTCTCTCTCTCAAGTTGTATTGTAATGACTTATTTGCTTTTCTGCCTGATGGGTCAGACAGAAGAACTTCTCGAGGGCAGGAACCATGCCTTATTCACCGGGTGTGTCTAATACCGAACTAATATCCAACCTCCAGTGCCCAGGCAGCACTCAACGCTTCACGGCTGAATCGTTGAGTCACTCCAAAGTGAAGGTTTCCATTCTGCTGCCGGGGAGCAGGATTTGAGTGGCGCTCCTAGAAGAGGGCGCCGTGGGTTGCATGGTGCTCTCTGGAAAGACAGATCCATATCCGAACCCTGAGACCCTGTGAATGTGACCTGATCTGGGAAAAGGACCTTTCCAGATGTAATTCAGTTAAAGGTTTCAAGATGACATCACCCTGTGTTATCCAGGTAGGCTCTAAACCCCGTGATGAGTGTCCTTAAAGAGACAGAAGAGAACACAGGGGAAGAAAAGGAGGAGGCTGTGTGAAGAGAGAAGGAGAGACTAAAACCGTTTATCCACAAGCCAAGGAAAGCCTGGCGCCACCAGAAACTGGAAGGGGCAAAAGGAAGAATTCTCCTCTAGAGGCTTCAGAGGGAGCATGGCCCCGCCTGTACCTTGATTTTGTAGTTCTGGCCTCTGGAAGGGTGGGCGAGTACATTTCTGTTCTTTCAAGTGCCCAAGATCATGGTAATTTGTCACGGCAGCTCTAGGAAATTAATACAGAGGGTAACCTGCCTTCAAGAAAAGCCATTAAAACCAACGCACAGAGCGTGGCTCAGAGCGCAGCAGGGAAGAGATGGGGGGAGGGCGGGGTGAAGGATTCCTGTGGGTGTGGGTGGAGGCCAGGAACTGAACTGGGCCGATCTTCATTTCCATGGGTCTTGAGGAAGGCAAGGGAGCTCCAATGTAAGCTGAAGAGTTAGACTAGCAGGGGCTTGTCATTTGCTGCGCGTAATTCATTCCCAGGGCCTGCACGGCAGGAGGCGCTGAAACTGACCAGAAGATCACTTCAGGGCTTTGCCCACGAGGGGAGAGTGTGTCCGGGAAAAACACAACGGGAGGCGGGGTGATCCAGGCCTTTGAGAAGTCATCTGTTGCCACTACCAAGGGTTGCAAGAAAAGGACCCCGTCAGGGAAGGTTCTGGCCTTCCAAGTAAGCAATGGTAACAAGCCGCTTGGGGACGTCTGTTTCCTGGGCGGGGTTGGGGGAGAAGAGAGCTACCCAGCTTGTGGTCACCCTGCCTCCCAGGGGCTCAGTCCTCACACACCTGGGCCGGGGGGCGGGGGGCGTGGGCAGAGCCCGCATGGCACTTCAGAGAGCCAAGCATCCTTCCTCAGAGATAGAAGCAGGGGGCGGCAGGGCAATGTCAGAGATGTCCTTGGGACCAGGGCCAGGTCCAAGAGTGCAACCTGGGTTTCTTGCTACTAAAGACAACAGTGGGGCATCTGGATTTTTAGGTAGTGAGGGGTGGGGTGAGTGGGAGATAAGCTGGGCTGACCATCAGGACCCCTGGATTGTTGCTCCAGTCCACCATGCCATAGCTCACTTACTTTTCAGGAGAAACTTAAGGTTGGCTCGGCCACCTTCAAGATCTATGACCCTAAGATTCTATGATTGTTGCTTGGGTATCAAATGAAATGGATTTAGCCTACGGAAGAGTTTTCTTACTCAGGCCCCCCTAAACCAACATGGAATGTTTCTGATAGGTACCCTTCCCACCAAAAATAGAATAGACAAATTGTTTCCAAGCTCTGTTTATTTGTGGTGTAAAAATTTTTTATTCCACTTGTAAAGATAGGTAACATTCATGACAGGAGGGGGCGGCAGGGGGAGACTGCCAGGCTTCTCTTTCAAGAAACAGATTACAAGACAGAGGGAAAGCTTTAAAATGATGGCAGGAGGCCAGGCCAGGTAGCAGTGGAATCCCCCACCCGTCCACCTGGCCTGCCGTGGTGGCCGAGCTCGGGAGAAGCTGGCTGGGAGCCAGGCCTGCCTTGCTCTGGTTGTAACCAGTGTCATTTCTGTGTAGAATTTTCAACAATCACATTAACAAGCCATTTAACAGACGCTATAACCGTTCTGATGTTCGGGTGTCATCAGATTTCTCCTTCTGTGATAGGCACTGAATGAGCACTAAGATTTAATATGACTGGCTTTGACAGGCTGAATCTCCCCATCTTCCTGGCACACCCCTCCAGGCCCTCCATCGCTGCTGAGACCCACTGGAGGGACCCCCGTTATGGGGGACGTTGCCCAATTCCGTGAGGACTGACACACACCCACACTCACATATGCTGACACGTACTCTAATTACGCTCCTGGAGAAACATAAACAAAGACAACCAAATGAGCTTTTGACGGAGTGAGATGAGCATTTCACGTCTCCAGATTCTGGAAGTTTGCATGATGAACCTGAAATAATCATGCTCTATATATTAAGGAGCTGTGAGGAAAGTTTATTTCTCATGTGGACACGTATTTGGGTCAAGGAAATCTATGAAGGGGACAAGAGAGTTTGGACATCGCCCATCCGTCCATCCGTCCATCCGTCCATCCATCCATCCAACTATTTGAAAAGTCCCAGATACTGTGGGTGTCTGGAGATGTGAAATAGCAGTTTCTGCCTTTCCTCTCTCCATCCTCCTACCTTTTCACACACAGTCTCAAAAATCGAGCAGAGGTGCATAGAAATAACTTTAACAATATGAAAAATTCTGCAGTCGAGTAACAACCCGCCTATTAGCAGGGCATAGGAGAGGAAGCACGCCCTGCTTGCAGATGGGCAGGAAGCCTTTTGAAGAGGGTGATGTCTGATCAGAGTCTTCAAGAGTAAAGAGGCGTTTGTCGATCTGGGTATAAATTAACTTGGCTCTCTGTCATTTGTCCCTTTCTGATTCTCACATCCGCTTGTCAAGAGCAAGAGCTGTGTGTCTGGTTTCTTTATATAGCAGGAGCCTGGCCCAGTGCCTGGTATACAGTAACCACTTACCATATTTTAGCTGAATAAGTGAACAAATCTATAAATGGCAGGTACTAAGGTTCTTTAGGTAACACACATTGGCAAGTCAAGGTCAAGATCTGATGTGGGCTTTAGGTGACAGCAGACAGGGTAATGTGGCAAATATACAGGATACACGATGACTAGGGCACCTAGATTTGGTCCCCATGGGGTTTGGTGGAAGGTGACCCCAGATCTAACCTTGGGGACAGAGTATCAAACATCCCTCTATAAGAAATACAAGGCTATCATGAATTCAGCCTTTTGGCTGGAGGTGGATTTCCACTGGGAAACTCTTCCTAAGGGCTGAGCCCTGGAGAAGCTTCTTGGCAGTGCCATCCCCCCTGCCCCCCCCTTCTCTCGGTCCCATGAAATGTGTGGATAACCAGGGACTGACCACGCTGTGACGTGGGTCAGAATGAGGGAAATAGGAGCAAAGACAAGCGATTGTTTCATTCTAAGTTTTTCTTCCTTCTGCATTTTTGCCCATTTAGCGGCAGAGTATGGTCTAATAAGTTGGCAAAGCTTAGCAGGGTCAGCCACATGGTGTTTGCTCACTCAACCTCATTTCATAGCCTACTTGCCAAGGATTGCCCCAAAGAAAAGGAGAGAGAATGAGGAGGGTAACTCTGAACCTTCCCGTCAGCATCAACGTGAGGCTGTCAGATTTGTCTGGGACTTGAATTAGGTGCTTTGAGAGATGATGTGTTGAAACACGAACCCAGGAACCAGAAACCCCCTTCTCTTGGCCAAGCCCTACCTTGACCAGTGAACGACCTTGAGTGGTTATTTAAATGCTCTAGGATACAGTTTCCCCTTCTGTGTCCAAAATCCAGCACTCGAAATCATTACTCATTTTTATTTATTAGGCACTCGGTATATGTACTCAATATCTTTGGGAAGCAAATATGATTTTATAAGTAAGAATACAGAATACTGTCTTTGAAAAGACCTGGATCTGTGAATATTTTCACAGACTGAACATTATTTCAACCATTCCCACATTTAGTAGGCTTTCCAGTGTGTGCTGTTTCTAAAGGGGCAGAGACATTAAATGCTGATATTCTGTAGCTAATATGGAAACATTTATTGCAGTCAGGGGCCTGCCTTTCCCACAAACAAAAGAGCCAGGAAGCTAGGTGTCTGGTTTCAGAAATGCAGAGGTGAGGACTGCTTTCATCAGCCCATACCTTTCATTATACAGTTGAGTTGAGAATTAAAACGCAAACATACACTTACAATGTAGCTAAATAAATCCTGATTATTCTAATTCATACTATAGTGTAAATGACTGACACCAAGCCCCAACCTTGAAGTGTTTTAAGAATAGTAAGGAGGGAAAAAAAAAAAAAAAAAGAAAAGAATAGTAAGGAGAAAAAAAAAAGAATAGTATGGAGAAAAAAAAAGAATAGTATGGAGAAAAAAAAACACAAAACAAAACAGGGAAAGTGATGGGAACTGTAAGAGTGGTAAGGGCATGGGATGAGGGATAAGAATACAGAAAGGAGAGGATGGAGCTTTCAAAGATAAATTCTCCTTTACTGACTACTTTTTCACGAAGTTCAGACAGAAACCAGTGGTTTAAGATCCAATTTCAGGGAATGTCATAGCCTCCTTGTTTTATGACCCAGGCTAATTTTCAAGACCAGAACACCCCTTCTGCAAAAATCAGATAAAGCTGCCAAAGCAAACCTCAGGATCTTGAGGGATGTTATAAACCTAAAATAATTTTCTTTCTTTCTTTTTTTTTTTTTTAATATCAGGCAGTTTTTTTTCTTGAATATAAAACCTTCACTGTAGAATATCTGGATATCCCCACAATGCATAAAGGAAAACAAAATCTGTCCTTAATTCCACCATTGTTAGCATCATGGTACCTTTCTTTCTTCTTCTTCTTCTTCTTCTTCTTCTTCTTCTTCTTCTTCTTCTTCTTCTTCTTTTAAAGCTTGAAGGGGGATTTCAGGACTGGCCGTTTAGCTTGAGGAGACTGCAAAGCTACCACCAAAGCAAAAACAAAAGTGGGGTCTGGACATGCCCCGTATACAGAAGTTGGGGAAAGAATGAAAGCACCCAGCCTGTGGGTTCAGTGAGGTGTGTGTGTATCAGGCAGAGAGGGCTTGGCACGTTTACTGATCAGCTCTTTTCCTCCTGGATCCTCTATTCCTGGGAAGCAGGTTACCCAAAAGGTTCATTGGAGCTGACTTTTAAATGAGGTGGAGACAGTCATTCCTGTCAGAAAAACTGTGCGTGTGCGGCATTGGTGGGCATGAGAGAGAGAGAGAGAGAGAGAGTGTGTGTGTGTGTTCTTGCACCTGGGTAAAGCTGAAGGAACCAGTTTAGGAGTGCAGAGGGTTGAGAAGAGACTTTTTATCTGTTCGCACTCCTGTTGCCATCTTTAACTTGCAAGCAAAGCCTTTCTTCAAAAAGGAAGGTGGTGCATGAAAAATCCAGAACCTGGGGAGGGGACAGTTTTTCCACACTACATGCTCAGCTGCAGAGAAGTCAGAGGATGTTTGGCTGTGCCCACCAGGCTCCAGATGAGGCTCTGTTCCCCTGTCCCCTGGTGGTTTTAGAAAGGGGCAGACGGTGATAGCAAATATCCCTGGCCGACACGGAGACCTGGGGCCGCGCTGACCACAGGAATCGAGGTCCCCGGGACTCGGAGACCGCTCACAAAGCAGCCATTTATGGAGTGGTTGGCTTTGCATTAATTAATTCCCCAGCCATTCACCAACAGTAACAATTCTTTCAATTAGAGTCCAGGCCCGGGAAAGCCCTGGTGTTTATTGGAAGTGACATCTGCATGGCAAAGTGTGACTGTGTTAATACGGAAGCACACAAAGGGACCCCCAGCGCCTCTCCAGCCTGGCGCCTTCCTTCCCGTGTGGCTTTGGAGGAAGAAAGGGCTCTTGTAGGAGTGCTCAGTTTGTGATTTTCCTTTTTAGCTGTCAGCTGGTCAGCTGATGCTTTGTCCCCCGCTCCTCCTCCGGGGAACGGGTTGGTTCTGATGGGTGACTCCTGTCCGGTGTCCACGGGGTAGCACGGGGGTCTGGAGCAGCCCCGGGGCCTGGCAGGCTAGGAGAGCAGAGCTCCGTGGGAGAGGCCCGACAGAGCTTCAAATTCTCTCATCAGAAACATCAGAACTGAGGGGTCAACAAGAGACCAGGAGCTCCAAGGGGCTTAGTATCATGAAAGCTGGAAGGGTGTGGAGACAGATAGCAAGTGTGGCAATGGTGAGTGCCCCTAGGCAGGGAACACGTGTATCCTTGAAGGGTGGTTCTGTATCAGGAGCATTGCAGGCTCGAAATAAACGTTTGAGGGCCCCACTGACTGATGGGTTAATGAGATACTTGCCTCTTTGTCCTTCAGCATCTTTCACTGCCTCAGTCTGGCCAGTTATCTACTCCCTCTCATTTTCAGTTCTTTCAAGTATGCGCCGCTGCGGGTCAGGGCGAAGGTGGGCATCCCTCATGGAACCTTCCAGAGTGGCAGAAGCCTGGGCTAGTGTCAGCCACATGACCCCAGGATAGGGTTTGCTACTGATTTATACATCTTAGTGGATGTACACCAGTTGATACTGGTTTTTTTTTGTTTTTGTTTTTATTTCTGCGTGCCCTTTCAGTAAGCCGAGTTTTGAGACGTTTTGCCTTTTCGGGATCTACATTATGCCAGATACCAAGAGGCTTTAAGAAAGAGGTGCTCCTAACTACTGGAGAAGAAGATGAAACATAAACACTTTCACAGTAACCTTAACGCGGGATGAAGACGGGACAGGAGCAGACGGGGACACACATGGAAAGGTCACTGGGATTCCTGGGAAACTGGGAAAGAGGGTTGCAGCTGCCCCATCAGGCAGTACAGGCTTCCTTGGGCATTTGCCAGGACTCTTGCAAGATGTGTGTGTGGGTTTTATAATGCAGAGGGAGGGCATCCATGTCAAAGCAAACAGGAGACTCTCTCAGGGGGCATATTCAGGGAAGAGTAGAGAGTCTGCTTTGTGAAGAAGAATAGATTGGAACTGGAGAAGGAGGTGGAGACCTTGTCCTCCAGGGGAGAAGCCTGTGGTGACTCGGGGAAATACGGAACTACTGGTGGGTTTTTATTCTGGGGGAGGAGGGAGTAGGGTCGGGACTAAGGCAAAGCAGCTGAGAAGCAGGTAGGATGCACAGGCAAGAAGGGGCTCACTCTCAGGGGTGGGCCCTGTCCTTATAAGGTCTGAGAGTGACCCTTGTCACTGTGCTTCTGGCCTGGCCAGGGAGATGAGGGAGGGGACGGGTAACTGTGTCATGACATTAAAGACATAGCTCTGAAAGCCCTTTTTAAGATAAATTGGAAAAAGTGGGCCTGGGAGGCGAGATTGGGCACTTCCTATAAATAAGCATTAAATCACAGGAGCCTGGGTGACACAGCTGGTTGAGTGTCCGTCTCTTGGTTTCAGCTTAGATCATGATCTCAAGGTCGTGGGATCGAGGTCCGCATCTACTCCGTGATCAACGGGGTATCTGCTGGAGAGTCTCTCCCTCTCCCGCTGCCCCTCCCCCCTGCTCTCTCTCAAATAAACAAGTACATCTAAAAAAAAAAAAAAAAAAAAAAAAGTAAATCAGACAGAGAAGACAGACCATGGAAGTGGGGAGCCCTGGAAGGCAGCCTTTCAAAGAGGGAATTCAGACTAGCCGTGGAAAGTACTGTATGAAAATCACCACTCCCGTAATAATTAGCAGTCAGGGAATGGTTGCCGGGGGGCAGGAACAGTTCCACATGCTTTGCGTGCATGAATCAATTCAAGGATGGTAGGAGAAACCCCCGCCGGAGCCCAGGGAGCTGAGTTCTAGTCTAGCTTTGCTCTAACCGTAGTGGGAGACTTTGACTCAACTCTTCTCCCAGTAAAAGGGTGAATTACATGCCAAAGGTCCGCTGGCATTCTGAAATCCCCCGACATACATTTATAACAGCTCACCCAAAGAGAGAACCCCAGCTTGGGGACCCAAAATAGGACCAGTCAAGATCTCTCAGATCAGGTGCCTGGTGAGGTAAGTCCCTCTGTCCCGACTCTTGTCTTTCACTGGTTCATGTGCAGCCAACCCCCAGCATTTCTAGGTGACAGCTCCCCCCAGTACCAAGACTCCCTTGGGGTCCCTCCTTCTGCCTTTATCCAGCACCAGAGGACTGGCCCACATTTCCACACGCCCCCCCCCCCATCACTGTTGTGTTATTAACAAAACTCCCCAAGCCCTCGCAAAGCCCCAACAGCAGAACTGTCCCATGAGAGAAACTGCGGACTTAATAAGCTTCCCCCTAAGCAGCCCCAAATCCCTCCCAGTGATCAGGGGGTGGGGAGAAGCAGCTATACACAGGACGGAGTCTTGTGGTGGGGGAGGGGCAGGAGGGGAGAGAGAAAAAGAATAAAGAAAGTCCCTGAGATCCCAGACCTCAGGGACCAAATTAAAAAGCAGCACCACTTATTCAAAATCAGATGAATGTCAGTGGGATGTTTGTCAAACAAACTTGTCATTATTTGTCACAATTTGAGGAAGTATCCGTCAGTAGTCACACTTGTGCCTGTAACAGAGTAATTCACAACTGCCAGTCTACAGTTTTAAGTCATGCCGGGGCCAAGGTTCGGTGTTATAAACAGCTTTATTTATAATGATTGTGTGGCTATAAATAGTTTGGTTCGCTGGGTGTAGCAGAACGGCTGGGCGAAGTTCTGCCAGAGCCGGAGCCAGGAGGAAAGCAACAGCAGGGAAGGGAACCCTGTTTTTCCCTCTTCTTGGAGGACCCACTCTGTGAGCACTGGCCGGGCCTCCTCTTCCTCGCTGTCCCTTTTGGAACGAGGAGTGGCTGCGCACCTGGGTTCCCAGGAGATGGTAGAACTTACTCACTTAATTAATTAACATCTGCCCCAGGATCTCCCATGTCGGGCACCGTCTCCTTTGTACCTATTCACGGACAATGAGCTAATTACGGGCTCCTCCAAGCACTGGAGGGTGTAGGGAGACATCCTGTTATTCTCCAGAACAGGCGAAGCTCTAAAGGTTTGTTTATAGCTTCCGTGTTAATTTGACCGACAGCAATAGTCTCTTCTAAAAATAAGCAGTTGTCAGAAATTTAGAAATTTACTAGTTTCTGGCGTCAGCAGAACCTTGTCTAGGGAGAAGGGAGGTGGGGTGGGGAGCAGAAGAGAGGAAGGGGGATGTGTATACATAAATTTTACATGTAAAATACATAGGTATGTCAGCTTAAAAAACTGATCATTATAGTGTTTGGCACAGGGGCAGTGTTCTTCCAACGGGGGAGGAACAGCCTTCCCGGGCCGCCCTCCGAAACGCTAATGTGTTTGTCATATGGAAATTTCTGCTTCTGTCCATACCCGCACCCCACTCCACCCCCAAAAGCCTTTACGTTCCATTTTAATACCGTTAGGCTGAATCTTATTTTCTTACTTTTTTTTTTTTTAAAGAAAAGGTGTGGCTATGAAAAAAATTTATTGGATCTTAATTTGCAAAATTAGTTCTGGTTCATTTTATTGCCGTAATTTAATACCCATAATGATTTTCTGACACATATGTTTTAGCAGCAAGATCTACTTCCTATCCATTTTTCATTTCCATACAGCTGAAGTCTATTAGGTAGGACGGCGCAAATCAGAGCGGGGAGCACCCCGCAAGAAATTGACATCATGCTGTCATCCTCTCAGACACGCGCCGTGCCCCGAGAAGTGCGCAGGGCGACGCATGCAGAGACGTGGGGCAGACGGAGCGAGGAAAGCAATCCTTCCTGAGAAAGGCATTCCTTTTTTTCCCCTGCTGTATCATCATTCACATCTTCATTCTCGTCATCATTATTACAATTCTTTGTCCAAGAGTGCTGTGAGATGCAGGCTTTTTTAAACCTGCCTGACTCTAGCTGGAGCCTCACGAAGCCGGCGGTTACACCCGGGAGGGGCAGGTCGTGGGTGCAGAAGGATCTAAGGTCATGGGACCCAGAGGCGGTGCTTCTCATCCTGACCCGGGTCTTGGGGAAGGCATCCTGGAGGAGGTGGTCCCCGAGTTGATTCTTACAGGTGGTTTCTTAGGGTGGTGGCCCCGTCTTTTTGTGTCTGTGTAGACACCTGCTGACATAGTGGGCGCTTGGTAAAGATTTGCAGGAAGAACAAGTGAAGGTTCACTCTTTTGCGACTTGATTGCCTCGGGGAGAACACTTGGGTTATGCGTTTGCCATACATAAACAAATACACACAGGAATTAAAATGGTGAAAAATGAAACAGGAAATCGACAAGAGATTTCTGGAGTGTGTGCATTGGAGTGAGACAAGGACCCTCTTCTGACTGCTGGCCTGGCGTGCCTCATCAAAATGATAGACTTCTTATGGTAAGGATGTCCAAGGCCAAGGTGTAGGAAATAAGAGGGAGCAGTGCACATGTTGAGCTGAATTGATTTCAATGGCCTCGCCAGCGTGTCCTGAATTCCCTGTTTATTTTGGGAAGTGACTTCACCATGCATGGGGCTAAGACTTCATCCGCCATGGGCTCCGGTTCTATAGTCACAAAAGAGGTGGATTAAGCCAAAGAAGAGAGGACCAGTACAAAGAGATAGAGCGTCTATCAGATTTCTCCCTCATTCTCTTTCCCCCTTCTCTACAACTGTTTCTGGTTATATTTATCTCTATGATTATTTTCAGCATTTTATTTTATTTCATTTTTGTTTTTAGCATTTTAAAAAGAGAGACCCCCAGTTTTATTTTGGAATAGAAAAGACCAGTGTTTTTCTGTGTTGCTCATTGGGTGAAGGTGCGGGGCGGAGATGGGCGGACTTAATATGCTCATTATCAAGCCTGTGGCTTCAGAGAAAAGTCTTGGGACTGGAAATGTGTTCGGCCTATCTGTATTAGCTCCCCTCCCAGCAATATAATGATCATATATCCTAGATCGAGATGTTCCCATTCAAAGGAGAAAGATGAGCACATTAAGTTTTGCAATACAGTTTGTGACTCTGATAGAGAGTTTATCCCTAATATCCTTGTTTATTTCGATTTCTAAGAACTTTCTCTAACACCAAGTACTCGTTGAGAAGGAGGTGGTATAAATGTATTAGTTCAGGCTCTTTGGCTACTCATTCTAAGAGCTGTGAGTGTTTGGGGAGTCGGGACACCATTACTCTGCTCCATGTCTCTCCTTTGATTCAGTGACTGGCTCAAAGCCATTTGCCTTCTTAGAGACAGAGCTGGGATGGAATGTCTCTCACCTTCCAGAAACAAAAACTAAAGTTTGTTGGAAATAGGTAAACACTCCCGTGATAAAGGCGGTTAAGGGTGAGGGTTCTGGAGTCAGACGGGCATAAGGGTGAATCCTGGCTCTTCCCTCTTCATCAGGCAGTGGTATGCTGCTTGGATTCTTTGGATCTGAGCTTTCTCCTTCATATTGTGGAGACGATGATGACAGCACAAGAGAGGAGGTGGGAGATTCACATGAGAAGATGCAGGTCAGACACTTTGCTGGGGTTCCCAGCACATGGAGCATATCCAGCCTAGAACAGAAGCAACAAAGAAAACAACAAAGAAGACATAAACAACCCAGATTGGGTTCCCTGTTTTTTTGGCCCGCCACAGAGTTGTTACTGGCAAAGGATCTTGTTCCCGAATGTCCTTTTGCTTGTGCTCCTCTTCCTGGGGGAGAAGGTACCTGCTTATTTCCTTGGAGAGAGAAACCCAGGAGCCCTGTTCACCCCCTATCAGGCTTTGAGCCTCTGGAGACAGAGGTAGTAGATGGGTGCCTAGGGATGGGGACGGTGAGGGGAGGACCCCAGGTGAGCAGTCCCATCCCCACGAGGAAGAGAAGCCTGGCAGGTTTAGCTGGCCCAGGGGAAGCCCAAAGAAGGAATGCCAATGAGGGTCTGGGACAGCGGGCCCTGCTCTGAAACCCAGCCTGTCCCTGCAGGAGGTAGTAACTCAAGGTGGGAGTGATCTCCACCGGTGGGAACCCTGCCCTTGACACAGGTCAGTGGCTTTGACGAACTGAAAAAACTTTGGGAGGAAATTACAGAAGACTCTGGTAAGTCAAGTTGATGAGGGCTTAGAACATGATTTTCCTCGCACACTGGGAAATAACTATTTGCACACAAAATTATCCCATTTAATCCCCCAATAACCTTGTGAAGTTTTTATGGTACTTTACAGATTAGGAGAAGGGAGGCCCGGAGAGATTTAAATCACACACTCAAAAGTCACGGGCATCAAATGGAAGCCGAGGTTGAAACCAAATCTCATTGATTTCAAAGTCTGTTCCTTCCATGTCTGCTGTTCCAGCTAAAGTTTACCTGAATACATTTTCCATGACACTTTGTCAGGTAGGGAAAGGCCACCGAAGGGGCTGCTGGGCAGCAGAGATAGAGCTGCTCACTGATGACGGGTTATGACTTCCTGCGTGTGAGCGTCTGGGTAAGTGAGCAGATTCTGAATTCAGGTTGCATACATTCCTATCCTGCCTGTTGCACTTACTGGCTTTGAGGACTTGGGCAAGGGAATAAAATTCTCTGTGCCTCCGTTTCCTTATCTGCAAAGTA
Organism: Mustela lutreola; assembly: GCF_030435805.1. Classification (NCBI taxonomy): domain Eukaryota; kingdom Metazoa; phylum Chordata; class Mammalia; order Carnivora; family Mustelidae; genus Mustela; species Mustela lutreola. Next base: position 146,089,191 of record NC_081295.1, on the reverse strand, counting down.
GAGTGTATTAGGGTTCTTCAGAGAAACAGAACAGATAGCATGTGCATGTATGTGTACATACATACATACACACACACAAACACACATAATCCTATCTGTACATACGTAAATAAACACACTTAATCCTATCTGTATGTATGTGAATAGAGAGATTTATTTTAAGGAATTGGCTCAAGCAATTGTAGAGGCTGACAACTCTGAAGTCGACAGGGCTGGCCAACAAGTTGGAGATGCAGGGAAAAGCTAATGTTGCAGATGGAATTTGAAGACAGTCTGGAGGCAGAAAGCCCTTTACCTTAGGGGACCTCAGTCTTTTATCTCTTCAGACCTTCAACTGATTAGATGAGGCCCACCCACATTTAAAGCGTCATTTGCTCTACCTATCGTCTACTGATTTAAGTGCTAATCTCATCTAAAACGTACCTTCGTAGAGTGGTGTTTGACCCCAATACCAGCTAGAGTGGTATTTGACCAAGGGTACTGTGACCTAGCTGAGTTGGTGTATGGCATTAGCTATCACATGGCGCTGATAAGGTCTGCCTCCTGAGGTTGATATGAGGCATAAATGAGCTACTTGATGTCAAGAGCTCAGAACGTGCCCGGTGCAGCTAAGTTCTGGCTACGTGTTCCCTATTGTTCCTCCCCAGCAGCGGACACACTGTCTCTTGCTTCGGCTCAGATATGTCAGTTCCATCACGGGGCCGACCCTCCTGCCGACGGCAGGTTCTGCTTCTCTCCTGTTCGCCTCTTGCAGCTGCAGTAAAGTCTGCGCGCCTCCTGTGCGGCCACCGCGTCTGGGAGGAGATTTATGTTTCCTGTTTCCCGGGATAAATTAGGATACTGGGCAATGCCTTCCCCAGACGGCCTCGGGAAGGGACAGAGAAGGGAGACACGGCGGGGAAGGGGCAGCTGAGGACAGCCAGCCGCCTGAAATCGCAAGGCAAGAATTCCGCCCAGAGGATCTCTGTTGTTGTTTATACTCGTGTCAGGAAGCAAACACATTGCTCTTTAATTTTCCTTGGCAGGGTCTGCGGTGAAGGGTGGCTGCCAGCCTGTCTGCTGGGCCCCAGTGGTGTTTCCACCTCCCCCAGCCTCAGGTGGATGCCCCCCACCCCAGCCAGGGCCTTGCCTGGAAACATGCACCGGCCACAGCCCCTGCCTCCTGACCCCCTCTCCGTTCCAACCTGAGCTCTATCTCTGCTGCCCAGCAGCCCCTTCGGTGGCCTTTCCCTACCTGACAAAGGGAGATACCTTTGATAGTCTGGTACGGAATACACGCTCCATTTGGAAACAGGAGAATTTTCATTTTGCTTTGGTTTATGAGGTGGGGGGATTAAAACTGGGACGAATGCAAAAGATCCTAGAGGACAATGGGGGAAGGAAAGCTCGGGGAGGAAGTGGCGGAAAGGGGGGGTGCAGGGGGGCAGGACCGGTGAAAGAATCAACTGAGCTTTCATCTTGGAGTCTGATCCGTTTCTGAACCCTGATGGGAAAGGTCATGAATTTTAAAATGTGTCTCTCCAGCCGACAGCTCCAGTCATAAAACCAACACTCTCTGAAGCCCTAGACAGCGGGCGGCGGGAGACCTGAGACGGAGGGGCCCGCCGCCGCCGCTGGGCAGGGGAGCGCCTGTCGGAGGCAACGATTAGGCGGGCTTTGAACATGCTGTCCTGGGCAGGCTTCTGAGGTCAAGGCCTCCTTCCTGCCAGTGTGGGGACATCTCCAGCATGCCTGGCACTAACACCGAACTTTCCAAGCAGGCCTCTTGAGGCCCTGCGGGTTGCTTGTGTCTCCAAGTCACAGGGCCACCTGCCACAGTCCTTGTGCACCTGTGAGCCCACCGGGGTGGAAGGTGCATGGGGTGGGGTGCCGGTGCGGGGAGGGAGGAAGGGGCTGTGTGAGAGCTGCTGCAGGAGGGGAAGCTGAGGTCCTCCAAGTCTCGGAGGAGGGTGAGAGTCAGCAGATTGCAGGTCGGGTCATTGCACGCGGCTACCTGGCTTTGGGAGGGATTGGGAAGGTGGCTGCTATCTTTCCTGGGCTGGGATAGGTGGCGTGACCTTTGTCCTGGCGCCCTGGCCCATGGTCAGTGTATGTGCCTTGAGGAAAGGCGTAGGCTCTTGAAAAATGGAGTGTTGTTGTTTCTTAAATAGATGTAAGGCTTATTTCATGCACCCCTGAATCCCCCCCAAGAACCCTGAAAAAGCAGCCTCTTTGCAGATTTAGGGCCAGGAACATTGAGTTTTCTTGTACCCGAAACAAGGTTGCAGATATTTCTGGAACCATAAAGTGGCCAAGAGCCATACCCTGACAGCTTCCAAGAAAGTGGCTCCTCGGCTAGATGGCTGAGCCCTGGAATGGAGTCTTGTGGCCCTGGGAACAGGGACGAGGTACAAGCCAGTCTTGTAGAGTTGGGGGTGGGGGTGGAGCTCTGGGAGCCCCACGAGAGCCCCCACTTCTCTCTGTTCCTTGTCCTGCCTGGTCCCATCTTTCTATCCCTTGGAAATCAGGAAGCACCTCCTCGGGAGTGGAGGGGAACCAATCACTCAGTTTGGGGGAGACTCTTTTCAGAGGGTGTGCTGGACAAAGCAGCCTCCTTCCCATTTAAGAAAAAGATGTTTTCATTGAGAAAAAAGATCCGTAAGGTAAAATTTACTATCCTAGCCATTTTTCAAAGTATATAGTTCAGTGGCATTAAGTACACTGACAACGTTGTACAACCAGAAGCACTACCTATTTCCAGAACTTTTTTATCTGGCAAAGCTGAAACCCTGTACTCATTAAACAATGACTTCTCTTCCCCCAACTCCCAGCCCCTGGCGACCACTATTCTATTTACCGTCTCTATGAATTTGCCTGTTCTAGGTACCCCTGTGCAATGGAATTGTAATAGAATCCTACAGTATTTCCCTCATTTTTGGCAAAGATTGTTTTGGGAACCACAGTTGTGTGAGGACTCCTCAAAGAGGAGCAGCAAATCACAGGGTGAAAGCCTGCACATGGCCGCGTTGGAGATGGGTTCCTCAGAAACAGGTGGCAACCTGCAGGGGACAGATAGAAAAGGGAGCCTGCCTCGGACCCCCTGAGCCTGGAGAAGGTCGTGCTCTGTTGGAGTGGCCTGGAGAGAAGACCGTAGCAACAGAGAGAGGCCTTGACTTTCTTAAATCACTGTGCTTCCCGTGTTCTGATTTCACTGACCAGGAGGAACTTTCTGGAAATCAACCTCTCCACCAAAGCCTGCCTGCAGGAGAGCAAACAAGGTGGCACCGATTTCTCCTTGCTTGGCACTTGATGCTTGTCTTGGCAACAGAGAGGAGTGGTCAGAACAGGAACACAGGAGTCCTTTGTGAATTGGAAAACCAGCTCTTCCATTGACAAGATGTAAAGACCTGGAACAAGTTCCTGTACTCAGATGGTTCTGTATCCACTTGTGAAAACCGGAGATGAGAAGAATCTCTGTCTCTTAGGGTTAGTGTGAGGAATAAGGGAAATACTACGCCACACAGAAAAGCGCTCTGCCCAATGCCTGACCCGCAGGAAGTACTCAGCAGTAACAGTAATCGTAAGAATAATTCGTTCTGATGTTGCCTATCAGTCTCTTGTAAGTTTCGTTAGCAAGACTCGTTATCTCGGAATCCGAACGACTTCAAAATGAGTTTGGGGAATGCGAGCCCCAGGCCCAGGCATTCCTGAGAATTGCTGGGATGAACAACATCTTGTGACTCTTGGGAAATCAGCAGTTTCTCTCCCTCGTGTCATCTCGAGCACACCATTCATTTCCCTTGTAAGCATCAGTAGGAAATAAAGATTTCGAGGGTGGGAGCTCATCTGTGTGGGAGAAATATGAACCCACAATCTTATTTTAGTTGGTCATACCGCAAGGACTGCCCAGGGACAGATGGGCGACCTGCTGAAAAAGTGGACAGAACAATGAACGTTGCCCCCAGACAGCCAAGTTCACCTGCGGTGGGATCCACAGCGGAGGGGTGGGGCGGGTCTGGTGGAGCCCTGTTGTTGGAGGGCACAGGTCGGTCCAGGACATATTTCCTGGCTGTCTTCAGGGGCTCTGCTGAAGGTGGTGCCAATGGCTGTTAAGGCTGCTGGGGGGGGGTGTGTGTCCTGGCAGGGGTCCTTATGGTTTGAGGAGCCTGCTTCCTGGGGGATATGTGAGGCAGGGACTCAGATGCAATCCTCAGGGGGCAGCCTCCTTGCAGAATCAGGGCCATTACCTTCTTGACTCTTGGCCTCTGGCCCTCAGGTCCTATTTGCCCAAGCCCTGAGGTGAATTCTTCCTCAAAAGCCTCTTGGTCGATTTTTGCCACCTTGTCTCAGGTTACCCAAAGATTTTTCGTAGCAGCGGATCTTGAACCCAAAGTGCCGTGGTCTCCATCTCTCCCCGATCTGGTGCACCAACCCCTCCTGCCCGCGCTGGCTCAGCCCCGAGGCCCCATTTAGCAACGGGTGTGTCAGGGTGGGTGGGAGCGTCCATCTGCCCACAGATCCCAGTTGGGTGGATTAATTAATGATTATAGAGTACTTTGAAGGTTGGAGGGCTAATTATTTAGCCAGTTTCCTCCCTTCCCCCAAGTCCCCTTGACGGCCTTTTGTCTCTTTCCCTCATGGGGCATCCTTTGAAGTGAATAAGAGAGGATGAACAGGGGTCAGTTCATAGAGCTGGCCATTCCAGATGGCCGGACCAGAGAGCCCGTCTGGACGCTGCATCCCTGCCGGAACTGAGATTTTTCTCGAGACTGGCAGCACCGTGTAGCTTCCTTTACGTCAGAGCCGGCCAAGGTTCCAGAAGACCGTGAGTTCCCAGGCTCCCAACTGTTGGTGGGCATGGCCGACACCAGGGTTGCAGCTGCTGAGGAGGAGCCTGGTGTCCTTGTGTGTCCACGTTTGCTCCGGTTTCAACGAGAAATCCCTTACCTATTCATTCATTCTCCCTCTCCCTCTTGATACTCTCTTCCCTGAGCATGGCACCCTCGGAAGAACCTGGTAGGTTCCCAGAAAGGGGTTAGTACCAGGTGGGGGAGAACCAGTTCTGAGCTGTCCTGCGGGGGTGGTGAATTCAGGCTGCCTCACCCAGGGAGACATCCTATTGGTTCTCTGCCCTCGCCCTCCCCCCAACACATCATGGTTTTGAAATAAGGTATATTTTTCTTATATTTTAAAACCTCAAATTGCATGTCCATTTTTAGGTGGGGGAAACCCAAGGATGAAATAAATATTGTAGGTAGTGGATTACACTTATATACCCCCTGCCTGAGCCCAAGATTAGGTCTTTGGTGCACCTGTGTGCCTACCACGGGCAGAGAAGTTTGGGGCTAAAAAATCCCGAGTTCATGTAAGGCATGCATCCGTTCATCTACATTCACCACGTGTACTGAGAGGCTACCGTGGTTGTAGACATGGTAGAGATACAAAAAGAAGGTAATACTTAGTTCCGAAGGCAGGATGAGTCTAGGAGGGAGAAAAGTGGGAAAATATATAAATATGGCAAATGATACTTTCAGAGATTGTTTTGTATTTTGCTCTATTTTCATGTTCCCTCAGGTCAACAGGTAGATTGGCTCTTTGCCTGTCCTTGCCTCGGGATATTTCGAGGGCAGAAAACAGAAGCTGCTCGAAGTCAAAGGCTTTTGTAAAACTCCCGAGCTCTTTGAAGAAAGGATGCCTGGGTCCCAGGGGTGGACGGGAGAGAGGAGGCCTTTGAGGGCCTCAGGAGGAGAGAGAGAGATGACTATAAGGGCCAGAGGCGGGATGAGAGAGGGTTTTGAGCATGATGAAAGGGCAGGAGACAGAGAGGCCAGGAAATGTGGAAAGATCACAAAGATGTGGGCGTTGCAGACCTGGAGGGAGGTGAGGCCTGGGGGGGGGGCCCAGCTCACCCCGAATTCCCCAAATGAGACCCCGAGGCAGAGGAGCCACTGGCCCTGGATGTCCATGTGGACTAGGGCAATGGAGGACTCTGGGCATGAGGCAAAGCTGAGCAGTGAGTGGAGGGGGTCCCCAGTGCTCCGGTGATGGAGGAGGTCTGATCACTGTCCAACCCACCCCCTGGAGCAGGTGACCCTGATAAGAACCGTGCTGGAATTTCTGTCACCCCAGAGGGACAGGGGCTCACCGAGGGACTGAGATGGCTTAAAATAAAAATATTCTGCACACAATGGAGTCATAGACTCTGACACTATACCCATGACACAATAAAAAGTGAGGGATGGAGATAACTTAGAGAAGTCAAATTCACAGAGACAGAAAGTAGAATGGTGGTTGCCAGGCACTGGGGCAAAGGGGACAGGAGAGTTGCTGTTTAATGGGTGCAGACTTTCTATTTTGTAAGGTGAAAAGTTCTGGAGATGGCTTGCACAACAATGTGATGTGTTTGACACTGTAAAACTGTATACTAAAATTAATTAATATGGAGGTATCATCTCGCACCTGTTAGGACAGCTGTTATCAAAAAACGATGAGGTAACAAGTGTTGGCAAGAGCATGGGGAAAAAGGGAATCCTTACACACTGTTGGTGGGACCATTAAGGAAAACAATTTGGAAGTTCCTCCAAAAAACTAAAAATAGAACTACCCTATGACCGAGCAGTGTCTCTTCTGCGTCTATACCCAAAAGATATGAAACCAACACCTTGAACCCACGTTCACTGCAACGTTATTCACAGTAGCCAAGACACGGAAGCAACCCAAGTGTCCGTTGATGGATGAATAGATGACGTAGACACGGTATGAGTATAGGCATATATATAGTAGAATATTTTTCAGCCTTAAAAAAGGAAATTGCAACAACACGGGTGAACTTGGAGAACATTATGCTCTGTGAAAGAAGCCAGACGCATAAAGAAAAAAGCTATATGATCTCACTTACACGTGGCATCTGGAAATGTCAGACTCATGGAAGCAGGGAATAGAATTGTGTTTACTCGGAATGGTGGGGGGGGCGTGGGAAATGGGGAGATGTGACCAAAATGTACAAATTTGGGTTGTAGGATGAATAACTCTAGAACTCTAATGTACAGAGTGATGATGATTATTACTGTTTTGAATACTGGATATTTGCTAAGAGAGAAGATTTCGGGTGCATTTATCACACACACACAGAAAAGGTAACGAAGTAAGGGACTGGTTATGTAATTAGCTTGACTGTAGTCATCATTTCACTCTGTATATCCAATCACCACATTGTACGCCGCAAATATAGACAATTCTTATTAAAAATGAAATAGGGGCACCTGGGTGGCTCAGTGGGTTGAGCCTTTGCCTTCAGCTCAGGTCATGATCTCAGGGTTCAGGGATCAAGCCCCGCATCGGGCTCTCTGCTCAGCGGAGAACTGCTTCTCCCTCTCTTTCTGCCTGTCTCTCTGCCTACTTGTGATCTCTCTCAAATAAATAAAATCTTGAAAAAAAATAAAAATGAAATAAAAATGGTTGAGATGATTAATTTTATGTTATATGTATTTTTTACTACAATTTAAGAAATATGGGGCTTGGCCCTGAGAGTGCCAGCAGGAGAGATGGGGGTAGATCTAAGTCTGTTTGCGGGGAGTCAGGGAAGCCCTTCACAGACAGGTGTCAAGTGTCTGAGACTTGAAGCACACGTGGGCAGAAACGAGGTGGAGGGGATGAGGGAAATGCAGAAGGTGGGAATGGGAGCATGGAGAGAGACAGGGAAAAAAGTCACAGACAGACAGACAGACATACATACACACACACAGCCCTGGAGGGGAGAATGGAACAGTGGGGTAGCAGGATAGAGCTGCTGGAGGTTAGAATGTAGGATGGCATGGGGGGGGGGCAGCAGGGAGAAATTGATCCAGTTTAGAGTTTTTCTGGTAGGTGATGGGAGCCATTGAGAGTTCTTCGTGGGAGAGGTGGGGATGATGTCATCAGATTGGTGTTCTAGAAAAATGACCCAGGATACTGTGTGGAGGATGGTTCTGAGCACAGAGGCAAGACCCCACTTGCACCCCTGTTTCACCCTTTTCCCAGGGGCATCTCCTGCCTATCTCAGCAGCCCCGACTCTCCCAGTGACCCGGGAGGGCCGTGGTGAGCACCCTTTTCCCTCTCCCCAACCTCCCTGGAAACTTGGCCGTCTGTGCATATCATCTCCTGTGTGCTTGGACATCTTTGTGGTTTTGAGAGTCTCTGCTCTTCTCATGGTCTTCACGGATGGAAAGAGCTAGCCTCACGGACAGACCTTTCCCCAAGCTTCACATGCCTCCCTGCCCCCACTTTCTCCACTTCTTCCATGGGCAGACTCATTCCCATGCCCCAAGCCCACAAAATGTTCTATTATACTTACCACATCAGCCCATGTTTCCAGCGGTGAACAGTCTGGGTTTGCTGGGGCTGTTTTGCCTCCTTATGGAGGCAAAAGAGCGCTTCCAGGGGTCGCTGGCGGGGGTGGGGGCAGACCCGATGTTGTCACTGGCTGGGTTGAAGACGTCGGTGAGTTTTGCCATCTTGTTGCCCCGTCTGTAACAGGTGCATACTCTTACCTCAGTGGAGCTGCGAGGAAGTAGTACAAAATGATTAAAGAAGACAATTTAGGTTCTACAAACAAACTTTCTCGAACACTTCATGAGCTGGACGATGACCTTTTGGAGTACTGCCAAATGCGGTGGAAGGCAAGGCACTTTTAGAAGATGAACAATAAGGAAGGAGGAAGGGAATAATGGAAAATACCTGATTGGCTGAGGCCACTGGGCAACCTTGCTCAGGATGGGAAATTTTGGCATTTGGAGATGGGCAAGCTGGATGGGGAGACTGCCTTCCTGGCCAAGCATGGGGACATGGTGTTCTCTAAGCCAAGTTTCAGTTTGCTGACAGGGCACCTTGGACAGGAGGGCCTCCATCTTGGGCCCAGAAATCTTTTTCAATGGAGGATGCAATGAGTTAATATTTGAAAAGCCCTTGGAGCAGTGCCTGGCACTGTTGGTGTCAAATAATTGTTTGTCAAGTAAGCACCTACTTGGAAATGGAATGGTAGGGATTCAATGGGGTGCTCCTCCTAGGTGCTTAGCGCAGTACCTGGTAAATAGTTAATGCCCCATAGATGCTAATGGTCACTCTTACTGTTACGATGTTTGGGGCTTGACCTCTGTGGGGTGGGGTGGAGGTGATGAGGCGGGGATCTGCCTTGGGGGTCAACCCAAGCAGGGAGCCTGACCGCCCCCCCACGCCGCTCCCTCTGCTCTCGAGTGGGCCCTTCCTTGCAGTTGTAGTGAGTTCAGATGAGGTAGTATTGGAGTAGGCAATATGGCTGGTGTTGTGAGAAAAAGCCAGGCATATGGAGACCCAGGGACACAGGGCGAACGCCAGGTAAAGGTGAAGGCACAGGCAGCAGTGAGGCCTCGACTAGCCAAGAAACATCGAGAATAGCCCGCCATCACCAGAAGCTAGGAGAGAGGGCTCCCCACAGTAACCAATCCTGCTGGAACCTTCATGCTGGTCTTCCAGCTTTCAGAATAGTGACACCATACATTCCTATTATTTTAAGCCCCACCACCATGGCAAGGTTGTGATACTTTGTATTGGCAGCCTCCGGAAGCAGATACAATCCTCACCACCCAGAGAAACAGCCAAACTTGTTAGCCTGGTATTGGAATTCACTATCCTTTATACACACATGTGTGTATGCACACACGTACATGTGCACGTGCACATGCACGTGCGCACGTGCGCACACACACACACACACACACATACATTGCTTTAGCGAGACACGACCATTTGTAATTCCACAGACATGACCAAAAAAATTATTTGTCCTAGGAAAACATTATTTGATATTTATAATGATTCCTCCCAATCTGTGGCGGTCCTAGTACTTGGAGCCCGTTTTTGTTTGTGGGCATCTGTATCCCCCGAAGACGGTGGAGGTGACAGAGGGAGAAATGGAGAGCAGAGGGAGAGCAGTAAATGAAACAGCTCTGGGTTGTGAAAGGGGGTGTGGAGTAGAGCTGGGAAAATGTGCAGGGCTGGGGATTTGGGCCCCGGAGGCTGTGCGGTCCAGGGAAAGAACAATCCAGGTTGGTTTTCAAGGGACTTCGGAGAGGGGGGAGGGTGAAAATGCCGGGGGGAGATGATCAGAGAGAAACGCTGTCTGCTGTGTGAGGTGAGTTGTCCCTGCTCATTCTCCCTAGAAAATCTCGGGTTCGATCATTGCCCTCTTCGACGCTTGTGGGGCTCGTGCCCTTCTCCACCCCTCTCCGCTTTGCCTGTCCCCGGAGGCAGGGGACGACCCGCCTGCAGAGGGCTCAAGGTGAAATGAGAGTCTGAGTCATCCCAGCCCACGCCACAGCCCCTTGTTCATGCAGCTCCCGACGCCTGGGACCACCTTCCCCTCTTCCTCCATCAGACAAAACCCAACCCACTCCTCTTCCAAGCGTCCTCCCTTCCGTGGCAATTTCTGTGCCATGTCCCCTCTTCCGACGCCCTGGCAGAATTGCAATGAATCGCCACCTTGAATTCCCACAGAGCCTCTCAGATCGCCTCCTGTCGCCCTGCTTCTTTCACCTTCTTGGGGAGATGGAGCCTGGGTCCTCATCTGTCCGGGTTGTCCTCTGCTCACCCCCGAGGGAGCCCAGAGCCCCACCCGCAGCAGGAACCAGGGAGTGAATGAAAGGGCGGGCTGAGGGCAGCAGGAGTAGACGGGGAGACGATGCTCTGCCCCGGGAAGAAAATGAGATAAAGAATGAGGGGCTGGAGCAAGGAGCGGGAGTGAAATGACAGCCTTCCTTGAAGCAGCCCTCAGAGAAGTCTAATTCACATAATTAAAATCCAAATAAGTAGGAGGATCGATGGATGGGGAGCCAACTGGTAGGTAGAATGTAGAGCCCAAGACAAGATCAAGCACGGGGGTTAGAGATACGTTTGTGCTAGGATCGTACAAGCACGAAGTCAAAGGTGGGAGAGAAGGTGGGAACAGGGTAGAACCGAAGGAAAGGCACTGGGGCTCGGGGGCAGGGAGGGAAGAATTGCATTAACAGAAGATGCTGGGATGGGAGAGAAACAGAATCCATGACCAGGACCGGCGGGGTGATGGCTTGTGGCGAACTTGGTGTGAGATCCAAAGAGGCGCACGCATCTCATTGCTGAGCTGAGCGGAAGACTGAGTAGGAAAACGGAGGATTGGCCCAGAAAGGACGAGAAACACAGCACAGGAGCTCAACGGTCATTTTTTTTTTTTTTTTTTTTTTTTGTGGGGAGGGAGGAAACGGTGGCTAATAATATACTGTAGAGATAAATTAATAATACTAAGCTACCTCGCCAGGGTGTTACGGGTGTTAATTAATTAATTATTGTTTGCAAAGCACTTTGAAGGTGGAAAGGCTCTATAATTATTATGAATAAAATGTCAGAGATAATAATCCGGCAGAATGCGGTGACCTCATCAGCACCTCATTTGCATGGTACGAAGTAGAGCAGATTCAAGGATTCTCTGCCAAGGGGGGAGACCTGCTGGGGACGACAGATGCCCGTCTCAACGCCCTGCCTTCTCCTCATCGCGTCGTTCTGTCAGCCCCAACGCTGTGGCCTCTGCTCCCTTGGCAGCAGGTTCATGAGAAACTGTGTGAGGTGATATTTTTATGAGTCGGAAAGCTGCCGATGGAAGAAGCCGACGGCGAGATGTCTTCGAGGCGGGCAGCATTCTAATGTTCTTTACAGCGAACGGCTTCCGTTTCGCAGGCTGCCGTGTTGCAGGGGAGGTGGTTAGAACCATGACCTCTTGGGGCTGCTCTTCTGGAGGGGGATGGACATGGATGGTTCGGGGAGGGTGGGGAGGGACAGCGGGGGATGGTGGCGTGCCTCCAACGTGCTTGTCCAGGTTTGGGGAAAATGGCACAGACCACATTGCAGGCTCATGGAGCCGCCATTCTCAGTGGGAGCGGGCACGATGAAACCAGATGACACCCCCCCCCCCCCATTTCTAGATGGAATGTGTTGGGAGCCATCAAGGCAGAGAAGTTGATCATGATAGCGTGAGGCAGCAGTAGAAGGAAGAGCCGCACAAAGGGGTCCCATCGGAGACAAAGGCTGGGAAAGGAGGCATGACTGTTGGGAGTTCTTAGAAGGATTAGTTCTGGAGAAAAGATGACTGAGGACAGTCCCTTGCACCGGTTCCCTCCCCGGCCCCGACCCCACCCGCAGGCTTGGATGACGAGGCAGAAGAGCTGCAGAGTACTTACCAGCCATTGGCTGTGTGTTAGGGAGACATAACAATTCTGCCAACTAATTCCCCTTCCTACTAGGGGGAAGGAGGGAACAGAATGGCACTGCAGGGGCGAGGCTTATCCAAGCTATGTGAACACGGGGGATCACAAAAGACGCTATCAAGTCTGGGGAGTTTCACACCAATTTATAGCAGAATGATAGAAGAACAAAGTATGAACACTTCTTTTATCTCCTTGAGACAAAAGGACTCACTTGGTTGGTCTTGTGTGTAGCTTGTGAGAGGTCCCCAAGCTCATTCTGGGGCTATTGACAGTCCAAGGGTCATAAGATCCACAACCTTGCGTTGTCAAATCAAAAACTTTTGATTTGGGGGCTTTTTATGGGGCCTAGTATGTTCTCAAGGAGACACCTTAAAGAGGTCCATAAGTCGTTTCCTTACACCTCCATTGTGATTTATTAAGTTCCTGAACCGTTGGAATAAGGAGTTGGATGAGACAGGCATGTCTGGACAGACAGCTGGTTTCTGGCCCCGCTGTACTGTCAGTGAGATCTTTGGGAAAACAACAGCTCAGGACACCTTCGGCTCAACAGTGATCCTCCAACATCAGAATGCTGTGATCCCTCTGCCGAGCTGCAGATGGAGAAGGTCTCAGGTGGGGCCCAGGAATTTGCATTTCTAACAGCTTCCCAGATGGTGCTGCTGCTGTTAGTCCAGAGCACCCCCTTAGAAAGTCACTGTTTTGAGGGGAGCCTGGGTGGCTCAGTTGGTTAAGCCTCTACCTTCAACTCAGGTCGTGATCCCAGGGTCCTGGGATCGAGCCCCACATTGAGCCCAACAGTGAGCCTGTTTCTCCGCCTCCCTCTGCTGCTGCTCCCCCTCCTTGTGCTCGCTCTCTCTCTCTCTCTCAGTCAAATAAATAAATAAATACATCTTTAAAGCAAGAAAGAAAGAAAGAAAAAGAAAGTCACTGATTTGAGAACTAAGGAGCCTGCCTTTGGAGGGAGGTAGCAGGAGAGGGAGAGCGGGCAGCAGGGGAAGGGAAGGGCATCCGAGTAAAGAGAACTCGGGCATGATTGGGCACAGGCATGACTGTGAGCTGGTAAATGGGGGTGACCCGTAGTGGGGACAAAACTCTCATCCCCATTTTGGGTATGAGCCAGCTCCTCCACCTTCCACCGTCCTACCCCTGAGCTGCAGCACCTACCAGGAAACCCTCTCCGCTCTGCAGCCTCCAGAAAGGTCAGAAGTTTGTCCTTCTCCTGCACCTTGCAGGTGTCTTTAAGGTTGTAGATGGGCTCATTTCCTGGGAAGCTGCCATAACAACATATACTTGACCCTTGAACAACATGGGGTTGAACAGCAGGGATCCACTTCTAGGCGGACTTTCTTCCATAAATGCAGTACAATGCTGTAAATGTATTTTCTCTTCCTTATGACTCCCTTAATAACATTCCCCCCCTTCTAGCTTACCTGACTGTGAGAAGGAAGAATGTGATACATCGAGCATACAAAAAACATGTTACTCTACTGTTTCTGTTATCGGGAAGGTCAACAGTTCGCTATGGGTAGTTCCATTTGCGGGCGGTCAAGAGTCACATTCAGATTTTTGCCTGTTTGGGTGGTGGGTGTCCTTAACCCCCGGAGTTGTTCAACAGTCAACTGTACTCCATTGGAGTGGCTTAAAAGCAATGTATCGTGTCATGGTTATGGAGGCTGGACGTCCAAATTCAAGGTGTCGGCAGGACTGGTTCCTTCCGAGGCTGGGAGGGAGAGTCTGTTCTAGCTCTCCCTCCTGCTTCTGGTGGCCCTGGACCTTCCTGGCATCCTAATAGGCTTCTCCCTGTGTCTTCACTTCGTCTTCCCTCTGTGTATGTGTCTGTCTCTGTGTTCACATTTCCCGCTTGTATAAGAACACCAGTCATTGTGTTAGGGCCCACCCCATGGACCTCATCTTACCTTGATCCTCTGCAAAGACCCCATTTCCAAATAAGGCAGTAATCGGAGGTTCTGGGGATTAGGACTTCACTCTCTTTCTTGGGGGTGGGGGCAGGGGAGATACAATTTATCCTATTTATAGTAGATTTTCTTCTCCTCTGGGATGGGTCTATGTTCCTGCCCTTGGGGGCTTGGTTTTCACCCAGGTGTGGGGAAATGGAGGTGGAACAGTCCCTCCTGTGAGAGTAGGAGCCCCCCTTCTGTATCCACAGGGCCCCTGTTGAAGTCTGGTTGTAGGCTGAACGGAGACGTTGGTGGGAGGCCGAACCCATGCTCTTATTTTTTCTTTTCCATCAGTCCCAGCTCCTGTAGCTTGGTGCTGCAGACCCCAGAACTGGTCACTGGGCTCCCTGTGCCTACCTGCAATGGAAGGCCAGACTTTCAGGAACCAGAGAATGAGTGAGTTTTGGGTCTGACTAAGGGCTGAGAATCCAGCCCCTCGTCCCTCATCTATGAGATGAGGGTGACGACACTGACCTCTTGGGGCTGTGGTGTTAGGAATGAGAGAGTCTGCAGATAACACCTGGGACAGAGGGGGTGTGTGCGTGGGGGGGGTCATCATTAATAATGAGGACCTCTGCTGAACATCTCACCCCAAAACTCCGCCCTAGAGGGCCGAGCTCTGAATTTGCCCCGAGCTTGGCTCTGTTCCTCCCGACCTCTTTCCCTTGCTGTCCCCCGCCGCCACACAGCGAACCCTGCAAGTCAACGGCTTTGAACTGGGACTTCAAAGAGAAGCCAGCTCTGTTCTTCAAACAGGTTTATAAAGAGATTTTGATACAAGACAACAATACTTGTCAGCAGTGCCCAGTTATCGTCCTTCCCTTTGTAGTTTTATTAGGAAATAATTTCCCAGCTGGTGAGGCTCCTGCTGGCACATCTTGTTTCTCTATTTGCGATTGGATCTGCCCACCGGAGGGGCTGGCCCCGTGCGACAGCAGTGTTGCCAGCTGGGACCCCCCCAACCCCCGAGAAAGACATCACCGGAAGGGTCTTTGCAACGATTTACCATCTGCCCCTCCCCTCCTCCTCCCCCTCTTTGTAGCAAAAATGCAATTTGTTTGACCTCTGGGGAGGCTTAAAACCTCAGCTTCTTAACCCCCCCCCCTTATTATTATTATTTTTTTTTTTTAAGAGGAAAGAGAAAGAGGAAACCATGACTAGAAAATATGAGAACGATTTCAGCCTTCCTTTCCATCCTGTCCTGCATTCTAGGCTGGCAATCAAGAGTCCAGCAGATGAAAGCTTCAGAGCCCCGTGCACTGGGGGGAAACAAGCATGACGTTTTTGCAAGATCCAGTTTTTCCGAGCAGAGGGAGAGTGTGGTTTTCCAGAAGTGATTATTGCTTTTTCTTTCCTCATGCTTTTTTGTATAACTCGGAACATGTGACAAGGATTCTGCTGTGTGCCAGGCACCGCGGCAGGTTCTGAGATGCAGAAATGAGGAACCCTGGGCTCCTCCAGTTATATTTCTCAGCATGGGTTGGGATGAGTTAGATTGAGAAGCAGACTTTCCAGGGACTGCTCCTTGGAGGGCTCTGGGCCATAGTGGAGGAAGGGTACCCTGGGGTTCAGGAACATACTACTTGCCAGGATAGCTAGAGATGGCCCTTGACCATCAGTTGGAGGGAGAGGCAGATCCAGTATGGGGTGTGGGCTGCTGGTTTAAGAACAGAGCCACTGGGATGAATTTCCGCACTAAGGAGAAGGAACAGATAGAGAGGGAGGTTGAAGACCCAGACAAGGAGAAATGACTAATGTAACATGAGGACATCTCCTGGGGGTGGGTTGAGGTGGGTTGGCTCAGCAGA
The DNA here is from genome assembly GCF_030435805.1 of Mustela lutreola. Classification (NCBI taxonomy): domain Eukaryota; kingdom Metazoa; phylum Chordata; class Mammalia; order Carnivora; family Mustelidae; genus Mustela; species Mustela lutreola. The sequence continues at coordinate 146,073,197 of NC_081295.1, read as the reverse complement.
AATTAGAAATTTAGAGGCAGAAGTTCCTTAGAGATCATTTAGCTCAGAGCCGTCATTTTATCTCATGAGATTCAAGGGATTGAGGAATTTCCGAAGGTTATATATTGATGAGCTGGGGGACGGGAACTCGAACCCAGGTCTGCTGGCTGCCGGGTGGAGACCAGGGCTCTGCAGGAAGCTTGCCGCAGCCCTGAGGATGGAGGGGCTATGACAGACTGAGCAAGGCTCTTAGGATTCCTGGTCCACCAGGTGTTGGGGTTGGGTGAGTTTCGAGGAGGGGGATCAGTGCAGAGGGGAGCTGGGTATGGTCAAAGGTCACCTCAGATCCGCACACGAGGAGCAGAACACGGCTGGATGGGAGTCACAGAGAGGCCATTCCTGACTCTGAAGTATTTTGCTAACTCAGGATCACTCACCTTCCCATCCACTGTTCCCGCTGCTGCCAAAGCAAATAGTGAAGGCCTCCATTGGAAAGCCACAGAGGAGAAATTGACCAAAAAGCTTGTTGTTTTGAGCAGAAGGTGCCAGACCACAGGAACACAAGTAGCCCATTGGCTATCCTGCCTGGGATCTGTGCCAGTGTTCTTAATGTACCCATTGCACAGATGGGGCCACTTCAAGTGGAGAGCTTATGCTTTCCAAAGACCCATCCAAAGGCAACAATCAAACCACAGTTCCATGTTTGCTCTGCTCCTTCCCAAGTCTTCCTCCTGCTGCTGACCTCATGTCTCCATGGAGTCCGAGGAAAGCACTGAGCAGGACAGTGAGAACAGAATATGCGCCGTTCTCCATGCAGTCTGGTTGGGTCTGGTTGGCCTCCACTCCAGCCCCTTACACAATTTTTTGAGGCAAAAACAAAACAAAAAAAACCCAACAATAACAAAAAAAAAACTGAAGCGGTAATAAAATGGTTGTAATATATTTTATATGTCTGAAATTAGGGGATGGCAAACTATGGTTTGCTGGCCAAATCTGGCCGGCAGCCTGTTTTTGAACAGCCTGTGAGCTAAGAATGGTTTTTACATTTTAAAAGGGTCATAAAAAGCAACCCCCAAAACAAAGAAAAATACGCCACAGAGACTCTATGTGTCCACAAAGCCTGAAATGTTTGCTAATTAGCCCTTGCAGAAAAAGTTTGCTGACCTCTGATAGAGGAATGCTCTTATCACAAAAAGACCATGTTGTGACGTTGCATTATAAATGAGATAAGCTTGGGGTATATGAAAAATGTGCATTTATTGTATACTAAGTGTAGCGTGGCCTTGGAATGAGATATTAATTTCAAGTTGTTTTATTTACACCACTGCTATTTATTCCAATCATGTCAGCTAATCTCATTATATTCACTTGGATGTGAGTCCCTGACGAGTCACAGAGGTCTCTGGAAGCCTGAGGTTTGGCCACGCAGCTCTCATGACCCCTGGTCTGGGGTAACCACGCTCGGGACTTCCTTTGCGTTGAATTCTCCTGGCCTGCCTCGGGAAGCTCATTCATCCATGGGGGGGGGGGGGTCCTTCCTCAGCCCTGGGGCAGCTGAGCCACAGAGCACAGGAGATGCGGCCAAGTTTGCCAGGCCCGTGAAGGAGGTGCGTGCTGACTCTCTGGCCAGCACGTGCGCCCCGAGCCTCACGATGTCTGCTGGAGATCAGCTGGGGGGCTAAGTCGCTGCAGTCAGCGAGAGCTGTTATTTCTGAACTTCCCAGCTCGTTGGGCAGGGGCTACCCCTGTGCTCCAGAACCTTCCCACAGAGATGGCCAAGTGGGCTAAGACCCCATGACACCCAGCAGCTCACTGGGGGTGGGGGGAGGTGGAGGGAGCCGGGGCTCAATCACGCGGCATCGAGGTCATGTGAGGGCCACTGGGTCAGGGAGGGAGGCTCACCTAGCTGTCCTCTTCTGGGAACAGAAGGGCAGAACCCTGGAGGGGAAGGAAGGGAGTGGTCAAGTGCCACAGAGCGGGATGCAGATCCTGTCTCTGCTGCGCGTGCGTCGGGTAAACTTGGACTGATGACTTAAGGTCTTGGATCTCCAGCTTCCTCATCTGTAAGATGAGGTAATAATGGACCCACCTCATGAGGTCTGGGGGAGGCTGAAGAACGATACTGGATACAAAACAACAACAATGACAACAACAAACAGGCAAGAAGGCAAAAAAAAAAAAAAAAAAAAAGAAGAAGAAGAAGAAGCAAAAGTCACTGGGGTCTTTGTTTTGTTTCATCCTCTAAACACTGGATTATTTCTGCCTAAATGCTTCACTAAATGTCCTCAGAGTCATCTCCAGGGAGGAGAAGTAAGAGTGAGAGCAAGAGATATGGGTGGGGGGGGGGGAGAGAAGGGGAGAGAGAAAGAAAGAAGAGAGAGAAAGGAAGGAAGGAAGGAAAAAGAGAAAGAGCAAACAAGCAAGCAAGAGAGCAGTTTGCAGTGCAAAAATGGTACAGAAAACACAAATTCTGGAGAGAGGAATTACAACAGAGCAACCACAGTTAGTCAGTACTTGTTAAACCACGACAAGAATCAGAGGACCAGCCGCGGGCCAGGACCCCGGATCCGTCAGCCCAAGCATCCTCAGACGGTTACAAGGGAACATTGCTTGGTTGTTATGTCTCCCAAGGCAGATGGCCTTGGGCGCTGGCCCCAACTGGGCCACTTTCTGTGATTAGGCAACGGATGGAAGTTCTCTGAGTCTCCCCTTCCTTGTTTGTAAGTTGGAACGATAACAACAATAATAAATACCCACAAGGTTTGCTGCGAACTCTCAATGTTGGCCATGACATGAGTGTGGGTGAGGACCAGCTGCCTTCATATACCGCTGATTATAAATGGGGGTGGGGTGGCTGGGTCATGGGACAGCACTGGGGCACCGCATGACTCAGGTCAGGATTTAATGGTGCTGTGTAGAGTCCCGAACAAGATTTCTCTTTGTGCAGAACCCATAGGCCTGTGCAGATCGAGTTCCACGAGAGGATGACAACCACCGCTCTGAAACTCCAAGTTCACGTCACTGAAGCCAGATCTGTGCAGTTAATTTCCCATTTCTCCGAGGGGTTGATTACCGCTGCTTTTGGTCGAGGAGAAGTCAGTTTTGAAAACACCCCTTGTAATAGGTGTTTCAAAAACACTTGGGCATGGGTAGGGAGCCTATTAAATTCTAACAGCTCTGCTGGCAGGTAAAGCACATTTATGGGCTTAAAAAAAAAAAAATAGACCACACTGTCTGCCTTTTGGACTTCTGGGCCATTCTGAAGGGATTTCATGCTTAAGGTCAAGAAGGTTTGAAGGGTGGATTTCATTTCTCCAAGTCGCTCTCCTCGTATTGGCCTCCTATGCGGTATAAATGATAGGGTTGCTTGCATGCCTTTAGCTGAAGCTGGTCTTGCTGGAAATCCTTGGCTCCTTTCCAACCAAATAGATCTGTTTTTTTCTCATTGTCACCACCTCAAAGGGACTGTGTTACTTCTGGGCTTGTCCTCGTCTAACTCTGCCCAAATATTTGAATGTCCAAAAGCTGCTGATAGAAATGATTTCAACTCTGGGATTCTGGTGCCAAGTAAGGTCTTTTTGATTGTGCAAGTGACGATCCCAGGACCAGAAGTTTTTTTTTGGGGGGGGGGGGGAGAAGGATCTAGAATAGTAGATAGAAAGGTTACAGAAAGGGTTAGCTTCCTGGGAGAGGGGGAATGGAGAGGGGAGATGAGCGCGGGCAGGGGAGGCTAAGTCAGACCGAGAGGGACGGAGGGGCACATAACGAACACAGTGTAATCTGTAAGCCTTGGTTGGAAGCTTTCGGCACTCAAGTATTTGGAAGCAAGGCATTCTAGACCCAGAGGACATGGGATCAGTGACGTGTGAACCGGGACATGTTGGGGACTTAGGAAGTACATCCTGGGAGACTCTGTAAACAGTCTCGTCCCACATGTTGACCTGTGGTTTTGAGACCACAAGGCAGCAAGGAAGGGTCCGTCTGAACACCAGCGGAAGTTTTCAGTGTGGCGTGGAGTCATGGAATGATGTCAGAACTTCAGAAAATGTGTTTAGACTAGACTCTGTTTGACTTTGTGGGGAATTCAGTTCAAAGAATCAGTCATTTTTTTCATATGGCTAATGTCATTGATTTACAAAGAATTCTTCTCCCAGGCAAACATAAAAAGACCTAAAGCCCCATAATCAAATGCCTGCTCCGACCACAAAGTCGGGCTGTCTCAAACCATCTCTTTCATGCACACAGAAGGACACATCTCTCAGCAGCCACTGAAAACTTGTAAAGTCGATTTTTCCCCCTTTATCCCTTCCTGGTACTGCTGTCTTCTGAGATGCAACAGCGGCGGGAGGAATTCGGAGTCAACTCTCTCTGCCTTGGGAGGGTCCTCTACTGATTCGGAGAGGGGACTGCTGTCTGTCGCCCGTGTCGGATGCGTCCGGAACAGAGAGGAAGTGTAACCTGGCCGGCGTGAGCGAGGGATGAGGTCGGAGGAGGTGGGCTCCTTCCTGTCTCCGGTTCTTGGTGTCAAGCTGCAACCACGATCCCCTTCATGGATGCGACTCTGAGGGTCTTAGAGGCTCCCCCTCTGTGAGCTGGGATGGAGGCAGCATAGCCCCTCAAAGGTGCTCTCTGAGAATGGATCGGGGCAAGCTCTTGGGTTGCTGGCTGCTTCCCAGGAATGGCCGGCGCGATGCTTACCCTGCCCCTTCTGCAGGAGGCACTCATCTCAAAGCTGGCTGGGGTAGGCTGGATAATGAGCCCCGGCCTGTTCTCACCCGCAGACCTGTGAACGGTATCTTACCTGGCAGAATTATTGAGCTGTGATTATTACATGAAAAACCTTGAGCTGGGGGCCAGGGGGATTATTCTGGATCCTCTGGGTGGGGGGTGTGGCTAAACATAATCACAAGGGTCCCTAGAAGAGGGACGTAGAGAGAGACCCTTGACCACGGGATCACTGCGGCAGAGACTGAAGTGGGCAACCACAGGCTGAGGAAGCCACCAGAAGCTGGCAGAGGCCGGGAAGGAGCCCCCTGCACCCTCCAGATGGATCGAGCCCTGACAATACCTTCATGGAGGCATGTTAGCCCCACGAGATTCCTTTCAGACTTTTGGCCCTGCAAATTAGTAATAAACAAGAGACTCATAGATTTAACAGTAGGAACAAGCAACCCGAGAATGCCTTCCTGCTGTTCCCAAGACAAAGTCTGCGGTGATTGAGTTCAGCAGGAAGAGGATACCAGGACACTGTTCCATTGGGACTTGCCAGGAGCCAGAGAACGGGTCTGTGTGGTTCTCACCCAGCCACGGGGGGCATGGTACGGAGCTGCCTGCAGCACGTGGAGCAGACCAGCCGCGTGTTCCGCGTGGGGAGACAGAGGCACGTTTTCCCAACCCGCACACTCGGGCCATGTCCCCAAGCCGAGCTCTGCCAGGAGGAGGCCGAAACGAGCGGACGACCGCTCCTTGGACAGAACAGATCCGTTTGGGGCTCCGATCTATTTACGCAGGCCCAGGTAGGCGGTCAAGTCGTTCCAGCATATCTTAGCAACAAATCTAGCTGTGAAACTCATCACGGCAGGGAATTCTCCCCAAATACAAAAATGCGATGCCCCAAAACATTTTGGGCAGTCTATCAGCTGGTTTCGGGTCAATGACGTTTGAAGATGCTCCTAGGTCCTGCTCACTCTGTCCAGGAGGATGCTGGGCTCCTCCCCCTTCCCCGCCCCCCGGGAATGTCTGTACTTTGGTGAAGTAAGGAGCTGACCACAGCGTTGTTATGGTGTCTCTCCTTCCTTTTCACAGTCACTTTTGCCTTTTCTTCCTGGGTCCACAGTCACAGTCATTCCCCAACATCCCATAAAGCCACCAGCTCTGTATTTCATTCACTGAGAGGCCGGCGTGATTAGACCCTGAATCACTAGTCTGTACGGTTGAGTCAAAACTACTGTCTGTCTTCCCATCTTGGCGAGTGCCTTCCTACCGTGTGAACCGTGCGCCGTTCCCACCTGCCTCTCAGAGATGCCATGATCCGTCTCCCTTGACAGAGTCACTGAATCTCAGAGTTACAAGGGACCTTTATTAAGTCCATTAATTCCAATACCATAGAAATAATGAACCCGGGGTTCAGACAGTCTGGAAGAGGAGTCCTGGGACCCAGGACCCACAGTTGAAATGCATACCCAAGGGGTGCCTGGGTGGCTCAGTGGGTTAAGCTGTTGCCTTTGGCTCAGGTCATGATTCCAGGGTCCTGGGATTGAGCCCTGTATCGGGCCCCCTGCTCAGCAGAGAGCCTGCTTCCCTCTCTCCCTCTGCCTGCCACTCTGCTTACTTGTGTTCTCTTATCTCTCAGTCAAATAAATGAATAAAATCTTATAAAAAAAAAAAAAAGAGAGAAAGAAAGAAAAGAAATGCATACCCAGGCAATTCTGAGATGCAAGGTATGCTCCTCTTTGAGAAATTTTTGCGAGATGGGTAACACAATAGAATGGAGTAAGCAGTGCGCCTTTTATGTTTGGGACCAAAGTCTCCACGACAGCCACCCCCATGTCCCTTTTTCTCCATTCCTGTGGAAGTAGAAGACAACCCAGGACAGGTGCCCTGATCTTCCTCTGTTGGCACGTGCTTGGCAGATCTGTGGTCGGGTTTATTGGAACCTGGAGTCCTCAGGAGAATGTGGGTGCTCACTGCACTTGAGCGAAGACAGTGAAATTGTAACAACACTTCATTGACATGCGGGGTCTACCTAGAGAAGGGACAAGCAGTCAGGTGAACCAGAAAGGTCCATTTAGCCAATTCAGAGGATGGGCATTTTTGATGAGAGCATTAACCTTCTCCAGGCTGGCTGTCACTTCCAAATGACAGCTGCGTGCATGGCATTTCCAAGAAGTCTTTCATCTTTAGGAAAAGAAGGGGAAGCAAGGGTCATGTCTAATATATTAAAAGCAGAAAGGAAACCTTTAAGCAATTTGGTGCCCTTTGGCCTGTGTGTCCCCCCTCCTCGCGGAGGTGGTGTGTATTTTAAAAGCCTAACCTGGGAGATGTTAGAAGAGCGTCAAAACATCTAGCTGAGACCCGTCTTTAGGATGACAGAAAGTGTCTGCTCTCCTGGTTTAGGGGATACATTCTTTTGGAGAGTTAGTGAGGTCTGGAATCATTTAAGATTCTTTTGGTTGTAAGCGACAGAAAGCCAAGTTTGCATTTCCTTCATTAGAAAAGGGCCAATAAGCATCTCAGGTATCATCACTTAGGGAACGGTCTCATTACAGATGTGGCATTAGGCACAGGTGAGTACAGAGGCTCCGGGATGTAATTGAGGGTCTAGTCGGCTTCTCTCTACCTCTGCGTGGACTCGATTTTCATGCAGGCTTTCCGTTTTCTGCTTGCGATGGCAAGGGGCAGCTTCCAGGTTCAAATTCAGCCACTGTGAGGATCTGCTTTCCTGTCCACTAACATAGAAGTCTGGGAATTAGATCCCCTGGGTCCTAATTGACCTATTTTTGTCACAGCTCTGAAGGGGGCTTTGATCCCTACCCCTCGAAGTTTAAAGCGCATGTGAATCCCCTGGGACTTTTGTTCAAAGACGCGTGCTCAGAAGGTCTCCGGTAGGACCTATGATTCTGCATTTCTAATAACCATGCAGGGGCTACTGCTGATTCAAGGACCACATTTGAGTAGCAAGGATACAGACTAGACTCGTTGGCTTCATTGGGGCGATATTTTCTATCCTTGTAGCCTGATCGTAGACTCAGATCCCAATGAGGACAAATGTGGACTGTTGGGGTAGACATGGGTAGAGCCTTCCCTTGTGGCAAAATGTAATGTTGTAGCTGCATGAAGGGAGGGGAGTGTCTTCCGGTGGCAAAACAAAAACAAACATGAAAACAACCCTCTCCCCCAACATTGCCACTGTGGGCTCCCCGGGCTTTTTTTTTTAAACCTCTACGTAAAACTTAGCAACAGATATTCGGGGACGAATTTGTGTCTGCGCCTCAGTTGTACCCTCCACCCCAAAGCTACAAAAGACCTGACCCTTAGATACATGCCAGAAAGATAAACTCTTTCAAAAACTGGCTTGTGATTATCATCATTACTATCAATTATTAATTGAGGACGGACCAGCATAGGCTTGATGTGGGTAGAGATTTTGTTTAAGCGTCAGACCGGAGAGACCTAGAAAGGAAACCAAAGGAGAAGCATGAATTATAAATACAGATCCTGCTGTAGGAAACTGATGGGAGCTTGAGCGTCTGGAACGAGAAGGGGTCTCGAGGCCGCAGGCTCCGGAACTGGAAAATGGATTTGGTCTGCTACCCAGGAACCCGTACACCGCAGCATGTTAATGTTTGTCAGGAGACCAGGGTTCCTGCGGCTCGGCCTCGGAGAATCAATGCAAAAGCCGGAACCACAACCCTGTGACTCTCTGGAGGCACTTACATTTCCTTGACTCCTATTAAATAAGAATTTAAAAAGGATGCCTAGAGTTTTGAGTGTCCTAGTAAAGAGGTAGGTGGACCTGGGGTACTAAATCATTAGTTGATAAACTCTGAAAAAAAAAAAAAACGAGAAAGCATTTATGTAGCATGTGGCATTTAAGGGGATTGGTTGCAGAATGGAGATATTTGACTATCAAAACATAATACATAATAATAAGAGCCACAACAATCCCTGCCTGATGGGGCCCCCGCTGGTTATAGAATATTCTAGTTCGGTTACCAGATGGAGAGTTGGAATCAGGCTCATTCTCTGGTAGTTTGAGAAATGAAGGCAGTGTCGCTTTTGGCCTCTGACCACCACACCCGTCCCTTTGTCTCTCAGCATCCCTGTGCCTTTAGGCCGTGGTGAGCCATCCCTCCCGCCCTCCTGCTCTCGCCTTCCTCCCACACCACCATTTTTCTCTCTCCTGGATCCTAAGCTGTTGGTGTTTTGCTCCTGGGACTCTTGGCATTGTGCAAGTTCCTTACATGAACTGTATCAGCGAGCCCAGTGTCATCTCTTAAATCCCTGTGGTAGGAGGAGGTCAAGTTGTTCGCCACAGCAGATGAGTTGTCAAGAAAGTGCCTAATGCTGTAGAGAATGTTTTTTGGAGCATCCTCTTCTGTCCTCAAATTTATCCTGGTTTCCTTCATAGAAATTTTAAATCGGAGGACTTTTTTTTTTCCCTGTTGGAATTCAACCAGGTTCTAGAACCTTCCTTCTATAGGTTCTGAGAGTCTGGGAGACCACCACCACCGGCCACCATCCTCAGGCTCCTGCCTTCTGACGTCCCTTCAGCCAAGGAAATGCATACCCAAGGGGTGCCTGGGTGGCCTGAGTCTCAGCCAAACCTCCCACCCCCGCCTTTTCTCCTGAAAATTCTCTGCTTGATAGACATCCCTCCCCAGTTCCTCCTTTCTCCTCTCACAGGTCTTTGAAAGAGTCTAACTCTTGCCCAGAATTCATCCCAACAGGACATACAGAATCAGACCAATTCCCTAGACTCAGTTTGGCGTGATAGGTTATCAGGCGGAAACAATTAGAGGACAATTGTGAGTCGTCATGCTCTGTGGTACTAACTGTAAGTGCAACCAACCTTCCAAAATAGGAAAGAAAAATGTGGTCCCACAGGCATGAGAAGAGACATTCACCCTGCAGTGTGACCACACATACTGCCCCCCACCCAGACCTGTCCTGCATCCTGATGGCACTTAACACCTTCGATTTACCTGTGGATTTCCCTTGTTAGACTGTGAACTACCCCTTGGCCCAAACTGTGTCTGCTTCTTTCATCTGCCCATTTCCAGAGCCAAGCACAGTGCCTGGCCCATGGAGGTGCTCAAAACCCATGTATTGAATTAGTTTATCCATTCATCTTTTCAGGGCAGGCGTACAAGAATGAGGAAAGTGAGCTCTTCTGCTCTTGGAGTAAAAAACCCATTATAATGGAACTTTTTGAAAGAAAGCAAGATTTTTAATTTTTAATAGATTTAGAATCTAGAAAAAAAACTGGAAGGGGGAGGGATTCACAGAAATACAGAGACACCAGGAGATCCTAAAATTCTACATAATTAAAAACTAAACTACTATTATTCCTTTCTTCAAGTAAATTTCTTATGGAAATAAAATTGGGTGCACAAATCATGTGTATACACCTTGATTGATTTTCACAAAGGGAACCTGAGCCGCAGCCCCCAGATCAGGAAACAGAACACTGGTGGTACACCAAAACCCTCCACCTCCTTGGAACTGCCCCATTCACTTCCCCTACAAAGGTAATTCTTGCCTTGACTCCCATTGTTATACATTAGCTTTGCCTGTTTGTGATCATTGTAGAAATGAAATTGTAGAGTTAGACTCTCTTTTGTCCTTGGCGTCTTTCCATCCATCCATGCTGTTATTTCTAGCAGTAGCTCATTCCTTTTCTTTGCTGTATGGTTTTCCATTATAGAAATATGCTATTTATTTTATTTTTTAAAAGATTTCTTTATTTATTTTTGAGAGATACAGAGGGGAGAAGAGGGAGAAGGAGAGAGAGAGAGAGAGTCTCCAGCCGTCTCCCTGATGAGCACAGAGCCCAATGCAGGGCTCTATCCCATGACCCTGAGATCAGGACCTAAGCCAAAATCAAGAGTAGGATGCTTAACTAATTGAGCCACCCCAGTGCTCTGAGAATATGCTGCTGTTTAATTGTCTATCTTGTTGTTGGTGGCATTTGTTTTGCCTCTAGTTTTTACCTATTAACAGTGGTGCTGTTAAGAACATTCTTGAATGGGGGCGCCTGGGTGGCTCAGTTGGTTGAGAAACTGCCTTTGGCTCAGGTCATGATCCCAGAGTTCCGGGATCGAGACCCGTATCGGGCTCCCAGCTCCTTGGGGAGTCTGCTTCTCCCTCTGACCTTCTCCTCTCTCATGTTCTCTCTCACTCATTCTCTCTCAAATAAATAAATAAAATCTTTAAAAAAAAAAAAAACATTCTTGAATGTCTTTGATGCCCCCGAATTGGATATATATCTCAGAGTCTGAATACAGGATTGCATAGTATGCACATTTTCAGTTTTAGTAGATATTGCTGGTTTTCTTTCTTTCTTTCTTTTTTTTTTTTAAAGATTTTATTTATTTATTTTACAGAGAGAGACACAGCGAGAAAGGGAACACAAGCCGGGGGAGTGGGAGAGGAAGAAGCAGGCTCCCCTGCTGAGCAGGGAGCCCGATGCGGGGCTCGATCCCAGGACCCTGGGATCATGACCTGAAACGGAAGGCAGACGCTTAATGACTGAGCCACCCAGGCGCCCCTATTGCTGGCTTTCTGATTGGTTACACCAATCAGCATTCAGTGAAAGTTCCAGTCCCCCCTCCTTTTTTCCCCCAATACCTTCATATCATCATCTTGTGAATTTAGCTATTCTGGTGGGTATGCAACAGCATCTTTTATGGTTTTGATCTGCATCTTCCTGACATCTAAAGAAGTTAAACACGTTTTCATATACCTACTGGCTGTGTGGGCATCCTTTTTTTACGACGTGCTTGTTCCTGTTATTTTGCATATCATTTTGGCATTGTAACATTTAGTCATTTTATTGAAAGTTGGAAGGATAATTCCTGTTGAGGGACTTTAGATTTCGTGACCTTGGCTTTCTTGCTTAAACATTTCTTTTTCTATTATAGCACCAGAGCCCCATCTTCAGATAAAATCTTTGGGAGAAGACTGACATGCAAAGTAGGTCACAGCAGAGATGTTGTCGCAGGAGGAAGGATGAGGGGCTCAGGTCTTTTCCCACCCATGACCCCTAATGTGTTCTGTTCAACCTTGAAAACACTGCCTTATGGCAAAGATAGTTTTTAAGAACCAAGGTAACAAGCTACTCAGTAAAAGACTTCATAAATACTTGATAATATGTGTGCTAGCACAAAGCAAGAAAGAAAACAGAAGAAATAAGAATATGGAAGGCATTTTCACAACGTCAGAGGGTTATAATAGATATACTATTATATCCATTATATTCTTTTGCTAAATGAAGACTTGTCATGATCTCTTCTCCCCCATTACAAGATGCTTTCAAATTTGTTTGGATTCACTGTAGAAAACACAGCAAGAAACAATGTGTTTGTCGTGGGCACTGATACACTCCTTTCCTCCAAATGCTCAATGTTTTTCTTTTTTTTTAAAGTTTCATTTATTTAAATAATCTCTACACCTAGCGAGGGGCTCAAACTCACAACCACGAGATCAAGAGTCACATGCTCCTCCAACTCAGCCAGCCAGCGGCCCCGATGCTTCTGTTTGTATGACTTAGACTTGGTGACGCCTGTGTCGGTCTCATAGACACAAAAGGGCTTGGATATTTCAGATGGGTTAATTCTGCGGCAAGTCTTAGTTAGCACAGCTGGGTAGGCATTTCTGTTTCCAATGCCAGAGCCCCACACCGGTCACACCAAAGAACATCTACTAATCTCTTTTAGGCACATGTGATTTCCCTGGCTCCTCAGACCCTGGAGGGCGATGCAGGGACTCCAGCCTCCCTCTCCCCCTCTCCCATTACCCCTCCCAGAGCTCCATGCCCAACCTTCTATTTCTTCCCTGCCATCTGCTTCACCTCCCTTTTGTGTTTCCCAATGCCCCAGTTTCCTCTTTTTTATTATTCCCAACAGGAGTGACTTGCAATCTGTAGATAGAAGAATCTAAAAGAAACATGGAAATAAATTTGCCTACAACAGAATTTGGCAAAGCAAATGAGCTCAAAGGTAGGGAGGAAGGGTTGCAGTCTTGCTAAAAGCATCCACGAGCCATTGATGGTGGTACATGGAATGATTTTAGGTAGCACACTCGATGAACAATTCTTTAAAGATTTGAGTTGTTATATATTTATTTTAGGGGCATTAATACATTTCTTCCATTTGTGCTACTCATTTCCAACTTGATAAAAGGTCTTTTGAAATATTTAAGTTTAAGAAATGACTCTATTTCTCTGGCAAAACTTGTGAATTAGTGGCGTTTGGGAAATATTGGATGGTTCACGCTCCATAAATCAAAGGTAATTTTATTAGAGGTCTCTTCTCCCATCAGATGTAGATAAGCAGAAGTGAGCACATCATACATCAAATTCTGCTCCTCCGGTGTAATACTAAGTATTAGAATTTTAAAAAAACAATATAAAACAGTTTATTACAATGGTTTTCAAGGTAAGTCAGGGACCCTTGGGGAACCCCAGGACACGTTTAATGTGTCCATGAAGTCAAAACTATTTTCAAAATAATACTAAGGTGCTATTTGCTTTTTACAATTATTGACATTCCCACTGTTGATGCAGAAGCAGGTAGAATGCTGGCATCTTAGGGTGGTTCCAGGTATTGGCAGCAGTCTGCATGAGTGGTGGTTGTATACTTTATCCCAGTGACCTTGAGGGACGCCTGGATGGCTTAGCCGGTTGAGCGTCTGCCTTCAGTTCAGGTCATGATTCTAGAGACCTAGGATCGAACCCCGCATGGGGCTCCCTGCTCAGTGGGGAGTCTGCTCCTCCCTCTCCCTCTGTTCCTCCCCCTGCTCATGCTCTCTCTCAAATAAATAAAAACTTTATTAAAAAGTGATCTTGATAAAGCAGTAGAAATGAATAATTTCATTAAATCTCAACACCTTACATCTTTTTAGTGTTCTGTGTGATGAAATGGGACGGATGGTTCCAACACTCATGCTGTGTACTGAAGTTCAGGGGGTATCTTGAGGAACAGCAAGGAGTTGAATTAGGTCCTTTTCCCCGTGCAACACTATTTTCATATGAAAAAACAACTGACAGACAAACAATGGGTCCTTGGACTGGGTATTTGGCAGATTTTCCTCAAAAATGGATGAAGTGGGCTTGTTATGTCAAGGAGAATAACTAGTAGTATTTATAGCCCATGATAAAATTTGAGCTTTCAAGTGAAAATTAGAATTTTGGAAGCTTTGTGTCAAACACTGTGAGGTGGCATGAGTGTTTCCCAACAAATACTTAGAGGCTGTGATATTTATGAATGTGGGTTCTTGATATTTTATAACAAAATCTGTCAACATTTGGAGATCTGTGTATCTCAGTGAATCAATACTTCCCCCCCCCCCAAAGGACCAATGCATGTTATTACAAATCATGCATTTGGTGAAAGATCCATTTTAAGTTTGAGATAAACCAGTGGATTTTAATGTAACAGAATGTGAAGATAAGTCATTTTATGATTTCAGATTACATTCTGAAGTCTTTAAGAAACTACCATTGTCAAACTTTGGTGTAGTATCAAAATAGACTATCTACAATTACATAAAAAGGCTGATAAAATATTTCTCATTCTAACAGTGACAAATACTCGCACCCAAACTGCATACTCGTGAAGTTAGAACCAGATGAGAATCCAACTGTCTTCTATTCAGCCAAACATTAAAGAGATTTCTCCACTTGTAAAACATTGTCAGTTATTAACATTTTTTTGTTTTAGAAAAAAGCAAAGTATTTTTACTTTTGCTAAAGAACTTTGTTCACGTCTATTATTTTTAAAAGAGTAAATACATATTTTTAAAATACCTCAGTTTTCATTTCTAACACAGCACCTGTCAGTGAATGTAACCTACATGAACAAAAGCTCTTTAGAGTTCTCAGTAATTTTCAGGAGTGGAAAGGGCTCTGAGACTAAAAAGTATGAGAACCAGTGTTCTACAAGACAAGATTCTTATCCTGTATGATCAGAACACTTCACTTCTCACAACTGACAATGAAGTAAGGGGTGTGTGTGTGTGTGTGTGTGTGTGTATGTGTGTAATGAGAGTGAGTGACAACATAGGATTTTTTTTTTTTAAAGATTTTATTTATTTATCTGACACACAGAGATCACAAATAGGCAGAGAGGCAGGTGGGGGAGGGGGGAGCCGGCTCCCCGCTGAGCAGAGAGCCTGATGTGGGGCTCTATCCCAGGACCCTGAGATCATGACCCGAGCCAAAGGCAGAGGTTTAACCCACTGAGCCAACCAGGCACCCTGACAACATAGGATCTTGAATCATAAACATGTTAAGGGAAGGAGGCATAAAGACAATTGTAGAGAGACTGTTGTAAGAGGGGACAAACTGCAGCTGTCATGGGGAGACGATTTCTGGTAACTTGTGAAAAGGGAGAAGACTTTGGGTAAAACTGACACTTGAGACAGAAACAAAGAGAAAATACAAACATTAATTCTGAGGTGAAAGATATGATGAAAGGGATGGATCATCAGCCTTTTTCACCATATGTTGCAGCAGGCAGGCTGTGAGATGATGGACCAACCCCCAACGAGTGTGGGCTTGAGTGTGGGCTAACCCCAGCGACTTGCTTCTTAACCAGCAGAATACAGCAGAAAGGATGGGATGTCCTTACTGAGACTGGATGACAGAGAGGCTGTGAAATCTGTCTTGCATGGTCTCTCTTTGTCCCTGGTCCATTCCAAGGAAAGCCAGCTGCCATGTTGTGAGTTGCCCTTGAAAAACTCAAGTGGTAAAAGGTCCCTAGGCAACAACCATGAGAAACTGAATCCTGGAAACTACCTTGTGAGTAGGCTTGGAGTGTATTTTCCTTTACTGGGGTCTTTGGGTGTGACACAGGGCCCTGATCAACACCTTGATTATTGCACACCGAGAGGCAGAAGCACCCACCTAATCCATTTCTGGATTTCTGATCTACAGAAACTGTTAAATAATTTTTGTTGTTTCAAGCTGTTACTTTATGGGGTAATTTGTCACCCAGCTATGGATAACTAACAGGTGTACATATGTATATTCATGCAAAACTTGCATACAATTTTGAAATCCCTGGAGCCCATTAGTGGATAGTCTTTGGACCTTGTTAATAACCTCTGATCTAAGAAAACATTAAAAGAAAAGGCAGCAAAGGAAGAAAGAAAATAAGACCAGTCAAGTTAGTAGTAGAAGAGAAATTAAAGACAGTTGTACTAAGGAAGTAAAACAAGAACCCAGTGCCTTAATAAGAAGAAAGTTTCACTAGAACTTTCCAGGGGACAGATCCCTGAGGCAGCTACACTGGTAAGGCAAGGACTTTTATCATGAAATAAAATTGGCTCGATATGTACTTAAGAGAAGGAAAGACCAATGTTCTGTATTTACATGTGTGCGAAGGAAGTTTTCAGCTCAGTCTTGGGAGTAGGAGAAATGTTGAGTAATAAATTAAGGAATCTCAAAGAGGGATCTGTGGAATAAAAAAGTGTGCATGTCACAGGAAAGTTACAAAGTTTTATAATGGCCCACGTAAGTTGGAAGCACGGAGGTTGAACTGGCTTCAGGCATGGCTAGATCCAAGGATTTAGCTGATGTCATCAGATCTCTACTTACCTTTTTGGTGGACCTTCAAATGGCCAGGGCTTGGGTGTGCGGTGGGCAAGTCTGCAGAGGGAACTCCAGTCTTTATAAAGCAACAGACAGTGACTTTCAGAGAAAAAGACTATCTTCTCTCAGTGTCAAATACTAAAATATAGGGAAGGTCTCAGATGGTCCTACCTGAGTAGCCATTTTCTCTCCAGATACCCTGGAGCTATATGAACTGGCATGAAGGGTAATCACCTTCATGCCAGTTCATATAGTGGGGGCTTGTGTCTGAAAAGGAGAAACAATGTGGACCAGATAATATGACATATGCCTACTGTGGTGAGTGACAATAATCAGAGCCTGGGAAGGTTGTTTCATATTTAAAGTTATGCCAATATGGGGCGCCTGGGTGGCTCAGTGGGTTAAAGCCTCTGCCTTAGGCTCAGGTCATGATCCCAGGAGCCTGGGATTGAGCCCCGCATTGGGAGTCTGCTTCCTGCCCTCCCCGCACCCCCCACCCCCACCTGCCTCTCTGCCTACTTGTGATCTCTGTCAAGTAAATAAATAAAATCTTTAAAATAAGAAAATAAATAAAGTTATGCCAATACTGTAAACTCGAGACTTGAGACTTGAGACGGCTGTGTAGTGTTCGTGTCGCAACAGTCCCTCCTTAAGGGAGATTTGGACGGAGTGTTGGAATTGACTTGGGACGATGGAGTCTAATGAATAGGGCTCTGGCAGGGAAAGTACTGGAGAAGGGGTTTGGGGATGAAACCATGCATTCAGAGTCTGCGTGGAGTTTTAAGGAACAATTCAGCCCTTTTCTCCTTCCTGCAGGTCGGCATCTGTTGCTTTCCTTCTAGAGCACAAAGTGGCTTGCAGAGCCCATATCCGTTTGAATGAAGATGCAGCAACCACTGGAGCAAAGGAGGCTCAGATGCCAGATGCTCTCTCTGCTGCGACTCGGTTGAGTTTCTGCCGCTCTCTGGAGTCCCTGGGAGAGCCCTGGGCTCATGTCGGGACTCCCAATATTTTGTAACAGGGAATTTGGTTCCAAATGGCAGAGATTTAATCCCTAAGCACACAGAAAGAGATGGTGCCCACCATTCCGTTTAGCTATTCTTAGGTTGTAAATAAAGACTTGTGATTTACTAAATTGAGAATCATTGTAGGAAAAACAACAACAGCAGCCATCACCCAGCAGTTCAGCTGAGACCAACAGTGACATAGAACTTGGCAGGAGAGATCTCCTTGGTGGGTCATTTTTCTTCCCAGTTTGCCTGCAAAAAAGTGTCACCGTGGGATTTGGTTGGACACGGGAAGGGCTAAATCATAGGAGACATATTCAACATAGGATAAGGGAATACATTTCTAACTTCTGTAAAGTTTTTCAACTTTAACTGATCACCAGCATGTCCTGTGGACACTACAAATGCTAGCAGTCATCTTAAAAACTCAATTGTACTGCATTTGTTTACTTTAAGAAATGGGAATATGATTTCTCATAACAGCCATGTCCTTGGTTACATTCTATGACCTTGTTCAAAGACCAGTGCCTTCGGGAAGTGTCTGACTGTTGACTCTTGCCTTGCCTTTATGGGCTTGATGGCCAAGGCACATCGTAGAGATACCCCGCTTTAACCTCTCCCCTAAAAACTTGAATTAAATGGAAGTTCATGGTGTATCCCTGATTTTAACTCAAGATATTTCCCTTTTGATATATTACTCTTGAGGATCCCATCAGATATTAATGATGTCCCTCATTTAAGCTTGGCCCTTCCTCTAATAACTACGTACCTCACTTAGATACCTTTTTGTTTTCACCAACAGTCTGCTCAGAGCTAAAGTAAATAATCTGGAGACCCAACGTATTTGTGTTCTGTGCCCTGCCCGACATTTTCTGTGCATGAATATCCCCAAAATTACAAGAGGAAGAGGTCAGAGAAATGAAAGAGAAGATTTTTTTTTTCCCCATAACCACACTTTTCAACGCCTGAAATTACAGGAGGGATTTGCTCTGGCTCTTCTGGAATATTTCTTCTGATTTCTGGAAATTACTACCTTAGAGAGTCTGTGCAATATTGACTTTTGGGAAAGAGGGAAAAGAAACATTCACATGTTCCCTAGATATCCTTTTGGTGGCTTTTCTGGTGGTTAATTTTGGTTCAATAATGACTTATTGAGTCAAATCTAGGTACCCCAGTGCCAGGCACCAAATATATAGACACAATGCTTATTTTCCCAAACATTATGGTCTGTAAAACCAGAATTAAGGGGAGAGGCCCAGGGAAGTAGCCCTTGGCGATGTCCAACTCTAGGGAGGCCTTGTGGCACGCACTCATATGTATTCATGTTTACCTTCAGAGCCCCACAGTGACCTTGGGCATCACTGCCTTCATCTTAGAGGTTCAGAGACATTCAACACGGGTCTAGGCCACACAACTGATATGTTGGGAATTAGGATTCAAGCAGGATTTGATTCCATACTGATTTGTATTCTTTGCTAGCGCTCCTTTCTCCATGGCTACTCAGGTTGCCCTGCAAATAGGTCCTCGCAACTCCATTTCCCCCTCCCTGCTCAAGTCTAAAGCTGAGAATGTTAAGAATGGTTGGGAACACTGACTTTTCTCCAGCCTAAAAACCGATAGGTTGTAGTTTCTTGTAGGCTGTGAATTTCAAATCTCGGGTGAGCCTTTGGTATTTGAGTTCATTCAAATCTGACCTTCTATTTCTGAAGAAAAAAAAAATTATAACAACAGCATGCACATGTACCATGACTTTCTGGCCAAGTATCGTTTTTGAAAGAGATTATGAAGACCTTGAATGTGCTTGCGGGGCCATAAATAGTTTTCTGCAGGGTAACATTCAGAAGCATGGAAGAGTCAGGAATTAAGAACGTAGGTGCTAGAAATATTGGCAACATATTCCACAAATCTTAAATCACATCTGGATTCACCCCACATTATCAGCAGAATCTTTATTCAACCCCCCCTTTTTAAAAGGTTTTATTTATTTGAGAGAAAGAGAGAGCATGAGAGGGGAGAGGTCAGAGGGAGAAGCAGGCTTCCTACTGAGCAGGGAGTCCGATGTGGGACTCAATCCTAGGACTCCAGTATCATGACCTGAGTCTAAGGCAGTTGCTTAAGCAACTGAGCCACCCAGGCGCCCCTATTCAAGCCTGGTTTATCCAATAGGTTTTTTACCAAATTAAAGGGCTTAATGACATGTCTTAGAATTAGCGTTACAGAAACTGTACCCAGATTGAGGTGGACAAGATGATCAAGACCAGTTTTTGAAGAGTTCATGTAAGGCCCTTTTGGGTTTGAATACGGATTAGTGAGTGATTTGTGTTTGTAAACACAAACATAACATTCATTATTTAAACACACAGGAATAATTGTATGGATACAAGTACATGGCATGATGGGCAATTGGGCTATTTCATGAATAATATATTAGTAAGTGAGCATTTCTTTTTATTTATTGTTTAGGCCTAGAAGTGCTAGTCTTACCCCCCCGGGTCTAACCTGCAGCAGGCACAGTGTCCCTGAGAAGTGTGTCCAGGCTGCAGGGTGGAGCTTGTGTTTCTTTAAGAAGGAGCCCGATAACATCACATTGGCCTCATGCTCCAGAAAGTTCTGGAACCCATGAAAGAGTATAGCCTCCCTGCTCTGTTAATGCAGACCTAACACAAGGATTTCTGTCTTTGGATCTGACTTCAAGGTGAACCAGGTTAGAGAATTCAAGGGGAGACTATAGATTTTTTTTTTTTTTTTTGCTTCCTATGTTGGTTAGTTAGCCCCATACATGGTATTTGATTAATGTCTGAGAGCTCTAATTAGCAATGGCTAATCGGGCCCACATGCACCAGGATATTGATTCCTGCCTCCAGAAAACTAATCTAATTGTGCTCCTTATCATTAGCAAATGGTTGGTGTATTAAAATGATGGCCCATCTGTAGATTGGAAAGGCTACTCCATTATGACCACTGCAGAATAAAGCAAGTCTAGAAACTCTCCATGGGGTGTTAGGAAAACCTGCTCTGGTCCCCTAAGGAGAAGCATCACAAATATTCAGGATGAAGTTTTCCTTTTCACTTTACCAGCAGAGGAAAACTGCTGTAAGAATCAAATGCGTCCTTTGGACCACAGAGGAGAGGAAGAGAAGCAGCCTTGACTGGCATCCCTTGGCCTCTAAAACAGTTCTCAACAGATCCACGCCTGCCTTCCTGCCACCGTCAAAATCACGATATTTGTTTTGCGGTCCTTAAAGCACCTTCACCACTCCCCTTGGTGGTTTCTTAATTGTCAGGGACTGTAGTAAAAAACATACCACTCAAGAGGTCATGATATTAGGAACAATGGCATGGAACTTGAAAATGTACACAAAGAAAACCTAATGCAATTTACATGGTATTTTGCCCCCTTAGGTAAAAATTGCCAATTCATGTTTTTAGTGGCACTTTTAAATCAAGAGCACCATCTAGTAAAGATGGTCTTCTTTGTCTCTCGACACATAGCCGTAGTCTTTTTTTTTTTTTTAATATTGAAATCTGAAATGCAATCATTTGGAAATTTTCTCTAGAAAAGCCCATAGGCGCCATCACTCCAGCCACAGTGGAATAATCCTCTGATAGCCGTGTCTGCTTAGTGCCCCCCGGAGCAAGTGTTACCCGCTGCTGTCTTTGTGTGATCGCTCTTATTAGCTATTCCTGTGAGAGCACTTATCCCACTGTATTGCCATTATTTGTTTATCTGTCTGTCTCTCTAACTAGGCTGGAGAGTCCTACAAGGCAGCAGCTCTATCTGATTCATTGGTGCAAAACCTGAATGTCTCAGGTGCTTGTCACAGGGTGGTGAGGTCACCTTTCTATTAATACTGTGGATTACAGTGGGAGAAGAGCCACAACCTACCTACGGATATCCCCTCACCTCTCCAGTGCCCGCCGAGCTTCTCACAGTAGCCTACATTCCAGGCACCCAGTTGAGGGGAGTCTGTGATGTTGTCTCTGTCTCTTCATCATGAGGGTCTGCACTGTGATCCCACTGTTGTCTCCCAGCAGGCCCAGGACCACCAGTCTCCTCCTTGGAACAGTGCCATTATTGCTAATCTGGCATGTGGGATGGTGTGGTGAGGTTTCTTCCTTCCCCTAAATGGAAATTGTCATGGCTAAAGCATGGTGGAGAATGATCTAAAATGGAAATGAACTTGGAGAGTCAGGTGGCTTGGAAACATATTAAGGAGTTTGACTTTGATTCTAAATGCAGCAGGGGATATCACTCAAGGCTGTTGGAAAACTAGCAGGCGTGTGAAGCTGAGATGCCAGTAGGAGGCTATTGGAATAGTCTTGTGTGACAGCCTTGGAAGTGGATATAAGAAGGAGTCAGTGTGCATCGGACATAGAGCAAAAGCGACTTTCTGAATGAGGAAGAAAAGGGAAGACTTCAACTCCACTCCCAGTTTCCACTGAGCAAATGTGTGAGCACTGTTTCACTGGAAAGGGAATATTTGTGGAGGAAAGGTTTGGGGCCCAAATCAAGAGTCTTTTTAAAAGTTCCAATAGACATGCTTATTTTTATGGCCATGTTGAAGAAGCAGCTAGATATGGCCATGTTGAGAAAGCAGTTAAATATGCAAGTTTTAAGTTCAAGGATATAAATTTAGTGATATAAATTTAAGAGTCATCAAAATAGAGATGGTGGTTAAAACCCCATTACTGGATGAGGTTGTGGAGGGTCAGAGTATAGCTGTAGAAGAGAGAAAGATCTGCAATCAAGTCCTAAGGTTATTGAACTTGGGTGGAGGAAGAGGGCCAAAAAATAAGTTTTAATAAGAGCATCCAGGGATGAAGGAGAAGAACCAAAAAAGTGCAGTTTTAGAACCCAAAGAGGAGAAAATGTAAAGATTGAGGAAGTAGGGGCGGGTGGCTCAGTCAGTTAAGTGTCTGCCTTCGGCTCAGGTCATGATCCCAGGGTCCTGGGATGGAGTCCTGCATTGGGCTCTCCGTTCAGTGGGGAGTCTGCTTTTCCCTCTCCCTCCATGCTCTCCCTCTCTCCCTCTCTCTCAAGTAAGTAGATTAAAATTAAAAAAAAAAAAAAAAGATCAAAGAAGTAGTCAGGTGGAATAGGCGATGTTTGCCCAAGAAGACAGAGAAATGGTCACTGTTTTCCTCTTCATCCAGGCCTGGGGCTACTTCCCAGGCTCTTGTTTTGTACTCTAAGGCAGTGGGAATAGCCCCTAGAGGGCTAGCCCAGTGGAAAATGGTATTCCAGCACTGATGAATTTCCCAAAGTGTGTTTTATTGGGTCTTAAATAATGTAATGTGCAGGACACCCACATCCTAGGGAGGGAAAAAGAGCCTTTTTTCAACAGTACACCTTCTTTTATCCTAATGTGAGGATCACGCCCAAACGTCCTCCTCTCCTCAGGAGAAACAAAGGTTTACTGGCACCGGGTACACGGGATCCACGTAGAGAAAAGGCATATTCCTGCCACTCAATCACTCAAAAAATAAAAAGAACAACAACAAAAGAAACAACAAACGCTTTGGCTCAACCCTAGGTAAAAATTTACAATTAGGCAAGGTTTTTGTTCTCCTTCTAAAACATAGTATTACTGTCGTTTCCTGGCTTTAGCTCCGAATAACAGGTGGGTGTGTGCTTTGCATCTGGTTAATTAAAGGGTCCACCCAGGTGGCTTAAGGCAAACATGGAACAATCAGAACCAAAGTTGCCTGGATTTAGGTCTCCTCCTCTTCTGGGGAGTTTCAGAATGACAGATTCTACAGCTAAGTTTATTCCTCAAGGCCTAAGATAGTGCTATTCTATTATGTGATCAGTTACTGTCTGTTGCCTGAGTGAGTGAACAAGAAGGTCAAGTGACAAAGTGGAGAAAACACTTGATTTAATTAGAAGATCTGGATTCTTGGGAAGGTCATTTATATACTCTCTGCACCTGAACATTCTCAAATATGCCATCTGAAAACCCAGGAGTTAAAATGATGTGTTGAAGAAGCAAATCAACAGGGAAAAATAATGAAAACAAATTCTCTGAATTCCTCACATGTCTCAGATGAAGTTAAAGGAGATGCAAATACACTGTCCGTAATATCATTAAAACCTCTCTTCCTTTCAGAAGAAAAGTAAAATAAGATGAAATCAGACAGAGAGACAAACCGTAAGAGACTCTAAACTATAGGAAAGAAACTGAAGGTTGCAGGAGGGAAGGTGGGCGGGGGTGGGGTGGGGATAGGTGATGGGTATTAAGGAAGGCACATGATAGAATGAGCAAATGATGTTGTATGCAAATGATGAATCACTAAATTCTGCCTCTGAAAATAACAATACACTATATGTTAATTACATTGATTTAAACAAATTTAAAAAAAAAATCTCTCTTTTCTTTCTTTTTTTTTTTTTAAATCTCTCTTTTCTTGACACCCTGCAGTTGTTCCAATGTCCCTCTGTCCTCAACATCCTGTCTCCCAAGGACTTGTCTTATACTCTCTTAACTGTAGCTGGTGAAACTTTCAGTCACCTCACTTTGTCCATCCTCAGCTTTTCTGTTTGGGCTTCCTTCCAGAAAGGATTCTACACCTTTAGGGGCGGAGAGCAAAAGAGAAACTGGGCTCACGCATAGAGGGTTTTCTTTAGAGGTTTGGAAGAGGAAGTAAGTGGTAGATAATTCTCACATGAGTTGATTTTGCACCATCACATATGCCAAAGGAGAAAAATAGTTCCTTCTCCCCAGGATTGTTGGCATGACTAAATGAAATATGGCCATGTAATCGTCAACTCCCCACAGACAGATGATGTCATTATTCTGTGTGCTGTGTAAACATCCATTAGTGTTTTAAGTGCAATTTTGATCTCATTCTCACAAAAGGCAAGTTTTATCTTTACAATAACCCTGTATCTGCTTTCCCTTCTAAGAAACAAGTTCTATGGGCCCAGGATGGCTCATTTTGTTAAGTATCCCACTCATGATCTCTGCTCAGATCTTGGTCTCAGGGTCGTTGAGTTCAAGCCTGTGTTGGGCTCCAAGCTGGGAGTGAAGCCTACTTTTAAAAAAAAGGGAGGCGGGGTTCCAAAATAAATATAAAGCAAACTGATGGCCTTATAAAAGGGAGCTAACATAAGACATGAATAGAAGTAGCACTAGATGCCTTGTTAAGGTTTTTATTGACAGTCCTGTACATAGCACAGTTTAGAGTAGTGAAAATCTGTGCTTTTACCATTCATTAAAAAATAATTTAACTTCCCTGTGGATTTGCTGGGTATACATAGCACCTTCAATGAGCTCTTGATTTAAAGAGGCCAGATTTGAGAACTGTGTCTTAATGATACAGATCATTTATCTCAATGATAAAAACCTGGAAATGGTGTTCTTTCAATTCAAAAAGTGAGATTTATGGATTTTCTGTTTCCTGTTTTTGTTTTTCTGAAATCCCTGATCGCATGAATATTGTTGATTCTCAGAACAGACAAAATAGAAAATCTGGTCAATTCTATTAATTCTCTGTTGTGCAACAAATCACTCTAAAATTTACTGTGTTAAAACAGTGGACATTTGTTAACTTACACGGTACTTGTGAGTCAGGAATATGGGGTTGGCTAAGCTGGGTGGTTCTGGTTTGGAGTCTCTTATGAGATTGCAGTCGTATTATCAGCTGGGGTGTCTACATATGAAGGCTTAACTGGGGCTGAAGGGTCTGTTTCCAAGATGGCGCCCTCATGTACTGTTAGGAGGAAGCCTCAGATTCCCACAGTGTGGACTTTTCCATAGGCCTGCCCAAGTGTCCTCATGACATGGTGGCTGGCTTCTCCCAGAAAGAGTGATCTAAGAGAGAGGAAGAAAGAAACCACAGTGCCATTTATGTCCTAATCTTGGAGGTCATACACTATTATTTTGTCCACATTCTACTTGCTAAAAGTAAGTTACAAATGGGACGCCTGGGTGGCTCAGTTGGTTAAGCAGCTGCCTTCGGCTCAGGTCATGATCCCAGCGTCTTGGGATCAAGTCCCACATCGGGCTCCTTGCTCCGCAGGGAGCCTGCTTCTCCCTCTGCCTCTGCCTGCCATTCTGTCTGCCTGTGCTTGCTCTCTCTCTCTCTCTCTCTCTGATAAATAAAATCTTTAAAAAAAAAAAAAAGTAAGTTACAAATACAGGGAAATTAAGGGTAAGAGAATTAGAGTTTACTTTCTGAAGGAAGGTGTATCAAAGAACTTTGTGAACATATTGTAAAACCAACACAAGTTCTTTGGCATACGTTGCATTTTTAAATTGTTTATATTCCAAATAAAATATAAGTTTTTCACAAGAGGGGTAGTTATTTACATTATTAGATTCCCAGGATACAGTACATAAATTTCTTTATTGCTTATGGAGAAATTGAGTTCAGAGGCATAAGTAGCTTCTTCCAAGTACAGAAAGATTCAGGATCCAAATCTGGCCTTGGATCCGATTTTGTGATGTATAATTCCACATGTGGTCCCATTGCATCTGTGTAATGATAGCAAAAACAGGGCTTTTTAGCTATTCTGAACTTTACTTTTACATCTTTTGGCTACTTACATGCTCTCAAACAGCTGGATTTAAATAGGAAGTATTTTGTGAAAAATTCGGATATTTCCAAATATAGGAAAAATAAAAGAGCTATCCAAACCCTTTGGTATATGAGTAATTCTGCCTGCTGAATGACTATCCTGGTAAAGACTTCACTGCCCTCCCCAGTGTATATTATTCTATATGGAAAGTTTCCAATGTAATCAAATGTTAAATTGGAAATTTGGACCGAGGCAATGAGATAGCACAGATATCAGATAGCAGAGAGAGGTGTGAGACAGGACCTGAGATGCAAGTGTTGAGAGAAAATGTCTATAACATTATAGCACACATTCTGTGGCCTTCTTCCTGGTCCTTCATCAGGCTGTGGCTAAGTCAAGGGGGATCTTAGAAGGAAGACTGTAGAGTAAGGCAACCAATGTTCCCAAAGTAAGGAAGAATGTCAGTGGAATCACTCAGGGTTGCTAAGTGTCTTCTGCAGGCGGAAGGCACAAGGAAATGGTTCCTGGCCCTGGACTCTAAGGTTTTACCTAAGAGAACCAGAAAAGCCGTGGAGATTTCCTGAAGTTTCATCCAGGAAAAGTGAAACCATTATCCCACAGAACAGATTTAGAGGGATAATGGAAAATGACAAGAAAGAAGCTCTTATGATGAACTACCCTTCATGCATGCTCTGGACTTACTATAAGGCTTCCCTGAAATTTATCACAGGCATTTCCTGCCTTTTAAACAATGCAGGGTGAGTTACCAAGAAAGGGTCAAATTCGTTTCAGAGTTGTCATGCATTAATGTAATAATGGGATTAATTATTAGCCAGTAACGTAGGAAACTTGCACTTGTATACTACAGTGTATTAAAAAAACAAACTATATCCATGTCCCCAAAGTTTGTGACATATGGGGGTCTTTACCTCAAACTCATGATTCTCATAAAGATACTTCTCATTTTCCTGACACCTCCTTTGGTTGCTGTGTTGTCAATGGTCACCTATCCCTGTTTTCTGTATGCTTCTGTATTTTATCCCCTTTCTTTACTGATAATTGGTGGGGAGACAAGCTTGCTGGGACTGTGAATTACAGGAGTTTAAGTAAGACTATGATGTTTTGTTTTGTTTTGTTTTTCCTTTGGTTGCTCACCAAAGTTCTCCAGGGCAAGCTGAGGGAGAACTGACTTAGGGCAGGGGAGTTCTGATTAAAGTTGGGTGTTGGGTAAACAGAAGGGGTGTGCACACGAGTTGGTCACTGAGTACTTGTTGAGTGAGGAGACTTTTCTCTGCATGCATATTTTTCATTCATTAGTTGATTCAGCAGGCGTGAGTTGAATGCCTACTATGTGCGAGAAGCTGAGCATGGACCAGTTGATGATGGCGTGGATTGACTTTCATCGTCAACCCCTCATATTCAAGTTTCTGTGCTTGATCCTCAAAGCTGTGCTCTGTAACTTAGACCAAGAAATGAATTTTCCATGCCTTTTGATAACAGCACATC
The DNA here is from genome assembly GCF_030435805.1 of Mustela lutreola. Lineage (NCBI taxonomy): Eukaryota > Metazoa > Chordata > Mammalia > Carnivora > Mustelidae > Mustela > Mustela lutreola. Next base: position 146,045,875 of record NC_081295.1, on the reverse strand, counting down.
TTGTATGCCACTTAGATGAAGAAGCAATGGATTTAGCACCAGATGAGGAATGAATTCTAATGTCACAATGGCAGAGAGTTTGCTGTGTGGTCCGTTGGTGATAAAACTAAACACTTCACTTTAAGGCAATGTTTTAATTTTCCTGATTGCTCAAAAACTACCTCCATGCTGTACTTTCACAATAACCTGCAGGGATGTAGGACAACCCCTCTCAGCTCTGGCACAGGTGAGGTTAAATGTTACTGAAGCCCCAAGCTAGTGAACAAGTCGATGTGAGATCCCATCTTCATTCTATGAAATCTAGTCTTTTCTCTCTTAAATCAGGGCTGTAGACATCACCTCTTTGTGCCTTCATTTCAGCTCACCTGTAGTATTGGTTGATGTTGATGCATCGTGGATTAAGTATTTGGAGATAGCCAAATGGCCTCCCCAGAACTTGAATGTATTGTTAGTGTCTCTGTTTTGGACCTTGTCTATTCTTGACCTTCTGTTCTGCTTAATAAAAGAGTTGAGATACCAGAAATGGAACTGAGATATAAGAATGGCTTTTATGCATCAAGCCCTTGGCGTAGGTCCCTGGCAGCAAACCTCTGCCCTTCACATGCCAGGAAGATGAAGTAAGAGCCTGTTGCCAAGCTTGATGCTTGGGAAGGAGTTATTTCTACTCCCAACTGATTACTGAACAGCCTGAGGCAGGGGAAGGCCCAGGGTGTCCTTACTCCCAGGGACTTCAGATGCCCCAGCCGCTATGGCAGGGTGAAGCCACAAGAGAAGAGAAAATTTGCCAAATAAACGTGGTCCCTCCAGACAATGGAATATTATTCAGCACTAAAAAGAAATGAGCTATCAAACCATGAAAAGACATGGAGGAAACTTAATTGCATATTACTAAGTGCATATTACTAAGCCGATCTGAAAAGGCCACATCCCATAGAATTCCAACTCTATGATATCAATAAAAAGGTAAAAATAATAGAGGAAGTACAAACATCAGCGGTTGCCAGGGGGTTGGGGGCGGAAGCACAGAGGATGTTTAGGGCAGGGACTATACTCTGTATGATACTAGAATGATGGGCACACATCATGACCCTTTGCCTAAGCCCTTAGGATGAACACCGAGAGCGAACTGTGGTGTCAATTTGGTCATCTGGATGATGGCGATGATGACACGCCAATGTCGGTTCATGGGTTCTAACAAATGACCATTCTGGGAGGTGGGAGAAGTTGGTCATGGGGGAGGCTGTGCAAGTGTGGGGGCAGAGGGTAAATGGGAGACGTCTGCACCTTCCTCTCAATTTTTTCTGTGCTCTAAAATTGCTCTGAAAATATGAAGTCTTCATAAAAAAGAAAGAGGGAGAATTTGCCTGCGCTAATGGCAGCCCTACTTTTAGAAGCCGGGATCCCCCCTAGGGAGCTGTTGGGCTCCCTTCCGTGGTCGGCTCGGGGAAGCCAGTGAAGAGCAAGCCACCGAGACTGCAACGCAGCGAGGGTTTGCAGCCAACTCCAGCATCTCCCTCATTGCCCATATTGTGTTGGGACAATGGTCTGATCAAACGTTCCCTAATTTCATTGTGGACTTCCTGTCTAATGAGTCCCTTTCTCCCCTGCTCTAAATAAAGGAAGATGCTAAAAACGTGACACACACTACAGATGGGTCACCCACATCTGGGCTTTTCATTTTAAAAGGCAGGGTGGGGGTGGGGAGGACAGTTAAGCAAGACGTGGCTGGCTTTCTTAGAAGGGAGGTTAATAGGGGGGAGGGGGATAAAGAGATGAGGGAGTGAGACAGAATCATCCGCCATTGTTATTGAGTGACAGACATATCCATTGGGACTAATTATAATAATGATACCCGCCCATAACTGACTCAGAGCTTGAGTGCACCTCTCTATGCCAAGTTCTCAAATTTGGGCACCTGGATTGCACCTATGAAGTTGGCATTTACCAAAGAAACCATGTGCAGATGGATATTTGCATGTGAAAACCGGGTAATTGTGTGTGTGAGCAGGAGCTTCTGGGCACAATTATCAGCCTCTCCTCAAGATGTTGGGAGCAGTTTTTGGTCCTTTGGAAAACTGGCCTGCAATTTGCTGGTACGGATTTGAGTTGTGTGTGTGCACAAGATGCGTGCCCAGGTTTCAGAGGAGTAGCTCGGGTGCGTTGTTCTGTGTGTGTTGACCATCAGCGATGTGCCCAGCGCTCTAAGGGGGAGAGTCGGGGCTCAGGCTGTGCCATCAAACAGACCTGGATTCAAATTCCGGCTCCACAATACAGCATTCACCACGGCAAAGCAGTGGGAGAGACAAATTTGTCTAATGAGCTACAGAGAACTGGAGACGCTTGGGCACATGGGCCGCATGGTGTTGTTGGAGAATCAGGTTGGTCTCTAGGGACACTGACGCTTGGAGGAAAGAAGTTAGATCTGTGGCACAGCAGGATTCGAGCCAGGACTGTTCTTCCAATTGTCCTGAGCTCTGCCATCTCCCAAGGGTGCTCAGGGAACACCTGATGAAAGAAAGTGGGACTCAAAGGGCGAGGATATTCATCTGCTCATCAGTCTTCTCCCTAAGCATTTCCTTCTTTGTCTGTGAGCCACCCTGGGTCCTGGGGGGAAAAAAACCTCTGAGCCCATGTAAGAGGCATGGGTACAACTTCCATAGCTAGAGCTCTCTGTGGTCTATTTTGAAGTCACAGGAGCCATGTGAGGCCAGGTGGCGCCTGTCCGTCTCTGACCCTATACTTGACTGTGCCTTGGGCTGGAGCCCTCCTGCCTAACTCTTTATTTATATGTGCTCGATGCTTTCTTCAAGCTCAGATCAAGGGGCACCTCTTCCTGGAAAGCTGCCCCAGAAGAAAGCTGACTTCAGACAATCTACCAGTCAAAGGCAGTTCTTGTCGGCAAAGTGGCCAGACCCAAGGGGAATGTGATACTCTTCTTTGCACTGTGGCATAAGAGATATGGCACCAAGAGCTCTGTGGCCAGTGTTGGTGGGGCTTCAAGATGTATTTTTCTGGAGAGTTCTGGGGTTTCTCCTGAACTCCTACCCAGTCTCTTGACCTTCTGGAGCAGCCTCTAGGAAGTCAATCCATCTTCCTTTCCTTCAGAAGCTGCCACCATCCTTGGAAGTTTGTCCCCTTCACACTCTCCAAAGACAAACACAGAAGACCCTTCTGTTTTAAGGCATCCAGTGCTGATCACAAAGAGAAAACAGAACATGAGAAACATAGCAGAGTTGAAGAAGCCATAAATAGCTCTACATCTTACAAAGTCCTTATTGTCTTGATCCCTTGGATATAGCTTTAAGGTCTCTCAGGGTTGGGGAAAGGGAACCTCAAAGGTATTTTGTCCTTTTCTGAAGATGGGGCTCACAGAATCTTCCCACTGTCTTCCGATTTTGCTTTAACCATATTACAGGAATCCTTTCCTTTGTGTGATTTGTTCCAAGCGTAAACATGGTGGTCTGTGCTAGGTTGCTCATAAATATTTGACTTTTCTCAAGACCTTTAGAGTGAGTTGTGATGACTGATTTAATTGACTGTTGCCTGTGGGTCTTCTCTTACGTTTGCATAAGGACCCACCGGCAGGAACCATCCTGCTCTTCTGTCCCCCCACTTGCTGATGGGTTATTTCCCAGTGCCTAGTTTGTTGTCTACACCAGCAACATAGAAATAGTTTATAGCTTGACTTGGGGCTTTGCTATAGAAAGGAACGTAATTCTCCAGTGATAAATTTACATTTTTATTCTCATCATGAACCCAGGACCTTTAGGGAGGGTTTTGTTTTTGTTTTGTATTTTTGTATTTAAAAACCATCTAGTTGACACTGGCCAATACAGGAAGAGGGAAGTGGATTGAGCTAGCTTTGCAGGGAAAAATATCTGCTTGGAAGTTCTTGCTAGGATATACTGTCTTGAGTAATGAAATTAAGGAATTCCTGGAGTCAAAGGAGACCTGCATAGGGGTATGGCAGTACAGGAAGACGGTATCCGAACGTTCTTACTGTATTTATGTAGTTTGATGCACTTCGATGATCTGGTGCCAAAAAAACCAGAATGACACAGCTGGGAAGAGATAAAAAAGAAGAAAGTAGAACTGGAGGATGTGGGAAAGGGGCAGCCAGATCTGAGAAGCAAGGTGAAGGACCAAGCATCACACATGGGCTGGGGAGGCAGGATTTAAATGAGGCAAGAGAAAGGGGAAAATGATTCAAGTATGACCAGAGGCTGAAAGCATGTCAAATGAAAGCCAAAAGCTCTGTGAGGCTAATGAGGAATATCAACCCTAAGATTTGCTCTCCCTTCAGTATGGGTGGCCTTTTCCTACTCTCCTGTCTGCACTTCCTCAGGCAGCTGTAAATGATGAGGCCACCCGACAGGAACCGTAAGTCCCCGAAACCTCTGTAGTGTTATACTCTTTTTCCAGATAAGGAATTCCTTCATGATATGGGGCAGAGGGTTGTAGGAATTGTTGCCAGCAGACCAACATGAGCTTCTCACGGGAGAAGCTGCTATGAAAAGACACATGATTTAGAGCTGATTATGATAATAATCGTCATCATTTTGGCTATCATGGAGGATTGCACATGTAAGACACTAAAAATCTTATGGTGCTGGTGATTCATTTAATGGGAATTTGGCGTCGATTCAGAGGACAATGCTTCTAGGTATTTAGCGGCCAAGCCCAGCAACATAATTTCAACAATTTAAAATATATGTCCACTGAAAAAAAAACAAAAAACAAAACAAACCAATAATAATATGTGCCCACTATAAAATATGTAAAGACTATAATAAATGGAATAATAAAAATTATTAGAATCATAATGATGTTGCTGATTTTCATTTGAATGTGAATTTCTGAGAGGTATGTGTTCAGCATAGAACCTTTAGTCAAGGAAACGCACTCACAAAATCTCTCCTACGGCTGGCAATGCAATGTGGCAGTGGGTACAAGAACCACTCTGGAGGGTTGTCATTAGTCATGTTAGATGTCCACTGAGTGTGAAGTCACTAAGATTTTCTCCGGTGCCCTTCTCTTTAAACTAGTTAAGGTTTTTCACTTCCACCTCATTGGGATCAACATCTTCCCCGGGGTCCTGGAGGGATTCTAATCCTTGGCTTAACATCTTCTGGTCCCCTCTTCATGGCCAGTGTCCTTCATGTCCACTTGGAGGGCTCATCATTCTCTTCTTAAAAATTTTTATTTTTAAAATTTGCCTACTTATTTGAAAGAGAGAGAGAGCACATGCGTGCGTGTACATGAGTGGAGGAGAGGCAAAAGGAGAGGGGGAAGCAGACTCCTCACTTGAGCGAGGAACCCCGTGTGGGGCTCGATCCCACGACCCTGAGATCATGGCCTGAGCTGAAACCAAGAGTCAGAGGCTTAACCAACTGAGCCCCCCAGGTGCCCTTGGAGACCTCATGTCTTATTTCAAACTCCCTATTAGTTTCCATGCTGCTATGGGTCTCTTGGGTCTCATTACCTGATTTGGATGTGTGGTCCAGCTCTGAGTGACTGTTGGACTCTGCTCCTTGAGTATTTCCACTTAGGATCTCTCAATCTTCATCTCAAATATTCCTTTTTACTACCCTTTTTGCTGAATCAGAGAGCTGGGAGCTTACTCTTCTCTGAACAAGGTGGTCTCACTTTAGATCTTGGGGAGGTCCATGGTTGTTGCTTTTTTAAAAAGTATTTTATAAAAGTCTGGCATGTATATAGATTAAAATTCAAATATGACTCTTACTGCTGTTAAAAAGACCCAATCCCCCACCTCCAGTCTCAATTCTCAATACCCCAAGGCAAACACATTCCTCGTTTTCAGATGTTTCTTCTTCTCTATTTCGAGTAATATGTTTATGTCTCTATTTTATGATTTTCAGTTTTCAATACTCTCCATTGACTCTTGTCTATGAAAAATAATTATTTAGCTTCTTGCTTTCCACTTACTATACACACACACACACACACTCTCTCTCTCTCCTTCTCATGCTCTTAATTATGTACCAGATATCTATTATTGCATAACAAATTACTGTAGAAGTTAGTGCCACACTGTAAAAAACATTCGTTTCTTATAGTTTTCGTGAGTCAGGAGTCTGGGGGTTCTGAAGGTCAAGGATCTGATTTCAAGGTCATTTGCATGGATGGCCATTTGGTGTTGGTTATGGGCCAGAGGTCTCAGTTCTTCCCTAGAAGGGAAGTTCTTCTCTTCCATAGGTGGTTTAGGTATCCTCGTGACACAACAGGGGTGTTTGTTGCCTAGCTCATTCCTTGTGGAGCTGTGAGTGGCTTGTGGCCCTAGTTTCCATGAGGTGGCTATCTCCTAGAACAGCAGCTGTCACCTCCAGGTTCAGGAACCACGCCCCCTCCCCCCCATGTGCCTTCAGCACTTAGCTATGCACCAGCTCCCTGCTCTTGCCAGCTTCAGGGTACCTCATCATTTCTGGGTGCATTCCTTTCACTCTAGCCATACTTTTGTAAATAGTTCAACTCTCCTCAATTTCGGTGAGCTCTCTGTTTCCTGCCCATGCTGACTGACACAGAAGCACATTTTTTTCATCCACTGTATAGCTGAAAACTCCTTTATTCTACCCCCACCCTTGGGTATAGAATTTCAGGTTGAAAATCATTTTTTCTTAGTATTTGTAGAGATGTTCTGCCTTTCAGCTTTCAGTATCACTGTCGATGACACCAGTGTGATCCTGATACCTGATCCTTTGTGTGTGACTTGTGTTTGCTCTCAGGAACACTTGGGAGTCTCCTCTTTATCTCCTGTGTTCAAAAATTTCATGATGATGTGCCTTGATATATGTTTTATGTCATTCACAGTGCTGTACACTCAGCGGCTCTTTTCAATCTGGAAAGTTCTGGGAAATCTCATTCTATGACTTTGATAACTTTCTCCCTCCCTTTTTATTCAGTTCTCTTTTTTTGGAACTCCTTTGAGTTGAATGAGAGACGAATTTTATGGACAAATATGTTATCTTAGGTTTTCTTTCCTGTTTTCAACTTTTTTTTCTTTGGTGTTTCAAGAGACTTTACCACCGAATACATTTAGTTTTTAATTTGCCTATTGTATTTTTATACTTTCTTATTTTTCTTTCACAGATGAAATACTCTTTGTATTACTTCCTTTTGCCTTTCATAATTGAGACTTTCCTCAGATACTTGGTCATTCAGATTTGCCAACTTATGTTTAAGAATGAGAGGCCACATTTCTGATAGAATGTTGGCATGGGTGGGGCTTTGTTAGCTATTAGGTTTCATTTTGGGTGATCAATAAATGTCAGTCTCTGTAGGTTTCTCTCTCAATCTGGTTGGTTTCCTCAAGAAAGGGACTCTGATCCAGTGTTGTTCCATAGAACCTCCAGTGGTGATGAAAACATTCAGTATCATTGTTGTCCAATATGGCAGCCACTAGTCACATAAGGCTGGTTATTTAGTACTAGCAATGTGGCTAGTACAGTTGAAACATTTTTTAGAAAGATTTGTTTATTTATCTTATAGAGAGATTGAGGGAGAGGGATAGAGGGAGGGGGAGAATCTCAAGCAGACTCCCCACTGAGCGTGGAGCCCAACTCAGGGCTTGATCTCATGATCCCAAGATCACGACCTGAACCAAAATCAAGAGTTGAACACTTAACCAACTGAGCCACCCAGGTGCCTGAAAAAGTTAATTTTTAATTTTATTTAATTTTGCTTAATTTAAACTCGGTTACTTGTGACTAGCTGCCACCATATTGGATAGCTCAACTCTGATTTGCTGCATTGGCTGCCAACTTTCTACCAGCTAAGTTGGAGGAAAGTTTGGGGATCCCATTGTTCAGGGTGCAGACTTTCACCTAAATTTCCCCTTTGCAGTAAGGCTCTCACTCTGCCCTCAGCTGTTTGGAGCCCAAAGTCTATCTTGTTGAACTTCTCTACATCCAGTCTTCTGAGACAATGGGGGCGGCAGAGGAGGAGGGGGACAATTGTCTGACTGCATGAAGTAGAAGATGAACTTTGGGGCTCCACATGCTACTTACAGGTCTTCTAAATAGTCCTCGTGTTTTCCTGCCTTCTGAGGGTCCTGTAACTTGAACATCCAGGTTTCCAAGGGTCCTCGGGGAAAACAGCTAGTTTCTATGGCTTTCTTGGCTTTAGGTCTGGTTGAGCTTTCTCTGGTCTGCTGAGTCAGCTGTAGTCCACCTTCTAGCTCTCAGTTTTTGCTGTCATCTCCTCTCCAGGTCTCTTTGGCCATGCGGATTGGAGCCACTTTTTTTTTCTTGCCTGTGTTTTACTGAGTTTCCTGCAGGAGGAGGAGAAGAATGGGTGTGTGTCAGCGCCTCTGTCCCGGCAGCTGATTACTTGGTTTCCACACTTACTTGGTTGGACTCTTCTGCCAAAGGCATGGGATTGTTTATTTTCCCTACAGATGTTTTTGTGATGCTCTAAAATGGAAGCTATTATACTAGTGGCCATTACATTATTTATTTTAGCAAGTAGCAGGATATCTTGCTAAAAGAGGTGGCCAGAATTTGTTGTTCTATTTTTATGGCACTCTGCTGAGACTTCATCTAGTGGCACTAGCAGGGACAGTCTCGGGCGTTTCACAGGAACATCTTAGTCTCACTCATCTGCTCACACAAGTAAGACTGGGGTTATAAAAATACCCTTCCTGGCTCCAGAAAACCTAATTGCTTCCAGCATACTTTTCTCAAATGTTTTTTTTCTTAGAATTCCTAAGGGTGTTCACATGTGTCCAGAAATCAGCTCTGGTCATTTATGAATCCATTGCTGGCCAAGCCAGGACCACACAATAATCCAGAGCTGGAAATTTCCACTAGGGTGTCACTCCGCATTTAGAAACTTTCTCCCACTGCTGGTGCAGCTGGAGGTAGCATTGTCAGTAAAAATAGGCTGTGCTTCTCTGAGAAGCAAAGGAACAGGGACAGATCCTCTGGCCTAGTATCAGCCACCGCGGGGAGGTTCTGGTCAAGGTCCAGAGTTAGAGTATTTGGAGCTGGAATTTCTCAGACCTTTCTATGTAACAACTTACTTCTGACTCTGGTGTAGTTGAGCTTTGACTTCCAGCTTAAGCCCTAACAAACACAAAGGGACTCCCATCGCACAGTGACCCCCAGCAGCAATCAGTAGATAGATCTCTGTTAATTCATCCAGAAGACATCTCCACAGTGAGAGAGAGAATACTCCCTCTGCCAGCTCTATATTAGGTCAGGAGGAATTTCACAGTAAAACTGCCTGGACCCAAGGTCATCTGCTTTAACGGCTCACACTTCTGCCTCCACCCCAGCATTCTCTGTATTCTCGGATACTCTGACTCTCTACTGTGTGTTCCCTCTTAGGGACCCAGTGCTCTCTCTTTCTACCCAGCCTCCATCTGGGACTACTGCTCATTACACATACATCTGTATTTCTGAAAATCCAGGGATCTTATAATTCAACCCCTTTTTTGTCTTCCATGAATCTCCTTAGTAGTTTCTGCATGGATGTCTAAGTGTCAATAGATACAGGGGAGAATCATGCTTCCCCCTCCACCACTCTGTCCCAACTGCATTAGCTGGCCACGTCTGTCCCATGTGCAGGTCCAACTGAATGAGCAAAGGATAATTTTATCTAAGGTTGTGATCTCCAAAGTAAGCTTCACAAGATGATATCGGAATTAAAAAGGGGAGTTTCAATTTTATTTTAGTTTATTTTATTGAGGTGTAATTGACATATTAGTTTCTGATACATGACATAATTATTTGATATTTGTATATAACATAAATTTATATAACAATAAGTCTAGTTAACATCCCTCATACGTAGTTACAGATTCTTTTTTCTTATGATGGGTGATTTTAAGATTTATTCTCTTAGCAACTTTGAAATATGCAATACGGTATGACTGTTAACTGTAGTCACTTATGCTGTGCATTTCTATTTTTTAATCTCAGACTTTCAAATTTTTTTGCATGTATGTTTTACATACGTATAGAAATGTTACAGTCATAATCAAATATTTTTTTCTTAGTGTGGTACAGTCTTATTAAAGTAGGCAAACCAGTAGGTAGTGTCCACAGTAGGGACCTGTGGGACCCAGATATCCCCAATGGATAGTATGCCTATTTACCACCCCCTTTAAAAATTTTTTTTAAATTAACATAATGTATTATTTACCCCAGGCGTACAGGTCTGTGAATCATCAGGCTTACACACTTCACAGCACTCACCATAGCACATACCCTCCCCAATGTCCATAAGCCCCCCACCCTCTCCATATCCCCCTCCCCCCAGCAACCCTCAGTTTGTTTAGTGAGATTAAGAGTCACTTATGGTTTATCTCCCTCCAGATCCCATCTTGTTTCATTTTTTCCTTCCCTATGCCCCACAACCTCCTACTCTTCCTCTCAAATTCCTCATGTCAGGGAGATCATATAATAATTGTCTTTCTCTGATTGACTTATTTTGCTCAGCATAATCAAATGACATCTTTACCCCCTTTTAATTTATCAATTGGGTGGCAAAATTGTTTTGGTTTCAACTTTCAGGAAATCCACGCCGTATTTGCTTACCAAGACTTTTCACTCCATGCAACAGAATTGAGCTTTAAAACCTATCACATTCGAACTCATGTTATTACTATTGTTACTACCTAAACCTTGCTGCCCCCACTGAGATCAATTTTCAGTATTTTTTCCCAGTTGTGAAACAACTGTGTCTTTTCCATTTCTTTACAATTGCTGTGTGCTTAATTGCTTTCAGCTGCAAAAAGCCTAGACGTTTCTAAGTTCCTCTTTGAAGCAGAGCTTGAAAATTTTGAGAAAGACCTGACAAACGGATCCATTCATCACAGTAAACTGAACTGTATTTATCCATATCAGGGCCTATTTATGCTGGTGGAGGTTGCCAACTTACCAGACCTTGGGCATGGCTTTCCAAGATGGACTCAAGCGGGGCCTTGCTGAAGTGCGCAAGAAAGAATTCAACAGCACAAACACTGGGTGTGGATGTCAGTGTGGCAGGAAGAATGTGTGTACAGAGAAAGGAAAAGGCTTGACTTTGCTGGCTGCATAGTATCTTCAGGTCAATGACTTGTGTGCCATTGAGGACCAGGTTCACGGTTTCCATGGTCTAGAAGCATGTGTTTCGTTTTCTGCCAGCCTCCATGATGGCGCCTGCGGACCCCCACCATCTGCAACTTCATCCAGTTGGTTCCCTTCCACACTGGACAGGGGTGATCTGTGTGACTAGAAGAATATGGCAGAAGTGATGGTGTGTTACTAACAAAATCAGGTTCTAAAAGACACTATGGTTTTCGTCCTGTTCATTTTCCTTATTCTTTCTTGGACCATCAGCTCTAGCGGAATCAGGCCGCCATATTGTACACAGCCTTGCGCCAGGCCCTGAGCTTGCTAGGTTTAGGATATACAGAAGTAAGACATATCTCCTCTTTTTAAAATAACTTGTAAGGGAGTCCTGTAAGGGAGATGAAATGATCTCAAGCAAATTGAGGGCACTGTACTAGGTACAATTCCATGGAGTCTCAAAGAGGCCTTCTTTGTTTCAGCTTTGCTGAAACAAAGAATTGCCTTTGGAACTGGAGAAAAATGACCAGAAAAAATAAGTCCCCTTGAGGCAAACAGGGAATGAAAGGGAAGAGGTCCTTTCAGACAGACAACTGAGTACGTGAAGACAGGGAATTGAGTTTGATGAGCATTTATTGGAACAAAAAAGAATTTATTGGAACTTCCTTTCATGGATCTCACTGAAATGACAAAAGATGGGTGAGGGAAAATGTCTGTCCTCTAAAGTCATACACCTTCCCAAGACTTGAAGCCATGACATCCTTGAAGCTCTTTGATTGACATTATTCAATATGACAGCCATTCTTAGAAAGCAGGTGATCCAAATAAAATGTGCTATAAGTGTAAAATACACACCCCAATTTGAAGACTCAACCGCCCCAAAAGGTAAACTATCCCATTAATAACTTTGTACATTGTTTACCTGTTCAAATGGTATTTTCAATATATTGGGTTAAATGGAACACATTATTAAAATTGACTTCATGGATTTCTTTCCATTTTCTTGAAAGGGGCTGCTAAGTTTAAAATTCTGTCTTTGTGGCTTGCATTGTGTCCCTCTTGGATGGGGCTGGATTGGAGGTTGCTTCTGCCACAGCGCAAGAGAACCTCTGTCACCAGTCCTGTGGGTGATGAGGAAAGGATGGGGTCAAGAGCTGCTGAGGGAACCACAACCATGTGATTTGTGCTACCCTCACTCTGTGCTGAGAGTGTTGAGTTTGAAGCCTGGGGAAGCTTAGCTGGAGAAGAGGTGGTGTCCGGGTCTAGGATCCAAGGGAGAGTTGTGTGTGTCCTGAGAAGCTCGAGGTGCTGACAAGCGTTCTTGGTGAGTGGTGTGTGACAATGCTGTAATTATAGCCTCCCCCCATCTGAACCCCTATAGTTCAGAATTCTCTGGATCATCTGCTTCACTTTTGTTTCTAATATTATAGCATGAATGGAGGGGGTAAGGACTGTGTTAAGAGAAAAGGAAAGGGTAATAGAGAGAAGTTCTACCTTACTTCTTTAGGGGAGTTGATTCTGGTTCTGAATATATTCCATTTGCTCTGCTGGAGGGTCTGAGAGTCTAGTGCATCTCTATCACTCTGCATGACTTGGGGTCACTGGTAGGCAATTTTGGGGTAACCCACAAGGATATGTTTATCTTTTTGAGTTGTGAGAGACTGGAACTGGGTTTTCTTGGGCTGAAAGAGACAGTTTCAGTCTCCAAGACCTGGAGATTCTACCCATTGGCCCATAATCTCAAGGGACAGACTAGATCAACCTTTGGAGGTCATTGAGATTTTTGACCATGCGTTGCAACGGGGCATTGATTCTGTTCCAATCTCTGGCACCGGTTGCTGTGCGATCTTGCCAAAACATCTTTTTGTGTCTTTATATCCTTATTGGTTTATCCATTTCTGGATCTGAATAGCAGAATGCTCTGTAGAGTTACTTCAGAACATTCTTTAAAGTGCAGTGTCAATAGGAACATTGTGCTTTTTCAGGTGGAGAGCACTCTGAAGGAGAACAATCGATTATATTCCAAGACCTCTCCGTGAAACTGAGATATTAATAGGAAAGCATGCTGCCCAATGATAAGGGTGTTGCAGAGGATGGCAATGAACCCTGGGTCTCAGGGTCTCTCTTGCCCATCCAGATTACTCTAGACAGTTAAAGAATACATGGTCTGAACCAGCTCCACACTGCAAACCCAGGTGGGTTATCTCTCCTACTGTGAAGACATCATATCAAGTTTTGGAGAAGAGCTGTTGTAGTCTGTTAGGGCGGGCCTCACAAAGGACACAAATTGGGTGGCTTAAAGAACACAGATTTATGGTCTCACAATTCAGGAGAAGGACTGGTTCCTTCCGAGAGCGGTGAGAGAGACTGTTCCATGCCTCTCTTGCTTCCAGGGGTCTGGTAGTATTTCCTGGTTTGTAGACATGCTGCTCTCTTCTCTGTCTTTATCTCATGGAATGTTCTCCCTGTGTGTATGTGTCCATGCCCAAGTTCCTCCTCTTTATATGGACACCATTCCTCTTTATATGACCTCATTTTAACCTGAAAAGGTCCTCTTGGCCAATAAAGTCATTTCTGGGGTACTGGGGGTGACTGTGTCAACATATAAATTTGGGGGGGGACATAATCCGACCCATAACAAACTCTATTCAAGAAAGTATTGATATGTTTTGCCTTCAGTTATTTTTATGTACATGTAGCAGGTTTGATTAACTACCTTTTGTAGAGGGATACGTGTAAACTAGTCTTCCTTTTCTATAAGGGCAATTATTTGCAATCTCTCACATGTCCCTTCTACTCTGGGGCCTGGTTCCTTAAGCACATTCTACTCCACTGCCATCATATTTCATGCATTATAATGACCACATTTGGTTTTCGTGATTCTGATCCATTCTGCCCTGGGTAAAGGGATCTACATCTGGTGGTATGGTAGATACCCCCATAGGACCCTCCCAAATGTGTAACTAAAATATTGATTACAGAAAGAAACATCTTTTTAAATACGCCACTGAGCTGGAATAAAAGTAAGGAATCATTAGCGTCTTCTTTGTAAAGAAACTTTTTATTTTGGTATAATTTTAGATTTACAGAGAAGTTGCAAAGACTGTCCGGAGTTCCATTCTGTTTCTCCTGAGGCTGTCCTCTTATACCATGTGGTCCATTTGCCAAAACGAAGATGATAACGTTAGTGCTTTGCTCTTAGCTGAACAGCAGGCTTCATACAGAGTTTACCAGTTCCTCCCATTCCAGAATCCAAGCCAGGGGACCACAGTGCATTAGGTGTCACATCATGGGAACGTCCTACTATAGATTATGACCTTGACAGTTTTGAAGAGTCCTGGTCAGGTATCTGGGAGAATGTCCTTCAGTTTGGGTTTGTCTGAGGATTTTCCTAAGGTTACGGAGTTGTAAACAAAGAGAAGCAATGCTGTAAGAGAAGTGAGTATCAGATATCTCTAGGACTTACTGCCAAACCTTGATGACTTGAGACCCTGAGCATGAGTTTTGCTGACCTCATAGGATGTGTGCAACAGGATGTAAAATCTAGGGCTTTCTCAAGGTGAGGAGTAGAATAAAAAAACACTGTCTACCCCTCAATTCCGCCCCCATGTTAAGTGGGGAGCCCAAGGAACTACAGTCCCTGTTAGATTAAAGAGAAATATAGTCCACCACCCAGAATGGGGGCTCTAGAAAACTGCCCATTGTAACCCTAGGTACTGAGGAAAGAACTCTCCATGAGAACCTAGAACCCTAAGCCAACTCTCCTATGTGTTTCCATTCTGAATTCACACTGCTTGGGTCTGCTGAAAAGATTTTGGACACATACAAATGTAGTTTAAAAAGATCCTGGGTAAGAATCACCACTAGGTATAGTTAGTATTATATTGAATATATTTTAATATATCAGGTTATAGAAAGATACTTTAGAAACAAACAAATATATATATATATATATATATATATATATATATGAATTTTTAAAAATCAGTGATAAATCAGGCTGAAGAAATTGAAAAATTGTGAACTGGAAGATTGATCTAAACAAATTATTCAGTTTGTGGTGCTGTGAGACAAAGATTTAGAAAATGTTCAAGAAAGGTTAAGAGAAAATACAAACAGAATGAAAAACTGTCAGCGCTCCCCAACAGAATTTTCTCTAGTGACAGAAGTGTCCTAAGTAGTCACGTGTGGCAACGGGTGACTACTATATTGGACATCACAGGGTTAACTTCTGTGGAATCAATGTTCTAGAAGGAGATTGTTAGAATGGGGAGAACAATATCCAGAGAGATCATGGCTGAGAATTTTCCAGAACTTTGTAAGGACACTGATATTTATTCTAGGAAACCCTCCAAATCTAAGCAAGATAAAAAGAAATATACACCACCACCCACCATAGGCAAAGTGTGGAACACCAAAGAGGAAAAATGAGATTTTTACAAAGTAGCCAGTGCAAAAAGCAAGATCACTTACAAAGGGTTGGCGATGAGGCCGATGATGGCTCTTCATCAGCACTGGTGGAAATTGCTGGACAAAGGAACAATATCTTCAGTGTTCTCAGAGAAAACTTATCAGTTTAAAATACTGCATCCTGCAAAACTAGCTTTTATGAATGGGGTTACAACAAAGACATTTACAGACAAACAAACCATCTCTGACAGGGTTTGCCCCAGAAAGACTGCCTCCAAAGCAAATTCTGGAAGATTATTTTAGACAGAAGGGAACCAGCTCCAGGTGAGAGGTCCAAGATTCAAGTAGGAATGATGAGCAAAGACACACATAAGCCTGAATAGAAGACTTTACAGCAATAAACACAATGCCTAGTCTGTGTGGAAAACTAAGCCATAGGAGCTAAAATATGACAGAAAAACAGCGAAAACGTAAGATGTTAAAAAAAAATGTAAGATGGGAGAGGCTTGATCACAGGGTAAGTAAGGTATAAAGGTCTTTGTGTCATTTAAAAGGAAGAACAAACACTAGGAAAAGACCAAAACCTTTAACTTTCTAATAATTAGCAGCTAACAGTGGAACAGAAAAAGACAAAAGGAATAACCCATCCAGAAGAAGGGATATGGAAGGGTCGAAAGGCACAGTTAGTGACCTTGATCAAACGGGCCTGTATAGAGCATGACACCCTGCTGTGGGAAAAAATACCTTATTTTCAAAACACATGAAATATTAATGCAGGCCGCTCGAGGGCTGGGGCCAGCAGACTGGATTTCAAAAGGCTGTACTCACCCATATTGTGGTCTCCTACTGCAAACAAATTAAGTTAGAAATAATATGTTAATGTATAGAGAAATCACATTCATGTGGAGGTTCAACGGATGCCCATAACATGCACACAGACGTCCAAGTAACTTCTGGCTCCAAAAGGAAATCCCCGTGAGAATTTAAAAGTACTTGGGACGGAATCATTAACACATTGAAAATCAACACTTGGGGACGCAGTTAAGCCAGGACTTAGAAAGGCAATGCTTACACTGAAAAGCAGGAGGGATCAAAATTATTGAGCGAATCATTAAATTTGAGTACTTAAGAAAAAGAACAGTAGGGTAGAACCCCCCTCCAAAAAAAAACTGGGAAGGAGAGAACAGATATGGTTACTGTTATGACTCTTACTGCTTCAATCGTTCACCACGATTTACTGAGCACCTAATATATACCAAGAAGACAAAGTCCCTAACCTTCCAGCTTCTTTTCTAATGGGGGAGCAGACAGTACATAAGAAAATGAATGAGTGAATGAATGAATGAATGAATGATAATTTCAAGAGGTGAGAAGCACATTGACATGAAGAACATAGAGCAGAGTGAGGGAGTAGAGGGTGAGGAGAGGGGGCGAGCTGGTGGTGGCTGTTTTAGACCTTGGCATTTCTTCCAAAGTCAGGAACCCATGGAGCCATTAGGAAATGGAAAAGCCCACATCCTAAATAATAGCGTGATGATGGGCTCCCGGCCGGATGCCTTCTGCACGTGGCCATTTGTGGTTGGCCCAGGGCGGTGAGTAGGGAGGCTGCCAATGTGGACACCGGATGAGGCAAGTGGATAATTGCTCCCCAGTACTTAGGTTCCAGAAAAGCTTTCTGAGCCCACTGCCTGGTTCTCTCCCAACCCTTAGACCCAGGTGCTCATGTTGCCCCTGGTGGTCCTGCGATCATGGCCGGCCCCTCCAGCCTTCTGGGCCCCATACTCAGACCACTGTCTTCATCTGTAAGAAATG
Organism: Mustela lutreola; assembly: GCF_030435805.1. Classification (NCBI taxonomy): domain Eukaryota; kingdom Metazoa; phylum Chordata; class Mammalia; order Carnivora; family Mustelidae; genus Mustela; species Mustela lutreola. Next base: position 146,028,584 of record NC_081295.1, on the reverse strand, counting down.
ACCGTGAGGAGTCCTCTCAGGTCTCTGATCCCAGGATGCCAGGAAATTAATTGGTGCTAGGAAATACCTAAAAATGCAGCGATAAGGGAAACACGTATTTCCTTCCTGGGGCACATTTACGCATTGGCAATGCTTTTCTATAACTTAGTCCCCCCACCCTCCACCAACCGCAGAGTTCTGTCAGCTTTTCTGGCAAAGGGAGGAACAGGGAGAGGGGAAAGGTGATGCTACCGTTTGAGAACCCAAACAGACAGCAAAGAAGCTGAAATTTAATTGCAATCAAGGATCAGCCAATGTTTCATTTAAAAGGTGGCATTCGACAAGGGGTTTGAAGGATGTGTAGGAGTCCGTAGATAGGAAAAGGCTTTCCAGAATAACAATGCTGTAAGCAACCCCAACTGGGTAGGGAAGTAGATGGCATCTGTGTCCTGTTTCGGTGATCCCCAGGTAGGGGCAGGCAGCAGGGGGCTGTGAACCCCTTGGAGAGTGGCTCGCAGAGAGTGTTTGGCATAACAGTAACCTTAACATTTATGCCAGGGGCTATTCTGCGCCTTCCACACCTTTAAAACTTTAATCCTCAGGCCAGTTCTATGAGGTTGGGGACTGACGGAACCCCATTTTATAGATAGTGAAACTGAGTCCTTGGGGGGAACTGCCGCGCGATAAAGCTGGGGCTGGGAGGCAGGTCTGGCATAACCAGAGTTGACACCAGGTGGGGAGAACCCAGCAGCGTCCAGGAAGGCAAAACAGCTGAAGGCGCGAGCTGGGGAACACGGGAAGGAAGGAGTCAGCAGATGGGCAGAAATGCTGGTCTGTGCGCGCCCGGGACCGGAGAAGTCTTGCATCGGCCGACTTTGGTGGTTTAGTGCCTCTTTGGAGCAAAAATGCTCATAATGAAAGTTCTGCTTGACAGATGATAATGGCTCTGGAGGGAATCATGAGGGAAGACGAGTGTGTACTCGGCATTATCCTAAATGCAGTTACTGGGGAGAGCGGGACGGCGCGAGGCTGGGCGTTCTGTCTCTTGGGAAGGCAGGTCTTGGCGTGTGTGGTGTGGGGCCGGGCAGCAGCTCCCGGAGGGACCAAACCCACACACAGCTGAATTCCCAGCCTCTGCTGACTTCGTGCTGCGGATCCTCCTCCTCGCTCCACGGCTGATTTCAAGGTACCAACGTGATGTCACCGTGCACGGGGTTGGGGGAGAGATGTGCAGTCACACAAGAGCCACTGCACCTGGGGATATGCAGCCATGGGCTCTGGGCCTGGTGCAAGATGCCAGAAGGTGGGGAGGCCAATGCATTGTTTCTCACTCCCGCATCTTGGTATCTGACAGGTTGAGCCCTTTTCTTTCGTGGGAACATTTCCCCAGGGGTCTGGAGGAAGGAAAGACAGGAGGTCTTAAGGACTAGAGGCTGCAAGAAAGAGGAAGGTGTACGAGACCCCACCTGACCATGGCGACGTTGACCGCCTGCCTCCCAGGCCCTCCTCCTGGTCACCTAGGCCCGGCCCCTGGCCTCCCTGGCCTGTCTCCGGGGAGGCCCGCCTCCCTGGCCTCAACACACAGGACATGAAATGAAAGCCAGAATGCATACATGAACCTGCCCCTGAGAGGCTCCCCTTCCCCCCTCCCCCCAAGTGCCTGCTTGTGCCAAATCCGGTGTTTTCCATCCAGAAGTTATGGCTATAGCTCCAGGAATTTGGAAGAGCAGTGTGTCACAGTGGTCAAGAGCACAGTCCTTGGTCTAGGTCCCAGGTCTCCCACTTCTCAGCTGTGTGTCCTCCGGCTGTAACGGAACCCCTCTCTGCCTCAGTTTCCCCGACTATAAAATGGGGGTGAAGGGCTCGCTTCACAGGGCTGTTGTGAGGGTTAGGCTGTTAGCTGGAGAGGCCTCGGAACGATGCCAGGCACAGAGTGTCTGATGCATGCTCGGGACCTCCACCGTCATCATCTGTATTTGTTACTCTCATTGGCGGGGTCTCTCCTTTCGGTGAACACAACTATAATTAGCATGCACAAGGTACCATCTATTTTCATGTTTGTATGCCTTAAAAAATGTCCCAGGTTAAAAGTAACTTCTCATGTTGAATATTCCTTTTTTAAAAAGATTTTATTTATCTATTCATTTATTTATTTATTTGAGAGAGAGAGAGAGAGAATGCAAGTGTAGGTGGGGGTAGGAGGCAGAGGGAGAAGCAAACCCCCCGGGGAGCAGGGAGCCCACCGTGGCCTCGATCCCAGGACCCTGGGATCGTGATCTGAGCAGAAGGCAGCCGCTTCACTGACTGAGCCCCCCCAAACAGCCCCCCAAGTTGAATATTCCTTAGATATAATAGCTTCTTCCTCCTGGGGCTCCGAGTTGGCCATCATAGCCCGGATGCCGCAACCATCCGATTGGAACATTTGGGGGCTGAATGAGCGATTCACGTTTTAGCACAGAGCATTAAGTTCAGCATCATTTAATAAATGGGCAGCCATGACCGTTTCTTGTGGGGGTGGGGGTCTAGAGGATGCTCCGGATAAATCAAACACATCAATAATTCCCAGGCCTTATTTGACTAGTACATCACTCCCTTTCTCCTGTTAGGCTCTGTGATTTTTTCCTAACCCAGAACGGATGTTGATATGACTGGCTTTGGAGGGTCTTCCCTGTCCACCCGTGCTGTGTGTTCTGGGGCTGCTCCGATAAGCAGCAGGAAGCCTGGCATCCCCCACCTTCCCCCACCCCCCCAGGACAAAGAGCTGGTGGGCAACTGAAGGTTCACTCACCTCTGAAGAAAACCTAGCTTCATTACCAGGATACCAGGAGAACACTCTCGTTGAAATAAAACATGTAGCCGAATCCTGTTCAAATTAAGCCAAGGTGTTCGGTCCATGACGCCCAGGGGTCTGGAGATATCAGAGAAAGCAAGTCTCATTCTCCTGGGTCGGATGGAGCCAGACACAGCTAGTTAATTGCTTGCATTTGCACCAGCTGGCTGGGATGGGGTAGTGCGATAAAGTAGGTAGATAGAGTATCCTCTGAGCCCTGCCTCCAAGGCCCTCCCATCAGGGTCCAAACTTGGGCTCGCTGGTTCAATGCCATGTTTGTTGAGCCAGCCACAGTGTCAGGCACGGAAGATACAGTAAGGAACGAAGTAGACAAGATGCCCGCCCTCATTGAGGTTGCATTCTAGAGGCAGAGGCCACAAACATGGTACACTTAAATGCATAATAGGATTTCACACGATGGATCAGCAAATAAAAAGAAAGCCAAATGAAGGGTAGAGAAAGAAGGAAAGGCATAACTAAGTAGATGAAGTAGATGAACTAAGGGGTCTGAAAATGGGATGAAGACCTATTGCCAGATGGAAGCAAGTCGTGGGATGATCTGGGTAAGTGGGATTAGCAAGTGCGAAGGCCCTGAGGGGCACAGGAGTCTGGCACACTGAAGGAATAACTAGAAGGCTGGCAGAAGTCATGACGTTTTAGTCATAACACAGTCGAATCTGAATGTCCTGTCACTTCATCCAGTTTTATTTGATGCCTGATTTTCTTGGGTCGTGTCCCTTGGAGCAAGCCCCCAGCTTCTGCCCTAGAGCCAGTGATGGGCTCACCTTCCTGAGGAAGCAGCCTCTATTTTCAGACAGCTTATTGCTAATACTTGGTTCTACATATGGGAAGTCTTTCAGCCCTCCCGAAGCTTCCAGGAGCTTGCTCTAGTTTAATCACGTTGAAATACACAAGATGAGTCTCATTCCTTTTCCAGAAGACGGGCTTTCAGTGATTTGAAGACAGCCATCTTATCCCTCTAGGTCTTTTCTTAATAAGCAAGACGGTTCCTTCCTTTGTTCTTTGTATAGTTTGGTTTTAAATTACTTCGCTTCTCTGGTGGATCTCCCTGAAATATATTCTAGATTGCATACCTCGCTCCTACCGTGCGAACCCAGAAACGAATACAAAGATCCGTGTCTGACCTGGGCAGGAGGGCAGGGTGACCAGGCAGTCCTTTATTACAGACTCCTGACTTTCATTAGGGTGGTGCTTTGTCATTTTCAGGTGGTCTTGTTGTGTTTTCTTCTGGGTTTTTTTTTTTTTTTTGCAGCCATGTTGCTTTCAAGTGATATTGAATTAATTGTTGGCAAAAACTCTCAAAGCTCTTAAGACACGTCAGCTGGCTTTATGTCAAATTTCTCCCTCCACGCGTACTGTAAGAATTTAGGACTCAGTACCAGACTCTTAACCTTATTCAATCTAATTATTTTTATATTTTGCCTATCTAGCCAGCCCCTCGCAAATCGTTTTTGACTGCAATTCTGCTATGAAATAACTACATTGTCACGCCAAGACATGTCTCCTGCAGAAGTGATCAGCAGGCCCTTGAATGTTCACCTAGCTCATTGATGAAGGTACTGAGGCGTGCACGGGACTGTGAACCCTTCCTCCGGCCAATCACCAAGACACTAGGAAGCCCTCACCGGGTTTGACATCAATCATTAATGAGTATTCTTTAAATATGACTCCTGAACAGTTAATAACCCGCTAAAGTGTTCTGTCATCCAACCCTTTCTTCTCTGTCTTAACCAGAAGTATATCATTAGCGACATCGCCAATTGTTTTGCTAAAGTCCAGATGCCTGAATGGAAATGTGTGTACATTGTCTTTATCTGCCAACCCCCCACTGAGGAATGGAAATGGGCCGGACTAACAGGACTTGTTCTGGGGAGCTCACGCTGGGTCCTATAATCACTTCTTTGTCATTTGGGTGCCTATTATAACATCGCTTTAGTAACACATTCTGGAATCTAGTCTGAGATCCATATCGAGGGCAATCATCCATAGTTTACAGAATCCATTTTCTACCCGTTTTAGAAAATTGGAAGGATATTTACTCATTTCCAGCCTTCGAAGTTCCCTGGACTTCTTTCCCAAGCAGCACGCCTATCCTGTCCCTGATCTCCATCTAGTCCCCAATACAGGCGAGAGGCATTTTGCTTTTGTTTTGGCCTTTTTTGTTTGTTGGCTGGCCCCCGGTCATTTGGACACACTTCTGTCCCTTTCTTACACCCTCCTTTGGCTCGTGTGCGGCTTCACATCCTGTCCTTTAAAACCGGAGCATTCAGAGCCGTGGTTTCCAACCATAATTGAATCCTGGGGATCATGTGGGGAGATTTAAAAAAAAAATGACTTAATGCCGATCTCTCACCCTAGACAAATTGAATCAAAACTTCAGGGAGTGACGGAAGTGTTTGTATTCTGTTTTGAAGTCCCCTCAACTGACAGCCCAGCTTGGAGCTATAATGCAGTGACACCTTAGTTTTGTCTTTTTCTGGTTTTGTTTGCTGGGGTTTGTTACGTATTTTAGCTTTTCGGTTTCTTTATCGTTGGCATCACCTGTACCTGCATTGTGAGATTCGAACGTTTGAGAAGTTTGTGAAACATTTTGAGCACAGTGGAATTTCCTTCTTCAAGCCTTGGAATGATGCTTTTCTTTACCTCTGCATTTTATCTCTGAATCATGCTCTCTTTGTGTCTACCGGCTAGTACTACGTGAACTCAGTGACCTTTTCCCTAAAATACTTTTCTCATCCTCTCTGATAAACATTACTTTATCCTGGTAGGTCAGAATTCAATCTAGGACTGTATGTTCTCTGTTTGCATGCTTGATTTTTTTTTTTTTTTTTTTTTTTTTTACAAATTTAGCAAGTTTTACACTGTTTCACCTTTGTCCAAATGAGACTTCTAGTAGTTGCTAATAAAGTTGAAATCCCCCATCATTATTAAATCATGCCTATCTGGCTTTTTAAAAAATGTGTTAGGAGGCTAACTTCCCTTTTTTTTCTTCTGATCCAGTGGCCCAGTGGCCCAGTCTGTATACTAGGGACTCACAAACCGAGCTCATCCTCAGGAGGTCTTGAAGAGTCGTAAGAATACAAATTTTAGGATTCCCACCTCAGAATAGGATTTAGGAGGGGCTCAAGAAATTGCATTTTAAGAGTTCCCTAAACAAATCTGATGATTGGCTAGATTTAAGAAATACTGACCTACATCATAAAAAATATCCTTTCTATTTGTTTCCTTATCTCTTTCCTCTCTGGCATGCATGCGTCCACAGGACTCTGGATTTCCACAAAGATGTCTGTCTTCCTGACAGAGTGTTCTAGCCAATCTCTTCCTCCAGCAGGCCTATTTGTCTTGAACAGAGCACATGCTTCCATCAACATATTTCAGTTCTGTGTCTCCTCGTTCCCAAGCTTGGTGAAACAAGGTCAGACTTATTGCCCTATCTTGTAAGAATTTCTTTCAAATTATCTCCAATCCATTTTGTTACTCAGGCACTGTTGACTGGCATAAAATAAGACCTCTAAGATTATCACAATTTTTTTTTTCTGTCTCCTTTGCTCAATTTTTTTCTGGTAAAAAATTAATAAATAAATAACCAGACGCTACTCATTCTTCTTTGCTTTTGGTATGTTATATCTTCTGGTGTTCACAATAATTAGCTTAACTCATGTAGCTGGGCATTTTGATTTCTCCTCATCTATATTTAAGATGTTCTTTTTCCCCTTTTCAATTCTCTTTCCTTTAATAAAAAGATCTTTTTATTGTGAAAATGCTCAAAACTACCCCAAAGTAGAGAGACCAATAAAAGAAATTTAATGGATATCACGTGGCTTCCACAGTGTGTCAGTTGGCTCCTCTCAGAAGCCGATGTTGGGATGGAGTTAGGAGAGCAGAAGCTTTACTGGGGAGTGACAGCCATGGAAGGATGTGGGAGGAGGCAGGATTGGGCTGACAGAAATGTCCAATGGTGCTGGAGATCCAACAAAGTTTGTCACGGTCCAACAAGGAGGTCCAGGACCAAGATTGTCTCGAGAGGAGTCCCATGTTGACAGAAATGGCTGGGCCCTTAAGCTTAGTGGCTTAGTGACTGAGATAGCCCTGAGAAGAAAGTGACATCTGGTAAACCAGAAGGAATGAACGGCTCAATGTCAGCTGACCACATTCTTCTGCACTGGGCAAACACACCCTTGTCAAGCCACGGTTGCTGCTCTTCCATTCACAATCACAAGTGAGCAAGGCTGGACCAAGAGGCATCCAGGTGGACCTCCTGATCTGTATGATCCCTTCTGCCTCCATTGTGTAGTGGCAGCTCTACTGCCTCCTGCTGGTCGAGGTCAACTACGAGTGCCAAGGTGATGACTGTTCTGCTTGCCGGCTGGTCCTGGGAAGTTCAAAGTGCCCAAAGTGTCCTAATCTCTGGTTTAATGGGAACTTTGGAGATCACACCTTTTAGCCCTGAAAAGCCCAGAATTCCAAGAACAGGAAGCATAAAGATTCTCTAGCCGCCTCTTCTGCAGGCCATTCCAAACACTTTCTGCAGGGGCCAGACTGGTGAATCAAGCAGAGCTATGTTAGGGACCTCCGACCCTGCCTGTCTATATTTTTAAGGGCACTTATCTCTCGCTCCCCCACAGTGATGATGATAGTTAATTTTGATCTCATTGTCCTGGCTGAAGGAAGAAGGGAGGGCAGTTATAGAGCTGCCACATTTTTAATTCTATGCTAGATCCTCCTCTAGACCAAAGTTCTAAAGTGGGGGATTATCCCAACTTCTGAGTATGCTAGTTTCAACGATGCCTTTGTGGATTGAAGAAATGGCTACTAGGGTATCCTTGGGCTCAGGGGACTTACTGGAAGCTGGACTTTGGCCAGGAGGTTCATTACCTCTTTGTGCCAGAGCATCCTTGACACACAAACTGTATGGGGTGGGTCCTCACTGCCAGTCAGTTGTGATGGATCCAATCCCCAATCTCAATATCTCTCAAAAAAAAAAAAAAAATTTGTCTTTAACTGCAGTAAAATAGGCATAACACAAAATTTGCCATTCTAATTAATTTTAAGTAAATGGTTCAGTGGCATTAAGTACATTCCATTGTGATGCAACCCTCACCACCATCCATCTCCAAAACTCTTTTTATCTTGTAAAATAGAAAGTCTGTCCCCACCAAATAACTCCCCATTCCTCCTAGTCCCTGCAAACCACCATCCTACTTCCTGTCTTTGTGAATTTTACTCCTCTAGGTATCTCATGTAAGGAGTCATACAGTATTTGCCCTTTTGTGACTGGCTTATTTGATTTAGTATGATATTCTCAAAGTTTATCCATGTTGTAACATGAGTCAGAATTTCCTTCCTTTTTACAGCTGCATAATATTCCAGTGTATCGCTCTACTACATTTTATTTAACCATTCATTTGCTGATGGGCATATAGTCAAACCCCATCTTACTGTCTGCTTTCTTGGCCTGCTCCGGGGACCACCTCTGGGATGAAGATGCTGAGGTGGAGTTAGAAAGGCAGCACACCTGTGAAAGGCAAAGAGGAGAGACAGAATTGGGTAGAGGAGTGATCAGACCCATACACATCTAACAGAGTCTCTACCAGCCCACTGGAGAGGACTGGAGTAAAGACCACCCATTATAGGACTCCCACATTAGGTTTCAATGGCTGAGCCCTTGGACCACGGTCTTAATTAATCATTGGCTAAGGCCACCTTGAAAAGGGCATGGCCTTGGCTCAAAAACTGAGGTGAATCTGAAAGAGTTAACATTTGGGGACTCTGAGTGTCTTTTTGGAGCTGAGCCAAGTGTCCTTTCTTAGAGGTACTCAGCATATTTCTGCATCTGCCTTAGAAAGATTAACAACATTTTGCCAGTCTTGAGTTATTAAAACACTCTTGATTGGGTCAGTGAGTTTCTGTGCAAATTCTTTTTTTCCTGTTCTCATGAGATATATTTTACCCTCTGCCAAGAGTTCATCATTTTCACGTCTCAAACCATGGTCCAGCAGTCTGGATCGTGCCCACAGTACTACCTGCAGAGCCAACAGTTCACCTCCCCAGCTTCCCTCTCTCCTCTTAAATCCCAGCTAGTGACATGAAGGAACAATGAAAGCACCACCTGGGCTTCCAAGTCCTTCGTTTTCTTGATTCACATTTTATAACCCTTAAAAATATATTCCTTATCACTTCAAATGACATTATTCGTACCCCCCAAAGAACAGTAGAGATAGATATGGTTTGTGAATTTCATAAATCTTGGAGAGCTTTCTGTCTCATCCCTCCTTCTTAATCCAAGAAATTCAGTTGTGGCCATGTTCCAAGGACTTCCCTCCACTTCTCAACATCGAGTCCCAGCTCCAAAGCTTGCCCCCTTTGTCCATGTGATTAGAGAATTCCCTTGCATTCATCAAGGGCTGGTCAGACCCTCATCATTCCAGCTTTTCTCCAGAAGTTCGAGCTTCACCTTCATGAGACAAGAGTCTGCAAAGCTCGAATATGGAAAATTCCTTCCCTTGGCTTTTCCTCTCTATGTCACATTTCCCTCTTCTTTGTCTCTTGACTCCAGCTTTAATTTTTTGCCCATACGTTTTGAATGCCCCACTTTGCTTTTTGTGTTATCTCTTGCATTTTCTCCAAGATTACCCCCAATAGATAGTGTTCAAAGAGACAGTTTTTGTGCCCTTCCCCTGGTTAGCAAACACTGGTTTGCATTTGTAGTGAATGCTTTCACTTAGGAACCTCTCCCATGCGGGTCAGGTCACAGGGATAATTTCTGCTAGCTTCCAGTTTTTTTTCTAGTTTGGGTTGAGAGTCCAAAGCCAAGAATACCCATTTCAAACTTGCTCTCAGGGCTGCTGGCTTTTACAACCATCCCATAATCCAATACCCCTCCTGAGTCCCCCGGTCAGAGCGAATCACTTGGCCACTTTGTGCCATCAAATTACCAACAATGACAAACGTTTGTTTAATGTTTATTGAAATGTCAATAATTAACACCACTCCGCCACAGCCACCAGATTGCAAAACGTTAAGAAACCAGAGAGAAAAACTCCAAGGATTTTAGCGATTCGTTCACCTTCTCCCACATGCCAGCCTCTGTTGCTGTGTCAGATTTAATTTTTGTCTCCCTGGGCTTCGGCCGGCAAGAACAATTCTTCTCATCGACTATCTCCACATGCAAAATGAGATCAACATTTTCGTCTGAATTGAATAATCAGTTCCTACAAAAAAGTAAAACAATCAGTTTGACTCTTTCTTTCCACTGAGTTGTGGAGCTGGATTGACTGATCCAATAGTGACAGATTCTAAGGTCATGGGCAACACCGCTGGCCTTCTATCATGTCAGGCGGCGAGCTCTTCTGCAGGAATCCTGCCAGATTCCATATTGTCCTGCCTCGCCTGCAGGATACTTGAATCCTCCCAGTGACGGGGAGAGCTCTACTTCGTGGACACCCTACTGAATCCATTTATTAATAATTCCTCCAAGTTGGGCTGCCCTGGAGTTGTTGTGGAGACATTTAAGGTACACACACCTTAGTTTCACCAAAAAGTGTTCCCTTCCACATAGCATTCTAGAAAAGAGCTCAGAAACTATGATTTTGTACCTACCTGGGACACTTCCTTTAGTGTCCACAATTTTGTTCTGGAGTAAACCTCCTTAGGCCCCATGACCACCCTTACCCCCATCTCAACAATCCCTAGGACTTTTTCATTGTTTCTTCCAGAACCATCTGGACTCTATCCATATAAGTCTAGAAGCTCTCCCTTGTGGGCAAATATCTAGATAAGGGCCTGTTGAATACCTACTAAACACTCCTACATTTATGATCTTCTTATGAGAAAGGAGGATCCAAGGGGCGATATTAGCTCCATGTTATAAAAGGGGAGGATGGGTTCCCTGACATCATTGGGCCACTGTCACCAAAAACAACTGACAGGCATACCTTACTGATTTATTCATCCACCCACTCATTCTCTGTCTTAGAATTTAAGGCAACATATATAATGCATATAACAAGAAAAAAATTAAAAGTGGTTATCAACCCCTCGGCTCTTCCTTACCCAAACACACACACCACCACCACCACCACCACCGGCATCAAAAGCAGATGATAAGGGAGAAAAAAAGGATGAGACCCTAAAACAGGGAGAAGGTTAAGAAAAAAAATACATAAGACAATATCCTATACTTTTTTTTTTAATAATTAAACCACAAGTTTCTCTCTGAGCTTTCCAGTAGATGCTCAGTTGGTAATTAACAGGGCCCGTGAAAATTGATGAGTACTCACTGCATACCAACTGTTTGCTCAGCAACACGTTGGGCAATGAAGGACATTTGGTTGTAAAAGTCAGCTACAAAAACAAAGGTTCCTATTTTTTAACCATGTGTTTAGAAAAGGTAAGGAAGAATGATGACATCTGGAATGAGGTGTGGGGCATAGGCATGCTCAGGCTCCACTGTAGGAACGGGAAGGACCGCAGCTTTGCTGTAGGGCTATATACCACTTTGCATCAAAAATACACTTATTTGGGGGCACCTGGGTGGCTTGGTTGGTTGAGTGTCTGCTTCTTAATCTCAGCTCGGGTCTTGATCTTGGGGTCATGAGTTCGAGCCCTACATTGAGCTGCATATATTTTTTGGCCCAGAAATTCCATTTCCAAAAATGAATCCCAAAGAAATAAAGAGAATAAGGAGATAGGTGTTCAAAGATACGTTTGAAAGGATATCATCAATGTCTTGTTTTTAGTAGTGAAAATTAAAAACAATCTAAGTAAAGGTGCTGAGTAGAAAGCTGTATGGTGATTAAAAAAAATGTAGCCATATCTACACTGACCTGGACAGACATCCATGAACCCATGATATATATATGTATATACGTACACACACACACATATATATATATATGCATATATATGTATACATATATACATTTGAAAGGTTACCAATCACATTTTTGTAAAAAAGAAGAACTACTTTTGTCAAATCATCTTAAAGAATACATATCTAAGAGTTAAAAGTGGCTATTTCCAGATGGTGGGATCTTGGAATAATTTTGCTCTTTACTTCTTACTTTTCTGTCTTGTTTTAATTATTTTGCAATGAGAATGCATGTTATTTTTATTATCAGAAACAAAAAGATCCCTTGTTTGTTTTTCTGAGAGATGGTAGGGTCTATCTAGTTCAACTTCTTTATTGTTTATTTATTTATTTTTAAAAGATTTTATGTATTTATTTGAGAGAGAGAGAGAGAGCACAAGTAGGCAGAGTGGCAGGCAGAGGGAGAAGGAGAAGCAGGCTCTCCACTGAGCAGGGAGCCCGATGTAGGGCTCAATCCCAGGACCCTGCGATTATGACCTGAACCAAAGGCAGAGGCTTAACAAGCCAGCCAGGCACCGCTCAACTTCTTTACTTTATAGATTAGGAAAATGTAGAACAGACATGTGGTCACAGGTTTTTATAAGAGTTCTGTAAGTCATTATAATTACTACTTTAATGTCTGTATAGTGCTGTAAAGGTATATACTAAAGGGGTTCTTTGGCTTTTGCTCATCAATATTCACATGACCACAGATTACACTTAACTTGGGGTTTTGTACTGGATGTGGGAAGGGGCTCCAGAAATCTGAATGGAGTATTGTGTTTGTATTTGCACGGTGACTGGAATCCAGTAGCCACGGACCACATCAAGGAGTGTCCCCACTAGTGGCTACTCTCTCTCTCTGAACCCTCTCAAAGTCACTCTACCCATGTGAGACTTGTCTCCCTCCCTGAGTTGCTGTGTATTTCTGGGTTAATGTGCATTCGGCCAAATGATAATGTATCCTTAAAGGCGTATCTTTTGTATCTCTGTGTCCGCATTTCTGTATCAATGCCGGTGCAGGGCAATAGTAGACCTATAAATAGATAAACGAAAACAAGAATCTTGTCTCCAATCGTGAATATAAAATAAAGGTTAGCGTGGGGTACCTGTGTAATGTGGTCTGTTGGGAAACTGGCTTCAAGGAATTAGTGTGACCACTCGGATTCAAAAACTGTTCTGATTCTGATTCTACAAAAGTGTGTTGGGTTGGGGTGAGGTGGAAGTGATGGGGTAGTTCTTAGGCTTCCATGGGCCTTGGCTTAGAGATACAAACAATTCTTTTTTACTTTTATAACAGGGGTGAATCATTCATTGAGACAACGTTTTCTTTCTTCCCTTTTAAAAAACATATATCCATAAAGCATTTATGAGTAAACAAACTGTTCTAGACAGGCTGGTACAGGCACTGAGTGCTACGGATAGGGCACTTACTTCTGCCTACGCTTGGCCTAGGGAATCCTAAAGTTATAGAGAGTCCAAGAAGGTAACTGGGAAAGATGTCTGCTCCTACTAATGTCCTGAGAAGATGACTGGTCATGTCAGAGCTTGTGGGTGGGGCCAGGGGTGCGTTGGGTTAGGACCTGAATATCATCAGGTCCTGCCCCTGGAGGAAGGAGAAAGACCCAGAAGGTATGTTGCTTATCTGTGTTCTGCAGGGTGCCTGTGAATTGGACCTCTTGATGTGCAATTTCCAGAATTAATCTGGAAAACTCCTCTGAGTCTCTCCTGACTCTTGTAATCCCAGGCCTCATAGACCTGACCTTATAGACCTGCTCTTCCCACCCCCGTGAACAGCTGAAGCATGGGCAGGACTCCAGCCAGTTTTCTGTCTTCTTTGTCTCCACTGCTCCCACGTCTGAGCTCTGGAGAAGCATGCCAATGCTTTCGCCAATGTCCCCCTAGTTAACCAGTAGAGATGGAAGTGCAGGGAAGCTGGAGCTGAATGGGATGGAAGAAGTGGGAGAAGGGAAGTAAAGATACTTTCTCCCTTTTCTCTCCAAGTTTCATGTAAGAACCAGGGTCCTGAGAAAGACCATACCCTAAAATATCTTCTGCCCCTGTTGGATGCTAGCACTCGGCGTTCTCTTACTCATGTATTCACCCATTCATTCATTCCTTCATTCATTCACCCATCCATCCATCCACCTATCAGCAGTAAGTGTGGGTTCCCACAACCCCCTCAGAAGATTCAATGAACTTGCTAGAGTAGCTCGCAGAGCTCCAGGAAACATTTACCTACACAATCAGTGTACTTAAGGATAGGACACTGGATACAGATGAACAGCCCAGTGAAGATATGCAAAGTGCTCCCTGAGCTCAGGAGCTCTGTCCCCATGGAGTGAGGGTCCATCACCTCTCTGTGTGGATACGTTCACCCACTTGAAAACTCTTGAAGTCCCATATTGCTAGGATTTTTTGGAGGCTCCCTTAAGTAGACATTCACTCAAGCACTCACGTACTCACTCACTCATTCATTTCCCTCTCTGGAGGGTGGGGAGTGGGGCTGAAAATTCTAAGCTTCTAATTGTGACTTGGTCTTTCTGGTGACCAGTGCCCCAGTCAGGAATCATCTGGGAGCCCGCTCAGAGTCACCAAAGTGGAACAGAAGTTGCTTGCCCTGCTCTTATCACCGAGGAAATGACAAGGGTTTTAGGAACTCAACACTGGGAACCAGAGGCAGACTCCAGTTTGCGTTTTCTACAATCTGTCAGATGCATACTCTGTATCAGGCACTTTGAGTCTCAGAAGGCCTTTGGGGTTGGCTCCATTATTCCTCACTGACAAATGAAAACCTGAGTTCAAAAAGAAGTGACTTGCCCATGACCATGTGTCTTGTGAGGAGCAGAGCTAAGGTTTGAGCCCAACACATTATACAGCAAGGAGGATTTAGGCCCTCCCCAGTGAAGAAGGGGCATCTGGGAAGCCATTTTTCTTTTGGAGCATTAGGGAAGACTTGGGAGCCCGAGGGTGGGAGAAGAAAACAGGATTCCCAAAGAAGGGAGAGGAAGAGAAGGAGTGTGGGATTGGGACTCTGGTCGGTTTAAAGAAAGTGTGGATTGCAGAGAATGGCCAGCCCTGTCTTAGCCAACTGTCTGAGGGCAGAAGACACCAGCGGACGGCTCTTGCCCTGGGTGGAACACAGCTGTGACTATTACAGGGGAGAGTAAACGTTACCCACTGATGGGGCACAAACGCCAACTCATCAGAAGGGATGGCAGCCTGGGAGCCAGAGGGCTTTCAGTCCCTGAATGGAGGAGGTCATCTGCGTCCTGGGGAAAGGGGGAGACACTGGGAGTGCGGACCCTGGGGACCCGGACAGTGCCTCTTTGCCAAATATTTCAACGTTTTCACCACTGTGCCCAGCCCACCTGTTGAATAACAGCCCTGGCTAACACTATCTTCATGACACCGTAGCCTGAGGTAAAAAATAAAACAAGAGCAAACCAACAAAAATCGATAGATCAGGGGTGCCTGGGTGGCTCAGTTGGTGAAGCATCTGCCTTTGGCTCAGGTCATGATGTCAGGGACCTGGGATCAAGCCCCGCATCAGGCTCCCCGCTCAGCAGGTAGTCTGCTTCTCCTTCTCAGTCTGCCATGCTCCCTGCTCATCCTCTCTTTCAAATAAATAAATAAAATCTTAAACAAAACAAAACAAAAACAATGCCTCCGTGTCTCTTCAATGGAATCCGGCCTGACGTCTTGTTTAATCCAAAGAAATGTAGGTCGACCTTCAAAATGGGAGATTCAAAAGTCTGTTTTCTTTTAGAAACATATCCTGAGGTCTGGCATCCAGGGCCCCCGGGCACCCACAGTGTCCACCTGGTGATAGCTGAGTAGAATCTGCGCCCCGTGTTCGGGGCGGGCTCCCCAGATCATCCCTCTGTTCGCCCAGCCCCCGAGGCCAAGTGTGAGTCCAGCCTGCACTCTTGTCTCATAGAAAGTGATTTCCCCACGTCTGTGTCTCTATCAAAGTAGAAAGCAAAAGAGGGACAAGAACAGGTCATTTCTGGAAATATGGGTGAGAATGTCTTTCTTTACAGAATAGAAAGTTCTTCCTACTCATTTTTAGTATTACAAGATGGCATCTGGGCCAAAACAGTAGACTCGTCCTACTTACTCACCTCGTTCCCTGCCTGGCTTCTCTGGACACAGAGTTTATGACTCATCATAGTCTATGTTTCAGACAGTTCTTTTGATGCCTCCTTCATGACCCGGCTCGGACAAAGCTGAAGTTTTATGGATCTGCATTTTAACACAGTAATCCCTGTGCAGGTGGCCCACGTATCACGCTGAGCAGGAGCTGGCCAAGTCTTTCTGTAAAGGGCCAGATGGTAAATATTTGAGGCTGTGTGGACCATATTCTCCGTCACAACGACTCATCTCTGCCAGTGTAGTTCAGGAGCCTCCAGTGGGTCAATGGACGAGCCTGGCTATGTTCCAGTAACACTTTATTTGCAGAACAGGAGGCATGTGGGCAGGATTTGGCCCCCTGGTCGCAGTTTGCTGACCCCTCTAGGAGATAAAATGAGATAACTTATGACCCCACCGGGCACATGGTGATATCTTAGCCTGAGCTCCCCTCAGAGTAGAGCCTGAAACAAAGTGAGTGTCTTTATCAGCAAAAATCCCAGGAAACAGGCCTGAGACAGGGGCACCATAGAGTGGGGGAGGGAGATTCGCTACAAAGATGGCACTAGGACATCTGGAGGCTTACTTCCCAGACCCTGTGAGAAGCCTGCTGGAACGTGTCTCAGAACTACTGGCACCCAGAGTCCATGTATCAGATGATTCCCACCCACTAGGGACCGAGGACTCCCCTGCACTTCCGGGTTGTGTGTGTGGGCACTGAGTGGACTCGGCAGACGTCTTCAAGTCAGAGAAGCCCCAGGATGGATGTAAGAGGCTTGAGATACATTCCCAAAGGGAGGCATCACAAGCTGATGTCGGCAGGAAACATGCATAGAGAGGTCATGGCGGAAGTGACTAGAGGAAGGGGTGAGGCCAGTAGGGTCATGGCGGAAGTGACTGGAGGAAGGGGTGAGGCCAGTATGGGTGGGTCACAGTGGAAGTGACTGATGGAAGGGGTGAGGCCAGCATGGATGGGTCACAGCAGGAGTGACTGAAGGAAAGGGGTGAAGCCGGCATGGACGGGTGGTGGCCAAAGTGACTGGAGGCAGAAGGGAGGCCAGACGGATTTGAAGCAGTGGACAAGTAGGGCCTTATTCAGTGACCATTCAGTCACCCAGAAGTCAATCAGAGTTTGAATTCATTATTCTCAGCAGGGATCTAAGAGGACAACTTGAAAACGGGGCCATGATGGGAGGCCTCCTGGAAATCCCCGCTGCAGTTATCCACTCTTAAGGGGCACAAAACATTAGTTGATTAAAATATTTAGACATTTCAGAGCATCTGGGTGGTGCTGTTGGTTAAGCATTGGACTCTTGGTTTCAGCTCAGGTCATGATCTCATGGGTTATGAAATCGAGCCCCCAGTCTGACTTCAAGCTCAGGGCTGAGTCTGTTGAAGACACCCTTTCCCTCTCCCTATGCCCCTCCCCCCTCAAATAAATAAAGAAATCAAGATGTTTATTAAAATGTACACATTTCTTATTTCTTTTTCAATTCTACTTAATAGTTCATTTATACAAGTATTCATTAAGCACGAATCTCGCCCCTCAACAATCCTGTGAAATGGTTATTGTCGTCCCCATTTTACAGATAAAACTCGAGCACAGAAAAGTTCAATAGCTTGTGCAATTTTACAAATATCTCTGGGCCCGTTCTGAGCTAAGGCCCCTCCGTGACTAACTGGCAGAGGGCGATCTTAAATCCAGGTCTCCTGACACTACGCTCCTCGTTCTGTCTCTGTCTCCTACAGATTTGGAAGGTAACAGAGAGAGCCTTTGTGTCAGCTTTTCACTCAGTAAAGTAGTGTTGAGCGGAACAACGATGTACCTGCCAGTTTACTTTTAAGATGTTTTTAGTATGCATTAACAGCTTTCACTGACTGCTGATTAGAGCCACCCAGACACAGGAGACGATATTGTGGTAATTGTCACTTGGCCCAGAGGGAGCGCCAGCCAGCCAGCCAGCCAGCCAACCAGCCACATCCATGATGGGCACAGCGTGTGGGATTCTTAGAGCCCGCCTGCGGCATGAAGGAGCCCAGGAAGCTGCGAGAAGGCAAGAGGGTGCCCATGGGGAGCAGAGCTGTACAAGAGCCTCAGAAGATCAGGCACCCTGGGCTGACTGTTGTCTTGTTGAAAGGCACGTGACCCCTTTGAAAGTCGCTTCAGTCGGGCTTGGAAAAGTCCCCGGGAAGAAAATTCTGCAGGAGTCACTCTGGTAGAGCCCTCCGAGCCACACTTAAAATTAGATGGGGTGGCAAAAGGGCAGCTCAAGGGGAACAGTATCTGTGCGTAAATTAATGCCGACCTTGTTGGAATAACTTGCGCTCTTCGGCGTTCGCAGCTGTGGAGTCCCTCGGGAGTTGTCTGGCTACATGTGATTTTACATATCTGACAGCTAAATCAGAGATCCAAATGCCAAATCCGGCACTCAGGAACATTATGTGGATTTGTGACACTCCCAAGGGGACTTTGGATCCATAAAGCAATGAATGGATTACAATGAGGCATAAATATAGCATTTTCATCGGTGACATACAATCCCGCACTATTATTCCTCACATTGTTAGGTGAGGGAAATCTATACCCACTCTCTCAAGCCTCTTCTCACAGAAATTAAAACATTTTTTGAAAAGAACTTTAAGAGGAAGAAAAGAAAGAAGCTCTCAATGTACCTGGAATAAACTGAGAACACAGCGGGATGAATGGGAGAATCACCCAAGTGATTTGCGACTCAGGACTAATTCCAGGATCACACACATGGTGGGGAAGCTGGGGTCCCGGGCTGGTGTGTCAGCTCCATCCCCGGCAAGCTGTGTGGCTTTGAGCAAATCGCCTTGGCTCTCTGGGCCTGAGCTCTCCTCCTTTGTCCAGTGGATTCCAGAGTTCCGTGTGTACACTCTCATGGTGTGGTCAAAAGGAGGCATCCTAGAACTTTCTAGAACTTTCTTTGTATTTTTAAAAATGTGTAATTACATATGTGTTTTCATAGGGCATGTTATACATATTAACATAGTAGAATACATCTATTATTTATAAATGAATAAATATGCATATGCAGGGAGTGTGTGCTGAATAATGCTTTATTATAAAACCTTTGAAGGCCACCAATTTAACCCATCTGGTCTTCCATAGATGATGGGAAGGCCGCTTTGGATCAAACAGTCCATGACTCTATGTACTTGAAGAGCATTCTGTTTTCCTTGATTCCTTGCCTGAGGGTTGAGTAGATGAGCTGTCCAAGGAAAAGACTTTGTGCCCATCGGTTGGGTGGCAGAGATGTGGGCTCAGAAGCTACAAGAAGCAATTAATGGACCCCTTAGAAGTATGCCTTCCACAGTCAAGCTCACTGGTGCTCTGTCTTTGCAAATAATCTTAATCTCCTCCTATTGGCTTTGCCGCACTATAGAGTTCACAGATCAACTTCAAAAGTAATTTCATATGTGTAGACCGAAACAGGCCAGGCATTGTCTTTCTGTTTTACGTGGGAGGAAAGAGACACAGAAAGGCTTAATGACGTCCCCCACATCCACCCAGATAGTATGTGGCAGGCTGGCCACCGAGATCCCTGCTCTGATAAGGACTCCAGGACTCTTTGACTTGGGACCAAGCACAAATGTGCTCCCTGGAGCCCAGGGAGAACGAGGTAACCGTGCAGGTGTGAGCCAGTGTCCATGCAACCCAGCTACTTAAAAAAACACGCAGAGCTCGGGGTCCACTGTTGGCAGATCAATAGCATCATTCCTGTGTACACAGGACCTCACATTATTCAGGGAGGGCCCGGCAGAGAGAGAAAAGCAGGTGCACAGTCTCCTCGTGCCACCAGCTGTCATGGCTTGTTCCGCGGCCGTCCCTGACAAGTGCTATTATGACATTCTTTCTCCACAGTTGCAGGGAGCAGCTTGGTGGGAACAGGAGCAACGAGCGCTGTTTACAGAGGTGTGAGGAACAAAGAACATGCAGATACTTAAGAGAATGCAATTCTAAGGAGGTCTTTGGTTCTGCCAGGTACGTTAGCACTGGAAGAGACCAGGTACGGCCACGCCCCAGAACTGACCACACTGTGCTCCATGGGTAAACAGGACCTACCCCTCTGGACAGAGCTTTCTCCAAGGCACTTCTCCACACAATCTGGCGATACTGACCAGCAGAAACGTTTTATCCTTTTCCCCCTAAAGCGGCATAACTGATGGTAAGATGTGTCATGCTGTTTTGCTAACCATGATGGTGCTGATGGGTTTGTAACAGAATTTCAATGTTTATTTGTCAGTTTCCTCCTCAAGATTGCAAATCCCCAAAAGGCAGAGATCTGTCTTGTTGATTTCTCTCTCCTCAGACCTTCCCTCCGCCCTCTGTGTGCCCCCACCCCCAGTCTAATCCATAAAAGACCGGTGATATTTGCCTATTGAATGAATGAACTGTGACTCACATGTTGGCCATCCCTCTGGGAAAGCTCTCTTTTTCCCCTCCATTAGCCTTAAAACAGGACTCACAATCTCTTAACTTCACCATAAAGGATTACCTTAATTAATACTCGCCACAAGGCATGTCACCAGCAAAGGATTACTATCAGAATATGTAAAGAATGCCTACAAACTGACAGAAAAAAGACAATCTTTCAGAAATGGGTAGACCAAGGATTGCGGCAGGAAATCCACAAAGGTGAAAACCCAAGTAGTCCACGAAAATATGAAAAGAAGAAAGCTCTTCCTTCTTCACGGAAATGCAAGTTCAAAATACTGAGATACTCTTGTGCTCCCTTCAGTGTAAAAGCATAAAAAAAAAAAAACCCCAACTGTACGATTTGTTGGTGACAGTGTGGAGCAATGGACCCCTTCCATGGCTGGTGTGGGTATAAATTGGTACAACCACTTTGAAGAGCAATTTGGCACCATCAAGTGAAATTGAAATCGTAAGAACCCAGCAGCAATTCCACTCCTAAGATAGATCCCAGCAGTCTTCAACCATTTATGCAGAGAATTAAGCCCTAATGTCCTGAGGCATCATTGTGTGAAATGAATTAACTTCTCATTTAATGCCTCTGGAATGGAGCTAGTTACATACCATCCATGGGAACTTGAGGAAATAGTCATTGCAATTATCTTCTGAGTTCTGTGGTTCAGAGGAGGAACCCTGATTGAGAAAGTCTTCTCACTTGGCAAGGTATGTGAGAAGGCATGAAGAATGTCAGGAGTGGGTTGTTCGGGGGGGGGGGGGGAAATAATTCAGAACAATCTAAATATCCACCAAGAAGGGAAAAAAATGAATTGGGGATATATTCCTGAAACGCAATGCTTGGTGACAGTAACAGAAATAGAGGACCTAGAACCATGTGCATTGGTAAGGACGAATACCAAAAAACCTCATGGTAAATGAAGAATCAAATTACAGTAAAATGCATGCAGTATGATTCCATTTATACAAAATGTTAAAATAGGCAGTTTGCAAAAAAATAAAAAATACCATAAGCAATTCTC
The DNA here is from genome assembly GCF_030435805.1 of Mustela lutreola. Taxonomy (NCBI): domain Eukaryota; kingdom Metazoa; phylum Chordata; class Mammalia; order Carnivora; family Mustelidae; genus Mustela; species Mustela lutreola. The sequence continues at coordinate 146,007,300 of NC_081295.1, read as the reverse complement.
TACCTATTGATCATTATCTACTGTTCATATAATTTACATGCGTAGTAAATAGTAATAAAAAAATAAAAAGGTAGCATTGGGATGATAAACTCCAGAGTCAGATGAGTGGTATGTCATCCTTTATATTATATTTTATGTTATGATACAGTATTAACATACCATAATACATAATCATGCATTAACACATTCTATTTTATATAATACATGACATTACGTTATATATATTTTACTATTATATTACATTATATAAATATATAATATAAAATATAATTATGATTATTACATCTCATCAATATATTTTATTATTCCCTAACTTTTTCTGGATGTTAAAGTAGATGATTTCAAGAAGGCACTGTGTTAAAAAAAAAAGTAAGTAAAATATACACTGACCCCCACACCCACCCCACCCCTGCTCCAGTCTGTCTGCGCTAAAGCAATTGTGATGAATGACTTCTCTTTTAGGAGACAGAGGAAATTTTCCTTGGGATGATTTGAGACAGAATCTGATCAGTTCACTCCCCAGTTCAAAAAACGGATGCTGGTTTCTGAGCGCTGCCAACAAAATCCAAATTCTGCAGTGTGGCCTTCAAAGCCCTCCACAAGCTGGCTCCTGACCACGTTGGAGGCAGCTCTTCAATTTCCCATCTTCAGGCACTTTCCAATTCCATTTAGATCGGAGAGTTTCCTATTTTCCAGATATACCCCCATGCTTTTCCATTTCATGCTTTTGCTTATCACATTTTCACTTCCTGAGAACTTCTTCCCTCCTTCTTGCAACTGGATGTTACGTACCAAAGCCTTAATAACACTCCTATTCTTGGTCACAGGAAGAGTCTCCGACAAAGAAATAGTTCAAGATGTGCACAAAGATTTAGCTTAAGAATGTTTATTGTAGCATTGTCTCTGATGCTAAGATATTAAAAATAACCTTAATGTTTAAGGGATCTGTTCCATGTGGGACACACCACATAAAAGCACAGATTCTGGATCCAAAAGGCAGACTACGCAGGTCAAGTCCCAATTCTGGAACATTCTGGCACATGCCACCTCTGTGATCTTAGCCTTTCTGTGCCTACATATTCTAATCTGTAAAATGGGTAATAAATCAGTTCCTCCTTCACAGAGTCATCAGGGAGATCGCATGGGTCAATATTTGTTAAAGCACTTCAAACAGTATCTGGCACTTTGTAAATTTGTTTATAAACGGCAAATTCTGGAGATACATCATCAGGGAATGTCAATGTCACAATCTACTTTGGCATCCTACACCTAAGCATGATACTTGGCATTTAAATCTAGCATCATACTTAGCACAGTCAAGGACTTAAAACCTCTCTGCTGAATGCAGCAACCACTACTCTGGTAGCTGAGTGCTTTTCAAGTTGGGGTTCTAAAGTAGTGAATCAAGTTTGAAGGGTCAAGTAGAAAACTCCAAGGGTTGATGAGTGAGTCCTACAAGAGAAGAACCTGTAAGGATAAAAAGAACTAGATTAGGATAGAAAACCAAGCAGAGGACTACAGGAAGAAATACATGGGTTCTGGAGCCGTGGAGCATGGTTCTCCATGGTACAAGGAGTCTGGAGTCATGGAGCCTGACTCCATGACTCACTTGAAGCTATGGTCTTAGGCCTATTCCTCTAACCGTCATTTCAGATTTCCTCTTCCATCAAAGAAGCACAATAATATCCACCATCATTAGCTTGTAGTAAAATTTTGAAATTATATAATTGATAGTTTGTGTTACTCTGTGCCAGGTGCTGGTCAAAGCTCTTCTCACATTTTCCCATTTAATCCCCTCAACAGACTCATGGGATACTGTTGTGGGTTGAATTTTGTCTCCCAAAAAGATATGGTGGAGTCCTAATCCCAAGTATCTGTGCATGTGACCTTATTTGGAAAGAGGATCTTTGTAGAGGTAATTCATTAAGATGAGATCATACCATAGAGAGGGCCCTAAACCCCAAGGCTGGTGTCCTTATAAGAAGAAGAGACAGGACACAGACACAGGGAGAAGGCCACATGAGGACAGAGGTAGAAGCTAGTCTAATGCATCTACAAGCCAAGGAACACCAAGGATTTCTGGCAAATACCAGAAGCTGGAAGATAAGGAGGGACCTTCCCTTAGAGCCTCACAGGGAGCACAGCCCTGCTGAGGCCTTGATCTTAGATTTCTAGCCTCCAGAACTCCAAGAGAACACCTTTCTGTGGTTCTGCGCTGCCGTATTTATGGTAGCTTGTTACAGCAACCCTAGGGAGCTACTACAGACGCCATTTTGACCGACGCAGAGATGGAGGACCAGAACAGAGGAGTAAGCTGATGGAGCTCTCGTACAGCTCGTGAGCTCGCCAGGATTCAAAACTGGGGCTGACTCTGGAGTCTGTGCTCTTAGTCATTACATGACACTCAGCTGAGTTCTGGAGAGCTTCAGCATTTTCTTGGGGAGCACCAAAGTTTTTATTTTCTGCTCTTGTGTTTTGATATACTTCACCATCCACTGTCCCAGGAGGCATTATTCTGTGGTATGAGTGGTTTTGTCATGTGCTTATCTCAAGTTTGTCCTCATTATCCCAGCTGAGTCCATGTTCAAATTATGTGATTTTCACAAGCTTCGCAGAACAGGGTCCCCAAGCCCAGCTGGGGACGGCAGGCTGGTTCTGAAGTGCTTGTTCTGTGGCTCTTGGGAAGAATGGTCTAACAGCTCTGCCCCCTGCCCCCCAGACCACGGCAGAAGCCAGCTGTTACACGCAGAACACTTTCTATCTACCTCCGAAGGACCTCGCTGACTTGAAGAGAGACCAAGGAAGTTGGAGAAGTGAAATCTGAACCACCCTTCAAATTCCATTTTGCCCAGAAAATTTACCTTCCTTTTTCCATCCAAAACGATTCCGTGACTTGCAGTTATTAGAAGGATGTTCAGGTTTGTACATCCTCTTCCGTTATTCCATTCCTTCTCTCTCTCCCTCTCCTTCTCTCCATCTCTGAAGACACTCAGGCAAGTGCAAGCCTGGCCAAGATGTCTAGAGGAGCAGAGGCCATCCAAGACAGGACTTCCAGCGCGACTATGAGCTAGGCTTTCTTTAGTCATCCCTTTGAAGACACGGAAGCCAACTGGGAAGCAACCAGCGACCTCCCTAGTTCTTTCCACTCCATGACCTGCAGCTTTACCAAGAGCTCCCCTGACCTGGTTCTGTCGCGAATCCAGCTACTCGATCTCTTGTTTTTTCCCACGCAGGAGAGAAACCCGTTCATCCACCTCTGTGGGCTCCGGGCCACTGCAGGTTGTTTTTTGGGGTGATAAAAGCTTCCCTATCCCTGGGGGAAACCCGTCCGGCCCGGCAACCATGACCCTGACTCGGGAGCGTAAGCTGAGCCCAGGCACACCTGTGCATTTGACAGACGAGCCAGGCGCAGAAAAGCCTCTGCTGACAAGCTTATCGGACAGCAGACACCTGCAGAGAGGCCCACACCTTTTCTCGTGAAGGCTAGGCCGGCCGTTTTGATCCAACAGGTCTGTGCACACGGTCAGAGAGAGATTACTTGGAGATTCACAAAGAAGCTGGATTATGCCAAACCTGAACGTCATGCTTGGAAGGAAATACAACCGCCCATTCAGAACACGGGCTCCCTTTGATGGAATCGGTTGTATGCCCCTCACCAGTTTTGTTCCACGGAAAACCCTATCTTTGTCTTGTGAGATTAAAGCAAGGGCGAAGGCAATTCAGACCGAGCAAAGCTACTGTGTGCCATGCAGGACCGGGAGCTGTGTGTTTAGCGTTCTGTTTAATACTCCTGAGGACCCACCCCAACTTTACAGGCAAGAAAACCGAACCTAGAGACAGTAGGTCTCTTTGCAACACTGCACATGCCATTCGTGGCCAGGCAGCCTTTGACAAAGGGTTTTTCCAGTCTTTTCTGTCTACCAGCAGCTGTTCCCAAGCAAATCAATCCAGAGACCCCAAGGCCCTGGGGTTTGGGAGCAATTTGTTCTGGTTTTGGGTCTTCCGTTAGCGGGGCTTATACTATTCTACGTCGGCTCTATGGAGGGTCGCCTTGCAGGCATGACTCTGTCCTCCAGAATTCCGGGCAGATGAGCAGAACAGCTTGGCATGACCTGAGTCAAAGCCGGCAGGGTGTACCTTCAGACCCTGTACCTTCAGACCCAGAGACACGTGGCCCCACACTATCAGTTTACAGGGACGTCTGTTTATACTTTGAGATGGTGTTCCTTGACTGGGGGTGACTTTGTTACCCAGGGGACACTTGGCAACATCCGGAAACATTTTTGGCCGTCCTAAATGTGAGGGATGCTACTGGCGTCTAATGGCTAGAGGCCAGGGGTGACGCTGAGCATCTTACAACACACAGGCCCGCCCCCCAGGAGCGAATGATCTGGCACCAAGTGGCCATAGTGCCCAGCTTGAGAAACTGTTTTGAAATCTCACCCCCCCCCCCAACATGTGAAGTTCTGGGCACAGAGGCTGGCAACGAATGGGATCTTATTTGTCATCAATCCTCTGTTTCCAAGCATTGCTCCATGAGGGCTGAGTCTGTGATCCTGGGTAGGTGGTCCCTGGGGGTGAAGGGGGACTGGATCCCACCCCCTCCCGTGGCTGCGAGGGGCCCAGGGAGCTGGCACACACCAGAATCTGGCCAACCAGCTGCTCCTCTCATGCCACTCCTACGGTTAGCCTGTAGACTCCTTGTGGATCCTTTTCTCAAGGTGTTTGTTCTGGTTTTTGAAAGAGAGGAGGCAAGATATGTGACTAGCAGTGGGGGGGCATGGGCTGATCTCGAAAAAGACATCTACTGAGTCTCAACTCTAAGACTCTGGCAGGCATGGCGAGGAGAAGGGCACCACCGTGCGGGTCCAAACTGGCTGTTGACCCCTCCTAGCTCAAGCCTTTCTCAGAGCTGCCATCTTCTCACGGACCAGACAAGCGTGATCCCTCTTACCCTCAAGGGCTGTTGGGAGAATTAACTGAGATAATGAATGAAAAGAGCCTAACCCAGCAGACGGCATGACGGACACTTACATGGAACCCCTGGTTAGGAGGAGATTAGCACAGCCTGGCCTTCCAGGTTTGCCTGAGCGGAAGCCTATTGGTTAAAACAGTGACCCAAAGGCTGTGTGGAAGGCTTCACCCGTCTTCCTCCTGGTGCCCATGTCCCCAGGCGTGGGCCTGCCACAGTGTGGTTGGTATCGTGGTTTGGGGTGGCCTCTCCAAGACCCCGGGCAGTTCCCAGCAGCGGACTTGAAGGAAGGCTTTGCTGAGATAGGTCTTGAGGACTGAAAGAAATTCCTAGGTCCCCTGAGGGAGTGTTCAGGAGATGTAGGCCATGACCCCGTTCTCCTGCCGCCGGCCGTGGGAGGCAGCTGTGACGCAGGAGATGGAATGTGACTCTCAGCAGCCCCCACAGGCCATGTCACCCTAGCTGCATGACCCCTACTGTTGGAAACTCGATTTCCCCCTCTCTACCATGGAGAACTTGGACGACTTTGTGACAGTTATGTAAGGATTCATACAGGAGGGCCTTGTTGACAAGATAATCAAAATGCAAGTATCTGGCTAGAGTGGGAGCTTGATAGAAGTTAAGATTTTTCTTTTCTTTTTTTTCTTTTTAAAGGAGAAGCTAAATTCCTCATGCTAGTGAGGGACTGCTTCCGTGGCTCTAACTCGTGAACACCTGCCTCATTCCGTAGGGACGTGACCCTTCTGCCCATGCGGGCAGTCTGCTCTCTCCACGGCCATTCTCACCGCCCCTCCGTGTCTCTGCTGCTAGTGAGCTTCCCAGAGCAGCCTTCTCTCTCTTTCCATCCAGACCTCCCTCTCACAAAACACAGCGCTGGTCTCTTCTCTCCAGGTCACCCCCGCCCCCACCCCGCCAACAGCTTCAGTCACCACCCCCTGAGCACCAGAGCACCAGAGCACCTGAGCACCTCCTCCTGTGCCGAGGAGGGCCGCCTGGCCTCCTTCATGTGGCCGCCATGAACGGCCAAGATGAAGAACTTCATGGCCTTTTCCTTTGTTTGGAACGTTTGCATCCGGGGATTTCCACCACACAGACAGCTGAGGCTCCTCTCTCACCTGCTGTATCCTATAATTCCTCGTTGCCCCACAACGAACACTTCTTGCCACAAAATACTCCCTAACAGAATTCAGCGTGCCTCCACAGCTCCCCCCTCCTCTAAGCCTCCGGGGCCATGTGGTATTTGACTTCGTATCTCTGGACTTTAACAAACACTCTGAAATGGGGTCGGCAGACTTAGCAAACACTGAGGAACAACAGAACCAACGGGAGATTGTTGTGATAACACACCTCCGTTCCCTCTCTGCTGCCAAGTTCCCCACCTCCGGAAGGTCTAAACGGATGCCCAAAGGTGCGCATGGGTGGACAGCCAGCCTTCCTCGCAGCGTTGCTGAGAATTGCCCTAGAAACTCTAACACCTGAGGGCCCCCCAGCAGAATCCTGATCTCAGACACACCTCCCTGTTTTCCCAAGGGGCAGAAAACTGGGCTTCTTTTTCTTCTTTCTCCTGAGTGTTCCCTGGACAGAGAGGTGCACACCTTCTAGACGTGACTATTTTCCCTCCCACCAGCCAATCTACAGGCTCTTGTCCAAATTAAATGCCCCACAATGCCTCTGAGCTCCAGGGATGCCTTCCGGTCGCCCTGTCCACACACTTCCGGCTCTCACCTATTCAGTTGAGAACTCCATGCTGGCTTTCGTTCGTCTTCAAGTGGCTTTGTTGACCTGGTCCCTGTTTTGGTTTACTTTTTGCTCTTCTTTTAAGAACATTCTTCCCGATGGAGGCCACGTTCTCAGAAGGCACGCATTGAACTTGTCACGGTCTCCTTCGGAGCAGAACACAGGCCCAGGCAAAAAGCCGCGGCTCTGTCCAGTGTTGCTGAATCCCGTGGAATCACCCAAACCCCTGTGTGTCTAACTCACCTTCCTCCAAGTTTGTGCTGGTGGCCAAAGCCAGAATGTAAGCCTGAGTGGGGACTTTGAAAAGTCGGGGCCAGATCAGGTGAATTGAAGAGTAGAGGATGGTAGGCAGAGGACAAAAGCACCAAACCCCCAAACACCCCACCTGCCACATCGGCTCCTGATGAAAAGAAACCGAAGCTATTCGATTCACTTCAATTGCTCTCTGGGCCCGAAATGGCTCCCTCCCCCAGGCCCGTAGGAAAATTCAATTAAAGGGTCCATCTGCGAGGCAACCGCTGAAGAGGAATGACTGTGGGGAGGCCCACGTTTTCATCAAAAAGATCCAGTGTCCTTCTAGAACGCCCCTCCCTTCTCGGCTGGGCCCCCCTCTCACTGGTGAGGCCCTCCCCTTACCTCGCCACTGCAATTCTGTCCAATTAGGCCGGCTTGGAGAAGCGGCTTTCATCTGCTCTTTTCAAACGCGTGCATGTTAAACACAAGGAACGTCCCACAGACACGGACGGGGCTTGCTGGGGGAGAGTGAGGAAGCCCACCAGAAAAGCCCTGGCCCAATTAATCCCACTGCCTCGGCGGGCTTCGTGGCCGGCACCCCAAACCCCAAAGGCAGAAGGCATTTGACGAATCGCCATTAGGCAAACTTTCTAGGCTCCCGTGAGAAGGGACAGGTCAGATGGAGGGACCTCCAGGAAAAGCCTGGACCCTCCAGAGCCTTCTGACCCATGGGGCTTCGTCCCCACACTAGTGTTTGTTTTGGATGGGGGAGGACGCCGCGCCTCAGTGGCCAAGGGGTGGGTAAGAAACCCACCTACCCCAAGCTAAGGGCCTCTCGGCCGGGGTTCGCCAAGGCTTTCTGGATAAGGATGGTCCTTCCAGGGCACCCAGTGCGGCCTTCTTCTTCCCACATTCCCCTTGAAATGCGGGACACTCCTGGCAGGGCCTGTGGTGCAAGACCAGCACTGACCCCACAGAGGCCTCTGAGCCCCATATCCAACAGTACCCTACTGGCCCCCAAAGGACTCCTTGTTGCCCCTGGGGTCTTCTTGGACCTCTTTCCTGCAGCCTTGTGATTACTTTTGATGAGAGAACATAGGGACAAGGGCAGCCGGCCACCTTCCTCTACCAACTCCATCATTAACGAGGTGGGGTTGGTGTCTCCTGAGGCCGCACCAGTCCTTATGGGATGAGGGTCTGCCCTGCTGACTTCTTTGTGACTTGATTACCTCTTTAAAGACCCCGTTTCTTAACCAACTGAGCCACCCAGGCGCCCCGAGACCCCGTTTCTAAATCCAGTCCCATCCTGAGGTACCGGGGGTCAGGACTCCCACATGAGAATTTGGGGTGGTGTGGGAAACAGGACAGCTCATGACATAGACCTTTGTCGTTCTGCCTGAAATTGATGTGTTATGGGTCAGTTTAATCGTTTCATCTCAAGATGTTGAGGACTTTGAGGAGAGCCCAACTTTTCAAAGAATGGAGACTTTCTCAGGAAAGGCCTCCAATCGTGGGCATTAGCAACTCCTGTTTTGTTACGTGTAACACACAAGTGAAACACAGAGTCTGGGACACCATTTATGACGATTATGTAAAATCAGGGGCGCGTAGGTGGCTCAGTCGGTTAAGCCTCTGCCTTTGGCTCAGGTCATGATCCCAGGGTCCTGGGATTGAGCCCTGAGTTGGGCTGCTCGCTCCATGCCCTCCTGGGAAATGGTTAAAATAGCTCCCATGTGCATGTAGGTCGAACAAGCAGCCTTGCCTCCTGTTCGGGGTTCATCCCTCTCAGGCCCCACCCACCTCACCAGAGCACCCCCACCTCCACGTGGCCTCCCTCCACATTCCCGAAGCCAAGCCTCTGGACAGGTTGTCCCCTCTTCTCGAGACGCCCTTTGCCTTCTTAAGCTGTGGAGTACTGTGGGAGAAAAGGAGAGAACCAGTCAGTTGTATAAACCTCCTTTGAGTTCCCTGCTGGAGAAGTGGTGTTTGCACAAAGAGAAGCCATCAGATGCTGCAGGCTCAGGTTCCAGCCCCCACTCGCTGTCCCCTCCGCCCCCCCTCCCGCCATGAATGACTCACGAGTGGAAAGACGTTCGCGATGCATCACTGCACTGTCGAAACACGTGCTGCATCTGGCATGTTCTTAGTCACTGTCCCCTGAGCATAGCTCTTCCCAGGGGGTCTGATGGAAGCTCTTCTGCTCCCGACTTCTTTTAAGATCCGGAGCCACACAAGCCTTAAATCCGGTGAAGCACCCTTGTCCAGTTGTCTGCCAGATTTTTAGCTAGAGGTTGAGCCCTTTTGTTCTTCTGAGACGGTCGGCGTCCTAGGGCCCCAAGGAAGGCCCGGCCTCTGCTTTCACGTGGGATCTTCTCTCCTCCGGGTGTGGGAGTGTATGCGGGCCTTGGGGACTGTGAGCTTCTCAGTCTCATTCCTCCCACGCTCTGGCCTCAGGCTCCCTGAAGCTTGGCTTCCACTGTGGGACAAGGGGAATGAAATAATTCTCTTTCAGATTGCCTGTGTTCAAACCTGACTTGACACTTTTTCACTGGGTGCCCTGGTTCACTCATTCAACCTCCCTGGACCTCAGTTACATGTCTCTTAAGATGGGGATGCTGAGAATCCACTTCCTATAAGAGCAGAGCACGGGATCCACATATCCTCCTGTTGTTGTGAAATGCATAGTTGCCTTGAAAGCTCCTTGAAAGCTCCTCGGTCCCCGATGACTTTAAGACCTTTTGAGTTTCAACTGATCATAAAATCGGGGATGGCATTGGGAAAGAGGCAGCATTTAAAACTCTCTGACATCACGTTCTCTTCATTTACCTTCCCGCTGAGCATGTCAGGAAGCCCTGTTTTCTCATGAGAGTGGAGAGCTCCGTCCTGCTCTGCTGTTAGGAAATGGCCAGGAGCCTCAGCGGCTGCAAGGGTCCCAGCACGGTTTGCCTGGGATTTAGTTGGGTTATTTGCTGCAGCTTTGGGGAATTTGCATGAATGATATACCACGTGGCTTTCAGGGGTGGAGGGAGGGACACAGAGAGGGGAGTGGGGCTGTGTGGTTGGTTATGTGATTTGTGTGAGACCAGGACACCGGGGGAGAAGCGTGGCACCCATTCCTTACTGGATGGGGCGCCTGGCCCGGTTGGGGGCTTGGTGAGGAGAGGGCACAGAAGCTGAAGGGACTATTTCCATGCAAGACTGTGTGCTTTGGAAACAGCCAGAAGTGGGGAGGTAAACCCTTCTTGCCGCTTTTATACAGACTCTGGAACGGCTCTGGCTGCTCAGAGGTGATCAGTTCTAAGGACAGGAGGACGCCAAAGGGTTGACAGGGTCGTCAGTCATCTGGTGATGGTCAGAGTGTGGTGGGTGGGGATGATCTCACAAGACGCCAGCCTGGAGGTGGGTGGAGCAGACAGGCTGGCTCATAAGGGTCTCCTAGGGGTATGCGGTGAGCAAGACGAGTATCAGAGAAAACCCTGTGAGGCTGGGCATTCCTGCTTAAGAACATATTTTGAACCTAGGAGCTCTGGCGTGCTAGGGACACTTGAGTTGTGTGTGTTTCTGGTGACACCATCTTTTTCCTCCAACCCCAACGTTAGAGGCACGTCCAGGAGGGAATGCTTGTTATGACTGAGAGTCTAGAATAAGAAGAAAGGAGGAAGGGTTCGCTGGTTGCTTACTTCATTACCTCAAGAATGCTGGTCACAAGCGCTTCTTTGTGTGTGTATCTGCGAGCCTGACCGGCAGCGTCCATCGCTCTGATCTTTGCTGATCTTCCCTCCTCCCCTCTGGATAATTAGAATAAAGGATGCCCCAAAGGTAAGAAGGAGGGGCTTTCACTGCCAGGAAGAGCCACCACTTTACCTGATGGAAAATGAGACACAGAACTCATTCCTGTCCCTCTGGCATTTGGGGACAAAAATGGCTTTACAAGGCAATAGGTCATGAAAATACACTAACGAAGCCCAAACTTGCCTGACCTGGGGTTCTGTAATCTTATCTTCAGCCTCCGCCCCTGATTATACTCTTAACTTTCAAGTCGTTCATTTCAGGAAACAGACTGAGTGCCCACTGGATCCCAGGGAAGGTTCTAAATGGGGTTTTCAAAGAAGCAATTGATTTCACTAGTTAAGTTTCTCCATCAGTCGCTGCTATTGGGTTCTACCAGGCAGAGACATTAGTATATGCAGTGTGATGGAGAGGTAGGTATTGAGTTTACAGAATGTAGAGGAAAAACAGATGCATGTAAAAAAGCAGATCTGGATTGACCGTTGTAAGCCACTGAGTAAGTGAGAGTTGATGGTGTTTTCTTCATGGCGGTGTAATTTACATAGAGTGAAAGGTACTGATCTTAAGGGTTGAATGATGCAAGTTTTGACCAATGACACACCTGGAAAGCCCACACCCCTATCAAGCTATGAAACACTTCTGCAAATCGCAGAGAGTTCCCCTGTGCCCCTTCTCAATCAACACCCACCCCATGTTCATCTTTAAGATTTCTAAAGCATCTCTTTATGTAGGTGCACCTCGGAGATATCGCAGATTTGGTTCCAGGCCATGGCAATAAAGTGAATATTACAATAAGGCGAGTCAAATGAATTTTTTGGTTTCCCAGTGCATAGGAAAGTTATGTTCACACTCCACAGTAATCTGGTGAATGTGCAATAGCTTTATGTCTGAAAAACAACATACTTACCTTAATTTAAAAATACTTTGCGGTTAAAAAATTGCTAAGCATCATCTGAGCTTTCAGTGGGACATAATCACTGATCACAGATCATTACAACGAATGTAATAATAATGGAAAGTCTGGAAATATTGCAAGAATTACCAAAACATGACCGGGAGACATAGAGTGAGCAGAGGCTGTTGGGAAAATGTGGCTGATAGACTTGCTCAACACAGAATTGCCACAGACCTTCAATTTGGGGTGGGGGTGGGGAGGCAGTATCTGCAAAGCATCATAAAGCAAAGAGCAATAGAATGAGATATGTCTGTATTTTGGTCAAGAAATATCCTGGACATTTATGAGACTTACAAAGTACCCCTAAGATTGTTTATGTTTGTTCGATTGTGTCTAGAGAGCTATACAGGACCTTCTTTGGATATTCTGAATGAGAGTTCCACTAAGGGCTGCTAGACATTTCTTCTTAGAAATTGACCTATTGAATTAGGAGGAAGTCATCTTTCTCCTCTTGGGTTCATCCAGCAATAATCCTGTAGCCGACTTTGATAACTCTATCAACTCAAAGACATGAACGTGCTTGGTCAGTGCTGAATTCTGGCCCTTGGGTTTGTTCCTTTTTTATTTGTGAAAAAAGGTAACAATTGAACAGACGGCTCTTGGAAGACAGTTCTCCATAGGTTGCTCCCATTTCTGCATGTTTTGCAAACAGAAGCATTCACAGATTTTGTTCAGAAATCATTTCAAAGATACTTGTAGAGCAGACAGCTGGCGTAGTTAGAGCTGGTGCCTCATTCCCAAACAAAAGGAAGATTTGTCCAGTAAAATAAAGATCATGTCTACTTCTAGGGCAAAGAAGAGGATGCCGACAGCCTATTACAAAAGATGCAGACTCCTGAAACCAGTATCCTGCTCTATGTTAACTAACTAGAATTTAAATAAAAACTTGAAGCAAAACAAAACAAAAAGAAAATAAAAGATTCAGGTTTGCCAAGTTGAAATTCCTCTCCTGCAATTCTCGTGTGTAAGCGTCAGCTGGCTCTTTGCACATTTTCTTGTGGACACTGGGGCTCAGGGAACTGGCAGAAGAAAACGATGATCCCAAGGGCGCCTCCGGTGGCTCAGTGGGTTAAGCATCTGCTTTGGGCTCAGGTCAGGATCTTGGAGTCATAGGATCAAGCCCCCACAACGGGCTTCTTGCTCGGCAGGGAGTCTGCTTCTCTCTCTTCCCCTTACCCCACTTGTGTGTTCTCTCTCGATCTCTCTCAGGCTCTCTCAAATAAATAAATAGATAAAATCTTTAATAAAAAAAAGAAGAAGAAAATGATGACCCCCTGGCTATCAGCAGTGCGAGGAGAAAAAGCTGCCCTTCATCTGACTCAGGGCTCTCCTGTCTTCCACCAGCGTCTAGGAATCTGTTGCAGGCTACCTGGTTCATTTGTAAGGAGAGTAAAATCTCAGACTCCTTGCAGTTCCTGTCAGCTCCGAGTCAAATCTGTGTCTCTGGCATTTTCTGTTGTAGTTAAATCATAACTCAATTTTAACAGTTGGCCAGAGGGGATGCTCATGGGCTAAGAACATTCACTTTGAGTTCAAGTCTCAGCACAGGTGTGTGAGTGTTCCTCTTTCTAAAGCAGAAACAAGTCAAGCACTTGGCTGCAGAGAAAAGGCGTGAATGCCCTGAGTGGGTGGTTAGCTCCAGTCAACCCGAACTCTTTCTCTTCGCTGTCTGACTTGCCCTCTGCCATCTTGCTTTCCTTCTGATCAAAACTGACGCTGCTCTCGCTTGAGTTCTCCACCAATCTCGTTCCCCAGGTCTCCTAGGAAGGGAGATCACTGAGGAAGAATGGTCCTGAGACGATCAGTAGGATTCTTAATTTGCACCACAACTTTTGTAGCTTTATTGTTTTGCATGCTTGTGAATGTAATACATGGTAATTGTAAGAAAAATCACAAAAAAGTAATATACAATGTTCATAATCGCGTTCTACAGGAAACACTGGGAACATTTGGGTTGTATCTTTCTAGGCATTTTTCTATACATTGCATTTTTCTTTTGGGTTTGTTTTCTTCACTTTTCTTTCTTTTTTTCTTTTCTTTTTTTTTTTTTTTTTTTTTTTTTGGTCTTTGCTACATAGAACTCTCTTTTTAACAGCGTAACATGTCTATCCATTTTAGCAGGTAAAAAGGTAAAAATACACTATTTTTTTTTTAAAGATTTTATTTATTTATTTGACAGACAGAGATCACAAGTAGGCAGAGAGGCAGGCAGAGGTGGGGAGGGGGGAAGCAGGCTTCCTGCTGAGCAGAGAGCCCGATGCGGGGCTCAATCCCAGGACCCAGGAATCATGACCCAAGCTGAAGGCAGAGGCCTTGAGCCACTGAGCCACCCACACGCCCCAATACACTATTATTTTTAATGATTATATAATATAGATGTATCCTTATTTATTTAACCAGTATCTTTTCTGTGGACATGTAGATTGTTCATCATTTTTCAATATTATACACAATGCTTCTATGACCTTCTCTGTGTGTCTCTTCCTCTGTCTCTAGTTCTCTACTTTTGCACACTAGTTTGAATATTTCCTTAAGATTTATTCTCAGCAATGGAACTGCCCAGTCAATTGTATCTAAATTTTTCCTTGCCCCAAGCTTGTTTTCTTTCTACTCCAGCAGTCCTTCCTTCAGATTGCAAGCTTGTGAAGATTTGCCTAGAGAAAACAAATAGGTATATTTTCTCACTGTTGGGTAGTTTTGTTTGGCTAAATGCAGAGAAACAAGCTCATACTAACTTCCGAAATAAAGAAGGCAAAAGGACCTGACCTGACCTGACAAAAGGACATATCTGGGTTTAGGAAGCAACCAGAAGGGAGAGGTCCAATGCCACGAGACTCTTCTAACCTCATAGCTCTGTTCCTCTTGATTTTGGAGGACTGGCTCCTCTGTTTCTACAAGCGGTAAACATGGAAACACATGGTCCCCAAGTTTTATATCCTATAGTCCCAATTTTGAAAATCCTGGAGAGGGAGCTCATTGACTTTGCTTGATCTACCAGCCGCCACTGGCCCAGTCAGCCTTGGCTATGAAGTCAGTCACATTGCTCTAACACAGCAGATCCCATGGCAACTACAGGGATGGGGGAGGGAGACATTCTCAGAAAAAACACGCTGGACAGACCACTCCTTAGGTATCTGCTAAATCTTCTTTGGACGAAACCAAATGTAGTTGAAGATCTTATTTAGATTTCTTTCCCCGACCACCTTTCTCAAATGGGAAGTGGGTTTTCAAGTGATAACTTCCAAATGAGAAAATTTTAAAAGTCACATCTGAGGCTACAGCAGAATATGAGATAAGACAAAGAGAAAGCATAAGGAAGAACATCATAGTCGTACGTATGAAATATGTATAGTACATGTATGACTAAATAACTCTTTTCTTCCTTTATCAAGGATGTCACCTGCCAATACTCTTCATAAAAATCTCACTCCTAGGAAGCACCATCATCTGTGAACAAACCCAGTGCATCCTGCCTCTATATCCTTATTTTAGAAAGCAATTTATCCCCTCTTTTCTGGAGAGTTCATGGGTTCAGGGGTTATGAAGACCTAAATTCTACTCCCAGTTCTATCATTAAACTGGGCACCCTTGGCTGGTGCTTATGTCCCCTAATTCCATTTCATGAACTGAACACATCGAGGATCTCGCCCCTTCCCTCATTATTCATTCCAGATTGCTCAAAATTTAGTCCCCTCCACCACCCCACTGTTATGGTTCTCCTGTTTCAGTGTATTCAACACCTGGCATCTCTGCTACTCATTTAGAAGCTCAAGTTTATTGCTTTGCCTCCAGGGTGATGGTAAAAATATTTCACAACCTTCACGGTCACTGACCAATTACAATGGACTGGGTGGTGATGGACAGGGTTCTGGAGGAAGCTGCAGGGCAAAGCATTCCTGCTTCTGCTGCTGATCCCAGAGTGAGGAGAGTTCTGGAGCCCAGGGAAGGAGCCAGGAATGCTGAGTAAGGGGGGAGGGCCCTCAGGAGACTGGAGCCCCTCCAGAGGGAAGTATTTCAATAATTGAAACAACCACTATGGCAATACCTGTTAAAACAAACCTAAGTTCTATTGATTTCTGATGAGAATATGATATTTCTTTCCATTTGAATTAGAAATCCCTTGAGGTCTTAATGGGTGTCCCAAATGTCTTGGTGTCCCCTGGATCCAGCCCATAGCCATCCTGAGAGTACAGATAGTATGTCCCTGACACATCATTCAGGAGATGGTGGGCTGGGGAAAACCCTTGGTACTCCAAGATGCACAGTACTTGACTTAGAAAGTCAGAACTTGGGGCACCTGGGTGGCTCAGTGGGTTAAGCCTCTGCTTTCGGCTCAGGTCATGATCTCAGGGTCCTGGGATCAAACCCGGAATCAGGCTCTCTGCTCGGGGGGAGCCTGCTTCCTTCTCTCTCTCTGCCTACTTGTGATCTCTCTCCATCAAATAAATGAATAAAATCTTTAAAAAAAAAAAAAAAAGAAGAAGAAAGAAAGAAAAAAAGAGAGTCAGAACTTAAGACGGACCCTTCCCATACCTATAAGGATTAATGTTTTCATTCCTTTTGAGATCTGGGCCTTTACGGGACCAACTGCCTGACCAGCTCCTCATTTCAGAACATCTGAAATGTGAAAATCCTGGTAGGGGTGATTCTTCAATGCAGAAGAGGAGCATGAAGAGCTTTTATTATGACTATTCAGGCAGAAAGCTGAATTGCTAATGCTCAGAAGTAGCTATCACATATCCTATTGCTGGCTTTTTCCCACTTGTGGCAGTGACAATAGTGTTGGAGAGGAAGGAGGAATGGTGTGTTTAGAATATAAGCCTGTCATGCAAGGTTGAGACCAAGAACACATCCTTTATGTATGGGACACAGTTTTGGGAAGTAGGTGAGAATATCAATACCCCTTTAGGTATATTATGTGTATTATATTATACCTTTATGGAGCTGACCTGGCAATTTTGCCGCTATGTAGAACATGACTTTCTCAGCTGCCTCATCTCTACAAGTAAGACGTTGCACTCTGTTTCAGTTATCTGTGGCTGGGTTGCCAACGACCCTGATAGTCAGTGGCTTACACCAACAATCATGTATTGTTCATAATTCTGCAGGGCTGAGCTGGGATTGGCTGGGTTGTTCTTCTGCTGGTCTCCCTGGTGTTCACTCGTGTAGTTGCAATCATCTCAGGCAGCCCAAGGTGACCTCACTCACATGTAGGCCAGGATGCCTCTGTCTGTCTCCTGTAGTCTTTCCAGAAGGATATTCGGAGTTTTTAACAGAGTGCAGCAGTGTTCCAAAAGCAGCAGGCCCCAGTGTATCAGGTCTTTTCCTGCACCGTGTTTGCTGATGTCCCATTGGCCAAAGCAAGATCATGGCTGAGCCCAGCGTCAACGTGGGAGGCAACCACACAGGGCGTAAGTCACCGAGACCATTAAAGTCTCCATCTGTCTTATGATCTCTAAGGTTCTTTCAGGCTCCAACATTCTATGTTCTCCTGGGGATGTGAGCTCTCATCTTTTAATATTAAGTTTAGAGACATACTACTGGCGCGCAGGCAGCCTGAAAATTCCCTACTATCACCAAGATAACAAAATGGGGGCGATGGTTACCCTTTCGACACACATCGCTTTCATACATATTAACACTTATAAAATGTTTAAATCTTTGGCTTTTTCAAATTGCACTAGACATTCATTTTGGTTTGATGTCCCTTATGCAAAACAGTAGCAGGAAGAGAAGAGTTAAGGAATGAAACTGGAACCTGCGTGTTTGGGAAATGTTTACACGTCATTCTGTACCCAGAGTGCATTAACAAAATCATACAATCTATTATCCTCATTCATGAAAGCAGACTGAACTCATGCATATGCTTGTCCTCACTCACCAAATCTCACTGAAATTACAAAAAATATATTTTAAAAGAATAAAGCCATAGGTGCATTGGGAAACAGGAAAGGGCACACCCCGATAGGAAGTAGATGGGATTAGATCAGGGTTTTTCCAGCTCCACACTATTGGCACTTTGGGCTGGAGAATTGGCATGGGAACTGGCCTGTGCATTTCAGGATGTTTGTCAGCCCTTCTGCCTCTCCCCACTAGCTATTAGGGACATCCCCTAACCCATGACAACTGGATGTCTCCAATTGCTAAATGCTCCCTGGGGTGGGGTTACAAAATCCCCCCCCCCCCCGCCCCAGTTAGGTGGATTGGGAGAATTGGAGCCTAGGACACACGCAGGAGGAGACTGCTTCAGGGGTAAGAGACTTTCAGAAACCTCACCGTCAACCACTGCTCGAGCAGAAGTGGTCTCGCAGGTGACTTACAAGCCTAGAAACCAAAGGAGGCTTGTCCGCAGAACAGCTGACACAGTCACAGCCTTCTCCTTCCGCAGAAACTGACCAGCTTCCGGGGAATAACCCCCCCCACAACCAAAACACCTAGAGCTACCGTTCAAACACATGGGAGGATCTGGGAGGGAGGACCCCTAGTTTAGATGTTGAGGCTGGAGAGAGACTCTGAGGCTCAGATGTTCAGCACAGCGTGGAAGGGAAAAAATAGGAATGCAGCTCTGCTCGGAAGTCAAGTAAAGAGCCCAGCCCAATGCCTCTTTTCCTGGGAAGTGGTGGAGCCAATAACCTTTGCAGCAGCTCCCCACTACCTCATATTCATTTCCACCAAAGCCCCTCCCATTTGGGGGAAGGAAGATGAAATGACGCAGAAGAAGTGCAATCCAGTCACTGATAATGCTGCATATTAAGTAAGGATGATCAGGACCATTATCAGACATTTGACATCCATACATACAAAAGAGAAAAATAAGCAAAAATGAATACTAGTAAAACAGTCTTTAATTTTTTGGCGGGGGGGCACCTGGGTGTCTCTGTCAGTTGAGCTTCTGACTCTTGATGTCGGTTCAGGTCATGACCTCAGGGTTGTGAGATCGGGCCCCACATACAATTCCATGCTTAGTGCTGAGTCTGCTTGAGATTCTCTCTCTCCCTCTCCCTCTGCCCCTCCCCCAGCTCATGTGCATGCTAAATGAATAAATAAATACAATCTTTTTTAAAGTTTTTTTTTTACCTTAATAATCTGTTGAATGTAGATTAAAACATGGAAACGCAAGTGAAAACATCTCTTTTTACCTATTAGAGAGGCAAAAAATAAAGGGAGTGATAACATCCCGTGTCAGTAAAGCTATGAGGAAATAGACACTCTCAGATACGGCCCGTGAGACGCCAAAGCCCTTCAAGGAGTTGCTTTGGAAAGCACCCAGCAAAATTAAATTGATGCAAACTCATTGCCCCAGAAATTTCTTTATCCAGAAACTGTCCTACAGA
This sequence comes from Mustela lutreola, assembly GCF_030435805.1. Classification (NCBI taxonomy): domain Eukaryota; kingdom Metazoa; phylum Chordata; class Mammalia; order Carnivora; family Mustelidae; genus Mustela; species Mustela lutreola. The sequence continues at coordinate 145,988,279 of NC_081295.1, read as the reverse complement.
AATATGCATGCATGTGCTCCAAGATAAACATGCAAGGATGCTCACGGAAGCACCATGTGTAATAGCAAAAAATAAAGCACGATTTAAGTGGCCTCATCTAACTATGATATAATGATTACATAGAATATTGTGCAGTCCATTCATAGGACGACACAGATCTAAATGTACTGATAAGGAAAGATACCAGTTACTAAGTGAAAGGAGTAAAGCTTCAACAGTATGTATATTATAACACCGTTTACATACCAGAAAGATTTCTGTGTGTTCACAGGTGCACACATGGTATAGAGAAATGCATAGAGGGTCTGGCAGGGAGAGGTAATAAGGAGAGATCATTTTTCTAGGGGGCCTCTGATACCTCGGTAAGCTTAGAAACAACTTCTACAAAGAAAAGTGAACAAGGCAGGTTAAACCTGACAGATTTCATAAAGACCATATCTGCTCCCTTTTATTTAAGATGAGGAAAAGAAGGGGCGCCTGGGTGGCTCAGTGGGTTAAGCCGCTGCCTTCGGCTCAGGTCATGATCTCAGGGACCTGGGATCGAGTCCCGCATCGGGCTTTCTGCTCAGCAGGGAGCCTGCTTCCCTCTCTCTCTCTCTGCCTGCCTCTCCATCTACTTGTGATTTCTCTCTGTCAAATAAAAAAAAATTTAAAAAAAAGAAAGATGAGGAAAAGAAGTCCCAATCTGAGTCAGGAACACCGATGTTCCGATTCATACGCTTACACTTTTGGAGTTGATCACGTTCCTTTCAAGCTTAAAGTATTTGCTTGTTTATTTTAAGCCATCTCTCACAGCTGTTATCTTACTCATAGTGTTGCTTATTTAACGACCAGTGCAGCTTATAATGTATTTATCTAATACAGTTTATAGAGATGCCCTTTACAGAGATTTCAGTATTATAAAAAAAAAAAAATCCTTACATAATTTCTTTCTCCAAGCATAAAATGTTCACGTGCTTTTTAATCATGGTTCTCCTACAGCAGGTCAAACAGTATGTTTATTATGGGGTTGAGGGCGTACATGCTGTGAGAGGGGTGGGCGACAGGAGCAAGGCAGGGCGGCTGGGGACAGAGTCCTGTTCTAAATGGTCTGGGGAGACCCATGCTGCTCTCAGAGATCACATTCTAGCAACGGTGGGTGACATGTATACTTGAGAAAAAATTTCATAGATTCTTACAAACCAAAGGACGATTATGGACAAATAGATATAACCCCGTCTGAGAATGTAGGAGGTCAGGATGCACAAGGTGGAGATTTCATCTCAAAGGTCTAGGATATATATTCAGAAGTGGCTTCCAGTAGTGAAAATCCAAGCCATACCTGGAAGGGAAAGCAACTTCAGGATGATAGAGGCTCTTCCGCTCTTGGAAGAATGTCAGATAATTTGGATGCGATCTCAGATCAGATTTCTTTGGCCTCATCTTTAGTTACTCAATGGGACTGAGTCCAGAAACCTTGCAAATTTGAGCAGAAACAAACAAACAAACATGAAAACCATGGCTGACCCACTTTGGAGATGTAGAAATTTAGTAAGTGATTTTTTTCCCAAAGACATGGACCCAGATTTTTTTCAAGGCTAAAACTGGACTCTCTTTAGTCTTGAAAAGTGGTACTCAATATTTTCAAGTGGATGCAATTTCACAAAATTACTTAGAATTTGACCAAAATTTCTAATATTTACTTACCACCTTTGATCTAGCTTGAAAATTACATTTCTATTTTCAAATATGAGTCAATTCGAAGAACTCAAGGACAGGACAAAGTTGGGTGCATTTCAGAGACGCCCACCACTTGCAGTGGGGATTTCTGCTCTCTACCCTGTTCCGAGTTTGGTGTAGATGCAGACAAAATGTGCTCATGCAAACACATATATTCCAAGTCATTAGAGCTGGAAACTTCTCTAAGAGAGGATCTGGACTCTCACAATAGCACCCAAATGCTCTGTGGGGGGATATATCATGTCTTATGTGAGGTTTTTCATTTTTCTCCTTTATTTTCTTTGGATTATGTGGACAAGCTATCAAGACACATTCTGCAAAGAGCAAGACTTCTGCTTCCTTGCAGGCATGCTGTCATTTGGAGGTACCGAGTCTTTGCTAGCTGGCACTTGTTGACCTCAGAAATGCTTTCTGTGTACACAGGCAGAGAGGAAACGGATGGCCATGGGGATGTCACTAGCTAATAAGGTTAGGCAGCAGCCCAAATGTGCAGACCAGTAGGGATGCCGATGGTGGCACCAAGCTGTCTTCCCCAATTTCACTTCCTTCCTGGTCACCGCCCATCACTATGGTCATGTAGGTCAAAGGAGAGAGCATGCTTAGGTTTCTCTTGTCCTTGCAGAGCTGACAAACTTCTACTGAACAAATGAAAAGCGTGGGTCTCCACCCCAATCCAGAGAACATCTTCATCAGAGCGTGCACCCAATAGCCTTGCTTTTGTCAGGGTCAATACTGCTTCCAGGCCAGCTCCAAGGGCACGAGATCCTGCTGGCACACTTGGATCCCTGACTCTGGCTGGATGGGGTGGGGTGGTGTTGGGGAGGGTTTGTATGTTGGGAGGTCTTTTGGATGCGTTGTCAGAGCTTGCATAAGGCATTAATGGAAGAGGACAATGCTCTTGTTCTCCCACCACAGCCCACCTTCATGTTAAATGAGAATTCTCCAGACAGGCCTGTCTGCACTGCTTCTACCATTGAAAAGTATTTAAAGGGAGCTTCAGAGAGTAGGCTTAGAGGTTCACAGAAGTCTTGGAAGTAGGGGCTTGTCTGAGCTCCAGACCTCTGTCTTCCTCAGGTGGACGCTGCCAACACCCCAGACTTGGAAGCCTCTAATCATCCTGGAGCCCACCAGACGTTTTATTTCCCAAATAGATGATTTCCACCAATCTGAACAATTTGGACTATTTAATTGGATTTATGGTTTATAAACTGGGATTAAAATAAACAATGAGGTAGGATTAATACACCAGGTTCTATTGACAAAGTTGGGTTAACAGGCAGAAGTGCATGCCCAGGAACCTGCACTGGTATGCCCTGACCAATGGTTAAGTTTTAAAAAACTGAATTTGGTCAAATGGATTATGAACATAGACACAATTCTTAATGGAGAAACCCTTTTGGAGGAGGTCAAATTTCAGATGGTACATTAGTTTCCTAGGACTGCTATAACAAAGTAGCATAAACTGGGTAGCTCCACTAGCCAAAATTTATAGTCTCACAATTCTGGAGGCAATAGTCTGAGATCAAGTTGCCAGCCAGAAGGCTGATGGAAAGTCTTACAGCACCAGGTGGCTACACTGTCCCACTCTTGCAGAAAAGGAATAAGAAGGCTTAGTTTCTGGATAAATTCAAGCAACAGAGCCTTGAGCTTGAGGACAGCAGGCACTAAGGAGGATGAGATGCTACAGAAAAACAAGGAAATCAGAAAATTGTGAAAGTTCCAAAGCTTTCAAAGCAAGTTACAAAGGATCAGAAACTGGGATCATGAGTGGATTCCCAATAGCAGAGCTGGAAGCTGGAAGATGGTGTAGCAATGCCTTTGAAATTTGGAGAAGAAACTTTTCCAAATGAAAATTTTGTTCCAGTCAAATGATCAAGACATCTTCAGATATGTCATGCCTAAAACTTTACCTTCAATGACTTAGTACCTATGCTCCACCAAAGCAAGAGAATAAACTGAGAAAGGAAGACATGGGGTAGGGGATTCTCCCAAATGAGAGCAGCAAATGAAATTCTCTAGAAGGATGATGAAGACGTACACCAAGGCAATAGCTGTGTATCAAGTCTAGAGAAGGTGGAAGGCTCCAGGGGGGATACTTCCAACAAAATCAAAGGATCTCTTTTTGAGAAGTCTGGTAGAAGTATTAGTTATAGAATGTAGAACGTTAAATAGTAAAGAAATCAGACAATGATGAACTCCAGGAAGTTTGTGGAAGAAAGGAAGGATGGAAGGAAGGATGGAGGGAAAGAAGGAAGGGAAAGAGGGAGGAAAGGAGAAGCAGCAGAAGTAGAAGAATGTAAGGAGAACAGGGAAGAGGAGGAGGAGGAGAAGGAGATGGAGGAGGAGAAAGAAGAAAGAGAAAGAGAAGAAGGAGGAAGAAAAGGGGGAGGAGGGGAAGAGGAAGGAGAGAGAAAGAAAAGAAAAGGAAGGAAGGAAGGAAGGAAGGAAGAAGGAAGGAGTTAATGATCTCAGGGTCCTGGGATCCAGTCCCGCATCAGGCCCCACACTTAGTAGGGAGTCTGCTGGAGACTTTGTCCCTCTGCCCTTCCCCCAACCCATGCTCACACACACTCTCTGTCTCTCAAATAAATAAATAAATAAATAAAGCATTTAAAAAATGTCACTGGGTGCCTGGGTGGCTCAGTTGGTTGAGTGACTGCCTTCATCTCTGGTCATGATCCTGGGGTCCTGGGATCGAGTCCCCCATTGGGCTCTGCCTGCTCTACAGGAAAGCCTGCTTCTCCCTCTGCCTGCTGCTCCCCCTGCTTGTGATCTTCATCTGTCAAATAAATGCATAAAATCTTTAAACTTAAAAAAAAATAAGGAAATCACTTTAAAAAAAGGCTCTAAGTAACTCATGGGTGGAAGAAATCACAGTGGGAAATTTAAAAAATACAAGGGACTTCATTATGATGAAAACACTGAACATTAATACTTTGTGATGCAATGAAGGTGGGACCACACTCAAATCAAAGCATTAAATGCTTCTAGAATAAGAGAGGAGAGTCTGGAAATGGATGCCCTACATTGTCTAGCTTAAAGAATTAGAAACAGAGAATAAACCCAAAGAAGTAGAAGGAACAGGATTACAAGAAATGACAGTGGAAAGCAAGGAACTGGAAACCATGATTCAATAGAAAAGAACAATAAAGCTTAAAGGTGATTCTCTGGAAAGATGAATAAAATAATCTCTGGCAGTCCTGATCAAAAGCACGAGAAGGCAGGAGTATTAGCACCGAGAGCAAAGGGGAAACAGGACAGTTGGGCAGGTCCAAACGTGGAGCAGTGAGGAATGCGTCAGCAAATTTACATCAACAGACTGAAGATGCAAAGTGGGCAAAGCAATATACTTCGGGGAAATCTAGATATTTGGCATAAAACACTTCACTTTTACTTATTTTATTTTTTAAAGATTTGTATTTATTTATTTGAGAGTCAGAGAGAGAGAGAGAGAGAGCATGAGCAGGGAAGAGAGACAGCGGGAGAAGCAGGCTCCCTGCTAAGCAAGGAGCCCAATACAGGACCCGGAGATCATGAGCTGAGCTGAAGGCTGACACTTAACCCACTGAGCCACCCAGGTGCCCCAGAACACTTTACTTTGAAAAAGCAAAGCAATTAGGGGCAGGTTGGTGGCTCAGTGGGTTAAGCACCCAACTCGGTCATGATCTCAAGGTTGTGAGATCAAGCTCCATGTCCTCAGACTCTGCCTAGCAGGGAGTCTGCTTAGGATTCTCTCTCCTCTGCCCCTCGAACATGCATTATCATGAACACTTGCTCTCTCAAAAAAAAAAAAAAATGGGGGGCAATGATAACCCTCAGCTTTAGTCTAGCAGTTACCTCTGGTAAAGGGATAGGATGAGAAAGGACGACATAAATCAACAGACATTACTGTCAGTGTTTTGGATTTCATGTTGGATGAGAGGTTCAAGGAGGTTTATTTCTATTATGATTAGTTATTGACTTCTTCTATAAGAGGGCCATGCGTGGGCCAAGGATCATAGTGTTTCAATCTCCAAGAATTATGATGAATCCAAATCTGTATTTGAGACCTGAAAGCAAACTTCAAGAAATAAAGTAGGGTCTTTACCATTACCCCTGGGGAAGGTGGGGAGAGGCTATTGAGCTGCAGTGAGGAAGGAAAATTAATGTACAGGGTAAATCCAGAGAAGCAAATGGAAGGTGTAGAATAGCTAGTCTGTGATGGGTGATACCAGAAGTGTTTCATGGTATAAGAGGAGGCTATGCTGGACAGTAAGCTGGTATTTCCTCCTCTGTTCAGCTTAGCGACGGGTTGGTCAGTTACCATGATGGTTGCACAGAAGGCAAGTTGTCACCGACACAGTGAATGGAACTGCTTGTGGGCTGCTCACTACTGTCCAGCAAAGGGTGTGTTCACAGACTTCTTGTGTATTAAGGATCCCATATCAGTCTTCCAGGACCAAATACCGCAGACTCGGGGCCTTATACAACAGAAATTTACTTTCTTATAGTTCTGGAGGCTCAAAGTTCAAGATCAAAGCATCAACAGAGTTGGTTTCTTCTGAGGTCTCCCCTTGGCTGGCAGAGGGCCACGTTCTCCCTGTGTCCTCATGTGGTCTTCCCTCTGTGTGTGCATGCTCCTGGTGCCTATCATCTTTTTACAGACCTCCTCTCCAAAAGCAGTTCTCATTCTCAAATTCAGAAGTGCCATGTTGAAGATTGCCACATAGGAGTTTTGGAGAAACACATTTTAACTCATAACCAATCCAATGGAGAAGCATCCAGACTCTAGGACGAGACTAGGAAGAAAGAGGATTTGGGGGGTCCTGCATCTGTGAGTTAGCACATGCCAGCCTGTTCTGACCAAGTATTCCAGGATCAGCATGGAGCCCAGAAGGTGAACAAGAATGAGTGAACTCAAAAATGAGAAGAGGCTGGAATGGACAGACCGGCCAACTGGACCAGTCCTCCAGCTCACTAGACCATTGCCACCAACGCTTGCATCAGAGTCACAGTAGCAGAAAACAGAACCTGATTCCCCAGGCCCCACATGCTTTGGGGCTGGTGGCTCTAGCACTAGGCCCTTCTATGGGATGGGACATACTAGTTATACCTTGGACCACACCAGTGACCAACACAATGAGCTGAGCAGATAGTTATTATTGCCCACATTGGACCATGAGGATAACTTGTCTCTGATTGAGGTCATGTAAATTTCCAGACACTCAGAAGTCAGTTTAGACCTGCCTGACTCCCAACCCATAAACTTTCCAGGGCATTCATAGAGGCTGTGCTTTCAATATTTCATAGACAGATCATCCAAGCAGAAAATCAATAAAGAAACAAGCATTGAATGACACATTGGACAAGATGGACCTCATAGATATATACAGAACATCCCACCCTAAAACAAGAGAATCTCATTCTTCTCAAGCGCACATGGATCTTTCTCCAGAATAGACCACCTACTGGGTCACAAATCAGGACTCAACCAATACCAAAAGACTGAGATTATTCCCTGCATAGTCTCAGACCACAGTGGTTTGAAACTGGAACTCAACCACAAGAAAAAGTTTGGAAGGAATTTGAACACCTGGAAGCTAAAGCCCACCTTGCTTAAGAATGTTTGGATCAACCAGGAAAATCAAAGAAGAACTTAAACAATTCATGGAAACCCATGAGAATGAAGACACTTCAGTCCAAAACCTATGGGATACAGCGAAGTTGGTCCTAAGGGAGAAATACACAGCCATCCAAGCATCCCTCAAAAAAATAGAAAAATCCAGAATACACCAGCTGTCTTTACACCATAAAGAACTGGAGGATTCAATATTTCATCAGATAATCTTAGATTCTGTGATGGCAAATTTTATCTGTCAACGGATGGGGCCATGAGTGCCCGGATATTCGGTTAAACATTATACTGGGTGTGTCCGGGAGGGTGTTTGCAGACAAAATTAACATCTGAATTGGTAAACTTGACTAAAGCAGATTGCCATCTCTGATGTGGTGGCCCTCATCCAACCCACCATCAGTCTGAACAGAATAAAAAAACCCAGTAAGGGCGAATTCTCTCACTGCCTGATGGTGAGCAGGGACATCAGTCTCCTGCGTTGGGACTCAGACTGACCGAAACTATATCATCGGCTTTCCTTGATACTCAGCTTGCCAACTACAGATGGAGGGGCCTCCTCAGCCTCCAAAACACATGAGCCCATGACTTGTAATAAATCACAAATATCAATATCTCCTGTGGGTCATGCTTCTATGGAGAATATAGGCTAATACAGAATTCCAAACACTGTATAAAGGTTTTTTGACATTATCAATGGGTTGATAAGCACTTTACAAATTCCTGTTAGCTCAATTAAAAGAAAAAAAAACAAGCAAAATGTAATTCAAGGGACAATTTCTAATTACGGTATCTTATTGAAAATAACATCGCGGGGCGCCTGGATGACTCAGTCGGTTGGGCGTCTGCCTTAGGCTCTGGTCTTGATCCCAGGGTCCTGGGTTTGAGCCCAGAATCAGGCTCCCTGCCCTGTGGGAAGCCTGCTTCTTCCTCTCCCTCCGTCTGTTGCTCCCTCTGCTTGTGCGCGCGCATGCTCTCTCTCTCTCTCTCTCTCTCTCTCAAATACATAAAATATTTTTTAAAAAAGAAAGAAAGAAAATAATGTTGTTCTTACCAACTGTACTTTCTTACAGATTTTCATGGTTTAAGACTTGCTTCTTCCTAAAGAAAGGCAGGAATGCAGGAGCTTTTACCTTTTTCTTTTTGATGCGTGATGTCCCTATTTGTGCTGATCACGTCAAAGAATGAGACCGATGTTGGCTGAGCAGCTACTTGGTGACAGCAGCTGCGTGACGTCCTTGCTGGTTGTGGGTCACACGGGATCCTCAGAAGCATCATCCGATTTACCGCCTCTCTTGTGCCCAGGCAGGGGCGGAGCGGTGGGTGGCTGGCAGCCACGGGAGCGGGACAGTTACAGAAGGAAGCAGCTCCTTTGCCAGGAGACTGCCGCAGTCGGTCAGGAAATTATAACCCCGCGGAGTATCTTTAGCAAGCAGAGGGCTAGATTCCAAATAGGCCTGGATCCGGACGAACTTCTCAGGGTTTCACCAATCATAGGCGCGGGAGACAGCAGCAGAGCCCGTGCAGAGAATCCCAGCGCAGCCATTTCTCGCAGATGCTCCCCTCTCCATCCCGCCGCCTTATCTGGTTTGGAAAGCGACCGCGGGCGCGTGAGAGACCTCTGACGTCCCACAAGCATCCCAGGAAGGGCCCGAGCCCTGTGATCGTCAGGACCCTGAGGTGTTCATGCCGCCTCCATCCCGCCCCTCCTCTGCGGCACTTACAAATGTAGTTGATGAATGTAACAAGAAACACATGTTTTCATTTAAATTACAATTAGCAATTAGAGAGTTAAGTGTGCCCTAGATAGAATATATAATCGTTGTCGAATTTGCGGCATAGCTACTTTACTGTTGCCATTCTCCTTTTATGCTTTGCTTTATGATTTTATAGTAAATTTATGCAGAACTGAGAGCAGCCCAAGCTAAACAAAGCTGCTGGGTTGGAATTATTTGTGGTTTGTTGTTGTTGTTGTTGTTGTTTTTAAAAAGGTCACCAGTCTAGGCCCGCTGCAGATCCGTTGCCTGGTGTGATTCTCTTTGTTTTAGGGAACGCGAGGAGAGAAGGCATTTCATTTACCCTCCTAGCAATTATTATATTATAATATTTATTATAACATAATATAATAATTATTATAGCAATTATTTTATAAAAATTCGATAATTTTGTGGCGAGGCTTCCAGGGTATACTTCTGAGCGTGATGGGCTACCTCTATGTACCTACCACTCGGGATGAGCTCCTGAAAAATCCAGAAAGGGAGAAGCAAGTGCTCGTCTCCTTGTGGGCTTCAGGAATGTCTCATGGAGAAATTAATATTCACTTCTGCTTTTCAGTCAAGATTATTTAAAAAATAAAAAATGGGACACAAAGTCGTGCCAATACGTGCAAGTGGCCGGGGGTGGGAGGAACAGGGGGACAAATCAAGTGCATTCCAGATGGCAGGGGAACCTGGCTCATGGAATCGCCAAGGGGACAATCCGTAGGGCCAGAGAGCCACGGCACAACCAGTCCAGAATCACAAAGGGTTTCTCCCGCAGAATAGGTTGGGGGACCTAACGGAGCCCCCTGGTGAGAAAGTCATTCCTGGCGATGAGCCCCTCCCTCCAAATAGAATGGAAGACGAAAGGCATGGTTTATGGTAAGCTCAGGACTGGGGCAGAGTCCTGCAGAGATCATGCCCCGCACATGTAACTGTAGGCAGCTGGGAGACCCAAATGTATAACTTCTTGGCACTGAAGGAGGAACCACAGTTTGGAAAGGTTAGCCCACCAGACACAGAGGCGAGAGGAGATGGCTGCTCAGGGATCCCGTCAGGAATCCGAGACTCTGGGCAGCGTTTGCTGTAGCTGGCAATGGGCACGGAGCCACTGGTGGACACTGGACGAAATCACGTCTGGATTTCTCTGAAGGGGGAGGCAGGTCACACCGGCTGAGGGGAACGGTAACCATCTCTGGTGGCTATAGAGTGACCGGTATTTTATTTCCGCTTCTCTTGTGGCCACATAGACCCAGTCACTCAAAACAGCCCCAAAACAGAGAGTCTCCCCTTCTTTTCCAAGGTTCCATAAGTGCTTCCAGGTGGAAATACTAAGCTAAAAATTTAATGAAAAAAATTAAAAAAACAAAATAAAGTTTCTTTACCTGTCAGTTGGTAAAAGGAACGAGTGGCTCACGAGGCGCTCTTATCACCCACGTGTCCTCCTGTACGGGTAGGGTAACCCTCGCTGGGGACCCCGGGGGGCCAGCTCCTTCCTTCTCCTTCCGCGTGGTTTTTCATGCCCTGGAATTGTTTGTCTTGAGCATCGGGGACGGGGGGTAAATTTTCCTCAACCCACTGACAGTCCTCGTGGAACATCTGCATAACGACGGGATTTATTTTGTTCATTATGACGGCTGCAGAGCGCCCGGCTTTATTTCACTCCTGCAGACGAGTTGGGCTCCCGTAAATTATCCAGCTGCTCTCCGTGTAAATGGCCGGCAGTCCTGGGAGAACTGGCAAGTCGTCTCCGAGTTGTCTCTGCTTCTTCATTTTGGTTATTTCTGTGTCATAAAAGTTATGACATATCAGACAGAGGAAGGCTCAAGAAGGCCTCTAATAAATACTTTTCAACAAGCTCGAGACAAATCTAATAACGGAGCCACTGGGCCTTCAGAGAAAGTTCTGAATGCTTCCCCAGCCCTGAGCGCTCGAAGGCGGGTGTGCCTTTACTGGGGAAGTCAGCACCCATTTCTGCCCCGAGCATTTTGCTTTGTGTGTACTGATGGAAACTTTATTTTGCTGCCTTGAAAAACTGTCCAGTTCTGTGGGAGTCTTTGTGTTCCTGACAATGGATCTCCTCTTGGAGTTTTTGAAAACATAACAGCTATAAATAGAAGCAGTCCCTAAGTACGGAAACAAACACGGACCCCAAGTTTCTGGACAACGGCATGACCCATGCTGGCCTCACATGACATTTTCTTTCCCCTCTTGCTCTCATTTATCTTTTTTCCTTAGGATTTGGCACAAAACCCATAGACCTGGGGGAGAGGCGATATGTTAGTCAAGGCTCTTCAGAGTGACAGAGCCAGAGAGAGGGCAAGAGACAGAGAGGGAGAGGGAGAGAGAAGAATTTATTATAAGGAGATGGCTCATGAAGTTACAGAGTTGGCAAGCCCAGGACCAGTGAGTGGTAGGGAGGGGGTTGGCACCCCAGGAGAGCTAACAATAGATAGAGTTCTAGTCCCAGGGCCAGCAGGCTCGAGACGCAGGGAGAGATGATATTTTAATTGAAGTCTAAAGGCATAAAATAGCCAATGTCCCAGTTCCAAGGCAGTGAGGCAAAAGTTTTTTCTAACTCAGGCTACGGTTCACCTTTTGTTCTATTCAGGTCTTCCACTGATTAGATGAGGCCCATTCACATCCTGGAGAGCAATCTGCTTTACCTCATCTACCAATTCAAAATGTAAGCTCAGGCCAAAACTTTCTCTTAGAAACATCCCCCAAAATATTTGGCCAAATACCTGGGCACTCTGTGGCCCAGTCAACTTAAATCCAAAGTTGACCACCCCAGGTGGGTGGAGGGGGGGGATGTGATATTAGGCCCTAGGGAGCATGCTCTGTGTCTTGTTTATCTGAGACTTCCTCCTGGGAACAGAACACATGGCAGGATATATTGGGGAGATGGCTATCTCTCTCAAGAGATACCTAGTGAACAAGAAATCATGCTATTCACCCCACACCTCCATACCTGCTGGAAATAGCAAAACTCTTTAATCATGAAAGACTCATTCTATCTTGGAAGTTTTCAGACTACTGGATTATTTGTTCTTACGGTCTCAGGGTTCCAGGATGGATTGAGAGGGAAGGCAGAGAACAGGGGGGCTTGCTTCTTGGTCTATAGGGATGAAGACCCATTGGTCTTGAGGGATCAAGACTAAGGCCCATTGTCTTCATGGCTGGTTTTCTGTGTGATCCAAAGGGCAATACCATGATTACCGTAGAGACCTCCACCGAGGCATTCCAAAGCATGAAGCATAATAGTGGGTTTTCCTGGGTAGCCATCAGCTGGAGTCATAGAAGGGCTTGCCACCTCCCAGGGTAGCCTCAGAACCAAGCTCCAGTCTGCCATCAGTGACATGACTTGGTGTCTCTCCTGCTCCCCCCACCTTTTCCTCCTATCCCCTGGATATTTATGTTTATAGTTAGTCCTGTGTGCTTATTCAGTATGAAGACTAATTCCCTTAGCTGAGTCTTGACTTGCAAAGGAAAAGTCTGTCAGTTATCTTTAAATGTAACCCCTGAAATATGACAGTCTATTGACTCCCCTTGGGGTAAGGATGTCTGGAACTCAAGATCTCAAAGATTCGTAGAGATTCCGGAAGACGTGGAAATAAGTGTGGGGATGGAGGAGGGCAGAGGGCAGAAATCAGGGCAAAAACATATTTCATGTTCCTTTCTGACATTACAGAGGTGTAGATCAACAACAATAATCATTATACAAATAGCGTGTTGGTATTATTACCATTTCTCAAGCTTATCCTGTTAAACCTTCCACATACCAGATATGACACTCAATACTTTCAGATGTTTTTTGTTGAATCCTCATAACTTTATGAGGCAAATATTTCCCCTCATATTATAGATCAGGCTAGGGGGAGAAGTTACATTTTTTATTTTAGGCACTGTGCTAGATACTTAAGAAATCTTTTCATGTGTATTTACAACCCTTTAACACATGTCAAATTACATCTACTTTACAGATGGGAAGACTGAGACAGGGCTCCTGTTCAGGAATGATGCGAAAAGTTTATAGCTATCAATTCGGTCAACTCTAGGGGAAGGGGTCCTAAATCCTGGGACTTTGGAAAGTCAGCTTTAAGCTAAGTTGCCCTGGATAGTCCAGTGTCCTCTTGGGGATTCTTCTGGAAGTTTCTCTGAACCAGTGTCCCTGGTATCGTCCAGTGTGAGCCCTGAAGCCTCTGGGGGTTGTTTGGAAGTCAGGAAGGAGAGTAAAAGGGGAGAGAGGATTAATTCACAGACCCCGTGACACATGTTGAAGGCAAATGAAAGCTAAATGAGAAATTTAATTTTTCATTCTCACTTCTGTCTGCTGGACTGTGTTACTCGCCCTAAGGTGTAGCAATGATATTATATCTAAAAAAGACTATAATTTCCTATCATCATCACTGAATAGTATTTATTGAGTGTCTATGCGGATGGACTAGTTGACGTGGGAAATCATGATATCTACTAACTGACACATTCCTAACATGTGAGTGAGGCTAGCACCCCTGGGTGGCTGGATGCAAAGCCACAAGTTTTGAAATAATAAGTATTGAGGAATTCCTTTCCCAGTGTACCGAACCAAGCCATCTGTGCCTTGCCAACCCAAACGGCAGAATAAACAGCATATTCCTCTCCCCTCCCCCAGTTCAGGTCCAAGACTGAAACACTGGTCTATTTGTTTCTCCCAAACCACAGCATGAACTTTTCCAGCAATGGCAGGAAAAGGTTTCCCGTTCCCGCCTCCTCTACCCCATCCCCTTCTCCAATTAATACCAAAGGTTTCAATTATACTGGAAACCTGAGCTCTGGTATGTTATTAGAATCTTGTTTCAGGAAAACACACCTCCAAAACCCCCAGGTCCTTTGGAGATTTTTCCGTTCTGCAGAAGCCACTGGGGTAGGACTGTTATCTGAGATACTTCTCAGGAGGTGGTTTGTTTCTCCCCCTTTCCTAGGAAGGAGCGGGATCCTGATGTGATGGGGTCTGGGCTGCCTGGTGCTTAGGAACTTTGAGGAACTTGAGATGACCTTGGTGCTTGAAGCCATGAACCTTAGGGGAACTGCTTTACCTGGGTGTACCTGACACTCGTCACCTCCAACCAATAAGTGTGTTGCCCTGGGGAGGCATCTTTGCAAAATTAGAATTTCCTCGTTGTTTCTGTTTTTCTGTTCTTATCTATAATATTCACTTCTCTTTTTTAAAGATTTTATTTAGTTATTTGACAGAGAGAGACACAGCGAGAGGGAACACATCAGGGGGAATGGGAGAAACAGACTACCCACTGAGAAGGAAGCCCAATGCAGGGCTCAATCCCAGGACCCTGGGATCATGACCTGAGCTGGAGGCAGATGCTTAATGACTGAGCTACCCAGATGCCATATAACACACATTTCTTAAAGGAAAGATCAAATACTGGGGCCTTGGGGTGGCTCAGTTGGTTAAGCATCTGCCTTCAGCTCAGGTCATGATCTCAGGGTCCTGGGATTGAGCCCAATCTCAGAGGTCCCTGCTTCTCTCTCTCCCTCTGCCTCTCCCCCTGCTTGTGCTCCCTCTTTTTCTGTCAAGTAAATAAGTAAAATTTAAAAAAAAAAAAAAAAAAAAGAAGAGCAACTACTTTATCCATTTTTTAAAGGAGAGGCATCAGGAACTAAACTTAAGAGATATGAACCAAGAGAAACCATAAACCCCAAACTAGAAAGAACTACACTCATTTGTGAAAAATATAGATTTAACTTGAGTAAATGCCTGCACAAGGTTTGCTTAAGTCATCAAAACTCAGTATCTAGACAAACATAATTTCTTTTATATTTTGAATAATTGATATCAACTTTACTTCTCAAGACCCACCATGATGGACAGACCAGGAAAAAATGGAAAATTTCCTAGTTAAAAATACATTAGTTTCTTCATAGGATCTTCAGAACCCTCCAGGAACTTTCCAGTATCTTCTGGTTCTATCACTTTTCTGGTGATCATTCAGTCAACTCAAAAACGAATTCTCCACTTAGCCTTCAAGATGGCCCCCAAGAGTTCTCAGCTCCTGGCGTTCACACTCTTATGGAATCTCCTTCCACGTCACATCAGGGTTGTTCTCGTGACGAGCAGAATATGGCAGAAGTCCTGGTGTGTGACTTCTGCGATTAAGCCACTTCAAACTTTGGTGTTTCCTCCTTGGTTTTGAGACCACTTTCTCTGGAGGAAGCTTGCTGCCATGTCAGGAAGATACCTAAGCAGCCCGATAAACTGTGACTTCCTTTCAGCGACCAACAGCAACTTGCCAGAAGAGAGGAGAGGCTATCGTCAGAGTGGATTCTCCAAGCCCGGTCAAGCTCCCAGATGACTTTCCCTCCAGCCAACATCTTGACTGCAGCCACACCAACAGCCCAAGCCAGAACCATCAGCCAAGCCACTCTTGATTCTTGACACACAGCAACAGGGCAAGATAACAAAAATTCATGGTTTTTGAAGCCTCTAGATTTGGAGTAATTTGCAGCAAGAGATGCCGATAACCTCTGGAGCAGTCCTACCTCTCCCCATTGTCTGGTTGGAAACATTCACTGAGAGAATGGCAGTGTTGTCTGATGGGTCTGGCCAGGGTTTGTATGAAGGAGAAGAATTCTGGGTCTCTATGGTTGTGTTAGGATCCTCCAGATCATTTAGATGATCCAAGGCAGGGATGGATCTGGTTGGATCCGGTCTCTGCTGACAAAGACTCTGTAAGTGATTTCCGTCATCTGTTCTCTCAGCTCAGGCAGGGTTGGTGGTTCGCCATGACTTGTTCAGCCCACTTCGCCCCTGCCAGCCCTGCAGACCCTTCCTTGGAATCAGGCTGTCATCCCTAGTTGACCCCTGGCCTAGCATTCAAGGTTACTAGTCATATTGCTGTGGCAACAACAACCTTCCTGGAAAATTGCCAGTCAGCTCCTTTGGCTACCTTTCTTGTTCCTCACAGTGTAGGAGACACTTCTGGATCCTTCCATGACCCACGTGCACTGAAGGAGGCTCAGGAGGGCTACCTCAGGCATTCATTGTGACAGGACTACACCATCTTTTTAGCTTTCGTTCAGTGGGGTCATATCACCACTGGCTCGTGCCATGGAACAGTCCCCTTTTGGAGTTCCAAAGAGGGAGCAGGGAGCTGGACCCTCCGCTTTGGGCCTCACTGTGGGCTCTGGCTTGCTGGAAGGTCAGAACACATAGTCTTGATCACTGGTTCTAGTACCTCCTGCTACACTCCACAAGGGGGTAGGACAGAGTTCTATGTGAAACTTCTTTTCTGCCACACCTACCTGCTTCTCTAGGCCAGCAAACATCCCCCGCCTGGCAGTCAGAGGCAGGAATAACTTCTCTAGATCATGGAAGAAACCTACATCAGCCTGCCAGGCTGTGCTCTTCATTTGGGAGCCGGAGTGTGGCAAGGAACAAAACCGATGAAGATAAAAATGTCTGACTTAATATGCTCAAATTATTATCCTAACTGTCTGCTAATTTTGATTGTCTTAAAATATAATCTATTTTCCCTCAATAAAAAAAAACTCCACGCATGCACACATACACAAATGCACGGAACCAGTTCGAAGTGGAAATCTACCAACATATCTCCTCTAACAAGTTCTCCCCAAACAACTAAATTTAGAATATGAAAATCACCTCCAGACTGAACCTGAACTTCACTGTAATTCATGCCACTCCAGACATTGTGTCCCAAGCCAGACTGATGTGGGGACAAGCAGGGTAATGACGAGTGTGGACTGTAGATCCTGGGTTGCCAGGAAAGTGGGTAAAAGCTATGAAGGGAACATTATGGCCTCAGTGAAAACCTCACACACTATATACCTGGAGGTCTGTGTGTGAAATCCTGTGCATGGACAGATGTAACTAAATCACATTTGTGGACTCTTCTGGAAATAGCTTCCCCCGCCACACACACCTGTGGGGGTTCGTTAAAACTGATTTGAGCAGAACAGAAGAAGCAATCCACTCCCCAAGCATAATGCAATTCACTGCTTCTTCTCTGCCTCTTTGAATAATCACAACATGGTCCTTTACCCAAGTCATAAATAATTTTATATTTCTCTTACTCTAAGCCTTTGAAAGATGTCATCAGGAGAGTGACAAAGGAACATCCTAACTCATGAAAGTTGGGTTGACCTGGATGCTCAACATGGGCTGAACATAGGGTCACATTTCCTCAGGTTTCAGCAACACCTGTGTGTAGATGAGGTTCCAAAAGCAGCAGCTCCTGGACTTCCATGGGCAAGTCACAAATGCCCAGATGATGTTCACAAGAACTCCAGCCTTCCCAGCCCTTCGTGCATGGCCCTGAGAGCCTTATGTGCAGACTTGTGAATAGTCTTCCTAGCTTCCTTATCCAGAGTATATCTCCGTGCATCCTTTCAGCTATAAACCTGTGTGCTGTGAACATAATACAGTGTTCTTTTTGGTCCTGCTGAAGCAAAGATGGGCAAAAAGCCCCCTCCCCTGTTCTGTCTGCCATTTTGTCACTGGTTCTCTGGAGCAGAGACCCTCAGGGAGACCTGCCTCTCTGCCATTCTCTCTTTCTTCAAGGGCTGGAATGAGTCCCGTGTTAGACCCCATCTGCCCTTCCTGAGGTTTTATTTCTTTCTTTTCACAGATACCCATGCACAAATTCTCCTCTGCATGGGAACCCTTTCCCTCAAGACAATCTAGTACTCAGAAAGATTCTCACAGTGTAGTTGCCCGTCAGGCCATCCCATAGGATGATTTCAATCTCATTCCAGGCTCATCTGGAAACACTTGCTAAATTCAGACACAAAGTAGTTTGGATATAGGTCCATTTAAGTTGGTCATCCTCTGTCCCAGTAGCAAATCTGCTATGGGAGATTCTAATAAGTTCTAGATTTTTTTTTTCCAGCACACTTTTTTCATGTCTGCAAATTTTAATCTGGTTATTTGCCAGTGTCTGGTTGTATCTGATAAAATCAATTAGAAGAAGGAGCTGGTGGTGGGGAGGGGTGAGATGGGTACATAAAGAGCAGGGACTTTTGCCCTTTGGTTGTGTTAGTCATGTGGGTTGCCATAAAAGTACCACAGATCGGGGGCCTTAAACAATAGACACTTATTGACACACTATTCTAAACACTATTGACCCACTATCTCAGCAGAGGCTGAAAGTCCAAGATCAGGGCATCAGCAGGGTTGGTTTTTTTCTGAGGCCTCTCTCCTCCGATAACGGCTCATAATGGCCATCTTCTCCCTGTGCCCTCAAGTGGTCTTCCCTCTGTATGCATCTGTGTGCTAATCTCCTTCTCTCATGAGGACACCAGTTACATTGGGCTGGGGCAATCCCATTGATTTCATTTTGACTTAATTACTTCCTTAAAGGTCTTATCTCCATATACTGTCACATTCTGGGGAAATGGGCTTGAACATATGAATTTTGGGGGAACATAATTCAACCCATAATTCTGGCCTTGGGGGAGTCAAAGGAAGGTGATTATGGAGAAGCAGGGCCTTTAAATGAGACTCCCCGAGGACTACTGGGCTGAAGGAATCTCTATGGGTAAAGAGGCTATCTGAACTTGGCTGAGTGTCTGCCATCCTCCCCTATGACCAACTGCCAGGTTATTATTGGCAGGACTAAAGGTGTATAACTCTGCGTTCCAAAGAAGAGTTTGGAAAATTCCCTGTGGGATCTTGAGATTTTATTAATTATAGGCTTCCCAAAGATTTATGTTCCTTAATCAAACAGATGACTCTTTTTGTGACCACAGTGAGCCCTGAGGGATGGGAACTGACTGGTGGACACTCACAGCTTCAAGACTCAAGATCAGAAAGACACAATGTGTTTGGAAAGATACAGAACATGCAAACCTCTTCATGGTGACAGTATTATTAACATCATGGGCCACGAAGATTCTACAGGGTTTGGAGTAAGCAAGGAAAAGCAGATGGATATTGTACCTGGACCATATTCTCAATTAAGGACTGATAAATATCAACCACAACCTTCCATCTTTGTTGTTTTATGTTACTAAGAGAACTGTATAAAATTTAATAGGTTCACATGAGAACTTGGGACCCAAAGTCTAAACTCTGTTTTCTCTAAGGAGACTTCAAATGGCACACACACATGTGTAGCTGTGGCTGGAGGGACCCATATGGTAAATTTTGAGACCCAAGCCCAAGATACTGTTTTGGAAGAGAAGAAGTTGCAGGCTTAAGACATATGGTTTATGGCTCAGCCCTTAAGATACACATACTTCATTTTAATTCAGGATCAATGTAAAAATGTCTTTCAAGCCCATTGAGTACTTAGGATAGACTACAGCATTACTCTTAGTAGTGGTGAAATATTACTAATGGTACACACCTGTCATGGCCCCAGCGCATGTTGATCCAGTTTTCACTCATTCATTCAATAAATCTTTATTAAGTACTTTCCATATACCCGGAGCTGTGTCCCCAGCCATGAGCACAATAGACAGGCTCCTGTGCCCATGGATTTATAGAGAGTTAAGTGTCCAGGGTGACATCATAGAGAGCAATGGAGGGGAGGAAGTAGGGAGAGCAGTATGAAGGGAAATGGACAGGTGAGCAGAAGCTGAATCACGCTATGTGAAGTCCCAGAATGAGTTAACATACGGGAGTAGGAGGTTGCAATTCATATTTTTAAAAGATCATTTGGACTGCTGTGTGGACAAATGATTATGTGGGATCGAGGCTGAGCAGACGGATGCGCTGGGAGGCTGCAGTGGTCCCGCTGAGAGATGACAAAGTCTAGGAATAGGGTGGTGGAAGTGGTGGGTTCAAACAAGGGAGGGAATTGCTGATGGAGGAGAAGGGTGTGGTGCCAAAAGGAGACTATTACCCAAAGGAAGGAAGATTGCTTGGAAAAGAGAAAACTGCAATTCACAGAAATGGGCTTAGACTTAACAGGTAAAATTTAATTTAGGCTATGAAGGATCTCCTCATAGCAAGGACTACTATGTTCTGAAAAACTGGAAAAATTGGTGTGCCCTTCTTGAGGGCCCCATGAAAGGGGCTAAAGACCAGCCATATGTTGACTGATGGAGCTTGACCTTGTGCAAAGACAGAGAACTATACTGGGAAACCCGAAGTTACTCCAGGCATGGATTCTGATTTGCCACATTTCATGTGTGCCCTGGCCCAGCTCCTTCCTCTTCCCATCGTGTCATCTGGATGGTAGCCACTAGCCACATGTGGCCATTTAAATTTAAATTTAAATTTAAAATGACCACATTGAACTTAAAATTCAGTTCTTCAGACACACTAAGCACATTTCAAGCCCTTCCATACCACCTGTGGCTAATGGCTACCTCATTGGTTAGCATAGCTATAGAATATTTTGTTGTGGGACGTTCTATTGGACAACACTGCTGTAGAAAGTTCTCACTCCCCTGGGTTAAATACCTCAGAATATCTCCAGGTCAGATCTGCTAATCTCGGTTCCATCTTGCCAGTTCTCTGTTGCTGACCCTTTTGTTTTGGGTGGTATGGTCTAAATGTCTATGTCAAGGCCCCACCTCCTCCCTGATTCAAGGGCTGAAGTTTTAACCCCTGTGATGACGGTATTAGCAGGTGCGGCATTCGAGAGGTAATTAGGTCATGAGGTAAAGCCCTCATGAATGAGATTTGTGTCCTTATGGAAGAGACCCCAAAGAGCTCCCTTGTCCCTTCTACCATATGGGGATACAATGAGAAAACGGCCATCTATGAACCAGGAAGTGGGATCTCAGCAGATACCAAATTTTCTGGGACCTTGATCTTGGACTTACAGCTTCTAGAACTGAGAAACAGATGTCTGTTGTTTATAAGTCATTCATTCCTTGGTATTTTTGTTGTAGCGGTGTGAACAGACTCAGGCAGGTGCCCTTCCTGCTCTTAGATTGCCCACTCCAGACTATCCTTAGTGTCTGGCTTGCCCTTCCCTGAGATGTGGACCCCAACTCATCTCTACTCCATGTCCCATGGCCACACATCAGAGCCCTACCCACTCTCAGGCCAAGAACCAGCTCTTGGACCACCTTGGGCTTTGTCTTTGGCCCTATTTGCTAAGTCAAGTAGGTTGCATATTCCAGAAGACGTTGTGACCCAGGAAGCAGAGCACCTGGGCTGAGGGTGAGTCACATACTCCTGCTCAGTCTCCAAGGAGACGGATTGGTGTCTTAAAGGTGAGTGTTGATGTGTCCTTCAGAGGCAGCATCCCAGAGGGGGAAATGGACAGGGAGGAAATGTCATTCCCTGTGCAGCAAAGAAGTTAGGTCCTCAGAGGAGGAACAATAAATAGAAACATAGGTGTAAGAATTTTGTTCTTCCCCTCACTTCAGAAAGCAGGTTTCATATATATTTCAACACCCAGCTTGCTCAAGAATGGAACAGACATTCACGTGCCTGCAGAACCAAAACACAGCTGGTAGGTCTAATTTTAGGTCTCTAAGCATTGACAGTGTAGCTAGACTCAGCTGAACTCACTGACAGTCTTGTCTAAGCCATGGGGCAGCACCTTTTTTGAGCCTCGGCTCCCCGGGAGGGGACAAGAGTCTGTGCCTGCTCAGGTGTGAACTCTTTGGGCCAGGAGATTAGGCAGCCCTTCTCCTTGGCCTGCTTCTGGGCCTCAAATTGCCTTGGACACCTCTGAAACAACAGTCTTGGAAAGAAAAATGCCCTAATACCAACCTTGTCTGGTGGACCGAATGGGAACATTCAGGAAGATGATGTTTGCCTGGGATAGTGGTTCCAATGGAATATGATTCTCCATTTTGCCCAGACTGATCAGAGAAATAGAGAAGTCCTGGCTGACAGAAGCTTCTAGTACCATGTGGCTTGGGTTTGAATCTGTCATGTCATCTATGTTATAACATAGATGATTCGGGTGAGTCACTGAATCTGTGTCTAGGTTTCCTTGTCTGTAAAATGATACTTCTCACAGTGTCTACCTTACAGCAGAAGCCTGAAGTGTTGTTGTAAAGGTAGTTGAGGTAATGTATGCAAGGTTAGAATGGTGCCTGGCACAAAGCAAACATTAAGTAACTGTTAGCTATTTTAATTAACTGATTGCTCTGATTGAGGCACTTAGCATTGATAATATAACAAGACAGCAAAGGATAGTGGCAAAATGTATTCTCTGGAATCGAAGCCCCATTCTGCCACTAACCAGCTCTTAGGGTTAAGCAAGTCAGTTAAGCTCTCCATGTCTCAGTATTTTCATGGATAAAATGAAGTTAATAATCTGGGCATATTAATAGTATCTTTTCCAGATGATAGTTACGAGGATTAAAGGAGCTAATATACATGAAACACTCAGAAGAATGCCTGGTATTACGGAGTAAGAACTTGGTAAGAGCTAGCTGCTATTAATATTATTATTATTATTATTATTATTATTACTATTATATGATTATTATTGTATAAAGGCAAAGAGTGTAGTAAAGTTCACTGAAGGTTGAAATGAGACTAAGCCTCATTGACTCTTGCTCCAAAGAATCAGAGCGAACTGTGAGATCTCAAAGGCACTATTCAGTTAATGGGCAAATATTTGTAGAACACCTACGATGGTTCCAGAACTGGTCATTGCTGTCAACACCCGATAGCATTGTGCTGGTGAACTCTTGGTTAATGAGAGTTTGGGTGTTGCTGCCAAACACAGGGGTCAGTGGAGTCCTGTCTGATCTGTCAAGGCAAAAGTTGCCCAACACTACAAATATCATGGTGCCTGTAACACATTGTCAGTCTCCAAACCAAGAAGAACAAAGAAGGAAGAGCTTGTCTTAGACCCTTAAACATCCCTAGTGTGATTCCAAGTGAGGTCAAGGCCCAGACCAAGGAGGCAGAGGCAAGTCAAAGCCTTGTGGTGTTTCTCGCAACCCCCTCTCCCACACCCGTGCCTTTCCCTGGCATCCACCTCACCCTTGGCGGCCTGCGGCATGGCGGAGGTGACATAAGAAAGCCGGGAGATAGATAATGGAGACACTTACCCTCCTATGGCACCTCTAAGGGTTGCTGAACACCTTGTCTCTGTGAACACTCAGGAGGCCTCATTGGTGGCAGGTCACGCAACGCTAAGACAGAGGAGGCCATGAAGGGTCCCTTTTCCCTCGGAATGCACAGCTCTCCCACTTTGCCCTGCTTCCCCTTCAAGCCTGGCTCAGGCTGAGGAACTGCTCGTGGGTCATGATTTGGCCTTCAGGTAGGCCTGTGATACCCACTCTGCGTCCGTGTGTGTACTCTCTTCCAGGTCCTTGACTGCACCTCTGGAAATAAGATCCCAGAGAACCCTCTCTCCTCTCTGCCTTTTTGTCACCTTTGAAGGAAGTCGGCCTCTCTCTCCAGGGAGGCCAGCCTCACTTTCCGGGGCCTGCAATGCCTCCACATTGCCCAGGGCTAAGAGCCTTGGTCCTGAAGAGCCCGGCTGAACAGTCAAAAAGCACTTGCAGGCACAAAAACCTGTTAGATTCCTAAGCCCATCCTCTACAGGAGTTAGGAAAAACAAGGCAATGGATTTAGCATTTCTCCTCCTGACTCAGGGTAGAAAAGAAAAGCCACCTTTCAGGCTCTGGAATGGCCCCAGAATAGCCTCACTCTCGCTCTTTTTCTCCTTGGGTTGCTTTCAGTTTAAGTCAATTAGACAGAAAATGAGATCCCAAAACCTACAACCGAACATGCATGGGGGTTCTTATTTATTTATTTATTTATTTATTTCCCTTTTTTTTTTTTTCTCCCCTTTCTCCCTCCAGCACCTTGTTCTTGAAACTTGTCTGGTTCAACATTTCACCGGCTTGGTTAAGTATCTTGTAAGGAAATCATTTATAATAAAGCTGGTATGCTTGGGTTTATCATTTCTAAGTGTGGGTCAGGGTTTGGTTCGCTATGTTAAACTCTCCATGCTGCATGTGATTTGTCAAGCTTTGTCAGGAACAAAAAGTTCCGGGATGTGCAAAGCAGGACTGCTTGGTTTCCATGGAGATACTGCTAGTTAGGCTATGGAAATCCTGAAAAGGCCAGAGGATGAGTGACAATACAAGGATTTAGCGGCTGATCTGAAGAGCCAGACTGAATTAATGAGATTTTTCACAGAGCGTTATTAGCCAGGTTCCACCGTATGGCTCTTAGGCCCTTGATTTCTCAGCTGCAGTCTTGGAAAACAGCAATGGAAAGATTTAATTGCTGTTTTTTTTAAACCCTTTAAGATTATTTTAACTTCTAACATTTTAAGGTTGTAATAAAAAAAAAGGGGGGGGGATTCTTTTCTTTTTTTTCTTTTTCTTTTTCTCTCCCCATCACTCCGTTACTGTTATTACTGTGTTTCTGTGGCCCTTTATCTGTGTGGAGATAGGAAATTCAATAGTACTTATTATATTGAGCAGTTAATTCCCACATACTGTGAACACATTACTGTTCAAAGTAGGTTATCTGGAGTTCCATTTAGAGCCAAGGGAGAGATACCGTGTCACTGGCTTTATCTCTCCTAGGGCGATATTAATTATTTATTATAGACTGCGGATGTAAACTGTTAACTGTGGCAGGTCCTAGTTTGTACATGCATCTAGCCCACAATCCAGGTTTTTGGAATTCATGTGCTGGTTTCTGAAGACTAGCAATCTGGGTGGTGGGTTCGTGTCTCTGATTCCACCAGGGCTGCTGGTGCTCTTAACCCCAGAAGGAAAGAAGCTTAGAATGTACTCTTCTCCATCACCATCGTCAGGAAGCAATTCCCCCACCCCCCAAAGTTTGGGAGGCAGTGCTGTCAGACGGCCTTCATCTCCCTCTTTCTTTGGAAGGACTAAGGCTCCCCGCCACCCGTCCAAACCCACCACCGCCCAGCGCCACCCTGCGGTCTCTCCCCCGCCCCACCGCCATCCTGACCCAGGCTCCGGGTGTAGAAATGACAGAAATTATGGGTGTGATTAGCCCAGTTGCATTTTCATTTTCAACATGCTCCCTGCGCAAACTCTCAGGAAAATGTCAGTTCCTTCCCGGTCCAGAAATCCGCAGGCACTGAGCAAGGCGAGCCGCTGGCCTGCCACTGCTCTTTCTTGCTGGTTTGCAGAAGGGCACATGCCCATATGTTTCGGGGAGGTGTAAAACCGTCGTGCTGCTGCTGGGTAATCCACAGCAAAATCACACACAGCCACATTCCCCGGATTCCTGTACAGTAGACTAATCCACTTAATCTCACCGTTAGCTTCCCTGGGCGGGAATTTCACACTCTCTTTTGATTTAGTGGTTTGTAAAATCTCTGATTAAGTGCCTTTGCCCTCCTGTTATTGTCTCGCTAGTCCCTAAATGATTTTGCAAAGGAGAAATCAGGGAAGTTGAAATAGGGGTCAACATGCCCTCATCCTTCCCTATCTGGTTTTTCTTTACTGTTATTTTCAAATTTTAAGAGTCTTTTTCTTCTCCGCTTGACTCTACTACAACCTTTTTTTTTTTTTTTTTTTTTTTTTTTTAAATTATCCAATGCCAGCACCCGCCCCCACCCCTTGTCCACCTTGCCATTCATTGTATGCTGGTTCCTCCCAGCTAAGCTCATCCTGAATTTATTTCGGCCGTGGATTTGTGTGTTACCACTTCCGCTGGGCAGACAAGACTCCGCCGCCCTATGTCTCTTTAAGAAAGGGCAGGGGTCAGATTTCACAGGGCTAGGACAAACAATCCTAAAATTTGTATGGACCCACAGAAGACCCTACATAGCCAAATCACCCTTGAAAAAGGAAAAAAGGGCAGGGGTAGGAGTAGGTCTGATGGGGTCAAGTCAGACTATAACTTGAGACCTGGTTCTGTCACCTGTTCTCTGTGTGGTTTCGGGCAAGTGACTTGACTTCTCTGGTCTTTACTTCCTCATCTGAAATTGAAGATGAAATGCAGTAGCATATACAGTACTAAGTAGCTACGTGCCTACCTATAGTACATGCTCAATGAATTCTGACAATCAGAGCTCTCATTCATGGGAATGTGTATATTTTGCACAGCAATGATTTGTTTGGGGGCATTTTGTTAAGCCCTTTGATGTGTGTTTTTCTGGTATCTCTGCTTACATTAAGCCTCTTGAAGTTAAGAGCCCAAGTTTTAACATTCATTTTGTAATTGCTAATTGCATTTAGTCTGTGCTATCATCTGTCTGATTCTCTGCCTCTTAAAAATGCTGATCAAAATATTTGGGGAAATTTACCTTGGGTCAAGTAGTATAAATCACAGGAACACAGTAATTCCCCCCAAGCCTCCTTACCTGTGGTTTCAATTCCTGAAGGCCAACCACTGTCCAGGAGCTGATGAACCTCCTTCTAAAGTACAGTGAGAAGGTCAGTAGCAGCCTAACACTACGTCACAAAGCCCAGGTCCTTCAGCTCACTTCCGCTCCTTACGCAAACGTTTTATCGTCTCACATCATCACGTGATGACGGGTGAGCTTAGTACAGCAAGATACTTGGAGACAGACTGCGTCTACATAACTTTTATTATACTACATGGTTATAATTATTCTACTTTATTATTCGTTATTGCTGCTAATCTCCTACGGAGCCTAATTTATAAATTAAACTTAATCATAGGTCTGTACATATAGGAAAAAACATGGCGTATGTAGGCTTTGGCTCTTTCTGCAGGTTCAGGCATCCACCTGGGGTTTTAGACTGCATCCCCAAGGAGCGCCTGGGTGGTTCAGTTGTTAAGTGTCTGCCTTCAGCTCAGGTCATGATCCCAGAGTCCTGGGATCGAGCCCTGTTTCTGGAAACCTGCTTCTCCCTCTCTCATTCCCCCTGCTTATGTTCTTTCTCTCGCTTTGTCTCTCTCTGTCAAATAAATAAAATCTTAAAAAAAAAAAAATACATCCCCGAAGATAAGGGGAGACCCCTGCAGTAGACACTCTATTGAAAGCTACCATTTATACTAAGAGTCTTAACCTAATTTAACGAGGTACAGAGCAGTTGAGTTTGTGTCCATCCAAAAGGAGAAATTCAAATTCTCATATAAAAATGGCCAAATAAAAATTTTAAATGGAGGGGTTTTGGATGTTGCTGCTGTTCTTTGTTTTTTTGGTGTTCTTTTTTTTCCTCATGGAATTCTCTTTTAAGATCCATTTGTCCACTGAAAACATTTCTTCTGCCCTTTCTCCATATCTTCCAAGGAAGGGGAATTTGGAGATTTTTTTTTTTTTTTTTTCTCTAGACACTGCTGAGCATAACCAGTCCTATCGTCATGATAGGTATCCTTGAACTCACTCCAATTCTACAAATAAAGCCTCAGCCTCGTCTCATGGCTGGCTGGTTGTAGAATGTAAAACTTTGATTTGGTATCTGGAATAGGAAGCAGAACAGTTTTTTCTTTACTTTTAAATCAAATTACGTGGGGCTCCAACTCCCCCATGTGATTGGAAGGAAGTCTGGGACCAGCCAGGGCTGGCCTGCCAGGTTCTGGGCTCCATTGCTTTTTCATTCACTCCCTGATCTTGGCAAGTTACCTCACTATTCTGTGTCTCAGTCTTCTCATTAGTGAAATGCAGATATTAGTATCTGTCTTGTCTGTGGAAGGTGGTTGTGGAAGATTAAATGAAATTTTATGTGTGAATGCTTAGAACAAAGCCTGTTTCATCTCAAGTGGTCAGAAAATGTCAGTGTGATCATAACTTTGAAGATTATGAGCATGAGTTGAAGAACTTATGTGATACCAGCAAAATGGGACAGTGTGATCCTTATTCTCTAACTATGGCCATCTGTTAATCACTTGACTCCTGTGCTCCTTAACATTCTACCCAGTGCTAATCTTCTGTTCTGCTTTGGGCACCGGTGTGTGCTCTGGGCATATTGCAAAGTGGTTACCTAAGCCAAATTCAGTACTGGCGGCTCTTCACCTAGAACTGTGCTCCTAGAATAGAGTCCCCTGAAATCCACAGGTCATCCCCACCAGAAGACTGTTACTCCCCTTAGCAAAATGGGGACATCTCTTCTATCCATCCAACTACCTAGTTTCGGAGTGTCTCTGTCTCTGTCTCTGTTTGTCTCTCTCTCCCCCTCTCTCCACCAATGGGCCCATGGCTTCCTGGGCAATCCAGTTCTGTGGCTTTAGGATTCTAGTCTTTAAACAAAGGTCTGCGAGTTTTCCCCTGGAGCAAAAGATGTTCCAACTGCAGAATGGAACACCTCTTCATTTCATATTCTTAAAGGTAGAATGTGGTGTGAGGGTAGGATTGGGCTAAAGGAACAGTACCTTTTGTTCTTTTGCACTGTGCCTATAGCAGAAATCAGGACACAGCTCAATTCTCATTCAGATTTCATGCTGGCTTGAAGGCAAGCTTTGGACCGCCTGGATTTGGCACTTCCAGCCCTTGGTAGTCTGAGCCAGCAGTGTTCTAGGAGCTGGGCTGATGGAGTTGAAGCACAAGGTACTTGGGACAGATACCGGAAGCAGAATCCGGAGGAGTTGGTGAGGCAGAACTGAGTATCCAGACCAAAGCTAGTCTATGAAATCCAGAGCAGCTAAAAGAAGATAGGAAACCAATGGATTCATGAGTCTGTATGAGAAGTTTTCAAGAAGGAGAGAGGAAAGATGATGTATCTGGAAGTATTTCTAGTTGTTGGCAGTGACTTTTATTTGACATAGATGTCCCTTCTGTGATTACTATCCTCTAGTGGCCTATACATGGACTTCTTTTTACTCCCTTATCCTTGACTTGCTTGTCCCGGTGTCTCAGGCTGTCTTAGGGCAGCCAGACTCTTAAATGTGGACCCCTTGAAGAATGTTCCAAAACCCACTCTTTTATTCAGTCCTCCTACCCCTACCATTTGATTTAGAAGGAAAGAGAACTAGTATCTATTGTTCATTCCTGTATCATAGGCCACATCTCAGTGCATCATCAAATTTAGAGTTAGTATCCAGCTTTGGTCCTTATCTTCATTCTGTCCTGAGGATCTAATTTTTTGACTCCTTAATTTTATTTCTTCCATTTTTTGGAGTTTCTGATAGACAAGAAAATAAAGGGAAGCCCAATCTTCAGATCAATTAATCAGTGTTAATGAATATGCATGATTTAAAAGAATTTGAGTTTTAGAAGGTAAATTCCATTTCTTAGATCAATAAAAGTACTGGTGGGTCTATCAGATTCTGTTATTCCTATGGATTGAATGCTTTAACTTATAATTTCCCAAAGCATGCACCATAAGAAAGAGTCCCACAGTCAAACAGAATTTTAAAATACAGCACTCTCATTTCTGCTTCTGCCAAGGTGGAGAAAAAGGGCCTGGATTTACTTCTTTTGTGAAATACCAAAAATAGTATACAATATATATAAAACAACAATTTTCAGGACTGCTCATATGGCAATACAGGAGAGACAGAGAACAAAGAGGTGTCCTATGAGTGCCCTAGCTTATTGACTCAAGAAAACTTCTAGCCTGCAGTGCAGGAGGGGAAACCCAAGCAGAATCAAAGACATGGAGCTGAGGTCAGGAAGGTTATCATGGCCAGAGCTCACAGGACAGTATGCTAGAAAGGAGAGGGCTGCACAGGGAGAAAACCGTGGGGATCTGCAAAGGTCCCTCCTGAGTATACAGCTGAGTACACACCAGTGTATCCAAAACTATCCAAAAATGGGGAAGGAGACAAAAGAATAAGAGAATAATGCGTGGCACTTGCAGAAGCTGGGAATAACTATTGGTTAACTGGTCTCATCAGTCAAACTGGAAAATCTCCTAATTAATGAGACTTTTGGGTAGAGCACTCAGGAATGGTGTGCCTCTCAAAGAGAATAATTGGCTTTAGATCGAGCATAGTTATGGGCCTGCCTAACAACTCATACAAATTGCATGTGAAAGAATCAAATTGCTTCCAAATAACTGCATCCCAGAACAAAGTTAAAGATTATTTACACAAACCAAAAATATCCAGGGCACGATATGATGAGCACTGGGTGTTATATGGAACTGATATATCATTGAACACTATACCTGAAACTAACAATGTACTATAAGTTGGCTAATACAATTTAAAAATATCCAGTGCCCAACAAGGTAAAATTCATAATGTCTAGCATCCAAACAGAGCTTACCAGGCATTCAAAGAACAGTAAAACATGACCCACAGTGAGGAGAGTAATCAAATGAAACCAATCCAGAACTAACACAAACATTAGAATTAGCAGAGGAGGACATTAAAATACCTCTTAGAATTCTATTATATATGTTCAAATGGGAAAGTAGAGATATTGAAGATATTTTTAAAAGACCCAAATCAAATTTCTGAAGGTAAAAATTACAATCTCTGAGACGAAATAATACATTAGATGGTATTAACAGCAGGTTAGACACAGCTAATGATGTATAGTTGACATACAGTATTAGTCTCAGGTGCACAACTTTACCATTCAGCATTTATATACATTATAAAGTGATCACCCTGATAAATCTAGCCACCATCTGTCACCATACAAAGTTGCTACATATCACAATATTTATTTTTAATGAAACTTTTTCAAATGAGTCTTCAAGACGGGATTAAAAACACAAGACGAAAAACAAAAAAATCATCCCTCCCTTTTCAACTAGACTAGAATATCATGGTGGATTTGTTGAAAATCAAAGATGTGCAAAGTAGCCAGAGGAAAAGAAAAACACAGAACACTTAAGAGACTCATAATGAGATTGATGATAGAAATTGAGAAGCCAGAGGGAATAATAATTACATAAATAATATAAATAAATAAAATGAAATAAAAAATAAATATTTATTTATTTCAAAGAGAAAGAGAGACTGAGAGAAAAAGAGAGAAAGCATGAGCAGAGAAGATAGAGAGAGAGAATCCCCGCTGAGCAGGGAGCCCAATGTAGGACTCAATCCCGGCACCCTGGGATCACAACCCAGGCCAAAGGCAGATGCTCAACTGACTGAGCCACCCAGGCACCTCAGGGATGACATCTTTAAAGTGTTAAACATAAACAATAAGTGAATAACTTCTCCTCCTAGAATTTTATATCCAAATACAATATCCTTCAAAATGAAGGCATAATACAAATGTTTTCAGATAATTCATTATTGGCAGAATCATGGGAGTAAAATACCAAATAGAGATCTTCGGATAGAAGCAAAATAATTCTAGAAGGTAGTAGTGTAAAGCAGATAAAGGGTGGAGAACACTGGGAAGGATGAATGTGTGGGTAAATCTACATCCACATTGCCTGATTAAAAAACCAAAATGACAATGTCTTGGGGTGTTAAAATATCTGGAATTAGCATGAAAACACCAGTGCAAAGACTAGGAAGGAGTAAATATAGAGTACTCGACGTCCAGAAAGCGATAAAAACACAAGATGAGATTGACTAATAAGTCAGACTCTCACATTGCAATCTTTAGAGCAAGCTCCAAAGTAGTAATATAGAAACATACAGTGAAAAATCTAATAGAAAATGCAATGAAATGTACTCAGTAAATGTTAAAGAAGTCTAGAAAGCAGAGAAAATGAGAATAACAAACAGAAGGGACAGACAGAAAACAAGTAGTTGCAGGTGATTATAAACCTACATTTATCAATAATTATGTGAAATGCCAATAGACAAAACATTCCAATTAAAATCTTTTTTTTTTAATTTTATTTATTTTATTTGACAGAGAGAGAGATCACAAGTAGGCAGAGAGGCAGGCAGAGACAGAGGGGGAAGCAGGCTCCCTGCTGAGCAGAGCCCGATGCGGGGCTCGATCCCAGGACCCTGAGATCATGACCTGAGCCGAAGGCAGCAGCTTAATCCACTGAGCCACCCAGGCACCCCAAAACATTCCAATTAAAACAAAAAAATTTTGGACTATATTTAAAGAAAAACGTAAGCTGCTTACAAAGACATAACTTAAATGTAAGAAAA
The DNA here is from genome assembly GCF_030435805.1 of Mustela lutreola. Lineage (NCBI taxonomy): Eukaryota > Metazoa > Chordata > Mammalia > Carnivora > Mustelidae > Mustela > Mustela lutreola. The sequence goes on along the minus strand of NC_081295.1, from coordinate 145,956,334 downwards.
TGGGAAATTTGGAAGTAAATACCATGCAACCTCTAAGTCAAGCTCTATTATCAGGAGAAAAATACACTTGATATGGCAAGAAATTTTACTACAGATAAAGATGAAATTTTTATTGATGGGGCAAATAAATTCAGTTAGTGAAAACAGGGTCAATTCAACAGGAAGATGTAAGAATCCTAAATTTTTATGCACCTAATGCGTAACTTTAAAACATATAAATCAAAGGTTGTCAGAACCCAAAGGAGAATTGGACAAGTGTACAAATATAGTGAAGACTTCTCTTACTTCTCTTCTAGTAATTGATAAAACAAGTAGATATACATAATATTTGAATGATACCTCTAAAGAACTTGATCTAATTGACATGTTTTGAAAACTACACCTTCAAACTATAGAATATACAGACCTTTTAAAGTGCCCAAGGAAAATTTCACCAAAACTAAATAAATACTAAACTTAAGACTAAAGAAAATCTTAAGTTTTAAAGAATAGAAATCAGAGTATATCCTCATAGCACAGTATAATTAAGCTAGGAACCAGTCACAGAATCATGTCCAAGAGTCTTCAAATATATGAAAATTAAGCCATGAATTTCTAAGTAATCAAAGAGTCAGAAAAGAAATCATATTGCAAAGTAGAAAGTGTTTTGAATGAAACAAAGATGAAAATACTATATATCAAAACTTGCAGTGTACGGCTAAAATAGTGCTAAGAGGGAAATCCGTAGTTTTAAATGCACATATAGAAAAATAAGAATTGTAATAATTCTAAACTTAAAGAAAATACCTATGGAGAGTAGAATGGATATATTTATATGACATATTTCCTACAATAAAATATTCATATTATATACCAACGAAAAAAGACAAATTCTTCCATGCAACACCATGCATGAATCTCACAGGCATAGTATTGAACAAAAGAAACAAGACACAGAAAAGTACTTCCCAACGATACCATTTATATAAAGTTCAAAAATAAGAAAAATGGATCTGTGATGATTCAAGTCAGAAGAATTGTTACCATAAGGAACACAGTGGCTAGTAACTAAGAGTCATTGGAAAGTTCTGGAATGCTAATGATGTTCTATGTCTTTATCTAGGTAGCGAACCCATGGGTGGGTTCACTTTGTAAAAATTCACTCAACAATAATTTTTAAAAGTTCAAAAACCAATTCAGGGAGCTATTTTGCTTATGGACCTGATATTCATGCTTGGCAGAATGGCTAAAAAGATATGACGCATGTATTTATTACATGTTTGTCTGCATATAAGACAATGCTAATCTGAGAGAGTGACTGAGGGCTTTCAACTCTATTGCAGTTTGTGGCTCTGTTTAAACTGCTTTTCTGCCTCTCCCTTGGCTGAACACTAGGCAAGCTTTTGCATTAACGTTGGTCCCCAGCATTGTTTTTGCCTAGCCTCATTGCTGAAGACTGCCAACCAACACCAATCAAGTACAACATGAAGACCAGCTTAGAAGGGCTATTTCTTTCTTACATGGATCTACGGTGGGGAAGAGCTGTCACCCTCCACACAGATCCTCCCATAGAAGGTAAAAAGGAAGTCACTAGAAGAATCTCTGGCTTTCACGAAGCCTGTTCCAAGTTACACTGGGAAAAGCTAATCTTTGTTGTGCGCAACTATGCTCTAAGATTTCTAAGTTCTTGACTTGAATCATCAATCCTTTGTTTCACTCAAAACACTTTCTACTTTCCAATATGATTTCTTTTTTAACTCAAATAAGTTCTTAACTTAATTTGATCATGTAACTGCCTGAGGTAGTGTCATAGGCTGAATGTTTGTGTGACCCCAAGTTCATATTTTGAAACACTAACCCCCAGGGGGATGGTATTAGGAGGTGGGATCTTGGGGAAGGGAGGGCGGAGCCCCAAGGGATGGGATTAGCACCCTTTTGGAAGAGACAAGAGGAAGCTTGCTTCCTCTCTCTGCTCTTTGTCATGTGAGGTCAGCAAGAATGCAGCTGTCTGCAAACCAGGAAGAGGCTCTCACCAGAACATGGCCAAACTGGCTCCCTGATTGTGGACCTCCAGCTTCCAGAACTGTGAGAAATAAGCCATGCAGTCTGTGGTGTTTGTTAAGACAGCTTAAACTAAGACAGGGAAGAAGTAGGGTCTGTCCCATGTTACCCATGAGGTAGAGAGACGTTGAGTCATTGGTCAACCCCCAGCTAGCAAGGGGGTAAGTCAGGTAGCAGGATTCTTTCTAGAGCCCTTGCTCTTTACACACATACATACAAGACACAAAGAGTCACCTTCCTGGGGCACATGGACTTGGCAGTCTTCACTTTCAGAAACTCCAGGAGAACGCCCGTCGTGGGAAGATTTCTCTACAGAAACGGACTCTTTGTGAGAACTTGACTGTGCAACACAAGGAAGCTTCTTGGACTCAGTGCTCAGGACCGAGGACGAGGAGGACGAGGAGGAGGGCCGTGAAGAATGTCCCTGCTCTCTCTCGGGGTGGAGGTGGCTGGTGAGCAGGGTCGAGGAATTTGTTGGCGTAAAAACTAAACACATCACAGGGAAATGTCAACATCAGTAAATTCAGGTTCTGAGTAACAATGACAAACACTTTTTTTTTTCTTTTTTAAGAAAGGAAGCTTAGCTTTTCTTCAGTGCCAGATGCTGTTCCTTCTCCCACCCTGTGCCTAGCTCCAGGGCGGCCATTTTCTGAGCTCTCAGCGGTAAACTTAATAAAGATTGATATCAGCGACAAATTCTGTCAACTTCCATGCTGCAAAACTTAGTCACTGTGCAAAATGGACCAAGGAAAATAAATAACCCGAGGAATGATGGAGTGTGTAAATATCGATGTGGATGTTGGGCACAGGGAAGTTGGATGAAGCAAAAAAAAAAAAAAAAAAACCAAGCTTAGTGAAGGCGAGTCCCTCACTCTGACTGAATGCAGAGAGGTCTTTCCACACTGACTTTAATTCTCTGGCATTATTTCCAGAGTGGCAGTGTGTGATGTTTGATGTGGACAAAATTGTAAAACCATGGGTTCCAGAAAGATCATTTTAGAAAAAGTATTTTGTTTTAAATTAGTTACAAAATTACTATTATACACATAGTACTGTATATAGAAAAAAAAAATAGAGGACATGAACAGGAAAAAAAAATGGAGTGATAAAGAATATCCATGATTCCACCACCCAAAATACCAGCTATGAGCATCTTCCAGACTTTTTAACCATGCCTCTGGAAAATTATATTTCCAAATTTATAAGATGCCAATGTTTCGAAGTTTGGTATTTCTGAAATCGGGTTGAATCTATGGCAACATTTCCTTCTCTCCAAAAAGACTTCAACATTAAGCTAATATTGTTTCCTACAAATGATGACATCTTACAACCAAAAATACATATTATAGGTTTGTATTTCTTTTTTTAAATTGAGGTACAACTGACATAACATTATATTTCAGGTGTGCAATGCAATGATTCAATTCAGGTACATATTGCAAAATGATCACCACAGTAAGTCCAGTTAATATCTGTCACCCTACATCCTTACAAATTTCTTTTTCTTGTGAAGAAAACTTTCAGGATTTACTCTCCTAGCTATTTTCAAATATGCAATACAGTATTACCTGCTGAAGTCACTATGCTGTGCCTTACATCCCCTTGACTTGTTCATTTTGTAACTGGAAATTTGTATCTTTGTATCTTTACCCATTTTGCCTGCCCCAACCCACTCTTTTTCTTTTCACAAAGTATACACAATACCAAACTGACCATTTTTCAGTGGCATTAAGAATATTCACACTGTTGTGTGACCAGCACCGTGATCTATTTCCTAAACTTCTTTATTGTCCCAGACAGAAACTCTCTACCCATGACCAAAGAACTCTACTTTCTCCCCTCCTCCCAGTACCTGATAACCACCGTTCTAGTTCTTGTCCCTGTGGATCTGCCTATTCATCACATAAGTGGAATCATACCATACTCGTCTTTTTGTGCCTGGTTTATTTCATGGAGCATAATAATGGTTTCAAGGTTTGTCTACATTGCAGCATGGATCAGAATTTTCATTCCTTTTTATGGATGAATAATATATCACATTTTGTTTATCTGTTGATGGATACTTGGGTTGTTTCCACTCTTTGGCTATTGGGAATTCTGCTGCTATGAACGTGGGTATGTGGTATCTAGGCAATTCTCTGTTTTCCATTCTTTGGACCAAATATCCCAGGAGTGGAATTGCAGGATCCCGTGACAATTCTGCTTAACTTTTTGAGGAACTGCCAGACTGTTTTCCACAGCAGCTGCATGATTACATGGATGGTCCCTGATTTAGGATTTTTTGACTTTATGAGGGTGGGAAAGCTCTACATGCTCAGTAGAAACTGTGCTTCAAATTTTCATTTTTGATCTTTCCCTGGGCTAGTGATGGGCAGAGTGATCCTCTCCCGTGATACAGGGCAGGGTCAGCGAGACAACACAGAGGGTAAACAACTGATGCGCAGACAGCCACCCTGTCCTACACAACCGTTCTGGTTTTCACTTTCAGTACAGTGTTCAATCAATTACATGAGCTATTCAGCACCTTCTTATCTAATAGGCTTTATGTTAGATCGTTTTGTGCAACTGTAGGCTAATGTGAGCTCTGAGCATGTTTAAGGGAGGCCAGGCTGAGCTATGATGTTTGGGAGATTGAGTGTGTTAAACGCATTTTTTACTTACGGTATTTTCAACTTACAATGGGTTTAATAGGGTGTAACTCCATTGTAGGTCAAGAAAGATCGCTGTATTCCTACCAGGGATGCATAAGTGTTCTGATTTCCCCCCAGCCCCCCCAACACTTGTTACTTTCTCTCTTTAAATATATATAACAACCATCCTAATGAGTGTGAAGGAGCTGTACATACTGTTTTGAAACCTGATTTTTCTTGTTTAGTGATATATCCTGAACATCTTTCCAAGTCAGATAATATTCTTTTAAAATCCATATCAATTATTAAATATTTGTAGTTATTCAGTTGTATGTATGCACATACATACTTTTTAAAAAATTTACTTATTTTTGAGAGAGAAAGAGAGAGCATATGAGCAGGGATTCCTGATGTGGGACTTGATTCCAGGACCCTGGGATTCTGACCCGAGCCGAAGGCAGACACCTAACCGACTGAGCCACCTGGGAGCCCAACACATACATACTTTTAAAAACAATCCTCTGTTGCTAAATATTAAGGTTGTTCTCAGTTTATTCCTATTATAAATTATGATGAAATGAATACTTTATGGCTATTTTTTGTACACAATTATTTATTGACAGAATTATTTATTGACAGAAACTCCCAGATATGTTATATTGAATCAAAGATAGGAAAGTAGAAGACTTTTAATTCATAATTCTAAATTGCCTTCACTTAATTTCAAAAGGAAAAAAATCAGCAATGAAGAACCACCCACACCACCACTGCCAACCTCCAAAATTTAACCAGAAAATATTTACCCTTATGAGGACAAGAGGAAATGGATATGAGAATCTGGTCAATAAAATAGAAATTAAATCCGTCAGCTCTTTTGCCAGATGGCTTGACAATTCTGGAAAGATGAAATTCTTTACAATATTAATCTTGGGTCTGGGGATAAATTTTTTCAAAGAAGTGTGATTACTTTCTGACTTGATTTTTCAGAGTTCTCCCCTACCATTCTTGCCTATAGTAGGAAACTAGGATGTAGTAGGAAAATGAGACGAGAGTAAAAGTAGACACTCCACCGAGTTCCTTGAACAGTTACTTAAACTTGATCTGAGTCTCTGCTTGAAATTTTCATATAAAAGGAATAAAAAGAATTTATTGATTGGTATGTCTGAATTAAGGCACATAACATGCCAAATCTACACCATGAAAATCCTCTGGAGATTTTCTTACCTCCGAAAAATTTTACCAAAAGTCTAAGATTCATCCCCGATTGCTTATTAGGGTAGATGCTGCACGGCAGGGATGTGATCTGTGATGGTACACAACAACTCCCCCCACCCTTACCCTTAGTTTCAGTTATCCAAGGTCAACCGCTGCCCAAAAGCAGATGATATTCCTCCTGTGGTCAGAAGGTCAACAATAGCCTAAGTGCTATGTCACAATGCCCACGTCATTCACTCTTTCCACCTCAGCACCGAGGCATTTTATCATCTCATATCATCACAAGAAGGGTGAGTACAGTACAATGAAACATTTTGAAAGAGAGAGAGAAGCTGTGTTCACATACTTTTGTTACAGAGTATGGTTGTAATTATTCTATTTTATTAATAGTTACTGCTGTTAATCTCTTACTATGTGCAATTTAGAAATTACACTTTATCATAGGTATGTATATATAGGGGAAAAAAAAAAACATGGTATATGAAGATTTGTAGTACCCGTAGTTTTAGGCATCTGCTGGGGGTCTTGGAAAGCATCCCCCATGGGTAAGGGAGAACAACTGAAATTAGAATTACCTGCTGTAACTAAGGCACCTGTCTTGGTCCATTTGGGCTACTATAACCAAAAACAACAGTTCAGGAAACTGGGAAGTCCAAGATTAAGGTGTTGGCAGATTTTGTTTCTGGTGAGCACCTGTTTCTTGGTTCACAGATGGCTTTCTTATCACTATAACTTCACATTCTGGAAGGGACAAGGGAGTTCTCTGGGGTCTCCTTTACAAGGGCCCTAACTAAGCCCATTTATGAAGGTTCCACCCTTTTGATCCAGTCACCTCCCAAAGCCCCCACCCCCATATCATCATACTGGGAATTAGGCTTCCACACACGAATTCAAGGGGAACACAGTCTAGAGCATTCCCACATTAAAATCCACTGTGGTCCTTAAAGCAGTGGTTCTCAGACTTAACGTGTGCACCAGAATCACTGATGGCTATTGAAACACAGATTGCCTGGGCCTGTTTGTGATTTGGTAGATCTGGGTGAGGCCTGCATTTCTAACACCTTCCAAGGTGCTGCTGGTTAAGGACCACACTGAGGAACACTGCCTTGGGTGGCATTACCTGTCACTCACGTCCCTTAGAGTAGCTTTGGATGATCACTTACGTGAGTGATTAAGAGCAAGGATGCTACACGATCAACCAAACAACTCTCTCTATATATAATCATGATGATGAGCTACAACTATGTTTTATTCATGGGCGTATTTTTCCTAAGAGAATTATTGGAGTCCTCATCCTTAGAATTGGCATCAATAGAAAACAAACCTTTGCGCACGCACACACAAACACACACACACACGTCAATCTGGATCATATATTAATTCTGATAATTAAGTTTTTCACTTGCTGACTTTGCTGGCTCTAGCAACTAATATTTTTATTTAATGCATAAATAACACTGGTGCATGGCTTAAAATATTTTCAGAGATATGTCTGGTAGGTCCCCAAATAAAAATATGTAATCCTTGAGGCAAGGATCCTACTTCTTATCACTCCAGAGCACCTGGCATCTAGCCAATCAGTACATGTTGTAGACCTACTTATTCTACAAGGGAGTCAATCTACAAGGTACATTGACCTCTCGGCATCTGAGACAAAGAAATATTCAAGAAGGAAGGGAGCTACAGACCTCGTGTGGTTCCTTCCACATTGGCTCTGGACTTGGTCACACGACTTGCTTTGGTGAGTAGAACAGCAGCTGATGTGATGGAAAAGCCCTGATTAACACTGGCCCATTGGGACTCGTCCTCTTGAAATGCTTCGTTTTCAAACCTATCTGCCATGCTGTAAAACAGCCTGGGCTACATCAGTGAATGGATAAGTATCCCAAAGGTGGAAGATCCCAGGCGTAAAGAGGACATTTGGAAGTTTCCAGCCCCTGCTCCCAGGTGAACGCAGTCTTACGAGTGACCTAAGCTGCTGCATTTGGTGCCAAAGAACCTGGAATTGATCCCTGCCAAGAGCAGACTCTGAAGAAATCAAGGGAGGTGGTTGTTAGAAAGTAATAGGTAACTGAAACAGGAAGGATACAGGATATTTTTAAAAAGCAATGTATTCTAAAATCTAAACAATAAATAATCGAGTGAGATTTCTGTTAGGTCATTTCTGCTCTCATGATACTTTTACGACAGTCCTTTGTTGAGATCTGGGAAAAACTAGTGATGTCACCAATTCATTCCTGTATTTATTCACTCAACAGTCTCAATATAATAGAAGTTGACCTTCTATTATAAGCCAGGGTCTGTGTGAATAGAGAGGATAGGGAGGGAGGAAGACACAAGGAGGCCAGTGGTCCCGGGGTGGGGGGTGGTGGAAAGCGCCTGGAAGGGCAGCGTGAAGATCATGGGGAGAATAGAAAGGAAGGGAGGATAAAGGCAATCTCCCAAGACGGGCCATCCCAGAGAGAAAAATTTTGCGGGCTAGTGACCTCTATGGAATGCTGACTTGGGGTGATTTAACTCCAGGTAGCTTTATAAAATTCAAGATAGAAGGTAAACATAAGCAAAACAACACAAAACAAAGCGGTAGAGGTCGACAAGAAGAAGACACAAGCTTTTGTTATTTATTTCGAGATTTCACATACAGCTCTGCACGATATCGGAACCATCCTTTCTGGCTTCCTTAGAGCACATCCTGGACATGTGGCCAAGAAACGGCTCCCTTCAATCGCCGTGACAGAATGCCTCCTGCGACAATACAGTGCGTCTTCCTCACCTCCCCCCGCCCCACGCTCAAGCTGAAAGTCAGGGCTCAGACTCACACATCCTCATTCCTGCCCCTGTCACTCACAACCTGGGAATGGCTGGGAGAGAAGCCTGGCATGTGTGGGAGCCACTGTAAGAGAAACCGTCCCAGAAGAGAGGCACTAACTAGGTGAAGACATATGACTCTGAACGCTCCCTCCTAATTCTAATGGAGGGAGAGCCTGGCACCGAGCCAGGAAACAGAAAAGGCATGAAAGGAAGAACTAATTTGGAGCTGGCGAAGGGAGTGTTTTCTGGCTTATTTAAACACATAGATATAGAATTCAAACAGGGAGGAGGAATCTGACTACCAGATGGAGCGGCTGCGTGAGGCGGGATGTCAGCAATGGAGTCAACAATGCCCAGGCATGAAAGGAGACATTTTGACTGCAGGGAAGCCATAGACAGAACGATGCTTGGTGGATGGGGTGGGTTCACCTGACACTCTGTACTTTATTTCCATCTAAATCCCTTGCAGGCAGAGGGGGAGGTTATCGGGTTGGTCCTCTATTAAGGAAAAACCACAGTCTAGCCCTTCAAAGACCTTTGGAACTACTAGGAAGCAGGTCACGGGCACAGCCAACAGACGGCTCTCGGGACCCTCACCAAACATGGATTTACTGCACGTCCATTATGAGGCAGGCACTGGGTGGGTGCCCAGGGATTCACCAAGGAGCATGGCTGAGACTCCCTGTTCACAGGGAGTAGCCATTCTCATCGTCATTTGGTTGGTCCAACACATGAAGTTGAGCAGAGCACAGGGGAGGTGAGAAGGATAGCTTCCAATGTGGTGGGGAGCTCACAGGAGACCTGGCTTGGAGTGCTCTCTGCAAGTCACACGCTCTGTGACGATAGGCACGTCCCTGACCCTCTCTTTTTCCCATCTGTGCTCCAGTGATGGCACTGTATGTTATAGGGTCATGCTGGGAAGTCCCTGAGGCAATGTTAGGTTGCTGGAGGGGAGAGGAAGGGCAAGGCTTTGTAGAGGAGACAGGCTTTGAACTTATGCTGCTGGCCAGACGGGGACAGAGACTCCTGTGTATGGTAGTGCAGAGGGAATCTGGTCGTCCTTGGGTAAAAATGTGGGAATTAGAAAGATGGGAAAAGCCGGCAGGAAAACTCAGAGGGAAAAGCCAGAGAGAGCACGTATGCCATCCATCTCCAGGATAATTTTGTAGAGTCTGGAATTCATTGCCTTCCCCTCAACGTGATTTCGTGATTCATGCTTCTCTCGATGTGATGTCATGCGCTCTGTGATGTTTATTACACTGCATTCCAGGGATGGTGTATAGAGCCATGTCCAATGTCAGACAGCTTGGAAAAGAGACCTTGGTTTATTTTTAACTCTTTCTATAAACAGTGACCTAGTTTGAGGAAGGCTCAGTCTCCGCCAGACCACAGCCCCTGCTTTTCTTCCTTCTCCTCACCCCCTTCCTCCTGCCCTCAGTCAGACTGTCTTGCCTTTATCGCACATATGGACTGTGCAAATAAGTGCAGGATGTGTGTGCTCAGCTAACTTGAGAGGAGAAAAAGCATGTCCGCGAAGCAAAACACTCTAGCCAAGTCAGGAACCTCTGCGGGGAGGAGACACCTCCTCTTTTCTCCTTGTGAAATGTCATCCCAGCAAGGGGGTTGGAGGTCCAGGCAAAGGCCATGACTGCAATGCCAACAAATGACTGTCCAGAAGAGAGCCCCTTCTTTCCCTCCCAGCCCCAGCTCCAGCCTGATTCTCTCCCCCACAACCTACCACCTTCCCCCCGCACCCGGTCCCCTCCTTGAGCAGTAGGTCAAGTTCTCTTTCTATTCTTTGTGTAAATGAAGTGAGCTACTAAGGGCTGTTTGTGGCTGAGGGAACTACCACTACCTTCTGCTTGTTGACTGCTTTTCCCTCCTTCCCTCCACCCACCAACGAGGCTGAGCTCTGCTCAGATGTATGGGTGGGCAGGAAATAAAACCTCCCTTTTAATTGTTCAGGTGCAATTAAAAGGAGATGAGCTTCCCGCTGGGAGCCCACTGGTGAGGGGTTGAGTCCCAGTTGCTTGGCCCAGGGTTGGGTAGGAATGGGTCGGGGAGAGGGGAATGGCAGAGTCACGTGTGAACTTGGTGGGATGGGTTAGCGCGACAAGCCAGGATTGTCCTGCCAGGTTTTGACAGGCTCAGCAAACTTTTTCTGTAAAAGGCCAGAAAGTAAATAATTGGTGAGCCATCTGGTCTCTGTTGCAACCACTCAACTCTGCCTTGTAGGGCACAACTGGCCAGAGACGATGGAAAAATGCTTGAAAATGACCATGTTCCAATAAAAAGGTTGCAGGCTGGATTTGGCCCGTGGGCTGTATTCTTTTGATCCCTGATCTAGAGGACAGACTTTCCCTTTTGCCCCCTCCATAGTTACAGTTAGCTGTCAATGTCCTGGATGGAGACCAGTGTGCCTCCCGGTGCCCACGCCATTGTGTAACTGTGCTTCTTCTACTCTCCTGGGCCCTATTGCAAACCCCAAGTGCTGGAATTGACCATTTATCTTGAAAAGATAAAGCAAAATTCAATGGGGATTAAGAGTATAATATCACAATTTTGTTGATAAATTCCCACCACTCCAGGAGTGGGACAGGTAGGTAATGTAGGTGCCGAATCTCACCTCTTGTCAGTTAAGGAGAGGGGTAAGGGCATCACTTAAGCAATTTGGTTTAGAGTCACACAGTTCTCCTAGTGTCCGTCTCTGTCCATCTTTTTAGATCTCTTACAATCAGAATGTTGACATTCAGACTTTATTTTTTATATTTCTTAGCTTTCCTTTTACATTTTCTATCACTTTATATATTCCTCACGCTTTCAAAGCCTTGGCTTAAGTCCAGCTCATACGTGCCTTCTTTGGCTGTATCCATGGTGCCATTTTCTTCCATGGGGACCTTCTGTTAAGCATGGCATGGGATATGGTTAAGGCTGTTCTCAGAAAGACTGGGTTTGATTCTAGCTCTGCCTATAACCATAAGCAAGTTACTAACCCTCTCGGTACTCCAAGCTCCTCAACTGAAAAATGGGCTTAATAAAAGCACCTGCCAATGATGTGAGAAATCCATGAGGAACTAGTGTGGGACACTTAGGTCAAGGGCATATCTGAACCCACAGTGTTTTCATACTTAGTGCTTCACCTTCCTCATTCGTCCTCACAAGATTTTATATTGAGAATGCCTTCCCTGTTTCTTTACTTATATGCATTGTGACCAGTTCAAGTCCTAACTCTTCTAATCTTTCTGCATCAGTGAATATTTGTCCTACACACTATAGTCCTTTTTAGCCACAGTGGCCCTCGGAGGTCTGGTTGTGCTCTGGTGAGCTCCCAGTCCCTTGAGAACACCTGCTAGAGTTTTGGAGTGCTATGTATTTGACAAGGGTAGTGAGTTTAGGAAGGAGGCTGGAGGCAGGGCATGAGCCCCAAATCAGAGCCCCCTTTGCCCTAGGACCACTGTCCATCAATCCATCAGAAACCTCTCGGGTAGGGTTAACTTTCATGCCTCTCAGTGAATTTACATGAGGAGGTGGCATTCTCTTGGGTGGCTACCCACCAGCCTAAGGAGAGCTGCTTAGACCTAACTCCACCTTCAATTAGTGTTTCTTCTGCCTAGGCATACCTTATGCCCTTAGACATATGGGTGCTGGTGCTGAGCTGTTGCTGTGACATCGGGGTCCTTAGGATTATCCTTAGGCTACCAGGAATGGGTAGGGGGGTGGGAAGACAAGAGCAGAATTTACAAAGCTTTCTTCCAACCTCTTCTGCCACTGCCACTTCAACCCACGTGGTAGCCCCCAGACTTTAGCTACCTGTCTCCCACATTCACATCAAAAGATGTGCCTCCATTGCCCAATGACTACTCAAGGTTTTGTGTGGTTATCATTATTCTTGGTTCCTGGAATCCATCTTTCTCTCTTATGTCTGCTTGAGGACTGATGTTGGTGGCAGGAGAATGCATGCTGTGTTAATTCCCTATCTCAGGAAGAACCAGCAGATAGGATCATAAAGTCCAAAGAAATGGAAATGCTGTACAGCTTTCTGTGCTATGTAGGAATTTCCCATGATTGCCCAAAGATGATGTCATGTGGTGTCCACCTCAACAGCTCCACAACAGGAAACAAAAAAATGAGACGAACCTGTTCATTTTTTATAAACTTATCGGCTATAAAAACAACATACATACTGAGAAGTTCACAAGTTGTGAGTGTACAGCTCTATAAACTTTCACGAAAAAAAAAAAAAAAAAAAACCTACGTCCAAATAATAGACATCCCAATTTCAGTCTTGACAAGTTAGCTCTTTGAGTCATTCCATAGGCTAATGTTCCAGGACACAATATTTACTGGAGCAAATAACCCAAGTTATTTTTGCCTGGGCCCAGCATTGTTCAGCTCAAAACCAGAAAACTAGGCTTTATCCCAGAATTGTTTAGCACAGCAATGGGAAAATGTGTTAATTTTGGTTCTTATGGGTCTGCAAAATTTGTTTATACTACAATTTAAGGATGCAGAGGAAATATGGTTTTAATATTTCGCCTATAACTGATCTGTTCTTCAGGGTGAGCTGGTTAGAGAAAAATAATAACAAAGTCAGCAAAGCAGCCCCATTAGCAAATACTTAGCCTCTCTAAGTGAAAATGCCTAATCTTGGCAATTTTTCATATTTCCACTCCTCTCTCCAGCTCCTCCCCAAGGTAGTGTCTAGGTGTATAAAGGAAGGGTTCTGACTCCTGAGTCTTCTTGGCAGAGGGGAAAAGGGAACCTGGTTCCCATGGTCTTCAGAGCAATGACCCTTGGCCACCTTTTTGCTACCTAGTCTATTGGATTGTACAACTAAGGTTGATGTTCCTTACTTGGTTTAGGACTAGTGGCTCTCTCTGGGTGAACTGATCTTTTCCTCAGCATTAGTTGTTTGTAACACTTACAACCTCAATTCCCCATTCTGTTCCCCACAGTAGGTGGGTGATCTAGCCTGTCTGTCTGGGCTGCTGTACCGAGTATCGGAGACTGGGTGCCTTACAACAACAGAAATTCATTTCTCACGGTTCTGGAAAATGGAAGTCCAAGATCAGGGTGGGAGCATGACTGGATTCTGGTAAACACCCTCTCCTGGGTTGCAGATTGCTGACTTCTTGCTGTGTCTTCATATGGTAGAGGGGGCAAGGGATCTTTGTGGGGTTTTTTTTCACAAAGGCACAAATCAAAGGCATGAATCTCATTTATGATGATTCCACTCTCACAACCGAGGCCCCAAAGGTGCTACCTTCTAATACCATCACATTGGGCATTAGGATCTCAACATGTGAATTTTAGCAGATACAAGCACTCAAGAGGAAGGACTGCCCTACCATAGGAGCCCCCAGCTTAGACCAGCTGGCTCCATTCGAAGCTTCTCTACTGTCAAAATAAACAAAGACCGCCCAAATGAGAAAAGCAAAGGCTATTTATTCCGAGCTTGCTGTAGCAATGGAGTCAGCCGTTATGCATTTTTGCCAGAGTGAAAGGCAGGCACAGGGGTGGGAAAGTTTTATAGTGGGGAAAAATGGGAGGGCTTCACTTATGACCTGATTGGAGACCAAGTGAGCTCATTAGCGGTGGGGTACCCTATGTGATTGGTTAGGTGTGCATACTTAGCTTTCTCTGCTTGGTTCTAAGTTGGAAGCTGGGATGAAAATTAGGGAGATTGTCAGTAGTTAATCAAATCCTGGCCATTTGGGACCAATTGCTCTAGAAGGTACTGTTCAGCTTCCTGGATGAACACTAGAGATAGCAATCCGGCTTCTTGGAAGAAGGATGTATAGCAGGTTGCCTTCCTAGGCTGATTATTGGAGATAAGGGGTTGGTTTCCTGGGCAGATAGCTGCAGATTTGGGGTCTGGGTTCTCTTTTTGAGTATGGTCTGGCCATTGTCTCTTTGTATATTCTGCCCCTCACTGTCATGCAGGAACTAACAAAATCTCCCAAAAGTGCTCTAGATCCTATCCCCAATCCCACCCTAACCACTTACTGATGCTGGGGACCTCCATTTTGTCTCAGTGCCCCTGCTGTTTGCTGTTTGCATCAGTTCCTTCTGGATATTCCTAAGTCAGACGCTCCCTTCTACTCTCTTCATTCTTCCTCTCATCAACTCCTGGGATAGGAAGGAAAGGGTTTTCCTACTTTCCCCTGTGGCATCTCTTCCTCCGATGGAGGAGCAAGCATCAAGGCCTCATAGTACCCCAGGGGACAAACTTTTCTACCTGCAGGAGAACTCTAACATCCTGGGTGCCTCTGGCTGGTGCTTCATAAGCCAAAGGACAAGATAAAGGAAGTCAGACCAGGTCTCAAAAAAGCCTGTCTTCTTGCGAGACTATTATCTTGCTTCAAATCAGATTTTGAATATCAAAAGCTGAATTTCAATTCTTTCCTTCTCTTTGCATACCACATGTGACCTACCCACAGACCTCTGGGCAGATGACCCTGAAACCAATTAAAAAAAAAAGGACCTATCCTTACAACCTGAAAGAGAAAATTACATTAATATTTTTTTCAAAATATGGTTCCCATTACAGAAAGTATTCTTCTTTATGTTCACACAGAATTCTTTTGTCCTGCTTGCTTCAACTGGCTTTCTTTGGGGGAACAGAGGTTAATAGGGAGAAATGAAACTATTTCTTGTGCCCTGTTTGGAAATGATCTCTTCCTCTTCATTTTTAAGTGCTGGAGTATAAAGTCTCTTTTATCCTTTGAGTACAGGGCTCCATCTTCTCAAAAGGGTCTCCATTGGCTTTTCTATTTCTTCCCCATAATTCGAGCTCCCCACCCCCACTTGCTTGAATCTTAATGGGAAATAGATCTGCAATCCATCACTTTTAAGGATCTTGTTCACAGGGCTCCCCACTTAGCTCCCCCTTCACTGCGAGCGCTCTTTAAAGTTTGTGTGCGTGTGTATGCGTGTAATAATAGGCCCTCTCTCCCTTCCCTGTCTTGATCGCTCTTACAGACAGCATGTAATAATAATTTTATATCTGACTTTGGCTGTTACTTCATTCCCTCTAGTTCTAACCCATTATTTTACATTTTCAGAGGCTCATTATGACTCATTGGGTAGCCGAAGAAACATAATGAGTCCAAGATGATTGCACATGGCGGTGCTCCACAAATAGATATTAAACAGCTCATGAAATCTATAAATGTCCTTACTATCCTGGGTGCATTATAAAGATATGAATCAATAATTCAGGCAAGTTTTTTTATCCTCTCTAAAAATCTAGCTTTCTGGACTTTTTTCTTGTAGAAATGGAAGCTATATACATATGGGGGAAAAGAAAGCTAAAAGAGAGAAGGGGGGAGGTGGATAGAGGGAAGGAGGGAGAAGAATACAAAGAAAAAAGAGAAAGCCAAAATTATTCTTACAGTATATGCCCTTTCTCGCCACTCCTTGACAGGTGCCCACGTAAGGAATGAACAATGCTAGGCACAAAGTAGTAGCTCAAGAAGTATTTGTTGAGTGAGCAAATAAGTTTTACGACTGTTTTGAATTGAGTTTATGCATTGGTTTTGATAAAAGCCTTTACTGAATATGCATTCTGTGCCTGGAACATTGGATGTGTCCACTCATTGGTCCTCATATAACTAGTACTATACCCAGAAGCCACAAATGGAAAAACAATATACAAGCTGAATATTTGATAAAAAGCTAAAAATCAAAGGGAAATCATTAGTACACTGAGAAAAAGAAAGGAAAATGAAGAGTGAATTGTATCACACCCCCACCCCCTAAGGAGTTCCTCTGTTGATAGATGATTCTACTGTCTACCAACTGGCCAAACCCAGAACCCTGGGACTCATTCTAGAATGTTCTACCACAAATAGCTCCCCATCAAGTTCTCACTATTTCTCCATGGTTTTCATCTACACTCTCTTCTATTCCACCACCACAGACAAAGTCCAAATTGTCACTGATTCTTGTCTCGGTCATTATATAAATTAGCCAACCAATCCTCCTGCTTTCTTCCACACTGTTCATCAGAGTACTCCTCTAAAATACAAACCTGGTCATGTCATTGCAGTTTAAAAATATTTCAGTTATTCCCTATTTTCTGCAAGATACAATCCAAGCTTATTAACAAGGTCTACAGAGTCCTTTGTGAGCTCACCCTTCTCCCCACTCCCAACCTCACCTGTGGCCAGCCCCTCTCTTCAATAGTCTTCCCTCTAGTTGTCTTGAACATTGCACCTTCCCTGGGACACTCCCGTGTCTCTGACCATCCACATTTCACTCTCTGAAGTTATCCCTCCCTCCTTCTCCTTTCTATAGCTGGCTGCCTACAAGACATCTTTCAAGATTTATCTTTGTTTTTCTGGGACACTTTCCTGTTCTCCTGCCCCTTCCCTCTCTTCATCTCAATACTCCCCCACCCTTGACTATTTCCAATGCACACATGTCTCAAAAGTGGATTTCATGCCTCTATCAGCCAGGGTCCCAGCAGGAAACAGATGGCACCCTCTGATCCATCTAAATTGGAGGAGGATTTATTTATAAGGCACTCATCACAAACTTGTGGGTAGGGTGACACGGAACCCCAGGAACTGATGTTAAAAGCTGGGTTGGCCACAGTGCAGAGCTGAGGGAAAAGGAGAGAGAGAGGTCAGCTGAGGATGAGTCATGATTTTTGATTGTGTCATCCTCCCAGGAAGGGAAATAAATACCCCTGAGCTCCCTTTTTCTCTCCCTCTGATCTCGTGAAATGGTCTGTATCGATGGAAGCCAACAGGAAGCTCGAGAGCCCCAGAGGGCCCGTGGAGTCCAGCCTCCAAGGAAGGGCAAAGGGTAGTAAGAAGGAGGAAAGGCTTCTCCTCTCCCCCCTCAAGGTCTGTGGCTCGGCTTGGGAATTAAACTGACAAAAGACAGATTCATGGGAGAAAAGCATACAAATTTCATCTGATGTTAATATTTTTACAGGACACAGGAGCCTTCCTAGAAAAGAAATGAAGAGCCAAAGAAGCAGATTGGCCTGAGAGTTTTATACCAGTTCCACAAAGAACAATACAGTGTGGAGATGTGCCAAGACGAAGGGAGAAGAGGTCTGGGCTGGGGCAGTAAATACTGGGATATTGGCTAAGAACACATAGGAGGGAAACTAATGGCACCTAAGGGTGTTTTTGTAGGTTGGCTGGTACAGATTCAACTCAGGTGGTGGAGAGGCCCCGTTCTCCTGGGAAGTGTGTCCTACTTTCAAGGTTGAAAGGGAAGAGAAGGGAGTCCTTCCTGCTGCATCTTCTATTTCTCAAGTGCTTTCTGCTCGGAACAATCAATGTGTCAAAGTGGCACATTTCGGGGGAGCCTGTTCGGATCCTCTTCAGTGGGGAAGTGCCAGGCATGGAGCTGGAAGGACATGGTGCCCTTCTTCGTTGCCCCACAACATGCGTGTCCCATGCCCCCGCTCCGTTCTCCAGTCCCGCCTCTCCTGCTGGCCTCGGATCGTTTCACTGCTGGACTCTCCAGCAAGTCTGTTGGCTTCCTCTCTCTACCCCGACCCTGTCACAGCGACGGGCACATGACAGGAACTTGGTAGGTGTTCTCTAAAATGAAGAAACAGCATTTTAATGTATTTGGTGCCCAGATCATTAGGAAATCTAGAGGGAATGTAGTCCACTCTTCTTACTGGAAAAAAAGTAGGATAAGAGAAAAAATAAGGGGCACCTGGGTGGTTCAGTGGGTTAAGCCTCTGCCTTCGGCTCAGGTCATGATCTCAGGGTCCTGGGATCGATCCCCACATCTGGTTCTCTGCTCAGCGGGGAGCCTGTTTCCTCCACTCTCTCTCTCTGTCTGCCTCTCTGCCTACTTGTGATCTCTTTTCTGTCAAATACATACAATCTTTAAAAAAAGAAAAATAAAATAAAACAAAATAAAATGAATTTATACCAAAAATGAAGAAAAAAAAAAAAAAAAAAAAGCAAGCAAGCAAGCAAGCCTAGAGGTAAATTGCCATCACTTGTATTTATCTGATTGCCATCAGATAAATCGTGCATTCAGGACCAAATCCTGTGTCTCCTGATTCCGAGCATCCCGCCACCACCTCCTTCTGTTCCCTCTACTACTTCATTTTAACTTCCAGGTTATTCACTGGAAGAAGACTTCACGCGAGTTTCCCATAAAACCTCGAGTCTTATGTTTTGGCAACACAAGAGAGACAGAGAGAAGGTTGGATCTGCCTGCTTTGAGTCCTCTGCCAAAAGCCGACTCCGAGCTCTCTGGAGAAGCAACGCTTTCAAAGCCAGCGAAGTGCCAGGCGCCGGAGTCCCAAAGCGAAGCGGCAGGCTCGCGAAGAACGCGTTCACACAAACTACCCCCGGTGGTGGGTGGGGAGGTGGTTCTGCTTTAACATCCTATTAGCACATGATCTTCAGCTTCCCAAGCTTCACTGGGTTCCAAACCTACAGGTGGTGATCGTGGGTGGGAAGGAGGTTGGGTAAGATGCTCCTCAGTTGGGAGGCAAAGCTGTTGGCGCCTCCTGGCTTGATGATTTTGCAATTGGCTCTTGCTGGCGCTGCCCCTGCTGTTCCCTCCCTGGGAGACGCAGGCATGCCTTGGGACTGACTGCATGCGCGGAGCGAAAGCCATGCGGAGCAGGATCCACCCTAGAGGATTAGAATCACGGATTTAAGCATCTGCCCTCAGGGAACTGCGTGCTCTTTGATGGAAGGGAAGTCCTGTCTCTTGTCCAGGTAACCCAGACCCCCCCATCGAGTGTCTAATGCAGAGTTGATGCCACCCCATGAAATGGAAACACTGGGGAGACTTGAGGACAGAGATTTGGTAGTGAAGGGCTAAATCCTAAAACCCACACGCCTCTTAGCGCTGCGATGTCCCACCATCTCTCAGAAGGAGGTGTTTCTGTTACCGCCCTGTGGCTGATGTGATGATCCAGAAAGACATGGTGCTAGAAATTCCATGTGACATCAACTGCAAAGATGGAACCCAGCTGTAATATTCTAGAAGCCATTGGCTTGTTGTATGACGTTGGGCAAACTGAACCACGGCCGTGAACCCCAGCAGTCCAATGAGGAGGTTGGAAACTGACATATCAGGTCCTTTACTTTTTTTTGAAATTCCTGGAATTTCCCCCGCTGCCAAACGCCTCAACTTTCCTTTTTGGCGGGGGGAATAAGCCAATCCGTGAAACAGCCCCTGAAAAGGGTGGGGTGGGAGGCACTGTGAGGAATTAAGATCTTAACCAGTTTGGCCACTGCCCAAAGGAAAAACAGCACTGAATTCTTTAGCTTCTCCGAGGACGTGCAGTGTGGAAAATCATCTTCCTTCGTGCATTTTTGAAAAAGAGTAAGGTAGAAGAGCCATTGCATTCTGTGCATAACTTCTCTACTTACAGACAGAATTTCGAATGCATTTTTTTTTTTTTCTTTCCTGGAGGTGTAAAGGAGAATTCCCACAGCTGGAGGAGTGTGGAAGTCAGGGGCTGTGCAGGAATGCAGGCGTGATGGCAAGACTGCACTTAATTCATTAAAATGGGTGGTTTATGAAAACCATTTTGCCAAAAGTGAGCTTTGTGGGAAGGAAAAGGCAGTGGGGATATGCATGTGTGGGGGGAATGAGAGGAGTGAGAAGTGCCAAGAGAGAAGGAAGTCTTATTTGTTGCTAAAGGTTGAATCCCACATAAGAACGCTTGGTGAGCCAAAGCAAGGAAATTAAAATGCAAATCGGGGGAGTGGAAATCTATTAGGCACAGATATTATGTACTGACAGCACTACTGGGCTGCTCTGACACTAATCGTGAATATTCTCCAATGACCAAAAGTTTCAGGAAGCTTCTTTGGAGGTACCCTCCTTTCTCATTCTTTTATCCTTTCTCAAATAAAATGGCAGTAACATCATAACATTGTGTTTTGATTCCTTTCTGTCAATATTGTGAATTATTTAAGAAACCAGCTGCATTAGGTAGGGTAACACTAGCTACGATAACAAATAAACCCAAACTTTAAGGGCTCCTGGGGCTCAGTCTGCTCAGCATCAGACTCTTGATTTCGGCTCAGTCATAATCTCAGGGTCATGAGATCGAGCCCCTGGCTCAGTCAGTCAGACTCTGTGCTGACTGAAAGTCTGCTTAAGATTCTCTCTCTCTCTCTCCCCTTCCCCTGTACCCCCTACCCCTGGCTTTTTTTCTCTAAAAAAATAAAAATAAACCCTAACTTTAGTCACTTAACACAACACACGTTTCTTTCTCATTCCAGAATAGTCCAGTTCCCCCGGAGGGAACACACTTTTGCTCCATGAGATAACTCAAGGATCGGAGCACTTTGCGTCCTGCATCTTTGTTTACTCATAGGAACTGGGAGTCCTTAGGATGTCGCCATGGAGAGAGAAGGTGAAATTGGAGAAGATAACCAACACTTCCTCTTGATTGCCTTGGCTCAGAAGGACAAATCCTATTTCTACACATATTCTACTGGCCCAACCCAGACATCAGGGGGTGTTGGAAATAAGAATCCCTGACAGCTTAGCTCGACCCCACCAGCACCGTTTTTCCTAGGTAAAGAGGAGCATGAATTTTGACAAACAGCCATTGCTGTTCTGCCCATTTATCCTCATCATTCTTAGACTCTAAGAAAAATAGCAGCACTTCCTTGTCCATTGAGTGTAACTTCTTCTCTGAACATTTCTAAAGCAGGGCCCTAATCCATCTCTCCTGTGAATACCATGATTCAAAGGGAAGTTCCCACACAGGCACTACGGCTTCATTACACAGTTGCCTCTAGGCTTTCCCCCTGATCCTTCTCCACCCCTGTTTGGAATCCACTTCCTTTTAGGAACCAGTGCCCAGACCCTGTGGTTTCTTCTGCATTCATTGTGCCTCTGCTTGTTTTTACCTTGTTGGGGTGGAGGGGGGTCTCCTCCCTCAGAGATCTTTCTTTGAAAAGCTTTGTCTCTATAAAAGACATTCCAAACATTCCCAAACCAGTGGGAAGACAACTTTCCTTTAGCAATCTCTTGACCATTCAGAGCCCCCAAATCACACCCAGGATATCTTTGATGGGAGCCACCAGTAACCAAAGTGTTCCCTTTCCTTACTTGTAAGTCAGAGAGTATTAGAGTCAATTTACTTATTCTAGGGGTTCTGAAACCGAGGTCCAGGAGGGTTAAGGAGGGCCTTACCTGACGTTTCACAACTAGTTTGTGAAGACCCAGGCTTAGGAAGTGAAAGCCTGTGAGTGAAAGCCACATTCAAAGCCCATGGAAGAGAGACTAAAGCAAATACATTTATACATGTGCTACGTGTGATTGTTTGTATCAGTCTTGCATTTTCCTTTCCCATCCAAATCTTTTTATTTCTTGAGATACGGAATTTTAGGTTCCTACAATATTTTCATTAGGGCATGGTTGGTGAGTGACTAGTCAGTGGTTGGTTCTCTTCTCTCTCTCTCTTTAGCCTAAAAGCTAGTACTGACATAAATTTGTAAGAGCATCCAAAGTACCTAGCAATAAACCTATCAGATACAGACAAGACATCAGTCAGAAAACCTACATATTACCGAAATGATGGGCATGCTAAATAAATTTTTAAAAATACACGACATTCATGAATCGGAAGTGTCATCATTGTAAATAAGGAAGATCTCTCCAACTGATCTGCAGAGACAATGGAAGACCCATTCGAGTCCCAGGAAGTTGTTTTGAGGAAATTGTCAAATTGATGGCAAAATTTATATGGAGATGCAAAGTTTCCAGAACAGCAGAGACAATCTCGAAGAAAAACAAGTGGGAAGATATTATGACTCACTATATAAAGGTACCAACTTGAACAGAGTGGCCCTGGTCGGAGGCCAGAAAAATGAGCCAAGGGACACGATAGAAAATCCAGAAACAGAATCATGCAGGCAAGGTATTCTTGATTTATGACACCACAGAGCTGTGCAGAAAGGACAATCTTGGCTTAACTGGATATACATGTAGAAAAAAAAATGAGTCTTGATTTCTCCCACATACTGTACATAAATATCAAAACCGAATGTGAAAGGCAAAATAAGATCTCAAACAGAATAAGATCTCAAACAGAATTTGGCTTTTTTTTTTTTTTTTTTTTCCCGAAGAACCAGCTAGTAATCATTCTGGGCATTGAGGGTCATACAATTGGCCACTGTAGAAGAAAAACAGTCATAGAAAATATGTAAGTGAATGCGAGTGACTCTGTCTCATTAAGTTTGTTTGCAGAAACGTGGTAGAATGGATTGGACCACAGCCTGCAATTTCCCCAATCCCTGTCCAAGGATAATAAGTATCTTTATGATCTTGGGGTAGGAAAAGAAGATTCTTAAATAGGCACAGAAAGTACTAATCATAAAGGAGGAGATCCATTAGATTCATTTGAATTTAAGACCTTCCATTCATTAAGAAAAGTGGTATTAAAAGAGTGAAGAGACACTCTATAGTGTGGGAGAAATTTTCTGCCCCTCGTATCCAGAATATATAAGAGCTATTAGTCAATAAGAAAAAGACAAGTCACCCAATGACATGACAGAGGAAGGGAGCCAAACTGACCATAAACATTTTAAAAGGTATTCTACCTCATTAGTCATCAGGGAAATGAAAATTAACAAGCTACCACTACATCCTTGCCAGAATGACCACCCAGGCAATCCCTAGCTTACAGTGGTTCGACCCAGGAGTTTTTGACTTTACCGCAGTGTGAAAGTGAGATGCATTCAGTAGAAACCATTCTTCACATTCTGAATTTGGACCTTTTCCTGGGCTAGTGATGTGCAGCGTGATCCTGTCTGTGATCCGGAGGCAGACACGGCCGCAGTCCCCAGTCCGCCTCTCCATCAGGAGGGTGAACAATGGACAAACTGACAAGCACACAACCATTCTGTTTTTCACTTTCAGTACAGCGTTCAATCAATGCCATGAGGTAGTCAACATTTCATTATCAAATAGGCTTTGTGTTAGATGAGTTTGCCTGACCGAAGGCTAATAACATAAGTGTTCTGAACACATTTAGGGTAGGCAAGGCTAAGCTTTCATGTCAGTAGGTTAGGTGTATTAAATGTATTTTCAACTTAACGATATTTTCAAGGTATGATGGGTTTATTGGGATGTAAGTCAAGGAAGACCTATAATTTGAAACACTGACAATACCAAATGTTAGGAAGGATTTTGAGCCTATACACTGCTGGTGGAAATGTTGGAAAACCTTTTGGCAAATTTCTCTAACATGAATGTATGTATACTCTTGGATTTAGCAGTTCCACTCTTGGCATACACCAACCTCCTCCACCCCAAAATTTGTACCAAAAGACATGCACAAGAATGTTCATAGCAGAATTATTCATGAGAGCCTCAAACTTTAAACAACCTAAATGTTCATCAAATGGGCAGCAGAAGAGATAAATATATTATGGCATATTTATAGAATGGAATCTTACAGAGCAATGAAAATAAATGAACTCCTATTACACACAAATATATGGAAACATCCAAATATGATGTTAAGTCAAAGTAACATTTTGTGAAATCTCACTGAACTATACACATAGGATCCATGTAGTTTTCCGTATGCATGCAATAATATTACATTCAACGTTTAGAAATCTATTAAATAAAAAATAAACAAACAACCCCCTCCTCCTGCCAAAAAAAACACAAAACAAACAAACAACAAAAAAAAAACAAACCATGGCTCCTCTTCTAACTATATCTTTGAACCCCCAGAAGCAGGGAAGGCAGAGTAGCTGCACAGATGCTTAGGTAAGACTGAGAAGAAGCTGGACAAAAAGAAACATAGCTTGGAAACGCCCACACAATCAAAGACTCTGATGGCTCCAATATACTAAACTTAAAAGGACATCTGGTCTACTGAGTACTGCACAGAAAGAATAGTGTCTGGGGACATGCAGAGGGGTTCATTTCAGAATTACCAGGTCAAGAGAATGAGGTCATGTGGTCAGCAGAACTGTAATGTTATTCTGTTCTAGCAACCGCCCCACATTGGTCTCTTTCTTTCCTGTCACTTGGCAATTAAGTCTCACAGAAGACTGTTCTACTGACAAGAATGGTGGCTTTCCACATCAGGTGGCTTAGACTGAATTCTCCCTAAAGTCGGGACCAGTTGATTGGATATATTTGGGGCTGTCTTGTTTTTTAATATCAGTAGCTGAGAACTGTATTCCTGAGTGCTAGAGCTGTAATCTTCATAAGGTAAAGGGAATTTTGAGCTCCCCAGTCAGAGTAGAAGAATAATTATTCCATCTCCTTCCTTCATATTTGCCTCTTCTAATCCTTGAACTCTTAGGAGGTCTGTAATGAAGAGCTCCTAAATTTAGTCCCTCTAAAGGGTTCCACAGTAGGTAGAACCATTACTGGTGCTGAGAACATTCTTTGGCAGAGGTACAATTGCTCTACTGACAGTGTCCAAGGGAAGCTGACTTTAGTGCCATGTTTTCATAAGCTTTGGTGGTTGAGAAGATGCCAGCAGGATGGCAAGCAGAGGAAGTTTCAGACGGGTCACCTTGAATATAACTTAGCAGAAAAAGCACAGGTTTTGGAAACAGACAGATCTCGGCTCAAACACAATGTCCAATGACCGCTAGAAGCTTGATGGTGCACAAATGACTTAATCTCTCTTAGAGCTCATTTCCTCAGCTCTAAAGTAAATATGGTGGTGTTTCCTTTACAGAGATGGTGTACGTGAGACCCAAGGCAATCTATGTAAAGTTCCAGCACCATGACTGACCTAGACAACAACCAAAACTAATCATCATGGTAGTGATTCTGATGTACTAGGCACTGTTGTACGTGCTCTCTATATGTCACTGGTTGATTGTCACAACAACCTTGTGATATAGGTCCTGTTACTATTGTCAATTTATAAATGAGAAGTTGAAGCCCAGAGAAGTTAAGTAACTTGCCTGAGGTCAGACAACTATGAAATGGCAGAGTAAAGACACTGACCCAGTCTGGCCTCAAGTTTGTGTACTTATGCATAGCACCAAACTGGTTTTTTGCTTCTTCTTCCTCTTCTTCTAAGATTATTTATTTATTTGAGAGAGAGAGAGAGCATGAGAGTGGGGAAGGACAGAGGGAGAGGGAGAACCAATCTCCCCACTGAGCAGGGAGCCCGACATGGGGCTCGATCCCAGGACCCTGAGATCATGACCTGAGCCGAAGGCAGCTGCTTAACCAGCTGAGCCACCCTGGTGCCCCTGGTTTCTTGCTTCTAAAGTAGAAGCAGTAAAGCATAGGCTCCTTGCTTAAAGCAATTCTCCTTTCATGCTCTTTTTCACAAATCTTGATGGCTTATCTACTTTTTACTTTAAGAGAGAAATAAATGAGCTCCCTGTCTTTTTCTCCATTTTGCAACTCCCTCTGGATCTTGTTTTTACCTCTTCAGTGAACAGGACGTCTTGATTGGCCTCTGTAACTTTAGCAAACATGCATTGAACACCTATGGTATGCCAAACACTGTGATAGGTGATAAGGAAATGAGAGCTCAGTCAGCTTCTTCCCCATCTGTCCCTCCTCTCTCTGGGAGTCACACACCACATGGGAGCACTGGGGCATCAAGACTGGAGAACACGCTTTGGACTATCAATGGGCCCTGTCCCTTCAATCACTTTCAGAAAGACTTATGTGACTCCAGAATCAAACCCAACCCTGAGCTGGGCCAAGACACCCTCTCCAGCCCGGATTTGCTTTGCTGGTTTGCTCCCCCAAACAGCGAGTACATTGTTCTAAACTCCCAGACGCATTTGCCAGCAGCGGCTCATGACCTTCCAGAAATTATTTTGCCTTTATATAGCAAGCTTTCATTTTAACTCCCATCCTTTTTATTTTTTTAATCAAAAAATAATTAAAACACCATAGTGAGCTTAGAATTCACTCTGACTGGCAAGAAAGGAAAAAAGAAAAGAAAAAACACACTTTATTGTTTGCCATACCTGGGTGGCAATGTCCTCAAAGGTTTTGCTGAAGTTGGGATTCAAGATCATCTTTCCTCCAGCCCAAACACTTTTTCTTTGTTTTTTGTTTTGTTTTGTTTTGTTTTTGTTTTTAATTTAAATTCAATATAGTTAACATAGGGTGTATTATTAGTTTCAGAGGTAGAATTTAGTGATTCATCAGTTGCATATAACACCCAGCTCTCATTACATCACGTTCCCTCCTTAATGCCAGTCACCCAGTTACTGCAACATCTCACCTCCCTCCCGTCCAGAAACCCTCAGTTTTTTCCCTAGAGTTATGAGTCTCTTATGGTTTGCAGCCCTCTCTGTTTTTATCTTATGTTCATCTATTTTGTTCTTAAACTCCACATATGAGGGAAATCATAAGGTTTTTGTCTTTCTCTGACTGACTTATTTTACTTAGCATAATACCCTCCAGTTCTACCCATGTAAGGGCAAATGGCAAGATTTCATTCTTTGTTATGGCTGAGTAATATTCCGTTGTGTATACTGTTGTGTAAACGTGTATACCGTTGTGTAAACTTCTTCTTTATCCATTCATCTGTTGATGGACATCTGGGCTCTTTCCATAGTTTAGCCATCATGGACACTGCTGCTATAAACACTTCTACTGACTATAGATGTGGCTCCCTTCCTTAGAACTGTGGGTTTAGGGGAAAGGCCAGGCCCGGAAGGACACACCTGGTACAATCTGAATGATTTACTACAAACACAAGGAAAATTTTATTGCTATTCAGAGACCTCCTCTCCCACACTCTACTTCTCTCCTTCCCTTGACAGATCCAAGCAGCAGCCTCCCTAGGAACAGAGCTCTGCATGGGTAGTCATGCCTCAGTGCACCGTTAGGAGGCTCTCAGGCCTTGCCAGCTGAAACCAACTGCAAGAACTGGGGTTTGGAGAGCATTCTTGACACTCCTCTTCCTGTTTCTTGTGCCTTGTGTCCCCCAAGTCCCGTGTACTGGGATGGAATAACCCATCGGACTTCACAGTAATTGCTTGTCAGTTTCCAGGCCAAGCCTGAATCTTCAGCACTTTTCCAAGGTTGGCCCAAGAGCAACAGTGATCACTGCAAGCCCAAACTGCTTAGAGATCTGGAAGGAGTTTCCTGGTAGGCAAGTCAGGCTGAAACCAATGTTGATGCTTCTCCTAAAGGAGGTATGCTTAGAGTTTTCATAAAAGGCAGATGGTCCATCTTGGAGGACCTAGTTTTAGTTCTAATGTGCACCATTTGCTGGTTAGCCTCCTGCTCTGTGGAATGGGAAAAGTTAATTCCAAGACTCTCAGGGCTCTTGGGGAGGACAGAACTGACAGCTCCCAGTAGGGAAGCTGTGGAGTTTCCATACAGCTTTCTTGAGCTACAGGATTGATTCTCTGCTGGACTTCCCAAGTGTCAATGAAGCTACAGTTCTCCTTCCAGGAATTATTAGACTCTGGGGAGACGATAAGAAAGGCACTAAAAGTATTTTTGAAAAGTTTTCCAGAGTTGGTGAATGCCATATAAGGCCTCCATTGGCTTTGATTTTTTGCTGGGCTAGAGGGAGGAGGAAATACGAGGTGGTTGTGTGGTTGGAAGTTTTGGCCAGGGCCCATGTTTCTCTGAATTAAGACTGAGGAAGCGGAATATCCCCCCAGGGCCCTGGTGCTGACTTTGAGTTGAGATCTTCCAGAAGATTCTGTGGAGTAGGAAAACAGTCGCCCTTTATACTAGTGCAACAGGATGACAACCCTTCACTCCAAGTATCTTAATGAGAAAGCCTAGGAAGGCTGAACTTTGAAAGGATGAGAAACCATCTGAGCTGAAGGGAAGCTGTGTTGTTGATCTGGAGTCTCAGAGCAAACATCGCCTCTGGTGCCTTACCTTGTATCTTCAGTTAGGTTCCCCAGAAGCAGACCCAGAGGGATTCATTCAAGGAATGTTCCCAGGAAAAACCACCAGGTGGTTTGAGAAATGGCCAAGGAAGGGGAAGGATGTCAGGTAAAGTGCAACATCATCTAAAGCCTCCTCGGCTTTTCCCCAAAAGGGAAGTGGTGAGGGGTGACTGACACTCTTTCCAGAGCATTCCTGTGCCCCTCGCTGTGGTCCTGATCAGAGACCAGGGCAGCTGGAGTATTAATGCCCCCCTCCCATCTGTCAGACACTGGTTAAGGGCTGACATCCCTGGAAAGATGCAAGTTCTTCTGCTCATTGCTTCTTCTATAAGCAGGCAAAGTAGTTTAGGACCCTGAGGGAAGCCTTCCAACAAAGACATAGGTGCTGCTAGGCACACCTGAAGGAGGCATGCATGGAAATGAGCAAAAGATCCCAAGGAGTATGGGCAGAGTGCCGACTGCATTGCTGTCTCTTGCCTGGACTTGAGAGCCCTTGGCCGGCAGGTCATCCCTTGAGGTCAAAGGTATCAAGAGCAGATAGTTATCCGTGCAGAAGCAGTCCGTGGTGGTACAGGTACAGAAGGATCTGGATGGTCACTATTGATGGGAGTGCCCCAGATGCTGTCACTGATCCCAGAGCTGTTGCTCTTCCATGGTCCTCTTCCATGTCCGCATCCGAAAAGAGGGCGTAAACCGGGTACTGCAGAATCAGCACATCTTCCAAAACCTTGGCCGTCCCTCAGTCTGGAGTTCCCACCACCGTGCAGGAACCATCTGGATTGTCAGCCTGCTTCCATGACCCAAAGGAGTGACTAGAGCTCCCAGTCATTATAACCCAGCATAGCACCAGGGACGGAACACAGAAGACACAGCTCTTATCCTGCAGAAGCAAGAAAAAGAGTTTCTTGAAGTTGGACGCTCAGTGGTTGGCCTTTTGAGTGGCCTCCTGCCAGCCTAGAGGGGAATGGAGAAATAAGATGGGAAGCCTGGTCTGGGACCAGTTTCCCCTCTTCGTGCAGAACTGGGGAAAAAATGTGAGGCAACAGTCCAGAAGCAGAGCACCCAACGCCTGGAATTGTGCAGATGTGAATCCTTCTGGTTATGCCAGGCCACTGTGGAGCCTCTCCATCCTTGTCAAGCCTCTTCCTCAGACTAAAAATAATCACCCATATATAAACAAACGTAAATATATTTTTAACATGCCTCAGAAAACCCACCTTCCTGTTGGGCTTCAGGGCTCTCTCTGCGAGTCAACCGGCAGATCCCAGGGTGACTGCAACCCGCGGTGGAACTTTCCACCATGGGCGGGCCACTGTGACCTCAGGTGACATCTGATCGTGGGTGCCAGAGAGACTTTGTGCTGAGAGATTAGAATCTCTAACTGCTTTGTGGTTTCGGGAGGCAAGAGAGGCCAGAGCTGAGGAGAGGGGTGAAAGCCCTCACCATTTGAGGGTCAGTCGTGTGGTTTCCTGAGGAAAGTTCCAGCAGCCAGGGCACAATACCGTTGCAACGTTAGCTAGCGGAAACCACGGAAGCCCATCACTCTGCCAGGCAGCTAGCTGAGGGATGGAGATGGTGTCTCCACACCCCTACCCCTGGCCCCTTGTGGGCAGGCAGAGATGGGGAAGAAACTGACCAACTGACAGCATCCTGAGAGAACTTGGCCTGATGAAAATGTATTTTCTCTTAAAGGCATATACACAGCAGATGGCCGCTGAGTACTAGCATAATGTCTAATCAGTGAATGCTGGGTGTTCCTGGCGAGGGGTCTTTCTAACTCACTCATCAGACGTCTCTTACCTCTCCTTGGAACTTGTCATCATTCCATGAAAGGAAGAGATTGAGGCCAATAAAGACTTGCATCAGGAGGACACAGTGTGCTTTTCAAAGAGGGGTCCACACCCCCGGGGAGGCAAGGAGAGGAAAGATCAGGAAAAAGTGCAGGATAAAGAAACAGAGACTGAGGGCAGGAAGACGTGTGCCCGAAGTCTTGTGGCACAGAGCCAGTCAAGTGGCAGAGGCATTTTGCCGGACACCAAAGTTAAGAGGGCTTCACACCCCGGCACTGCTTTGGCGATGACCTAATGCTTCCTATTCATCTGAAGAAATGGTGGACGCTCACTCCAACCAAATAAACAAGAAGCTCTGCTCCAGCAGCCGGAGCTCGGAGGAGCCCCAGACTCCAAGTTCATTCACAGCCTCCTGTCTCTACCTTTAGAAGCATTCGGGAGGTTCCTTCCCTCCAGCCCCGGACAGGGTCATTTCTCTGCCCGTGGGTAAAAGAGGAATTGCTCTCACCATGCCAACATCACCCTCTCTCCAAAGGAGAGAGCAGAGACAGGGCGACACCAGACATGCCCAAAGATGGAGTTTGCAGCCATGAGGTCATGTTGGTTCCCCATCTAGGACTGAAACCAGAGGGCGCTTGGCAGCGGCCCTGAGGGAACAGTGTGTCAGATTTGAGATCTTATGTTTGGCCTGGATGTTTTCCAACTTTAAACTCAAATGAAAACTTTAGAAATGGTGTATTATCCAAGCGTGAGTGCATGTGTGTATGGTGGGGGGAGGGGTATAAGGAGGAGAGGAGGGGGCTTCTGTCACGGGGGAGGGGGTTACCATACAGCTAAGCAACAACGCCTGAACTACAGCAGACCCTATGGTCCCCGCAAAGAGGCGGGGTCCT
This sequence comes from Mustela lutreola, assembly GCF_030435805.1. Taxonomy (NCBI): domain Eukaryota; kingdom Metazoa; phylum Chordata; class Mammalia; order Carnivora; family Mustelidae; genus Mustela; species Mustela lutreola. The sequence continues at coordinate 145,925,132 of NC_081295.1, read as the reverse complement.
TACCACCCAAATTCTCTGATTCTGTGCTTCCATCGCCCAGCAGTCCAGCAGTATGACGGGAACACCTGGGCTCCATCCTTGGCTTACCCACCGTCCTTAAATCTCCACCTCTTAGACCCCCGGCTTCTCCAGGTGAAAATCAGAGGCATGAAGCAGAGAGGAGGCATCTCTCCACCCAAGAGTGTGATACTCGTGGGGCCAACGGCGCATGTGATTTCTGAGTATCCGTCACCCATGCTTCCAAGACAGATTTGAAAAATGGGAAATGTCGAGAGGCTCAGGGTCTCTCGTTTCTGTCCTTTGCAAAGGACTTTTCCTGTCTTAGGCAACTGTCTCTGCGGTGAGCTGAGCGTGCATGTGTGTGTGTGTGTGTGTGTGTATGAAAGCATATGTTTGCAAAACAGATGAAACATTTGCGTATAATAGCATTTTCACAGCAGTTAGTGTAAACAGGGAGAAACTTATCTTCTGCGAGTGGTTTAGGAGTCGCTTTCCGCGGGTGTCTGCGAAATGGCAGATCGTGCAATTTTTCGAGAAAAAAAAAGTTTGTAGGGAAAAAAAACCCTACAGACAATAATATTTTGACCTTGAGGGGAACAAATAGGCTGGCTTGTTTATAGAAAATGAAGTCCTCTCCAAAGTTTACATTTGGAAGAAAACTTGGTTGCTTGTTCATAAATTGAGAACAGAATTGTTGATGGCTGGGGTTAATGTTCTTTTACGAAAGTGAAAAAATTGTATGTAATTAGATTAAGAGGAGATTTCAGAAGAAAGGGTGAGGATTTGAGCACTCATGGAATCAATACAGGCACATTTTGATTTTATTAGCCAGCTCTTAGAGCAGTCTTGGGCATTTTATGAGTGACGCGCGGCGTTGGGATGTTGCCATTGAAAGTCATTTGTGTCCGCTGTCTGGACTAATTGAGCGACAATAATAAAACGCTGTTTTTAGATAAACAATGGGTGGCGGAGTTCCATCGGTCCCTGCAGGGAGCGTGTTTATGCCTTTCAAAGAGCGAATGGCTGAGCTCATATACCACAGTCATCTCACAGAGGCAAGTCAAGTCATTTAAATCAACTAAATGGAACAGAGTTTTGAAATGGAAATCAGTAATCCCAGTTTGGAGCTGCCTCATTGTCCATGGGAAGCTAGAGGCACAGATTGCCTTCTACTTCCCTCTCCAGCCTCATTCAAAGGAAGGGGGTCCCTGAGCAACGTCGATCACAAGTTAGCAATACAAGGAAATGAAATATCACGTGTCCTATATTTCAGGTGGTGTGTGGGTGCCGAACGGGCTGACATGAAGATACCATCATAAACCCCAACTGCCCACTTCGGCTCCCTCTCTCTTGTGCAGAAACAAGATGGGCCCCAGACAGACGGACACCCGGGAGGCTCCAAGGAGGATTTAAATGGGTGACTTGCGGCTCCCTGCAGCCAATAGGAATGCGTTTCTCTTTGGGAGCGTAATCTCTCACTTACCTCCTCTCTCCTCCTCACAATGTGCTCCTTCCTTCTCCTTCAATGCCCTTTAGAAGAAAAAAAATGTCTAGAGGCAAACAGCTACTTTGCATCGAGATTAAGATCTCTGGTTACAGACTGAGAACAGAAAGACATCTGCAGGCTAGTCTCCTTCAAGTCCTTTATCTTAACCTTGGCTCCTACACCCACCAGGCTCTCGGAGCCGCCAAGGGGTGGCTGGGGTGTCTCAGCACCTCCCTCGTCTCAGCTGTCTGCCTCCCCCGAGCTGAGTCAAGCAACCACAGTCTAGGTAAGAGTGGCAGACACAGCTTCGAGAGGGGTTCACTGTACCCCGAGAACTAAGTTGCTCGCTCGCCCCCCCCACCTGTGAAATTTTGTTGTCACCGCTGAGACTGAGGAAACTGGGTGCTGTCCTTTGACATTTTCAGTCAACAGCTCTTGTTGGAGCACCTGCTGGGGTCCAGGTCTTGGCTGGTCATGGCAGAGGAGGGGACCTCTCGGCAGAAGACCAGCCTGTGGAACTGGAAGCCTTATGGGGACTCAGAGAGGCAGGCAAATGCGGTATAACAGAATCTGGGTCTGGTGAGACCCGTTCAGGAGGCTGTGAGTAGCTTCCTCTGTGTCATGGTCCGCTCGCGCTGCTGTAACCCAATCCCAGAGGCTGGGGGCTTCAACAATGGGTATTTAGGACTCACGGTCTGGAGGCTGGAAGTTCAAGATGAAGGGGCTGGCAGATTCGTGTCTCGGTGAGATTCAGTTCCAGGCTGCCTTCTCGTGCACGTCGGCGAGAGAGGAAGATGTGGGGTGTCTTCCTCTTCCGACAGAGGCACTCCTCCCATCCTGCGGGATCCAGCCTCACCACCTCATCTAAACCTAGTTACCTCCCAAACATCCCACCATCACAGTGGAGGGGAGGGCCCCGCATAGGAATCTGGGGGGCTGCCAGTGTACCCAGCCCCTTCGCCAGTTCTCCTGAGTACCCCCACTTTATACCGTCCTACCCTGACTTTCTAGTCACCCTATTTCCCACCCTTTATGCCAGGGCAAATTCCCTCGCTTCATGATGGCTGAAAACACAATGTTCCTTCTGTCCATTCCCCTGGTCCAAACCACTGTGACAGATTAAAACTACTCTTTACACAATCTCTAACGGACGAGCCCTCGGAGTCCTGCCCCACTGGTACATTGCCCAGGACAAACAGCCAAGAGAATTTCTCCACTTTCTCTCTTTATTACTATTTCCTGGCTTTCTCTATCTTGGACGCCTTAGAGTATTCACTCAGGAATGATCTGCAATGGCTTGTTTTGTGTGTCAGCTTGGTTGGGCTATGGTGCCCTGGGTTTTAGGCAAATACCAGTCCAGACATTGCTGTGAAGGTATTTTTTAGACACGATTACCATTAAATCAGTAGACTTAAAGTGAAGATTATCTTCCATCGTGAGGACAAGCTCTGGGGACAGAGCATGGAGCCCAAATGGATTATCCTCAACCTTTAAAATCTAATGGAACCTATTTTGGGGATCCATAACACCTTTTTTCTTTCCTTCTACTTTTTCCCTTTTGGAATGGGAATGTCTAGCCTAGGCCTGCCCCACCTTTGTATTTTGGAACCAGACAACTTGTCTGCTTTTACAGGTTCACATACGGAAAAGAATTTTACCCCAGGGTGAATCACACTCTGAGTCTCACCCTTACCTTATTTAGATGAGTTCTAGGCCTTAGGGTTGCTGCTGGAATAGCTCAAGACTTTGCAGGCTGCTGGGATGGGGTGAATGTATTTTGCATGTGAGAAAGACATTAATGTGGGGGCAGGGGAGCAGCAGTGGACTAGTGGACTGTCACGGATTGAGATGTGTCCCCTCCGCCAAATTTCTGTATGGAAGCCCCAGCCTCAGAATGTGACTTATTTGGAAATAGGGTCTTTGCCGACGTAATGAGTTAAGATGAATTTATACTAGAGTAAAGTGGCCCCCTATTCTGATATGACTTACGTTCTGATAAAAAGGGGTCCTTTGGACAGACACACACAGAGAGGAGCACCATGCGAAGATTGGGGCGTGCAGCCACAAGCCAAGGAACTACAAGAAGCTGGGAGACGGGCATGAAACGGATTCTTTTCTTGAGCCGTCAGAGGAAGCGTGGCCCTGCCCACATGTTGATTTCAGACTACCAACTTCCAGAACAGGGAGACAAGACATTTCTGTTAAGTCACCCATTTGTAGCACTCAGCTACAGCAGTCCTGGCAAACCAAGAGTGCCACCCCTTGTCAAGTCTGCTCTGATCTCCCCGCGGGACCATCGTCTGGAAGCCCACCTTGCTAGACGCTCCTATGTCATGTAGGGGTGGTGAGGGGGTCCTGCCTGTCCCCCATGAGGTTGGCTCCCCTGGCTTGCCTGCCCTGTCACTGTAACATGAGATCAACATGGACAGGAGGCCGCCATACTGTGATGGATTGTTCTGGTTTCGAGTACAGCAGCACTTGGAAAAAGTCGGTTGAACACCAGTTTAACCAAAAATGAAGCCCCAAATTATTAAGTGGCTTAAGCGTATTAGTATCCTCCATACAGAGATCACATTCCTACTGAAACATGCATTAGTTTAAAAAAAAAAAAAGTAGGGCGTCTGGGTGGCTCGGTGGGTCAGCTCAGATCATGATCTCAGGGTCCTGGGATCGAGCCCCACATCGGGCTCTCTGCTCAGCAGGGAGCCTGCTTCCTCCTCTCTCTCTCTCTGCCTGCCTCTCTGCCTACTTGTGATCTCTGTCTGTCAAATAAATAAATAAAATATTTTTTAAAAAAAAGTAAAGGAGGAAAAAAATAACACCTCAAAAGTGATCTTGGTCTTTGTTGAAAATGCGGGCCATACGAGATCCATGTCCCTCAGCAAGACCCAGGTACTTCTTACATGACGTAGCTCTGAAAAGTAAAACCCAGGGCGTGCCTGTCTGGCTCAGTCAGTAGAACTTGCAACTCTTTATTTCCAGGTTGTAAGTTCAAGCCCCACATTGGGTGTGAAGATCGCTTACAAAAAAAAAAAAAAAAAGAAAAAGAAAAGTAAAACCCAATTTACTTCTTCCAGTGAAAGCCTCTAATGAATTAGGAGTACAGAATCGTGTAAGAGGCACCAGTTTGGGAGTTTAGGACCTAGGTTCGAATTCTGACTGGGTCTCTGACCAGCCACATGATCTGAGGTAAATGCCTCACCAAGCCTTTTGAGCATCATCTTTCTCTTCTGTAAACGATAGCAAAAGAAGCCCACCTCAGCCATGTACAGACTTGCCCTTTGACTCCTTTATTTTCTCAAGCCTCTGAGTCCTGGAAGGGAGGGTGTATGTTAGCATGAACTACTCGAGTTCTGTGGTAAGAAACCATCATGATTCCCATGAGGAAAGTTTCCTGTGTAGACGCTCTCCACCACGAAGAATGGGAAGCACAAGAGTACAGCCCAGTCGGGGGCGGGGAATGGCCGTCAGCTTCCAGAAGAGCACCCATGTGTTGTGGGGCCCTGAGTTCATCAATTTGGGAGCCTTTTTGAAGGTGAAGAAATCCTAGATACAAGTACAGAGTAGGTTGGGAGATTGAAAAAGCCTTGATGAATCCCACCAAGCCCGCTTGGGTTACCAGAAGACTAGAACGGCCATCAATGTCCACATTCAGGAGTTTGTGACCACTAGCAAGATTAAATGCCCGGGGAGTTTTTGCTTTTGTTTTTTTCCTTGCCAACTGGCCAGACCTAAGTATCTGCTCACATCTGAAAATATGGTGTCTCCCTGTCTATTCCTTTCTTAATGTGACACTAAGGATCGTTGTTTTCTCATGAAACCGCCACGTGCGCTCAGGGCCCAGCTTTGCCCACTGGTCATACTGAACTGGTGAAACCTGTGTGCGCGAGTCTGGGGGCAGACCCTACGGCAGAGGAAGGAGCCGGGGGGCCAGGGGGAGCGCTGAGCACTGAACCCAGGTGAGAAGCCTAAGTCCGGGTGTGAGAGGAAGAAGCCCTCAGACGTGGCTTCAGCACTTACTCACGGAGACCTGCATAAGCCCCACGCACTGATCCAAAGCCCCTGGGGTCAGATGGGTTTCAGAATTCAGTGCTGCAGGGTTTGAAATAAAATGGGGCGCCTACGCCAAATATTATGTAACACCCCAAGAGGTCTGAAGTGCCACCATGTGAATCAAATACGTTAATATTTCCGTAGTCCTAGATTGGCGAACTATATGAATATTCACACTAAGTGGGCTAAATGACGCTTTATATCACTTCCCTTCCCATTTGGCCACCAAAGCGGTTATAAAAATCTGTTTTCAAAGCCTTTTGGAGTTTAGAATTATGGATCCGAGACTAGGGAGCTGGGCCAGGTGCCAGGCAGGGTCTAAGTGCTGGGGAGACAGTGCCGAGGACCGAGGACCAGGTCCCTCCGCTAGAGCTCATGGGTCCTCACCAGGCCACATCGGACACAGGTATAAGCCCAGGGGGAGAAGGCAGGCTTTAAAGAGAAGACTCCACCATGTTCCATGGAAAAAGCCTTACAAAATAGTAAAGGTTAAGCCTGAATATTTTTTTTAAATCTCCAACCGAAAATCACACCGGGAAGAGAGAGAAGACACCTTACTTTCCCTCTCCCCCACTCCCCCGCTTCTTCCTGGGCACCATAGAAGACTCAGAGACTCTGGTGTCCTGAGGGCCAAGGACCTCAGCTGTGGGTGGACCCCAAGTGAATGGCTGAGCAGACAGGCCACAGCTGATGCCTGTCCCCTAGAAGCAGACCCCATGAGAGGGCACCGACTTCACATGGCGGGTGTGCCCCTGTGTGTGTCGGCCGGGGTGACAAAGGACATTGTGCGATCGGTAGCCAGCAGAGTTTTCAGACGTCAGTACCATCAGAGGGCCTCCGGGTTCTGTCGGTTATCAAAATATCTAGCTCTGTGTGTGTGTGTGTGTGTACATGTAAGCATACACATATAAAGGTGTATAAACACACGTATATAAGCTGTTTATATATATAAATCTGTGTGTATCTATGTGTGTGTGTGCAGATGTACATATATATTTGTATATATAAACGGTTGGGAGAAAACAATTCCTCTACCCATTGGGTTTAAATGGTCAGGCCCTGCAAATGAGCTGGCCACAGACAGAAGAATGGGAAAAAAGACAGAGTTTATTTACCTGTGCATGTGGGAGTTTACAGTAATGAGTAACTCCCCAAATATTTAGAGGTAAATGTTTATAGACCCATACCAGTTTAATAAAAAAGTGTGTGTGTGTGTGTGTGTTGTGGAGGTCTTAGGGCTTCAGTAGGAAGGTATGGAAGGTTATGTAGGATTTTTCCTGATGCTAATGGGAATGGGCCATCTGTCTTCCTGGAACTCACAGGAAACCCCCTCGGTGGGGGGTAGCAAGAGGGTGGCAGCTGTATTTTGTATTTTCAGAAGGTTCTGGTTTAGTCACACAAGGGAAGTTAGATAAGATTTCAAATATTTTCATTTTAAAATAATCTTTATGCCCAAACCACGATGGCTTTAATATATACACACATGTAGACATCCATATATATCAAATGTATAATATATAAATTACATTTATGTATATACATGTGTATATACCTACCTAGACAGAGAGATAGGAAGAAAGGTTTCTAGTAATCAGTCATGACCATGTCATACTGGGGGAGGGTTATGGCCTTTTGGCAGCGCACAGAGTTAGCCTTAGATGGGGGCCTATATCACTACTTTTAAAATCTCCCTGTGGGCTTTCTCTTCTTCTCTGCCTCCTCCAAGGACCCTGGCTTGATCCCTGGGGGTCCTGCAGGATCAGGACTCAGAGGACAGCCAAGGAGGTGGGAAAGCAGCATCAGGGGTCCGGTGAGGTTTTGGGGGGGGATTGCGGAGAGCCTGGCTGGCTGAGCACCTTCCAATGATGCCGGGGCAGCACTGGGCTCTCAGGTCCACCGTGGATTTTAGAGGAAGCCAGCTATGTGAGGCTCAAGATCATTACCCTCCAAGAAGACTTCCCAGGGAATCTCAGAAACACCAGCACGGAAAGGAAGGTTTTGGGGAGTTCACTTGCTCCAGCATCAGCAGGTGTGAAGGAGACTGGAGGACACTGGGCTGGACATTTGCTGGCATCCCTCAGGGCGCAGACACCCTGGGGAAGACCTCCCACAGAATCTCAAGAACTTTCTGCCTCTTTCTGCTCTGTACCGTTCCTGGTGACTCCTCTACGGGGCTCCCAGTGGTCATTCTGAATTTTTCCAGGAAACAGCTTCGGGACATTTCTCTCTCCTTTCTCTCTTCCCCTGGGGACAGCCTGTGCGGACCACCCCCGGTGCTCCGCACCTCCTCCCAGTCCTCATCTTACTCCCACCTGCACCACCCACAGGGACCTGCCCCACCCGTTCGGGGCTCCCCATGCTTAGCAGGGGTCTCACCCGCCAAGAGGAAGCCTCTGCCTGGAGGCTGATGTGTTGCTGAAGAAAGGTGAAGAAATTTCTGCAGCACAGCTCCATGCAGGACGGAAAAAGCAGCTCTGGTCAAACTTGTGGCCAAGTCTCTCGTGAGTGTTTTGGTTGTCTTGGTAGGCTGCTTCCGCTACTGTTTATCCAGCACGGGGGAAGTGCTTTGAATAGATGTCTTGGCTGACACGGGTCCCTTCGCTCTGTGAATAGGGCGATTACCAAACAATGAAGCTATTACATAAGGAGCCGGGAGCTGGCTGGAGCCAACAAATCTTGTACTCTAGCTTTACAGAGCTATAATTATCCAAAGTTTTAAAACACAATGGTATCTGCTGAAAGGGAACATCTGGGAGCCAACCAAGCCATCCCAATTAAATGAATGCTACACATCCGCCGATCGCATGACTCCATGTTAACCGGGTGCCGATTTTTTCTCAATGTCACTCAAGTTAACAAATGTGCTGAAAGGTTGAAGCCTGGCGAATGCACAGGGAGGGGATGGGGGTGACCACATCAGATCAAGAAAAGAGACCCATTTTAGAAGATCAGCTGCAAATCGGCTGGAGAAAGCATTCCAGGCTGATGTCGTGAACACCCGTCAAGACACAGAAAATGCTTTATGAGGTTCAAGCTTTTCCCGGTTGCCTTTTCACTTCAAAATAGACTCTTTCAACCTCCAGGAGACCCCGCGTGGAAGGAGGGGGTGGGTGAGGTGGGGTGCGCTGGTGGGAAGGCACCGGGGCACCCTGCAAAGGTGAGGGGAAATCAGTTGTTACGAGAGATTGGAGCAGATTTATCTAGAAAACACATTTGGCCCAGATGGTAGGCTTGGACTCTGCTCGGAGCGTGAAGGTCGCCGTGTGTTGTCTTCCATAATGATCTGTCCCCAAACTAAGGACGGTCCACATGCTTAGAGTCCCTGGAGCACTTTTTCAAGATCTACAACCTAAGTGACTGTCTCTCTACCACCTGTTCCTTATGTTGGGGGCAGTTCTTTCAGGTAAAAAACTCAAAAAGAACAATAAAAACGGACAAAAGGAAGATCTCACTTATCACCTTATACTGAAAATGATGTCATGATGTTGTTTTGATGGAGCTAGAGTTTCTGCAGAAGGGAGGGTGGGGTTGTGGTTGAGGATTATTCTTTCTTGTCTTTCTTTCTTTTTTTTTTTTTTAAGATTCTATTTATTTATTTGTTTTAAAGAGACAGAGCAGGGGTGGGCGGGGGAGAATCCCAAGCAGACACCCCACCAACCGCGGAGCCTGATGCAGGGCTCCATCTCACGGCCCTGACGTCACAACCTGAGCAGAAACAAAGAGTCAGATGCTTAGCCGAATGAGCCACCCAGGTGCCCCTAGACATTATTCTTTCAATCCTTCTTCCTTGCCATCTGCTCAGGGTGGGGGTTGGCAGCAGGGATGGGGGGGTGGGGGAGCTTGGCTCAGTTCTGAAGGCAGAGCCTGAAAGTGATTTGGGTAATTATGGGCTGATGGTGCAGCCAGACGGATGATAAGCAAATCAGGAAGGTGGTGGATTTTCCAGGTTTTCTCTGGCTGCCCTTCCTGATCTTATGCTAAGCAACCGGCTCCAGGGGCTCCCTCCCACCTCACTGTTTTGCCTCTCCTTCTGATCATCTCACCCACAGGCACAGCAAAGCACACGGGCGAGCACCTGCTAGCTTTCACTTACTCCGAGGAGTGAAAAAGTTTAAATCTATTTATCAACTTTCCCATAGGTATTTGTATCTTAATTGCCACAACAGCAATATTATAGAAGCATGAAAAAATTAATAATTAAAAACAGTAACCAATTAGCCCACCACCCTAGTGCCATCTGAGCCATTTCTGGGCTCTTTTGTCGTCTGAGACATCACGTGCCTTTTTTACCCTGCTTTGTTAGATACTTGCTGTTTCTAAATTCTGCTGAAAAGGGTAGTACCACCATCAACATGTCCATCTCTTTTACCTTCTGTGAAAGATCTCTCTAGAAATCCTGAACCCTGATGCACGGTGCCTGGAACCAAATTATGTCACCCCCCAAATTTTTATGTTAAAGCTCTAACCCCAACTGTGTCTGTATTTGGAGTTAGGGCCTTTATGGAGGTGGTCAGTAAAACCATAAGGTGAAGCCAATTCTGCTAAGACCGGTGTCCTTAAAGGGGAAGTGATACCAGAGGTCTCTCCTCTCTCTTTCCATGCATAGAAGAAAGGCCATGTAAGGACACAGCAAGAAGGTAGCTATCTGCAGACGAAGGAAAGAAGTCTCACCAGAAACCAATCCTGCTGGGACCTTCATCCTGAACTCCCAGCCTCTAGAATGCTGAGAAGTCCATGCCTGTGGTTTAAGCCCTCCAGACTGTGGTACTTGGTCCTGGCAGCACAAGCTGATGGATACACACTGTGTTTGGGTTGAAAGCAAAGAAAAAGCAAAAGCAGCTGTTGACATCCTGGAGCTGGACCACATTTACAGCTCTCCATTGAACAGAAACAATCTCACAGAAAACATTACACCAGGCCACCGCGACGCCAGGATGGATCAGAGCAGAAACAAGACCACTCCCTAACCAGGTCCTTACTCAGATACAACATGAACATGGTCCACCCAGAAAAATAACCAAACATCTTTCTCTCCTGGTTAATTTGAGTGAAATACTGCTTCTTCTTTACCAATTTGAGCTTTAGCCTCACCCTACTCCTTCTTCCTTATAGATAAGATTCATTCTTGAATTACCTCCATTTCCTGGCAACATCTGATCCAGAGCAAGGTTCCACTTTTTAAAAATCTCTCCCAAAACACTGAACACAAGCCCCAACCCTATCATAGATCCTGTCTAAGACTTCCTGAGTTTTCCTATGTTTCCCCACGGGCATTAAACACAGCTTGGTCAACTTTAGGTGTATTTTGTGTCTGGTGGTCACTGGCTAAAGGATATTGATACAGGTATGTGTGTTTGTATGGTTTTCAATAAAAACATTTAACATTGCATATCATTATGAACTGAAGGTCTGTGTACCACCTCCATTCCTACACCCAACCCTTAATCCCCAGTGTGATGATATTTAGAAGTGGAGAATTTAAGAAGTACTTAGGGTTAGATGGGGTCATGAGGGAATTCCTTATGATGGATTTCATGCTTTTGTAAGAATTGGAAGACAGAGAACTCTCACTCCGTTCATGTGCGTGACCCAGGAAAGGTCAGATGAGGACACAGCAAGCCAGTGGCTGTCTATAAGCCAGGAAGAGAGTTTTCACCAGGAAACAAATCTGTCAGCACTTTGATCTTAGAATTCCATCCTCCAGAACTGTGAGAAATAAATGCCCATTGCTTAAGTCAGTCTAATGGTATTTTTTACAGCGACCCGAGCAAACTAAAATACTTATCAAAGAAGCTGACTCATTTTTCTTGTTTCAAAAATTTTAGCACAACCTGTCCAGTCATTTGAATGTTAGGATCTGTTAAAATTAATTTAGTAATGTGAAATGTATCTTGTTGAAATCTGTATGCTTTATTAGTTTTTGGACTGATCATTTCCTGGATTTTTTTTTTTATTCCTACTTTTCCCTTGTCTATCAGCAGGTTGATATTCAATCATGGAAAAATAATTTTTGTCTCCTAGAAAAGCATTTGCAAAAGTCTGGAAGGTAAGAGAAGTATTTGGGGGATTGTTTTACTTCTACTTCTGGAATCAGTTCATGGCCTGGTATTTGGGGCTCCTCATTATAGCAAGTGTATCGCATACTCCCACACACTCTATGGGTTGGGATGTTTGGGCTAAAAGTATAATAAAATCTCAACTGAAGCTATTAGGTTATTTCTTTCACTTAGTAAGAAGTCCAGAGGTGGGGCACACCTCAAAGCCAGTTGAGTCTCCCATTCAAAAATGTCATTAAGGATCTGGGTTTCTGTCTTCTGAGTCTGTTACCCTTGGTTTATGTAACTGATCATGTGGTCATGCTTGGCATTTATAACTACCTTCTTCCCCTCCCACTCTGTTTTTCCTTGGTCTTTAACAAGTACCTCCAGATGGTTGTGGTCCTTTACCTGGTAGAGCAAAACCATCATTCACAAATATGGATCATTAGTAGTCCTGCTTGGATTGAGTCATTGTAGATTTTCATTGACTTTAATCATAGGGCATGGTAATTTTAAGAGACTCCATAAGGGACCTCATGTATTCCAGATATATTTTTCTTTATCTCCATCACAGAATAGTCGTCCAATTTCCCATTGGTACTCAAGATCAATCAATGTAGCCAGGACAGTAATTTCCTTCTTTGTCTTTTGATTCGGAGGCATGAAGTGTCTAGATGGGCCAAGCAGTACACTTAACATCTAGTTTAGTAGCATCCTTCTTCTGGTGGAAGCAATCCTCCCTTTGGAACTAGGATCTTTAGGTCAACAGAGCATAAGGCTGAGAGAATAGGAAACAAACATTTTGGTAGCTAGTCACGAGGGGTAATAGTGAGTAGTGCCACTTCCAATTCCACTCTTTGATTCCATGAATCCTGGCTTTGGGAGACACCCAGCATCATACATTAGACACTGATTCAGAGCACACACAGCCTTCTGGAGAACTTGGCCCCACGCCTGCAAGGTATTACCATCTACATGGTGCTGTAATGAGTCTTCAAAAAGCCATTACACCACAGTCTCAAACCAATTGCTTCAGAATGGTGGAGGACATAGTAAGACTAATGAATTACATGAGCCTGAGCCCATTGTCATGCTTCTTTTGCTGCAAAGTGATTTCCTTAATCAGAAACAATGCTATGTAGAATATCATGACAGCGGATAAGTCATTCTGTATGTCCATGGATGGTAGTTTGGCACTGCCTGGAGGGAAGGCAAATCTGTACCTGAGTGTCTCTTCTAGTAAGAACAAAATGCTGCCCTTTCTATCATAGAAGTGGCCCAGTGCAATCAACCTGCCCCCAGGTAGTTGGCTGATCACCGCAGGTATTTGTGTCATTTTGGGGACCCCATGTTGGTCTCTCCTATTTACAGATTGGGCACTCGGCAGTGATTTTAGCCAGGTAAGCCTTAGTGAGTGAAAGTCCACATCATTGAGCCCAGGGAGAACCTCCATCCTTGCATCATGACTACTTTCTTCATGAGCCCATCATGATGATGACAGTGGTCACTGGAGATAGAGGCCAGCTGTTGTCCAAAGAATGGACACTGTTGACTTGACTGTTAAAATCCTCCTCTGCTGTGGTCACCCTTAGGTAAGCATTTATGCAGGATACAAACATCTTCATTTTTCTTGCCCATTCAGAGGAGTCTATCCACATAGCTCTTCTCCAAGCTTTCTTACCAGCAATTTTCTATCATGTTCCTTCCAAGTCCCTGACCATCCAAAGTATTGGCCACAGTCCATGGATTGGTATATAATCATAGAATTGCACATTTGGTCATTTCTCTTCCATGCAAGTGAATAGCCAGGTGCACTGTTCAAAATTCTGCCCGCTGGGAGGATTTTTCTTTACCATTGCCCTTCAGTGATGTCCCAGCCAAGGTCTATAGCACTTCAGCTATCCACTTTCTGGTGATGCCTGCATATTGTGAAGAACCATCTATAAGCAAGACTCAAGTTTCTCGTCTGCTAGGAGCTAAAAGGCAGTGTAGCAGGAATGGGACTATAGGCATTTTTGGCCAGTTCTTCATGAAAATTCCTTGTGCCTTAAGGACCTGCTCGGGCCTAATCACATATCCATTTGATGACAGAGTGTTTCTATGCACATCCAAGTTTATGGTTTAGTGGGTCAGATAACACCTGGTTCATGATGGGCAACTCAGGTAGCATGGTAACTTGTTCCCTCTCCACTAAGGCCCCGAAGAGGCTTAGAGCTGTTTCTCAAAAGGAGAGTAGTTATCTGCAGAGGATGGCAGGGCTTTGCTCTAAAATCCTCATAGTCTGCACTGTGATTCATGTATAGGAGCCTGCCAAAAGCTCCCAACAGCATTTTTATCTGCCACTGACACTTCAAGCATCATTGAATTCATTGGATCATATGGCCCAAGTGGCAGAGCAGCTTGCACAGTGATCTAGACGTGCTGCAGAGCCTTCTCCTGGGCTGCACACCACTCAAAGCTAGTGGCTTTTTTGGGTCTTTGTAAATAGGTCAGAGTAACACACCCAAATGAAAAATACATTGCTTCTAAAATCCAAGGAAGACCAAGGCACTGTACCTCTTTCTTGGTTGTAGGAGATGCCAGATGCAACAACTTAATCTTCACCTTGGAAGTGATGGTGCAACACACCCCATATTACTGAACCCTTAGAAATGTCACTGAGGTAGAAACTTACGGGATCATTTCTCACTCCTCACCCATAAATGGCTGACCAATACGTCTAGAGTAGTTGCTTCTTCTTGCTCACTAGGTTTGGTCAGCGTAATGCCATCAGTGTAATGAACCAAGGTGATATCTCATGGAAGAGGAAGGCAATCAAGGTCCCTGCAAAATTAGTTATGATATAGAGTCAGGGAGTTGATACAAAACTGAGGGAATGCAGTAGAGGTGTATGGCTGGCCTTGTCAGTTGAAACCAACCAGCTTCTAGTAGTCCTTATTGACAGGTATGGATAAAAATTCCATTTGCCAGACCGATAGCTGTGTGCCAGGTACCAGACATGGTCTTAATTTGTTCAAGAGTTCAGTGGTTCAAGTTCCCAGCTCCAGGACCACATAAATGACCTGGAAGTTTATATGTGTCTCCTCATAAGGAGATCCTTATCTCCTGAGATTGCTGAAAATCAAACACAGAATCTCGTTCTGTCACTGGTAGAATTATAGTGCAAGTGAATGCATTTATCAGAAAGGAAAGGGATTCTGAACGTCTGAATGGGACATATGGGAAGCCCCTAATGAAGCTGAAGACATTGAGCCCCTAGATTCAGATGAGCTTCTTTGCTGGTGGAAGAGAGCTCTCCATCTCCAGGGAAAGGGGTTTTTCCCATCCCTTCTATTTTCTTTTCAGAGAGATCAGCCCTGCATTGAGTGAAGAAATTGTATCCACCTTCCCAGAGGTGGGTGCACACAGGACAATGCTGATTCTCTTCAGGATCCACCCTTACCAACCTCTTTTTCCTTCTAGACCTATAAGACTCAAGGTCCAGCAAGTCCCTAAAGGTGACATACAAAGTGTGACTCATGAGGAAGTGTGCTACATTCTAAAAAACTATTGCAGTTTTCTAATTTATACAGACAGAAATCTAGGGAACACACATGATAATGGCTTTTAAGAATGAGGGAAAATGATGGGAAGAACATAAAGTTGGATCAGGCCAAATGTATTGACTTGAGTTTGCCAAGCAAAGATTCTGAATTTAATGTTGCAGCTCAGAGAGTTAGAAAAGGGCTCTGAAAATATGCTTAGTTGCTTGGTTGAAACATGGACCCGAAGGTGGCCCCCAGTGAGTAAGTTATAAATGCCAGACCCGTCTTGGTCTTGAGGTAGAGGAAGGGAACTTGGAGTGTTAGAGTGGATTTGTCATGTAAGACCTACTCACCCACTCTCAAAGGGTAGAAAAGGGTACTACTCATTTTACATCTTTCACTCACCCTCTTCTGTCCTCACTTTGTCCAAGGACATTAGGAACAGCCAGCCAATCTCACTGTATTTATTGGCTTACCAAAAACTGTTCAGAATCATCATGTACATGGTCACTCAGCTCCTGCTTCTTGTTAAGTGTTTGAGAAGCATCCAGTGGAAATGTTTTATGAATCTCTATTGCAAGATCTCACCTTGGACTGTATCAGTGCTCTCCTTACTACTGAAAGTAGAGTCATTATCATTTTAAAATCTAATCAGATTGGAGAGTCAATTCCCAGAACCAATTGAGAAAACTCATCCTGGTAAGTTCTGCTCCTCTAGCACCACTCTCGGCTGTGCTGATGGTCGTACAACATTGTTAACATACTTAATGCCATTGAAGTGCTCACTTAAAAATAGTTAAAATGGTAAATTCTATGTTACATGTATTTTACCCCAGTGAAAATATATAGTTACAGAGAAAGAAAAAAGAAAAGAATAACCCGAAGTTGAACTAAGGCAGGCAAGTGGCAGAAAGGCCTTAAAATCAAAGTTTAAGTCAATAGGGGCGCCTGGGTGACTCAGTGGGTTAAGCTTCTGCCCTCGGCTCAGGTCATGATCTCGGGGTCCTGGGATCGAGCCCCGCATCGGGCTCTCTGCTCAGCAGGGAGCCTGCTTCCCCCTCTCTCTCTGCCTGCCTCTCTGCCTACTTGTGATCTCTGTCAAATAAATAAATAAAATCTTTAAAAACAAAAAAGTTTAAGTCAATAAATCATGCTGGTCCATTTGATGGTTAGAAGACAGTAAAAACTCAAGAGTTTTAGAGTTTTAAGAAAAAAAAAGTGTGAGTCTAAGGCTTTCTATTTTTAATTTTTCTTTAATCTTTCTTCTTCTTCCTCCACTCTCAAGGGTTTGATTTTTTTTTTTTTCCCTAGGACTTAGTCAAAAGTCTTTTCAGTTTTTGGACCTATAATTCCATGCTAATTTCCACTTTTACCTTAACATCTGCAACATAATTTTCTCCTTGGTAAAATTAAAAGAAAAACTCAACATTAGCTTACTTCTCCAGGCGTAATTATAGGAAACATCATATATGGTTCACAGAGATTTCACAAATGTGCCTTCTAATGTAAATTCTAAAGGGTGCCAACAAATTTGCTTCACCACATGCCTACAGGGTTGTGGTTCAAGCTTACATCTTAACTCTGCTCCTATCCCCCCTAACACCTTTTGCCTACTTTTCCAGAGATTATAGAAGTAATCATAGGTGGTGATTTGAAGTCCCACAGTCACTGGTACCTGTTCTTCTGCTTTCTGTGGTCTAATTTCGGGCTCTATGTACATGGCTACATGGCTAGAAGGAGTAAGGGGGCCACAGATCTTTTCTTCTGACATCCAGGAATCTGCCAAGTGTGTGGGAAGTGTCCAGATTTCCTAGCCTCGTGTTAGATGTGCCTTCTGTGTTATGTACAATTGTGCCCAAATGCTTGGGGGTTGTGAGATGACTTTCCCCACCCTGAAAATCTATTAAGAAGGAAGAGATACTTCCCTCCTCTCCACCCCATCTCCAGGCACTTCGGATGGCAATTAACACCTTGCACAGCCCCTCCCCATAACACCATCAATTTTTGCCCGTGTTGCGTCTACTTCACAGCTCAAGACATGCCAAATCACACACATTATACATACTCGTTGCTAGCAACAAATCCATCTTCCTAAGTGGCCAAGCACAGCCTGTATTTGAAATGTCAGAGCACCTCTCTCCTCCGTGGCTCATTTCCTTTAGTTGAGATGACTCCGAGCCTGAAAGTCACATTATCAATGCTTCTTGGTCCTGCTTCTCAAGGGAGGAGCTCTGGATCAACTCAGCAAAACACCAAGTGACACAAAGAATGAGAAGCAATCAGGCTGTTTCCCATCGACTCCTTTTTCCTCTTGTGAAAATGAGAATCATTAGTCCCTACCTCATGCGACAAGCGTGACTATTTAATGAGATCATCAAAATAGTAAAGACTGCCAGGGAATGGCAGTTGTAGATCTGGTGCATGTCTGTACTCCATACTCAAATACCCCCAGGTATTTCTACTTCTTTTGTCATTCTCTCTCTCTCTCTCTCTCTCTTTTTTATTGAAGTGAAATTCACATAATATCAACTTCACTTTTGGGACACCTGGGTGGCCCAGTCGGCTGAGCATCTGACTGTTCGTTTTGGCTCAGGTCATGATCTCAGGGTCATGAGATCGAGCCTCATGTTGGGCTCCATGCTCAATGGGGAATCTGCTGGAGATTATTCCTCCCTCTCCCCTAGCCCCTACACTCTCTCTCCTTCTAAAATAAATAAATAAATCTTTAATTTAAAAAATCAACTGTTTCAAAGTGAACAATTCAGGGGCATTTAATGCTTTCACAATACTGTGCAATCGAATTTTTATCTAGTTCCAGGATATTTTTATCATCCCAAAAGGAAACCCCATACTCCTTATACTCATTAAGCAGTCATTCCCTATCCCCTCTACTCCTGCCCAACCCACCGGCACTTGCAAACTGTAATGTACTTCTTGTTTCCACGGACTTCCTTATTCTGTATATTCCATAGGAATGGAACCAAACCAGTTCCATTCAAGGTTCATGTTTGTTGTACTTTAGCCCTTTTAAAAATTGTTCTTATTCAAGTGTAATTAACATGGAGTGTTATATTACTTTCAGGTATATATTACAGTGATTCAGCAGTTCTACACATTTCTCAGTGCTCATCAAGATAAGTGAATTCTTTTTTTTTTTTTTAAAGATTTTTTCTTTATTTATCTGACAGAGATCACAAGTAGGCAGAGAGGCAGGCAGAGAGAGAGGAGGAAGCAGGCTCCCTGCAGCGCAGAGAGCCCGACGTGGGGCTCGATCCCAGGACCCTGGGACCATGACCCGAGCCGAAGGCAGAGGCCTAACCCACTGAGCCACCCAGGTGCCCCAAGATAAGTGAATTCTTGATTTCCTTTACTTATTTCACCCATCCCCATCCACCTCTCCTCTGGTAACCATCGGTTTCTTCTCTGTATTTAAGGCTCTGTTTTTCTGTTTGTGTCTATTTTCTTTTCTTTGTATACTTCATGGCTAGAGACTATTCTATTGCATGGATATACCACAGTTTTTTAGTTCATTCATCCTTTGTGGGAAAATTGGGCTGTTTCCACCTTCAGCTTTTGTGATTGGTGCTGTTACGGCTGTGTGTGTGTGTGTGTGTGTACATTTATCTAAGGACCTGTTTTAAGTTCTTTGGAGAAAGAGTGGAACTGCTCTCTTTTATTTCTGTTTCTTCTCTTAATAATCTCATGTCTGCAGGATCTGTAATGATCTGTAATGTAATGTCCTATTTTAAAATTTCTGACATTTAAAAAAAAATTTTTTTTTAAATTTTAAATTTTTTAAATTTTAAATTTTGGTGCCTCTTCTCTTGTTTTAATTGATGAGGTTGGACTGTAATTTTTAAATTGTACTAGTATTATAAGTATTTGTGGATCTTATCTATTTAAAATTTAAGTGGTTTTCATTATTATGTTCCCATAGGTCTGTTTGCCGCTCTTTTTGTAGCTTCTGGAAAGGACTGTTACACTGGCCTTGCTGAGACTGCCCATTGGCCTTGAGATCCCCTTGCTATTCCCATGCACACTAACCTGACTTCCACCACCGAATTCTTTGTAAAGAGTTTGCCCTCCAGCTGCCTGAACCCACTTAGTCTGAGACACAGAGGACTATGTGTGCCTAACATGTCCCAGGGGAAACCCTTAACTGAAGACCAAATGCTGTCAGCATATAAATACCCCAGCTTCTTGCCCTTTTGCCAAGATAATTCTGAAGTACATTTTATATAGTTTTCTAGAGTTTTCTTTGGCAATCAAGCTACAGTTACCTGCTATTATGGGGCCTTAATAATCTACCCTTTATTGGCTGCCTTCTCTTCTCTGTCTCACTTTCTACTTGTGCTTCTACATGTGTTCCCAGAACCTCCCTGTTATGGGCTCAACTGTGCTCCAGCCCAGCCCCCATTCATATGTTGAAGCCCAGTACTTCAGAAAGTGACTGTGTTTGGAGATATGGCCTTTAAAGATATGATTAAGTTAAAATGAAGTCATGGAGTAAGCCCAATAAGAAGAGGAGATTAGGACTCATACACCCCACCCCACCCCCACATGCACACACAGGAGGAAGTCCACGTGAGGACACAGGGAGAAGGCAGCCATCTATAAGCCAAGGAGAGAGGCTTCAGAGCAAGCAATCCTGGCAGCACTTTGACCCCAGACTTCCAGCCTCCAGAACTGTGAAGAAACACACTTCTGTTGTTTGACCCATTCAGCCTTTGCTATAGCAGCCTTCGAAGACTAGCTTATTCCCCATAAACTGTTTGTCCTTGAATCCTTGGCTTGGGATCTGCTTCTGTGGAATCCAAACCAAGATTCGAAGTTTATTGACTTTTCAGCTTTTCTTGTCCCCTAATGTGTATTTGAAGCTATAAATTTCTTTCTAAGCAAAGCTATAGCTTTGATGTGCCATATTTGGTTGTATAATGATACATATTTGTCGTATAATGATAAATTTTGACATGGAGTATTATTATTTTACTTGAAGTATTTTCTGTCTTTCGTAGTACTTTCTTCTTTGACCTGCGGGTTATCCTAACTTGGAGGAGTCTCACACTGGCCTTGTATATCCTCCAGCCATGATATGTGTCCCTTCTGCTTAAAACTCAATGGCCAGAACTAGCTATGGGGCTCCACCTAGCCACAAGGGAGCTAAAAGCACAACCTACCATGAGCCTGGGAGGGACAGGGAGAACCACACAATCTGGCTAACAGCGTTAATGATGACCATATAAACCAGGCTTCATTGGACATCCTTCTACAGATTTCCTCTTGCTTATGTGCTAGGATTTCTTCAAAATAGAGGATAAACATGGGAATGGAATTGTAGGTCATCCTATAAACATACCTTCCATTTCACTAGGAATTGCCAAGCTTCTCTCCAAGGTGGCTGTGCCAATTTTCATTTCCTCCAACAGTGCGCATGCATATTCCTCTGTATCCTCACAACACGTCAAATCAAAATTTTTTGACAAATTGGTCGGTATGAGACAGTATCATGTTGTAGTTTTAATTTGCATCTTTCTAATAGGTTGGCCAAATGTCTTTTATGCCACTTGTCCTGTAGTCCCTTCCTAGTTGTGAAATATGAATGTGGCTCATTCCCCAGTGGATGACATAACAATCCCCTAAAAGTAATGCATGTATTTGAGCGAGATTTCAGGCATTTATTTAAAGACTAAAGTTGAATTTCAGAATTAACTTTATCGGGGCTCTGCAAACTTTTTCTGGAAAGGGCCCAAGTGTAAGGTGTTTTTTTTTTTTTTTGTTATTTTTGTTTTTTGTTGTGTAGGCCATATGGTCGCTGTTGTGACTCTTCAGCTCTGTTGGTGTAGCATGAAAACAGCCTCAGTCAATATGGTGTGAATGTGCTCCATAAAGCTTTACTTTTGGACACTCAAATGTGAATTTAAGATCATGTTCATGTGTCACAAAATATTACTCATCTTTTGATTTTCCCCAACAATTTAAAAACATAAAAATGATTTCTGACTCACAGATTGTATAAAATAGACAATGGTCTATATTTGGCTTGTGTACCCTACCTTGTTGACCCCTAAACTATACCAAAATTTGACCCAAAAGGCCAAGAATCTTAGTCTTGGAAGGCATCTGTCTCTCGTTTATGCAACTTTTACTGCAATCAACATTGAGACTTAAAATCCTGGCTGGGTCTTTCAAGCTTCTTTCTCCACTTTTGTACTACAAAGATTTTCTTAGATGAATTTCATGAGCACAGCTGGGTCCAGTGTTCCCCAAAGATTCATTCTGCTTTCAGGTTACACAGCTGCTTCACACAGCAAAGGCCGGGGGCACAAACCTTGCAGTTTCTGGATAGCCAGACCCTACTCCTCTCTCACCAATGATTAAAAATGCCCACATTACCCATCATCTAAATAGACTTTTCAAGTGCTTTACAAAATGATTTGTCCAGAACACTGAATGCTGGGCACTGTGTTGTGTGGGAGAAGAGAAGACTCAGTAATGAACAATGAATATTTTGTCCAAAAAAAGAAAGAGAGAGAGAGAGAGAGAATGACTTAAGAAGGAAGGCCATGAGATTTTTTATTTTTATTTTTATTTTTTTGAAGATTGTCATATATTGAAAGGGACGAAGGGACTCTAGGAGACAAAACAGAGAATTGGGAGGAGTCAAGAACGCTTTTTGGGAACAGTTCCCCAGAGCTGATTTTGGACAGATGCAGGTTATATAAATATTACACAAGCCCTGAGGCTCATTCCAGGGATCTGACTTTGCACAGTTGATAGGATGGTGCTTCAACATCCCTCAACTTGATTTTCTCTGAAATGCTCTGGAGTCTATTCCACATGTAATTGAACATTTGCTACTGTTGGTCAAGTAGACAACCACTTTTAGGTCAATTACGTCTTTGGTGTCTTCCAGGCCCACAATACTTTCCACTTGCTAGTACTCTCAAGAAAGAAGATTCAGATGAGAATTGTGGAATGTACTAGCCTTCTCTCTCAATGGCTGGAATTTTACTTCTCTTCTATTCTTGAACATATTTGTTTGAGTACAGTGTGTTTACTGATATTGTCAACTCAGGTCATTGAAGAATAGAGCAGAACCTTCTTTCCATGAACATTTTCAATAGATTGTTTTCAAGGTGAGGATGTAAGAAGTGTGAGGAGACTAAAATCAAGGCAAATCTTTTCTTTCTTCTTTTACTTTTGTTACTGAGAACATTTCTATCAAGGAAGTCAATTCCCTATTCCCTTTCATTTTACCAGATCCAGAGAAGCTATGGTATCTCTGTAACCAATTCTTTACTCATAATTTATATAAGCAACGAGGGACTTAGTGATAGCAGTTATTGATAACAACAAAAGCTGATGGTTTTCTGAAAGAAAGAGACAGACACTCTCAAGAATGTTGTTCTATGGGGTGCCTGGGTGGCTCAGTGGGTTAAAGCCTCTGCCTTTAGCTCAGGTCATGATCCCAGGGTTGTGGGATTGAGCCCCGCATCAGGTTCTCTGCTCAGCAGGGAGCCTGCTTCCTCCTCTCTCTCTCTGCCTGCCTCGCTGCCTACTTGTGATCTTTGCCTGTCAAATAAACAAATAAAATCTTTAAAAAAAAAAAAAAAAAAGAATGTTGTTCTATCATGGCCATATTTCTCTGTCTAAACCTGTCTTCTTGAGAGATTTCCCCCTCTTTTGGGGGCTGAGTTATTCACCAAAAAGAAAGAGGGAAAGAAGCAGAAGAGGCCTATAGAATTTCTGTGATATTTAGGTGGATCCAGAAATTTAAGACTTTCCTTTTTCCCATCCATATTTGATCCCAATTAACACTTTTTTGAGGTAATTTCAGGTTTCAATAACCCACTACAGTATATAATGTCCAGAGTATTAATGAAGTAGAAATAATTCCTGTGGTAACCGTCATAATGTGATTTCTGAAGTCCGTGCACACTGGTATCTGTTGAGATAGTCCCAAACAAGCCTTTGAAGCCTGGAGGTGAATCAGAAAGGTCCATTCATCCATGGGATATTTATTGAATACTTGCTCTTCCTAAGGCATTGGCTCACCACTCTGGGATATGAATATAAAATCAGAGGAGAGGATGAGCACAAAAAATGTAACTGATTAAGGAAGGACTGAAGTGGGGTGGTCAAGGACTCTGTGTCTCAGGTGGTTCCAAAGGCAGATAGAATCTACAGATCAATTTCAAAGACATTTGTTCTCCCTCCCTCCAATTCAGCCCCACCTTGGCTCCATCTTACCCCTTAGAGACCCAAGTTTTACTTATATTTCAGAGAGGAGACTGAAAGTGATTCTTCCTTACAAACAAAACGGAAGTATGTACCTATTCTAATCCTTTGCTTAGGGAAATGACTTACTTTTCCTCATATTAGGGTTAAATATTTTTTTATGGGGCTACAATTACTACATCTTGGAAAGCAGAAATCCAAGGGTGTGCGTGGAGGGGGGAGGGGGACGGGAGGTTTTGGCAATTCATTTCTAGGATTAGATTGAAAAATTTCTTTTCTTGTGTAGTAATTTAAACATTTGTTAAATTCTGGATGAATCTAAACTCTGTTGCCTAAGAGTTTGTTTTCCCCATTAGTATAGGTTTTCTGCTCTCCAGAAGATTTTGAAAATGAGGTAGGTTTAACCTAGCTCACGAGCTGCCAAGCAATGAAAGGCTTTTATATTAAAAATGGAACAATGAAGAAGCTATTCACAACAGAATTGACTCAGTCATTAAAATATTCCACATCTAATCCATTTGCAGTGGAAGATTTTGCATCATTTTATTTTATGTGGGGATATTTCCAGCCATGGGTTTTGGCCATCCACAGGGAGTTATGGAGTCATTGTCTCTGAAGATATTCTTTCCTCTTTCCTGAGGTGGTGAAACCTAGGGGAATCACTAGACTCAACCCGACTGTGTTTATTTGGATGCATTTCACAGGGAATCCTTTGTATCAGCTCTGTCCCTCCCATCAAAATGTCCATGGGAAGTTCACATAACCTCATTTCCCTCTGTTAATGTTACTGAGTTAAGCAAGAGACAGAAATATTCTTAGAAGATATATGGCTTCCTCTTAATCAGAGCTGGCCTAGAGTGGAGAAACAGAGCCCCTGGGGACAAAGCGAGACACTCATGAACTCTGGCCACTGTAAGACAAACAATGGGGACCTTATTCTTAATTTAGTCTCTAAGCAAAGGTTTTCCTGATGACCTTGTTCCTCTAGAGCAATCACTGCCTATTGATGGATTAGCAACTTGCTCCAGCACTGTGAGTTCCCACTTTGCCCCTTACCTTTCATTTTTCTTTCAGAAAATCTGGCTATTTGTTCTAATTATACATTTCTTCCACAAAAATTCTGCACAATAGCAAAATTTAATATAACTTCCTGCCTCTGAAAACTTGGTCACGATTCGACTAGAAAAAGTTATTTTGGACATGGATAGAAATGTCTCCATGTGCTGTCCTACCTAGCTGTTATCCCAGACTTGATCTCATGATGAGGACAAGCCAAGGTCTTCCGTGCTTAGAAAAGCACCAGCTGTGGTGACTTAGCTGGATGCAGCTATTGTCTTTTACTGGGGCCCATGAGGGGTCCACGTGGTTTATCTGAGGTGAGAGCTCTCACCACAAGGACAAAGCACCGGCTTCTCCCTTCCATGAAGCCTTCACAGCACTACGTTCACTGCCTTGTTTTGTGAAATGAGGAAAGTTCTTTGATAGGGGATTTGGGAAAGAGGGAAGAAGGAGGAATATACAGAATGTACAGAAAGATGGAAAGGGGGAGAAAGGTGGTTTCCATCCTCTTACTCTCAACCCCTAATGGTTTAGAAGAGCATTCATTCTCTGAGGGGCACTGACCCAATTCCACAGCTGCCTATGGAAGCCCCAAGGGTACTGAAAAGCAGCTTTCTTCCACCATGGAAATCACCCACAAAGAACAGTATACATGCGTTGCATATATTACACCATTTTTCAATGGAGCCAACACAGCCAGCTTTTTTGCCATTGTTGGAACGTGACTCTGTTTCTTTTCTTTTCTTTCTTTTTTTTGGTTCCAAATTAAGTAGTGAGTATTTTAGGGGCCATGTTGTATAAAAAAATATGGCTGTGGTGGTTGTTGATTTTCCCCAAACCTGCAGTTGAATGTGTGTAACTTGAATGTGGGTGTGATGTGTCCCACTGAAATGCAACAAATTTGTGGGGAGCTCCTTTTCCCTGTCCTGGAAAACACTGGTAGAATATCTGTGATACTCTAAACTTGATATGGTCACAGGGGTGGTTGACAGGCAGAATTCTACTTCCCTCCTCCAGGAAATGCCTGCTGTTCATTCTGTTCAATCTGTTTAATTCCAAAGATCCACTGGCTTACTCATGGCTCCCCTTTCTTTCTCTTAACCAAATGCTTTCCCATTCTAATTATTTGCCTAGGAGAGGTCAACATGTGAGCATCTAGTAAATCATGTCAAGCTTGGATTTCCACTGTAACCTTGTGACTTCTATGTGAGCACTTAATACCACAGAGAAGGGAGTCTGGGGCCCAGGGCAGTGCTTGGAGAGGTTTCTGCTCATGTTTTGCTCAGACTTTACGTGAGAAATTCTCTTCTGCTCCCTCTTCTCCTCACTTTGAACACACAGACATCCACAGAGATGAGCACTATTTTCATTGATTGCACCACACACAGAATGGAGACAGCAGGGACAATCTATATTTCTCCCACAAAATTTGGTGGGGTGGTGGCATGATGTCTGAGGGAGAAAAAAAATCCATGTAAATATAATAGAATGGTGTTTTGCCAATTGTGGTTTGTCAATATATGTTGATTGACTAAAGTAGATAAAAGTAAATACTCGTCTTTTGCCAAAACGCTTAGAAGAGGAAGTTTGTTTCATTTTCCCTGTCATCTTGCAACATCTCTAAATATTACAAAAATTTCGTATAACTCCCATATGTATTTTACATTAGGATAAGCTGGTGTTGTGTTAAAAAGATTGTCACAATTTTCTGATCAATTCCAAGGCTGATGTAATTATTAAACCTGAGAGAGTAAATATAGATCAGTGACAGAATAAAAATTAGAGGTTGAGATAACTTTGCCCAGTACAGATCCTGTTTTCAATTAAGATTTGAGATATTATTTCAGGGAATTCCCAACCAAGATAGAATGAAATCAAAGCCACATGAGTGAAACAAGTAAAGAGCTATGGGAAAGCAAAGGAAGAGAAGGTCATGTTTGTGAGAAAGTACTTAGAAAACTTTCACAGAGAAGATAATGTTGGAGCAAAGGGCGTGGACCCTACTGGTTTTGCCTTCCATGGTACCTAGAGCCAAATTTAACAATTAGTGGATTCTCAATACGTAGTTGTTGAATTTATAATGGAAAGGAAGATGAAGAGATAAGAAGTCATAATCTTGGGGAAAGAGCCACATTTAGATGGCAGGAAGAGGAAAAGAAAGAAGACAAAAAAAAGAAGAAGAAGAAGAAAGGAAAAAAGAAAAGAAAGAAGACAAGAATACTTCAAAAAAAGAAAAAAAGAAAAGGGAAAGAAAATCACACGAAATACGAAGACATGCCGAAGAGAACTTGTTGGATAATATTTTCTAATGCTGTAAAACAGTGTTATTCAAAGTGGTCCTCAGACCAGTAGTGTAAATGTACCCTGGGAACTTGCTGAAGTGCAAATCTCTGTGTCTATCTCAGATCTAATGAAGTAGAATCTTTCAAGGTGGGGGCCCAGGGCTCTGTGCTTAGAAAGTCTTAAAGTGATCTTTGTGCACACTAGGTTCTGAGAAACAACTTTGTAGGATGTTTCTGGAAGATGGGTTGCTACTGGCAAAAGTAAGTTTTCTGATCCTGAAATTTCAAGAGTTTGGGTTCTAGGATCTTCCCAGGACCAAGTGGCAGGGCAACTGTTATATGAAGCTGTTGAAGCTTAAATGATACTTAAACTGTTCAGGGTAAACAGTTTATGCCATGCTTTCTTTCTTAAAATCTTTCTTGCATTGCCTCACTTCAGTTAGAGTGAGAGGGAAAACAATGATAACGTTGCCCAATTAACCATACCTAATGACCGCTCAGATTTATCATCAGACGACTCAATTCACCTTTGTCAAATACAGTCTCAAAGAAAATTTTAACATATTTTGAATTAAACGAAAATAAAAATCCATCTTTCAGTTTGTCGGAGGAAGATAAAGCAGTGCCTGGAGGGACATTCATAACATTAAATGCTTCTATTAGGAAAGAATAAATGCAAAAAAGCTGGCTGGACTCAAAGAAGGAATAGGCTGGTATACTTCCCGGCTTTTGTTTCCGAAAGCTTAAGCCCCAGAATGGGGAGATAAAGCAATAGACAAATACTGGTGGCCAAGTGGATGATTGGACTGAGGCGTAAGTGTTTTCTTTCCCCACCTTCTCCCCATCAGACTGGAATCTCCCTCATATTGCCAGGAGGCGGGGGAGGTGAAGAGATTGAGTCTTTGAGTCTGAAAGCAGCAGGAAGCCAGCCTGGCTCCTGGGCACCCTGCTGTGGCCATGAAAATACTGCGGAGAAATGGATGCAGGACTCATTTAAGCAGCAGATGAGACCAGAGATTGGTTTGCAAAGATATAACTGGGCAGGGCAAAAAGACAAAAGAATGGCAAAATGCCCCCCAAGGGGCTGTATGGAGAGAGACCTTGAGCAGGAGATCCCCATCCCCAACCCTACTCAGCACTGCATAGCTTCAGTCTCATAGCACAGCCAAGGGGTGGGAACAGCAGATCCCAAAGGTGACTGAAGTTAACATTTTTTGCTACCCTGGCAAAGTGACACTTGCCATCAGAAAGCTGGGTTGGGTTCTGTTGAGTAGAGACATGTCCTAAACAGCTCAGTAGGTGGACTGAGGTTAGTCCTGCCACCCACATCAACTTGCAGGAAATGTAATGGCAGGAAAGGTAACAAATTCTATTAGGGCAAAGGAGTGGCCATATGGAAAAGGTGAGAGGTCATCTCAGAAAGGCTGACGTCTGAGCTGAGCTTTGCAGAGTTAAGACTGGACCATGTGAGTTGGGAGGGTCTGTCAGAAAAATGGACAATTAGTGCAAATGCAGGCATGCATGTACCTGCCAGGAAACTCGAAAAGGTTAGTTTTGTTCTCCTGTAGGTTGAGGATATGCCGGAAAAATATGTTGGAAAATCAGGTACAGAAACCAATACGAAGGGCCTTAGTTCTAAGTGTAAGAATTTTGAACTTGAAGATTGAGGAGCTTTAAGCCAAAAAATAACGTGACTAAAATGTCATAGAGAGACAAGAAGAATATTTCAAAGATAGTGATTTAATCTGTGCCGTGTGGCATAAAATCACATATTATTTGATAACCACTCAACTTAAGCAGATGTGTGCATATCTAATACTCAATAAGCCAAAAAATCACGTCCATTTTGCTTACTTTTTTAGCTTCTAACACAGTCCCTGAAACATCAAGTTGCTTAATAAATTTTTTAAAATGAATAGAAAAGATATCATCTGTCTTACATCCAAAAGGTATTTTGATTATTCAATACTGTATTCCCAATGCCAAGCATAACATTTGGCACATAGGTGTTCAGTAAATATTTGAAAAAAAAGGAAAGACTTACTCTGTAAGTGTGAAAAAAAAAAAACCCAAAAAAGAATACAAAAAGAATAATTAATATAAAATGCTGCCACTGTAGATTGCTCATATGAACCTCATTGCTCTTGATCAGGGTCAGGGGAAACACTTAATGAAGTAGGACTATTGTAAGTGTCTCCACTGTGGTGTGAGTCCATGGACCATGTTCAGCCTGATGGTGATCAATGTCTTTATGGAATACCAGTCTGTGTTCTATGGTGGTTTACACCAGAGTGGTTATTCCCAGATTGGGGCTGTGCTTCTGTGTGGCACAGGGTAAGTTTCCTTAAGTGTAATCCTCTATAAAATGAGAATTATAATCTCCATCTCACAGGATTCCTTTGTGGACTCTCAATGGATGATGATGCTGATGGTGATGATGTTGATGATGATACTGATGCTGATGATGACAGTGGTGATGGTGATGACGATGATATTGATGTTGCTGATGATGATGGTGGTGATGGTGATGATGATGTTGATGTTGATGGTGGTGGTGATGGTGGTGATGATTATGGTGGTGATGGTGATGATGATGATGATGTTGATGTTGATGATGATGGTGGTGGTGACGGTGATGTATGATGATGGTGGTGGTGGTGATAATGATGACCACAGTAATGTCAGACAAAGATGATTAAATTATCAGCTAACTTTGTGGAGGCTGGAAAAAGAAAGAATAACAGGACCCAGGAGACGGGATGTAGGGGAAAGGATCTTGCTATATAACTAATCAGATGTCAGAAACAAAGGACACAAGAAAAGGCACAAGTGAATAAATATCTATTGATGCTTCTTAGGTACCTACCACTCTAGGGTTGGGACTTTAGTCAAAAAAGTGATATTGACTTGATATTGATAGGTCGTAGAAACTATGGCACTGTCCCTGGGTTTGGGCAAATTGGGAAGGACAGAAGTAGCCAGAAGGGAGTAGCGGAGTTGGATCTTTTTCATTTTTAGCTGAATTGTTGGTGATCCGTCCAGTCTAAAATGCCGTGTGGAGGTGGTGGGAGTCGATCTTGAACTGTTTGCAAAACAATCACCCAAGGAGCTTGTAAAAATTGTTAAGTTCCCAAGCAAAGCTGGCCTTTCAGAGATTCGGATTCAGCACGTCTTGGGTAAGGTTTTGGCCCACTGCCAGAATAGATAAAGTGTTACATGAACCAAAAGGTCAACTCAGGGGTAGAAAGTCAATTTGTGTGTCATCAGATAATGGACCGTAATCCTATACGTGGGTGTGATAACATTGGCCTGAATCCTGGTTTATAATAAGAAGATTTAGGTACCAAGGTCTTTTATAGCTAGATGGAAGCAATTCAGTGTGCAAGTTGTTGGTAGAATTGACACAGGAATAGCCAGAAAGGTCTGCGGGCAGCTCCTCAGATCATGCTGCCCAGCACGTGGCTGCTAGCCACCTGCCATTCAGATAAAAGAAGAGAACCAACTGTTAATGTACTTTTAGAATACACTCCTCTGAGTGCTCAGCGTAATTTAAAGAAAAAAACCTGTGATTATGGAAAATAAAAAGTTGAATTGAATTTATATTTC
This sequence comes from Mustela lutreola, assembly GCF_030435805.1. Classification (NCBI taxonomy): domain Eukaryota; kingdom Metazoa; phylum Chordata; class Mammalia; order Carnivora; family Mustelidae; genus Mustela; species Mustela lutreola. The sequence continues at coordinate 145,894,846 of NC_081295.1, read as the reverse complement.
AATTTAAATAGATCAAAAGCATATAAAATTGAAATTCAGCTCCTCAGCTCAATTAGCCCACGTCAAGCGCCTGATAGCCATGTGTGGCTAGTGCCCGCTCTCTAGGACAATGCAGGTACATACATCATTCCCATCATGGTGGAAAGTTCTATGGAACAGTGCCCTTGAGGAAGGGCAGTTCACAACCTGCCCAAAGCCCACTCATAATGGAAAAAAGTTGTTCCTGATTTCACTCTAAAGACCCAGCAATGCTTGATGTCTAGTGAATAAAAGATTATTTTAGTGGGTCTTAGTGCCAACAAAAGGACAAAAAAGACTGAAGCCAGCCAGGAGAGGTTTGATGAAGCCAAGACAGGGCTTCCATTCACATCTATTTCTTCTCTTTGGTGTCTGGAGGGTGAGGCAGGGACTGAGCCTCTAAACTCCATGGCACCGAGGAGCAAGCTCCCTAGACTATACCCCCTCTCAAGGGACTGTCCCATGAGCTGTTGTTGGATCCACTCTCTGCCTTCCCCATCCCTGGGCTGCCTGACTGCCAAGCTGGTTGGCAGCGCCCAGGTGGGAAACCAGGTAGCCGCGTTTCCTCTCTGCGTGCGCTCTGTTGTCCCTCTGTGAGCACCGTTTTCATCCATCTGCTCCTCGCGCCCTTCCAGGCTACGGAGCTGGGTGTTGTTTTGTCCCCTGGAGGAAGCCCATATTGTTCTATTCCTACCAGAGAAGAAACAAATCAGGAGCAACAAGGAAAAATATGGAGTGTAAGCATGTGTTTCCAGGCCATGAACATGCAAGCAAATGTGCATGAAAATGAGTGTTAATTTACTGCATGATTCAGTGTTTGCAAGACTATCAAGTCGTTTCCCATAGGCAGTCCAACAGCCATCATGTGGGAATGAATTTCTATTATAACCATGGATGGTGGTTGAACCAGCAAACTAATGATCAAAGAAAAGAACCCAATAATAACAACGGTGATAACAATAATGATGGCATAATAATTAACTGGCAAAGGCATTTACCACTGGGGTCAATTGGGTAATAGAGTTATTTGGGGCAATAAATAGGACTGATTTTTCTCCCTTTAACATTTGTGGTTTCTGTGGCCTTCATGTAAAAAAATATATATATATACATATATATACATATATATTTTTTATATTTTTTACATATATATATATCTTACATGAAGGCCACAGAAATATATATATTATTATTATTATTTTTAATCCTCAACTATGAAAATAGACCAGACCTAAGAATCACAATAGAAACAAGCTGTATGGGTAATAGATTGCAATTTTATTTCTGGGGTTGTTTTTTTTGTTTTGTTTTATTTTTTTTGTATTGGGTTTTGGAGGTCACATAGAACTTGTCTGGACTGTTCTAGGGAAACCGTGAAAACTGTAAAAAGTGTCCAACTTTTTGGATTTGGGGGTTCAGTACTGAATTATAATCTTCATTACCAAAGTTCTCATTCATACGTACGTGTCTTCATTGTTGCTTTAGTTATCTGTAAGTTTCAGAGCAGACTTGCCCTCCTACCTGGACCAAACCACTTGGAAACAAGACCATTTTAAAGATAAGTAGGTATTTAAAAAGCCTATATTATCCTTTCTTTAGACCTTTTTCCTTTTTCCCTCTGCTTGTAGTTTTTTTTTCTTTTTCTCAGTTGGCATTGAGTATGTTCCAATATGGGACTGCATGGAGAATAGCTCTGATTTTAACAATGTGAAAGTACATGGTGGATTTAAAATGCCCAGCACAGAATTCTGAACGTAAGTGGGTTTGATGTTTAATTCACTTTTTTTTTCTTTTTCTTCTTTTTCTTTCTTCTTCTTCTTTTTTTTTTTTTTTTTTTTTTTTTTTATTTTTTTTACTTGTGTTTTTCACGTGGCACAGGATTATACATGGCATTCAGTGGTCGTGTTTCTGGTTCTCTCTTTTCGTGAGAAGTTGCCTGCGTTACCCTCATTTGCTTTAACGCAATGCTGTTAGTTATCTGATTTTCCGCAAATATCCTCCAGCGGGTTTCAGCCAGAACAAATATGTACAGCGAAGCCCTAACTGCAGAAAATGGCTTTGCATCCACGCCAGAGGTGGGGCGCGAGGAGCACAGGGAAAGGCTGACTTTGGGTTTTGGAAACACAAATGGAGACACACAATGCATCCTTCAAAGTCACTCCAGTGGATGTTGATTGGAAGAATGTTCACCCCGGTGAAGCTGAGGTGGAGGGTGTGACGTCTGGGGGGGGGGGGGGCTGTGATCCCACGTAGCTAATGGGCACACTTTCTGGGGACAGAAGGGCCCTGCTTTAGTCATAGCAGTAAATGTGTAGTGACAGACGTTTGTTCTATATTTGTGAATGACCTGATTTGGCATGCATGCCGCTCGTTCTACTGACAATAATGGTAACATGGTGTGAGGGAGAGAGAGGAGGGAAAGGAAGTGGGGGGAGGAGGGGAGGTAGGAGGAGAGAAGCCCAGGCAGACCAGAAAGGGAGAAGGGGCGGAGAAGCGGCAGGGAAGGACAAATCACTGGGGACGGTGTGTGCGTGTTAGGGTAACTCAAAGGAAACGTGCCTTTGAATGGATGATTATTTTCATGCAGGTGCAAGTCTAACTGAGTGGGGGAGAGTCCTCTTTCCTTCCTTGGTGCTGCCTCTCTGGTCTTCTCCACTCCTCTGGCGGCCACCTCTGGGAAAGACAGATACTCAGACAGGGAATCCCTTGCAATTTGCAAAACTTGCCTGGCCTTCGCTGCGGCCCCGCAAGCCCTTCAGGTAAGAAAGAAACTGGCCCAAAGTGATGATGAGAATAAGAGGCTATGGATGATTGATTGAAAGAGAAGGAGTGTTATGCTCTCTGCTACCTCCCCTACCCACCTCTCCCCTCCAACCACCCCCCTTCTTAAAGCAACAGGTGGGATCTGTGGCAAGAGCAGTTCTGACACCCAAAGAGAACTCCACGGACTGAGGAGACAGGAGTCTGGCATCCCAATACTAACTTGCTGTGTGAGCACAGACAAGTCTCCTCACCTCTCTGAGCCTGTTTCCTAATCTGTACAGTGAAACAATTCAAAGAAGATCTCTAAGGACCTTTTCTCTTTAAAAATCACAGTTCTGGGCACCTGGGTGGCTCAGTGGGTTAAAAAGCCTGTGCCTTTGGCTCAGGTTATGATCTCAGGGTCCTGGGATGGAGCCCCGCATTGGTCTCTGCTTAACGGGGAGCCTGCTTCCCCCACCCCCTCTCTCTCTCTGCCTGCCTCTCTGCCTACTTGTGATCTCTGTCTGTCAAATAAATAACATCTTTAAAAATAAATGAAAATAAATAAAAATCACAGTTTTCATGGTAGATATATAGATATGTATAGGTAGGCTGCCTGAAGCCCACCTCCCCAGATGACTCCGCTGCCCAGTGTGCCCAAAGTATTGCCCGCCCACTCATTCTCAAACATGGCACTTGGCCTCATCTGAAACCTCTTGTCGATTTCTTTAGAGTTGCTTGATGAACCGACTGGGACGTAAGCTCCATAAAAACAGGGATCCAGTCTGTCTTAGTCACCACTCCGTTAGTGAAAAATACATATATTCTTTATCTTCTCCTTAATAAGGAAATGCTGGGGGAGGACCGAATGAGTCTATCCCTGTCTCTCTATTTTGGGTTCTTCAGGTTTACAAACAACAGAGACACAGCAGGTTACCTCTGCCAATGAACGTTGACGTGGGACACACAAGCAAGGAAGAAGTCAGGAGACCCTGGAGGCCACCGGCAGGCCCTCCTGAGAAAGGAGCATGGCTGCCACTACTGAGGGTCCAGTCAGAGCTTATAATGTCACAGCTCCTCTGAAGACACGGCGTCTGCCCTGCTCACGGTCTGCTCAGATCAAGCATCCCTTGTTTTCTGTGCCAGGGCTCTGACGTTATCGGCCAGCTAGCGTCTCTGGCTCTTCACTTCCATCATTCTGGACTGTCCACACAGCCCCCCTCTCTCTGTGGGTCCTGCAGTCAAATTCCTCTAGAAAGGGCTGGATTGATCTCCCTAAACACTATCCAGCTGAAGCAACCCCTTTGGGGCAACATTTCCATAAAGCCAGCACCCAGCTTTACCTAGGAAGTACACCAGAAGCCACAGCATAGCTTTTTCAGAGCACACTTCCTGGGGGATCCAGTGATATGTAATAAATGACCAGCTGAATTGGGACACTGGTATTTTGGAAAGTCTTCCCAGTCCTTTCTGAGGTTACATAACTCCTACGAGGAGCGCTACTAGGAGAAGGGCTCCTGGTACTCTCATCCAACAGAAGAGAGCAGAGGTGACCTTCCAAGTCCTTCCTGGGCGAGTCCCACCCCACCAACTTCCTGCACCACGCAGGCCTTTCTTGCCCAGATAAAGGGCAAGGCCGATGGGCCTCGATGTGATTCAGTGGCAAGCTTTGGGAAAGGTCCACAGACGCGTGCCATGGCTCCCTGGAACCCTGAGCCAGGAGTGGACCTTCTCAGGGCATAGTACACTAACCATATATTCACCCTCTTCCCACTTGCCCCCAGGACCTCTCCACTGGTCCTCCGCTAATGGACTAGAGCTTCCCAGTGTGCAGTGCATCAGGACCCGGGTCCGCACTTGGCCTGAAGTCCCAGCTCCATCCCTGTGTTCTTCTTCTTGGAATCCAATTCAAGTGACCTGTTTGCAGATTCGAGTCTATCCACCCAGGCAGGCCCGGATGTGTCTTTCCCTTTCACACCCTCTCACCACTTCAGAGCTAAGTGAATACGGTTTTCCAAATATAGTTTTGCAGCTAGTGTGTTAGGCCTTCTAATGAACCGCGGTGATTGCTTCGGCAGCTTTCCGAAAGGAATATCAACCTCCAAAGAGCAGCTGGTTTGCTGTAATGCTCTCTTCCCTCCAATTACATCCCTCTTTCCTACACGTCAGGCAAAGCCTAGCCTTGACTGCTTCCTCCGAGAGCAGGGCCTGTGGGACGGGAGGGATGTGCTGATGGCAGGAAACTATTGTGTACTTTCTTGAACGTAAGGGCCTAAGACAGGAGGTTGAGGGAGGGGAGAGCGTACTTTTGATTTCTAAGATAACCTCTTCTGTGCTGTGCTCACCAAAATATGGGAAGAGATTAACCAGGTTTTTAGATGACAAAGCAAAGAAGTTTCTGCCCTCTCTGTCTCTCTCTCTCTTTTTTTTTCCCAAGAATCGCTCCAAAACAGGGAAGAGAACAAGATGCAGAAAAACAAGCCCCGTATTCTTTAAGGGCAGGAGACGTCATAATCTGGAACCACACTGCATGGAGATGAGAAACAGACGGTGGGATGGCGAAGCGCTTAGTAGATCCATGGAAAGTCAGACCCAACAGCCTCAGGGTGATGTCCTTGCCAGGCTAGCCAGCCCACTCTGTGGAACACAAGGCTGACCTAGGAGTTGGGAGACCCATGCACTGCAGAGGGCCAGAGGAGCGCGGTCTTGCAAACAACCCCGCGGGCAAAAGGTAGTAAGTAATACCAGCTACGTTATAGACACTCTCCCCTGCCATCCTCCAACAACAGCAGAAGATGTATGGTGGCTCCACCAGTTGGGTGTCAAACTCTTGATTTGGCTCCTATCATGATCTCAGGGTCCTGGGATCGAGCCCTGTGTTGGGCTCCACACTCAGCATGGAATCTGCCCCAATTCTCTCTCTCTCTCTTCTCCCTCTGCCCCTCCCCGCCCTGCTCATGCATTCTCTCTCTCTCCTTCAAATAAATAAAAAAAATCTTAAAAAAGATACCATTTCCCTCATTTCGTAAATGCAAAAACTAAATCTCAGAGGAATAGTGATTTGTCTCAGATAACAGAAAGCTACAAAACCAATGCTTTCCTCATCCCGAAGCCTCACTGGGAGACTCCACCACCTCTCCATGGGAAATGGAAGCATGAGTACCAGTGGTACCCACGTGGATGGGGTGGCCATGTAGTTGTATGGTTGGTTGGTTGGTGTGACAGCCAGAGCCGGGCAGGGCCGGGCAGGGCTGCCACTGTCAGAAGTCTGGCTGCACGGCTTAGTCAAGCTTAGACTCAAGCTAGTCCATTGTTCTGAAAATTCCTAGAGAAACAGAAGTATCAGCACGGCCCCCTGGGTAGGATCTGGTCTACAGGGGCCCTCCTGCGAAGTGGGCGTATATCTAGGAAGTGAGTCCTCTGAGGTCCACAGTAGCTGAGATGCCAGCCAGCACAGTGGCCTGTGCCGTGAGAGAAAGACAAAGCCAGTAATGAAACTGCTTACCCCTACCTCCCCTCCCCTGTTTGCTGCTGCTTTGCCTCTTGTCCTCCAGGACCCCGAGCAGGTACGGATTCCACTGTCCCTTCCTGCCCCAGTCCTACGCATGGGGCCACTGCTCACCAACAGCACAAAATCTGGGTGAATCTAAGTCCTGGAGAGACAAACCATCCAGGGTCAAAAGTGCATAATAAAGTCTGCTATGCCTCTTCCTTAGCTTACTGGTGTTTTCTGTTCGTGGCTCCAAAATCAATCAGATTCTTGATGATAATCTACCCTGTAACGAGTTACCGTGTGAGGCGCTTCCGAGGCGAAAAAGATAAAGGGCGTAATGCCTGCCCTCAAGGAACCATAACCAGTTGGAGAACAATAGTATCCCCTGAACAGAGAACTCAGGGTCCCAGGCCATGTGTGAGCAAGAGCTGGTGAGGAGGTTGTCATTGTTTGTATCTCTAGCTCTTCCACTGCCTTCGGAACTCTCTTAAGGGAGTTTTTGTTTTTCAGGTCTTTATTCCTAGGTTACAGCATTTTATGGGGGCTCATATCGGCTGCTCAGTGAGCATCTATTGAACAAACGAATTGACGAATTCATCAATCAATCAGTATGTTCGGAGCACTGAGCAGCCTGGAGTTTATTAGGGACAGTGTCAGTGAGGGACGGAACCGTGCCAGGCAGGAAGTTGCCACCCAACGAACATCTCCGTGGTACCAATGGAAGCTTCAAAGGAGAGGACAGTCCCAGAAAGAGACTGACTTGGGGGAGTAAGCTTAGCAGGCAGGCTTGTTGCACTTTCTTGGGACAGATGGAGACAAACGGATGCTACGGGGGACACCACAGCTGCGGATAAAAGAAGTATGTGTTCCAATCCAGATGTTGCCGCTGAAATCTAAATTCCTAGCTTTCAAAGACAGGGCAACTTTTTCTAATGCGTTTATTTTTACTCTAGCTGGCTGGTGTGTGATCATTAATGGTCTGAATTTGCACACCAGGCGGCTGTAGCAATGTGTAATTGCAATCAAATGCTACTCAAAAAGGTGTGAAATTCTTGTTAGCATTGAACACATCGGAGTCATGGGTTCCCATTTGCCACTTCTACGGACATACCCAGTGATCAGGGCCAATACAAACTAAATTCTGGTCATGCTATTGACAGGTAAATCGAATCAGTGATTATTCCTTCCTTTGATAAATATTTAGAAGCCCATACCATATGGTTCGACACAGTCCTAGGCAGCAAACTGAGTGTGGGAATGGAATGGAGGATAAACAGACCAGACAGAGTTTCTGCTCCAGGGACTTTGGGCTGGTATCTACATAGACATTCAGTTCTTTTACTAGCTGGTACTGCTGCCGAGCTGGGCACTGGCAAAATATGACTCCCGGGTCAAATTCAGTTCACTGCCTACATTTGTACAGCCCTAGAGCGAAGGTTGTTTTGTTGTTGTTGTTGTTTTCATTTTTAAATCTTGGTTGGAATTTTAAACGTGGTTGAAAAAAGGCAAAAGAAGGAAAACACTTCTTGATGCAAGAAAATGACATGAAATTTAAATTCTGATGTGCGTAACTGAAGTTCTATTGGAACGCAGCCATGCTTATTGGTTTATGTGTTTTCTGTGGCTGCTTTTGTGGCACAGAAGAGTAATTGCCATGGAGTCTATGGTTGCAAAGCTGAAATGTTTCCCTACTTGATTTTTTACAGCAATAGTTTGCTGATCCCCGTTCCAAGCTAACTTTCTCAAAATGCACTCCATAAAACATGACTTCTGAGGGATATTAAAAAGTGTTAAATTTTTTAAAAAAGAGTTCTATCATCAGTGTATTTAAAAACAAGGCATTATTAAAAGGTAAAGTTTCTTTATGTCAAGGCATATTGGGACCCTCGAAGACAGAGGATGTGGAGTTCCCCAAAACTTGTTCACACGTTCGTTTATTTCTGGAGAATCTCGTGGCATAGGGGGTTGTGCACATCACTCTTGGGAAAATACTGATCCAAGCCGATCTCTTAGGCATGAGTATTACTTGTGTCAGTTCTGAAACCAATCGCCAACAATCAAAGCGATGTCATTGCGTAGGGAAGTAAGACTTTTCTACTGGGATCTAAAGCTTCTTCCTTTTACGTAGAGTGTAACTGTTCACAAGGTTCCCTGCAGGACTTCAGTTGAAACTGTAGGTATTTAATGTCTGCCTATCGTAGGTGGAGAGTTCCTGCACGCACCCAGAAGTGAAAACTTGTGAGAGAAGATCCCAGTCCTCCAGCTGGTGGGTATTTTAACAAGGAGATGCTGTTGATTTATACTGTAACCATGGACAGATTCATCTGGATGTCTGGGTCAAGGGTCTCAGAATGAGCCCGAGATGGGTCAGCAGGGATTCAGAAACCCAAAGTCTATTTGCACAGGGACTAGGAACCTACTGGGAAAGCAATAAGGGAGAAATAGACCAGGCACAAAGAATTTGACTTACTCATTCTAGGGGAGGGGTGGTTCTCCACATAGTGTGATCTGTCACAGAGTTGTGCCTTCTGGTGCATTACCCACTGGCCACCTGTTTGAGTCCTATGAGGGGGTGGCAATAGGAGTGGATAAGGAGGCATTCTTCCCACCGTGCTAAAGGGCATGGTCCAGCACGTGCTCACCGCACTGGGGATGCTTCTGCCCAAAGGCCAAGACCACGAAGTTGCACTGCCCCCTGGACCACTCTTTGCAATGGAGCAGCTCTACCATGCACCTGCTCAGCAAGGCAGTGAGGCGTGGAACCATTAGCCAGCAAGACCCAACATTGCCTGGTGGAGCAGAGGATACCAAGGCCACCGGCAGGGACTTTGGTGTCCCACAGGAAAGATAACACGGCCAAGTGGACCAGATAGGAAAGAGCAGCAGCACCTGCTGGAATATGAATGAGACAATCACTGTGTCACCCAGGAGGTGGGCAGAGAACCCTGGGGGCAGTGTGCATGGAGCTGCTGTTCTGGGTTAGGTTCTCATTCCTACTTGCACATTTCAAGGTGTTTACTGGAAATTTGGATTTCTTCTATATGCTCATATAACACACAAAAAGTCACAGGCTTACAGGTAGACTCTATTGAAGACAGGTACACTGAATGTGAATGCTCACACAGACCCAAGCTGTTCTGATGTGTGAGAGCATAAATTGTCAAAAGGAAGTGGGAATGGGGGAAATTTGCACAAGAGGATCTAGGTGGTAAGTCTTAGGGTCTTGCCCTCCCTGCTTCAACCAGAGAACTCTACTTTTACTTGTTATATGCATTGTGCATCTCCCTAAGATTTCTTTTTAAGAAAGCTTTCAATGTCTAAAAAAACAAAAATAAAACAAAACAAAAAACCCTTTGAAAATGCCTGGGATATAATCCAAACATGCATTTTGTAAATGAGGAGATGGGGGCAGGGAGTGAGGTGAAATGATTTACCTGAGGTCATGAAGACAAAAAGTAATGAATTAAGAGCTCAAGTCCAATGTTTTTGTTTTGTTTTGTCCTGTTTTCCCATTACACCATGCGGAGGAAAGAGAAGAATAGGCATGGAAACAATGAAGTCTGGATATTTTGCAGAATTCCATATGTGTCTCAGTTTTAATAGTTGGAGGCTAGAGACCCAGCTTATTAGATCTTTTAATTTTTTCTAGCTGTGATTTTATAGCAAGAAAAATATTAGCTATGGGGGCATTAATGTAGATTAAATTAATATAGTTACGTATCGAATGACCATAGTTAATACCCATTTTAGATTCAACTTTAAAGTTAAATTGAGAGTCTACTAGACATGTTGTACTAATCAGAAATATAGAACAAAATGAGATCATTGTGTTTAGAAGGGGTCTTGAAAAGCATTGGCCCAATTTTCCAAACACAGAAGGAGACAAGAAAGATGATGCAAAAGGTCAAGAAGAAGTTCATGAGAAAATGTTAATGGAATTATACACTCTGGGGCATAAAGGATCTCTTAGCTGAGATGCACTGTTTTTTGCATCCACTGAAGGATGGAAAAAGGATAAACCTTTGGGAAGACTGCAAGAGATTCGAAGTGATCGAGTCAGTAGAACTGAGATGAGTATACGTACCAGTGAGATTCCCCAGACCTTGCAGAGCTGTAAGAATCATACTAGGAACCAGTCCATGGAGGAAATGGTAGCTAGATGACTCGTGGTCTCTACTGTTGTTTCAGATAATATCAAGCATCATCATTTGATGGAAGCTAAAGGTAATTCACCAAGGAGGCCTAGGAGCAGGGAGGTGGCAGGTAGGGACACCACTGTCCAGGTATGCTGAGATGGACACATAGAATGCCTATCCACTCTGCAGGGCTATGTATGCCCTGACCAGGTCCTAGGGCTCTTCTGTCCCTGCTCCCTCCCCTCCTGCTGTCCATTTAGAGACCCCCAGCTGCCTGATCGTCCCATGCCTGAAGTCCACCGATGGGTATTAGAAATAAGGCAGAACCCCTTTTGGAAAAACCTTTGGGTGCAATGCCCCTAACATCTCAATTTCTTGAAATGGTGCAATAAACATGGGAAACATGATAGAGTTCTATCAAAACATCATCAAAACACAAAAGATTATCATAAATCCTACCTCCTGTCCCTTTGTCTTTATCAGAGGAGGAATTTGAAGCTGATGGCCATGGGGTATCAGCAGCTGCGGAGTGGATTCAGGCAGGGGCTTGTGATAAGAGACATACATCAAAAGAGACAGAGACACTCGGAGGAATTCCTAGCCTGCCCCTTAGAACCTTAGCAGTGTCCATCCCAGGATAACAGGACCCTACTGCCTGTCCACCTGACTATTTTCCAAGACCCCTTTTCCTCTGGGTGCAGGTCCAGTGTTGATATATGGCATCTGTGTCTGACCTTACAGCCCCAGGCCCCAGTGGTAGTACACTGGTTAAGGGAAAAAAAAATTTTTTTTAAGATACAGAAATCCAATAACTGTTCATTTCCATTTTATCAGACCTGGAAGATATTTTGAAATCCTATAGATTAAAAAGGTTATTTGTGACTGGTGAAGAAAGAGTTTTACTCAACCCTGAGACATTGGCCTCATTAGGAAGTTAACACTGAGATTTCAAAAACATATCTTTGCAAGTTGTTAACTTAACAACTTAACAACAACCGTACAAACTCCAACTCACTGGCTTGTCAGATGCCCTAAGATTCTTGGATGGCTTGGTGTCCACTGTGACATTCACTTTCAGAAAGAAGGAAATGAGCAGCTGAGACTCCCCAGAACAGACCCGGACTAATTCTCTTGTTCGCACCTTTCTTGGTGGGCTAGAGTCCTTTGCTGGAAAAACTGGGCTTCAACTGCTGAGGCACTGGCTTGCAAATTCTGAGGATTTAGCGGGAGGGGGTATTAATAATTTGCAATGTCTGCTGCAGACAAGCTGTTTAATTTGCAGTCCTGGTCCTGTTTCTGGGACCGTGGCCGTGGTGCCACATGGCCCTTCCAAGTTTCCTAGCCTCGCATGAGTCTTAAGGGCTGGAGATGTGCCTCTCTCTTCACGCCTCTGAAAGTATGAGATACCCAGGAGGCAGGGCAGGCTCCTTGACGTACGAGTTGTTGGATGAACCTGCTGGGACTGATTGTCACGGTCTGCCGTGGAGAGCCGCCGCACCCCGAATTACTCAGGCAGGGAGAACAACAACTTGACAACTCGTACAGAATGTTCGGGGAGGTCCTCGGAAAGCACATCTCTGTCCTTGCTCTCTGACCTGTTTGTAGGGCTTGGGAGACCTTCTGAATACTGCTGAATTTTGGGGGGCTCTGTTTAATTACAGCAAATTTCTACAGATTCTTTATGAACTGATATTTCGGAGACTGAGCAATTACCTTCCTGGTTATTTTTTTTAAAGATTTTTTTTTTTAATTTCATTTACTTATTTGACACACACAGAGAGAGAGAGATCACAAGTAGGCAGAGAGGCAGGCAGAGAGAGAGGGAGAAACAGGCTCCCTGCTGAGCAGAGAGTCCCATGTGGGGCTCAATCCCAGGACCCCGGGATCATGACCTGAGCCAAAGGCAGAGGCTTTAACCCACTGAGCCACCCAGGTGCCCCTATCTTCCTGGTTATTAATGAAAAACGAAAAAGAGAAAGAAGCACAAGATTAGGCGCAAGATGGAAGAGAAATCGTGACTGTTGAATGAAAGAATTATACTACAAGATGAGAGGTGGGTTGTTTGTTTTGAAGCTACTAAAGTTAGTAAGAAAGGTGGGCCCTAAAATGTACTTGAAGGCTAATGAGAGCTTTGCTCCCTTCACATGGGGTTGAATTCCTAGTATGCTACAAAGTCCTCTAGAACCTTCCACACCCCTGCCCCCGCCCCATGTCCTGGTAAGTGTCCCCACCCCCACCTCCCAACACACATCTCCTTTCTCTTTCTCCAGACTCGCCAGATATCTCAAGCCCATGTTCATGCTCCCTCCACCTACGCTCTCACCCTACTCCTTTTTTCTCACCTCTTTGCCAGATTCTGTTCCACAGGAAACACCATCCTTTCCAGCAGGTGCATAACAGCAGCCGGACGGAGTCCCTCAGTTCTGCACCATACCCCAACTCTGAAACCAAAGATTCAAGGACCACAGAGTGGCATAGAATCCTTTTGGACAGGAGGAAGGGGACAAGGCTAGGAATAAGTACTGATTATTTTGTTCTCCCCCTCACATATGAAAAGGCCTGGTATGGTGCCTGGTCCACAGGAGAGGAAGTGAGCAATAAATCATTCATCCGCATGAGCTACTGGACCCACGGAATCAAGCTGTCAGGCCTCCCCAGGCATCTCAGCGGTCTGTATTATCCTTCCAGAAACTCTCCACTGACGCTCTCTTCAGTGGTCACCTTTCTTTCCTTCTGTCCTTCTTTTTAACTTCCTAGTACCATCTGAACTCGCTCCAGCTGTTACAACCAACCACCCTAGACTGGGGGACTTAGAAGCCCATCCCTCACAGCTCTGGAGACGGCAAAGTCTGAGATCAAGGTGCCAGAAGGTGCGTGTCTGGCAAGAGCCCACTTCCGGTTCGTACATGGCTGTCTTTTCACTGTAGCGGAAGGAGTGAGGGAGTTTTCTGGGACCCCTCGTATAAGGGCCCTAACCCCATCCTTGAGGCCTCCACCCTTTTGACCTAATCATCTCCCAAAGGCCCTACCTCCTTAGACTGACCCAGTGGGGGTAAGGATTTTGACATATGAATTCTAAGAGGACACATTCTGCCTGTAGCCGTCACCTCCAAGGACATTCAAGGATACAGATGTTGAGGGGCGCCTGGGTGGCTCAGTCAGTTAAGCCTCTGCCTTCGGCTCAGGTCCTGATCTCAGGGTCCTGGGATCGAGCCCCGCATCCGGCTCTGGGCTCAGCGGGGGGGGGTCTGCTTGTCCCTCTCCCTCTGCCTCTCCCCCTGCTTGTGTTCTCTCTCAAATAAATAAAGTCCTTAGGAAAAAAAAAAAAAAGGGATGAAGATGTTAGATGATGGTAGGGCTTCCATACAATGTGATTTGTCTGAGTCTCTTAAACAGTCATCATCTGGGCTTCCTCAAATGGGAGGGAGAAGAGCAGCACTTTGTACTGATTGAATGCACACGAGCTCTTACACTGTGCCCTTGACAAGCACTCACCCCTCACTCCTTACACCCATCGTGTGAGATGTGTATCTAATTATAGTAGAGTGGCGCGTGGCACGCACTTGGCCTATCCAACCCGCAGAAATTCAGCGGTGTGTACTTCACCGAGGTGCGCGCGAGAGAGAATGAATTTAATATAATTGGTGCAAATGATTTTGCTCCCAATTCCACTCAGTGAACTTGGGCCCCAGAGTGCACGGGAGACGTGAGATCGCTCGAATGATCTCTGTTCCCGCGATGCTTTGCAACGCTGTCAGCATCTCACAACACCAAGGATGATTCTGGTGATTAAATTTACAATCCAGTGTTTTGTTTTGTTTTGTTTTATTCATTGTTGTTGTTGTTGTTTTTTCCCCATCCAAAATGATCCATAAACTGAGGCTAAGAATTTAATTTGTTCTACTATCAGAGGAACATCCGGCTGCATGAGACCCACTGAGAGAGAGAGTGAGATTTGGGACATAAATTTTGTAGGCGTTTTGAAGCACTATCAAGAGTAAGTTGTGATATGTACTATATTTTCCTCATGCGTTTAGTTTTGCCTCCTGTGTGATGCTCTGCTTTATCTCCATTTTACAGATGTGGAAATTGAGGCTCAGAGAAGTTAAGCAACTCCCTGAAGTTACATCTAGGGCTGTGGGAGATCTGAGCCAAGTCAGTCTGACTCCTACGGCCCCACTCACTCTTCTCTGCTCCGATCTGGTTTTCTCTCGAGTCCCACTTTCAAGGAGTCATCTGCCCCTTGGCCATCTCCTAGCCGTCCACATCAGCTTACTTTCCCTCCCCTTCTAAAGCCTCAATTCAGAACTACTTGGACAGCCCTCAGGGACCAGGGTGATGTTCGGCCAGCCCACACAGGTGGTCCCATGCGGTCATGTCCCCCTGTCACTATTCTCGTGACCAACCGCATTCCAATCCACCGGTCAGTCCTGGTACCCATGCCTCACTAGCTGTTAGGTATTTTTAACATCATTCTGATCAGAACTCAAAATACCACGGAGAGATTCATGTATGACAAAACTAATATTCTAGGTCATTGCAGAACGGCTCTGCCCCATGGACCACTGGCATCACCGACCTCTTCATTTTCCAGAGCAGGGACCTGGGGTCCAAGGAGTATGCCTTGCCCAAGGTCATAAGGAGGTAAGGTCAGAACCCAAGTGCTCCCAATTCTACATCTTTCCAGGCTGGTTTTCATGCAGCTCCGGGAAGTGTCCACAGCCGGCTGCTTCTCTCTTGACTGAGAATGTGGGGTGGCCCCCAACAGCGCTCCCTTCATGAGAATGACCAAGTGGCACGTGAGAAAAAAACGAACAAACAAAAACAAAACAAAACAGGATTTTCGGGTCTTGGTTGGGCAGTGGGCGGAGCGTGGTAAGACAGTGTCGGGATCAGAGTCACCGATGCCATCCGGATCCGTTTGGGGCCGTGTCCGCCTTGCTTGCTGCTCCCTACCGCTCCGGCTAATTACGGGGGCCACATGAGGGGCCCCGAACACGCCGCTGGCGGGAGCACTCTCAGGAAGGGCCAGATCTCCCGTCTGCATGTCCGGGGGCAGCCGGTAGGATATTAAAACCGACTCGAGTTGGTGTTGAAAAATGTTTTCCTTTCCAGTATGCTAATCAGAACAAGACCCTATCGGAGTCTGTGCATGGGGGCAGGATTTTTTTTTTCCAGCGGCTGAGCCTTTTAACGAGCGGCTCTGTAATGAGGTATGGATGTGCACGTGCGCTCTCCGCGTGCCAGTCCAAGTTTAAAGCCCTTGATTTCCCTACCCTCACCCTCCTCTGGGCCCTGGCTTTAATTCTTTTAAGCAGTAACATTAATTGGCTGTTAAGTAAAACAGGAGAGAACACAATAGATTTATGATATTTTGAGAAGCTCTACCAGTTCTCAAGCATTCAGAGAAACAGGCTTGGGCTTTTATGGGGTAATTATGATTTAGCGTTTTCTCTCGCCCTGTTGAGTCTGTGGGCTGCCTCCGAAATGGATCTGGGATGAATGTCGAAATGAGGATTTACGGCCAAGCCTTTCGAACCTAGAAAGCGCAGAAGTTTATTGTTTTATTTTTTATTTTATTTTATTTTTTCCTGAACGGTATTTCCTTTGGCATTTCTATGCGACCGTTGGGTTTTCTGGGACCCCCTCCCAGCCACCACCCCCCAACCCCTGTGAAATGGTATCTATAAATTACTCCCCCATCAGGTTGCTGTATCATCAAAAAGTGATCGTTTTTGCAAGCCATCATGAGAGAGCGTGTCAATTTAAATAATTTCTTTCTTCTCTCATGCCTTTGCCCCTCCTGGCCCATACAGGAGAACAGCTCAGGTGTGTTTGTTCACGTTTGCCAAAATGAGCAGTGCGGGAGGAAGCCTGAAAATCTTGAGGAGAGAGAGATCTTTATGCCTCATCTCTCTGTGTCTTTTTTTTTACCCCGCTCCCTGGTCCCTCTTGGAAATGAGAAGCATGTTTAGCTACTGTCGTCAGGGGGAGCCGACCCTGGGGATCGTGGGGAACTGGGGGCATCTCCCGCACCACCATGAGGCACATTTCCCCTGGGAGCCTTCCCCTCTCTTTCTTAGTTTACGAGAGAAGGCGGGTGGTTTCCCAGGCCTCTCTCAACTCTAAAATGTTGACATTACCTCTGTATGCCTCGATAGCAGTGTATTGGGGCCAACTTGCTATAGTTGTTGAAGGGGACATGTCACCTCAAAATATGGCTCTTTGGCACAAGAATTGTTTTGAGCTGAAGGCATTTGAGTTCCTGAAATTCCTCTCTGCCTAAAAGCAGAGCCTCCCCGAAATGTCCACTGTCATAAAGGTCCTCTGGGAACAGCTCTGATCTTTCTCCTCAGAGAAAACTAGTTTATCTCCTATCCATTATCTGGAGGGTCCATTTATCTATCCTAAAAGCCATTTGTCTTCTTCTAAGTGCCCTCCCCACTCCCTTCCCCTATTAAAATGGCATAGAAGCCCCCAGTCCAAATCACCTCTTTGAGTCTCATTTTTCTGTGAATGCCTGGATACATATGTGAGTAAAAATCTGTCCTTTTCATTTGCTAACCTGTCTTTTGTCAGCTTAAATTGCAGGTCCCTATGAATGCACTGAAGAGGGTGGATATGAAAGTGTGTGTTTCCCTTCGTGATGTGTGTTTGTGTGTGTGTGTGTAGAGGTTAAAGAGATGGAGGGGGGTAATGCTAGAGGTAGTATTTTTTCTTTAAACAACAGTGTTTATAAGGGAGCTTTGTGAGGGAAGATGCATTCACCATGCTGCTTATCTCCACGAGGGACTTCTCTACAACACCCTCATTGGTACAGTCCTCCCTTCCAAAAGCAAAAGTATAAGCATGACATGCATTGTTTTTTCCTGGTGTGGGTGGTGAGGGAGAAGGGACAGATGCCAGTTCAAGGTCAGCAAGTCTTCAATATGGGCTCAAATCACAGCTATTTCATTGTTAAGATTTTTGTTTTGCTTTTTTTATTTTAGTGTCTAACTCACTGGACAGTTCTCAGTGGTTGTGTCTGGCAAATTGATGCTCCCTGTTCCCTACTACCTTCATGAAAGAGACCATTCAGTGCCTTAGAGTTTGGCCAGAGTCTAGAAATAACCCTTGAACATTTGAGAGGTTTCATGTTAAGTACAATATATTACGTGTTACGTAGAACTCCAGGGACTGTAGGATGTGGCTAAGGTGTCCATCACAGCTTTACAATGTGACATAGTGGATTGTAGCTACAATGTATTGGATATTAACTATGTGCCAGGCATGCTATTAAGCATTTTTCTTATGCATTCTTATTTAGTTTAGATGATGGTGTTTATATAAATGGTAATTCCAAATAACTTTTGGCATTTATAATTTCTTTGAGGCATGTCTCCTGTCTTCATGATAAAGAAGTTAAGACATATGGAAAAGTTCACAACAACAGGGACGTCCTTGCAAAGAGATAAAAATAACGAAATAGGGATGATTAGAAGTCATAACCCTTCTCCCCCCATTGCTCCCACCCGCCCTAACCAAACACACAAACACTCATCCTTAAAGGTCTAGTACAGAATAATTCAAGGGTCCCATTATATTCTAAAATCTTCCCAGCTGCGATAATTGGCTTTGGAACCTCCCTTATCCCCATGACACTCTCTCTCATATGCCAATATCTCTAACACATAGATAATTTATGAAAACAGAGTAGACACTTTTTAATAATTAAGTGATAGATAATATAAGCTTTTAAAAATAAGCTGGGGGAGCTGGGAAAAAGAGCGAAGACTAAGCTGGTTAGTCATCCACATATTTATCTGGAAGGACTCAAATGGGTTCCTCAACTCATACCCCATTATTCGTGAGCAGAAGCCCTGAAAAGTTTGCTTTATTTGCTAGCCAGACTTCTCCAGCAGGTGTCTGGGAGCCGCAGTCATTCCTAGGGAGGGGAGTCAGATGCCTGCTCCCATCTCATTTGCCCAGCATCACCTCCCTGTCCTCTCCAAATTACAGTGCAAACAATAACACAGGTAAAATTAGCTAAGACACTAATTATGTAGCACAAATGTGCAAAGGATCTAGAATGATAAATGGCCAACGCAGGACGCGTTGTGTCATATCGTGTAATCTCTCTGACTGCAAAGCCCAGGAACAAAGGGAGAATTGTATCCTGTTTGTCTAACATGCTCTATATCACAAATTAGAAATCCTTCCTAATTAAGATATTGTTCAATGTCCTTTGTTAGCAGATTTTAACAATGTTAATTAGGAGGTTAGAGTGATCATTGTTCATCTAGCAAACAATTAGGGTGATTTGCACTATAGCTTTTCAGAAACTTCTGAGCAAACCAGGAGTTTCCCTTCTGCAGGGAGCTGGGCTGCCCAGAGAAGGAGGGGACAGGAGTGGGGACAAAGAGCAATGCCGCCCCTAACATTTTTGGGCTACAGGCCAAGGCAAAGTGTGAGGAAACATTAGCAGACCTAGCAGCTGTTAGAAAGCAACGTTGACCTTGACCGTGGGGAGTAACAATATTTGCAGAGGTAAAGTCTATCCCGGCAATGGTTCTTATCTTGATCATTCCCGAGAGGGTAGTCAGAAAAAAGCATAGAGTCCTCAGGGCTCTTAATCACCTGGTCAAGTTAAGGGTGTTGATGGGGTTCAGGACACACTACCTCAGACTATGTGGCACCTTGACGTGTCGGCTATTGTAAGCTGAAGGAGTTTGAGAAAATTACAGAAGTAGGAAGGTCAGGGCGACCTTCTCCTTGCTCTTCTCTCCTGAAACAGGTCACCAAATTCAGGCCAAACCTACCCTCCCTGTGCCCAGAGGACAGGAACATCCTTATCTCTGAAAGCAAAGTCACACCAAGCCAAGAATACAAAGAGGTCTGGTCAGCTTCCCCTGGTTTATTACACTTACCTCATCCCGTTTGGCTCCCAATATTCCTCCAGGACTGCTCTTTTCTTCAAGCCTAGCATCAAACCTTACGGAGGCTCCTGGGTCACATAAAACTGATCATATGTAACTCTGGACCACAGGCTTATCTCCTGTTCATCTTTGTTTCCTTTTCAGATCCAGCCAGGGACGCTCCCAGGGACAGGGAGAAATTTCTTCTTCTCCATGGTGTTCTCTTCAGGAAATCAAAACAGGACCGTTGATTAGTTTGGAATTGATTATTTTAGCACGAAGTAAGTCTGGGCTCCACCTGCTGTGACCCCCAACCCCTGCCACCTTTGTGCCCACAACACAACACACACATAGGATATAAATGAGTTGGCAGGTTCCTTTCCCTCTTCTTTTGCAGGGAAGCAGACTACGGCACTCCAAAACACTATAGTAAAAGATTAGGACATGCTACCCTTGAATGTACCATTCTGGCATCCTGATGATTTTGAGCTGTAGGCACTTGGAAAAAGGTAAATGCAAAGAGAGTTTAACTCCACTATCTGTCTCAAGACAGATCTTCCAAAAGGAACTCGATTATCCTAAGTATCTCCCCTCCTCTGGAGTTTGAGTTAACCAGGAAAGATTGAGTCCTATCTCAGAGAAGAGATGTAGTGCTCAGATAGACTTTGTCACAAACTACCTTCGCTGCCACCTATTCTTCTAAGGGCCCATTCATCTTTCCTGAAAATCATTTACTCCCTCTAAGAAACCTACATCTCCCCTCCCCCTTCCCTATTAAGATGGTATCGAAGCCTGAATTGTAAAGTCACTTTGGACAGTCACTCAGTTTCCCTGGTATCTCCCCATGGGATACGTATGTTAATAACTGTTTTTTCTCTTGCTCATCTGTGTTTTATTATAGGAATCTCAGCTAAGAACTCGGAAGAGTGGAGGGAAAATGTTTTTTTCTCCCCTGCACTTTCTTCCTCACCCTGTGCCTCATACCAGAAGTGGCAGGATTCAAAGGAAAAGTATGGAAGGCAGGAAGGCAGGCTTCTGTGTTTTGCTACTTTGAAACTGCAAATATGACAGCGTAGCATATGTGTAGAGGAGGCAAGAACTGGCTATTTGGAAACTACCAGAGACCTCGAGCTGCTTTGAGCTCTCATTCTCTCTTGGCGAAGGTGTTCACAGAGAAGGAGAGCTGGCATCCCAGGGAAAGTGGGTATTGATTGGAAATTGAACACAAAGACTCTGAATTCTATTCTTGGCATCGTCAATGATTTTTCAGTACAAACTCAGGATGTCCCTTACCTGAAAGTCACACCTTCTTGGAGATAGTACCTGGTATCTTGATAGAGTGATTTTCTAACCTCCCAGTGCTGGGGAAGCATCTAACAGATATCAGGCAGCTGGTCTGTGCCAGGCATTGTGCTGGATACTTTACATAAATTTAATCACAGCTAGCACTTAGCTTCAATCGCAAACGGCCCTGAGGCCTGTTTAAGTGGCTCTCAAGTCTCTTTTATTCTTGGGGGACCCCATCTGCTGGAGGGATAAAAAGCCCTTTTATGTACTATAACCTCACAGACCACCCACCCCAACAGTTTGTGCTTTGTCACGAAAATCCTCCATCTAATTAACAGGGTACAATTTTGATGAAATCTGGCAAAATATATTATTCATGCGTGTCAGAAATCAAATAGAGATCGGGTCATCTTGTAAACTGTCACCATGTCTGTAATTTGCTTTAAAGTATTTTAGCACAGATAATGTATAGCATTACTTCTAAGTATAGGAGTTTGCTTTAATAGGAATTTACCTTTAAGGGGTGGGCAGTTATAGTTCTCAATGGGAAGTCCAGCTGCTACAAATTCACTTCTGTTCTCTTATCTCCATCCATACTAGACAGTTTGCAGAAGAACATGGCCAAGGTCAGCAGTGGGTCTTCATTGGTGAAGTTAGGGGCTTGTTAACTAGCCTACCGGCTATTATAAATGGGATCTCATTGGTGAAATTACATCCAAGAGTCACCTAACAGTGTAGAGAGCACTTGGGTTTTCTGTTTCTTTGCGTTGGCATCATACAAATTGTTGCATGCATCTGTTCTCCTGGCCTGCCTTGTCTGTTCCCCCTCTGTTTATCTAGTGCCCGGCACACAGTAGGCACACGACACCCATCCCGTAAATGAACCCTGAAAACGGCTCTGTCACACCTGAGGAGAATTCACCTAGCGTAGGAAACCCCATCCACTTTTTTGAAGTCCCGATGGAAACACTTGGCAGGTGTGTATTTTACTTTTCACATTTCCAGACAGGGCTCTCCTGAGCTGACGGGTGTTGTGTGTCAGGAACGCCAGTAAACCATGGATGTCCATTTAGAACTCACGGTCATCTTAAAGCTGGTCAACTTCCCCAGGCATCTTTATCCAGGGGCAGAACGCAAGACCATAAACTCATCCAAATTTAGGCACACAATGCACCCGGAGGAGTGCAGAGAATATTCAGGCTATGAAATTCTGATGGTTCATTAGCATGACAAAGGTTGTAACAACTTGGACAGGAAGCCGAACAAAAGGCATCCACCGTTCTATTTGCAATTCTAGGATTGTATTTGTAATCTCTTTTTGCAGGAGAAAGAGACTGCCAGTAAAAGGCTGAAACACAATAGGAAGAGAGAATCCACAAAGCTCAGAGAGACCAAAGGGATGAGTGAATGTGCTCGGACACGCACGCTGTGTGTGTATC
This sequence comes from Mustela lutreola, assembly GCF_030435805.1. Taxonomy (NCBI): domain Eukaryota; kingdom Metazoa; phylum Chordata; class Mammalia; order Carnivora; family Mustelidae; genus Mustela; species Mustela lutreola. The sequence goes on along the minus strand of NC_081295.1, from coordinate 145,872,837 downwards.
TTCTCTGTGTATGTACACATTCGACAAGAGTAAATTATTGTCATGGGTAAGAGTTTAACATTATTGACCTATAAGATGGCTTTTTAAAAATATATGCAACATGGCTGGAATGCCAATTTGAAGTGGGGAAGCGTTTAGGGAAAATGAATGGGCTGAACAGCAGTATTTTCGCGGACTGGAGCGAGACTCTTTAATTTGGTAGCAGCAGAGGCTCAGAGTAAGCTAACGTTGTAACCTGCTAAGTAAGAAACCCTGAAGGCTATTAATGATGCAGAGGGGGGAAGGCTCCAGAGTTACTGGTGCTGTGTAGGTTTTGGTGTCAGGGAGGCAGTAATTGTTCCAAAAGTCACTGTCAATTTCAATTAACAAGTGATGGGAACGCAGCGGGTCATTCTGCCCTGAACCAGGGCCCTCCCTCGGCCATGGCTGCTAAACTCCACAAATTCTGATGCACGACCATTTGTTCCCCTTTTGTTCCCCATCCAGCCAGTGACTGTAGTCAGGCTGTGTGTAGTGGCAGGGAGCATTCAGAGGAGGCTCACCATCTCTAGATCTCGGGTAGCTTTTGTCCAGCTGGAGAGGAGAGAAACCTCATGTTCTATTCTATGTCTCAACACAAACCTGCCTTTTAATTGGCACATTGGCATCTGGATTTCAAAGGACAGGCAATCACAGTGCAGACTTAAGGCATCGTGGGGGCAGAAGGGACTTCACCTCTGGGTTAATCCTGCCTTGATCTTGTTGTGTGTGGGGGGACTGGTCCCGACGCTAGGAAATGTGGGTGGTTGCTGTCGGTGGAGGGCAGGCAGAGCTGCTCTTAACAGTAGAGGGCCGTAGTTAATATGCTGCACTAAGCGTGTGCTCTGATGCATCGACCCCTCCTTTCCCTCTACCTCCCGGCCCCCGGTTGGACATTAACAAAGTTAGCCCCTAACCACACCTCTCAATCTGCTTCCTTTGGTTTCCATCTTGTTAGGTGCCCATGAATAAAAATGTCAGTTTGTCGATCCCATTTATGCTTACAAAGTGAGCACCTGGGGATGAGACAGACAATTAACATCGAGCAATCCAATGCAACAAACATTTATTGAACCTCTGACTGTAATTGATTGAAAGTGCTGAGTCATTAACAAAATCCCTTCCATGACTTTCATGCCCAAGTCAAGGTGATTGTTCCAGTTAGCCACGTGGGTGTGGCTTTGTGTCTGTTGATGGAGGTTGAGAAGTTTGGTGTTGAGGAGTCTAGCTGTGAGAACGAGTCCGATAGTTCATGTCAGCCCATGGGGGAGGCAGCCTGCTGTCTCTAACCTGCGTTAATGATGTTTCTGGAATGTCTGTGATCTGCATTGACAGCATGCTGTAATAGACATGATTGTGGAGACCATCTCTGCTGCAAGAGAGTTGAATGTTTGGGTTCCAGACCTGGAGGTTCTCAGAAGTCTGTCTCCATCCTTCACTCTACCTGACCGCCCAGTCCTCAAAAGTGAAGCATCATCAGCTGTTTTTATACACTTATTCCAGAGGAAGAAACTTTTTCTCACACCCTTCTAGGTTCTCCAGCTGGGGTCTTGTCAATGAGACTAACAAAAGACAGATTGACGAGAGAAAAACATACAGATTTATTTAATATAAGTTTTACGTGACACAGGAGCCTTCCTAAGGAGGTGGAGAACTGAGGAAGTGGTTAGAGCTGTGTGTTTTTATACGAGGTTTGCTGAAGAACAGACAGTTGTGGGAAAACATCATGGGACAAAGCACTGTGAGATATGGGTAGTGGATAGGGGAAACTGGGCAAGGCCTCTTCATTTGGATTCCTCCTGGGAGGAATTCCTCTCTGGAGATAAGGATGCTTCTTTCCTCCAGGTAGAGAGAGGGCACCTGCGATGTGGGGGTCCTATAACCTACTTCAGGGAGAAGGAGGAGGTCAAAGAATACTTCTGGCATTTGATGTTTCTATTCCCTTCAACTTAAAATGCTCAGTATGCCAAGTCGCCATATTTTGGAGTAGTGTGTTCTGAAACCCATCTATCTGTCTGTCTGTTTATCATCTATCTATGTATAAAAAACATATGTATTTTTAAAGAAATCATCTCTTTGAGTCTCTTTACTCTTAGGTGTTGCAGTAGCCATTTTATAGTAGAATGGTTCATCAATGAAGGGAAATATATTGAATTTTTTTTAAAACGTCCATAAAGAGAATTTGCTTCAAAGCCAAAAAAGGTAAGATTGAACTGTTTTTTCCTTCTTCTTAATACCCTAGGATTAACAACATTTTTCTTCCAACTTAATTCTGGAAATAAAGGATTAAGAGGTATTTGTTAACATTTGGAACCAATATAAGTTGATAAATGTGTGCTTTAAAATAATAACATTTGTATTAATTGGTGTATTTCCCTGAAAAGCAGCTTTCCAATAGGTAGCAAAGGCCTTTTAAAAGTGTGCACACTGATTGACCTAGTAATTCTCTTCCTAGGAATTTATCAGAGGGAAGTAACTAGACAAATGGAAAGATGCATGATTGGAAGTATTTGGTATAGTGTTGCTTAAAATGGGGAAACATTAGGAAACTCTTTTCATGTCCTTCAGTGAGGGATTGGTTGGATAAACAATGGTATATTCATGTTATAGAAAATATTAGAATTAAGCATGCTGGTAAAGTAGAAGTATATATATTACTTGGAATAATTCACACAGTATGTGATCAAGTATAAATATCAAGTTATAAAACACTCTTTATAGCATGATTCCATTGTTATAAGAAAAACATTGGAAAGTTGCAAATAAAAAGTTAACAGCAAGACTTCTGAACAACCAGTGAGTTAAGAAGAAATAAATAAAAATCTTGAAACCAGTGAGAGTGGAAACACAATGTGCCAAAACTTATGGTATGCAGCAAAAGAAGTTCTAAGAGGGAAATTTGTAGTAATTAATGCTTATATTAAGAAAAAAATAAAAAGAGCTCAAATATACAACCTAACTTTATATTTCATGGGACTAGAGCATGAATGAAAAACTAAGCCAAAAATTAGTAGGAGATAAGAGATATCAAATACCAGAGCAGAGAAAAAAAAATGAAATAAAGAATAGAAAACCATAGAAAAGATCAACAAAACTAGGAGTTCATTTTTTTGAAAAGTTAAACAAAATTGACAAACCTGTGGCTGGACTTACCAAGAAAAGAGAGAATTTCAATAAATAAAATTGTAACTCAAAGAGGAAACAATGTAACTGACCATCTATGACAATCCCACAGTTATCATACTAAATAGTCAAAGGCTAAAAGTTTTCCCTCTAAGATCAGGAAGAAGACAAAGGTGTCCACTTACACCACTATCATTTAGCACAGTACTGAGAGTCCTAGCCAAAACAATAAGACAAGGTAAAAACATAAAAGATATCCAATCAGCAAGGAAGAAGTATAATTTTCTCTGTTTGCAGATGACATAATCTTATACAAAGAAAATCCTAAAGACACCACAAAAAAACTATTAGAACTAATATTTGAATTCATAAAGTTGCAGATTATAAAATCAACACACAAAAAAACAGTTACATTTCTATACACTAATAATGAACTATATTAAAAAGAAATTTTAAAGATCCCATTTACAGTAGTATCACAGACAATAAAATACTCAGGGATAAATTTCCCTAAGGAGAAGTGAACAAACTATACATGGAAACTATAAAACTTTGACAAAAGAAATTAAAGAAGACACAAATGAATGGAAAGATGCCCATGTTCATGGATACTCAAAACAGCCCATAGATTTAATGCAATCTCTATCAAAATTCCAACGGCGTGTTTTACAGAAATAGACCAAATAATCCTATAATTCAGGTGGAGCCACTAATGACCCTGAATAGCAAAAACAACCTTGAGTAAGAGCAAAACTGGAGGCATCACCCTTCCTTATTTCAAAGTATGTTACCAAGCTATAGAAAATAAAACAGTATAGGACTAGCATAAAAATAAACACATACACCAGTGCAAAAGAACTGTGCAGTGCAGTGCAAAAGAGAGCCCCAAAATAACCCCATACATATATGAAAAACTAATATTTGACAAGAGAACCAAGAATACTAAGGTGGAAAGAATATTCTCTTCAGTAAATGGTGCTGGGAAAACTGGATCACCATACACCAAAGAATGAAATTAGACTCCTATCTTAAACCACACACGAAAATTAACTCAAAATAGATTAAAGACTTAAACATAAGAATTGAAACCATAAAGCCCCTAGAAGAAAACATAGGGAAAAATCTCTTTAACATTGATGTTGGTGATGATTCTTTGAATATGACCAAAAGCACAAGCAACAAAAGCAAAAATCAACAAACAGGACTGAATAGAATCAAAAAGTTTCTGCACAGTGAAGGAAACCATTAATGAAATGAAAATGCAACTTGCAGAATGAGAGAAAATATTTGCAAAACGTGTATCTGATAAGAAGTTGATATCTAAAATACATTCTTAAAACACAACTCAATAGCCAAAAAAAAAGAGAAGAAAAATCAGAAAGAAGAAAAGGGAAAAAACCCAACACCAAATAATCTAATTTAAAAATGGACAAAGTGGGTGCCTGGTGGCTCAGTGGGTTAAAGCCTCTGCCTTTAGCTCGGGTCATGATCTCAGGGTCCTGGGATGGAGCTCCACATAGGACTTTCTGCTCAGCAGGGAGCCTGCTTCCTCCTCTCTCTCTGCCTGACTCTCTGCCTACTTGTCTGTTAAATAAATAAATAAATAAAATCTTTAAAAAAAATAAAAATGAACATAGGACCTGAAAGGACATTTTTCCAAAGAAGACACGCAAATGCCAATAGGTGCCTAACATCACTGATCATCAGGGAAATGCAAATCAAAGCCATAATTCGATAATACCTCATGCTTGTTAGAATGGTTCTCATCAAAAGCACAAGCGATAACAAGTGTTGACAAGGATGTGGAGAAAAAGGAGCTCTTTGTGAACTATTGGTGGGAATGTAAATCAGAGCAGCTACGGTGGAGAATAGTATGGAGGTTCCTCAAATATTTAAAAATGGAACCACCATAGGATCCAGCAATTCCAATTCTAGGAATTTATTGGAAGGAAACGAAATCACTATCTTTTAGAGATATCTGCACCCTTTTGTTTATTACAGTCTTATTCACAAGAGCCAAAACATGGAAACAACCTTAATGCATCACTAGATGAATGCGTAAAGAAAATTAAATATATAACGGAATGTTTTTCAGCCATTAAAAAAAGAAGGAAATCCTACCATTTGTGACATCGTGGATGAAAAAAGCCAAACTCATGGAAACAGAGTAGAACAGTGGTTGCCAGGGCAGGAGGGTAAGGAAATGAGTGAATGTTGGTCAAAGGATACAATCTTCCAGTTGTGAAAGGAATAACTTCTGGGTATCTCATGTCCCACATGGTGACTATGGTCAATGACACTGTATTGCATACTTGAGAGCACAAGAGTAGTTATCAAGTGTTCTCACCGTAACAGCAACAGCAAAATCATGTATATGTGAGGTGAAGATTGTGTTAACTAACTTTACCACGGTGATCATTTTGCGATATATAGATGCATCAAATCATCACATCGTACGCCTTAAACTTACACAATACTATATGTCAATTAGATCTCAATACAGCTAGAACGGGAAAAGGTAATAACAATCGCTTTGTGATTATGGAACTATAAATGAAATTTATTCTTCTCTTATGGATGTACCCTAAATTTTTAACACTAGTCATCTGTACCTTGTATAATTTTTGTTAATAATGAGAAGTCAAACAAATCGAGGATGTCCAGACCTTCCTTTCTTTCTTAATTTCAACATAAAGTCACGGCTTCTACCACCACCTACGTTATCAAATATGGAAGTTTGTCATTATTACCACTGGATTTCACCCAGAGTGATGATTAATTGTATGTGCTCAACATGGTTAGACTACAGAGCTCAGTTGTTTGGTTAAACAAACATCTAAGTGTTGCTGTAGAAAGATTTTTTTTTTAGATGTAGTTAACATTTATATCAGTAAGCTTTGAGTAAAGAAGATTATTCTCCGTAATGTGGGTGAGCCTAACCCAATCAGTTGAAAGTTTTCATAGAAAAGACTGAGTTCTCCCAGAAAAGAAAGAACTCTGCCTGCAGACCTGCCTTAGGACTTGACTGCAACTACAACTCTGTGGGAATTTCCAGCCTGCCAGCCTGCCGTACATATTTCATACTTGCCAATCCCCCAATCCCATGAGCCAATTCCTTAAAATAAATCTCTCTACACCCAAACTTACTCTCACACATTTTTTTGGTTCTGTTTCCCCGGTTAATGCAAAGATCATTTGCATAAGAAATTCTGAGGTCCGAGAGAGTGTGCATTGATGATCAGGTTATCTGAAAGTGGCATTGGTTGGCCGAACACCCTGTTCTATCCACAAATGCTCTCTCCATCTGAGAAGGATCCGCTGCCCAGCCATACTTGGTCTGGCTGTTGCACAGAGTCAGCAGGGCCAAGTAAGAGCTGAAGTTGACTGGCTAATGCCAACTGGCCTTCAATGTGGTGTCAGCAAGGTCTGTATCTTCTTTCCTGACCATGTGGCTCACGGGACATCTTGCTGTGCCTTCTCCACATGGCAGCCCTACGACCACCTTTGGGAAAGATTGCAGAAGGTTTCAAAGCTAGCTTTAGCTACACCTTTATTAAAGAAGAGAGCTGTGAGATCCAAAAATGTGACCGGCAGCATTCACCAGCCAATGGAATCTAAAGTCCTATAAGGCTCGGTATGGTGTCAAACTCCCCATTACTTCTCCGACATGTGGCACCATGCACAGCACCTGTCAGGACCTGAGTTAACATTGTTGACTAAGTGGATGAAAGAAAGGATGGATACAAGCTCATCAGATGTAAAGAAAGCACAGGTTCGGAAATGAAAATATAGCTTCAGAGATTGTCAGGTAATGTCTGGCAAGGATCTAGGTAGAGGGGCTTTAATTAGCAGTTACTGTGTCATTCCCAGCCCTTGTGTAGCAGACGGCTTGGGCCACGTGGCTTCCATATCGTCACCATATCCCACCCATCACCTTGACTGGTCCCTGGAATCAACCCATCTGGGTCAATCTCTATATAAACCACCAAGAAAGCAGCTGAAGAAAAAAATCTGCTGTGAAGTAGCAGACATCTCTACAATTTAATTTCATTTTGTTAAGAAGCCAGGCTGAGGAATCTATAAAAGTTAGGGAGAAAATTGAGGCAGATGCGATGAATACTGTTTTTGTGTGTGCTCTTAAATAAGGTAATTTAAGACATGGCAATTGGCAAAGGGGAAATATACATTTTTAATGGGTTCTCTGATAAGCAAAAGCAAACATGAGACAAACACCAGTGCGTGCTTGTCTGTTCCTGTGCTTTCCTGCCTGGTGTCTTCCCAACCCCCTGTTTGCCAAAAACCATTGGGAGATATTCTATTTATTTTTTTTTTTATAGAGAGAGGGAGTGAGAGCATGTGCATGAGAGGCAGGGGAGTGGGGAGAGGGAGAGAGAGAATCCCAAGCAGACTCCACACCCAGCACAGAGTTCCATGAGGAACTCAATCTCACAACCCTGAGACCATGACCTGAGCCAAAATCAAGAGTTAGACATCAAGCTATTGAGTTGCCCGGGCACCTGGGAGATGTTATATAACAGAACATCCAAATTGGACGTTACGCCACCTTTATGGAAAGACAATTTTTTTATGTGTCCCCTAAATGCCACCCCATATTTTTCTTGGTCTTTACTGTTCTCTTTTTACACTATATATATATATATTTTTTTACTTCTTTTCCTTCCACTCAAGTTATTATAAGATCTTGTAGCTATTATCAATCACACGCAGATTTTCTAAAATAAAAATGAGGACATCATTGGAAGAGTGTAATTGCAGCCTTGGGGCTGCGTGGTTGGCTCCTTCAAGGAGCGGCGGGCCAGATGGACTTAGAATGCAAGAGATTTATTGGGAAAACACTATGAAAAATAAAGGGGGTGTGGGGTAGGGTAGGTGAGGACAGCCTTCAGACTTTAGGGCTGACGCTAAGGAAGAAGAGACAATTCTCCAAGGACCAAGAGGACATATATCTCTCTCCTTTAGATCCATAGAAAGAGATTTATTCTAAGGAATTGCCTCCATAATTTGGGGGCCTGACAAGTTTGCAATCTGTAGGATGGGCCAGCAGGCCAGGAACTCAGGCAGGAGTTGATGCTGCTGTCTTGAGGCAGGATTCCCTCTTTTCCAGGAAACCATAGATTTTGCACTTAAGGCCCTCCACTGATTGGACAAAGACCACCCACATTATGGAAGGTCATCTCTCTCCTTAAAAAAAAAAAAAAAAAAAGATGTTATTTTTAAGTAATCTCTACACCTACAGCTCTGAGATCAAGAGTCACATGTTCCATTGACTGAGACATCCAGGTGCCCCGCAAGGTAATCCCCTTTATTTAAAGTCAACTCATTGTAGATTATTAACCACATCTACCAAGTCCCTTCCAGGTGGCACTAACTTTAGTGTTTAATTACGTAACTGGGCAGCATGGACCAGTCAGGTTGACATATCAAACTAACCAGCATGACAGGGAAGGAAACAAGATGGGGTAGGAAGTCTCCATGTAAAGGGCAGCTCTGGGAAAGTTTCAGCCAGCCTGATAAAGAGCTGGGGGCAGAGTCCACATTAAGCAAAGTGGACAAGCCCTGAACACCCTCCTTCCCTCTCCACCCCACCACGCTCAGCCTGGGCTCTTCCTGCCCAGGAAGAGCATGGCCTCCACTCCAACGTTGTGGCAGGTCCCCAGAGAGCTGCAGCCAGATGCTACCACCTAATGACTCCCTTGGCCAGAGAAGAGAAAGGGATTAGGGACCTATAGTCACTGCCCGTTCCCATCTTCCATCTTCTTCTCCCCCTGTTTCTGACACACCATTTCTCCCTTTCGTGCCATCCCTAAAACAGGGCTTTCAATCCTGGTCTCCTCTCCCTCTTTCCCTTCCTTCCAGCCCAGCATTTCCTCTGTTCGGTTCTCTCCTCTTCCAGTATCGTCATTTCTTCCCCACTTCTCCCCCAGCTTCATCCTGTCTTCCAGAAAGTCTGCTGTGCCGCCCCATACCCTTTCCTGACCCTTCAAGAGTGCCTGGCTTTGCAGGAGTCCTGGACCTGCTGGGGTGTGCTGGGGGGGGGTGCGTCTCAGCACCCCTTCTCCGCCGTGGTGACGAGAGGCAGGCTGGCACCAACCCAAACGCACGCTTAAATAATGGGCACACGAGTGCCAGAAAATTAAAACACAGCATGGAATTGCTGAATTCACAATTTTATTGTCACTGATTGCCTGGTGGCTCTGCATATTGAGAAAATCTTCACAGCTTCTTCCATCTTCCATGGCTTGGTTAATGTGCAGATAATTCGAGTGGTAAACTTTTTATTCCCCTTCACCCCATCCCTCCCCTCCCAACCAGGCAAAACAGAGAGACATAAATTCACAACGGTCACAAACACGCTTGTATCTCATCTCATCATTCACCTTCAACAGAATACTGATATTTTATAGCAGAAAAGTTCCTTGCCAATCATCTGTCTGTCCTCTCTCACACTTTGCAGAGAAGGAGGCCAGCGGTGGTCCCCTGACTTGTTCGAGGTCACGTAGGAAGTTGTGGGAAAGGCAGTCCTAAGGCCAGCTCTGGACCCCACGCTGAGTGGGAGCTCATGGCCCCTTCTGAAGGGTTACATGAAGAGGTAGACAGGATAGATGCCCTTATTTCCCATTCATGGATAAGGAAACTGAGTCTCAAGGCTTCCCAGGGAGGAAGGGGCATAGCCAGGTCCCCAGGGGCTCCTTATTACTGTTTCTAACAGGTGACACAGTCTTTTGCACCCGGGGGCTCCTTATTACTTATTACTGTTATTACTTATTACTTATTACTTATTACTTATTACTGTTACTGCACCCTCCCTGTCAGAATGAGAGGAGGAGTTGCCAACACACACACAGAAATACAGTACTTGCAAAATCTATCAGAGCACAATGATAGAGCGGGGATGACACCTCTCATTGGTGTAGTGCTTCATGGTTTTCAAAATCATCTCTTATTCTTTATTCCACGTGGTCAAGACGATCGCGCCAGCAGGTAGGTAGGGTGCGTTTCAACAGCTCCATTTCCAAGGTTGAGGAGATTAGAATGATTTGCTCCGATCACATATTAAATGGGGGAAGCCAGGACTCGAAGCCTGGATTTTCAGACAACCAGCATTCTTCCTACTCCTGTTCTGTAAACTAGCTCACAGGGGGCCGGGGTGTCTGATACAACAGTCTTTCTTACCCACACGAGCGGGGAGCAATGTTGGCAGCGTGAGCAGGTTCTGTCTATGCTCAACGCCATCACTCTGGTTCACGCTGCTCTCATTTCCACATCAGCCAAAACCACAGTTCCCTAGCTCACCCCCTTGCCTCACCCTTTCTGCTCTGCAATCTGCGTTCCACGCTGTTCTGCACTGTTCTGCACTGTTCCACAGGGCCGCCGGAGCAAATTTTCTATAGCAATAGCCCAGCCCACTCCAACGTGGGCATATTTATCAATTACATGCATGTATGATTTCTGCCATATTATGTGCATGTGTAAAAGTATGTAGAGTCAGAACAACTTAAAGGGTGCATTTTTTTTTTTTTTTTTAAAGAGAGACAGAGAAAGAGCAAATCTTATGCAAGTTTCAACGCCCGGCTCGGAGCCCAAGGTGGGGAGCCCAAGCTCATGACCCTGAGATCATAACCTGAGCCAAAATCAGAGTCAGAGACTCAGCCGACTGAGACATCGAGGTGCCCTTAAAGGGTGCGTTTTAAACAATATGTGTAAAAGATCTAGTATTTTCTTCTTATTACTCCGTTTCAGAGAAATTATTCAAAAGTACGGGTCTGATCCCACTCATGCTAGAAATCAACATTGACTGAGAATTAAAATCCAAGCTGTAATGTGGTTCTTTGGGACGTGCCCCTGCTTATCTCTCCATCTTAATTTCTTGCTATTTCTCCCCTTGAATTAGGCTTCCACGCAAATGGACAACTTGCCATTTCCAGCTCCTGCTCCCCCGTGGGCAGGCTTGATCCCGGGCTGTAGCCTCTGCCCAGAAAGTGATTCTTCTCTCTCTGCTTTCTTCCCGATCTTCCTCTTTGTGCTAGTTCAAGCTTACTCATCCCTCAGGTCTCCAGTAAAGCTTACCCTCCTTTGGGAGGTCGTCCCACATCCTCGGAAATGAGGTCAGGTACTCTGGATGCCGTTTAGGGGCACGTACTGCAAAGCAGTCATTTTTGTCTTTCTATTTACTCGACTTCATTTCTCAGTAGACCATCAGCTCCTTGAGGGCAAAGCTGGCGTGTGTTGACCATTTATTCTCTGGCATTACCCAAGTGCCAAGAACGTCAGCAACTATCTGTGGGAAGAAATCATGAATATCTGCCCCCAGCCCATGGGTTTCTGTTTAGTGGAAAATAAGTATGTAAGCTCCCCATCATCACACGGGTCTCTTGGGGAAACATACCGTTTTTTTTTTTGAGATTTTTTTTTTTAATTTATTTATTTGAAAGACAGAGATCACAAGTAGTCAGTGACACAGGCAGAGAGAGAGGGGTAAGCTGAGCAGAGAACCTGATGCGGGACTCGATCCCAGGACCCTGGGATCATGACCTGAGCCGAAAGAAGAGGCTTTAATCCACTGAGCCACCCAGGTTCCCCTGGGGTATAAAACTTTTGACACCCACTTTCTTTTTTAAACTGCCCAGCAGGGCATCTTTCCCTTGCCTGGGAATAAAAAGGTGGACATTCCACACCCCGCAATTTCCTAACTTCTCTGTTCGCTCTTGCAATAGAAAAATCACTCAGTAATGAATGGTGTGCATTCACCATTCCAATATACCAAGCAAGAGGTCAGTATTCACAGGAAGATGGTAGAGGAGGAAAAAGTTTCCCCTTGACCCTCTGAGGCTCCCTAGCTGGGTTTGAATATTAAACTGACAAAGGCAGATTAACAGGAGAAAAGCATACACATTAATGTGACACCATGGCCTTTATATGGAAATGAAGACCCAAAGAAATGGTTAGACCTTAGAGTTGTTATGCTAACTTTGAGGAAGAGTGGATAGTCCAGGAGGGATGTGATAGACTGTGAGGTCAGTGTGCTAAATGGGGAAACTTAGCAAGACCTCTTTGTTCAGATTTTTCTTGGTGTCCCCTGTGTCTTTGGAGATAAAGATGGTCCTCTCTTCTGGTATTGGGTGGGGGCACCTCTAACAGGAAGGTTTTATGACTTCCTTCAGGGAGAAGGGTAGAGAAAGAGTGACCTACCTGCTGCTGCTGTTTTCTCAAATTCCTTCAACTTAAAATGTTCAGTATTCTGAGGTGCCGTATTTCGGGGTAGTGTGTTCTGAGACCCATTGATATACGACATCTCCCCCTCCACCAACTATACTGCCTTTCTTCTGGGAGAGGGTGTGTTTGGCTTTTTCCTTCTTCTGGTCAACCTTCTCCCTCCTCCGCTGGCTACAACCTCTAACCCTGGTGGGTACATTGGGTGGGTAGAAGGGAAAGAGAAATAGTGAAGTTCTTCATGGACTAATATCAGAGTAGGCAAGTAGTAGTTCTAACAGCCATGGCTAAGAAGTCATGGCCAGCCATTGGGAAGAGCAGAGGCCTGTCCTAGTAGCATTCTGTAAGAAGCCAGATCAAACCAAACAGGCCCAAGATGGAGGATGCCAGGATAGGAAAATGCTGACCCAATAAGGAAGAAAAAGTGGTAAACCTTACTTTCCACCCCAAGTGATGAATATCCCACCTCCTTGGTAACAGCTGTCAATAAAAGATAGAAACTCAGCTCCCAGGGTATGCAGCTTACTTGCGTTCTCCCTCTCTCTCTCTCTCTCTCTCTCATACATGTGCTCACAGCTCTCATCTCTTGAGGCTATATGTCTTACTTGAATAAACTTCCCCTCTTTTGTCTCTTGTCTGCTGTGCTACATGCCTGTCTTTGAATTTATTCTTTTTTTTTTTTTTTAAGATTTTATTTATTTATTTGACAGAGAGAAATCACAAGTAGATGGAGAGGCAGGCAGAGAGAGAGAGGGAAGCAGGCTCTCTGCTGAGCAGAGAGCCCGATGCGGGACTCGATCCCAGGACTCTGAGATCATGACCTGAGCCGAAGGCAGCGGCTTAACCCACTGAGCCACCCAGGCGCCCCGAATTTATTCTTGGGACAAGACCAAAACTCCTCAGCAACTCCATCAGGTCTGGCTGGGTTGAGGTCCCAGGGCCCGGGGTCTTCTCATGTCACCTGGCAACACTAATACTGTCCTATGATGGCATCATGACCTGTGGACATTACAGAGATTCCAAGTTGACTTTTTCTTTGAGGACATTTCCATGTGTTCTCTGTTCTTGCTTCTTAAATGCTTGCAAGGTGCTGTCTGCAAACAGCCCAAGGCCAATATTCCCAAATGGGGCCACCTCCCAGGTCCCTAGGATGAAGATAGTTTTGACCTGCCCCTGGGAAGCTACACTGACACAGCCCTCCTTCGGCTGACACAGCTCCCTAATGCTGTCCCATGGATGAATCTGGCATAAATCCTCCAAGAGTTCCCAGTTGCAGAGAATGTGTCGAGCTCTCCAACTGGTTTGTGGAAGCCTCTCTCGCAGGGCAGGAAAGAAGGATCAGACATCTAATTAGAAGCTCAATTGGAGAGAGGTATTCCCCGGGGGATGCCACCGAGTGAGGTCACAGCTTTGATTTTCTTAGATGCCCCATGGAGAATAAATACAAGTCTTGGACTTGCCCAGTTGCTGGGCATGAAAATATGAAACCTGAGTCGGGCACCAAGGCACTCATCATATCATGGTGACAGAATTACGTTTAGTACTTCTTCCTACCCTGGGATCAGGCACAACTCCATGAAAAGGCAGGGGCACCTGGTGACTCAGTCGGCTGGGCATTTGCCTTCGGCTCAGGTCATGATCCCGGGGTCCAGAGATCGAGTCCCACAGCAGGCTCCCTGCTCAGTGGGGGGCCTGCTTCTCCCTCTTCCTCTCCCTCGTGCTCTCTCAAATAAATAAATAAGATCTTTTTAAAAAAAAAAAGGGGGGGGGGGAGTTTAAAACAAGAAAACCTGAGACCTAAGCCTGAATTCCCTTTCTTGAGAGCTGAAAACATAGGATTCAATAGTCAAAGAAGGTGAATGGAAGAAAGGAGGTTAAAGGAGAATGGGCCTTCCAAATTGCACATCATTCCTCTACATTTCCAGGTCAAGAACTGAGGTGAGCAGGCTGTGAGTCTGGGTAATGGGCATCCCATTTATCAGTGCTTCATCTCTTGCTTATTTAAAAGGTGACATTTTCCATAGGGACCACACCAGCTTTTAAAAATTCAGTTAATGAATTTTAAAAATACACAGTCATCTTAAATTTTGACTGATCTATCCCCCTAATGCCGGCATTTATTATTCCATTCCTTAGAATGTGTTGCAAGACAGCAATTTTATGTGGAACCCCTCTAAGGCGACTATAGCAAGATGAGACTTCCTGCAGCCTTTTAGAGCTAAAAAAAAAAAAAAAAAAAAAAAAAAAATTAGGGGTATTGCTTAATCAGCAGTTTTAAAAGACTCAAATGAAGTCATAAAATACATGCATGTCTCTAAGAGTACATTCATGAGAATCATATTGTAAGGCCTTACTAAAATCCTTGCCGTTGAGAAGTCGGAAGACGAAAGCTTGTTCTCCTTGAAAACAGCAGAGGGTTCTTTGTTTCTTGATTTCATGGATTTATAATACAAAAACACCCAATAATCCATCTAAATAACCATGCCAAGTCTGACACAACGATTCTCTCTCTCACATACACACACACACACACACACCCATAAAGGGGAAATCAGCACAGCTGAAAATCCAGAACCACGCGACCCTCAGCGCAGACTATTAAGCCAACAAATTAAACAAGAAGAAGGCCCAAGCTACGGCCAAAATGTGTCCTGTGCCTTCTAGACACAACGTAAAATGCCTGGCATTTAAAGTAATTCAGATTTTTACTCCTTAAGGAAATGTTGTGGTGCTCGAAATGCAATTTCTTTGTTTTCTTTGAGGGGAAGGGGTGTGTGTGTGTGTGTGTGTGTGTGTCTGTGTGTGTGTTTAAAACTAAATGGTATTGAGGGCTTAAGTGTTTGAGTCCATGGGAAGAGAATAGACCATATGGTCTATTGTAGAATAAGTAATTACAGACTTATTAAAAATACATGTTAATTTTACTCACTGACACTCCATGATAATGGCTTCCTCAGGATCTAATCCATTCTGCCGATTAGACTTACCTATTTCTGGTGCAGGAAATTCTCCTTCTGAGCAAACGGCTTGAGCAAGATTCAAGTTGACCCAATCCTATGCCAAAAGATTAAATCACTACTTTTCAGTGATGCAGACAATTTAAGATTATTTTCTCCGATGCCCTTTAAATTCGTATTTCAAGCCAGAGGCAGGTAAAGCAAAAAAGAGGTTTCTGCTCCCCTGAAGCCCCTCAATCTAAAGGGGAAAATAATACAAAAAACAGTAATTTCGTAGGCAGGGGTAAGACAGACATTTCCTTGAGTTGTTTCCTCAAAGCATGTGGTACTCGTTTAGGTTAACAAGCCCAGAGTCAATCACTGATACTTGACAATGGGCTTACAGATTTTACCCCAGTCCAGTTTGGGGAAGCTAGCCTTGACATTTCTTCCAGCTGCTAATGACAAAAATCAGTGCTTCTCCTCAAACTTGTATGTGCTTGTGGATCACCAGAGGTTTTGTAAAATGCAGATTCTGATTCAGTAGGTCTGGGGAGGGGGGAGGTGAGACCGCCTGTCTAAGGAGCTCCCCGGCGATGGTCCAGGACCAGCCTTTGAGTGACGAGGTGATGGCTGACTGACAAGACGCTCTGGTGTCGACACACGCACATTCTATCCTGCAAATGGACCAAATGGGGGGTGTTAGTAGTTCAATGTCAGTTACAACCCAGGCTTATCATATTGAACTTTCTTCTCATAGACTTTCTTTCTTCAACTATATGAAGGCTCTTGAGCGTTAGTCAATTGCACCAGAAGATCCAGACATCCACAGGGTACCACCGTAGAATACCATTCCAGGATATATTTCTCTCTCTCACACCCTGGGCATGCGAGTCAATAATGTGAGGTCGGGGTATAACCAAAGCTTTGTGGCCTCTGAGTATATCTAATTCAAATCAAGGCCACGTTTCTTTTTTAAATGGAAATAGATTTATTATCTTTCATGATTCCAAATAATACATGCTCCTTGTTAAAAAAAAAAAAATCAAGCAAACAATCTGATGTGTATTCTTTCAAAGGCAATTTAAATGTGTCTTTCCACACATTATGCACATTATGACATTTGAAAAATTGACACATCAACTATGAAACCCTGGAATGTTAAGGATAGTTTAATGCCAATGGCTAACACTAGCAAGAGGTAACATGCATTGATGTCTACTCAAAGTAGGAACTTCCGACTACATGCTTGGGCTATACCATACACTTCCCATATGATCATGGTCAAGGGTCTTGGAGTCATGCAAGAGATACCAACTTATTAGCCCTAAGCAGAAAAGGATGTTTTTAAAACAGTGTCATAACTCACTGAACTTAACACTAGGAAACTGAACTCTGAAAATGGGTACACATTAAGGGAGGCTGGCCAGCGGGCACCCGCTCCGGAGCTCACCATAGGAGCACCCCGGTTAGGACCTTCTTTGGGCCTCACTAACGTCAGACAGTAGATCCCTGATATAGACACCAGCCCTGATTTGGCAGCTGTCCCCCAGACAGGAGAAACTAGGGGAGGCAACATTGGACGGTTCTGCTTCTCTCTGGGGCCAGAAGCTTGCCTCTCCACCAAGACTCATACAATGAAAACCAGGTCCACTGCTTTTCATCATCTTGTTTAACCCTCACAACAAATTGGTCCTGGGGTTCAGGAGGGGTTCAGGACCCACCACCCCCAAATATGGCATCTTGTCATACCGAATACAGGCGTACCTCGGAGGTATTACAGGTTTTGTTCCAGACCACAGCAACAAAGTGAATATGGTGATGGTACAAAGCAAATGAATTTGGGGGTTCTCAGTGCATTTAAGAGCTACATCTAATAAATGTGCAAAAGCATTGAGTCTAATGATGCAATGTACATACCTTAAATATTTATATTGCTAAAAGGCTAATCATCATCTGAGCTTTCAGGGGGTCCTAATCACTGACAACAGATCACCCTAAAAAATGTAATAACGTAAAAGCTGGAAATATCGCAAGAATTACCAAAACATGACATAGAGACATGAAGTCTGCAAATGCTGCCAGCAGACCTGCTCGGAGCCCAGGGACCACAAAGCTCGCTGTCTGAGAGGGGCAGTGAGACAAGGTATGCCGGAATTTGGAGGTGACGGAATTTGGGAACAGCAGGTGCAGAAAGCCCTTGCTGACTTTTCCCCGAAGCAGGTAATGAAAACCTCCAGTGAGAGGTAGCCTCCTTAGACCCAGAGGAAAGGAGCATCCTTGTTTCCCGAGACGAAGGATGCAGAGAGGAGTCCAAACGCACACATCTCCCTAGTTCACTACACTTACCTCATACACTGTCTAGATCCTTCCACGACTGTCCTCGACTCACCAAACCTAGCAGGGAAACACGCAAGGGTCGCCACTGCCTTTTGAAGACCCCCGTGTCACGTAAGACTCCTAGTAAATAAATGAGTATGTTTTTCTGTGGCTCCTCAGTATTTTATTACAGGGGTCCGGCCAAGGATTGAGAAAATTAGATGAAAAAGTTACTCGTCCTCCCCCACTAGACTAGATAGCTGGATATAATTGTTGGCATTTTCAAGAAGAGGAGTCTAGGTCCTAGAGGGGAAGGGGCCCGTCCGTGAGTCTGGGCGAGCCGGGGCACTCTGTCCAGACGCCTTAGAAAGGTTAGAGAAATACACAGTACTGTCTATTTCCTGAAGCCTGGAAATGAAATTTTTTTCCCCATTACTTTCCTAGTGGTCTAGATTTCATGTCCTCTCCCAGCCCTATCCCCACTGTGGTAGGAAAAAATGCTTAGCTCAGCAAAAAAGATTAATACATCAGCAATTCTCTTATCGTGTGTATTGATTCTCAAGGGGCCAGAACAGAACCTCAAAGGTGAGTGAAAGTGGAAAATACATGTAGGCGATATTCCACTAGCTGTATTTATGAGCCATTTAGCGTGTCCCGGGAGGCCTGCCGTTTAAAATCTATCAAAGCTTTGGGTTTTTCTCTTCTTCCCAAGGAGATCCCAACAATTGTTCATTTTGCAAGTTTCTGGAAGATGTGAATGCTTCTCGTGAATGGTACTTGGAATACAAATAGTGATTAGCCTGCCTACAGATGAGAAATGCTTTGAGGCAGAAGGAGGGTAAACCTACAGCATTTTGGGTTTTTGCTTAGGACCTATCGTTTTAATGTTCCACGTGTACGTGTTCTGGCCTCTGAAAGCGCCAGTCCCCTCTGGCTTTACCTTTGTTGAGTTTCATCATTACCTCTGGGCATGCAACTGTTTAAGAACCAAAATATCAAATCCAATTTCTTTACTTGGTTCTTTCTCTTTTTCTGACTCCTTCATTGGTTAAAATGGTCTCTGATCTCAAATAGGGCTCGAGAAATAAGCTTGCTAAATGAAGCATGAACCAAGCCAGGCCACTTAAAGGATTCAGTCTTTCTCACTGATGCACTGATTCATTCATTAAAAAACAAGCAAACAAACAACAACAACAACAACAAAAACCACAGTGATTGAACATCCACCCCGTGCCAGATTTTGTTCCAAGTTTCCAGATGCAGAGAAATATATTCTAAAAAAGCTCACAGTCCCGAGGAGATGACAAACAGGTAAACACGATCATGGGATAGCATGGGACATGCTATCATGATCATGGGATCATGTTTAGCATGGGACATGCTAAAATTATAAAAATAGCTGCCATTCTGGGGCATTTCCTACTCCAGCACTGCCGATGTTAATGCCCGTTATCTCTAATGGTCCCACGAGTCTGATAAGTTTTGTTAGCCCCTTTGTTTAAGGAAACAGACTGAGCCATGTTTAAGAAACTTGCCTATAGTACGCTACTATTAATCTTAGGACCGGGATCCAAACTGGGCTTTGCAGGCTCTAGGACACTTATTTCCTGGTTGCCCTTAGGTGCGCTGGAGAGCAAAGACACTCATTCAGACCCTGGCGGGTGGGAGGCAGCTCCAGGAAACCTGTCCAGAGCAGGTGAGCGGGGGACAGATTCTGGAGGAGGAAGAGATGCTCTCCTTCACCACTGCACCTCATAACCCCTTAGACACAGCTTCACAAAATGTGCGGGGACCCCTGATTGTGGGAAAAGGAAGGGGATGATCCCACCTGTCTCTGGTTGCTACGGGAACCGTGATAACCCAGGAAAAGCATCAGTGAGGCACGCAGGGAACACAGGGAACAGAACTGCAAGATGCCAAGCGTGGGCTCTGGGACAGGTAGACAGTAGTAAAAGTGAAGTGTCTCTCGGCCATGGCGGGTCCAAAAGAAGACCACTGGCATCTGCTCAAATGCATCTGAACCCACACAGCTTCAGCGTCGTCCCTTTGAAAAACCACATCGCCTTCCCGCCACTCCTGCTAACGTATTTCTTCCCTGGCTGACGAAAACTCCGGAGGAACCGGGTCCAAATCAAATAGAGTGAATCATTATTTTGAAAGACAGAAGACTGTGAATCCCATTTAGATGAATTTTTAAAAACCTTTCGAAAGCTAGGTTTTTAAAAAAGGAATACTGATAATTAGGTAACAGTTTCTTTCTCCCGCCACCGCCGTTTTTTTTTTTGTTTTTTTTTTTTTTTTTTTTTTTTACTTCGCTATCAACTCAGAAATGGATGGGGGTATGAATAAGAAAAATGAGCAAAGTAAAACTAAGATTACAATTTACTGTTTTTCATATGGGCAGATCTCATAAAAGTGCAGATTTCCAAACTGCAACCCTTCACACAAACTTTTTACCCAATAAGGTCACTGTGTTTTAATTAAAATCAATTCCAAAATGCGAGGCCCAATTAGGGAAATTTTACTGCACGGATCAAGGGGCGGGTTGTTGCAACACTGTATTTGTATGGAGAAAGAATCTCTGAGTAGTGGTACGGAAACTGTTTGAAGCCACTTGAAGCGGAGGGAGAGATTTCGTATGCATATGCTGTATGGTGTCAGAAGCCCACAGTTGCCCTGGAATCATTTTGCCTTTTCTCTGCTGCTCCCTGAGCGTGGACCCTGGGACCAGGTTTCTATAAATATGAGTGCGACCCGGGCATCAAAGTGCACATGCGAGGCCGGGCGTGACACGGCCGTCGGACCAGGAAATGCCGTGTGCATGGCAAAGGCACCACCACTCATCATTCCCATTCTCCTGTGGCTCCGTTTCCCCAGAGAATGAGTCGAGTGCTTTGCGGTTAGGTGAACCTGCCGCTGAAGGAAAAGGAACCCGGGCTGAGAGTTGTCACAGCATCTGGGTTTAGAGGAGAAACAGCCAAGGTGGGAAAATCAGGCTTCTGTAGCCAGGCTGAACTTCCTCTTGGTTTGCAGAATCTCTGGATCCAAAGCAAAAAAAAAAAAAAAAATTTTACACACACACACACACACACACACACACTTATATATATATTTATCTAATATTTATTTATATATAATTATATTTATTTATTTATTTATTTATTTACTTTCAACTTTCAACATGTAAGTCAAACGTACATGTGCCTGTTTGACTTAACTGAATTTCTTGATGCACTTAGTTTGCTTGTTTTCTGGAAGGTAATGGGAACAGGGGCGGCGGGTGAGGGGGACTTGGAATAAGGAAGGCCTCAGAGGAGCTGGCTCAGAGGTATTGAAGAGTCGGGGGATCCTGATGAAATCCACACCCTGATGCTCACTCCTCTACGCCCATTTCGGAGGCCTGCCTTAAGATGCCTCACCGCGTCCACCACCGACACCTGGCCAGGCCCAGTGCTCCTCAGGGACCCTGAACTGTCCATCCACCGGAATTGAGTGGCAGACCCTGTTCCTTTCTGATCTGGAAAAGTGCTTGCACCTGATGCTGCTTCCTCCCCCCACGCCCCCAGGGGGAGGAGGAGGAGAGGCACACATTCCCAGGACTGTCTGCTTGTCCCTTCCTCCTGGGAGCTGTTCCCTTAGCTGCTTCTTGCCCCCCCACACCCATTTGACATCTCTTTCTATGCTTATTTTCTAATTAAGCCTAAGTCGTGACAGATGGCATTGTGGGGCTGATTAAGACACATTTGGGGAGTACCCTACAGCACCTGTGGGGCACATTCATACGGGAGGGCTCTAGCTTTGGCTGAAGAGGCTCTCAGGGGTCCCAACTAAACTGGAAAAAAAGACATATATGCAGTGGGGGTGGGGGGAGAAAGGGAACAAGAGAGGGAGGGAGCAGAGGGAGAGAGGGTATTTCAGTATCCCATACACGGGAACCTATCTTATTTTAATTGTGTTAGTTTTTTAAGCCAGTCTCCATCTAAAACGCATGTCAAATATTGAGGAAATCCAGTGGGTGGGCAGAGAGAATTTTCACACCCTCCCTCCACTGACCATTGCCTCCCATCCAGGTGATTCTCCCAGTGATCGTGACCTACAGAAAGAGGCAAGGGTCTCTTCCACTAGCGGGGAACAGAGGACAAGGAATAACTCCACTAGTGCCCTCCAAGCTGCTTGTTGGGGTTTTTCTAACAGTGGACAGAATCCGACCTCCATCTCAACCACACATCCCAACTGGATGCTGGAGCTGCCGGTGATCTCTTATTTATCACGGGCACTTCTTTCAGCCAGACGGAAGAGCTAATGCCCCCTGTAGAAGAGCTAATGTTCCCTGTAGATTTCACGGCTCTCACTCGCCCTTGCCTCTCCAGACCACCTCCTCACCATGCACACACATGTACACACACACACATTCACATGCCCCTACCCTTTCCCCTCACATAAGCAACCTCATCTATTTATTTCTCCAATGTATAACTTAATTCACCCACTGCTCTTTTTTAAGATTTTATTTTTAAGTAATCTCTACTCCCCATGTGGGGCTTGAATTCACAACCCCGAGACCAAGGGTCACATGCTCGACCAACTGGGCCAGCCCAGTGCCCCTCAATTCACCTATTTCTAGAAGAAATATGTATGCAACATCTGTTGATGTCGAATTCTGGGCTAAGCCCTGTCCCCAGATGCTACAAAAAAATCTACAAGGGGTAAGATAGAGCCGACACCAACCAACTGCAGGTTCCTGAGCCTCCCTTGACCTCCATTTGCTTGCCTATAAAGTGGGCACCTGCTAACACATGCCTGACCAGGCTGTTCTTACTAGCAAATGTGATGGTGCATGAGGAATATAAAATCCTTACAAACGTTAGGCACCTTCAATGCACCATTAAGATGATCTTCCAATGAACATTCTTTTTTTAAAATTTTATTCATTTATTTGACAGAGAGAGCAAGCGAGCGAGAGAGAGATCACATGTAGGCGAGGTGGGGAGCAGGCTCCCCACTGAGCAAAGAGTCCAATGCGGGGCTCAATCCCAAGCCCCTGAGACCATGACCTGAGCCAAAGCCAGAGGGTTAACCCACTGAGCCACCCAGGCACCTCTCCAATGAACATCTATTGAGTTCTCTGGTTAGCCCCTTGAAGTTCAAAGTCCTCTCTTTCTATTTGTGAAGACTTCTTTTTCCTCCTAGCACTAGCCCCTCCTCCTTCACTTCCCCAAAGGGTATGGAGTTCTATTACCCTATTCCTTATGATTTTGTTTTCTTCGTCCCCCTCTTCCATCCTTTGTCTCCATCGTTGCATTATTATTATTACTAGTGTTAATTACCTTTGGCTATTTTTAACTCAACCTCACAGATGGATCGTAGTTGAGATGGAGAAGCCGAGAGGCAGCGGTCCGGGGAGTACGTTATCAGATCGGCTGCCAAATTGTGAGAAGTAAATACATTTCAGGGAAGATTATTTGAACTTTCTTTTGGGACAATTTAGTAACAATAAGGATGATGCATTACTCCTGCCCTGGCTTCCAGCCAGACCGGCTCTGGGAAGTGTGGTCAGTCTCTTTCACAGAACTTGGCATTGGAATCAGACTAAACCGTATGAAGAGCTTCCCGCTGGCCACTAAACTATTTGCAAAAGAAAAGAGAGTGAGATCTCCATTGTTGGAGATCAAATAAATAATGCAGCCTTTTTCTGAACATTAGGCAGTCCAATATCCCAAGACTCCCCTGGTCACCTGCAGACACCCCTCACCACTGCCGATCCTTCTCCATCCATAGGGCAGGCAGCTGTGGGCATTGCTCCCCCACGCAGGGGGAGGACCAGCCCTGCAGTGACCAATAAGCCATGTGAATTTGGGTGGCACCCACCAAGGAGGGGCTACCTTTGTCCTAATTCACACAAAGGCATCTTGGTGGGAACTGGAATGAGTCCACTCGTCCTCCACGCTTTGTGGAGAAAGTAGTCTTACACAACCACTTTCTCCTTGCTCCTTCCTGGGCATGTTTGAAACCGTCCAGATATTGTCCATTTTTCCTCTCTTCCAGGCAGCATGTGTAGCGGAAAAAGTATAACCATTTGGATTTAGACTGACCTGGGCTCGAATCCTGCAGCTGCCGTTTTCCATTCAAATGGCCTTGCAGAAATGACGTGCCTTGCCCAAACTTCATTTTCCCCATCTGCACAATGGGCATATGGTAACTGTTCTTGGAGGATACTTTTAAGGACTAGAAATCGTAGAATTTGGGATGCCTGGGCTGCTCAGTCGGTGAAGCGTCTATCTTCAGCTCAGGTCATGATCCCTGGGTCCTGGGATCAAGTCCCTCATCTCCCTCTGACTGCTGCTCCCCACTGCTCATGCTCTCTGGCAAATAAATAAAATCATCCAAAAAAAAAAAAAAAAAAAAAAAGAAAAGAAAAGAAAAGAAAAAGAAAGAAAGAGAGAAGAAAGAAATAGTAGAAGTCATGTACTTATCACAAAACAAATATAGCCATTGATAGTCAACAAATCAACCAGCGAGAAAAATACATTCCTTGAAGTTTGTAAAAAAAAAAAAGGAAGTTTGTGCCCAGCCCCCACCATAAGCAAACTAGAGCAACTTGCGTGAGTTTTAAAAAATTGTTGCATTTCACGTTAAGGTAACCTGCATGTATAAAAATTTATATTTACCAAATAAAAATATGTTGCATCCTCTTTTTATAATACCTGCATCCTCTTCTACCACGTTGAAAGAATTCTATTTCTAGTTTCTCGATTTGTTTGTTGCTTTCCAAGGGAAACATACAGCTCATAATTAAGTATACCTCTAGAGGTGTGCATGTCTCTTACAGAAGTGAGCATGAATAACCAAGGCCAAGGTTACATCCTCTGGCCCAAACAGGAGAGGCTCTGTGGTGTAACAGGGGAAGCTAGGACCTGGGAGATGAGCTTCCTCTCCTCTTTTCTGTAGGGCTCACCTTGTCTCCACACTAGTACGGTGCCAGGCACACGACAGGCATTCAGTGTCTGTACTCAAGGAGCAAACTTGGGGTGTGCAAGTTCAAATCTTATGAATTTAAGAAAAGCAGTGATAGATGAACATGAATTTTTTTCTGATTAGCAAGGAAAGAACAAAACAAGGGGACAGTAAGTATATATCCGTGGACAGGTCAGGTGCTTGGAAACGGGAAGATCCATTTCCAATTCCATCATTACTGCCACCTGTTGGGCAACCCAGGACAATGAGTCTTTCTGAACTTGGCTTTTCTCAGCTGGGAAGGGGGATAATAAAGTCTATTTCACCAGGTTTTATGAAGCGTTCGTGATGATATGTATTGATTGTTTGGCATTGTACCTGGCAGGGATTCACCCGCTACCTGGCAGGGACTAGGAGCTCAATGAATAATCACGGAGACAAGAAGAAAGGAGACTGTGGCTCCAGGTGTCCCGTTGGCTTTCAGAGAACGGTGTGCATACGAGTCGCCCTGTCTTACAACATTCTACTCTGTTACCCGGGACGCAGCTTCCCAGCCAATCAAACCCTGCATGTTTGTCCTGAGGCTTCCTCACCTCGGCCAGGCTGCTCTTTCTCTCACCTCCTTCTCGTTTCCATCATGACTGCATCTGTAGTTTGATGTGTGCATGGGTTCAGCTCCCGGAGCACACACACCTCACTTGCCACCGCTCCCAGCAGAGCACAGCCATGGCTCCATTCCTTCTCGGTTGGGAAGAGACTCTGCCCCAAAGGCTCTAGCTGGCAGGCACAGGTCTCCACGAGGCGCCCAGGTTAGGAGAGGGTTTGAGGGAGCGGCTGCCACACAGGGCTCTGCTCAGAGAGCAGACTTATCGGGAACTGGGACAGAGAGGGAGTGAGGTGTTTGTACTCTTCTGGGAAAGAACACGATACTCAAGTGATTACTATTTATCGGGCATGTGCCAGGGGCAGGCACTGAGCTCAGGGTATAAATATTCTTATTTAATTCTCTCAGCAGCCGATGCATTGCCCTCCTCACTCTCAGGAAATTGCGCGTTTAGGAGATTAAGTAACAGAAGTCTGACGTCACAGAGTTAATAACCGATGAAGGGGAAATTCACACGCACGGCTGACCAGCTCCCGGTTCTCCCACATTCTCCCCCATCGAAGTGGGCCTCCTCTGCTTTCTAGGGCTTGATTTCCCTTCCAGGCAACACACGACAGCCATAGAACAGTGGCCTGAGTGATGGTCCCCCAAACGTGCCCGCTGGAGCCTACGAGTCTGACTTGAGAGGAAGACAGGCTCTTCGCAGCGGCAGTGAAGCTGGGGATCTTGAGATGAGATCATCCTGGATTCCTTGGTGAGTTCTAAATCCAGTGACAAGTGTCCTTGTCAGAAAAAGGCACAAGATGAAGGGAGATGGGCAGGAGAGGTAAAGCTACGTTGACGGGAAGAAGAGCCAGATGCTAGAGTGGGGCGGCCACAAGCCTGGGACCCCCCGGAACCACTGGAAGCTGGAGGAGCCCAGGGAGGATCCTGTCCTCGAGGCTCCAGAGGGGGTGTGGTCCTGCTGACCCTGATTTTGGACCTCTGGCTTCCAGCCCTGGGAGAGCGTACCTTTCTGCTGCTTCAAGCACCAAGATTGTGGTAATTTGTTACAGCAGCCACAGGGAACTCATACACATGGGAAACCTCCGAGTCTGCCACTGTCCATGTCAGGCATGCTTAACCCCCGCCCAGGAATGGAGAGCCCCTGGGCAGTGGCACCTAGCCTCGGGCTGATCACTGAGCCTCTTGTTTTGTCATGGGCTTTGCTGTCTACAGAGAGAGCTCCCTGCAGCTGGCAAGGGAGTGGAGAGGGCGGACCACCCCTGGCGCTGGCCCGGAGGTGCACCAGGCGGCCAGCGTGGGACACACCTTGTTTATCCATAGTGTGGATTCACCAACATCTCCAACCTAACCAGAGGAATGGAATCAAAGGAGACCCAGGGAGACAGACAGCATGGGACAGTTAGCCAGGCCCTGCTGGATCCTTCTCCAGGATTGTAGAGCCCTTCCCCTCCTGGGGTTTGCACTCTGGAGAGGACATCTGCCTCTGCTGCTGGGTGGGCGGGAGCGGGTATTCCAGCAGCAGTGATGCTCTTCTGTAGAAATACATCGCAGGAACACGGGGGCTACCTGGGTGGCTGGAAGGATGAAGAGCTATTTGGCAGAGAAGCGCTGAGGACACCTGCAGAAATGAGGCCCCTCCCGCCAGGGCTTTGCTAATTCCCCAAATGCACAAGGGAGCCCTATTCCCAAACATGGGGCTCAATGCTGGCTGCAGCAGAACTCAGTCCAGGTCCTCAGCAGCCACGGCACGTGGAGCCCCAAGTTTCTCCATAATGTGTGTGCTTTAACACGACCCCTGATCCCAAGCCTTTCTGCGAAGTGAGAACAGAGGCACCCCCTTCCGGGATTTGGACTCATGCCTCCTTTTAGGAGCTCTCTCCTCTGCCCCTAGAGCTTTTCATACAGGCTGAGAATAGCCCTGGCAAGAACAAGGGGGCAGCGGGGAAGAGCTATAGTTTAAAAAAGCCGGGCCCAGCCTCCCGCTCCCCACACTTCGGGCTCCAGTAAAACCCTTCCATCGCTCCACGGCTGGTTTCCACTCCAGCGTCTGGGGACGGCTTGCCCAACTGAAAGGATGCTTTATTCGTATTCGGGACACAGAGGAGACCCATCCCAGATTTCAGCCACTCTCCTGGGGTGAGGGAAGGGAGTCAGGTGCCGAACTGTATCCCAAGAAGCCAGCCCTGAGCCCAATCCGGTGACAGGACTTTGTGTTCTAGAAGTTTTTAGGGTGGCTTCTGGCCAAGATCCCCTTCAGCCAGAAGCCCGGATGATGCCAGAATGGGCATCATCACGACCGTCCATCATACCCAGAGTGTTTCTCCGACTTTCTTGTCGTGGAGAGAGAGGGTCTTTTTACCCTTCCCTCTGAAATCACGTTGTAGACCGGAAAAGAGCCCCCACAGCGGCATCCCTTCCCTCTGAAATCACGTTGTAGACTGGAAAAGAGCCCCCACAGCGGCATCCCTTTCTCCAGATCCCACCATTTCATAGCCCTTCCCAGAATGTGAGCCAAGAGCTCTCATCGCCCCCGTGTACTTCACTCAGTGAACTGCTCGGGTTATCACTGTGCGTGTTTTTATAAAGTGTTTTTATGCTGTTTTTATAAAGTGTTACTTTTTTTTAATTACGAAGTCATTCGTGACATTGGTTAAAAATCCAAGCATTCATGACATGTTATAAGTTAGAGACTGAAAGACCCCAATAAGCCTACCCCCTGGAGATCTATATAATGTATGTATGTGAAGCTTTTTTGTTTTTTGGTTTTTGGAGTTTTTTGTTTTGTTTTGTTTTGTTTCATTTTTCCATCTTAGTCCTGGGGAAAACGAAAAGATGATTGCCTGAAGGGAAATGGAAAGGAAATTCACAACAGAATCCGGTGATTCTCCCTAGCTCACCCGGCTGTCTCCGTTCCTGCCAAGGGGGGCACACCTTTAACGTCTGTAACAACTTTCTCCACCCAGATAAAACCTATATTCTGTGGCAGGGCTCCCATGAGTCCTTGCTGTTGTGAATGAGGAACAAAGGGATCTGTGTTGTATTAAGGTCTGTGCCCACGAAGGTTAGAAGGGGATGCTAGAGACTGAATTGTGTCTCCCCACTGAAATCCATACGTCCAAGTCTGAGCTGCAGTGGGACTGTGTTTGGAGATAGAACCTTTACAGAAGGAACGGAGATTAAATGAGGTCATAAGGCTAGGGTCTTGATCCTATAGGGTTCATGGCCTTGTAGGATGAGACCCCAGAGAGCTTGCTTACTCTCAGCCACATGAATGCAGAGCAAGAAGGCGGCCATGGGTGAGCCAGGAAGAGGTCTCTCGTCAGAATCTGACCATGCAAGTGCCCTGTTCTTAGATGCCAGCTTCCAGAACTTTAGGAAAATAAAGATCTGTTGTTTAGGTCACCCAGTCCATGCTATTCTGTGTTGGCGGCCCAAGCTGACTGAGGCAGAGGGGAGGGAAAGAATCGCACCCAGCCCAGCTGTCTCCCATCCCTGTTCCTGCCCATTACTGATGCACTCACATTTCTCTCTCTGCTGTGCTCTCACCCAGGGGCCTCTGAAAATGGGCCTGGGGGCAGGAGCCTCCTCTCTCAGAGGTGTGTAACTGCACTCAATCTCCTTCCTCCCAGCGGGACCTCCTGCTTCTCCTTTCTCTGCTGCAACCCAGACGCTTCCCATGTACCACTAAACCTGACTGCAGTAGAAGAGAGCCTGGGTCATATTCTGACCGCCTCTGAACTAGATTGACTGTGTGTCTCATACTCTCAGCCAGCTTAACTCAGACATAAATTCACTCACTAACGCCGAAGCCTCTGATGGCCTTGGATTAAGGTTTAAAAGTTCTCCTTCTACTCTGGCAGGTTCCGAGCCTGCTCCAAGCCTCAGTGATTGAATTATTAATGCTGTAGCCTCTCGCCCTCCTCCTTGTGGACTCTGGGTCTGCCTCCACAACTTCAGCGCCCACGGACCCTTACAACGAGGCTCACATGTAATTCAAAATAGGAGACGAGCTGAAACCCAGGAGGTAGGAGGAGTGGACCGGAAGATTTCTAGTTTTTGCTGTCCACCTCTAGCAAACATGTCATCAATGCCACTAGGTGGGTTCCAAGATGCACAGTATTTTTTTTGAAGCAGGCATGAGCAGGAAGAAGGCCAGACTCAGAAAGCTGAGTGACAAGAGAGGACTGTCCCCCTAAGCTGGTTCTTCTCCGGCTTCTCTGCTGTGACCTGCAGTGAACAGACCATGTCATCACCCAGCAGTACGTGCATACACACACACACACACACACACACACACACACACACATATTTGAAACAACTGTTTCCCTGTCTGGGATGCCTTCTAATGTTATCTAATCTACTCTAGTTCATGAAAACTTTTGGTGGGAAAGTAAATTGATATGATGGTTAATTTCATGTGATATCTTGACTGGGCTAAGAGATGTCCAGAGAACTGGGGAGACATTATTGCTGGGTGTGTCTGTAAGGACATCTTTGGCACCAATTAGTGTTTGAACGGGTAAATTGAATAAAGAGGGCAGCCTCTCACAATCGTGGGCGTGCATCCCCTAAAGGCCCAAATGGGATGAAGAAGCAGAGGAAGGATAAATTCTCTGTCCCTGCTTGAACTGGCACGTCCACCTCCTGCTCTTAGACATCGATGCTGCTGCTTCTGGGACTTTCTGTTCTCAGACTGCAGTTTATACCATTGGCCCCCTGATTCACATGTCTACAGACTGAGGTTGAATTGTACAGCCACTTTCCTGGTTTTCTAGCTTGCAGACAGTGGATTCTGAGGCTCCTTAGCCATACCCACAAGAAACAATTTCTATAATAAATATCTCTCTTTCTCTCTCTCTCTCTATATATATATATACACCCACACACATATATATATAAATATATATCCTATTGGTTCTGTTTCCCTGGAAAACCTGAATACAATTGATTTCATTCATAGACAGCAACATTTGTTAGTTCTTACAAGGATATAGAAAAGAATCCATGTCTGCATGGACTAATAGGTCCTCTAACATCTGTGATTATTGAGGACAATCATACTTCCTTCACAAGGTTGTGACTTTTAAGAGACAAATAAGACTTTTAAGAGACAAATTACATCAACCACGGGACATGGTTCCCTGAAAACAGTTCCCTGAAAATGCCTAATGAACATTTATTATTAGTAACAGACAAATGTCTAATCAGTAATTCAGGCACTTGTGGTGTCCCTCATCCTGGGACCCTGAGTCTGGCCTCACCTGTTTCTTCTGGAAGCTGGTCAGTCCGGTGCAGTGGGGTTGCCAGTGACATCTGTCTCAGGCAGGTGTCTGTGATGTGGGCGCTGAGATGTTTACTAATAACGATAAACAGCACGTCATTCATTTCAGCTGGTGAATGTCCTCATCCAAAACAGACTCAGAAGCAATGCGGGTCTTTCTTCTGCTTCCATTTGGGTCACTTTAGAGTGAAGACAAGACCCAGTCAGGACTGGGCAGCAGGAGGCCGAATCCTCGTCTGTCTCCGATGCGAATGTGCTATGTGAGCTCCTACAAAGCATTTCCTTTCTCGGCGTCTGTTCTTACCATAATGGGAATGATAATACCTGCCCACACTATCTCACAGGCAGGCTCAGAGGCACGAATCCATTCAAAAATACAGAAAGAGACTTTGAACCCCTCACAGATCGGCATAGACTCAATACAAAGGTTTCACCAGTTATTATGACTGTCTTTCTTTCTTAGATTTCGGGTAAGCACTTCATCTTTTTTTCGTCGTTTTTTAAAGGATAAAATTCATTTCTAACTGCCTTTTGAAAGCCAGTGTATGCTCTGGCCATTTGATTAATAGGAGTGGGGCCGACCAGCTTCCCAATCAAAGCGCTTTTGAATAATTCAATGCCCGATATTGAAAGAGAAGACTTGCTGCCTGATGTGGTTTACTCTCCTCATCGTGGAGAAAATTTGAACTGCCCTTCTACCCAGACAGATACCTGGGCTTGGCTCCTTCGCCTGCACTCACTCCTTCTCCATCGTGCAGAGCCCTACCAGCCCCACGATGGCTCTGCGGTTTGTGTATAAATGGAAGAAAACAGCCCGGGCCACTGCAGGGGCTCTGGGTCCTGCCTGGGGCTCAGCTCACAGACCCCTAGGAAGGGATATCTTTTTCTAATTGGTTTAGGCAGAAGGGTTCCTTTCTCGGAGCTGCACAAAGTTGCTACACAGGCTAAAAGAGATGTGCCGCTGTGTGAAAAAACACAAGACCAGCCGTATCCCTGCGGAGACTCCCACGGCGTGACCACGGTGCCCTGCGGACACCTGATGGAAGGGACCACACGCGCCTCCCCGTCCTCAGGGAAAGAGGGCTGAGCTGTGGTCCTGCCTCCTTTCAGCAGCCCTGTGCCTACAGCCGTGAGGCTGTGGCCTCAGGCAAGGGGTCCCACCTGCACCGCAGCCCAGGGGACCTAGAAGCTTCGATTTACTTCAGTGTTCTCATGTCAAAGCCTGCTGTGCTGCTTACATGACAGATACGTGTCCGTTATTTGATGTGATGATGGCAGAGCTCACAAGTACAGACCATTGCTTCCTTCCCCAGCCACTCCCTGTCCACCTCCACCCTTCCTACTCCGGTCCCTCTGTCATTTTCCTGCCTCCCACCTGCCCCCCATCTTCCTCCTCTCTCCTTCCCTTGCCCAGGCCTCTGGAAGGCGCATCTGTGATGATCTCCTTGCCTCACTCTTCCTATTTGCTTTACCTGTTAAGCTCTCTGGCTTTCTGGTCTACTACCGTCCTCTAGTTGAAGGGAATAATGAATAAAAGTATATGTTGGCTTTTTCTTGTTTCTTCTATTCTAAATGCTTCAAAGGCAAAGTCCTACCATATTCAGTGTGTTCTCCCAAAATGAGGCCAGGGATCCCTAAGTCATACATACGATGATATTGGTAATGGTGCACCGGGCAGTCTCTGGTTGTGGGACCCCAGACCTGGTTGGGCCGTTCTAGAGCCTGGTAGCAAAATTCAGATAGCACTAACCTGACTTGGAAGCAGGAGGGTGAGTGTTGGTAGTAGGCATGGTTGACATCTTAGTCCTCAATAGACTATGTTCTGAAGAACATCTGAAAGTCTCTTGTCCTTGAGTCCTTCCATGTCAAAAACATTTGTCTTATTTTACAATTAATTTATCACACATTTTGGTGACTTCATTCATCAGATTGTAGAGACTGAGAGGGACTTTTCAGTCCAACTAACAATGACTTGTTTTGCCAGCGTGTAACCTTCTAAGGACAAAACCTGTTCTCTTTTTAACAGCTGTCTTCCCAGTGCCTGGCAGAAATCCCAGCATACAACAGCCTCTCCACAAATGTCTGTAGAATGAGTGAATGAATGAATGAGTGAGTGAGTGAATGGATGGATGAGTGGATGGATGGATGGATGGATGAGTGAATGAATGAGAGAATGAGTGAATGGATGGATGAATGAATGAGTGAATGGATGAATGAATGAGTTAATGGATGGATGGTTGGATGGATGAGTGAATGAATGAGAGAATGAGTGAATGAATGGATGAGTGAATGAGTGAATGGATGAATGAATGAGTGAATGGATGAGTGAATGATGAATGGATGAGTGAATGAGTGGATGGATGGATGGTTGGATGGATGAGTGAATAAGTGAAAGCTACGTGCTTAATAAGGTGCCAAACACCATTGCTCACCGCAATAAGGAGGCTGCAGGCAGTGGTGGAAGCCACACAGACACACACCTATGATCTGTTAGAACTGTCACAGTCGGGGGCGCCTGGGTGGCTCAGTGGGTTAAGCCGCTGCCTTCGGCTCAGGTCATGATCTCAGGGTCCTGGGATCGAGTCCCGCATCGGGCTCTCTGCTCAGCAGGGAGCCTGCTTCCCTTCCTCTCTCTCTGCCTGCCTCTCCATCTACTTGTAATTTCTCTCTGTCAAATAAATAAATAAAATATTTGAAAAAAAAAAAAAAGAACTGTCACAATCGTGTACATGTAAAGTCTTACATGAACAAGGAACATGAACAAGGAACAGTAACCTGAGTGGTGTGCAGAGTGGGGAGAGAGAGAGGGAGGCCTGGATATACCACCTTTTCAAGTCACACAGAAAATTTTAGCGGAAAGAAAAACATTTTTAATTTGGGGGATAAATTATTTATAACACAATTCTCAAAATACAGTTAAAAACTGGAGAACCAAGCATATGGGAAGCCGTGGGGATGGGCAGGGGGAGAGGCTGCTCCTTAGCGCTGAGGTCCTGGAAGGCAGTCGCCACGCCCTCGCCACGCCCGGGAAGTCTGCTCACCAGGACCGCTCTCCCAGAGCAGAAATACACGCCACATCGCCTCTTCTTCCTTTCTCCTCAATCAAAACTGAAAAGGCTTCAAGAATCAGCTTTGTTAGTCAAATGAGCATGCTTGCATTTTCTTAGATTCTTATTCAAGTGTCTGGTAACCCAAAGCCTGGTATGTGACTTCAGTATGTATAATAAAAATGACAATCCCGGGGCGCCTGGGTGGCTCAGTGGGTTAAGCACCTGACTTTTGATTTAGGCTCAGGTCGCCATCTCAGGGTCCTGAGATCCAGCCCCGGGTCAGGCTCTGCCCTCAATGGGGAGTCTGCTTGAGATTCTCTCCCTCTCTCACTCTCTCCCATACCCCTCACACTCTTTCTCTCTCTCAACATAAATAAATAAAACCTTTCAAAAAAAAAAAAAATGAACAATCACTGGCCTTCACCCTAGACCTACTGAGTCAGAATCCCTGGAGACAGCACCCTCGGAATCTGCATTTTATGGACTAAAGCACCTAAATAATTTTTTTTTAATTAATTGAGTTAAGAGCATATCCTTCTAGTCCTTTTTCTGTGTACTCATATTCAAAGACACATTTATAAAAGGATGCAGTATTCTCCTTCTATTTCTTAAAC
Source organism: Mustela lutreola (assembly GCF_030435805.1). Classification (NCBI taxonomy): domain Eukaryota; kingdom Metazoa; phylum Chordata; class Mammalia; order Carnivora; family Mustelidae; genus Mustela; species Mustela lutreola. The sequence continues at coordinate 145,838,701 of NC_081295.1, read as the reverse complement.
ATAAATTAAGTGCTATTGTTCTAGGCATGTCATTCAGCTCCTCCATCCTTTTTGGACTGAGTAAGAGCGTTTGCCAACTGTTTTGTGTCACTGTGATGAAGCCCATCTCATTCTTTTAAACCATGGCTAAGTATCCGTAACGTGAATATGCTATACTTTATTTAGCAGCTGGTGAATATTTCAATTGCTTGTAATTTTTTTTTCTGCTTTGTGACTGAATTTGCAAAGAGCACATCTTTCAGACTGTTTCTTTCAGGCATTCGATTGGTTTGCTAGTGCTAGTCGAGCAAAGAACCACACACAGTAGAAGCGTCACATCTCACAGTTAATGAGGTTAGAAATGCAAGATGGAGGGGTCAGTAGGGTCCTGATCCTGCGGAAGGCAACATAGAAGGACCTTGTCCAGGCCTCTCTGCTAGCTGCTGGTAGCTCCTTGGCTTGTGGGGAGATAACTCCAGGCTTCACATGGTGGCCTCCCCATGTGGGTACCTTTTATAAGGACACCACTCAGATTAGGTGCCCAGCCTACTCCATGTGACCTCATGTTAACAAATTACAACTGAAATGATCTTATTTCCAAACAGGTTATATTCAGAAGGGTTGGGGATTAGGATTTCAACATATGAGTTGTATTTTTTTTTAAAGATTTTATTTATTTATTTGACAGAGATCACAAGTAGGCAGAGAGGTAGGCAGAGAGAAGGGGGAAGCAGGCTCCCTATTGAGCAGAGAGCCTGATGTGGGGCTTGATCCCAGGACCCTGGGATCATGACCTGAGCCGAAGGCAGAGGCTTAACCCACTGAGCCACCCAGGTGCCCCTCAACATATGAGTTTTGAAGGTTCAACTCCTAACTCACAATGGGCCTTCATCTCTAAACGTTGTGGTCAGACACCCCTATTGGTAAAACACATTTTGAGCAGGTACTGGAACTAGATGTACATTTAAATATTTGTAAGTGACATGGATGTGCTTGTATACCAGTATGTGCATTTTCTAACTCCCTTAGGTCAGTTCCCCAGGAAACAGACACTGAGGCCCTGAGATTTACATGCAGGAATTTTAGGAGGGAAAGTAGGGCAGGCGGACAGAAGGCCAACAACAATGCACTTGCAAAAGAGTGCTGGTCCCTCAGGAGTTCAGGGGCTGGGATGGCCCGTTAGAACCATCTAGAATTGAGGCAAGGGATGAGGCCAACCCCCATCCTGGCCAGTCATTAGGTACAGGTTGCCCAGAATGGGCAAGGTGGCTCCCCAAGGAAGAGGGCCCTCACCAGGTGCTCAGCTATGAGCCTTTGGCAGCCAACCTTCCAACCAGCTGGGAACCAGTCCTTTTGCCCTAAAAGGGCACTTAGTCAGTACTCTCTAGGGCTCTCCACAAAACAGACTCTCAACAAGGAATCATAGAGGATGACGTAAAGTTAAACATAAATAGAAGTGATCCTACTTTGCCAATACTCAATGAGTCATGCGTGTCCCCTGAGATACACAGAATCCACTTTGCAGACCACTGTTGAATCACACCAAATATGCATCTTAAACTTTAATAAAAACTGACAACCACCTTCCTAAGTGGCTACCCCAAATCACTGTCCCATCAGGAGTGTGTACAATGGTCCCCATGTCATCTCCTGTCCTCAGCAGACCTTGATATCACCAAACTTCCTGAAGTTTTACCATGTTGGATGCCAGGGCATCCCTTCAATTTAATATGTGTCTTCTGATTCCTAGAAACACTGAGGCTCGTTCTCTTTCACGGATTGTGTATTTATAACTTTTGTCCCTCATTCTTTTAGATTCTCTGTCTTTTTCTTACTGCTTCATGGGCATTACTTATATCTTTGAATATGAACTTTAGTTCCTTTTTAGGCAGAGTAAAACCTGGTAACCATACCACTATTCTTTCTGTCCCTAGTTATATTCCCGTCTTCACGGGATGAGTATGTGCGTGAAACTAACCAGAAGCTCTGGGATCATCTGCTTGGAGACGAAGGACTTGGGTCCCGTCCTGATGCTGTCATATACCAGTTATGTGCATACAGGAGGTTGATCTGATCTCTCGGATCCTCAGTTTTCTTTTGAGAAAAATGGGAATAATCCCAATTCCCAGGGTTGTTTTGAGAATTTCATGACTTTAGGCATGTGAGAGTCTTTATCAAAATGGCTTATTTTTTGGTCTTCATTAAAAAGGTGTCAAAATCTCTCCTTTCTTCTAGGATCCAACCACTCATGCACTTGTTCCTCTCTAAATAATAACTTATTATTGCTAACCACACTATGGTTCCCATCCTGGACATGAGCAATGGGGAAAAGAGATTTTTTTTTTTTTTTTTTTTTTTTAAGAAAGAGCTCACTTGCTAAGGATAAGGGAGAAACTCCATTGTGTGTGTGTGTGTGTTTCACTCTTAGAATCAAAGGGAGGGACTTCAATCCTTCCCAAGAATTCAGGCTGGAGGAAGAGAACTGTATTTACAGATGCCCTCTACCTTGTGGTGAATCAGAGCTTGACATTCCTTGACCTGTGCCTTAGCCTTGCTATAAAAGGCATGGAGGGAGACGCCTGGGTGGCTCAGCGGGTTAAAGCCTCTGCCTTTGGCTCAGGTCATGATCCCAGGGTCCTGGGATCGAGCCCCGCATCTGGCTCTCTGCTCAGCAGGGAGCCTGCTTCCCCCTCTCTCTCTGCCTGCCTCTCTGCCTACTTGTGATCTCTCTCTGTCAAATAAATAAATAAAATTTAAAAAAAAAAAGTCATGGAGGGGAGGCTTGACTCCCCTTACATCTCCAGTCTTCCTGTAACAAACAGTGTGTAAGTGGACAGATTCACCATGGAAAGGAAACCATGTTTTCCAGTCCTGTTCTTCTCAGCCTTACCTGTTTGGTGAACAGAGTTTGGTCCATCTTTTAAGATAAGATGAATTTCCTAGTCCTCCACTGGTCTTCTGTTCATGCTCCCATGGTTAAAAAGGCATGATCTGTTCAAGAAATGGTGAATGATTCCATGAAATTGAAGATTTAGTAAGTCAAGTGGGTGAAAGTCCTGGAAAAGTAGGTTCCAAGTCCACTGAGGACATGCTTGCACGCCAGACGTTGTAGCAGCAGAAATCAAAGTGTTTAAAATATGATAGGGCCGTGCTTGGATGTGATTTTTCAGAAGGTGATGACAGCATTAGTGTAACAGAGTGACAGGTGGCAGGAAGTTTTCATGGTCGGCATATCCTTCTCCCGTCCCCTGGGCCCCCTGCTCTAGCCCACCACTGCCCTTTCCTTATCTGAGAAATCCCAGGAATATCTGAAATACAGGACAATTAAGTGCACCAACTCTTGCCAGCTCTCTGACCATAAGACTAGGGGACCCAAACGTGCTTACTGGGAAATCACATACAAGAAAACTGTAAGGCAAGAAAAGAAATACAAGAGCAAGATTTGCCTACACAGCTTTAGTTCTTTTTTTCAGATGTCTTTCATGTGGGTCCTTGGTTCACAACAGCTGGAGCTGGGACTGTGCTGTCCAGGCACCCTCCCTCGTGGCCTCTGTCTCCCACTGTCCCCGGCTGCACTGTTCAACTGAGACTTCACTTTCTTCTGTTTCCCTTTCCCTATGGCCTTTTCCCAATCTCCCATTTGCGTATTACTCACTGTTTAAAATGTAGCTTTTCTATTATTCACATAGGGTGAGCCCAGCGGACCAGGAGATGCTTGCTTTTGGACAGATAGCTTGTTACGGTTCCCGGGAAGAGGCGGCATGTCGTGCCATAGGCTGGAGACAAGGAGAGGTCCCGAGGAAGCCGCAGAAATCTGTCAGGAGACAGAAAGGATAAAGGGAACCCGCAGACATGCACATTTATTGTGGTTTCTGCCAGGAGAAATGGGTGGGGTAGGGTGAGCAAGTTTAGCATGTTGAATCATTTCAAGCTCTGAGGCAGAGGGACTGTCCCCAGCTCTTTGGCACCCGGCTGTCTTCATCAGTTTGGGCTGCTAGAACATGATACCATAGACCGGATAGCTAAAACCAGCACGACTTTCTCCCAGTCCTGGAGGCTGGCTATCTGGGATCAGGGTGCCGGCAGAATTGGGTTCTGGTGAGAGCCTCTTCCAGGCAAAGACTGCAACTTCTCATTGTGTCCTCACAGAGCAGAAAGGGAGCAAGCTAGCTCTCTGGCTCTTCTTCGAAGGGCACTAATCTCATTCATGAGGGCCTCACCCTTATGACCTCATTACTTCTCCCTCACGCTTATGACCTCATTAAGTCCCTCCAGATACTATCCCATTGGGATTAGAATTTTGACAGATGAGTTTTGTGAGGACACAAACATTTAGTCCGTGGAATCTATCATAGGAAGGCAAGGGGAAGCAGATGGTGGCCTGGAGTGTGACTGCTCCATAGAGGACATGGGTGGCGGTGGGGGCTCTGGGCTGGTTGGTTTGCACACACAAGGTGTGCTTGCTTGTGGGTAAGTTGTTTACTATCTGCAGGAATTGGCCGATGCTGGGAGGATCAGACCCTCCATCCCAGCAAGGCCCCAAGATGTCAATAAAAATCACCAGAATGAAAAGACATGATGACTACACTCATATACTTAATGGAAGGCAAAGACTTAGAGAACAGAATTTGTGTTCATTCGACACCATTTACACAGCCCTTTATGTGCCACTGTCTTTTCCTGCATGTCTCTCCCTCACTGGTTACAAATTTAATTCTCTTTTAAGCATTTTTTCATCGGACTCATGCCCTCCTCCTCCATGCTACCCCTTCTGTGGAATGTCTCACGCGACGAGAGAACCAGGGTGCTGAGGGCCTGGTGATTCCACCACACGCCACCACACCCATCACACTGCCTCAGGTCAAGAGATTTCACTTCCTTTTGGCCATAACCTCACCCTCCACTCAGATGACCTGCCTCTGTCACCAAGTCTTTGCACCGGTCAGAACACAAGACAGTGCTAAGGTTTCTGTCTTCACGAAGAATGGAGTGTGTGTGCAAGAAAGTTGATTTTAAAAATTAACCATAATGCACACAACATGGTATCAAAATTCTTAAGCAACTGCCCTTTTCTTTAGGCAGGAAATGTCCTTAGATCTTGAAAATGGAAGTCTACTGTAGCCTATGTATACAGATCCTCGCTTCACGTAAAAGACACATCTGCCCTTAATGCCTAAAGGTATTAGAAACATAGATTTCCTTTAGTTTACAGCGTCTCCTGTGTTGTTGTTGTTGTTTTTCTTCTACCAACATAAATTTCATTCTTTTCCTCTAGTTGTAAGGCCTCTTACCCTTCTATCCAGTGCTCACTCTCCTGGACTCTGCCAGAAGCCCTTTTTGTGGACTCACGCCATAAGACTCAGTTCACAGAGCGATGCCTGCGTCCTGTGGCCAAATGTTTTCTTTTCTCCTTTTCTGAGTTGTAAGTCTTAATGCTCAAGCTTATGTCTAAGACCTTTATCCCACCGTAGAAAGTTGAGGAGCTGATTTCGGCTTTTAGTCTCTTGTATTTACACCCCATACCACTCGGGTTTCTTCTTGCTTTCTTCTTAAATGCTTCTTGAAACAGGGATCATTTCTGGGCCTTTGGTTGAAATCACCCGGGGCCCAGTTAAGAGCAGTTCTCTGCACAGAATGAGTATTCAGTAAATATTAACTGACTCGTGGTGACAAAACAAATGAAGATGCCCTTGTAGTCGATAGAAACATGAAACTGTGGTTCTCTTCTCGACTTTTTCTCGATATGGGAGCCCTAATTGAGGTTATTTTTTCTTTCCCGAGTTACATTAGTTATTTTCTAGGAATCTTCCCTTAGGCCATATATTTCACAGATTAGGTATTTTCTTCAGATGTTGGGAGTTATTGGACATGTAAAAACATATATGACCCTGATCCTGTTAAACAGCCTCTTAGAATAAGAAGCCAATTATTCTGCTCAATACCAATGCATATTAATGTTGTATTATGTGCAAATATTTAGGTATAGGTCCGTGTACACATACATCCATTAAGCAATAAAATATCTAAATTAAAAATGGCAAGCTGAAAAAAATTCTGAGTGCAAAGGTGTGATTGCTTTGGAACAGGCAATTTAGAAAAAAGGTTCGGTCCTTAATTGGCCAAGTTAAACAAGGCACAATTACTACTAACTCGGTCCCCAAAGATTGCTGTAATAGTGTCATGTTTAACTTGGCTGGTTAAATTACAAATAGTGTTCTCCTTTTCTGATTTGGTTCATTTGGCTAATATAATGCCTTTCTATGGCTGACTTTTTCTTTCCTGACTTGGCCCCTTCTGTGAACAGAAAATCCATGGATTAGGAAATATGTGTACCTAATTTCTTTTTAACAGCAAAATGTACACTTTTTTTAACGAGTTTCTGATGCAACTTTATAAGCACAGCGTTGCGCAAATGTCAATGGTTCATCATAAAATTAGTGGATTTGTACCAACACTCCTTCTAACCCTTAAAATAGTCTTAACCCATTTTTGTTTTGTTTTATGTTTCAGGTGATGAAAAAAATGTTCTTTCTGTACTAACTTCAACCTCTTCTGTTGCTGGGAGATGAGTGCTGAACTTACACATTCAGTGTGTTCAATTAGCCAGCTCACAAATCCCACCCAGATCCACAACGGCACAGGGAAGGGTGGTTAAATATTTATCTCCATTTCTCTCTAAGTACATCGGAATTCAGAAAAGGCCAATTTCTTTGTTCAGGATGGTCAGTCCCAATGCATAGCAGATGAAACAGGCATCTCATTTCGTACGTAATGCCACGGAATCTGACTCAACATAATAGTCAGTTTCTCTGGTAGAGAAACGTACATACACATGTGTTTGCATTAAGCATTAATTTACTTACTCAGAAACAGTAAACACTTAAGGAGGGATTACAATGTGTCAGGTTCTATATTGGGCTCTAGATACGTAGAAGTTAATAAGACGCAATCTTTGCCTGTAAGAAGCCTGTGACCTATGCTTTGTGCCTTTGTTGGGTTAGTTCCAAGCACACAAATCAGAAGCAAGATGGCTTGACTCCGAATCTTAGTGCTTCATTCCTTAATTTTGTTTAAATTCATAACACTGGCTCAATTTGTCTTCGCCAACTCTTTCCTGCAGATCACCAGCCGGTTCTGTCTAGCCTCCCTTTGGAATAACAGCTCCTCTCCCAACCCAGTTTACACTGCTTTCATGGTGTCTCCAACCTCAGAATGAACTCTTAGGATAGAGCTAATTAGTCTATCTTGTTATAGCAAATCACGTCATAAAAACTGTCTGGGTTACCTCTCCCTTGGTTGTTTGCCTTGAGTCAGAGCCAGCAAAACCAAATGCAAAAATGAGAGATGATTTTCAGATACCTTCACCTGAGTTATTCACTTACGCGTAAGCTAGAAACATCAAGTCATTTTTTTTTAAAATCTGAATTTGCTTCTTAAATTCTCATACTTCCCATATTTTCTATTCTCCCAAGCCAGGACCTGCTTTCAGGCCGAAAGGTGTGTTGGGGATGTGGCAGTGTGGGGGAAAAAGATGCCCATGATATTCTATTTGGGTCTACAATTTGAAGATAGAGATGGTCCAATCTGTACATTTATCATCAGAAGTAATATCTTGATGTGGCTTTCTCTGATGTGTTATTCTGAATGAGCCAAGCTTATGACCTAAAGTGATAAATTCTCTAGACCAATGTATTGCTCCATTGTGACATGTTGACTTTCATTAATGCATAAACAATAAAATGAACCTGTATGTAAATGTCTGTTAACCATCTTCATCAATAAGCATACAAGCAAGTGAGCCAACAAATAAAAACCAGTCACTGCATAATGAATGGGACGTGTGGACCAGAAAGCCTAAAGTTCCAGAAGTGTCAGGAGTATAGACTCTATACCATGAAGAATAATTTTACAGTTAAAAGAGGATGTTTCCTCCTGGGATTCAGGAGAAGGCATCTATGGGATATGCTGAGGGGTATGACAGGAAGACCCAACACCACAGATAATATCTGTTGTTTTTCCAATAAATAATCTTACCAGAAGCCCAATATATAAGTAGGTAAAGAAGAAAGTAATCTTGTCAAAATGGGAGAAGAAGATGCCTGGCCTCTCTCACACTCATCCACATGTGGGAACAGGAGCCACACACTCACTTATATGCAGACACTCGCATGAGCTTGATTTGCCGCATGACCCCTGAGGAGGATTCGTGGGGTGTAGTCAGAAAATCTCTCCCTACATTTACCCTGATAGAGCCAGAAGCAATAATAGTTGGACCTGGCTTGGTGCCTAAACTGTAAATTTGTAATTAGTTCTAGAAAAAAATGATACTCAAATCAAGATTGAGCTTGGGAGAGAGAAAGGAATCTGATTTGGAATGTCTGCACGGGCTTATGAAATTATACGTGAAATACCGGGAATGTTGAATCCTGGGTTTTAGCTCTGGCTAACAACTAATCTGATTACCTTGAACAAGTTCCTTAAGCTCTCTGTCCTGAAGTTTTCTTATACTCGTAATGATGAAACGCAGTAAAAAGATTTCTGTCTTCAGTCCTCTTCTGCAGATGCTGTGTACTACCATATGTAGGAAAACACATTCCAAAGACAAATACTAGGATGCCTACAAATTCTTTCCCATGAACATCCAGTTTATTGAGCAATAAATAAAAGAAGAAAACAAGATTATTCTGCAAAATATAGCCTGACATTCTAAAAGACCCTGACCCATCTTTCATCAAGCATTTCCTTCTGGTGGTGGAACTAATTCTTGGATTTAGAAAAAAACTCACAACATGATGCTTCAACTTCATCCAATGTCTTAAACCACCATCCATGTGGACAAAAGATCCAGGAATGGGAACCAACCACAGCCTGATGCTACAAATTCTGGTTAATCACTGCAGGCACAGGACTTTGTCCCATCCGCTTTCTGGATTTCCAAGAGAGTCAACCATACAGCACGAGCCAAGGTATTGTTGGACAAGAGGAACATGCCATTGGAGTGGGCCAAAGCTGAGCGGTGATTTAGAATTCTATGTACCTGGCATTCATGATACTTCTGAAACAATTCTGAAGCACAGAACTCCTTAAAATATAATCTCTTGCCTCTGCCCAAAGTTATCTTCTCCATCTTCTGCTAAAGCTCTTCACTTTCTGCTGTCCTCTTTGTTTGGCTACTGTTTTTTTGGTTTTGTTTGTTTATTTTTTTTTTTTTTGTTTTTTAACCCAGGGCTTTATTTATCCCCCAGTAGAAACAAAAAGTTCAAGAATTATATTCTGGTCACTGCAGAAAATATTGGCTCTAAATTCTAAATGTTGTGGTCAGCCTAGTGAAACTGAAGTCATATAAAAGACACACAGTAGGGACGCCTGGGTGGCTCAGTTGGTTGGACGACTGCCTTCGGCTCAGGTCATGATCCTGGAGTCCCGGGATCGAGTCCCGCATCGGGCTCCCAGCTCCATGGGGAGTCTGCTTCTCTCTCTGACCTTCTCCTCGTTCATGCTCTCTCTCACTGTCTCTCTCTCAAGTAAATAAATAAAATCTTTAAAAAAAAAAAAAAAAAAAAGACACACAGTGAACAGTCACATTGAGGCATGCTTCAAGATGACTCCAAATATGTTTGTATATAATTCAACTCATTCTCAACTACACCATCCCTTTTGGAAAAGATCTTTAAAAACACACTATTATGACAATTAAGGTACTACAATTTTTAAAATTATTTATTTATTCATTTATTTGAGAGAGGGAGAGCATGAGTAAGAGAGAGAGACAGCATGGGCAGGGAGAGAGGCAGAGCAAAAAGAGAAGCAGGGAAACCCAAGCATCCCAACAAATTTCTGAAATTACTTAAGAATCAACCTTCCTTAATGAGCTTGGCTAACTGAAATGTTATATAAAAGCTTAGGACTCTTTCAGCTTGACATTGGTGTTTATTGATTGTATAGGTTCTACTGAATAACCAAGACAGTTCATGTAATTTAAGATCATGTATCTGAAGGAAGAAGGAAAACATAAGATTTTCTTTCTTTAAAACAATATTAGAACTGATCCATTCATTCATTCACTATTTATATAACAACTATATGCCCGTGATTGTGCTGAGCCCTGAGGAAGCAAGAAGGAGTAAATAATTTCTCTCGTGAGTCTTCTTTGTATGGCTATTTCGGGAATTGGCAGTGGGTTGTGGAGAAGGACAGACTTGAGAAGCTATATTTAGTCATGCCTTTGCCAAGTTGTCGTGTCCCTGCAAATGTATGGAATGAACTCTGCTTTATCAGAAATTACGGGTACAACAGAAATGGGCCAAAAAATTTAAAAAGTGGAAGAAAATTGTCTAGATGTAATAAATTCCAGCTACGGAAGGTGTCTAATACAGAAGAGCTCACTCCCCCGAGGTTCTTGCAGACCTCCCACTGTCTTCAAGGTGTTTAGTAGGAATAATAATGAAGTCTCCGGATGTGACCAGGTCATTTTTAGATGAACTAAAGGCGTGTGTTACATCTGATGATATTGAAGGCATTGTGTGTCTCACAGCTGTTACGCATGTTATTTTGGTTATTAATAAAGGCAAACACAGGAGCTCAAAAGTAAAGGAAGTCGCGGCCAGCGTTCACAGAAAACTGAAGACGTACATGGAGATCACCCTGGACGAGGACAGCACGGAGAGGTTTCTCTATGAATCGTCATCGAGGACTCTGGGAGCACTTCTGAATTCATGACCAAGCCGGCATCTTCGGTCACAAAACAGGAAAAGGACTCAGTGAAAGTGAAATGAATGTGTGTTTTCCTAGGGTTTTTAATGTTAATAACTGGTGTCACAGGGGTGGGATTTGTTTGGGGAGTTACAAGGAGGAAACTCAAAGGTTCTTAAGCTTTTCCCTGGTGCCTGCATAAATACTATATTTACTATAAAGGACTCTGGGTATCAGTGGTGCAAAGGAAAAAAAGACACTTTTCTAGCAAACGTGGTTGTTTTAAAAAGGAATTTATATATATGTATGTATATGTATAAAAGTGTTGCTTAATGTTTACACTGCAAATTCTCTCCTGACTTTGCATTTTTGTGACAAAGAAATGTTATCTAATAAAATCATCGAATTGAAGTTACATGCTCTGAGAAAGATAGCACAATAGAAAAGGTAACAGTTCTTTCCTCTAGCTCTGGGCATGCAGAATTATCCCTGATCCTCAGTGAACCTGGGTTTTCTCAGAAAAATGGACGAAAGACTGCTGTTCTGCTTTGGAAATAATTAACATTCATAATTGCTGTCTTCTTCCAAAACACACAATAGTTGAGAAGGCAGAGACCATGCCCATTTGTCCCCACCATGTTATCCACAGTTACAAAGCTGACGAGGCACACAGAAATATTTGTGGAAAGATAGCACGCAGTTCTTAAAGATTCTTGTGAAGGAGACACGAGAACGCATTTGACAAATTATTTGAGTATGGTGAAACATTATTTTAAGTTAAAGAACTCACTCAGAGAGTTTGCAGTTTGGGTAAATGCTTGACCTCTCTGTGGGAATAACTAAGTTGCTTACCAGGAAGATTTCTGGGCCCAGACTTCGAAGGCAAAATCTGGCTCAGTAGCTAATGGTCCCAGCAGTTTCCAGCTCTTCTCTGAGATGATCTATCATTCTCTAGGCATTTCAAAACAAGCTTTCAAAGGGAAACTTTATCCAAGTCTTGGAAAACATCTTCTTCCATTGGCTCCAACATAGAATTTTATGATGTCCAGTGGCCGAGGTCCATGCCCCAGGGGTTTCACTGAGGCTGACTTTGAAACATACCATCTCTAAGTAATGGATGACCAGGATGGAAATCCATGTGAACTCGAACTAAGAAAAGCTCTGGACAGCTTCCTAAGAACACAATCGCAATAAATCACGTAGCTTTAACTAGTAGTCAGTCCTGCCCCATGGCTCCTGAAGAGGGACCAAACTCTTCCCCAGCAAGCAGGCGCACATTTCATCACCCGAGTCCACTGCACCTGCTTTCCTCCCCATCGGGTATCCATCAACATCCCCTCGCCGGCCGCCAGCCAGGCCGGGTCAAATAGTCACAGCTCTAAGTGAACTTAACATTCAAGGAGAAACCTTTTCTTTAAAGGTCCCTTGGAAACCACTGCTGCTCTCACAAATTACTATGACTTCCCCGGCCCCCTGATGTCTCTCTTCCACTCCCATCCCAGATGGCGTGTCCTGTCTGTGAGCCCCATGTCACAGTTACAGGACACCTAGTTACCATGCGCCAGTAGGCTTTTGTCTCTAGACTTAGCCACTTCCCAGACACGACCGTCTCTCTATCACCCTTGAGATCCTGCCAATTCCATCCCAAGCCAAACGTTGTCCAGACAGTGACTCATGGAGGGTCCCTCTGAGCTCTCATCACTGAGTACCTGAGGGCTGACTCCAGACACTTCGAGTCACTGCCCAAGTGAAACCATGAAGAACAGCAGCGTGACAATGACCACACAGTCCGGCATCATGTCTGAAGTGCTTCATTGGTTTCCCTTCAGGAACATCAATATATATATTTTCCTACCCTCAATGGAGGACCTATTGAGAACCCTAAGGAGAGACAGCTGATTATGAAGAACATTTACCAGCAGGATGTAAATTCCAAGGGTTTATGATGTGTTGGACAGCACAAGCCCGGGTGTCTTACACTGGGCATTTATAATTTCCCAGAAAACCAGCACTGCCTTGCTCCCAACTAGAGCCCTACCAGGTGTTCCTGACTGGCAATGGTCCCCAGATGTCACACTTAACCAGTGATGTTCGGTTTCCTTTTTTCCTTTCTGGAGGTAAAGGATTTGCTGGGAGGGTCATGGTTCCCCAGAGGAGCAACAGTAAAGCCGAAGGATCTGGGTGGTGGGTGAGTAATGGGAGACCAAGATGGAGATGTCCTGTGTGTGTGTGTGTGTGTGTGTGAGAGAGAGAGAGAGAGAGAGAGAGAGAGAAAGTCGGTGGCAGGGTGCATTCTGAATTCTAGTAGGGAAGAATTAATTTTTCTGAAGTGCTAGGGAACCCAGGAGAAGAAATATTTGATAGTAATGCTTAGGTTAATGATTAGAGATGGGTAGGGTTAAAAGTTTTTTTAGAAAGATTTTGGTTTTTTTTTTTTTTTTTTTGTCAGAGAGAGTGCACGAGCAGGGGAAGCTGCAGAGGGAGAGGGAGAAGCAGGCTCCCCACTGAGCAGGGAGCCCAATGCAGGGTTGGATCCCAGGCCCCTGGGTCATGATCTGAGCCAGAGGCAGGCACTTAACCAACTGGGCCACCCAGATGTCCCTGGTTAGAAGTTAAAAAACAAAAACAAACAAACAAAAAAAACTTAAAACAACAATAACAAAATTTTAAAAAGCAAGTTCTAAGGGTTGACAGGTTGTTCCTGGAAAAAGAAGTAAAAGCTGAGATATTCCCCTTCCCTTCCAGCTCACCTCCTTCCTTCAGCGTCCTGGTGGGGTCCTTATTGGAAGGGAGCAGAGACCTCCTTGGCATCCACCAGCCCAGGGCAGCCTCTTGTCCCCACCTTGTGCCAGCCTCTTGTCCTGGGATGAAGATATGAAGAGCCCCCTGGCTTCCGGAGTCAGGACCGTGGATGCCTCCAGCCTCAACGAGCCACGACTGCCCACGTGGACACCAAGGGAAGGCCTCCAGGTGCGCTCAGGGTCTGGGACGAGGCCAGTGCTGACACACGCCAAGCCACTAGAGAAGTAAGAGCGGGACTCGGGAAGTGAGCTCAGTCAACTTCATAATGAAGTCGAGTCTGACACCTTGCTGGGACAAAATGATATTTTTTCAACTAGCGGGAAAATGGGCCACTGCTGTTGGTCCTGAGGGATTTGTGCAGTGTTTATTTTTAGTCTTAAATAATTCCAGACTTAGAGAAAATTTGCAATAGAACAAAAACTCCCCATAACAGTTTCACTTGGCCTCTCCAAAGGTTACTATTTTGTCTTTACTGTGGTTGTTTTGTCATTCCCTCTGGAAGGATAGATTAGAAAGAAACACATATATATGCATGTGTATGTATATATAAATCTTTAATAATATATCTCATAAGATCTATAATTTTCTATTCTGAACTAAGATTACATTGTAAGAATAGTGTCTTTTTACCCCTAAATAATATCTCATTGATAGACCTTGTTCACTTCTCTTCAACTTCCCTAAGAATATTGTTTGTAGCTAAATACAATAATTGGTTTTTTCTGGTTCAGGGTTCAATCAGGGACAACATGCTGCACCTAATTGTCCTGTTCCTTTATCCTCCATTAAATGAAACAGTTCCAGAGTCTGTCTTTGTCTTTCGTGAACTTGGTATTTTTGTAGAATGTCCCTCAATTTGGATTTGTCTCATGTGTCCCCATAATGATATTCCGATTTCATTACTTCGGGCAGGAATGTCCCAGAAGGGATGTGTCCCCTTCATACATTGTATCAGGAGACACAGGTATCAATTTGTCCGACTAACAGTGAGGCTCATAACTTCAATGACTTGGTTAAGGTTCAGTCTGCTGGGCTTCTCCACTATATGAAGTTGGTGTTTTCTTCCTTGTCATTGCTATTAATTTGGGGGGAGATATTTGACAGTTAAATCAGTATTCTGCTTGTAATCAAGCTCATACCCATGAGGCTTAACATCCATTGATGTTTCTTGCCTGTATTAGCTGTGTTTGTGATGTCTGCCAGATGATAATTTCATAATTTCATCATTCTTTCCACATTTCTTAGTTGGCATTCCACTTTCCTTTCTCTCCCATTAAAAAAAAATTTTTTTGTTTATATCAGCGTGGACTGGTGGATTCTCATTCAATAGGTCATATTCTGTTAAGGTGAAATTTATTTTTATACACTGATAGTAATACATTAGTATCAGAGAAAGCCATACAGAAGTATCACTTGACTTTTTCAAAGGTCCCTGAGATGCATTTTCTTAGAAAATACTGAGAAATGGAATCTGTGGTTAGTGAGATGTTGGTTTGGATTATGGTCACACACAACTACTCAGTCTGCGATTATCCATAGTAGGGGATGTTAAGAAATAACATCTTCCCAAGGTATTCAAGATTTGGGATGGTTTCTATGACTAGCAAAGGAATTTAGATGTATTGGGTTGAATGTACCTGCCAACTAGATGGCCCCCTAGTTCAAGTCCATAAAAACTCGACTAATTTTGGAACTCATTTGACCTGCATAAAAGGCAGTTCATTGTTTATGGAACTATGAATTGAAGATTACCAAAGGTCAGGGATGAGGAGCCTTCTGAAATGACTTTTGTTGGCATTCTAGATTCTAGAACTCTGTCCTCCTTTCTCCCTTCCCCTGGCTTTCTCTTTGATCTGCCTCCTGCTGATCTCTTCCTTCTCATCATCTCTAAGTTTTGTTACTTTTTCCTTACTCATCGGCTTGTGCCTCAGGCACCCAAGGGCATAGCTTTACCCGGAGCGTTGGATCTCAGCTCTGAAGAACTCTTCTTAGAACTTAGACCAAGCTCACTTGTGAATTATGATTTGGAAGAACTGAGGAGGATGTGGTATTGCTCAGAACTCTCTGTTGGCAAGCAACAGAAATCAACTCAAGCTCATTTAAACACAAGAAGGCATTTATGATAGATATAAAGCATCAGAACAAACTCAAGAGCAGAAAGGTCAACAGGTTTTGGAGAGGGCTTAAATCACACTGAAGGGCTGTCCAGATCTGTGTTTGTCATCTTTGTCCCTGTTTTGACATCAGCTTCATTATTTGCTCTCCTTTCTGCAAACTGACCTTCTCTGCCTCTATGGTTCACATGGAAGAATATGTCTTCCTCTTGGAATCTATAGTCTACAGATAGATGATAGTGACCAGGAAAGTTCAGAAAAAGAGGAAATTTTGTGTATTAGGCAAATACCCAATCAATGTCCCCTAGATTTATTATCCCAGATTTTCTTTCACTATGTATTAAATTCATTATTAAAGAATCATTCCTTTGTGTTAGAATTCCTTCTTTGGACATACCTAATAAGATGTTAAGCAATGTAAAAGTAATTTTTAGAAAAAGGAAAAATAAAACCCATGACTAATCTATCACCCAGTGATACTGCTGAAAATTTTGTGGCATATCATCTTCTATCCTTAACTCTATGAGTGTGTGACTGTTTGTGTTTATTAATAACATGAGTACAGTATGATATATATGTTGCTTCATCACTTAATTAATTAAGTTGCTTTCCAACTTGATTAATTATTCACATGTTGCCTTGTCATTAGCATTTGTTCTAAAACACAATAATTTAATAGTTGTACAGTCTTTCTTCCTATGGCCAGAGCATAATTTAATCAACTCTCAGTATATTAGGCATTGTTTGGGGTGTCCCTTTGGTCCACAGCCCAACCCAGAGAATTAATTGCCTTTGTTCCATGGCTATGATACAGGTTTGATGCTATCCCTCTGGTCAAAATATATTGACCTAGAATGGACCCATGATCTAAGCTCAACCTAGAAGATTCTCTCTCCCAGAAGTGGAATTTGGGCCTATAGATTACCAGTTTTATGTGGAGTTGTGTGCAATTATTGGCAGCTGGGGGGCAACCATACCTTTCCATGGGGTAAGAGAACAGAAACAAAGACTTGACTAAAACACAGATGAATGGAAAAGACTTTTAGAGAGAAGCAGGGTCAGAGCTGGAAAAAAAAAAAAAAAGAGTAACTTCTTAGATTCTCTGCGATTTTTCAATTTCCATTTTTTTTTCCTATCTCAGTTCTCAGTTTCCATTTTTAGTGCTGTAGTGGGCTGAACAGTGTCCCCCTAAAATTTCTGTCCATTCAGAACCTTGGAATACAGTCTTATAATAGGGTCTTTGCAGATGTAATTAGTTAAAAATCTCAAGATGAAATCACTCTGGATTTAAGAAGGGCCCTAAACCCAGTGATTTATATCCTCATCAGAAAAGGAGGGGCACAGAGACAGGAAAAAGCCATGTGAAGTCAGATGTAACAATGACAGTTACGCTGACATAAGCCAAGGGGACACCTTGAGGTTCCCAGGAGCTGGAAAGGCAAACAGGTCTTCTCCTTTAGAGCCCCCGAAATGAGTATGGCACTACTGACACATGGATTACAAACTTCTGGTTTCCAGAACTGGGAAAGAATAAATCTTTTGCTTCAAGCCATCTCGTTTGTGGTACTTTGTTATGACAGCCGTGGGAAACTGAACACAAGTCCTTTCCTGAGGTTCCCCCAAGAGGGAACCCCTGCCTTGAGCCTCCTGCCGTGGAGTTCCCTGCCTTGGGATCTCTTCTCCAACTCTCTTCCAGCCAAGTCCCCCCATGGAGGTCAGGATATGTGCCCATCTGAAACCCATACTCTCTTCTGGACTGTACTCGGGGCAACGTATCCTTGAATTCCCAGCACAAATGGTCCAGCCCACTCAAGGATCTGTGTGGACCCCCTCCCTGGCCTGTCCTCTCAAAGACAAGTCATCTTGCTGGTATATGCACTCCTATATCCAAAGAGTAGGCAAGAATGATTGTTTGCAGGGACTAAGGATGGACTTGAATGAGTGGGCTGGTAAGTCCACACATGCGTGATGTGTAAGCAGGGTCCCTCAAGATGCAGGAAAGACCAGGGGGTGAAAAGAGAATCAGGGAAAGTCAGGGCCAGGGACCAAGGGGCCTGGGACTAGAGTCTGGCTCTCCACGTGCAGCATTTTCTGGCACAAAACTCTGAGAAGTCTAGCACTCCAGGTTGTTTTGAGGGCATATTTGCCAAGGTAGGATGTCAAAACATTATGTCTTCTTGTAGAACTCTTAAATAATCAGACATCTGGAATGTGGACCTCCATTTGTCCCCTTGTCCCAGGCCACAGATATCAAAAGCAAGGCTCCCCGACTGTGTTCCGTACCTCAGTCCCACAAGACATGTTTACGTCACCAACCCCCACTCCTTTGCTTAGGCTGGCTTGTCTTGGCTTCTGTTTCTTGACTCTATAAAATCTTAGTGCATTTTTTTAAAAATTTATGTTATGTTTGGTTTGTGGCCATTATAAATTACACTACAGTGAATCCAAGTGCACACAATTTTGTACATATCCCCAATTATTTCATTAAGATAAAGTCCTAGAAAGGGAATTAGTAAGTCAAGGGGCTAACAGATTAAGACTTTAATACACCAAATTCTTCCCGACAGGCAGTCTAAAAGAGAATGCTTCTCCTTCCCATCCCTGCCAACGATTAAGCCTATCATTCAAGGATTTTCTTTTTTTCTTTTAACTTCAAATGCTTTAAATTCTTCATGTGAATGAGGTAATCCGATCACTCTTTTGCTCAATGGAACATTCTAGAAAATATTGGCTTCTCAGATTGGGGATATGCAAGACTTGCTACAAAGGCTTGAAAGGTGTGGCCCGAAGAGGTAACTCAGACATCTCTCATTTCTCTGCTTGGTTCAGGGGCCAGCACTGCCTTTCAATCGGAAATATTTATATGTAACCAAAGGTACCTTTCAAGCAGAGCACTTTGGAGGGAGAATCCCAGGGTCCTCTCTCTGTGACCTGGTACATCTTATTCTTCTTTTCTGGAGAGGTGGATGGGATATGGGTGGTAAAATGATGGAAAGGCACCAATATCTTTCTGCTTCTGGATGTCAGGAGTTGCTTGTTTTGTCACCCCATTGCAAGAAAAAGAAGGTGAGTGTGAGGAGGAAGAGCACCAGAAGTGTCACCAGCGTGGGGGAGGGGACTTTTTCCGAAAGAGGTTGGCTATAGAAGCTTGCAGGTTAGCAGGGGGAAGAGTCCTTATTTCAAAACTAAGAAGAGTTGAAAGACCAAAGGTATTAATCCTTAAGTCCTTTCTGGGCAATTAAGTTCAGTTAAAACTCACGCTTCTATTCTCCCCAAATTGTGGGACGCCTGCACCCGCACACCCACCCACAGGCTGCACACCATTCTCCAGTGTCCGTCTATGGAAACAAAAATCAATATTGTGTTTTCCATAAAGCACCTATTTAACTTAAAATTGCATTTTATAGTCCATTTACTCCACCAGAGTAGCCCAAAGTCAGTGGCGTCTTTCTATTCATTTACAAGCTGCTGCCCACTTTCCATTGTTCTCCCCAGAGGTGGTAAACCCTGAAGGGGGCTTTGAAACACACAAGCTCCAAGCCCAGAAACTGCAGCAACCAGACCCTGGCGGGAAGCGGAGCACGCACACGCATACTCCAGCACACACACTCATAGCTCCAAGATGACCTGGATGCCTTAGCTTTTTTGTCCTTTCAGGTTAAAATGAAGGAAGGAAGAAAGAGAAAGAGATCGTGGCCTCAGAAGAGATGCAGGGTTATGTGTGTGTGGCTATGTGCCCCTTGTCCCCCATTCTGTGTTGGGCACACGGGTTGTGAGGTCAGGACTGCAGACTTTGAATCAAAGTCACATCCATAAAGTCTACTGTCTGCCTTAGGGGCCTGTGTTTTACCCAAGTAATCCTCTGTGCCTTGGTCAATTGATGCAGCCCTTGCGTGGTGTATCATGGTATAATTCCTTCTTTTTGTAAGGAAAAGAACACTTTCACAAAATAGCGATTATATGGAGCTAAAACAGGCATCACAAACACCTGTCATGCGAAGCCTCCAAGTAGAGAGTTCAGAGGTTTCTAGAAGATCTCATTTATGGTCGCAACAGACTCGACCTGCCAATGCATGTGGGTAAGAAATTTAATTTCCTCTTTTCCCCTTGAATTCTATTTCTACTCTGACCTTCCAACTGTCCAGGTAATTGGAATGTATTCCATACATAGGTCCCTCTTTCTCCCCGAGGCTTCATGTAAATTGCAGGATGACTCTGTGCTACCAAGATGGCAGGTGGGGTGTTGGTCTCATTGCTCTGTGTTCACAGTGGCATGTACTGAGGTATCCATCGCCTGACCTGATCCCCCTATACCCATCCACACAGATGACCACAACCTCCCGTGACCCCGTCATTCTGCCCTCTCCCATTCACAGGGTTGTTCTACAACTCCTACCCAGCCTGGGACATTAAGCACTCTGGAAAACCCCCACTGCCTCCTTATCTCTCCCAGGTCTATGAGATTCTTCAGGGTCTCCCACTCTGAAAGCACCCCCTACACAGCCTTCTCTGCTCCAGAGTCTACCTTCCGTACAAGGCTCCCCTGAGAGTCAGGTTCCACTCCTCCTCCCCTCAGACACAGCTGAGGCCCCATGCCCTCTTAGCAGATGCTTTTCCTGGTGACCCTGTCTCTCTCCTGACCCAGCGTTCCCTCAGCCTGTGGAATCCCTTCAGGTCTACAGAAGTTGTCATGGCTACCTTGGGTCCCTCAACCCAATCACGAAGATATTTCGACTATCCCTTTGGACACATCCCCTGCCTCTGTGTGCCTTTGTTTTTAATGGCCTGCCCCTGTGACCCCCTTTGAGTCCCACCCTGGGATGGTTGGAGCTGCTCTGTCTGAGCTTGCACACATTCAGAGGGGCTGCCATGTCTAGGAGTTTAACCCAAACCTCCCCCTCCCAGCCGTACTCTTTAAACAAGACTGATAGGTGAGAGAATATGAAAGCCCAGCTCTCTTATCTCAAGTTGGCAGAAACTCTGAGGCATAATTTGTGCTCAGAGCTCCCTTGTGGGATCAGGCTGAGGCGAGCAATCCCACTCTTGCTGGGCTTCTTCTTCCATGCAGTGGACACTGTAGTACTGCCCACACCCGCTTTGGGACTTATCCACCAGCTACTGGGGGGGGAGTGCTGCCAACTGTCAGCCCTGTGCTGATGGCCTCATGGGATTTGCCATGGCTGAAGAGTTGTCTCCACCTAAAGCCATGCCCCAACTCAGGGCAGCCTTCACCCAATGACTGGTTGATGATGAACTATAAAGATCCAAATGCCTTCCCCCAGCTCTTCGTGATGCTGATGGGCCCCTTCACCTTTGGCGCTCCTCCTGCAGGCAGCTGAGGTCTTCAGAGACTCCCCTCAGTGCACTTCTTCTCCTCCCCAATCTTGCAGAAGTCCCTCCCTTCACAGGTGATGACACTGAGTGCATTTTCCCCGGAACATCCTACCCCAGGAAGGAGCAGACCCATCTAAGGGTTAGGAAGATAGCTCTGGAGACATACCGGTGTATTAGGGAGCCGGCTCGGCCACATGGCAGGTGTGGGTCTATTCGGGCCACTATAGCAACATAGGTCTGGAGGCTGGGAAGTCCTTGACCATGGAGGCTACAGATTTCAGTGTCTAGTGAAGGCTCGTTTCTTAGTTGGGCACTTTTTTTGTTGTTTGGTTTTGTTTTATTTGTTTTGTTTGCTGTAAGCTTACCTGGCAGAAGGAGTGAGAGATCTCCCTTCATTGACTTTTATGGGGGCCCTAATCCTCATCATGAAGGCTCTACTCTCATGAGCTGATCGCTTCCCAGAGACCCCACTTCCTAATACCATCACGGAGGTGGAGGAAGGTGTGTGTTAGAACTTCAACATTGAATTTGGTGGGGACAAAAACACTTAGCCTTCGAGCACCAGAGGTGCCATTTAGGGCAAAATACTCCATTTCTCTATACCTGTTTTGTATAAAATAGAGACGGTTAACAGTACCTATCTTACTGGGTTATAATGAAAAGAAAGAGAGAAAAAAACATGCTTTAAATAGTGCCTGGCCCGTAGAAAATTTCCAGTAAATGCTATTACTTCATTATGCATATAAAGTCTTTGCATTTTTTTTCTGAGGGCAAGACTTTGAACATTCAGCAGCCTGAGAAGTGCTCCAAAGTCTCACCTATGTCACTGCTTCTTGAGAATGAACCAGGTAAAGGGAAAAAGAGGTTAGGGCTGGAGGGGGCTGGCGGGGGGGGGGGGCAGGAAATGGTTAATATTTCCAAGTCCTTTCCGGGGGATGGCAGGAAATGGTTAATATTTCCAAGTCCTTTCTTGCTATCTGTACTTAGAACCTGTCATCTTAGAATAAGAAAAAGAAAAAGAAAAAGTCATCTGCTTATCTTGAGAGAAGCTTTAAAAAAAAAAAAAATCAGAAATCACAATGTTTAGTGACCATTTTCAGATCTTTAACGTGGTTTCTCCTGTCCAGTTCAGTCAAACTTGAAGCTCCGACTAGCATAATTTTGACTTGGATCACAGGACAATGATACCATCAAATTAGTCAAAACTTGTGTAGAAATAGCTTTCGTTAGTGGGAGGGGAAGAGAAAGCAGAGGGTAGTTCTCTGTTAATTTATATCTGACGGTGAATCCTCCCCAAAACAGTGTGGTTTCAGATTCTGCAGATGTGGACAAAGAGGCCATTTTCTCCCATGGTGAGTGTGCGAGCAAGGCTTAGTCCCAGACTCAGGAGAAACCGTTCTTTCCAGTGAAAACAACAGCTAGAGGGACTGTCTGCTGATTGAAAAACTGGTCTGAGACCCTCGCCCCTCATAACCTTCTTAGCTGTGAGAATTGTGCAATTCTAAAGCCAGCAACTTTGGGGGAACACCTTATGGACAATGGTGGTGGGAGAAGTGTGGCTTGGATTTGGAATAAAATATTTATAATCCCTCTCTGGGGGCAATGAGCTTAGCACAATGAATCCATGGGCTTTGGCTCTCCTGAGGTATTTTCCTCATTCTCCCTGGCACGGATAAAATCTAAACTGTACTTAAGAAACGGTGTTAAATGTGTTAGTTGACTGAATCTGGCATTTATAATGCAATTTAGCAAAGTTTTATATTGACAGCATGACATTTTTAAAGGGCCCTTTCTGATTAACAAGGTTCAGAATCACTCCCTTGATTATGCTTGCAGAGTGAGTATAAAACGCTACAGGCTCTGGAAGCAATGAATCGGGGCTCTGTTAGCGTTAGACACATTTTGCTTTCTCGGTGACCATTTTGAGGGAGGATCGGGCTGGGGCTACATTTTTTAGGACAGAAGAAAATCTGTTTTCTCACTTTGGGGGGACTCTGCGAGAAAAAGGCCTCCATGGGCAAAAAAAAGAGACTCGATTCCAAGCCAAAGACGAAACAAGTGGTCCTCACGGAGGCTCAGACGTCACCTTCCACTTCCTCGCCTGGACGAAGCGGGGTCTAAAATACCCAGCCTGGGGCGGGTGGACGGGAGGGCCGCAGAGTCTCCAAAGAGCATGTCTGCGAAAGCTCGGAATTTATCTTTGCTCCCTCGCCATTGTTGTTCCATTCAACAGTTCTCTGCGTGGCCGCTGGAGATCTGACGATCACCTCTAGATTTCATGGAGGAGGGTGGGGAGGCATGTCAGTGATCTGTCACCCGTGGAGCCACGGTCCAAGCTGGGTCAGACTGGAGTCCAGTGCAGGTGTTCACTCCCTCGAAGACAATGACCTCAGCAACTGTTTGCTAACCAACCGGCGTGCTAGATACCCCGTGCGTCCCCGTCACTTCATCATATTGTGGTGGAATAGACATAAATAACATTTTCTGTTTCCAGTAGATGGCTCAGATGCACTAAGCCCATTCACACTGTTGTGCACGCATCACCACTATCCATCCTCAGGACTCCCTTCGTCTCGCAAAATGGAAATCCTTCACTTCTTAAACAATAACCCCTGATTCACCTTCTCCCCCAACCCCCTGGCAACCACCCCTCCACTTTCTGTATCTGTCCATGTGACTCCTCTGGAGATCTCAGACTCCTCTGAAGTCATACAAGACTTGCCCCTTTGTATGCGGCTTTTTTGGGTCAGCTGACCATCCGCAAAGTTCATCCACGCTGTCTCAAGTGTCAGAGTAACCTGCCTTTTCAAGGCAGAGCAGGCCGCCGTTGTCCAGATGGACCACATTTTGTTTATCTTCCAGCAACGGGCATTGGCGTCACTCCAGCTTTTGGCTGCAGCGATTAAGCTGTTGTGGGCATAGATGTGCAAGCCTGGGTCACCTACTTTACATCTGATTCCCAGGGTGACCCTGCAACAGAGACATTGTCCCCACTTTACAGGGAATGAAACTGGTCTTCGGAGAAGTGACCTGCAGAAAGCTGTGCTCCTCGTGAGTGGGGATGTGGCCCATGAAGTCATGGCTACCGTCAGCCTCCCCGCCTCCATCCCGGGGTCCAGTGCAGCCCACGTGCTACTTGCGTTCGGTATCGGTACGTGCGTCAGACGGCAAGTGTCTTTCAGGGTGCCTGTCTCCTTCACTGTCAGTCATGATGTGCTTCCCTTTTCACGGTTTTCACGGATGGGCCAGAAGCTCTCAAGCATCCGGTAGCAGACACTCGGGGAGTTCGGAGATGCCCGATGCCCCGGCCTTCCTCTCTGCGTGCACGGAGGAGGTGATGAGTGCGAGCGGGTACACCGAGATCTGTCTTGGCAGAAGAGTGACAGAGCTTCCACACTCGAAGCCAGATGATCCAGAGAGAACAGCCCAGACCCGGACATGGCCCCAGCATCCAGGACTCACTGTTGCACTGTAGGGCAGCAAAGACTCAGGGAAAGGGGTGTTGAGATGGGGGGTTGGCTGTAGGGGGAAGATGTTCCTGATACCCAAGGTGACATTTCAACCTCTCTGAGCCTTGGACTCCTTCCTGATGTTTCAAGCAATGCAACATTCAACCTCAACAGAGAGTTTAACCTGTCTCATTTCTTGTGAATGATGATCCAAATTGTGGAACCTGAATGAACCGAACTATGGAATCTGACTTGCAGAGGTTTTGTTTGAACCTACAGAGGCAGAGGAAGGAGGACAGCAGGTACCCAAGGGACAGAGAATGGGCATGCGAGCGGACCTCTGCCTGACACCCCCTTCCACAGAGCGATGTCAGGCAGCTGCTTAAGGCAGGAAGCTGCCAGTCAGTTGGGGCACTTAATTCTCAGCTGTGAGCTCGCTGAAGGGGACTGTTCTGGTGGAGAGGCATGCGGCACCCTGCCTGCGATCCGGGGCCCCAGATGATTGCAAGGAGGTTCCCCTCTTGGACCTCAAGCCCAGGGAGCACTGGGAGATGCAGACATTTTCCAGGAAGCACGGGACAATGGCAGTGGGTAGGGACCAGAGACTGTCACCAAGTGGAGGTGACTGCAGAGGAACAAGACGGCAGGTGCTCCATGAGGCAGCTGGGGCCTGGGGTGAGACCGTTGGTGGCCCAGCGTGAGCGAGTGAGCTAAGACACAGAAGTCAGGGCCCCCACGGTGCTCCTCTGGACCCCTCGGGTCCCCACACAACCTGTGTCAGGCTCTCAGAAATTAGATGACCTTTGACATTCCTCCCCCCTCCACATCCTCCCGCCCGATGTTGCAACACTCACGAACCCCACAGAGCAAAGCCCCCAGGAGGAGCTCTCTGGGGAGGCAGGAAGTCAGTCCGAGCATACACCAAAAGCACCATGACAATATCAGCTCCTCGAAAACCAGTTTTTTAACATGTTGTTTTGGACAAGCCCGGGACACATGGCTTCGTGCCACCAATGACAGCACGAACGGGAGACCCCCTGGGCCCAAGCACAGCATCTGAGTTCAGCAACCCTTTCCCATCCCGTCATCCTGACGTGTGGCGTCCAGTCCCCCAGCCACCGCGTCTCACCGTGTCAACACAGCGTCTGGCAGTATGTCACAATGAAAGGACCCATCAGCGTTTCCATCCGAAACGCCCCCTTTGGAAGGATTTATTATTTATCCATTAAAATAAACTGAAGCCTTGCTGTAAAACGGGACCTCAGCGTGTCAGCGATTTGGTGGAGGGATTTTACTTGGGGGAGTGTGTGTATGCAAGCCTACATTCAAAACTGACTGACTTGTAAGCTAACAACGCACACCATCGAAGGGGGAAATTTGACAATCGATATACACTTTCTTTCCTTAGCAACAAGAGCGAGTGACAATAAAAGAGTAAAAATCTAACCTAGAAAGAACCATCAGGCAAATACCTCTTCTTCTTCCCAAATACCAATGCCATGCTCTCTTGGTGGCTCAGGCCCAGCAAACTGACCGATTGGTTGGTTATCTAAATGACAGAGCGGCAGGCAGATGGTGCCTGTCCCAGGCCCCTTCTCAGGAACCTTCCAAGGGTGGGCTAATGCCCTCCCCACTCAAAGGGCAGTACCCCAATATCCAAGCCACTGTTAGCAGAAACTTCTTTATCAGAAACTCCTGCCAGCAATGACCCCTTCTCTTCTGTGATTATTACTGGGGAGGAAGATTGAGTCCCAAACCATACATCACCTCTGTCACCAGCGACCACGCTTTTCATGTCTGTATTTCTGAATGATTTCAGTGGAGAGGCTTAGACTGTTTTTTGAAACTGAAAAATCTGACTTTCCTAACTCAGAGCTGGGAAAGAGACTCTCACTAGGAATTTCCAGGTTGTTGTCAGTCCGTTTTCTTAGCCTAAGTTGGCAGGACAGAGAGGTGAGACAGAAGGAGAAGAAATCCCAGCAGAAATGGAGCCAGAGGCTGACCCCAAGATGGCTTGATGAGGTGACAAGAGCTAATGGTAGTCCCTTGTCCCGCTAGATGTCAGACCCCATTCTAGGAACTTCTTTCATATGTCACAGTGATCCTGACCAAAACCTTGTTACCCAGAACCACTACTACTCCACTTTCACTAAAAGGACCCGAAGGCCCCACGAGATTGGGTGGCTCACCAAAGACACACAGATGGGACCAGTTGGAGCAAGGGTATGGACCCAAGCACTTGAGCACCACGCTTGGCAGCCAGCGAGCCCTGGCCCACTCCCTTTCCACTGCCACAGACGGGCCCCAAAGAAAGGGTAACCTGAGCAGATTCTAAGGAAAGAGCAGCCTGAAAAGAAGTTTGTCCACTGACTTGGGCACTGACAAGAAGGACATGTGTTGGGGTGTGACGGCACAGGAGGGCATGTGTCATAGGCCTGCCTATCCCTCATGCTTAACGTCACGGCCTTTAGAACGAAGAGATAAGACTGGGAAGAACACGTCTGGTCCAGAAGCACGAGGTGACCCGTCCACAGTCCATGTCACACAGCCTATTGGTGACAAAGTGGTGCCTGCTGCCCAGCTGTCCTACCTCAGCACAGAGCTCTCCTGACTACAGAGAGACACAGGCGTGCCTCTGGTAGGAAGGGAAGTGGAGGCGGTGTTTGCCCCAGTGTGAGGAAAGACCAGAGGACACCATTCACGTGGGAATTCCCATTAGCGGAGAGTCTCCGGCCCTGTGGCCAACATTCTTATCCCCATGTAGGAAACACATGTGTTACTTTTGGCAGATGGGAGGAACATACAGGGGATGTTATGCTTCCTTTGACTTGAGCATCCCATCGTGACCTAGGGTGGACCACCCATGCTCCTGGACAAGTCCTTATAGCTTACAACCTTCTTGTTTTTGTTCTTTAAAGATTCCATTTATTCATTTGAGAGACAGAGAAAGAGAGAGAGAGAGCAAGAGAGAGCAGGAGCTAGGAGGAGAGGGAGAAGCAGGCTCCCCGTGAGCAGGGCCCCTGGGATCACGACCTGAACCAAAGGCAGATGCTTAACTGACTAAGCCACCCAGGCGCCCTGCAAACATCCTCGTTTTTAAAAGAGGTTTAATTAGGAGAGAGTGACGTCAACAGATATCATCTAGGCACTGCTCCGATGTGCCCGGAAGTCCCACTCCTTCCCAGCGCCCGGGATTCTTAAGATTAAATATACACTCACCCCACCTCCACCCCTGGGGTCACCCATAGTCCCTGGAGAGGGAGCAGAGGAACTTCTCAGCCTCAGGACCCAAGACCTCTGATGTTTGGATAAATCTCAAAGCTTCAGGAGTAAATATCTTCCCTTGGTTAATTTTCTTAGTTATTCTTAAATACCCGCAACTGTTGTTTTTAACTCCTGCTGTCTGGTGGGGAAACCTATCCCATATGCTTTAGAGACGAGTAGCACTCTACACATTTTTAAAGCCGAGAAAGGGGAGTCTGCCTCCTGCAGGGTTCACCTCTCCCATCTCTCTTTGTTTCTTATCCAAAGTCTAGTCACGTGTGTCCCTTTGGGGGAACCGCCACCCCCATAGAAGTTCTGTTTCATCCTGAGAGAGCCAGGTGGAGGAGGGCAGGACAGCTGCTCACCATTCTTCCTTCTAGAGCCCCTGGCCCCGGCGAGGAGGCTCAGAAGGCATCATGGCTGGGTGTGAGAGGGCCAGGGTCTGAATGCCCACTTACCGACTAGAATCTATGTGGACAGGAAGGCTGCTCAGCTTCCTCATTGATGAATTAGTATCCTAATGTCCACTGCATAAGGTCTGCTGTGAGCATCAAAAGAAATGACGTATGGAACTTGCGTGGCACCTAGCAGGTCCTTGGGAAATGTTAGTTCTACTCGTAGCCTACAGCAGAGCTGGGACCAAGACTGATTTCAGGATTTAGGATGCCCGTCATTCTCTCTCTCTCTCTATTTCCATCGGAGACACAACAAATGACTTTTCTTTCCCCAAGAAGAAACTGAGGGCCATTGCTCTCACCATTTCCTACTTCACTCAACTTGCAAGAGCCACTGACCACCTCCATTTTTTGACTCAAAGGGCCAAGTAACCGGCACGTCCAGTTGTCACAGGTGAAGAGAGATAGCAGACTACCATGAACGCCTCTAGAGAGCAACAAACTCGGGAGGACTTATGGGCAGAAGCTTTGAGCAAGCACATGAGGGCATTCTAGGCTCCTTTGCTGAATCACACAGTTTTCATGAAAATCTTGAAACAGAGGCTTCCATGAGACGAAGATCTTTGGCCGGTCATGTCACCCATGTATATATTGGGCGTATTGGATATTCTTATATATATGAACATAGATAGATGTAGATATAGATAGATATAGATATATAGATAGATAGATAGATAGATAGATATAGATATAGATATAGATATAGATATAGGCCCCTATATACAATTATATAGAGAATGTCCAGAAAAGTGCCTGGCAGATGGTAGGTAAATTAGTTGCTGACTGACTGGCTACCTCAGGGGCAGGATAGCTTCGAAGGCAAACAGCCTCAGATTGGATCTCCACCTCCACGACTTTTATCCTTGAGGATTCTTAGAAATCAGTTACCCTACTCCATCCTCTTCTCTCCTGGGAAGAGAAAATCCCATCAACATGGAGCCAGCGGAGAAGAATCTGGAGCAGTACCCTTCCATAGTATGCCTGGGGACCTGGAGTCAGGAAGATCTAGCCCACTCTCTTGGGAGACAAAGTCATCCTGATGCTAATGATGTTGAGGGCTTATGCACCTTTCAACCCACCCAAGGCACAGAAGGAAGCCTCCACGTCCATCAGTCTTGGCCCCAACCAGAGTTTCTCAAGGAAGATCAGGTTCTTGTAATGAAACGACTTATCTTCCTACCTAGTGGCGCTTGCAATAGATGATCCTTATTGTGAAGTCCATGTCCTCGTCATCACTTGCCTTGTCCTCCCAACCAGTTCCCTAGACATCTCCTCCCCTCTTAGTTCTCCTCTCCCTTTCTAGCTTGGGTGGTTCAAGGCCAGAGCTGCCAAGGGGGGATGACCCTCAAGGTGCAGAGGGCCCGCTGTGGAGGCTGCTTGACTACATTATGGACTCTAGATGTGCAAAGCAATTTACTCAACTCTATCCTGATAGGATATCCCACTTTTAGAAATACCCTGCCTTGCAAAATCAAAATATTCCCACCATATCAACATTCACAGTCTGTTCGCACTGGTATGGCTTCGATAGAACTTGTATCAGTATAAATATTACTTTAGCTTTTAACTGCTAATTATATCAACATAAACTTAATTTATAGTGATAATCACAGTCGTAATGTGCTGCTGCCAAACATCACCACGGATGCTTTGAGGCATCGTGTAAACTCAGCCATTAGCAATCATGTAAATGCTCCCATTACTCATGATGATACTGGCGAAAGAAGTTCTCTAATTGACTTCTTCCCCAAGTCCACAGTAAGAAAGAACAACAGAAGCCGAGACAGTGTAGATCAACGTATCACAACGAACCCCTCTCTTAGGATAGCCCCGGCTGGTAACTAGAAAGTTACAGAGGAGGACCTCAATCTGGCATGAGCGTGTTCTCAGTTTTGAACTTGGTTTTGGTCACATTGTAGCACTTGAATCATAACACTCTCACTCAGAGAAATGCCAAGTAACACTTAGTTCATGCAGCATGCTACTTCCCTCTCTCTAAGTCAGGATATATAAAAGAAAATTTGCTGCTTCTGAAACTCCTACTGCTTTTTAAATTCACGATTCCCGGGCTTCGTTGATCTCAACGGTTGCTCCTTTTCTGGGAGAGTTTGGTGATTATTTTGTTGTTTGGGCCACCCGGAATCCACTTTTGCTCGGGGAGCGCCCTCAGCCAGCACTCTCTACCCATGCTGTTCTCCTAAAGAAAACCCCACCTCGGGCTCCAGGAGGGAAGCATGCAATCTAGGATCATCCAATCAGGGTGTCTGCCCATACCCTGTCCACAGTGATTCATTCAGAGGTGGGCCTGTGAGCCCAGGCTGGCCCCGGGAGCTCAAGGAGACTCAAGAGGAGGAAGCACAATAATTCTTCTCTCTGTTGGGTGTGAGGCTCAGAGGAAGGCACGGTGGGTTCCCAGCCTTCATCTCCTGACCCCGAGAGAGAGCAGCCCTAGCTGGCGTAGGAGAGAAGCAAGTGCTCTGGTCATCCCAGCTTCAGAATCCCACCCTTTCTCTGAACTTCTCAACTAGAAGAGCCTTTTTTCCTTCCCCTGCTTGGGTTGTTTGCTATCACTTGTAGCCAGAATAATGCCAAGTGTTACAGGCAGCAGGTGAACGTTGGGTAGGGCTGTGTTCATTTCTAAGGTGAAGATACATGAGCATGAAGAAATAATGCCCAGTCAGCAGTGAGACCATGTAAATTAAACACAGAAGAGTGTGCAGATCCCGAATATTCCCAAGCCAGAGCACGCTGCAAATACAAAAGCGTCTGAACAACATTTGAGTATCAGGAGTTAGAGTCGCAGGGACAAAAACCCCCATCTTTTCCTTTTCAGACATTCCTGATTCTCCACTTGGTTTGGTGCTAAAAGAAGCAAAATCTCCGAAGAGACAGACAGAAGCTTCAGGAGAGATGTAGGGGGCTCAAGGGGCCTCAGTGGGGGAGGTGGGAGTATGGGAGAGTCAGGGAAATGATCAATTCCAAATTCAGAAAAGTTGGAGTGGGAATAAAAGAAAATGCAAGACGTGAGAGACGAAAAGATTGTCTGTTGCTTGGGAAATCCAGTTTAGTGTGCAAGGCCGAGCAAGTGCAAGGAAAATCAAATCCTCGGGGCTTTTGAAGACGTGGTTTTTCATCTCTGAATCCATATTCCCAGCACCCCACCTACCGCTCTCTGCGTGCCGGTGTGGGGTATGCTATCTGTCACGGTCCCTCCAATTAGCACTTTGAATCCAATCACAACAATGGAGACCATGCCCTCATCTGCCAGGGGCGGGCTGGTTTCTGCAATTAAGCTAAAGTTCAGGTTTTGGCTAATAACAGGAGAGGAATGTGACAGCAAAGGGAATGCTTACTCATTAGCTCATGCTAATGGGTGCTGTAACCAACCAGCCACCAGCCCGCTCATGTGAGAGCCAGGCACGCGGTGTCACTCTGATCTCAGAGTGTTTGCAGGTTTATTTCACAACATTACCGAGGTCTGGCAGTTTTCTAATCGGGAGCAGTTTTAAGGGAAAAGAAAGGGGGTCCTCTTGTTTTAAGTGCCAGTCGTAGATCTCAATATTTTATGAAATAGTCATTAATTTTCAATACAGGGCTGATGGTGATATTATGAGGCTGGAATGTTTGCACAGAAAAATGCTCCCTGGCCGTCCCTAAGAGGAGTTGGGTGAGTGGAGGGAAAACAATTATCTCTTATTTATACAAGGCAAATGGTAATTATCACACCAGTCCTGGGTGTCTGAGGAGAGAGGTCACCGCAAAGTAAAGGACAGATAGAGTGTGACAGTGGGCAATTAAAAAAAAAAAAAAAAAAAGTGCAGAGCACGAAGGCGCTTTGCCTGTTGCAGAAACAGTAGAATCCATCCATCCGTTCTTGGTTCATTCTCTTGTTCCATGAACAGCAGGGGCTGGGAACCTACTAAGGGCCAGGACCTTGGAGAGCTGCTGTGCGTTCACGAGCCAAGGGAGCCAGAAACAGCCTTGCCCTCTGAGAGTTTATACTCTTTTGGCCACAGAGAATCAGGTCTCAGGAGATCCAATTAGGTCTCGTAGGCAGGAAACGTGGTGCTGGAGCAACGGCAGCCACCCGACGGCTCTCTCGCCGCCTCCCGCACTCGGGTCACCCCATTTTAGGCATTGGTGACCTAGAAAAGCATGGACTTTCATGTAAACATTATGTTTGAGCATTCGGGATTAACCTAAAGGCATTGATGCAGACTTTGTTCTTTTTAGGTCAGTCGGATCAAGCAGGCACGCCGACCCCTCCTCTTTTGTCCTGTTTAAGCCCTTCTCCTCTATCACGTCGTCACAGACCGCGTTTAACGCAAGCCACGCTCAGCTGCCTTGCAGGTTGGCAATAGGAAATGCACAAAGGACATGGGTGCACAAGACCATTTTCGTCATGACTAGACAATCAACAGCTTAGAACATACACTCAGAGCAGAAAGAGTCTTTTGTCCAAACTGATAATATCTGGAAAACCCACTGAACGGTGTGAAGGATGACAGGAACCTAAGACGGGACCGGGGTTATCTGTCGTGGGGGTCATTTCGGTGGGGCTCTCTAATAAAGCAGCTGCAGATGTGTGTTTAAATCGAGGCTTCCATGTTAGCTATTAATAACCAAAGGCAAGTCCCAACTTCCCTCTGGAGCACCATCTACTCAAAATTAATTTATTAAAAATGCATCCTAGTCATTAGTGTTAAGCAGATGTATGAAAGGCAGACCATCCAGGATACATAAATGGGCAAGCCCCAGAGCTGATGTCTGTGTCGTGTTTTCTATCATTTATGTAGAATCCAGGCCCTGTGTGTCAATATTTGTGGAGTACCATGGGGAGGTCATTTATTTCTCTTGGTCCATTTCTCCTGGTGATGGACATGGCTTTCCAGCCTGGTCCGACAGGTGGTGGTCATTGGCACCAACCTATTAATGTCCTCAGTTCATGCTGAAAATTTTGCACTAAGTGAAGGCAGTGTTCAGATTACGGTCTGAGTGTGTGTTGAGTGCTAGGGAGAGACTTAAAATTTCTCCTCACTTTTCAGTCATGAGCAGCCTGGCTTTTAATTTTTTGACATGTGTTTTTACTATTTTCTTTCCCTTCCTTCAGGTTGTCAGCTAGATTTAGAGACAGCTGGTGGTGTTGGCCACCATATGCATTTTTGAAAGGAAGATCTTTCGGTAGGACTCAGGTAAAGACTTGTGTAGGAATTCTCTGGTAACCGTTTCATTGATGGGGGAATGGGTTGTGGTAGTGGGAAGGTGAAGAGAAAAAAACCCCAAGGCTTTTTTGTTTCCAAAATAGTCATCCTATAAAGAGGTCACATGGGGAGGAGTATTGCAGCCAAAATTGTGCTTTCCTTGAAACTACAGAATCCCATGACTTGAGTATTAAGGAGCATGTAAGCCAGGTTTCTAATTTCCAGAAGAAAATTGTGCTCCTCTGTCATTGAATTTTAGGGATAAAAAGAGATCACAGAGATCTCCTGCCCTGTGTGACACCTGAGCACACACCAAGGACTAAGGAAGTTAAGTGGGCGGCTGGGGGTCCTATCGCTATTGTGACATCACGCATACTCAGAGCCAGATCGTTCCACAACGTCCAGGCCTCCTACTTCCCTGCTTATCATTCTTTGTGAGTCTGAGCTTTCTCTTACCTTATCCTCCTGCTTATCAATGGGGAAGAGAGAAATGCAGAATTTTACAGTTGGAAAGAACTCGTTTACTGATATATATCACATCAACATTTATTTAGCTAACCCTTGCGATGTGCCAGACATTACATTAGATGTTGTGGAAGCTAACGTGACTAAGTCATTTCCTTGCTTCAAGTTCCATGATCTGGAGGGCGCGCGCGCGCGCGCGTGTGTGTGTGTGTGTGTGTGTGTGGTATTGGTGCAGGGGTGGGCTTAGAGGCGGGCAGAGGCAGTTGCCAAGGGAAAATGCCAATCTAGAACACTCACTGTTATAAAAGATATGCTACCAAGTCTGTCCTGCAGTAGTGGGAAGCTGGGGAGAGAGAGAATGGACTCTCCGCCTGTGTCTGCACTCCAGGCTGCAGAATCATCCCGGGAGCCTAGTTTTTTTTTTTTTTTTTTTTTTTAAAATACAGCTCCCAGCGCACATTCCAGAGCCATTGCTTTGGGATTTCCAGAGCTGGAAACCCAAAGCTGCATTTTTAAAATGCTTTCTACATTGTTCGTCCGATCAGCCAAGTTTGGCACCCATTGTTCTATTTTACCCATTGATTTCTAAGCATGGAAATCTTATGCTAAAACTTGAAGGCTGAAGAAGAATTTTCCAGACAGTCAGAGAGATCCTAACTTAGTCCAAAGTTCCTTGGCCAGTTGTGGTCTCCCGCAGGCCATCTCTGAGATCCCTAGCAGAACAAAAGCGTATGGGTCACCGTACCCAACACCTAGGTGTTCAAACTGCGGACTCCTTCAATCAGACACCCAAGCATGAAGCAGACTGAAGACTCTTGGGGAAGAGCTCCTGAGACCAAGGTGCAGGAGTCGTTACTGTCTTTCTAAAATATCAGAGATCTCACTGGGATCAGAAATAGGTCTCACTGGCGTAAGAAGCAGCAGCAATTCCAAAATCATTGTTTGCACTCCCTTGCTAACTCATGGTAAAATGAGAAATAAAGCACAAAGGTGAGTTTTCCCTAAAGCCCCATTTACTCCATTTTTAAGGCTCTCAGCAAAAGGGTCTCTACTGTTTAGAGTATGCAAACTGATGGTAAATAACATTTTCTAAATGTCCCTTTTAGGAATAGGTTAAGAGTTGCCCATCAGATGTCGGTGCCTGAAATTCATGAAAGGTTTTTATGGTCTCTGAAACGCATAGGTCTGGGAAGAACCACTCCACATATTCTAGAAAGAACTATGTTCTGCTCCACTCTTTGCCCTCATGATCCCTAAAATCACACAGCAGACAACCCCGAACCTTTATGATCTGCACCTTCTGGGGAGGTAGTGTCTTAATGTATTTTTATTTCTTTTCAACGAATTTGATTCACTATTACTGAAACGCTCTATTTGAACTTGCATTAGGAACATGACCATTTATTTGAACCCCTAAAATCACTACACCGAACTTCAGAGATTTTACAATTTCTTCTCATCAATGCACATAGAAAGTTGTTATTCTTTCTCCCCAAACCCGTTTCCTCTGGAGAACTTTTTTTTTTTTCCCCAGTCATAATATTCAATGTTATCCACCTCTCCAGAATTCTAGATCAGCGAGGAGGACTTATCTCCCTCATGGCTAGGGGGCTCGATTTATGTGGATATGAATAAGATTTATGGTGTGTAATAAACATTACTAAAACGTGACAAAAGAGTGAAGATTTAAAGACACTTACTAATTTAAGATGACATTTTAAACATTCACAGCCTTTAGAGCGATACATATTTCAGGTCCTTACACAGGTTTCCAGGCAGAAGGCCTATTAGGGAATGAAAATCATCTGTGTACCTCTCTCGCTCTTCCCACGTCCCCCCACTCCCATTTATGGCTCTCCAGTAGCTACCCTATCCATCAGTGTTTAGTGGTGCCTTTACGCTCAGCACCTAGATGTTAAGCAAATTAGAATCTTAATATATGAGGTGTGACTATGAGGTCTAAAAGGAAATAGGGACGCAAAAAACATAGTCAAAACAAAAAAGAAGAAAAAGGAAGAAGAAGAAAGACCGGCTGTGACTTTAGTTATGGATTCTCAGAGAACTCCAAGTTGTAAAGGGCTGAAATTGACATCGCGCCAGTCTTTTAGAAAATGCTGCCCGTGCTCTTTTTCCTCTTAGATGGGAAATGATACAAGTAAGTCTACCAAGAAAACATGTCATGGATTTGGAAAGTTGGTGCTTGGCCAATTTTCACACATCTGGTTCGCCGGGCAGTCTCCGCTCATCAGCTAATAAGGACTTACGTGAACCCAGCTCAGTCCAGGGCCGGTCCCTTGATCCGCATTTGATCTCACCTGGATGCCAGCCCTCAGCTCTGGCCTGGCCCTCTCCATTCAGGACTCTTTTATTTCCCACACAAAATGGTCTCGTGTTGTTAAATGGTCTCTAATTTTTCTAATAGTAGACAGTAGAGTTTCTTGCTGGTTTTCAGTAAGCCTGCTTTATTTTGCCTCCCTAATTTGCTCCCAGTTGAATCTGATTGCATTTACTTGGGCAAAAGGGAGGGGCTGTGGCTACCCAGAAAGCCATGGACTTGAAGTAGTCCTAATGATCTCATGGGGTGTTGTGTGTAATGCAAACCGCAGGTCCCCTCCACTCTGTGTAGATGCCAGTCTTGGTGACTGACACGTGTTTAAGCACACAGGGCTGTTTTTCAGTGTGTGATTTACTTTCTCCCTTTAATTACCCTGGAGATGGCAAGCCGAGAATATTTGAGGCTTCATTTTCAGGGTAAAGCGTATTCCCTGGAACAGGTCAAAAACGGCACTTTGTCCCTTTGGGACCTGAGCTAATTCAGGGAGGAACTCCACGACAGGTTCCAAGATGGGCCTATCTCTGCATTGCTAGTAATTGCAAAAACACATACCTAGGAGAGGAGTCACGGTAGTGAATTACGGTCAGCCGCAGAAGAGAATTTAACTGACACGGAGGCAGCCCGTAATGCTCAACAACCCATATTATGGAGAGCTGTTTTTCTCTCTTCTCACTCAGTGGCATGCAGGACCCCATGCGCGGTGGGGCTCCGTGTGGCTCGCTTTCCTGTCTCAGTAGCACCTGCTTCAGGCAGGGTCCATCACGTCTTTACGAAGGGAAAGCTGAGTTTGGACACCTCCTCTGATTCCCATAATCAACACGAGCACTGTCCAAACTTGGCAGCACAAGACACGGTCAGGGCTACAGAGCCGGCAAAGGCGATTTCTTATAGTTGGGGGATTTTGCATACCCCTTACCTGTTCATCCCGAGGGAGCTTATTTTCTTCGCATTTTTAGATGCTGCCCCTTACCTGCCACCAGGTCAACACACACCTGCAATGATTTTTCCACTAGAGGAGGAGCTGTAGCTTGTCTTTTATTTTTTTTTTTTTTCTCCCCAAGGCAGAGAGAGGCTCATCCTTCGCAACGTCATCACAGTCCTCTCTCGCATTCAAGCCAAGCGTGCCACAGGGAGGGTCTTTTCCTTGAAAATGGTCATTTCTTCATAGTACAGGGAGTTCTGTCCTATGACCTAGTATGTATCTAGTACGAGTCTAGTATGTATCGGTTATGAACAAAGCGAATGTTTTCCTGGAAAGAAATGTCAACAGTTAGAGGCGCTGAGGGCCAAGCTCACCGGAAGGCCCCGGAAGGATCACCCCTCAACCCTTCACGTGGTCATCAGTATTCGGAGGTGGCGTGGCAGAGTGAGGCTCAGGCTTCAGCGCCGGAAAGCAAGCTGTGTGATCTTGAGAACATTGCTTAATATCTCTGGATTCACAGAACAATGAAGAGGGGAGGCCCAACAGTCTCCAGAGTTCTTTTTCGTCCTACAAATCCGTGATTCAGCACTAACAATGGTTCTGGACATGTCGTACAAGGAGCAGTATCTGTTTATCAGGATGTTTGGGAAATTTCCCTCATCTCATCTTTATTCAGTGACTTCAAGTTACACCTATTTTTTTTTTTTTCCTTCTACTCATTCATGAGGTTGACTGGATCCTATTGCTTTTCTCTCAAAAGCAAATGAAGCTATTCAGGCTCATCGCTAAGCAGAGGTCCAAAAATGAGATCCTCAAGGCAAACATAATAAGAACTATTGAGAAGGAATTGTGAAAATCCGCGCCCAGATTAATAGATGTAATTTAACTAAGCAGCAGGGCCATTGTGAAAATGCTCTAGGAACTAAGGCCCCCGCAGCTCAGGCAGAACGAGGGTGAGGACTTAGGGAAGAAGCCAGCACACCCTGGGTCAGGTCCTCATCCTGGTACCTCTCTGCTGTCTTGAAATGCTGACCTCCTTCAGGTAGAATGGAATCATAACTTATTAAATCATATTAAATCATTTAATCATATCTTATTAAACCAACAAACAAAAATACCACAGTGGAGGGGGACGAGAAATGAAATAGGAGTGGTACAATATTGATCACTGCTGAACCTGGGTGATGAGTACATGGGGTCCTTGGGCTTTTTACTCATATGTATGTTTAAAATTTTTCCAATACAGAAAGTTAAAAAGAAAACCAGCCCTGTAGCAAGTCTCACTCCAGAACTAAATTAGAGGCTGCAGAAGGATGGTGGAGGCTCTGGAAATCAGTCTGGCCAAAGTCCCCAAAGGCACCAAGAGGAGAGGACGCTGAGTGTCCATCCTTCTTCTATTAACTGCTCTGGGAATCTCAGAGCAGCCCAAAATGATTTTACTAACATCAGTTCCTTCTTAGAGAAATGGAATCATTGAGGTATTATAGCTGAAGGTAGACCATAAACCTCGATGAAATTGATTAGACAAGGCCCAGGAAATTCTTTTCTTCTGCTCTATAGAAGCGCACTTGATCTTGCCTTCTCCCACTGGGTGGTCGTTTGTGGGGCATGTGTGTGTGTGTGTTGTGGGTTTTCCCACTGATGCGTCTAACGTAGATTCTGAAGATTCTCAGCAAAGTGAGATTAGTTGAAGAATGAAGGCTCATTGCTAAATCCTCCTTGGAGTGTCTGTTTCCTTGAGGAGCCTGTGAGCTTCTCATCCTCATGTCCCCCGACCGAATGTGGAGTCTGCTCCATGGTAGGGACAGAAGGAAGCGCGGCGAAAGGGGGCCGTGATGACACGGTTTACCAGATGTTCCTACAGGAGTCAGACTGACTGAGGTTCAAATTCTCCCACGCCGCTAGGGAGGCCAATGACACCCGGTGTGTGATCTGGTCTCTGCGTCTCAGTGATGGGGTTCATACCTCTGCAGAGCTATGGCACGTGGGCTGTAGTGTGACCATGAACCAGAATATGAACATACTTTGGGAAGGAAGGTACATTTAAATGCATTACCTGATTGTAAACCTTTGAAAGGATAAATGCAAGAGCAGTGCAGGTGTTTTAAATAAAGTGAGCAATTTGTTTCAAGGCAGCAAGTGTCCTGAGGTATTTTTTTCATCCCGAAGTCTTATAGCTTTTTAAGTCCAAAAACCTCAAAGTTGCTTAAAACTAAAGATTAACTGATAGTTTCCTCCCACCCCAGTTTCAAAGAGAAAGGTTAGAGTCTACATTGGAAAGATGCGTTTAGGAACCCACATGAGGACTGCAGAGTCTAATGGCGGAGGTCTGGTGGAAGCATGGATTGCAAGAGTAACCCAGTATTTCTTCTTCCCTTTTTCTGACTAAATGTGTATTTTTCTGATTTTAAGGGAAAGCTCTAGATGTCAATCTTTTGTTAGAGAGGAAAAAATAAAGCAGGGTTGATTTCCTCTTCTGTTTCCTTCCCAGGATTCCCTTAGGTCGATGTCACCCCTCCCGGTGGCAGGAAGAGATCCTCCAGCCTTTGGATCAGCCTGACCTTTCAAGCCATTGCCCTGGTCTGTGTACATCCAAAGCTCTAAGAGTCCCCCAGGCCTTTGTGAGTTGTGGGTGTGACGGAAGTCTGTATAGAACGCGGTGGTGGAGTTATCACCACACAAGACAGGGCCTTGGAGAGACTGAGCCTCTTGCTTCTTGTTCCCATCTTTGCAATGAATGAGGCGGATCTGGGGTGATGTTGGCCATGAAGCAAGTTTGCTAAATATTCTCTTTGCTGGAGAAATGATGATATAAAGAGAAAAGGAGCTCCTAGCTATAACTGGCTTGCTGACCTTGGACATGGCTTGATGACTGAAGCCCCGAGCTGCTGCCTAGCCCAAGCTGTATCCCTCAGCTTTAGTGGTAGGCTATCCCACTTTCAGCCCCATATGCTTGATTCTGGAATCGTGACCCAACTGCCAGCTCCAAGTCATTTGGAGAGAGGAGCACGGGGTTGGGAATGACCTTTTCCACATTACCAGTCTCCCAACCAGACCTTCAAACCCCCACCTGAGCCCCCCCCCCAACTTTGGAGTCCCGGAAAGTCCTAAAAACAGAGAGGGAAGTCCTACCCAAGTTTCAGCCTTCCCAGGCAGTCAGAAGTGCCTCCCCAGGAGCAGGCAGTCCACCCCTCTCTCAACTTCTTCCTGTTCTCCGTAGCCCATCATCAATGTCTAGAGGCATCTATTTTATCTGTGAAGTGTGAGAGAAAATCCACTGAACAAGGAGGGAAGAGTGCCTCTGCATGCTGTCCACCCTTCATGGTTCCCCACCCCCATGCCACAGGGCGCTCCTGAGGACACAGGAAATGACATCCACACGGGATCTCTTCCCGTTCCCACCTTAACCTTTCCTCTGTACAATGGGTCTAGTCTGCCCCAGTGACTTCCTCATAGAGTTTTTGCGAGGATTAGAGTTAATCTACATGAAGTGTTTAGAACAGCAGCGAAGACTGAGTCAGCATTTATGTAAATGCTCTCTGGTTTAACATGTCTGGGCAGCATACAGATGGCACCAAAAGTTTCACCGAAGAGTTATGAATGTCAGGACTATTTACAGAAGTGGTAAAATCACCCAGAGGAGCGTGAGCCAGGGCCAGAGTGAGGCAGAGACCTTTCTCTCCTCCCACTCTGAGGTCCCGCCTGTGGCACCATTACCCACCCCCGACCGGAAGCTGAGGGCAGGGACGGGCAATGGCGCCAATCAAGATCATTAACACGGGGAGGGCTGACCTTCTGTTGCAAGGAAAGTGTTGACTTCCCTGGTCTCATCTGGCCGGCTGCCACAAGTTCAAGAGCGACCAGAACCCAGAGGGATTGGAACATGGTTCTAATTTGGAATCTCAAGGCGCTCCCCTGCCTGGGGCGCCTCTCCCCTCCTCAGGAGCCTCGATTTCCCTTATCCCGAAGAGGGGGAAAAAAAGGAGTTCTGACTCTTGCAGCAGAGTTGTGAAAAAGAAGACCCTGCCAGAACTGTGCAAATACAAGGAATTGGCAGATATAAAATTCTAAAAAATTTCTTAATAATATGCACGCGTTCTGACTTAACAAGCATGGCATATTGTGGCTATCCTGTTTAAAAAAAAAAAATCCGCTGATCATTTTTCACAACTTATTTATTCTTGGTGTCTATTTCCTTTCCAAGGAAGGAAAGGGGATAAAAGAACTTTAACATCTTTTTTTTTTTTTTTTTTTTTTACTTTGCAGAGTGCTTTTTACATTATTCCCCAAATTCATTTGCACACCAATCTATTTAGGGCTCTGCTTCCTGATGTTTTAAAAAAAAAAAGCCAAATTATTTCCTATAGACTTTTTAGGCATTTTGTTCACCTAAATGTATATATTTCTACTCTAATTGAAATTCCTAAATAGTCACTTTCTGAACTGTCAAAATTGTAAAGCTGTTGATGGGCGCAGTACTGGAGTTTCCATGGCAACTACTTTCATTGCCTAGGCGACGCTGGTCTGGTGATATCACCACTGAACTGGCTAACTCCTGAAACTTGGCGGCTCCCAAAAAATGTGCAAGCATGTCCTGAAAGTTTAACGGGCTTTTATTTTTAATGGCTGGCACCATGCTTGGATCTGCCAGCACTTGGGAAGCGGCAGCTCTGTGCTGAGGTTCATTGTGTAGGGGATGGGAGATTTGACAAGCATGCTAATACTACCAGATCTTATTTGGATGGTGACTTTTTATGTGACTCACTCCTAAACAGTATTCCGTCAGTCACTGCGGCTGGGGTGGAAGTGGAGTTAAGTGACAGGATCTTAGTCCTTTTTCCTTTTCTTTCTTTCTTTCCTTCTTTCTTTCTTTCTTTCTTTCTTTCTTTCTTGCCTAAAGAGATAAGGGATTCGAGAAGCTGGAAACACCCTGAGCTTCCCACTTTTTTTTTTTTTTTAAAGGTTTTATTTATTTATTTGACAGAGAGAGATCACAAGCAGGCAGAGAGGCAGAGAGAGAGGAGGAAGCAGGCTCCCTGCCGAGCAGAGAGCCCGATGCGGAACTTGATCCCAGGACCCTGAGATCACGACCTGAGCTGAAGGCAGAGGCTTAACCCACTGAGCCACCCAGGCGCCCCTTAGGGGACTGTTCTAATGGGACAGGGTGTTCTTAAACTACCTCCTGTTAAACTATTTGTGGGAAAGTTACATGAAATGTAAATCGCTTCTTGATAAGCAGTTTTCTTGGTGCGTGGCCAGAAATGACCCAGGGAAGAGGGAAATCACATAGTTGGTCTTTTTTCC
This sequence comes from Mustela lutreola, assembly GCF_030435805.1. Lineage (NCBI taxonomy): Eukaryota > Metazoa > Chordata > Mammalia > Carnivora > Mustelidae > Mustela > Mustela lutreola. The sequence continues at coordinate 145,796,385 of NC_081295.1, read as the reverse complement.
CCCCCTCTCTTTAGAACTCAAGTGTCTTCTAATTACATCCGGAGGATCATTTAAACAGGGTGGTCCATTTTGAAGCAGCCACATTTAAATCTACTTTGCATGAAATGAGCTTGCTTTTAGATGAGTCTGGCTGGCTCAAGGATACATCACGAAATGCAAATCTGGTGATAAATAAAGCTTTGGCTATATCATGGAAATGGGGAGCATTTCAAAACATGATGTTAGCGCCGACTGCTAAGTGAAATGGCATCCCTTGAACACCCCTCAGATTTTAAACATTTAAATGTATGCTCCTGAATCAAAGACGTCCACTTGATATACGGTGATCTGTAAGTCCCGCAAAATGGGAAGATGAGGTGCAGGCCTCCCCCCCCAAGTTAACAGTGGTGAAACTACAAGGGTGGCAAAGGGCTGTTCGAAGTGAGAACATGAGGAAATGGCTCTGCATACTTATCCAAGGAGTCGTTTTGAAGTAAGTAGCAGGCAGAATGTGAATGGCTTCCTGCGTGCCAATGACTCCACATGTCCTTGGGACCCAAGGCTGTGGCATTCTTACCCCTCTTTGGCTTGGCTCTCGGGAGAAGAGAGAGGCAATAAACAGGGTAGAGTATTAGGTAGAACTAAAAACAAAGCAAGGGGCTTTTTAAAAGATAATCAGACTTTATACATACCAAAAAAAAAAAAAAAGGATTAACGCCTTTCCAGTATGAGCCTTGTTGATAGCCCATCTAATTGTTACAAGGCTGCTGCTATGGTTCGAATATTGGGGTTTGGCGGGAGGTTGAAACGTCAATTTTTTGCTTTTTGAGACTGTCTTCAAAGACTGGAATCCATCTGTGCCCCATATTTCTACTTATCTATCCAAACCCATTCCTTCTCCTATAGAAGTTTAGAAGCCCTATGTGTGGTTTCCATAGTAAAACAAAAATGACCCCTGGGGCCCAGGACGACCTAGCTGGTGACTGTTGGATTTGGCCATAAGATAAGACTAAGTTCTCAGTGGAACATGGAAGTGCTCTGGGTCATTTCCAGACTTCGGATTAAAACACTGCACACCAGTTCCTTTGTGGCGTTTCCCATCCTGAACCATTGGGAACCAACACTGATCATACCCTAGCAAATGGTAGAGCACCAAAACAGAAGGACCTGGGTCCCTGAATGACTACATGGAGAAACTCTGCCCTTCCAACGAGGTTCTCTTCCCTTGAACTTGCTCAGAGAAACATAAATGTCCTTCTTTGTTTGTTTTTAAAATACCACTGCATCATTGGGCCTGTGATTACAGGTTCTACTAAATATAAACAATGAAAATGGTAACAGTAATAAGTAACAAGACCTTTTTGAGTCAGTAAGGCCTGTGTAGGAAGACATTTCATACGTTCACAGTTGGTCTTTTCTTGGGCTCATGAAGCAAGTGAACCAGGAGGACACAGAGAAGTGCAGAAGGCAATGAAAGGAATCCAGATACAAAAAAAAAAATAAAAAAAACTCAAGAAAGCACAGTCAACATGAATCGGGCTCCATATTATAATTTTTTTAATGCAGGATGTGATTCTCTCCATTTTTCTTACAGTGAGCCTCGCTCTGGCACTCCTCTCTATGTAACAGAACACTGTGCGACTGAGATGTTTCTGGCAAGGGCATTTTGTGAGGTTCTGTCGCCAAAACTCTACACTATCAAAAGGGTCACAGTGGAACCATGTTGCAGTTCTCTACTGCTGTATAACCAATAGCCCTAAACTTAACGGCTTAAAACTACAAGATCTGTGATTTCTCACAATGCTGGAAGTTGTCCAGCTGGGAGTTTCTTCCACCCCACCTGGTACAGCTGGGGTCACTGATGGGGCTCTATTCTGCCAGGAGATTAGCAGGAGCTGGAACATCCAAGATGGCCCCTCAACCTTCAGGGTCCCTCTCACTGTAGTCTGGTCATTCAAACATCTCACCTGAGCTTTCTGAAAGCATGACTCTGACTTCCAAAGAGAGTGCTCCAAGAGAGAAAAAGCGATACACCTTGACTCAAACACTTTGGAATGTCACTTTCTTGGCATTCTGTTTGTCCAAGCAAGTCACACGGCCAGCCCACATTCATGGGAGGGGAAGACAGATCCACTTTCTAAGGTTGGGGGCTGCTTGCACCTGTAAGGATGGGGTAGGGGGGATGGCGGTGGTGGGCAGGTGTTGGTGGTGGCTCCAGTTGGAACCCACCTACTACAGGAATATCTTGAGTGATAAGAATGTCCTCTTGTTATGCATAATAAGCCCCTTTCTACCAGAAATGAATTTGCGCTAGAGAGATGACTCATTACAGGGCTGCCAGATAGCTTTAGGATTGGACTGTTGCTGGACAAACCAATAAGATGATTAGAGGGTTGGAAATTCAGGCCTGCCCTCTGACCTATGGGAATGGGAAAGAGACAGGAGATAGTGTTCAGTCACATGGCCAATGGCTTAATTAACCGTACCTACAGAATCAAAGCTGGATTTTTTTAAAAAAGACAAAAAACTAAAACCAGGAGCCTTAGAGAGCTCCCTAGTTATGAATATATTGATGTACTCGGAGGGCAACACACTCAGACTCCTTGAGGAGAGGGTATAGAAGCTGAGTGGGCCCCCAGCTACTCCCCAAGACTTTGCCCTATGAATCTTATCTGGATGCTCCTTTGTGTCCTTTACAAGAAAATGATAATTGTTAAGCCTAGCACTTTCCTGAGTTCAGTGGGTCGTTCTAGTGAATTCCTAAATTCGCAGTCACTTGCTAACATCCGAAGCAAAGGCAGTTTTGTTGGGGACCTTGCCGAATTATGGACACACAGCTGGTGTTGGGTCACAGGTCACCCTGTGACTGAAATGTAGGTCCCAGGACGCAGAGAGCTCTGGTTAAATGGCTCGTACTGATGCTATCCACGTGGCTTTTCATAAAGATTTAGTTTTCTTATCCGTTAATGTTGGTAAAAGAATAATACCTATATTCAGGCCTAATCGGTAGTTTAAGCATATAGGAGAAACACTTTATGAACTGAGAAACACAAAGCAAATATTAGCTACTATTATGGCCCAGACTCTAATGCATAATCAAAAACCTTATTTATAACCCAACAAGAGCTTTGCGGCCAGATTTTTACCCTTTTTCAAGTCAAGTGAGAGAAATAATGAATGTAGTTTCCCAAAGCTAAAGACATAAATTTGGTTCTATGTGTCTTTTGTGTGCATGTCTGAGATTTTTTTCAACCAAGTTTTTTCCATTCAGTTTCAGGCAGAAACTCGACAATTTCTTCTCATGAATCATTTTTCTGTGGCACTATTCCACACCCGGCAGAAAAATTATGAGAGGCCATGGTCTTTGCTGGCCCGCACTCAAAGAAAACATGCAAAACTGAACTCCATGTGGTCTTTGAGTCATTCCTCAGATCCTGAATTCTCGCAGTCCTTGAATCTGAGTTGGGTTAGTGGGAATCCCAGCTGGGTGCCGTGGAGAGGTTGCTCTCAAGACTCAGCAGAAAGGATGGGTGATGGGGATTAGTTTGAGTAAATGGGGGGGGGTCTTCTCCCAGTGGCTGCTCCACCCACTCAAGGAAATGGGACTCCATCCCCAAAACAAAGGCCAAATAAGTATATGTATGTATATACATACATACATATATACATACATGTGTGTGTGTGTATATATATATATATATATATATATTTTTTTTTTAATATGAAGGCTCTCCTTAGTAGGATGCTGCTTTTTCTGGTCCAACCCAATCCAAAGATGGTCAAGAACAGGTCAGATTTTACAAAGCAGCAAGAATACATTGTGGATGGACTGTGTACCTAGGACCATCGGGATTAAGAAAGGTGAAGAAAACACTGAACAACTGAATTCCAACATATATTGACCACCTTCTTTTCACCAGTGCAGGAGAGGCACAAAATAAAGTCTCTGGCTTCAAATTCTCTATATATATGCACACACGTGTGTCGGGAGAGGCAGTGTGTAATACGTAAGTGTATGTGTACTCTACACTATTATCAGCGAGATTTTACAAAGGAAAATTCAGGAATACTTCTTTAACATGCCATGCACTGGCTTCTTTTCATGGATCCTGGGACCTCAAACTCTTGGACTTACCTTGCCCACAACTCACCAAGTCTGAACTGGTGTGCCGAGCGAACCATTCCTCTCTTCTTAAATGACCTCGCCTCATCATGAAACCATAAAAAGAAAGCTTCCAGATCATTTGTCTCCATCTCAAAACTTTAAAAATGAGATTAAAAAAAAAAAAAGTTAAATTATTTTGGCCCATAAGTTTCAGATGGGGTTGTATATTTCCCTAAAGGGTCAAAAATAGAACATTTATTAAATGGCAAGTTATTAAAAAACCAGCACAGGCCCCAGTTGTCTTTCAAAAGCTCTGATTTACTGCATATTTCTCCCCTGAGAAAGGCCTTTTTTAAATGTTCATTTCCATTTTAAGAGACTCAGGGCTTTGATCTGTTGGGAGCATTCTTTTCCTTTCCCTGACTGGGGCCCGTCAACTACTCCAGGCAGAACCCTCAGAGCTTGGATTTTTCCATGGCTTTCCCTGGCAGCCACACAACCTCTCCCATACCCACGGTCATCCTAGCTAACTTGGAGGTGAGAACTGGTGAGTCCCTCCACCAGGAGACATGGTGTCACATTTGTTCTTCACACTTTAACAAAGACCCTACTTCCAGGAGGTGAGACAAAGGCGGGATGGGGCTTGGGACCCCCGTACCCCACAGAGGCAGCCAGGGCATCCTTTAAATTATCCAGAATTTCAGAAGACATTTGATGATGTTACTCCAATACTGCCAAATCAAAGCCGTTGGAATACTAGAGTAAATGTCGTTTCTCAAGGATTCACGTTGTTGATCTACTTGTTCATTGCTCTTTGCGGGGGGGACACCAGTATGTGCAGGGAGCCTACTGGCCCTGAGTCTCTGCTCTTGACAGGTAGGAAGATGGAACAAGACGTGGGTCACTTTTGATATCAAATCTGTGGCCCAGCTTTGTTTTCACAAGACACCCTGCTTCACCCCAGGGGACCACTCCGGTACCCAGTGCACCTTAACACAAATGAGGGATAGTCCTGCACCTTGATGGGCAGGTGTAGATTCCTGTTGGGGTACCCACCCTGGGGAGCCACCTACGGCGGGCTTTTAGCTCCCACCACCTTACACCTGTAAGCACAGCCGTGCCTGGACTCCCCTTTTGATCCCCCAACTCACATTTGCCCCCAAAGATACGTGCACGTATGCGCGCACACACACAGAGACGCGCGCGCGCACACACAGACGTGCGCGCGCACAGAGACACGCGTTGCTCGCGCACGCACCGACTTCAAAATCCCCCAATGAGTGCCATGTTTCTTCCAGAGCTAAACGGTTCATTAGACGGCCACCTCTTCCCTTCCTTCTCTCCTTCCTCTTCCCCCTTTTCCTCCTCTTCCTCCTCCTCTCTCTCTCCCACTTCTTTTCTTCCGCAGTAATTCGGCGAACATGTATATTCGCTTCAAATCCAGCCAAAGTGAAGGTTCAGCTCCGACAGCTTAGGTCTGGGCCGCCCCGAGGGGTCACTGGGGCTCAGCATCCTGTCCCCGAGCTGTTCCCTGCCGGACGATTCCGTATGCTAAGCGGCTGTTCGTAGAGATAGAATCGGGGTGGGGTGAGGGGACGGAGACAGAATGAGCGATTGATGGAGCCGGGCCCCCCTGCCACGGGCTCCCGCTGCCATCCTGCACAGGTAAATGACACATACAGGTTTAAAAAAACAACTCTCCCATTTTCCTGTAGCACATTTTTGTTTGTTTGTTTGTTTGTCAGATTACATGTGCCATCAATTGTGACAAGCTGCTGCGCTCTGCAAGGTACCACGTAATACAGTGCAAACCCCGGGCTCCACGGGCAGACAGGAAACCCGTCCCCGCGGTTCTCGGCAGGCTGTTACCCACGGGGGCGGAGAAGGCCGTCGCAAGGGGGGGGGGGGGGGTTCCAGCTGACATTCGACGGCGGGGAGGGAAAGAGACTGTGCTCCCCAAGAGAAAGTGGTTAATCTTGTTTTATATTCTGCTGGGTTAGGTTATGATTTTATTTTATTTTATTTTACTTTAGCAGCTGCAGGCAGTCCGTGGAAAAGCGGGTATTACAATCCTGGTACATCTCTAATTAATAAGATCAATTGCCTCTGTATTTTCTTCTACAAACTCATTTAGATATGTCAGGCCTGCAATTATTTTGAGAATGATCTGGCTTTATGCTTATTCATCTTTCCTCTTCCTCAAGGAGAAAATAAAACTGTCAGCTTAAATGCCCTTTGAAGTCTGTTTTAGATCCTTGATTGAAAATTAAAAACAAAGTCTCTAGCCTAGTACCATTTACAGGGTCAAAGTTCTTGTCCTCACGTTGGGCGGGGTGTGTGCGTGCGTGCGTGTGGATGTGTATGAGTTCCGTTCTTAAAAGGGCCACATGCTGGCTCTCTAATAACATGGTATGCCCCCTTTGCTTTAACGCCTTGGATCTACGAGAACTCAGGGATTTCCTATTATTCTGAAACCAAGAAGCACGGAGCACTCACTTGGCTTCTCTGGGGTTTTTCATCTCAGAGAAGGATATCTCTCCAAATGAACGCTGTTAACTCTTGCCGTAGATCTGGGGAATGGTTTAGGAAACCTCCCACACTGCTTCCAGGCCTCCTGCGATAATTCCCCACTGACTGAGGGTGATGGAATCTGTCCCCACAGTTGGGGACCCAGCCGTCACCTCCCCGGGTGGGAAGAGCCGGTGCCCCCTTCTCAGACGTCTCCCAGTCTGTGTGCGCTGCAGAAAGGCTGAGAATCACCACCTGCCCCCCTCCATCCCAGTCTGGTTGTTCCTCTCCCTTGGAGAAGCCTCCCACAGATGCAGACGAACAACCCCGTCATCCCGGCAGGGCCAGAGGAATGCTTCTAACCTCCATCTGGGGATGATGAACCCAAACCATTTCAAAGGAGATCGAAACCCTTTCTTGGAGAAGACGGAGAGGCTGGCAGGAGGCTCGCGGCTCAAAGAAACCGCACTGGGAGCCAACGCCGCCGCCTCTCCCAGGCCATACCCTGCCTGCCTCTCCCGCCCCGGCCTTCTGTCTGATTTGTCTTTAAGGTTTTAACATTATCCCTCTGCTGACAAATGAACGCTTTTCTGGAAAATGAGGTATTTCCAGAAGCTGGCAGACACGGACTGGAGCACAGGAGAGCACTCAGCAGCGCTCCAACTCACTCGACTCATTATCTGGACGGGAGAGGCCTGGAGGTTTTGTGCTCGCATTACGTTCAAGGTGATGAAAAATGTAGTCTGGCCCAGGTGGTAATAAGGGGATTTCTAGCCAGGTCCTGTCTAGACCACGGTTTGTTAGGGAGTGAAAACTGTGAAGGGAGGGGGGCCAGAGGACCCCGCTCCTCGGAGAAATTGTCCTCTGGGAGCTCGAGGCACACTGCAAGCCCAAACCTGCGTCCGGCCCCTCACTGGGGCTGCTGTAAATAACATTAGCCTGTCTTTCAGCAAGCTCGGGGAAGCTTATAAACTGAACACGTTTTTTGTTGTCCGTAGTTGTGCATGAAGCTCGGTACTGTCAGGTCTAATTATTCTCATTAAGGCCTGAAAGTTTTCGGAATTAATTAAGCAGAGAGCAAATGCTCAGGCAAAACAGCAATATTTTCCCCCTCAAGGATTAGCCCGTCATTCTGGTGGGGTTTTCCTCGAGGGCTGCCCATTGCTTTATAAGATAGCAAAGTGTGGCGCTCACGTAATATGGAGTAGAAAGAGCCTACGTTTCGCATGTGCTATTCAGCCATGAAAACAAATCCGGGTCCTTGTGCCCAGAACCCAGAAGGCCAGCTAATGAGAACCAGGCAGTGGGGCTAATGAGAAATTCAATATGCGATGTCTCTCCTTCCCATTTCCTTTCCATTTCCTTTGTGCAGGATCCGATGTGTGTAGGGGTCTGAGTCGATGCTAGTGTTCTCTGTTCCTTGGTGGCGATCTTAGAAATGATCTCATTCGACCCCCCTCTTGCTATAGAGGTAGACACTGGAAATTCAGGGATCTGCTCCAAGGGCCATAGTGATTGACAAAGCTCCTCGAAGAGACTGTGGCAGGAAACTTCTGGAAGCATTGATGATTATCAAGTACTTTGGGATGGTGAGGGTCCTCAGCCCTTGGGCTTTGCTGTGACCCAAAACTCAGCAGAAATGAGATGGTTCCGCAGTAAAGAAGATGAGGGCGATAAGGATTTGATTTACATATGCGTCCCAGGGAACTCTGGGACTTGATAAAGTGTCAGCAAAGGTCCTGTTTGCCATAGGATTTTGAGGCTTCCTCAAGAAATGGAGAAAAGGGGATGGATAGTTGGACCCTGGACCTGCCAAAGGTTTAAAAAAAAAAAACCTGGGAAACCACTCTTACCTTATCACATTAGCTCAAGTCATAGCAAGACAGACGCGGGGAGGTATTTCTGCCCTTTATCTCTTACACTCCACCTAAAGGGACCACTCCTGTTCAAGGACTTGAAGTGGAACCATTCCTGTCTTCTGTGTTCCCAAACCCATTCACTCCCTTATCTGCTGAGGTCGGCCTCTGGCGCATGCCCAGAACTCAGCTGGGCAGAACCCCTAGGGCTTCCCTGTGCTGAGCCCTGGTTTGCACTCAGTGGAGGGACGAGCCCCACTGTTCCCTCGGAGCCTGCCATACCTTTCTGCCTCCTCCTTCAACCCAGCGTTCCTCCACTGGTCCCACCCAAAGACAGCCCAGCATCCCAGAGGTGGCCGGAGAGATGCTATTTGAAATATAGCTGGGAAGAATGAGCTTGGCTGCCATATTGCTCAGATACCTCAATAGATCATCTTTTCTTGCTTCTGAGGGACTTATTTTGGCTCCTCAAAGAAGGCAGCTGTCCAGGCTGAATTCACTGGGCCGACCTGTGCCCCAAGAGGACCAGTCGGTGAGGCTGAGTGTGACAGCAAGAATGGGAGCGGCAACAGCCCAACAATGTTGACAAAGGGGGCCAATGGGGGGGCAGCGGCCACCACCACCATCAGCAGCAGGGTACCAGTGCCTTGAAAACGACCTGTTCTTCTAGCTCCTTTGCTCATGTAGAGCTACCATTCCTTCTACAGTTCTGCAGGGCCCTTTACTTTAATTTTTTTGTTTGTTTGTTTTCTATTTTCTGTATTTGCCTGTATGTCACTTTATGAGCTATGAGTCCCAGGGGATCTCCTTGCCTCGTTTATTTTTGCTTCCCTGTGGCCCATGCTGTGGACCAAATGACTATCTCCCTGCAAAATTCAGAGGCCCTAACCACCAATGTGTTGGCATTTGGAGGTGGGGCCTTTGGGACGTAATTCTGGTTAGATGAGGTCGTAAGAGTGGGGTCATGCCATTAGCAGCCTTATAAAGAAAGGGTAAGACAGGAGAGTCACGTGCACCTAACGATACATCTTCCTCTCTCCCTGCACTCATCAAGAGAAGGCCCTGTGAGCGCATAAGCAAGAAGAAGTTCTCGCCTGCAACCAAATGAGCTGGCACCCTGATCCCAGACTGAGAGATAAATGTCGATCATTTAAGCCACCTAGTCTCTGGTAATTTATGACGGCAACCCCAAATGAGTAAGACAGCCTGGCCCAGTGATTGTTACATAAAAGGTGCTTAGCAAACTTGGTGACTGACCAGCTGAAGTCTCTCTCCCCTGCAAATAAACAGTGGCCCAATAATTAGTCCATAAGTACATCTTCAGCGTCCTCTGTAGGAAACACAAGATGCTGAGCAATGTGAAACAGTACGTTCTTCGTAGAACTAAGCCAAAGGTCCAAGTAGCTTGACACAGTATTTGTGTTTTTCAAATGGCTAAGTGTCATTGTGCATGCAAATCTAATTCTATTTCCAGTGTATACATCGAATAACCTGAGAGAAGAAATCAAATACAGACATTTACCCTGCTCAGGCTTGCAGGTCTTTGTATCTCAAGGGTTAGACTTTAAAGCAGAACCATCTAGCATGAGGGATGCTAAGGTGGAAGGCATGTGGGCTTTTTAAATTTTGAAAAAACTGAAGAGTAAGACATACAGTAACTTGCATGTGTTAATAGGTTTCTTCTGTATCTTTTTGATGGTGAAAGTGAAAGAGAAATCTTTCTCAATAATACAACTAATTGACAGGTCTTTTGTTATTTCCAAATCTACTAACAGAGGCTGGTGGCTTGGTCACTTCTGAAGCTGGTGTAAGGAGAATAATATAAAAGGACGTAATACCTGGTGAGGAATAAGTAATGTCAGTTTTCCTGTTCTTGTTAATTACGATAACGCCTTAGATGTTCGAAGCTGTGCCTTCCTGTCTTTTTTGTTTGTCTTCTTTCTTTAATCAGTTCTATACTGCGAGCCGCCTGGTTAACCCGTGTAAGATGGGCTTAGTGCCCTTAGCCATTGACACTGTAGGATTGACTGAGTTAGCAGAAACGGTGCTCTCTGGCCACTTTAAACGTCTACCATGTACGTGGAGAGTCACGTGCACCTAACGATACATTTTCCTTTCTCTTTTTTTTTTTTTTAAAGATTTTTATTTATTTATTTGAGAGAGAGACAGTGAGAGAGAGCATGAGCGAGGAGAAGGTCAGAGAGAGAAGCAGATTCCCCATGGAGCTGGGAGCCCAATGTGGGACTCGATCCCGGGACTCCAGGATCATGACCTGAGCCGAAGGCAGTCGTCCAACCAACTGAGCCACCCAGGCGTCCCTTCCTTTCTCTTTTTAAACAGCATTTTCACGCAGCCATTTTCGACCACACGCCTTTAAGTTTGCTGTTGCTAGGGAGGCAGGATGTGACAAAGGCTCTGGAACTCGCAGCCAGTGGGAGTCTGGACAGCTGAATGCCGGGAATGCTTTCTCTTCCTTGGTAAAGCCACATCTGGGACCCATGCTGGCTCCGTCTCCCTCCCGTTCTACCCCATGCCCTCCTTCTCCTGCCTCCTTGAACTCAACCATTGACCTGACCAGTGGCTGGATAAGTGAGTGAAGCAGGAGGGAGGTGCTCGTCAAAGTGTGCAGTGAGTGGCTAATGCTTATACTCATTATTGTCATAGGGAGGGAGACCCATCTCATCTTGCCATAGTTTGTATATGATGCTAGCTATCTGGATTTTACGTGAAGGTGCTAATTCCTCAAGAACTGATGCTGATACAAGTTTTGGAAATAGTGTACAAGTTAATAAAATGTGTCTGTGGGATTCTAGGCTATACCTCTGGTTTCAAGGAAGCTTAGCATGTGCTCCTTTTTCTGCCCGTCCCCCTGAAGCTTTCCACAGACTCACTCAATGCACATCTTTGGATGTCAACCACGGGCTAGGCACGTTTTGCCTCCAGCATTCTGCAGGTGGCCTGCCCTTGACTGACCACATTCACTGAAGAAAGACAGATGGTAAATAAAAGGAGTAGGAAAAATACACAGTGTATTAGAAATGCTTTAAAGGAAAAGAAAATAGAACAAAGACACTAGGGACTATGGGGCGGGATTGACTTCTGAAGAGGACGGCTGGGGAAAGCTTCAGTGAAAAGGGACCATGTCAGCAAAGACCTGGGGACATGAGTGAGATGTATATATTGGGGGGAGGGGACATTCTAGAGAGAGAGGAAACAGTGGGCGCATAGGCTCTGAGACATGTAGCAAAGGGGCTGAGCCACAGGATATGCGTAAGTCAGGAAAGTAGTAGGAGAGGAGGCTAGAGAGATAGGGGTGAGGGCAGCCACTGAGCAGCCCCTGTGAGACATGAAGCCATGGAAGGCTAGGAGCACAGGAGTGACCTGTTCTTACATGTACTTCCAGGTCATCCACCCTGTGGATAGCAGACTGAAAGGGCACTGAGATAAAGGTCCAGGTGGGAGATGATGGTGGCTTACAGTAGAGGACAGTGCTAAGGAAGAGTGAAATCTTGAAATGGTTGAAGGAGAATCTTGATAGGCCGTGCCCATAAAACACCAAGAGTGGAATGTTCTTACCTCCTGGGTTTTTTCAGCCACCTGATAAAAACAAAATCATTTTTAAAAAATATTTTAAGTTGAAAAGACCCCAACTGTCCACTTAGCTGCCTTACTTCACCGTCTTTATAGTTTGGCTCCTTCCTTATTTACGGGGAGGCCTGCTTAGGAGGCTGAGTTAAACATATGCATCCTGTGAAATCCATAAAGGGGTACAGATAGATCTGTAAGTAAGCCCTGGCTCATGCACCCAGAACCTAAGACAAACCAAAGTAAGCTGCATCCCCTTCTCGTTTATTTCTAAATATACTTACGGTTTTTGTTATTGTTATTAGTTGTTATTAACTTTTTTTTTTTTTTCCAAGCAAACGGCAATGTTAGAGAGGGCAACCCGTCTGAGGAAGGAGAAGAAGGAGCAGAAGAAGGGAAAGAGAAGGAGGAAGATGAGGAGGTGGAGGAGGTGGAGAAAGAGACGGAGGAGGACCTACTGGAAACCAGAGCCCCGGGACCACTCCTGTCTCGTGCCTCTGACTCCACAGGTCTGTGGGTATGTAGAACAGGAATAGTAGATTGGGCCATTCAAAACCTCAAAATGTCTCTAATTAGTTACAGCTTTAACATCTGATATACACGCTGTGTGCCACAGCGTTTCCTGCGAATTAAAATTCATCCCATAACTCTGTGGGTAAGAGGATGTATTCCATATTCCAGATACTCTCGGGGGATGCTTGGTGTGTTAGTCTACTTGAGCTGCCATAACAAAATGCCACAGACTGGGGGCTTAAACAACAAACACTGATTTTCTCACAGGTTCAGAGCCTGGAAGTCCACGATCCAGGTGCCCGCAAATTCAGTGTCTGGTAAGAGCTCTCCCCTTGGCTTCTAGAAGGCCGCTGTGTCCTCACAGTGCCTTTTCTCTGTGTGTGGACAGAAGGAGAGAATTTCTGGTCCTTTTCTCTCTTCTTAAAAGGTCACCAGTCCTGCCAGATTAGGGGCCCATTTTTTTACCTCATTTATCTATAATTATAATTACCTCTTCACAGGTCTTATCTCCAAACACAGTCACAGTAAGGGTTAGAGCTTCAATATGAATGTTAGGGGACATACTTCAGTCCATAAAAGGCAGGAGCAACAGCAGTCCTGCTTCTCCCTCTTCAGACCAGCATGATGGGGTACATTATGTGGGCAGATGGGTACCTCCTCCCACCCAGAACAGGGGCTCAGGCACCCCATTTAAAAAAGTGAGTGATCATCTTTTCTTAACTCAGGGGATTCCCCCAGGTTCCACTGCCGTTCTGACCCTCTTTGGGCTTCTACTCTGGCCTGGCCTCACCAGCAGCATTAGGTTTTGTTCCTCTTACTTTGCCGAGATGCCTTTGGCTTTCCACCCATGACCCTACAGCATCCCTCGGTACAACCTGAGGCTGCTTATTGCAAACTTAGTGAATCTGGGTTTTGGGGGGTTTCTTTTTGTTTGTTTTATTTTGGGTTTTCGTTTTTGGTTTTTTTGGTTGTGGAAAGCCTCCAGGTCCATGCAAGGAAACCCATATGCCTCAAAACACATCTGTCAATCGGCAATGAGCAGATGTTGCTGGATAATACCCGGCTTCCTTGCCCCTTGGTTGGAGTCAGTCTAAGGCATGTTCTGAAGAGTTTCCAGGTGGGATCAAGTTCCAGTTGCCCTCAGAGACAAATGGCTTAATAAAGCCCCTTCATTGGCTTCCTTCCCTTCTGTCTCTCTTCCCACTCCCCCACCCAAACTTCCTGGCATCACTTCCTAAGTAAACCATTTGCTTCTGAAGTCTTGCCTCAGTGTCTGTGTCCCAAGACGCTATGACCCACCCAGCCTCTGACTTGTGCTTCCCCAAGAGAAACTTCTCCTGGCCCCTTTCCCCGACTCTTCGCTGACCCTGCAGGGAGGTCCTTCCAGTTCAAGCAGGACTCCCAAGACAGCTCTCCAGCCCAGCCACACAGAAGTGTCTCTGCTTATCAAGGGGGCCCATGGGAGCAGACATTGTTCCCTTACCACACACGTGTCTCTGTCTGTCACAGCAGAGCGGTCCCCATAGCAATCTGTGGTTTCAACACCAGCTGCCACATGCAAGACAGGAGAGACACTCCTGGGTCTCCTCCTTTAGACTTCTGGCCTTGCCAGGCTCCCCACTGCTGGGATGAGCAAGAAGCTCGGGACTGAAGAAGCCCAGATTCTTCCAAGGCCCTAGAGGCCCAAGAGCATCCTTGGTGAGCTGAGCCCCACATGCCACTAGAAGAATGGAGAATAGAGCCCCAGACGTGGGTAGGGGCCCGTCAGGAACATCAAGGGGTCTCTGGTGGTCAGGGCTGATGCTGATCGTAATTTGATGTCTAACGGAAAGGCCTTAGGAGAGGATGGGCTGGTAGTGTGTGGGCCGGTTGTCTTCGTTCAGAGCTGTTGTGGTTGGAACTTACGTGGTTGCCATGGTAGCGCCTTTGATCCAAGGCTGACACAGGTGCATTTCAGAGCTGAGAGGTAGAGTTTGGGCCTTTCCATTGGAAGAGTTATCTGGAGTGGGAACCAAGGCATCCAGAGATTTCTGGAAACACCCTTGGGGTTTTGTTTGCTTGTTAATGATTTATTTATTCATTTTAGGAAGAGATGGAGCCTGCGTGAGTGAGGGGAGGGACAGACGGAGGGATGGAACCGCAGACTTCCCGCTGAGTTCCCCACACGGGGCTTGATCTCATCACCCTGAGATCATGACCTCAGCCAAAATCAAGAGTCAGCCAAAATCAAGAATCGGGGTGACTATGCCACCCAGGTGCCCCTGTCTGTTTGTAGGGCCTCGTTCCTCACTCTTCCTCCCTGACAGCCTCTAACACCAACCCCAACCAACCAGGAGGCATCTGTGTCACTGCAGGGAGAGTCCCCCACCTCTGTCCCTGAGGCCACGTTGAGTCTCTCCAGCCAGAACTGCTCCCTCCAGCCCTTTGGTTGGCATCAGCCTTTCTTTCCGAGTGGGGGAGGGGTGGTGAGGGGAGCAGATCCCTCTGCCCAGGGGCTTGATTCTCGTAGACATGGGTCCACAGCAAAGTAAGTCCGAGGAGGGTTTTACATTCAGCCCTCAATCTCCAGGGCCTAGAACACTGCCTGCACATAATGCACACTGAGTACAAATTGCCAATGAACGCATAAGGAGACTCCTTGCTAAGGCTCCCAGCAGGGGCCTGGCCAGCCCGAGGCCTAGCACCCCCTGCCCTCCCCTGGTCTGGCTGGTAAAATGCTTCCCCATCTCCTCCCGGGTGCAGCAGGACCCCCGGGGAAGCTATGACATGAAAGATCTGGCAAAAATGAGGAGGTTGAAGTGAACCAAGCAAAGATCAGAAGATAAGAGGGGTGCCTTCGTTCATCCAGGGGAGGGAAGCAGGAGAGGTGTGACCTGGACAGGGGAGAGGAAGACTGGACTGGGGACCAAACAGTGTGGGGGAGGGGGAGGGGGCAGGGGGAGGGCAGAGTTAAGGATAGCTCCGGATTTCTCCAGCTTGAGACCGCGGGAGGACACCACTCACTGAAATCAGGAGCGCGTCGAGAACAGATAAGAGCACCCTCAGGCCTGAAGTTCAAGTCTCAGCAACCCATACAGCCTGACTCCCTCCACAGCAAGTCAGATATCTATCCCGGCCTCTGAGTAATCTGACTGAGACCTACAGATACATCTTTGCTAACTCAGCCCACGAAATGTACACCGACTGATATATAATTCATGAAACACATACCTTGAGCTCACCTTCCTTCTAGAAGCATGTGTGACCTTTGTAAACACCCGGAATGCCCGTGGGCCAGAGGGGCTGAGCATGAGGTCATAGCCGGGTAGGGGTTGCTGTTTTCTGCGGGCTGCCACGGGGCCCAGAAAAGCCTCCTCTGGTCTGAAAGCAGCACTTGACATACTCGGCGTGGTTGCTTTTCAAAGACTCTGTACGTTCAGCTTATTGTTCTATCCTATTTTCCATTCAGAGGCACAGCAAGAGGCGCCTGGCAGGCCTGGAAATAAAGCTGCACGTGTGCTAATCCCTTGGCGGATGGGGCTCAGTCTTGTCCGGGCCCCCCTCCCTGGCTCACCCTCCCAGCCTCCTGGGAGTCTTCCCACTTCCTTCCCCTTTTCATTTTGTTCCTGACTTGGACCTCATGGGTGCGGCTTTACGCAAAGCAAATCCTTCTCCTCGGAGGCGGGGCTCCACCCACAACACGTGGTGGGGGACGTGGAAGAGATTCGTGGCATCCAAACACAGACCCCCATCCCGATGCTGTAGAAGGACAAAGGGAGAGGTGAGGAAAGCTGGCAAGTCTAGAAAGATCTTCCCAGACAAGCTGGCTGGGGGTGGCGCGAGGAACAGGGGAGCCCCAGCCCTCAGACAGCTTAGAGCCTCGTGGACCATGCTGTGCCTTGACGTCCCCTCCCTGAGGAGGCGGCGGCGCCCCCACTGTGCTGGAGCTGAGCAAGTTCAGGTGGGAGCAGCTTCCATGTTCCCCGCATTCTCAGGTCCCCTGAGTCTGCACATCCTCGATCACAACCGCCCACTGGCCAGACAACGGAGAATTCTATCAAAGGTTTTGAATGATCCTCATAATCAATGAAGCAGGGAAAAAAAAAAAATTTTTTTTAAGAACCAGAAATCTAGTTTAATGCCAGTTTCTAGCTTCCCCTTATGTTCGACACTGCGATTACAAAAGAGAGCTGGACGATTTAACCTGTTGTCCAATATCGCTTGTGATAAAAGACTGGCTGTGACTGTGGGCTGTGAATTCTAAATAAACATCCTAGAAAGCCAACAGGGAGGAGGGGAGCTCTTAAACCAGCTCAAAAATGCCGGATCTCACGTCGTAGAAGGACTGTGGGTTTAGAAAGGTCACTAGCCTCTCCTCTTGCCCACTACCTGCTTTGTCCCGAGGTCCTGTGGTCTGTTTTGATCACCCTGTCACTCCCACTCCACACTCCGGTCCTGGGAAGGCATGGTTGGCAACATTGTCAATAGGCTGTCCAAGAAGAACTTTCTCCAAATTCGCCCAGCAAGAAGAGCCCAGGCTACCCAGGGGATCACCCTTCCCCAACCCCTTTCCTCTGCATGGTAAGGAGGCACCTTTGAAATTCAAATGCATTTCCTTAAAACTAAAGAAATCCCAGCACTGGTTTGGGTGGCAAGAATGTGCAGGATGAGAGAGTCCGGTCTCCGGGCAGCGTGAATGGAGTCGAGCGGGAGCAGAACACACGGAGAAACCAAGCTGCGGAGCATCCCCTGCTCAGGGCGCGTGCTGGGGTGTCAGCTCCTATCACCCGGCCCTGGGTCATTCCAGGAACGAGTGGCAGCTTTGATCAAAGGCAACGTGCTGCCTGCCCGCTGGAGAGGCAAGAGGCAAAGCCACAGGTAGAGACAGGTTCTACAGAAAGTGGAGTCACCAGAGCAGAATCTTCCTAGGGATGCCATTTGGGACAAAACCCAGGTGGCGTGTCCCTTCAGCCTTGCTCAGGCATTGGGGCAGAAGCCACAGAAAGGCAGGGTCACTCCCTGCTCCATGCGGGAGAGAGCCAGGGTCCAGCTTAGAGTCGACCTGTAGGAAATGTCAAAGGAACAAGCCTTCAGCGAAGCAGGCGCAGGCGTCTAACTGTGTGGTCTTGGGCAAATCACTGACATTCTCGGACTCTCAGTTTCCCCAAAAGCAACAACAACTGTGTCAAAGACACACTGTGAGAATGACAGAAGATCACACACACACACACACACACACACACCCCGAAACACAGCGTCTGGCGCATAGTAGGTGCTCAATAAATATCATTTTTCTTGTCACACCCTAGATCCTCCTTGCACATTCGAGGCAAGCCCTTCGAGGCTGAAATTCCTACCAGAGAGAACTTCATTCCTTGGTTAAATGTCCTAAGCCCAGGTCTGAAACCCATCCACTCATTCAGAAGCAAGGCTAGAAATAGTTAAGCCACAGACTTCCCAGATGTACGCACCCTTCACCGCAAAGGCACTGCTCTGCCCTTATGGGTTCCCACCCACATTCCCTCATGCCATGTAGACCAGAGCCTTAGAGCTTTTAACACTCTACTAAACAACCCACCCTACGCTCTTCTCGTAACTTCCACCGGCCCACCATCAAAGACGCCCGTTCAGTCCCATCTTTTTTTTTTTTTTTTTGCATGTGTTCACCCCTCATTAGACCCTTCATTCCTGCCTCCCGGGATCTAGACTCTTGCCTGGGTGTCCTTCTCGCTGACGTGGAAAACTTGCTCCTGCTCTCGACCATTGCTCCTCCTCATAAACAGAAGCCCACGACCTGGCTCTCCTGCAGGGGATGGTTTCATTTATGTTTGCATGTGTATGCTGAGCCCACGGCAGCCTTGTCCTTCTCTTACCTTTTTCTTTCCCAACTGTAATGTATGTGTCTGTGGGGGCCTCACTAAGCACCTTAGAAACCCTGGTAGCCATGCTCTGTGATTCCTTTTTATGTGGACTCTGCTTACCTGGAAGTGGGTCCTTAGAACAGGGAGAAGCTACACGTGAGTTATGGGGAAGACGCTGTCGGATTCTCTTCACGGAAAATACGTGAGAAAAGCAGAGAGTCCTTCTCCGCGCCCCTCTCCCAGCTCTGCGGGCTCTGAGCTTCCAAGTGAGCTGTGCTCAGTGCTCGCCTCCCTGAAATAAAGGATGCGAAGGTGTGTAGAAGGGGGGCCGAATGTCCCGTTGAAGCTGGAGAAGACAGCTGGCAGGCCCACCTTCTCTACCTCTGACACCCGACTTGAAGGGGTCTATTTCTACATAGCTCCAAGGGAAAGGAAGCTGTGTAAAAAGAAGCTGAGGGGCCCGTGGAGGACCCCTCAGCTATCAGGTATTGAAGAGAAGGCGTTCCAAGACCTGGAAACTCTGCCCAAGGTGAGGCAACGTCTAGCTCCCATCTGAGGAGATATGTCAGATAACCAACTGCATCACTCCACAGTGAAACATGAAGTCAAGGGTCTCCCTTTGAGGGTGCCATGGTCCTCGTGTGGGGTACACCCAATGGGAAGCGCCTTCATGTTACATTGTGTCCTGTGATCTAGACCTAATATAGAAATGAGTGCATCCCTCAGAAATGGCCAGTATGGCACCAACCATGGACCATGGATCTGCCACCATTAATACTATACACGGGTGACGCAGCACTGAGTCCCAACCGTGGGTCCATCAAAGGGTTTATTCTCCACTACTCCCAGCTCAGGCACAAAAGGACACAGTGAGTTGAATGTGAGTCCCCAAATAAGATATGCCCATGTCGTAACCCCCAGAAGCTGTGAGTATGACCTTATTTGGAAACTACGTCCTTGCAGATGGAGCTAAGGTCAGAATGTCAAGACCAGAGCTCTGTTTTCTGGTGACTGGCTGATGCAGGAGATGATGGTAGGCTGAGGACAGAGCCACATGATTTTGGAACTCGGATTCCCTACCACCTAACTCTTAGTAGGGTTGCCCATCTCTTAGATTTGGATCTTAAAAATCTGATTTCCTTTCTTTATAGTACCCTAAAACTCCATATGCAGGCTCTTTTCTTTGCCTCTCCTCTCTTACTTAGCACATCCCATATTTCTTAAACCTTCCCTTCTATCCTCGGATTCTTCTTAAGCGTTTAACTTTTCACTACATCACACCTTTTCCATATTGAGAGTTACAAGCAGGGCCATGGAATGTTTTGACGGAAGGCATCATCAAATATCAACAATTTTCAATACACTCGATGTGTTTGCACACACGAAATGCAGGTAGACGCAAACACACGAGCGACTTGTCAATTCCTCTCCCCTGGCTCCACTGGAAAGATAATCTAGAATTCCTGACACACTACATTTCATTGTACAGGCATGGCAGCAGAGGATTGGTGACAACCACCTCGTCGTGATGGAAGAACCAGGTTGTAAAAACACCTTATCGATAAATAAGTATCTACTGCTCCCAGGGAGGGGCTATGTCCAGATCGAGGCATATATTTGCGATGAGACTTAATTGTAGTGTAAAAATTCAGCAACCTGTCATTTTCTCAGCTGTGCTTGTGCTGCATCCCCATAAGACAGTCAGCACAGAATGGCACAGAAGCACCGAAGTCTGGTGGGAAAGCAATTAGGGTGAAGAAAAAAAAAAGGAAAAAAATCAAAATAGTCTGGAAAAGATAACATCTTACCACACAGAACAGGTAGCGTTTCGGGATGATGTTAAGAGGCTTAGAAAAAGGGAATGTTTAGACACTTCAGGAGAGATGGTAAGCGTGTCTTATCTAATTCAAATGTTTAGAAAGTCAGCCATTTGCATACAGCACCTATATTAATCAGATACTTGATTGAGTAGAAGCTTCTTCCATCAAACTGCCTGTCATGACACTGGAGGAATTCACTCTCATTCAAATCAGTGTAGCAGAGAGGATGGTCCAAAGCTACCACTCAGAATAATCTGGCGCTCTTATTAGGAAACCATCATATTTACCAAAGGAAAATCTCATTTGGACTGCAAACACAGTAAAATCAAATAATTCCAAAGGCTGCATGGGAAATCTTGGTTGCACGCATAATCTGTCCCCAAAGAAAGACACACTGAGCTGGTAATTCCAACTCCAGACTATTCAGAGTGGTAGGTGGATTACGCAACCTGGTTGCTTTTATCTGTCATTCTGAATGAGTGTCTCATGGCACTGTTGGCTGGTGGTGCAAAAGCTATTCTGAGCTACCACATACCCACTTTCCACTGTCCTTTGTATGTAGAAGTACCAGTAGGACTTGGTTTAGAGATGCAGTGAAGTTTACTGAAGATAAGGGTTGGCGTAGGGGAGGGCTTCTCTTCCTAAAAAAAGAGACAGGCAAGGGGAAAAGGTGAGCTATCCTATCTTTTCCCTTTGTTTCCATCCTGTACATGGTTTTGATGTCTGAATTGAAATAGCCATTTTGCAACCCCAAAGTGGCAAGGACAAGGGACAGAAAGCGAGTAACTAAGGATGTCAAAAAAAAACATCTGGCTACTTTGAAGATTCAGCTGAGCTATTGAACATACCCCAGCCTCCACCTCCCTCTAGATTTTTTAAAAGATTTTATTTATTTATTTATTTGAGAGAGAGAGTTAGCACACAGACAAGTCGGGGGCGGACAGAGGGAGAAGCAGACTCCCCATGGAGCAAGGAGCCCGACTTGGGGCTTGATCCCAAGACCTGAGCCTAAGTCAGACACTTGACCAACGGAGCCAGCCAGGCACCCCCGCCCCCCACACTAGATTTCTCTTTTTTTTTTTTTTTTAAGATTTTATTTATTTATTTATTTATTTATTTGCCAGAGAGATAGGAAGCCCAAGTAGGTAGAGCAGCAGGCAGAGGGAGAGAGAGAAGCAAGCTCTCCGATGAGCAGGGAGCCCAATGCAGAACTCGATCCCAGGATGCTGGGACCACGAGCTGAGCCGAAGGCAGCGGCTCAACTGACCATGCCACCTAGGCGCCCCACACTAGATTTCTTAAGTTGAAAGTAAATGCCTATAGATTTCAGGCACTATTTTCAGTTTCTGTTATTTGTAGGCCAAATCATTCCTAGCTAACACACGAGGCAGCAGAGGTCCTGATGCGCCTAATGTAGGTAGTAGAAACTGAGTGTCCAATGAAGTAGTGTTGCAAGTAAACTGTAAGCATCTGTTTGTACTTTGAAGTTAATCACTGGTGTCTACGAGCAAAGACAGAGATGGAAGGGGCGGTAGGGGGTCTGTGACTTGGGTCTATGGGGAGATGACAGCAGGCAGAAGTAGTTAGAAAGCCAAGGGGCTTTGTGAGAATTAGGGACGTGAGCAGAACTGCTTTGGGGTATCAGTTACAAAGTAGAGCACATGCCACTGGGAGGGCCCTGCTCCGCAAGTCTGTGAGGAGCACAGCTTGGCTCTGGCCAATTAAGACAGTAGGAAATGCAGCACTTTGGGGTTGGTGGGAGGGCTTGCAGTTTTGCAAGTCCCAACAGATGGCCCCCTCCACAGAGAATGCCCACAATGAACTGCAATGCCCACAATGAGGAACTGCTCTCCTGGACCATCAGAAGCACGGGATGTTTGCAGGGGAGCAGAACGGGAAGATAAGGCAGTGGCTCCGCAGCCACTGGGAACAGAAATGTTGAGTCACGTCGTATGTGTAGGTTCAGCTTTTGACAGTGCCATGCTGTTGTTCAAGATGTTGTTCAACTTATACCATGTGTATAGGATGCTAGAGTTTCAGTTGTACCATACATCCTCACCAAACACTTAGTATTGTCAGACTTTTTAATTTTAGCCATATGGTAGATTTATAGTGATATCATATTATAATTAAACACTCATTTTACTAAAGACTAATGAGATTTAATACTTTGACGTATGCATATTAGCCTTTTGGATATCTTGCCCTTCTCTCTACTGTTGTCTGTCTTTTTCTTACAAATTAATTGGATTTCTTTTTTTTTTCCTTTATTTATTTACCCTGGATAGGTGGCTTTTGTCAGATGGCTATATTTCCAATATCTTTTCCCACTCTCTGGCTTGATATTTCAGTGTCCCCCATGAATAGAAATTCTTTTTTTTTTAAGTAGTTGAATTTAACAACTACTTATTTTATGTTATTACTTTTTTGTATCCTGTTTGAGAAACAATTACTCACCTTAAGGTTATGAAAATAGGCCCCTATTTTTCATCTAGAAGTTGAATTATTTTAGCTTTCACTTTTGGGTCTGTAATTTTCCTGGAACTGGTTATATATATATATATATATATATATATATATATACACATAGTATAAAACAGGAATCAATATTTTTTTCCATATGGATATCTAATTAACTCAGAGCATTATGGAAAAAATATCTTTTAATGCACTGATGCATTAGCTTTGTCATAAGTCAAGTAACTTTATATGAATGAGTCTGTTTTTAATATTTTCCTCTGGTACATTGCTTAATATCCCTATCTTTCATTAATAGTATGCTCTCTTTATTGTTGAACCTTTAGAATATCCATTACTATAATAAACCCTCTAACTTTATTTCTCTTATTTAAGGAGTACCTGGCTATTATCCTTTGCATTTTCATATAAATTTTACAATTGGCCTGTCACTTTCCTCAAAAAGAAAAAAAGGCAAAATAAATAAAACATCCCAAATCCTGAGTATTTAAAATCCGTTGGCATCTTTTATAATATTGAATCTTCTAATCCATGAACATAGTATATTCCTCTTTTATTTGGATCTTACTTAATTTCTCTCAAAATGTTTTTTTTGCACATTTTTATTAGATTTACTCTAGATATTTGAGTTTTGGGGCATGCTATTGTAAACAGTATAGATTTAATTTCCTCTGTAATTGTTGTTAGTGTGTAAGAATACAATTGACTGTTATATACTGACAGTGTACCCAGTGGTATTTCTGAATTTACTTAATAACTCCAATATTTTTCTATGAATTCTTTTGTCTTTTTCTAAATGGACATCCATATCATCTACAAATATCAATGGTATCATATCTCCCCTTTGAAACCTTATTGCTTTTATTTGATTTTTCTTGCTAGAAATTCTAGTATAACCCTTTAAACATGATGTTTGGGGGCGCCTGGGTGGCTCAGTGGGTTAAAGCCTCTGCCTTCGGCTCAGGTCATGATCCCAGGGTCCTGGGATTGAGCCCTGCATCGGGCTCTCTGCTCAGCAGGGAGCCTGCTTCCTCCTCTCTCTGACTCCCTCTCTGCCTACTTGTAATCTCTGTCTGTCAAATAAATAAATAAATAAAATTTTAAAAAATATAAAAAATAAAAAAATAATAATAATAAACATGATGTTTGCAGTAGTTTTGTGCATATGCCCTTTTTCAGATTAAGAAAATGACATCTATTTTTGTTTTGATAAATATTTTATCAGAAATGCATAATGACTTTTATTAAATGCTTTCTCTACATCTAATGAGATGGCCAGGTCTTCTTTATTCTATTTCTACTCTTCTATGTTCTCCATTATTTGATATTCAATTTCTGTTTGTCTTTTCTTCTATTAATATGATTAATTACAATCTCTATCTTTTGACTATTAAACATTTCTGTATCTTTTTTTTTTTCATTTATGTATCTCTGAAACTAACCCAAATTGGCTGTGATTTGTACTTTTTATACATCACTGGATTTGACTTGCAAATATTTTAATACATATATTTAAATTTACACTTACTAAAGAAATTCACCTGTAATTTTTTTGTCTTGTGATGTTCTTGCATTATTTTGAATTATATCTGGCTTTCTAAAACAAGTTTTAACATGTCTTTTGCTTTCTTGTTCTCTGGAAGAACTGTGTAAGATCAATATGATTCATTTATGAAAGTTTAGAAAAACTCTGATTGGAAACCACCTGGGACTGGAGTTCTCAAGGGAAAAGTTTTTAATAACATATTCAATTTTAATAGATTCTGGGCTCTTCAGAATTCTTATTTCTCTCTGTATTCATTTGGATAAGATCTGTTTTTAAAAATTATCAAATGTATTGGCATAAAGTTGTTCATGATATCATCTCATTTTGTAATATAAGGAGAATCTGTAAGATGTTCCTTTTTTTTTTTCATTCCTGTTGTTAATAATTTGTATTCACCCATCCCTGTCTCTCATACACACACATATTCTTCCTCTCCCTTCCTCTCTCTCTCATACACACACTCTCTTTCCCTCTCTCTCACTTTCTTACACACACATGTATTACACACACACACATTCTCTCCCTCTTTCTCACTCTGTCTCACATAAAAAGTCTCACACCCACACAATCTCTCCCTCTCTCTCACACACACATACACACACTCTCTCTCTCACACATTCACACACACCCACACTTTCCCTCTCTCTCACACACACATACATACACCGTCACACACACTCTCTCTCCCTCTCTCTCACATTCACACACACCCACATACCTACACACTCTTTCCTTCTTTCTCTCTTACACACACACTCTCTCTCTAGCTCACCCATCCTCTCTCACTCTCTCAGACCCTCTAACACACACACTCTCATACACACACTCTCTCACATTCTCTCCCTCCTTTTTCAGACTCATACACACACTCACACACACACATACAAATACATAGTCTTTTGGGGGGGTTATTAATTTCATTCATCGTTTTAAAAAGCCAACTTTTTATTTTGCTCATTTCTCTATTATACATTTGTCATCTATTTCATTAAATCCTTATCTCTATTACATAAGCATTTGGTTGTGTTTTATTTTTCTAACTTCTTCATACAAATACTTACATCATTATTCTTCAGCCTTTTTCTTTTCTAATATATACAGCTGAGGTTATATAATTCCTTTAAGCAAACACTCTAATAGGCCATATTTTATCATCATTGCACTCATTTTTGTTATTTATTTCTGGCTTAATTCCACTGTAGCCATAGACTGTGACTTCAACTCTTTGAAATGTGTTGAAATTTGCCTTATGGCCCAGCATAGCATCAATTTTGGAAAATGTTTCATACATACTGGAAAAGAATGCATTCCCTGCACCTCCTGGATTCATCTTCTCTATATATTACTCGGTCAAATTGTTGGACCTGTTGTTCAGTTGTTCTACAGCCTTACTGACTTTTGATGGTTTACCATTCACTTGCACTGATAAATCACCCACTATGAGTACAGAAGTTTTTTTTTAGTATTTATTTCTATTTAAATTCAATTTAGTTATCATATAGTGTATTATTAGTTTCAGGGGTAAAATTTAATGATTCTTCAGTTGTATATAACACCCAGTGCTCATCACATCACGTGCCTTCCTTAGTAATCATCACCCAGTCATCCCATCCCCCCACACCCCTCCCTTCCAGCAACCCTCAGTTTGTTTCCTAGAGTTAAGAATATCCTATGGTTTGTTCCCCTGTTTTCATCTTATTTTATTCTTCCTTCCCTTCTCCTATGTTCATTTGTTTTGTCTCTTATATCCCACCTATGAATGAAATCATATAGTATTTGTCTTTCTCTAACATATTTCATTTAGCATAATACCCTCTAGTTCCATCTATGTCATTGCAAATGGCAAGATTTCATTCCTTTTGATGGCCAAGTAATATTTCATTGTATATATATACCACTTCTTTTTCCATCCATCTGTAAAGAAGTTTAAAGGTATCATTTTATTACCTTCTGACTCCCATCATTTCTTTTGAGAAGTAAGGTTGTTAGTGTTGCTCCTTTGAAAGTAGTTATCTTGGGGTGCCTGGATGGCTCAGTCATTAAGCATCTGCCTTCAGCTCAGGTCTTGATCCCAGGGTTCTGGAACCTAGTCCCACGCCTGGCTCCCTGCTCAGCGGAAAACCTGCTTCTCCCTCTCTCACTCCCCCTGCTTGTGTTCCTTCTCTCACTGTCTCTCTCTGTTAATTAAATAAATAAAATCTTTTAAAGAAAGAAAAAAAGTAGTTATCTTTTTTTTTTTTTAACCTGGCTACTTTTAAGATTTTCTGTGTCTTTAATTTTCAGCAGTGGTGTATCAGACTATGATATCTCTGATGCATTTGTCTTATATATTTCCTCTTGGGACTTACTAAGCTTCTAGAACTTGTGGCTAGAATTTTTTCAATTTAGGGAAATTTTGGGCTATTCAATCTTAAAATTTTGTTTCTCTTTCACTCTTTCCTTTCTTTCTGGGATTCTAATTATAAGTTGGGACTTCAACTGTATGTCTGTGAGCCCTCTTCCTATGCCTCACAGCTTCCACATGGGGATGACTCAGTGGCTCTACCTGCCCCAGGTGAATGGACCTGTTGGCACATTTGTAGCCCATTTCACCATGTCCACTCTTCAGAAAACTCTTCCATAAGTTTTCTCTGTGCTTCACACAATGCCCATCCTCTGTTTTTCTCCTTAAACACATTCCAAGATACTTCCTTGTACCAAAGACAGTGACCATCTTGCTCTCTCTCTTTTGTGGCCCTCGAGCGTGCTTTTTTTTTTTTTTTTAAAGATTTTATTTATTTGACAGAGAGAGATCACAAGTAGGCAGAGAGAGAGAGGGGAGGAAGCAGTCTCCCTGCCAAGTAGATAGCTTAATGTGGGACTCGATCCCAGGACCCTGAGATCATGACCTGAGCTGAAGGCAAAGGCTTAACCCACTGAGCCACCCAAGTGCCCCACAGCCCGCTTTTATAACTGTTCCCAGGAAGGTTCCTTGAACAGCCAAGGATGGTCCTGGGTCAATGCTTAGCATTTGTCCGTTTTTGAGCTGTCAAAATAACATGCCATGAAAAAGCAGTATCATTAGTAGGGAGGATAAAATAATGCAACCTTGAGGTTACATAACTGAACTTTTTTTCACCATGGGAAAAGAAGACAGCCACAAGCCCTTCCCATCTTCAGGAAGGTTCACCTTCATCTTTAAATGATCCCAGACATGATCTGATTTCTTCAAAAACCATTGTTGTAACCACCCCCTTCCCCAAACAAGAGAAAAAGAAGAAAGGCAACCTGTGTCCTCTGTATACACTTCCTGCTGTTTGGGTCATAACAAACCCATGGCATAGACTTATTATCTCCATTTTTTAAAAGATTTTATTTATTTATTTGACACAGAGACAGATCACAAGGAGGCAGAGAGGCAGGCAGGGAGGGGGAAGCAGGCTCCCTGTGGAGCAGAGAGCCCGATGCAGGGCTCGATCCCAGGACCCTGAGATCATGACCTGAGCCAAAGGCAAAGGCTTAACCCACTGAGCCACCCAGGGGCCCCATCTCCATTTTAAAGTGGGAAACGGGCTCAGATAACAGAGGCAGTAAATGGAACACGCTGGGCTTGAACTCGGAATTGTCTCTTTCTTTTCAAATCCAAGCATTGCACAAAAATCCCACCTCCTTATTGTTATCCCTTACCTTCCTACTCTCTCTTGTTTTCTTCACAAAACATATTCAGCGGATCTAATGAAAATCAGGTGACACAGGACTGGTGTCCTCTGGGCTCACAGGGACCCCCAACATAGCTCTGACTTATGAGGAAACATCCTGGCCCCGTGCTTGGAGGGTGAGGGCAGCCCCGTTGGGCTTCTCTCACTTACCCTTTCACTCCTCCATGATTTGGCAAGGCTTCTGGGTCCATCCTCAAGGGCTCTTTTCCTCATACAACGAGGACTTTGTGAGGGCAAGACACTCGTTGAATGAAAATAGAGACACTTAAAAAACAGAGACACTAAACATGACACGCTCTAGTTCCATCCATGTTGTCGCAAATGGCAAGATTTCACTTCTTTTGATGGCTGCATAGTATTCCATTGTGTATATATACCACATCTTCTTTATCCATTCATCTGTTGATGGACATCTAGGTTCTTTCCATAGTTTGGCTATTGTGGACATTGCTGCTATAAAGTCAAGCAGAGAAAGACAACTCTCATATGATCTCCCTGATATGAGGAAGTGGAGATGCAACATGGGGGTTTAAGTGGGTAGGAGAAGAATAAATGAAACAAGATGGGATTGGGAGGGAGACAAACCATAAGTGACTCTTAATCTCACAAAACAAACTGAGGGTTGCCGGGGGGAGGGAGGTTGGGAGAAGGTGGTGGGATTATGGACATTGGGGAGGGTATGTGCTTTGGTGAGTGCTGTGAAGTGTGTAAACCTGGCGATTCACAGACCTGTACCCCTGGGGATAAAAATATATGTTTATAAAAAATTAAAAATTAAAAAAAAAAAAAAACAGAGACACTTAAAAAACAAACACAAGCCCAAGGGTGGAAAAGGGGTCACAGATGTGGACAAGAAAAGGAGCTTCTGTCCAGGAGTCGGAGGCAGTTCTGTGTGTGTGCTCAGAAGCCCCTGGAAGGGTGTGAAGAGGTGTTCGTGCGTACTTGGTTGGCTGTGAGCATGGACAGAACCAAAGAAGGGGACCAGTGGGTTGGACAGGGACAGGCAGGTGAAGGAGAAGGCGAGCTCAGGTGGGGAGGTAGAGTGGAGCCTGTCTTTGGCAGCGCTCCGAGCTGACTGACTGACACGCCATTCTGGGCAGGCCACCACCCGTGTGCCCATCACCCTGCCCCTCGGCCTGAGGAGAGCACTGTGTTTACTGGTCCGGAAGGCCCGGTTCAGGCCGGCCTCTGCCTCCCTGGGCAGGCCTTCCCAGCCATCAGCCGTCAGCCTCCCAGGCCTGTCACACGGCCCAGCACCCACCACAATTCCTGGGAAACTGAGAGACCCCCAGTTCCTTCCCAGCACCTCCCTGCTCCTTCCTATGCCCTCCCCACCTGCCCTGCCACCCCCGCCCAACACAGAACAGAGAGCCCCCAGACACCCCGCAGCCAAGGGGTTCCCCCTTCTCCACTGCCACTGCCTCCAAGTCAGGTGTGAGGACTGGGGGCGGAGGGGGGAGGCTGCTAATCAGTTAGGAAACCCTGATTGCATCTTAATAACAAATGCAAAGCACCCAAGAGCAGCAATTTGCCGTAATGGGAAAAATCAGCAGGTCCCTGGGGTTTGACAGGAAGTAAACACTCTCCAGGCTCAAACTGGGGTGGGGGGGGGGGAGGAAAAATCATTTGTGAGCGTGTCCTGGCAGGGCTTAGTTGCTGCTGAGGCTTTCAGTCCCAAGAGGGGAGAGCTTGGTGTCAGAAGAGAACGAGATTAGACCTAGGGAAGGCGAGGCTGACTCTGGAGTGGCCTCTCCCTCGAGGCCCGGAGCCTCTCACCCAGCCTCCCAGTGTGAGAACAGCACACGCTCTCGCCATCCTGTCTGCCGAATGCCCAGCAGAAACAGAGGAGACCACCACTGACTCGAAGCACCCCCGCTTGCGGGGTGACTGGGAAAAGGCTCATTGTTCCACACCTAGCCAGAGTGGGGCTGGGACCTCACCCTAAAATATCTCTCGCCCTGCTGGGAGACTCCTTTCTCTTACACCCTCCCTGGAAGGGAAAGAAGTTATTCCCAATAGAAGGTGAAATTTTTTCACAGCATCCATTTGTCTTCCTCTTTGAAAACGTTCCCAGCACTGAATACACATATTTTCCTTACATGTTATTTGATTTGGATGGTTTCTTGACCTGCATCCAAATCAAGCTGTGGGTAATTATTACTGTCACCATTGTTATTAATACTGATATTTATCATAATCTCGCAAATGCCAGGGACAGCCCTTAATCTTGCTGTTTTATTTGGCTGAGAGGGATAGTGACACACTGGCCTCCCTCCCAGTGTATCCTCTTGTATTCACTTTTACCCAGCTCCTACTAGGTGAGTAATTAGCCCAGTGACTAGTGATCTCCATTCAGCTATCACCCTGAATTGCATTTGGAGGATAGAGCCAACACCAGCAGGTGAGAGTAACAAGAAGTTGGATTTATCTCAGTATGGTGAAAAAAATATCTAATCACTAGGGCTTCTAATCAGATGCCTTGTGAAGTGGTGAGGGTGCCGTCACCAGAAATATTCAAGTAGAGACCACAAAGATCCTCCTTCAGGTATGCCATTTAGGGGAAGTAATAAAATAGAAACTTGGCTCCCAAATTAAAGTTCTACCAGAGTCATCTAAAAGGCTTGTTCTCAAATTGCCTGGCCCCGCTCCCAGAGTTACCAGTTCAGTAAGTCTGAGGCTGGTCCCAGAAACAGCATGTTAACACATTCCCAGGTGATGCTCTCTGATGCTGCTGGTCCAAGGACACATTTTGAGAACCACCAAACCCGTAGGAATGTCCAGAACAGATTCATGAAGGATTTTATGATACTACAAAATAGGAATTCTTTAAGAAGAACAACAAGTGTGACCGGTTTAAGGTAAAGGGATAAGGCGTGACAATTCTCTTACAGACTTCGTGTGGATGTTTAACAAAAGGGCAACTTAGTTTTCATCTCTTATCACCGTTGTTTCTCCACAGATAACCTGATTTACCCCACAAATGCTTACACATTGGTTCAACGTATCACTGGAAATTTTCCACTGCCCCATTTGGTTCAGGCGGGAAACCACACATATTCATACAGAGAAGCCCCTGGTGTTTATTCCTCCTCCAATAACTATACACCTTCGGGCTTCACTGCCCTAACAGTAAAAATAGAACCACCAAAAAAAGTCCTTTCCCTTGACATGTGATGAGTCAACATGGGAACATAACCTTGCCTTGTGATTTCTGTTACTCTGCTTCTTTCAGGAGCTCTGAAATTCCCTGGAACAACGTTTTGTAAAAGCCACATATGAGCTCCACAGGCAGCCAGCCGTAAAGGAGAATAAGGAAAGAAGAATGACCCAATAATACCTAGCAAAAGGCACCCCGGTATGTGGGCTTCCTGACAGCAGAGCATTTTCCTTGTCTACCGTCATGTTTGATCCCCACAAAACCATGCAGGATGACAAGACTGGCATCATTATCTCCATTTTACTGATAAGAACACTTTGAGAGTTTCTGAATTGCCCAAAGGTCACCCAAGGTACGACAAACATTGTAGAAGGAAAAAAATCAGGTCTTCTGATGCCTGGGTCAATCTTTTCAACTACTTCACCGAGCTGCTCTTGAAACAAAGCAGTAGGCAAAGAGGTGAGGCAGGGAAGATGACTGAGGTAATTGGATATTTGCAGCAGCCAGATGGAGCTACAGCAGCTGGACAGCCAGAAGCTCTTCTTCCTCCTCCTCCCCAATCTGTCTGGAAAGTTGCTTCATCTACTTAATCACTCACGCATCTATCCACCCTTCCTTCCTTCCATCCATCCATCCACTCACACATCCATCTATCCATCCATCCATCCATCCATCTGTCCATCCATCCATCCATCCATCCACTCACACATCCATCCATCCATCCATCCATCCATCCATCCATCCACTCACACATCCATCTATCCATCCATCCATCCATCCATCCATCTATCCATCCATCCATCCATCTATCCATCCATCCATCCATCCATCCACTCACACATCCATCTACCTATCCATCCATCCATCCATCCATCTCATTTTAAAGATTAAAAAAAACAACAACAACAACACTCTCTCTCTCCAATAAATAATTTTTTTTTTTAAAGAAAGTGGGGCGGTGTTGCTGGGGTGATTCAGTTGGGTAGGCAGCTATCTTCAGCTCAGATCATGATCTCAGGGTCCTGGGATTGAGCCTGGTATCCCCTCAGCCTCCCTGCTCAGTGGGGAGTCTGCCCCTCCCTCTCCCCTTGCCCCTTCCCCTACTTGCGCCCACTCTCTCTCTAATTAAGAAACAAGATCTTTTAAAAATTAAAAAAATAATAATAATAACAATGAAGAAACAGTCCCAGAGAAGAAGTGCTTTACTCAAGATCACACAGTTAGTAGCAGAGTCAGGACTAGAACTAAACTGTAAGTCATGTTCTGACTTTTAATACGGACTATATGCTGGACTGCTTTTCATGAGAATGACAGCACAATATTTGGGTACATTTGCTGATGTCCCTTTTCCCTGTTTTCTGTTAGCCCACAACTCCTCCCTTTGTTCTAGAACTACCTTGATAGTTTATGCTTATTGCCTGAGTGAAGGAAAAAGATACAAGAACAAAGTCACCCTTAGAATATTCCAGGTGCCAGATAAATATTTCTGCTGGGGGTGGGCAACTGTCCATATAAACTGTTTGAATCCCCTAAAACCAGCATGTCAGTGGTACCAGCATGGTGGTCCAATCTCGCATAATTCTAACAAAGAAATACTGCTCAATCCGGTGGAAGTGATTTTCTCACCAAGCTATCCTTCTAGAATCAGAGCCCCACACTGGGAGCCTTGGAGAAGCCTTGAAGTGCAATGTCTGGGACCCCTCAGGTATCTGGTAGACCTTTAAACAGTGTAAAGGGTCAGACAGTGCTCCAAAGGAGAGAAATGGTGATGGGACCTGCATACCTTTCAGGGGCCAGAGGAGGACTTAGAAAAGGTAGAAGAAGACATTTCAAAGTGTAGGGCTCCCTCAGGCAAAGGGGCTCCTGTTATCCAGGTCTTAGGGCAGTCCTGCCCCAGATCACAAGGGAAGGGGAACTAAATGCAACCTTGGAGACTCAGGGCTTGAAAAACATATGATGATGTAAAAGCAAATATCTCTGGGCTTGAGGAGGAGGGAGAGGGGAGTTGAAAGGGAAAGGAACAGAAATAAGATGCTAATGGGTCCTGAGTTCTACTCAGCCAAGTAGGGAAGTGAGGGCAACAGAAACCCCTGAGTTCAGAGAGATGCACCCCTGGACCTAGAGCAAGCCGCCATGGCTTCCCACTTCACCCTCCTGATTCTGCCATTCTTGGTGCAGTGAGGAGTGGAAGAAATATTTGTGAAGTATATCAAGGTGGCTGGGCTGGAGGAACCTCTCAGAAGCCCTCCCTCAGGGTCACGGGGACTGGTGATGTGTTTTCTGTGCTCCCAGGAGTAGTGGAGGTATGGTAGAGAGGGAGAGAGACAGAGAGACAAAAAGAGAGACAGAGAACAGGTTTGCTCATCAGAAATGAAAGGAGTCCCAGCAGAGACATGGTTACGGAAGAAAGACATCTCAGCAGAGGCCAGACAGGAGAACAGCCAGGCTAGGAGGACCTCCAGCTCCCCAGGCCTCTACATTTCAGTGCTGTAGACCTTCTGGAGGATAGATTCAGCCATGAAGAAAGAGAGGAGGACCCCAACTTGGCTAAGAGTAAGCTTTTACCACCTGGCTAAATGGGGACTCAAAACAGAAGTTAAATTGTGACCAAATATAAAAAAAGAAGTTTAAAAACTACATTTTTTTTTTTTTTTTTTGCACATCTCAATTTTTGATTTAGCTTGACACCTAATCCTAGAAGCTCAAGTGAAAAGCAACAGCAGAAATCCTGGAGAATGTGAACAGACAGGGGCTCCAGGAAGCCCCCCGCCCCAGGGCACTGGTGATACATGGGCAGAAGAAAACGGATTCTGGAAATTCTTGGGTGTCCTGTTCTTATCTTGGGTTCCTCTGCCCTGGTCTTTTGAATGTACTGGGCCCCGTGATGAGGATAGAGGCTCCCATCAAGGGAACAAACACTTTGCTATTCATTCTGTCACCCCCACACCAGCCTCTTACCAAAGGATGTGAAAAGCATATAAAAATGTTTTTGAGCATCTCTCCTTGGGTGTATAAGGAACACTAGTGGGTCTTGAAGGCTGCAAGGTCATTAGCTTTGTTCTAGTCTTGACAGGTGTGAAGCAGAAAGCTAATGCTCAGGCACACTGGCCCACCTTGACCTCTGCTGAAAGGAGCCCTTGTCCCTGTCCCCAGCAGGTCAGTCCACAGGAGGCCCTGCACTGGGTATGCTGTCACCAGTGACTGGTGAGGGCAGGAGGTTCGGGGGAGACTCAAGGCACCCGCTGAAGCCGTTTCATAATCTGACTTGAATCATATCACCTTCTGCTGTCCTCAGCAGTGAGGACATTCTTGTTCTCACATGAAAAAGCCTGGGTCACCTGAGGATACTTCCTCCAGCAACCCAGCTGACCCTTACCTTTGTGTCACCCAATTCCCTGTGTTCCCTACAAGGGTGATGGCCATCTTGTCCCTGAAACAAACACATTGTAACTGAACTAGTTAGAAGGATTAAAAAAAAAAAAATCTTTGTAACCTGCTAAGTGATACCTCCTTCCCTTGTCCTCATTCAAAAAGGAAGAACACAGGAATACCCCAGTGCAGTTTAACCGATCTTACTAAAAAGAACAATTTTTTTAAAGAAAATAAAAGTTTGATACAAAGCAGCCACACCTATAAATATTTAATCTACATGGAAAGAATGTGCCTCTCGAGTCAGGTTTTAGGGAAGAGCCTTGCAGTAGAAAGGTAACTAGGTCAGATTACCTGCTCCTTATGTATAATGTAAGTTGAATGTGGAGAAATGTAGCAAGATCCATCCCAGCAAGAAGCCTATCAGGTCACCCACAGTCACTTAGGAAGGCTCTCTTGATGGTGTTCCTCACCCACAACACCACTCGACTTCAGTAGGTTATGCAATAAGAAGAGACAAACTGTCTTCACCCCCACATAAATGACAATCTAACTTAGGAGTCAAGTTCTTACCTGTATGCAACAATTGGAGAACAATACAAAAAATTATTAGTAGTAGTAAATAGAATAAGAAAAATGGCTGACATGCATTAAATTCCAGGTCCTTCTTTGATAAGCATTTTACTTATCTAAGTTATGTCATTAAGGGAATCCAGGCAAATTCTGTTATTAGACTGATTTTATATAAACAGAAATTGAGAGATTTGATCTGACCCAAAATCCTGTGGTTGAAGACTGACTGGAACTCAGGTCTGCTGGACTTGTGAGCTCTTATGCCCTCCCCCATTCTGTGCAGGTGTCAATGAGAGAAGAAGAGGCTTAGGATGCCAGGGACACAGCAGGGTACGAGGAGTGCTCTGAACCTGGCCTGAACTGGGACCAAGGTAAAGAGAAAACTCTAGCAGCTGGGCTCAGGTTTGGCAATGTGGGAAGACTATGAGTTCCGGACAACTTGAGCTCCATTCCCACATCTGTCTGACTGGGACCAAAGGGTAAGCAAATTTGCAATGTCACATGGATTCCTGAGTTGTGAAATGTGGTAAGTACACAAGGTGTTTTCCAACTCTGGTCTTGAGGAGAAGGGTCAAAGGAGGGCACGGTATAGCTCAGGAGACAACTAGAATTCTAGAAGCTTATCTCCTCGGTAAGAAACTCCTTGATTGGTTGTATTTGTGCACCTTGAGTATCATCAGATGGGCACAGACCATGACACCCAAAACCCCATGAGATGGGCACATTGCACTCGCTCTGTGGATGGATGCTAGGGTTCCACACTTGTCCATCTTAGTTAGGCCTTAAACTATCTTTAAGTAACCCAGATCTCAATGACACATAAAATAAATAAAGTGTTGCATCTCAGTTGTGTGAAACCAGACTCTGAGAACCTCTCCAGTCCTCAGGAGGTAAGAGATGGGAGAGAGAGGTAGGAATACTCCTGTGGAAGGGTGAGGGACATGCTTCCAGCAGACAAAGTTCTTTTTCTTTATCACAAACTAACTTACTCATTTAGTGGGAAAGACATCTAAGAAAATGTTTCTGGGAACTTTGAGACAAATTTCTAAGT
Source organism: Mustela lutreola (assembly GCF_030435805.1). NCBI lineage: Eukaryota > Metazoa > Chordata > Mammalia > Carnivora > Mustelidae > Mustela > Mustela lutreola. The sequence goes on along the minus strand of NC_081295.1, from coordinate 145,760,307 downwards.
AAAATTCCAAAATCCTCTAGAGTATTACATATCTATAGGAAAACCCATCTTCATCTTATTCTTAATATTGTCAACAGATACTGTGCTAATCATCTGCACACATTTTCTTATCCGATGTCCTAATACCTCGAAGAGGTAGGCTTTCTGCCTCTTGTCTGCAGGTGAAGGAAGGGGACAAAGAAGCTAAGTAATTAACCCAGAGTCAAATGGCTAGGGAACACTGAACCCAAAGCCTTAGCTCTTAACTGGCTCTGATGGTAGTGTAATTACCAACGACTCTGCTCTTTCTATGCATAAGGAGCTGTGTCCATAATGAAACAAGATTGGTTCACACCAGTGACTTCTTGCATAGTGGGATGAAGTTTTACATACAATTTAGTTTCCCTCACGAGCTACAAGACCAATGCCAGCAACAGAAAAAAAAAAATTCTAATATGGAGTACTTCATTAAAATTAGGAAGTTGGTGTTTAGAGTCAATAGCATTTTTTTTTTCAGGTACATTTTATATGTAGTAAAAGGTGCAAATGCTAAGTGTGCAATTCAGTGAGTTTCAGCAAGAGTACCTACCTGTATAACCACCATCCAATCAAAATAAAGAGTATTTCCATCATCCCAGAAATTTCCACTTTCCTTTCCCACAGGCAACCACTATTCTGATTGCTATCATCATATGAGTTTGCCTAATACAGAATTTTATATAATTGGAATCATATGATATGCCCTTTTGTATCTTGCTTCTTAGGCTCAGCATATTTTTTAAAGATTTTATTTATTTATTTGAGAGAGAGATAGAGAGAACACAAGGGGTGGAGGGACAGAGGGAGAGACAAGAGATTCTCCACTGAGGGAGGAGCTCAATGTCGCATTCAATCCCAGGACCGCAAGATCACAACTTAATCAAAGCAAGACACTTACCCAACTATAGGCTCAATGTATTTTTGAGATGCCTCTATGTGTGGCAGGTAACTGTTTATTCTTTTTACTGCTGAGTAATATTTCGTTATATGAACACACCACAATTTGTTCATTCATGCTCCTTTTTTTTTTTAAAGATTTTATTTATTTATTTTACAGAGCGAGATCACAAGTAGACAGAGAGGCAGGCAGAGAGAGAGAGAGAGGGAAGCAGGCTCCCCGCTGAGCAGAGACCCCCGATGTGGGACTCGATTCCAGGACCCTGGGATCATGACCTGAGCCAAAGGCAGCAGCTTAACCCACTGAGCCACCCAGGCACCCCCATTCATGCTCCTTTTGATGGACATTTGGATTGTATCCGATTGGAGCTGTTATGAATAAAGTTGATATATCATTCTCATGCAAATCTTGTATTGGCATGTGCTTTCATTTTCCTTGAGCTTCTACCTGGCAGTGGAATGCTGAGTTGTTGGGGAACCATATGTTTACCTTAAATGGCACTGCCAAAGAGTTTCCCCAAGTGCTTTTACAACAATGAGAATTCCAGTTGCTCCACATCCTTGTCCACATTTGATATTGTCAGATTTTAATCTTAAGCATTCTAGTGAAATTTCATCGTGATTTTACTTTGCATTTCCTTCATGATGCTGAGCATTTTTTCCTGTGCTCCCTTGCCATCTCCCTATCTTCTTTGGTGAAATGCCTGTTCAAGTCTTTCATCCAGTTGTTGTTGTTGTTCTTAGACTACTTGTTTTCTTGAATTTTGAGAGCTCTTTACATGTTCTGGATAAAAGCGTTTTATTAGGTGTGGGATTTTTAAATGTTTTTTTTCTAAGTATATAACTTCTCTTTTCATTCTTTCAACAATTCTTTCCTAAGAGCAGAAGTTCTTAATTTTGACGAAGTCCAATTTACCATTTTGTTTTATGGTTGGGCTTTGGTTGTTGTAACTAAAAAAATCTTTTAAGATTTCATCTTGTGTTTTTTCTAAGAGTTTAATAGTTTAAGGGTTTTTATTTCAGCCAATGGTATCTACTTTGAGTTGATTTTTGTTTTCTGTTATGTGAGATACAGACCAAAGTTAATTTTTTATTTTACATGTGAATATCTAATTTTTACTGTACATTTGTTGGAGAAAACAAAACAAAACAAAAACCTTCTCCTTTCTCCACTGAGTGTCCTTGGCACTTTTGTAATAAAAAATCAACTGACCATATATTTGTGGGTCTATTTTGTTATTTCTAGAAGTTATTTAAGACTCCTTGCACTTTTCTATGTATACAATCATGTTATTTGTATCTAAGGACAAGTTATTTCTTTTTTTCCAATCTTTATACCTTTTGTCTCTTTTTCTTGCCTACTACAGTGGACAAGAGCTCCAGTACAGCATTGAATAGAAGTGATGAAAACAGGTAATTTTGTCCTGTTTCTTATCTTAAATGCGATGTGCTCAATAGTTCATTAAGTGTGATATTAGCTGTGGGTTTTTCTCTTTGCCCATTTTCATATTTAAGAGATTCTCTTCTTCTTTTGCTAAAAATTTTTCTCTATAAATGGTTCTTGAATTTTGTGAAATGCCTTTTCTTCATCTCCTTATCCATTTTTGTGTCCAAAACTAAGTTCCAAATATTTCTACCTGCTATTTAGTGTGTTCTAATATGTGTAGTCCTGTAGGCAAATTTGCTGACCATCACAGCATGAAGCTGGATTCATAAGACATGACCAAAATCTGGTATTTCCTGACAGCTGTACTTTTGTGTGGTAGCTTCTGTTTTCACTCAATAACATTCATGATGTGAGTGTTCCTAATTTTGAGGCAAATTATTCTAGAATTACACATCTAACTCTTAGAAATGGTTACTTCATAGTTTCTTTTACCTATCACGTTTCTTGAGATAAGTATAGCCAGAAGCCTCAGAACTTGGCTTGTTTTTCAGAATCAATTCACAATCTTCATGAAGAAATGCAGAAATTTCACAGACCCTTCCACTCTAGCAAAAGCCATGAAGCCAAGAAAGAAAATAAAGCACGGAGATGTGCTACAAGGCATCCAAGTACCATGTTAGCTGTGGGTTAACCTGACCAAACTACACGCATTAGGGGGTGGTTTGGAAAGTTATGTCCTTGCCGGCCTAGATTTGGCCCAACTATCTCATCCCCAAGGATGGCTAAAAACTTCTTATACTATTCCTTTAACAACTGTCACTCAGTCTCAAAAGGTGATAGCCATGATATCATTAGACATGACATTTAAATGCTTAAAGCCAAGCCTTCAGAGTTAGCTTTTTCTCTCTGCAGCTTCATACTTTATACCTATTTTTTCCTCCTCTTTTTTTTTTTTTTACTTCCAGACTTTTCTGTTAACTAAACATACCAAGTTGGAAAGTAACTTTTATTGATAACTACAACATAACATATGCTCAAACTAGACTTTTCTGCATGAACAAATAAGGAACATTCTCATTACAATGACACACTCAAATCTCAAAATACTCTGGTAGAAGCATCCTTTTGAAATTATCTTCAAGGTTATATCACCTGTGAAACCCAGCCTTGGCACTTTAGGCCAGAATTTTGTGCTCAGCAAGAAAACCCTCTAAAACTAAAGAGATTTGGGATCAATAAGTTTAGGAAGGATGGTGTATTAGTACATCCACTTGGAAATTCACAAGATATATTTGCATATCAAAAGCTCTCCATAGACTCCCTATTCTAGCATTGCCCTTGATTTTTTTGAACCATGGAAACCATTGTTTTGGTTTGGTTTGGTTTGGTTTATTTGAGTGTGATTTGGTTGACTAACACCTTTTAACTCTCATTCCACAAATCATACTTTGACACTGTCACTTTACCTTCTGTGTTCATTAGTACCCTGTATGTTTAGTGGTACATCAAGCCTTTCTCAGAGGGCCATTCAATATTTGATTATCACAAACACAATCCATGACCCTCCATTCTGACCTTGCCCTCATGGTTATATAATGGTAGGGTACCCTCTGGAAAGGATCCCATTTAGGTCTCTGACCTGGCTTGGTAGTTAGGAAAATTGAGGACCGAAGGTGGATAAATGCTTTGCAGTGGAAAGAACAGATAGGATGAGTGGTGGTGAAAGGAGGAGGAAGGGTGATGAGGGGAGAACACAAAAACACACTGAGTATAGAGGAGGAATGTTGCTGGTGCGGGAGACTGTCTGGGAGACTCTGTGGTCATCCTGAGGGATGGCGTGGGACTTCACCCACAGTGGAGCCAATAACATTTGTGTAGATAATTAATATGGCTTACCTCTCCCTTTAGTAAGTGCAAACCATTCCTATCATGGACAATGAGGTGTTATTTCTTTTGCCTCTTCTGCCATCTTTTCTTTTGGAGTTTTAGGGTGGTTTAGTTGAGTTTTATTACTGACAAGTTATTTTCTTAACTGTGAAACTTCCTGATTCATTCTAGTCTGATTTAACTTTTTGTGCTATGTCAAACATAGGTGAGTGTATGTTTCCTCTATACAGAGACTCGGGAGTTTAAGGTCTAGACCAGCACCATCCAATAAATATATTGCCATGATGGAAATATTCTATATTTTAGCTGTCCAATATGGCGGCCACTGGCCACACATGGCCACTGATGACTTGAGATGTGACTAAAGTGACTGAGGAACTGAAATTTTCATTTCAATGAATTTAAAATTAAATAAATATATATGTCCAGTGACTACTGTATTGGAAAGTAAATCTGGATGCTAGGCCCTTGAGGAGAAAAGAAATAATCTTTATGATATAGCATTGGGATGGCTACACCAAATTCTGGATACTATAAAATCTGCTAAGCCTACTAATATTTCCCTTAATTTTAGACTAACTCATACATACAATTGTAAGTCTAAAGATAACAGGGTTTTCTGCAGTATCTATGTTTTTGTGTATACAGACACTTTCTCCTAATTACTTGACTTTTAAAATATCTAGGAGGCCATAAGTGTAGTAAATGTAAAGGGTTTTGGAGTTAGATGGACCTCATTCTGTCACTTAGAATTTCTAATAACCCTTTACCCGCTTTCTATCTACAAGGCTGCAGCAAGCAGTGCCGTATTCCTATCATGTGACTTTCCTCCCCTCTCTCCCAAGCACAACTGAGTTGTGTAAAAAGGGCAGGTAACCCAAATTGCTCCAACTTGCCCTCTCCCTGGGAAGTTTGGAAGACAGAGAGAGAGAGAGAGAGGCAAAGAGAGAGGGAGATCAGATGCTTCAGATGACTGACTCTCTTCTGTTAACACTGCTCACTGTTAAGGTCCTTATTTTAACACAGAGACCACAAAACTTCAAGAAAGCCCATGTGCAAGAGCAAAGAATGATGCAGACAGACGGGGGTGGGGGGGCACAAATAAGAGATGGAACAAGGACAGTGAGAGTCACTCGCCTCTCAGTCGGTCACAGCAGTGCTCACCAATACCTGGATCTCCTCTCCTTCCCCGGCTAGGGGATGATTACATTTCCCAGCTCCAGCATTTCTCCAGGGTCATGTGACTAGAAGTAACACACTGTAGTTTCATGGCCATAGTGGAAATCTCTTGCTTTTCCTGCTGGGGCACATTAAGAAACCCAAGTATTGAGATGGCAGATCCAACCGCATGGAGGAAGCTTGAGTCTCCACACCCACATGGGAAGGACAACTGCCCTAAAGAACCACCCAAGCCTGTAGTCTGGGGGAAGAATATTTGTTGTCTTAAGCCCCTGAGATTTTGAAGGTGTTATGGCAGCATAATTTGGCTTCTTCTGGACAGAACTCTCTCTGAGCCTTAGTTCCCCCAACTGCAAAATGGGACTAAGACTGTTCTATCAGAGGAAACATCGCTTCTTTGCTCTTCGGCAACTATGGTCTCAAGATCTCAAGATCTGATTGATTCTAGTACAATCTAATCCACCAGGCAGTCGGCGTGATACACTCAGCACGAATCCAATATCATCTGAAATACATTTGCATTAGCATGAGGAGCGCAAGCCAGTCTCAAGAAGGACCCATCCCAGAGGAACTGTCCTTTGTTGGGGAGGTGTTGGGGAGTGAGTGCAGTGCAGGCTGAGACGGCTGGTCCTGCTGTGAGTATTGTAGCATCCTCATAGAAAATCGGGGCAAGCACCCAGTGCTCTGTGTGATGCTCCCCTCCTTCATGTTGCTACTGGCAGATGGGCAGTGACTCACAGAGCCAGCCCTTGAAAGAAAGGAATTGGCTCTGCCAGCTGGTGCTTGAGAAAAAAAAAGAATGAAAAACGAAGGCTCCTGTAAATCTGCTAGCCACACCAAGGCAGGCGTTGGACTTCCTTCCCACATCACCACACACTCCTCTCAGGCTGACCTGTGCCTCCACTTCTGCTTAGCTTCACTTCTATGGAAATCTGGAATGTTCCTGCCAGTGTGTACATGGATGTAAGGAAATTCATGTCTGGGATGCGGCCAGTGGAATCCCTTGACTTTCTTCTCTGAGTTCTGCATGGTAGTTCACTTACTGCATTTGGAGGTCACTGTTGGAAAAGGAGCTACTGTCATAGTGACAGCTTTGCTCTCCAAGCCCGCCATGTCCAACCAGTCAGAGGGACACATTCATGAGGCACAAGTTTGAAAATGGCAGTTAGATGAGTCGGGTTTATAACCTGCAGAATCAATCTTGTTGTTCTCTAGTCATCCTTTGAGAACCCAATAGAGAAAGGCAAGTTAGGGACTTGCCTTTCTCTCTGAAAGGAGTGGGTTGAGCCAGGAGCCCTAGGATCTGTGGAGGTTAAGAAAGAGCACAGTCTTTGCATACATCAAGGGTGTCCTCCAGCCTTCACTGAGGTAGTGGGTCAAGGGGCTCAGGAGGATGGGCCAATCCTTCAGAAGAAGAGAAGCATGGCTGGCCAGAGAACAGATCCTCTGTCCTCCAGGGGTTCCCCAGTCTTTGCCCAAGCCCAGATGCACTTTCTTCAGATAGGAGTCCCTCTGCCTGCCACAGGACAGGCAAAGATGGATGAAGAGCATAAGAATTGATCAGTCTTCACCTTTCTGCATTCTTCATCATCCCCAAGATCTAATCTATGGTGTGGCCATGTCCAGCCTTAACTTCTTGCCAATGGTTCTTTCACTGGGTGGAGAGGGGGTTGTTTTTCCTGGAAATTTTTTCTTTCTTTCTTTCTTTTTTTGGTCAAGTCATGATCTCCAAAGCTCAGAGTCCAGTTCCAGAAATGTGTGTGTCCCGTACGTAAGGTTTCTTACAAGGGAGCCTGGGCCCCTGAAGGATGTGTCTGTCTGGAAGACCGAAGTCAACTGAAAAAAGAATTTGTGTATCTGTTTGTGGTTTAGAGGTCAGACAGAGACTCCATTCCTTCCTCTAGAGCTTGAGAAGGGCTTCCCACTCCTTCCTCAAGGAGCATTTCATTTGTGGGTGAGAGGCATTTGTTTATGTTAACAGCAGCATATAAAATTAAGTGAGTGGCTGGGTATTTCATCTCTAGCACATCAGAGTTCTTTTACGGTGCAGTTATTCACAGAGTGTGTTTTGTTATTTGTTTTCTTTTTAATCTCAAGGGGGATTTGAATGAAGTGAACTCTCCGTTATTCGGGTTATTCGGTTTGTTTGCTGGCGGCTTGTGTTGGGCCCAGAGTGAGAGTAGCTGGAGGCAGACAGGTGCGGGAGAGGAATGGTCGGGACCAGTGATCAAGGAAAGGAAGAGGAGGAATAAAAAGCCAAGAGGCCATGTGTCAGGCTTGTTGACAGATTTGGTGTGGAACCCCAAGAGCGAGAAAAATAAAGTCTAGGGTAGCCTATAATGCAATCCCCAAACATAATTTTACATTTTCCAGTAGCCATGTTAAAAAAAAAAAGAAATAGATGAATAATATTGCTATTTCAATAATATTTTTCATGGAACCCACTATGTCCAAAATATCATCAGCTGAAATTAATATCCCACCTTTTTTTTTTTTTTTTTTTTTTTTTTTTTTTTGTGCATGCCAAGTCTTCCAGATCAGGTGCATGTTTTCCACTTAACAGCACACCGCGTCACGGATCAGCCGCATGACAAGTATTCAGTAGCCACATGTGGCTGGTGGCCCCAGTAATTGTCAACAAAAGCCAAGAGGACTAGAAGGAAGTAATGAGAAGTCTTTCCATTGCTGTTGAAACCAAGTTGCAATAATCACGTGGAGAGGCAGGCATGGAGGGGAACTGGAAGGTATGACAATAGGAAGAAATAATTCAATGTTTCCTTTGGTGATTAAGATGACCTAGAGGACATATTTAGGAGCAGTGTGAAGTTATGCACCTAGTCTTAAGTCTCATTTTGTTAAAACAAACTGTAAGTTTGTATTTTATATTAGCAAATAATCGAATCTTTAAACTCTAATAAGATAGAAAAATAAAGAAGGCTATTTTCTCTTCCAGAAATAACTCTGATTTTTCTTCAGACAAGTTCCAGTTGGGGTACAGAACACATAACGGTCTTGGAAAAGTAACTTCACTACTTTAGAAGTAATGATAATAATCCCTGGAAATACTTCACACTTTAAGCGAGTTTCCAGCATCATCCCTTTTATCACGGATGAGGGTGCTGTGCTGAGCTAGGTTAAGAACGGCATTTGTTCCGGAATCACTTTTAAGCACCCACTCTACACTAAGTGCCTCTGAAGAAGGAATAATTCCTTACCAATTGGCATTGGGGGCAAAAGGAAGTGAGGTATTACTTTAAAGTGCGTGGATCCAATACATGCAGAAAAGTCCATTAGCACAGCTCTGTAAAGATATAGAACACATATGAGGAACGTAGTGCCTCCAGGATATCAGAGATAGGTGTGACGGGGTGAAGGCTTGAGTCTACTAGAAGGATCTAAGCAGTTTTCAGAAAGGTCAATCCTCAAGCTGAGTCTGGAGAGAAACGTAGTCAAATCATCCAGAAGCTAAAAAAGCAGATTTTAAATAGCTTTGAGGAAAGATAGATGTGATTACAAAGATCAGGAATTCTGGAAGCACTACCATGTTCAAGATACGCTTGTAAGTGGATAGTTTGAGATGCAAAAATATAAATAGAACACTCTCTATACAGAGCATAAGATGATGAAGGTTATAGGAACTGACATGTTGGTACCCAGGGCTTCAACAGTGGCCAACTTCTGATGTTACTCCTTTTAAAAAGAGAATGTGTTTTCAAGATACAATAGTAATAGCTCTCACTTACACGACCCTTTTTACTGTCCAAGCTCTCTTACATATAATAGCTCATTTAATCCTTATAACAATGCAAGTCTCCCTTTTACAAGTAAGGAAATTGAGGCACGGAGAGTCGAAGCCACTTACCCAAGGCTGTTTAGCTCATAGGTGATGAGGTCAAAATTTGAACCTGAGATGACATGTGAACCCAGCCTTTCAGACTGCATCATCTGTGATGCAGTGTTCTCCAAACCGATATATTTACTGAGCACTTACTATGTCGTAGGTCTGTGCTAAGCACTTAACAGGTATGATCTCAATTGCCGTAACTCTGTGAGGCTGTGGGGTCCACATGGGCGCCCCCCATCTTTAATAGATGAGGAAACTTGCAGTAGAGTTTATTTGTTTGCCCACATTTCCAAAGGAGGACGTGGCAGAGTGAGGATTCACTAGGAGAATGATGCTGGAGAAAGCCAGTGCTCACAGTGCCATCATGGGATAGGAAGGAAGGGACGGTCCCATAGCCTTTGGTGCTGGACTTACCCTTACCTGCTGTTAATAGCTGTCTTGGCAGCCCCAGAGCAAGGGAACATTCAAAGAACAGTCGGCATTTGCAGAAGGTTGGCAGATTTAGCAAAAAGGAAATTGGGGAAAGACGTGTATGAATTTCCTCATCTGAAAAGCCTGTAAAACAGAGATGGGGCTTATTCCTTGTGCCCTTAGAAGCAGAAGTTAGGAGGGGTTTTCTAATAGTAAACTCCTAAATGAAACGGAGTTGTGAGCCCCTCGGTACCAGCGGTTTTTGAGAAAAAGTTGTCAGAAAGTTTAGAGAGGGGAATTCCGTGTTGGAAGCAGCACTGGTTTAAGTTGCCTCTAAGGTCACTCTTCTGTTAGCTTATTGAATCTTGATCATCTGCAAACATACACAGTTCCTCTTCAGGAAATTAATATACGACCAAATTGAGACATGGGAAGTTCCTTAAAAGCTCTTTACTAGTGTTTGCATGTGTTACCAGCTCCTTGTGCCTGGGGCTCCCAGTGATGCTCCTAAGGGAAAAAAGGGTCTTCCGTATTTTAAAAGCTAGATTGGATTAGGTTACTACAAACTAGTTAGAATATATCACGACTTCCTAACTCTTTGGAAAATGTGTGCCCCATAAATGATAATGAGTAGCCCCCACCTTTAACCAGAATAGATGACAAGTGGCAAAGGTTCTGGAACAGTCTCTGAACGGAAAGATGGAACAGAGTATGAAGCCGTTGCCCCATGGAAAACCAGAGGCAGTGTCCCCCTGCTCATTTCCTCCGCTGGCCGAGCCCAGGTCCTATGGGGTATGCAGCTGTCTCAGGGGTGGGAGCTCTACGCCGGACTACCAGGGGGGTCCAATACACAGCTCGCGTCCACAATGGGCAAGCTCTCTCCAAAGCACAAAAGGTTTATTCTGCCTGAGGACTGTCTGACGGCCTGGACATGAATACTAAGAGAGAGATGATTGCACTGGCTTCAGCGGTAATCCCTACCAACCCCAGCAAGATGCCCCGAATAGACTTCTTCCCAAAGGACGGTAGTTCTCTTAATTCAGAGGAGCTTCTAACACCACTGACTGCCTTATGAGGCGCGGCATATTTTAAATCCCTACTTCATTACCTGGTTCTCCCATCTGGCCGCTCCAATCACTGACAATGAACTTTGAAGATTCACCTTGTTGGGGCTGGCTGGTCCCCAGTGCTCTGCTGTCACCTAGCTCCCGGAACTGGCCTGGTGACACCCTCTTTCCTGTGTCCTGGAGGGAAAGTGAGTTAACCCCAAGGTGAGGAGGAGCCCAGAGGCCCAGGCCAGAGTGGGCTTGTTGCTGGGTCCTCTGCTGCTCTTGGCTTTCCCTACACTCTGTCTTGTCACTGGAACTGTTTTCTCTCTCAGGGATCCCCCCTTGGCCACTCCGGGACCTGCTATGCAGAGTGCACCCATGACGGTGCTGGGGTCCTGCACACACTGCTGTGCTCCCGGGCAGGTTCAATGAGATGCCGCAGAGCACAGGCCTCTGTCCTGGCCCCAAGCCTGCACTTCCGTGTGCTTCTGGGGCGGCTCGGTGGGGCTCATTTCCTCAGCTGGAACGTGAGCATGATGACTGCTCCCCAGCTGCCATGTGGAGAAAATGAAGGTGAAAAGAAAACTGGGTGTGAAACACCTTTGTGAGCTAAGAAACACGCTACCATGGAAAACAAGGGATGTGCAACCTGGAGAAGGAAGGAAATTCGGACACGCACCAAGGCAGGTGAACCATGCCTTTCTGCTAATGAAATAAGCCTGTCACCAAAGAAATTGCTCCCTGTGGCTCCCAAAAGAAATAAATGCCTGGATGAGGAGGAAAAAAGTTCCAAAGGAATATTCTAGTCTTCCAGAAATCTCTCATGGAAGTCTCTTGTAGGTTTCAGAGGTCCCGGATAACATGGACTGGAAAAGAGGTAATTAATGCAGGCCATAAGTGAAATTTATAATTTAGGGGCACCTGGGTGGCTCGTCGGTTAAACGTCTGTCTTCGGCTCAGGTCATGATCTCAGGGTCCTGGGATCAAGTCCCACGTTAGGCTCCATGCTCAGCGCGGAGCCTGCTTCTCCTTCTGCCTGCCACTCCTCTGCTTGTGCTCCCTCTCTCTCTCTCTCTGACAAGTAAATAAAATCCTTAAAATATATATATAATTTTTAAAATCTCCATTCCTTAGCAATCTTCAGTCACTGAGATTTAAACTTTCATTGAGATAATCAAGTATTTTCTTCCTTAAATTCCACATATGAGTGAAATCGCATGGTCCTTGTCTTTCTCTAACCTATTTTGCTCAGCATAATCCCCTCTGGCCCCATCCCCATCGTTACAAATGGCAAGATTTCAGTGAGCACTAGGTGCTATTGGTGAGTGATGAATCACTCAATTCCACTCCCGAAACCAATAATATACTCTATGTTAACTAACTAGAACTTAAACAAAATTTTGAAAAAGAGATAATCAAATATCTTGTTAAGTGCAAAATATATCCTGTGATAGTCCACTTCCAGGTACATACCGCAGGGGATAGAAGCAGGAACGCCCACCCATATTTGTACATCCATGTTCACAGCAAACTGACTACCACAACCAAAAGCTAGCAGCAACCCAAGGGTCCACGGATGGGTGAATGAATAAACATGCGGAATCTACTTACAACAGACTATCGTGCAGCTTTCAGAAGGAAGGATATTCTGACACCTGCCATGACATGGTTGAACCCTGAAGACAGCTGAGTAAAATAAGCCAGTCACAAAAGGACAGACACTCCCTGATTCCACTCACAGGAAGCACCTAGCATAATCAGCTTCAAAGACACAGAGGGAGAACGGTTTTTGCCAGGAGCCGGGGTACAGAATTTCCACCGTGCAAGACCAGGAAAGTTCTGGAGGTTGGTTCTGCCACAATGGGGTTATACTTGACACCACGGAACGGTGACTTTAAAAATGATTACGGTGATATGCTACATGTTATGTGCATCCTACCGCAGCTTAAAAAAGCAAAATAGGGGCTGGGAACCCAAAAATGGGCTCCCAGAGGCCATTTTGTGATAGAGTAGTTTCCAAGACTTACGTATACTAAACACTCAATATTTATGGAATTGAAATCCTATCTTGTGCTTCCATTTCTCTCTTGGCATCTCTTCTTGGCAAAGGAAAGGCCTCCACCCGGGGAAGGGAGTTTGATTGGATGAGGAGGCTACTGGCCCCATCACCTTTCATATACCTGGAAGAACTTCGGAGGGACGAAGGGAAACCAGGGCCCTCAAAGTGCAAGCAAGCAAAGGGAGACCATGGAAGTGCCGGGACCACCACCAAAGTGCTCAGCTGCTGGAGGTGTCTACCTCTGCTCCTATTACCTCAGCCCTCCTGTCCCAGGAAACAGACCCCCCGGAACAAGGAGCAACAGGTTCCCACCAAACAGCAGGAAAGAGAAGACAGGCTCATGCTTCATGAGCATCTCCTTTCTTTTGCCCTCTCCCTGCCCTGTCAGCAGACCTCAGCAACTCCTTCACAGAGAAGAAATTGCCATGTGTCCGCCGCCTATGTCACCAGCTTATCTGCACATGAGCCTTTCCTCGGGTCTCCAGGGACTCTTGTTGAAATGGACTTTGCCAAGGTCAACCAAAGTCAACCATGCCTTTGCTCCTGAAGCCAGGGGCCCTTCTCCGAACTCATGTCTGCAGCCACTGCTCATCCTTTCCTACTTCACAGGTAGAGCAGCTCAGCCTCCTGGACCTCCTCCTAGTTCTCAGACCCCCAGTCCATTGGCCCAGCCCTTCCAAGACTTACACCTCTGTACTCATGAATCTCCTGCCCGGATTCCACTTCCAAACCCTAGATTTTCATACTCTCGAGTCTGCTGAGGACTGCCATGTGAAGCCTCTCAGGATTTCCTGCTGCTCCAACCCTCCTGCCCCTCAGTGAGCAGCACCACCTTCCTCCCGGGGACAGAAGCCACAACCTAGAAGTCACCACAGCTTTTCCTCCCCCATTCTACATCTAACTCCTACAGTTTTTCTTTCCTGAGGATCTTTGGAATCCACTGACTCCCTTCAGCCACATCCTCGCTGTCTGCTGTGTGGCCCGTGTGGCCATAATAGCCTCGTACTGCTCCAGCCATAGTCCTCTGTATGGGGCAGGGCCCAGCAGAGGCACTGGAAGAACCCTTGTTTACAGAGGTTCTCGGCAGAGTTAAGAGAAACCAACACGGGACGGAGAAGCATCTAGAGCTAGCAACAGCATTGAGCCATAGGTGCGAGGACCTAAAGGGAGCTGTTTTTATACATCACTAGAGAGAGGGTCGAACCTGAGAGAAAGGTCTGCCAGGCAGGAGCTTGGGGAGCACAGCCACTGCCCATCTGAGTCCATGGTGGGAAGAGACTCGGGAACAGATATCCTGATTTCTCCATCTTCCCACCGTCCTATCTCCTGCTGCTGCTTCCTGTGGGCTGAACCATCTGGAAATCAGAGGGCAGAGCTGTCTATCATTGTAGTCCATAAATGTCAGCCTACTCTGGCAAGGAGCGGGATGGAGAAAGGTAGCAAGTGGGTCTGGAGAAGCAAACAGAAAATATCCAATGTATCCTCTCTTACTCAGTCTCGGCACTGCAACTCCAGCGACTTCTCTAGCACACAAATCTGACTTGCCTCCAGATGATGCGTGAACCTGTTAACGCCATTCCTGCCTGAATCTCCAGGCACCCACCCTCCTCCCCACCACCGCCTGTGCCTCTCATCCTGACCTCTCTTCCCCTCTCTCCATTCTGGATGTTCTGAATTGATGGGCGATGCCTTCTCGGGTCTCTTCATCCCTTTCCCTGCCAACCTCCTCCACTCATCAGTTCTCACTTCAGTCGTGGCCTCCTCCAGGCAGCCTTCCCTAACCACCCAAGATGGGGTTGATTACCCCTTCTGGGACTCATCTCTCTCCCCTCACACTCCTGCAGTGGCACGCTGTCCTCACTCATCAAACACTATTGGTTTTGCCAACTTTAGGTCCTTTTCTCCCCTAGACCAGAAACATACTGAATAGCCCCAGAATTTGCACAGTGCCCATGCCTGACATGCGGACACGCACTCCATATTTGCTGAGTTGATGAATGGATATTCAAAAAAATCCTGTGACACCAATATTCTTGTCTCTCTCTCTCTCTCTCTTTTTATTTTTTTAAATAATTGAGGACACTGGGGTCTGGAGATGTTTAATGACTTGTCCAACGTGAGAAAGCTGGCTCCAGATGAAGCCCAGATTCTTTGATGGGTGCCCTTTCTATCTCCCTAGGTTGTCTACCAAAGACGTTAATGAACTGCCTGAAAAAGGTGTTACTGCTTTGCCCTAATATGACCCCAAGTGTCCAGAAGTCTAGCTTCCACTCTTAGAAGTATCGGTCCCTCTTCCCCAAGAAGCACAGAGGACTGACGCACCCTGTGGTCTCCAAGTTGCCTTCTGTCTTCTGGTTTCTCTGGCAACAAGAAGCAAGGAGTTGATGTAGGGAAATAGTGTCAGAGAGTTTGAGGAGACGTATAAGGCCAAATGCTTTGCTGGGAAAGATGTGAGATGGAGTCTCTACAACCCAAAGTCCCCAGCCTGGCCAGAGCTAGTCCAGCAGCAAGACTCTCCCAGCACTGAGGTATTTTTACATCAACCTGCCTTGTGGGAAACGCTGAGAAGCAAAAGGATGACCACCTTTTTTGGGGGGGGGCTATTGGATTTCTGCTCCGTCCCCCACTTCCCCTTCTTCTCGTTGAATGCAGACTGTTTAATAGAGAGATTGCAGGCTTTCATCCAAGGGAACAAGCAGCTAGCAAGGCTGGCTCTCAAAACACTAGTGGGATGTCAACATGGGAGCTTCGGAGAAATTCTTCTTGAAGAGTACTTAAGTCAATAATACCGGGAAATGAGGGGAGCGCGGAGTGAGCTGAAGTGAATGTGTCTCTCTGCGAGTAATGAGAACCACAGAGTGCCCAGCACTCTCTGCTTGCCCAGTGAGGGGCTCTGAGTACTTTAGAAATGCACCAAAGCCTCCTGGCACTCCTGTTAAAAGGAAAAGGGGTCATTATGTCCATTTTATACATGGGGGTGAAGAGAAAGGCATCAGAGCTTTGCCCAGGTTCACAGCACAGGGAGAAAAGGGAACCAAGGTGGGGCCCAGGCCCCCCGAACCCTGTGCCAACCCGGGGAGGGTCTTCCTGGCTCAACGAGGGGGCGGAAGGGGGCACCTGTTGACAGGGTGTGGTCCCAAGCAACCAGCTTTTCCAAGAAAACTCATGGGTGTACAGGCCTCCAGAAAGGGGCAGCAGAAAGACATAAGTCCATTTTGGTGTGAGGTAAAGTGGAAAATCTATTCAAAAATAAATGAATGAACACAGCAGGGAAGGCTTGGGGCTCTGTCAGCAGATGGAGGCGAGTCTGGGTGTGCGGCCCCCTTGGAGAAGGAAGCTGTGGCCTGGGGTTGTGCTCTTGCCTGGGGGGCCTCCGAGCATTTCCCCGTATGGCGGCCTATTAAAAAAATGAAATCCTGAAGTAAACTGCACTTGGGCCTTTAAAAAACAGAGTGCCCTGAATGGAGTAAGTTCTGTCAGAACAGGATGCTGCTGGAAGTACCTCAGGGAGGGGGTCCGGCCCTGTTTATTGGTGTCCTGGGGCCTAGTGGGTTTGTGACAGAGGGAGCCAGGGAGGGAGGGGGTGGAGGGCAGGAGAGAGGAAAGGAGAGAAGAGAAAGCTTTAAAACACAAAAGTGTGAGGGATGACAGGAGAAGAAAGAATTAACTCTTCCTTTTCCTCTCTCAGCAAACAATCCAAGATGGCACCCTTCCAGTGAGCGCAAACCCCCTCTGCATATTATATTGTATTGCCCGAGGGAGCCCTTGGAAGCCATGCTCTCATCACTGTCTTCCCCAGATCCGCTCTCTGCCCTGCCCCTCTTCCAGGGGCCGGATCAGCTGCCCACTTCTCCTCTGGCTTTTCTGTGGCCAAAAGGACAGTGGAGATGGAGGACGAGTCCACTCCCCTCGCTGTCTCCTCACTCTGGCGAGAGGACAGGGGTCTGTCTGGGCTGCATGGCATCCTGAATGGCTGTAGCTTCCCTCTGCACAGGCCCCCAGGGCTCGGCCACCAGCTGCCTTGGGCGCTCTGGCCTGGGGCTAGTGCCGGCTTCCCACCCTTATCCACCCCCAGAAGCTGCCATTCCTAGCCCTCTCCTGCAGCCCAGCCCACACCTCAGTAAATAGCACCTTCCCTCAGATTCTTCTCTGTTAAACCCTCGTGGGTAGGTTGTGGGCTTCCTTCCAGGGCCCTGACTGATAGGAACAGTTATGCAACTTCTCTGAGTAGTGACTTCTTCACCTCTAAAAGGGGGATACTAACACCAGTGGAGCAAGATCGTTCCAAGGCCAAGTGAGTCCATGTCTGTGGGATGCCACGATGTTTCTGAACTAGGTTATCTAATTTACACACATGAATTCCCTTTCTCCGCCTTTGACAACAAGCACCTTGCCCCTGGGCTTGCTACAAGAGATGGTGATTTGAGCCCATCCCCAGGGTCCAGCCTTCCAGAGCTACCTGATCTAGTCACCTGGGCGGCCTCTGGAGAAGAGATTTTTCTTAGCCCTGCCAGTCAGTGACAAAACCTGCACACACCGTGCATTCCAGCTTAGCAAGCAACGCCACAGGGGCTTGGGTCTCCTCCTTGAGGCTGCGTTATGAGAATCCACTCATCCTATGAAGCAAGGCCTCCCTTTTTGGTTGCCACCTTACCAAGCTTTGGGGTCCGAGGTCCTAATCGACCCCCTCTACTCTCAGTCATTAAAGCAGCTCACTCACTCACTAATCATGTAAATGGGTTCCTTAAATCCCCAAAGAAAAATTCAACTCATTCTTTCTATCATGCATTCTCTCAACAGGTCTGTCATAAGGGTTCCCATGTGTCATTACAAGTGGCCAAGAGACAGAGAAAACAAAAATCAGATATGGGCCTTACCCCCGCAGGAGCTCGGAGTTAGAGCAGGAAGCCGGGCCCAGCACCTCCCCTCACAGGATCACTCAATGGCTCCCCACGCAGACAGAAGCTGCAGACAGGGCAAGCCTTGATGTGGTGGCAGCTCACCGGAGGGTGACAGCAAGGTCCAGGAAAGGGGCAGCCTCTGTCATGACAGAAACGGAACAGGGAAAGTCGGGATGAGATTTTTCAACGGTTACAGAAGTCCCAAGGTGAGACTCACTTTTCCAGGCCACATTAGAAAGTCTGCTGACTGTGGTCACCTGGTCCTAGCCTGGTGGTTGTTCAAGACTTTCATAGAGTTGGTCTAGTAACTTTATCACCCACCTGTGTGAGCTGCTGGGTTTGCTTCCGAGCAACTCACCTGGAGTCTCTTCCCATTATCCCTCGATTTGCTATTCCTTTTGTCTCCTAATTGTTCTAACCACAATCCACTGTGCTCAGTTTACAAAGGGAGGTTATCGCTCGTGTGGAAATGTATCCGGTGACTTTTCATCCCACCCATTATTCAGGATTCTGTGATCTGCCATGCTTCCTGGTACTGTAAACACGGAGACTTTACAGAAGAAAATTAACAGAAAGCAGGGGAAATTATAAGGATTGCGGTTTTCTGTTTTGTTTCAAAACATCTAATGTCACATTTTGGCGGACTGGATCTTCCAGGCAGGAAAATGCATTTTTGTTAGTTTCTGTACTAATGGCCCATTAAATATTTACACAGATCTGATGGAATTAGGAAGAGTAGCCATAGTTCCTTCCTTTGATTCATCTGACAGATTTCATTATGCATCTACTATGTGCCAGTCGCCTGGTGTTCTTAGCACCAGGGGTAAAATAGGGAATGGAAGTCCCTGCTCTCCTGGTGATTCTAACTGAGGGAAGGGAGATGAAGAATGAGCATGTATGCAGACAGTGTTAGGTAGCAACATGTGCTGAGGAGGGGAAATAAAGCAGGGAAAGAAGGCAGAGAAGATGTAGGTGCCGTTTTATCTAAGGTGATTAGGGAAGGCTTCCTTGATAAAGCAAAAGAAAATGAAATGTGGATTTCTGGAATCAGAGTGCCCTAGGTGGAAAGGACAGTCCATGCAAAGGTCCTGTGGCAGCAGAGGCTTGACAGGTTAGAGGACGAGGAATAACAAGGCCAGTGTGGCTGCTGTGGAGCGAGGATGGAGGTGAGTAGTAGCAGATGGAAAAAACGCAGTCATATAGGATGCCACGGACCACAGAAATGGATGTGGTCCAGAGGGAGCGGGAAGACTCCTCCAAGGGTTCTGTGCAGATTCTGAGCAGAGGGTCCTCTACTCTGAGTTTTAGAAGGCCCAGTCTGGCTACTGGATGGAAAATAGACTGGGGACCAGACCAGGGCAGAAGAAAGAGGTCACTTGGGAGCACTATACTCTTGCAATGGACCCTTGACTGGATGTGATGTGTTTTTGATGGTTGGCGTATATTTTCCTGGACTCACACAAACCTGTTTTCTCTTCCACTTGGTAAAAATAAAGTTTCTTATTCCATAGCTAAACATATAATTCAGACTTTCCTAAATAGAACATAAAGTCAATGAAAATTATGTTACCAATATATTCTTTGCTTCTCATTCACCTGAACTTGTAGAAAGAAACACAAGATTCTTTTTTCTCCTTTCTTTTCTGCATTAAAGCCCTCCTAGCAGTTAGTCTCGAATTCTTGAGAGATTGGTACAAGATCGGATTAGGAATTGAGAATTCGGTTTTATTAAATGTTCTTTTCTTCTGGTGAAATTGTGTTTAATCACTGCCAAACTGCTCATATCAGACTTTCGGAAGTTACCCTTCAAAAGCAGTGCCTGTGATGTTAATTTTCAGGGACTAGATCATATTCTGAATAATGGTATCTGAATGTTTTCGGCTCAATTTGTGTAAAATTGTTATAGGATTGCCACCTTAAAGCTGGTTTTTAGAAGTGCGAAAAGTAAAACATGGCGTTTTCATGCCTTTGTTACTTGTATATGCTATTCAGTGCACCTCTCTACAGAGCATTTCTGCAGAACAATGGCTGTTCCCCTCTTGCTAACTTTGAGCTTGACCGTTTGATCTGCAGTGGCCAATGAGATGTGTACCATAGTGGCCCATACTGCTTCTGCCAGAACACGCAAAGCCAACACACAGCCTAACACACATTGGTGTTTCCCT
The DNA here is from genome assembly GCF_030435805.1 of Mustela lutreola. Classification (NCBI taxonomy): domain Eukaryota; kingdom Metazoa; phylum Chordata; class Mammalia; order Carnivora; family Mustelidae; genus Mustela; species Mustela lutreola. The sequence continues at coordinate 145,740,510 of NC_081295.1, read as the reverse complement.
CCACCATGAGGCTAGCATGTCTCAGATGGGGCTGCTCCTTCCGTCGAGGTTCTCGAATAAAAACAGCCCTGAGCAAAGCCCATAGTTTGCCTGCACACTATGACTTGTCGAGGAAAAAGGCCTTGTTTTTGTTAAGATGCTGAGCACTGGGGGCTGTTTGTTACCACAGCATAACAAAACCCAGGCTGACTGATAAAAGTATATCACTATATTGTACCCATTTTCACTTCAAACAGGTGGAACCATGAGTAGGGTCTGTTGCTGTCTTACAATCATCATAATGGGATTTGGACCCAGTGTCGAATGGACCCAGGGAAAACTTTAGTGGCATTTGCAAGACTTCGTAAACTCTCAGGTGCTCTCTCAAAGGTCTCCAGCTTTGTTATACTTTTGGAATTCTCTAATGCAGGAAAATCTCTGAAGGTGAAATTTCATCTGTGAACTTCCTCTTTGATACCTTAAGCTGGAACTGGGTTAAGAATCCCAGTTCCCAGCACCTACTGAAAATAAGTCAGTTTCAAATAAAGACCCATTGGCACTGGAAGATGGTAAAGAAAAGACGTCATTGCCTTCTGCTCCCTTTAGATACTAATAATAACCTAATGAGGCGCACAGGCATATCACCTGATTAATATCAAACCTTCCTTTCCATGAGAATATGCCCTAAGAACCCTACACCTTCTACCCTTTTCTTTTTTCACTTAACCCTAAATTTATTTTAGGGTCTATATACGGCAAATACAGTTTAACAAAAACATTAGCTTTTTGTTAGATGGAATCTAATGATAGACATTCCAAATTCTCATTGGCTGTGCCCTCTAGCAGATTTGATGATCTTGGCTGATGGGCTGGCCTCTATTATCCCAACTGGCCTGGGGGAGGTATTGATGAGAATTGTCGAAAACTTAATCATTTCAGAGAGGGCCCTGAATTTCCTTCGAGACCTTCCTCATTGGGAATATATATATATCGGAAAACTGGCAATGCCCCAGCTTGAAAGTCCTTCTCGGTTTACTTACAACAGAAATCTAAACTCCTTCCCGTGGCCCGTGAGGAGTGGCCAGAATCGGTCCTTCCCGGCTCTCCCCACCTTTGATCCCTCGGCCCCACTCCCGCTGGTTCCCCCCAGTTTCCCAAAGGCATAAGAAAGCCTTCCTAGGTTAGAGACCACAATTTCTTCTTCCTCGAACATTCTTGATTCTCCACCTGTTTTTTTTTTTTTCCATGGCGTGAGAGACGCTGCTGGAACAGTTGGGGCTCCCCTGAGACAGGGTGCTGGGAGCATCCTGCTCTCAGCTGTCCTCGTGTGCTTGTCAGCTCTCAGGACTGACAGTAAAGCACAGACGAGCACCAGGGGACTCCCTCTCCATCTTGCTCAGCTGTTTCCCCAAACCCGCCTGCAGATCACGACTGTGCCCACTCTTTGAAGAGGCCTGACCAGTGACACTGAAAACCTCATGAATCAGAGGTGCTAACTCCAATTACTATCATTAGTCCCCCTCTTTGTTCTCCAACTTCCCTGTCCCTTTCCAACTCCATTGTCTTCCGTGTTGCTGGCAGGTGCTGTCTCATAGCCAAAGCGAGAGACTTGCAATCAGAAAGCAAATCTTTTTATGATGGTGAGTGGAGATCGTGTCTTCCTTTACGTGGCTGAGAATACCACCGGTATAATTTCTCTTGTAGAATAGCTCTACCCTGAAGTGGAGCTATTTCAAGCCATACGTGATTGTTGTCACTCTTTGTTCCCTAAAACCTACAGGGATCCTATTGTAAGTATCTTGGTTCCCTTTATTTCTGTAGGTCCTCACTCCAAGGGGAAAAAAAAAGGATGAATTATTTTATTTCTCTCATTTAATTTTCCAGATGCCTGGGGACCATGCTTAGAACAATCCAAACAGAAGAAGAAAAAAGCATGTTGAGAAATGATCAGGCCCAATGCCTTTAGCTGGCTTTTGAGGAAAGAAAAGGCCCCTCGCTGGGCTGTGGTCCATTTGAAAGGACTGAAGAGAAATCTTTTTTTCTGTGACATTTTTATTCACAGCCATAATGCTTCTCTCTACATCTTGTCGTGGTACACGACACGAAGCAGGATACATATGTACACACACACACACACACACTTCCACGTGTGTGCAAGCCAAAGAAGGTACAGCCTTCTTCTGCAGCTGGTAATAAACTCGCACAGAGCCGAACCCAGTGCTGAGGCCTCCCAGGGACAAAGCAAACACTTCATTCCTGATCTTTATCTAAAACTCTGGGTGCCTTACGCCCCTTTTGAAAAATGTTGCCCTCCTCAGCACTATCTCCGTTTTGTGCACCCTGAATCTTCTAATTCATTACAAAAATAGGACAACATGACTGCTACTCTTACAAATAACGAAAGATAGCCTTTGGGCTGCTTATGATGGGCCAGGGACTAAACCACTCATGGAAATTATCATGATTTAGTTTTTAACAAAAGCCTTGGAGATAGGTATGATGGTGGCTGTTAGTATCACCACGTCCCGGCTCATAAAACCAGGACTCAGAGATGGGAAGCCCCTAGGGTCCCAGCCAGGGAAGATGGGGCTGCATTCCAAATCCCGGCCAGCCGACTCCAGGACACGCGCTCTTAGACAGAAGTAGCTGTTGTCTCCCTCTGGAAGCCACATCATACATCAGAAAGCTGGAGAGCAGAAAATGCACCATTTAAAGAAGACTAGAAGTGGTAAGCATGTTACCTAATGAAACCAGCTCTACCTAGCAGGGTCTCCCCTCCCACTGCAGCATTGACTGGGACCAGGTCCCAACACTTCTTCTCGCGTCTCGGTTACTCCACAGCCCCGTTGCATTACTGGAGCCCCTCCCCGTAAGAGTAATCTCCAAGTGGCTCCATCTCAGAACGAAATCCTTAGGGTAATCCCCGAAAACTCACTGGCTAGAGTCCAAGAAGGAAACTTCCTACACTAAATTCCACTCTAAATTAAAAAATCTTTTAGTAAGGACCCGGCATATTTATAGTACGTGTGAATATCCTCCTTCCCACTTGCAAAAGTGGTGAAAATGCTGGAGGAGATATGGCCTCCGAGACAGATCACCTTCTCCGTTATCAGGACTGAGAAACCAAAGAAAGGTCCCTCTGCCTCAGAGGAGCAAGACGAGGTCCAACTCCTCTGGAAAGACCAGGAAATACTTGTCCTCATGGGCTTGGTCTCTACTCACTCAAAGACCGGGGTTGAAATCATTTATATCTGACGCCCACATAGCAGGAGCCCAGGGTGCGGCTCTCAATATTAGAGAAACAGACAAAGGTTTCTTGGGGGGACCCCTGGTGACAGCCGGCCGCAGGCTCAGCGCTAACGTGGTTAGACACCTGTGCCATCAGCTGCAAACATCCCAGCAGGTGTGGGGCTCCGGGCAGCCTCCTGGAAAATGTGACAGATAGCCAAGCCGCGTGCCCTGGGACCTATGTGTGTACACGGGGATGTGATTCTGAGTAGTAAGTATATTAATTATTTCCAAGGCCTGGCAGTAACTCTTAGGGTTCCTGTAGCAGAATACCGAGAGCGCGTTCTGTCCTGGTCTCCTAAACCCTCAGCCCAGGCCTTCTGCAGAGCTGGGCGGACCCGGACACCAGCTGGATGCAGAGGTCTGGTTTCGTGGTCTGTCCTCGCCATCCCGCTCGTCCCTCTGCATCCCTGTGGGGGGGGGGGGGGGGGGGGTAAGGGTCGGGCTGGGGAGGAACTGCAATGGGGAAGAAGAAGCTTCATTATCTTGTGGACGCTGGCCTCCGCAGGCTGCTGAACCCATGCTGAGAGCAAGAGAGAACTGAGGCCAGCCAGGGACCATCAGAATCTCTGGGCCACCCAGCACCGAGCTGGGAGCATGAGTCGCGCCTCGGGACCCTTACAGACCCTGGGCAGGATGGCACAGATGCTGAGGAGAGGGTGGGAGCATAACACAGACACACGGGGACAGCAGAGGTGGTGGGGGACTCAGCGGAGGTGCTCTCTGTCACGGAGAGGGGGACCAAGGAGAAGAGTCAAGAACTATTTCCTCCCTTGCAGTATGCTGTGTGCCTGGGGACCGCCTCTCAGCAGGTTATTTGCTGGTTTCCTGCTGGCCTTTTTGATATGGCAAGAGGGTGACAGCAAGAGTTTCAGAAGACACTCGGTGGCCAGCCATCCTCGAGGATCACACCTGGTTCCGTGCTTTCCCCCACGCTCATTATCAGCACTGCACACATTTGCCCGGAAATAAAGATGTTTTGCTGGCTTTGTGTGGGTACACCTTGCTTGCCAAAGCGTTTCTAAGTTTCTCGAAGGCAGGGTTTGCATCCCACAGCCTGGAACTCCAATAAGCCTGGGCTACATGTATATAATTGTATCTTCTCGGATAGCAAGTAGTGGAGTAGTCTCTTTGTCTGTCATCATATTATGTAAAAACAGCAGAGGGGATTTTCATCCTCGTAACAGATTTTTTTTTTTTTTTTTTTTTGGCTTAACACAACACAGATGTATTATCTTAGAGTTCTGGAGGTCCAAGGTCTGAAACGGTTCTTGCTAAGCTAAAAGCAAGATGTCAGCAGGGTGCCACTCCTTCTGGAAGCTGTAGGGGAGTCTGTTGTCCTGCCCTTTCCAGCTGTTGGAGACTGCCCACTTTCTGGGGCTCGTGGCCCTTCCAGTGTTCTCAAAGCCAGGAGCAGAGCATCTTCTAGCCCCTGCCCTACTTGGACCCTCACTCTTAAGAATCTTTGCATATGGGGTACATCTGGATTATCTGGGACAATCTCCCCATCTCAAAATCCTTAATTATACCTGCAGAATTCCTTTTGCCATATTCACTGGTTCTAAGGATTAGGATGGACATCTTGGGGCAGGAGGGGGGGTGGTGTCATTATCTCATCCATCTCAAGTGAGGAGCTGTTATTATTTCCAAACCTGAAGGTGCAGAAAACAGAATGGTTTCCAGAACCCAGAATGTGGCATGCCTCTGGGGAGGTCTACACTGGGGCCCAGTGGTGGTGATAGCTGGAAATACCAGACCTCCATCCCTGGCAGAGGATTTCTGACATGGTCTGACTCAAAGTAGAAGCTGCACAACATACGTATGACCAGCTTTAGGGTCTGGGCTGAAAAGAGTCGGTCCAGCTAAAGGAGGGGGCAGTCTAATACACTGGAGAAAATAAGAGCCCAGAGCCTGGAGCCAGACGGCCTGGTTCAAATCCCAGTGTTACCATTTACTGCCTAGGTGACTTTGGGCAGAAGACATCAGCCCCTAGGATCCCCACCTGTAAAATAAAGATGATGCTAAGAACGTCTGGCCCATTGGGTGGCTGTGAGAATTTAATGAAATTGTGGAACCCATAAGCATGGCTAATAGTGAATTCTAATGTTGTTCTTCTTTAAAGATGTTGCCAGTGGATCTTGGGGAAAGACTTCTCCGTGCTGCTGACAGAGAACAGAAATAGTTTCAAAGCGAAGGAATGAGATCAAACACTCAGAACCACAGGTCCTGATTTCCAGACAACCTGTTTCTCATATCGGGCAGCTCGATGTGGATTCCCTCCAGATGTAAGCAGGATTTACATATTTAACACACACATCTGGAAAGGCCAGCTAGTGCTCAGAAACATACCTGGCAAATCCAAAAACAGCAGCTCCGTGATAGATTTAAAATATGTCCACAAAAGTCTCTGATGCTCCTTCCTGCAAGAAGTAAAGGCTCGTTTTTCTGTCCTCGAGTACTGGCTGGCGAACGTGGTGATGTGCAACTTTAGAGACCAGATCATAAAGGGTACCACAGAGTCCTCCTTGCTCCTTCTCCTGGATCACTCACCCTGGGGAAAATGTATGGCCACATTGCGAGGACATTCAAGCAGCCTAAGGAGAGACCCACGTACTAAGGAACAGAGGCTTCCGCCAGCCATGGAAGGGCACCATCCTGAAACAGATCTTCCGGCCCCAGTCAAACCTTCCAATGACTCTGGGCCCTGTTGACATTCTGACTGCAGGCTCCTGAAAGACTAGGAGCCAGACCAGCCAGCTAAGCCCCGCCCAGATTCCTGACCCTCAGAAACTGTGAGATAATGAATATCTGTCGTATTAAATCACTAAGTGTGGGGGTAAACTGTTACGCAACAATAGAAAACGAATAGAAGCTCTTTTGTTGCTAAGGTATCCGTCCGTCGGATTCTTCAACTAGTATCATCTGGAAACGTGTTTCCAGATCTCGCGTAGCCACTGATGGTACATATTAAGCAGTGAGCCTGAGTCCTTTGGGGTTTGTAAAGGTATTTTCAGTGTGTGCACATGTGCATCCAGACAGCTGGGGCTCCATCTAGGGAGTCTCCCTTCAGATCCAGCAGGCCCGCCCCCCGGAGGGTGCTGGTGTAGTGCACACTGCCTTTGAGGGTCGTATTGAGGACTTGACAAAGATGCTCCCTGATTCATTTTTAAATAAATTCCTAATTGAATAGGACCAACCTGTCATTCTCTGGCAACGTCTCACACACATATACACACAAACTTACAAAGAACTGAAGTTCATTCATTCAGCATTCGCTAATTACTAACGAATAGTCGATGAGTAATGAATGTGCCAGGCATCAATCTTTCTAAGACGAGAAGGCATCACCTGTGCTCTCAGGAACCTACTGGGAAATCACTCTAACATAGTCCTGTGCAAACTGTAGTGGGGCAGCATTCCGAGACTCTTGCAGATGGGTCGGGAGACGGCCCGGGCCGTACAGAACAGACTATTTGCACGGACACTCAGTTCTAGTTTTTGTTTGTTTGTTTGTTTTTTAAAAATTTTATTTATTTATTTGACAGACAGAGATCACAAGTAGGCAGAGAGGCAGGCAGAGAGAGGAGGAAGCAGGCTCCCCGCTGAGCAGAGAGCCCGATGTGGGACTCGATCCCAGGACCCTGAGACCACAACCCAAGCCGAAGGCAGCGGCTCAACCCACTGAGCCACCCAGGTGCCCCTCAGTTCTAGTTTTTTAAAAAGGACTTTTGTAGCCTCTTCAGGACCCCTCCCCTCGCCCTAAGTGGAAAGCGAGAAGGGAACAGAGCATGAGGTTTTGGATCTGCAGTATTATATGACGCCTTGTGGAGTATTCAAGCATTCCAAAAGCACCAAATAAAAACAACCATAATCCGGGACGTCAGCATTAGCCCTCGACAACCCCCCCCCGCCCCCCGCCACCGATGCCTGTGAAAGGCTGGAGTCAAGTGCTTGGTGCTGGCAAGGTCGAGGCACACTTGTTTGCATTGACGGGCTTTCTTCCGGGTCAGTCTACAAGGTGCACGAGGCTGGCCGAGCTCAGAGGCCAGCAGAACTCACATAACAGGTGGAATTATATATCAGTAAGAGCCTTACAGAGTGTTTATTCACTCGCCAGATTTATTTATCGGGTATAGGATTGAGAGGATTTCCCCGCAGGATATGTAGAGATTAGTGCGTGGCAGAAATGCTTTTTCAACAGACGCTTACACTAATCAGGTCTGGGTGCTTGGATTCTAGCAGAACCGTGCCGGTTGCCATTCACCGGCATTTCTGGCAAGCACAAACGTCCAGGCTGACAAACAAAGCACGCTGAAATGTGGACATCTATCTATCACTCGGAAGAGCAGCTGTCACTTTTTAAAAGCCCACAAGCATATTTTAATACGATGTTAGATCCGTATATTGATAATGAAATGACGCCAGATCTACCCGAGCCTGAAAACATCTGAAGGAGAAGGGAAAGTCTCACTCACCCACTGCTTTGTCTACCTGGAGCCGTCCTTAGACGATTTCCAGAAGCTTCTCGAACCTATGCTGGATCAAAGGAACGTGTTCGTTAAGAATCTGTCGCATCTGGGCTTGAACTCACAGCTGAGTGTTCACGGGTCTCTGCACGGGCAAGTGGAGAGCACGGACAAGGCCGCGCCAGCCAGCTTCTTACATAACCCTCTCCTTCACGGTGTCTATAGCGAGGCCAGAGCAACCAGATGAAGAGTGAAAAAGTCACTCCCTCATCTGGCCTGTCTGAGGCCAAACATCTGGATGTTGCATAACAAGCCATTAGGGTCGTTTTTCTTGCTCTCCTTTGGTCTCTCTTAAAAATATTCCTGACAATTAAATCTGGCTTTTAAGCTCTCTATTTCATATATTTTCCATAAGGTCATTGAGCGAACCAGTCTTGATTACCCTTTCCCAATAAAAACTGTACAGTAACGCTCAGGGAAGAAATCGCTCTAATGGAGCCCAGAACCACAGAGGTAATCTCTGACCTATCCTCAGAGTTTTCAGACTTCCATTCTTTCTGGGCCAATGGTCTTAGCACAGTAAGGAAAACACCAACGTCCTGAAGGCCATCAGCCCCAGGGACCCACACTTTGTAGAATGCTCCCTCCTGCGAGGTAGCTCTGTTTTACTCTAAGGGGAGTGATGCCAACAACTTAAGGAATTTCTTTTTGTTTAGTTCCTTACAATTTTTCAAAGCACATGATGCCAGGACAATGGGCTAGAAGGGGGGGCGCTCAAGCCACCACTAACCATAAGGAACACTTCTCCAGGTCTGAGGCCAGCCTCCTTTAATTTTTCAGGGAACTGGTGTGCCTTTGTCCCCTCAGTTGAGTCTATATTTACATCCCTAGCTATTCTCTTGGCTGCTTCTTAGTTAACCCTGAGGCTCATTTACTGCCATCCACCTATCCCTAATGAACCAAGCACATACACTAAAAACAGTGAAACCCGCGTCTCGGCCACGATAGCAGAAGTATTCTTACTTTGAGAAAAGCATGACCTCATGGAGGCTCAAGAAGGTTAAGTCATTTACCTGCTAAGTGACTTAGCACCTGCTAAGTGGCCAAGATGGGTGAACTCAGGTCTCTGGATAGAAATGGCAGTGTAGACTCATGATTATGAGTGTGGCTTTTCAATAGCCAAACTGTGAAAAGAGCCCTGATGTCCATCGACACATGAATGGATTAAGAAAAGATGGTATGCATACACAATGGAATGTTACTCAGCCCTCAAAAAGAATGAAATCTTGCCATTTGTTATGATGTGGACACAACTGGAAGGTATTATGCCAAGTGAAATAAGTAAGTCAGAGAAAGACAAATACCATATGATTTCACTCATGTGCTGTTTAAGAAACAAAACAGGTGAACATAGGGGAAGGGAAGGAAAAATACAATAAGATAAAAACAGAGAGGGAGGCAAACCATAAGAGACTCTTAACTCTAGGGAACAAAGAGTAGGTTGCTGGAGGGGAGGGAAGAGGGGATGGGGTAATTGGGTGATGGACATTAAGGAGGGCACGTGATGTGATGAGCACTGCAGCTGATGAATCACTAAATTCTATCCCTGAAACTAATACCACACTATATGTGAACTAATTTGAGTTTTAAAAATAAAAAAGAAAGGGCATCACTTTTGAAGTCAGCAGACCTGGCTTCATATTTGAACTTTGCCACCTAACTGAGCAAATCATTAAACTTCTCTAAACCTCACTTTCTTCATTATTTGTCAATGGAGACAATAAGGAAAATGTGCCCATGGGGTTGTATAATGAGAAAACAAATGTAAACTACTTAGTATAGCAACTGGCATGCTCTAAGTTTTCAAGACTTGTTCGCTATCATTACTAGTATCATAACTGGATTTTCAATGTTCCACTGCTTTGCACAACTGCCACGAAAGCATTCTGCCCTTTGCTGTTAGGCTTTAAACAAAATGACCCAGTTCTTCTACATGTAGCAGCAAGTAACAAAAACCCAATGAAGAGTTGCTTAAACCATCGGTATTTTTATTGTTTGCTTAACAAGAAGTCTGAAACTAAATAGCCCTATGGTAGATTTGGTGACTTGACGACACCATCAAGAAATCAGTCACGTTCATTCTCATGATTACAACATGGCTGCTGCAGCTCCAGCCATCACATCTTCAAGTGATGGAATGCGAGGGAAGAGGACAACAACAGAACTTTCTCTTCATGTTCCTCTCACGTTCCTCTCTCTTATCAGGAAGAAAAATCTTTTTCAGATGCTTCCAACAGACTCCACATGTCCTTGGTCCAAGTGATTATATGTCTGCCCCTAATCCTGGCAAAGGAGAATGGAATCACCATGGTTGCCTGCAAACTTTTTCTGTAAAAGTCCTGATAGTAAACAATTTCATCTTTGCAAGCCATACAGTCTGCCACAACTACTCAGCTCTGCTCTCAGAACATGAAAGCAGCACAGACAAGAGGTAAACAACTGAGTGTCTTTGTTCCAATAAAACTTTATTTACTACAAGAGTTGGCAGCTGGATTTGGCCAATCCCTGCCTTGGAGTAATCACGATTCATCAGTGTCACTGCATACACCACTGCCCAGATTAAACTTGGGTTCTGTTAGCAAGCAAGAAAGGGGAGTGGCTGTTGGGCAGGGTATCCTACCGGGATAGGACCCCACAGTATTCCCTGGAGAGAGGAGAGGTTTGATGTTGTCAGGAGCAGATCCGGAAGTGTCAGGAAACTAGGAACTATGTACTTCTGGAGAGATGCAAAATGACACAGAGTTCAGGGGCTCCCCGACGTTTACACTAGTGGTTCGACTGCTTGGCAAGAGCCCTGGGATTCCTCAGAGGTAGCTGGTGTGTGTACAAAGGAGCACACTATGGGAGACGAGCCCCAGGCCCCTCCCCCACAACCTCAGCCAGATACTTTTTACTTTTATTTGTTCTATATACTGTGTTTTGTTGGGGGGGGGGGGTCTTTATGAGGAGAAGCGGGGGGAAATCTCTAATGATTAAAAAAAATTAGAAGCCACTGACCTAGAAGGTAAAGATCTAAGCTGCTCATAAAACATCCCTTTCTAATTATATCTCGCATGACCCCACTAAATAAACTCTATGAGATGCAGTAAAACCTCCATGAGATGCTCTGTACGGGAGGCCAAGCATTTCTCACGTTACTCTCTGCCGTGGTAACTTTTCTTCAAACCGGCACTCCAACTCATCTGGACTCTCCTCTGAAGTCTACTCAACTAGAAAGTTCTTCCAATACACAAGGCTCCTCTTCTAGCATGCTTAACTCTGCATTTCCTACCTGCATGTCACCAAGTTATACACTTGGGGTGAAAGGGACTATGGAGAACTAAAAGATAGTGTCTTTCCTCACATTTTATAATCAGCTGTACAGAAAGAATATAAATGAAATTGATAGAAAGTGATGGGCATGATTAGACAAAATAGATATGTATATTTCCAAATGAGTCTTGTGCTGCCTCTATCCCTTGGAATACATGCTCCAGTAGGACTGTAGGTATGGAACCCAGTAGGGCTGCCGTGACTCACCTTTTGGGTGAACTTTCTTTGGAGAATGACCTTCGGATCCCGTTTTTAAGCCACAGAAGAAAACCAGCCCCATTCCGTGAGAGTACTCTGTTTCCTTTTACCAAAACTGGCTTCTCTCAGGTTGATCGCTGGTTTTAACCCGGACTCCGAATGGCTTCAGGATGGTTGCAAAGGTCATATTCACCTTCAGAGGAACAGCTGCCAGCACTGGAGGTATTTACCAAACGTGCTGCAGGTGCCGGAGCCGATTCCTGAGAAGACGTGCCCACTGCTGAGGGTGACGGCCAGGTCGCTGTCATGAACGCATCCCTGAAAACACGCCAGAGCAGGAGAGGCTTCATCAGCTGGCAAGGGGTGTGCCAGACGGGGACGGAGTTGAGCGTTGGAGTTAGGTAAGGTGAGCGATGAGGAAGCACTTTAGTTTTGTCCTTAGGCTCTGGAGTCTACCTTCAAATCCAAGTTTTGCCATTTGTTGCTGTGGGCCTGGCATTATTTACTTACCCTCTCTGGGCCTCAGCCTCCTCATCTATGAAACAGAAAGAATGAAACCATTCATCCCTCAAGGCTGTTGCCAGAATGACATGAGCTAACACGGGTGAAATGCCACATAGGATGTCAATGTTCGCTGGTATCCGTATTATTATGATTCCCCAACCGCTGAGGGACATCTCATCAACCAGCTCACCTGGTCACACTCAGGGATTCATGCCTTGCCTCGTTTTTTTAGATATTAAAAAGTTCGATGCAATCGAAAGCAAAAACTTGACCATCACATTGAAATGGGTGCTTCTCTCTTTCCACCAACTACCGAAGGCCACTTAGGTTCGGAAACTTGTGGTTGGGAGGGAAACACGATCGATGTTTGTTCCTTCTTGGATCCTCCGCCTTCTCCGAACACAAGCTGGTGGCTACGGTCTCTCGCAAACCAAAGAACCAGGCTCTTCAAGGAGAGCTCTCCTGTGATGAGGGGCTGGTGGCAGATATGCAAATGTTGGCTCTTCTTCTCTTGTGCGGTACCGATGTGAGTTTTTTCCCATGGTCAGAAGTCCCCTTCCACGGGTGGCCTCTGCCAGCTGGCTGCTCACTCTGTCCTCAGAGGTCCTCGCCCGTGTTGCTCGCCTTGTCCCCACCCCAATCTGGGGAAGTAGATCCACCTTGCCAACAGGAAGACTGGTTAGTGTACATTTGCCTTGCCAGCTCTTGGAATTAGAGGCTGTTCCTAAAATCTCCTTCACGATTGTGAACCGCTCTCTCTTCTCTGAGGTCCTATTAGTCCCTGCGCTGCCCGCAAACTCCAGGAGCAGCTCAGGTAGTTCTCCAGGGCCCTCCTCATTTATTTTATCCTAGATAGAAAAGCACACCTGTCTTAAGCAATTGTTCACTGCTGGCCTCTCCTGGGTCCTTGGCTTCCTATCAGGTGGCCTGGAGGTAAAGGATGATGGCCCTGCTCCCCCAGAGATTCCGTGGAGTGGGCCAAGTTTCCCTTGAGACTGTGAGTGGCCTCACCTGCACACACTCTGCGCAGAAACTCCAGCCCGCGGGAAGAGTAACCCTTTAGCATCCTCTTACCAGCAGATGAATGCTAAGTTGAAACAGACTATGCACATGGAGGGAGCCTTCCATTGCCTAGCAGGGAGGGTCTGGCCCCCCCGGGAATGGACAGTGCAAGACCTGGGGTGTTTCTCTTCCCATTTCCACCTGCAGGTACCCTCCTCTTCCCAAACCTGCCTCTTTCCCAGGGTCTGTGGACCCAGAGAGCCCTCAGAACATTTTGTTTAAAGTGATAAAGGACAGAGGCAAACGTGGGTCCTCCCTCGGGCGAGGGTTGTGGAAGGGGTAAGGCTGCAGTAGGGAATGTAGGACGAGCCACGTCCAAGGACAGGGGTGAAGGAAGAAAAAAAACGTTCCAGTGAGCCTAAACAAAGTCGACCCTCCAAGGCCTCTCATGCTAAATGAGGGCGCCTGGTGCCTGCAGGGGGGGTCAAATGAGGTCGGAGGAGCTTATCTCTCCGTGTGCAGGGGATTAAGGGCAACCAGGACAGCGGGAGTTTCCCCTTGTCCTCCTCTTGCTAAGCAGGTCTGGATCCCAGGACTCGGGACCTGCAAGCACCCTCGGAAACACTGGTGCGTTAGGTCCTTCGCCAGTGCAAAGGAAGGCTGCAGATTGCCTGTCTGGTGCGGTAAGCTCTCAGGAAGAGGGACAAAGAATAATTGTCGGGGTGTCTGTCTCTGTAAGGATCAACTCTCAGTGTACGTGCCCAACAGCAGAAAAATAAACACTCCTGAAAGCATCAGCGGACCTGCTTTCCATTACAGGCCCCAGATCCCGGAGCTCTGAGCTGGGGACAAAGAAGACGCCATCGGAGCCTCGAAGTGCAAGTCTCCCCGAGGCACCCGGAAACCGGAGGGCCGCGGGGCAGCTGGCCCGGGAGAGCCCCAGGACCCAGTGCATTTGCATTCATGAAAACTTTTGCAGGAGGGATGCCCGGGCACCGACAGCCCTGGCTGCTCGCACGGACCCGGCTAAGGGCACAAACAGCGCGGCACTGCCACCTTGTGGGCGCCGCCGGCCGCTCGGGCGCCACGCGGAAGGCGCTGTCGGCGGGTCGAGCTGGCGAGCGCTGCCTGCCCCGCGCCGCCCGCAGGAACGCGCGGCGGAGCGGGAGCCCGCGGGGGCGGGGCTCGGGGCGGGGCGCGCCGGCGCCGGTCACGTGGGTTAGCAACAGGCAGCAGCCAATGGGAGCGCGAGTTCGCGCGAGTCAGCGGGTGCGAGCGCTCGCTGCCGGCGGGAGAGGCCGGGCGGAGAGGGGCGGCTTCCCCGCGCCGGGGGCCGGACGGGGCGGGGAGGGAGCCGCGCCCCGGGGCGCCTCCCGGGCAGGGAGCCCCGGGCCGCGGAGGGAGCGGCCAGGGATTAAAAATAGCAAAGTGCTTTAAAATAGGACTTTCCCACTGGCATGCGCCAAAGCAGGGACCCCGGGGGACGGTGGGAGGCGGCGGCGGGGTGGACGGCAGAGGGACAGCGGGCGGGGACCCCATCCGGAGCCCGAGTCCTCCCCTCCGCACCTCCCCCTCCCCCGCGCCAGCCACTTGTTGCTGTGCCAAAGCCTTGGGACTGAAACTGCCACTTGGATCCACATAAGAGGATTAAAACAAAAAGAATAATGAAGTTCCTGGCAGTGGCCTGTCCGTGTTGGCAGCCGGGCTCTGCCTGCAGCAGGTAGAAGAAGCAGGCTCCATCGGTAGCTCCTCGCAGGGCCCGAGTCGGAGAGCGCAGAGCCCAGAGCGGAGGGGAGGCAGGAACCGGGTCAAAAGAAAAAGGCAGCTGAGTGGTTGGTTTTAATTACTGTAAATGGAAAAGCCACATCCAAGGGTGCGTCTAATGACTTAACGGTAATCCCCCCATGTTGAGCTCAACAGCCCACCCTTGAACGCAGAGAAGACCACAACACAAAATGCCAGAGGTGGGTCCCAGGATGGGAGCAAAACCAGGACCAGGACCAGGACCATGAGGGGACAAACAGGGTTTCCAGCAGATTCTCACACTTCTGGTACTTTGGTCCGGCACACAGTTCATCCTGCTAATAGGGTCTCTTTTTTTTCTCTCCTTCACTGTTTTAGCCTGTTCTCCTGGGCGATCTCTTCCTTCCTTTTGTTGCTTGGGAGCTCACTACGTGTTTATTTCCTCTGAAACGAATCCAAGGAACACAGGGCTGCAGAAGGGCACCCAATCCATTGTCCCGCCTCAAGACACTTTGAAAGACCCAAAACTGTAAGACTGTTGTGTTATTTTAAGGACGAAAATATCTCAAAATCTGCAGGATCTAGCCATCCTGTTCTTAAAATCCCCCAGGGAAAGACATTGTACAGGACTCTTTGATAACCTGCCACAAATGCTAACTTTGGGTGAGATATAAGAAGAACCTCTGGTTCCAGGTTTTATTTGTTCCTATTTCAGCTCAGGCAGGGTCAGGCTACCCCAGAGGGCAATTGAACATCTGCCCAGCAGCTTATGGGTAGGATGTGTACTTCCCTCTGTCAGGAACGGAGATCATGGTGCCAGCAGCTGCCACTGGGAAACTTGCCGGGTGCCCAGGCACCCTGGAGATTTGCCAGGGCGCAGCTGAGAAGGTGATCCACTCTGACTCATGGTTTCTTCTTTTATCCCAGCCCTGCCAGCTGAGTTCATTGATTCGCCGGCTAAACAGGCCTTATGCACTTAGGGTGGGAATAAATCTACACTACGTGATAGTTACGTTTATACCAATTTGATATAGTATTTGAGTTTTAAATATATCGTACTCAAGTTCTTGGTCTGAAAAGCGTTCTAAAGAGGGTAGGAGGAGTCAACAAATGTTTGTTGAGCTCTAGAACCCAGGCCTTTGTTCAGGTGCTGGGCTTAGAACATTGCAGCAGGGAACTTGCGTAATGAAATGGATTCATGAAGAAAGAAGGTGAGAACGGGTCAGCTTGCTCCCATAGTCTGGGGGTAAGTCCTCTACCCCACACTACTTGACGGTTGCCTGTCTTCCTCTGCTCCCTTCACCTCCTCCCTTATAGTCCTCCATTCTTTGGGGGACTCCTTTGATCATGGAGCAATTAAGGTCACTCTCGTGGGGAAAGTCACAGGCTGGGGATTAAAAACCCGTCTGTTCTAGTTCTAACCCCGCTCTGCCAGGCGATGAAATTCATAACTTTCTACAGAATTGAATCTTGGTTCCCCCATCCCTCAAAGGGGATGGTCCTTGCTTTGTCCCTCCCCAGGGCAAAGATTCAAGGCCTCAGTCTTCTTCTCTGTTTATTAGGGAGTTTGACTAAGATTTAAGGTTTGCCAACAATCTTTAGAAGTGGAGTCCCCTTTTAAAACCAATCTAACATAAAATCCTAATATTTTCTGTAACAGGGGAAGAGAGGCTTCCCTTGTGGCTCTAAGTCCTTCATCCTCCCTTCCTCTGTCCAGAAAAGGCCCTCGAGGCACGCAGCCTTCCACTGAACACAGTGTGAGATTCCTTCAGCCAGATGCTTATTTTAAAGTACCTTTTGGTTCTAAAACACAATACATCAAAATTGTATAACCAAAATGTTCTAACTCTGTGTGTCTCTGTGAGATTTAACCCCTGTCTTCTTCCTTCATTTCTTAAAAGGGTGCAGGGGATAGACACCAGCTTTACAAAATCAAAATCAAAATCAAAATGCAGGGCGCCTGGGTGGCTCAGTGGGTTAAAGCCGCTGCCTTCAGCTCAGGTCATGGTCTCAGGGTCCTGGGATTGAGTCCCACATTGGGCTCTCTGCTCAGCAGGGAGCGTGTCCCCCCCCACCACCCCGCTCTCTCTCTGCCTGCCTCTCCATCTACTTTTGATCTCTCTCTGTCAAATAAATAAATAAAATCTTTAAAAAAAAAAAATCAAAATGCATTCCTCTCTCCCTATTTGGGAAGCCAGTCTTCCTGCCCCCAAACAAAATCATATTTTGATGGAACATAGTATTGTGTAATGAATAAAACACAAACATAGTATTGTGTAATGCATAAAACACAAGATGGGGAGTGAGAAGACCTCAGTTCTAACCCCATCTTTACCTGGCTTCTAACCCCATCTTTACCTGGCTTCACAACGCTGATCAAGTCAAAGAGTCTTACTAACTTATCCAAAGCGGCAGAATTAGGAAGCTGGGTAATTTAGTCATCGTGGGCTTGTACGTGATTAGTTCTGGATCCCAGACGTTCATGAAAATCTTTAAATTAAACAATTCTCAAATTCCACCCTGCCTACCCACCAAGTGACTGCATCACACGCTCTTCGACATTTGTAAACTCACCCTATTTAGATAGGAAGGGGAGGAGAGGAAGACAAATTAGGTTGTAAAAGACACCACCGGGACATCAATCTAGAAACATCAACGGAACCACTGTTGTGTTTGCACAGGTGGCAGGAGCCTCAGGCAGACCTTGACATTAACCCACCAACCAGGAGCCACGACTCCATTACTAAGGGTTCTGCCAGGCATTCAAGGCAGGATGGCATTGGTGAGGGCACACCAGAAAATTCCAGAGTGTAGGGAATGTCTCCAGGAAACTGTCTGGGTTAAGGACCCAGGACATGGGCTTGGACCGAAAGGAATGACCCCACCAGGCACGAACAGGGTGATTCATTGCCTCCAAGCAAGCACATCCTGGGAAAAGGCAGTGCGGCCCTGCCTGGGAAGCCAGGAAGTGTTCGGGGTAGACACAAGAGCAACAGCTCTGGTCATGGCTGTGACTTGGTTGTAAGTTAACTTTATGGGTCACCGAGTGTCTGGAAACAGACTATAAAAAGAAGAAAGAGTGGCCCAAACAGCTTTGTGTTGGAAATGGCTGTGACCAGTTGCTTCTGGACTGGAGATTACTGACGGCAATAAAACTTGATGGGCTCGGCACTTGTCTGTTAAGAGTGGAATCGGAAGTAAACCGTGGACCTGAGTAACTGGTATGAAGCTGTGGGAGCTGAGGAGATTCTGTTCCAAGCCGTAAACAATATGGTATCCAGCCAGCGCTCGCCATCTGCCTGCCTCGTGCCCTTTAACCCCCTGACCCTATCTGCAGGCAGAGCTTGTAGGTTAATCTCACAATTCAAGCAAGCTGGTACAGTTTGACTTTCACTATACTGGCTCAAAAGAAAAAAAATATTTAATCTTGTTTTTCTTGGAACAGCAAAATATTTAGGATAAAAAACTTTTTAAAATGTCAGCCATTAAGACTCGCTCTCCTTAACTGTGTCTGTTTTGGGTGGAAATGATGCGTTATATTTAATGTTTACTTTGATCCAAATATCAGCTGCAATGTTAGAATTCTTCAGTTATCAACAATGATTTACTGAGTCCGTACTTGCATATACTCTGGCGTTCTAAAGCGTGCCATCCAAAACCGTAGGCAGCAAACAAAACAAGATCGTGCCAGAAAGATTTCAAAACATACATTTTTTTCCACCTGATTTTTTCCCCCCAAGATCTGGGAAGGGCACATTGCAGGTTTGACTCACAGTACCATGTGAAAAAGCACTGAACTGAGTTTCCAAAAGCCCACAGAGCTATTCTTGACTACCATTATGCGTCGCTGTGTAGCAATCGGACCATAAGAGTCATATTTTTGCTTATCTGAAAAATAAGGGAGTCCGAATTGGGTCATGTTTCCTATCACAAAATTTAACTATCACAATAGTTGGTGTTTACTAAGACAAGCACCGTGTGTTCTTTGCCACTCCTTCTTCGTCAATCCCCTATGATGTATGTATTATTATTTTCCCTGTTTTTCAGATGAGGAAACTGGGCTCAGAGAGGTTTTGAAATTTGCCCAAGGTCACACAGTGATGGACATTATCTGGCATTTGACCCTAGCCTTCCCCCAGCTGCCAAGAGGCATTTAACAACTTCCCATTGCTGAACTGCCTTCAAGTTCATTCAACAAGGAGAGAAACCTAGTTCTGTACTTTACTAGATTTTCACTCAGCTTCCTCAGAGCCAGCTTCCTCCGAGAGTTCCCCCTGACATCAGTTACTGCTCTCCAATCTGGTCACCCAGAAGTGGTTTTGAAGCAGAAGAGGGTAGAAACATCTGACTGGGGAGAAGGAGGTGCCTCGGGAAACAGCATGACCACCCTTGTGAGGGTTGGGTAGAAGATTAGACTTTTGACCAGGACAAAGCATCCAGAATCCAGGCAACAGGTGTCCAGAAAAGATCTAGCTGGAGGGACAAGGACACCTGACCAAGATCTTTTTGTCATTTCCCCTCACATACCCTTTAGACCACGCCTGGATTCTCAGTCTCCTGGGAAGTGTCCCGTCCACACACAGCGCCATATGTGCAGCTGACTGTCACTAAGAAATAGCAGCAGAGACCTCCTTCTCAGGAATCTCAGGGGTGTCCAGAATGGATGACGGGGCACATACCAGGTGTCCACATGGTCAGATGTCTGGTGACCAAAGACTTGGAGACCCCGGAACAAAATTACTTAAGTGATACAAATGGAATCTTCATAGCCCTGGAGGAATGCTTTGCTTTCCATGATGTTTAATGCAAAAAAAGTAGTAATTTATGTAGGGAGGGGCAGTGATAATCTAAGAAAGGATTACATACAGTCCCTGCTCTTTAAAAGCTCTCTGTCTCCTGGGGTTCACCGGAGCTACTTTCTCTTCCGAACCTCTTGGGTTAATCCAGTTATCCCCAGACCAGAAAAAAGGTACATCATGAGAAATAAGTATAATTTTTTTTTAAGGCACAGAAGTTATTAACACATATTTAAGGAGTAGACAGAAAATAATCAGTTGAGGAATGTCAGCCTCAAAAAACTGCACATTTTGTCTTGAAATAGTGAGATTGTCCGAAACAATTAAAAAAGAATCTCATCCATTATCAAGAAAGAGGAAGCAGTTAAGCATATTTTCAAGAATAAGAGTAGAAGAGTTCATTTTCCATTACTTGTTTATATTAGATTAATCTTGAATCTGTGTTGTGGATATAAATTAGACTTCCTCCAATAAATTCAATTTTGCGCATAATGATGTACTTCCCTTCCGATCTATTTTTAGTCACTTGAAAACTGCCCCACATTTTGCTGACCACATATATATCAAATGAATCCCCCTTTCAGCTCCCTGAGGTAGTACTTACCATTTGGGGAATCCCTCTTGGGGAATGAGTGAACAACCCAGTGGAAAGAGCCCTGACTTGCACACTAGGAGTCTGAGAATTGATACTAGCTCGGGCCCTAACTAGATGTGAACTTAGAGACAAATTGCTTCGCCTTCTCTAGTTCTGAGTAAAGTAAGGAAGCATTAATAGATGGTATCTTTCTAAGATCCCTCCCAGCTCTGAAATTCTGTCTTTGTCCAACTCTCGTGAACAAAAGCAGGGATTCCTTCCTGCATGAGAACACTGATAACAGGAAGGGATGGGAAAGGGGAGGCTAGGGACCAGAAGCTCAGCCAGGGACCCTGGAAGCGAGCACGGAAAGAAGAGCTAAGGGCAAAGGTTGCTGCCCGATTCCCAGGAAATTCTCTGGGTGGATTCCAGGTCCTAGGAGATGTCCCTGGTTTCATCCTGGAGTACATTTTGAAGAGTTGGTGCAGTAGGATCCTCTGGGGTGTGACACTGAGTAGACCATTTATTGTCTATGCATTGATCCAGGAATATGCCTACCAGGAGAAGGGATAGTTTCTTCCAATGCAACAAGAAGGAGGAGTTCCATGGAGAATGACCCCTTGGGTGAGCAGAGACCCATCTTCCTTCCCCATGGTGGTGGAGGCTACTTGACCATGCCCTCTTTGTCATGATGGGAGCCGTAAGTCAACTCACGCCCTAACAGCAAAGCCTGACCTCTTGGAAATGCCTGCCTTGAGATGTAAGATAGCCCAAGAAACTGTTCACCATGGCAGAGGGGACATAGGAGCCCTCTAGATCCCAGGCACGGGATAGGGAAGAACCTTGAGGAAGAGGGAAGGTGAATTGCAGTGAGTCTGTACTTGGAGGCTTCACAGGTGATGCTTGCTCTCCTGTCCCGCCACAGCTGATGGTCATGAGGCTCCTTCCCTGGGTTCCCAGGACCTGGGACGGAAAGGATTTACCCTGAGGCTAGCGTCCCCTCCTGCCAGCAGCACCCCTCCCCCCCAAGCGGGCTTTGTCCTCCCCTCTATGTGCTATTCCACTCTGCTGGGGACCCGCTTTCATCTTCCAGGACTCACCCCTGGGTCAAACATCCAGGAGAGAGAACGTTTTCTCCAGATTGGAAGGCTGGAGTCAAGGTGGCTACGGTGGATTTCGTCTCCACCACCCTGAAAACCTGCCAGGATGTGTGGGCTTTCTACGGTTGGGTCTATTTTTGCAATCCATGCTCTCAGTTGAAATGCATGAGGAAAAAGGAATGGCCCAAAATTCACCAAAAATGTTGTGTTCATGAGCAATTTCAGGATGGTTTCCAGCTCTCCCATCTTCCTGTGCCCGCTGGTGACGTCAGTTGTCACTCTGTGTGTTGTAATGGCGACACTCCGACACTCCACAGAAGTCAGGAATTTACACCCTCTATAGCTTCACACCTCACCTTCTTGAATCTTCAACACAACCGGGCAGGGGGGAGGGGGAGGGCGGGGCGGCTCCACCATCATAGAAATAACAAAGCAAAAGTTTGGCCAATGAGGAAATGAAGGCTCTGGGAGAGAAAGTGACTTACGTCATTCCGGGGAACTGAGCGCTACAACGAGTTCTGATTCCACAGTCTGCTCTTCTCGCCCCACAGTTTGGCCACGAGAGGCCAAACAGCCAAGAAGTCTCACAAAACTGGGGCCAGAGACAGATGGGGGACAAGCCTGGAGGTGGTCTACACCCATGACATGTTAACAGCTGATGTGTGCTGATTTGATCTCTGGACATGGAGGCTCAAGTGAGAATGTTCTGTACCTCCAAGCAGCCCTTTCCATATACACATAAATGAAGGCGACAGGACTGGTTCTTGGGAAACTGCTTTCCAGCCCAACTCTTCCTGTCTTTTCATCTCAGGGCTGCAGTCTCCATTCCCCTGGGGGCTTCCCAGCAGCTAGAGCCCAGTCCCCTGGGGGCTGTCCAGCAGCTAGAGCCCACCTCACTTAATCACGGAGCTGGTGGGAGCACACAGGGTTAGAAGGACAGAGAGAAGGATACTATCCACCCATACCATTCCTAGAAGATTCGAGAGAGCTGTGTGTGTGTGCGCACCTGCTGTGTGTGCCTGTATGTGTGTGTGTGTGTCTGCCTGTGTGTATCTGCTTCTGTGTGTATGTGCCTGTGTAGGATTTTGTGTGTTTGTGTGTCTCTGTGTCCCTATCTGTGGGAGTCTGTGTGTGTCTGTGTGTGAGGCTGTGTTGGCGGGTGGGAAGCTCGGAGGAGCAGTGGTAATAAGGGCTCACAGGAAGCTGCCTAACACTGAGGAATGCTCTCGGCTAAAGGATCGCTTTCAGATATTTCCCAAATGCTTGAAAATTCCAAACTGATTGTTGCTCCTCCCCCTCCACACCGACCCTTCCACGCCCCACAGCTCAGTGCCCCCCGCAAGGAGAGGCTGCCGCAGGGTTACACGGAGAATTCCGCCCAAGAACCTGTTCAGACAGAGCCGCTCTGGACTTCACCCGTTTCCCTTGAAAAGGCTGCACATTCTGAGGTCCGGTTTCTTCATCAGAGAAGTCAGCATAACAACACGTGCCTCAAAGGACTGTGAGGAATGAGTGAGAAAACACATAAAAAGCACAGTGCCAGGCACGTGGGAGGCGATCGGTACATTTCGATTTCTGAACCTTTCCCTGGGGGTGAGCCACGAAACAAGAACAACTAAGAGTGGACAAGCGTGGACAAGCGTGGACAAGCCAGACGGTCTTCGGGTCAACACCTACTTCTGATCCTCACTCATCATGCGGCATTAGGCAAACCAGCGGACTTCCCCAGATCCCAGTGCCGGCCTCCGTTCCACCTCTGCTCCACGATCAGCCCGGCCCCAGCTCCTGTCCTGACCCCGCTTGCACAATCCCCGCCGACTGCCCTGAGGAGGTGGGGAGAGGCAGCCAGCCAAGCTGAAGATTCAGAACTGAACAACGGCCTCATCTCACCCAGCCAACCTGGAGATTATGACTTCTGTTTGATGGTTGGCAGAGGTAAGGTCTCTCTACTGGCTGGACACAAACGAGAAAGTATGCAGCCTCCCTATGGAGCTGACGACGGTCTTGTGATCAGAACAGGATCCAGGCTGGGGTGATACTATCCTGAGCACAGCAGAGCAGCAGGAGGGAACCAATCAGAGCACGTAATTGAGCTACTGGATCCAATCTCATCTAAAGCCTACCCATCTCCAGACCTGTCAGTCCCTTTTGTGCATAAGGCAATTTGCATAGGTTTTCCTATGCAACAGACGGTCCCAACCAAAATGTCACCTTACAACTGTGACACATGGCCAATTCGAGCCAGAGTTATTGGCAACTGTGTCTTAGGGCAGACTATCCGCACCTCAACCGGGCCCATCTAAATCATCCGAGGGGAAATCTTGAAGTCCCAGATTCCTTAAGGCACTCAAGTCTCACTCTCTTATTCTCTTTTTTGTCCAAGTGCAAGAAGTGTGTCCCAGAATCTGGAAATAGGAATGGATCCAAGTCCATTTTCCAAGAACTGGCCTGTAAATGGTGGACCTCACTATGCCTAATGGTGACCCCTCTGCTCCTGTATTAGCTAGCTCTTGCTGCATAACAAATGATCCCCAAACATAGCATAAAAGAGCAGATGTTTTCTACCTGGAGAATCGAGGAGCAGCTTAGCTGGAGGTGTGGCTCAGGGTCTCTCCTGAGTTTGCGGACAGCTATCAGCCAGGGTTGGCTCAGACAGCTGTAAGCAGGACCAGTTCCTAACTGACCATTGGCCGGAATCTTCAGTTCTCCTACACCTGGGCTTCTCCATAGCTGCTTAAGTGTGGCCACTGGCTTTCTCAAGGGTAGGTAATGAGAGACAGAGGCAGAGAGGGAAAGAGAGAGAGACAAAGTCTAAGACAGAAGCTACAGTCTTTTGTAGCCCAGTTTTTGAAAAAGACCTAGTGGGGCAGCTGGGTGGCTCAGTTGGTGAAGCATCTGCCTTTGGCTCAGGTCATGATCCTGGGGTCCCAGGATCGAGCCCCACTTAGGGCTCCCTGCTCAGTGGGGAGTCTGCTTCTTCGTCTCTCTCTGCCCCTCCCCCCACTCGTTCTCTCTCTCTCTCTCTCTCTCTCTCTCTTGCTCTGCTCTGTGTGTCTCTCAAATAAATAAATAAAATCTAAAAAAAAAGAAAAGAAAGTGGCAAAGCATCGTTCCTGCCATTTCTGTTTAACCACATAGACCAACTCTGGTACAGCACGGAGACAGTTGCACTGTGTGGATACCAGACGTGACTACCAGGAAGCAGGGATAAGTTGGGGGCCATCTTGAAGGCCGACTGCCACAACTCCCATAGGGCCTTCCTGGCCCCCACTCCCTTCCTTCCAGCCACCTCATTAGCTTGTCCACCTTTCTTTTCTTCACTCAACACTTCCCCTTAAAACCATGAACCCACTCCCTTAATCCTTGTCTTCTGTCCATTTCCACAGAGTCTCACTTGCCCTTCATGGGCATCTCCAGAGACAGTTCTGTCTCTCAAGCATTAGTAGTCAATCTTTTTAAAAAATGGCAAGATTTTAAAACTTTTATTTTACAGTTGATCAACATATCTATTTTATTTATTGGTTCATGACAGTAAAAGATAAAACTTTAAATAACTGTAAAGCACTGATGGTTCCTTCAGTTTTTCTCCCAACACTCCCCACTCCCCACCAAATATCACAGCACCCTTTCCTGTGCAACTGTCTACTCCTTAGAAGCCAGTGAGCCCACCTTGCTGTGTTTCTCAGACACTGTGCTCCTGAAGATGTTTTTGAAGAGAGGTGAAATGATACAGGTGCAGCCCTTAGAAGGTCAGCTGGCCCCAAGCAAATGTATAATAGCTGTTCACCATTATGCTGGGAAAAATGAAGCAGGTGTGTGTAAGCTTTGATTGTGAACAATTGTTGCAAATCAGTGCCATCCACAAACTTAGTTATAAGATTCCATTTTCTTCTCACTGCCTAAGATGATCAGATATAGAATGATATATCTATATAGAATGATATAGATATAGAATCCCTGCCCAAAAAACCTTTTTGTTAAACCATGAAAATTCCTATGTTAAGAGGGAACAAATATATAGTAGACGATCACTGGAACCAGAATGTCCAAGACCTAATGTCCATGTATGCATATAGGTAGCCAATATTACTGACCATGCACTAGGGACCAGGCAGACAGGGAACAAAAACATCTAAAGTCCCTGCCTACATGCAGATTCTATTCTAGTAGGTGTAGACTGGCAGTAAGCACCTAAATATATCTACAGTGAGAAGAAAAATAAAGCAGCAAAGCAGAATGACAAGATGGCTTAGAGTGTTCTTTATATAATATATACGTACCATTAGAATCTACCAAAGAATATATTAGAATATATTAGAAGTGTATTAAATGTGTTAATTCATGTATTAAAAATCTGTCTTCATTCTGCATCCAACATTTACTTCTGGGTTTACCTTAAAACAAAAACAACATGTTAAAAAGCAAATCTAAAGTATTTAGTGATGAAAAATATAACAATATTTAGTGACAAGAACAAAATGAATATATGTCACTTTTCAATTCTTTCCTGGAAAATTGGGATACTCGATGCACACTCACTTCCTTAGAAATGCCTTAAATGAACCAACAAACAAAAAGAAATCCTTACTGATTGCACACGAAGGAATGGCAAATTCGCTTATTCTTAAAAAGAGTTTCATGGCATCCACAGACGAGGCAATAGCTTTTTTGCAAAAAAAAATTATCCATATCATTGGTTGACCTTTGCTATGCTTTTCTTTCCAAATTTTTCTCTCAATCTCTTTATCTGATGAGTCTGTTCTCCCATAATCAGTGACTACTTTTCTCTAATATCTGTGAGCTATTCACAAGATTAAATGGACTCTACCATAATTGTGTTTTTTTTGGTTTTGAGGTTTTTGTTTATTTGTTTGTTTTGGGGGGAGGTTAGAGAGGGAGAATCTCAAGCAGACTCCATGGCCAGAGTGAAGCCTGACACAATCCAACTCAATCCTACAACCCTGAGATCATGACCTGAGCCAAAATCAAGAGTCCACACTTAACTGACTGAGCCACCCAATCACCCCTTGTTATTGGTACTTAAAAAAAAAAAAAGAATGAGAACTTCAAAATTGCCATCGTTTGGGATTTTTCTGTGCTTAAACATCTACATAGGCAAACAGCTGTAGCAATATTTCTATCATGTTTTATGAGTAACAAAGCCCTCTCCTATGCATTAGCCCATTTGATCTTGCAGCAGCCTTGTGAAAAGATCACGGATGGAATTGCTAGCTGATGACCAAAACGATTTCCCCTTGTTCTTGGGCACATGGCTATACTACATTTCCCAGCATCCTTTGTACTCAGGTGGGGCCACAGACTGAGCCACTTCCTTGTCCCTAAGAACTTCCTACAGGAGTTCCTCCACATTGTCTCCCTTTCCATGGCAAACGTGGAGATGGAGAAGCCACAGCGTGGAGCTTGGGTCTCTAAGTCCCCACATAGAGTAGAGTTACCTGCAGGTTAGGGAGACCAATGGGGGGATAAAGTGTCTATTGCATTACACCACAGAGCTATGGGATTCTTCTGTTAGAATAGCTGGGATTGCCTTAGTAATACATATTTCTTCAGTGTTTTATTATTAACACAGAAGCTTCATATAATTCATCTCATATGAGAAAGCTGGGAGCAAATATTATTGTTGCTATCTCTCTTTTCATATTGCCAAACCACGGCTCAGAGACGCTATTTAATACACTCAAGGTCGTGGGGCTATTAAGAGGTGGAGCCAAGTATCTGATTTAGGTCCAGTCCAAAGACCAAACCCTGTGGTTTTTCCAATATACCATAATCATATCGTAAATTTTAGTAATTACATTGATCTTAACCATCTAGGTCATTCTGTCTACACTGTATTATCAGCTAACATATTTCTAGGTCTGAGTTGGAGAATTAAGCCTGGTTTGCCATCTCTGGCTCACTGCCCCGGGGCTGCATAGAGTATTAGGTCATGGGTCTTTGGGAATATGCCATCCACCTTCAGGCTAGGCAGTTTCCTGGACTTTATTTTTCCAAAATCCAATAGAAACAAATCGACCCTTTCATTCTCCCCCATTAAAAAGCACGTTTGCATCCTTTCAATAATTGTTAAATAAATATTTGGTGCCCACTAAGGTACAAAGCACTATGTACAGTGCTGTGAGGGATTTAAAAATAAATAAACAAAACATAGCGGCTAAGAAAGAACACTCTACAATAAGTGCCTGAATTTAAGTTCTGGTCCCAAAACATACTAGATGTGTGACCTTGGAGAAGTCACTTAACTGCTCTGTTCCTGTTAGTCCTGAGCTATGGAATGGGAATAATAAGACCTGCTCAGTAAGATGTGAGGATTAATGAAATAATGCATATAAAGTACTTACAATGGCACCGGGGACCAAGTATGTGTTCAGGGTTTTTTTAAGATTTGTTTATTTATTGAGAGAGAGAGAGAGAAAGAGAGAAAGCACACGAGCAGGGGGAGGGGCAGAGGGAGAGGGGAACAGGGAGACTGCCTGCTGAGTGGGGAGCTGGACACAAGGCTCCAGCTCAGGACCCTGCCATCATGACCTGACCCAAAATCAAGAGTTGGACACTTAACCGACTGAGCCCCCCACCAAGTAAGTGTTTAATACCTATTAACTCTTACTCTCAGATAAATGAAGTAGATAAACTTAAGCCTTGGCAATGAACAATTACTACATTAATGCTGTCCACAATCTTAGATAGCTATGAGATTTCGTTTTCCTCTTACTGTTTAAATTACCAATATCTGAAACCATGAAAATCTCTTCCTATGATATACTAGTGATTTTCCACTTTCCAATCTTTTCTGTAATCAGTCTTTAAGGAAAGGAAACCTCACATGCACACACTTTTTTTTTTTTTTTTTTCTGTGCGAGACATGGCACTAAGCACTTTACCCTTGGGTTTCTGGTTTTGTCGTGGTTTTAATCCACTCCACAACTCAATTTCCTATTTGTAGATGAAATCCTCTAGACTTCAAAGAAGGTAGATATCATCCCCATATCAGACCTGGGATTCAAAACCTGATCTGCCTGGCTCCAAAGCCTGAGCTCCTAACCCTTTACACGAATCTCCCTGCTGACCAGCTCTGTGATTCTGGGTTGGTCTGATTAAAGAATTTCATAACCTTCGAGGAACGCAATCAAGAAAGAAAAGATATTGTCGTAACCCGTCTCTGAGTTAACCTGCCTCAGAAATGGTGAGCCTTGATATTAACAAGGCAGCTTCCCTCCTAAATGCAGAGGACCCTTGAAAAGGGTATTTTAATCACGGGTGTCATATTATATGATTGTGTCTGTTTGTATTTAGTACAGTTGTTATCCTTGATGTTTTTGCCCTGAGGACATCCAGCTGAACGAAATTGCACACATCTTTGTGGATTACCCTTTCTGCATCCATAAGTTATCTGTCCTTTTAAAATAATTTGCACTAAAACACCAAGTGTTTTTTCTAATGGGAATAGACAGCTAGTGTTTTTTGATGCAAATGACTTCTCCCCACTTTCTCCCCTGCCCAGTGAAATTTGAAGCAGCAACTGAGAGCTCTGTGCTTCCAGAAGCAATTTAAGCACAGCAGTTGGGAGCTGGGATGTGACTTAAACCACCCCCTCCCCCCTCTAGCTTTCCGTTAGCGAAAGCTAAACGAGACATTGGGAAAAGATTCAGTTTGATGAGCAGGGCTGTTCTAAGGGCATTTATTACAATATTCACCTCTCTTCTTTTGAAGAAATCAGCTTCCACTCAGGTATTTTTGCGTTTGTGGGTAAAGATTAAAGTGTTAAATGAAATCATAAGCCTAACCTATTGTATCACGGTATTTCATTTAATATGTTGGGCTTTTTCTTTTTTTTTTTTTTCTTTACTTTGATAGTATTTCTGAACTTTAGCCATGGTAAAAGAAAAAAAAAATAAAACAAAGCAAAGAAACAAACAAAAAAACACAAGAATTCTCTTTTGACTTAGACTTTATTCCAGCACTTAAATGTGCGATGTTATATGTTCCTAAGTGTATCTTTATTTAGCTACTTTTACCTAAATAAAGAAGCCAAATTTCAGCTTGCTGTAACAATGGATTTAACTATTTCAGTGGAAAAGGGGAACCAAGCGTTGCTCCCAGAAAGAAAAGTTGAGTATTGCCACCTCTTGGCTAAAAATAAATGTATTTTCTCACTCTAGTCCTCTTTCACATATAACTGACTTCGGAAGAAAAACGCATATAACTGACTTCGGAGAAAGACACGAGATGCTTGAGAAATGAACTCCTCAGGCAGAAGGCAGCCCACAGAGAGAATTAAGTGTCACCTTCACTGTTGTTCAGACCGTAATTAATAACTGCGGTCACTTCTCAGAGATAACCGTGCCGCTGTCACTTCCAGCCAGAGCACCAAGGACCCCTGGCTCCCTGCCCACTGGCCCTTAGAGAGCAAGTTCCTCGTGGTGGGAATGGAGACAAGTCAGCCTGGGAAGTTTGACTTGGGGGGCTAGTGCATGCAATGAGCCACATACCATTAAATGATGTGCGCGCTGGGACGCCTTCTCCCCAATCCTGGGCCCCCCCACTCCCGGGACTGTCTGCAACCTGGTGAGCACTGCCACTTGCACTTGCAAGATACCCACCACTGCTACCCCTTCCAGGTCTCCCCTCAGTCATTCTAGTGACTACTCGAGATTTTCCTGGGATTCTTGATTCTACACCCTTGCCTGCTCAGCTATCACTCTTAATCTAGTGTTTCTCAACGTGTGGTCTACAGATCCCCAAACCCTGCCCAGACCTACTGCACTGCTTCTCCCCCTTGCACCACCCCCTACCCCCCACAGTCCCTGGGAAAATGCTCTGGCTTGGCCCCTTCCTGCCTTCCCCTGGTTCTAAAGCGAGCTTAAGTTTGAGAACCACTCTGCTAATCAAATGACTCATTCATCTTTCCTCCTCAGACTTCTCCCACTCTTGCTTTTTTTCTTCTTTGGCCTCTTTTTTTCCGATAGCTCACCAGAATTCCCCCCAAAATGAGTCCTCCACTAAAAGCCTTCTTTCTTTCTGCTTTCTTTCTGCTCCACATCAGGCCCTCAGCTCTTTTCCATGAGCAAACTCAAGGGCATTTTAAGTTCCATCCTTTTCTGCTGTCTCCCTTTAAAAGCAAAGGCCTGTGTCCTTTAAATAACCACTCTTGGGTCTCACTGACCTCTCTTCAATCCTCTTAGGCATGGTGCTGATCAGAGCGCAGATCCAGGCTCTCCCTCTGCCTTCAGGAAGCAGACTGCCTGGGATGGGCCAACACAGCTTCCTCCAAAGAGACAATGCCCGCCATCCCTTTGATCCCACCATCAGGCCTCAGCTGGCTCGCGCTCGCTCGCACTCTCTCTCTCTCTCTGGGTCATTCCAGGGTGTTTTCCCAGTAGGAGGACTGGGATTTTTGTTCGGACCATCCAGTGAGAACACCAAATGTGTGATTGTGCCAATCTGATATCAAGCCTCGAGTGTGGTCCTGTCTGCAGCTACACAGGGATTACGGACAGCCAAGGAAGGTTCCATTGCTGGCAGAGAGCATCATGCTTTTCTGGACTCAGAGAGAGAGAGCCAGTGTGGGATGGACAGATGCCTTCTCTGTACTGAGTCCCTAGAGAGAGTTCTATCTGTAGGTCATGAGGAGGGAAGAGCGATCTGGCCATCTAGATCTTCTCAAAACCCTCCAGAGCCCCTTGAGTGGAAGAAGCATTATAAGTTCAAAGGATGACCATCAACTTACTTAAAAAAAAAAAAAAAAAACCTTTCAGCCTACACATGAGTTATGAATATTGAAAGCAGTCTTGTTCCCACTTTTCTCTTTGTTCCCAAGGCTAAAATGCCATTAACTCTGTGAAATGGAGTCCGAGGAAAGAACCTTCCACATTTTGGCACAGAAGGAAGCGCTCAGTGCATTCCATTTTGTTTCTGGAATTGTGATAGCCACTACCCAAGAGAAAGAATTTTTTTGTTCCTTAATGGAATAGAATCCTTACTATTTTTCATACCAGTCTCACGAGATTTAAAAAAAAAAAGAAGAAGAAGAAGAAGACAGACAAAAAGGTTAAGGGCCTGAAATCTGACCTCACATTCTATTTGGGATGAGATGAATTATGGACGAGAGGTTTTGCAGCGCTGTCTCTGACCCAAATAGTAAACGAATACTCTCCATTCTTGCTCCCACCGCTTAAGCAAAAAACAGCTGTGTGCAGCATCTGGAAGAGTGGTTCCGACCTTGTTTTATCCTATTTGATTCCCACTGGCTTTTATGTTTTCCATAAATGATTGAAGAAAAGTTCTCAGTTGGAAATAGCAATAAAATCTTCCATAAATTCTTGGTTAGCACCAGCTTCAGTTAGCTCATTGGATTCTCACTCTGCACAGTCCCGGGGTCTGGGGAGGCTGGCTGGCCAGGATGAAAAGAGAGCTCGGCTCCTGCCAACAAGAAAGTCCCGCGGCCAATGTCTTCTCCTGGGCTCCTCCGGTAATCAGACAAGACGGAGTCTCTCTTTTCAGCACCAGTCCCTCTTCTGGCCCCTGTACTTTCCTCTTTGTCTGAGCACTTGTTCTTCTCCACTGATCAGAGGAGGAGATCCGCTCTAAATGCTTAGGACAGTGCCAAGCCCGCAATATAGATTCATTATTAATATTATTATTATTAGACATGCACTTAATATATAATAATGAAAATAGTGCACATTTATTGAGAAACCATGATAAGCATTCCACCTAGCTGTCTTGTTTAGCTCTGGAGACAGCCTTTCAAAGTAAGTATTATGACTTCATTTTATAAGGAAAAAATGTGGACGTTTTGCAGATTTCAGTAAGGGATCCAGGGACTCTCTTGTAAAGGGAGAAGCAGGGGCGACGTTCACCAGGACCTGTGCTCTTTCCAACATTCGATGAAATCCAGCGTCAAGTGCTTTCTGGACCCTGGGGACTCAGGAGAGACAAGACAGAAGAAACTCGATTCTCAGACTGTGTGTGCCACTGGCCGTGACTCCCAAATCCTTAAGTGGTCAGTGATCAGGTTGTGGGGGGAATGTGATCGGAGAGACATGCTCTGCTGCCTGTCGCCCCCCACCGCCCACCCCACCTTGAGGACAGTTTCCCAGGCTCCTGCATGTGCCAAGTGGCCTGCTTCTTCATGTTCCTGGGGCACCTGATTCCAGGTTCTCCCTGTACCGGGCATTGTCACGTTCTCGGCTTCCTCTCTACCCGCTGGGAAAGCAAGAGTTCTAACCCAGACCAACTGTCTGTCAAATGGGCTCAGAAAATTCATGTTTCTCTTGGACAGGAACCTTCTCAGAAAGCCTGGCTGGAAGATTACTGCTCCCAAGAGCTCAATGTCTGAAAACGGGAAGAAGGAAGCCAAGAGTCAACAAGCATTCACTAAAACAGTGAGAAAACCAACCCGAAGACGAAACCAGGCTTTGTGTCTTCCGATGGGCTCCACCTTATCACATCTCTGGGGGCCACCTTGGGTGATAATTCCGCTCCAACTAATAACTACGTAAGGGGACTTTGCAAACTTATAATTTCCAGAGGGCACATCAGCCGATATTCTATGAATTTCGTAATTCCATTTCTTTCATTAAGGACCTCTTTTTGTTCCCAAATGGGTCATTCGGTTTTCCCCCACTTTGATTAATTTAACTCGTATTATCAACTGCTGCCCAAGGTTGTCTGAATGGATAGAAAACTCTAAGCTCTTGCTTTCACTCAGTCTTTCACTGGACAAAACTCTGGCAACTCCAATTGTGTTTAAAGGACTCTAAGTTTGTTTCCTGTGGTAGTCTACCAAACTGGAATAAGTGAAAAGTGTTTTGCATTTCCCATTGGGTAGTTGCAACCTTACCACAAAATTTAGTCCCAAATTGTGTCCAGCTGAGGCTCTTTTAATAATGTGATGCCACAATCTTGCCCGGATCAAACCAGAATTCATCTATCCCAAGTATTTCCTTTTGCTATGCCATTGCTTGTTTATTTATTTATTTATTTATTTTTTGGCCAAGAGAGGAAGTTTACCTTCTGTTCTTTAGCAAAAGAGGCCACAGACGCAGGGCTGGACAGTTGCACTGTCAAAGCTATAAATCCAATGTAAGTTTTGGAAAATAATGGAATGAAATCATTCAGGAACCTTTCTGCAAATCCCGAAGGTTTCTGAGGGGTGTGGAAAGAAAGGGAAGGACGAATGGGAAAGGAAGGTCTTTTTCCACGTGATAGATTGGGAACTGGCTGTTTCTAAATGCTGGTTTGTGGAAAAGGGCAAAATGGGGACATAGGACTGAAAGGCTGTGTGTTGTGAAATTGTCTTTATATCAGGATTTCAACATCCCTTTCAGCTGTTCCAAGGCAAGTAAAATAGTGCATCTTCTATCACATTATGAGTCCTGGAAAATGAAAATAAAACGCACCAGCTCTGCCTCTCCTTCCTGTGCCCCTTTTCCCGTCGATTTTCATGGAAATGTTAACAACTAATGACATTTTTCAAGTCCACTTGAGTACGGATCGTATCTCCTGCCTCTCTTGGTCTAATGAGCTGAGCCGTGGGGAGGGACAGGGAAGACGCTAGCCTGGGAGGAATGAAGAAAAGAGCCACGTCCACAAACACGGGTATTATCAACTCGAGTTGTGGAAGCCTGTGAAAACGTCGTTAGGCCCCAATATAAATATTTTGTACCTTTCTGCCAGGCACTGTAGTTTATTACAGGAAGCACGGTTTAGAAATTCACAGGCAAGTGTTATAAATTTGAGAACATAAGTTGGACCCCTTCCCGTTCCAATAAGCAGTCACAGGTGTGGTTTGCATGAAATCATACATTTAGGGAGGGTGAGGGAGGGAAGGGAGGAGAGAGTCGCATGTTCTAAGCAAACTGTATTTGCATACACATTATGCATGTACCCAACACACACACGTGCAAAGCTGATTAAATATGTTCTGTGTTGGCAGCCTCTTCGTGTTTCTTTAAAGCAGGAATAGCAAAGAGGTCCCTCTTGCATGCCAAATCCAATCAGTGTCTAGTGGCTATTTGGAGGGCTGTGTCAAGAAGGATTCAGAGGTCGTATCTGGGTCCATTCAACAATTTTTAGTTCATGCCTTCTGTGCCCCATGCACAACACGGGGCTGCTGTATTTTATTACTTTGGTGGGAGTGTGTGTTACACTCCCAGGGAGCTCAATATAGCCCGTGCCTCCTGAAGTATAAAACCCATCAGCCCCAAGTTCCAGGCCTTGGGGTCTGGGATCCGTTTAAAAAGAGCGTAGTGAACAGTTAGCAATGGCGGCCAAGAGACCACACGAGCATGGGAAGACAGCAGTGAGGGGCAGTGGGGGAGGGGAGGCAGGGGTGATGTTGCAAGGTTTGTGTCACAGATTAGTCATTTCTTTTTTTTTTTTTTTTAAGATTTTATTTATTTATTTGACAGACAGAGATCACAAGTAGGCAGAGAGGCAGGCAGACAGAGAGAGAGGCGGAAGCAAGCTCCCTGCTGAGCAGAGAGTCTAATGCGGGGCTTGATCCCAGGACCCTGGGATCATGACCTGAGCCCAAGGCAGAGGCTTTAACCCACTGAGCCACCCAGGCGCCCCCAGATTAGTCATTTCTGCTGAACTACCATCACTAATACACTCACCTCTCCCTTTTGCCAACTAACATGCTTTGTTCATAGGAACAATCCAGCGTCATGTCCCAAAAGTGCTTACAGTTGGGACAGAGTATGGCAAATTTTTTAAATTTAAAAACCTGTCCTCCTTCAATACAGTGGAAACAAGAGCTTCCTTTTGGTGGTCCTGAATGTTTTGCCAGCCCTTTTATCAAAGACCAGGGCACACTGAACTTCTCTGTCCTCTGCATTTCATTTTTTTCTTTCTACTCCCAAGTACCTGTTCCCTTGGATGTGCGTTTTCTTACAGGGTGTTCACTGACACCCCTCGAAGGCCCAGAGAGGCAGGAACTCAAGGTGTGTTTGTGGGTCATTCCGCTGCCTTTGGCCAAGGCACCTCCCCAGAGAGAACGAGGGTCTGTTCTCTGGTGTAATTCCAGTCAAGAGCTTCCTGGCCAGTCTGTAGGCCCCAGACCCCATCATCTCTACAGTATTTAAGAGACGGTATCTAGGCTAGGAAAAAACAAGTGAAGACGACACCCATTAGAATACTCCATCCTTCTTTCAAAACTTTTCTAGGTTAGTCTGAGGAAAACAGACAATCCGTGCTTTAAGGAAAAGAAAGCATGAACTAACCTTGCCGCCAGGCCTCATCATCACCTGGGTCCATGAATTACTACAGATTCCATGGTTTCATCTGCTTTCTGCTAGACCTACTTTAAAAGGTATAGATGCAAAGCAGTCTAAAAAAATTGTTAGAAATTCTCTTATGTTGCTTTGTTTTGTTTTGCATGACTGGGTCGCTTGTTTTGATGCTAGTTAGGCATGTGACAACCATTTGGCTCTAATTTCTGACCTCTGGGGCTGGGTTAGAATGAGAGGAAACATGTTCATGCTTTGCAAATGTCCTTGTCAAATGCTCTTTTCCTTTGAACCAGCTGCTCCATTTCTAGAATATTTCCTACAGAGCCAATCAGAGAAGTGCACAGATTAGGTAGGTATAGGAATGTTCATCTCTGCCCCGTTTTTAATAGGAGAGAGCAGAAGGAAGAGAGAAGGAAGAAAAACACAGACAATCAGGAAGAAGAGATTGGATAACCAAATCAAGACACATTCAGGTGGCTAGGTATAAAGTCGTCTTGCAGAAAGAAGAGCTTTTCCAGTACCTGGAAATGCTTACAGCAGGTTCTAGAAAAGAAAAAAAAAAATCCTACAACACAAAGATACACCCCTGTCTAGGGGCCTGGAAACCATGGATCAAAGGATGATCTCTGGGTTGGCAGAAGCGTCACCAGCAAACTTGCTAGAAAGCCTATCTCATGCCCACCCAGACCTACTGCATCAAATCTGCATTTCAACAAGAACTCAAGTCTCTGAAGGCACGGGGACATTTGCACTGGTCTACACTACAGCCTACTGTTCATCTCCAAGGACATTTCTGCCCGTCCATGGCATTGGGAGCGGGGAGAAAACTCCACGTACTGCATTTTCCACAAAGTTAAATAAATTTAATTTACAGCACTGTTTCTTCTTCTGAGATTATGATCTTGCTTTTATGGGGTTAAACTTCCTTCCTTTCATACAACGATGGTGCTTTCTGGATGGGAGGTTTTGTTCGCTGTTTTGTGGCCGCTTCAGTGACCTTCGTCGGCATAATAAACAGTTGGTATGGTAGTCCTGTGTGTTGTTTTTGAAATTTTACTAGGAAATCTGGGAATCGTGATGAATGCTAACACACACCACTTTCAAGTGAAATATTATGTGTGGGTGTGTGGCTTAGGGGTGTGTGTAAATTACACGTAAACCATGGTTCCCTTTGGGAGGTGGGACTGTGGACGCTTTCAGTGTTTTCTCCTTTTCTGAGTTGTCCAGGTTTTCAGCATTTGGCACTAAAAAGATAATTGAAATCGGAGCTGGAGGAGCCTATCGAAGGCAGATGTTTGGTTTCTAGAGCTTAGGAAGTTGTGTCTGTTTGGGGACCCTTGATGCAATGATAAGGTACATGGACTGTGGACCCAGTCAGCCTGGGTTCCAGCCCCAGGGCTACCTTTCCCAGGTCCAAGGCCAAGGACTTCATATCCTTGAGTTTGTTCTCGAGTCTTCAGTTCTTTATCTAGACGATGGTTCATGATAGTAATAGTACCTCGTCTAGGGTGGTTGTGAGACTGAAGCAAATTAGCATCTATAGTATTTTACCAGGGCTACTAACACAAACTAGCACAAGCTGGGTAGTTTAAAACAATAGAAATTTAGTCTTTCATGCTTCTGAAGGCCAGATCCAAAATCAAGGGGTCATCCTGACCGTGTTCCCACTGAAGCCTCCAGAGGACCATTCATCCTGGTCTCCTCCAGTACCTGGTAGCTCTCGGCTTTCTCCAGTCACTTCCCCAGTCTGCACCTGGACTTCTCTATGTGTGTTCTCCTCTTCTGTCTCTTACAAGGACTCCTGTCATTGGATTTAGGGCTTGCCTGGGTCACCCAGGAGGATCCATTTGGAGATCCTCAACTTAGCTACACCTACAAAAATGCTTAAAAAAAAAATACAGTCACACATACAGATAGTAGGACTTAAGAACTAGAGATGTCTTTCTGGGAGAGAAGGGCACCATTCAACCCACTACGGCATATATAATCCAACTTAAAATATCACACAGCACATAACAAGTGTAGTCTTTGTCGCATTTCCTTTCTCTGGGAAGATTTTGTTCCAATTTCCTCTAAAGGTTCTTGCTTGGATAGAAGCCTCTTTTTGTCCACTTTCCAACCCAACTGAATTATTACTATTCCTACTAAGGATATCCATCACAAAAACCACTGTTAATAAGGGGCTCGGCCTTTCGGGTCACCATGGTTACCACTGGAAATAGGAAGAGAGTTTGAGGAAAACAGCGTCAAGTCCTAATAGAAAAAAGATCCAGTAAAAGTGAACCCACAGAGCCATTTTAACCTATAGAATTCACCTGTCTATTCTTTCCTGGCAGCCATCTTGCATTCGCCTAACAAATCACTACCCGCCACAGGGCATAGGAGAGACAGCTGATGTTTGGCATAGAACAATTTGCCTTTCAGGATAGCCTTTCACAAGGGCACTCTCCCAAGAGCACAGGGAGGCAACCACATCTCCCAAGTGGTGGTCCAGATCACCTGGCTGCCTAGCACTGACTTTCCAAACTCAGGGGACAGACTCCTTTCCTCACCACCAAATACCTTCCCTCTGCTTCCAAAAGCTAAAAGAATAATAACTTCCTTGTAACTGCTTTAGGTCCCCAAATAGACCAAAGATTTGTTTGAAGTTGTGCTTAAAGATGTAAGTAAGCACAGTGTTTGGCCTCTGGTAGGAGCATGGCATGTTTTGTCCAATGAATGAGTAAATGGACGAGTGAAGGAATATTCTTGTAATTTCGAAAGAGTCAAACTCTAGAATTCAAGGAATAATACTTTAATCAGACAAGTTATGAACCTTCTTCAAATATGTAAGTCCCCACCTCTCACCCACCCTACCCCCCATCCTGTGAAGGTTTTCTGTAAATGGGAAACCAGACGGGCCAGAGGGAGCCCCATGTCTGCTACCTGCCACAGTGAGTCTTTCTGCCCTGGGATGTATTTATGGAGTCAGGACTAAGGACAGGATCCTACAATAGGTTTCCTGAGTGTACGTGGGAGGTGCCTAACCACCCACCTGTGGGCTTGATGCCACCACCCCACCTGCGGGTCCCCCTGCTTCCAAGGGAAGCCAACCTCGCCTCCACATGGCGCCATGCAAGAGAGCCACAGGACCAAATCCTTCTCAAAGCCCACTCAAAGCATCCAATCTCATAAGTGCAAATCCAGTCCACAGACTGCTTTTTCCAAGAGCCACACAGACCTTCCCTTATCCATATTCAAGGACACATTTGCAGCTCTTGCTGGTTTGCAACAAACCCATGCAGGAAAAACAACGTTCCATCACCCGTTTCCAGCTCCTCACGCTGAGCCCATAACATGGTCATCTCCGCATGTTCATGTGGGGGATGTGAGGCTGTCATTTGGATATTTCAGACTGAAAAGAATTATAGCCTCCTGAAAAATTCAGACAACTAAGGCAGAAACCTATGTTGCTGTTACCTGGATTAGCAAGAAAATAGCTTCAGTTCTTCCTTTAATCCACAACCACCCATGGACGAAGGTTCCGGTGACATCCCTATGGATTTCATATAGAACTGTCAGTTCTATCTTTCTCTGGGGAGCTCAGGAGTTAAACCTTTCCCAGCAGGGAGACCATTTCAAAAGGATCCATAAGAAGATTTTTTCCAAACAACCCAAACCAACAGCGATCCAAGAATTCCACAACCGCCCCGTGGAACGGTGTGTTTGGCCAATGTGGTGACAAACCCATTACCAAGTGGTGTTTTTATTTCAAGTCTACAGGCAGCCTTTGTAAGAATGTGAAAATCAATACAAAAGGTTTGTCGGGGGTGACATGTTTGTTAATGTTTTATTGATTATGCTATTGGTTGTAAATTTTCTAACTTAATAAAGCTCAAGATTTTTTTTTCTTGCAATAAAAGACAGAGGTTATTTAATTAACTGGCAACTTAATGCAAAAGTACTAACATGACACATTGTGACTGCTTCAAAGTGACACCCAATTCATCACTCTCCAAGTGGGCATGATGTCATGCACGCGCACGCACACACACACACACACACACGGACATTATGTCACTGAAAGAATTACACAAGGGAATGCTGATATAGAAAGGAAATCATCTATACATACACGTAATACTAAAAGAATTTGACAAAGTACACTTCGTACTGACAGAAAGGCTCAACAAGCATTTAGCTATTTTCTTTATAAAAGGAAATTAAGAACAGGATCTTTAAAAGCTAAGCCAAATGATACATGCCCATCGTTCAGGCAGCGTTTGTTAAAAAAAAAAAAAAAAAAATTCCTGATAACTTACTTTCTGTACCTAGAGTGAAAACGCCGTGACTTAACCTAAAGATCTTATGAAATGACAGTTATTTATTTTATATATCTAAGAAACCATATAAATTCAGTCCAGCAATGGTTAATGTGACTCTTTCCGAGGACTGCTCAGTCCATTCTGTATGTACTTATATATTCACAGCGCTAAGGTCCTGCCGGAAACTGACTTGATTATTCCTCACTATCGCCTGAGTTCTCATTATCTGCTGAGATCAGTGGCCGAAGCAAGTGTTGTTAGACTCAAAGCATTTTCCAGCGAACGGTTAGTGAAACAAACCTGTCTCTCTTCAAAGACAAATCTTTTGGGAAGGGAAACATAGGTCATATAGTTCGATTTTCCTTGTGTGTATGTTTTTTTCCATCATGGTAAGTGCCCTCCTTAATCCATATCACCTGTTTCCCCCCACCCTTCCCACCCCCCTTCTGGTGACCATCAGTTTGTTCTCTAGCGTTAAGGGTCTGTTTCTTGGTTTGCCTCTCTCTCTCTCTTTTTATTCCCCCTTTGCTCATTTGTTTCGTTTCTTAAATTCCACATACGAGGGAAGCATACAGTATTTGCCTTTCTCGAATGGACTTATTTCGCCTAGCATTACGCTCTCTAGCTCCATCCATGCTGCAACAAACAGCAAGATTTCATCTTTTTGTGGCTGCGTAATATTCCATTGTATGTATATACCGCATCTTCTTTATCCGTTCATCCATCAGGGGATTCTTGGACTGTTTCTGTAGTTTGGTTATTATAGATAATACTGCTGTAAGCATAAGGGCCCATTATCCCTTTGAATTAGCTTTGGGGGGTATAAATACCCAGTAGTGAAATTCCTGGATCATAGGATAGTTCTATTTTTAATTTTAGGAGGAA
Source organism: Mustela lutreola (assembly GCF_030435805.1). Taxonomy (NCBI): domain Eukaryota; kingdom Metazoa; phylum Chordata; class Mammalia; order Carnivora; family Mustelidae; genus Mustela; species Mustela lutreola. Next base: position 145,700,044 of record NC_081295.1, on the reverse strand, counting down.
CCTTCCTACTGTTCTCCACAGCGGCTGCACAGCGTGCATTCCCACCAACACTGTACTGTTGAGAGTTCCTTGTTCTCCACATTCTCACCAACATTTGCTGTACCTTGCATTTTTAAAAAAAATTTTAGCCATTGTGATAGGTGTGAGGTAATATCTCATTGTAGTTTTGATTTGCATTTCCCTGATGATGAGGGATGACGAGCATCTTTTATGTGCCTATTGGCCATCTGACCTTCTTCAGAGAAATGTCTGTTCATGTTCCATCTTTTAGCTGGATCATTTGTTATTTTTTGGCGGGGGGGGGGGATTGAGTTGTGTCAGTTCTTTGCATGTTTTGAATACTAATCCTTTATCAGATATGTCATTTGCAAATATCTACTCCCATCCTGTAGGTCATCTTTTAGTTTTGTTGTTTCCTTCACTGTGCAGATGATTTTGTTGTGATATAGTCCCAATAGTTCATTTTTGCTTTTATTTTCCCAAAGCTAGAAAAATGTTGCGATAGCCAATGTCAGAGAGATCACTACCCGTGCTCTTTTCAAGGACTGTTTTGGTTGCAGGTCTCACATTCAGGTCCTTAATCCATTTTGAGATTATTTTTGTGCATGGTGAAAGGAAGTTGTCCAGCTTCATTCTTTTGCATGTGGCTATCCAGATTCCCAACACCGTTTGGTTTTTGTTTTGCTTTGTTTTATTTAGAGGGAGAGAGCATGGGATCAGGGAGGGGAAAAGGGCAGAGGGGGGATAGAATCTTAAGCAGACTCCCCCACTGAATATGGAGCCTGACTCGGGGCTTGATCTCACTACCCTGAGATCATGACCTGAGCTGAAATCATGAGTTGAGTCAGCTGCTCAAAGGAAGGAGCCACCCAGCCATCCCCCTCCAACACAATTTGTTGAAGAGATTATCTTTTTCCCATTGGGTATTCTTTCCTGTTTTGTTGAAGACCAATTGACCATCTAATTGTGGGTTTATTTCTGGGTTTTCTGTTCTATTCCTTTGATCTATGTGTCTATTTTCATCCCAGTACCATACCCTTTTAATCACTAATGCTTTGTAATATAACTTAATATAATATAATATTATTAATATTAATAATATTAATATAATATAATATAACTTAATATAACTTTGTAATATAACTCATGATGCTTCCAGTTTTGTTTGTCTTTTTCAACAGTGCTTTGGCTATTCACGTTCTTTTATGGTTCCAAACAAATTTTTAGGATTGTTTGTTCTATTTCTGTAGAAAATGTTATTGGTATTTTGAAAGGGATTGCATCAAATCTGTGGATTGCTTTGAGTGGTATAGACATTGTAACAATATTTGTTCTTCCAGTCCATGAGCATAGAATGTCTCTCCATTTCTTTGTGTTGTCCTCAATTTCTTTATCTGTGTTTTATAGTTTTCAGAGTACAGGTCTTTCACCTCCCTGGTTAAGTTTATTCCTAGATATTTTGTTGCTTTTGGTGCAATTGTAAGTGGGATTGTTTTTCTTAATTTCTCTTTCTGCTGCTTCATTATCAGTGTATAGGAACACAATAGATTTCTCTACATTGCTTTTGTAATCTGTGACTAGACTGAATTCATTTATCAGTTCTAGAGGGTTTTTTGCCTAGATCTGGAAATCTGTTTCCTCCCCCTGATTTTCCTTATTTTATTTTTCCCCTACCATAAGCTCTGACACACAACATTACATCTTCTGCTGCATTCCCAGAATTACATTGGGGCATTCCACCGATGTTTGTCATAATGGAACTCCGCTCTCAAGTCAGCCAAGATGTGACATTGCCTCTAAGGTCGTTAAAAGCTCAATGTGGCTGGTAAACATCTATTTCAGTTCTGATTGTTTTCCACACTAATAGCTCAACTGGCATTAATTTTTTTAATCTTATCCAAATTTCCTTCCTCAGGAAATGATTTAAATCACTGTTTTGTAGTCACAAAAGCCTCTTGAGTCACCAATTCTTTCAAGAAATTGTAAAGATTCTCATGGATCTGCTTCAATTAAGCAATGAATTCCTCAGAAGAAAGGAAGAAGGGAAGAATTGCTATCCTGAGCACTCATTTCCCTAATTACCATCAGTGGGTTGTCCCTCTACCTGCCAGGTTAATAACCAGCCTGTTTTATCACCCGCCATATTAAAAAAAAAAGAAAGAAAGAAAGAAAGAAAAAAACCATCCTTATCTGGTAATTACCTTTCCTCTCTCTCTCTCTGTTTTTTAAAATTACTTTTAACATATCTTTTCAGGCCTTTTCAAACTTTCTAATGGAATCCTCATGTGAATGTTTCAAAACCTCCTTCCTTTTCAAATCTCACATAAGCTCTCCCAAATTCTCACCAGTAATTCTCAATTAATAAAAATTTCACTGAGGCATGAGTTCTTTTCTTTTCCACTTGCCGAAAAGTCTCCCACAGTGGCTTCCTAAAATATTTGGAAAAAAATTTTCAAATGGAAATCATTCTATAAATATATAGCCATGAGACCAGATTCTCCTTGGGCTTGACCTGGTCTTGGTTGAGTGTGAATGCTTCCTGGAAAACGCCTTTTCTTCTCTTTTTGGATGGTTTTGTGTCCTTTTATGGTAAGTTTAAAAACACTCACTGGAATTTTAAAATATAACTCTTAGGAATTCATATAGATGATATAAAGCTGTGTCTATACAGTTAAAGAACAACATGAGGAACACGTAATTTTAGATGTTCTTTCCTTGGATAGATGGGGATGGTGACATAGTAAAAGTCACGGTCAAGGTCTTGGTTTCATACTGGCTGATGAGGTCACACATGCTAATTAAGCAAACATGAATGAATGAATGAGGACATACATGGAAACACATTTAAAGTGAGTCACAAACCAAGATGACAGCTAATCCAAATCTGCACATTTGAGGCCATAGAGAAAGTAAAGAAATAGGCAAGATTTTAATTTCTAGCACTAACAAGTTATCTCCCATAATGGCAATACAACTATACACCCTGCATGGTGTTTATTCCCTATTTCTCTTTACATTCACTGGCACATTATGGAATGCATGATCCCCTAGTTTTGATCTCAGTGTCCCTGATGAGGAAAGAGTGGAGCCAATTTTCATATGCTTTCTGGTCATTTTTACTTCCTCTTCTGTAAATCGATATATATTTATTACCTGCTTTCCTACACTTGGGGAAACTGAAGTTTTATTAACTTAAGCAGACTTCAACTTCCAGTCTTGATAGAATTGCAAATGCAAAACTATGATGCCCTAGAGAAAGGATCCACGAGGTGAGCCCGGAAGCATAAATTGATTTGTCGATATCAGCACACAAGTACACTCTGGATACCAATCCTTCATCTGTTTCACATAGGCAAATGCAGTCTTCTGGTCTCCAGGTTCTGTCTTATAACAAACACAGAAGGTTTCATTTTGATATTGCTCAATTTCTGTATGTTAACTTCTATAGCTTGGTTTTCTGTGTCTCTCTCAGAAGGTGTTCCCTATACAGAGTTATAAATAAAATCATATATTTGTTCATATAATTTTAAAAAATTATGCCTAGAGTACATCCTGATTATATTTTTATAACTAGTATGAATTAAGGAGATTATTTTTCATTAAATGAAAGCCAGTGCTCTTCATACCATTTCTTCAAAGAGGGAAAGTTAAAGTCACAGAATGAGGGAAAGTTAAAGTCACAGAATGTCAGAACCACAAAGACCAAACAAACAAACAAACAAACATGGAGGACATGGGGAGATGGAGAAATTGGAGGGGGAGATGAACCATGAGAGACTGTGGACTCTGAGGAACTAACTGAGGGTTTTGGAGGAGTGGGGGGTGGGAAGTCGGGTGAGCCTGGTAATGGGTATTATGGAGGGCACATATTGCATGGAGCATTGGGTGTGGTGCATAAACAATGAATTCTGGAGCACTGAAAAGAAATTTTAAAAATAAAAATTTTTTTAAAAGAACAGAAAAAAACACAAAAAAACAAAAACAAACAAACAAACAAAAACCTCTTCTCAATGTCCAGTGTTTCAGGTAAGGGACTAGGAGTCCAGAGGCATTCAGTAACCCCCTCCAGGCCACCCAGTGGAGAAGTGGCAGAAACAGAAATCAAACACAGACTGTCTATGGCCCAGCTCAGTCTTTCTGGAACTCTTCTAAAGACATTCCGCCAACTTCGCCTGAATGTGCTTCCTGGATCCCACGCACCCTTCTTAAACTACTTAAATAACTACTCTAGGCAATCTATTATGCATGTGTGCATTGCATGTGTGCACACACACATGTGAGTGCATGAGTGTGTGTTTGTTACAAAAACTCTTCATGTTACACTACTCCACTTCATTTACATATGTTGAGGTCCAGGTCTTCTAGATGAGAATGATCAACAACATTTGATTCAAACAGAATAATTTTCAGTAATTTGTTTCAAATAGAAGAATATAATTCCTGGGAACACCATGAATTTCTTTTTTTAATTAATCAAGGCAATCACTCGACCAAATTAAGAAAGAACAGGGGTCTTGGTCATGCTTGGCTGAGGGAATGAACAACAGACCATACATCTGTCTCAGCAGCCAGCTTGGCAGATATGGAACAGACCAATGCATAACATGTTTTGGGGGAAATCTCCTCAAATTCCAGGGCAATCCACACAATCCCAAATATGGAATAGAGGCTTTCTTGACATTGCCACATAAAAGCAGAATGCTCAGTTTAAATCTTCAACTTAAGAAAAAAGAACTTTGGATTTTCCTGTTCAGAGATTAAAATATATGGTCGAAGCTGCCTTTCGTGCATCATTCCTATATTGTTAGCAGGAGACAAAGTACCCATATGTCCCAGGAGACCCTGAGGGATGAAGAAAAAAATGAGAAGCTGTGTTGGGAAGCAGAGAAAGAGAGGAGACAGCATGGAACTAAGCTTACCCCCAACAGACGTAAGGATACAGTGTTCGCGTAACTAGTCTAGGGGTTTAGACCTTGTATCATTGGATTTCATATCATGGAGATACAAGACCATGACACATGAGACCATGTATCATGGAGAGCAACAGACACTCCAGCAAAGAGGGGCTTTTAAAAAAGGAGTACAGATCCTTTACCTCTTTGGTTAGGTTTATTCCCAGGTATCTTATGGTTCTTGGTGCTATAGTAAATGGAATCGATTCTCTAATTTCCCTTTCTATATTTTCATTGTTAGTGTATAAGAAAGCAACTGATTATTGTGTAATGATGCTGTATCCCGCCACATTACTAAATTGCTGTATGAGTTCTAGTAGTTTGGAGGTGGAGTCTTTTGGGTTTTCCATATAAAGTATCATATCATCTGAGAAGAGAGAGAGTTTGACTTCTTTGACAATTTGAATATGTTTTATTTCTTTTTGTTTTCTAGTTGTTATTGCTAGGACTTCTAGTTCTATGTTGAACAAGAGTGGTGAGAGTGGGCATCCTTGTCGTGTTCCTGATCTCAGTGGGAAGGCTGTAAGTTGTTCCCCATTGAGAATGATATTCACCGTGGGTTTTTCATAGATAGATTTTATGAGTTTGAAGAATGTTCCCTCTATCCCTACACTTTCAAGAGTTTTAATCAGGAACGGATGCTGTATCTTGTCAAATGCTTTTTCTGCACCAATTGAGAGGACTATGTGGTTCTTCTCTCTTCTCTTATTGATTTGTTCTACACACTGATTGATTTGTGGATGTTGAACCACTCTTGCATCCCAGGGATAAATCCCACCTATACTCGAGGAACTCCATAACACTCATGAAAGAAGTTGAAGAAGACACAAAAAGATGGGAAAACATTCCATGCTCATGGATCTGAAGAATAAACACTGTTAAAATGTCTATACTGCCCAGAGCAATCTATACTTTCCATGTCATCCTGATCAAAATTCCACTGCATTCTTCAAAGTGCTGGAACAAACAATCCTAAAATTTGTGTGGAACCAGAAAAAACCCCTAACCACTAAGGAAATGTTCAAGAAGAAAAACAAAGCTGGGGGCATCATGTGGTCTGATTTCAAGCTTTACTACAAAGCTGTAATCACCAAGCAGCGTGGAACTGACACAAAAACACACACATAGACCAATGGAACAGAGTAGAGTCCAAATATGGACCCTCAACTCTACGGTCAAATAATCTTTGACAAAGCAGGGAAAAAAATTCAGTGGAAAAAAGACAGTCTCTTCAATAAATGGTGCTGGGAAAATTGGACAGGTCTGTATAGAAGAATGAAACTCAGCCATTCTCTCACACCATATACAAAGATAAACTCAAAATGGATGAAAGACCTCAAAGTGAGGCAGGAATCTATCAAAACCCTCTAGGGAGTAACCTCTTCAACATCGGCCACAGCCAACTTCTTTCAAGACACATCTCCAAAGGCAAAGGAAACAAAAGCAAAAATGAACTTTTGGGACTTGAGCAAGATAAAAAGCTTCTGCACAGCCAATAAACAGTCTACAAAACAAAGAGACAACCCACGGAATGAGAGAAGATACAAGTCACACTACAGACAAAAGGCTGATATCCAAGATCTATAAAGACCTCCTCAAACTCAATACACACAAAATAATCATGTCAAAAAATGGGCAAAAGACATGAACAGACACTTCTCCAAAGAAGACATACAAATGGCTAACAGACACATGAAAATATGTTCATCATCACTAGCCATCTGGGAGATTCAAATCAAAACCTCATTGAGATACCACCTTACACCACTTAGAATGGCCAAAATCAATGAGACAGTAAACAACAAGTGTTAGAGAGGATGTGGAGAAAGGGGAACCCTCTCACAGTATTGGTGGGAATGCAAGTTGGTGCAATCACTTTGGAAAACAGTGTGGAGATTCTTCAAGAAATTAAAAATAGAGCTTCCCTATGACCCTGCAATTGCACTACTGGGTACTTACCCCAAAGATACAGATGTAGTGAAAAGAAGGGCCATATGTACCCCAATGTTGATAGCAGCAATGGCCACAGTCACCAAACTGTGGAAGGAGCTGAGATACCCTTCAACAAACAAGTGGATAAAGAAGATATGGTCCATATATACAATGGAGTATTATGCCTCTATCAGAAAAGATGAATACCCAACTTTTGTATCAACATGGACGGGACTGGAAGAGATTATGCTAAGAGAAATAAGTCAAGCAGAGAACGTCAATTATCATATAGTTTCACTTACTTGTGGATCATAAGGAATAACATGGAGGACATTAGGAGAAGGAAAGGAAAAGTGAATTGGGGGAAATCGGAGGGGTGAGATGAGACATGAGAGACTGTGGACTCTGAGAAACAAACTGAGGGTTTTGGAAGGGTGGGGGGATGGGTGAGCCTAATGGTGGGTATTAAGGAGGGTATAAATAATGAATCTTGGAATACTGAAAAAAATAAAATTAAATTAAGATGTTAAAAAATAAAATATTATTCATCAAAAACAAAAACAAAAACAAAAAAGGAAGAGCAAAGGAGTTTGTTTTTCTCACACAGTTAATCCAGAGACAGACAATCCGAAACTCAATCACGCTCTTTCTTCTTTCCTCTTTGCTATTTCCAGGACAGCCTCATAGGCACAATTTGGCTGCGGAACCTCCAGCCATCACACTTGGGTTTAAGGCAAAAAGAACTAGGAAGTCATAGCATCAGTTACATCCATTTATCTTGTAAAAGCTGTTCCTTAAACCACCCGCCTTCCCTCAGTAGGTGAATTCTGGCTTGTCTGTTGGCTCAAAATGCTCTGCATGACCATCTCCACACAAATGGAAACAAAGTACAGCTATTTATTTCCTTCCTCTGGTCACTGTGTAGCTTCAGCATGTGGTATCTGGAGCTGGGTGGCCTCTGTGCCTACCACAGATTCACCATACACGGATCTGGGATCTGAATGATTCCAAGGCTCTTCCAGAAGTCACTGTACCACCACCATTCCATGAGCTGAAACCAAGTCTGAGAAAAGGAGACACATATATCTAAGGGCCCACCATTTTTACAGCAAGCCAATGGAAGAGCAAAATAAAACTGGATCCTGACTCAAGAGTGGAGGTCTTAGATTAGATTTACCCATATTCTCAAGGACAGAAAATGTGTAGTCCTGAAAATGTTCGTTATCCTCTCTAAGACCCACATCTTCATCTGTCAAGTATAAATAATGATTCCTACATTACAAGTTTGTCATGAGATTTCTCTGAAGTCCTGCAAAGGACACATCAGCACAAGAATGAAAAGCAGGACCTGGTGTGCTACTGAGGAGGAAATTAGTGTTTGCTTCTGCGATACCAAGACAGGTACTGTGCCGTACAAAACTGGGGATGGGAGGAGACCTGAGTGCTCGGTCTCATGGGGAGGGGGACCCCGTCCCCACGCCCAGCGAGCATCCTATCCTGGCATCCTGTGGGCTCCTTTGGTCTGTGAAAGAGCAGCGTTTGCCTTGCGAGGTGATCTCTGGGCCTCAGGACCCCTGAGGACTGGTGATATTGTCAGTAGGGACAGGTAGGGGGCATCCATGTTCTCTGCCTTTGGAAGAGCACCTGCTGTGCCTTCTCACTGATAGAAAGAAAGAAAGAAAGAAAGAAAGAAAGAAAGAAAGAGAGATTTCTCTCCAGTCCTGGAGCTTTCATATTTAATCAGCCCACAGACCCCCAAAGCACGGTCTGGCCCTACAGAGGATAGGAAGGTAGTTTAAATCTCTACTACAAAACAGAGTGGCTCTTGCCAGAGAACTTGCAGGAAGCTGCCAACCATGAAAACAAAACAGGTGCTCAGGACTCACTGAATATTAGGGTAGTTAGGGTTTTGAGATCATGCTCATCTCTTCCACAGAACAGCTGTCCTTGGGGATGATTCTGAACTCATAGCTTCTGGCTACCTGATTATCATTCACAGGCAGAAATAACCCACAGAGAGACGAATTATTAATAATAATAAGGACACATCAAATACAGATTCTGCAAGAGGCATTTATTTTGCTTAGGTTTTTGTGGGCACTAACTCCTTTTTCTTTTCCTTCATAAACACCCTAGAGGGAGGTGCTATCTTAACCTCCATTTTAAAATCAACAAAACTGAAGCCGAGAGGAGCAAGGTAAGTGCCTCGCATTACAGAGTCGGTTCATGGCAGAAACAACACATGCATTCAACTTCTCAGGGTTTCCAAGCTTCGGGCTTCATCACCAGGTGATGCTGTCTCCCTGAGAATGCTAAACTTATGCTAAACTCATGGCTAAACTCATACCATCAGCACCTCAGAGACAATGAGCACAAGTCTTGCAGCAAGTAGCTCCCCGTGTTTGTGAATGCCTGGGAGCACTGCACAAAGCCAGCAGGAGGACTCCGTGAACACAAGCAGTGGCATTTCCTCTGTGAATTTATATACATTTTAAAAGCTAAGCAATTTAGATTCTGACATTGCTCTTCTGGTCCTCTCAGGGATGAGCAGCGTGGCCGCGTGAATAAGGCAGTGGGTTGGCTTGCCAGACTTGTCCTGTGCAATGCGGTCTTCTCTGGATTGTCTTTTGGACCAATTCTGTTACCAACAAGACTAAGTCTTTGCTGAAGCCCTTTTACTAAGTGCTTTCAAAAGCTGACACAACATCAAGTCGATTTCTCCAGGAATCTGCTTCCCCCCAAGATGCCTCGCCAAGTGTTGCCTCCGACATCTGACAGCTCCTTATTGGGACAGTGCGAGTTTTGTGGGTTGGTCCTTCTTCCTCTGGGGTATGGATATTGGATATTGTAGTGATGCAAGGCATGGTGAATGTGGAGACTTGCTGTCGGGAAGATTTGTGAGTTCCATCACCATGATAATCCCCATAGAGCACCATCAAATGTCCCTTTGCCAGCCATCGCTGTTCAATAACTGAATGCATTATGTCATATGTCATGTGAGCCTCATCTGCACCTTAGCTGGTTTTCCTTGGGCCTCTGCCCTGGGGGTCTCAAACTAGCTCAGATGAGCATAGACACACCCCAACCTTCCTGTTACCCACCAGATGCATATCGATCAACACGTAACTATTACAGATTTTGTCAGTTTCTTTCTTTCTTTTTTTTTTTAATTTGAGAGAGTGAGAGAGAGATGAGAGGAGAGAAGGTCGGAGGGAGAAATGGACTCCCCATGGAGCTGGGAGTCCGATGCAGGACTTGATCCCAGGACTCCAGGATCATGATCTGAGCCAAAAGCAGTCACTTAACCAACTGAGCCACTCAGGTGCCCAATTTGTCTGTTTCTGGAATCCATTCCTTAAACTGAATTTCCTGGAGCAGCCACACCAACCTTGCAATTGTATTAACATTGCTCTTGGGCTCTGAGCCACTTGATACTACACAAATCCAAGCAAGGTTTCATCTGACACCTTGAAACCATGCTGCCTCCCCTTGCTCAGCCTCCAGATGCAAATCCACCCCCCACCTCCCCACCCCTGGCTGCAGGTAGGCTGCTTCCCCTGAGAAGGGATATTTATAGACATGGCTTTAAGTGAACAGGAAGATTCCTTCTTTGACTGAGTGCTGCCTGAACCATTCACTCTCCTCCCCTGCCAGTGTCCATCCCCTGCAGGGGTTTCCTAGCCTGTAAATGAAAAATCTTTCCTTGGGGATGGACAGGTGCTAAGCAGCTGAGCTGTTGCAGTGTTACCCAACCATGCCACCAGAGGGAGAAGACAGACTCTCCCGCTCTAGCTGCAGTAGTTTCCTTGTGGTTCCTACAAATTCAGTGGCTTGAAAGAACATACATTTAATATTTTATAGGTCTGCAAGTCAGAAGTCTGAAATGGATTGGCAGAGCTTCGTTCTGTGGGCTCTGGGGGCATATCTGTTTTCTTGCCTTTTCCAGCTTTTAGAATCCACCTGCATTCCTTGGCTCATGGCCCCTTCCTCCATTCTCGAAGCCAGCAGGAAAGCATCTTCAAATCCCGCCCCCTCTAATTCAGGCATTCGTACCTCCCTCTTTATAAGGATCCTCCTGGTGCCTTTGGGCCAGGAGAACCCAGAGTAATCTCTCCACATCAAGATCTATCATTCTATCTCCAGGGATTAGGATGTGGACATCCTGGGGGAGGGGTGTTATTCTGCCCTCCACACTAAGGAAGAAGAAAAGATGCCCAAATTCAAAAAAGTAACCCTTTATAGAAAGGGGGAGATCAATTCACAGTAGACTCTTTGGCCACCAAGATTGTCATGGGAGCCCATGAAGGGAACTTGAAAGACAAACTGAGACCCTCTTTGCCGAAGAAGAAACTGAGGTCCGGAGAGGTTGAAGGACTTAACGCATACACACAAGCTGGTTAATGACCACAGTCCAGCACCTGACTCCCAGCCCAGGGCTCTCCTTCCAGTCAGTGTCTTCTGCTCTGCATCGGATCTGCCCTCTTCTTCAAAGAAATGGGTCACCATATGTAGTCATGTCATCTCCTGGCTGCTGTTGGAGCTGAGAATCCCTTCCAGCAGACCTTTCCATCACGTGCTCTATAAACATTGCTCACCAAACATATTCTTTGAAGATCCTCCTGCTGTAGTGTTAGCCTGGGGAAATCTTCGGAGTGAGGACCCAAAGGAATAGGTAAATTGATCACCCAGGGAACTAACCTACATTCTGCTTCATTGTTTTGGGCCCGATCATGACCCGAGGCATCAGATGCAAAAGGGAAAAAGGAGATGGTGAGGTCGCGATGTGTATAGATTTTATGGTTCCTGTTGATCTAAAAAAAAATAAATAATTGTCAGGAAGAAATTTAGAGAGAAGAGACTTATAGCATTAGTTAATTTTTTTAAAAGATTATTTATTTATTTATTTGTCAGAGAGAGAGAAATCACAAGTAGGCAGAGAGGCAGGCAGAGAGAGAGGTAGAAGCAGGCTCCCCCCTGAGCAGAGAGCCCGATGCGTGGCTCTATCCTAGGACCCTAAGATCATGACCCGAGCCGAAGGCAGAGGCTTAACCCACTGAGCCACCCAGGCACCCCCATAGTTAATTTTTACAGAAGACCCACTTCTGCTGATATTTGAGGAAGATGAAATTATCAAAATGATGACGTGTGTGTTTTCTCAGAGGTAGATCATCTGGTCTGTTTCAACTGTCCTTTTATTACGATGCGTTGGGTGATGTTTTATTTTATTACAGAAGACTAAATTGAATGTCATATCTTTTATGTGAGTTTTTTTTCTTCTAAGATGGGCAAAAGACCTCAGATCCTCTGTAATGTACAAAATGCTTTGTATTATTGGATGTAATTGAAGAAACAACGGTTTTAATAAAACATGAACTGAAGATGCTGTCGATAGATTCTTAGATGTTTCTGGGGTCACCATCAAATGCATAGAATCTCCCAATTTTTTTAACATTCCATTTGTAAATCCTCTTGGAGAGCTTCAAAAAAGACACTCGCTTCCTTCTGATTTGATCATTTAGTACATTTGGCAGCTGTTGAGTATCATTTTCTAACGTGTTTCTAATGGAGATGTACATAGCGTGGCTTGTTTAATATAATTTGTTGTTTATGCTCCAGCATTCATGGTATTATCTGCCTAAATGTGCAAAGAGGGGCTGAGTGAATAGCTGTTTTTGTTTTTCTTTTCTTTCTTTTTTAATTTTTAAATCAGCAAGGGTTTTCTGCATCTTGCAAAATGTAATCAGTACTGATAGAGTTTACACATTTCAGCAAAAGAATGATACTCCTTCAAATCTTTCCAAATGCTCCCCAGACCTCCAATTACTATAATAAAAGTGAAGACAGGTAAAAAAAAACCCCAGCATAATAAAATCTATTGAGAAGGAAGCTTCTATTCGGGAAAGCGATTTTCTTATTCCAGTGGCAGAGACCAAAGAGATGAGACTTTGCTGATCGGACCGCAGCATTGGTTTATGCACAGAGATTGTCCATCTGTTGTCCTCCAGGTCCCATGGGCTCCTCAATTAAAGTGTCCAAAGCTGAGCTCATCACTATTCTCTCCAGTTCAGTCTTCTCCCCACTGCTTCCCATCTTAGCAGTGGCCGCCACTGGCTGTGTGATCCTCACATCCAGCGTCAGAGCCAATCATCGCCAACATTATCGGTTTTTATCTTCTGAGTCACCTGCCTTCTGCTTTCATGGCCGGAGCCCCATGATGATGCCAGGGAGCCCTGGGCACTCTTGCCTTCATGGCGCCCTTCTGCCATAAAAAATATATTTAAAATTACATCTTATCACTTAGTTCACATAAAGACAGATACAATCAAAGCTGAATTCATTTTTTTATGTTCATCATTATTATATTCATGTTTAAATTCTGATTCTAAGCCAAGCAAATTAGACATTTCCACGGGCCACTAACAGGTGCCATGGGCCATGGTGCCTACTGGCGTAGCTGGACCTGCTCACAGCCCCAGCTCTCACCTGTGCTCCTCTGACCTGTTGCTCGCCTGATCTCTGCTCACCTACCCTTGACAATCTGTTCTCCAGCTGCAGCCAGGGGACCTAAATATTCAAATTTGCATACAACCCTTCAAGATTTTGCATTGTTTTGTAATTTTTTTCATTTTCTAGATTTGCTGAGATAGACTTGACACACAGTGTAAGTTTCAGGTGTTCACGGCAGTGACTTGATGTATGTTGTGATGACACTAAGGTTGCTTAACACACTCAGCACCTCAGAGTCACAACGTGTGCATGTGGTGGAAACGTTTAAGACTTCTCCTCTTAGCAGCTATTGAGTATACAATACAGTATTGTCAAGTACAACTGCACTGTGTGTACATTACATCGCTTATTCACCTTAGACTTTTCGAACACCTTCACCCATACTCCCTGACCACCCGCCACCCACACTTCCCCACTGCTGCCCTGGCTACCACCAATCTGTTCTCTGTGGCCATGAGTTTGGTGTGTTTAGATTCCGCATAGAAGTGAGGTCATACAACATTGATCCTTCTGTCTAATTTCACTCAGCCTAATGTCCTCAAGCTTCCCCGTATTGCAAACAGCAAGATTTCCTTCTCTTTGAGGCTGAATAATACTTACATCTTTTTTTTATTATTTGAGCAGAGGTGACACACAGTACTACATTAGTTTCAGGTGTGCAAATTCATGATTCAACAATGCTCTACAGCATGCGACGTGCATCCCAAGTATAGATCCCATTTGCCACCGCACGACGTCATCACAATTCCCTTGACTATATTCCCCTTGCTGTGCCTTTTATCCCCGTGACTTCTTCATTCTGTAAGTGGAAGTCTATGTCTCCCACTCCCCTTCACCCATTTGCCCATCCTCACTCTCCCCTCTCCTCTGGCAACCATCAGTTCTCTGCATTTATAGGTCTGTTTCTGTTGTTTGTTTGTTGTTTGACTTTTTGATTCCACATAGAAGTGAAGTTACACAGCACTTGTCTTTCTCTGACTGACTTGTCTCACTTGGCATAATACCCTCCAGATCCGTCCATGTTGTCACAAATGACAAGATCTCATTCTTAATTATGGCTGAATAATATTCCATCGTGTATATACACCACATCTTCTTTTATCCATTCATTTATCAATGGGCACTTGGCTTATTTCTATATTTTGGCTATTGTCAATAATGCTGCAATAACTATAGGGGTGCATGTATCTTTTCAAATTAGTGTTTTCTTTTTCATTGGGTAGACACCCAGTACTGGAATTATTAGTTCCTATAGTAGTTCTATTTCTAAGTTTCTGAGGAACCTCCATATTGTTTTCCGCAGTGGCTGCACAAGTTTGCATTCCCACCAACAGTGCAGGAGGGTTCCTTTTTCTCCATATCCTCAACAACACTTGCTATTTCTTGTCTCTTTTATTCTAGCCATTCTGAACGGTGTAAAGTGATATCTCATTATGATTTTGAATTACATTTCCCTGATGATGAGTGATGTTCAGCATCTTTTCATGTGTCTGTTGGCATCTATGTCGTCTTTGAAAAAATCTATATTCAGGTCTTTTGCCCATTTTAATAGGATTATTTGTTTTTCAGTGTGGAGTTGTATTATCTCTTTATAGATTTTGGAAGTTATATTTTTATATATTTTGGATATTAGCACCTTATCAGATATATCATTTGCAAATATCTTCCACCATTCAATAGGTTTTTGGTTTTGTTGGTTCTTTCTTTTGCTATGGAAAAGTTAGTTCAGGTTAATGCCAACTTAATTTCAACAGTATACTAAAGCTTTGCTCCTATACTGCTCTGTACCCTTATTTCATATTGTTGTTCACATATTATATCTTTATATATTGTGGCTGCATCAATATAGATTAATACTTATTGTTTTATGCAGTTGTCATCTAAACCATATACCAAAAAAAAGGAATTGCAAGCAAAAAGTACTTTAAAATCATCTGGGGGCATCTGGGTGGCTCACTCAGTTAAGTGTCTACCTTTGGCTGAGATCATGATCCCAGGGTCCTGGGAATTGAATCCCTCACTGGGCTCCCTGCTCAGGGGAGCCGCCTTCTTCCTCTCTCTTTCTCTGCCTGCTGCTCCACCTGCTTGTGCTCACTCTTTCTGTCAAATAAATAAAACCTTTTTTAAAAATTTAAAAAACACACTAATACTGTCTTATAATTATCTTATGTAACTATCTTTACTGACGTTCTTAATTTTTTCATGTGTATTTGATGGACTGTCTCCTGTCCTTTAATTCAGCCTGAAGATGTCTCTAGAATGTTTCTTGTGGGGCACATCTGGTAGAAGCAAATTCTCCTGTGTTCAGTTTCTTTGAGGATATCTTAGTTCTCTGTGATTTTTGAAGGGTAATGTTGCCTGATACAGATTTCTTGGTTGACAGTTTTTTTTTCTCAGCATTTCAAATATGGCATCCCCCTGGCTTCTGGCTTCCATGGTTTCTGATGAGAAGTGAGCTGCTCGTCTTCTTGAAGATCCCTTTCATACCACAGCCTGTCATTTCTCTCCTGTGGCTTTCAAGGTTTTCTCTCTGTCCTTGTCTTCCCACAGTTGGGTCAGAGATGACGGTGTAGTACGGTGGAGAAAAAGCAGTGACTTTGGCATAAGGCAAACCTGGGTGTTAATCCCACATGAATCCATGTCTAACTGGTCTTTTCATGTCTGATACGAATATAATAATATCTAATATTAGGACTATCGCAAAAATAAAATTATATAATATAAACAAGTCACGGAAGGCAAGCAGTATGTTATTGTTCAATTTTTACAGACTCAGGACATGGTTCTGCCCAGAATAGGTGACTATGTTATTGCTAACTGTGGTTGGCATTGTTGCCACCATTTTATTTGTCCTGTAACATTTTCCTCTGCAAAAGCCTACATCTACAGTCAGAAAACACCACTCATCCGTACCCTGGGCTGTTTCCGCAGACCACCCAAACCAGGGCTGTTTCTCTTAAAGTATCATTCAGGGATGCTTAATAGAACATAATGTTGTCCCCTCATGGCCCTCTCTGTGATTCAAGGTACCCATAGTGTCCCTTAAATAACACGGCATCCCAGTAAACTGGCTTCATCTCTGGCTTGGTTTGGTTGTGCGGTCATTTTTTGTGTCTTATTCTTCTGTCAGGTTTTAGCTATGCCTCCTCATGGGTTTGTCAGGGATTTTTCATTCCCTGTGTGTCCAGCGACCAGACCAGTATACACTAGATACTCAAATATTTGTTGGCGAGTGAATGGATGAATACATAAACTTTGTTTGTTTTAATGATTCTTTTTCTATTTTTTCTAATTCATTTGTACTCTCGGTTATGATTCCTTTCCAATTCAGAGTAGCCGTTGAGTGGGTTTGCTCGCTCTCTTATGGGTTTGTTTATTTTCTCCTTCCCCCCGAATGCCGCACCCCATCATGCTTTGATCGCAGTGACTCAGGGTTCCAACAAAGACAGATGCTTTCAGCACCTGTTCTTTTAAAAGCAAGTTTAAAGCATTTCCCTCCTCATCGGTCTAAAATCTATCCCGTTCTAGGAAACAGAGGCTAACACAGCTTGCATCGCATGATGGCTTTTGCGGGGTGTGTCTTAGCATCGTGTGACCAGAGATCCAGACTCACTGCTCCCCAGAGTTTGCTCCCCATATCTGGGCTTCTCCAGGAACCATCACCATCTGCAATAAGTATGGAAAGTGAGAGCAAGTCCTTAGAAAGTTCTGTTTGAAATCTGAACTTGCCACAGCATCTAAGCATCTGATTTTGCATTTTATAAAAATCATAGTCCATGACATGTTGAAAATAAAAGGCACGGGCCTTCAGAGTTTTCAGCTGGATCAAATGCAGAGGTGTTTCAGTCTGTCTAGAGAACAGGCTGTGAGCTTGAGGACCGTCCACATCCCATGACTTTCTGGAAAAACTGTAGAGCTGGGGGAATGCTTCCTGATGGGTGGGGGTCATAAGCCCTTGTACGTGTTTCTGCAGGGGGAAAAAAAGTGCTGCTTATGGAATAATGGATGTTATCCCAAAGTTATGCAGTATAACGCAGTTTCTAAATCAATTCGTCTCTTGTCTTTGCAAATGTAGCTCCTCTGCAAGGAAAACGTCATTCCCTAGTATAAAAAGGCAGCTGTGCCAGAGGAGGGAATAATAAGGGAGCCTGTACCAAGTCAGAATAGACCTCATTGACGCTAAAACTGATTGATGAGCCAGGAGCCTTCTGAGTCCAGAGGAGAACAAAAGGGAAACAAGGTAGACAAATGGTACCAGGATGCATGAGAAACCGTAGGTGTGACACAGATGTGTGTTCTCTTGCAAAGGAAGATTAGTGTCTTTAAAGACTGACAGTTGTTGTCAGTGCAGTTGACATAAATTTTGCTAATGTTAATGGAAATGTACTAGCACGATTTACCAAAGCCATTTACAGCTGTTGAGTTAGAGCGAGACAGAAAGCCATTGTAGGAAGAAGAACCCAAGAGGTTTTGTACTCTTGAGTGTGAACAAATGCATATTTTAAAACTGCTATAGACACAGAGTGTTCCCCCTAGTGTGTTGATTTTTATTTTTCTTCAAAGTTATTCTTGCAGATCATAAAAAATCTATAGCAGATTTTGTGGTTTCAGAAAACTGCCTCAGACTCTCTGCTTTCTCCATTTTGACACTGTGCTTCTTGGGTTCACAGGCTTTTATTTCTAACAATTTTTTTTCCTCAGAAAATTATGTTCTTTCATCCTTTCTCATGATGCTGGAATTAGACATTCTTATGTGGGTTGAGTCAGACGAGTCACAAAATATTCTGCAATGCCGACACGTTGCTTTCACTCTCGGAGTGACAATGCCAAGGGCATGTGAAGTTTCTGCAGATAATGGATCAACTATAAAGAGCATCAAAGGCCAAGCTTGAAGGACGTGAGGTGAGGCTCCTGACATCTGTATGCTGCTGCAGCCAGAGAGTGGATGGTGGGAGGGAAATGCCTTCAGAACTGGAATATCTCCTGGTGTGTAGGAGGCAACTGGTTGGCCTTCCACGTGGGAACTTCTTCAAGTAGCTGAGCAACACAGAGTGTTCCAGAAGGCCGCATGGGGCCATGGAGACAGTTGGAAATAACGGTTGGAGCACTCAGAGGGATTCTGAAAAGACAAGGTAGGGCTTGTGAACAGGATGGAAGGGAGAAGAGTAGGAACTGAGCATTGGCGAGAACTCTTGAAGGATAAAGATGACTTGTGTCTTATATAAAAAGTGAAGTGGGAAATCCTGGGCTGGCATCTTGCTTGGAATGACTTGAATGACTTCAGAGGAGCTAGACAAAGGCTAAGGGAAGAAGCAAGCCTCTGGTGACAAGAGCCGTTCCCTACCCAGGGATCCAGGAGCAGAATGGCTCTCATATCATGGAATCCAGTGTTTTCACCAGCGTTTTGTCCACTCTGGATTGTCCAAGCTCCGCGTTTCACTTGCTGTTTTCAGCTGACCCTCTTACTGTGTATTAGCATCACTGCCCAGGATGAGCACGGAAAGTAGGCGGCCATGGAGGAATACAGAAGAGCAATTTTTAGTAGGGTCTTGTGTAGACAAAGCTGAGGTTTCCATGCTGGCTGGGGTGGGGGAGGCTGTGACCTCTGCCTCCCCAGGCCACGCTCCACCCCCACCCCCACCCCACTGCAAGGCTCTAGTGTCACAAGAATCATTATTTTTGACTCTGGAGCCCTGGGTAGGCCAGCCAGTGGGATCATTTGACCCTAAGCCCCTTCCTTGGGCCCTAACCTACTAATCCATTCATAGTAAAAACCAAAACCAAAACCAAACCAAAACAAAACAAAAACCCAAAAACTAAACAATAATAACAAAAATACCTCTGAAGTTTTGTGCCAACTTTTGGTCATTACTTCTGAAACACTTCTGTTCCTCCCTTGGGCGGCTTCTTCCCACTCCAGACCCTTCCTTGCTGGAGCCTCTTTGGTGTTGCTCTCCATGGCCCATTTCCCAGCTGGATCTTCAGAATCTCTTCCTTATTCTTTGGGTCAAGATAAGTGGTTACTCCTTTGGAAGTTCCAGAGGCCCGTTTTATGAAAAGTTATTCCCATTTTCTTCTCTATTTAGTCCATAAGCATTTATTGGGCACCTACTGAATGTCAGAGCTTTAGCCAGGGGTCAAGCTCTGGTTTCTCTCATGTGCTATGTTTTTTTAATTTATTCATATGCCAAAGTTCTAATGCCACACCAAAGCTGGAGCTCAAGCCCCCATATGGCTCCACTGGAAGCAGAAAAGCCATAGAAGAGAGGTTCATGGTTGTCTAAGTCTGCAAGGGCTGCCATAACAAATTACCACAGACTAAGTGGTTTAAACAGTAGAAATTTATTTTCTCACAGGTCTAGAGGCTATAAGTCCAAAGGCAAGGTGCCTTTGGCTGGTAGATGGTTGCCTTCTCTCTGTGTCTTCACATGGTCTCTTCTCTGTGCACAAGCTCCCACAGTGTCCCTTCTCTTCTTACAAGGCCATCAGCCCTACTGGGTTATGGTACTACCCTTATGACCTCTATTAACCTTAATTATCTCCCTAAAAGTCCTGTCTCCACATACAGCTACACTGGATACCAAGGCTTCAACATACGAACTTGCAGTGGGTGGTGATGGTCAGCACACAGTTCAGTCCATAAAATGAATAAATGTCTTTTTATCTGTGAGTAGTAGAGCCTCAACTTTCATGTTGAGCTGTCCAGAGGAAAAGGGTCTCCAGTGTTCATTCAGGAGCTCAACAGGGACACAGTTTCAACAGCAACCACAGAAATTATGTTCACTTATGTACATAGATTCAAAGACAATTACCCTCAGGCCCACAAACTATTTTAAGAATCTGCATATCTATTCTGCCCAAACCAATTACTATCTGTAGGAAGCACCGAGAGTACTCATTAAACAGGCTATATTATTTGTTGCAGGGTGTCAAGGGTGTTTACATGTCTGCCATCACTGGAAATGACATTGACATCCACTTCCCCTCATTTGGTTATCCAGAGCACAGTGAATGAACAGACACTTAGCATTGCCCAGGCCTTGAGTTAGAAGTTTCCAATGCCACCAAAATGCATCGGAAACTAGAATGCCTCCACTTTGCTCAGGGCAAGGTGAGCCAGTCCTGCATATGCCAAGGAAAGAATTGTGAAAATTCAGGTATTCCAGAAAATGTAAGTAAACAATAAATAAGTAAAGGTTGTCACGCCTTGAAATCAGCTTACACCTGTCAACTGCACAATTACTAGCAGCCAAGATTCACACTTCAGGGGACCCCAGAAAAAGGATTTCTGATTCTTGTTACTGTTCAGTGTTTGATTTGGTTTGGTTTGGTTTACCTCCCAACTTTGTTGACTTATCACGGCTTCCAGCATCTCTCTGTCCTCTTCTTTCAGAGGTTTCCCACTTTTCTTTTCATAAGCTTGATGTCTCTCTGCTTCCCACCCTTGCTTCCCACCAATCCTCACTTTGAGTTCCTGCCTCCTGCAAGAAATTCCCCTTCCTCTCCTTCATAACTTCCTCTACCCTTCCCCACTGAGGCCCTGAGAAGCAGGCCTTTACCACAGACCCTGAGTTGATGTCTTAAACGTTCCTTTAGGAAGTGCCTTCTTTCCACATGTAAATCTTTCTGGGAAGAACCGAGCACAGTCTGTCATCTAGACCATGAGAAGGCTGCCGGTGAAAGTGAAGAGGAACATTGGGCATTCTCTTTTCACAAAGCAGAATTCTTTCATCTCAGAGAATTCTATTCTTTGAGACTCTGAGTATTAGGCTAAAGCAGATCAAGTCTCAGCAGATGCCTCTAATAATTGCATCTTCCCTCTCAAGGACTCTGTGTTTGCAGTAGATCTGACTTTTTAAAAATGGAGGCATGCTCCAGTCTCCTTGCTGTTCAGTGTCACAATTTTGAAGCCTGAGCTCCCTTGGTGTCAAAGTTGGGTCTCTGTGGGCCTGGTACCAGGACACTTTCTACTTGTAGGGGCAGAATTACTGAGGTATTCCCTGTGGGATTACCTTACCTCTGGGCTCCCTGTGAGCCAGCAGATAGCTCATCCTCAAACCCCAGCCCCCATGCTGTGTGGAAGGTGTGACCATGCAGAAGAGGACTCAGAACAAGATAAACAAGGGCTAAGTGACTAGAGAAGCTGAGAATTCTCCAAACGAGAATTGTCAGGCTACTCTGATAAGGAAGTATCAGACCAATTCTGGCCATTAAAGAACTGCAGTAACCCTAGAATCAGAAGCCTTGAGAAAGGGACAGATTTAGTCCTCATAAAAGAAGCGCAGTGAACTGAAAGGGATACTTGATGATATCGCAGAGTATGGGGAATTTTTTTAAGTATTTACAATGATTTGTACAATTTGTATAGCAAGCAAATACACAATCAACTAGCTGGAACACTGTATCCACACCTGGAGACAGACACCTGCCTCTAAGTAGAAGTTTCCAGTAATTCCTCAAGACCAGAAGTGACCTGGTGAACAAATATGGCGTGTAGTCTCAATACCATAGCAGTTTCCAGGCAAGGGTCCAGAAGGATGTCCTCAGGACCAAGCTATCTGGTGGAGTTGCAGGACATGCTCACGTTTGTCTCCCTGTGGATTGGGTGTGATACAAACACAAACCTTTTTGCTAGGGAGAAAAGGGTTTGGGAGTTGGCCTTCTAAATTCTGGTTGGCTAGAGAGGATAAGTAGTTCCTACATGTGATGACCAGAATAATCGCCAAAAGCATCAAGAGGAAAAAGAACTCTGAGAAAATAGAAGTGAAAAGAATGTCGAGAAGCTAGTGAGTGGGAAAACATGTGGCATGAGGAAGAAACACACCCAGCCCTTAGCATGGCCTCCTGCACAAAATGCTTACTTCATGATGTGACCAAAGAAATGAAAGTGGAAATGAGTAAGTGGAAAATGTGTAATTTGTTCGTTGTGTCAGGAGTAGCCTCTTTCCACAGAAAGCGTATCTGGAGCTTCAAAAGGAAGCAGCATAAACATTTCATAATGCACGGCCAAATAAACCTGGAAGGAAGAGACTCGTCATGGTAGCTGGGAACTCCCCACTGAGAATGGGGGCTGCTGTTGGGTACACATGGTACAGCCAATGGGAAGTAAAGAAAACATGACAGGCATTCCCCAGATGTCCTGAGAGCCTCCCAGTGTCTCTGTTTCAGGTGTAAACAGATAATCTCCAACCTCCAAGAGGCAAGCTTGAGTTGGGGACTGAGATAGTGTTTTTAGCTCTTCTTCCACTGAAATCCATGACTGGAAGTAAAGGAACCTTTAAGAAGTAGACAGTGGAAGTTACTGTCTAGAGTACACTCAGAGTTTTCCATTTGGGGATGAGCACAGTTTTCACTCTAGGCGGGATAATATTTCCCTTTGTAGGCCAACAGTGCATCTACTTGCTGCCCATGGGGTACCGGTTAACTGCCCCCCTACATCATGGTGAAAACCAACGAAGGCCACAACACAATTCCAGCTGCCCCCATGGGGAGCAGTATCCAGTTGAGTGGTGCTGGATTCCCCCAAGGCGCTTGGGCTAGTCTTCTGGATCATGATCTATTGTACTAAAATGATAGGCTCTTGGAATAGGTTAGGGTATATCCTGTAAATACCAGACCCACCTACTTAGCAAGACCTGATAATGTGTTCAAGATAACTTTGAATGATACTTAAGTACAGAAAGGAGAAAAACTCAGACAAGCGCTATGTCATTGCCCAGCCAAGTTTGTTCTCTTCGAGTGTTCACTCCATCCGCCAGCATCCACTGGGTGGACAGAGTTTATAGACTGAGGTCCTAAGACCTAGCCATTTCACTTGCTTATGCCCTATTTCAGGCCTTGATGGCCTCATTTTCAACCTGGCCCTACTTTTCTTCTTACTTTCTAGCTGGTTCTTCAACTTCCATCCACTGAGTCACCAAGAGCAGCTCCCCACCATGGCTTGGTTTTCTGGCTCCTGCTTTTGTACTGTTCCCTCATCATGACAACCCAGCCAGATCATCTTGGAATGACTGCTATGCCCAGTGTAGCCCTGGAAACACCCACCCTCGGGCAGGGTTCTGCTAGGCTGTCCTCTCTGTCTTGATTTAGTCTTGGTGGCACAGCAAAAACAGACATGACACAGAATGAACAAAGAGGGGTAAGGTGGGTCTCCAGGTCCTCTCAGGAAAGAACAGTGGAGAAGAACCCTTAAAACAATGCTTATAGCTTCACAGTTCATAAGCAAGGACCCAGAGTAGGAGTCATAAAATAAAATAGAAAATCAATGTGATCTCATGGGTTCAACTGACAATAGGTGGCCCATGGAACTAAAATGTCTGAGGGTGGATCTGGTTTTAAACAAAGTGGATCTGGGCCCCTGGGTGGCTCAGTTGGTTGAGAGCCTGACTCTTAGTTTTGGCTCAAGTCATGATCTCAGGGTTGTGAGATCAAGCCCCAAGTCAGGCTCTGTACTGGGTATGGAACCTGATTAAGAATCTCCCTCCCACTCTTAACTACAAAAAACAAATTGAGGTTGCTAGAAGGGAGGTGGTTGGGGGATGGGGTAAGTGGGTGATGGGCATTGAGGAGGGCACAGGATGTAATGAGCACTGGGTGTTACAGGCAACTGATGAATCACTGACCTCTACCTCTGAAATGAATAATATACTATATGTTAATTAATTGAATTCAAATAAAATTAAATTTAAATTAAAAGATTCTCTTTTGGGGCGCCCGGGTGGCTCAGTTGGTTAAGCGGCTGCCTTCGGCTCGGGTCATGATTCCAGGGTCCTGGGATCGAGCCCTGCATCAGGCTCTCAGCAAAGAGCCTGCTTCTCTTTCTCCCCATCTCCCTGCCACTCTGCTTACTTGTGCTCTCTCTCTAGCTGTCAAATAAACAAATAAAATAAATTTTTTAAAAAAGAAAAAAAAAAGATTCTCTCTTCTCCCTCTCTATCTGCCCCTCCCCCTCTCTAAAACAAACAAACAAACGAGGTGGACCAAGGAGCTCAGTCAGTAAAATAGACGTAAAGGGTCTTGGTCTTGCTTTCTTCTGTGTTGTCCTCATTTTTTAAAAACTTTCCACCCTCCAAGGGTGATTGAGATGGCCACAGAAAGCACAGTTTGCCTTCTATGAACTTTAAATCCCGTGTAAGGAATTCCTGTTATTCAATGATTCCAGAAAAAGTTCTGGTCTCTCATTCATCTGTTTACTATGTCACATATGCCCGAACCAGTCACAAAGCTCAAGGGTGTGAAGCATTCTTGTTGGCTCCTGGAGAGCCAGAGGTGAGAAGGATGGTTCCCCAAAGGAGAGCGAACCAGAGTGCTGCTGTCAAAGTAAGAGGCCAGGAAGCCAAGTCGCCCAGAACAACAGATGTCTGGGACATTGCTCAGAAGTTCTTGAGTTGGTTCGGTAATAGAGTAGAGCAGATTTTGTTTTATACTTGCATGTTGGTACATGTATATGCCCACCAGATTTCTAGAAAGTAAATTCCACAATCCACAAAGACAATGAATTTTTTTGGTACACTACTGCATTGCCATTTTCCAGAACAGTGCCTCGCACATGGTGGGTTCCCCCCAAATAGCTGATGAATAAATAAGTCTGGAAATCCATGCATATGAAGGGAAAGATCAGTGGAGAGTGTGGGGAGAGATTCTGCACCATGCTGCAGACTGCCCTGACAGACAGAGGACACTGCTAACGCTTTCCTAAAATCTGCCCAGAACTAGTGATGGATTTAAACTCTCCAGACAGGTGCAAAAGACCAAGTCCTCTAGCTGCATGGTTTCTTTGCTTTATCCGGCTGATGATTTCATTTTCAGAAGGTAGAGGAAGTTGTGTCCCTTAGAAATGTCCCTGACCAAATAGTAAGAACCATTTAAGACTGAGTACGAACGAGATAAGGTCTTTGAAAAATAGAGGTCTTATCATCAAAGTTTTAAGGGCATAGGTAGACATCCACTTCAGATATCACTTCTAAAAAGGCAGATAGGTTGATTCAAAATTTCACAGTGACAAGTAAACAAGTTTTATCTGGAAAACTGTAGTGAATGCAGAATATGTATACCAGATATAAAAACATATTCTAAGACAGTAACAACAAAAAAGTATGATTCTATCTCAGAACTGACAGACACATCAGTGGAACAAAATAGAGAGTATAGAAATAAGCCAGAATATATCTATAGGTGACATTTCCAATGAGGAAGGAGAAGGTGGATGACTCAGTCAATGGCATTGAAACAACACAGAGGCCATCTTGAAGAAGGAAAGCTGGATCCACACCACCCACTTTACACCTGGAAAAATTCCAGATGTAGAAAATTAAAACCCCAGAGTAGGAGAAAAAAAGCTTAAGGGAATTATTTAGTGACTTTAGAATAAGAAAGACTTTTCCAACTGTGACATAAGATTCAGGACCATAAAAGAAGACAATACTTTCCACTATGGAAAAATAAAATAAAACCTCTCCATGCAATAAATGTTATGAGCAAAGTCAAAAAGACAAACAGCAAATAGGGGAAAACTTGACTTCTTCCATCATTGACAAAGTCTCAATTTCCCTAATAGTTTAAGTTCAAATTAATTTTTCAAAAGACTGTCAGGCCATTCAAAGTGGGCAAATGATCTAAACAGTTCATAGAAAAGAAAATATTAAAAGGCTCTTAAATATACGAAATATGTTCAATATCACTTGTTTAAAAAATATAAATTAAAACTGCACTGAGATACTTTTTTTTGTCAATCTCCAATAATGTTTGGAGTTGGTGAGGCCTAAAGTATAGGGAACTCATTTATCACTGGAGGGAGAATAAATGAGAAGGCTACAAAGGTCAATATGGCAAGATCTATTAGAATTACAAATGTGCCTCCCTTTGACCCAGCAATTCCATTTCAAGACCTTTATCCTACAGTTATATCCACATATATGCAAAGTGATGTATATACAAGATTATTTGTCACAACACGGTAGGAGCAAAAGATCAGACACTATGGAAATGTCCATTAAAAAGGGACCCAGACAAGGCAATATTATTCAACTGTAAAAAGAGAATGAAAAATCTCCAAAAGGTACTGATGGTTGAAAAAATCAAAGTATGGAATAATGTGTAAAGAGGAGGGGGAAAAATATGTATTTACATTTTATTCAAGTACATAAAAATCTCTGGATGGACCTGCAAGAAGTTGGACTGCTAAGGCCAGTTTATATTCAAGGGGAGAGGAATCAAGACTCTATCTTTTGATGGAAGGAATGGCAAAGAATTTGTAGACCTATTTAAAAACCACACTAAGTTTTTATCCTGCTAGAATTCTGAACCATGTCATGTACTACCTATTCAAAGATTAAATTGATCATTTTTTTTTTTAAGTAGGCTCCATGCTGGGCATGGAGCCCAATGCTGGGCTTGAACTCACAACAAGAAGATGAAGACCTAAACCAAGATCAAGAGTCAGACACTTAAAATCAGTCATTTCTTGAGAGAGAATATGTATGGGTTTCCTGTTTGCAGTGATTTGTTTTCATTAAAAGAAAAGACTATTTCAACTTTCTTCAGAATTTTTTGCAAGTTAGGCTTGATTTCAGGCTTCTAAGTGGTCCTAAGAGAGATTTTTCCTGGTTTCTGGTGGGGATCCTAGCCAAACCAAAGAGGGAGAGAGAAAGGTTCTGTCTGTGGTAGTTAGTAATGACGTAGTTGTTAGGTTCCTCTTTATATCCGTTTGTAATTACTAGTATTCCCTCAATGAACAGAAATCACCTCTATAAGTAGGAAAAATGTTACTTAAAAATTTATGATATTTAAAATTTACATGTTAGTTAAAATTCATATATTTCAGATTCACCCTGCCTTCCACTGAAGTTCAATTCCTAGAAAAATGTTGCTTTTGCTAATGGAGTGCTAAGTGGAAGGAGGCTAATTGGAAAATATAAATGAGAATCATAGTTTTCTTTATGGAAGGAAGGAAGAAGGAGATATTAGATATGCTTAGTGTGTTATATATCTTTAAATGGAATTTTCTGATGTTTGGCTATGTGGTCTCGGGTGTGCAATTCTTAATTTCTTTATGCAAGCATCAGTAACTTTGTGTGTTTGTATATCTATATTTCAGACCCCCAAAAGGAATTTATCTGAAGAGGAGCCTAGGAGAAACCTCCTAGGGAAGGGCACACTCAGCAGAATCATGGGAAGTGTAAGCAAGTCAGCTGGCTGGGGCATGAAGGGCATGGAGGGAGGGCCAGGAGATGTGCCAGAAGGACAATAAGCAAGAGACGTTGTGGGGGTCCCTCTGCCCTGCAGGACCTGTGTACTTGATCTCATAGCCAGTATGGAACCACCAAAGAATGTGAAGTGGGAGTTTCTTAGATTTGCCACTGAGCCTGACCGTGTGTCTGCAGCTCAAGGATAGCGCAGAGTGGTCAAGATTGGAGACAGGGAGACGGATTAGACTTTTTATTTTACAACCAACCTCATCCAGGTGATGGATGAGGAAGGCAGAGTAGGGTCATGGCGAGAGGGAGAAAGAAACATAGGGGTGTGGGAACTTTGCAGAGGATAGAATCAGCAAGCTGTAATGATTGGCTCGGTTGAGGTCAGATGAGAGAAGTACGTCAGGGAGGCCTCCTAGGCTTCTTAGAATGCGTACTGTGGGCAAATTAAAAAAAAAAGACAAAGCATATTTATGAAAGAACAATTGTGTATGCCTTGCTTTTGTTCTTTCTTTCTGTTTCTCTTTTATGAAACACTGAGTTTGGTTTCAAAGTTATATTCACAATATTTAGGAGGCAAAGAGGTAGAGATGTTCAGCAAGTGGTTGGATACCTTGTCTACAGTTTGGGTAAGAAGCATAGAAATCATTACGTTATAGGCAAATAAGTGATAGAGAAGAGACAAGTTTGCCCCTGGAATATCAGCACAGTAAGAAGCATGGAGAGTCAAGCAGGGTACTCTTGGAAAGTGATGTTTGGAGATACAGATGTGACTCTAGGGTCTGTGGTTTGCATGACAGGTTGCCTGATAACCTAATTGTTTAATAAGCTAACTTCAGTTGCAAGAACGGAGACTCACTCAATTTATCTCAAGAAAAGTGGGGTTTATTGGAAAGGTCAAGTGAACCAGAACCCAACCTACAGACCACAGAAGATGAGGCAGGTCTAGGGATCTCTGCCTCTCTCCAACTCCATTTCTCTCTGTGCATCTTCTTCACTGTCTTGTACCAACCAGATTGATTAGCTCTTTTCTAAGACTAACTATCCCCAGATCTAGAAGATGTATAAACATCTTGAAACTCTAAGCCAAATTTTATATACATGTTCATTTGGGTATTTCTCTGGGGAAGACAGTCCACACTTTAATGACCTTCTCAAAATTCTCCCAGACACAAAGGAAGACTTCAGACCTCCTCCTCATCTCTCTGTCTCTCCCTATTAACTGATGATCTGATCTATTGCAAATTATAAAATTCTTCTCATTTTCCTCAGTTCAGATTGGCCCAGCTTTTTTGCATCAGGCCAAAGGTGATAGGATGGCTTCTCCTGAGTCAGGCTGAGTCAGCAAGGGGGTGTGGTGACAGATACAAAGCAAGGGTCCCTAAGTAGGAGGTTAGGTAAGGGAGTTTCCCATAAAATCCAGGTAGGAAAGCCATGCTGACAGGCAAAGGGTGGACTCAGCAGCATGATTGCTAGCCACGAAGGAGAAATAGATTCTGTATCAGGCATGTTGACTACAATGATCAACCCCTGGCTGATTGAAAAGGGTTGCTATCAAACTGGAAAGAAATCACTCATGAAATTCTACAAAAATGGTTCATCACCCTATCTTTTCAACACTTTCTGTCAGTAAAAGCTTATCAAACCTGAGAATGAAATCTGCATTTATCAGAAAGCTGGGGATAATGGATAGCATATTGGAAGACAGACCTCAGTCTCAAAAAGAGCTTAACAAATTGGAGTAATGATCTAAATCAGAGACAATTAGATTTGGAGGAACTGAATATAAAATAGTATATTTAGAATTGTTGAAATCACACACACAACTGCGACATCAGGAGAACTCACTATATGTTCACCTATAACTTCATATCATCTCTAACCAATTTGAACCACTAACATAAAATGATTGCTGAGAAGAAAAGAAAGGAAAGGAAAGGAAAAAGAAAACACCTTGTATTAATAAAGGTTTAAATGCCCAGATCCAAATGTAGTGGGTCATTGACTAGACAATATCCATCTACATGGAGAACTTGCTTCCTGGAGCGATGTTTTGGTTTTTTTTGTTTTTGTTTTTGTTTTTAATGTAGTAAGACTTTTCTTTCTTAGAGCACTTTTAGGTTTGCAGCAAAATTGGGGGGTGGTACAGAAATTTCCCATAACCCCCTGTTCCCCCACACATGTAGCCTCCCCCATCCCCAACAGCTGCCACCAGAGTGGTAAGATGGCAAACATCGATGAATCCACACTGATATGTCAGTACCACCGA
Source organism: Mustela lutreola (assembly GCF_030435805.1). Taxonomy (NCBI): domain Eukaryota; kingdom Metazoa; phylum Chordata; class Mammalia; order Carnivora; family Mustelidae; genus Mustela; species Mustela lutreola. The sequence continues at coordinate 145,670,192 of NC_081295.1, read as the reverse complement.
AGATCCATTCATAGGGTTGCACGTTCTAGAGGTTTCTGGGGCCACATCTTAAGGGATAGAGTAAACACAACAGACTGTGCTCCTGAGAACAGCCTCCCTGGCTCAGACTGAGATTTCTTCCTATGGTATTTTCTCTCCTACTGCTCACCTAAGCTCTATTCCTTCTGGGCCCTGAGCAAATGATGCCTTTCCTCCTGCCTCTGACCCGCTTCTAGCACCTGACCTCTAGTTATGTGGAAGAGCTCACAGAGTCCTGTCTACAGCCTTAGTCTTTGCAATCACACCTCACTCACTCTGCACTTGGAAACAGACTCTTACAAGTTCCATAGAGCAATCATGAGGGCTGACTGTTTAGTCTTTGTGGAACCCACAACACAAAAAACAGAGGCATGGAGTCAAGTCTCAAAGTAATTGATTGGCATGGTCAGGATTCAGACTCTACATATTTGACCCTAAAGGTGTGTCGAGCCCTGGTCCACTTTATTTGGTTCCTCTGCAAGCTTTGTCAGTATGAGGTCTCAGAAACCTATTTTGAAATAGCCTCTTCTGTCTTCTGTCTTCTTCGAATTCTCTTTTTTCCCTACTGAAGTCGTCAGCCCCTGCTCCCTCCAAGCAACAAGAGCTGAGTGTCTCTCTCTCTGTCCCTCCCTGGTCCTGCTCCACACTTCCTCACATACAGAGTCAATTCATGATGGAATGTTTTGTGGTTTTTGCCTGCATCTCATTTGAGTCTGTGACCTTCACGTGAAGAACACTGAAAGACACAGATAAGCTATGATTACAGCTTGGACAGGACAAGAGTGTTTGAAGTCCTCCTGGTATGACCTATCAGATGAGTTCATCAAAGAAATCTTCATAACTCCTGCATCAGCACTGAGATCAATCGGCTTCCAAAACCAGCTGTAAACATCCAAAGACTCGTATATTTCTCTTTACATGGGATGAAATTTAACCACGTCAGAAATTCAGTAAACAGCCTCTGGGGAAACCATGCAACAGACCAAACAAAATCAGACAAAATCCTCCATGGGTGCAGGATCACCAAGAAGGGACTCTGATGACTTTAGAAGAAATCACAACTTGGAGTGCCTAGGTGGCGCAGGTCATGATCTTGGGGGCCTGGGATCCAGCCCTGAGTTGGGCTTCACACTCAGTGTGGAGTCTGCTTGAGGATTCTCTCTCTCCCTCTCCACTTCCCCATCTCACGCTCTCTATCTCTCTCCTTCATTCTCTAAAATAAATAAATAAATAAATATTTAGAGAAGGGGGTAGACAATGAGGGGAGGAAGAGGAGGAGGAGGAGGAGAAGAAGAAGAAGAGGAGGAGGAGGAGGAGGAGAAGGAGGGGGGAAAGGGGAAGAAGAATAAAAAGAAGAGAAGTAGAAGAAGGAGGAGAAAGACGAAGAAGAAATCATCACAGGAGTATCGTTTTCTTTAGAGAAGAAGGAGGAGGAAGAGAAGGAGAAAAGAAGAAATCACAGTAGTATCACTTTGAATTCTGCAGAACAGACTGCATGGTGGGAGCAGGAGGCAGAAGTAAAGCCAAGCCATGCAGGGGAGTAAGGGCCAGTCAGATGGAGCTGGCATAGCCACAGGAAGCAGCAAGAATGAAAAGACCAAGTGTAATATCCACCAGAGCCAAATGCTCATGCTGTAAATGAGACTCTGGGGGCAGACCAACCCTTCCCCCGACAGCAAAGAGACATGGCAGGAATACCCATATGAAGCAGAGCTTCAGCCAGACCTAGAGCTCTATGGGTCCCATGGGACAGAAGGCCAGCCTCGAATGGCAGAGCCCATAAACTCTGCATAATCACTCTTGCCTTCCTCAAACCTACCGCCAAGGCCAAATGTACATTTTCTGGCTAATGATCTATTAGAATGCCAACCTAAACTTCATTTTTTGTTTGAAAGATTTTTCCATTTCTGGCCCTAGCAAAAGACTTGGCAGTTTCACCCAGAGTTCTTCTTACACACAGTAATAACAATTAACCAAAACAACTATGTGCCTTAGGGTATTGGAGCCCCCATAGAATGTGTAAATGAGTCCCATGGCAGGCAGGAAGGCAGGCAAGGGGCACATCTGCTCATTTTCCCTTCCACAGTAATCACAGCGCTAGGATCTTGTCCACACTTGCCAAGAAAGTACTGCCCAGTAACTGGCTGTGGCCGTGGGTGACCACACACAGCTCCCCAAGTAGCCATTCAGGCTGATGTCCCATACATCAAACAACAGTGCATACATGGAGTCATAATGCATTTCAGACTTCTGTGGCTGGTGTGTGCTTACGTAAAAGTTATAGCCACTCTTGAGGCATAATGAAAAGTTGGTCTTTTTTAAGGGCTGTAAATTATTTAATCGAACAGTATCATCTCTCTCTGAACCTTATGCCACTACCCACCAAGTCACAGAGGGGACACAGGTAATGTGTTACTCCCCCAGCCAGAGGGTGACATCATTCACGGCTCTCTAAGGAGGCCCTTCAAGATCTTCCCCAGCATGAGCCCCTTCTCATTTCCTTTCATGCAGTCTCTGTAAAAAAACACATTCTCCACACTATCACTGCCAAGAAATTCATCAAAACGTCTCGTAAAATGAGCAATTGTTAAAAAAAAAAAAGATTGAGGTGTAGTAGCAAAATGGCAGGGGGAGTAGGAGACCAAAATATCATCAGGTCCCAGGAGTTTAGCTAGATAGTTATCAAACCATTCTGAACACCTACAAACTCAACAGGAGATCGAAGAGAAGAGCAGCAATTCTAGGAACAGAAAAGCAACCACTTTCTAGAAGGTAGGACGTGCAGAGAAGTGAATTGGAAGTGACAAGAAGATAGACCATGGGGGGAGGGGTCGACTCCTGGAAAGCAGCAGAGCAACGGAGCACAAAATCAGGACTTTTAGAAGTCTGCTCCACTGAGAGATATCACTCCAGAGGCTAAGCAGGGGGATGGAGCCCTCACAGGGACAGTGTGCTCTCAGGACCCATGGGGTCACAGAAAGACTAGGGGTGTCTGAGTGTGGCAGAGCTCCCAGGTATCAGAGAGGGGAAGCCAGCTACAGAGGTGGTGCTGAGAAGGGGGCTTTCAGCTCAGGATCACCTTAAACTGTGATGTGAGGAACGGCCAGGCCACTGCTCTTCCAGCAGGGACCCCACAAGCAGCAGATCCAGGAGACTCACCTTCCTCTAGGAGGAGTGTGTGGCAGGAATCTTCTGAGTCTGGAGACTACAAACAGGGCTGTGCACCAGAGATAGAAATGCTCAGTCACAGGTTGGGTGAGCTCAGAGCATGGCCGGACACCAGGGAGATGTGAGGAATTGACTGCTTTTCTCCGAGGGTGCACTGAGGAGTGGAGCCCCAAGCGCTCAGCTCCTCCAGGCCAGAGACTGGGAGACTGCCATCTTCATTCCCATCCTCCAGAGCTCCACAGAAAGCACTCAGGGAACAAAAGCTCCAAAGCGTGAACCCAAGCAGATTACTTAGCCCAGCCCCTGGCAAGGGTGGTGCAATTCTGCCTCAAGAAAAGACATTTGAGAATCATGGCAACAGGCCTCTTACCTAGAAGATCAGCAAGAACATCCAGCCAAGACCAAGTTCACTGATCAATGAGAACTGCAAAATTTCAGAGCTATGAGAATATAGCACATAGATTTCATGGCCTTTTCCCCATGATTCTTTAGTCTTTCAAAGTTAAATTTTTTAATTTTTATTTTTTTCTTATTCTATTTTTTTAATTTTCCTCTTTCCTATTTTAACGGTTTTTAACTAGTTTATCTTATTAATTCTTTTTTAGAAGGTTTTTCAATATTCATCTTTATAGTCATTTTCTATCCCTTCATCATGTTTAACCTTATTTGTGTGTGTGTGTGTGTGTGTATATATATATATTTTTTTTCTTTCTTTCTTCCTTTAAAATTTTGGGAGGCAGTTTCTTCTAACAGACCAAAATACACCCAAAATCAAGTGTGTGTTCCTGTTCTATTCACCAATGTAAAAAATATATACATGTATATTTCTATATATATTTTTTCTTCTTCTTCTTCTTCTTCTTCTTCTTCTTCTTCTTCTTCTTCTTCTTCTTGTCTTCTTCTTTCTTCTCCCCCCAGTTTCTGGTCTTTTCCGATTTCGTTAGTGTATATTTTTCTAGGGTCATTGCTACCCTTCTCGTATTTTGTTCTCTCATTCATCTATTCTTATCTGGATAAAATGACAAGGTGGAAAACCCCACCCCCCAAAAAAGAACCAGAGGCAGTACTGATGGCTAGGGACCTAATCAATATGGACATTAATTAGTAAAATGTCAGAACTAGAGTTTAGAATGACAATTATCCAGGTGCTAGCTGAGCTCAAAAAAAGCATGGAAGGTACTAGAGAATCCCGTTCTGGAGAAATAAAATCCCTTTCTGAAGAAATAAAAGAGCTAAAATCTAACCAAGTTGAAATCAAAAAAGCTATTAATGAGGTGCAATAAAAAATGGAGGCTCTTACTGCTGGGACAAATGAGGCAGAAGAGAGAATTAGTAATATAGAAGACCAAATGATGGAGAATAAAGAAGTTGAGAAAAAGAGATAAATAACTACTGGACCATGAGGGAAGAATTCGAGAGATAAGTGATACCATAAGATGAAACAATATTAGAATAATTGGGATCCCAGAAGAAGAAGAAAGGGAGAGGGGGCAGAAGGTATATTGAAGCAAATTATACCAGGGAATATCTCTAATTTGACAAAAGGAAAAAGCATCAAAATCTGGGAGGCACAGCAAACACCCCTCAAAATCAATAAAAATAGGTCCACGCCCCATCATATAATAGTAAAACTTACAAGTCTCAGTGACAAAGAGAAAATCCTGAAAGCAGCTCAGGACAAGAGGTCTGTAACATACAGCAGTAGAAATATTAGATTGACAGAAGACCTATCCACAGAAACCTGACAGGCCAGAAAGGATTGGCATGATATATTCAGAACATTAAATGAAAAAATATGCAGCCAAGAATACCACATCCAGGTAGACTTTTGTATTGAAAATAGAAGGAGAGATCAAAAGATTCCAGGACAAACAAAAACTAAGAAAATTTGCGAACACCAAACCAGCCCAAGAAATATTGAAAGGGGTCCTCTAAGCAAAGAGAGAGCCTAAAAGTAACAGACCAAAAAGTAACAGAGACAATATACAGTCACCTTACAGGCAATACAGTGGCACTAAATTCATATCTTTCAATAGTTACCCTGAATGTAAATGGGCTAAATACCCCAATCAGAAGACACAGGGTATCAGAATTGATTTTAAAACAATAAGACCCATTGATATGTTGTCTATAAGAAACTCATTTTAAACCCAAAGACACAGATTTAAAGTGAAGGAGTGGAAAACAATTTACCATGCTAATGGACATCAAAAGAAAGCTGGAATGGCAATCCTTATATCAGATAAATTGGATTTTAAGCCAAAGACTATAATAAGAGATGAGGAAGGACACTATGTCATACTTATAGGGTCTGTCCAACAAGAAGATCTAATAATTTTAAATATCTATGCCCCTAAAATGGGCTCAGCCAATTATATAAACCAATTAATAATAAAATCAAAGAAACACATCAACAAAATATAATAACAGTAGGGGATTTTAACACCCCCCTCACTGAAATGGACAGATCATCTAAGCAAAAGATCAACAAGGAAGTAAAAGCTTTACATGACACACTAGACCAGATGGACATCACAGATCTATTCAGAACATCCCATCCCAAAGCAACAGAACACACATTCTTCTCTAGTGCACATAGAACATTCTCCAGAATAGATCACTTCCTGGGTCACAAATCAGGTCTCGACCGGCACCAAAAGATTGGGATCATTCCCTACATGTTTTCAGACCACAATGCTTTGAAACTAGAACTCAATCACATGAGGAAAGTTGGAAAGAACTCAAATACATAGAGAGCATTCTACTACAGAATGAATAAGTTAACCAGGAAATTAAAGAAGAATTTAAAAATTCATGGAAACAAATGAAAATGAAAACACAACTATTGAAAATCTTTGAGACACAGCAAAGGAGGTCCTGAGAAGAAAGTGTATAGCAATACGAGCCTTTCTCAAGAAACAAGAAAGTTCTCAAGTACACAACCTAACCCTACACCTAAAGGAGCTGGAAAAGGAACAGCAAATAAAGCCTAAACCCAACAGAAGAGAAATCATAAAGATGAGAGCAGAAGTCAATGAAAGAGAAACCAAAAGAACAGTAGAACAAATCAACAAAACTAGGAGTAGGTTCTTTGAAAGAATTAATAAGAGTGACAAACCCCTGGCCAGACTTATCAAAAACAAAAAAGAAAGGACCCAAATAAATAAAATCATGAATGAAAGAGGAGAGATGATAACCAACACCAAAGAAATGCAAACAATTATAAGAACATATTATGAGCAACTATACACCAGCAAATTTGACAATCTGGAAGAAATGGATACATTCCTAGAGACATATGGACTACCAAACTGAACCAGGAAGAATAGAAAGCCTGAACAGACCCATAACCAGTAAGGAGATGGAAGCAGTCATCAAAAATCTCCCAACAAACAAGAGCCCAGGGCCAGATGGCTTCGCAGGGGAATTCTACCAAACATTTAAAGAAAAATTAATACCTACTCTTCTGAAACTGTTCCAAAAAATAGAAATGGAAGGAAAACTTCCAAACTCATTTTATGAGGCCAGCATTACCTTGATCCTAAAACCAGACAAAGATCCCATCAAAAAGGAGAATTACAGACTCATATACTTAATGAACAGAAAGGCAAAAATTCTCACCAAAATACTAGCCAATAGGATCCAATAGTACATTAAAAGGATTATTCACCATGACCAAGAGGGATTTATTCCTGCACTGCAACTTTGGTTCAACTTCTGCAAATCAATCAGTGTGATACAATACATTAATAAAAGAAAGAACAAGAACTATACGATACTCTCAATAGATGCTGAAAAAACATTTGACAAAGTACAGCATCCTTTCTTGATCATAACTCTTCAAAGTGTAGGAATTAAGGGTACATAACTCAGTATCATCAAAGCCATCTATGAAAAAACCACAGTGAATATCATTCTCAATGGGGAAAAAAAGGGGAGCTTTTCCCTATGGTCAGGAACATGGCAGGACTGTCCGCTATCACCACTGCTACTCAACATATTACTAGAAGTCCTAACCTTGGCAATCAGACAACAAAAATAAAAGGTATCTGAATCTGCAAAAAAGAAGTCAAACTCTCACTCTTTGTAGATGATATGATAATTTGTGTGGAAAACTCCAAAACTGCTAGAACTCATACAGGAATTCAGTAGTGTCAGGATATAAAATCAATGCACAGAAATCAGTTACATTTCTGTACACCAACAGCAATACAGAAGAAAGAGAAATTAAGGAGTCAATCCCATTTTCAATTCCACCCAAAACCATAAGATACCTAGGAATAAACCTAACTGCAAAGAAGACATCCAAATGGCCAACAGACACATGAAAAAGTGCTCAGTATCACTTAGCAGAAGGGAAATACAAATCAAAACCACAGTGAGATATCACCTCGCAACAGTCAGAATGGCTAAAATTAACAAGTCAGGAAACAACAGATGTTGGCAAGGATGCAGAGAAAGGGGAAACCCTCCTACACTGTTGGTGGAAATGCAAGCCACTGCAGCCACTTTGGAAAACAGGATGGAGGCTCCTCAAAAAGTTGAAAATAGAGCTACACTATGACCCAGTAATCACACTACTGGGTATTTACCCTAAAGATACAAACGTAGTGATCTGAAGGGGCACATGCACCCAAATGTTTATAGCAGCAATGCCCACAATAGCCAAACTATGGAAAGAAACTTGATGTCCATCAACAGATGATTAGATAAACCAGATTGGATAAATCAGTCACACACACACACACACACACACACACACACACACACACACACACACAATGGAATACTATGCAACCATCAGAAAAAATGAAATCTTGCCATTAGCAACAATGTGGATGGAACTAGAAGGTACTATGCTAAGTGAAATAAGTCAATCATAGAAAGACAATTACCATATGATCTCTCTGATATGAGGAATTTGAGAGTCAGGGTAGGGGGTAGTGGGCAGTAGGGAGGGAAAATATGAAACAAGATGGGACTGGGGAGGGAGACAAACCACAAGAGACTGTTAATCTCAGGAAACAAACTGAGGGTTGCTGGGGCTGGGGAGGAGGGATAGAGTGGTTGGGTTATAGACATTGGAGAGGATATGTGTTATGGTGAGTGCTGCGAATTGTGTAAGACTGATAATTCACAGACCTGTACCCCTGAAGCAAATAATACATTATATGTTAATTTTTAAAAGATTGATATGTACAATCAATAAACATTTTACTTTATCTAAAATAAATAAAATAAAATAGTTTTATTTTTATCTAAAATCAAATGTACATGAATTGACCAGTTTTACTGTGAACTGACAATTTCTGATTTTCCTCTGACCACGTCAGCTAAGAAAGAGAGAGACATGTCACAACATTCCCACAATTAGTTCCCTGACTAATTGTAAGATAATCCTGGCTGAGAAGTCACCCGTGGGCTTAGCTCACTCAATTCCTTCAGTGGAATTGAACATGACATGATGTATAATTTTTATCATTTTATGGATAAGTAAAATGAAGTCCAACCAAGGGTGTTAGCAAGCCCAAAAAGTCTCAATCTTCAGTGCCTCTGAAAAGGGATATCAAGTATGAGCAGTGATCTGCTCTCTAGAATCCTAGAAAGATTCAGAAGTTGAAGGCAGGAAGGAGGCAGGAGACTGGAAACAGAAGGACTGATTGGAAGTCTAGAAAGCAAGATCTTGCAGGAGTCTCCATCAGCTTGTCCAGAGGAGCATTTGGTTCCAAATCCCACCCACCAGGTGGTGCATGGGTCTTATTTGGGGATGATATGAGAGGCTCCAAAACAGAAACCACCAGCTATGTTGGAGGGCAGGAGAGTGGCACTCCATTGACATCAAAGCTTTGGGTAAAAGTCTACATGCTCAACCTTGAGACCCACCCGCCACCTCCTTGGTTGCTCAAATCTGAGAAGGCTGGCAGCCATGCAGTTACCCTAAGACCAGAAACTGGAGTGTGACAGGAAGGGAGGGTGTGTGTAAAGGCCCAACGGTTGAGAAAGATGCAAGTGGACAGATGGAAAGAACAGTGAGCCACATGCACAGTGATGTGGGCAGAGCCAAAACAGGAAATTTAAACCTCATCTTCTAGACTAGAAGACGTCACAGAATGTTCTAAAAGGTAAAGCAGCATGGTCGCATCAGCATTTTAACAAGCATTCTGGCTGCAGAGTGGGATCTACATGGTGAAAGAGGTAATATTGGGAATGAGTGGTTGGGTATAAGTGATGACATCAACTCAAAAAAGGCATACAAGAGAGGGAAGAGCAGGTTTGAGATGGAAAAGAATCCAATGGGAAAGTTCAAACCAAAAAGAGTCAGACAGCCTCTCACTGACCTCTTATTCCAAATGAAAGGACTCCAAACTTATGATGTCGCCTCTGAACATTACCAGTTAATAGATCCAGACAAGCTGACCTATTGATTGTAGAGGAGTATTAGGGGTTGAGGGCAGTAGCTCCTGTGACATTTTCAACTGCTTGCCCATCCCTTGCCAGGAAATGTCATTTAAGTTTGGGTTAGACAGATTTGCCAAGAAATAGGCTTTTGTGGAGTGGAACTATGGAATGGAGGTCATTTGGTACAGTTATGACATAGCTAGCTTTTCTAGAAGCACCAGAAGTCATCAGGCCATATTCTTAAAGGGTAGCCATCAAAATTCTGCCCTTACAGTCTCTTTCCAGTGAGCATGCACCAGTGACAATGACGTGTGTGGGTGAAGAGGTCTGGGCACACAGCTGAGCACATGCCATGAGCTATGTAGCTGGTGAGAGGAGGCTGAAGCTCTTCTACAAACATCAGCAGCAAGGACTGGACTGGACATCAAAATGAAAACTGAGCACCTACCAAGCCCCTTGCTGTATGCTCCCATGGCCTGAATAGTTCCAGACCATCCACGGCATAGACAGAATTGACACTACCCCCAAGAGAACCAATTCCAGTTAACTCCTGCATGACACTCAAGAGGACTTCAGCCATGACCACACAAATAACAAAATATGAAGGCCATTCTGGGCTTCAACAGTTATCAGCTAGAAGAGTTCAGCCACTCATTTTTAGTTTGGAGGCTGAAAATAAAAGCCAGCTAGTATCTTTGGCCAATCTCAAAAACAGCTCTGCCCTCTGATTTAGGTCATGCCTGAAGGGAACTGGGACCAGGTAGAGGTCCATTCATCCAGCATCCAAAACATAAAGAGATGCCAGAAAACTCAGTAATCAAGATAAATAATACATTCTGGCAATATTTTAAAAATCAAAATCAATGTGAAAAAAGTTAACAATGAAAGAGCAAAAGTTTATGAAGAAGGGCTGTGCTGATGGAAAGAACCAAGATGCCCTTCAACGGACGAATGGCTAAGGAAGATGTGGTCCATATACACTATGGAGTATTATGCCTCCATCAGAAAGGATGGATACCCAACTTTTGTAGCAACATGGACGGGACTGGAAGAGATTATGCTGAGTGAAATAAGTCAAGCAGAGAGAGTCAATTATCTTATGGTTTCACTTATTTGTGGAGCATAACAAATATCATGGAGGACAAGGGGTGTTAGAGAGGAGAAGGGAATTGGGGTAAATTGGAAGGGGAGGTAAATCATGAGAGACCATGGACTCTGAAAAACAATCTGAGGGGTTTGATGTGACGGTGGGGTGGGAGGTTGGGGTACCAGGTGGTGGGTATTATAGAGGGCATGGATTGCATGGAGCACTGGGTGTGGTAAAAAAATAATGAATACTGTTTTTTCTGAAAATAAATTAATTAATTGAAAAAAAAAAAGAAGAAGGGTTGTGCTGAGTTATATTAGAGACTGCAGCAAAAAAAGAAGATCAGTAACATCAATTGTTTCTTTATTTGAAATATTGACATTTGCCTATTGTGGATTTTTTGCATTATTTTTTATCTTAAAAATACATTAAACATTGTAGCTTGAGTATGGGTTTTTGGACACATCCTTAAATCTTATACCAAAGGAAAGCACCTTGCTTGCCTGGCTCTCAGCCTGGCATCTTCTCTCCCAGCATCATCCACCCCCACCCATCCCCATACAAACACACACACACACAGTGGCATGGAGAAATTAAAAGCTACTCTTTGGAAACATAAGCACACATTCTATTCATTTGTAGAGGTTATAGCGGGCATTCTTGAAACAACTCTTCTCATTTATTGTTCCAAGAGTGTTGCTGTTCACCTTTAAATACACACCTGAGATCAGCGTTCGTAGCAGAGCTGTACCCTCGGGTCATGCTCACACACAGAAAGGAGGAAAATCAATTTCAATCCCCGAAGGACAGAATTACTGGTGCAGAAGGTCAGTAAATGCTAGCACTGCTCAATGGGCCTGGAACAAGATCCTTGTCCGCACTGCTTCGCTGCACACCCAGTGGAGGGAGGAGGGAAGACTGGAGACTCTCATTCTCACCAGGGAAGAGAAAGATGTCGTTTGTACAAGCCACAGGATAAATACTTTAAACAGCGAAGGGGAAGAGGCAGACACGTGCACTTGCAATGAGGAGTCACAGACTTATGTTTGCACCTAACGCTCTGGAGAAATTGACCAAGACTGGCTCAACCAACTGAAAATATTTCTGCTTGTAATTCTGTCAAGGTCACTTCTCAGGCTGGGCTATCTACTCCCCAGGGGCTTGCTGCACAGATCAGCCTTACCAAAGGGACATAACTCACGGCTGTGTCTCAGGGAAACCTCCCAGGCCTGTTTGCCATTGTGCTCACGCCCTTCGCTGCTCAGGTATCAGATTCAGACCATCTGCGTTCTACAGCAGATGCAGGCGGAACTTGGAGCCTCTACCGGTGGTCATGGCAGTCCTGAGCCCTTCCAGATGTCTATGGACTGGTGCCACTTCTGTCACCTCAGAGATTATTACAAATATTTTATTGGAAAGCTCATGAATGGTAACAAAATCTGTGGCTCGGAGGGGCAGCAGAAGGAGACTACAAGGCTTCTTCTGCAGAAGATGTGTCAGAGCTGAGTACCTAATCCCAGGAGCACACACATTTTCCCCCCCCGTGGGAGGAGTCGGGTTTCATGGAAAGAGCCAGAGCATGGAAGTCAAATAGATCTGCAGACCCAAGTCTGAATCCTGGCTCCACTCATGAGCTATGGGACCCAGGGACATGATTTAACCTCTCTGAGGTTCAGTTACCTAATCTATAAAGTGGAGGAAAGCTAATGGATGTGAAGTGCCTGGCGCAAAGCCCATGCTCCTCACGTCTACTATACTCCAGCCCCTGTTCTTACAAAGGCTTTCTATGGAGCTTCTGTCTTCTCCTCCTCCTCTGAATGCCCAGAATCTCAGGGCCATTTTGCTTCCTGCTATCATATTCGAGGTTTGGCCTGGCCCTCTCTTTACCACACATTTGGGAATTGGGGACCACAGGATTGGATTTTCATGAGGAAAAAATATCCAGATTCATGCATCACATTCCCAAACAGCATGAGGTTAGTCAGGGAGTCAGGGGAGGAGAAATGAGAGCAAAAGCACATCTCTTCCTCTCCCTTGCCCACCGTGCCCCTATCTAGTCCCCAGCACCCAGAAACCCAAGAAAGCTGGCCTCCCAGCCGCATCCCAGCCAGTCATTTGCAGTTCTGAGCTGAGTCATCAGGAAGGTCATGAAGGACATGCAGGCTCTGAGGCTCAAGGAGGTGGCTGGACTCTTGGTCTCACCTTCTCCCAGAGAAGGGTTGGTGTAGGAGTCCCAAGGAATGTCCACAGTACCCCTAGCATGATCAGGAGCCCCAGTATGCCTGAGCAGAAGATATGAAGATCTTTTCTTTTCTTTTTTTTTTCAATTTAAATTCAATTAGCCAACATATAGGACATAATTAATTTCAGCTGTAGAGTTAGTAAATCGTCAGTTGCATATAAAACCCAGTGCTCATCACATCACACGCCCTGCTTAATGCCCATCCCCCAGTTACTCTGCCCCCCTACCCCTCTCCCCCTCCAGCAAAACTCAGTTTCTTTCCCATAGTTAAGAGTCTTGCATGGTTTGTCTCCCTCTCTGTCTTCCCATTCCATGTTTCCCTCTCTTCCTTTATAATCCTCTGTGCTGTTTCTTATATTCCACATATGAGTGAAACCATATGATAATTATCTTTCTCTGATTGACTTATTTCATTCAGTATAATACCCTCTAGTTCTATCTTGTCAATATAAATGGTAAGATTTCATCCTTTCTGATGACTGGGTAATATTCCATTGTAAGTAGATACCACATCTTTTTTTATCCATTCATCTGCCAATGGCCATCTGGGCTCTTTCCATGGTTTGGCCATCATGGACTTTGCTGCTATAAACATAGGGGTGCAGGTGTCCCTTTGGATCATTGCATTTGTATCTTTGGGGTAGATACCTAGCAATGCAATTAATTGCTGAGTTGTAGGGTATCTCTATTTTCAACTTGTTGAGGAACCTCCATACTATTTTCCAGAGTGCCTGCACCAGCTTGCATTCTCACCAACAGCATAAGAGAGCTCCCCTTTTCCCACATTCTCACCAAATTTGTTGATTCCTAACTTGTTAATTTTAGCCATTCTGACTGGTGTGAGACTGTATGGGGACCTTTTCTTAAACAAAAACTCAGCCTCATTTCTGGCAGTGAGAAGGATGATTGGGACTTATAAATGCCCATCCAAATCTAGGATATATGGCAGCCAGCTTCAGTAGACCTCCTGGGGGAGATTACTAAGAGAACTTAAATCTGATGGGCCAGGGCCTTCCTGGGATTAAGAGTCTCAAAGATGAGAAAGTCTGCCCCAGGCTGTGATGCTCCATGTGGGCAGGGCAGGCCTCCTGCCATGACAGCTGGGGTGTGTTCAAGAAAAAGAATTATGTACGACATGTATGCTAAAGGTGGTCAGGCAACTCTCATTCACCTGGGCCTACTAGAGTGGGGTTTTGTAATGGAGGAGAGAGATTGGACTCAATTCTGCCTTCAACAGGGACAAGTGGGGATTTGCAGTGAAGGAGAGGAGTAGGGATCAGTGGTTGGAAAATTCTAAGAGGAGATATCAGCAGGAGGGGTTTATTGCTAGACCAGCCCCAGAGAATCCCTGTTGAAGACAGCCCAGACTGACACCAGCCTACCCTCAAGAGGGGTCAGACCGCAGGTGGGGAATTTCCACTAAACTGACCTTATAGGATTTTGATCACTTTGCTCCAGGTGGATTCTACAAGAGTAGAGAGAGACGACGAGGCTGGACCTAGTTCAACAGAAGGAGCCTGGCCAAGGTTTGGTCAAAGGAAAGAGTCTTTGGCAAGTGCCTGGGCCTTGCTGTAGCCTTTGGATAATTGCACAGGGACAAGATGTTCCTGAACACAGCACCTGGGTGGTGGGAAGTGTCCTGGTTCTAAGAAAAGAAGAAAGACATTTCAAAAAGTTAACTTAGTTGGGGAGCTTTTATTGGCAAGAGAGGCTTTTTCAAGTTTCCTGGCCTCTGCCACAGCAGCAGGAACAGCCACAAATAGCACCTGCCGGCTTCTGGCAGGTAAGTCCCAGGTATGGAGGATGCAATTGCTGAACAAGTCCAGCAGGTGGTAGAGCTAGAGTAGCACGGCCATCCAAGAGGAAAACCTGGTGGTGGCGGAGGGCAACGGTGAGCCACTGAGGACCCATAAGGAGCTGGGTCAGTGTTTGGGATACCAGCCATATTTGGTGGGGGAAACCTGACATCAAAGATATTGTTATCATCAGGGCACCTGGGTGGCTCAATCGGTTGAGCGTCCAGCTCTTGATTTCGGCTCAGTGCACCATCTCAGGGTCGTGGGATCAAGCCTTTCGTCATTGGGCTCCATTCTCAGCAGGGAGTCTGCTTGAGATTCTCTCTCCCACTCCCTCTGCCCTTCCCCCATGCCCCTACTCTCTCTCTAAAATAAATAAACATATATATATTTATTTATTTATTTATTTAAAGATATTTTTATCATTATCAAGGCCGACACTCGTGCCTTTGGTTGTATAGAGCCTGGGAGCAGGCTGTATACATATAAGTATAAGAAATTATACTGAAAACTTGTTAGCATTGTGAGAAAAAAAAGAGAGAGAGAGAGAGAAGCTAATGAACCACTTGGCAAAGATTTTTTGGTTTGGGTAAATCAGAGCTGATGCATTTAACTGCGTTTCAGAGATCACTACCCAAGGAGGTAATGTTGCTGGTTTCTCCCTTGGCCCAGTCTGATAGGAGCAACTTCTACGTTTTTTCTTTGCTCTGCTTAGTTCTGGGCCTGTGAAAAGGATTCCACTGACACTGGAGCTGCCTCCAGGGACTCCCTATCTCCAGGCCCCATAGAGAGCAAGGGCAGACGAGAAAGCAGCCCCATTGCCCGCAGCTGGCCTATGATGATGGGCAGGCTGCTGCTCTCACTCCCAGCAGCTCTGGGGGACCTTAGACAAGGGGGAAAGAAGAATCCTAGGAACAGGGTTAACCTGAGGCCAAGCAAAGAAGGGATCCACTTCTCAAACCACAGTCCAACAGTAGAGTCAACTATGCAGGATCGGTGGGCCAGGGCAGTCTCCCCCGACCTCCTCCTCTGCCCCTCCCCAGCCTGCCCCTCCCTCTTCGTTCACTCTCCATGGGAAGGAGAGCCACTATCCAAACAGATGCAAGTGTTACTGATAGTACTACATGTCTCATTGAAACAAATACCAACTCATTGAATTCTCACAACAAGCTTATGAGACTATCATGACCCCCCCTCAGCAGAGGAGTAAATCAAGGCACAGAGAGGTCGAGTGACTTGCCTCGTGCCACAGAGCTAGTAAATGACTGAGCCTGAATTCCAACTTACATCTGTGTGACTCTGAAGACCATTTTCTTACCAGAACTGTATGTAGCCTCGAATGATTGCTTTGCTTTATTGCTTTATCCATTACCCACCCCCCCGCCCCGGGACTGTCTGCATTCTTTAAATAAGAAGCCTTAAAAGGGCAATACTGAACCTAAAGGCAATAGATGGTCTCTTGCCCCAAAAGTCAGCAACCTCACCCACTCCAGACTAGTTTTCCCAGACTTTGGATCTTAATTCCTATAAACTATTTTTCCTTCGTGTGACCCTTGATCTGGCTTCTGGATACACCGTTTATTTTTTCTTTCTATTTCCTTATAGGGATTAAGGAATGGGGTACATTAAATACATTTGCACGATTGCAATTCAACACATTATACTAGGACTGACCTGCCAAAACATCTAAGTGGCTGAGAACCATCAGCGTGTGCCATGTCAGAGGACACAGTGATGTCACTGTCACCGGCATTACCATGTACCCTCTCTGTCCTCCCCTCCTCTGTTACCGCCCCATCTCTCCCGGAAACCTTCCTTCACTCATTTACAATGGTGGGATGAGTTTTTAAGTCAATGACTATTTGATGATTCTGCATTTGGAACTTCCAATGTTTAGACTCTCGTGTGAACTTCCTAGGGCCGCTGTAACAAAATACCGCAAACTGGGTGGCTTAAAACAATAGAAATGGATTCTCTCCTCATTCTGGCGGCTCCAAGTCTGAAATCAAGACGTTGGCAGAGTCATGCTCTCTCTCTGAAGGCTCTAGACTCGTTCCCCAAGTCTCCGCCTCCACTTTCACACTGACTTTGCTGTGTCTGTAACCAAACATCCTCTTTTTTGTGAACCCAGTGATTGGACCGAGGACCCACTCTAATCCAATACGATGTCAGCCTAATTTGACAACATCTGCAAAGACCCTATTTCTAGATAAGGTCACATGCACAGGTCCTGAGGTTAGAAACTCATGTATCTTTTGTGGGGTGCGGGGGGCTGCATAACATTCAACCCACAGCTACCTCTTCCCACAGGCAGGGCAGAAATCAGTAATTGACCATGGGATTCTTCTGCTGAGCAGAGTGGACATCACAGCCCCTCGCAGCGCTGTCCCCACTGCACAGCAAGGTAACCAGAGGCAGCACCTCTGGGGATCCCCACCTGCCATCCTGAGGGCCCCTCAAGCAATGCGTCTGCAGTAACAGCAGCCTGGCGTGCGATGATAAGCACATGTTCACACCCTTCAAGCACGACGCAGGTGGCAGCCTGTTCACTTCTTGCACAAGGTGGGTCCTACCAGGGAGGGGTTCTGAGCTGCTCAGTTGCCAGACCATCTCCTCCTCACCCCAGCAGTTACCATGGGGCATGACCCTAGCCTTGGCTTCATGGGGGAACGGGGTCCTGTTGCTATTTCTGAGTCCACGATCCACGTGCACTGCTGCATGGCCTGGTTCCAACTTCGATCCATGCATACCTCTCTCCTCCCTCCACCGCCTGCAAATTGGAAATAGTGATACACAGCCATCTCACGGGGCTGCGGGGCAATTTAATTAATGTTTATAAAGCACTCTGAGGTCTTCGGATGAAAACTGCTGTGTAAGTGCAAAATTATTATTAGTTCTCAGCCTCCTGTCCCTTGACTTCTGACACAGGCTTTTGTTGTTCCTGAATAGGAACTGGTTATGAGCCGTCCAGCTGGCTCTTGCAGGTAGAGAGGCAAGTACACACACATTTGCAGATTTTTTTTTCCCCCTTTGTAAAAAGCATTCCAACTCTGCGGGATGTCTTGAGGCTTTTCAGTATCTGAATTTCTCTCTATTTGTCTCTACTAAGTACCATAATCTGCAAGAAGAGATTGTAAACAGGCTACTTTGGAAAAGAGTGAGGGGGGAAATGGTCAATTTGAAGAAATAGTCCCTCTTACCATGACAATATCTTCTTCTCATGCAGAATCTAAATGAACCACTAAGTGAGGTCCGTCTCCGCTGCCCAGAGGGATTCTGTACGTGTTCATGCATCGAAAGGAGAAAAGAAGAGAAGGTTTGCTGGCAGGGGCCACATTCTGCCTCCTCACTTCACTCTAACTTCTCAGGAACCATGGAAACAAATACACCCCGCCTAGATGAGGTTTTCCTGATAGCCCTTTGTTACCGAACTGTGCGCCTGCGTGGGATCCCAGGGGAGATGACATAAAGAAGTGAAAAGGAAAGTCTGCAAGTGAAATGCCTCATATCTGAATGACAGAAAGGGTCTCCTAGGGCATTTGTCCAGCTCTGGGACAAGCAACCATATTACGTGGCACCATTTTCCACATAGATATATTCATACCCACCCCACGCTTGCCACACCCTACCTACTGAGCAACCTGGAAGGTTTCTTTTTGGTTTATCATCCCGCTTTGTTGGCAGGATCTGTTCCTCAGCCAACTTCCAGAAGATTTCATTTGTAAAAATATGCTAAGGAGCAATTATGTAGCATGTCATCAGCTGGATAAAAGTCTAAGGGCTTGGAAATGATGAATAAAAGAAACTCCACTGTGTGGCTGTAAGCACAGGAAAATCCCACCCACAGAGCTGGGACCATGAACTCCGTGTTTCCTGAGTCAACCAAATGTAGTAGCAGATTTTCTGTAAGGGGAAAACTCCGGACTAGTCTGCTGGGACAGGGAAACAGAGGCAGGAGTGAGCACAACGATGGATAAAACCAGCTTTACTGGGGCGCCTGGGTGGCTCAGTGGGTTAAGCCGCTGCCTTCGGCTCAGGTCATGATCTCAGGGTCCTGGGATCGAGTCCCGCATCGGGCTCTCTGCTCAGCAGGGAGCCTCCTTCCTCCTCTCTCTCTCTCTCTCTCTCTCTCTCTCTCTGCCTGCCTCTCTGCCTACTTGTGATCTCTCTCTCTGTCAAATAAATAAATAAAATCTTTAAAAAAAAAAAAAAAAAAAACCAGCTTTACTCATGCAACATCTGGTACTACACCACCACCGGAGTCTTGTGAGCTCTCACAACGGCTGTGACACATGAGGCCATTTTCTGTGATCTAAGATGATTCAAGTTCAGCCTGTGATGGAGAGGTTAGGATAGAAGGGATAGCTCCTTTCTGGAGCCTAAGAATTAGCTCATCTCCATCCCTCCCTTTCTCTCCTGCGGGTGCTGTGTTTCATCAGGCTTCCATCCGTCTTTCCCATGGTCTTCCTGCCTCCTACATCCTCTAGCTCCTTTGTTCCATCTTTCAGGTTATTGTCCTGGAAATGGATCTCGTCTTACGGCTGCCTGGCTCAGAATCCTTCGAGACGGCTCTACCACACAAATTCTCTACAAAAACTTGTTAACCCTCCATGACTGCCTCCTCCCTACCTGGCCAGGGGTCTGGGTGCCCTCTGCCTACAAAACGCCCACACAAGTTGCTGTTCAGGTGTGTGCTCCATCTCTTGCCTTAGCGATCCTCTCTTTGCCATTCCCCCCAAACCTTCTCTCCTGTTACTACCGTTCAAAATCCTGCTTATCTTTCAAATCCCAGTTCAAATGGAAGCCGTTCTTTAAAGCCTTCCAAGGCGCTCCCACGTGAAGTTGGACCCTCCCACAGCCCTTTGTTTGTTCCCATTCTTCTTTGTACCCTTGCCTAAGGTTAACAGGTCTCTGTGCTCCCAGCTCTGAGCTCATTTCTCCCTCCACTAGATTGCAAGCCCTTCAAAGGAAGGGTGTGTCTTGCTTTTTCTGAGCATTACAGACAGTTCCCACAATAGCACTTTGTCCAGAGTAAACGTTCAGCAAATACACTTAAGGTTTAACTTTACCCACCCAACGCACCAGACACTCCAGGTGGTAGAATTCTACAGGGGGTAGAATTTGATCTCCTCATGCAATTAAAAATTGAAAATTAGAAAATAAACACACAGTCTTAAGAGGATAATAGATAGCCGTGATAGACTCCGACCGAAGAACTGATTGATTGTATCTTACCAACCAGTTTGATCAAATCTGGCTCTGCAAACAATCAGCTGCAGAGCTATGGGAAACTGCTGTTGAATTAAGCAAACAGCTCCTACCCGAGGATTTTTAGGTCTTTGGCTGTTTTTACATGGGAAAGATGGAGTATCAAACAATGATCCACTTAATCCAGCCAAATCAAGTTGGCAATGAGGGAAGGGCAGGAGAACCAGACAGTATTATTCTGAGACTCCCACTGTCCCTAAGCTCCGGGGTCGAACACATGAGCCTCACATACTCTATGTTCACAGGCTGCGGCTAGATCCCTTCTCCTGCAAGCCCGGCAAATAATCGAGCTCTGTTGGGTTCTGTGAGTGCAGCTCAGTGTTTTGTGTGATGAAACCTGCTAAGAATTTTTATGAAAACAAAAACCACAGGCCTTCCTTTGGAAAGACACGGAGCTGATACTCATGTCTGTGTTTGTGTCTTGGGACATCCCAAGGTGAAATTATTTGAACCGTAGATTTAACTGCATAGACTAAGGAGAGCCCTGAGAATAAAGCTTTTCCCGGCAGTGGAGACAAAGAACAAGTATGGTCCATGATCATCTTCCTTCTCCATCAAGGCAGTTCACCCTCCTTGATAAATTCTGCCCTACTCCCCTTACCCTACTGTCTCTTACACACACACACACACACACACAGAGATGTCTTTTCTCATTCCCAACACTAGGTGCCAAACATGGAGTCTGGTTTCAAATCTCCATCATGCTTTCCACTGGAGTCAGCTCAAGCTGACTCTGGTCTTTCCTGAACTATAATCCCAGTGGCCACGAAGCATTCACTGTGTATTCATCCACTGAAAGCAACACGACTTCCAGGCCAATTCCTTGCTTTGTACAAAATCACTTTGTCTGTCCAAGGTTCCTACTCACTGCTACCTTCTCAGCTGCCTTTTTGTTCTTTCTTGTTCTGACATTACTCTAAGGTGGACTATTTGTCAAAGCCTGGGCTCAGCTTTTAGACATATTACTTCATTTAATCCTCACAGCAAACTTCTCAGGCAGATGCTGTTCTTATTCTTAAAGATCTGATCTGAGGCTCAGACAGGGGAGTTCATGGCTCAGAGTTTCACCAGTACGACACGTAACTGTTGAAGCTGGGCTTCAAACCCGGCTGAGCAGAGAGTTCCTGATTACTAGGCCAGGGGTCTCCCCAGCACTTCTGGAAAAGCATTTAAGAATGGACCTGATTCCTCTGAAAGGGAATCTACAGCTTCTACAGACGTTTTATGAGCATTCATCTTTATAAAGAGCCATTTTCCAAAAAGGATTCACCTATGATACTTTTACAACTATTATAGCCACTCGTGCTAGACTGTTCTTACCATTTTGAGGGTAATGGACCTATTTGCAAATCTTGAGTGAAACCGCAGGAATCCTAGGTGTGGGGCCCTTGACTGTCCACAGTAAGGGGTCTGAAGTCAAGACCCTCCTTCTTTCCATCCCCCTAGCCCTCACCAGCAGTCACGCGTGTGGTCCAGCTGATGGTAGACATCCTGGTGGCAAGGCAGCTAGAAGATGGATATTCCGGGCATCTTTGGGCACAAGGGGGTGCTGTTTGCTAGGGGTCTGCAGCCATAACAGCCCTCCCACTCAGAGGCAGTGCTCAGCCACTGTTAACACCTCCAAAATTTCATCTTGAGTTCTAGTTCTCAAACTAGTTTATAGACATCCGATCACTGATCCCAACGTTTTAGGAGTAGTTGGAAATCCAAAAAAGAAAAACGCTCCCTATTCACATGCAGTCACTTCATGACATGAAGGGTATGACAAAGAAACAAGAACACAGAATTATCTCGGCTTCCCTCTGACCCCCTAATATCAGTGTGGGCTGTGCACATGCTACTAATGGGATAAGATCTCTTTGGAAAGCAAACTGGGAAAGGGCCAAGTTTGATAAAAGAAATGCAGCAACTGTCAAAATGTCAATGCAACATTTTGTGGACTCCCTTCTCTCCATGGCCCAGGTGTTCCTGGGCGTCCATATCTTAGAGTACTATTGGCTGCTGTGTCACTGACCTGGCCTCCTCACTTCCCCAAAATAACTCACAGAAGACTATGGAAAAATCTTATTTGTGGCCTTCTTTGTTCGGAATGCTGGAAAACATGAAAAGTGAAAGCTATTTTCTCGTGCCCAGAAGACCACTGTAATAACAAGGATAATGACCCAAGGGAGTTTCAAATTTTTATAGTGCTTTATGCTTTTCCAAAGCATTTTCACATACATTATTGCAATCAACTCAGACAACAACCTTTCGGTTTACAGCTGAGAAAGGAGAAATCATGAGGACCCTGTTCAAGATCATACAGACAGGTAGTGAGACAACCGGGGCTAGAAGCCAGATTGCATGACTGGGCCAGCATCTCCAGCTGGTCATCACCTATCCGGCTGTCCCGTGGTCATGCCCTCTGACTTCTCCGACCTCTCTCTCATATGCTACCTCCATACTGAGGTCACTTGTCCGTCAGCCCTGACACCTGACTATACATGTCGATTCCAAAAGGAGAACAAAAGACAAATCCTTCTTTGACGGGTATCTATGGCTATAAAAATAAACATAGCACTCTTCTTTATTGCTCCTTTATGGGTGTCTTTCCCAGACGAAAAGGCCCCATTTGAGAACAGTTCATCAACTTGTTATTTCTATGAACACACAATACTCCTTCGTAATAGCAGAGCCTTCACACTGGGAAATTGTTTGCTAAATGTTCCCCACTGTCTCACAGTTTGGCTGTCGATTTCTCCCAGATATAAACCATCTGGGCTGGTGCAAGAAAACACAGCAAATTTAAAGAGATGTTTCCCAGATGTGCAGAGGACAGCGGTCCTGACAAGTCTGTCACAGGGCCAGCTCCAGGCATCCGTATTTCCCAAGATCCCTTTCCAACTGCGTCTCACCATAGCTTGTACACGACTGAAAAGAGTTCCAAGAGGTTGACCAGATAGCTGAGGAACATGCTAGGGAAGGTAGCTGTGGAGCTGCAGAACCGGGGACTTCCTGCAGGTGGCCCCATACTACGTAGTTACATAATAGTTTCTGAAGTCCTGCTCACAAAAAAAGTGGGCTAGGATCCGCTGTCAAGGGTTTCAGAAGGACATCCTTCCCAGGCAGGATGCTTCCTTCGGTGTGGGGCTCATTCTTCTCTCGTCCTGAGGGACGTCCCGGCGTACCACTGAGCCTTCTTCGACTTTAGGAAATATAACGGGCAGAAATCCTGCTCATACCGTTTCGGTCTTGGGAAGAGTCACTGGCTCCAAATGTTTCTTTGGGGAGGTTACTGGGAGAAATGCTCGTTCCATGACAGGCTTAGAAAAATCTGGGAAAATACTCTGTTGTTGTGCAAACTTCTAAAAAATAAAAGGTAAGTTGAGAGATGAATAATCGGGAAAATGCATCGTTCCCTAAGAGTGGGCTCGCCAGCTCACTCTGGCAGCCTCGTTCAGTCTACAAGTGGGCTCCTACTGTTTCACTGGCAACTCCAAACTGACCACAAGATCCCCTGACTACAGACTGAGGCCATTTTCAGCCCCTACGGTTAGTTATCTTCAGCGAAAATCAGTGCCCACCAAGACAGGAATTTGCCTGCAAAAAACTAAAGTCACTCAATTTTAAAATTTGCACTCCAGTAATTCTAACTATCTTGTGCACAAATAACTCTAACAATCAAATCATAAGCTCCTTGAGAGCAAGAGCTATGTCCTATAACCTTTTTATGTCCCCTATCAGTGCCTAGCTTAATGCCTGTATACAGTAGGTGCTTACTGGATTGGCTGATGTCCAAAATAGCACCCAAGAGATGACTTCATGGCCAGAGAGGCAAGGAAGTGAATAGTGGGGGCCAGTGAGTGACAAGAACTGGCCCAGGGATAGCTCTTGGGTGAGCTCTGTCCTGGTCCCCAAGTAGCCAGTCCTTCCTGACACTGTTGTGATCCATGGGACAGAGCACTTCCTAGTGGGCCCGGCCCAGAGCTGGCCTTGCTCCCCTACAACTCTGGTCAATCCAGGTGCGTAGCCATGTGGAAAAAGGGTCAGGGTCTTGAAGCTGGAGAGCCTGCTACTAACGGTTCAAGGGCATGTCAAGGACACTTAAGCACTGGCCAGCCATCTTTCACACCAGGACACTCCCTGTACACCCCACTACCCTGGCTTCTCGGGGTTAATTCTCAAAGAGTGGGTGGAAGGTCTGAAAATATAAGAGAAGAGAACCCGCTTGGAGGAAGCAGTTCAAGGTCAGGAGAAGGAAACTAGTCTACTAGTCTACCGTGACTGCCCAGGATCACTAGCCTATGGCAAGAGTGGTGCCTTTGCCCCGGGATGGTGGAAGGCTGCCGCTGCACTGACCACCACTGTTCCCACCCGGGCCTTCTCAAACCTGCCTCACACGCCTTGCTTTGTTTTCTCCTCATGGTGCTCTGCCCAGGGCGAGCGGATGGAAAACGAGCCCAGCGCTTCCCACAGTGACCTCACAGTGCGGGCGCCTTGGCAGGTGCAGTGTTCAGAGAACATCTCTCACCACCATCAAATGATCCACAGTCTACAGCATATATTCGGATTGGTGCCCCAGCCTGTCTTTCCATCATCATCGGAGTTTTTAAAAAGATACTTACACAAGTGAAAATAATGAGTGTTAAGTAGAAGACGACCAGCGCCAACAGCAGCACGATCTCAGCTCGGTATTTCTGAAAAGTGTCCTCTTTGCGTTCCTTAGGGCACCCTTAAACAAAACATGAGTAAAACGTGAGGCCGTTGAACAGGACTTTCTGACCATGATGAAAAGCTGAGAATGCTTCACACTGGCTTTCTGCGAGCCCTGCTTGTCTCCCACTCCCAACCTCACGCCGGCGCCGTCGGGAAGAAGAGCACGAGCGACAGCAGCGACAGCGATGACCGTGGCGGCTGGCGCTCGCTCGCACCTGTGCCTGGCTGAGTGCAACGGGCCTGGCCTACGGATCTCACTCGAGCTTTGGAGGCAGGTGGGAGCATCTCTATCTTACAGACAGAAGGGTCGGGCTTCAGAGAGGCTGAGGCAGTGAGGCAGGTGGCAGGCCCGGGAGTCCGGGCCAGACTGGCCCCGCTGCCCATCTGCCTCCATTTCAGAGGCCGGGCCTCTCCTGGCTTGTCTGATGTCTTCACACGGGATGCCGCACCCTTTGTGAAGCTCTGTGTGATCTATCTAGCTTCTTCGGTGCTGTGGGGAATGCTAGGTGTTCTGCCATCGGGAGGACCAGGGGATGAAGGAACAAGGCGGGCGAGCTGCCCGGCTGGTGACAGAGTCAGCACCTTTCTGTAGAATCATGAGACTCCTCAGCCAAGGCCAGCAGCCAAGGTGAGCCAAGGGGCTCCCCGGGGACTGCCAAAGGCTGTGGCTGCAGCCCTTGGGGATGCCAAGGGGTCGGCAGGAGCAGCCAGACCTTCTGCCCAGGAGGAGACATGGACAGGACAGCCTCTCCTCACTCAGACGTGACAGCCAATGTGTGTTGAATCTGCTGGAAGGCCCAGGCAGGGGCAGGTGGAGTGCAGGTGATGGGGGAGGTCCTCCCCCACGGCCAGGGGTTGCTGGCCACCCCTAAGGCTGGATTCAACATCTCATAAGCGGCAATAGAGGTGGGATCTCACCAGGGTCTGAGACTAAAGAAAAGAAAGGTAGAGAGCCATCATCTTAATGGTGCCTAACCTTTATCTGGCACTCAGTGCATCCAGGCATGGGACAAATCATTTGAGTACAATATCACCTTCCTCCGTCACCATAAGAGCATGTTGGAGAGGGGAGGGCCCCCGTTTTAGGGATGAGAGGACTGTGCCTGGCCCAAGGTCACATACTAATGAGCAGCCCTGCTCCTAACAGAACCAGATCCAAGGGACACACCAGCTAAGCTGCAGGCAACACAGCCGTCGGGAGAGGAGAGGAGAGGAAAGCAGCTGTTTTCTGTTTCTCTGGGCTCCGCGCACCACAGGACAGGCCTCCTCTCTCTGCTCTCCCTCGGGCACTCGTGTGACCATGAATATTCTCACGCAGCCCACTGTGTAATGGCCACCACAGAGACCAGCCCAGGGCGGGTCGTGTTAGAGGTAGCAGGTGCACGAAGGTCAACAGAGCAGCATAATGGGCTCGAGACTGAGAAGGATATAAGGAGAGTGTGTGTGTGTGTTTGTGAGAGAGAGAGAGAGAGAGACCGTGAACCAAATCCAAACACTGAGCCCTACACAGCGATCCTGTTCTTGTGAAAAAAAGGAATATCCTCTTGAGTCAGATTCCTTTCACATTCCTAATAAAAGGGAAAAGTTATTATGGTGCAAAAATCAGGAAACTCTATGACAACAGCATGTTTCTCACTTCAGGCCTCCACCCTTAATAAGCGCTGGGCAAAAGTCAGATGCAAGGCATATTTTAAGCTCCATAAAGAAAAAGTATGGGAAAAAAATCCAAAGAGACAATCCTTGTACTGGAGCTCCAGTCTTGGTATTACCGCATAGAGCAAAAATGTGCGCTCTGTCCCTGGGACGTTTTTTTCCCACGTGTCCTTTTTCTTTGGCCCTAGGTGAGGTGTGGGGCAAAGTCATCATGATAAAGGGGAGGGAAAGGCTGTTCTCGTGGTAAAAAGGTGGCAACAAGACACAGCCCCTTTAGGCCAGGTTAGAAAGGCCCGAAAGGTGGAACATAGCCACCTGATGCATTCAGGACTACACGGTTTTTCTGTCCTCCAAAAATTAGTCTTGGATACTTCTGATTGGCTTCAAAGGGCTCTTGTAGGGATACACAACACCCGGGTTCATGGTTTGGCTACATTTGGTATCTATCTATCCGACTAGGGTAGATCTGTCTTTAGAAGGAAGGAGGGAGCAGAAAAGGTGATGACATTCTCGTAGGAGAATTTAGCTTTCAGCCATGGATGCGACCCAAAGCTCCCAGTCAGACTCCAGTCGGGAGGATGGGTTTTAGGACCTCCTGCAAGTGCCCATACGTTTTGCAAGGAGGACACAGGGGCAGCAGGTCACTCACCTGTCACTTTCAAGGTCACGGTGCCGCTTTGGTTTCTCTGCCCATCCAGCTCCTCCACCGTGCACCTGTACGTCCCCGCGTGGCAGCGGCTAGTGTTCCGGATCTTCAAGTAGAGTCCTTCCCCAGAGGCTTCTAAGGAGGCTTCTTTCTGCGGGTGGGACCGCAGACCCTCCTGGGGCACCTCCATCCGCTCCTGGCCGCCCTCCGTCAGCTGTCGAGAAAGAGTCACACTTCATCACACTGTGACACAGCCTGCACACTCGCCCCACGCCCCCACCACCATCAGGTTCTGCCTCCTGTTTTCATAACATTCATCCTCAGCTAGTTTTTTTTTTTTTAAAAAAAAAAAAACAAAATATTATGCATGTGTGGCCTTCGGGGGAGGAGGAGAAAAATCTATGAAAATTCTTTCAGGCTCTATCTTTGCTGGGACAGGGTGAGGCCTGCCTTTGGTGATTCCGTGTAACTCAGCTTCCAGCCTCCCCGAAGGACAGAGCGGCACCGGGGACAAGAAGGACCGCCGGACAAGGGTGACGAGCAGAAGCGCATGAATCACTCTGAGTCCCATTTCGCGGCCGACGGCTCTGTCTGAAACGTTCTCTTGTTTCCTTCCAATGCCAGCTCCCCCCACTGAATGACTCCTAGCATCTCAGCCCTTCATCTAAATGTTCCCAAGGGGGCGCGGCTCAGCGGATAGCACGGGGCACCTGAGCCAGGCCTCCTAGAAATGGACACTGCGTTCTTCCAACCGTGGTGTGCGCGGGGCCCCCGCGGGACATCACGGGGGACACAGTGCTGAGCCTCCAGTGGGGCACGAGGGCGCGGCCACCACCCCGTGTGCAGATGGGCCATGTCAGATGGCGCGGCTCACACCAGGATGCACGTGGAAAGACCCTGACCGCCGCGATCACCGTCCCCGCCCAGAGAGGCCGACCAGTCCAGCCCCACTGATGGGGCGGCCTCCCTCTCTGAACTGTCTCCGCAGTCCGGTTGGTGGCGTCTTTGCATCTTCTGTTACTTGCAAGGTTAGGCGACCACCCCATTCCCCCATGGAGAGTTTGCGTTTCCCGGATGAGCTTGCCCGCCGCTCCCCCACGGAAATGTTTTCAAGCTTCCAAAACTGATGGACACAAACGGGAAGGCAGTCACTGTTGTCCGCACTCAGGGGGGCACCCCGCCCTGGGTCCGATGGCTGGGGCCAGCATGGAGCCTGCGCCTCGGTGGCACTCCTTCCCTGTCCCAGTGCTGGGACAGTGCCCTAAGCCACCTCCGGGAAAGACCTGGGGGTCAGCAGCGTTCCCTGCCCTGCGTCACATGCCTTTCCCTGTGTGTCACCTGCGCTGGGAGCCTGCAGCTCCTCTCCCGCTGGCCGCGGGGGAGCCAGTGCGGGGACTGCAGGAGCCAAGGAATCAGGCAGGGCCCGGGGAGGCAGGGGCTGCGCGGGAAAAGGCACGCACGCACCCCTGCACGCACGCTGTACACACCCACTACACATGCGGCACATATACCACACACTACTGACCACACATGCGCCACACACTACACACTACACACATGCCATATGCGGCACACACTACACACACGCTGTACACACACTACACACTACACACAGGCCTCATACACATCACATACTACACACTATACACACTCTGTACACACGCCACACACTACACTACAAACATGCTGCAGACACTACATATACGCATTCAGCCCCACAATACACACACACTGCACACACACAGATATGACACACACAGCACATACACAACACACGCACTACACATGCACTTCACACACCACACACATTACACCCACACACACTGCACACACAAAACACACACTATACAAAGTATGCACATAATACACATACATACACACAGCACACATGTGCTACACACACACCACACACTCCCCACACGCTCGCTGGCTTCCACTGCATTCACTAAGCGAGGGGACGCACCTAGAGGCAGACAGAAAGCCCGGCTGCAGGCTCGTTAGCATGCTGGGGAGCGGGCTGCAGGGACATCTGGTGGCAGATTTACCGCTCCCTCAAGAAACCCGCTCCATTCGCTCCATTCACTGCCCCCTCACAGGCCGAGACGAACAGCTCTGCTCAGGCAGAGTCGCTGGAAGTAAATCCCACTTCTTGACGGTTCTTCCTGTGTTGAAAGACTCCTCCCTAAATCATCAAGGGTCTGTAGACCGGGGCCTTCAGATGATCAAAAATAAGGCAAAATACAAGGGGTGCCCAAGGAAACTCAAGGGGAATTCAAGCCACATAACTGATTCTGGAATACATCAACTTGAGCCCAGTTTCTCTCTTTTCAAGCCTAATTAAACCACAAACTACAGCCTCATCGTGTACTCACGCCTGCCCCGTCCCCCGCGCCTGGCAGAGGGGTTTCCTCCTACCAGGCCTTTGAGGGGCAGGTGCCCAGGACCCTCCAGGGACCATGTGTCCCGAGAGCTGCCCTCACCCCTCCACACCACCACTTTGAAGGAACACAGCCCCGTCTCTGCAGCGTCCATGTCTCCCCCACCCTTATTTTCTGAATTAACCTCCAAAGGCATCAGCTCAATTTATTTTTGATAGATTTCCCCAGATCCTGTCTTGCTAGAAATCCTGCATCTGAAACAACAGAAACTTGGTCGCAACAATCATTTTGAGATTATCTCCGGTTTTCTCCTTGGGAGCCTCTGGTCTCATCCAGTGACCCCTCCCTCAAATCAGAAAGAACCATTTGAAAGTCAAGATCAAAACCGCGGAGCCCTCTGGAGGGGAAGGAAACAAACCACTGTGGTTATTTACAGAAAGGTGGCCCTGTGATCCTGCTGCTGCTAAACCCGGCTGGAGCGAGTGTGTGCAAGTGATCAGAACGGCCTGGCGGTGGCCTTCCGCCTACCTGCAGAAAAGAATTCACTTTAAAAATCAGCAGTAACAACAGCGAAGGCGTTTATTTGATGGTCAGATTTCCATGGGGCCTGCGGCAAAACCTCCAGGGGGCCTCTAGTTATTTTCAAAGGGTAGAACTAAGGCCGAGTGAGAGCATGAGAAAGGCAGAAGAAAGAAGAAGGGAAAAGACAAAACAAAGAACCCCAAAGCAACCTGCAGAATTTTGATTTACTGACCCATCACAGCCATCCGAGGGGTCATGGCAAAATAACTCTCATGGGGCCATCTTCCAATGGCCTCTTCCTGGGTCTTCCTGAATGACCTGGAAAACTGAGCAGACGACGGGCTGAACTTGGGAACTCCTGTCAAAGGCACAAGCAGCGGTCTTTGCCTGATGACCAAAAGGAGCCTTCTGAGCACCTGGAAATGTTTCAGAACACTCCCTCTCGCTTCAGGCTGTAGGTACACACAACGCCTCGTACCCCATCTTTATGCCATTTCAAGACAGATCTTCTCACGTGACTCCATCTGGGGATTCTGGGATTTGCCTACAGCTGCAAAAATAGTTGTGGATTTTATGTTCACATTGTATGCTCAAAAAGCAAGCAGGTACCAGCAATACAAGAGACTTTTTATCCAAAAGTTCAAATCATTAACTTCAGTTCTGTGACCAAGCGGCTATCAGCAGAGTCCACTGTGGCAAAAGCAGCACCGCTCAAGAACCAGAAAATTTCAGAAAGAGGGAAACAAAGCAACCAGCGAAGGGGCCATCCTCAACTTGGCATTGTTTTAGGAGTTCTTATAAACATCTGAGCTGACTCAAAATCAACCACTGGCAAAGAACGGCTCTTTAAACGTTCCAAATCCAAATGCGTTTCATTGCTTCTCTGCAAAAGCATTTTAGGAAATAGTAATTTATAACAAAAGGAACCCTCGGATTCATTCACAGCCAAGCATAATTGATGGGGACTATTTAATGCGTACTTTACAAAGCTAATATTGTAGTGTGCTAAACCACAACACGATTTGGGCAAATTAATTCCTCAAAACAGTCATCCCAATTATGTTTTAAAAATCCACGCTCCTTGCACTAACTCTTATGCTGACAATTCTATATTTTTGATTGGATTAGAGAAGGGTAAAGTACAAGATAATTCATTTTCAGAAAGCCAAGGGACATTTGATTTGTCTCAAGGCCCTCGGTGTGCTTAAATAATTTGAGTAACATATTCTTTCTCTAAAGTGGAGATTTTACCTTAAGGAAACCACAAGTCCCAAATTAAATAAACTCTTTAATTTGACGAATACTAAAGGAAACAAATACAAGTATTAATTTTAAGGGCATGTGAATTAAGTGTTTATTTTAATAGGACAAATTTAAACTAGAATAAAAGAAATCAAATAAAGAATTAATATGTTGGAAGTTGAACTGATATTTCAGTCAAAAATCTTATTACTGTGAAAAGTTATTTTTTCAGTTTAAATAATTTTATCCAATTACCATATTTGAATATAAGAGAGCAAATAGTCCCATGCCTGCTGCAAAGAGAGAATTTTGATCACAAATCTGGAATTCAAATTTATCATACATGAGATCTGTTAAGAATGTGATAGCAAACTAAAAGAAAAGGAAGAGAGCTTTTTGAGAAGCAAAATGTGTGTGCTTCTATATGCATTTAAATATTTAATCCAATAATTTGATTAAATGTATTTAAAGGTATGGACTTTATGTATTTAAAGGTGGTATGAAAGTAATCTGATATATTCCAATCACATTGAACAGCTTTTTCTTTATTGCATTTCTCATGCACTAACTTTCATGTACCTTGGTTTCTAACTCAATTAAAGTGCCAATATAATCCTCATTCATCATAAAAACAGCTCTTTATAACGTGCAAAATAGTTTGGCTCGGGGGTTGATGTCATAATGAGGGCAGAATGTATGCACATTAACATCGTTTTTTTCTAAGTGTAGTTTTATTGGAAAAATGATTTTCCACTTTGAAATTTACTGGGTCTAACAGACAGAGCTGAATTGATGGCTGCTAAGAGAGTTCTGCGTATGGCAGAGACAACGAAATTAAGAGCACAGGCTTTGGAGTCGAGCAGACCTGGAAGCAGAGCCCAGCCCCACCGAAGCTCACTCTGCTCTTGGACAACTGACCCGGCGGCTTCTGTCTGCTCTGGGGACACGGGGGTCATTCTAACTCACCAGGGCGGTGTGAAGACGCCCGCGATGATGGACGTGTGTCGTAGAACTGTCCATCAGCCCTGCAGCCATCTGTCCATCACACAGAGAGCCCTAAACGTGTTACCACTCTCTCTCCTTTTCCCAGCCCACATTTCATTCAGCATTCTCAATTGCTCCTGGCACACTGGAATTATTCAAAAGGCATTTGCCAAGTGAACAGGCGACGTTTAGAGAAAATGAGAGAGTTACAAGGGCACTGGCTTTGGAATCAAAGGCCCAGTGTGCAGATTCGTGGTCCATGAGCTGGGTCGTCTTCAGTATAGCACCTCATCTCTGAGTCTCACATCCCCACCTGCGACTCTCTTACTTGCTACGGGAAGCTATTTTAAGTATCCAAAGCGAAAACATATGAAAGTGCTTTACAATGGGTAACACTGGTTGTAGAAGTTGTTCTATCTGATAGCTTTCCACTCTATCCATGCTCTCCATCATTCTTTACTGCTGATTACTTCCTGTTTCCTCCCTGGAAAAGTTGTCCTAGAAGTCCCAACCTCTGCTCAAAAGAGAAATTGTTTTTCAACCCATGATGCATCCAAGATATCTACAACGTTCTGAATTTACTAAAGCATCATGGTACTAAAGGCGGCAAAATCTTTTGAAACTGGGACTTGCCCTTTTGTTGTTCACGCCAAGCATCCCTTCTTCCATCTGCAACTTCTGGGTCCTGCGGGGCCTGGAAGGGGCAGTCTTATGAGCACTGATTCAAAGCCTTCCAAGATCTCGACACCTGGTTCTAGAGGAGGCACATGTAACTTCAGCCCTGACATCTGGGACCAGAGAGACCGGCTCCGAGGGCCATGTGACCCAATCAAAGCCACTTAAATATAATCAGACATTTGCTGAAATATGAGAAGAGAGGCACAATATTTTCCTTTGCACGTGACCCTGAGAGGGTCCGCAAGACTGCGGTTACCAGCCACTGTCTCCTGGCCATGTGGACGGAGGCTGATGACAAAACCACTATGAAGAAAGGAAGAGTTGAGGGACAGAAAGACACCAAGCCCTGGAGATAGTCACGAACCTCTAAATCCAGCTGGATTTGTTGCCGACCCTGCCATAACGAAGTGCAACACTGAGCCCCTTGAAATAACAGAAATGTATTTTCTCGGCACCCTCGTGCACAGTTGGTGGGAATGCAAACTTGTGTAGCCACCGTGGAAAACAGTACAGAGATGCCTCGAGAAATTAAACATAGAGCTACCCTATGATCCAGTGATTCCACTACTGGGTAGGTACCCAAAGAAGATGAAAAGACTAATTTGAAGAGATGTATGCCTCCTTATGTTTATTATAGCATTATTTACAATAGCCAAACTACGGAGGCAGCCCTACCATCCACTGATGGATGAATGAATAAAGCAGATGTGGGGTGTGTGTGTGTGCGCGCGTGCACGCGTGTGTGTGCACATATACACATACATACACACACGCACAATGGAATATTATCAACCATAAAAAAGAATGAGATCTTACCATTTGCAACAATGTGGATGGAGCTAGAGAGTATTATGCTAAGTGAAATAAGTCAATCAGAGAAAGATGAATACCCTACGATTTCACTTAGAAGTGGAATTTAAGAAACAAAATGAATGAACAAAGGAAAAAAAAAAGACAAACAAAAAAACCAGACTTAACTCTAGAGAACAAACTGATGGTGACCAGAGGAAAGGCGGGTGGGGGATGGGCGAATTAGGTGAAGGGGATGAAGAACGCTGAGTCACGCACAGAACTGTTGGATTGTTATACGGTACATGAGAAACTAACATAACACCGTGGGATAGCTATACTGGAATTAAATTTTTTTAAATAAAATTTAAAAAAATAAATGTGTTTTCTCACAGTTCTGGAGCCAAAAACCCAGAAGCGAGGGGCTGGCAGGGCCACGCTCTCTCTGAAGTGTCCAGGGGAAAATCTGCTTCATGCCCCATTCCTGAAGCTTCTGGTGTTTGCCAGACATCCTTGTCATTCCTTGGCTTGTGGACGCATCCCGCCAGTCTCTGCGTCTGCCTTCATACGGTGTTCTCCCCGTGTGTCTATGTCGGTAGCTCTGTTTTCTCTTCTTACAAGGACACCAGGCATTGGATTAGGACCCACCCTAGATACTCAGTATAACCTCGCTTTAAAAATTGATGACTTTTTAATTGATGACTTCTGCAAAGACCCTATTTCCGTATAAGGTTACATTTGCAAATACCGGAGATAATTTTCCTGTGGGACACAATTCAATTTCAAGTGTGAATTACAGTTTTAAAGGTTTTTTTTCCCATTTCAACTATATAAACCAATATATTCCCTTTACTTGAAACGAGTTTGACTGGATCACAACACTTCGCAACTGAAAAGGGTCCTCACTGATAGGGATACCTCAAACTACCCCATAAATTAATGTGACATGGAGGGAGGTCTCTCCACATGGCTTCAGCCTGTAGACCAGTCCCTTGTCCCCTGAACTCAAATACGTGCCTCTCCTCCAGACCTAATCCAATTCAGAACCCTTGTGCTCTAGAACTGGTCCAGAGTATCTGATTATGAATTGCTTATGGCAACTGGTACCCTGTTTTTCTCGTGGGCTTTCTCCACCCGGACCTATAATCCTAATGAACTACCCCCTCTTCTGGAATCTCTTGTCTCCTAGAGATTTGGGACAAGAACACGCAGTAGACTGGTTGCGGTTCCACAAAACGCCAGGTGATAGAAATAAGCCTTGGGTTCCCAAGTCCGAAGATTATGCAAACAATTTCAGATGAAGAAACCCTTTTTAAGGTAATGAATCCCTTTTTAGCCCTGCTCTATGCTAAACCTTCCCTTACATCACTGAGACCTTCTCCTAACTTCCTCTTCTTTGTGTAGTGACATAACCAAATACAGAAGTAAGATAATACTGTTTCTCACATGACCTAGGTTCCCCCTTTTACTCATGGAAAACAAGGTTTTGATTTCTTTGTTTAATCCCCAGCTGCCTTCTTCCTCCTACAGTAAGACCGGAGCAACTTTGCTCTGATTTGTCACTGTCCCCAAAATCTCAGTGATGACCTGTTCGCAGCTGGCTGAGACATGCAGAGCCCCTCCGAGGCAGCCACGTGCTGTGTTGCCGACTCGTTCATGGAATTGTGGGGACACAACAGGTGGCCAAGAAAGAAAGGAAGGCAAATCTCAGAAATGTGCTGAGGTCTCGGCTGAGTTGACCTGATTGGATTTTGCTGCAGGGAGAGAACATGGTCTCCCCTGGGACTCAGCATCTCCCAGGATGAATCCGAGTATGTCTTTCACCACAAGAGATATGCTCTTCTTTGCAAATATGTGCCATTAGGTCATTCTCTTTGCTTAAAAACTTTCAATGACTCCTTGCTGCCAAAAGGAGTTCAAGCCATTACCGTTGGGCATCCGAGGTTCCTCACAACCTTCTCTGTAACATCTCCCAGCCCTCTCCTGTACAATTCTTCCTAACAGATCCTGGGCCATCCCACTGGTTCCTTAAAATGCTTGTGGGTTCCTTTTCCACTCCTTTGCTCAAGATGGTCCTCTGGCAAAAGCTCCCCATTGATTTTAAGATGGCCAGCACGAGGGCCAGGACTTGGAATAAGTTGGGACTTTAGAAATGTTGGCTAATCCAAATGTCAATACAAGAGACTTCTGAAAACCAACTTTATAGTTCTTCATGGTTTGATCTAAGGTAAAGCCCATAAAAGCAATTCAACCAGGTCAAGTAGGTGCTAATGAGGATGGCAGAACTTTCCTTTGATGCTAACACACACATCACTTTCACATTTCAGTGTCTCAGGGCTTCTCTGTTTAAGATGAGAATGTCTCCTTCCTCTCCTAAAAACATGCTGTTCACTCTGTCTCACAGCAGATAAAATTCTAGACTCAAGGAAGTCTAGTGATCTAGTAAGTGGCACACACTGGCTCCTTCACCATCAGCATTTGTGGCCGTGTAGATTACATCTGCTCAGACAGGTCATCAATTCCAGCCTCTGCTAAGGGATTCTGCTTTTGAGGGCTTCTTGCTTTTGGGGCGCCATCACACAAGGCAGTCGAGACAGAAAATACAACTACACTGAAAAGGAGATTTGCAACACGCACGGAAGACAGCTTCATAACAGATGGAGAACAAGCAAGATCTGTGTAGGGACTATCCTTGAACTTTCGAAGCTGCTTCATGCAAGCCATTAACCAGCTCTCCGCCACAGCTCCGTTAAGCCTGGAGATAGTCCAGGATCTGTCCCCGCTGGGGGCCCTTCTCACTATTACAAAATCAAGACTGACCTCTGAAATCAGTCTTACTTCCCCTTTCTCCCTTCCGCTGGAAATAATCTGAAAAGGGCATTTGTCTTGTGACGCGTCTCTGTCCTCACCCCCGCAATGTCATCTCCCAGGGTGACACTACATATCCTCTTTCGTTATGCATCAGCATAGGCTATCGGGGCCCCCAGCATGCAACAAGATGGCAGTGCACCTCTCTGATAAATAACCACTTGTTATCACTGGTGGCAAAATCACCGTGCTCAAACACCCCATCCAGTATCATCCTCTCCCTCCAAACCTAGTGCAGTTTCTGTAAAGAGACTATGACCCCATGCTCAGCATGAAGGCCAGGAGTATCTCCTTAATGGATCGGCTTACTCCTGGCCAACATGGGATGGCGCTGTGCCCTCTGATGCAAGAGGCTCGCAGCCAATGGGAGAGACGCTGGACCAAAGTCGGCTTACGTAATTTCTCAAAAGATCTCCCTAAACAACCGCAGTCAATTCACAACTTGAAAGGCTTAAGTCTAGCTGCTGTTCTCCTGGATATATGAATGAATTCACATTTCTATTTCATCTCAGTGATCCCCTTGCCTTAACAGGCACACGCAGGAAAGGATGACAGGAGGACCCACGGATGGGTCCCAGTTAGAAGGACACTGGTCCATGGCAAGTAAGAGTTGAGTTCACAGGAATTGGGCTATCTCTGCCCACTCCTCACTCCCCCAGGACCCCTGTGCATATCTGTATTAAGCCTCCCCTAGCCCCTCTCACTGTGCCTTCGAAACAGAGTATAAAATGGACACTGTTTCTTCCCCCACTCGCCCTAATGTTACAAACGCTAATTGGATGCTCTTTGTTTTGGATCTTTCCGCACAAGGCACGATAAGAAACACACAGTTTACATGGGTCCTTTGGTAATGACAAGTAATCACTGCCAATTGGATAGTGGCAGGATACCCAATGGTGGGGGAGAACTGAGTGGTACACGGTATTTTAAATTGTGAGTCATGGGGTGCCTGGGTGGCTCAGTGGGCTAAGCTTCTGCTCAGGTCATGATCTCAGGGTCCTGGGATCGAACCCCCCCCGCTCAGCAGGGAGCCAGCTTCCCCCTCTCTCGCCTGCTGCTCTGCCCACTTGTGATCTCTCTCTCTCTCTCTCTCTCTCTGTTAAATAAATAAATAAAATCTTAAAAAATTCAAAAAAATAAATTGTGAGCCATTATAACCATAATTGTGATTTGCAGAAGTCCTTGTGAGAACGTGAATCAATCTGGTAGATGGTAAAAACAAAATAAAACAACAACAAACCCCCTCCAAGGGACCCTCTGCTTCCCTTGTCCAGCTCACTGTGGACTGTGCAAAGAGATCTGACAAGCCACACTAGTGATGAGGAGGAAGGTGACATGCACGAGGCTGGCTGTGGTCCTCAGGTTTACGGTCCTCCTCTTATAACCACCTCTTCAAGTCCACTGAAACATTATGCAAGAAAGCGATGTGGGGGAAAATGACAAGATGCTCAATCTTCTGTAAAACTAAGTATTTCAGCATTTCACCACTGACCTGATTTCCAGAATACTCTACCCACTTTTGTTGTACAAACACAATAAGCACAAAAGTATAATTACTGGCTGGAAAAGAATAACTACCTACAGAACACGCTGAGACCTGTCAAAAAGCACTTGAAGGAACAATGCATTTCATTTTCAAGGGATCTGAAGAGTTTACTGGCATCTCGAAGCTCCCCTATCCACCACGACCTGTTCACAGTTTATCTCTTTAATAAATAAATAAATAAATAAATAACTATGGCATGATTTTGCAATAACCCTATTCCATGAACCAACAAAAAAA
Source organism: Mustela lutreola (assembly GCF_030435805.1). Taxonomy (NCBI): domain Eukaryota; kingdom Metazoa; phylum Chordata; class Mammalia; order Carnivora; family Mustelidae; genus Mustela; species Mustela lutreola. Next base: position 145,631,976 of record NC_081295.1, on the reverse strand, counting down.
AAAGAAAATGCCAAGAGACCATCATCTTTTTTTTTTTTTTTTAACAGAGTTTGAGAGACCTTCAGGGTAAATCACGCAAGAACTATGTTCAATAAACAAGCACATACATTATAGAATTACATCATCAGCTAACATCCAAGGAGAAGCCAAAGGTTAATTGCTATGGTTTACTGCAACATTCCAAACGGCCCTGTGCAAGAAGATTTACCTTGACAACTGTTGGAACTTTACAGTCTGAAATGCCACCTACTCGTTTCATGAGTACTTTTTAATTACTCCCCTGGGGATATTAATACTATTTTCTCTTTTAAATTCGTCTCGGGAGGGGATGGTGGTTTCACGTCCCCCCTCCTACTCCCCACCTTCTTTAAGATAACTAAGTCTCTGCCTGGCTAGATGAAGAACACCTTTACTTTCTTTACCTTAAGTAACTGAGGTAGAAAACAGAGACATCAAGATAACACCTCTGAAAACCACCTCAGGTTGTGGAATCAGACTGCTTGGTTCAAATCCCACCCTCCTGCTCCCTTAATCAGCTGGGTAACAGTGAGCAGGGATTCCTTCACACCCTGAGACTCAGTTTCCTCATCTGTAAAATGGGCAGATGATCTCTTAAGTCCACTGGAAGGACTGAAACAGATAACAGAGGTAAAGATTCACCTCAGAGGCTGGCACAGAGGGAGGAGTCAAATAATCATGTTTTTACAATATTTCTGTTTAAGTGCTATTGTTTTTACTGCAAGAACAATTTCGGAATTGCTACATTCTCTGATCCCACTGTGAATACAGTGGAAACGAAGTGGGAATAGTCACAAACCTACTTTCCTACAAGATATGGTGCTCCAAGGCCGCAGCGACATAGCAGGTGCCCAGAACTCACGGAGAGCCAGCCTGGATTCACGGAGCACCTTCGCAATTAGCAGGCCACCCACTGGGTGTTGTGCAGAATACAGGAACGCAATGTCGCAGCACCGTCTGGGGAAACTGACCAGCTGGTCAGGAGAACACACACACACACACACACACACACACACACAGCTGTCCCGAGCCACCTTGCTAACTGGCCTGATGCAGCTGCGGATTCTTACAGCATCTTTTTTGGAGGGCAGAAGAAAAGGCCTGCACTCTGTGGAAGGCAGCAGATGCAGGGATTTCCTCTAAGGTCAGACAATTCAGTCAGAGCCCCTGATTAAGGCTGGGAGATCACATGCACTTGGCTCAAACTAGAGGTGCTCCTGTGGCCCTAATCTCATGTACGCAGGTGAGCAAAAGACCAGGGACTGCTTGGCTTGTCAAAGACTGCCAGAACCGCTCTCTTAGCATCTGAAAATGTTCCGGTTGAAAGGAGTCCTTAAAAAATGCCCCAGAGCAGCTCACTTCTCTTATGGTGAGGCCGGCCCCTTCCCAGATGACCCCCTTGCTGTGCCTCTCACCCCTAGGGACTGCCTGCCAGAGTCCCAGGCAGCAGGACCAGCGAGGGGCCAGGAGAAGCCGCCATGGGGATGGCTGACAGACGACCCCAGCAGGCAAACAAACCGAAATCACAGCGGATGATCTCCTAGTCCTTTATTCCTTCCCTCTCTGCCCCAAATCCTGGGCATCACAGTCCCCAGACATGAGAAGTCAGAAATCTGGGGACAGGCCTTCTGTCTGATATCCATATCCGGCCACAACCACAGGTGGCCTCCAGAATTCATCCAAAATAAGAGGGTCTCTGCGCTCCCAGGGGCTTATTTGGATCATTCATTTCAGGCCACTTTTAGGGGCAGGAAGAGGATTAGGTCCTTGGGGAACAAAAATCTAATCTAATCTAATCGCCTGGTACCAAGATGCGGAGGGGGGTTAAGGGAGGCATGCGGGAAGACCCGGGAGTTGGAGGCAGTCCGGCTGGGGGCCACACACAGGGTCGCCAGCCCCAGGGAGGTGGTCCCCCTCTGCCTCCGACGAAGCCGGCCGAGCCCTCGCCGCGCTTACCTTGACCCAGAAGACTCTGTAGGGGCCCTGAGGGTCCGTGTGGACGGTGCACGGTAAGTCCGCCTCCTCGGAACAAGCCACCTTCACCTCCCGCGTCGCGGACGCCAGGCTGCAGACTGCGAGAGCGACAGAGAGAGCGGCGTGAGCCAGCGAGAGGACGGGGCTGGGGGCGGTGGGGGGGGGGGGGGGATCGCCGGGAGGGGATGGGAAGGGGAGCGACAGGCGTCTGGGGCCCTACCGCAGCTCAGGAGCAGGAGCCGGAGGCCGCGCGACATGGCTGGGGACTGCCGGCCTGGGGTGCGCTCCGCGGCGCCGCTGTCTTATACGCGCGTACAGGGACTTCCCCCGGGAGCCGGCCTGGGGGAATCCCCGGCGGGCGGCGGCAGCGCGGGACCCGCCAGCCCTCCCCGGCGCCTGCCTCCCGCGGGGCGCCCCCGCCCCGGCCCCGCCCCCGCGCGCGGCCCCTCCCCCGCGCGCCCCGAGTCCGCGCCGCTGCGCTGGCTGCGGGGCCGCGGCGATCGCCACCCGCGCGTGACGCGGCGCGCTTGGGCTTTGCAAAGGGCGCGGGCGCGCGTGTCGGGGCCCCGCTGACCCTCCCCGCGAGCGGGAACGAGGCCCGGCCAGGGGAGGGGGCGGTCTACTCCTGGCACGACCCCAGAGTCAGAGTGATGGCGCAGCTCCCCCAGTCGCCCGGCGTGGGGGTGGGGACGCCCGAGGTGAACTCGGGACTCTCTACTCCAGATTCGATTGTCACCAGAGACGCCTCAGGCTTCCCGCGGAACTCCGCGAGCCTAGTACGTGGCTCCCTGCCTGCTGGCGGGGGCGATCAGGCCCAAGGAGAGCCTCTCCTGTTAAAATGAGACACACACGCAGACGAAAACAAAACAACGCAGCGGAAGAAAATAGAAATCACCTTCCATTCACCCACAAGTAACTTCTGTTGACTTAAGTTGTCTTGGCTTCCATGCATACATTGGTATTTTTTTTTTTAATGGGACACTCTATCCACTATTTTGTAACCTACCCTCTTTTAGCTTAATATTTTGCAAGAGTTTCCACCCCACTAGAAAGTTGCAACAGCATCATGTTGTTCGCCGCAGAATATTCCATCAGGCAGTTCCACCCCAAATTGGAACCAATTAGATCGAGTGAGACAGGATGGGTCTAACGTTATAGTGAGTCCAGGATCTTTGGTGGTGGGAGATGGCTTCTTCACTATTAACATTACAAACGGCGCTGTGACTGTTACAATGAACTTCTTGGAGAGAAACCTTTGCTCCCACATTGCTCGTTTTCTTTGAATGAATGCCTAGAGGAAATTGTGCTAAATCCAAAGGAATTTGCAATTTCGTGAAACACTGCCAAAATTACCTTTGCGGAGGTGTTCTCAATCTCTATTCTCACCTGCAGTGTATGAGGGCGCCTGTTTCCCAACACTCTCGCCAGCATAAACTGTTGCCCTTGGAAGTAGTTACAGCAATTGACAGGGTAAGTGCCTTTCCCCCAAACTCGCCAACCTAAGTTTTTAATTGGGAAATGTTCAGACGTACAAGTGTAGAAAATGAAAGTACCAGGCACATCTGTATGCAATATATTCTTAATAAAACATCTGTGCCTTGCTAGACCCCATACCTGTTAAGCCTTTTTCCAACTTGCCACTGTGATAAACAGTGTTGCCTGAAGCTGGACATGGTCAGATCCTCTGGCCAAGCAATCCCACCACCTTATTAAACATTGACACTGGGGCGCCTGGGTGGCTCAGTGGGTTAAAGCCTCTGCCTTTGGCTCAGGTCCTGGAATCAAGAGCGCATGGGGCTCTTGGCTCAGTGGGGAACCTGCTTCCACCTCTTTCTCTCTCTGCCTGCCTCTCTGCCTACTTGTGATCTCTGTCTGTCAAATAAATAAATAAAATCTTTAAAAATAAAAATAAATAAATAAACATTGACACCATGTTCTCCAAAATAAACATGCCCATTTATACTCTTCAACCGGACTTGATATCATCAGATTTTTTTTCCGTCTTCTCCAATCTAACGAGTATGAAATATCAGATCTTTTTTGTTTAATTTACATGACACTGATTACAGGAGAGAGGAACATCTTTTTTTATGTTTTGAAACCACTGGGTGCTGTCATTTGAGGACTGCCTCTCATATCGTTTGGCCTTTTCCATTGGAGCTGTTTATAAATTCTGGGCCAAATCCTTTCTTGGTTACAAGTGCATGCCAAGTATCTTTTCCAAGTCAAAGATTTGTGTTTTTTACTTTGTTTATGATGTCTTTAATGTAGAAGAAGGTTTTTTTGTTTTGTTTTTTAAATAATCTAATGTAGTCAAATGTATGGGTCTTTTCATTTATGTTTTGTGCTTCTGGTGCTGTGTTTAAGAAATCTTTTCCTATCCTGAGAACATAGCAACAACCTCCTTCATTTTCTTGCAGAACATTCTCAGTCCTGCTTTTTCGTAAGCATGTCTTTAATCCACTTAAATATGGTTTGATGTAGAGATTTAACTTATTTTTTCCATGTGGATAACCAGTTTTCCAGTGCTGCTTGCTAATTTTATGACCTTTTCCCCACTAACATTTCTTTTACACTTCAAAGAATTTTGTCCACTCCTATTACAACAACACCACTTTCTCTGGACTGATATTTTTTTATACTTTTATTTTATTTATACTTCTCAGTTCACTAATTCTTTGCCTCTAAGTTCTACATTTCTTTTTTAAAGCATGTGGTTGAAATTTTTCTAATCCTATACAACTGACAACTCTTTCTAATTCAGAGTTTAATTTTACATTTGTCTCAATTCTGCTGTATTGAATCTAGTTCAGTCATCTGATTTCATGTTGTATACTTAACCTGGTTTCCATCTGTTTCTTTTTTTTTTTTCTTTCTTTCTTTCTTGCATCTGTTTAATATTGACCAATTACTTTGTATTCAATGGTGTTCTCTCAACAGGTTTGAAAGATATAGGCATGCCTGGGTGGCTCGGATGGTTAAGTGTGTGGCTTTTGCTTTGGCTCAGGTCTTGATGTCAGATTCCAGGAGATCAAGCCCCAGGCTAAGATTGTCCCTCTCCATCTGCCCCTCCCCTCTGCTCACACAAGCCCACTCTTGCTCTTAAAAAAAAAAAAAAAAAAAAAAATTGTAAGTACAATTTTTCATCTTACATGATTACCTTTACATAATTTTAATAAGCAGAGTTGATTTAATAAAGTCTAAATTTAACTAATGTTACCCTACTTCTCCCCAAAATGTCTCAATAACCTCTGCCCATTCCCTGACCATTTTGACTACTGGTGGGACCAGTACCTTCATTCTGCCCTGTTTCTCTACTCTTCTTTTGCTCTTATTCTTAAATGGTCATTTACTTGTAATCTAAAAGGGATTATTATTTTCTCCTAGGGCTTTGAATATATTATGCCATTGTCCTCTGGCTTCTGTTGTTGGTGCTGTAAACTTCTGGACAATATGATACTCATTCCTTTTTAGGTAATGGGTTTTTTTCTTTTTTATCTACAAATGCTTCTAAAATCTTCCCTTTCTATTTGGTATTGTTGTATCTGGTAGAGAATGTGGTATTCTTTAACCTGCTAAGGACTGCAGCTTTCAAGAGCCCTGCAAAATTCTCTTTTATTCTCCTGGACTATTGCCTGATCTCCATTTGTTCTGCTGTTTCCTTCTGGAAATCCGATAGATGTGTACTGAACCTCCCACTGTACACCCCATATCAGTAAAGCCCTTCCCCCACGCGTCACCCCTCTTCATTCCTCTCTGCAGACCCCTGAACATTCCTCAAAACAATCTTCCCATCTATTAGTTATTTATTTGGTGATATGTAATCTTCAGTCTAACATATTAAATTTTAAATTATATATTTCTTTAAGTTTCTGAAGTTAACAGTCAACTTCTTATTTAACTCAAGTCTGGTCTTCTTTGATGGTGTCTTACTCTTTTACGGTGTTCTTTGTTACTTGTTGGGTGACTTGCATAATTTGAGGCATGTTTATTTAATAATCTACCAGACAATTACATTATCTGAAGTTCTCTGATACTGATTTTTGTTTTGGTTTGCTAACTCCTGTTTTTTATAGTTTGTTTTTTTCCTGTGTTTTGTAATTTTTAGTTGTAAATTAATCTCTAGTTGTGACTTCTCGTAGCAAAATCCTGGACGCTCTGCGTGGAGGGTGTGGACTTCCAGGGAGAGCTTATGTTTGTTTTAACCAGGTGCCCTAAAGCCGTCACCCGCCTGTGACAGCATTTCCTATTAATTTCTTGGAGGGTTGTGTGCGAGACCACTCTAGTAATATAAATTTAAATATCACATTCATGTGAGGGCATCTCTATGGTTATGAATTTTAAAGGGAGAAATCATGTGAGCGGGCATCTGCTTTCAATTCATCCTTCTACCGGGGGCTCAGTTTTGCCTTTCTCCTCTCCTGGGTCCCAGTGCCTCCTGTGTGCCTGCTGGTCCTTAAAACCTAAGCTCCTTGACTCCACAGCCAATTCCCAAGCCTGGACTATGGCTCCTCCCCCACCTTCACCCCCTTGTCCCTCAGTCCCCCCCCTACTCCTGCCCCCAGGGCAGTTCATGTGGGTTCATATACTTTCTTTGTTCTGCCCCTCCAGATTGCCCTTTCTGTCTCACAGGTACATCTAGAGATAGCTTCAACTTTATTTCTTAGTTCAAGAAATTTGCAAAAGGGATTTTTTTTAATTACACAGAAAACCACATTGCTAAGAATAGAAGTACCCCACGCGCTATTTAATAGCCATACGACGTGACTTCACAGCAACTCCCTCTTAACCCACTGGAGCACCCAAGTGTATTTTGACACTTATTCTTCCCCATCTTCTACATAGTCCCTTGTACTGAGGCATGAACATAATTCCGAGAAGGCCATTCCCTTGGAACCTTTCTCACGTTAACTACCCAACACGTTCCACTGAAAAACTAGTGCCCCATAGCGTGGATCTGGAGATCTGGAGTAGCGGGGAATGTGGGAAAGCAACAGCTCCAAGCACAAGCTCGGGGTCTTCTCGGAACAAGTGAGAGAAGTTTACAAGATGCTCGATCTCCACTTTGACTGCAGAGAGAAAAGAAAGTGAATGCAAAGTGCTTATGGTCTTCCTGAAACCACTAGCTGTCACCTGCACATCTTTCTGCTCTGTTACTTTAAAAAGAGAAAAACCCTAAATCATTAGAAGGCATCGTGGTTACACATCCTCACCGCCGCTGGCAGGCGTTCATTAACCGTGGGCAGAAAACAAAGATAGCCTGTGCCCTTCGCCATTTCTGCCGACCCTCAAAGCCTCCTTTCTCCTTACTCCTTAAGCCAGGACTGCGGCTCTGTTTTTTTGTTTCTCTCAGAGAGCATGCCAGTAAAATCATGGCATAACATTTGGAACATCTGAGAGCTCTCAGAGATTGGAGACCCAGAGGAGAAAGTTCTAGAATGTTCCAGTAAGTTCTTCTCACCTACCCCTTCCAGGGCAGGGACACGGGGAAATGGGCAGGGCCAGGAGAAAATCGTAGCTCACTGTTAAACATTTATTAAGCAGCTTGAAAGTTGTGCATAAGGAAGATTGTTCTCAAGAAGTTGAGGCAGGAGGACATGACTTCTTAAGGTGGACCTAGCTTGGTCTCTCGATTCTACACCATCTCCCTCTGAAAGCCTGAGGCTAGGGGCGAGGAGGGTGGCGTACAGGGATTGAGGGCAGCTCTACAAGGAGGGAAGGAACTAGTGAGGACAGCATTCAGGGAAAGCACAGATCGGATAAGGGGAAAAAGGAACTGAGAGGAAGGCATACCCTTTAAGGAAAATCCTGCAGGAGGGGCCTGGGAGCACATTTGTGGTGTCGCTAAGCCCAAGCCCATCACAAATTTGCAAAAGATGCTTGAGATAGACTAGGAGTAGCTTGTCTGGTGACTGCTGCTGGTTGGTGGGGGGGGGGGGGCAAAGAGCAGCGTTAATCCTCTGAGCACCCATCTGTCCCTGCAGTCTCTCGCCCTTGCGTTGACAGATCTGGCAGAGAAGGAAGTCCTACAGAAAAGGGAAGACGGGGTTCCCCTTTGCCCCAGTGGTGCCTTCTGAACCTTTCCAGAGAAGGGTTTTTGAGAGAAAGGAATACACTTGAACTAATTTCGCCAGCAAATCGACCACAGCGGCTACCAACTGTTGAGCCCTGTAGGAGTCAAGGTTTTGGCAAGCACCTTCTGCATCTCAGCCTCCAACACAGCTCCATGTGGGGAACTCCTATCAGCTGGTCTCAAGGTCCTGGATCCCTCAAGCCCAAAGGACCTTCATGCACACCCTACACAACTCATTTTTTTTCTGGCATCAGCTCCTGCCCTGCCATCCCACACCTCCCACTCCCCCCGGGGTTTTGAGAACCACAGAGAGGCCAAGAGGGAAGCCCAAAGGGTTGATATGTAAATCATGGTTTTTAATAAAATTCCCCCATTAGGTTTTTCCCTTTGGGCTACTTCTTAGTCACCGTGTACTTTCCAGCTATGGGCTCATTTGTTCACTTAATGAACAAAATAAACAGAAATAACTCGTATTCCTGTAGTTCTCTTGCTTGCTTTTTTCTGACCCTCTGAAAAGCTAGAAGCCTCTGGAGACACTTGCTCATCCTCTGCGAGGGAGGAGAGAGGCGGGTGAGATGATCCCCACGCCGACCACACTCCTAAACAAGGTGCACAAAAACAAAACACAGAGAAATTGGCCCCAGGCTTGACTGGAGACACTTGGGAGAAAAGCCTTTCAGGTACAACACCGTCCTCCAAGGACACAGGAGGAAAACCTTCCATAGGATGAATTCCTTGTGTTACCGTAACATCTCTGCCAGAATGCCCGCTTCACATGCTCCTTCGTCCGATGTCTTTGGACTTGCTCATCCATCTTTCTAGAACTTTCTTGCCCTGAATCATATCCCAATTTTGTCCTTCATTTCATCCAAGTCTATTCAAATGTCACCTTTCTAGGACTTTAGGAGTCCTTTCTTTTTTTTAATATTTTATTTATTTATGAGAAAGAGAATGAGAGGGAGAGTGAAAGAGGGAGAGAGAGAGCATTGGGGGAGGAGCACAGGGAGAGGGACAAGCGGACTCCCTGCGGAGCACAGAGCCTGACATGGAGGTGGATCTCAGGACCCTGAGATCATGACCTGAGCCAAAACCAAGAGTCGGACATTCAACCGGCTGAGCCACCCTGGCACCTCTTTAAGAGTCCTTCTTAACTACCCCTATATAAATAGAGCCTCTCTCCACCACCTCTTGAACCATGCTTTTTTTTCCTCCATTGTGTGTCTCACAATCTGACATGATCTCATATATTTGTTTGCTTTTTTATATTTCGTCTCCTCCACTAAAGTAAAAGAACTTCTTTTAGTTTCAGATCCTGGAATAGCATTAGGCATATAGATAGTAGGTGCTCAATAAATGTTGGCTGAATGGAATAAATGGATAAAGATGTACTTGAGAGGGATATTGTGGTGATTTGCATTATTAGCTTTGATTTTCATCCCTTCTTATTTCTATGCTGTGAGTTTGGGCCAACTGCAAAGTTAGGGAACCACTCACAGAAGTCAACTTCAAGGGGTTTCCCCAAACCACCCACAGTTCTGAAAAGTCACGGAACTCACTGGTAACCTTTACACTCATAGCTATGGTCTATTACAGGGAAAAGATGCAGATTAAAATCAGGAAGAGGTTCTGGGCAAAGTCTGGGAAGCATCCCCCTGTCCCAGCCATGATGTGCAACAGTATGCGTGGACTGTTACCATCCAGGAAAGCGCACCCAAGCCTCCGTGTCCAGAGATTTTACTGGGTTCTATCACGTCCTACCTGTATGGCTCACCTTTAGTCCTCAGTCCCTCCATAGCCAGCCTCGATACACTATCTCCACCACAAGCCTCCACCATAAATCACATCGTTAAATTTTTTTGTCCAGTGGCCAAAGCCCCCAGGCTGACAGGACAATCCTACCAAGCAGGACATTCCAGGGTCCTAGCGACCTTGCACCAATAGCCAAGGGTGAAAGCCAGATCTCTTTTGGGATAAGGTTAACGCGTCTTTATACATATGCCTTATAACTTGGCCATCACCTTGAGCTGTGGGCGGGAATGCCCCTACACCTCTTGACCATGGGTTTCATCTTGTAACTTGCTGGATGGTAGAATAAGGCAGAAATCTAGGTCTCTCTCTCCTACCTCTGCTATCACCATAAGAAGAATATGTTTAAGCTGGCCCACAAGTCCCAGGAAGAAGATAAGAAACATTAACAGAGCCATCCCCCACCTTCCCCTCCAGCCTAACCCAACCTGGAGCAGGTGACCTTCATCCACGAGCAGACCACTTGAACAAAGTGAATGCCTTCTGCTGAATCCCCACAAAGATTCTGTGATTTGTTTTTAAGCAATATTATCAAGGCCATTTTAACTGGTAGTTATCCAACTATTAGGGACAGTTAATATTGTTCTGTGAGTTTGCTGATCCAATTAGAGCATCTTCAGTTGTCATTGAAACAGGGGAGCTTAGGGGAAATGGGCACAAATTGATGAGGTTTGTATGGGAACAGGTGAGGAGGTAGAACGCTCAGATGATCCAAAACAGAGACTTCAAATAAACACCTACAGGACCAGGAGGAAAGTGTGAGTGAATAAAAAGAGCCAGTTGCCTGACTAAATTTGAACTAAGTAAGAATGAGGCAATAGGGAATACTGGGGACTATGGTAAACTGAACAACAGCAGCCCATCTAAAAGGAGCAGCCACTACTCAGCTCCAGCCAATGGCTGCTAATATGAAATTAAACAAGGCTTGCCAAATCCTTCAGGGTTTGTGTGTGCATGTGCATGTGTGTGCATGCACACACACACGAGAGAGAGAGAGAGAGAGAGAGAAGCCAAGAATTTAGATATTTATGAAATCTCTTAAATGCTGCAAATAATAGATTTTTGTCTGAACACCATGCAAGACGAACTGAACACCTCTATGACAGTCCCCATGCAATTGCTCCTTTATGTTGTGACACGCAACATCTGGTGGCAGCAGGCTTGTCTGGGACCTAACAGAGAGGATCTTTGATGGCCTGGGATTTCAGGTGAGAAAGGAAAAGTCATGCTAAGAGGAGAGAGGACAAAGCACGTGGATGCCAGAGACCGAGTTTTCCATCACCAGCTGTCCCCAGGGCCATTCTCATCACAGCCTGATTGGAGTTACTTAAGTGTAACTGAATGATTCAGGAAAGTTTTTCTTCTTTGGGGGTATAACCCTCCATAAGAACCAGGTAAGGCATAAAGCATTTGTCTTAGTCATTTACATGCATACCTGTGTAGGATGCTAGAGAACGTCTCAGGAGCTCCCAGCTACCCTGGCACACACACACACGGAGAATGGTCTTGGCCAGGGTGAGGGAGCAAGACAAGAGATGTTCCCGGGGCTCACATGAGCTCACCCTCCACCCCCGCGAACACTGACCCACTCTCATGCTGCTTGCTGAATTCTGCTCTTCAAACCACAGAGCCAGAGGTGGGTTTTCCATCATCTGGTGGGACTGAAATCTATGAACACTGGCACCTACTCTTTCTTCCAAATTCAGCTTTCTCCTGGAATTCAGCTGTAGACACAGCAGAGCTATCACGAAGCCTGAGGACTGCCTTCCAGGTGTTGATTCTCTAGGATCTGGTCCTGGTGTTGACTTCCCTGGGCTCTACATATGCAAGAATCATTACCCCACAGACAACTCATTTGTAAGATGATGGTATTTGTTTAGTGCCAGATGTTGCTTGCTTTCCCTCATTTCCTTGCTGTGTGTAGCCCTGCACAAATGACAGTTCTGTGGAAGGCCAGGAAAAGTCTCCCCCACCCGAACAGATCTGGGAGCAGCTATCAGAGGAAAAGCTGATACGTCAGAGTGTCCGTTTCCGATCACAACGGCAGCAAAGATGTTCACACACAAAAGCATCTAAGGTTTCTTAAGGGTTTCTCTCTCTCTCTTTCTCTCTCTCTCTCTCTTTAGGATTTATTTATTTATTCTGAGAGAGAGAGAGTGGGGTGGGGCAGAGGGAGAGAATCTCAAGCAGACCCCCTGAGCATGGAGCCCGACATGGGGCTCGATCTCACCACCCTGAAATCAGGACTCGAGCCGAAATCATGAGTTGGATGCTTAACTGACTGAGCCAAGCAGGCGCCCCAAGAATATATGTCAGCAGTGCCCCTCGAAAACACATTCCACTAGGGATAGGAAGAGAAAAGAAATAACCTGTCCTGAGTGGTCCTCACCACACACACAACACACCGCTTAATCCTTCCAACAATTCCCATAGGTGATACTATAATGTCTACTTCTGTGCGTGAGGGAATTGATGCCCCGCTAGACCGGACCAAAAAGACTACAGTTAGATATGGTAAGCATATGTCTTGAGCATTGCAAATTTTGAATACTCTTTTCCACACTTAAATGTGGTCCCTGGCTGGGACTTCAGAATCTGCACTCGCTCCTTTGTCCCACTGGTAAGGAGCCCCATGGCCCATGCTTCCTTAGGGCCCCACAGAACTTACTCTATAACTGCCCTTCAGGGAACTCAAATGAACATGGAGCCAAAAGAAAAGTGATCACTCACGTCTGACTGTGGTCACTCACGTGAGTGAGAGATGCCGACAAGCTAAAGGGGCCCCTCCACAACACACACACACAGCAGCCCACCTGAGTGCAAAGTAGCATGACGTCACTAAATCACAGGCTTTCTCACATCTCACAGCAAACAGAGCAGACCTCACCTAAAGATCAAAACGTGATCAGACACTCAATTGTCCACTATCCCAAAGACGGGCTTGCGTGGTGTCATGAACCCAGAAAGAATATCTCTAAAAAGAGGTCTGCCAACCAGGAAGAAGAATAGTGGGATGTTTGGGGAGCCAAAGCCAAGATTTCAGTGGGGTCTGAAATCCGGCAAATGGACCCAAGCTGGAATCAGCAGACATCGTGTATTTGTGCGTATGTTGTGGGGTGATGGGAGGTCAGGGAGACAGAGTGGCCTCAGGGGACATGACAGTGTGTGTGGCAGCAGCCAAGAGCAGGATTTGGGATAGGAAAGTCAGGCTGGGAATAAGGCCAGACCCTTGACTTTGAGGTCTCTGATGCCCTAGGTCAGAGTCAGGCAGGACTGAGAGCTTCCCAGTCGGGGCTCCCAGACCTGTTCCCAAGCCCAGAGCTGGGTGTTGCATACAGGCATATAATCCCCAAAAAGCCACAGAAGATGGAGGAGTTGGGGGGTCTTCATTCCTCAAAGGGCATCTCCACCGATATGTACATTTTAACAAAGTTTGGTGCTTGGGGTTCAAAACATATTTTCTATAGAATGAGGCTCTTTTCTCTTACCCAGCACCTCTGGTTACTGAGCAAATAGAGGGTATGAAGCTGATTCTGTCTGAGGGGGAAAAATCACAGCTCTGAGTTTGTGGGTTTGAGGATAGACCCATGTGGGAGTGGGTATGTGTGTGTTCCTATTAGAACACACACATTTCTATTAGGCATTTCTGAGGCATTTCTATTAGGTAGGGAGTCAGGGCCAGGAATCCTGAGATGCCATTTTTCTCTGAGCAAAAGAACCACCCTCATCCCTCCCACTTGTCTACCCCAATTCAGGCTCCATCTGTCAACCTTGGAACCCAATGCCATTGGCAAAGCACAGCCTGAGAGTAAGAGCTGGCAGGACCTTGCCCCTCCTCCACACACGGACATCCTGGAACACTGCATGAGAGTAGACACGAGTTCTTACCTGATTTCTCTGGTCCATGTGAGCTGACTCTGGGGGCCCCCAAGTCCAGGGGTGCACTTTTCTCCTACCTCCACACCAACTTCCAACTTTCTGTACATGACTGAGAATAACATCGATTTGAATTTTATTTCTAACATCTTAACTGGGCACAGACCATCATCTTTAACTCTTTTTTTTTTTTAAAGATTTTATTTATTTATGTGCCAGAGAGAGAGAGAGCACAAGTAGGTAGAGCAGCAGGCAGAGGGAGAGGGAGAAGCAGGCACCCCACTGAGCAGAGCCAGATGTGGGACTTGATCCCAGGACCCTGGGATCATGATGTTTAATGGACTGAGCCACCTAGGCACCCCCATCATCTTTGATTCTTAACAAAGATCCAGTAAGAACTGGATCACGTGTCCCCTTGGTCAGACAGGGACCCCATCCCAAACCCACTGATATGCCATTTCCCTCAAAGGTTAATTGTTTGGACATTTTGTATTTTTCCGTCGTGGAGACCTGGGGCCCTTCTTGTCAACAGGCCTCAGGTAGAGTGAGCCTCAGCTCCATGTCTGAAGCCACACTGCAGTCACCACTTCGGTCAGAGCTCGTTATAGCTTTGGTCCTTCTGAAGGAGGCCACGGTCCCATTCCCTTGTCTGGGACATGTCATCTTTCAGGAGTGACTTCAGATGCTTGGGGACTCTCAGGAAGTCTGGATGGGGAAGGGAGCTTGAAGCAGGAGGATGGTTTGGGGTACTTAGGGACTCTTGAAGAAAGAGCTAAGGCTTTGGTTTTGGAGCCCAGGTGGGCTGGCCTTAGGGTATATAGTGTCTCCTCCTGTAGGCAGGGCTCCCTTTGGTTTCCCCAGGGTTTGGCCTATTTGGCTCTTTGAGCATTTAAGCTTGAGTTCCTCTATGACAACAAGTCGTATCTCCATTCAGCTGGTCTACACTGCAGATAAACCCCAGGACCTATGATGAAACTCATGCCAGCCCTTCAGAAAGTGCCCCACTTGGCTCTCCATCATCTCCCTCAAGGCTTCCTGATGGCCTCTGAGTTTTAAGAAACAGCAGGCTCTACGAACTAAAAGACAAATCTCTCAAGCAAGACTCTTAGAGTCAGACTTCACTGCTAAATCCAGCCCTGGAGGGTTGCCAGGGGAGAAGACTAAAAGAGAATCCTGAGGGGATTTTCTAGGGGTCGTGGGCCCCAGAGCTTCCCCATACTGCAATCCTGCAGGTCCCTGAGGAATGACTCACGGAGACACCTCCTGCCACCCCTCTCACTGCAATCATCTCCAGCCTCCCAACCACTGTCCCTTACTCATGAAGATTTCAGGATCTGGCTCACTGGCTCACAGCCACTATCACAACAGCCAAGACAACCTACCTTGCACTCTGGCCTTCCAGTGATTTTATGTCCTACTTGACATCCTATCCATCCATTCCCAAGACCAGACCATAGATCATTACCCAGGATCATGACCTCCCCTTCCAAAGACCCCAACATTTCTTAGACCACTTCCATCTTCTTGAATCCACTCCATGCCCTGGTCCCCCAACACGGTCCTCATCTCCCTCTTGCCCAGCTTGGATCCCTGGCCCATCCTTTTGCTCACTTGCATCCAGGGTCCCACTACTATTTAACCCCTTTATCCATTTGTCATATCGGTTTGGCTACATCCCAACTTTGTCTAAATTCAACTCCTCACCCACTCAGCTCCCAAACTCAAGCCGTTGTGTGAAGCTAGAGAAAAACACACAACTGTGCTGATGGGTTCTGCCTGGTGTTCGTGGCCACCAACTTCAGATGGTCCCTCTGCATTGCCTGAGTAAGTCGCTAGTCACTCTGCAACCACCTTCTGCAAGATGACTCCTTCTCTTCTTTATCCCTCCCACCCACTCTGAGCTGATAACTTTGGTCCTTATTTCACTGGAAAACAAAATCAAAAGGGAATTCTTCTCACCGACAAAGCTACCAACTTCCCAAATCTGTACTCTTGGGCTCTTTCCAGACTTCTCCACTCATGCCTATTCAAGGACATTAGAACTTTTCCCCTCTCTCCTGACTCATCTGTCTACATGGTCATTGCCATCAGCTTGCAAATATTCTGCAAACTCTGCCCCCCCAAAAAAGTCTTCTATGAAAGAGTGGTCCTATAAGATATTAATACACACCATGAAGCCTTTATCATCACAATTGCCCAATACCAACACCTACGAAGACAGACAGATGAGGGGCACCTTAGTGACTCAGTCTTCTAAGCATCTGACTCTTGATTTCAGCTCATGTCATGATCTCAGGATCATGATATCAAGCCCCAATTCCAGCTCCATGCTCAGTGAGCAAGTCTACTTGTCTCCCTCTGCCCCTCCCTTGACGTACACACGGCACTCTCTCTCAAATAAATAAATAAATCTTCAAAAAAAAAAAAAAAAAGAGATAGACAGATGAATGGAATAACATAAGTCAAGATATCTGCTCAAATACTTGTAGAAATCTGGGTTATGATAAATGTGTTAAAGGTAATAAAGGAGATAATCCAAAATCAGTGGGACTAACTTGTATTGGGCTGACTGAACAGTCATTTTGTAAAAAATAAAATTAGATCAGGGCACCTGGGTGGCTCAGCTGGTTAAGAATTTGATTTCAGCTCAGGTCACGATCTCCAGGTCCTGGGATCAAGCCCTGATCAGGCTCTGAGCTCAGCGAGAAGTTTGTTTTTCCTTCTCCCTCTGTCCCTTCCCCTGCTCGTGCTCTCTCTATCTGTTTCTCTTTCAAATAAACAATAAGTAAAATCTATAAACAAACAAACAAAATTAGACCTATTTCTTTTTTTTTTTTCTTAAGATTTTGTTTATTTTTGCCAGAGAGAGAGAGAGAGAATAAGCATGAGCTGTTGGGGGGGTGGGGTGGGCAGAGGGAGAAAAGGACTCCCCGCTGAGCAGTAAACCCAAAGTGGAGCTCGATCCCAGGACCCTGGGATCATGACCTGAGCTGAAAGCAGATGCTTAACCAACTGAGACACCCAGGTGCCCTAGATCTATTTCTCACACTATCACACACATAATTGCCAAAGGCATTGGAAATCTAGATGCAAAATGAAATTGCACAGGTACAGGAAGAGAACAAGGATGAGCTTTTATGTAATCCGAGCAGGAAAAAAATTTTTAATATGACTAAAAATCTAGATGAGACACTGGTAAATTTGACTACAGAAAATGTTAAAAAAAAAAAAAACTTTTCAAGTTTTAAAATAGTCAGAACACAGAAGAAAACTGGCAGAAAAATGTTTGCAACATTGATCACAAAGAATCAGTATCTAAAGTTTTTTTTTTTAAGTTTTTAAAATTCTACAAGTTGAGGAAGAGATTTAAAAAAAAAAAATCCAGTAGAAAAGGGTGCAAAAGACATGAAGAGACTACTGATTAAAGAGATATAAAATTGCTCCCTAAACATGTAAAAATATGATCAACTTTACGCCAAATAAAAATACAAATTAAATCCACATTAAAAATCATTTTTTACCCATCAGATGAGAAAAAGAAAATTCAAGAGCTTCACAGTACTCCCTCTTATTATTAATAATAACAGTTGTTACTTTGTTATTGGTGAGGCTAGAGAAGCAGGCACCTGTGTCCACTGCTTGTAGAAATATGATATGGTGCCATCCCCAGGGAGGGAAGCCCAGTGATCTCTAACAAAGCACCATATGCATTTATCCTTCCACCCAGAAATTCCACTTCTAAGAATTCGCGCCAAATATATGCCTCCAACAACATAAAAATACAGGTACCCAAGGTTATTCATTGTAGCGTTATTTAAAGTTGCAAAACATTGGAAATTACTTAAGTGCCTAAGCACAGGAGATTGGTTGAAAAAAATATAGTATGTATATATAATGAGAGGCTGAGATGCATTTTTTTAAAAAAGATACAAGGAAGAATTCTATGGCTATTTTTTTGTACAGTGTGATACGGAGTGATTTCCAGGAGATAATGTTGAGTAAAAAGGCAAAGTGGGAAAGAGCATATGTAGCCTGCTCTTCTCTGTCGGAGAAAGAAGGAGAACAAGAAGATTTGCATATATACTTCTCCAAAGTAGCACAGGATGAACAAATTTTAAAATAACATGGTTGGAAGAGAGGGGTAAAACATTATGGTGTGGGGTGATGTTTCGCTGAGTGTTCCTTTCTGTATCACTCTGACTTTGGGTAGAATGTCAATGTTCTATTATTACAGAATCATATTAAATCACTAATGAAGTTTAACACCCAGTACCCGTTTGCCCTTCCTCGGGGGGCTATGGCCTGACTTCCCTTAGGGAAGCACGCCTCCCACCTGTTCAGCCCACAGGTGTTTTGGGTGGGAGGGGGCACGGGACACAATTCTGTGTATTGCACTGCTCTGGCCATAGGGACTGGCCCAACGCTGGGCGCTCAACACAGACGGAGTCAGTCACACACCACAAGCCTCCAGCTGCCACTGCTGGGAGAAAAACCACCTTTCTCTTCTTTTCTGGGCTTGAATCCAGGAAGTGGTAGATCTGGAATAATTGGGAGCCCTCTTGCCACCTTGAAACAAAGCCAACATGGAGGAGAGCAGAGCTGAGAGACGTAAGAGACCAATTTCTGGAAATACTGTCCAGCACCTGCCATTTTTATTTAATTACGTGAACTAACCATTTCAACTGTTTGTCTTCACCTGCTCGAGTTGGGTTTTCTGGTACATGCATTCAGTCCCAGCTGATACACGAACTCAAGCCCCTCCTTTTATGGATGTGGAATCTGAGGTCCAATGAGGTGAAGAGAGAGACCCAAAACCACACTGGAAGTATGTGTCCCAGGCAACCTTCAGTGTGCCATCAACCTGCTCCCGACAGCTCACAGGCAGAGCGGATTTGATCAGGGACCACTGCTCTCTCGCGGGCAGAGACACAAGATGTTCTGAGGCCATCACGCATGGTCCCCCCGGCTCCAGCTGTGCCTGGAGGAGCTTCACTGGAGAACACGGACTTCCCGGTCCAGCCCAGGGGTCTAGTAACGCAGAGTCCACAAGAGTAAAACGAAGGTTCTGATATCCCAGCACAAGCACATCAGGGTGTGGGCTGAGAACCTCAGCAACAGTCAGTCCCTGTGGCAGCAAGACCCATGGACTTGGAGCCAGAAGATGTGGGTTCAGAGGAGAGTAACAATCGTGCCCCAAGTAGTCATAAAATTGCCAAGTACAAAAGGTATCTGTAAGCCAGAGTCCTTCCACCAGTAGCCAGCAGGCCTGAACACAGCCCACTGGCCAATGTAATTGGCCAGCACAGAGGGTTCTTTAAAAAAAAATAAGCCAGCCAGTGGTCTGCAAATCCAGATTTTTGCCTTTTCTTGAATATAAACAAACAAGACTGAGAGCACTGGCTAGATTTGTGGGTAAAGACCTCTTTGTCCACACACGAGAGCCTGATGTGCCCACCAGTTCCCCATCACCCACGCACATCTGAACCTGAGTGGGGGTTCCCAAAGCCACATAGCATCTCACACCACTCTTTGTGTCACGGCAGAGAACTAGTGCTCTGCACCTGTGTGTCCTCCAAACGGGGAGAGCAAAATATTCATCCCTGAAGGTCTTTGTCGTTCCCACGCCCCACTTCCACAAGGCCCACCAGCTTTACTCAGGACATGATCTTCTGGGAGGCATCTGCGTTTATAAGCACAGCTATAAATAAAAATTGCTATATAAAGTTCATGGGTGAAAGAAAGGAAAAGAGAAGTAGGACCCAAGTTCAAGTTCTGTTGGTTGAGATACAAAATCTAGGCTGTCTACCCAGATGGAGGGAAAGCAAGTGTTTGGCAGGTGGACTGGAGAACTTGGAAAGCAAGTGATTGGCAGGTGGACTAGAGAACTTGGTAGGCCAGAACAAGGTCAAGGCCAGAGAAACTCAAGTTCAGAAAGAAGAAAAAAATCCAGCCTGTGGGTACCTGAGAGGGGAACTAGTTGACGCCGATGGCTGTCCACGTCAGGCCTGATCTCATGGTAGTGAGAACAGGTACAGCTGGCGGGGGGACAGGAAACCAGGCAGAAACTTACAATCGCCGGGTGACATTCTGATGGGTTCCCATGTGGAACCCACAAGAGGCTGGGCCTGGTCTTCACACACTGATGAGGAAGTTCCCCTGAATGGAGTTTTATGCTTTGACAGAGGAAACAAGAGTTCTCCGTAAATTTGATGAGAGGTCTATCAAAGCTTCATGAAATTTCAACCAGAGGCCGCTAGCTGGTGAGGGGCAGCTCTATCCAATGCAAAGTCCTCGTTCCCAAACTCAGCCAAAGGGACAGTCTCATGAGATAGAAGATCTGTACCACAAGGTATAATCATATGCTTCATGTTAATTCGTAGCCCATAATTTGAACATCGGTGAAACACCTGAGCTGATGTGGGTGATGTGGGTGGTGGATATGCACTGAGGATGTAGGTTGATTCTGGGTGGACTCATTCACTCAGCAAACATTCACTAACTGTGTACTTGGGGTTTTACACCCCCCCCCCATTAGGCTTAACACTATGGAGCCCGTGGCAATGGGTAAGAGGTCACCTTCTCCTTGGAGCGAATGACAAACCAGTCAGGTCAGGTGTGTGTCTGAGATCAGAAAACCAATGAGGGTAGGGGACACCTGCCCAAATTACCCAGCACACCTCTGCAGTGGGGCCCAAGGTCAGATAACTTTGCCTATTGATAAACAGTTCTTGGGAAGGGACTTTTTTTTTTTTTTTTTTTTTTTTAATCAGACTTCTCTGCGTGGGAGCATCTGAGGGATTTTTTTTTTTTTAAGATTTTATTTATTTATTTGACTGGCAGAGATCACAAGTAGCAGAGAGGCAGGCAGAGAGAGAGGAAGGGAAGCAGGCTTCCTGCTGGGCAGAGAGCCTGATGCGGGACTCGATCCCAAGATCCTGGGATCATGACCTGAGATGAAGGCAGAGGCTTTAACCCACTGAGCCACGCAGGCGCCCCCTGAGGGATTTTTTTACTAGGACCTCAACCCACAGCCGTCAGTACTGCCTAAGGCTAGCAGTGTCTATCTATATAATACCAAACTGAATTTTAAAAAGAAAAACACTATCTGGTTGTTTCTAAACGAGATTGTCTTGGTATTGTCTTGTAAAAAAGAAAAAAGAAAAAAGCTACCATTAACAGATATTTACTATGTGCCAGAGGCTATGCGGGGAACTTGACATCTATTTTTGTGTTTAATCTGCATAGCGCTGTGAGGCAGCTGGTCCACCCCTCACCGCTCATTGAGGTGAGGCAGAGTGAGTCTCAGTACCTTTCTCGTTCCCCCCTGGATAACTTCCGAGGGCCCTATGATCTGTATGAAAACTCTGGAAGTGGAATCGGCCTTTGCTGAAGTCCAGCCCACACAAAGCAGGCACCCATGGCTCCCCACACACAACACTCTTGAGGATGGAAATGTTGTAGGAGGTTGGTGACCAGCCACCCAGAGGTGGCATCTTGGTATCAATGAGGCCACCATCCTGAGACCACAGCCCCAAAACAGACCTCTAGCCTTCCACTCCTCCACCGTCAGACTCCTATCAGAGAAACCAAAAGAAGAACTCAACAAAGACCGTCACGGGTTTTGTCAGTTGTGGCTTCTCACACTTGACCACTGCTGGGGGGTTTTGAGAGAGGAAGTAGCACTGACATCACAGAAACACAGAACTGGAAAAAAGACCTAAAGGGGTCATCGTGTCCATGCACAGGGACATGTGGACACAGCCCCCTCTCCCTGAAGGGCCGCAAATGGATGTTCTGCCTCCTCTAGTACTTTCTAGTACTCCTCTAGTACTTTCTACCAGTGTTTTAGTTCCCAAGTAGAGAAGAGTTTATAACAAGTTAAGTTCTTATTTAACTTTGATCCACTAACATTTTTTTCATCCAGGATGACGAACTAGTCAGCCTTAGTTCTAGCATAAATTTCCAAAGTCTCGAAGAGAGTGGGTGTGACAGTTGGTCTTTCCATTCTGGGCCTAAAAGCAGAATCATCTATACCCATGTTCTTCACTTGAGTCCTAGACTGTGAGGGGTTCTGATCTGTACTGTCTACAATTTTACCACTGTTTATCAAATATGCGACTGGGCCAGATTGAATTACTGTTTCTCATTCTGTTACAGAATTCGATACCCATGACCTTGCCCTGTGACTTTGAGCTAAAGAAGCCACCTATTTAAAATACCTGTGAAGTAAAACCTTCTGAAAAGCAAACATTCACTCCCAATTTGCCAGCTCTGCATGTTAGCTTTTATTAATAAAAACCTCCTTCTGTGTACGAAAGCCAATAATCTTTGATTTTCATATTCTATATTTGAGAGCAGAGAAAATTCTTCAGAATGGCATTTTTTTCACAATTTAGTTTCAAATGCAATCTAGTTCCTCTTTTTATTAATGTAAGCAGAAAGACTTGTTTTATATTAAAGCATTCAATGAACTGTTCTTTTTCCTTAAGACACATATTTACTTTTCATATACGGGAACTTTCCAGATGACTGGTCAAATTACATTCACCTAGGAGGTAAAAAAAAAATTTGAACAATGGTGTAAGCTAGCTTTTCCTCCCATCTATGGGCAACAACGAAAGCACCGTGACTGATTTTGTGCAATGCCAGAAATTATACACC
Organism: Mustela lutreola; assembly: GCF_030435805.1. NCBI lineage: Eukaryota > Metazoa > Chordata > Mammalia > Carnivora > Mustelidae > Mustela > Mustela lutreola. The sequence continues at coordinate 145,609,568 of NC_081295.1, read as the reverse complement.
AAAAGATAAGCTTTTCCTTCAAATCAGTCACCTTACCCACTTATTCTAAGGAACTTCCAGTGCTCAAAAGTGTGATGAAAATCTTTTTTGTAATTTCTATCAGAGATGACTGTACACTTAAAAAAAAAACATGTATACCATCGCTTCTCTTCCTTTTGGCTAAGATCAAGTGAAAAAAACATGTATATCGACTACAACTCAATTACAAAACATATCGCTAAAGGCAGCAGCCTCTGTCCTTCCAGAATCCATGTGATTTTGGAAACAGAAAAAGCCACTTCAGAACAAGTTTTGTGAACAAGAGATGACATTAAGCTGAGTGATATAAAGGGGAAATTCAAACGTGCCCATAATCTCACAATCCAGAGATAATGACCAACAACACATTAGTATATTTTCTTCCAGTAAGTTGTTTATTAATAGATTTTTACACAAATGGCAGCTTGGCTTCTCCCTTTTCATCTCCAGTCAATGTTCCTATTAGTCCTATTTTATGAGGTTCTAAGAAGCTAAGTAACAGGCAAACAGTCATATTTCAAGCGGTGTCTTAACTTCCAGCGTCTTACAAAGTGGGCAGAGGCTGAAAAAGATGAACAGTTACACCACAAGAATGTTGTCTGCTTTTTGTCTTTCCTCGGTGAGACTATCTTGCAAGAATAATATTTGGGTCTACCACCACAGTGCATGACGGCAGAGAGAGAAACCAAGAGTGAGAGAGAATGATATTATGTGGTTTTAACAGAGAATAAAGAGAATGGGGTGTCTCAGCCAAGTCAATCATTCATGTAGATAACCCTTGCATGTGTGTGCGTGAACATGGCTTTCATTACAAGTCACAAAAGTTTCTTCTCTGGTGCTCGGCAATGGGATAAAATCTCCTGTGGTGGAGGAAGCACCACATGTGGCGGAGATCAGAGAAGACTTACATTCACCAGGTCCTTTCCAAAAGTGGGAAGAATCTTGCCATGTGTAAGCAACACTCTCTCAGCACCTAGGTGAAGCCCTGTTTTCCAAACCCCAAGCCTGAGCAAGTATTGAGTTAGTGTGGCCCACCACTCTCCTGGAGCCTTGTGGATCAAGTTCTAGGTACGGGGACAGGTAGGGGGGAAACTTGCCTCTTCTTCTGTCCATCTAGACTGGGTTCTGTAGATGTGGAAACAAGAGCTGAAAATGCACCATTTTGAAACCTTGACACTTTGCCCCCAAAACAGGGGGCACCACCCAACAGAAGATCCAGAGTTAGAAATGCTGTTTGATTTTATCCTTTTTTTTTTTTTTAGAAGATTTTATTTATTTATTTGACAGAGATCACAAGTAGGCAGAGAGAGAGAGAGGAGGAAGCAGGCTCTCCGCCAAGCAGAGAGCCCAACGTGGGACTCGATCCCAGGACCCTGAGATCATGACCTGAGCCGAAGGCAGGGGCTTCACCACTGAGCCACCCAGGCACCCTTGATTTGATCCTATACATGTCATTGCAATCTTTTTACTGGAGCAGAGGTGTCAAAAGATCCCCCATTTTGCCCATTTTTGCTTAAACATTTTTTCTATAGAGCCAGGTTAACCTGGAGGAGGGACATCAGCAGCCTTTGAATCCCACAGACCCTCTTTAGTTAACTTCGGAAAGTCAGTAAGTCAATGCGGTCAACTTTGGGAGGGGACTTCATCTGCCTCAAAATTAAGACAAAGGTGAAGAAATCAGAACATAAAACTGTGCCCTAAACAACACAGTTGGGAAGATTTTCTGAAGCTGGGTCAGCCCCAGTGGAGCCCAGCATGATGGGAAGCAGTAAAGCCAAAATTAGTGAGTGGTTTGTCAAGGAGCAAACGGACTATTTCCCATGTCCCAAAAAAAGGCAGACGGGTGTCTGAGGGAGAGCCACACCTGAAAGGTCTCACCAAATAAGTCTGGTGAAGCGGCAGGGCCACACACACATCACTGACTGGAGGTCAATTGGGAATAGGGATGCTGGGGAGCGTGCCAGATCTGACAGGCGATAACCCACCATGCCCCACACCGCCTGCTTCACCCCCAAAGTGATGGGCATCTGCAACCCTTTGGAATGGGAACACTAAACTGAATGAAGAAACAGAAATTCAGAGCAGACACACACAGTTGCATTGTTTGCAAAGCCTGAAATGAGTGCTCACTGTATTAATATACACCAATTCCACGCACGTGGCGGTTGCGTGATCGATGCTAAGCACCACCATGATCACTGTTGACTTGGTATATTTCGGTCTGCCTTCTTTCCCCAAAAAAGTCAAGGCACTAGCCGGGAGCACTGAAAAGAAAGGCAGAGCCTCCATATTTGATTTTTCTTTATAAAACATGATGGAGAGATCGCTGCACTCCACACCCTCCCCACTCCCAATAATTCAGGCAATATTCACGCTTCTCGCCCACACTCCTGGATGGAGTATAGATCCTCATTCTCTTGACTGTGGGCTTGGCCACATGACTTACTTTGACCAGCGGAAGGTGGTAAGTAAGCATGGTAGCCTGCTGGTATCAAGAAGAGACCTGAGCAGGTACTGTGTCCTCCCTGGCTTGCATTCCTACCATCCTCCTTCAGCAAACAATGCCCCAGGAGTCATTTCTCCTCCAGCTCGGGGCTCCAAAGGAATGACACAGAGCAGACTTGAATCTGAGCTGAGGCTTGGAACCAAGCCTAGTGGAGTCCAGTGGAGTCCAGCCAAGTTCAAGCGAAAAGCGCTGAGCCTCGGCCGAACTACAGTCCCATGATGAGAAATTAATGTTTGTTTTCCTAAGCTGTTAAAACTTGGGGCTGCTTGTTGCTGCAGAAGATGCTTCTACATTACCAATGAAAACCACTCTTTAGCATATCGAAGCAAAGATGAGAAGGATGGAGAAACAGAGACAAGGTCAAGGAAACTTTCGGAAATGGGAATAATTGATCTTTTCAGGAACCTTGCCCAGCAATGCTAGTAGAGGCTGGAATAACCACGCAGCTGGTAAAGGGTCCTGAAGTTGTGTGAGAGCCGTAGGGCCCCCCAAGAGAAGGATGAGTTCAGGAAAACATGTTTCTTCCCTGTCAGGCTCTCTCCTCCTTCACTGCTCAGAATTACAGACCATTCTCTCCATTTCAAGGAATTTAACTCCCTTCTGAGCTTTATGCTTGGTAAATAAACTTTAATGACTTGCGATGAATTCTACATTGCTGGATCTCCTATTTCTATTTAAAATGCAGCAGGATGTACGTTTGGTATTGATTTGGGCTTGTGATTTGAATTGTTCTTGTATAGGTATTTGTCAAAGAACAGATGTTTTCTCCATGTGTCATTTGAGATGGGTTAAGTATGCCCAGGAGGGTATGGTGATATAGAGGTCTCTCCCCAAGCAAACAGGGTGGTTATAAATTGCTCTCTGGGTTTTTTTTTCCCCCTAACCCTGTAATGGCTGAAATAAAACCTGGCAACTGAACAGTTAACCCATTTATTTAATTTGATTTTGATTTTCCATTAAGCTCTCGTGATTTATTTAAATAGGTTCTGAAATTCCAAATTGAAATGTGAAGTATTTGGCATAAAAGGGGATTAGGAACCAAAATATGAAGAGAGTAAAATCCATTTTTGCAAATCTCCAGACCTGTCCAATAAATCGCTTGGGAAACCTGCACAAAATTACTCCTTAAGTGGCTCTGAGCATCAATATTACATCTGTGTTTCATAAAACATGGGCTTCGAGTAATAGCTTTTCTTCTCGGGCTGTGCTTCAGAACTCTGCAATCAAAGCCTGAAGCTCACTAAGGTGTAAATCCCAAAGTCTCCCCCTAGAAACTTCTAGAATCTGTGCTCCAGTCTCCTCTGATACCAGGTCCATCTCAAAGGGGAGTCTCCAAAACAGCTTTATCTTACCCTCCCTTCAGAGGCAGCCCTGGGCTGCCCCCCTCTCTGTGTCCGTCTTTCTATGGACAAGGGTGAGAGCTTATTGGTTTCCCCATTAACATCCATGGTTTCCAGCCAGTCCCAGCACCCACTTTAGACGGTCCCCCCCCTCCCTTCCTGCACACACCTTAGGCAGGAAGTACATTGAATGGCATGTCACTTTCTATTTCCCCATCCTTTCTAAATTCAGCTCTGTGTTTGCATAGACGCAGGACTGGGCAGTGGTTAAGAGCAAGTGTCTGAAACCAAGATGTCCTGGATTTAAAAACGGGCTCCCCTCTTTACTGGTGATGAGACCTTGCACCTGTCATTTTACCACCATCTGTCAAATGAGGATGAAAATAGTATTCACCTCCCAGAGTTTTTTTTTAAGGAAACACAGAATCGGGTCTATGATAAACCCTCAGTGATGGAGAGGGGCTAACGCTATTCCTACATTTGGCGCCCCTTATCTGGTCGACGGAGAGATTTGCTGAGTGCCGCCCAGGAACCCTGCACGGTGCTGGGTGATGGGACCAAGGATAAGACGCAATCCCTGTGCTTGAAAATCTGACAGGCTGGTGGGGACAGTAGCAGCTACTAAGGCATGGGGAGAGCTGGATTAACCTAAAGGAGCATAGGGGGTATCCAAGCCAAGGTTGGCCAAGGCCAAGAGCATTGGTGGAAGAAGCGAGGTCTCCTCTGAGAGCTGAAGAGGAGTTTGTGTTAGGACAACAGTAGCCCAGCAAAGGGGCCAGCACATGCAAAGACCCAGAGGTGGGAGCTAGCTGCACCTCTAGGAACCAGAAGTGCCTTATGGTGGTCGGCTCAGATGAAATGCACAAGAGGAAAAAGAATGGGAGCCAAAGTGGGATGGAAGGGGCCAGTTTATGAAGAGCTTCAAAGCAAAGACAATGGGTTTGGATTTTCCTGAAGCCGTGAGATGGTGATTTCATCATATTTCCTTCTTCCAAAGCTCTCTCTAGCTATAGGGAGGAGGAGGGATTAGAAGTAAGACCAAGAGGCCAAGTGGTGCAAGGTGTGCCCTGTATGACAGTGTCACAGCTGGACGATGAGTGGGGTGGAAACTGTGACAGTCGAGCTCGCCAGGCTGGGTGCCCCCGTGAGAAAGGCGTCCATAGGGACCAGCAGCTTGAGCAGGAAGACCCAGACCAAACTTAGACGTATTTCTTGCACTCCACACGAGAGAAATTGTCAACTGAATGTGACAGCTAGATGCAAAGTGAAATTGTGTTAAGTACAGAAGAAAGCAATCAACATTCAGTTTATAAACACTGGGATTATAAAGATCTTACTCGTTCTATTCAACGATTCATGAAGAGGGCAGCAGCCCGTCCAGCAGACAGAAGGGAGTTCCAAGAAGCTATGCAAATGAGAGACTTTCACAGGCAGAAGGAAATCATACCAGGCAAAAAATGCAGGTTGGTTACCTTCCTTTAGGGAATGGCAAGTGTCTACCAAGCAGATGAGTCAAGTTGTGCTGATCAGGTGATTCCTGATTGACTGGTTTAAGATTCTATTTCTGGAAAAGCCAAAAACGACAACTAAGTCTCAGTGGGATGGTGCAAGGCTTAGCATAAGTGACTCCATCTGGGGCCTGTTGTCTTGCTTTTAACAGGTGTAAAGCCCAAGACAATTATGCGCTGCCTTGACATCTGGTAAAATCGGGAGGTCCTCAAATGCTCTAAGTGTAAGTTTCCCTCCCCACTCTGCTCCTGGGGATAAGTTTCCTGAGCTCCACAACCCTCCTTTTCAAGGGGAGCATGCATTTCTTTGAGAAGCGGTCCTCCACATGCCAGCATGTGGAATTACTCAAACAAGCCAATCACACTACCCCGTGGCCACCAGTGGGCGCTCTGTCCTCTGGCTGCTATGAAGCCTGTCCCCAGAGGGCGCGCACCCCCACCCCTCCAGCCCCCCAGCCCCGCCCCTACCACCACCGCCACGACCCTCCCGGTGATTCAGTCTCTCCCCAGAGGCAGCTGCCCTGTGGTCCTGCCCGGTGCCTAATGTCCTCGCCCAGGCTGTCAATACATGTGCCTGATTTAACGGCAGCTGGTCTCAACCACCCAGGGTCTGGGGTTGTGTGTTCTCCAATCCCCATAACCCTCGGCTGCGAATCCCTCTTTCACCATGGAGTGAAGAGGACATGATTAAAACAGATAAAAAATCTATTAAGTCAGGGGTGCCTGGGTGGCTCAGTGGGTTAAAGCCTCTGCCTGCAGCTCAGGTCATGATCTCAGGGTCCTGGGACCGAGTCCCGCATCGGGCTCTCTGCTCTGCCTGCCTCTCTGCCTACTTGTGATCTCTGTCTGTCAAATAAATAAATAAAATCTTTAAAAAAAAAAAATCTATTAAGTCAGAGAACACAAAGGAAGGAACAGATGTTAAAGGGGAAATATTTATAATTTCCCTTCTGGACGCGTCCAGGCCTTCGCACCTCCCCTGTCCTATGCATCCGGTGAAATCCAAAGATCCCCTAGCTCAGAGACGCCTCCTGCAGTCCCCCAGGTTCTCTTTGTTCAAGCTCTGCTCACGCCTCTATTGCATAGCTTGGACTGGCCCACCATGATGGAGCGCGATCGCTCCCCTTCTCCGCTTCAGGGACTTTAGGGACACAGATGTGCAGAAAATCGTGGGTACTGTGAGCAGAAGATAAGACAGGCGGGGTCACTCTGTCTCCTTGTCAGGAAACCAGGACAAGGGCATGGGTGCCAGATGAGTGAGGACAGACACGCGTTCTGGGCTGAGCCCATGGTAAGCTGGGGGGTGCCGGCCCTGCCAAGCCTGAGAAACTGGGACTGGGGTTGTGTGTTCTCCAATCCCCATAATCCTCGACTGGACAACAGTGGGGCTAGCAGCGGTCCCATCACAGCCACTCTGTGGGTCCCCAATAGCGTCATGTGCCAGAGTGCTGCGGTGAGGGCTAGCTGGGAAGGTGAGCCGTTTGAATGGAACATGCCCAGTCTGAAACCCGGTTCTCTCCTAGCCATCCCAATGTCATCTCTGGGGCCACATGCCAGGGCCTACAATGGGGCAGTATGTGGATTTTTGAAGAAACCTCTTACAGAGATGGAGTGTTTTTTCAATTGACTCAGATACCCAGGAATCTGAAAGAATTGCTGTTAAGGTGTCAGTAATAATAACAACAACAACAATAGCGTGAGCATTTACTGAGTGCATGTTAAGTGCCTGATACTGTCCTGTTTTTTCATGCATTTATTCATGCGTTCCTCCCATCTCCAGGAGGAGATTGTATGAAATTCTTCATTTCATTACTAAAAAAAAAAAAAAAAAAATGCACAGAGACATCGAGTAACATGTCCAAGGCCACACAGCAGCCTAGTTCTAGACTCTGCTATGCTGCCTCTCAGAGCTTAGGGCCATGTTCTTTGCATCTCCGCATCGCTGGTGTCTGCCGCTGTACGCAAGCTGAGGCATGTATGAAGCTTTTATTTTGTTGAATGAATGAACAATCAATGAGAAGCGCCTCCTTTGCTAAGATATCTACAACCTCTGAGTGACCCTTAGCCTCACACATGTCATGATTTAAAAGGGTAACAACAACGTGGTCTGGGCCCCAAAATATCATGCCCCTCTCCTGCCTTTATGGGTAGGTGTTTGGTTTTTGTTTGTCCTGGAGGTTTTTCCTTCTTTAGGAGCCCCCTCTTAAAGGGAGGGGAGGGCTTACAGTGCCACCCAAGGCTGAGGACTGATAAATTCACTCCCATCTGCCGTCCTGGGGCTTGAGTTACAGGGCAAACAGCGCCCCCTGTGGTCAGCGTCATGGTGGCAGGTGGGGCTCTCCAGCCCTCCTGCGGGCTGGGAAGGCGGATGTCAGGGGAGAAGCCAGACTTCATGGGGCTTCGTCGCTCCTCACCCTAGAAAGTTCTCCATCCAGCATCCAGCTTGGGAGTCTGGGAGCCATCATTTTATTTATGGGATCATTTCTTAGGGTTGGGGCACCCAAAAGGAGGAATGTCAATTCCAGTCTGTTCCCGGGGGTGTCCGTCCACTGTCAGTTACCCCTCTGCAGACCCCCTGCTGATGGGGAGGGCTAGTCAGAGCCATTTCAAGGGCCAGGGAACGGTGGTACTTGTCAGGGAAGAAGACGGGATTCCGAGCCGAGAAAATGGAGAAAGAACTTTCTAATGCAGACAACCAGCACCCTGGCAACATGGCCTCCCATTCCCTGCCCTTCCTCCACCCTGCACTCAACCTCTACAAACATGGGACTCCTTTGCCCCGAGGGGCTGCTCAGGCTACTTATTCTGACCAGATTTCACCCGAGGGCCCTGGAGTGTGTGTGTGTGTGTGTGTGTGTGTGTGTGTGTGGTCAGTTGCATTGTAGAAAGGAGTCATCTGCACTGCCCTCCTCTCCCGCCCACACTGGGGTCCTGGATGGTATTTTTCCATCCAGGTTGTCCCATCTTTTGGTCTCTCACCCTCCACTTATGTAAGGCTCCGTGCTGCCCCTGTGCCCCCACCGTCCCGTGAACGTCCTCGCCGCACTGCCAACACCTTTATTAGTGATTTAGAAAGAGGGTTGGAAGACCCCTTTAGAAACTTCTTGCCAGTGACTCAGCAATGGTTTTGTGATTTTCAAGAGACTGTAGAAAATTCTAATAGCTCTCTACTGTCAAGTCTTCCTCTCATTTACTTTCTTTAAATCTTGGTCTAGTAACCAACAATAATAATTGCTGATAACAATACTGGACATTTTTAAAAGCCATTTATGTTACTTTAAGGAATCCTCACAATAACTTTATGAGGTAGTATTTTTATCTTTACCTGTACTCATTCTCATTCTCTCATCCCTGATGTCTTGTTTTTATGCAAATCCCAGACATCTTACCATTTTATCTGTAAGTACTTCAATATATAGTGGGTCTTTCTGGGTTTTTTTTGTTTGTTTGTTTGTTTTTTTAAGTAGGCTCCATGCCCAGCACAGACCCAACCTGGGATCCAAACCCATGACCCTGAGATCAAGACCCGAGCTGAAATCAAGAGTCGGACACCCAACTGACTAAGCTATGCAAGTGCCCTTCAATATATATTTCCAAATAATAAGGACCCTTTTAAACATATCGAAAATAACATTACCACACCCATAGACCCTATAATATTTTAACATTATCGAATATCCAACGGAATGTTTTTACACAGTTGGTTTGTTCGAAGCAGGATCCAAGCAAAAGTCATATCGTACTTTCTGTTAACATGTGTCTTGAATCTCTTTGAATCAGTCGGTTTCTGTTTTAGTTCACCGCAACTGCCGTAACACAGCCTCACAATGCAGGTGGCTTCAACAGCAGAAACTCAATGTCTCCCAGTCCTGGAGGCCGGAAGTCTGAGATAAATGTGTCTGTCTACAGGCAGGATTGGTTACTTGGGGGGCGCTGCAGGGGAGAATCTGTCCCATGCCTCTCTGCTAGCTTCTGGTGGTTTGTGGCCGTCTTTGGCTTTCCTTGGCTTGTCAAACCATGTCCCCTGTCCCTGACCTCCACCTTCAACTTCTCACTGCATTCTCTCTTGTACAGGTCTGGCTCCAAATTCCCCTCTTTTATAAGCACACTAGTCATATTGGAATAGGACCCCACCCTAATGACTTCATTTTAACTTGATTATCTCTAGAAAAACCCTATCTGCAAATAAGGTCACCTTCTGAAATAAAGGGAGTTAAGATATCAACATATGGATTAGAGGGTTGAGGTACAACTCAACCCATAACAGTTTCCTTATTTTTATTTTTCCCCCCTTATGGTTTATTTGTTGAGGAATTCAGGAAGGCATCCAGTTTCTTCTGTATTTTGCTGACTTCTTCTTCATGATCCCATATGCTTCTCGGTCCCACTGTATTGCTGTGTTTCCTGTAAGCTAGAAGGCAGACCTAAACCCATGACCAGATTCAGGTCTAGTTATTTTAGCAAGAGCATACCTGGTAGCCTTTACTGTCTGTGTCTCTCTTTTGAGAGGTTATGACTGACTATAGGCTCAAGGACAGCAGCTCAATTCATCCACAGAAAGGTGTCCACCAGGCTTTCATTTAATGGCTTTAATAGCCATTGATGACCATTGCCAAGACATGTTGTTTTGTTAGGGGTCGAAAAATGGAATTTTGAATTCTCTTCGTTCTTCTAGGTTTTTCTGAAATTCTCCATAACGAACTGTCTGACATCAACTACTTACCCTGAAATACAGTTCATTTAGACAAAGACAGAAGAAAGCCTTCATTCGTGTACTTTATCCATTGGCTTTCAAGATAATGAGATGGTTCCTGTACATCCTCAAAAATAATAATAATAATAATAATAATACAACCAGTATGGATTATTTTTTTTCTATTAAAATTAACTCAGATTTTAGCATATATGTGACATCAATTTAAAATTCTTTTTGAACTCAAAATGTCCCATTTTCGCATAGTGAAAGCCCCTTCAAGTTGGCTCTGAATTGTTTTGGCAAACTCCAAAAGTCTGTAATGGTTTCCTTGCTTTCTGGTAAAATCAATGTGTTCCAGGTTCATCTTGTACCTTTCTTTTCCCAAACTTACAATCGGCCATTTCTCCAAAGAATATTGGTTCTTCTTACTGGAAATTGGTATTTTGAGACAAATATTTGAGTGCTAGGAGTGCTCACTGATAGATGATTTCTAGACCTTTCTGTGGGCAGTGGTGGGGAATACTTTCTTAAGAGAAAATATATCAGGAGTTCATATCAATATTTTCTACTAAAACTGACCATGAAAGGGTTTTGGCTTATTTTTTAATTTTAGATTTGCATCTCTTTTAAACTGAAAGCCTTAGTTCCTAATAATTTTAAAGTTAATTATGCATTTGCATATATGTATACTTATGCCTACACACACACACACACACATATTTCAGGTGAACAATACCAATTTATTACCAATGAGGCATATGATTAGTAACTATTAGTACTAACGCAATATGAAATGTATCAGTAGTTGTCTAGTTCCTTAAGGTATAACCCACTAGGGATACACAATTAAGTCCCTGTGCTTTAGAGTCACATGAAATGGTCTTCTTGGTGTGGTTAAGCCATCTTCTCGATACATGGCCTGATTAACTTGTTTCATTTTGCTTTCGATTTTTAAGGATTGCTTTCCATTTTGACTTAATTTCATTTTGTAATTATATAAAACATTTCCCTAAGTCCAAATTCAAATCAACAAAGCCAGGACAATTCAGACTTACTGGCTTCCATTCCCACCTCTCCAACTTGCCTCTTCCTCTGACAAAGAACCATTTTTATTAGCTTTGGCTTTATCCTACTGTATAAACAATTCAGCGAGTAGGACTCGTGTGTGTACGTGTGTGTTTCCTCTCTTTCTCATATATTGCTTAGGATTTTATCTTTTCTAGAACTTGCTTTTTTTTTTTTTTTTCCACTTAGTATATCCTAGAGATCCCTCTATAGAAACAGTTGAACACTGAGGTCTTCCTTTTAATGACTTTCATCCTCAAACACAAAAACATTTTCTTATCCTAATAGCTCTGAGGTCAACAGAAAGATGGAATGCCCCTACTGGGGTCAGAAGATTTTCATAAGTGAAAAAGAAACTGTCAGCTCATACTTCCTTGGGCAACTTGTTAGTTATCTAGATCTCCCAAATAAGCCTGTGAGTCACTGTCTAAATGCTAAGGGAACCTTATCTAATAACAATACCATCCAGGGGTGCCTGGGTGTCTCAGTTGGTTGGGCAACTGCCTTCATCTTGGATCGTGATCCTGGAGTCCCGCATCAGGTTCCCTGCTCGGCAGGGGTTCTGCTTCTCCCTCTGACCCTCCCCCTTCTCATGCTCTCTCTCCCATTCTCTCTCTCTCTCTCTCACTCTCTCTCTCAAATAAACAAATAAAATCTTAAAAAAAAAAAATACCATCCAGGTGGAGGGCACTGGAGCATAGCAGTTTACGGGAAAGAGCATGGGTGAGGCCAAGCTGGGTGCAGTCCTGGGTCACCACTTCCTGGCAGTGTGGTCGTGAATGAGGGGTGAGCCAGTGCCCCGTCAAAGGATTGACATAAGAATGAAATGAAATGAGGTCTGAGAGGTGGGCAGACACAGGCTCGGCAAATAGCCAACATGTGAAATGTAGCCCTTATAATGGTTGAATGAGCTCCTTCACAAACATTACCCTAGGTTAATTTTCAGACCAATCTTTTGAGGAAATTATCATAGTTAGTTTCAGGTTAAATTGATAACACAGTGGGGTTGTATTTGTATGTACCCCCTCTTCGCTCAGTGGAAGTTCAGGTCCCTCTTAGGTACTCCATGGGTACCACACCTTCTGCCCATGTACTGGACTTGAATGGTGGTTTATTATATATAATAAGGATGTTTTAACCAGTGAACACCTGCTTTTTCTGACAGACTACTACCCGTATCTGTGATTAATTTATGTGCTACTTGGTCCTTAATCAAGAGTCAACCAATGGCCAAGACATGGAAGCAACCCAAGTGTCCACTGACAGATAGACGGATAAAGAAGATGTGGTGTAGATACACAATGGAATATTACCCAGCCATAACAAAGAATGAACTCTTTGTTTCACTTGCGACAACATGGATGGACCTAGAGGGTATTATGCTAAGTGAAATAAGTTAGACAGGAAAGGACAAATACCATATGATTTCACTCGTATGTGGCATTTAAAATAGAAAACAAGCGACGGGATGCCTGGGTGGCTCAGTTGGTTGGACGACTGCCTTTGGCTCAGGTCATGATCCTGGAGTTCCAAGATCGAGTCCCGCATCAAGCTCCCAGCTCCACGGGGAGTCTGCTTCTCTCTCTGCCCTTCTCCTCACTCATGCTCTCTCTCACTCTCTCTCTCTCAATCTCTCAAATAAATAAATAAATAAAATCTTGAAAAAAAAAAAAACAAAAAACAAGTGACAACAAAAAGAAAGAGATTCATAAATAGAGAGAGGAAACTGGTGGCTGCCAGAGGGGAAGAGGGTTGGAGGGTGGGTGAAATCATTGAAGGGAATTAAGAGGTGCAAACTTCCAGTTATAAAATAAATAAGAGTCATGGGGATGGAGAGTATCGTATAGAGAATACAGCCAATGGTATAGTAGTAACACATGATGACAGACGTTGACCATACTTATTGTGGTGAACATTTCATGAGGTATATAGTAGTTGAATCACTGGTATATACTTGTAACTAATATAATATTATATGCCAACTGTACTTCAATTTTTAAAAATGTAAGATATAAACATACAAAAAAGACTCCAAATTTCCAAGATAAAAAGTAAAGTCAGTCAACCATGACAGCAAGGTCCCCAAAAGAAAATACAATCCATCTGTGACCATCATAGTATGCGATTTAAAATACAAGACAGAACTGGGGCGTGGGGGGGAGCGGGAGTCTTAACCTCATTTATAAATTAGACTGTGACTTTTTTCTTTAGCTATTCCCTTTAAATTATCATTCCCGTGATCCAGAAGTCACTTTTCTTCCGACGAAAATATTCTGCCTGTGACCTTTTATACAATGAGAGATGAGATTATTGGATGATATTTTTGAACAGACACATCTCAAGACATCAAGTTCAGTGTCTCTGTGTGTGTGTGTGTCTGTTGTGTGTTTCCCACCGATCTTCTCAGTATATCTCCTTTAGCCCATGGATTCTCAAAATCATCGGGACAGGAGAAGCCCAGGAAGGACAGAGTTTAAAACCTGAACCAGGGGCACCTGAGAGGCTCAGGCAGCTGGGCGTCCGACTCTTGGTTTCAGCTCAAGTCATGATTGCAGGGTCGTGCGATCGAGCCTCAAGTCGGGCTCTGCTCTCAGTGCGGAGACAGTTTGGGGTTCTCTCTCCCTCTCCCTCTGCCTCTCCCGCTTGTGCTCTCTCTCACTCTCGCTCTCTCTAAAAATAGGTAAACGAATTTTTAAAAAACTGAACCGATAACATCAGACTGCCTCAGGGGGCCCCCGGGGCCTCAGCATTTTTCTGGCCCATGGCCGGGTGATTTCAAAGTGGGAGCAGAGTTAAGAACTGATTGAGTCAGGCAGCTTGTTGAAGATGGCAGGGAAAGAGGGAGGTGACGAAAAGTCCAACTTGACATTGTCGTAACCCCCACAAACTCAGGGGCTTCAGACAACAGTCTTCCATCTGGCAAACTCTGGCCTGTGGCGGTTTGAGGATTTTAGCTCTTTCGAGAGGACTCTATGGGAAACAAGGCCAAAAAAACCACCCCTGGGAGCTAGATGCAGCCTTCGTGGCCTGAAAATGCCAACGTGTTGAAAGCGGCACCACCTCAGAAAGTCCCCCCTTGTGCTTGACTGGGCCAGCATTGTCCCCATGGCCCCGGGGAACAGAGCAGAGGGCCAGGGCCGGGTTCTCGGAGAGGCACTGCTGGGAATGGTCGGAGCACACGGAAGTCCTGGTGACTGATGAGACACAAGATGGGACCCAGAGTGACAAGTGTCTCTTCACACATCCCTCATAGGGACAACCCCGTGCCACCTCCCATTTGCTCAGAAGCATCTGTGCCCATGGCTCTTCCTGTATTTAAAGCCCGGAACCCTTTCTTTAAAAAGCTTCCACACGAGCCCCCATGAAGAGAAGGTGCTCAGGGGAGCTCGGTGGCCCGCATACATCTTCCATGTCTGGTCCTCCCCAGGGGCTCTGGAAGGGCCCATTTGAAGAGCCCTGAGCCAATGCAAACTTATTTTCTTCTAGGAAGAAAGGGAGGCTCTTGGGGACCAAAAGCTCTAGTGTGAGTTGAAATCCTGAGTGATGTGGTGAGAACCAGAAAGCAGGGTTCTGGCAGGACTGGGACTAGAACCCGCGTCGGGACTCTGCCTGGTGGGGTGCCTGCAGGCTGATTTTTGCCAGGCGAGACTCTATGTTAGAGCACAGAGCTAATGGTCAGCCGGACCCACGCCCCACCCGGGAGAGCTGCCACAGGGTCCCTCACTCTCGTGGGCCACCTCGCTTCTATGGGCTTCTGGGGCATGGAGACTCCCTGTGACCCTGGAGCCCGGGATTCAGGCTGTCATCTCTCCCGGGCCCCCAGACCCTGCATCGGGTTCTCTGCTCAGCATGGAGCCAGCTTCCCCCTCTCCCTCTGCCTGTCTCTCTGCCTACTTGTGATCTCTCTCTGTCAAATAAATAAATAAAATCTTTGATATAAATTAATAAATATAAAGACCCTTGAGCCCCATCTCAATACTTTTTTTTTAATTTTATTTATTTGACAGACAGAGATCACGAGTAGGCAGAGAGGCAGGCAGAGAGCGGGGGAAGCAGGCTCCCCACTGAGCAGAGAGCCCGATGTGGGGCTCGACCCCAGGACTCTGGGATCATGACCTGAGCTGAAGGCAGAGGCTTTAACCCACTGAGCCACCCAGGCGCCGCAATACTTTTTTTTTTTTAAATAAACTTATCTGAGAATCATTTTAGACTTAAGAAGACTCACAAAGATGGACAGGGAGCTCCCGCAGACGCCTCACCCAATGTCATCACCTAACGTTATTACGGCGGGACTCTATCAAAACAAATTAACATTCGCACATTATTGCTCACTGAACTGAGACTTGTTTTGGAATTTATCAGCTTTTCCATTAATGTCTCATTCTGTCCCAAGACCCGCATTGATTTAGTCATCCTCTCTCCTTTGGCTACTTGGGTCTATGACAACGTCTGTCTTTTTCTTGTTCTGGGAACCTTGACTGTCTTGAGAAGTACCGGTCAGGTATTCCTCTTGAGGAAAATAGCCTGATATTTTGTACAACATCCCTGAATTTTGATTTGTCCAGGGTTTTCTCTCATAATGAAACTGGGGTCACCTCCACAGATTCTGACTCAGTCGAGCCAGGGTCCAGGAATCTAGATGGTCAACATGTACCCCAAGTGGTTCTGACACGGGACATCAGTATGTGAGAAATTCTGTTTGTTGCCACAACAAACTGCAGGAGGATTAAAGAATTCAGTGTGCAAAATATTTTTTAAAGATTTTATTTATTTATTTGGCAGAGAGAGAACACAAGCAGAAGGAGAAGAGCGAGAAGAAGAAGCAGGCTTCCTGCTGAACATGGAGCCCGATGCGGGGCTTGATCCCACGACCCTGGGATCATGACCTGAGCAAAAGGCAGACACTTAATGGACTGAGCCACCCAGGTGCCCCTCAGTATACAAAATATGAAAGATCGTTTTAAAAATCCAGAAGGAGAATAAAACACGAAACAAATCTGTGGAGACAATCCTTTTCTAAGATTTGACACGTTACGAGAAATCACTGACATATAAAGATTGACACGTTTGACTATGTAAAATATATGAATTTATAATAAAAAGCTATTTTCCTCAAATAGAAAAAGCAAAAGGTTAATATCTTAAAGAAGTCCTTCCAACATCGTAGAAAGACATGAAGAACCCACTGGTTGAAATAGGAAGGTAGGGACAGGTAAGTCCCCAAAAGAGAAAATATAAATAGGAGACAGTATTTGAGAAAATATCCAATCTCATCAGTATACAGATGTAAATTAAAAATTAAAAAGAGCGGGATGCCTGGGTGGTTCAGTTGGTTGGACGACTGCCTTCAGCTCAGGTCATGATCCCGGAGTCCCAGGATCGAGTCCCACATCGGGCTCCCAGCTCCATGGGGAGTCTGCTTCTCCCTCTGACCTTCTCCTCGCTCAAGCTCTCTCTCACTGTCTCTCTCTCTCAAATAAATAAATAAAATCTTTAAAAAAAATTAAAGAGCTATTTTGGGATGCCTGGGGGGCTTAGTTGGTTGAATATCCAACACTTGATTTCAGCTCAGGTCCTGATCTCAGAGTCATGGGCTCGAGCTGCACGTCGGACTCCGCGCACCACATGGGAGTCTGCTTGAGGTTCTCTCCCTCCCGCTCCCTCTGCCCCTCCCCCTACTCAAGCTCTCTAAATAAATGAATGAATAAATAAATAAAATCTTTTTTAAAATAAGAAGAACTATCTCATACCCTGTGAAATAACAAAGGGGTTTTTGTTTGTTTGTTTGTTTTGGTTGTGTTTTTGGTTAGAACTTTGTGCTGGTAAATTTGTGATGAAGTTAGAACATCCTTCATTGATGCTGGCATCGTCAAACTGTACAACTCTTTGGCAAAGCCAAATGGAAGTACACATTGATTTAGATGAACTATTCATCGTCAGTGATCTGGTTAGGCAATTCTTAAGAATTTGCCCCAAAACTTTATCCTTAAGTCAAATGAAGAAAAAAGCTCTATGAAGGAAATATTTCAAAATAGCAAAAAAATGGAAAAGAAACACTTATGCAATAATTGCACAATTAAGAAATGATGGTATATTATGTTCATATATAACTAGTTGCGGCTACGAAGACAGCAGGCCATCCTGAGAAATGCATACAATGAATTACATGAAGGTTAAGCTATGCTTAGATTTGCAGGAAAATGCCTAGGTAGACACACCACGAGGATATCTGCCAAAATGACATGCTTAAATTGTAAAAAAATTTATATCTTGTGATCTGCTCTTTATTTATTCAGCCCAAATTATCTTAGTGCCCATCATCTAAACACAATAACGACACTTAAAGAATAAGGAGTTTTTTTCATCAGGAAACACTCTTACTTCGCTGGGGGAATTTCATGGTGTGTCTTAGGGACAAGAGTCTAACAGGAGTCTAACTCTTAGGGAAAGAACTGAGCACATGTCCGGGATGTCTCCTGCAATGTGGCCCATTTGCTCTTAAAAATCCCACTGGCTTTTTTTGGTAACAAAGATGGAACTAGGGAAGTGAGTGTGCCTGTCTGAGTCATACTGAGACTTTCCCTTTCCATGAAGAATCATCAGCACCCCTAGCTTTTTTACAACTCCAAATGAATTCCATAAGCTACCCTGCCCTTCCTTCCTCTTCCCCCGGTCTGCCAGCCCCGTGTTCTCCATCACCCTCCTGCCCCGCTACCACCAGGCTTGGCTTTGGAGAGCTGCCCACGGGGGAGGCAGCTTTCTGAGTTGGCGTGCAGCCTGGAGACTGCCGTCCTCCCCTTGGCAGAATCCTCCCCCGGGGAAGAGTGCCCCCCAGACCTGTTGCAGAAAAGCGACAGTGTGGCCATCTGAGCACGGTGCCCTCAAACCTACATAGACTGGAGGCCTTACGTGAGCCTCTACTGGTTTTCCTTTATGACTAGAAAGTACAACTAAAACATCTCCGCGGGTGTTGTGATTCCAGGAGAGACCCAAAAGGCATGGCTTTAAGACAGTTATTCTAGAATCGGTCAACAGTTTTCTGTAAGGGAAAGAAAGGATCTCTTGATCCATCTTTAATGAGTTTGGAGATTGAAACTATTCAAGAACACAAGATCAGCCTCTAGTGTACTAAGGTATTTCTACTGAGATCTGACAACCTTCCAACTGATTCCACTTTCCCCCGCTTGTTCATTGTCATTTTTACTTTACTTATAAAAGGGTTCTTCTGGCCTTAAACACTAGAAACACCAGCCATTTCCCCAAGGAACACAAATCTGTGGATTCCCTAGTATTTTCAGGAAGGAAATGAAATTCTGAAGAACTCCCCGGGGTGCGTGGGTAGCTCAGTCAGTTAAGCATCCGACTCTTGGTTTTGGCTCAGGTGGAGATATCGGGGTCCTGAGATGGATCCCCAACTCGGCAGGGAGTCTGCTTCCCCTTTCTCTCTCCCTCTGTCCCTCGCCCTGCACATGCATGTGTACTCTCTCGATCTTTCTCTCTCTAAAATAAAAAATAAATAAGTTTTCAAAAAAAAAAAAAAAAAAGGCGGGGGGGAACTGCCTATTAAGGTCAGCACTTTGGGGCCAAAAGTTCAACTCAACCTGTCAATATTCTCTTTCACCGGGTTCCAAAGCCAGATGGCAAGAAGACAACACTGAGCTTAGAACAGACCCTACAACACACCCGCGTCCTCCATTTTGGAAAGATGATAGGGTTGGGGAAAGATAAATACGGGAGGCCATGGTGCCTTGTAGTGGGAACCCCTGCCCTAGGGTTCTCCCTCCACCATCACAACGCCTCTCTGGGCACACCAGGAAAGAGCTATTTAATGCAGCAAGTTTTAGATGTCCCTCAACTCCTCCCAATCCAGTGTATGAGCCAGTGAATTTGGTGACGCTTATCAAGTGGGGCCCATGGACGAAAAGTAACATCTTTGAATATGGATGGGGGGGAAAATGTACACTTAATTTTACTAAGTGCCTATGCCATTGTCACCAATGGAAGTCACCAACATTTTCATATCCCATTACATTGTGGCAAATATCTCAAATTATCAGTTATACTCATCACCTCTTCACAAGTGCGCTGGGGAGTCCGTCGGCCACTGGAGTCCGTCATTTAAAGCATCAATAAAGATACCACCTGCTATGGACTCTTCGTGTCCCCCCAAATTCCTATGCTGTGGCTTTAACCCCTAAAGTAATGGTATTAGAAGGGGAGAGCTTGGGGAGTTAATCAGATTTAGGTGACATCATAAGGGCTGATCCCCCACCATAAGACCAACGTCCTTATAAGAAGAAGAAGGGCGCCTGGGTGGCTCAGTCATTAAGTGTCTGCCTTTAGCTCAGGTCATGATCCCAGGGTCCTGGGATTGAGCCCCGCATCAGCTCCCTGCTCAGGGGAGCCTGCTTCTTCCTCTCCCACTCCCCCTGTTTGTGTTCCCTCTCTCATTCTGTCTTTGTAAAATAAATAAATAAAATATTTTTAAAAAGAAGAAGAAGAAGAGACACCAGGGCTCTGTCTCCACCCTGTGAGGATGCAGCAAAGGCAGCGGTCTGACACCGACAAGGGAACCTGCCGTCACCTTGCTCCTGGACCTCTAGCCCCCAGGACAACACATCTGCTGTTGAAGCCACACAGAGTATGGTTTTTTGTTATGGCCATCCTAGCAGACTAAGACACACATATAATACAATATCACACACTTTAAAACCATTCCATAGCTTATTTGCTCATAATTGGTTTCCCTTAGCATCCTGTGTGTTTCTCTCTCTCTGTATTGGAAAGTGGTATGCTACGGATGGGTCCACAGACTTCCCAGAACGGTCCATGGCACAAGACCCTTCACCAGGCCCTGCCTGAGGACACGACCCTTTCTGTCAGCCCCTCCATCTGGGTCACACTTCTGCTTCTGACACCGATGGACGGACCACTCCCTCCCACTTGTCAGGTTGAGAAGGGGGCTTTAGCACATGGTGGTCGTGGAGCCTCATCTGTGGCCATTTCCCTTGGAGATGAGCCTCTCACCCACTTCAACCGTCACGGACCCCTCCCTCTGACCTCAGCCACCATCTGACATGTGGCTGCTGCGGGGGGAGGAGGTATACAGCAAAGCAAAGCCAGCGCTCCCGGGGAGACGACCCCAAATGCACCAGGTCTTCTTGGAACAGATGATCTTAGAACAGAACCTCTTGGAACAGGACAGCACACGGGCACATCCCTCCTGGGGTTGTGGGGGACCCAGGGATCAGCTACAAGGTCACTAACCATGCACGGGCAAGAAATTTTAAGTTTTATATTGATTCGACATGACTAGTTCGTTTTGGAATCAAAGACTAGACAAACCCTGTATTCCAATCCCGCCAGCACCGCTTCCCTGCTATGGGGCCATGAGAAATCTGGCACCTCTTGGCTCTTCAACTTCCTCCTCTGTGAGACGATGGTGATGGTGATGGTGATGATGAGGCTTATTTCTCCAAGCATGTTATCTCCCTCTCTCTCTGTCTCTCTCCCCTCCTTCCTTGTTTTGAGAGCGGCCAAACTTGAGCTTTTTAATTTTAATAATTCTGTCACATGACAGTGCACTTTCAGAGATGTGATGTCTCGAGGAAAGGAGTTTAACTTTAGCCTGTGATATGATTTATCTAAAAACTGATTCTGACCAAATCATCTTGCTTTTGGACAGGGCTTGGGGTTCTTTTCTGTTTCCCTTTGTTCTCAGTTTTGTGGCCTCCAGAATCTGTTTCCACGTGTGACCTGTAGGTGGCAGTCATGTACCACGGAGCCCTGGCCAGGCAGGGACCAGCCCGCCAAGGTTCCCTTCTGGAGGCTGTGAAGGGAAGGTCAGGACCATTTCCATGTGATGGATTCCTGGGCGCCAAGGCTGCCCTGTGCTCTGTGAACAGATCAGCCCATGGCGGTTGTCTCTTCGGGTCGATCGGGTTGGAAAAAGGAAGGAAAAGAAACTCAGGCTCATGAAGACACCGGAAGGGTCTTCAAGGAAGTACTATTTACAGGGCTTTGTCCAAGTCTCCTTCTATAGGTACTCTCTATTCTCTGTCTGTTCCTCTGTCTATACACACTCACACACACCACCACCCCCCCACACACACACATACTCACACGCCACACCACACATGCCACACACACACTCACACATGCCACACCACATATTCACACTCACACATACCATACCACACACGCATACACACATACCACACACACTCACATGCCACGCCACACACATGCACGCACACACGCCATACCACACATGCACACACACATGCCACACCACACACGCCACACACATACACGCACTCACACATGCCATGCCACACATGCACACACACAAATTCACACACGCCACACCACACATGCACACACACTCACAGATGTCACACGACGCATGCACACACACAAATTCACACACGCCACACCACATATGCACACACACGCCACGCCACAATGCACATACACACTCACACATGCCACACCACACATGCACATACACTCACGGATGACACGCCACACATGCACACACACACAGTCTCACACAGAGCCTCTATGGAATACAGGCACAGACAGAACTAGATAAATGAGGATGTCAAAGGGAAAAATGGAAGCCCAAAGAAGGTGTGGTAAGATCTTAGCAATTTGCCTTAGCAGTGGTTGAGAGACAATCAGAGGCATATCGCTACCCAGTATTGCGGGAGCGGCATGAAAGACGGGCTATGTGATCAGAACAGATTTGCTTTCTTGGGCAGACTTGTCCAGAGCTCACCCTTAGTTTGAGGCCATATGTTGATTTAGGTCTCCTACTTTGTGACAACCAAATACATGGAAATCCAAACCAAAACATCAAAAGGGAGTAGGGAAAAAAGATTCTACACTTCACCACATAATCCACCACGGGGCTCGTTTAAATCACTGATGGGATGCGGAGTCTATGTCCATACTGCCTCTCAGAATTGTACTGGCGAGGGGGGGTTGGTCAACATATCTGGGGACCTTCTGCTTGAGAGCCAGTGTATTAGAAAGCAAAAGGTTTGTGTTAAAAAAAAAAAAAAAAAAAAAAAAAAGCACGCATTCCCATGAAGATCAGTCAGTTGGCATCACCCCTGAGGATACTGGTGGGAATTGTCTGTGCAGCTGGTGACTTGTCAACACGACGAGAAGGGCTGCCGAGTGTCCTGCAATTCTCTCCCAGCTCCCCTCCTTTGCCTTCCCATCATCATCATCATCATTAATATCCTTATTATGATCTTGCAAAAGCTTAGTGACCTCTGTGCAAAATGAGAAGACAGACTTTTAACACCTCTGTTCTCGCAGACGTGGTTTTGCTACAAAAGCAATGGCGAGGTTGAACCAGAGCTCCCATACTTGGAGCTTCTCGCTGGGTTGAACTTGACATCACCCCTCAGCCTTCTAGATGCCTTCATGACTGCAAAAAAAAAAAAAAAAAAAAAAAAACCGGGATCCGCAGAATGGTACTTTTACTCTTCCTGAGAAGGTCTTCATACTGGGGACCATTTTTAATGAACTCAGTGACCAAATTCACAAACATTCCCCCATCAGAACCTTTCAGGCTTGGCAGGGGCAGCAGCCTATGATCTCACCTCCGATTGGAAAACCTTTTCCTTCTAAGGCAATTACTGAACGGATAAGGAGGGGGAAATTGCATCTCTGGCAAACTAACAAAAAATAGTAATAAAAGCTTTCAGAACTCCAAATCTACTTGTGTTTATGACTTTCAAAAAAAAAAAGAAGAAGAAGAAGAAAGCTATGGAGAGAGCCAACCTGCTTTTATAGGTTAACCAATTAACTGGTGTGGAAAGCTGGAAATTAACCACGCCAAGACCACTATGTAGTCTGTTAGCTGAAACATGTAGCTATTTTTTGCTTTCTGGATGATGCGGAGACAAGCCTCCTGCTTATTTTGTATTCCTTGCTGGTTCTAGCCGTCTGCTGGTCAAGGTGTGTAATTAAATGCTTGATCTGATTTGCTGGAAATCTGCAAGTCTTCGGTACGAGAGGATGTTATATTGGAAAGAGCAGGGAACGGAGCCTTTGAAGATTCCAGCCTCATCCAGGTTCTGTGATTTGATGGCATTACCGTATAAATCACTTCTTCTCTCCAGACTTCAAACATCCCAATGAAAAAAATAACCATGCTGACATTTTCCTCTCCCTCCACCTCTTGAGGAAGCTATAAAAATACATAAGGCAATAATAACAATGGAGCATCTCCTCTTTGTGTAACAGTTTGCAATTTATAAAGTGCTTATCCCGTGAGTACCCTATTACCTTTGGCCTCCAGAGCCACCCTGTAGGCTAAAAGGCGGCTCATGGATAGGTTCAGAGCCTTCCAAATCTTCAAGTTCTAGTTCCTCTTTGCCGAACAGTTCCTTCTTAAATTTCCCTCTCTTCTCACATCTTATTATAAGCAGTCAGGAGCAACCAGGCCACACCTTCAACCTCTTGTCTAGAAATCTCCAAGCTAAACATCCAAGTGTATTAGTACAAGTTCTACCTTCCAAGTTCTATTCACGGCAAAGATGGCCTTCGCAGTGCCCAATAACGTATTCCGCATTTCCATCTGAGTCCTCAACAGAATCAACTTAAACATCCACATTCCTACCAATAGTCTCTTCGAGGCAATGTAGGTCTTTGTAACACACGCCTCAAAACTCCTCCAGCCTCTACTCATTACCCAGTTCCAAAGCCACTCTTACTTTTTTACTTTTCTCATTTTCTTTTCTTTTCTTTTTTTTTTTTTTTTTTTTTACATTTGTTACAGCAGCACCCAGCCCCCAATACCAAAATCTGTATAATTTGTTAGGGCTTCCATAACAATGTACCACACACTGGGTGGATACAACAACAGAAATTTATTTGCTCACAGTTCCAGAGGCTTGAAGTCTAAGGTCAAGGTGTCAGCCAAGTTGGTTTTCTCTGAGGCCTCTTGCCTGGGCTGATAGATGTCCATCTTCTTCCTGGATCCTCATGTATTCTATCCTCCACGCATGTCTGTGGGCAAACTTCCTCTTCTTTTAAGGACTCCAGAACCTAAAATCTTTGTTTTCACTCAATTACCCCTCTCAAGACCTTACCACCACACAGTCGCATTCTGAAACACGGAGGGGTTAGAACTTCAATAGAGATATTTGAGGGAAGGATACAATTCAGCCCATAATAGCCAGCAGACCCATAAATGAGAATCAAACCCACAGACGAGAATATTAACGTGCCCAGAAGCTTAAAGTCACGTGGCTCGCACACGCGAGACCCAGATGTTCTGAGTTTTCTTCTTCATTCTATTAAGACAGAAAAAAAAAAAATGCAGCAAAAGTATGTATCCCAAGTAAGTAGACCCGCGAATCGTTGTCAGGAAGTAAGACCAAAAGATAAGTTGTAGTCACGGAAAATGCCAACAATTTTGAAAGGGCTGCGACACATCTGACAGATGGAAGCATTGTACTGTGCTTCGTGAATCCTGCAAATTGTCTGAAAGGCTAAATTCATGCTAGCACTTTTCTTTTAAGACTGAGTACTTCCTGTTGGCCTTTTTAGAAGGAAATGTTTTATCGGCCCCAGAATTATAATCCTAAAATGTTATTAAGGAAGAATATCGTATTTTCATCTCTACTGTTGGAACGGTATAAATCTCTTTGAACAAAATTTGAAACTCCCCGTGGTCAGTGGATATATGGACAGATACCAGGGGCCGAGGAAGAGCCAGGGCCGTCATTCCTAAGCCAACAAAACTCGTGGCACGACCTCTGTTAGGCAGAGCATCATCTCTGGAAATCACTCAAATCTAACTGCTTGCCTCATTGCCAAAGTCACTGGCTTTGTCTCCAACCTAGATCAGATCATCCACTAATCACGCAGCTCACTGTTTTAAAAACTGGGGATTAACTATCTGAGGCTTAGGATCATATTTGAAAGGCACTTTAAAATAGACATGTATTGGGGTGCCTGGGTGGTTCAGTCGGTTAAGCATCTGCTTTCGGCTCAGGTCATGATCCCAGGGTCCTGGGACTGAGCTCTGAGTTGGGCCCCCTGCTCAGTGGGGAGCCTGCTTCTTCCTCTACCCCTCTCCCCAGCTCATGCGCTCTCTCTCAAGTAAATTTTTTTTTAAAACTTTAAAAAAATAGATAATGCATTTATCAAAGGTAGGATCAAATGTATCAAAGAGAAACATTTTGAAATGTTGCTCTTCAAGTGTGAGCTTGGTCTTGGATTTTAAAAGTGAGCTTTAAATCTAACACTATAAGCATATCTCTATGTTTGAAAAGAATCACCCCACAGATTAAAACATCACTGTACGAACACAAAGGAGACACCAAATTGTCTTTTAGATACATATTTGAGATCACTGGGGGTTCCCAGGAAAGACTTGGGTGCGGGTCTGAATTGTGTTCGTTGCAATGAACACGTGATGTCAAACCAGAAGGAACATAGTTCTTGGGACCCAAATCAAGGTTTTTTGGGTTTCTTCCCCTGGGACTTGATGACTATGGAAGGCAAGTCTGGGGCACAACAAAACTAACCAAGCTATAAATTGTCACTTACTGCTGGGTCCCGAAAAAGGGGGGAACTGGAATCATTCCTCTCCAAGATCCTTTATGGGTTCAAAAATCAGGAGTGAAGGCACAGATTTCTTCTTCTTTGGTTGGAACCAGATAAACCCTCCAGACCCACTCATCTGAGGGCCTCCTACACAGAACAGTAGAGCTTGTGGTGTCCTGCAGCCCCTGGGAGGGAGACAAGATCTGACAGTTACAATATTGCTCCCTGAGCTTGTCTTTGGTTCTACGATAATTAATTTAAAAGGACATTTTAGCACTTGTGCCAAATAATAGAAAAATTAGATTAAAAATGCAACCAGCTGGCTTCTCAACCTTCCTGGCAAGTCACAATCAGAGCTGCCCTTTGGTGGGCAGCTTCCATGCCGGGCCATCTTGGCAGGCCTCCCAGGGAAGATGGGCATGAGAGAAAGAAGTCAGGTAGGCCTGCTGCCGCTGGGGCTGAATGATCCCAGGGCTGTGTCTGTGGCCCAGTCAGTGGCTCTTCAAAGTCCTCCTGGAGGCTCCTGCAGCCCAGATGTCCATCTGAGAGTGAATCATTACCATAGTCTCCGAACTGGTCTCTCTGCTTCCAGTCTTGTTTTTCTAGACACAGCAGCCAGAGTGATCTTCATAAAACATAAGTGGGGTTCTGACCCCCCAATATGTCCCAGCACAGAAAACAAAACCCCAAATCCTTACTGGGATTTTTACTTCATTCCCATTACCTCCCTGGCCACATCACCTGCCACTTTCCCATGCTGTCACTCTACAGCAGTTTCACCGTCCTCCTGTCTATTTGTGGAACAGTCTCCTCAAAACCTTTGCACATTCTGTTCCCTCTGCCAGGAATGCTCTTCCTCCAGACTCCCAGTGGCTTGGTCCCCCATTTCTTTCAGGTCTCCGGCCAAATGTCCCCTTATCAGAGAGATCCTCCCTCTCCCCCAATTCTACTCCGCCATCACTCTTTCTGGTTTGAAACCATCGCAAACGTAATGGTGAGTTGCAGAAAGAATATGAAGAACTTCATTCCCCGAACTGTTGGAGAGTAAGTTGTCAACCTGATGCCCCATCACCCTTACATAGTTGAGTTTGGAAGTCCTACAACCAGAACATCTTCCGACACAATCATAACGCAGCCATCAGGATGAGCAGGTCAGCAACGATACGGTCCTTCTATCTAACCTCAGACCCCCATCAGGTTTCACCAACTGTTTCGACAACATGCTTTCCAGCCCAAGGACCCAGAAGAGAATCCTGCCTACAGTCGCATCTTCTTCTGTCTCCTTCCACGTGAAACAGTTCCCCAGTCTATCAGTGACTTCCACACCTCAACACTGGAGACGACAGGCAACTCATTTTGTACAAATGCCCAACAATGTGGCTTTGTCCGATGTTTCATCAGGACCAAGTTCAGGGTTACGTCTTCGGCAGGAATATCACAAAAGAGAGGCCTTGTTCAGGACCAGCAGGGCTCAGTGCAAAAATGAAACGAAATGAAAATGCAGACCCCTTGTCAAGGAATACTAAAAATTTCAAGATGGCGGTGGCAGAGCATTCAGCCAAGTGTGCTGCACAGGTCACACGTCGGCAGAGCCCGCCCCGCCATGTTCTTCACGTTGTGTCTCAGTCAGGCAGCAAACCCGCTGATGGTATTAACGTTAATCTTTTCCATTACTGTCAGTCAACCTGGCTTCTCCACCATAAAGTTCATCTTCCTCCCTTGGTCATTAGTAAGAGTTGGGGAAAAGATACGTTCTATTGACTTCCTTATGTCAATATGAACTCATGGTTTTCCATCTTAGTCAATGGTTTATAACTCACTGTTATCATTGTTCATTTTTCTAATTAATTAATTATGATTTTATAATTTATATATGGTCCCCGTGGCTCTCTTTGGTACACAGTTCTCTGAGTGCTGAGATGTATGGACAGGTGAACCTGCCATCACAATCAGGACACAGAGCACGTCCAGCATCTCAAAAAACTCCCTCATGCTGTGCCTTTGTAGTCAAATCTCCCCTCCTTCCGGCCCTTGGCAATCACTGACCTTTGCCCTTAGAGTTTTGTCTTTTCTTGCATGTTACAAAAATGGAATCACACTACAGCAGCCTTCTGAGACTTGAGTCTTTCACTCATCCTAATGTCTTTGCCATTCATGTGTTGTTCCCTAAGTGAGTTTCCACTGGGCGGATGCACACACTTTATCTGTCCTTTCACTCATGTATCACAGGAAGATTTCAAGGTAATGGAAATTACTCAAATTTCTGTCTACAGACTAGATCCTTACTAATAGAAAATATGCGTCCTGAGATTCTGCATATCTTTTCTTTTCTTTCGTTCTTTGTTTGTTTCTTTTTTTTTTTTTTTAAGAGAGAGAAAACATGTGCAGGAGAAGGGGGAGGGGTGGAGGGAGAGAGAATCTTCAGCAGGCTCCACACCCAGAGCAGAGCCCAAGATGGGGCTCGATCCCATGACCCTGAGATCACCATCTGAGCCAAAATCAAGAGTCAGGTGCTTCACCACCTGAGCCCCCCAGGTGCCCCCAGATTCAGTATTTCTAACAAGCTCCCAGGTGATGCTGATGCAGCTGGTCCAGGGAGTCCAAGAGCAAAAGCAAGGCTGCAGCGAGATCACAGTAACGGTGCTGGTTGCAGGGGGGAGGGCAGGGGGCCAGGACACGGACGGCAAAGGAGGGTACAGTGGCCTCACAGAGGAGCAATAAGAAGAGCCTGCATCGAGCCAGGGGCGGTGTGGGCTGGATGGAGGAGACAACAGGGATAGTCAGGGGACAGACCTAACCTGCTGCAGGGGTGGGGTCACCGTTCCCAAGAACGCAAGGGGAGGAGCAGGAATGGGGGAGGGTGTCACCTCTAGTCGTTTAGGGTTAGACACAGGGAGTGGGAAGAGGGACGGCAGGCCGTCCGTAGATCTGTCTGGTAAGAAGTTGGCCAGGAGAGTCTGGAGCTCAGCGGAGAGAGCAGCTTAAGCCCCTGGTGGGAGTGGGGTGTGACCACCCAGAGAAAAGAACAGAGGTAGGGGGTACAGACCCCCTCCGGATGCCGGTTCCAACCATCTGCTCTCTCCAGGTTGCCCGCTCCTCCCCACCACCCAAGGCTGCACCCTCCTTTTACCTGCGGTTGGAATCAGAGCCAAATCCTAGCATCTGGGGTCGGGGGTGGGGGACTGGGTGGCCTTGCTCAGTGATAGAAGATGACTTACTGTAAACCTCCAACGTCAGAGCGGGCAGTGGCTTGTGTGGAAGAGCCTGATTTCTGCTCCGCCTGTCAGGGTCCCAGCAAAATGCTGCTTCTTTTATTGTATGTTATTCTATTTTATTTTTGCTTCCTGTAGTTTTTTGTTTGTTTGTTTTTTGGTTGTTTTTTGTTTTGTTTTGTTTTAGGATTTTATTCGTTTATTTGAGAGAGACAGAGATAGCGAGAGAGAACATGCACGGGAAGGAGAGGGAGAAGCAGGGAGGCTGCTGTGGGGCTCAATCCCAGGACCCCGAGATCATGACCTGAGCCAGATGCATATAACCGGCTGCACTCCCCAGGTGCCCCCCTTCCTCTATTTTAGGCACAAAGTACACTAAAGATCTTTTCTGCATTTCCTCCCAAAAAGGTAACTTATGTTCACATTAAAAAAAAATATTTTTACCACTGACTGAGTCAACTAAAGGAAATAATCACAGAAATACAAATTTATTAGCAATAGTCCAATTTCCAAAATTAAGGATTCTAAAGCAAAGTAGGCCAAAGGAAAGGAAAAAACAAACGAACAAACAAACAGTGACAAGATTCCCAAATCTCAGATTCCCTTGTCCCAGGGATAAGGGAACATTCCAGGCAGAAGGAATGGCACCAGTCATTTGGTTTCTTCTATTCTAACCCTGGATTTCCATGGGGTAGAATTTCTTTCCCTCCAATCCAAGGAGTCTAACAGGACCTTGTGTCCCCCTCCCAGGACCAGCGCAAAGACCTTATTAAAATGAAAGCTGTTTCGTCACTATACGATTCAAAATAAAATAGCATTCTGTTAAGTATGATCCCAATTTTGCAGGCACAGGTTCTATACACACCGAAGAGCCTAGAACACGACAGTGGGTATCCTGGACAGGGTGAATTAGGGATGCTTTTCTCTCATTTTTCACTGATCTGCGTTTCACTCTTGTCTTCTGCAATGAATATGCTTTTCTTCTATGAGAAAACGTCAATGAAGGGTTTTAACTCTTTGGAAAATTCACCCTGCTCAGATTCCAGGCAGGCCCTTGGTACTTACTCATTAGCCATGCGAGTGGGCGAGGATAAATAAGGAAAGATGGAGGCCACAGGAGCAGTCCCACGCTCGGAGTCCCCGGCCATGGCACGGATGGCCGTCTTCTGCGTTTGCAGAACTGCAACTCCAATCCTGTGCTACCTTTGCCTCTGTCCCTGCCTCTCTGAACCCCCAAGCAGATCACTCCCAGCAGAAGACCATCTCAGATGAGAGCGGATGGGAGGGCTCTGCTGTTCAGCTTTTGTGAATCAACGCAAGAAATGGAAGACCCTGCCCCTCGTTAATTGCAGGGAGGAAGGGGAGTGTCCGCTGGTAGAAACAACCTGCGGAAGCTGGTGAGACAAATCCACTGAGACGAGACCCCTACTAGCCAATTAGCAAGTGCTCATCTGACAAGACACTCCATTCGGGGCCTTAAGGAACATGCTGGGTTTTGGATTTTTTTTTTAATTAATTTTATTATGGACTATTTCAAACGGAGCAAGGTAGGATCGCATGTTGGGGGCCTGACTTCAAAATGCAAGGTGTGCCGTTGGAGGGAAGGTAGAAAATCACACTGCAGCCAAGAAACAGGACTGACTGTAGTAGGTACGGTATTTGCTAGTTCAAATATACTTATTCTACATCTGATTGTATGATCTTGTAAAACACACACACGCACACACCAAAAAAGCGAGGGCATACTTTGATGAGAGCAAATAGCTATTCTTCCAAGTGTCTTCATTCATTCAGTATAACATGTCCTGAACACCTATTTCTACGTTTCACTTTAGCAGCCAAGTGTCACATCATTTAGGAGAAGAAACTAGTCTTTCCCACCTAAAGGGGAGGGATACAGGGCAGGGGTGTGCTGGGACTGGTCTGTACCTGCTCTTAAAAACCAGTTGGTGGGGGGGGGGGGGGCGGTGCCGGGGTGGCTCAGTGGGTTAAAGCCTCTGCCTTCTGCTCAGGTCATGATCCCAGGGTCCTGGGATGGAGCCCCGCATCGGGCTCTCAAAGAAGAAGAACCAGTTGTTGGGGGCGCCTGGGTGGGTCAGTGGGTTAAGCCTCTGCCTTCGGCTCAGGTCATGGTCTCAGGGTCCTGGGATGGAACCCCGCATCGGGCTCTCTGCTCAACGGGGAGCCTGATTCCCCTCTCTCGGCCTGCCTCTCTGCCTACTTGTGATCTCTGTCTGTCAAATAAATAAATAAATAAAGTCTTAAAAAAAAAAAAAAAGTTCAGTTGGCTAAGCATCTTCCTTTGGCTCAGATCTTGATCCTGGGGTCCTGCAACCGAGTCCCACATCTGGCTCCCTGCTCATCAGGGAGTCTGCTTCTCTCTCTCTCTCTCTCTCTCCCTCTCTCGCTGTCAAATAAATAAATAAAATCCGGGAAAAAAGAACACAGTTGTTACCATTTTCAGGGTTTTTGCAAGCCAGTTGTTAAATACAGGCATTATAAAAGCTTATGCCTAAATCATACTAAAAATAAAGGTAAGAATACTCGCTCCTAATGCACTGCTCCTAAAAATCCTAGAAGAGAGTACAGGCAGTAATGTCTCTGATATCAGCCATAATAACATTTTTCCACATATGTCTCCTGAGGCAATAAAAACAAAAGTGAAGACAAACTGTTGGGACTAAACCAAAAAGCTCTGCACAGCAAAGGAAACAATCAACAAAACTAAAAGACAACCTACTGAATGGGAGAAGATATTTCCAAATTTCATACCTAATAAGGGGTTAGTATACAAAATATATAAAGAACTTATACAACTCAATACCCAAAAAATAAATAATCCAATTAAAAATGGGCAGAAGACATGAACAGACATTTCTCCAAAGAAGGCATACAGATGGCCAACAGATACTGAAAAGGTGCTCATCCTCAGTCATCATCAGGGAAATACAAATCAAAACTGTAGTGAGATACCACCTCACACCTCTCTGAATGGCTAGGACCCAAAACTCCAGAAACAGCAAGTGCTGGTGAAGATGTGGAGAAAAAGGCACACTTATACACTGTTGGTGGGAATGCCAACTGGTGCAGCCACTGTGGAAAACAGTATGGAGGTTCTTAAAAATATTAAAGATAGAATTACCACATGATCCAGTAATTTTACTACTGGTTATTTATCCAAAGAATACAAAACACTAATTTGAAAAGATACACAGACCTCTGTTTATGGCAGCATTGTTTACAATGGCCACATTCTGGAATCAGCCCACAGATAGGTGTCCATTGACAAGTGAATGGATAAAGAAGATGCAATCTATATTTTACACACACACACACACACACACACACACACACACACACACTGCACTATATTACTCAGCCATTAAAAAGAATGCAATCTTGACATTTGCAACAACATGGATGGATCTAGAGGGTATCATGCTAAATGAAGTAAGTCAGAGAAAGACCAGTACCATATAAGTTCGCTCATACGTGAAATTTAAGAAACAAATAAAAGAAAGAAACAAATGGTAAGAACACTCTTAACTATAGAGAGAGAACAAAATGATGGTTCCCAGAGGGGAAGTGAGGGGGCGGGGGGAATGGGTGAAACAGGTGAAGGGGATTAACAGTACATTTACCAGGATGAGCACTAAGTAATACAAGAATTGTTAAATCACTCTATCGTCCACCTGAAACTAATATCACATGTTGCCTGTATTGAAATTAAAAAATTTTTAAAGAGTGCTTTATATTTTGTAATTATTGGTAAATTGTGTGCTGTACATCCTTTATAGCCATAAAACTTGTAATAAACTTATGCACGTATATATTTGCATTCTTTTTCTCTGGACAGCTCCTTCAAGGCAGAAACTCTGGCTTATTCATCTCGGGACCTTCATCTCGTCGGAGGCGGCTGGCACAGGCTGGGTACCCCAAGAATGAATGAATGAAAGATACGTATGCGGTACTTGAGCCATTGAACTCATTTTCATCCAGAATGTGTGCCAGACCAATAGGGACAAATGAGGTGGACTCTGCTGACCAAGGGCTGTGGGATGTGTTTGCAGCAGACCAATGACCCAGCTCTGCAGTGTGCCTTTATGTGAGTCAAGCAAGGTTTTGGGCACTAGGGTCAGAAGCTAACGATCACATTTCGACCGTTTTTTCCTGGCATTTAAAAAAGAGCCCATGTGGACAAAAATGCCCATTTTACTAAAAACAAAACAAAACAAAATAAAAAGCACAAGCTCTCCCATCCCTTCCGCCAGCCCCGATACGCCATCATGGATATCGGCCGGCTTCCAGTGGTTCGAATCCTACTACCCACACCTCCTCCCCCAAACACTCATCTTTCACTTTCACTGGAGTCTGCCTTCGAGTTAATTAAATAGCAGCACAGCAGAAAGAAATCAATTTGAATTCAAGGCAGCAGGGTTTGTGGGAAGTATTTCTCCCACCGAATTCACCCTGCCAAGTAATAAAGACACACGCAAGTCTCTGCTGGTGTTCTGGCAGGAGCAGGACCGTGTGTGCCCCCGCTGGAACAGGAGTGACCCTCTTTCCCCACTCGCGGGTCCCCGCCCCCTGGTCCCACCGTCACATTCTCCTTTTGTCCTTGGCTGTTTCCTGGGCTGGCTCAGTGAAGGTGTCCCGTGGGGTGGGGAGCAGGACACCTGTTGGAGCGGCCCCCTAACAGAGGACAGGTTGGCTTTAATTATTTGCATTGACTTCTTGGAGCAACAGAGATGTCTGCCAAACGACGGAGCACGCAAAAGGCAGAGGCCGTAATTAATCTTCACGGACTGTTTGATTCTTGGCAAGCTTACTGAGCCCACGTTCACCTCACACATCGCCGTGGCTCTCTCTGATCCCTCCGCACAGCAGGAAATGTCTGTGAACCCAAGGTGGGGCACACTAGAGTAATGCATAGCTCACGTCTGCGGGATCGTGGGTACCAGGATGGCACGCTCCCGGGGGGCCCCAAACAGGTGCAGCGACAGCAGGACAGAAGCTAATGGAACAGGAAATGGTTATATCTTTTCAACTGCATGGCAGAGCCTTTCCCTGCCTGACCAGCAGAGTGAACGCAGAGACAGTGGTTTGGCTTCAGCAAAACAGAGTCTTTTCGGATTGACAGGAAAGAGAACATCTTCTAATCTTTGCAGATGCTTGCCAGACCCTCAGGGATCTATGTAAGGACAGATGCCTTTTGCAGCTACGAAAAGGAAAGATGCACTCCCCGGGCAGTGTGATGGGGCCAGAGTGCTGCTAGGGAACAGTTTGGTGTCCACCTGCACAGATCACAGATGAACTGAAGGGTGGGTGTATTGGTCAGGGGTGGGGAGGCTGGCGGGGGTGGGAAGGGGCTCAAGTTCCTGAGCCTGATACTTCATTAAATTCCTGACACCCTGCGGCAAATCACACCTCCACCCTCCTGTTAACCATCAGACAGATCAATGGGATGGTCAGCCATCACGCTAACCCCTTGCACAGGAAGGTTCCCCAGGAAAGCCATCCCAAGCCTGGCCAGGGGTTCGGGGGATGGGGTGGGGTGTCCTTGAAGTTCATTTCAATGCCCCTCATTCACCGGCCCTGCTGCTGGTTGGGAATCCAGCTGTCCTCTGTGCCCAGCCGCCGAGCCACCGTGCCGGCGAGCAGGATGGAGAACCAGGCGCCCTCAAGCAGAGCCCGTGTTGCATTTAGTAAGAATCACTCTTCCCCTGGAGGTGCCAGGCTGGCTCAGTTGATGGAGCATGCGATTCTTGATCTCCAGGTTGTAAGTTTGAACCCAACATTGGGTGTAGAGATGATTTTTTAAAAATCTTAAAATAGAGGGGGGCGGGAATCACTCTCCCTTGTGTGTGCATATAGAAATACATAATATGAGCGTAGACAAGGACAGAGGCCAAATAGGGAATCATGGGTTTGGTGGTCTACACTGGAATTTTGGAGCATGCCCTTGAGTAGACTGGAGAAACCCCAAAGTTGCCCTGTGCTGCTCTGTGTATCTAGAAGGCACAACACAGTCTTGGGTTGATGCTGGAGGTTGAGAAAAAGACCAGAAGATGGTAGGGAGAACCTCAAAAGAGAATGCTCTCCGTCCGAAATGCTCACTGACCCGTGTCAGCCTAACCCACTCCTACTCATCCTTCGAAGCTCAGTTCACAATGTGCTCCTTACTGCAGATCTCCCTGCCCCCATCTACCCCGCCCCTCTCACAGATTCCTAACACTCTGCTGTCTTCTTAGAACAGAAATGGCCCCGGCCTCCCCAGCCTGTGAGACAAAATAATTACCAAAAATACCTGAGCTTCAGTGGCTTGTTAACCTGCTGACCTGGGTCCTAAATTCACCCTCTGATTACCCCCGTTATTCATGTGGGCCCCCAAAGGTTACCATAGATGCACTCAGCAACACCTCCATGGTTGAACTGTGGTCTCAGTCTTCACCTGGAGAAATGATAGCCCGGGTCCCCCTTGAGGAAAGCACCCCTCTTCTGCCCAGCAGATGCCCTTGTGAAAACTCATTCATTCTGGGGTCCCTCTGCTTCACTGAGCTTCTCTGGGCTGTGAAAAAGCCCAGGGAAACAGCTCTCTTTCCACTCTGTGCCTTGTTCCAGTCCCTGAGCCATGACACACGCACCGTGCACCCCAAATCCGTAGAGCCGCCTTTCACCTTCCGCTGCTCTCTCCCCACCTGGAGATCTAGCCTCCCGGGCCGGGAGGGTGGATGCTCCTGCCTTTCTCTTCAATATCCGGGGGCCCGAGCCAAAGCCTTTCCCTCCTTCTTCCAGTTAAAAAACAAGGGGTGCCTGGATGGCTCAGTGGGTTAAAGCCTCTGCCTTCGGCTCAGGTCATGATCCCAGGGTCTGGGGATCGAGCCCCGCATCGGGCTCTCTGCTCAGCAGGGAGCCTGCTTCCTTTCCTCTCTCTCTGCCTACCTGTGATTTCTGTCTGTCAAAATAAATAAAATCTTTATTAAAAAAAACAAAACAAAACAAAAAAACACAAAAGCAACCAGGCCTATACACCAACAGAAATGAATCACCTGAGCCCGGGAGATAACCATCTTTGTTCATACAAGTCTGCTCAGACTGAACTGGGCACACCAGCGACACACATCTTTGCACAAATGGAAACAATTCTAGTGGAACTCTTGTCACACTCATCACAGCTGGACTTCTCCGTCCTTGAGAGCGGGGCCCTCAGACTGCTGAGCTTTATGTTCGCACCCTCGACCTGACACGCCGTCATAACCAGCACAGTAACTGGTGTGTGCTGGGTGCTTCTTGTGGATGGCCTGACACAGGCTAGGACTTGTCTAATAAGCCTCCACATTCCTAAATAAAAATTGTCTGGGGGGCGTCTGGGTGGCTCAGTGGTTAAAGCATCTGCCTTCGGCTCAGGTCATGATCTCAAGGTCCTGGGATGGAGTCCAACATTGGGCTCTCTGCTCAGCAGGGAGTCTGCCTCCTCCTCCTCTCTCTCTCTCTGCCTGCCTCTCTGCCTACTTGTGATCTGTCTGTCAAAAAAAAAAAAAATTGTCTGGGCGTAGGAGAGTGCCTAGCACGTAGTAGGTGGTCTGTAAACATTAGCTGAGAATGTGAATCAGTCCCCCGTCTCATGAAGCTTGCCTTCGAATCAGGGAGACAGACGAAAGGCAAACAAACAAATGGATATAGGTACAATGGTAAATGCCAGGCATCGTAAGGGTATAAGGTAAAGAGTAGAGCATTTAATAAAAATGTGTTCATCTGAAATCCACACAGACCATTATTTTGGTGCAGAAGTACAAAATGCACCAGATGAATATGTGTGAACACAGGTCATTTTTCTTAGATCCTCAGGAAGGCATGGGAACAATTCATATTCCAGCCAATAGAGGGCAGCTGAGTGCAAGATATCTCGCTGGGAGCCTAGCTGATTCAAGCATCTCCAGGGGTGAAGGCGACACACACTCCAGTCATTGTCAAGTGAGTCAGTTAGCCCCCAGTCAGGAGAAATTTCTTAATTTTTTTTTTATATTAAATATCACCAGGCTGCAAGAGTACTTCTACAGAACCAGTAGTCCAGCCTAATGGGACAAGAGTTCAATTTGGGAACAACAAAATTCTTTGGTAGAAGGGAGCAAAAGGAGAATAATAAATTATATTCTTATTGCCCCGAACCTACAGCAGACACCCCATTGTTAAAATATCCTAGAACTCAAGAGTCGCATCTCACTCAGTCGGCATTAACTAAGTTTCAGGAGAACTCAGGACCCACAAAATCAGCACCTGCAAAAGTGGACCACGCCTCCCTATGCCCTGCTCCTTGATGTCTAGCACGCATAGGAAAATCTCAAAACATATTTTTTACTGCAAGGCAGAAAGTGGGCATCTGATGCACCAGCTCCAAATTGACATGCCCTTTTCCTGAAGTGGACTGAGTTATTAACAGCTCAGCCACTCAGCCCCTGCAGTTACCTCCCAGAGTCACACAGGCAGCCAGCTGGCCTCATGTGACAGCAGGTGCTCAATGGAAAAAACACGCATCCAATGTGGAAGCACGATAATTCTTTTAATCCATGCTACCACTTCCTGGGCATTGTAATCCATAGTATTCACAGTATCCTATCTAGTCCGACCCCCGCCCCCCCAACCACTGCCACGACTGTCAAATGATCATACAGATGGAGGCGCCTGGGTGGCTCAGTGGGTCAAGTGTCTAACTCTTGGTTTCAGCTCAGGTCATGATCTCAGGGTCGGGAGATCGAGTCCCGCAGCAGGCGCCACACTCAGCGGGGAGTCTGCTTGAGATTCTCTCTCTCCCTCTGTTCCTCTCCCTGCTTGTGCTTTCTTAATTATTAATTCATTAACATCTTAAAAAATAATAATGATATAGTCATTCACACTCATTTTAAGATAACAGAGGTTCAGAAAGTTTTGACATGTAGATGGCTGAGTGGCAGAGTTTGGGTTTCAGGCTCTCCATAAAAAGCTATAAATCCTAGACTTAAATTGCTTCCTGATTATTTGATGGAATTTTCAGAGCAAAAACCTTTTGAGATACATAGCTTCTGTGAAACTTATAACTTAGAGTCATGGCTCAGAGCCATGGAGGGAAGACTGATGTGGAGGGGACCTGCCCCCTGGAGAAGATGAGAAAGGATAAACAACCTTTTATTTTCTTTTTCATGCTTTTGTTCATGGACACAGGGCACCCGTTACTGAAATCATACTTCACGAAAGAAAATGGCCTCCCACAGAATGGTGGGGCACTTTATTTCATTATTTGTTTTTTTTGTCCTTTTGGAACATAAGATATCCATTTTTTTTTTTAAGATTTTATTTATTTATTTATAAGAGAGAGAGCAGAGGGAGAAAGAGTGTGGTGGGGGGAGGGAGAGGGAGAAGGAGAAGCAGACTCCCTGCAGAGCAGGGAGCCTGACGCAGGGCTTGATTTCAGGATTCAGAGATTATGACTCAAGCTGAAGGCAGACGCCCAACTGACTGAGCCACCCAGGCGCCCCAAGACATCCATTTTTGATCTGTAGTTGCTCAATCGACCTTCTATTTCTCAGTTGGAACAAGACAATATCATCAAAGGCCACTGGAATAGGCGAGCACTTTGAGAGTTGGGAGGCATGTTTTCATGTGACAGAGGCTGACACAGTTTCGGTGGTACCCTACTTTATCTTCCCAATGTCCTGCATCCCTAACCTGTGTCCACACTTGAGAAAGCTATTTTGGACAAGCCACAGAGACAGAAGCTTCTTTGCCCCCAGGGAAATCACCAGTTCAAGTGGAGGGTGTCTGCTGGAGACGCTGGGGAAGGCACGGGCAGTTAGGACAGTGGCACCCTCCTCTGGACGGCAGGGGAAGGATGGGCTTCCTTAAAAGGAATTATTAGTAACCAGGGCAGAGTCCATTCCCCAGGTGCACAAAGCCCTTTCCATTTCAGCGGCCAGCAAACACTGACGCGCACCTGCTCAAAGCTTCCCTAAGACAATGCACTTTTCCTCTTTGAGTCCAAGTTATCAACCCCCCACAGCTTCATGGAATTCAGCCCTTCAACAAATACTTTCACACCCCTCCTCGTCTCGTTCAATTTAAATAAATGAACCAGTTGAGCAAAAACAAAATAATTATTTTCTCAAAAATAGCTGCGAATGAGCTGGTGGTTTCTGTTCATGAGGGCTTCACGTCATTCCTTGTGCCCATGTAATTAGTGTCCTGGCCTCTCGCAATCCTCATACTTCCTTGGGGAGAGAGGAAACCCGAGAGAAGATCAACGTAGAAAACCGAGCCCAGCTTTGTGTCCCTGGCATTGATGGGCTGCAGATTCCTTGTGGATAAATGCATTTATCTGGGTCACCCATTTTTGGTTGAGTGCTCCTGGAGGTCTGTCCTCAACACATGCCAGCCAAGGGGCAGGATGGAAAATTTGCTTTGCTCTCTA
Organism: Mustela lutreola; assembly: GCF_030435805.1. Classification (NCBI taxonomy): domain Eukaryota; kingdom Metazoa; phylum Chordata; class Mammalia; order Carnivora; family Mustelidae; genus Mustela; species Mustela lutreola. Next base: position 145,570,211 of record NC_081295.1, on the reverse strand, counting down.
AAAGAAACACCTCATTGCACAGTATGGAGAGACACATTGCAGAAGCTTTGGTGAAGAGGGGGCTCTGCCGCCTGCTCCTGGATGGAACTCAGCCCAAGGGCCAAGGGTGTCTCCCTGGTCCACATGCCCAGCGGGTGGGTCCAGTGGTCTCTGGTCACCTGCCACCCTTCCTTAAGCAGGGTCTCCGGCCTCTTGGCTCCTTGGGCCCCTCCCTCCTGCTCTCTCTACATCTCCTCCTTCTCCATTCTGGGTCTTGTACGCCTCTCCTGCTTTCTCCAGCTTTGTCTCCTCACACACACATCCTTCATATTTGCTGAGTGGCCAAAGGGCATTGGACACCATTCCAGGAGCCGGAGTTACAGCAGGAACCCAACAGAACCCACACCCTTCTGGGCTTTCCATTCTAGCCAGAGAGAGAGAAGGTCAATGGATACACATATAATGAACATACTAGTTGGGAGTTCATGGTGCTGTGAAGAGAGAGAAAAAGGAAATAGCTCAGACAAGACGTGAAGAGGAGACTTGGGATCAGGCCGCGGTTCCCAGGTAGAGACTCTGCTTCCCTCGGGATGTCTTATGATGCCTGGAGACACATTCTGTTGTCACCACAGAAAAGGTGCTACTGGTTGAGGGCAGGTCGAGGCCAGGGATGCTGGGTATCCTATGGAGGGTTCACAGGAAAGCCCCCCACAGCATGGAATGATCTGGCCCAAAATGTCACTAGTGCTGACCTTGAGAAGCCCTATAGACAGGGCCTTGTTCAATGAGAAGGCAAAAGTTACAGGGTAGGTGGGATCCTGGAGCCCACAGGAGCAGCAACTATCACTAGGATGGGCCACCCAAGGAAGAGCCCACCCCCAGACCTCAGATCTGCACTTCCTTGGAGAGGCACAGGCTGTGGTTCAGCAAGTGGCAGAGAAGCTCAAAGGTCAAGCCTGAACCCGACCCTGAGTGCCCATCACCACTCTCAGCACCGACGGCCTCTCCTTACAAGGCAGCAGCTGGGGACCATAAGCCAGGCTCATCTTCCTGATGCTTCCACAAATTCGGTTTTGGTGGGTGTTTGATTGAACACACACCTTTTTGGCTCAAATCAAAATCAAGTACAATATACGGTACCTAAAGAGCACCTGAGACGTCCACACTTGGATCCGACTCCAGCTCTCCCACCTACCGCACAGCCACCCAGCTCCTTCCGTCTACACTGCCTTGCCCTGGAATGAGAACTTGGTCTCCATTGTGGGGTCACAGCAAGGACTAGGGAGGTGAAGGAGAAAACCGTACAGCCCAGCTGCCGGCACCCAGCGGGGTCGGCTGCACAGATACAGAGCTTGGCTGTGGTGGAGGTGAGGGTGACGGAAAGAACTAACATGCATACATACACTAGTTAGTTAGTTAGTTAGCTAGTTAGTTAAGCAGGTCCTAGATAGGCATACTCTGGGCTCTCATCCCACACCACGTACTACTTTTTCAAAATGGGAGAGGGGCACCTGTATGGCTCAGTCAGTTGAGCATGTGATTCTTGATTTAGACTCAGGTCATGATCTAAGGGTCCTGAGATCGAGTTGGGCTCTGTGCTCAGTGGGAAGTCTGCTTGAGATTCTCTCGCTCCCTCTCCTCCAACCCTCCCCCGACTTGCACACTCTCTCTCTCTCTAAAATAAATAAATAAATGAATGTGGGGAGGAGATATGTGGTCTGTGACTTCAAGGAACTTAAAAAAAACAGCCACCCAAAAGAACACTCTCAACACACCTTTCTAGGCGTAGAAGGTGGAAACTAATTTCACCTTTGACCCATCCCACCTCATTTATTTATTGCCTCAAAATTGTTGAGTAGAAATGCTCTTGAAGACAGAGTCTAAGACAGCCATTCTACAGATGAGGAAAGCGAGGCCCAAGGAACCTTGGGGACGGACGCGTCGGGAGCTTGAGTGGACGGGGCCTGACTGGCGGGCGCGCAGTGGGGAGAGAGGCTCACAGGGACAGGGCCGATTGCAGGACAGGTTCTAGAAGGGGGAGCGTTAGAGGTGAAGGGGTCCAAGCAGCTCTTCTTCAAGGGCTCAGAGATGTCCCCTGTGGCAGACCGCCTGCCACCTTTTCATTTCTGTGTGTGTGTATTTCTTTATTCTTTTGTTCTCCCACTGAAATACACGGTCTATGAGTCGAAACTCTCTGCGAGCCTGGTTTGTCTCCATGGCTCCAGTCCCTAATCCCTCCAGGCCCCAAGGAGCTCAGAAAAGTCATCACCTCTGCATGTAGCCAGATGCTCCCGTGGTACCTCAGAGGTCGTGATGAGAACCGAATCTCTGCCTCTCAGCCTTACTCGGGCAGCAATCCCCACTACAGTTAAAACACAAATAAATAAACCCAGGTAAATCCCGCAACCACCTATTTTTATTATTGTGTAAACCTGGCGATTCACAGTCCTGTACCTCTGGGGATAAAAATATATGTTTATAAAAAAAATAAAAATTAAAAAATTTTTTAAAAAGAAAGAGAAATAAAAATGACAACACGTATAGAAAAAAAAAGATTTTGTTTATTTATTAAAGAAAGAGAGAGCATGTATAAGCAGGGGAAAAGGGAGAGAGAGAGAGAGAATTTCACACCTACTTCCGCTGAACTCAGTGCCCAATGGGGGGCTCAACCTCATGACCCTGAGATCATGACCTGAGCTGAAATCAAGAGTCAGACCCTCAACCAACTGAACCACCCGGATGCCCCAACCATGGTATTTTGTACAGCGTATAGAAATTAATAGTAAACAAGTGTTGTACATGTATTATAGGTGGATTCTTTCCAATGTATTATCAATACGTTTTTCATCATGAACATTTTATCTTCTATCGCCTTCGTAGGAGAGCCTTTTGCCTCCTCCCAAAGGGTTGGGCTGCGCCAGGTGCTATCAATGCTGGAGGGGACAGCACTGGAAAGGTCTCGAGACCAAAGATCTCGAGAATGGCATGTGCTCAGACACTCTGCCGGTGCACCCCGTGAAGAGCCAACATCGCTGTAGAAGAAGCCAAGGTCACAGCCAGAGACCACACAGTGCTTTGCATCAGACCCACGAGAAGAAGAAAGGATGGAAATCCCCAAAGGAGTGATGTCTGTGATTGCAAGAGTCCAACTAAGGTGTCAGGAAGGAAGCCAGAAGGCAGGATCCGCATGAATTTCTAAAGTGGAAAGGCGGTGTTTTCCTTTGGTGCCCGTGCCCGTGCCAGGCGTGAGCAGGAGAGTTTAATGTGGCTCACAGAGTGGGCACCCGGCGGGGGTCACCTCCCACTCTCAGGCCCTGGGTAAATGGGACAGGGACGAGATCTGGTAGGGGACAGAGTCCCAGGGGAATGTGGACAGTTTCTCTCCGCAGGCTTGTCATCGCTTGCTTTGAATCCTCCAAAGAGCTTTCAAGTGGGGTAAGAAACACTTGAGTGTGTAAACACTCAAGAAATGTTGTGTCCTTGCCCCTTGTAAGTAATTACACGAAAGCAACAGTCTTTTTACAGCAGCAAATGGTAACTCTATATAATGGGCAGTTTAAATAATTCAAAATGAAACCAACACATCACCAGCCGGGAAGGAAGTGCTTACGGAGTCTCCAGCAGACGGTCTATACCCATTCTTTCATCCAGCAAATCCCGATATCTCTCCCCACACCTGTCTTGGCTAGACAGTTCTACGGCCCTTCCCTCTGCTGCTCACGCAAACACAATCCTTCCTCCCCCCGCACTGCCCAGGGCCAGCCAAGAGAACACTTCCCATGACCAGGTTCAGCTCCAGAGGTCTGCAGAGGGAGCTGGGCATACAGGAGTCCCCTTCTCGCGTGATTGGGTGGGTGGCCTCCCCGGGGCCTTATCCACGCAGCTTGGGGGGCAGGATGAAGCGACTTCCCCAGGCCTGGAGAAGAACTGCTAATCAGGATGGTCCCAGAGCCTCTCTTTAGATGCTTACTAATAAATGCTTCTGGTGGCAGTGCCCTCCCCCCGATTCTGACGCAGGGGAGGGTGACGGACCCCAGTCACAGAATGACTGCCTCTGACCCCAGCTGGACTCAAGAAACCGGTTCTTTCACAGCCTCTTTCAAGAAGGACACATGACAAATCTCTCAAAAGTCGGTGGAAAACAGGCACAATCTGTTTTAAAACCTTAGTAAAGAAGAAAGAACCCACAGAGTAAGAGAACATACAAGATTAATGATCTCCCCACAGTGCGGGCGAAATCAGCACCAGCTGGGGGATAGATCCGTCAGAAGCAACAAATCCATGAGCAAAGGCTGCTGATAAGTTCATTTGGTGCAGAATTTGAAATATGATTTATAGACGCACACGGCACAGAGGATCGCTCTTTGCAGAATAAATACCTCCAGAATACTCAGGGTCCAGCTACAGAATTCAGATCCTTGTGGCTTCTTGTTTCGTCCTAACCCTGTACCCTTGTTGCTATACATTGCAAAGGATACAAAGCAGAATAATTGTTAATATTAGGGATTTTTTTTAAATAGGTATTAAGGCCGACATGTGCTGGGATGAGCGCTGGGTGTTACACACAACTAATGAACGGTTGAACATTACAACAAAAACTTATGATGTACTCTATGTTGGCTAACCGAACATCATGAAAAATACAAAATAATTAAAAAATAAGGTGAGGGCACCTGGGTGGCTTAGCAGGTTAAAGCCTCTGCCTTCAGCTCTGGTCACGATCTCAGGGTCCTGGGATGGAGCCCCACATCGGGCTCTCTGCTCTCTCTGCTCAGTGGGGAGCCTGCTTCTTCCTCTCTCTCTCTGTGCCTACTTGTGATCTCTGTCTGGCAAATAAATAAATAAAATCTTTTTTTAAAAAATAAATAAAGTGGAATTAAAGGAAACGTGTTTGTAATATGCGTTTTTATAATAAAATCCTCTCAAAAAGTCAACTTCCTATTTCTAAGGACATTTGTTTATTCAAATATTTTAGAGGTTGAGATACGCCGAGTATGTAGGATTTCCATGTAATGCACACTATGTTCATTAGATTGAAACTGAAGCTGGTAAGAGGTTCTAGTGTAAGTTTTGTAGATATGTTGGATGGCATACATTCCCTGCTGTGTCAGGCCAAAAGCTCTATAAATAGTGGCATGATTTCCTATAAAGAGAAAATAAATTCAAATGGTGTTAATGTAACTGATTTTAAAATTTTTTTCCCCAGACATTAGACTGAATGAATTTTAGAACTTAAGTCAACAAAAAATCTAATAAAACTACGGTTTGGATGCGTAAGCCATCTAAATGTAGACAACATCTACCTCCCTTTCCCAAACCCCTTACCAAAGCTTATCGTGTTCAGTACAGTAAATGGCCTTAGCCTTTCCCTCTTCCCACACATCCTCGCGATCACAAGTGGTCAAGCAACAGAAAGTTCATTGCCCAAAAAGGAAAGTGGAAGAGAGCAAGAGCATACAGATTGCCCGAAAATGAGGGCAGCTCTGCCCAGCTGAGGGCGGGCCAGGCAGGGACCTAGCATCTTGGGATGTTAGAAGTGGATGACCCACTGGAGACGCGATACAGGGCAGCAAAACCAAGACACCCAGATCACAGCTGGTTGACGGAGGGGAATCCAGCATCGCTAATTCTTCTCCCAAACAAAACAAAAACAAAAACAAACACAGACTGTGGCATCCCTTAGCTCAGCCCCAGCTACGTTGCCGCCAGCGCTGGGGACAGAACCCCAGATGCATGACGAGGCTCTCTCAGTAAGAATTAGCAAAAATTAAATCTCTGGTTTATGACTTTAGCCCAAAACTTCTTTAAAAAGGCAAAAAGAGGGAATGGCTTTATATTTAAGAAATGTGGAGTAGCACAGCTCATGTGTTATCAGCTAAAAACAGGTGGGGGGGGTGTCCATGGGACAGTCAGTTAAGTGACCGACTCTTAGTTTCCGCTCAAGTCACAATATCAGGGTCACAAGATTGAGCCCCGCGTCAGGCTCTGTGCTCAGTGGGAAGTCTGCTTGAGATTCTCTCTCTCCTTCTGCCCCTCCCCCTGCTCGCATGTGCGCATGTGCGCACACGCACGTGTACACACACACACACACACACACACACTCACTCTCTCCTAGATAAATAAATAAAATCTTAAAAACCAAACAGGTAGCTAGGTGTTATTTACCTTAAATTTGTGTTGGAAAATGAGAAAAAGAGGGGTTCTCCGAAATACCTGTGGTTTCCAGATCTCAGGGAGAAAGTTCTGTGAAGTTTCAGATAATATCTTCTTCTTAGAAAATATGATTTATAGGTATAAGTGGGGTGCATGGACATGCGTGGACGTGTGTGTGTGTGCACGTGTGCATGTGTGGGTGTGTACAGAGAGACACGCTCCTCTCAGCCACGCGTCTCCGTGTTTCCGTCTGGACGCAGCCGCCCATCACTGGCCTCCCCTTCACCACCAGCCCCGCTTCAACTTCTCCTGACTGGCTACAAACTAGACAAAATGAACTTTAATCTATTTTTTTTATTCTGTTTAGTCAGTATTGGGGCCAAAACATAGCTCTTAAGAGGAGTATGCCTTCTCTCACATAGACAAGACGGGGGGTCTGCCTAGCCCCTAAGTTCTTTTACGTGTTGAGAAGCTCAGGTGGCCCCGGACCTTCCATCGCTGGTGGAGAGAGACCCCCCCGGAAGGGAGATACCCATGGGCTTACCGCCCTGGTCTCCCTTCCCACGGATCTGAGCCCATGTCCACCCTCCCTCCTAGAAGCTTCGGAGCCCGAGGAGAGGGGGACACCCCTAACAGCCAGCCACGGCCTGGTGAGGCAGTTCGCAAGTCTCAAAGTCTTCAGCCTGGTGCCCCCCATGGGGAAGCCGGTCCCGCCCGGAAGGAGAAGGCACAGGTCCCAGGCGGAGAGGGCTTCAAAGAAACTGCGGAAGGACAGCCAGGAGGGCCCGGGGGTGAGAGAGGGAGGCGCCGGGAACTCTCTGAGGGCCCAGTCACTGGATCCTCTGCTGGTGGCCCAAGGAGGCGACTGGAAGCCGACCACGCCTCCACGCTCCGTGCAAGGAGCCGCACCCTGGACCTGGGACGTCCCCCAGGGGGTGGGGCCCCCCCAAGCCAAGTTTGTGACCTCAAGCCTATCATCACGAGCAGGCTCTGTAAGTGAGGCAGAATGATCAGGAAGAACAGAGGAGAGGGTTTCCGGTTATCTGTTCTCCCTCCCCTCCCGAAGCCGGGTGAGGGGCCTGTAAGGGACCTGCCTGAGGAACCCGGTGAGACCCTGGAGTCGGGAGGACCCAGACAGGGACTGGGCCCTGACCCCCGCCTGCAGCGTTCTGAAAACCGAAGTCCGACCGGTGCAAGGACTCTGCTCACCCAGACCTTGCAGGAGGGAGAGAGCATTTTCCCCAGACCGGAGTGGGCCCTGCACAAGGTCAAGGCTTGAACTGCCTGGAAAGAGACGCTCACAGCAGGTGCCCGGAAGAGGAAGGGACCCAAGAGAAAGGTCTCCAGAGGCTAAAGCTTCAGAAGCAGAAGCTGGGAGGGGCGGGGAACATCCAAACAACGGGTCCGAGGGGACACCGGGGAGCTGTACGGTGACTATGGAGCCCCCACGGGGTTCCCCAGAGGGACAATGTCAAAGAACTCACAAAAATCAGACCTAGCATCCGGCCCTGTCTGACGCCGGCAAGCATGATGGCTCCCCGGCCCTGTCTCTCTTCCCTGCCTCCACCTCACCAGGGAGGCCGGGCCGGCCTCAGGAGCGGAGCGGACCCCACGGCCACTGTCCCCTCTGTGGGCTGCCGGCGGGAAGCCTAGAGCTGGAGACACGGAAGCTTGGGTATTAGACGCAACTCGATTAAACCTAGAAGGGAGGCTACTCATGAAGGCCTAGAACTGACCGGCAGAGCTGCGGGTCCAGACAGCTGTGTGGGGAAGTCGGGGCCGGAAAGGCAACAGAAGCATCCAGAGGTCGTGTTTACGCCGCCCCCAGGCTGGCTCCTTCGGTGAACTGGTCACAACTGCAACACTGGGGCCACACCCCCGGGTCACCTGCCCTTTGGACCTTACTTGCCCCAGGGAGCCCTCTGGTGTCCTGGATTGCCACTCACGGGAGCTGCGGGGGAGCTTAACTTCAGGCCAGCAAACACCTTGACTCGGGTTTCTTTAGAAGTTTGGCCATCCTGGGGCGCCTGGGTGGCTCAGTCGGTTAAGCGTCTGCCTTTGGTTCAGGTCATGATCTCAGGGTCCTGGGATAGAGTCCCACTTTGGGCTCCCTGCTCAGCGGGGAGTCTGCTTCTGTCGCTCCCCTGCCTGTGTACCCTCTCTCCCTCTCACTTGCTCTATTTCAAATAAATAAATAAAATCTTAAAAGAAAAAAAAAGCTTGTCCATCCAGAGCTAGGGGCCTGCCTGGGGAGGGTTGTTGATTTTAGGCGCAGACCCAAGAGCGCCCCAAGAACTAGAAAATGTCAGGCTTTGGTGAGCGAGTCCCTCCTGTGACTGAGCATGCAATTGGGCAACTGCTTAAAGCTGCAGGAATCCAGCAGCCACTCTGTGACGCAGTGACAGGAGCCAAGAAAGAGTTACTAGAGAATAAACCCCTTCCAGCAACCTTCTCAACCTTCTCTGCCCCAGGTAGAGGAGACATGACTTCTCTGTGAGCGTGAACTTTTCACGATCTGAACCACAAGATCCCATGAAGAGCCACCCCTCAGTCTCTCCTTACTTTCGTCTGCTTTCTGCAACTTTTGGGGGGCGGGAGACAGAACTGTGTGCATGTGCATTGGTGCATCGGTTTCTTAGGGCTGCTGTAACTTACCCCCACAAACTGGGTGGTTTGTAACAACACAAATGTATTCTCTCACCTCTCTGGAGGTGACTCATCCCAAATCGAGAGGTCAGCAGAGGCGCACTCTCGCCAAAGGCTCCAGGAAAGGGCGCGTCCTCGCCTCTCTCAGCTTCTGGTGGCTCCACGCATTCCTGGGCTTGCAGCTGGTCAGGCCGATCTCTGCCTCTGTCTTCGTGAGGCCTCCTCTCCCCGGCGTTGTCTGTCCATATCTGCACGTCTTCTGTCTCTTTTTGTTGTTGTTGTTGTTTTGTTTTGTTTTTTTGTTTTTTAAAGATTTTATTTATTTTGTCAGATCACAAGTAGGCAGAGAGGCAGGCAGAGAGAGAGGGGGAAGCAGGTTCCCCGCTGAGCAGAGAGCCTGATGCGGGACTCGATCCCAGGACCCTGAGATCATGACCTGAGACGAAGGCAGAGGCTTTAACCCACTGAGCCAGGCGCCCCTTCTTCTGTCTCTTCTGAGGACACTTATCACTGGATTTAGGGGCAATTTGGATAACCCAGGATGATCCTATCTTGAGATCCTTAACATAATTACTTCTGAAAAGACTCTTTTACCAAATAAATTCACATTCACAGATTTCTGGTGTCACATCCTTTTTGGGGGGAGGGCAGAGAATACCATTCAACGAGCTCCAGATGGCAAAAGATAGCAACAAAACGATAAACTATTTAGGGTCCAGGAATAAGGAACTGGGATTTATTAAAAAATTCTCCTGTTCTGGAAGGTATGCATCCGGTCCTCCCTTGCCTCCATACAGAGCATCACAGCGCCTCCCCACCCCTGCACCACTGCGTCTTTGGAATCTCCCGATGTCTGTCTGCTGGAGGCCTTAGAATCAAGAGGAGAAAGAGCCCCGCACCAAGCCCACAGCTCTGTTGGCTTGTGCACCATGGAAGCATCAGTGTTTGCAAGGAGTGGCCCGTGAGGAAACCAAGGACTGTCTCTCCAGGCCAATTCCTCAAATGGGAACCCCATTCTTGAGAATAAAGAATGAAAAGTACATTGTACATTTCGGAAGGCTCTCTAGATACAAGCCTTCTTGATATCATGACGCCACGATTCAGGGAAATAAACACCCATCGGCGCCTGAAAATCCCAAGGGTCAGTCAGGGCCCGTGGCGGCAAATACAGCAAGCCCAGCGACTCCGAGCTCGATCCCAGGACCCTGAGACCATGACCTGAGCCGCAGTGAGATGCTAAACCCAGGTGCCCCTCATTTTCCTTGTTTTTAAATGAAAATAACACACCATTCTCTGCTTGTTCTGCAAATTAAATGAGTAAAATATGTGTGTAAGACCTAAGATCACAGAGCCAGGGCATGGTGGCCGGGGACTCACCCCTGGATCTTTCTGATGCCAAAGCTGGTGAGCTGTATGTACTACAGTGTGGTTTTGTCCCCATGAGTGTGACTCTGCACAGCAAGGGACAGTTACTGCCAACGGCAGACTCTTTTGTCCCCTGGGGTATTATCTTCTTCCCCTTTAGGTTTTCCACCTGTGCAGACTCAGAGTGTTTTAGAAAAATGAGGAGGGTTAGACTTGGTGACATGCAGGCTCTCCCTAGCAGGGTGAATCTAGCATTCTCTGGCTTCAGGAGCCCAAGTTTCTAAGCCACAGTTTAGTTGTGCCTCCAAAAGGCTTTGTGGAAAAGAAGTCGTGGGACGTTCGACATCAGGCTGCCCTTACACAGGTATTTCTAGAAACCCCGTTAGGGGAGGGACGCCTGCAGAGAGGTTCAACCTGATTGGGGAGAGGGAAACTGGAGTATAAGTAAGACCACAGAGCCACATGTTAGTAGGAGTGAAAACTATAAGAAACAGGGAGCACAGGGGAGTAGACAGTCAGGGGAATATGACTTGTTCAAGTCGCAGCTCAAGCCCACCACCCCCATGAGGCTGACTTGAGGGTCTGCTGCTACCTTGGCCTGAAAGGACACTGGCCTTTCTGGTGGCCAGGGGGCGGACTGGCATCTTTTGTGTCCTTTAGTCAAGAACTTGGACAAGTGACCCTATGGTGGGATGCTATGTGCATAAAGTGATAAAGATTTGCTAAGTTAATCTGCCTGATGTCCAAGTGTCACAGATGAGTCACAAGCTCAGTATCAGCCTGAAAACAGGGGATGGAGGCCTGTGTTCTAGAACTCCCCGAGCAGCCCTGTCTGGTTCTTGTTTGCTCCTCTGGTCCACATCCAGTCACCCGCATGGACTGGACTCCAGCTTCACAGGGGCTTCTGTTGTTTCCAGAACCATTTGCCCAAGCTGGAACCCTGGACCACCCCTTAGTTCTAATGATAGATTGTAAGGATCAACAAGGTTTTGGTGAAAGCTTTGGCTGCTCTTGGAGCCAGTGGGCTGAGCCTTCCTCTGGTCTCACTGGACACTGCTCTCTCTAGGTCCTATTCTATGATGGTGGTGAAATCCCAGCCTAGCCCCCCCAAGACCCATATCTTTCTACCTTGGAGTCCAGATGGGTCGCTTCCAAGGCTTCCATAGAAGAGGAGGGAAAAGTGGTTTCTAGAATGAAATCATCTGAGATTTGCAATTCTGTCCTCACTGAAAACATTTTAATTATGTAAAACATTGAGATTCTTCATGTCTTAAACCACTTTATTCCGGAAGGCAATCTGGGATTTATGAGTTTCATAACCAAAAAGTCCATTAAACTGTTATTCTGCATGTAATGAAGAAGTCTGTCCTCTATCTATGGAGAAAAATAAACACTACAGGCAGCTTCAAGAAGAGCTGTTCCTTCTCCTATATTGCTGTTTCTTAGCAGCTCCGCTGGAGCACTCTGTTAGAGGCAAAGAAGGAAGGAATGGAAGGAAGAAAGAAGGGAGGGGGGGAGACCGAAGACTCTTGACCAATTTACAGCACTTGGTCATACAGCATTTTAGCTCTTTGAAGACTCATTGGTCTCTCACTACAGCAAGTAACTAAAGACAGAAACTGTCTCCTAATCAATTGTGTATCCCCCTGTGCTTAATAGGGCCTAAGAGGTGATCAGTGAAAGGTGGGTGGGTGGATGGATGGATGGATGGATGGAAGGAAGGAACAGCATGGATAGATGGATGCATGGATGGATAGAAGGAAGGAAAGGCAAGGATGGATGGATGGATGAGTGGGTGGATGGACATATGTACAGAAGGAAAGGACAGCATAGATGGTTGGATGAATGGATGAGTGGGTGGGTTGATGGACAGATGGGAAGAAGGAAGGGATAGCATGGATAGATGGATGAATGGATGAGTGGGTGGATGGATGGACAGATGGACAGAAGAAAGGGACAGCATGGATAGATGGATGAATGGATGAGTGGGCGGGTTGATGGACAGATGGACAGAAGAAAGGGACAGCATGGATGGATGGATGGATGGATGAGTGGGTGGATGGATGGACAGATGGATAGAAGAAAGGGACAGCATGGATGGATGGATGGATGGATGATGAGTGGGTGGATGGATGGATGAATGGGAGGAGGGAACAGCAAGGATAGATGGATGGATGGATGGATGGATGGATGGATGGATAGTAGGAAAGAAGGAAGGAATAACATGCACAAAATAATGTGTTAAGGTAGGCAATTATTTTTTTCCTTCCTTTATACCATTTGAAATGAAACATAATTCTACCAGCCTTATGCTTTTGTTGGTGATACTCGTGTAGGCAGGGTGTGGTGAGTGTACAAATTTCCAGGCTGCATTTGGGGGCCTGGTTTGGTGTACAACCCACAGGTTCTCACCACCAGCATGAGAGGGACTGAGCTGCCAGGCTGCAGATCCTGGAGGAGAAACCATGTGGGATATTTTTTAACCTTCCATGCCTGACATCTGTCTAAGCTTTCATAGAGTGAAGAGCTCTCTCACGTAATGATTTCATTTGGATTCTCACAGCTGCCTGCCGGGAGTCTACACTAGGTATCCCCAATCTGCATGGGAAGAAACTGAGAATAACCAATTACAGGACCCACCCAAGGTCAGGCAGCTGGAACTTGCAGTCCAGGACTTACCCCATTTCACCACGAGTAGAAATACATTACTGGTTTGTGTTTTCATGTCACAGAAAACAACGGTCTTTGATAATTTTTGAAGTCTCAAGAGTTTATAGGACCAAAACAGACAGCAGTCACCAACGCAATGCATCAACAGTGAGAGAACAAGCTCTCGCCTGCTCCTGGGCAATAATTCTACTTACGCCGGATGTAGTAACAGTCAACAGAATGTTAAAATGTGATCAGACCAACTGGAGACAAAAAAGCAAAGTATATTTGTACTCACAATGCAGGAGAGGCCCTTTGAGGATGCCCCTCCGAGCATCAAATTGGAGAAGGAAAAACCGCCGGACCAGGTAGTGGGGACCACCCTTGTGAGCCCTTCCGGTCTGTGGCAACAACCTCGTGCATCCTTGGGCAGGCCACCGCTGAGCATGCACAAAAGGAAGAGCAAGGTGAAAGCAGACAAGCAGACTACCGGAGGTGGTGTGGGGAGGGGGGTCAGGCTGGGCTGCCAGGCTGCACTGGGACAGGACCATGGGCAGCAGGAGAGAAAGGGCACTTAGGGGCCATGCTTGCTTAAATGTAAGCTGCCGTGCTCCGGCGATGCGTGGCGGCACCACGTGTTGCCAGGGCATGGCTCAGGGCAGAGTCTCTGGCGTACAGAGAAGCAGAAGGCTATAGGAGTGAGAAATGTACTAAAAGCCGAGCAGGGTCCACATTCCCCACCTCCATCCTGCCCACCCCCAGACCCTAGCAAGCCCTTGCGTAGCTTCCTTACTTTCTTGCCTGTAAGATCCACTAGCCCTTTCATCTGAAAAAGAGAGCAGGTTTCCGACTCACGCAAGCCTAGCTAGCTGATGGCTCGCCAACCCCCAGCCGTCGTTCAGGTCGTACAACTCTGCGGAGCCCGGTCACCACATCTGCTTGGGGAAAGACAGAAATGCTCCACCCCGGAGATACGAAAATCCTGTCTGCAGCCTTGGAAGGATCTGGATAAGATGGAGAGCTTCAAGCACTCTTTGAAGACTCCTCAAACCTTTTGGCACAGGGAGCACTCACCACCCCAGGTGGCAGAAGCCCAACAGCAGAACTATTCTGCGTTACGAGTAATAGAAAGAAGTAAGACATCCAGGCAGGCATGCAGGGACCCAACTGTGATTAGTGGCTCCGAAAAATAATAACCCTTAAGATGGTATTACAAATTAGGAATCCAATTTGCAGCCGAATTTTTATAAAAATCGAACTCCCACACTCAGAGCTAGCCCCGATTTGAGTTAAACTATGAAACGTGACTCCGCTGTATCCTGGTTCACCAGTTGGCATACTTGCTTTCCCATTGTACCGAATTTTCGGATCTGGATTTGCTTAGCAATACCATTACTTGGAGGCTCCAGAGAGCTATGTGTTTAAGAAAGAAAGCAAAAAAAGGGGGGGGGGGAGGGAAAAGAAGGGAAGGGGGAAAAGGGAGATGGAAAGACAGAAAGAAAACAGAAGAAAAGAAAAGCCACTCGATTTCACGGGGCGGTGTGTTAACTTCTGCTTTCAAGTTTTACCAATTAGCTCTAGCACAAGAGTTTTTCTTGGCAGCTCTCTGCTTCCTATCACAGATGGTCGGGGAAAGTCTGACTGTTGACTTTCTGGCTCTTCTTTCTTATTTCCTGTCCCCACAGCTAATTTAAGAAAGTCTGCATGATACCAGGACTGTCAGCCCTGCCTCGCTTCCCGTGCCTTCGCCTGCTCCAGCCACCCACGGCCACAGCTACGACCAGTCCCCTCCCGCACCGGAGCCCCAACTTACAGCAACAGGAAGAAGTCCACTTCCTTGGCCACATAAGCCCACGTGGCGTGGAACTAAGTGACTTTCTCCCGATGGGGAACCTGTGACCCTGAACTTCTGGGCTCCTGCAAGCTCCAGCTGCCTCAAGTCTGAGCAGCCCCTGCCCTTGACCCTTGGATCCATTCCATAGAGTTGGGCTACTCCTTGGTCCTGCCTACTCCCCCTCAGTGCCAGTCCCTCATTCACCCTAAGCAGAGCAGTCTTAAAGTCACTAGTCCATAAGCCATAGCCAGGCTCCTCCCTCCTCCCCCAGTGGAGGGCCACACATCTCTCAAGACCCATCAGAAGGAAACAAGGTTCCACAGCCCTAGGTGGACCTGTCTTGGATTCTAAGCACTGCCCAGAGCCAGCATCTCTGCCTGGATATGCTCCTGGGCCACTTGCTCACTTGCTTCACTTAGCTTCCAGAAGGCAGTGGCTAGATCCCCAGGGCAGGCTGGGCAGAACCAAACCTTCTGCTGGATGGGTGAAGGGGGAGAGCAAAAGAGATGAGGCAGGACACAGTCTCAGCCGTTCCTGGTGATGAATACCCAAACTGGGTCTGTGGGAGTGGAACGAAAGTAACAGCCTAGCCAACACTGCAGGGAATGGGACAGAACTCCTTACCGATGGCTGACATGACAGGACCCTCCCCTGCAGCCGGGGAGGGGCGGGGTGCCCTGATGTTGCTGGCTAGCCAAAGCTAACAGCTGCAGTTGGGCCCAGATGATCACCTGCTCTTTTAATAAAGGACCCTTTACTGGGGTCCGACAGTACCACCGCCTGGGTGGTACTGTCAGTTAAGCATCCAACTCTTGGTTTTGGCCTAGATCATGAGATCAAGCTGTGAGTCAGACTCTACACTCAGCTTGGCATCTGCCTGGGAATCTCTCCCTCCCTCTGCCCCTTCTCCCTCTCTCTCTCAAAATAAATAAATAAATATTTTTTAAAAAATGAAGGACCCTTGATTAATACAGTGCTGACCCATGACTCCCCTGCTTAGGGACTTCCGACAGCTTCCTACTGCCTTCAAAGCAGCTTGTTCCTCAGCAACTTGTGGGGATCCGTATTGTGTCAGGGCTCCCCAGAGAAACAGGATCAAAAGGGGTGTGCATGTGTGTGTGTGTGTGTGTGTGTGTGTGTGTGTGTACGTGTGCCTGCATGGAGAGAAAAAGAGCGAGATTTTGAGTTATTTGTTCATATGCATATAGAGGCTGACAAGTTCTAGCCGTGCAGAGTAGCCAGCAGGTTGAGATTCAAAGAAGCAGCAGCATTTGAAGCTCAAGCCCAAAGGTGGCCTGCTGGCAGAATTTCCTCTTCCCTGGGGAAAGCCAGTCTTGTTTCCAGGAAGACCTTCAACTGATTGGGTGAGGCTCACCCACACTATAAAGCATAATCTGCCTTACTCAAAGTCCACTCCTTTAAATGGTCATCTCATCTCAAGCACAGCTTCACAAAAATATGCAGAATAGTGTTCGATCAGCTATCTGGGTACCATAGCCTAGCCAAGCTCACACATAAAATTAGTCATCACAAATGTGGTTCTCTGGTTTCTTTTTCCAACACAGGCCCTCTTTCTGGACACTCAGAGGCTAGTTACTATTCCTGGAATACACCGGGACCTGAGTAGCCTTGAGTAGACCTTGTCCATCCTGGCGTGGTCCCAGAACCCTGTTTCTGTGTCTTAGCACATTTCATTCTAATGAGGTGTGTACCTGCCTATGTGTCCTCTGGATTTTTCTACATCCTCAAAGACATTTTCAGTCTTTCATTCATCCTCATCCTGCCAGCATCTAACACAGTAGTTGGAACTCAAAGATCTTCAATGGGTGTTTGTGGAACAAAAATGAGTCCAGAAAGATAAGGCCCCACACACGGAGGAGGACCGATGGAATTAACCGTGTTCCGAGATGGCCAAATAGCCCAGAGCCCAGAAAGCTACAGTGATGCTCAGATTCACTTCTGGCTCTGGAAGTCACAGAGGGCTCCCTGGAGGAAATAACATTTGCATTGTATGCTAGAGAATCATGGGATTTCAACAGGTAGAGGTGGGGGAAGGGCATTCCAGCAAATGAAGACCTTCGTTTAGAGCAGAGACGTGGGAAGATGCAGAGAATGTTCAGGAAAGTGGACACGGTTTTCTTAGAACAAGGGCTCCACGAAGGTGGGGTGGGTGGGGTGGGGAAAGAAGCCAGCAAGGCAGCCAGGGCCAGATGATGGCACCAGGCCAAGCTCGGTAACTACCTGGATGGATTTAGAAGCAGTGGTAAAGCATCAGAGGCCGTCTACACTGGCAAGGGCTGGGGAGTGACCGAACTCTTCAAGCTGGGCTGTCATTTCTGCCTCTGCCGGGAAAAGTTATTAGCTCGAGGTCGCTAATGTGCCAGTCCGGAAGGGTGAGCTCACTGACGCCTGAGTGAGTTAAGCGCCAGGGGTAGGTGCGGAAGGCACCTTCAGTGTCATTTATTTGCTAACCCCAGATGGGGCCAGAGATCCGACAGCTCTAATCTCACTTGGTGGTGTCATTTAGACACTGTCTGAAAGAAGTAAAAGAAAATGTTCCAGAAGCTGAAAGACCCAACAAGGGCAAGGCTTTAGTCCTGGCCGCAAATGCAAGCCCATCAAGGCGTGGCGGGTGGGGGGGCTGCGAATGCCATTATCTCTGTGGTTCCAAACGCGTGTGGAAGGCTGCCAGTGGGGCCGGGGCTGCAGCCCGCACCTCTGTGGGGTCCAGGGTGCTGGGCTCCGAAGGCCTCCTCTCTGCAGACTCAGGATGACGGCAGATTCCCCTGCCCCCCCTAGACTGCTGGCATGTGTACGTGCCCCCTGGGGCTCAGGCAGGCCAACCCCAGCTCACGCGGCCCAAGCAGCTGCAGACAGGCACTGTTTGCTCGCTTCTTTGTGGACCTAATTCCCCACTTCCCCAGCCTCTGACTGACCCCCTACCCCAGTTCAGTCTCAAATATGATTGCAAAGGAAAAGCTCCCCAAACACCTGTTACAGGTGATGTACTTGACCTTCGGCGTCCAGGGAAGGGCAAGTCCCCACCATGGCGCTCAACGGCTCCTCGATAGTCGACTTTCAGGGGGTCTCACTCCCAACAGCTGTCAGGAACGCATTTCCAGTGGCCTTGGTGTCCTGCGGACAACTCTCCCGCAGGACATAAGCTCCCTGTTCTCTGGGCACCCCCCGCTCCTGGTCAGTCAGAGCCGCAGGTGTGTCCCTAGCACTTTGGACTCAAGGGGGTCCCGTGTGGTGAGCCAGGCTGGACCCCGGCTGGCGTGTGGTGCCACTTGGCGTCAGGCTCTGTGCCTAAACACTCAAGGCCACTCCTTTGGCCTTGCTTCGCGAAGCCTGCCCTACTGTGTGCGGTCGCAGGCAGGGCGATGGCAGGTGCTGGATTCTGGCCCGACTTTATTCCTAACTAGGTTTTAAGGCTAGAGCTGCAGGTTTTGATGGGATTGAAGAAAAGAAGAAAAAACAGCAGAGAACAAAATATTAAGGTCTATTAAGGTCTCTCAGTGAGGAGAAAATAAAATTATTTTTTCATTTAAAAAAAAAAAAGGAGGGGTGCCTGGGTGGCTCAGTGGGTTGGGCCGCTGCCTCCGGCTCGGGTCATGATCTGAGCGTCCTGGGATTGAGTCCCGCATCGGGCTCTCTGCTCAGCAGGGAGTCTGCTTCCCTCTCTCTCTCTCTCTGCCTGCCTCTCTGTCTACTTGTGATCTCTGTCAAATAAATAAATAAAATCTTAAAAAAAAAAAAAAAAAAAAGGAGGGGGGCGCCTGGGTGGCTCAGTCGTTAAGCTCTGCCTTTGGCTCAGATCATGGTCCCAGGGTCCTGGGATCGAGCCCCGCATCAGGCTCCCTGCTCAGTGGGGAGCCTGCTTCTCCCTCGCCCACTCTTTCTGCTTGTTTTCCCTTTCTCACTGTGTCTCTATCAAATAAATAAATAAAATCTTTAAAAAAAATAAAATAAGGAAAAGAGGGGGGACCTCAGAAGGAAATTAATGAATGAAGGTCTCACTAACCATAGAAGTATTCTGTTTACTCCATACAGGTTGCATTTCACAATTGTTACGTCTCTTCCTTAAAAAAAATTTTTTTTAAATAAAAAAATAAAGAAAACCCAAATTGGGTCAAAAGTTAGGATACATAAAAATCTTTATGGAGGCAAACTTTCTCAAAAAGATCAGATGACAGTTTCTCTGAGCTCTGTAAAACCACAGGTGGTGGGTAATTCCACGGGCTGTGCTAGAGGTCCCCCCACTCCCTAGGATGAAGTACTAGAACATTCCAAACTCCTCCTCCCAGCAAGAAAACCAGCGAAGGCTGATTGAACAGAAACAGCAACAAGGCTGGATTTGACCCCTAAGAGCCAGGAGAGGAAGGGGCCCTGGAAGCAGTAAGGTCCCTCCAGTTCTGCCACCCTGCACTCCACCACCCAGTATGCCGGAGCCCCCACTATGACGGGGACCATGCCAGCCACTAGAACAGGACTTTGAGATCCTTCCTGAGTCACACTCTGCTCTGCATCATCTGACTTAGTCCTTACTACAGTGCCAAAGGTTAAAGAGGTACGATGATTATCTACACTGTCTGCATAAGGAAACAGAGCCCAGAGGGGTTAAGTAACCTGTCCAAGCTCACACAGCTACAATTAGAATTAGAGTTAGAACTCAGGATGGTCTAAGTCCAGAGCTGAAGAGCCAGCCTTATTTTAACTCTCTGCCTCATGTCCGTATCATGCCTCTGTCCAAGCCCTTACAATCAGCTCTTCCGTCACGAGTGGGAGGGACAGGGTGAGGAACGTGGTTCCTCTTGCACTTAGCCTCTTGCAGAACAGCAAGAAGCTAAGTGTAAGGAGAGAACCAGGAACACAGATATGGGCGAACCATACCCCAGTCATTCCTCCGGCAATGACACCAAGGTTAACCAGCACTCCTCTCTGTAGCCCTGGGAGGGATCCCTCATTCGATGACTCCAGCTAGCCATAGACAACCTTTGCCTAAATACAAGACTCCTCTTTTATTTGCGATGTCTCTTTCCACCATTTCAGGCATCCGTTGGGGGTCCTGGAATATATCCTCAGTGAAAAAGAGGGGAGATGCTGTATTCTGGGTATTCCAAATGTCAAAGGAAACCATCAAGCCTAGTGACCCAGCCTAAGACAACAAGTTTAGCACATGTGAGTCTCCCTTCTCATCTGTGGTGGAAGGTGCAGGAAAACAGACGATAATCTTCTAACGATGCTGCTTTTCTTCGCCTTCTCTCCTCTCTTCTCTGTTGAGCTACCTGGACAGTTAAAGGGGCGGGAATGATCAGAAACATACAAAAGAAATATACAAAAGAAAAATGTTGAAACACTTCCGAAGACCAGTTGAGAGGCCCGTGCGTAAGTCAGTAGCCTTTGGCCAGACTGTGTGCTTTGCCTGCTTCTAGATACTCTGTCCAGAGACCTGACAGATCCTGGTCTCCGCCTGGCGATCTGTTGAGGTGCCAGAAGTCAGGCTGCTCTTCTTCCTCACTGAACAGAACATTCACGGTCGATGGGTACCCAACCTGTCACGCAGAGTTTTTGTGTAAAATCAAGCAGAAGTAACACGGGGCCGCGCACTTGGCATCTTTGTTTTCGTTAGTTGAGAGAGTAAGTGCCTCCATTTATACGATCAGACCTTACCAAGACTTCCTTTCCATCCATCTCCTGAGTGCTTCATTTTCCACCCTGCGTTCATGACTTTCCAAAAGCTTGGAGGACGGAAAGGTTAAATGTTCCATCAGCTTCCCGGGTGTGGCTTATATGACAGCTGGAGGCGTCCCTCCCGTCCAGGCGGTGGGAGGTCAGACAGCGGGTTCTCATTCCTGAGAGCAGTGGGGTGTCAGGTTGGCCCAGTTGCTGGGGGTGAGTTAACCAAAGACTGAAGTCTCAAAAATCACCTTGGCTGTGTGTGCCATTAATCCCTAATGAGAAAACAGCATTTACTTACTCCCATAGTCTCAGGGGGGCACGACTCCAGAAAATCTATCCTGATGCACAGGATCAAAATACTTGCTTTGGAAGCGTCGCCTCTGGTGTTGTAGAGGGTTGGGCGGTATCCTGTTCCCAGGGCTGCTCCGGTCCTGCCCCTTAATTTCTTCTTGGGGGAAACATACCTTCGTATAGTTGATGCTTTCTCTCTGCTAGAAATCAAAAGAATTAAAGTGCACCACAGAAAGGAGAACTTTGGAGAACAAGTAAGCGGCTGCCAGAGCAATTTATATAAGAGACACACACGCAAACACTGGTCTACTCCCAAGATTTACAAAACCTATTTATAAATCGGCAGTTGAATTGCTTGTGAACGCCTTTGCACAAATAAATGCTGACCAGGAAACATCAGTTTGCAGCAGGAAAAAAATATTCTTAAGGGACAAGGGATGCTCTACAGATAGAGAGAAATATTTCATGGCGCTATTTTCACCAGGCCTTCAACCCCTGTGCTGTCTTGAGTGAGCTGGTGATGAGGTGAATTTAAATATTCATTTGCGGGGGACAGCTATCTGCTTTTTGTTTACACTGCACAGCCTCGAGCTGGCATTTCTGTAATCCCGCCTCTCATTGGCCTCCAAAGATCTTGCCTCTTGTGCTCAGACCCTCGTGCAGCCCCACCCACACGGTACAGAGCTGGTCTGTGTGGCCAACAGAATGCAGCAGTCATGAAGTGTGTCCCTCCCAAGATTAGATTATAAAAGACTGCAGTGCCACGCTGGGCTCTCCCCTCCCCTCCATGCACTCTCTCCCCTCCTGATTTGTCCCTCCACTCCCCTTCCCTCCTTTCCTTCTTTCTTAGGTCAGTTACTCTGGGGGAAGCTAGGTGCCACGTGGAAAGGCCATTCAGGCAGCCCACGGAGAGGCCATGTGGTGAGCTACCCAACGGCCAGGGGGAAACTGAGGCCTACGAGCCGCCACATGGCTGAGCCTGAAGTGGACCCTCCAGCTCCAGGGCGGCCTGGGAAGACAACAGCTCACCTGCAACCTCGCGACAGACCCTGAGCCAGAGCCACCCCCCAGCCAAGCTGCTCCCAGATCCCTGTCCCACAGAAACCATTTGAGATGATAAAGGCATTAAGCTGCTAAGCTTTGGAGTAATTTGCCGGGCGGCAATAGATAACAAATACGTTGACCAATCCGATTAGGCCAAACTCCCGAAGACCTCAAACCAACACTGTGATTGGTCCAGAGGAAGAAACGCAACCTAAGCGGAGCCAATCAGAATCCTTTTTAAGAACTGCTATGGAGACTGGGTGACAGGACATTTTCTTTGGAATCTCAACGGGGGGGCTGTCCTCTGTCTCTAAGGGGCATTTGAAAGTTGGGGGGAGGACAGGTTTCGTGGTCAGGGTGTATGGTAAAAGAGGGCAGACTCAGTTACTGATATTTGCCACCCAAGGAAGCATGACTACTTCATCACTCTGTCCTCCGTTCGCGCACCTGGCGTTTATTGAGCCTTTACTACAGGTAAGCCCCCAGTCCCATCCTGCAGAGACACGGTTAACAGTCATTCCAGAATGACAAAGAATTAACCAACAATTACAGTACAGAGTGATACGGGATATTTATACACACCAACATTTTAAAAAAAAATACTAAGAAAATACAAAAGAAGAAAATTAGCTCAGTCTGATAGGAGGAGGGGGTGGTCAGGGAAGATCGCACCCAGATATAAAAGGAAAGTGATCACTTCTAAAGGACTGTTCAGGAATGCCAGCTGAGAGGGTAGAGGAGGTTCGCTTGATAAACAACAAGTGACTCATTGCACAGGCCAAAGCTTTTAATACATCCCAGCCCTGGCTACCGAGGCCGAGATCACAGGGGTTCAAGAATCATTTATGGACCATGTGGGAAAGCACAAAGTAATAAGACGAAACAGCATCGATCCAATAAACTGTCCATAGAAAGTACTTGGGTCATTCTCTCTCTCCACTTCTTTCCGATCTCTAGTATTCCATCTGGAGAAAGAAGTCTCCATTATGAAGCGACTCTTGTTTTTTAAAACGGATAAAAAAGAGTTAGGACAGCCTTTCCCAGCCAGACTCAGGTCGAAGTAGGCAAAATCATTTTCATTACACCTGACCTTACTACATGTCCTCCGCGCGGTCCGCAGAATTAGGGCAGCCGGTGACATGCTGTGAACTGGTGGGCTGCAGTGACTGTACTTCTAATTCCAGAAAGGAAAGAAGCAGCGCTACCGTTATGGAGGCTCTCCCCCTCTTGGAGGCACTCAGACTGGGTCTTGGGTGTGAGCACAGAAAGGAGCAGCGGCCGATTTCTTTTCTAGAGACTTCCAAACATTCCCAACTTGGCTCCCCAGCCCTCCTTCAATCACATCGTCCTATCAATCGGGGTCTATGAGGACAAGGCATTAATCCCGGCACCACGGAAAATGGGGCCAGAAAGATACAGCCCTTGTTCTCAAAGAAAGTGCTGTCTTCTTAGGGAGGTGATGGGGACATGACCGGAATCCGAGGTGGCAGAGCTGGCTGAAGCACACAGAGAACAGTCAGGAGGCAGCTCATAGCTGCTGGGCAGGGCCTGGAGCCAGGTCTCTGGAGCTGGTAGAGTGTGATCAAGAAGAGAGAAGGAGGGGTGCCTGGGTGGCTCAGTGGGTTAAAGCCTCTGCCTTCAGCTCAGGTCATGATCCCAAGGTCCTGGGATGGAGCCCTGCATCGGGCTCTCTGTCCAGCAGAAGAGCCTGCTTCCTCCTCTCTCTCTGCCTGCCTCTCTGCCTACTTGTGATCTCTGTCAAATAAATGAATAAAATATTTTTTAAAAAATAATAAAATAAGAGAGAAGGAAGAACACTCCGTAGGCGGGAGAGATCAGCGCCTGGAGGAAAACAGCTAACCTCCAAACTGAAAAGTCGGAGGGTGTGTGATGGGGAATAGGAGTCATAGAGCCACGTGAGCCAGCCTGGAGGAACAGTCAAGGTCAGGGGCGGCTATCCGTCCGCTGCTCTCAGCCTCAAGTCCATGCTTTTTAGAAACCCCGCTCTGCAATAAAGGAGATGAAGCGTCTCTGCAGCAGTAGCAGGCTTTGCGCACCGCGCGCCGCGTCCAGCAGGTGGAAGGAGCTTCTGTTTCCGGTTCCGATGCCGGAGCCGCGGTCTCCGCCCCACACCTCCGGGACTGCCGGGTTCCTAGGGGCTGGCCGCAGCCCTGCACCCAGACCTTAGCACCCAGCTCCAGCCCTGTGGTCACCCACGGGGACCACCTGGTCCCAGCGCTCCTGATGTAGTACCTGAGAGCCCCAGTCTTTGAACTGCCCCATTGGGGAGCAGGCATCTGACACCCCCACTGCCCTCTGTGACCTCTCCCGCCAACCTCCACCCACCTCCACCATTGGCCAGCACCAGTGGACAAGCAGAGAGCGTCCCCCCACCCAGCAGGCTGGGATCACACGCTCTCCAGCACTTTTAAAACCCAGCCTAGAAACAGGGTCCCCTTCCAAGCTTATCCTCCCCCAGGTGCTTTCCATTAGCTTTGGGGTGTTCTGTGGGGTTCTCGACCTTTGGGTAACACCTCCGCTGTTGAAGTCGATAGGTCTGTATAGTAAACTTCCCACATGCAACCGACAGTGTGGTCTGTTTCCCATCTAACGCAGGCAGGCAGAGGAGTCTAGACGGCATGCCTGGGAGGGGGGCTGACAGCAGGTGCGGGCGCGCGGCTAGGGGAGCAGCAGGTATGAGCGCTGCTTCATTCCTGTCTCTCTGAACATCTCAGAAAGTCAAGGAGACGGAGCACAGGTGGAGAGGAGAAAGGGGAGGGCGGAGGAAAGCAGAAGCAGTACAGTCTCTAGGATCTCCCCCAGGCTCCCCAAAGCCCACCCACCGACCAGCCTCCAGGGACACGCTGGGCCCTGCAGATGCAGTCTGAGCATCAGCAGGGTGAGGTGTAGGGACCGCTGAGTCTCCCAAGGGCTGGGAGAACGCACTGGAGCTGTGGTGAAGGGAGAAGGGGGACAGGGCAGGGCAGAGCTGAGCTGACGGGCTAGGGGATCAAACAGGCCAAGGGAAGAATGGTCGGGGGCTGGTGGCAGAGGAGGTCTGGCAGTGTGGTCTTGGGTCTTAGGGAGGAAAGGCAACAGCCCCCACTCCCTGTCTGGAACTGACAAATGCTCATTATGTTAGAATGTAGAGAGCAATGGATGGGCGACCCATTAGGTGAACTTGGCCCCATGGGGGGGGGAGGGGAAATGGGCCACGTGCAAGGACAGGGCTCCTTGGTCACAGCCAGTCCTGGGACAGGGAGGGAGGCTTCCCTGCGTGAAGACAAGGTGTCAAAAGGAAGGACTGGACCCAGCACAGCTTCTCTCAACTTTGGGGCTTATGGGTTTTTGAAATCCCAAACTAATCGTCCCAACATCCTTTTTTGGATGTTGCTGTTTTTTTCTCACAGGGCAGGGTCACTGTACGGGGTTATTCAAAGGATGTGAATAAGTGTTCTTTTCATGGCAATCCGCCGCCATACATCAGTGGGACAGGGGTCTCCCTGCTCTGCCGGGCACATCCCAAAGTCAGGAGAAAATGCAAATGTTACCTTTCTCTAGGGACTTCTTGCCTGTCTCTCTCTTTTTTTAAACCTATGATCTTAGAGAATTCCCTGCAGGTTAATTAAAAGCTTTACTTTTCAGCCTCTGGTGTGTTGTGCTAAATATATTTGTTGGTTTGGACGTCAACAGCCACTGGTATTTGTGACTAGCTTATGCAACACCAAAGAGTAAAAGAAGAGGAGGGGAAAACCTCAATTACTGTATGCCACACGAGTAAGTGCCTCACCTTCAGTGTTTATTAAGATCATCGAATTCTACAAGAGAAGCACTTTATTAAAAAGCTCCAAGTGAATGAATATATTTGAACAATGTAGACTTTTAAATAAAGCAGTCCTCTATTCACATCTGTATATTAGAATATGATCACACATTGATTGGGTCAAGAGAAACTGACAAATGTGTGATTAAAAGTGATTATCTCTAAGTCTTTGATGGAATCTTCTCCCTCCCTCTCAATCTCTCTCTCTCTTATCCCACCCCCTCTTTCTCTCTCACAATCACCACCCCAGATGAGAGGCTAAACAGATTCATTCATCACACTCTATCATATACGTTAAAAAGAAGAATCAGGGTTAAGAGTTTCAGTCTCTTGGGATGCCTGGGTGGCTCAGTGGGTTAAAGCCGCTGCCTTCGGCTCAGGTCATGATCTCAGGGTCCTGGGATGGAGTCCTGCATCGGGCTCTCTGCTCGGCGGGGAGCCTGCTTCCCCCTCTCTCTCTGCCTGCCTCTCTGCCTACTTGTGATCTCTGTCTGTCAAATAAATAAATAAAAATCTTAAAAAAAAAAAAAAAAAACAAAGAGTTTCAGTCTCTCAAGCCAGAATTCTGACCTTCATTCAGATTATAAATCTGCTGCTGCTAATGATGAAGATGAGAATTTTTAAAAGGTTTCAAGACAAAAACAGACGTTTTCATTCAAATGCCATTTAAGGGGTACCTGGGTGGCTCAGTCGGTTGTGTCCAGCTCTCGGTTTCAGCTCAGGTCATGATCTCAGGGTCGTGGGATGGAGCCTTGCCTCTGGCTCTGGGAAGTTTGCTTAAGGTTCTCTCTCGCCCTCCACCCTTCCCCTTGCCCACTCACATGTACACGTGTATGCTCTCTCACTGTCTCTCTCTTTCTCTCAAATAAATAAATCTTTTTTAAAAAATTAAAAATGCCCTTTAAAACAATTTTCCCTTTGAGAGATAACCCTCGTCAAACTTGTTCTAAAACCCAACGCCCCATTTCTCAGAAAGAGGGTCGCACTAATTAGATCCTCAGATCCCTTGGTTTATCAGCAATTAGTTAGCATTAAAAACAAATTTTGTTAAGTCTTTCTTCAAAGTTCTGAACCCTCCACTTCTGTTAATTAGTTCACGATTGTACAAGGTGTTAGGGACCCAATCAGAAACACCAGAGGGAATGTGAGAATCGTTTAGCTCTTGCTCACTGGGCTTTGCAATGAGGCAACAGGTAGGGGACAAGGACCAGGCTTCAGTGGCCTTGTAGGATCCGTCAGAGCCTGGCCCCAGCTCCTTCAGGTAACTCCCTCAGCAGGCACCACAAGCCCATGAATTCTACCACCCCACCCCATCACCCCTTTGGGTCAGACGCCATCTGTGCCTGCCACATCCTGGTGCTGTGTCACCCTAGTTTCCATGACAGGCTTCACCCCATGTACTCAGCCTACCCCAGGCCCATGAGACAAACGGCAGCAGGCTGAGCACATGCCCAGGAAGCACGCTTGCCTTAGAGCTGGGTAGCTAGAGCAGCTAACCTGACATTAGCCGTGTCCTTGTCCAGGGGTCCAAAGCCCTCTAAAGATGAAAAGTAATGGAAATCCTGTGCAGAACCAGAAGGAGAGAAGGCAAGAGAAGGATTGGTTATAAGTGGTTGAGAACATGACAAGCAATTATAACCAAGTGTTGTGTCTCAAGTTTTATTTTTTTAAAGATTTTATTTATTTGACAGAGAGAGAGAGAGAGCACACAAGAAGGGGGGCGGCTGGCAGAGGCAGAGGGAGAAGTAGATTCCTCGCTGAGCAGAGAGCCCAATGTGGAGCTCGATCCCAGGACCCTGGGATGATGACCTGAGTCAAAGGCAGATGTTTAACTGACTGAGTCACCCAGGCGTCCCATGTCTCGAGGTTTAGAATCCAAGAATCTCAGGACTGGATGGAACCTTGTAAGTTACCATATTAGCTAAGGTAACATGGAGCTGCTAAAACAAATAAGCCCAGAAATCTCAGTAACTTAACAAAATGTGAGTAAATCCACACAGGAGTTAGGGAACGGTGATTTGGTTGATATCTAAGAAGAAGAGAAACCAGGCTGGTGAGCAACCAGCCAAGCTGGATGATAGTTCCGTAGGACACCCTCATACATCCCCATAATCACCTGTAAGTAGGCGGCATGCCTGTCTTTGAACACCCGCAGGGAGGGGCACTTCATCCCTACCTGGGAACCAGGTAGTTCACTCAGGGCCCAAAAAAATGAGCAAATGAAAGATCTGACAGTAGGACAGTAGGTCTGGCTGTGGCTAGATAGCTTTCCACATCCTGTAGCAGAAGAAAGTTACACCAACTGGGTTTAATTCTGAACTGACCCCAGCACTGTCAGAAATGCAGGCTCCATGATCATAACTTTGCAAGCTAGTCCAGTTTTCTTCTGGAAGGGCTGGAGCAACAGAATCAACAGGGATAAAGACCTAGAGCACTTTTTGAGTATTTAAGGCTGGGTGAGTAACACCAGATGATTGGTAAAAATCATGACATAATCAATTCCTGGGTATGCAGTTGTTTTCAGGAACGCTGGGATGCTTTGTAACCTGTAAAGGTCTAGACACAGGGAAGCCACTGTTGTCGCTAATTTGTATCAACAGGTGGGTATTAATTCAAATTGCTTGCATAGGTTTACTAGTGAATTCACTATTCCTTGGGAAGACTGAAGGGAAAAAATGACACACACGCACACGGAAGGCTATCCTGCCTATTCACTTCCACATCTGTAGTTGTGACTTCTTAGCTGACATCTGTGGCTGACTTCTCCTCTGGGCTTCCCAGAGTGCTGTGCAGCAGCCCTAAGCTCCTCGTTCCCGATTCCCTGAACAGATTACTGTGACTAAATGAGATCCTCTTGTGACACCTGTCACCTTACTGGGGATTGATCTTTGGTGCGGGGCGGGTGGATTCCCGATGCCCACTGTGACTGCTACATGCTGCAGACAGGGGAGCCCTGGGAAGGAGGGGGGTCTTAAACATGCTGAGCAGCAGGATATAAAAATACAGCAAAGGGCTTCGGGGGAAAGAAGGAAGAGTGTACCTGAGCAGCACCCACACGTGTAACGTGCTTTTTCTGTCCTGCATCAGGGAGGCCTCTAAATCTCATGCCGGAGAGGGCATTCATAGACAGCCGTCATCGGGCAGAGGGCAAGAGCAGTGCTTGCACTTGAGCAGACTCTTGTCTCTGCCTTTCCTACATGCCTCAAATATGTGCACAGGCTTCACAGACACGGGAGTAGTGAGGACTTCGGAAATATGGCAGGTAACCCCTGAGCAGCACAGGCAGCACTGGGGTGGGGGTGGGGGTTACAGGAAGGACAGCAGAAATGGGAGCCACCTAGGGCTGTGACCTTTGCCCAGGGGAAACTGGGTGTGCTGCGAGCTTGGAGCTGTGTCTCCCAGAAGCCGCGGGTAGGACGGAACATAGGCCTGCGAGCAGGTGCCTGAAAAGACCTGAGGCTGTCCTGCGCCGCACTGCTCTCTGCTGCCCCCTGTAGGACTTCAGTAAAGGTGTCATCCGTTTGCAAAACACCACTGAGAAAAAAACAGCCACGGGACTCCTGGGTGGCTCCATCAGTTAAGCGCCGCCCCCACCCCTCTTGGTTTCAGCTCAGGTCATGATTCCGGGTTTTTTGGATCGAGCCCCACCTGAGGCTCCGTGCTCTGCATGGAGTCTGCTTGAGATTCCCCTCTCCCTCTGCCCTTTGCCTGCTTACTCTCTCTCTCTCTTTCTAATAAATAAATATTTAAAAACAATAAACTTGACTCCAGCTTTTCGTTCTCTAGCTTGCCCTGTGGTATATTCCATGTGACCAGAAGCATCTTTGCACGCTATTTGAGGCTAAAGGCTGCTTCAAAGATCTCGGTAATATTGAATACAAATATCTAAAGGAATGCATTTTTTTGATCAAACCCACAAGAATTTGTACAACAGGAAAACAGAAAAAAAATTTTTTTTTTCCTAATGAGCTCAGAGCATTTTAACACCTTCCAGGTAAACTACTGACAGGTTTATGGAATAGGGCATGTAGAAACCAATGTGTGCATTTTGCAGATGGGGAAAGAGAAACCCAGAAAAGACTTTCCCAAAGCCCAATGGCACACTGTGCAGGAGAACTGAAGTGACAGGTAGCCCAGAGCACACTGTAGATAAGAACCTCAAAATGTTTTCTGATGATGATAGGATATTAAGGGCCTCTAAATCAAGGCTGAGAAAGTGGTCAACTCCCTAACTTCCTTTATTGACTCTCTACACACTGCCTTTATGTCAGAGAGATGCTTCAGAGGGCAAGAAAGGATTTGTTGACTAGCAATTAAGTTGAATCATTTATCAAAAAACTCCCCCCAAAACAGAAGCCCAGGACCAGACAGCTTCACAGGTGAATGCTACCAAACATTTAGAGAAAAGTTAATACCTATTCTTCTTAAACTATTCCAAAAAAAGGCAAGAGGAAGGAAAACTTCCAAATTCATTCTATAAGCCCAGTATCCTCCTGATACCAAAACCAGATAAAGACACCACAAAAAAAGAGAGACACAGGCTAATATCTCTCATGAATATAGATGAAAAATCCTCAGCAAAATATTAGCAAGCTGATCCCAACAATATATTTTTAAAAATCATGCACCACAATCAAGTGGGACTTATCCCTTAGATGCAAGGGTGGTTCAGTATTCACAAGGGAATCAACATGATACGTCTCATCAATAAAGGAAAGGATGAAAACTGTGTGTTCATTTCAGTAGATGCAGAAAAGCATTTGACAAAGTAGAACATCCATTCATGGTAAAAACAACAAAAAACAACAAACCCTCAACGAAGTGAGTCTAGAGGGAATATACCTCAATATAATAAAGGACTTATAGGAAAACCCCACAGCCAACATCATCTCAATGGTAAAAAACTGAGAGCTTTTCCCCTAAGATCAGGAACAACACAAGGAGATCCATTCTCACTACTTTTATTCAACATGGTACTGGGAGTCCTAGCCACAGCAATTAAGCAACAAAAAGACATAAAGGCCATCTAAATTGTTAAGGAAAAGTAAAACTCTCACTATTTGCAGATGACATGATACTCTATGTAGGTAACCTAAAAGGCTCCACCAAAAGACCACCAGAATGGATGAATGAATTCAGGAAAGTCACAGGATACAAAATCAATGTACAGAAATCTTTTGCATTCCTAAACACTAATAATGGAGCAGCAGAAAATGAAATTAAGAAAACAATCCAATTTATAAATTGCACCAAAACCAATAAAACATCTAGGAATAAACTTAACCAAAGAGGTGAAAGTCTTGTGCTCTGAAAACTTTAAAACACTGATGAAAGAAATTCAAGACAATGCAAAGGAAGGGAAAGACATTCCATGCTCATAGGCTAGAAGAGCAAATATTGGTAAAATATCCATACTACTCAAAACACTATACAGATGTAATGCAATCCCTATCAAAAAACCAACAGAATTTTTCACAGAAACAGAACAATTCTAAAATTTGTATGGAGCTACAATAGACCCCCAATACCAAAGGAATCTTGAAAAAGAAAAACAAGGGACGCCTGGATGGCTCAGTTGGCTAAGCCGCTGCCTTGTTCCACTCAGGTCATGATCCCAGAGTCCTGGGATCGAGTCCCGTATCAGGCTCCTTGCTCAGCAGGGAGCCTGCTTCTCTCTCCGCCTGCCACTCTGCCTGCTTGTGTGCTCTCTCTCTCTCTCTCTCTTTGACAAATAAATAAATAAATAAATAAATAAAATCTTTGAAAAAGAAAAAGAAAAACAAGTCTGGAGGTATCACAATTCCAGATTTCAAGTTATATTACAGAGTGGGAGTAACAAAAACAGTATGGTGCTGGCATAAAAACAGACACATATATCAATGGAATAGAGGAGAAAACCCAGAAATAAACTCGCAATTATATGGTCAATTAACCCTCGACAAAGGAGGATTGATTATCCATTGGGAACAAGACAGTCTCCCCCACAAATGGTGTTGGGAACACTGGACAGCCACATTCAGATGAATGAAATTGGACCACTTTCCCGCACCACACACACACACACAAATAAACTCAAAATGCACTAAAGACCTAAATTTGAGACTGGAAACCATAAAAATCCTAGAAGAGAGCCCAAGCAGTAATATCTTGGACATCAGCCATAGCCACAGTTTTCTAGGTCTGTCTCCCGAGGCAAGGGAAACAAATCAAAGATAAAAGTATTGGGACTGCACCGAAATAAAAAGCTTCTGCACAGTGAAGAAAACAACAAAACTAAAAGGCAATTTACTGAATAAGAGAAGATATATGCAAATGCATATTCAGTAAAGGGTTCGTATCCAAAACATACAAAGAACTGATACAGCCCAGCATCCACAAAACAAATGAACACATTTCTCCAAAGAAGACACCCAAATGGCCAAAGACACATGAAAAGATGCTCCACATCACTCATCATCAGGAAAATGCAATCAAAACTACAATGAGATCACACTTCACACCTGCCAGAATGGCTAAAATCCACAACACAAGCAACAACAAGTGTCAGTGAGGGTGTGGAGAAAAAGGAACCCTCTTGCACTGTTGGTGGGAGTGTGAGCTGGTGCAGCCAATGTGGAGAACAGTATGGAGCTTCCTCAAAAAGGTAAAGATAGATCTACCCTGTGATCTGGAAATCACACACTACTGGGTATTTATCCAAAAAATACAAAAATACTAATTTAAAGGGATACCTGCCCTCTGATGTTTATAGCAGCATCATCTATAATAGTCAAGATATGGAAGTAGCCCAAGGGTCCATTGACAGATGAATGGATATAGATGATACACACACACACACACACACACACACACACGCACAGAGTATATATATATATATATATATAAATATATACATGCACATATGTAGATACATATATAATAATATACAAATGCATACACATAAAGTATATATGTATGCATAACACATTTATATGATACATAAATATATATATATAAATATTATTCAGCCATAAAAGAAGAATGAAATCTGGCCATTTGCAACCACATGGTTGGAGCTAGAGGGTATGACGCTAAGCGAAATAAGTCGGTCAGAGAAAGACAAATACCATACAACTTCACACATACTGGAATTTAAGAAACAAAACAAACGAGCAAAGAGGAAAACAGAGAGAGAGAAGCAAACCAAGACACAGACTCTTAGCTCTAGAGAACAAACTGGTGGTCACCGGAGGGGAGGTGGGGTGGGGGATGGGCAATGTAGGTGAATGGGATTAAGGAGTGCACATGCTGTGATAAGATAAGATATATAAGATAAGATAAACAAAAAAGAAAGGACTTGCTATTACATAAAAAATGGACGGGGAGCAAATATGCACTTAGAAAGGGACCTTTGTGATTATTTTACGGATAGAGAGACTGAGGCAGGGAAGGCAGAGGGCTTGTGACCCAGCCAGACAGGCCCGCAGCGCTGATTCTCCCCCTGCCCCACCGGGTTGGGGGACTCAGAGCTGAAGCCCTTGTCTAAGCCCCGCTCCGACAGCAGACAGACAGGCAGGACTAATGGCTGTTTTGGTTCAAGTCTGTGTAATATCTGTGCAGACTCTGCGAGGAGATAGTCTCACTGACATTTTGATTTCTAAAATGTCAAAACATGTAAAGGATCATGAAGTTCAAATTAAATCTCAGGCGAGCTGGAGAAAATTGTCAGTTTTAGAACGAGAAGACAGGAAGAAATAAGAAAGAAAAAAAAAACTACTCCAGTTAATGCCGCCCACAGGTGACGGCAGGAACCGCCGTGGACAGGGCTCTTCACAGACGAGATGGGGACGGTGCGCCCCCCCCCCCCCACAAAGGCCTCCACTGGCCCCCAAACACCAGTGCAGCACTTGGTGAAGAAAATTTCCAACGGCAGGCTCTGGAAAACATTTGTAGGCGCTGCCAGGAGGGAGAGTCCTGGAAGTGAAAAGCCTGTCCTGGGGAACATTCGGGAACCTTCGAATGATGGTGTAAGACACGGAAGGGATAAGAACTCTGCTTCTCGACATACCTGCTCCACTCCTTTTGCTTTGCAGACCTGGCTGGGGCACACCAAAAATGAGATACAAGAATCCCAAAGAACAAATAGGTAAATGTTCTATGCATTGAAAAAAAGCACTGGACTAACAGGACGAACGTTGACCCCCTGTGAGATTTCAGCCCCATTTACGCAGAGCGTCTGGCACCTTCTGGCCAATCTGGGTGTGGAGCTGATGGCCCCTGAGGGGCAGGAGGGGACCATGGAGTGACCAGTGACGTGCCTCCCAAAGCAGGGAAGGGCACAGGAGGGGCCTCGTCCAAAAACCCTGTGCAGGGCCACTGTGGACTTCTACCCCCTTCTTTTATCAGCTCAGTCTGAGGATAGAAATGGGTCTTTCTCTGCCTGAAAAAGAGAATACGTATTGGGAATAAAATCTCAACAAGGTCCAGAAGCTGGGATACTAAGATTCCTGTTCTAGGTGCAAATTACTTCCTCTGCTCTGAGGGTTCCTTTGTCTTCCGTGGAGTCACCATGGGATCTGCTTTTTGTTTGGGACAAAGAGCGAGTCCTGTGATGAGATACAGAGCCTTGAAATTCTACAGGTGAGTCCTTGTTGGAGCAAAAGGAAGACACCGACTTTCTACTGGTGGTGCGTCCCTCGAATTTTGGGAAGTAGAGGTCCGTGGTCCTTATCTTTATACTGCGTCAAAGGAAGCATCAGGGAAGGCAGGAAGCATGGTTATGTGCCCGTGACCACTGATGGAAACACCAGAGGAATTCTCTTAGTGCTGCCCTGGCGTCTTAACCTCTGGGCGTTCTGAGCTGGTCACCCACGCTCGCTTTGAAAGTAGCCCAGAGACCTCTGTTCTGGTTATAACACTATAATCTTAGAGGATTTCTTTCTTTCTTTTTCCTTTCTCTCTCTCTCTCTCTCTCTCTCTCTCTTTTTTTTTTTTTTTAAGATTTCATCTATTTATTTGACCCAAAGTGAGAGAGAGAGAGAGAGAGAGAGCACAAGCAGGGGAAGCAGCAGAGGGAGAGAGACAAGCAGACTCCCCACTGATCAGGAAGCCCTATATGGGGCTCGATCCCAGGACCCCAGGATCATGACCTGAGCCGAAGGCAGACACTCAACCGACTAAGCCACCCAGGTGCCCCAGGGGAGGAGCTTCCATTTCACTCATGGTCAGAACACTTTACCATGGAGTTAGTCACTGGGGCAAGAACAGCAGGTTTTTCTTTTCTTTCGTTTAAAAAGATTTTATTTATTCATTTGACACCGAGAGACACAGCGAGAGAGGGAATATGGGCAGGGGGAGTGGGAGAGGGAGAAGCAGGCTCCCCCTGAGCAAGGAGCCTGATGCAGGGCTCAATCCCACGACCCTGGGATTATGATCTGAGCCGAAGGCAACGACTGAGCCACCGAGGTATCCTAGCAGGTTTTTCTGACAAAAGTCTGGGCAGCTAGGCAGTGCTGCTTACAGCTGTTCCTCCCGGTTCCTACCTGGGAGGCTTGGCATTTTCCGTTGCTATGGAGATTTGCAGGGGAGGGGGCGGTTTGAGCAAGTCCCCTGACTTGTGCTTTCACTCTGGAAATCGAGGTAAGAAAAGGTATTCGGATCTAGGCCTTGGATGTCACACAGCACCACGTAAATTAAGAGACCTCCTAAGCCAGGTGCCCAGGCTCATTCCTCAGATCTTTCCGTCCGCGTGCCCCCAGCTCATTGGTTTCCAGCAACAAAAGCCACAAGTTTCTTTGATCCAGATGATTCAGAAGACAGCGACCCTCATAACAGGCCCCGTTACCAGCAGCTTGCAGGGTAATTAGGCACCTTCAACATGAATTCCCATTTTCATCCAAACTTGGACTCCTTCATGGGGACTGTGGCGTATGATCTGCCCCAGAAGTGCCATGGGATAAGAAATGAGAAAACGGGGGCGTCTGGGGGCTCAGTGGGTTAAGCGGCTGCCTTCGGCCCAGATCATGCTCCCAGGGTTCTGGGATCGAGCCCTACCTATGTCAAGGCGCCCTGCTCATCGGGAAGCCTGCTTCCCCCTCTCCCTCTGCCCCTCTCCCTGTTGGGGTTCTCTCTTTCGTATAAATTAAATCTTGAAAAAAAAACAAAAAACAAAAAACAAAATGAGAAAACATGGCCTCTCTCCACAATTTCTCGTACAAAGTTCCACAGCCCAAAGCATCTGTCTTGATGTTCTTCAACCAATCCTGAGTGAATGGCTTCAACAGGCAAGAGAACCGAGTCCAGTAGGTCATGTGACTCGTAGGATGAGCTGGAGCTCTTATCCTTGGGTTTCAACTAACAAAAGAAAGATACAGAACAACACAAGCTACCTGAAGAACGTTTGGAAAATAATGGCAGGTGTAAATAAAAGAAATTAAATCTGCATTACTCTATGATCTGGCAATAACTACTGTGAACATCTTGCCTTAATTCACTGGTGCTCTTTCTCTTTTTCTTTTTTTTAAATTTTTTTCCAATTTTTTTTAATTGACATATAATGTATGATTTGTTTCAGGGGTACAGGTCCGTGAATCATCAGTCTTACGCAATTTCCTGCTCTTTTTCGGACTCCCCCTTGCTGCTCCCCAGTTGAAATTGGACTGAATACATAAATTTATTTCTTGTTTATTTCCCTTTAACATTATAAGAAGATTAGTCTCTCTATTACCAGAGAAACCCCGTGGGCACGCCATTGTCCTCATTAGTCGTTTTGCCTTCGTCCTCCTGTGACAGATTCATTCATCACGGGTTAAATGCTTTTTGTTTCAAAGTTTCATTAGGTTCTGATTAAGTAAAGTGAGGCTCTGAGGTTGCTCAGTTTCATGCGAGTTTGTTTTTAAAATCTTGAGAATAAGATGACTGGGAGAGGGCCATCTACACACACACACACACACACACACACACACACACACGCACAGAGAGAAGGTTCAGAGGGTGGGAAGCTGACGTTCATAGGGAAGAAGCCCAGACTGGAGAAAGTGCCAGAATGCCGGTCTGGTAAATGCAGAGCCGAAGAGACAGTGGAGGGATTATTGAGAAAATCAAATGTTCTGCTGATCGAAAGGCCAGATGATACTTCTGTTCAGTACAACCAAGTCCAAGAATTTCTAGTTAGAGGCAAGCACAGTGGGTAGGCGGGTAGTCCTCTGCGGAGCTAAAGAAACCCAGGGAAGTTCAAGGATTTCTGAAATTCAGGGTTAACACAAACACGGGTTCCCTGCAAGTCGGGGCGCGGGGAGTAGCCGAGTTAGATGAGCTTTTGCTAATGGTGTACATGGCTATGAAGTTTCACTAGACTTTCCTATTTCTTGAAATCTGATTGAATCACAGGCAGAAGTTGTTGTGGGTTGAATTGCGTTAGCCCTAAACTCAGATTGACGTCCTAGCTCCCGGAACTCAGAACGGGACTGTATTTGGAAACAGGGTTGTTGCCGATGTAAATAGTTAAGATGAGTTTACACTGGCCTAGGGTGGGTCCTGACCACTACAACCGGGGTCTTTATGCAAAGCAGAGATTTGGACACAGAGACAGAGGCACAGGGGAGCAACACGTGCAGAGAACATGCTAGAAGCTGGGAGGGAGCCAGGAATGCATGCCTCTCTGGCACCCAGAGGAGCATGGCCCTGCTGACTCCTTGACGGCAGATCCCTGGCCTCCAGAACTGTTGTGGGAGCCCCTCCGTTTGTGGCGGTCAGGGCAGCCCTGGGAATACAGAAGACAGAAGGATCCTCCAAGTGACGTCACCCCCCTTCCTAGCTAATGAGGCTCTTCCTGCCGGTACGGATAGACGCTCACTGCCGCCAGCCTCCCCAGGACACTCGGAGGGACGCGGAGGCCACTGTTCTTTCGTGGTGCAGCACATCCACTGACTGAATAGTTGCAGTTATGTCCTTGTTGGGGGTGGGGGGGCATGCTTCCACAAGACTCGCTGACACTAAGTTTTGCCATTTCCATTTTTGAAGTTCTCTTTAACACTCGCTACAAGGGTGATGCGTAGAAAAATACGTCCAAATCTCCAGCCTAGCCTCTAACCCAGGCCCCTCATTCGCCCAGAGGCCCCAAAGTATCAGGTGCTTCGATGAAGGCCCTGGCCTCCCGGATGCAAACCAAAAAGGCAAGAGCATCCTTCGAGTTCTCCGCTGTGCTCTCCACTGTGGCTCACAGAGCCTGCTGCCCCAAGCGGAGCCCACAGAGAGCAAATCCGCAGTACCGGGCTGGCCGACTGAGTCAGGAGAAGCACAATGCATGAGCCAGAGCTCAGCGTGTCCCTTTCTGGCTACCAGAGATCAGGGAAGGAAACAGAGCTGTGAGTCACAGAGGACAGCGGGCAATGCGAAAACCCGACTGGTGTAGGCAAGGGGACATGCGAACCATCCTTGATGTGTTCCCTGACATTCTCTGTTTCCACCCAGCCACACTTCCGGAAGGACTGAGAGCTAGATTCCTGCCATCTCCCCTTCAGGCTGTTCAACAGAAGCATTTGTGGAGTACACAGCAGCCACCCTAGGAGAAGCACCTGGAACCGTAGGGCTGATGAACTCTCCGGAGCTAAGAGTCGGTTCCTGGAAGGCTGCCTGACTCACGATCCCAGATCAAGGCATTAGGAAGGAGTGGCAAGCAGATTGCACGTCCAGAACGCCTGGCTCAGGATGCCAGTGAGAAACCCTGACCCTCCTCTGGGATATGGCCTCTGGCCCACACCTGGTAAGGAGATCAGGCCATCTCCTAGTGGGAAGCAGAGGCTGTATTTTCACCCGTCGGGCCTATCGAGGATGTTCCAAGCCCCTCTCCCCCGGGTGCGCCAAGACCCCTTGTCTCACACACTCACATTCAGCAAACGTTCACCAGCTGGTGCTCACTCTGGGCAAGCCCCATGCTAGGAGCTGCAGAAGCTACAAAAAGAAGGACTAGGACCCCAAAGGACCTTGGGGAGGAAGCAAGACAATCACTCCGTCTTCCCTTGCTGACGTCAGTTCGCCAGGCTTTTCTATTTTCCGTCTGGGACTCAGAGAGACCCATGGCCGTATTCCCGCACGAGTGTTTGTTTGCTGCGGGACACAGGGCAAAATCCTAGCACGGGATTCGCCCAACTTGACACGCTGATTTGGAAAGTCATACGAAAAGCAAAGGACCAGCACTGGCTGAGACACCTGGAAAGGTGACGGCCAAGGTTACGGGTCTTTCACTGCAAGATGTCAGGTTAATACGAGGTGGTCACTGGTCAAGCAGAAGCACACGGCGGCGTGAGAGCGCGGGAGCTCGGGACAGTCGTGGCATTACCAACCATTCGGAAATCACAGGCTCTTTGAAAAACGGGGTTGAGAAAATTGATTGGTCCAAGGAAAAAAACTAATTTTATCCTCCAAGTACTGCGGTTGTCTTCTCCTTCTGGGCCCAGGAAAAGGGTGCACTTTGCTGCCTCCTCTGAAGTTAGACGTGGGCACATTCACCCCCCGGCTGCGGGGATCCCGGAGGCCCTGTCTAGATAAGCCCCCATTAGCCTGGGTCCCTGGGAAGCTGTGATGAGCAGAGACTCTGCCCGTGGACAACAGTGTAAATGAGACATAAATTTGGGATTAAACCTCTGGAATTTGAGGTGGTTTCTTTAGCATCACCTAGCCTCTCCT
Source organism: Mustela lutreola (assembly GCF_030435805.1). Classification (NCBI taxonomy): domain Eukaryota; kingdom Metazoa; phylum Chordata; class Mammalia; order Carnivora; family Mustelidae; genus Mustela; species Mustela lutreola. Next base: position 145,531,080 of record NC_081295.1, on the reverse strand, counting down.
AAGACAAAAATAAACCCAAAATTAAACTCCCAGTGATTAGGGGCACGTGGGTGGCTCAGTAGGTTAAGCATCTGACTCTTGATGTCAGCTCAGGTCATGACCTCAGCCCCGAGTTGCAGTCCACGCCCAGCGGGAACTCTGCTGGAGATTCTCTCTCTCTCCTTCTGTCCCCCCACCTCTCACATAAATAGACAAATCTCTGGGGAAACACACACACACACACACACACACACACACACACAAACTTCCTAGTGATTAAAAACCTGGATGTGGAAATTTTAAAATTTTTAGAAGATACAGGCAAAGCTCTATATGACCACAGAGTACAGGAGGACTCTGTTAAAAGTTTTTAGAATTATAAACTATAAAGGAAAAGATCAATGTATTTGACTGCATCCAATTTAAAATCTTCTGCTCACCAACAAACACCACGCACTGAACAGATGAGACGTAGACTGGAGAGGATCCTTGCCATGTGTATACTGCTGAAAGACGAGTGTGGAACATCCACAAAAACACCCTGAAGATCAATAAAGAAAAGACAAACAAGCCAACAGAAAAAAATGGGCAAAAACATGAAAAGACAAGAAACACGGGAAAACTGCTGCCATCATTTCGTCACTGACGAAATGCACTGTGATATACTTTAAACCATCTCACACAGTCGGTTTACCAAAAAATTAAAATCTTGCTAATGCCTGGGATTGTCAAGGATGTCAGGAAAAGCTGCGCTGATAGCAGTTTGGACAAATCTAGTGAAGCCGGGGACGTGCACAGGTTTCAACACAAGAATAATCGTTCTGCTCAGTGCATTTCCTAGGCACCCCTGCACTCTGGCACAAGGAGACGTGTAGTCAGGAAAATGCTTTGCAAGCTTGTTTTGAATGGCAAGCCGTTAGAAACGATTCGAACACCCACCACCAGCCGAGTAGATGCGTCATGCGGGATACGGGTTGGTGGGGGAATAGACACAGCCATTTGCAGCCTCGTGGGTAAATCTCAAAAACACAACTTTTTTTTTTTTTAAAGATTTTATTTATTTATTTGGCAGACAGAGATCTCAAGTAGGCAGAGAGGGAGGCAGAGGGAGTAGGGGAAGCAGGCTCCCTGCTGAGCAGAGAGCCCGATGCGGGGCTCGATCCCAGGACCCTGAGATCATGACCTGAGCTGAAGGCAGAGGCTTAACCCACTGAGCCACCCCGGCGCCCCCAAAACACAATTTTAAACAACAAAAGCAGTGAGGCTGCAGTGTGTGTGCCGTTGATATGAAGTGTGAAAATATGTACACTTTAGTAGGTATGTAGGCAAGCAGCACCCGGCAAGGCTAGGGAAGCCTGCATGGGAATGAGAAACGTCATCAGAGCGGGTAATAGGGTTGGGAACATAGGTTTTTGATGCCTATATATTCATTTAACTATTAAGAAAAATCTAAAGTAATACAGTGCAAATTTGGATTGGGTTGAGATCAGATCGAGGTAGAAGGGGTCCCAGAAGATCATCAGGCTATTCTCTAGTTTTCCCCTGACGGAACCCTCTTTTTTTTTTCATTACTTCCAAAGACCTCCTATGAGCAAAGGACAAAGTGAACCTCAGAGCACTGGTTTACTCTCCACCCCATATTCATGTTAATAAACTTAAAATCAGTAAACCTTAATTCTAACATTTCTTTTTTTTTTTTTAATTTTTTTTCCTCCTTAATTTATTTAATTGACAGAGAGAGACACAGTGAGAGAGGGAACACAAGCAGGGGGAGTGGGAGAGGGAGAAGCAGGCCTCCCGACAAGCAGGTAGCCCAATGTGGGGCTCGATCCCAGGACCTTGGGATCATGGCCTGAGCTCAAGGCAGATGCTTAACAACTGAGCCACCCAGGCGCCCCTCTAACATTTCTGTACCCCTCTTGAATAACCCAGTCTCTTAAGAGAGACGTTCTCAAATGTGGTTACACATGGGAAGTTCTTCTGGGGTGCCTGGGTCCCAAACCCAGAGGTTCTAATCACGGGCCTACCTTGGGGATATTGCTGATTTGGGTCCAGACCACACCCAATAAAACAAATTTCACAATAAAGTGAATTAAATGTATTTTTTGGTTTCCCAGTGCATATGAAAGCTGTTTACCCTCTATCGTCAGCTACTAAGTATGCAACAGCATTGTGCTAGAAAATGCTGACCATCACCTCAGCTTCCAGCGAGTTGCCGTCTTCCTGCTGGTGGAGGGTCTTGCGTCGGTGCTGCTGGCCGCTGACCGGCCAGGGTGCTGGTTGCCAAAGGTGGGGTGGCTGTGGAAGTTCTTAAAATAACACAGTGATGAAGTTGGCTTCATCGATTGACTCTGACTTTCATGATTTCCCTGTAGGTTGTGATGCTGTTTGGTAGCATTTTACCCACAGTAGAACGTCTTTCCGAATTGAGGCCAGTCTTCTCCAACCCTGCTGCTGCCCGATCAACTAAATTTATGTCATATTCTAAATCACTCACTGTCATTCAACAATCTTCACGGCATCATCACCCAGAGAAGCTTCCATCTCAAGAAACCACTTTCTTTCCTCATCCATAACGAGCCTCTCCTCATGAGGTTTGATCACGAGACGCAGCAGCTCACTCCCATCTTCAGGCTCCACGTCTAACACTGGTTCTCTAGCTCTTTCCACCACTTCTGCAGTGACATCCACCACTGACATCCTGAACCCCTCCAAGTCATCCTTGCGGGTGGGAATCAGCTTCTTCCAAACTCCTGTTCATGTTGATATTTTGACCTCTTCTCATAAGTCACAAATGCTTTTACTGGCATCCAGAATGGTGAAAGCTTTCCAGAAGGTTTTCAGTTGACTTTTCCCAGATCCATCAGAGGAATCGCTGTCTATGCAGCTATAGCCTTAAGAAATGAATTTTTTGAATAATAAGACTTGAAAGTTGAAATGACTCTTGATCCACGGGCAGCAGAATAGATGTTGTGTGAGGAGGCATGAAAACAGCATTCATCTCCGTGTTCATCTCCATCAATGCTCTTGGGTGACCAGGTGCATTGCCAATGAGCCATCGCATCTTAGACGGAATCTTTTTCCCCAAGCAGAAGGTCTCTACAATGGGCTTAAAGTAGTCAACCACGTCGTAAACAAATGTGCTGTCATCCAGGCTTTGCTGTTCCATTTATAGAGCACAAGCAGAGTAGATCTAGCATCATTCTTAAGGGCCCTAGGATTTTCAGAATGGTGACTGAGCACTGGCTTCAACGTCAAGTCTGTAGCTGCATTGGCCCCTAACAAGACAGTCAGCCTGTGCTTTGAAGGCAGGCATTGGCTTCTCCTCTCCAGCTACAAAAGTCCTGGGGGGCATCTTCTTCCACAACAAAGCTGCTTCATCTGCATTGAAAACCTGTGCTTGGTGCAGCCACCTGCATTAGTTCTCAGCTCGATCTTCTGGAGAACTTGCTGCAGCTTCTCCCTCCGTACCTGCTGCTTCACCTGGCACTTGGTGTTACAGAGATGGTAAGAACCAACCTCTGCAGGCTTCAGACTTTTCTTCGGCAGCCTCCTCACCTCTCTCAGCCTCCACAGACCTAAAGAGAGTCAGGGCCTGGCTCCGGATTAGACTTTGGCTTAAGGAATCCTGCGGCTGGTTATCTTCTGAGCAGATCGCTCCCATTTTCCCCGTATGAACAGCAGGGCTGTTGTGCCTTCTTACCATGGGTGTGTTCACGAGAGTAGCACTTCTAATTTCCTTTAAGAACCTCTCCTCTGCATTCACAACTTGGTTCCCTGCTTGACACAAGAGGCCCAACTTTCTGCCCGTCCTGGCTTTAGACATGACTTCCTCAATGCCTGAGCTTACTCATTTCTAGCTTTTGACTTAAAGTAAGAAACATGGAACATTTCCTTTCACTTGATCACTTAGATGTCATTGTATGGTTATTAATTGGCCTCATTTCACTATTGTTATAGAGGCCTGAGGAGGGGGAGAGAGACAGGAAACAGTCAAGAGGAGCGGTCAGAACACGCACAACATTTATTAAGCTCGCCATCTTATATGAATACACTTCGTGGTGTCCCAAAACAATTAAAATAGTAACATCAAAGCTTACTCATCACCAATCATCATAACAAATATAATCATTTGAAATCCTGCAAGAATTACTTCATTGTGACACGGAGACATGAAGTGAGCAAGTGTTGTTGGGAAAATGGTGCCAATAAACTTGCTGGATGCAGGGCGGCCACAAAGGTTGAATTTGTAAAAGACACCATATCTGAAAACCATGATAAAGTGAAGCAAAAGAGAGGGGCCTCTGGGTGGCTCAGTGGGTTAAGCCTCTATCTTCGGCTAGGGTCGTGATCTCAGGGTCCTGAGATCGAGCCCCTCGTCGGGCTCTGCTCAGCAGGGAGCTTGCTTCCCCCTCTCTGCCTACTTGTGATCTCTGTCTGTCAAATAAATAAATAAAAATCTAAAGTGAAGCAAAAGAGAATGAGGTATGTTTGTGAACTGACCTGGGATGTGGCCTGGTTGTTAAGAGCATTTAAGGCTTCTAGGTGATTCTAAGACAACAACTGCTGTAGGAGAAATGGTGAGAAGAACTCAGGTGCTAGAGCCTGTAGGGTTGTCCAGAACAAAGTGGATAATAATGCTTCTTTGAGGGGTGGGGGTGTTAGAAGAATCAAAAAAGAACGATGTGTATTAATTACCCAGCACCCAATGTATAGCAGTAACAAGTAGTTTTTCTCCTTAAGGCCGACAAAATTCAGATGCATTTGTGGAAGTGAAAATGAGTTCCTGTCCTGGATGATCTTACAAGAAATGAACAGCAAGCAGATTGCTCAGATCCTGGGAGTGGGCTGAGCGTCTTAACATCATCCTCCGCCCCGTGCCCCAGTCTTCCCTCTCTCCTCCTCCTCCATCCCACTGACTACACTATGAAAATGCCTATAATCCTGCTGCTCTCCCGGCCTATCTTACCCAAGCGTGCTCAGAATTTTGAAAAGCCACAACTGCATGTTTATACCCAAAATACAGCCCTTCAGCCAACAACTTGGTCCGCTGGACTCTCCACATTTCTTCTTAACTGGTATCATTATCTCAAGGTGTCAAATAACCCGATGGAAGAGATGAGTGGAAAACGCTTTTTTCTTTCTTCTTCTTCTTTTTTTTTTTAAGTCTTTTACAATAGAGGGGAAAGATGCCATATTACAAAGCTTCAATCTTTTTTAAACTACCTTGCGCATGGATGAGACTTCTCTTGACTTCAAAAGATGGGACTCTATTTTCAAGATCTCTTGTTACTCGTTCTGCATATCATGTATTACAAAAACAATATTATATATTCACCATGTTCAAAACAACTTATTTTCTGAAATCCCTTCTTTTATGTATGTGAGGAGAGAGAAATGAGGAGTCTAGATATCCAAGTGGTAAGGAACTATACGCATGCAGGCTCCCAGGTGGTTTTGCTGACCAGACCACATTCTGTGCTTAAGCAAATGTTTAGTGTGTCTACCATATACTAGATGTGTTGGAGATAAAGTTGGGCATAAGACATAACCTCCATTCACAAGACACTTGTAAGACATTTTTGAAGAATAAAAAAAGGTCTAAAAAGATCATTCATGGGGCATTCCATGGTGTAGTCCATTGAGCACCCAACTCTTGGTTTCCACTCAAATCATGATCTCAGTATCCTCAGATTGAGCCCTGTATCAGGCTCTGCACTCAGCCTGGAGTCTGCTTAAAATTCTCTCTCACTTGCTCTCTTCCCCTCCTGATTGTTCTCTCTCTCTCTCTCTCTCTCTCTCCCTCTCTCAAATAAATACCTAAGTCTTCAAAGAGAGAGAGAGAGAGAGAACTCATATTACAAGATGTTTAACAATTTAAAATTAACCACATGGAGAGATGATACTGGTGAGAATTCTGAGGAAAGAGAGATCAAGCTGCGTGGTGTAGTGAGGAGATCATTGGGGCAGCAGGGAACAGTGCTTGAGCAGGACATTAAAGGATGGATGGTTTGGCAGCCTGGAGGTTTGGCTGCAACATCGTTCATCCCTTCCTCATTGCTTCTAGATCCCTGATTATGTTTGGACAGCAATATGCCCATTCTGGAAAATAAGTCATGTCTTATGGTAATCCTGCTGTCTTTGCTGTTGATGGATCGAGGGATAAGTTTAGGGTACAGTTTTGCTCCAATTCTGGGAAATATTATCTTGCTGTCTGACCCACTCCCTTTTCTTGCTTCCTTGCATGCCTGTCCTATGAAGATATGATTCTGAAAGCTGAATCAGCCCTCTAGTGAACATTATGGGCTGGAGGGAGGTTGCATCACCAAAACAATGAAGGTAGTAGAATACAACATGAACTGGGGCGCCTGGGTGGCTCAGTGTGTTAAGCCGCTGCCTTCGGCTCAGGTCATGATCTCAGGGTCCTGGGATCGAGTCCCGCATCGGGCTCTCTGCTCAGCGGGGAGCCTGCTTTCTCCCCCTTCTCTCTGCCTGCCTCTCTCCTTGTGATCTCTGTCTGTCAAATAAATAAATAAAATCTTAAAAAAAAAAAAAAAGAATACAACATGAACAAGTCTGGGTCACCGGTGATGTCGTAAAGCCCTCCAGTCAACCATGGACTGCCCACCTCCGGATTTTCTGTTATGTGAAATAACTATGCCTTTATTATTTAAAATACTTTAGTTGGCTGAACCAATAATGATTAACCTTCAAAAAAACAGAAGGTACCAGTCTTATCTGGTTTTCTGGTTATTCTACCAAACATTTTTTTTTTAATTTTTTTTTTTATTTGACAGAGAGAAATCACAAGTAGATGGAGAGGCAGGCAGAGAGAGAGAGAGGGAAGCAGGCTCCCTGCTGAGCAGAAAACCCGATGCGGGACTCGATCCCAGGACCCTGAGATCATGACCTGAGCCGAAGGCAGCGGCTTAACCCACTGAGCCACCCAGGCGCCCCTCTACCAAACATTTTTAAATTAAATACAAAATATCCACAATTCTGTCCAGAAAATAGAAGCAGAAGGCATACTTCTTCACTCATTCTATGAGAACAGCACTGCTCTAATACCAAAACCAGATAAAAGGCATTATGAGAAAGAAAAACTACAGACCAATATCTCTCATGAACATAGATGTAAAAATCCTCAACAAAACATTAATAAATCAAATCCAATGAGGTACAAAAATTATATAACACAACCAAGTGGGATTTATTGCAAGTATATAAGTTTGGGTCAACAACCTTGAAAAAATCAATCAACATAATCCACCACATCAATAAGCTAAAGAAGAAAATACACATCATATCAACCGATTCTGAAAATGCATTTGACAAGATCCAATACCCACTCATGATAAAACATCAGCAAAGTAGGAAAGGGCAGAATTACCTCAAGGTGATGGAGAGCATCTACAAAACTCTACAGAGCATCATACCTAATGATGAAAGACTGCATGCCTTCTCCCAGAAATGGAAAACCATAAATATGGTCAACTCATCTTCGACAAAGGAGCAAAGGCAATTCAATAAAGAAAGACTTTAGCTAATGGGTCTGGAATAAATAGATGTTCATCCACAAAAAAAGGAAAAAAAAAAAAAAAACTACCCAGAGACCTTAAACCTTTCACAAAAATTAACTTAAATTGGATCATAGGTCTCAAAGTAGACCACTCAACCATAACATTTCTTGAAGAAAACACAGAAGAAAAATCTAGGTGATCTTGGATTTGGTGGTGAACTTTTTAGATACAACACCAAAACCACAATCCATGAAAGAAACCATTGATAAGTTGAGCTTTATTAAAATTAAAAACTTATGGTCTGAAAAAGACACTGTTAAGAAAATAAAGAGACAAACCGCAATCTGGGAGAAAATATTTGCAAAACACATGTCTGCTGAAGGGCGTGTATCCAAAATATACAGAGTAGTTCAAAGCCTGTTGTTCAAGAGTCAACTGTGATATATTGTATTAGGAGTATCTGAAACGGCCTCTCAGAAGGTGGCAGCAGCGGGAAAGATGGTGACATAAGACACTTAGGAAATACAATAAGAATAAAGCAAAAGGGGGCTCCTGGGTGGCTCAGTGGGTTAAGCCTCTGCCTTCGGCTCAGGTCATAATCGCAGGGTCCTGGGATCGAGCCCCGCATCGCATCGGGCTCTCTGCTCAGCAGGGAGCCTGCTTCCTCCTCTCTCTCGCTGCCTGCCTCTCTGCCTACTTGTGCTCTCTGTCTGTCAAATAAATAAATAAAATCTTAAAAAAGAAAGAAAGAAAGAATAAAGCAAAAGGAACTGCAAAATCAAGGCATGTGGTTAATTGATAAAGTTGCATCCCACGGGGAAATGGACGAACAGTTCTGATCCTGATCTACATGTGCACTAGAACTGAACAGTGAAGCTCATGGACAGTGAGTGGATGGTGGGGCCGGTTTTCTAACCCCTGGAATGCGATTTTGTTGTTAAGCGAAGGGAGGAGACTAGAATGACCCGCATGGTGATGGACTGGCGTTGGAGACAATAGTATGAATTCACGTTTAAATTAATGTACTGAAATATTTATAGATTTGTGTACATACAAAAGGGGCCTAGAAGGGTGCCTAGATGCTAACAACACCCCAGTCACGATGGCATGGTTAGTGCCTGTAGCTTGGTTTCCAGTATCAGTCTCCAGCTCAAAGGAACCAGGTTCTCTGGAGAATGGTTGATGTTAGGACTGGGAGAGAAAATATACAAGGGGAGCCTGGACCACCCTTTAGTGTCAGGAAGTAAGGAAGTGCTCGCAAGCCAAACCAACCAAATCCACAACGAAGGCGGTATGTCACAGGGAAATAGGAGACAACTAAAGGAATTCCAAAGACCCAAAATGGAGCAATCTGAGACACTAAATAAAGCAGCCTTGGATTAGAACCCGAGTTATAAAATACATACCCAAGAGTCTATACTGAAAAAAATAAATGAAGAAGAGATAATTCTCCCACAGAGAAAAACCTCAAATAGTTGATGCCAATACTCCACCCTCAAGGCGGGAGAGCAGAACTCCTGCTCCCTGTGGGTGAGCTCCCCAGACTAGTTTCCTTCCAAACAGGACAGTATGGAAAGAAGGGAAATGAGTAACTCTCCAGCTGAGAAATCTGACACAGAAATCTCGGCCATGCAATGAAGGTCAGTTTCAGCCATGAGAAATCACATTGACAGTACGTACCACAATACAATACAGTGAAAATGGCACTTTCTCTCCGTGGTCTTCTACCCAAATGCCCATAACCCCAAGTCTAATCCTGAGGAAAACGTCAGAGAAATCCCAGGTGGAGGACATTGTATGAAATAGCTAAAACTCTTAAAACTCTCAAGGTCTCCTGAACACTAGAAATGGCCCTCAAACAATGCGGGGGTTAAGAACACCAATCCCCTTCACCAACAAAAACCTGCATATAGCTTTTGACTCCCCCAAAATGTAACAACTAATACTAGAAGGCCTACCAATAATATAAACAGCCAGTTAACACATATGTTGAAGATTTTACTTATTTATTTGAGAGACAGAGAGAGAGCATGAGCTAGGGGAGGGGCAGAGGCAGAGGGAGAGAGAGTCTCTCCAGCCGACTCCCCACTGTGCACAGAGTGTGATGGGGGACCCAATCTCACAGCCCTGAGATCATGAACTCAGCCAAAATCAAGAGTCAGATGCTTAACTGACTGAGCCACCCGGCATCCCAACACATAATTTGCTATAGACTGTATTCTTTTTTTTTAAGATTTTACTTATTTATTTGATTGACAGAGATCACAAGTAGGCTGAGAGTCAGGCAGAGAGAGAGGAGGAAGCTGGCTCCCCACTGAGCAGAGAGCCCGATGCAGGGCTCGATCCCAGGACCCTGGGATCATGACCTAAGCTGAAGGCAGAGGCTTTAACCCACTGAGCCACCTAGCCGCCTCTCTCTATATATACTGTATTCTTACAATAGAGGAAGGTGGAGAATAGAAAATGTTGCTAAGAAAACCATAAGGAGAAGAGATGCTTGGCTGGCTCAGGCAGTAGAGCATGTGACTCGTGATCTCAGGGTCAGGAACCCAAGCTCCCCGTGGGGCACGGAGCCTACCTAAAAAAAAAAAAAGAAGAAGAAGAAGAAGAAAAGAAAAGAAAGAAAACCGCATGTAAGGGAAAATACATTTAGAGTACTGTACCATATTTATTAAAAAAAAAACCCGCACATAAGCAGACCCGCACAATTCAAGCCTGAATGATTTGTTCGAGGATCAACTGTACTCATCAGTCTCCCTCCAGTTGTCAAGGTCATCAAAAACAAAGAAATTCCGAGAAACTGCCACAGCCAGCACGCACCTATGGAGACAGGACGATTGAGTGCACTAACTTAGATGGGCTCCCAGAAGAGGAAAATGACCTTAGAGTAAAACTAAAGAATATTACCAAACTAAAGAATTAGGGCAAAAGTAAATACAGCATGAATTGTAGTTAATAATAATATCACAATACTGGCTCATTAACTGTAACAAGTATGCCAAACTGACATTAGATATTAAGAGGGGAAACTGAGCACAGGGTATATGGGAATTCTCTCAATTATCACGTACATCTTTCTATAAATTTAAAGCTCTCCTAAAATTTAAAAAAAAAAAAAAGTTGATTTAAGAAATATTTACTTGGGGGATGCCAGTGGTTAAACGTCTGCCTTCTGCTCAGGTCATGATCTCAGGGTCCTGGGATAGAGTCTCACATTGGGCTCTCTGCTTAGCAGGGAGCCTGCTTCCCTCTCTCTCTCTCTCTCTCTGACTGCCTCTCCATCTACTTGTGATCTCTCTCTGTTAAATAAATAAAATCTTAAAAAAAAAAAAAAAAAAGGAGTGCAGGAAGCAACTTTATGGCTCAACAGTGTACATCACTTCGCTTTTACTACTGAGTAACATATAGTGTGTTGTAATTCCACAACCCGATGGGAAGCGACACCCGGCTGGTGTCAGAGTCAATATCAGATACTTTTAGAGACAACAGACTCCAGTCTCACATTTACCTGCATAATTGAAAACAAATGATGCCTGACAAATGCTTAATTAATTTCTGAATTTTATATGAGAACAATGTCAGCATCGTGCAAAGTAGGTGTTTGATGAATAACTTGGCCACAGTGAACCTTGGAAAAGAAAAATACTGGCTTTGACGATCCGAGATTTTCAGATTATGAGGTCATTTATCATGGCAAGTGTTATGTCTCATTTCTGCTAGAGAGTTATTTTATACCCTTAGGGCCATAGCATGTTTATTAGACTGAAGTTAAAAAAGAAAATGATTTCTGCTCATAGCGATTCAAATTTTATTAAAAATAATTTCTAAACCAGCAATCATTTTTCCTTCTCTTCATTAAATGTAAGAAAGAGGAAGCTTTCAAAAAAAGCCCAGCCAAGCTGTCCCACACATTTTCCATGTTCTAATGCAGTGATAATAACACCCACTGATAAAGAATCTTTCCCTTTGTAAAATGGCTAGTGAGGACGTGCGTGTCTCTTGTGATGGTGAACCCCAAGTGAACCCACCCAGGCACCAGGTGGGATCAGTCGGCATGTGTGTTTGAAATGTTTTAACCCTCCTTGTGTTGTGTATACACCTCGGCCACATTCTAAGAGAAAGTTCTAAAATTTCTTTTTTTTTTTTTTAAGATTTTATTTATTTATTTGACAGACAGAGATCACAAGTAGGCAGAGAGGCAGGCAGAGAGAGAGGAGGAAGCAGGCTCTCTGCTGAGCAGAGAGCCCGATGTGGGGCTTGATCCCAGGACCCTGGGATCATGACCCGAGCTGAAGGCAGAGGCTTTAACCCACTGAGCCACCCAGGCACCCCAGTTCTAAAATTTCTAGAACCCATAAGAGCCCCTTTGGAATCACCTCAGCTAACAAATAGAGGCAGCAAACATTTACCAAAACCTTCTGCTTAAGCCTGCAGCAGGACCAAGTGGCAGAAGGAGCAAGGAGAAGAAAACATGTCAGAAGAAGCAAGTTTGGGACGCCTGGGTGGCTCAGTCGATTAAGCGTCTGCCTTTGGCTCAGGTCATGATCTCAGGGACCTGGGGCCGAGCCCCGCATCAGGCTTCCCGCTCCATGGGAGCCTGCTTCTCCCTGTGCTCGCCTCCCTGTCCGTGCACTCTATCTCTCTCTGTCAAAGAAATAAATAAAATCTTCAAAAGAAGAAGAAGAAGATGCAAGTTCATTCATTTAACAGAAGCTTGGAAAGGCTTGAGAATTAGAGGCACCAGCTACCTCTGGCGGTGGGGGTACAGACTAGTTGAACATTGGCACAGAAGAAATTAGCCTCCTGGATCCTCTTGTCTCTTCCTCTAGCCCACGGAAGGCCAGAGGCTCGCTTTCTCGAGGGGTCTCAACCTGAGAGCAGAGGTAGGGAGTTCTACTGAACACAGAGGGATGAACTAAGTGACAAAGTCTATATGAAAAAGGCATCTGACATCCTCCTCGCTTAGCTTAGCTTCCAAATCACTGGCAGCCAGGATCGGCCTCTGTGGAGAAACTCATTAACGTAAAAGACCCACGGTTAGAACTGAACATTGGCCAGCAAAACAGAAGGACCTTCCCCAGAGGCCTGTCAGTGACAAGCCGCAGCCATGCATACAATTTCCAACCTGCTCATGGAGCTCCTCACTAAACTGAAAAGACAGACAAGGATCAGATAGTTGAAGGGTGGCTCTCCAGGAAAGAGAGAGTCCAGAATAAACTGACGAAATTAACGTGAAAGAAACAAGACAATGCAGAGGAGCAAAGGAACGCATAAAAACTCTAGAATTAAGATTCTCACTAAAGATCCTGTGTCCTTGAAGTCCATAAAGAGAAGAGAATATTATTAAATATTTTATATATTAAATAGATATATTTTTAAAATTCAGAGAACAAGAAAGCACTCTAAGAAATTTAAAACGATGGCAGATATTATAAAATTAAAGAGAAAAGTTGATAGGTAAAATTGAGGATGATTCTCAGGAAGCAGATAAAAAATGAAAGAGATAAGAAATGGAGAGAAAGAATGAGCAAATCAGAAGATCTGCCAAGAAGATTCTACAGGAATTCTAGAAACCAGAAGAGAAAATGAAGGGGAGGGTATTTCATTAAAAATAATCCAAGAGCAGGAAGCTTAGGTGGCTCAGTCGGTAAAGCATCTGCCTTCAGCTCAGGTCATAATCCTAGGGTCCTGGGATCGAGTCCTGCATTGGGCTCCCTGTTCAGTGGGAAGTCTGCTTCTCCTTCTGCCTGCCACTCCCCCTGCTTGTTCTCTCTGTCTCTGGCAAGTTAAAAAAAAAAAAAAAAAAAAAACTTTAAAATTATAAATAAAAAAATAAATAATTCAAGAGCATTTCTAGAACCAAAGAAATGAATTTCCATGTGGAAAGGGCCTACAGAACACCCAGCACAATGATTAGTTAACATATAGTGCAGTATTGGTTTCAGGAGTAGAATTCAGTGATTCATTTACATACAACACCAGGGATCTCTGGACAAGAGCCTGCCTTCATGCCCATGCCCCATCTAACCCATCCCCCACCATCACCACCAACCCCTGCCCTCCAGCAACCCTCAGTTCATTCTTTTAACTATACCGTCTCTTGTGATTTGCTCCCCTCTCTGTTTTTATCTTGTTTTATTTTGAAGGAGAATGATTCCTAAACAAGTTGTGAATTGAGCCTACGGCTAGAATACAGATATTTTCAAACGCACAAGTTCTTAAGAGTTTTACCTCTTCTGCCTCTTTTTTATCCCTCCTTCCAGCTGCTGGAAAATGTGCTCTCCCCACCTCAAAATAAATAAAGCAAGAAAAAGATGGGATGGCATGCGATTCAGAAACACAATTCCCAGGATAAAAGGAAGTCCCTGTAGGCCTGCTGGGCAGAAAACAACTAATCCAGATTTCAAGGGGACAATGAAAGGCTCCAGGAGGCCAACTGGCAGATTAGCTACCATGTTTGGTGGTAAGGTCTTTGCTGAGTCAGACACTCTGGGGATGATTCCGTTGTAAGGACAGAAACATGGAAGCAAATTCTTAAATGACGCAATTAACTCTAGGGAAAATTAAAATAAGAACGAACATGGCTGTGGTTGACAGGGGCGGGGGTGGGGGGCGGGGACAAAGAGTTGGTGATCAATGGGCATAAAGTTCCATTTCCCCAATCTTGGGAGTTTAGGTCCAGAGCTTGCAGCTAACAATTAGGAGTAGATCTCATGTCGGAGAAGGTAGTGACAGATATGTTCACTACGTGGAGTGCGGAGATGGTTTCACATGTATACGTAACCTCCAAACTCATCCAATTGCATTTATTAAATATGTCCAGGGTTGCTTTTTTTGTTTTGTTTTGTTTTGTTTTGTTTTTTACATATCAGTTATAGTTCAAAAAAAGCTGTTAAAAAAAGAAAATGTATTCACAATACACTAGAACCTCAGCTAAGAACAATACTACAAGGGCATTCACAATCTAACCACGGAATACTTATTTTACCAAAACTTGCGATCGAACTACATTGAAAAGAGTGGGAGCATGTCCGCGCGCGCGCGTGTGTGTGGGGGTGGTGGAGGGCAGATAATAAACAAAATCCTCACTTTCCAGAAGAGAAAACAATGAGTAAAATTGAAAAAAAAAACAACAAGGACTTAAAAAGTACAGTTTTCAGGAATATGGAAGTAAAGAGTTAAAAAGATCCTCGAGCAGAAACTGTTTGCCCTTGGAGGATCAGGAAGGGATGGGTCAGGGGCATCTGGTTGTCATTATATGACCTTAAAACATTTAGTTTTTGATGACATGAACATGTTTAACTGCTAAAAATAGAAGTTACTTTTTAAAAGAGTTATCGGTCCCTTTGAGAAAAGAGTTTCATTACAGTCACAGTGGTAAAAGCCAAATATGGGCAATTTGATGTGAGCAAGAGGATAGTGGGCATCGGGGCCATGGGGGATGGGGAGGGGGAAGAGAACCAGGATGAGAACCAGGGTGGGGAGGGGGAAGAGAACCAATCGTGGGAGTTGAGGTCCAGGTGCTGAAGGACCAGGGCATCAGAGGAGCGTGTCCCTGGATGTGAGAATGATTCCAGATCCTGAGGACATCAGACTACGGAGTATCCCCGTGTACCAGGTCTTCAAGACTATTGCAACTACCCAGGGAAGGGTGTAGATGCATATTTACAAAGACTCTTCAGTCAGAGTCCTCTGCTCAGCTCAGCCCCACCTGGGATTTCCTCTTGGTCTTTGTGATGGGGTTTTGGAATAGAGGCCACGGAGGTTGAGTGGGGTGGAGTCTAGAGCCCACAGCCAAGAAGGAATTCCTAAGCTGTCTTTGGGGGCAAAATGGTGGTTTATTAAAACACGGGGACAGGACCTGAGGGCAGAAAGAGCTGCCTCTGGGTTGTGAGGGGTGGTTGATTATGTACTATGGGGTTGGGGGAGCTAAAAAAAAAAAAAAAAGGAACAGAAGGATTTTTATATGTTAAAGAAGATTCACAGGGTACCAGAGGCCTTGTTATTATCAAGTGAAGGTTGCTTTTCCCTCCAGCAAGGCAATAACAACAGTAAGATAGTTGGGAACTTCCTGGGGGAACATTACACTCTGCTCGCTTCAAGTATCTGTCAATGGGCTGCAGGATATAAGGACATGTAATTGTATCTACACTTCCTTCTGGAAGCTAGGTTATTGATAGACGAGGGAGACACATGTCTTGCATGATTGTGATCTCTGTAATTTAACTATTTATTTTTCATTTCCTCCGTTCTGGAGCAGCCAGGAGTGCCTGAGGAATGTCCCATAGATCCCATCTGGGGGAGAGGGGTCGTGCGGTGTCACCTTCTGCTTTGTCCTCAGCTTGCCTTCTGTTCCCTCATCATTGGTAGAATCCGATTTGAACAAGAAAAATCACCTACCCTTGGTGTCTGAACAGCCTTAATATCTTATCCCTCTGGCCAACTTTCAGCAAGAATTATTTTGAGTAGGTCTAACAAGAATCCCTCTATCCCTCATGTCTCCTCTTCGTAACTTTCTATCCACTGACCCCCATCTTGCTTCTTGGATGGAAATCCCCACTTGTCCCTGCGGAACCACAGCTGAGTCCAGTGTCTCTCCCTCGACTGCAAGACCCCATCCCATGGGTCCTTCAGCCACCCCAGTGCCCCCCCCCAACTTTGTCATCCTTGAACAACTGTCACTGAATAAATTTTTCCTTAACAGAAAAAGTATTTTTTCTTTAAGAATGTGGAAAGAAAATATCAGTGTCAGGGTCTGCAGATCCTGATGATTTATTATACATGTACTGACCTCTTACCTTCATACCCTCTTCCTTTTCCTAATGACCACGGCTGTCTGCTGGTGTGGGACAAGCGCTCGGTTTCTGCTGCGTGGGTAAGCCAGCAGTACTCACACCACTGCTTCGATCTTTCTTCTCCAGAACAAAGAAGGATGTTGAATAATTCCAGTGATCGCCTCCTATCTTCATTACCAATTTTTGCAGCTAGACGTAACTTCTAAGAATAAAATGATCTCCATTCCACGCGTATTTTGCTGCCCATAACTTGATAATGCATATGGAAAAAATAAGTTGACCGACACTGTCTATTGGGAAGTGTAGGGTAAAAAGCAAGCTCGGACTTCAAACACCTTGCTGGGAACATGGCCCCCGACATTTGTCATGTGACTCCTCCAATCACTTCTCAGGGCGTAGGTCTGACAGTCTATAAAATAATGTGGTTGGGCTGTGATCTCTAAACTCTTTCCCATCCTAACATTCAATTGATGAGGGAGCAGAAGGCAAGTTGAGGACAAAGCAGAAGCTGACACCCTGAGACCTTCCACAGCCCCTACTCCTAGGTGGGACAGGTGGGACAATCCTCCAGGATAATACCTTGCTAGAGGGGGAAAGCAACCTTAACCTGACAATGGCAAGGCCTCAAGACCTCCCGTATCTTGTAGGTCCTCTTTAGCCTATGAAAGTTCTTTTGAAACCTCCATTTTCCTTACCTTCCCTAATGCCATAGTCAGCCACCTCTCACAACCTCTGGGGCAGCAGCTCTTTCTGCCCCCAGGTCCTGTCTCCATGCTTTAATAAACCACCATTTTGCACCAAAGAGGTCTCAAGAATTCTTTCTTCGTTGTCAGCTCCAGGCTCCACCTCACTGAACCTCACTTATATCCTAAAACTTCATCACAATCATCAAAAATTGAAATCTGGGGCACCCAGATTTTTAACCCACTTTTTTTAACCCACTTTTTTTTAACCCATTTTTTAAACTCATTCAGTGGGTTAAAGCCTCTGCCTTCAGCTCAAGTCATGATGCCAGGGTCCTGGGATTGAGCCCCACATCAGGCTCTCTGATCAGTGGGGAGCCTGCTTCCCCCTCTCTTCCTGCCTGCATCTGCCTACTTGTGATCTGTCTCTCTGTCAAATAAATAAATGAATCTAAAATAAAAAATTGAAATCTGGTACATGTTTTACAAATTTTGGAACATAGGGTTCCATTCTTTGAGCATTAACTGTGGAAGTCGCATAAGCTCAAAAAATAGCCTGTAGTTCATTATTCTGCTGGGGCCCTCTTTCTGCATATATTTTGATATTTCTCCAGGTGCGATGTAAAGACTGATGCCTACCTAGGGCATACAGCCAGAGTTTCAACCTGTCATTCCATACAACTCTGATAAGCATATAAATTGCTGAATTCAGAAGCAAGCCGTATTATCAACATTTTACTGTCCCTGCTCCTAGAAGCCTGTTCCTCTCCTCCTTTGCATTTTGGCATCCTACTTGGACCCGCTGCCAAATTATGACTTTCTTCTTGACTGTCTTTTTAATTCACACACTGCTTCCGTGATTGACATCTGCGGTCAGATTCCACATGGCTGTTTTATCAATTCTCTAGAGAAAATTTCCTACGATGTGCCCCCACAGAACACTAATTCCATGAAATATTAATCGATGTTTGAGAAAAAGTTTGATGGTTTCTTAAGTTTGAGAAAACACTGGATTAAACCACTAAGCAGGCTTCTTTAACCGACTGTCTTTCCAGCGCTTTCCTGGGCTGATGCCAAGTGAGCATCTTTAAGAGGAAGATCGGGTACACACAGCTACTGAAACACACACAGCCATGAAGCCCTCTCTTCTCCAGCCATCTACTCGGAC
Organism: Mustela lutreola; assembly: GCF_030435805.1. Lineage (NCBI taxonomy): Eukaryota > Metazoa > Chordata > Mammalia > Carnivora > Mustelidae > Mustela > Mustela lutreola. Next base: position 145,512,935 of record NC_081295.1, on the reverse strand, counting down.
GTTGTTCCACGTCGTGTATTTTGCAATTAGCTGCTTTCATAGGATTCTCTTTCCAAACACCGTGATTGTCTTTATGTTTTTTCACTGAAGCATGACATGCCTTGGCTCTATCAAAGAGTCAGGGAAAATTTGTATTCTATGCATAACAAGTAGTGAAGGATATGGGCTCAATAATGAATCTAAGTGTTTGATCCAATTATCTGACAAAGCTCCCCCTTGGAATACAAAGCTATTAGGTAAGGAAAAGGACTAAGTAATCGGCAGTGTAGCCTTCCTCCTTGGCTCCAAGAACAGAAGTTAGTATTCTTGGCCTTCTGGTGCCATTTCACTCTACCCTCCACTCCAACAGCAAGAAAAAGTCCACAGAATTATGGTACATTTTGCTCCCTTTCCACTGGTGGTTAGAGTTTGCCACCTTATAGGCTGGAAATAGTTCTCTAATTTTAAAAACTCTAACCAAAGATAAAACTTATAATAACAACAAATTTAACAACAGAAATACGTCGTGCTAGCTGGAACATCTTGAAAAAAATCACACCAAATGGAAGCAGTGTCAACATTCAGTCCATCATGTATCTCAGGATAATCTCTGATGCTTAGTAATGGTGAACACTGTAAAGGAGGAAACAATTACCTCCAAGACAAGCAGCTGAATCCATTATTCTACGAGAAGTCAGAAATGTAGTTGGGTAGAGGTCACAAAAATATTTTGAAATAGTTCTTAAATGGATAATTACTGACAGGCAAAAGACTAAGACGCTTCTCCTTCACAAATCTGTTTCATACAATGTGAAGACTTGAGAGGGGTGTGTGTGTGTGTGTGTGTGTGTGTGTGTGTGTGTCTACATGCAGGAGGTGTGAAGGAAGATGACAGTGAGAAACACTAGGCTCTTTCAGAGGTGGCATTAAAGAAAATAGAGAAGGAAGAGTGCCGGAGGTTTTGGCTCAGGACATAACAAAAACAGATATTCACTGGTTGACTAGAGATATTATTTAGCATTAAGAATAACACTTCATAGCTTACGTGTCATTTTAATCTAATTAAAATTCCATGTTAGGAGGTAAGTTTTCTTATCTATGGATGTGGAACAATAAAAATCTTCATTTACTCTAAACTATCGAGAAGGAATTCGAGATGAAGCCAGCTCTCAGAATCACCTTACTGTAGTCCAGTATACCTTTATTAATGTGTAATTCATGATGGGCTCAACCAAATTGGAATTGTATTGGCAAGAATTAAGGGGAGATGTTAAGTTTAGAATCATGCAGCACAAATTTTACTTAAGAATAGCACTTATTAAAAGCTTTACAAATATATCTAAAGACTACAGATTTTATTATGTGAGCTGACATAATAAAAGACAGAAGCTCTGTGTGTATTCCACGGGCCACTCAAGGGACAGAAACATCTGAAAATGGGAGGATGCCTGTAGAAAATTTCCAAAATACTATCAGGGCTAGGAAAATATACTGAACTTTATGGAAGTAATTCTTTGCCTGGAAAGGATTTTATAAGGGAGAAAATGGTCAGACAATAAACAAGAGGTATTCTGGCCAAACAGAATGACTTCGAAGATAAACTGAGGAGCGCTCTCATTCTTAGAAAAACAAGAAGAGGAGGAGTCAAGATGGCGGAGAAGTAGCAAGCTGAGACTGCTTCAGCTAGCCGGAGATCAGCTAGATAGCTTATCTAAAGATTGCAAACACCTGAAAATCCATCGGCAGATCGAAGAGAAGAAGAACAGCAATTCTGGAAACAGAAAAACAACCACTTTCTGAAAGGTAGGACCGGCGGAGAAGTGAATCCAAAGCGACGGGAAGATAGACCCCGGGGGGAGGGGCCGGCTCCCGGCAAGCGGCGGAGCAACCGCGCACAAAATCAGGACTTTTAAAAGTCTGTTCCGCGGAGGGACATCGCTCCAGAGGCTAAACCGGAGCGAAGCCCACGCGGGGTCAGCGTGGCCTCAGGTCCCGCAGGGTCACAGAAGGATCGGGGGTGTCTGAGTGTCGCAGAGCTTGCGGGTATTGGAACGGGAAAGCCGGCTACAGAGACAGAGCCGACAGTAAGCTCGCAGCTCCGTGTTACCTTGAACCGGTCGCAGGCTCGGTGAGCTCGGAGCGCGGCCGGAGGTCAGGCAGACGGGAGTAACTGGGCGCTGTTCTCTGAGGGCGCACTGAGGAGTGGGGCCCTGGGCTCTCGGCTCCTCCGGGCCGGAGACCAGGAGGCCGCCATTTGTATTCCCGTCCTCTGGAACTCTACGGAAAGCGCTCAGGGAACAAAAGCTCCTGAAAGCAAACCCGAGCGGATTACTCACCCCGGCCCCGGGTAAGGGCGGTGTAATTCCGCCTGGGGCAAAGACACTTGAAAATCACTACAACAGGCCCCTCCCCCAGAAGATCAACAAGAAATCCAGCCGAGACCAAGCTCACCTACCAAGGAGTGCGGTTTCAATACCAAGGAGAGCAGCAGAATTCCAGAGGAGGAGAAAGCCAAGCACGGAACTCATGGCTTTTTTCCTGTGATTTTTTTTAGTCTTGCAGTTAATTTAATTTTTTCTTTTTCATTTTTTTTTTTTTTTCTCGCCTTCGGGTAAAATTTTTTTTTTTTTTTTAACTGTTACCTTTTTCTTTTTTAACGATTTTTTACTAGTTTATCTAATATATATATATATTTTTTTTACATTTTTCTTAGGTGTTTTCTTTTTTTAAAAAAAATTCTTTTCTTTTTTTTTTTTTTTTTTTTTTTTTCTTTTTTCTTTCTTCCTTTTTGAACCTCTTTTTATCCCCTTTCTCCCCACTCACGATTTTGGATCTCTTCTAATTTGGCTAAAGCATATTTTCCTGGGGTTGTTGCCACCCTTTTAGTATTTTACTTGCCCCTTCATTTACTCTTATCTGGACAAAATGACAAGACGTAAAAATTCACCACAAAAAAAAGAACAAGAGGCAGTACCGAAGGCTAGGGACCTAATCAATACAGACATCGGTAATATGTCAGATCTAGAGTTCAGAATGACAATTCTCAAGGTTCTAGCCGGGCTCGAAAAAGGCATGGAAGATATTAGAGAAACCCTCTCGAGAGATATAAAAGCCCTTTCTGGAGAAATAAAAGAACTAAAATCTAACCAAGTTGAAATCAAAAAAGCTATTAATGAGGTGCAATCAAAAATGGAGGCTCTCACTGCTAAGATAAATGAGGCAGAAGAAAGAATTAGTGATATAGAAGACCAAATGACAGAGAATAAAGAAGCTGATCAAAAGAGGGACAAACAGCTACTGGACCACGAGGGGAGAATTCGAGAAATAAGTGACACCATAAGACGAAACAACATTAGAATAATTGGGATTCCAGAAGAAGAAGAAAGTGAGAGGGGAGCAGAAGGTATACTGGAGAGAATTATTGGGGAGAATTTCCCCAATATGGCAAAGGGAACAAGCATCAAAATTCAGGAGGTTCAGAGAATGCCCCTCAAAATAAATAAGAATAGGCCCACACCCCGTCACATAATAGTAAAATTTACAAGTCTCAATGACAAAGAGAAAATCCTGAAAGCAGCCCGGGAAAAGAAGTCTGTAACATACAATGGTAAAAATATTAGATTGGCAGCTGACTTATCCACAGAGACCTGGCAGGCCAGAAAGAGCTGGCATGATATTTTCAGAGCACTAAACGAGAAAAACATGCAGCCAAGAATACTATATCCAGCTAGGCTATCATTGAAAATAGAAGGAGAGATTAAAAGCTTCCAGGACAAACAACAACTGAAAGAATTTGCAAATACCAAACCAGCTCTACAGGAAATATTGAAAGGGGTCCTCTAAGCAAAGAGAGAGCCTACAAGTGGTAGATCAGAAAGGAACAGAGACCATATACAGTAACAGTCACCTTACAGGCAATACAATGGCACTAAATTCATATCTCTCAATAGTTACCCTGAATGTGAATGGGCTAAATGCCCCTGTCAAAAGACACAGGGTATCAGAATGGATAAAAAAACAAAACCCATCTATATGTTGCCTCCAAGAAACACATTTTAAGCCCGAAGACACCTCCAGATTTAAAGTGAGGGGGTGGAAAAGAATTTACCATGCTAATGGACATCAGAAGAAAGCAGGAGTGGCAATCCTTATATCAGATCAATTAGATTTTAAGCCAAAGACTGTAATAAGAGATGAGGAAGGACACTATATCATACTCAAAGGGTCTGTCCAACAAGAAGATTTAACAATTTTAAATATCTATGCCCCCAACGTGGGAGCAGCCAACTATATAAACCAATTAATAACAAAATCAAAGAAACACATAAACAACAATACAATAATAGTAGGGGACTTTAATATTCCCCTCACTGAAATGGACAGGTCATCCAAGCAAAAGATCAGCAAGGAAATAAAGGCCTTAAATGACACACTGGACCAGATGGACATCACAGATATATTCAGAATATTTCATCCCAAAGCAACAGAATACACATTCTTCTCTAGTGCACATGGAACATTCTCCAGAATAGATCACATCCTCGGTCCTAAATCAGGACTCAACCGGTATCAAAAGATTGGGATCATTCCCTGCATATTTTCAGACCACAATGCTCTAAAGCTAGAACTCAACCACAAAAGGAAGTTTGGAAAGAACCCAAATACATGGAGACTAAACAGTATCCTTCTAAAGAATGAATGGGTCAACCGGGAAATTAAAGAAGAATTGAAAAAAATCATGGAAACAAATGATAATGAAAATACAACGGTTCAAAATCTGTGGGACACAACAAAGGCAGTCCTGAGAGGAAAATATATAGCGGTACAAGCCTTTCTCAAGAAACAAGAAAGGTCTCAGGTACACAACCTAACCCTACACCTAAAGGAGCTGGAGAAGGAACAAGAAAGAAACCCTAAGCCCAGCAGGAGAAGAGAAATCATAAAGATCAGAGCAGAAATCAATGAAATAGAAACCAAAAAAACAATAGAACAAATCAACGAAACTAGGAGCTGGTTCTTTGAAAGAATTAATAAAATTGATAAACCCCTGGCCCGACTTATCAAAAAGAAAAGAGAAAGGACCCAAATAAATAAAATCATGAATGAAAGAGGAGAGATCACAACTAACACCAAGGAAATACAAACTATTATAAGAACATACTATGAGCAACTCTACGGCAATAAATTTGACAATCTGGAAGAAATGGATGCATTCCTAGAAACATATAAACTACCACAACTGAACCATGAAGAAATAGAAAGCCTGAACAGACCCATAACCAGTAAGGAGATTGAAACAGTCATTAAAAATCTCCAAACAAACAAAAGCCCAGGGCCAGACGGCTTCCCGGGGGAATTCTACCAAACATTTAAAGAAGAACTAATTCCTATTCTCCTGAAACTGTTCCAAAAAATAGAAATGGAAGGAAAACTTCCAAACTCATTTTATGAGGCCAGCATCACCTTGATCCCAAAACCAGACAAGGATCCCACCAAAAAAGAGAGCTATAGACCGATATCCTTGATGAACACAGATGCGAAAATACTCAACAAAATACTAGCCAATCGGATTCAACAGTACATTAAAAAGATTATTCACCACGACCAAGTGGGATTTATTCCAGGGCTGCAAGGTTGGTTCAACATCCGCAAATCAGTCAATGTGATACAACACATCAATAAAAGTAAGAACAAGAACCATATGATACTCTCAATAGATGCTGAAAAAGCATTTGACAAAGTACAACATCCCTTCCTGATCAAAACTCTTCAAAGTGTAGGGATAGAGGGCACATACCTCAATATCATCAAAGCCATCTATGAAAAACCCACCGCAAATATCATTCTCAATGGAGAAAAACTGAAAGCTTTTCCGCTAAGGTCAGGAACACGGCAGGGATGTCCATTATCACCACTGCTATTCAACATCGTACTAGAGGTCCTAGTCTCAGCAATCAGACAACAAAAGGAAATTAAAGGCATCCAAATCGGCAAAGAAGAAGTCAAATTATCACTCTTCGCAGATGATATGATACTATATGTGGAAAACCCAAAAGACTCCACTCCAAAACTGCTAGAACTTATACAGGAATTCAGTAAAGTGTCAGGATATAAAATCAATGCACAGAAATCAGTTGCATTTCTCTACACCAACAGCAAGACAGAAGAAAGAGATATTAAGGAGTCAATCCCATTCACAATTGCATCCAAAACCATAAGATACCTAGGAATAAACCTAACCAAAGAGACACAGAATCTATACTCAGAAAACTATAAAGTACTCATGAAAGAAATTGAGGAAGACACAAAGAAATGGAAAAATGTTCCATGCTCCTGGATTGGAAGAATAAATATTGTGAAAATGTCTATGCTACCTAAAGCAATCTACACATTTAATGCAATTCCTATCAAAGTACCATCCATCTTTTTCAAAGAAATGGAACAAATAATTCTAAAATTTATATGGAACCAGAAAAGACCTCGAATAGCCAAAGGGATATTGAAAAAGAAAGCCAACGTTGGTGGCATCACAATTCCGGACTTCAAGCTCTATTACAAAGCTGTCATCATCAAGACAGCATGGTACTGGCACAAAAACAGACACATAGATCAATGGAACAGAATAGAGAGCCCAGAAATAGACCCTCAACTCTATGGTCAACTAATCTTCGACAAAGCAGGAAAGAATGTCCAATGGAAAAAAGACAGCCTTTTCAATAAATGGTGCTGGGAAAATTGGACAGCCACATGCAGAAAAATGAAATTGGACCATTTCCTTACACCACACACAAAAATAGACTCAAAATGGATGAAGGACCTCAATGTACGAAAGGAATCCATCAAAATCCTTGAGGAGAACACGGGCAGCAACCTCTTCGACCTCTGCCGCAGCAACATCTTCCTAGGAACAACGCAAAAGGCAAGGGAAGCAAGGGAAAAAATGAACTACTGGGATTTCATCAAGATCAAAAGCTTTTGCACAGCAAAGGAAACAGTTAACAAAATCAAAAGACAACTGACAGAATGGGAGAAGATATTTGCAAACGACATATCAGATAAAGGACTAGTGTCCAGAATCTATAAAGAACTTAGCAAACTCAACACCCAAAGAACAAATAATCCAATCAAGAAATGGGCAGAAGACATGAACAGACATTTCTGCAAAGAAGACATCCAGATGGCCAACAGACACATGAAAAAGTGCTCCATATCACTTGGCATCAGGGAAATACAAATCAAAACCACAATGAGATATCACCTCACACCAGTCAGAATGGCTAAAATCAACAAGTCAGGAAATGACAGATGCTGGCGAGGATGCGGAGAAAGGGGAACCCTCCTACACTGTTGGTGGGAATGCAAGCTGGTGCAGCCACTCTGGAAAACAGCATGGAGGTTTCTCAAAATGTTGAAAATAGAACTGCCCTATGACCCAGCAATTGCACTATTGGGTATTTACCCTAAAGATACAAATGTAGTGATCCAAAGGGACACATGCACCCGAATGTTTATAGCAGCAATGTCCACAATAGCCAAACTATGGAAAGAACCTAGATGTCCATCAACAGATGAATGGATCAAGAAGATGTGGTATATATACACAATGGAATACTATGCAGCCATCAAAAGAAATGAAATCTTGCCATTTGCAACAACATGGATGGAACTAGAGCGTATCATGCTTAGCGAAATAAGTCAAGCAGAGAAAGACAACTATCATATGATCTCCCTGATATGAGGAAGTGGTGATGCAACATGGAGGCTTAAGTGGATAGAAGAATAAATGAAACAAGATGGGATTGGGAGGGAGACAAACCATAAGTGACTCTTAATCTCACAAAACAAACTGAGGGTTGCCGGGGGGAGGGGGTTGGGGAGAAGGGGGTGGGATTATGGACATTGGGGAGGGTATGTGATTTGGTGAGTGCTGTGAAGTGTGTAAACCTGGTGATTCACAGACCTGGGGATAAAAATATATGTATATAAAAAATATATGTTTATAAAAAAAAAAAAAAAAAAAAAAAAAAAAAAAAAAGAAAAACAAGAAGATTGAGCTATCTGAAGTTGAGCTGTCAAGACGATCTAACGAAGACTGAGGCAAAGGACTATGGAGTCTTAAGGAAAATGGTAAGTAGTCCCAACATGATTGAAAGATAACCAGAGAGTTGGTTAAGTAACTTAAGCCAGAGAGCCACAATGTGTTCCAGATGAGTAGTTAAATAACCAGGTGGTATTTTGAAGGTTTGAGGCTAGTCGAGCACATTATTTACAAGTTTTACAAGATGTTATTTCACAGAAGTTTCAGGTTTCTTCCTTCTCTGAGATTACAGAAAGTATCTCAGGAGATAAAAGATTGTTAGCCACTTCAGTTTATTCCTTCAATAAATGAATGACTCTAATGATGCATTCCAACCTTAAGATTCACTGAGGCTTTAGACAGGTATGGGCTCCTACGAGTCTACCTACTCCCCAACATGCCTGCCAACAGGCAACTGGACCACCCCCTCTTGGAATCCTCCAGTGACAGAGAAGTTAGCTCTCATGGATAACACATTCCAAATCTTTGGGAAATGAAATAACCAATCCAAGCAAGGATCATCACTGGATGCTAAGATCATCAGATTGAAATTGTCAAGGAAGATGATATTTGCATGATGCCGAAGTATCCCCCCACAGATGACTAGGGAAATGAGAGTCCTTGATGTCACCCCCCCTTAAACTGACTGATCAGACAGCACTTCGGATGGTGGAGTGAACTTTCAATCATGCCTCCTGATGTGATGCAACACCAAGTACACAGCACCCTCTAAGAAAAGTTCTTGCCCCAAATCTGAATGCAATCAAAATTTTCTACCTAACTTCCAGTTTACAGGAAATACAAGTGATAGAAGAAGAATCTCTGACCATCTCCTCACCACCACGAGGAAACAGACATCCAGAATGTGGGCTATTGTACAAGATAATGGACCTCCTTTCTTCAAGCTGTCAATGTCATGGGGAAAACAAAGTGGGGTGACTGACTGTTCCCCGTCACAGGGAACACAAAGTGGAGTGACTGTTCCAACATAAAAGAGAATAAAATACATAATAACCAAGTGCAACATGTGAATCTTGATTAGCGCCTGGCTTATGTTTTTTGCTTGGAGCTATAAAAGATATTTTGGGACTAGAAAAATTTAATGAGACTGCATATTAAGCAATTAGAGAAGTATTTTTGTCTTAGATGCAATAATGATATTTTAGTCAAATTAGAGAAAGTCTCTTATTTTTGGGGGGGGAGAGAAAAAACAAATATGGCAAAAGGTTAAGTGACCGACTCTCAGAGGTGAGTGTACCAGTGATAATTACATGATTCTCTGAACTTTTTCTTCATGAGAAAAGCTTAACAAGCCTTTTTTCAATAAAATAATCTTCATCTGCTTCCATCTGTGTTCGTCTAGTCATGCTAATTCCACCTCCTAGCTCTTGGCCCCTGTGAGCACACAGTCCTCCAGTGGCTGCTGCTCTCTTTCTCAGGGCTCGGGCTGCACCAATGCAGTCCCTTTGTCGGCTCCTCTACCGTGAAATTAGAACTTCACAGAGCTCAACCTTGACCCTCCACTCTGTCCCGCTCGTCATTTCTCTACTTCCTTCACTTCCGGTTTGATATTGACACACCAAAGATGCTCAGACACAGGTGTCTTGGTCAGACCACTGATCTGAGGTAAATGGGTCTGAACACTTGCAAAAACAAAAAACAAAAACTTTCTTACCTAAAGCACTGAACTTCATGGGAAAACCAAGATCTGAAATGACCTAAGTCTCAGCATGTTCTTCTCTCTTATCAAATTCTCACCATCTCGGTTTAAAAGGAAAATGTTAATATGGTGCAAATCCAATAAGCTGCTGGCTGATTAAAAACGCCTGTCCTGTGATTGTTCCAGGTAAGTGAATGTTTTCATTAAATCAAGCTTTGACCACTCTTTTTTTTTTTTTTTTAAGCTTTGACCACTCTTAAGAATACATTACCACATAGTCCCACTTGGCATACAAAATGGGCAGGGCATAATTTAACTTCTATTTTTTTTTTAATTCCTAAATTTAAAGCCCCTTCTTGTCAGAAACCATAAATATCTGTGTACTGAGCATTCCTGAGATTTGGATTATACCACAAATTTACATGACATAAGCAACTGAGTTGCACCTGTATTGCCTCTAGGACTCACTTGGAATTTATACAAACTTCGACATCCAGCTATCCACATACTTTTTTTTTTTTTTTTAAATCGTTTACACAAAAGTAAACCTGTAAGGGTAGACACAATACTAAGCCTCTACCTCCCCACAGAAGAGTAAAAATTCATAAATCATTAAGAGGCCTAGAAGTAAACATCTAATGGGCAGAATGTGGAAAATACACAAGACTCAAGAGCCAGTGGTGAAACTTCTTCAGAGAGCTTACCTATAACCTAGCCTCCCATTGGTTTTAAAGAAAGTTCTGGAATAATATGTGGTGTTTCTAAAGAATTAAGGCGGGTATTTGCTTTTTGCTAAGAAGAGTGAAAAAAGAAAAACCATAAAAGATACAGAAACACAGAAAACTGTAGTTCTCCCTCATTCCACACAGGCTAACTCTTTTTCACACCTTCTATGCTCCAGGAGTCACAGAGATGGTCCTTATACTGTGCTACCAGTCTTTCTAGCAGTATAGGATTCCCTTGGCATCTGCATCTACCTGGATGACATATGAGAACATTTCTTGGAAGTCAGGGTGTCTGTTTACAACCTAACACAGGCTCATCATTTGTGGGTCTCTCAGGCAGGACTCATCCAAGTTACGACTGACTAGTGCAGGTAATGCCTTTCCTTAACCACATTCCTTGCTCATTTATGCAAAGGTTTCAGAAGTGAATGAAAACCATTTCTCTTGGTTAACATGTGGTACCAATTCACTAATTATCATAAACATGTAACCATTACATACTGTCAACAATGTCTACTTTGCCTAACAATGGTTATATTTAAAGATCAGGTAATCACAAAAACTTGCCCGTTCACAGAAGGCTAGTGATTGCCCAACTAAAAGGGACACTGTTTTGCTGAGTGGCTAGTCAGATTCTGGAACATAAATCAAACAAATTAAAACCAAAAAATTTACTTATAATGATAAAGACAATGGTTTAGTTTTGTCTTCTCAAATTCCCTCCCCTGTTTTGTTTTTGGTTGCTTGGTTTTTGTTTTGCTTTGTTTTGTTTTTCAAAAACAAACTGGTGGGACCAGTTAGATCAACTTTGTAGGAAAGTTCTGGAATCTTCATGTGTATGACAGAGGCACTAGCTTCATCAGTGCTTCTGAAAGCTCCAGTTCACAATTACCCAATGTTAACAGAAATCCGTAGTAATAACTGAATCTCAATCACGAGTCAGGGAAGTCAAACTTCTAGTGTCGAAATAATAATTTAATGGACAAACAAAATATTATCACAGTGAATAAAATATTGAAGCATTGTCCTGTTTTCATTCAACAGCATAAAGAATTTTCTGTTGGCTTACATTTAAAATTCTTTAAAACCAAATTAATTTACTGACAACTAAAAAAAAAAAAGGCTAGCACAATATACAAAGAGAGACAAATTTAGCACTGCAGACATTATACGAAGAAGCAAAATACACAGTACCCACATCCAGAGCTTTCTAGAAATCTCATCATAACTCATTAATTTGATGTACATGTCAGACAAAATGAACATTTTTTTTAAAAACCTTATAAATATATAAATCCAAACCATGAAACACCTCCTAAACATTGTATTTACTCTAAGTACAAATGGATTTTTGGAAACTGCATTCACAATGCTTTCTAATCTAGATTTTATTAAATTATAAATGTATTCAGCTGTAACTCGAGGATTAAATTCATTGGGCCACACTTCAGGTATGGTTTTCCATCATACTCACCCTTAGGGGTATGTATTCTCAAAGACAGGAGTTATATGATTAAAATCAAACTACTATTCTAAAAGTAAGGGTCAATTCTTCCTGAAAAGAGAGATCAGACTGGTCCACTACAACAGTGTCACACAACAAATGTTTCCCAAAAACAGGGGGAAGTCGTCTTAGGAAAGCCCTTTTCTAAGAGTTATAAATATTTTAATGTTAATCCTCAGTAATGGGTTTTAGGAACTGAAACCCCCCCCCCTTTTTTTTTGGCCCAGTTTCTGTGGACATTCTATTCCCTCAAACCTAAAATCTGCTAAAGAGTTTCTTCTCATAAATATATACATTCAACTTCCCCGACATCACGAAAAGGAGTTCATTAACTCAAGTCACACAGCTTGTGTTTTTATTTGAAATGAATTATGTAAGAACGTGAATCCATGCTAAAATGGGCTTTAAGAGGAAGAGCAACAGGTCAAGGGACGCCCTGCCGCCTCCGTCTGACTGCCCCGGAGGGTCCTCTCAAGCAGCAAGTCGGCTCTGTGTGTTCTTTCCCTGTCACTTTGGCCAAATGCAACCCCATTGTGCACAGAAGCCCAAACCGTTATGTTCTGGTACAATTCAGCCCAGTACAGCAAGAAGACTGGCATTCTCAGCACTTCAACCTGGGAGCTCAGGAATTGTTTCTGGGTTTCCACTGCCACAACTTACCCCCAGACTGTTATAGGATTAAGTTAAACAAGTCCCTAGCAGAATCTGAAATACAACGGGGGAAAAATCCTCATGCTTCGAACAACTAACTGAAGTAGAACATCACCCAGGGTAAGGGGTGGGGTTGCCGAACAAGGTGGTGAACAAAACTCAGCGACACCGTTCGAGGGCAGGACCCACATGAAGACGCCCGTGAACTATAACTGCTCTGTGAGAATTTCAGAGAGGAGGGAGGAGAGAAGACAACAAATATGGACGAAAGGGTCTTAAAGACAGGCGGCCATATTCAGTCATGAGTCTGCTTTAAAGACAAATTCCGCAATATGTTTAATTCTCTTTAGAAATCTGGCAAAATGGGTATTTTGCCAAGGGCATGAGGCCGAGTTTCCTTTTGGCGAAGAACCATGTACAGAAGGAAGGAGCGCGTCACTGGGACACGGACAGCGCGCTGACTGGCAAGAGAGCTCCTGGAGAGGATTCTGGGGGGAGCCAACAACAGGGTGCGGGAGTGGGGTGTGGGAGGGGTGTCGGAGGGGGTGCGTGGAGGAGGGTGCAGGAGGGGATACGAGGGGGTATGGGAGAGGGGTGCGGGAGGAGTGTGGGAGGGGTTGGGGGAGGGGCAGGTCACACTTTTCAAGTAGATGTGTCTTGGAAAGCTCTCCTCTTGTGTCCACCCACCATCATAGATTATTAAGGATTAGAGGAACAGGTTCATCCCTAACCTTTTGCAAAGACCCCTCCTACAGCCTAACCCCTCCCTGCTAGTGCCTTCTAGCAGGGGTGAGTGAACTCCTGCCCTTTCTATGGGCAGGCTCACAAGAAGTGCTCTGTGAAGGCTTAGCTTATACATGCTTGCATCTTTGCCAACACCTAAGAAGAAATGAGCACTTTCTATGTCCAGCATATAGGAAAACCAACGGAGTCAGCTTTTTGATGGAAAAGAGACCACAAACATTGGGCCAATGGCTTTGTTAATGTCATGGACACTAATCACTGAGAATATAAAATAAATAAATGATAAATTACCTAGCTTCAAAGATGGCAATGTGTGTCAAATTTCTTAGTCTGCATATTAATTAAGAAGAAGGTGCCATACAGTCTAGAAATTCGTGACAAACACACTGGCAAAAACCATACACCATGAGAATGACAAGGCTTGAAGGGACGAGGCTGACAAAGACAACCCCAAGAGTGACTTTCTTAGACACCAGTAGGTAGATCCCTAAGGGCAAGGAGCTGAAGTAGAGCAAGCCCAGCAGCCACACCAACACTCGGACAGACGTCTGAAAGAGTAGGGACGTACAGTTCCACACCGTCCAGTTGTGCGACACGGTGGTGACAGAGTCGAAACTCGCAGGCCTATAAAATTCTACCACGGGAGTGGAGCTCAGAGACGGGGAGCTCTCTCTCTGCACCTCCATGATGGTTATGACCAGGCAGTTGGAGGAAGTGTGAGAGGGACTGACCAGGGACGCCAGCCTCTTAGGGGTCAGCAGCAGCTCGGTGGGGTTTTCGGGCAGGCACTTCTTGCCTTTGCCTCCACAAGTCAAGTTTACCAGGATGTTGTTGTCATCGGGCAGGCTACTGACTTCATCATCTGGCAGGCAGGTCTCAAACCTGCAGAAAGGACAGACGATGACGCCTTGCGGCGAGTCCCCAAAGTCAATGATCTTGTAGAGGCATTTGGCACAAACCCTGTGACAACACTCCAGCACTTTGGGTTTCCTCTGCTTCAGATTGTACCGATTATAACAGATCTTACACTCGAGCTCGTCAGAGACCTGAGCCTCTGCCGCCTCGTCTGGCGGCTGACTGGCCATCTTGAATGGTGTCTACCACCTCCCGCCAGAGGCAACTCGCGGAAGAACGACGTCGATGAAGGCGTCCCTCGGAATATCACATCATCCAAATCAGGCACTGACGCCAAAAGGCTGGACAGGTAGTAACAGAAACCAGCAATCTTCCAGGCATTTTCAGCTTCTACATTCACTCTGTCTCAAATACATATTTAAAAAGGTCACATGAAGGGTCTGCAAAGGAAAAAAGAGATTCTAATATAGTCAACAGTTCACTGAAATGTGCTTCATGGTATTTTCTGAGCTCCAAGTGGTTAGAAGCAATAGGTTTAAAGGTGAGAGCCCCAGGACAGGAAAGTGCTGTCTACATGCTTAGCTTTCTCAATCCACAAATAGGACAGTAAAAAAGGAATTAAGATTCCTACTGGTGTAAACGCATTTAGAGCACCACCAGCATGACTAGATACAGAGTCTATCTGAGACTGGTAACAAATTCTGACCTCTTCGAAAATAAAACGAGTCATCATCTATCAGAAACAGATACACCTGCAGTCAGATTCCATTCAATACAGACTGGTTAATTCAGATTATCAACAGTATAAACACCAGTTATCTAAATGCCCTCAGTAGTATCTTGGAGTACACAAAAGGAAAATCTGAAGGATAAATTCACGTAAGGAAGAATGAAGCAAAGGACATCTGACAGCCAAGACTAGCTCCCAGCCAAGAGAAGTAAACACAGCCACCATGGGCACGGAGAACGGCCTGTGTGAGGCTCATTCCCAGTTCCCCTGCTCCAGCTCCTGTCAACTCCCTCTCCGTAGTGAACAGGAAGCATAACAGAGTCAACAGCACTCACTACTGGCCCTCAGGTGCTGTCACTGGCTTTGGCCCAGACTGGGGGGTGATTCCACGGGCCCGGTCAGTCCCCAGTAATCAGTACGAACGAACAGGGCAGCAGAAGGCAGCTATCACCACACCGTCTGCATTTGCCCTTGAAGTATATGACATTTTGGGTAACACATTTGTCTTTAGTTGTGTTTTGCTTTGGAAAACATCAAATTGGATTTGATTCTCTGAGCACATCCCCAAGCACGGCAGCGCTGAGAAGTAGAGCAGGTAGAACTGAGAGGAAGAGCGGGTAGAGAGGTAGAACCCCACAGGGATCGACTTTGCTGTGGGTTGTTCTACATAATGGGGCAGAGGCGGTGGGCAGCTCAACTTGAAATATATGAAATTATGAATAGTTGGCTTGTGAATATATATTGCCTTCCTTTTTGTGACTTCAGCGAATTTTTTAATTGACATCATATTATACAAAAATGCATAATGGGTACCAGTTGCAAGACATTCCTGCTGGGAAAAGGAAGCTAATCAACAAATAGAATCTCTAGTGACAACCAAAACATGTAGAAAGGGTTTTTTAAAATACAGTTTACTGGGACACCGAGGGGGCTCAGCCAGTTGGGCATCTGCCTTCAGCTGAGGTCATGAGCCCAGTACCCTGGGATCAAGCCCCGAATTGGGCTCTCTGCTTAGCAGGGAGCCTGCTTCTCCCTCTCCCTCTACCTATCACCCTGTCTACTTGTGCTCTCCCTCTCTGTGTCAAATAAATAAAATCTTTAAAAAACAAAACAAAACAAAACAACAACACCAGAGTTCATTATATATGAATGCATGTATTTCAGAACTGTTATCATAAGCCAATTTCTATATATCCACTCTTGGACACACACAAAAAGGATACACAGACACAGACATCAACTCTTCTGTGCCTTTTCCTTTCATGGGCCCTGAATGTTTTCTTCATTCCTGATCCTGTTCATGAAACATGTGCCCATACGGTCACAAAATGTGACTGTGTCTTGCCCATAATCTTACAAAGCTGGCTTCTTATTCTCCTGTGACATGAACATCTATCTCCAGGAGTGGAGTCACAGACCAAGAAGGTGCTCTATCGCCGTAACCGTTCCCAATCCTCACCGCCTTCACAGAAGGGGCCCAGGGGCTGGGCAGGTTACTGCAGATCCACGTCCTGGACAGCTCCCACTCATCAGGCCTCCTGGTCGCTAAGCGCAGACCAGAGACCTATTCAAACGGAATGTTCTGTTCTTTTCTCTCTCTACCCACCCACTCAGCCTTAATGCCTTCTCAAATCCAGGCGTACTGAAACTGATGGCAAGGGTAGAAATCACAGCACCGATCGCCTCTACTATCATCAATAGGACTGGTGTACATGAAGGTGTATGAAAAAGGAAAAAGACAGTATATGAACATATACATAGAGACATCCGGAAAAGAGACAGTAAAATACTGAGTGAGGATAAATAAGCAAAATTATATAAGACTCATAGAAAGCTAGAATATGCATCTAGAAACACCAACAAAAGGCTTATGCGTAGGGGCTCCCTGGTGGCTCAGTCGGTTAAGCATCCAACTCTTGATTTCAGCTCCAGTCATGATCTTGGGGTTGTGGGATTGAGCCCTGAGTTGGGCTCCATGATCAGCGGGGAGTCTGCTCAAGATTCTTTCCGTCTGCCCCTCCCCCCATACGTGCACACTTGTACATACTCTCTCTCCAATAAATACATACATCTTCAAAAAAAAAAAAAAAAAAAGACACTACTTTAATTCTAAGACTAACTCCAGGAAACCCACTCTACCAGCTTGAAATACTTCAAGCCCTGCCCGTGAGAGAGGCACTTCTGGGCGGGCAGGACTGGCTTACTGCCTTGAGCTCTGGTGCGTCCCTAGAAATGCAGCCAACACAAGTATTTCTTCTGGAAAGGCACAAGACAGCATGGTGATCATTCCTCTCAGGAAGGCAGGGTACCAACTGCAAGGGTTCTTAGAGAATAAACACTTCATCTGTCTCATTGGGACTCTTAAGATTCCTCAAAGAATTCAATTAATAACCTAAAATCTGTAACTTCACAGGGTTGCCAGAGTCAGTTATCAAAAAGCTGTGCGTTCCCACTCTGCCTTCACTCCTGACAAAAGCTGTGGACAACATCTGTGATGCAGAATCAATGAAGCAAGACCCAAAGGAGACATGCTCCGTGATTCCACTTCTGGAAAGCTGAAAAGGCAGGCAAAACTGAACCATGCAAGATGTGAATTTAGGTGGTGAAACTAAGGGGAAAAGCCAGAAGTAAGTAACAGAAAAGTCGGGATCACTTCCGACATTGAGGGGGTGAGGCAAGCAGTGCAGGGAGGGCACCCGCTGACTGAAAATGCTCTGCTGCCTGACACAGGTGGTACTCAGGAGTGTTGGGTTTGGATACACCATGGGGCAATATGTTTTTCTGTGTTATCTACCACATTAAGACATTTTTAAAGTGTTATCTATAACTGTACTCAGAAAACTATAAAGTATTCATAAAAGAAATTGAGGAAGATACAATGAAATGGAAAAATGTTCCATGCTCATGGATTGGAAGAACAAATATTGTGAAAATGTCTATGCTACCTAAAGCAATCTACACATTTAATGCAATTCCTATCAAAATACCATCAACTTTTTTCAAAGAAATGAAACAAATAATCCTAAAATTTATATGGAACCAGAAAAGACACCGAGTAGCCAGAGGAATGTTGAAAAAGAAAACCAAAGTTGGCGGCATCACAATTCCAGACTTCAAGATCTATTACAAAGCTGTCATTATGAAGACAGTAAGGTACTGGCACAAAAACACACACACAGATCAATGGAACAGAATAGAGAGTCCAGAAATGAACCCTCAACTCTATGATCAACTAATCTTCGACAAAGCAGGAAAGAATGTCCAATGGAAAAAAGATAGTCTCTT
Source organism: Mustela lutreola (assembly GCF_030435805.1). Classification (NCBI taxonomy): domain Eukaryota; kingdom Metazoa; phylum Chordata; class Mammalia; order Carnivora; family Mustelidae; genus Mustela; species Mustela lutreola. The sequence goes on along the minus strand of NC_081295.1, from coordinate 145,494,725 downwards.
CAAGAAATGCTGCTGGGAAAATTGGATAGACACATTCAGAAGAATGAAACTGGACCATTTCCTTACACCACACACAAAAAATGGATGAAAGATCTCAATGTGAGACAGGAATCCATCAAAATCCTTGAGGAGAACACAGGCAGCAATCTCTTTGACCTCAGTCACAGCAACTTCTTCCTAGAGAAACATCGTCAAAGGCAAGGGAAGCAAGGGCAACAATGAACTATTGGGACTTCATCAAGATCAAAAGCTTTTGCACAGCAAAGGAAACAGTCAACAAAACCAAAAGACAACTGACAGAAAGGGAGATGGTATTTTCAAATGACATAGCAGATTAAGGGCTAGTATCCAAAAATCTAGAAAGAACTTAACAAACTCAACACCCAAAGAACAAATAATCCAATCAAGAAATGGGCAGAAGACATGAACAGACATTTCTGTAAAGACAACATCCAAATGGCCAACAGATACACAAAAAAGTGCTCAACATCAGTGGGCTTCATGGAAATACAAATCAAAACCACAGTGAGATACCACCTCACACCAGTCAGAATGGCTAAAATTAACAAGTCAGGAAACGACAGGTGTCAGCAAGGATGTGGAGAAAGGGGAACCCTCCTACACTGTTGGTGGGAATGCAAGCTGGTGCACCGCTCTGGAAAACAGCATGGAGGTTCCTCAAAAAGTTGAAAATAGAGCTACCCTACAACCCAGCAATCACATTAGTGGGTATTTATCCTAAAGATACAAATGTAGTGATCCAAAGGGACATGTGCACCCGTATGTTTATAGCAGCAATGTCCACAATAGCCAAACTATGGAAAGAACGTAGATGTCCATCAACCGATGAATGGATAAAGATAATGAGATACGTACACACACATGCATGCGCACGCGCGCGCGCGCGCGCGCACACACACACACACACACACACACACACACACACACACTGGAATACTATGCAGCCATCAAAACCCTAAAATCTTGCCATTTGCAATGACATGGATCGAACTAGAGGATATTATGCTGAGTGAAATAAGTCAGTCAGAGAAAGACAATTATCATATGATCTCTCTGATGTGAGGAATCTAAGAGGCAGGGCTGGGGGTAGGGAGGGAAAATATGAAACAAGATGGGATCAGGGAGACAAAGCACAAGAGACTCTTAATTTCAGGAAACAAACTGAGGGTTGCTGGGGGATGGGTTGGGAGGGACAGGGTGGCTGGGTGATGGACACTGGGGAGGGCATGTGCAATGGTGAGTGCTGTGAATTGGGTGAGACTGATGATTCACAGAACGGTACCCCCAAAGCATATAATACACTCTATGTTAATTTAAGAAAATCTTTTTAAAAAGTATTATCTGTTACAGTAAAAAAAATAAAGAAATAATAAATAAAACTAGATGAATGAATGAAGGGAAGGGAAGGGAAGGGGGGGGTGATGAGGGGAGGGAAGAGGAGAGGACGGGAGGGAGGAAATGGAAAAAACATCTCCGGTTAAATATTTTAGGTATTTTTTATAGCCCGAATTTCTGGATCAACTTACCATCTTTTCCTCTCTGGTCTGTAATTCCATTAATTTTTTTTTTTTTTAACAAAATAGAACTGTCACTTACTAATCACCTAAATATCCAGGCACTACTATAAGTCAGTATTAAAATGGGTGGAATCTCTAGGGTGAGTGCATCTGGCGCACACGTTCCTCGACGACAGCGGCAGCTACAAGTGTGTCTCAGCAGGCACAGGGGAAAGAAGCTAACACACTAAAATCACCTCAAAAATAAATACGTGCAATTACCCGCGATGATGAATGTGTTAACTAAGGTTACTGGGGTAAACATTTTACAGTATACCCGGGGATCACATCCATTGTACACCTTAAACTTACACAATGTTATAAGTCAACTGCATTTCAATAAGGCTGGGGATTTTTAAAAAGGGTCTTTGTTTTCTGGAAAAATACATGTTCAAATCCGTGAAGCTGATACTCCTTCCTAATCACTTAACACGTATTTTGTGAAACATCTGGGGTAAGATAATACACGTCAATACTTACCCATTATAAATGTTGGGGTTACTGGACAAATGTTTACTCTCCCTACCCTACATACATGGTACCTACTGCTTGATTCAAATACACTTCCTCTACTATGTAATTCCTTTGATATTAAAGATGCAAACTTGGCTTATACTTGAAACAAAGCCCTCCAGCGGGCACCTGTGGTTTCTGTCTACCCAGGATCTTTTTCTCTCCTTTACACAGAACCCCTCCCCTTTCTGCTGTAGTGGATTGGATATGACATAATTATAGCCAACCATTCCTCTCTGGGGAAGTGTTCCCCACTCACTCGGTGTGATTGTGTTTGCACCATCCACCACGCACAGTACCCCCTTCTCTCAAGGTGGGACTCTGTGACCCAGACCTCATCACAATACTCCATCCTCCCCGGCTCACGGGGATTAGTCAGGGTGGGCAGGCGACTCAGCCCAGAGTCAGTGCTCTTCCCTAGGACTTTGTTATGTGAAGCCACGGGAAGAAGGAACATGCCAGGGAAGGGAGGGAGCACAGACCAGAAGAAGATGTTTCAAGGAACTGTCAGGCTGTCAGGAGGAAGAAAAAGAGAGAATCAAGTCAAAAATAAAATGAGAGATACAGGAAAAGTAGAAAGCAGAGATATAGGCAGACAGACAGCTGATGACTGCTGCCCTGGACCTGTGAGAAGGCTCCTAGCAGCCAATAAATTTCCTTTTTCGCTTCTGCTAAGTTTTTGGTTGGATTTCTGCTACTTACTTATAATCCAAGGAGCCCTGGACAGTTACCATACTGTATCTGATTTGAGAATAATGTTTTTAGATTGAGGTTCTTCCTTAGTGGTACACAAACTAGAAATTATAAAATTGAATAAATGTACTTTTAAAATTTCATTTGTGCGTGGATGTACATATTCAGACTTCATAAACATGCAAATGTCCTCATAAATATCATTATTTATTAGTAGCGTGTGTGTGTGTGTGTGTGTGTGTGTGCACGTGCATTTGTCCTTTTTTTATTTGGTTAATGTCTCTTCCTCACTCCCCCCACCCATACCAGCCTCAATGTCACCCTCTTCCCCCAGTAACACACAGTAACTACCTGGTATGTTTCTTCCAGATATATTCCCATGTATACATAAGTATCCATGTACATGTAATTATACAGACACACAGAAGCACAAGTTTTCCATTGTCTTCTGACTACTAAGTAATACCCAGTATTCTGCAATGTGCCTTCCCCACATAATAATGGCTCACAAAAAGCTCTCAATTCAACTAATAAGAGCCTTAAATTCCTTTTTTAATGAACGCATATCCCACCATTTGAATATGACGTAATTATAGCCAACCATTCCTCCCCTGGCAAACATCCATTTATCCTCATTTCTCCCCACCACAAACATTACGGAGGAGCACAACCTTGTGACACTCTTACGTATGGGTGTTTTTATTTAAGAGACAAGGAGTGGAATTCCTGAGTCAAACAGATATTACCACTGACCCATGTGGCTAGACCGCTCTCCAACAGGAGTATAACACAAACTTTGACCAGTAGTACAGGACTCTTATCCTCCAACAGCAATGGATGTTAGCGGACCATAAATTTTTGCCCATCTGAGCGACGACAGACCATGATATGGGTTGGAGTTCCTTCTCTTGTATCAGCCTTCTGAGCTTGCTCCTCTCTGAACTACACCTTCCTATTTTTTGGCTTATTTTTCTATTGGATTTCTGGGCTTTTCTGGTCAACTTGTAAACGTTCTTTGTCACAAGACATATTAAACTATCCTCCGTATTGCAAAAACTTCCTCAAATTTTACCATTTATTGGTCTTGCTTAATATCTTTTGAAATGCAGAATATCTTACTCTTTGGACAGAGAGGATATGTTTATCCTCTCTCTTGTAGCTTCTAGGTCTCCAAACTTAATACTGCTCCTAATATTATACATGCGGTTATTTTCTTGCGAAGTTTGTCTTGCTTTTTGACTTGTTTTCAGCTTTATATACAGTATAAGATACAATCCTAATTTTTTTTTGTTCCAAATTTGGACATTTATCTTTGGCAAGGAAATAACCCATTTCTTCTGGTTTCTCAAGTTCGTTGCCATAGCGTTGAATACAGTTATCTCTGCCATCCATTTTGATTCGTTCCTGCCTCTCTGATTACATGTTTATTCTTGTTTCTGGTTTCATAAATTTTTGACTCTTTATCTTCTAATCAAAAAGGAAATCTTTGTATCTATTTTGTATTTTCAAGGAACTATCATCTATACTTGTCATTTACATTATTTTTTGATTTATTAACTTTGGCTTTTATCTTTACTATTCCCTCATTCTAATTTATGTTAGTTTTGTCATTCTTTTTTCTCACTTCATAATAAGGGTACACTTTTATTCTTAAATAATGAAAACATCTAAAAGCTGTAAAATGTCCACTAGCTACACCTTTCACTGTATTCCATGGCATTGGCAATAAATTGTGTTCCTTTGATTGATTTCTAGATATCTTGTAAATTGACTTCTGTTTTCTCCTTTGATACTAGGGTTGTAAAGAATGTTTTTAAGTTTCCAAATGTAAAGGTTCTTTTTACTACCTCCTGTTATTTATTTCTAATATTACTGGATTATGATCAGAGAATAAGATCTATAAAAATCCCTTTTCCTTTGAATTTGCTAAGGTCTTCTTTGTGGTCAAGCATATGATCAAGTTTTATAAGTGATCCAGAAAACGAATATTTTTTTTTTAATCAACAATCACAATAAAATTTAATGGACTAAACTCACCAAAGATTCCCAGATGTGAAGGGGGAAAAGATCTAATTATATGTTCTTCATAAAAGACACACCCAAAATATGATAAAATGCTGCAAAGTTTGATATAAGAGGCTGGAAAAGGATATACCAAGAAAATACTAATACAAAAAAAAAAAGCTAGTGTGATTTTCTTACTATTAGATTGAGCTGACTTTAGTCCATGAACTTGGTCTGCAAACAGCCTGAGCTACAGTAACAAACGAGACTCCTAACCCACCTGTTGTATCATATGACAATCCAGAGGCAAAAGATCAGTTAGATCTGGGAAAGCAGAGGCAATGGACTAGAAGGTCATTAAGAGACTCATAGTCCTTCAAACCTCGACGGTCCACCACCACGTGCAGTACTGCTCTTTTTTTTTTAAATTAACATATAATGTATTATTAGCCCCAGGGGAACAGGTCTGTGAATCGCCAGGTTTACACACTTCACAGCACTCACCATAGCACATGCCCTTCCCAATGTCCATAACCCCACCCCCCTCTCCCTGCCCCCCTTCCCCAGCAACCCTCAGTTTGTTTTGTGAGATTAAGAGTCTCTTATGGTTTGTCTCCCTCCCAATCCCATCTTGTTTCATTTATTCTTTTCCTACCCCCAAACCCCAACGTTGCCTCTCAACTTCCTCAATCAGGGAGATCATATGATAATTGTCTTTCTCTTATTGACTTATTTTGCTCAGCGTAACACCCTCTAGTTTCCTCCGTGTTGTCGCAAATGGCAAGATTACGTTTCTTTTGATGGCTGCATAGTGTATATATATATATATATATATATATATATATATCACCTCTTCTTTACACAAAATGAATATTCTGTATTGAAGGAATGTAAAGTGTCACATAGCCACTGAATCCATTTTTATTTATTGTTTCTCCATCTTAGAGTTCTATACAAGGTTAATACAGGTTGAGAAAAGCAAGAGATGTTTCTTAAAGTTTCTCACCATAACTATTTGCATTTCTAATATTCTCACTTTATAGATTTTGTGGCTATGTTATTCCATAAACACAGGTCTATTTACCTCCCTCATACACTGTGACTTTTTAAAAGTATTATGTAATGTCTTATCCTATTTATGGCTTTAACTTAAATACTACCTGTCTAACTCTTATATTGCTAGTTCTTCTGACTCTTTATCTTTCCCTGGGACCTTTGTCCATCCTTTTATGTTGGCCTTCTATCACTTTTTTGTGTGTTTTTTATAAACACCAGATAACTGCATTTTGCTTATTAACTCAGTCTAACAGTATCGAATGTTTTATGGGGAAAATTCAGCTCATTTTCATTAATATCAAGACTGTTACACTTGAACCTATTCTTTCCTTCCCACTTGAGTTAACTGATTAATTTAGAAAAATTTCCTCTGCTATTATCTCCCCTCACCTTGTGATGTTTATGATGAAGTTCTAGTTTGGGTGCTTTTTGTTTGATACTCTTTCTTGAGTATTTTGGTTAGAAAATGGGCGAAGGCTTCTCTGATTCTAACAGAGAAGCAAATTTCTTTTACCCTGACAGGGACACGGCAGCTTGGGTGCGTCTGTGGCTTTCAGGCTGCTGATTTTTGTCTCCATGGTCCACAGAAGTTACGCTGCCATCTCTAGCCACGCAGGCGCCCCAGTAGATTCTTTAGATAGAAACTACACGCTCTCTTCTGCAGCACATCTCCTAATTACCAGAAACTATGATAATAAAAATTATAGCAGTTTATATATAGAAATAGTACAAGCACTGTACTTTAACCAAGAATTTTTAACCCAGACAAAAATTGCCTGACCTGCAGGGTTAGGCAGCTTCAGAGTATGTAAGAAAGTAAATCTTCTAGGTAGGAGTGATGGCCGTGATAAATGAGGAAAATAATTTCTTTGGACAGAGATTGGTTTTGAATTAGGTCGGAAAGGGAAAGTTGGGCATGCCATGTTGGTCATCTATTATTGTAAAGCAAACCGCCTCAAAACATAGTGGCTTAATATAACAGCCATTTTACTTGCTCATGATTCTGTGGATCAAAACATTCTGCTGGGTTCAGTAGGGATGATTCCTTGGCTGATCTGTCTTGGGGTCAATCATTCCAATGGCTATACTCCCTCGTAGTTCTACAGAAGCTGACTGCTCGAGGATGGTCTCGTTCACATGACTGATGTTGGTGCTGGTGCCGGCTTTTGTCTGGGCTTTTCATCTCATCATCCCAGGGTTCCAAGAGGGCAGGAGCAGAGGCCACAAGGCACCCCGAGGCCAGGGTTCAGAATTCTCACAGAGTCACTCAACTTCATTTTGTTAGTCAAAGCAAGTCACAAGGCCAGCCTAGATTTTAGTGCAAGGGAAGCAGATACCTCCACCTGTTGATGGGATGAGGGAAAAGTCACGTTGCAAAGGGCTGTGGAGAATTATTATAACCCTACTTGTGTACAGTCTACTACACGTGATGGCGGAAGGGCAAAGGATAGTTAGGTACATGGTCCGCCGAGAAATTGAATATTGAAATGGAAGCGCTATGTCATAAAAGCTGGGAAGAAGACCCAAAATAGCCTAAGACCCAAACAGCAAAGACCACAAACAGTCTCAAGTTTAAAAAAATATATATATGTATATTTGAAATAGAAAAATACGTACAATTCTTATCTAGTGGCTTTTTTCCATAACTGGTGTAGTGCTAATACAACTCTGAAATAAAAAGTAGAACTGGGGAGGTATTATTTAGGCAAGATAGCCAAGGAAGAAGTAAAAGGACTGTGATACTCTCGGGTGTCAAGTTTATGTGTTCTTGGGATAAGACAGTTTGCTATGGAAGAAAGAAAATGACAGAATAGGGGCGCCTGGGTGGCTCAGTAGGTTAAAGCCTCTGCCTTCGGCTCAGGTCATGATCCCAAGGTCCTAGGATCGAGCCCCGCATCAGGCTCTCTGCTCCGCAGGGAGCCTGCTTCCTCCTCTCTCTGCCTGCCTCTCTGCCTACTTGTGATCTCTCTCTCTGTCAAATAAATAAAATCTTTAAAAAAAAAATAAAAAATAAATATAAAAATAAAAAAAAAGAAAATGACAGAATATGCAGAAGGGAGAAGTTTTTTAAAAACTGAATTTCAAAAATAGTGATGAACTTAGAGATAAATATCAGTTTAATAGTATCTTTACATAGTAGTCACTGAACATGAGGACTGACTGCCGTGTTTCCCCCAGTTAAGCTTTTATCACAAATTCCCACATTTCCCAACTGGGTAAGTATTTGAAAAAGAAATTCAGGAATTACAGTTGGTCGAGGAATCTGGGGAGATAACAAGGTAAAATGGCTCACTATCCTGCCATTCTCAGTTCTACTCTGCCTCTCCTGACCCAGACCACTCCCGGAGCAAGCTGAACACCCAGGGCAGGTGAAGCCTTGAGCCGTGTGAAAGGGAACACGTGGGGGCTTTCTTCCTGGACTGGGCTGGGCTGGCAATAAAGACGGGCATCTGATGAGTCCTGGGGGAGGATCAGAATGCCTGGGAGATGATAAAGAACTTGATCTACAGAGGTGGAGGGACACCTGGGAGGAAGACTGAAAATCTCTCTCACTCCATTGTATGCATGTGACTGTGTGTGTGTGTGTGTCCCAGAAGAGACCAAGGAGAAAGTGAACACTTAGACCGAGGCCTCCTGTCTGGGAGGCTGGGAGAGTGTGAGGAAGACTCTGGGGCATGAGTTCCTCCCGCCTGGTGCCTTGGCAGGGCCCTGGTGCCTGTCTTCTGTCATAGTGCTACAGGAGTTGCTGCACAGAGATGGAGACCACTGTGCTCCCACAGCTTACAGAAGTGCAGCCACATGGGTCCTCCGGCGATCAGACCTGAGCCCCAGCAATAGGACAAAGAGAAGTAATGGCGCCAGTAATGGCACCACAGCCAACAAGAGGACAGTCCATGAGAACAGGAAGAACACACGGTTAATGCGATAGGGCAGCAGCTGGAGACCGAGGACAACCAGACCAGGAGCAGTAAGGGCACAGAAGGAGATTTCAGTGCAGCACAGAAAGACTGCCTAGAGCTGAAATGCGTGATTTCTCAATCAGATGTTCCAGTACATGAATTAAAGGAGGTGATGATCTTTCCTGAGACTTGATTAGTAGCCTGGTCAGTCAAGAGAAAGAATCTGAAAGCACAGAACAAAAATACAAAAGGATGGAAATCACAAGAGAAAAGGATCTAGGAAACAAAATAAGTGAGTCACAGGAAAGCCTGACGGAGGAAAAGGAACAGATGGAGGAAAGGCGATAATTAAACAAATATAAGAAACAAATTTTCTGAGCTTAAAAATCAGGACTTGAGTCTATAAATTCAAGTGGCTGATCAGATTCCAGCCAAGATTTATGAAAAAAGACATCTCTGTAGATACTGGAAAGTGCTTGTACTCTTATGAAGAAAAAGCAAAATCTTAGAAGCTTCCAAGCAGAGAGAACAACTTACCTGCCATTAAGAAGTATCGGAGCAGGGCGCCTGGGTGGCTCAGTGGGTTCGAGCCTCTGCCTCAGGTCATGATCCCATGGTCCTGGGATCGAGCCCCGTATTCAAAAATTTTAGAAATATGCAAACCTTCCTAACAGTGAAGGGCAATCATAATTCCCATTTAATAGGTGTAAAGGCCCAAAGAAGGTGAGCGTTTTCTCCAAGATTCCATAAGTCAGGACAAAGGAAGCTCAAAAGACAAGCCGTTACCGTGATCCTATTTTCTGCCTATCCAGGGCTCTATGCCACGTATCACTCTGTTGTCTGTACAAGTCAATTTTCTGTGTCTCAGGCTGAGTTTAGTTTCTTCAAAGTCTTTCCCGCACAGGTTTCATTTCGCCTGAATCATGCTCCCAGAGTCCATGGAGCATTTTAGTTTGGCACCAATAGGACAGGTTTTATTTTCTCCCCTGTACTGAAACGGCAACAACTGCCAAGTCTCAACTCTCACTTCCTGCGTCCTCCTCACATCCTGGAAAATAGACATTATTAACATGGCTTTCTACATGATGAGGCAAGATATTTTAAAGGGCTAACAAAAAGCAAACAAACATACAAACAAACAAAAAGATACAGACTAAGGTATCATTGTTTCCATGATCTATGGTTTCTGTTTTTAGAGTTGGTGCTAACAGTTTGCTTCTGCCTTTAATTTCTTCTTTTGGAAAAGGAGCCTCACTCTTTGAACATGGTCATTTCATGAGCATTGTTTCTTATGACAGCCTAAATTCTTTGAGGGATAATTCTATCCCCCAACATATAGGAAAGATTTGGGCACTAGAATACCATTCTTCTTTGTGAATGATCAAGGGAGAACATTGGTTTTGGTATTTATTTACTTTAGAGAGAGAAAGAGAGAGACCGAGAGACGGAAACAAGCAGATTCCCCAAAGAGTGCAGAGCCTGACACAGGTCTCAATCCCAGGACCCTGAGATCATGACCTGAGCCAAAATCAGGAGTTGGACTAACGGACTGGACTAACACTGGTTTTTAAGCTCAGCTATTGACAAATGACACACCCCTGCCATCGCTCTAATGCCAAATCTCTCATTCACAAAAACAAATGTTAGTGTCTGTGGTACTTGAATCTTAAATTAAGCTAAAACCATACATGTGGCGTCTACCCTCAAGAAAGATCAGTTTAGGGGTGCCTGGGTGACTCAGTCAGTTAAGCATCTGCCTTCAGCTCAGGTGGGGAGTCTGCTTCTCCCTCTCCTGTTCCCCCTGCTTGTGCTCTTTCCCTCTCTCTCAAATAAAAAAATCTTTAAAAAAAAAAAAGTTTAATTTTTTTCATCTAGAGATTTGCAACTTGGCTTCCAGTTAAAGTCTGAAAAGCTCTCATTACCATTAATAAATAGGAATCATCAGTATGTTGTTCTCAGCCCCAGTTATAATTCTCCCTTGGGAAACATCAGCAATATTTGAACTTTCTTATTACGGCATAATAGTCTCAGAGTTCAGGTTTTTGCCATTATGCCTTTTCATGAAAAACAATCTTTCTTGCTCTAATAAGAGGCTATAACTTAGAAAACCCTAAGAGAACAGGCTCGACAGACGGCAAGCACTCATTCTTAAAGGATCACCAGCTGACTCTAAATGAATTAAACTGGCAACACCAATAGCCCTTAATGGTTGTTTAGCAGCAGACCCAGAATTCCAGAAACTTCCCTCAAAGATTAAAACTCTTATTTTACCCCTCCTCCAAGACCAAGCAATTTTATTTGATACAGAATCACGGGCGCCTGGGTGGCTCAGTGGTTAAGCCGCTGCCTTCGGCTCAGGTCATGATCTCAGGGTCCTGGGATCGAGTCCCGCATCGGGCTCTCTGCTCAGCAGGGAGCCTGCTTCCTCCTCTCTCTCTCTCTCTGCCTGCCTCTCTGCCTACTTGTGATTTCTCTCTGTCAAATAAATAAATAAAATCTTAAAAAAAAAAAAAAAAGAATCATAATCTATTAGAATACAGCCAAATTAATGGTATACAATTCCAGACTATTAATTTTGGATGAGAACCCACCTTGAACACAGTACAAAAAGGTACACAGATTTTCGGTCTCTAGATAGAGCACAATGCAAGGAAAGCATAATCTTTTGAAATTGTGCAATTCATAATATCCTCCACTACCTAATGAATTGATAAAGAAATTCATTTTTTTAAAAATTTATTCTGTCTACATGAGGCATTGTACCTCCCTCTTTACTTGGAAGGGGCAAAGATATGATTTAAAAAGATCAAGAGTTTTTAGGAATACAGGCTGCAAATCACATTATTAAAAGTGACTGAATCCTTCCCCATTAAACAGATCTCTTTGCTATTAATGACTTCCTCCAAAATTTCCATTGCCCAAGCCTCAATAAAACTCTCTAACCATATCAAGAAAGAATAAAATGTCTAAAGAAACTAATATAGGTCCTTTGTACTATTTCTACAATTTCAAACTTAAATGGAAATAACTTAATCATAGTGACATCAATTCCAGCAAATGAAACTAATATTACACACACACACACACTCACTCTCTCTCTCTCTTACGCAAATGTCCCCTCTTCTTGCAAACCAATGTAACTACCTTTCTTTAGGTAGCTACTTGTCAAAGAAATAATACAGTTATACTCCTGAAACCATTTTAAGTATCAAAGACTTTCGATATGTTTTTATCAGTGTATTAGTACTTGATAGAAAAGCTGTACCAACTGCTGTGGAAACTCACTCAAAGGAGTGACAGTTGGATGTAATTTTTGACAGACTCGTGATCCAGCTCTCTTTTGTCACTATCTCTTTCATTTAATCATTCAACAAGAATTCGCCTAGTGTCTATTTTGTGTCAGGCTAGATGCCAGAGGTTGGGGATGCGAAGACAAGTAAGATGAGATTTCTGAAAGCAAAAGCTGATTATAAAGGTAAATGAATCCTTCTCTACCCTCATCTGGTTTCACCTCTCAAGAGTTGTCTACCCAAAGACCACCCCTTTCCTCCTGGAACCCTCTCTTCTCATTGCTTCTGGGATGCAGCACTGTTCCAGCTCCCTTCCTGACCTCTCTTTCTCAATGTTCTCTGCCAGTTCCTCTTCCGCCAAATCTGGAAATGCTGGAGCATCCTAGCACTTGGCCTTGAGCCACTGTTCCTCTCTGTTTGCAATCTTTCCCTTGGCTTGTCTCATCTACTCCAACACCTTTAAATACCATCTGACAACTCCCCCAGTTTTACATCCGCAGCTCATACCTTTCTTCTGAGTTCCAGACTGCCTGCTGAAAACCACCACGTGTATTCTTATAAATATTTCAATTTGGGGCACTTGGCAAGCGTAGTCAGTTAAGCATCAGACAATTGATTTCAGGCCAGGTCTCCTGATCTCAGGGTCATTAGGTCGAGCCCCACGTGGGGCTCCACATTCAGCATGGAGTCTGCTGGACTTTCTCTCTCTTCCTCTGCCCACCCCCCACTTTCGCACTTTTTCTCTCCCTCTAAAATAAATAAATATATCTTTAAAAAATATATTTCAAATGTAACCTAAGTCTAAGACCAGTCTTAGTTTTCATCTCTAACGCCCACCCAATACAGTTTTCCCATCATAACAAGTGGCACCACCATTCTCTCAGTTTTTTAGCAAAAAATAACTCCAACTAGGATTCATCTTTGATTCTACGCTGTGTCTCATCCTCACATCCAGTCCATTAGCAAGTCAGTTCTGCTTCCGATGTGTGCCTCTGAGCTCCCACCTCCATCTGAACTTGTCCACTACAAAATTGCCTCCTAACTAATCTTCCCACTTCGGAGCTCTAAACCACTACAAATGGTTTTCCTTGCAATAGTCAAAATTGAGCTTCTAAAAATATAAATTAGATTGGGCACCAGGGTGGCTCAGTTGGTTAGGCGGCTGCCTTAGGCTCAGGTCATGATCCCAGGGTCCTGGGATCAAGCTCCACACTGGGCTCCTTGTTCTATAGCGAGCCTGCTTCTCCTCTCCCTCTGCCTGCTGCTCAGCCTGTTTGTATTCTGTCTGTCAAATAAATAAATATAATCTTAAAAAAAGTCAATATAAATTAGATTAGATCTATTTCCTATTCAATAGGTTTCCACTAAATATAGATTAAAATCCAAACTCAATACAACAAGGCACTACTACAGTGTGGCCCCTGCCTTCTGTCCAGTCCCACCTTGAACCACTGTCCCCGCTGCTTTCCTGTCACACAGGCCTTGGTTAAGTACCTTGTAGAGTCCAAGCTCTTTTCTGCTTGGGGCTATGTCCTTGATGTGAATTGACCTTGCTGAGCTCATTCTCTCTTACAGATCTCGACTTCAGTATCAAGTCTTCAAGGAGCTCCTCCCTAATTACATCATTTTTAAAATTCCTTACCTTTTATTTTCTATTGTACGCCTTTTTCTTTCTTCAACAACCTTCCACAAGCCCAATTTAACTAATGAGTTTGTTTGTCTGCCCTCCATCTCCCGTACTGGACTGTAATTTCTAAGAATATAAGAGCCTTTGATCCATTGTTTACCACCACAGCACCAAGCAGCTCTGGGAAGCCAGCGCAGAGTAACTACTTGCCAAATAAATAAATATACTGAAAGATCTCCAAGATGCCTCCACCTTCCATCCATCTGTGATCGTGCGCCACACCCTGGGAGGGTGTGCCAAAGTCAGCACTGTTCTTGACATTCTTGAACGCTATACATTTTTAATCTAGATTTCTAAATTATAAATGTAATACCCCATCACGTCCATAAAGAAATATTGAATCTGATCAGCTGAACTTCCCAAAAAATCTTTAACTATAAAAGATGTATGTCAAAATAGACCTAAATCACAGCATCTGGGAAACCTTTAATATATGTCAAGCGAATGAATGAATTCCTTTATTTTCATCACTGAAAACTCACAATTATCATACATATTTGTGCACTGTCGCCTGCAGGTGCGGCTCGAAGATATGCACTAATACAATTTACAGAATGCAATTCCTTTAGGATTGTTTCTCTGTAAATGTCCAGACATCAACCTGAGAAGGCATATGTTGTCTTTAAGACTTTATAATCTTGGGGCGTCTGGGTGGCTCAGTGGGTTAAAACCTCTGCCTTCAGCTCAGGTCATGATCTCAGGGTCCTGGAATGAGCCCCACATTGGGCTCTCTGCTCAGCAGGGAGCCTGTTTCCCTCTCTCTGCCTGCCTCTCTGCTTGCTTGTGATCTCTCTGTCAAATAAATAAATAAGATCTTTAAAAAAAAAAGGCTTTATAATCTTCTCTAAATGTATCCTTATATACTTAGCAAAACAGTCATCACTACTGTATCTAAATACAGCTTTCTCAAAATTATTATAGACACACAAAAAAAGCTAGAAAGATGTTATTTCTACTTTACACTACTCTAAAATAAAAAGTGACAAAATATTTTTCCTTTCCATCTTTTCCCAAAGTGTTTTGCTCACTTCCATCATTCTAAAGAACGTATCATCTCTTCCCCAGCATTAATAAAGATGTTTAAAATACCTCCTGAAAGGTATATATATTTATAGTATAGAAAAGGTATATATATTTACAGTCACCAAAGTCCAACTGTGCTCTGACTCAGCAAAATGAGAACAATCCAGTTAATGAAATGCTTCAATTAACAATGGGCAAAAAGGTTTATAAGGGGGGAAAATCACTCTCTAAATCCTACCACATTTACTTTATGTCTTAATTCAAGACTGGCATGGAGAAACAGAACTGTAGTTAGATTTTACTGCATATATTCAACCTGAATGGCATTTCTCAATAGGCCTTTCAGACTCAATCTTAATGAACATGTCACTCCACTACACGGCTACATAACGCATTACTGATTGACGTACACTTGACGGTGAAGATTAGGATACAGTGAAAAGCTGCAATGTTTTTTTTGATGAGACAAAAGTGATAGTTATACAGGAAAAGAAGCACACTGATAGGGAAGACAGCTTTATATTTATTACATATTAAGGTTAAGCGACTGTGTTGTGCCACAGCCATATTAAACACTCATGTTCTCAAAGGCAAACCCAAAAGAGCACCCCTTCTTTCTTATCAGCCCAGAAAATAATTGGCTTATGGAAGCTTTTAAGTCATGAAAAAAACCAAATTCTTCTTAATTTTATGATCGAGAGAAAAATATAACTCAGCTGCTGGTGTCCCTGAGGGTGGTCACAATGAGTCTGGAAAATCTTCGTGGAAAGGAAGGAAGCATGTAGTGGGACAAGATATGTTAAATACAGAAGTAATGTCATAGAGGAAAGCAAAGGGCAGCCAGCAGAGATTGGGCCAAAGCAGACAGGATGTAGTGAAAGATTAAAATAAAGAGCTATTAACAGCAAGAGTACAGTGTAAAGGGGCGCCTGGGTGGCTCAGTCATTAGGCATCTGCCTTCAGCTCAGGTCATGATCCCAGAACCCTGGGATCGAGCCCCACATTGGACTCTCTGCTCAGCAGGGAGCCTGCTTCTCCTACCCCCTCTGCCTGCTTGTGGGTGCTCTTTCTCTCAAATAAATAAAATCTTAAAAAAAAAAAAAATAGGACCACCCTACAATCCAGCAATTGCACTACTAGGTATATACCCAAAGAATACAAAAATATTAATTCTAAGGAATACGTACATTGCAATGTTTACAGCAGCATTATCAACTAGAGCCAAACTATGGAGAGAGCCCAAATGTCCATCAACTGATGAATGAATAAATCATCACACACACACACACACACACACACACACACATACACACACACAGGAATATTACTCAGCCATCAAAAAGAATGAAATCTTGCCATTTACACTGATGTGGATGGAGCTAGAGTGTATTTCGTTAAGTGAAATAAACCAATCAGAGAAAGACAAATACCAGAGGATCTCACTCATATGTGGCATCTAAGAAAGGAAACAGATGAATTCATGTGAAGGGGGGGGGGGAAGAAGAGAGGGCAATAAACCACCAGAGACTCTTAACAATAGAGAACTAACTGAGGGTTGATGAAGGGATGTGGGTGGGGGATGGGCTAGCCAGGTGATGGGGATTAAAGCAGGCAGTTGTTAGATGAGCACTGGGTGTTGTCTGCAAGTGATGAATCACTGAATTCTACTCCAGAAACCAATATTGCACTGCATGTTAACTAAAGTATAAATGAAAAAACAATAATTAAAATAAACCCATCTTCAAAATATTTTCACTGATAACCAGCAGCCAGGGGCTCTGTGAGTGACACACATACACTTAAAAGGTGCCTCGAGAACTTAATGTGCTCTCTTCCCTTGGATTTTATTTTTATTTGTTAGAAAAAGTCAAAGTTGAAACATCTTATATTCCACAATAAATACAGAAATAGAAACATGAGAGCTCAGAACGAGACCCAGAGTTCTAAAAGTCATCTGCACGTGGGGAGTAACTGAAATCATGACAAGAAGACTGACAAACCATGAGCTTCCCAAGGAAGCCTGAGTAACTTAGAGAGGAATGCTGAGAATTTGGAACAAGATCTAGGACATCGTTAACAGATTAGGAAAAGAAAAGAGAGAAAAAGAATCATGAAGAAGGGGCACCTGGGTGGCTCGGTGGGTTAAAGCCTCTGCCTTCAGCTCAGGTCATGACCTCAGGGTCCTGGGATCGAGCCCCACATCGGGCTCTCTGCTCAGCAGGGAGTCTGCCTCCCCCTCTCTCTCAGCCTGCCTCTCTGCCTACTTGTGATCTCTCTCTGTCAAATAAATAAATAAAATCTTTAAAAAAAAAAAAAAAAAGAATCATAAAGAAGATGAGAGGGGGAAAATGGTCATCTGTAAATCCAAGGAAAGAAAGGGTGAAGGGAAGTGTCCAAGCAGCAAGGCTGCCAGTGGGACAAACGCTGAGAGGAAACCACACATAACATAAACATCGAAGAAGAAGATAGACAACGATGGGTGTGGGGTGAAAGTCTGGCCAGGGTAGAGAGGAAACACAGGCGAGGGATGTGAAGAGTAGAGTAATGGAGAAAAGAAGCAGGGAAGAAGTTCTCAGAGCTAACTGAGCTAAGTGAAATATGGATGATAAGTCAGGGGAGAGTTTCTTGGTATGTGCCAAAACTTGCGCTCTTCAGATATGTCCGTTTTGTTGTTGTTGTTGTTGTTTTGTTTTTAAAGATTTTATTTATTTATTTGACAGACAGAGATCACAAGTAGGCAAAGAGGCAGGCAGAGAGAGAGGAGGAAGCAGGCTCCCCGCTGAGCAGAGAGCCCGATGCGGGACTCGATCCCAGAACCCTGGGACCATGACCTGAGCCGAAGGCAGAGGCTTTAACCCACTGAGCCACCCAGGCGCCCCCAGATATGTCCGTTTTTTTCCCCACTTGGCACTAATGAGAAAAGACATGGTATTAAATGAAATTTCACATTATAGGATAATGAAGTAATGTTGCATTCTGAACTTTTAAATGGCGATCTGGCCCCACATCCGTGACCTCATCCTGCTAAAGACAAGTATATTAACCTAGATCAAAATATGTCAAACTGCAAGAAAGAATCCAATTTCTGAGTTTAAAAAAAACATTCAACATTTTCCTTACCTAATAAAACTGAAAACTGTAGCACCCTAGACTTGCCACTGCCTTGTGGAACAATAAGCACCAGTGAGGCAGGTCCCTCCCGCTGCCCTCTGCAGCCCGCTGGCACACACAGAGAAGACCCATGCCCAGTGCCTTCCTGAAGTGAGCATGCCCCACCGACTACACTCCCCTGCTCTGTCTACTTGTAGGTGCTTGCTCTCCCAAATAAATAAAATCTTTAAAAAAAAAAAAAAAATAGGACCACCCTACAATCCAGCAATTGTACTCCTAGGTACTTACCCAAAGAATACAAAAATATTGATTCTAAGGGATACATACATCCCAATGTTTACAGAAGCATTATCAACTAGACACAAACTATGGAGAGAGACCAAATGTCCAACAACTGATGAATGAATAAATAAGATGTGTGTGTGTATTGTTGGAGGCTACAGCATGGTTGGAGTCGTGGATCAAAACAGGCCCTGACTTGTCTCTCCTTTAAAGTCCGGACACCTTGATAAGGGGTCAAGGACAGGAAAGTTGAGTGCACTGAGAAAGCGTCTGTGCTACGTGTCGTGCACTCACCTACGTGACTTCCCACACGCTCTCCCTACAGAAGGGAACAATGTGGTCAGGGTCATGAGTTCTTAGTTGGTCCTTGTTGTTCTGTACCTCCCATAACCCACTCCCTGGTTGACTGTCTTGCATCAATAGTAGCTAATGGCATTAGCCATGACTACCTGGCATCACAAGATTTGCTTGTAGTTAATGTAAACTTGTTATAGGAACTTGCAGTCATCTGACTAGATACTGATGTATTACTCCTCCTATTGTGGTCTGCCTTATAAATGATTATAAGATGTGGAATAAAATCGGCACTGTTGGACATCCTCCTCCGTGCTCCTCCTGCCCCCATCTCTTTGTCCCTTAATTTCTTTTCACCATCCTCTTACCCTCACGTTCCTGGTCGATTTGTCGTGCTGGCTGTGACAATATACACACACACACACACAGAAATATTACTCAGCCATCAAAAAGAATGAAATCTTTCCATTTGCATTGATGTGGATGGAGCTACAGTATATTTTGCTAAGTGAAATAAGCCAGTCAGAGAAAGACAAATTCCATAGGATCTCACTCATATGTGGAACCTAAGAAGGAAAACATAAGCCAGGAGAGCCCATCTTTGCGCAGCCCTTTGGCCTTGCTCAGTTACGATGATGGCCCCACAGGACTGTGTGTGCTTGATATTGTAAGAGCTGCTGCCTGAGGGTCTGGCTTCCAGTCAGCCTGAAACTAGGTGTCAAACAAGATTCTGCCCCTTGATCCCTGGCAGGTCTTGGCACATCCACCTCAATGAGACCAACCAGGCCATTTAGACAGTCACAAAGGTTTAAAAGACAACACGGAGCTAGGGGGGTTGGAACAAGAAGGATCATCACCAGCAGAAGTTCACTCCTTCCAGACTGGGAGAGGAAGCTGTTACACCTAATACAGAGAAACTAACACAAGAGAGTCGAGCACCATGAAGATACAGAGAAACACGTTCCAAACTAAAGAATAAGACAAAACCTTAGAAAAAGACCTTAATGATAGAGATAAGAAATCTACCTGATAGGGGCACCTGGGTGGCTCAGTGGGTTAAGCCTCTGCCTTCGGCTCAGGTTATGATCTCAGGGTTCTGGGATCGAGCCCCACATTGGGCTCTCTGCTCAGCAGGGAGCCTGCTTCCCCCCGCCCTCTGCCTGCCTCTCTGCCTCCTTGTGATCTCTCTCTCTGTCGAATAAGTAAATCTTTAAAAAAGAAAAAAGAAAAAAAAAAGAAATCTACCTGATAATTCAAAATGGTAGTCATAAAGATGCTCGCTGAACTGGGAGAAAAATAAATGAACACAATAAGAACTTCAACAAAAAAGACAGAAAACCTAAGAAAGTACCAAACAGAGGTCACAGAGCTGAAGAATATAGTAACTGAACTGAAAAATATACTAGAGGATTCAGCAGAAGGCTGGATGAAGCAGAAAGATGGATGAGGGCGGTAGAGGATAAAGCAATGGATCTCAGCCAGATAGAATGACAAAAAGAAAAAAGAATTTTTAAAAATGAAGATAACTTAAGGGATCTCTGCAATGACACCAACTGGAACAAGAGTCACATATTGGGGTCCCAGAAAAAGAAAAGAAAAAGAGGCAGAAAACTTATTTCTCACTGGAAAAGGCAAATATGTAGTAAAGATAGTATCTTAATCATATATAAAGTTACAATACAGGTTAAAATACAAAAGTAGTATAATTAACTAAAACTACAATAATTAGTAAAGGGGTCCATAAAGTGAAAAGATGTAAAAAATGACATTAAAAGCATAAAACATGGTGAGGGGAGTAAAATGTAGAGTTTGGGGGGTGTTTAAATTTCAGCTGCACTCAAAGCAGACTGTTATATTCCTAGGAAGTTATAAGTGAACTCTACTGTAAACCACAAAGCAAAAACTTATAGTAAATACACGAAAGAAAAAATGGGAAAGAAATCGAAATGTAATAGTAAAGGAAGTCCTCAAACCAAAAGGGAAGAGAGAAGAAAGGAACAGAGAGGTGCTAGAGAAACAGCCAGAAAACAATAAACAAACTGGCAATAAGTATATACATGTCAATAATTATTTTAAATGAAAATGGACTAAATTCTCCAATCAAAAAACATGGAATGGCTCGGGGCGCCTGGGTGGCTCAGTGGGTTAAGCCTCTGCTTTCTGCTCGGGTCATGATCTCAGGGTCCTAGAATCGAGCCCCATATCGGGCTCTCTGCTCGGCAGGGAACCTGCTTCCCAGACCCCGCCCCACCCCCCCTCCCCCCCCCCGCCTGCTTCTCTGCCTACTTGTGATCTCTTTCTCTGTCAAATAAATAAATAAAAACTCTAAAAAAAAAAAAAATGGAATGGCTAAATGAATAATAAAACTAGATCCATCTATATTCTGCCTACAAGAGACTCACTTCAGAAGTAAGGACACACAAAGACTGAAAGTGAAGAAAATACCCCACACAAATGGAAATGAAATGAGCTCTAGTATAGGTACACTCATATCAGACAAAATGAACTTTAAAACAAAGACTGTAACAAAAGACAAAGAAGGACACTACATACTGTTAAAGGGCTCAATCCAGCAAGAAGAGATAACATTTGTAAATATGTATGCACCCAACACAGAAGCACGTAATATATAAAATATATAAAGAAATATTAAAAGGTAACATGGTAGTATGAGGAAATTTTAATACCATACTTACATCAATGGGTAGATCATCCAGACATACAATCAATAAGGAAACTATGGCTTTGAATGACATATTAGACCAGATGGACTTAACAGATATATACAGAACATTCCTCCAGGGGCACCTGGGTGGCTCAGTGGGTTGAGCCTCTGCCTTTGGCTCAGGTCATGATCTCGGGCTCCTGGGATCGAGCCCCGAGGCGGGCTCTCTGCTCAGTGAGAAGCCTGCTTCTCACGTCTCTCTGACTGCCTCTCTGCCTACTTGTGATCTCTCAAATAAATAAACAAAATCTTAAAAAAAAAAAAAAAAAAAAAAGAAGAAGAAGAAGATTCCTCCAAAAGCAAAAGAATGAACATTCTTCTCAAGTGCACATGGAACATTCTCCAGGATAGATCACATGTTAGACCACAATACAAGTCTCAGTAAATTCAAGAATTTTGAAATCAGATCAAGCATCTTTTCTCATCACAATGGTTTGAACCTAGAAATCAATTACAAGAAGAAAACTGGAAAAACTACAAATATGTGGACATTAAACAGCATTTTATAGAACAATGACTAGGTCATAGAAGAAATCAAAGGAGAAATTAAAAAATACCTAGAGACAAATGAAAAAGAAATATAACATACCAAAATTGATGAGATACTTCAAAAGTGTTTCTCAGCGGGAAGTTCATAGCAATACAAGCCTGCCTCCAGAGACAACAAAAATCTCAATAAAAAATTTACCTATACCTAAAAAATTACTTAAAAAATAAGAAAGATAATGCTCAAAGTTAGTAAGAAGGAGGAAAGAAAGAAAGAAAGATCAAAACAAATAAATAGAGACTAAAAAAGAAAAAAAATAGAAAAGATCACTGAAGCTAAGAACTGGTTCTCTGAAAAGACTAACAAAATTAACTAACCTTTAGCTACAGTCACCAAAAAAAAAAAAAAGAGAATTCAAATAAATAAAATGAGAAATGAAACAGATGTTACAACTCATACCACAGAAATATGAAGGATTATAAGAGAACTGTGAACAAAAAATTACATGCCATCCAATTGAACAGCCTGGGAAGATATAGATAAATTCCTAGAAATTTACAATCTTCTAAGACTAATTCATGAAGAAATAGAAAATCTAAATAGACCAATTACTAGTAAGGAGATGGAATCAGTAATCAAAAAACCTCAAAAACTAAAGTCTAAGGTCAGATGGCTTCAATAATGAATTCTACTGAATATTCAAAGAGTTCATACCTATTCTTCTCAAAATCTTCCAAAAAACTGATGAGGAGGGAAAGCTTCCAAGCTCATTTTATGAGGTCAGCATACCAAAACCAGACAAGGGCACTCACTCAACACACACACACATACATACTTACACACACCAAAAAATTACAGGCCAATATCCCTAACGAACACATATGCAAAAATTCTCAACAAAATACTAGCAAACTGAATACAACAATACTTTAATAGGATCATATGCCATAATCAAGTGGGATTTACTCCAGCAATGCAAGGATGGTTCAACACCGGCAAATCAATGTGATATGCCACATTAACAAAAAATTAAACATCATATAATCATCTCAGTAGATACAGAAAAAACACTTGACAAAATTCAACACTGATTTACAATAAAAATACTCAACAGAGTGGGTATAGAAGGAACATACCTAAGGCCATATATGATAAAACCAAAGCTAGTGTCACAATACTGAAAAGTTTAAAGACTTTCCTCTAAGATTATGAACAAAACAAGGTTACCCACTATCCCCACTGTTATTCACCATGGTGTTCAAAGTCCTAGCCACAACAATTAGGCAAGAAAAAGAAATAAAAGGCATACAAATTGTAAAGGAAGAAGTAAAACTGTCACTATCTATAGTGATGACATGGCACTATGGATAGGAAGCTCTATAGACTCCACCAAAAATACTGTCAGAATAGGGTGCCTGGGTGGTTCAGTTGGTTAAGCAACTGCCTTCAGCTCAGGTCATGATCCTAGAGTCTTGGGATTGAGTCCAGCATGGGGCTCCCTGCTCAGTGGGTAGCATGCTTCTCCCTTCCCTCCCTGCTCCTGCTGTCTCTCTCTCACTCTCTCTCCAATAAATAAATAAATAATTTTTAAAAAAACTATTAGAATAAATGAATTCAGTAAGGTTGCTGTACACAAAATTAATATGCAAATATGCATTGCATGTCTATACACAAATAATGAACTATCAGAAAAAAAAATCAAGAAAACAATCCCAATTACAAACACATCAAAAAGAATAGACAGCCCATAAATAAACCTCTGCTTACATGGACAATTAATTTATGACAAAGAAGGCAAGACTAATATGTAAAGGACAGTGTCTTCAACAAATGATGTTAGGAAAACCAGACCACTACATGCAACAGAATGAAACTGGGCCACTTTGTTATACATACATACAAAAATCAACTCAAAATAGATTAAAGACAGGAATGTAAGACCTGAAACTGTAAAATTCTTAGAATAAAACCTAAGCAGCAGGCTCCTTGACATTGGTCTTATGATGTTTTCTTGAAGATCTGACTCCAAAGGCAAGAAAAAGGCAAGCAAACCTAAATAAGACTACATCAAACTAAAAAAATTCTGCACCGTGAAGGAAACCATCCAACAAAATGAAAGGCAACCTACTGAATGAAAGAAGATAATTGCTAAGGGGTTAATATCCAAAATATATTTTAAAAACTCATATGACCTAATAACAAAAACGAAACATAAAAGCCCAAAGAATCCAATTTCAATAGGTAGAAGATCTGAATAGACAGTTTTACAAAGAAGACATACAGATGGGTAACAGACACACGAAAAGATGCTCGATATCACCAGTCATCAGGGAGATGCAAATCAAAACCACAACGAGAGATCACCTCACACCTGTCAGAATGGCCAGTACCATCAAGACAAGAAATTCCAAGTGCTGGCAAGGATGTGGAGAGAATGGAATCCTTGTGCACTGCTGGTGGAGAAGTAAACTGGTGCAGCCATTACAGAAAACAGTATGGAAGGTCTTCAAAAAATTAAAAAGAGAGCTACCATACGACCCAGCAATTCCACTGCAGGTTATCTAGCTGAAAGAAAATGAAAACACTAACTCAAAAAGATACATGCACTCCTATGTTCACTGTAACACTATTTACAATAGCCAAGATATGGAAACAATCTACATGCCTATCCATGGATGAATGAATAAAGATGTTATACACACACACACACACACACACACAATGGAATACTACTCAGCCATTAAAAAAAAAAGAAAGATGGGGCGCCTGGGTGGCTCAGTGGGTTAAGCCGCTGCCTTCGGCTCAGGTCATGATCTCAGGGTCCTGGGATCGAGTCCCGCATCGGGCTCTCTGCTCAGCAGGGAGCCTGCTTCCTCCTCTCTCTCTCTCGCTCTCTCTCTCTCTCTCTGCCTGCCTCTCTGCCTTCTTGTGATCTCTGTCAAATAAATAAATAAAATATTTAAAAAAAAAAAAAAAAGAAAGAAAGAAATATTATCATCTGTGACAACAGGGATGGACCTTGAGGGAATCTGCTAAGTGAAAAACAGGAGACAAATCCCACATGATTTGGCTTATATTGGAATCTAAAAAATAAACCAAATCCCAGACTCAGAGAGATAGGTGGCTGTCGGGAGAAAGGTGTTAAGGCTAGGGTGAAATGGGTGAAGGGGGGTAAGAAGTACAAACTTCCAGTTATGGAATAAATAAGTCACGGGGATGTAATGGGCAGAACAGGGAATGTAGTCAATGACACTGTATTAACTTGTAAAGTGACAGACAATCACAAGACTCAGAGTGACAACTTTTGCAATGGACACAAATGTCAAATCACTTCATTGTACACCTGAAACTAATATAACATTTTATGTTAATTATGCTGCAATTAAAAAAAAAAAAATCCTACAACAGAGACATTCCACCACAGAGCTAACAGTGCTTCCAAAGTGCCACATGACGGCAGTGTGACTGCCAACTGACACCCACGATAGGGTTCTCCTGGGTGTCTACAGGGCCTAAGTCCAAGAAGCCTGAAATATCAAATACCTTTAATATCCATAATTTCATGATGATACTTAAGCCAGATACTTCCAGATCACCTCTGGAAGATGCTGAGAAACCAACTCCTTATTGTGAAAATAGATAACGAACAAAGGGAAAGACTTGAGCATTTATCTTGCCTTTCCTTTACAAACAGTTGCTTAGAGTAATCAATAATAGATGAAGTGAAATTCTTCTTTACAGAAGCACTTCAATTAATAAAGAATGATAGAATTATTCTATTATTTTGCAAGCCCTAATGAAATAATTGGTATAGGTCAGGAGTTGGCAAATAATGGCTAGCAGGCCAAATCTAAGATAGTAAATAAAGTTTTGCAGGAACATGGCCATGTCCATCATTTTCATTTGCCTAAAGCTACTGGCCCACTGCAATGACGAAGACCACATGGTCTACAAGCCTGGAAACAGTCACTATCTAGCCCTTTACAGAAAAAGTCTGCTAATGCCTGATCTTGGCAGTAATTATCAGGGGTTGCTAAAACCATTAGGAAGATGCAGATGAAAACATATATAATGGAGGGATCAGTGACAACATCTGTGCTCTCTGGTCAAACTTCACGTCACAAAACTGGAGGACGAGGTATCATATGCCCATGAGACCATGCATTAGAAAGGACCTATCCCACCTCTGAATTCTTCTTGCCAAAAATTTAAAAATCTGATTGAACCTCTGGTTCTCATTACCAGTTTATAGGAAATATAATGAATAGAAAAACAAATTATACTGTGGGGATACAATTAGTAAAAATTCACACAGTGGGAAATCCTACAGGCAAAGGATCTAGCTTCCTCAATAAATAAATTACAAGGAAGAGTAAAAGGTAAACCTACAGATTAAGAAATCCTGAGAGATTTGAATCACAACTATATGGTCAATTAATCTTTGACAACGCAGGAAAGGATATCCAAAGGAAAAAAAAAGACAGTCTCTTCAACAAATGGTGTTGGGAAAACCAAACAGCAACACACAAAAGAATGAAACTGGACCACTTTCTTACAACCATACACAAAAATAGATTCAAAATGGATTAAAGACCCTAAACGTGAGACATGAAACCATAGAAATCCTAGAAAGAAACAGAGGCAGTAAACTCTTTGACATCTACCATAGCAAGTTCTTTCTAGATACGTGTCCCGAGGCAAGGGAAACAAAAGCAAAAATAAACTACTGGGACTTCATCAAAATAAAAACCTGCTGCACAGTGAAGGAAACAATCAACAAAACTAAAAGTCAACCTTTGGAATGGGAGAAGGTATTTGCAAGTGACATACCTGATAAAGTGTTAGTATCCAAAACATACAAAGATCTTACTAAAAACCCCAAGGAACAAATAATTCAATTAAAAAATGAGAAGTCAGGAATGGACATTTTTCCAAAGAAGACATACAGGTAGCTAACAAATACATGAAAAGATGTTCCACATCACTCAGCATCAGGGAAATACAAATCAAAAACACAATGAAATATCACCTCACACCTGTCAGAACGGCGAAAATCAACAATGCAAGAAACAACAGGGGTTGGAGAGGATGCAGAGAAAGGGGAACCCTCTTACACTGTCGGTAGGAGTGCAAGCTGGTGCAGTCACTCTGGAAAACAGTGTATGGAGGCTCCTCAAAAAGTTAAAAATACAGCTAGTCTATGATCCAGTAATTGCATTGCTAGGAATTTACCCAAAGAATACAAAAATACTAATTCAAAGGGATACATGTCTCCTGATGTTTCCAGCAGCTCATCTGCAATAGCCAAACTATGGAAACAGCCCGTGCCCATCGCCTGAAGAATGGACAAAGAAGAGGTGATATCTACATATAATGGAATATTACTCAGCCATAAAAAAGAATGAAATCTCGCCATTTGCAACAACATGGGTGGAGCTAGACAGTATCATGCTAAGTGAAAGACAAATACCATAGGATTTCACTCATAGGTGGAATTAAAAACAAAAAAACACCCAAAGGGAAAAAAGAGAGACACAAACCAAGAAACGGACTCTTAGCTATAGAGAACAAACTGATGGTCACGGGGGGGGGGGGGGGGGGTGAGTGGGTTAAACAGGTGACAGAGATGAAGGAGGGCACTTGTGATTCACATCAGGTGCTCTGTGAAAGTGCTGAATCACTACATTGTAAAACTAAAACTGATATCACGCTACATGTTAACTGGAATTTAAATAAAAACTTCAAAGAGGAGCACCTGGGTAGCTCAGTCAGGTAAGCACCTGCCTTTGGCTCCAGGACACGATGCCGGGGTCCCGGGATCGAATCCTTCATCAGGCTCCCTGCTCAGTGGGGAGTCTGCTTCTCCCTCTGGCTCTGGTCCGCCCTGCAGCTTGTTCTCTCTTTCTCACTGTCTCTCCCTCCCTCCTTTTCCAATAAATAAAATCTTTTAAAAAAAGAAAAAAAGAAAAGAAAAGAAAAGAAAGAAAGAAAGAAAAAAAGAAACTTAAAAGAAAAAAGAGTCCTAAGACATTTATCAACTAAATCATGTACAGTCCTTATTTGGATTCTGAATCTACCATACTGACTGAACAAAAAATTCGCAAGAGAACAGAAAATCTGAATATTAATCCAATATTTGACAGCAGCAAGAACAACCACACTGCTTCTTGGTGTGTGAACGTTGCTGTGATTAGACTTTTTAAAAAGGCAAGGCTCTTTACTGTTTTAAAGACATATACTGATGTATTCACAGATGAAATAACATGACATCTGGGCTTTCTCTAAAACAATCCACTGGGGAGGTGGCAGATAAATGAAGCAACATTGGCCATATGTTGATTGTTGTTAAGGCTGAGTAATTAGTAAAAAGGGATTCATTCTGCCATTTTTTCCTACTTTTGAATATGTTTAAACTTCTGCATAATAAAGAGATAAATTAATACAATTAACAAAGCTTTGTCTTTACTTTCAACACATGTGTTCATGGATGTTTTGTTTCTCCCCTGTCCAGGCACCATGTAGATCTGTCCAGACCAAATATTTATTAAATACTCACTATATCAAGGCCCCTGTGCCCGGTGCTGGCAAAGGTCTTGCCTTCAAGAGATCCATGATGCAGAGGTAGAACTCAGTAAGAAACGCAGCTGTTATACTACGGAAGATAAAGTCTGCAAGAGAAGGACCCAAAGTATGCTGAGGGACCAAGGCCAAGGAGGAGCTACCTATTTCCAGGTTTCTCATTCCTACCCCTCACTACTATCTAGTAATAGTCAGTCTATCCTGATTTGCTAGGAATAGGCTCTCTTTCTCTGAGTGGCCCTGACTTACCCCATCCTATAACCCAGAGGTTTTGAATCCTTATTCCATGACTCAATGAAAGCAAAAGACTAGATTCTATTTCTACCTCGTTCCCCAGAGGACCTTTAACATCCATGCGGACGAACTCTCACAACCCCAAGCTCCTATCTCTGCTCACTGCTGTCCTAGCCCGGTCATGCGCGCTGGTCACTAAAAACCACACACGCATGCGCACACCCCATGCAGTGCGAAACCCTCCTTCCACATCTTCTCTAATAACTCACCTGTGCACCATGGGACTGAATGGTAACAACAGTCCCCCAAGGTTTCTGCATCCAGGGATCCACTGGTATCACCAGCACAAAGGGGACATCAAAAGGAAGAGGAAAAAGTGGGACTACATCTGACTGAGGAGTTTCCACACAGGAAACAAGAGTGAAAGACAACCTACAGAATGGAAGACAATGTTGGCCAACCATGTATCTGATAAGGAGTTAGTCCTACGACTCAACAGCAAAAAACTAATAACCCGACTGAGAAATAAGCTAAGGATCTGAACAGGCACATTCCCAAGGAAGGCATACGAATAGCTGTGAACAGTATGTGAAAAAATGTTCGATGTTACTAGTCAAGGAGAAGCAAATCAAAACTGCAATGAGCTATCACTTCACACCTGACAGGTTAGCTAGAATCAAGAATCAGAAAACACTGGGGCGCCTGGGTGGCTCAGTGGGTTAAGCCGCTGCCTTCGGCTCGGGTCATGGTCTCAGGGTCCTGGGATCGAGTCCCACATCCGGCTCTCTGCTCAGCGGGGAGCCTGCTTCCCTCTCTCTCTCTGCCTGCCTCTCCATCTACTTGTGATCTCTCTCTGTCAAATAAATAAATAAAATCTTTAAAAAAAAAAAAAAGAATCAGAAAACATCAAGTGTTGACAAGGACGTGAAGAAATTAGAATCCTTGCACACTGCTGGAAGGAATGCAAAATGGCGAAGCCGCTGTGGAAAACATGATGGAGGCTACTCAGAAGATTAAAAATCGAACTATGTGGGTGGCCCAGCGGATTAAGCATCTGACTCTGGTTTTGGCCCAGGTCATGATCTTGAGGTTGTGAGATCGAGCCCCCCATGGGGCTCCACGCTCACCGCAGGGTTGGCTTGAGATTCCCTTTCTCCCTCTCCCTCTGCCCCTCCTGCTCATGTGCTCCCATGTGCTTTCTCTTTCTAAAATAAATAAATAAACCTAAAAAAAAACCCAAAAAACAAAAAACAAAAGCCAGAACTACTGTATTATCCAGCAATCCCACTTCCAGGAATTCATCCAGAATTGAAATCAAGATCTTGAAGAGACATTAGCACCCTATGATCACTGCAGTGCTATTCACGGTAGCCCAAATATGGAAACAACCTAAATGTGTTTCAACACATGAATGGATAAAGAAGTGGCGGGGGGGGGGGGGGAGGAGGGGGGATACTATTCAGCCACCAAAAAAAGGAAACTTCTACCATTTTCAACAACATGGACGAACCTTCAGGACATTGTATGAGGTGAAATAAACCACATTATAGTAAGTGAAATAAACCAATCACAGAAAGGCAAATTCTGCATCATTCCACCTACATGAAGTCTCTAACAGTCAAACTCACAGAATCAGGGTAGAAGAGGAGGGAGAAGGAAATGAGGAATTCCCAATGAACAGGCACATGCTAGATAAGCAAGTAAGTTCTCGAGATCTGAACAACACTGAACCTAGAGTCAACAATATGGCGCTGCATACTGAAAGATTTGTAAAGAGCATAGAACTCGTCGTAAGTGTTTTTACTACAATTTTTCTAAAGGGTTATTCTAGCACAAAAAAAAAAAAAAAAGCAGAAGAAAATTGTCAAGATGAAATTCAGGCATAGCAATGAGAGAAGGAAAACAATAAGGGGGGAAAAAAATAAAAATTAAAAAAAACCAAGGTACTGTTTAATATCCCAAACAGCATAAATTAATGTTTTGACGGAAGTAAGAGAAGTGATATTATTTCACTCTTTGAAATTTATAAAACACTGTAATAGACACACTTGGGCAAAGAGTTGGTAAAGGCTTGGTTTTTACCATCTGTGTATTTTGTTATCATGGTCCTACTGCTGTTACTTTATTTTTGTCGAAACTGTAGTGGGGAGCACTCAAAAGAGACGTAGCAGATTCTGACACAGAGAGCTAAGTCACCTGATGGAGCTGCGGGGACACTGCTGAGCCATTGTCCCCTCCACCTGCAGGTCATTTTGCCTCCTGAGGTGATGCTCTGGGAGAATGCAGGGGCAACAGTGTGGCAGTTTGACCTTGGATAAAATTCTGTGATAATGGCATCTTAGGGTAAATCCCCAACTTGGGCCACAGTAATTTTTGATTAAGCCCATCCCAGCTTTCTCTAATGAGCAAACTCTGGGATCTTGAGGACATCACTTGGAGAAATCACTTAACCTTTTCTGGGTCATGACGTTTTCATGGAATCAAGTCTCTGGGCCAGATGGCTATAGAGACCCTCCTTCCTATACCAGCACTACTGGCACTGTGATGAGGAGCAGCTTTTCCATAAGTATCGGCGTGTTAGCGGTGATTCCAATGACCACTGAGAGCATTATGTACCCCCAAAGCAAGCACTAATAACCCTCTTACTTTCTCACTCAGTTTCTCAAGCCTTGCTAACTTTTCTTCTTAGGATCTGGTACACAGTGAACAGTCTATCAGTGCTAACTGTTATTGATGTAAGTCATTCCTAAGAAAAGCAAACTGCTGTACAATATTAAAACACATGTTGATAAGCATGTATTACAATGTACTGGCACCCTGAAGTCTAATGAGTCCGAACACCCACTCCAGCAGTCACTAACTAGATGACCTTGATCGTGCTACTTAAAATGTGTGAGCCTCTGTCTCATGAGTTAATGTGGAGATAGTATTGACCTCATAGGGTTATTAGAAGGATTAAGTAAAAATAACAGATGTTATGTGCCTTTTAGTTCCTTCTCCCCTGGCTAGTAGTGCACATTAAATTCTAGGTATCCCTGATCTCTACCTCATTTTTGGTTTCATCTTGCATTTCCATTCATAAAACACCCTTGTCGCCCTGTGTTATTGACAAAGACTCTGTCTTTGACCAAGCTCTGTTCAGGGCCCTCTGAGCCCTCTCCTCAATCAGGCCTCAACCTTGGTCTATGAAAACTGCAACGTGCAGCACAAATGATCCCCCCGCCCCCCGCCAGCCCAGCCCTAAGAGACTTAATCACTAGCATAGTTTCTATAGCCCGAGGCTGTGTTCCTAGAATGAGGACCTCATGTCCCTAAACCACCTGCCTAAAGAAGCTCACTGCCACCAGAAGAATTTACTGTTTACTCTGGCCAAAGCCTGAAGATAGGCCACTGACTTCCCTTTTCTGAGAGGCTTACTTTAAAAAGCTCACAACTGTAAATCCCTATACTGCCCCCTTTGAGATGTTAATCTTCTACCACTGAGAAATGCTCCTTAAGGACCTAGATGCCACCTCTTTGAATTGCAAACATCCAGGGACAGAGCTGTCCCCCAGGTTCTGTGGGAGGGGAACAGCCTACCTGGGATGGGCACCTTGCTTCAATTTGCAAAACTGCAAACTGTCCTAAAGAGACGTTTGTTCCTCCTCCAGATAAGTGCTAGGGAACAAATCCAGATGGCCTAACCTTACAGACCAACCCCTCTTAAAGACTTTTTGGTACCTTTCCTTTTGTGCACACCAGGATAGAAAAGGCCTCTCCCCTTTTGTACACCAAAGTCTCTCTCCCCTACTGCAGTAGGACTAAAATCTGTCCCTGCCATTTTTAACAGGTGCCTGGTACAAAGTTCTTCTTGAACATGATTTACTTAGCCAGTGCTTGTGGAAGACCTCCCAAGTGCCCAGTGTCGTCGGTCTAACAACGAGCACGATGCTGTCCCCTCCCCCCGGGGCTCACAGTCTAAACTGGCAGAGACAGAAGTGTAAACAAGATACAGCAGCTTCAAGCAGTGAGAGAAGTGAGGGCAGCGCACCTTCTCCTGCCATCTCCGTGTTCATTGATCTCATAGTGTAACTTGGTGTCTGTACAGCCTTCTATTTCTGTGTCTCCATCAAAGAACCATGGACTTGTTTTTTTGGAGAATTAGAATTAATTGTAAGGATTTCAGAAAAAGAGAATGGGAGGTGCCTGGGTGGCGCAGTGGGTTAAGCCACTGCCTTCCGCTCAGGTCATGATCTTAGGGTCCTGGGACCCAATCCCACATCTGGCTCCCTGCTCAGTGGGGAGCCTGCTTCTCCCTCTTCCTCTGTCTGCCATTCTCCCTGCTTGTGCTCTCTCTCTGTCAAAAAAATAAAATCTTTAAAAAAAAAAAAAAAAGTCATGGGGCGCCTGTGTGGCTCAGTTGGTTGAGCAACTGCCTTCGGCTCAGGTCATGATCCTGGAGTTCCGGGATCGAGTCCCACATCGGGCTCCCAGCTCCATGGGGAGTCTGCTTCTCCCTCTGACCTTCTCCTTTCTCGTGCTCTCTCTCACTCATTCTCCCTCAAATAAATAAATAAAATCTTTAAATTTAAAAAAAAGTCATTATCAAATTTCTGTGAAATTGCTTTATATATTTTAGTAACTTTCCTATAAGAAATAATGAAGGATTGGTTCAAGAGAAATTATTCAAAAGACCAATATTATAATAACACTGCAAGTCAGTTTATCCTTTTATGCAAAAATTTAGTCTCTTAGCTATTAATCAATATTGAAGAGAAGTTCCCTAGTTCAAATTTTACAAGAATTTTTAACTTTTCTGCCTACTCCTCATATCTTGAAGAGACACTCTGATAATTCTAAGGAAAGACCCTAATCTAGAGAAAAAAATTTCAATGATCAGATCTCTTTGTCAACTTAGGTCAAATAAAGAAATGATACTAAAGAATGCTTTTGAAGATCCACTGCCACAGAGGAAGTTGTAGCAGACCAATCCCCCGTGAAGAAAAGCTGAATAAAAATTTACAAAAGCAAAAAGCTTTCCAAGTTTTCTGACAGCAACCGAAGCAACTAGGTCTTGACAAAGTGAGACCCTGGACAGAAGAGAAATGCACTGAGTTGAGCCTGAGCTTCTCTGCCACTTTCGATCATCAAGGCATTTGCCAATTTCTTTGCACACTCAGGGGCCAGGAGGCCAGGA
This sequence comes from Mustela lutreola, assembly GCF_030435805.1. NCBI lineage: Eukaryota > Metazoa > Chordata > Mammalia > Carnivora > Mustelidae > Mustela > Mustela lutreola. Next base: position 145,461,094 of record NC_081295.1, on the reverse strand, counting down.
AGAAAGTTGCACCTCAAAAATTCTGGCTTCCTGAGCTCAGAAAGAGAAATCCAGGTTTACCAAAGCAGGTGGGACTGGAGGAGCCAAGATCCCCCAAAAAAGGGAAGAGCAAAGAACCAAGACAAACATTCTAACATTTCCCTTCAAGTCTCCAAAACTGTGTAACACGAGAAGCCAGAACACCACACACAAAGAGGCACACGTGAAGTTAAAACACTAAGCAGAGTTTCTGGTAGATTTGTAGGGTCCAGGAAAAGGAAAGTGGAGCTCAGGGTCGACAAAGAGGAAGGCCGCAGTAAACACCTCAGGTTTGCAGTTGGAATCTCTAAAAGTCTACACCCTCGGAATGAAGGGAAGCCAAGAGTAAAATATCCCTCAAAGGGAATAAAACTCTGAATGAGATTTTTTTCAATTCCTGGCTAAATAATAACAGGCTACTCCTACTCTGCCTTCCAAAATAAAAAGAACACCATCCAGGGTTTCCACCATGCTTTCAAATACACTGTCTGATGTTCTATCCCAAATTATCACACGTGTTAGAGGTCAAGATCAAATGCCTAAAACCCCAGATGGGAGGGAACAAGAGAGCAATGTGACCCACTGGTGATTCAAATCCTGAAGTTCTCAGGGACGTGAAAAGAACTATGATGAGTACGTCCAAGAAAACAGATGACACACGAAGAATTTCACCAGAGAACTGTAATCTGTTTTAAATGGGAGAAAGAAAGTAAGAATCAAATAAAGACTAAATCTCAGAGACAGAACAGACTCACTTGGGCATAATTTAAAAATCAACAGACAAGACTAAAAAGTAGTTAATAAAAAAGGAAGTCAAGGAGGAAGAGAGATACGAAATAGGAGATACATAGAACACCAACAGCAGAATGGCAGACACGAAACCATATTAATAACAACATTAAATATAAATGGACTAAACATTTCACTCAAAAAGTAGAGACTGTCTGACTAAATGGAAAAGCATAACTGAATTAGATGCTATTTACAAGAGACACACCTAACATACAAATAGACTGGAAATCAAAGTAGAGAAAGAGTATGCCTGGGTGGTAAAGTCAGTTTGCCTGGGTGGTTCAGTCAGTTCCGTATCTGCCTCTGCCTCAGGTCAGAATCCCAGGGTCCAGGGATCTAGTCCCTGCATCAGGCTAATTGCTCAGAAGGGAGCCTGCTTCTCCCTCTGCCTGCTGCTCCCTGCTACTTGTGCTCTCTTTCTCTTTCCCTGACAAAATAAACAAATAAAATCTTTAAAAAAAAAAAAAAAAAAAAAGAAAGAAAGAAAAGTAGAGAAAGATATCATGTTAACAACAAACGTAAGTGAAATGAAATGGCTATAATATCAAGTAAGAGAGACTTAACGCAAGAAATACTGCTAGAGTCAAAGAGAGACATTTCATAATAATAAACTTAATATATCAAGAAGATATAATAATTATAAACATACATGTAACTAATAATAAAACTCCTAAACTTAGAATGCACAACCTGAGAGTCATGAGAGGAAAAATAGGCAATTCGACAATAACTACTGGAGATTTCAAAAACATACTGTCACTAATTGATAGAATATCTAGACCTAAAATCAGCAATGATAGCCAAAACATAAATAAAACTATCAACTAACTTAACCTAATTGATATTAGTAGAAAATTCTATTCAGTGACTACAGAATACACATCCTTTTCAAACACACATGGAACATTCTCCAGAATGAAACACAGGCTGCACCACAAAACAAACCTCAAGAAATTAAAAATTAAAATCAAGAATGGATATGGCCTGATCACAATGGAACTGTATTTGAGATCCACAACAAAAATAAATAAGGGAAAATCCCAAATATTTGCAAATTAAACAACTATACCTGGATCAAAGAAATCAAAAGAGAACTACAAAAATATTTTGAGCTAAATGAAAATGAAAGCACAACATATCAAATGGGATGGAACATACTAAAATCAAAGCTTTGACTTATGGTTAAAAATGTCTATATCAGAGTGAATGAAAGGTCTTTATTTTTTAAGATTTTTTTTATTTATTTGTCAGAGGAAGAGAGGGAACACAAGCAGGGGGAGCAACAGGCCAAGGAGAAGCAGGCCTCCCTCTAAGCAGGGAGCCCAATGTGGAACTCGAACCTAGGACCCCGCAATCAGGACTTGAGCCAAAGGCAGATGCTTAACCTACTGAGCCACCCAGGCACTCCAGAAGAAAGGTCTTAATAACCTAAGCTTCTACCTCAAGAAACTAGATAAAAATAAACCACCCAGGGGCGCCTGGGTGGCTCAGTGGGTTGAGTCTCTGCCTTCGGCTCGGGTCATGATCTCAGGGTCCTGGGAGGGAGCCCCACGTTGGGCTCTCTGCTCAGCAGGGAGCCTCCTCCTCCACCCCCACCCTCTGCCTGTAGCATGGTCTACTTGTGATCTCTGTGTGTGTCAAATAAAAAAATAAAATAAAAATCTTTTAAAAAAAATGAAAATTAAAAAAATAACCACCCAAAGCAAATGAAAAGGAGGTAGTAACAAAGATTAGAAAGAAAATCAATGAACCAGAAAGTAGAAATTAATAGTAAAAACCACTGAAGCTAAGTGTTGGTTTGTTTTTTGTGGTGGTTGTTGTTGTTTTTAAAGATTTTATTTTATTTATTTGACAGGAAGAGACACACAGCAAGAGAGGGAACACAGGCTGGGGGAGTGGGAGAGGGAGACGCAGGCCTCCCACCGAGCAGGGAGATGGATGTGAGGCTCAATCCCAGGACCCCAGGATCATGACCTGAGCTGAAGGCAGACATCTAATGACAGAGCCACCCAGGTGCCCCCTAAATGTTGGTTTGTAAAGAAGACATAAATGTAATTGAAAAGCCAACTAAGTTAAACTTACTTAAAACAGAAGACATAAATTATCAAATTATCAAAATAAACAGAAGAAATCACTCCTGACCCTATATATATTAAAAGGCTTATAAGGAATATTACAAAAAACTACATGTTCATAGACTAATACAAGGGGAAAAAATTGAATTGGTAAATAAAATCCTCCCAAAAAGAATAGCTCCAGCCCAGCTCGTGAAGCTCCAGCTTCACGAGTGAACTCTACGAAAAATTTAAAAATGCAACAAAGTCCACTCCTCACAAGCTCATTCAGAAAATAAAGGGGAGAACACTTTCCAATTCATCCTTTGAGGCCAGTACTGTTCCAAGGCCACATAAGGTTATCACAAGAAAACTACAGTGCAGGGCACCTGAGTGGGTCAGTCAGTTAAGCAGCTGCCTTTGGCTCAGGCCACAATTCGGGAGTCCTGGGATCAAGCCCCACATCAGACTTCCTGCTCCGTACAGAGCCTGCTTCTCCCTCTGCCTGCTGCTCCCCCTGCTTCTGCTCTCTCACTGTCATTCCATCTCAACTAAATAAATAAAATCCTTTAAAAAAAAAAAAGAAAGAAAGAAAGAAAACTATAGCACAATACACCTTAGTAACATAGACACAAAAATCTACTTACAAGGTACTAGCAGGCTGAATTCAACAATACAGAAAAAGGCAGCTAAGATAAGTGAAATTTAACCCTGAAAGCAAAGTTCATTTAAAATTCAAAAAACAATTAGTGTAGTAAGTTATATTTGTAAACACAATATTAATAAGAGGTAAATTAATAAATATTAATATGTTAATATATTAATAAATATCCACAAAGGAAAAATATTTAACAACATCAAACACTCATTTATAATTGTTTAAACTCTCTAAGCATAGAAAGGATTTTTCTTAACCTAACAAAAGGGCATCTATTAAAAAAAAAAAAAAAAAAAAACTACAGTTAACACCTTACATAGTACTGTAAGACTGAATGATTTCATCCCTAAGTTCAAGAACAAAGTAAGGATGTCTGCTTTTGCCACTAAATAAGATGAGGTTGTCCCCTTTTGCTACAATATTATAGTAGAAATTCTGGGTGCTATAATAAGAAGAAAGAAAGTAGAGAAGCAAGAAGGAAAGAGAAATAAAAAAAGGAGGAAAGAGGGGCGCCTGGGTGGCTCAGTGGGTTAAAGCCTCTGCCTTCGGCTTAGGTCATGATCCCAGGGTCCTGGGATCGAGCCCCGCATCAGGCTGTCCGCTCCGCGGAGAGCCTGCTTCCTCCTCTCTTTCTACCGGCCTCTCTGCCTACTTGTGATCTCTGTCTGTCAAATAAATAAATAAAATCTTTAAAAAAAAAAAAAAAAAAGGAGGAAAGAAAAGCATTCCTATTTGAAGGGAAAAAAACAGAACTTTTTTATTTGCAGATTATATGGTCCTATATGTAGAATATAATATGGAATCCATGAACAATTCCTGGAACTAATAAGTGAATTTGGCAAGATTGCAATACACAAGAACAAACACAAGAATCAATTATATTTCTTCTTATCAGCTATAAACCAGCTAATATGCTACACACTAGCAACAAACAACCTAAAAATGAAATTAAAAAAACAACTTCATTCATAATAGCATCAAAAGGAATAAACTACTTAGGAATAATTTTAACAAAAAGAGTGCAAGACATACACACTGAAAACTACACAACATTAGTAAAGGACACTGAAGAACTAAGTAAATGGAGACATTCCATGTTCATGAATTGAAAGACTTCTTGTTAAGATGGAAATTCTCCCCAAACTGAGCTATAGATTCAAAACAATCTCTAACAAAATCCCAGTAGGTGGGGGAAGGGTGTTTTTTGTTTTAGAAATTGGCAAACTTAAAATGTGTACAGGAATGCATAGGGCTTCAAAAATGTTGGAAGATGACTTATACTATTTGATTTCAAAATTTGATATAAGCCCACAGTGTGATACAGATTAAGGACAGATGAAAGACAGATGATATATAGCACAGAATTAAAAGTTCAGAAATAAATCCTTAGATTTACTATCAGTAGACCTTTGACAAGATGCTAATTCAATGAGGAAATTATAGTCTTTTCAGCCAACAGTGCTGGTAAAAGATTAGACATCTATATGCAAAAAAATAAACACCTTTACCTCACACCAAATGCAAAAAACCAATTCAAAATAGATCATAAACCTTAACTGTAATAAAACTATAATCCTCTGGAAAAAAATATAGAAAATCACTGTATCTCACAAAAATCTAGAAAAGCTCAGATTGGGGAAAAAGTCAGTAGGTACAACAAGAGCATGTCATAGAGGACAACATTATTAAACGGGGTGCCATCAAAATTAAAATCTTTTTGCACTTCAAAAGAAATCACCATTAAGAAAATGACAATGCTAGTCACAGATCTGGGGAAAATATTTGCAAATTATATATCTGATTAAAAGCCTGTATCTAGAATATATAAAGTACTCTTACAAATCAATAGAAGACAACCCAATTTTTAAAATTGGCAAGAGAACTGAACAGGCATTTCACCAAACAAAACTTACAATAATAATAAGCCCAAAAAAGGTGCTCAACATCATTAATCATTAGGAAAATGCAAGTTAAATCACAAATTAAACTCAACACATCCATTATAATGACTATAATCAATAACTACCGACAATGATAAGAAGAAAATGACTATCAAACACTGTGGGAATTAAAATGTTACGGCCACTTGGAAAACAGTTCATTAGTTTCCTAAACAGTTAAACATACATACACCATATAATCCAGAAATTCCACTCTACTTCTCTTACCCAAGAGAAATGAAAGCACAGGTTTACACAGAGACTTACACAAATTGTCATGGCAGCATTATTCAGAGTAGCCAATAACTGGAGACAACCCAAATTTGCATAAATAAACAGACCAAAGTATATCCATACAGAATAAATCTACTCACCAATAAAAAGGAATAAAATACCAATCAATGCATGTTTAAAAATGGACAATACTTATAAGTTTCAAAAACATTATGCTAAATGAAAGAAGCCAGATACAAAGACTATATTTGTATAATTCAATTTATATTAAATGCATAGAAAAGGCAAATTTATAGAAACAGTGGTTGCAGGGCGCCTGGGTGGCTCAGTGGGTTAAGCCACTGCCTTCGGCTCAGGTCATGATCTCAGGGTCCTGGGATCAAGTCCCGCATCGGGTTCTCTGCTCAGCGGGGAGCCTGTTTCCCTCTCTCTCTGCCTGCCTCTCTGCCTACTTGTGATCTCTCTGTCAAATAAATAAATAAAATCTTTAAAAAAAAAGAAACAGTGGTTGCCACATAGCAAAGGAAACATTCAACAAAACTAAAAGGCAGCCTATGGAATGGGAGAAGATATTTGCAATGACATATCTGATAAAGGGTTAGTATCCAGTATCGACAAAACACTTCCCAAACCCAAACACCAAAAAACAAGTAACCAGGTTAAGAAACGGGCAGAAGACATGAACAGACGATTTTCCAAAAAAGATACTCAGATGGTCAACAGACACATGAAACAATGCTTCACATCAAACATTGTCAAGGAAATACAAATCAAAACCATGATGAGATACCACCTCACACCTGTCAGGATGGCTAAAATTAACAACACAAGAAACAAAAGGTGTTGGCTAGGCTTGCAAGGAAGGGGAACCCTCTTGCACTGTTGGTGGGAAAGGAAACTGGTGCAGCCACTCTGGAGAACAGCTGGAGGTTCCTCAAAATGTTAAAAACAGAACTACCCTACAATCCAGCAACTGCACTACTAGGATACCAACATACAGATTCAAAGGGGAACCTGCACACCAATGTTTATAGCAGCATTATCAACTAGAGCCAAACTATGGAAGGAGACCTAATGTCCACCAACTGATGAATGGATAAAGAAGATGTGATGTATGTGTGTGATGGAATATTACTCAGCCATCAAAAAAGGAATGAAACCTGGCCACGCAATGATGTGCATGGAGCTAGACTGTATCATGCTGAGTGAAATAAGTCAGTCAGATAAAGACAAATACCACATGATCTCACTCATGTATGGCATTTAAGAAAGAAAACAGAGGAACATATGGGGGCGGGGGAGAGAGGGAAACAAACCAAGAGACTCTTAACTATAGAGAACAAGCTGAGGGTTGATGGAAGGATGCGGGTAAGGAGAGGCTAGCTGGGTGATGGGGATTAAGGTGGGCACTTATTCTGATGAGCACCAGGTGTTGTATGTAAGTGATGAATCACCAAATTCTACTCCAGAAACCAATACTGCACTGCATGTTAACTACCTAAAATTTAAATTTAAATAAAAATAAAAGAAAACCCTATTAAGTAAATTTAATTAAAAGCATGTACAAAATTCCATCATTGTTTTTGAACTAAATGTAAAATTAAATATTAAAAAAGAAAAACAAAAAAAAAACAAAAACAAAAAAAAGAAAAAATAAAAAAGAAAAACAGTGGTTGCTTGGAGTTAGAGCGGGGAATAGAGATTGCAAATGGGCTCAAGAGAATTTTGGGGGTGGAAAAAAATATTCTAAAACTCAATCTGGTAATGGTTGCAGAACTCTATAAATTTAACTTATATCACTAAATTGTACATTTACAAAGAGTGAATTTTATGGCACATAAATTATACCTCAGTAAAGCTATAACAATAAAAACTCAATAGATATTTTTTAAGAGCAGATTAAGCATTAAGAAGAACCCATTAGTGTATTAGAAAATAGATCAATAGAAAATTTCCAAATTATGGGGCACCTATATGGCTTAGTCATTAAGCATCTGCCTTTGGCTCAGGTCATGATCCCAGGGTCCTGGGATCGAGCCCCACATTGGGCTCCCTGCTCGGGCGGGAAGCCTGCTTTCTTCCTCTCACACTCCCCCTGCTTGTGTTCCCTCTCTCAGTGTGTCTCGCTCTGTCAAATAATTTAAAAAATGAAATAAAATAAAAGTAAAGAAAAAGAAAGAAAGAAAATTTCCAAATTAAAGCAAAGAGGGAAAAATCGACAATGGAAAATACAGAAAATAGTTGGATTCAAATCAGACATAGTGAGGAGATCTACTATACCTAAAACTGCACTTTCAGGAAAAGAGGAGAGAGACTGGACCAGAAGAAGTAATATCTAATGCAGCAATTGTCAAAAATATTCTAAAACTGATATAAGAGGCTCTATGATCTTGAGGCAGAATAACTAGTAAGAAAAACATGCCTAAGCACATTATAATAGAACTCTTGAATATCAAGAAAATAGAAAACAAAATTTAAAACAGAGGGAAAAAAGCACATCATCTTCAAAGGACATCAAGGAGAATGACAGCTGATATCTTATACAAAATTAGTAGAAGACAGAGGGTGATGAAACTGTATCTTTAAAGCACTGAGGGGGAAATAGACAACCTAGAATTCTACATGCAACAAAAATACACTTCCAGAATTAAGACAGAATTTTAGAAGTTTCAAACAAAAATACAAAGAAATTCTAAAGAAAGGTCTTCCAGCAGAAGAAAAATAATCCCAAAGGGAAACAGACTTATTTGCATGGAGGAATAAAAAGAAACAGTAAACACAAATAGATCCTAACTGCCCAAAATATCAATAACAGGGGCTTTTACTGAGTTAAAAAAGTATGGTGAGGGAAGTAGTTAAGTGCTAAGAGAGAGTAAATTCCTAAGTGAGGATGGATGATTGTACAGCTAAACCATTAAGACTAAGAAGCCAATGTAGCAAAATCCTTGGAATCCAAGTCAATATACCAAAATCTATTGTATTTTATATACAAAGGCAACACAAAATTAGGAGGTGAAACTTTAAAGATGTCATTTGCAACAACAAGAAGAATCAACTTCATGAAAGATGTGCAAGAATGCTACAGAGAGAACTTGAAACATTACTTTGAAGAATTAAAGACAACCTAATTAGAGAGAGAGCTACACTGTGTTCATTGATTAGAAGACTCAATATTGTTAAGCAACTCTCCCAAACTGATCTGCAAATTCAATGCAATTCCAGTCAAAATCCCAGCCAGTGTCTTTGTGAAAACTGATAAGGTGATTCTAGAATTCATATGTAACTGCTAACCACCAAGAAAAGACCAAAAGGAAATCAAGAAGAAAATAAATAAATAAATGACTTAACACTACCTGGAATTAGGACTACAGTTATTTAAAGTATTTTGTTAGACAAAGAGCCCAATAGGACAGAATACAGAGAGTCTAGAAACAGATTCACAAACACAATTACTTGATTTAGGATAAGTGTACCACTGTAACTCAGTGGAAAGGATGATCTTTATAATAAGTAATGCTGGGACAACAAGATAATTACATAGATCAAAATCCTCTTGACCCCCACCTCACACCACACACAAAATACAATTCCAAGAGGGTTATAAATCTAAATGTGAAAGGTAACACAGTAAGACTTCTTGAAAGGCCAGGTGAATATCTTCATGATCTTAAACCAAGCAAAAATTTCTTGGGACAAAAAAGCATAAACCTAAAGGAAAGATTTATAAATTGGAATTCATTCAAATTAAAATTTTCTGGGGCACCTGGGTGGCTCAGTGGGTTAAAGCCTCTGCCTTCAGCTCGGGTCATGATTCTGGGGTTCTGGGATCGATCCCCGCATCGGGCTCTCTGCTCAGCAGGGAACCTGCTTCCCTCTCTCTCTCTCTGCCTGCCTCTCTGCCTACTTGTGATCTCTGTCTGTCAAATAAATAAATAAAATCTTAAAAAAAAAAAATTATGCTGGGGTGCCTGGGTGACTCAGTAGGTTAAAGCATCCAATTCCTGATATCGCCTCAAGTCTCAATCTCAGGGTCATGAGTTCAAACCTCACACTGGGCTTCCAGCATGAAGCCTACTTATTTACTAAATAAATAAACAAACAAAAAATGATGCTTCCTTTTATCTTTACAGGATATATATAACATAAAACAGGTAAGAGAATGCTGTGATTATGAGAAGTCTACACTCATCCCCAGAGAGATTTTTCTAGAACTCAAATCTGATCATTTACTTCCCTGCTGAAAAGAGTTTAAGGTCTTCCTAATCTGGCCTTGCCGGGACCATCCTTCATTGTCAGTTGCAGCAAAGTGTTCACTTTTGGTCATGAGGGCCCAGCACAGAGCCTTATACATGGTGGATATTCAATATGTATTTACTGAAAAAATGTAGTAAAGTCAGCAGAATCTTTAATGCATTTTCCAAAGAAATTCTTCTTTTCTACAACACAAGAGTTTTACATGGGCTATCTAAATTTTCTCCTCTTTTAAGCTGACTTTGGCAGAAAAATCTATCATTTATAGACCAATCGACCATGACCTAGAGGTTAATAATCAAACCACTTAAATTTACTGCAGAGCAACGATCTCCGTCCAGATATAAATTAGAGCTCTAAAATGCTTTAAGCTCTTCCTAATTATGTGTCCCACTGTCTGAGTAAAATTGTTTAAAGCTTTCAAACTCTGCCATCATTGTCTATAAAGACAGGAGAAGAAAAAACACTTAATCTGTTATGTTGCTAGCTCCATACCAACACTGCATAAATTCGTATCCTGGTTCATTTCCAAAGCCCTATTACAGTAAGTGATGTTGGTCTTAAATCAATCACAGTCCTGTGTCTGATTTTTTCTAATTAAATGTTTTAAAATATCTTTGGTGGACACTCAGTGTAAGATACTCAGAGTGACTTTTGTACACATAAATTACCACAATGAAGAGATCCTAACAACCTCAGTGGTTTCAGTGATATCACATGGTTATAACTCATGTGTTATCATTTTTTTTAAAGATTTTATTTATTTATTTGACAGAGATCACAAGTAGGCAGAGAGGCAGGCAGAGAGAGAGAGGAGGAAGCAGACTCCCTGCTGAGCAGAGAGCCCGATGTGGGGCTCGAACCCAGGACCCTGGGATCATGACCTGAGCCAAAAGCAGAGGCTTTAACCCACTGAGCCACCCAGGTGCCCCTCACATGTCATCATTTTTGACTACCAAATGTTCTCACAGATTCCTTGTGAAAATACCTTCCACTCACTTGTCGCAGTTTCACTATCAGAGTAAGAGTCAAGAGCTGACAACACTAACCTGAATATCTGAAAAAAGACCTTGATATTATGACCTCACGGATTTTTTTCCGTAACAATTTCCTTGGCCATGGTGTGTACCTCAATCTTCCATGCGTAATATCGGAAAAACACTGAATCATTCTGTCAACATAAATGGACTACATCTTATTCATTTCTCATAATCCTTACCTAGTTACTCAAGTACTAGGTCACTGAGTGCCCATATGCTACCAGGCTCTGGCTAAACACTAGAAATACAACTCCAAAAAAAAAAAAAAGAAGAAGAAAAAAAATTGTCTCTTTCCTCATGAAGCTTACAGTCTAATGAGGGCAATATCAACCAAATAAGCACAAAAAATAAATGTAAAATTACAATTGTAATAAGTACACCACATCTCACCTGGGCTCCTAATCATTCTGCCTGCTACCAGTCTTGCTCATCCATGATCCAACCTCTATGTGCACAAATATTTCTAAATGTAAACCACATTTTTCCCATTTCCCTAACTACTACCTCGGAAAAAGTCCTACAATTGTTTCCCAGAGCACATAGAATAAAACCCAGTCCTTGCCACGAATTACAAAACCTTGAGCAATCTCACCACTCCATTCCTCTCTGACATCATCTCATACCATTCTCCTGCCTTCTCTCTACCTCAGGGCCTTTGCACTTGTTCCTTCTGTCTGAAATTGCTCTGCTCCTGATAAAGGCTCCCTTTGTCACTCAGATCACAGCTTAAATGTTATCTTGCCTCCTAATCTAAGGTAGCATTCACTCACTTGCCTTAGGCGAGCTCAGGCCTCGATCCTGGGGTCCTGGGATCAAGCCCCACATCCGGTTCCTGTTCAGTAGGGAGTCTGCTTCTCCCTCTCCCTCTGCCCCTTCCCCTGCCTGTGCACTCACACTCTCTCTCTCTCTCAAAAAATAAATAAAATCTTTTTTAAAAAATCACTAAAAAATTATTTCACAATAATCAAATGAAATAAAGTATAAAAAATGTATTCAATTAGTAACAGTTCTATTTTCTTAAAGGTTTTATTTATTTATTTGAGAGAGAGCAAGAAGGAGCGCAAGCAGGCAGAGCTGCAGGCAGAGGGAAAGGGAGCAGCAGTCTTCCGGCTGAGCAGGGAGCCTGATGTAGGGGCTCGATCCCAGGACCCGGGGATCATGAACTGAGCTGAAGGTAGACACTTAACTGACTGAGCCACCCACGGGCCCCAATTAGTAATAATTTTAGAAAAGAAGCTACTATAACATATTTAACCTAAATCCCACAATTTAATCATATCCATTCTTATTTTTCTATCCTTTCAATAGATTGTTCCATCTTTAAAAAAAAAAAAAACCTGCTACATGAAAAATGTTTTATAATGCACATCAACTGATGAAAATTTATTTGTAGATTTAGTTTAATAAGAAATTCTTATTCTATTCATTAAAATATTACTGACACTATAGTATGTCTGACATCTTAATATGTTGCGTTATTTTTGTTTCTTTTTTTTAAGATTTTACTTTTCTTATTTACCAAAGAGAGAGAGAGAGAGAGAGCTCAATCAGAGAGAGCAGCAGGCAGAGGTAGAAGCAGGTTCCCTAGTGAGCAGGGATGCGGGGCTCAATCCCAGGACCCTGAGATCACGACCTGAGACAAAGGCAGAGACTTAACCCACTGAGCCACCCAGGCACCCCTGGGCTGCCTTTATTAAGTGTTTTTTTATCTGTCATCTGTGTGCTGCACCTGCATCCATCCATCCATCACGTGTCCTTACAACAACCCTGCAAGGTGATGGCACCACAGCCCCTTGCAGTTCAGGTCTCCTAGCTCCTGGGCTCTCGCTGGTACATGTGCCATCTATTTTACGCGGGTAAAGGTACTGTGCAAATGGATACATTTGCTAATGGCTAAGCGCAGGGTTGACAGTTTCAGAACTACGCAAACCAGAGTCTGAACAGAAAGAGTTGTTTACTGTGCTCCTTAAATTTAATTTCATACCATCACCATCTGTCTGTTGGAAGAACTTCCTACCTTATCCCAACAAATGTATCTGTTCCCCACATTCTCCGAATTAGTCAATCTCAGCCCTGACTTTGGAGGTAGAGTTAAATCTCGTTATTTTTCTTTTTTTTTTTTTTTAAAGATTTTATTTATTTATTTGTGAGAGAGAGAGAGTGAGAGCAAGCACAGGCAGACAGAGTGGAAAGCAGAGTCAGAGGGAGAAGCAGGCTCCCTGCAGAGCAAGGAGCCCGATATGGGACTCGATCCCAGGACGCTGGGATCATGACCTGAGCCGAAGGCAGCTGCTTAACCAACTGAGCCACCCAGGCGTCCCAAATCTCGTTATTTTTCGACCCAGAGACCTGTACCACTTGCAAGACGCAAAGGGCAAAGCCAGTGTTCCAGCCCCGATCTGACTACCAGGAAGCCCGGGTTCTTGGCGTTCCTGCGGGGAAGGTACTGTGCAGGTACACGTCAGACCAAGCACCCGAGATTTCATTTCCATCTTTGGGCTCCTGAGAGCTAACTTAATGATCTTCACTATGTCTATTTGCCTTCTCAGAAGCATGGATACAAGCTCAAAAAGAAAACCTTCATAAGTGACAAAGATGCATCAGATACAACAAATGGCAGAATATCTTAAGTCCCAGGGAATGGGGAACTATTCTGTAGTTTCTACAGTCCTGCCCATTTGTCACTGATTGAGACAATGAAAACCTTTGCTAAAGCACAACTTGGCAATGCCACCCCCCCCCCAAAAAAAATAGATAAATCAGAAAACTATTAGACTGACTTGATTTTGTACCCTCCAGCTCTTGGGAAGCCCTGTCTTTTAAAATGCTTATTATTACCATTAGTATTTGAATATCTATAAGCAAACTGCTAATTCAAGCTTATGGAGCAGTGGACTTACCATTTACCTATTATTTCTTAGACCTAAAATTGTACATAAGAAATTCTAATTCAGGGGTGCCTGGGTGCCTCAGTTGTCAAGTGTCTGCCTTCGGCTGGGGTCATGATCCCAAAGTCCTGGGATCAAGCCCCACATGGGGCTGCTAGCTCCGTGGAAAGCCTGCCTCTCCCTCTCCCTCTCCCACCACCCCCACCCCACCCTCCTGTATTTTCTCTCTTGCTGTCTCTGTCAAATAAATAAACAAAATCCTTAAAAGAAAAGAAATTCCAATTCATATTAACATTAGCAAGGTTCAAAAATTATCTCCAAATGGTTTATATTCATTTTTACAAAGCCTTTGAAAAAAGAAGGGAACTATATATACAGTACATTTTTTTAAGCCTTCAACAAAACAATGAAAATATAAAGGTATTATTAAAAAGCTCTCCACCGATTTGAGAAAGTCTCTGCCATGGAAATATTCTTGTCTTAACGATTATAGAGGTCTCAAGTTTCACCAAATCAATAATTTCGATCGGTTTATTAGAATAGAGGATGGTATTTTCTGTGCTTTTCTCTGGGATCACTTACTAAGTTAGAGAGACAATCATTTGACCACATCAAGCAGGCAGAGGCTTAACTATGGAAATCTAAAACTCGCCTATAATATTCCAGAGTTTTACTAAAATTGGTACCTTCTGCTGGAAACAGGCAACGATCATACAAAATTATCTTATTCATTCAAGAAGTGTTTATTGAGCACTTACTATGTTCCAGACATCATTCTAGAGGCTAAGAAGACAGTAGCAAAAAATTAAAAATCTTCAAAAATTAAAAAAAAAAAAAAGAGCAAGGGTCTTTATGGAATTTTACACAATGGAAGAGTAAGACAGATATATAATTTTTGTTAATTTACATGACATGCCAGGTGGTAACAGAGCTGTGGGAAAGAACAGAGAATGGAGAGAGCAGAGAGAGCCTGGACTGGAGATAAACGTTACAATTTTGCACAGTGTGCTTAGGGAGGGCCACTCTGGTAACATCAGAGCACAGGCCTGAAACAAACAGGGAGTAAGGCACACAACTCCTTGGAGAAAGAGCAGTCTCAGCAAAGCAAACAGTGCTAAGGTCTGGCAACCAGAACAGGTTCGGTGAGTTCAAAGATCAAGGCTTCTAACTTCATCCAGACCTCCAGCATCCTAGGACAAGGACCTCTCCCCCGTGTGGCTCTGACCCCCGAGGCATCCATCCTTGGGTATACGATGTGTACGGAGTGATTTTTCATTTCATAAAATAAAATAAATTCAGGGGATAGAAGATAACTCCATTTAATTTTGGTTTTAATTCTAAAAACAGATGGAGAGAAAGAACTCACCCCACCTGGTGTCTGCAAGGCACGCACAAGCAAGGGTGTAATGTTCTTGGTTTTCCCCTGAGGACCCCCCTCTTCCTCTAATGGACCACACCGACCGTCGGGAACCTGCCCAGCCTGCTGCAGTCCTCAGTGGCCTCTCTTCCCAAAGCATCCTCCAGGGAAAAGCATCTTCGAGGCACTAGGAAACGGTCTTTGACCATAATCAGCAAATTGATTTTGGTCAACTTCAAATTGTGATTTATTCACATGAATCATGTTTTTAAATTCACCAACTCTACTGATAGACTACCAGGCACCAAGTCAGTGCACAATAAATGGGAGCTACTATAATATTCATTCAAAGAACCTATAGAACTCTTCTTCAGTCCTTGCTTTTATGGACACCTATCCCTTACTCTTACTTTTCATGTTGTTTAAATAAGAAAAGACCACTGAGTGGTGCCTAGGTGGTTCAGTGGGGTAAGCAGCTGCCTTCAGCTCAGGTCATGATCCCAGGGTCCTGGGACTGATCCTCCCTCCCAACCCCTTTTTTGGGCTCCTTGATCCTCAGGGAGTCTCCTGTCCCTCTCCCTCTGCTCCTGGACTCACTTTTGCCCACAGGCGCGCACTCTCTTTCTCAAATAAATAAATAAAATCTTTAAAAAAAAAAAAAAACACTTAAGTTAAAATGCTTAATCAGTATTAATCACTTTAAATGGAGTGGGGAGGGGCAAATTATTATAAGAACTCAAATTATTATAAGAACAAACGTAAATGATATTTGAAGATCCATTTTTTGCTCATTGACCAGAATCAAAAGTTTATTCATAATTGCTAAAATAAAATTAAATTAGCTATTATTTTTTAAGTTTTATTTCAATTCCAGTTGTTAATGTATAGTATAATGTTAGTTTCCGGCGTACAATGTAGTGATTCCACACTTACATATAACACCCTGTACTTCTACAACAAGCTAGCTACTATCTTTTTATGCTTTTTATATATAATCTTTGAGACATGAATATCAGAAATCCAAGTAAGTTAAAACAGAACTGTGATGTGATTTCTAATGTTGTGTTTCAAATGAAATCTCAAATTAATTTTATAGTGCCCTAATGATACATAAAACTTGAGTCAGTTTCCTAAGCCCCTAACATTGATTTTTTAAGCCCTCACTACTGACTTTGCAACTAGAGTAAAATGTAGTGATTTTATATCACATAAAAAAACTTTTAAAGTATTCAATTAAGAAAAGCATACTTGTACCTACCTTATCTTTTCTTTTTTTTTTTTTTAAAGATTTTATTTATTTATTTGACACAGAGAGATCACAAGTAGGCAGAGAGGCAGGCAGAGAGAGAGGAGGAAGCAGGCTCCCTGCTGAGCAGAGCCCGATGTGGGACTCGATCCCAGGACCCTGAGATCATGACCTGAGCCGAAGGCAGCGGCTTAACCCACTGAGCCACCCAGGCGCCCTACCTTATCTTTTCAAATGAGTAAGACATGGTTCTTGTTCTTTTTTTTTTTTTTTTTTAAGATTTTATTTATTTGACAGACAGAGACCACAAGTAGGCAGAGAGGCAGGCAGAGAGAGAGAGAGGAGGAAGCAGGCTCCCCACTGAGCAGAGAACCCGATGTGGGACTCTATCCCAGGACCCTGAGATCATGACCTGAGCCGAAGGCAGCGGCTTAACCCACTGAGCCACCCAGGCGCCCCCATGGTTCTTGTTCTTCAGAAGCTTACAGTCTAGCACAAAGAAAGAGATACAAGTATTTTTCAACACGACATATCAACTTGTTTTGGTTTTGGTTTTTTTAAAAGGTATACGCAGAAATCTAATCCTTAGGGCAAGAAGTTAGCTAAGGAAAAAACAGGTAAGACCAGACTGCGGTGAGCCCACAAAAGGCAATGCAGAAGAGACAACCATTTAAAGACATACTTAACGTATACAACAAATTAACACCATAGGAAATACGGATTCTGTTAATATTGAATACAAATAATAAGTGAAAGGACAGCTCTCTTCAGAAAGCATCATTTTTGGAAATCAATCTATTCTAGTTTCTTTTTTTTTTAAGATATTATTTTCTTTAAAGATTTTATTTATTTATTTGTAAGAGAGAGAGAGAGCGAGCACAGGCAGACAGAGTGGAAGGCAGACAGAGGGAGAAGCAGGCTCCCCGCGGAGCAAGGAGCCCGATGCGGGACTCGATCCCAGGACGCTGGGATCATGACCTGAGCCGAAGGCAGCGGCTTAACCCACTGAGCCACCCAGGCATCCCTAAGATATTATTTTTAAGTAATTTCTCCACCTAGCATGGGGCTGGAACTCACAACCCCAAGATCAAGAGTCATGTGCTCTACCTACTGAGCCAGCCCAGTCGGCTGGCTCTACTGTAGATTCTTTATATAGAAAAAAAACTCTGGAACACGTCACAATATGCTACGAAGAAATCCTTCTTGTTTTAAGATTTTAGGCTTCGTTTCTCATCATTAAAATGAGAAAAAAATGTCCAAGTGCCATAACAATGAGCATCATTATTTCTATACTATTATACAAACATATACACACACATATCAGTGACCTGATTTAAAAAGTTCCCTGCATTCCTTCACATAAACATAAACACACACACACACACACACACACACACACACACTAGGATTCTGGTATGTTTTGTGTACCTTTAGCTTAATACAACAAAAATGATCACATCAGTTTTCTCTGTCTTAAACTGGAGATCACAAAAGTACTTCCCTCCTCGGGTTCTTGTGAGCATTAAATAAGCCAGTAGTTGTGCAGTGCAAAGGAAAGGGCCTGGCTCATAGGAAGCTCTCGTGAGGGTTTTGATTGATTGACAGAAAAAAGACGCAACCGCAGTCACACTAAACAAGGTCTGCGGAAGCCATATGTAACGAGAGGAAATGCCAAGAAGACCACACGGAAACCTTTTAGTGTAGATTTACAATTCAAGACTTTGAGTAAGCATCTGTTCTTCAACATAATTATGTCTGACATGTCACAGAGTGATAAAATTGTGGAAAATGCCATGTCTCCGTTGGCCGACTATGGTTATCAGAAAGGGAAGAAGGTTCATAATGGACTGATCCTTAGAAACACAATTTCTCATGTAAACACATCAAATATGTTAGGCAAACACATAGTTAATCTGTGGTTTATACTATTCAAAGTGCACTTAGTCACAGTTCAAAGGAGTCACTTTTAGGTCAGTGGGGAGAAAAGGTGGGGCTAAGAGACCAGGACTGGCATCTCTAATGCAGGAGGGGCCAACCTCGGAAAACCAAGGAAAGAGCCCTCGCGTAATCTCTTCAGGAGTTTGGACCATAGAGTGATAAAGAGATTATTAATGCCATCAGAGTCTTTTTTTTTTTTTTTCCCTCCTGTCCCCTGGAGCATCAAACCCCTGCAGACTTTCAGGATGTATTAAACTCCCTAATATCTGTTAAGTCACTGAAAACCTCCACTTCTTAGTCCTTTGGTTTTCACTTCAGCTGATTATAAGGTAAAGAAGCAGGGATCTAATGGAAAACACTTAGGGAAATACACAATTCCTCACCCTCCAGAACCCCCAATTTTCCTATTCATCATACATCTACGCAAATGTCCAAAATGTGAGACTGTAACATGTTTTGCATTTTTTTCTTAATGCACACTACTATAAACTAAGTTTCCAGTATTCTTCTGGTTGAATAACAAACTAACCAAATCTTATTTTCTTAACACTCTGGGGATATAAAATTATTTCAGAAGATTAAGGAATTAACTTTTCCCCATAAGAAAAAAGATGGTTGAAAACTAGGCCCAAGGAGAATATTTGGATTTTGTTCATCACGATTTAGAGATAAAATACAAGAAATAATCACAATAGTTGGAAACAAGTAATTCCTCACCCCTAGAGCTCAGATAACTTCGATCAAGCAATACAAAATATACAGAACAAAACACCAGATAAACATTCATTGACTGACGATTAATACTGCACTATATAATTGCTACCAAAAACTGACAGGTAAGGAAATCAATCACTGATTGATTTGTACTTGAACTGTACTTAAAAACACTCCCATCAAGTGCCAGACAGTATAAATATATATAGCGCCCCCCGCCCAAGTATTTGTGCTCTACCAAATGGTTAAGACATCTTACTTCATGTTAATTGGGAGCACAAAAAATAAAACATATGCCCGGCAAACATTCCTCAATCTCCATCATTCACTATTAATAATCCATGTCACAAAACATCCCTTCCCGTCACCACTGCCATGTGCCTCCCATGCCTTGTCTCAGCGCTATCATTATGATCAATACCGCCCTGCACAACAGGTTGGTTAACCTTATATTTATAGCATTTTTCCTCCAGGTCTCAGGGGCATATTCCTCTCCCCAACTACAAATCCATGCCTAAGGGCTTTAGTAATGAAGAAATCATTAAAAAAAAAAAAACTATCATCCTTCACAAATAGACTTTTATAAAGGCCACAGCACATGATACTCAATGCCAAGGTACCAACCAGTCAGCATGTTAGCACAGGGCAACTAGAAACTGCCAGAGAACGCTGACCCAGAAACAGCCAATAAAGTCTTCGGTGGCCTTCTGCTGCCCCTGCCAGCTTGCTCACGCGGTTACAGAACAACAGACTTTCAACGACACGGGTATAATGTGACTCCTAACTTGACCGAGAATGTTTCTGGGCTCATTTTCCATCTGTGGACAGGCTTGATAAGTGAAGTTGCAGGATGCTTCCGGTAGAATAATGGCTGTGATTACAATTATCAGACCATATTTTATAACTTATCCCAAAAACAAGGACCAGCTTCACTTCATAAAATTAAGAGTCTTGAGCCTAGGAATTCTGGAGAAGAGTCCTGCTACTGTGAAAAGACCAGGGGGACAACTAGTTTTCACACCTGAAGATGGCTGTGCTATTCCCAATTTCCACCAGGTGGCTAATCTAAATCAAGGCCATAAAGCACACTTTTCCTTTGCGTGTCCTAGGGAGCTACTGAGGAGATGACAAGTACTTTTTTTCTTTCATTTTGGGGTATGCACATGCCCCAGAATTCTAGCAACATATATAAACATGCCAAATTATTGTTCCTTAATGCACTGATGAAAGCTCCATTTCATGCTTCAGAACTTTCATAATAAACTACAAAGCGGTGCCTGAAGCCCCTTAACTGTTTAACCCTGATGTTTACTGTCTTTATTTTTTGGGAAGAGAGACAGCTTTAAAAATGCCAAACTCTTAAAAAAAATAAATGAATGAATGAATAAAGAATGCCAAACTCTATTGAATCTTGTGCCTTGAGTAGCAAAGGTGACACATGAGTCCTTATTGTGCTGAATTAACCTTGGATACCTCCCTCCTTCGGAATACAAACTAAGGACCACAATGTAAATGTTGAGGCTGGAACCCAGAGCCGGCTGCAAAGAGGATCCAGAGTCCTTGCACCTGAATGCTGGATTTGCTGACAAATACGTGAACAAAGCTGTATTCTTGGTACCTCCGAGCACAAAATCATTATTTTTACTACAAGACATGAAACTACATTCTGCGCCTATATAACATGCCTAGGCTTCAATACTCTGATTGCCTTCATGCTTGAATGAGAAAATACTTATTTTCTCTCCTGGTTACCTTCTCAAAAGAGATCTACTTCATTTTAATCAATGTACCATTTCATTATCGCCATCAAAGACTATTTAGCGGAGCATCTGTGACTCACTCTACAGGTAAAATCAGTTTAAAAACAAATGCCATTGTGAAATAATCTGGAAACTGTTGTTGCAACTTCATTTTTTAGTTTCAATACAATCTTCTTATGAATTGGCATTATTTAAAATTGCCAGCAAATACAAACTGACTTAGAAATCTGGTAATCAGCAGGCTAACAGGTGTTGAAATCCCAAAAGAAAGAAGAGGAATATTAGATAATCACTTTATGCCTGACACCTCAAGTAGCTTTAATAGCCATAATTCTAATCAACTTAACTGCAATTCTAAATGATCCGTGCCACTGGTTTCTTTTCACGAACTACCTTTAGGCAAAAACCTTCTTTCTCGCATTCCGTAGAACATTCTCTGACTGGCCTATTCCAACTTATGTATTATTTTATTCAATTGGGAATACAATTTAATTAGTTGGATCATTTTTCAGTTACCAACCCACATCTCTCGCCAATTAAAACAAATAGTACTAATACATTATTTCCTTCTGGACTGATGAGCTCTGTGTCTGAAAATGAATACTGCTGTCTACCACATTATCACACATGTTATCTAAAGAGGTACAAAATAGTCTTTGCAATGGTATTCATTCTTTGTGTCTGCAACAAACTAAGTATCATGAATGATGGCAAGGCTTGGGGCCGTTCAGACGGAGGCACCAAGAACTTGAGCAATTCCCCAGCCAGCACCCAAACGCCCTTGGCAACAGCATCTTAACCCTCTCCCTGCCCTCAAAACACAGGTGCAAACACCGCCCAGCTATGTGCCTCCTGAGGTGCTCAAGACTGCCGCTTCCTTACACGGAAAAACGCAAAGCATTTTGCAGCTCCTTAAAGCATGAACACAATACCTTCCAGAAACAATAGCAGTGACACCGGGGCCAAGCACCTAACCCCCAAAGCACTGGTCCTCCTGTTAACTCTGGTGTTGCTGGATGGGAAGCCCGGGCTACCCTTCCCATCCCGTTACAGGTGTAACTACACCTTCCAAAGAGAAAGGTGACTGTGTTCAAAATGCACACGAACTTCAGAAGCACCAGAACGCTTGGGTCCCAGGCACCTAAGTACGGGCTCACTTTCCGGAGACTAAAAAACGTCTCGCTTCCTCCCCCTGCGAGCCTCCCCATCCCGTCCTCCACGAGGATCATCTAGGACACAGGCGAGTCCAAAGGGAAATCCCGCCCCCCCCGCCCCAAAGCCAGCCGAACGCGCCAAACCAAACCAAAGGAGAGCCGCGCGGTGGGCGCCGCCGGCCCCCCGCGCACCGCCGCTCGGGGCAGCCCCGCGCAGGGCAGCCCGTCGAAGCCCCGGCCGAGCGCCCGCCTGCCGAGGTTCTGCCCGCCCCGCCGGCCGCAGCGCGCCCGTTCCCCGGCGGCGCCGTCCCCGGGCGGCGGGCGGCCGGGCCGGAGGCGCCGGAGGGGCAGAGGCCCCCGCGTGGCGGCGGCGTCGGGGGCCCAGCCGGCCGGAGCCCGGCGGGGACGCGCCCCTTGGGGACCCGGGAGCGACCCGGCCCGGCGGGCGGCCCCCCACCCCCGAGCGCCCCTCCCGAGCCCTCCCCGGCCGCGGGCGCCCTCCCCTTACCTGGCCCGCGGCGGCGGTGGCGGCGGGCGCGGGGCCGGGAGCCGCTCCGGCAGCGGCGGCAGCAGCGGCGGCGGCGGGGCCGGGGAGGGGAGAGGAGGGAGGCGCCGGCGGAGGAGGAGCTCGCGCGAGGAGCGGGCGGGCCGCTTTGTTTCCACTGCGCCGCGCCGCCGACCCTGCGTCACCATGGCAACCGCCGGGGGCCCGGGGCGCAGTGGGGGAACACACCCCCCCGGCACCCAGGGTCCGGGCCGCGCGGGGCCGCCGCCGCGACCCCTGCCCTCCTGCTCGGCAGTCTGGGTGCTCCGAGGGGACAAGGGCCCCCCCCCCCCCCCAGCCAGGAGCCGCCGCCACCACAAGCACACCCCTCTCCGGGTCTCCCGCACCGAACGGTGGGTCCCGCCCCTGCGAGCGGGGAAGGGGACAGACGCGAGCCAGCCCGGGGCCCGTCTTATTCCCACCCGGGTCGGCACCCCCCACCCCTTGATTTCCCGCCCTGGACACGCCAAGGCCCCGCCCACCGCACCTCTCGGCTGTGGAGCTGTACCCTCAAAATGGAAATTCCCTGAAGAGGGAAGAGCGAGCAGGGCAAACTGATAAAGTGTTGAGCAACTGGTACTCGGCGCTCCTGTTGCCACTGCCGCAGCGCGCGCGGAGCTGCCAAGGGAAACCGTGCCTCCTCCTCCTCCTGCTGCTCCTCCTCCTCCCCCTCCTGCTCCTCCCCTTTCACCAGCATCGCCCCACCTGGGTCTGCTCTCCGCTCGGTCCACACCGCGCCTCGGTCCTGTGGCGGGCTCCGGGAGGAGAGATGGGGGCGGGGGGAGGGTAGTGGGCTTCGGTTTTTCGCTATAAACAACAGGATGCACTTGTAACCTCCCAAGCTGAAACTCAACTTTCAGGCTGCCCTGTGGATCGCAGCGGCTGCGGCTGCTCGGTTCCAGGCTGTGCGGGCTCATCCCGTGCCAGCGACCTGCCGCGCACTACGGACCGTGGCAGGGCCCTCCCCAGAAGAGAGTGGCGAGGCTGACCTTGGCACCTGCGTCCCTTCTTAAGGAAATTCTTGGAGAGGGAGGAAAAGTACTAGCAGACCCACGGTAGTGCTTCCTCTAAAGGACAGAGCTAGAGGACAGCTACCCTGGGGTGAGTGAGTCATCACCCCATACTATGTTTTCTTGAAAGATCAATTCCTGAATCCCAAACCCGTGGTGAGCATGGCATTTAGGTCCCAGGGAGCATGGCATTTATTTTCTGGCATTTGTGAATCACCAAAGGAATGTCAATAACTTAAATTTTTAAAAAAAAATCCAGGGTACCTGATGTTCTCTGGGTTTGCTACCTATCTGAAAAGCTATAAAGCAGAACAATGTTATTACCAATTGAAGCCATACGTATTAATCGATGAAAATATAAGATCCGGTTTATGGTGGAGAATAAAAACAGCTTGTTCTTCTGGAAGGCTGGCCAGTTTCCTGTAACAGGAACATTCATCCAAATGAAGTCAAGACAAAAGGTCTTTCCGTCAGGCTGTTAAGCAGTTTGGCAGTATTTGTCAAAATTTAAGATGAGCAGAGGTACCTGGGTGGCTCAGTGGGTTAGACCCGGCTCTTGGTTTCTGCTCAGGTCTTGATCTCAGGGTGGTGATCTCAGGGTGGTGAGATCGAACCCCAAGATGGACTCTGCACACAAGATACAGTCTGTTTGTCCCTCTCCCCCAACCGCCCCTCCCCATGCACACACACTCTTTCTCTAAGTAAGTAAATAAATAAGTAAAATCCTTTAAAAAAATATTTTTAAGATATACATGCCTTTCACCCTGCTATCTCAGTTCTTAGAAATCTGTCAGGCATAAATGTACAAGTGTGCAATTACAGATGGGCAAGCATGCACCTTGCAGAAGTCTGTGGTAGCAGAAATTCGAAACAACTTGTATATCCATCAATAGCCTATGTACTGGGGCGCCTGGATGGCTCAGTGGGTTAAAGCCTCTGCCTTCGGCTCAGGTCATGGTCCCAGGGTCCTGGAATCGAGCCCCACATCAGGCTCTCTGCTCCAAGGAGAGACTGCTTTCTCCTCTCTCTCTTTGCCTGCCTCTCTGCCTACTTGTGATCTCTGCCTGTCAAATAAATAAATAAAATCTTAAAAAAAAAAAAAGCCTATGTACTATGTAGCCATTACAGATTATATATATATATATATATATATATATATATATATATATATATGATACACAGGAAGTTACTGATTTCTTATACTAAAAAGAGAGGGGCTCCAGAACAACATGTGTGGGGTTATCCATTCCTGTGCAAGAGAATTTTTAGATAGATAGATAGCAGACAGACACACACATAGACGTAGTCATATAGATAAAGATCTGGGAGAATACAAACCTAATTTTTAACAGTGGTTATCTCTGAAACTAGGGTAAAAACTGAAGGAATCATCACTTGTTACTACATACAGCTCAGAATCATTGAATGTGTTAGTTGCTGTTTTTCGATGAGCACGTATCAGCAATTTTTCAATAAATAATTTTAAAAAGGTCCTTACTAAATGTTTGTTGACAGATACATTACTGCCTGGCTCAGAACAGAATACAGAGCAGTGTAGACCTCCTAAATTGGCCAGCCCTGCCCTCAGATGCTACAAGCTTGGAAAAGTCCATAGTGGCCCACACTTAGCGAATTACTTAGTGACCTAGTTCTGTCTTATTCTATGACATTCCTTGAAGACATTCACTTTTCTCAAGGAGATTTAGTTTCATCTGAAGGTCTGCTCCGTTCTAACTTTTAGACAAAATGACAAAATTGTAAGGAAACTACTCTTCGAGAATGTGTCACCGTACCGGCCAGGGGACATCATTTGAACAGGTTATGTGGCAGCCATTAATCCAATTCAGTTATGTCGGAAACAGAGCTACTGACACTGAGAAATTTTTGTGTGGATGCATGAATAGCCTTTCTGATTCTCATCATTTTTGAAATATGTAAAGTGCTAAACTGACTTTGCTAAAAAGATTTTGTGGAGGCACACAAATTCAGTGGCCACTGCAAGCCACACGAGGCTGCTGAGCACTTGAATTGAGGTTGGTCCAAACTGATATGCTCAGTAAGTATAAAATACACACCCAATTTCACGACTTGAGTCCCACATCAGGCCCCTTGCTCAGTGGGGAGCCTGCTTCTCCCTCTGCCTGTGCTCACTCTCTCTGACAAATAAATAAATAAAATCTTTTCTAAAAATAAAATTTCATCAAGAAACCCAAAGTTAGCTCTTCTCCTTAATTTTTAGCTAAAACAAAATATAGGGGCACCTGGGGGGCTCAGTGGGTTAAAGTCTCTGCTTTCGGCCCAGGTCATGATCCCAGCGTCCTGGGATCGAGCCCCACATTGGGCTCTCTGCTCCACGGGGAGACTGCTTCCCTTCCTCTCTCTCTCTCTCTCTCTCTCTCTCTCTCTCTGCCTGCCCTCTCTGTCTACTTGTGATCTCTGCCAAATAAATAAATAAATAAATAAATCTTAAAAAAAAAAAAAAAAAAGAGCTGATATTTATTCCACAGTGGGTACAAGGCCATGCAGGTGTTTAGAAGCAGAATTACTAGACTCTTAAGCACACACTAGGAAATATCTTTAAGTTATTTGAGAGCTTGAGCTCAAATATACTTTATTCCATTAAGCCATGAGTTCTGGAATAGGCAGAGAAAAAAAAAAGTGCAAACTGCAATGTGTCCTCATTTACAACCGCATTAAGCAGCTCCTCCTCCTGGACCCTGCCTTCTGGGTCTCTTTGGATAGTGTTTAATGAGGGGATAGGAATGCATTCAAAACACAGGGGGAAAAAATACCTCTATTGCCTATGTCTTAAAATTAGTCTTCCTCCTGGATAGTTTTAAAATTTGATTGGTTCCAGCCATTCAGAAAGCTTGAAAAAGAAAAACAAACATCCTGCCGAGTGTATAGAAGCTAAAAATCCAGAACTCGCAAATTCCTCTCCTCCCATAACCCCACCAGGACACCAGACAGATCTGCCCTAAAAGGCAAATATTGACGGTCCTATCCATGCAAGGAGAGAAAAATGCACTTCTTTACACACTGTTCCTGAGCAGTATGAGCATCCCGGGGGCCTTGAACTGAAAACCAACCTGTGGCCATACAGGACCGTTTAGGTGATGTTTATTTCAAAGACTCCAAGAGACGCCCAATTTACATTCTCAAGTCCTTCATCATGGTGATTCTCTTCAAGAAAGAAAAGATCCAGCCAAATCACAGGGCATTTCACCTAAGTTGAAATGAGGTCCCTGGACAAGTGTTGGTTGACAAAAGACTACAGACTCCCCTAATGGCTTTTGCAAGGAAAGAAAAGAAAAAGACCTCCAGCTTTCTTATCAGCCCAGTTCCAGTTCCGTAACTGCTTGGGAACGGAAGGAGACTAACTTCTCCCCGCAATCCGTTCCACAAAGATAAGATGAATTTTGAAATTACATTGCTACTTAACCAGGTCTGGTGAAAAATATTGTCGGTCTTTGGTAGTGGAAATATATTGAACCACTGGGCTCAATTTCAGTATGAGAGAAGTTGCTGCTAATTAGCAGAATTAACCTCTAAGAATCCTGAAGAACACAGCCAAAAGTAGGCGGGAAGGAGAAGCACTGCCTTAGACACATTTATTATCTCCTTGTGTTTCTTATGCAGCCAATTCAAAAATATATACATATTATTTGCCAATGGGGAAAATGGCAGGTAAACAGAGAATAGAGACAAATACATCACAGTTCTTTGCCAAGAGCTCCCTATGGAGAGATTCAACATAATATGTCCGCCAAAAGTATAATTTGATATTGATCAAATCACATTAAAGTAAACTTTTGCTGTGCTTTAATCTGGTTTAAATAAATTTTGTTTGAAATAAATTAACTTTTGGCTTTGTTCAAAAATGTCATATTCAAGGAGTTGACGTCAAGGTGCTGCCTCCTTTGTTTGAGTCATGAAGTTGAGGCTCACATCTCTTTTCAGGGGTCCCCGGCATCAGACATCCCTCACACTCACAGCTCATCTCATTTCAGTGGCAAAAATGTGTCAACATATCAACCAGATCCGATATTATCTGTTTGAAATTCATAGTTCATTTACTTATTGATCCCTGACACAGCTGCAAATTAGCTCTTAGTAGAATGGAAATGATTTGTTTCTAGTTTCCTCGTCTATAAAATGAGGGTATTGAAGCTTGCCCTTATGCCCGGTAATGGATTTCATAAGTTTGAATTAGATCGCTTAGTAAAGCTCATTGATCAAAGGTTCTATGTGACTCCAATGCCATAATACGATTGCAGGGAGCGCCTAGAAGAGGTATCAAAGGGAAGTTATGTGCTGTGCACATCATTCCAATAATAAAATTGTTTTCAAGGCCCTCTTGGTGACTAGATGTTTTGCGCATTATACATGAAGAATTCAACCCCATCAAAGGCAAGCCAAGGGTGTTATGACCAGACAGGCTCTTCGTGGCTGAGGTACGCAACATTGTCAAAGGAAGGATGCCTGGTGCCATTTCCACCCACGCCTCACCATCACTCTGAGAGCCACGCCTTGCTTTGCTAGATAGGCAGCGATCACGGAAAACAACCAGATGCAGGCTTGACTGTAGCCAGATGTGGCAGCTTACACAGTACTAGAGATATCTGGAACAAGCTCTGCTCAGTGCCGTGGGGAGGACCCTAAACAAAGGGCAGGTTAGAATGGCCAGATCAAATACGGATGTGCAGTATTTGGGACATATGGATTCTAAATGGTGTATTCTTGGTTTGTTGAAATTCAAATTTAATTAAACATCCTCTGTTTTTATTTGTTAAATCCGACAACTGTAGGCAGAGCCCAGGGAGGATTTCAACAGGGGCAGAAGGAGCTCCTGGGAAGAATCTATTCTAGTAGGCAGAACAAGGGCCCTACTCTACACGACCACGGTCATGGCTGATCATGGCAATGAGCTAAGTGGTTGGCCAAGAAAATGGGGACAGACGTGGGGAGGATGGGGAGAAGAAGAGCACAGTTATTAGAACTGGGCACAAGATCAAGACCATACTCAGAGGAAGCTGGCTCTGAGTCCCAAATCACTGGGCTACAGGAGTGGTTCTCAGAGCTCCTGCCTCAAGACCATTCACAAAACCAAACCCTCCAATCCGGCATATTTTCCTTCAGATTTCCCAGAAATATCCGATTGCCCAACGGGGAGGTAAGTCCGAAAAACCTACCCCAAATCCTCGAACATGCACCACCACCATGAATGAGCAAATAGCAATCAGCAATTTTTGGAAGATGACTGTAGGTGAGGGAGCACGGATTTGCCACGGGCAAGATTTGCCATGAGAAAGATGAACGCGGGGAGGCCCATGATGCACTAGGGCAGAAGATGAGGCAAGAGACGATTACGGGCTGGAGTGGACAGGGGGTGGCCACGGAGATGGAGCGGAGGAGAAGTCTCACAAGAAGGAAGAACAGAGAAGTGGTTTCCTCTAGGGCATGAGGAAGAGGACAGCGCCAAGAATGCATCTTGGGTGTCTGGCCTGCCACGAAGGATTCTGTGTTGAAGGAGAAGACCCCGGCCAATTCAATGATCTCTTCTGGCATTAAAGAAAAAAGGACAGAAGCAGAGACAAGAGTTCTGTGACCCCCAAGAGGCCTACAGGGTATCTCACGAGCTCTCTTTCTGTTCTTTGAACCCATCGAGCACATTCCCATGGGAGTCCCCTGCCCTGCTTTTCCCCTGACTTGGAATGCTCTTCCCCCAGGTCTACTTCCCTTGTGTCTTACATCTGCTCACTCAACGAGAACTTTCCCAACGACCTAATTTGAAACAGCACCCAGTTCCTCATGATCCATGGCCATCTTTTATTGTTTTCCAAACACCATCTTCTGACATTGTCACTGGTTAATGTATCTACTGGCCATCACCCCACGCTCCGCTGACTCCCCAGCTTCTAGAATAGTACCTGGCATGGTGGGAACCCAATAAACACCAGGTGGACAGTCTCTCAGCAGATGGCTCCCCAGTGTCAGGTTCTAGTTCATAGGGAGCCGGCCGTAGTTTGTTTCCTAGCAGGTTTTTACAGTCATCTTTTCTTTTCCTCCAGCTTCTTCAACCGGTTTCTGCTCCTCACCAATGAAAGAGCTGTACCAGGATACACATAGAAATCTCAGTCTGCCAAGGAGATTAGAGGAAGGCCAGGGAATGAGCCAAATATGTCAACCTCTATTAAGGAGAAACGCCACAGATTTTTAAAAGATTAGAGCAGATATGTCAAGAGAAGAATAACCCACTAAGATATGAACTTCCTACCTGTTGATGAACATGAACAAATCTTCAATTTGAAGATCGCATTCTTTGAGAGCCCTAGACATAAAGAAGGGGCAGCCTCACCGAGAGAAGGAGGACTGCAGAGGGCAGAGAAGGGGCGAGAGTCCGTGGCAACGGAGCGGGTAAGCATTCTGTGGCAATCCAGAGATCGTGCCACCCAGGAGGTAATTTTCCCACTGGCTCTGGAAGCAACAAAGGAAAGGGAGGTCATTCCAGGTAGAGGGAACAACGGATGCAGCAGCTTATCAAGTTCTGAGACCTTGATTCAGTGTGGCCAGAATTCAGGGTGTTTATGGGCTCACGGCAGGAAACGATATTAGGACAGTAGCAAAGAGCAGATTGTATGGAACTGCATAAGGAAAAGTCATTTTATTTAGTAAAATTAAAACCCAGAGTGGTAAATCTATAGCTCTGGAAAAATCCTTTCCCGGTGAATAGGACCTCCTGGATTTTCCTGCCCCATACAATGTTAACTCTTAAGATGAACAGTCCCAGGGGACCCTTGTCTTTCCAGCTGAGGACCTGGGACTTCACCCCCTCAGTGCCCCCACACACACACCCTTCCTTAAATGCTCTCTGACACCCTCTATAAGACCGCCTTCAAAGAAGCTCCGCAAGTATTACAGCTGGCCGTGATTAATAATGAAGTGTATAGGAAGTTCAGAGGCCTGCTGGTCCCAGGCCAGGTTCCCATGGATGGATATCCACTGTCGCCAAGACCAGCGCCATTGTTAGCCTCACCAATGACAGCTTGCCCGGGAAAGGCAGGGAGCCAGGAATCTTGCGAGGCTGCCTGTTGTGTAGGCTGATGGAGACTGCGGCATCACAGGGGGCTTCAGTGAACTCATCTAATGGGAAACGCATTCATTAGAACAGTTTGACTTCAATAAAAACAAAACCTGCAGGCTAGGAGGGTACTCCGTTCTTTCAGAAACTCACTTTCTAGAGGGAAGGCCGAGTGAACTTTTTTCTCTGCCCTTTGTACTGGCCATTTGCCACATTCTATCAACTCAGTCTTCAAAATACTTGAATTTCGAGTCCACCGTCCTCCTCACTTTCATTTCCATAAGCCTAGTAAGGTTTTTGGGGTTTTTTTTAAGATTTTATTTATTTATTTGAGAGAGAGAGATCACAAGTAGGCAGAGAGGCAGGCAGAGAGAGAGGAAGAGCTGAGCAGAGAGCCCGATGTGGGGCTCCATCCCAGGACCCTGGGATCATGACCTGAGCTGAAGGCAGAGGCTTTAACCCACTGAGCCACCCAGGTGCCCCTTCAAAGCTCACTTGAAAAGCTCCCCAACTCCATGAAGCAATCCTCCATCCATTAAAAAAAAAAAAAAAAAGATGTATTTTTTTATTTGAGAGAGAAAGAAAGAGAGCAAGAGGGAGAACACAGGAGTGAGGAGAGGGTGAGAGAGAGAGTCTTCAAGCAGACTCACCACTGAGCACAGAGCCCTGACATGGGGCTCCATCCCAAGACCCTGAGATCATGACCTGAGCCAAAACCAAGACTTGGATGCTTCACTGACTGAGCCATCCAGACACCCCAATCTCCCATCCTCTTGGTGGGATAGAATCTCACCCACCTGGTACTTCCCATAGCACATGACCTTGTATCTCTCTTGTAGAACTTGCCACCTTGCATTTTGTGCTAGAGTGGTATTTGCACGTCAGGAATAAAAAAATCCCAATCCACAAAGTTGCAAGTCTTACCTTTGAATCCCACATATCCCCTCGCATGGCATCTTTCCTCTGACATGGTGTCCTGCCCTCCAATGGGAGCTATTCGTTGAATTAATTAGTTAAGTACTTCACCCAGGGTAGAACTCCCCGTCCAGCTGTAACCTGCATGGGGGTCATCGCTCCGGATTTCTGCTTACCCTTCAAAAGGCCATACACATGAAGGCTTTCTTTTGTCATCCTGCTCTGTATGGGAGGTGGTGCTTGGTTGTTCAGGGTTTTGGGCGAAGGCAAACGGAAGAGGTGCCAATTTGTAAAATGGAGCCTGGAAATTAACTCATCCCGTTTCTCTAACAGCACTCTTACTGGCAAAAAAAAAAAAAAAAAAAAAAAGCAGAGCTTCAGAGTTGCAATCTGGGCTTCCTTTCCTGGGTCCCTAATTACTCATGTGGGCTTCTTTTGTTGGAGGTTTTTTTCCTTTCTTGGACTTTTGCCCTGTTTAACAGCCCCGAACGCTCTAGTGCTCGGAACACATTTGTTCCATCAGCTTTTACTCCAAAAGGATTTTATGGGATCAATTTGTTTAAGCAAACTTTTAATTTGGTTTTGTTTTCTCTTCAGGGACTTTATTTGTAAAACTGGGATGTGTGTGCACAAAATCAGATGATTAAAGTGATTGAAATGCCAGGGAGCAGAAAGATAGCTCAGCCTCGGGGGACAATGGAACAAACTAATGGAATATACCCCAGATGGTTGTCTTGACTGTTTTCACAATTGTGGCAGCGGAACGTAAAATTATTCAAGTACCTGCGTCTTTGTCCGTTTGGGCTGCTCTAACAAAAGCACCTTATCCTGGATGGCTCTGACACCAAATATTCCTTCCTCATACATAGTTCTAGAGGCTGGGGAGTCCAAGATGGAGGCTCTGGCAAATGTGTTTTGGTGAAGGACCTATTTCCTGGTGCATAGACCAGGGTCTTTTTGCTACAACCTCAGATGGCAGAAGGGGAAGGGATCTCTGCGGGGTCTCTTTTATAAGAGCACTAATCTCATTCATGAAGGTTCCACTGTCATGCCCTCAGCGCCTCCCAAAATCTTTGCCTCTTAATACCACCATACTGGGGATTAGGTTTTAAAATATGAATTTTAGGGGTGCCTGGGTGGCTCAGTGGGTTGAGCCTCTGCCTTCAGCTCGGGTCATGATCCCAGGGTCCTGGGATCGAGCGCCACATCGGGCTCTCTGCTCAGCAGGGAGCCTGCTTCCTCCTCTCTCTCTGCCTGCCTTTCTACCTACTTGTGACCTTTCTCTGTGTCAAATAAATAAAATCTGAAATAAATAAATAAAAATTAAAATAATTTTTAAAAATAAATAAATAAGAATTTTAGGGGGACCCATTCAGACCACAGCACCTTGGATCAGGTAGGTTGCTTTCCACTGCAAAGAAGGAAATGACTAAAAGGAGCCCAAATAACAGGTGTTTATTTCATAAAACAAGACATCTAGAGGAAGACGATTCTGCAAGAAGACAAGCCTCCTACTACCAACCAAGGGTGAGCTCTTGCCATCTTTCTGCTCTGCTTTTCAGTAAGCAGGCAGTGGGCCCTCATAGTCACAAAATGGCTGCCACGGCTATAAAGGTCACATCCTCACTCAACTACCTCCACACAGGAAGAAGTGGGATGGGACAAAAGGCCTTCCTCGTTACACTACTCTCTTTGATCCCGGGAAAACATCTTTCCCAGAATTCCTCAGCAGCTTAAGTCTTTGCGGACTGAATTGGGTCACGTGCTCATCCCCCGGGCCAATCCCAGCTGAAAGGAAATTCTAAAGCCATGATTGGTGTAGGCCAATGACGTCATGCCCCAGAGGGGAGCACAATGCCAGGTGAGAAAAGCAAGGGAGTCGCTGGGCAAGGAAGCTGCTGCACCCGCCGAGGGCTGAGTCCTGCTCCCTGTTTGGTTCAATACCCATAAGGTACTGTATAGGCAGGAAATCGGTAGTGATAGGAGTGAATGAAGGACTTCCCATAAAGATTAACCCAGACCTAATCAATTGATGGTCATAACTGATACTGCTAATATTTCCATCATCATCATCATCACCAGAAAGAGGATGAAGAACAGCTGAATCTATACAAGCAAAACAAGCCTACCTGATTCATTTAAGCTGTGGCTTGTTTTACTGTCTCGGCTATTTTCAGGCACTGTTACTGAAAACATTTCTCTTCTGTTTACTTCAATTAAGCTGAAAGGCTATCACTATTCATTTCTTCTCACGTGGATTGCTAAGTAAACGGTGGCTTATCCATAACGACTGGGCCGAGGGGCTTATCCTGCTCTGTGGGAAAATTCCTCTATTACCGGGAGCGTTCACTCAAACAGAGTCACCCAACCTTTGCCACTTCCTGCCCGCCCATGGACAGGTGTCATTTATCTTTCATCACTGCGTCCACAGGACGCTTCTTTGTATCCTCGCTTGTCCTTGCTGTTCATTCTTCCCTCAGATTTACTTTATGTACCTTTGCAGGGATGTTGCTGTTCGCCTGGCATTTGGCATTCCCATGGTCACTGCCATGTTCTTTCCAACACGTTGCAATCTCTCATGGCCCGCACATCTCTACCTCCCCCTGAGGGAAAGAAGAAACGTTCCAGATCCAATGTGAGATTACAAACAGCAGAGGGCTTTTTTTTTAATTTAAGATTTTATTTATTTATTTGACAGAGAGAGAGAGATCACAAGTAGGCAGAGAGGCAGGCAGAGAGAGAGAGAGAGGGAAGCAGGCTCTCTGCTCAGCAGGAATGCTGAGGCAGATGTGGGGCTCCATCCCAGGACCCTCAGATCATGACCTGAGCCAAAGGCAGTGGCTTAATCCACTGAGCCACCCAGGCGCCCCAGCAGAGGGCTTTTTGAAGCCGGGCTCCGTTCAAGAGACCTTGGTGGGAATAAGCGGAGCAATTGAGCCATTTAAGAAGGAATGACTGAAAGGACAGAAGCAAGAGGAAGATAGTTGAAGCTCAAATAAAACGCAGAAGACCGTGGGCCAGACTGGTTGCCAGCACGGTAGAGATAGGGGAGCACAGCAGCTGTCCAAGGTCTGTTCTAGAAGGCTGACTTAGCTAAACAAGGGGATGCTTGCCTGCAAGATAGCTCTGAGGAGGAACACTGATGGGAAGTTTGATCGTCTGCTAATACAGAGGGCTTTTTTTTTTTAAGATTTTATTTATTTATTTGACAGAGATCATAAGTAGGCAGAGAGGCAGGCAGAGAGAATGAGGAGGAAGCAGGCTCCCCGCTGAGCAGAGAGCCCGATGCGGGGCTCCACCCCAGGACCCTGGGACCATGACCTGAGCCAAAGGCAGAGGCTTTAACCCACTGAGCCACCCAGGTGCCCTGGAGGGCTTTCTTTGATACGATATGATGTTAAGTCACTTTACTAGAATGTCAGAGTTGGTTTCTGGTGTCTCATACCTGCCACAGCCCACCGACCGACCGCCCCGCTAGCTCGAACAGCCAAGCAGAAATGGAATATGGAATACCTAATCGTTTCTCATATAAGAATCACTCTAACTTCAGGCGAGATCTTTCTGCAGATTTAGTCCCCTTGAAATCTTCTTGTAATACATAATGAAAAAATGAAACAGGCACTATTTCGTGGGCACGCTTGCATATTATTTCACTTTACGTCTCACAGATCCCCAAATCCCCGACCAATTTCACTGCCCACGCCTTCATTTTCTTCTTTGTAACACTCCTCCACCACCGTCTGGGTTTTCTGACCTACCTCTCCTTCCAGATTCAAAAATAATACAATTAAGGGAAAGAACTGTGTTCCTGGGTACTGCAGTGGCAGGGATTCTGCCCCAGTTAACCCTTTTGCACCTGGATGACAGGATGGAATGGTGAGTCCCAGACAGGGAGCGGTAGACAGAGCTTCTGTGTCAATGCCACGGTAAGTGTGCCCCTTTTTGCCCATATATAAAATGAGGAAAGGATCCACGAGGTGATCACACACAAAGATTTCCTCTCTCAAGGGCAGAATTCCTAGGACTCAGAACACAGATCTGGGACCCTCTTAGTTCTACCCAAGAGGGTCTAATGCGGCCTCTCACAAGCTAGGCGACCTTGGCTGAGATCCTTCATCCCCTTTGTCTACAGTGTGGTCCCCCAACCTGTAAAATAAGGAAGATTAAAGTATTCACGAGATGGTTGTGAAGATTATGAGAATTAACATATGCAAAGTGCTTACCAAAAAGTACCTAGTAAATAAGTTCTACATAATTTGATGTGGCAGACTATGGATTCTTTTTTTTTTTTTTTTTAAGATTTTTTTTATTTAGGGACACCTGGGTGGCTCAGTGAGTTGGGCAGCTGCCTTCAGCTCCGGTCATGATCCTGGGGTGCTGGGATCGAGCCCTCCTCGGGCTCCCTGCTCAGAGGGAAACATGCTTCTACCTCTCCCACTGCCCCTCCCCGTCCACAGCCCACCCCTGCTTATGCTCTCACTCATGCTTTCTCTCTCTGTGTCGAATAAATAAATAAAATCTTTCTTAAAAGATTTTATTTATTTATTCATAAAAAGATTTTATTTATTCATTTGAGAGATTGAGCATGAGCGAGAGCACAAGCAGGGTGAGGGGCAGAGGGAGAAGGAGAGGCAGGTTCCCCGCTGAGCGGGGCACCCCAGAGTGGGGCTCAAACCCAGGACCCTGAGATCATGACTTGAGCCAAAGGCTGACGTCTACCCGACTGAGCCACAGCAAGAGAGAAACACAAGCAGGGATAGCGGAAAAGGGAGCAGTAGGCTTCCTGCCAAGCAGGGAGCCCAACATGGGACTCAATCCCAGGGCCCCAGGATCATGACCTGAACAGAAGGCAGACGCTTAACAACTGAGCCACCCAGGTAGCCCCTCTGCATTAGGGCTGTTATGCACAAGGCTGCTATAAACATCCATGTACAAGTTGTTTTGTGAACAAACATAGTCATTGCCCTTGAGTATAAATCTAAGAGTAGAGATGCTAGAACCTATGGTGATTCTAGGTATAATTATTCAAGAAACCACCAGACTGTTTTCCAAAACAGCTGCACATATTTCCTTGCCATGGATAGTAGGGCATTTCTCCACATCTTCACCAATATTTGTGGTTTTCTGACATTTTGATTCCAGCCGTCCTCGTGGGGGTGAAGTGGTATCTCATTGTAGCTTTGATTTGTGTCCTCCTGATAACTAACGATGTCAGACATCTTTGTGTGGATGTAGTGGCCATTCATAAGCTGTGGATTCTTATAAAGTACCTCATGTCAACCCTTCAGGAGAACTTACACCACCGGAGATACTCTGAGAGCAGCTCTAGATCCTAGGTTCCCATGAGAGTTTGAGAAGGTCAGCTTCATACAACTTGGCCCTTGCAAGGTGAACATGACCACGTTCTTAATGTTAAACCAGTGAAGGAAAACAAGAAAAATAGGATAGTACATCTTAAGTTAACCGGGCTCCTGCTTAGCTGCCCAGGCCTCTTTCCTTGCTATGAAAACTCTTTTATTCCAATCTCTTCCCAAGGCCCCAATTTCCATAATTCTAAACGCTACTACCTTGACGTCTTTTTCCTGTGTGTAAGCCCTCTCATTATAAAGTCTTCAAGGGCTTAGAACGTTTATATCTTTCATTATGCACACAGAAGTAATCTATACATACTAAGAAGGTCAAAGTCTTGCTGCTTCTTAAGAAGGAGCCATCCTTAAACTAGCCAGAGCAGCTTAAAACAGATTTGTAAACTTGAACAAGTTCATTCACTTCTATTTCTTCACTGGCCAAATAAGATTCATAATCTCTAATTTATGGAGCATTTATGAGTATTAAATGAGATGTATGTAAAAATTTTGTGCTAGACAAATAATAAGCTCAAAATAAAAGAAAAAACATGTATAGCCCTATCAATCAGTTTATGCTTATTTATTGTCTAAAAAATACCTGCAGGTTGACCCTCCATCCTCGTGGGGGCGCTGGTGTACATCAGGACTTGGGGGCCACCCCAAAATAACAATTTGGTGGGGGGCTGGGAAATAAGAGAGAAAGAGACTCCAGACCCATAGAGTCCAAATGGGTAAGACTGAGCTTCCAGAACTTTCATTTCAGCACACTTGAGTTGAAGGAGTTGAGTGGAATGAGTTGAGTGATTGAGACTGCAGAAGGCACCAGAGCCACCCAGGGAAGCCCCAGGCCACACACCCTCCCTGCCCGGCCTTGACTGTTCCTTCAGTGTTGCTGGGATTCTTCTCTCAAATCTCATACGAAGAATCAAAACAGAACAAAGTCAGGCGCCTGGGTGGCTCAGTTGGTAAAGCGTCTGCCTTCGGCTCAGGTCATGATCCCAGGGTCCTGGGATTGAGCCCAGCATCGGGTTTCCTCTCCCACTCCCCCTGCTTCTCTTCTGTCTCTCACTGTGTCTCTGTCAAATAAATACATAAAATCTTTAAAAAAAAAAAAAAAAAAAAAAAAAAGGTATCCAGCTCTGAAGAGAGGAACCGCATCGCAGACAACTAAATAAAGCATCCTCCAGACACGTGACCTGCTGTCTTCCGCATTCCTCCCTTTACCGTGGTTTTATCCACCCTGGGCCTGCCGGGGACTGGCTGGGCCAGGAGGGTTAGCAGAGTGAGCGCTTGCTGCCATCTATGGGTAGTCCGTTAAAAGTGACCAAAAGGAAAATGAAAATTTCTCCTGTCCGTTCGTTCTCGTTTAAACATAATTCTATGGAGAGTACCAAAGGTCTTTTTGCTTATGCACTGATTTTCCTAAGTGCAGAAATATAAGGGAAAAAAAGATTTGGGATTTCTAGCAACCCTACAACAAATATCTTCAAATCTGCCTGAGAACAGTGATGCACAGAATATGCTACTGGCTTGAAAAACGAATTGATTCTGATTTGTCTGACCCACCAGAACCTTTAACTGGGAGCAAGTTAAAAAACAGAGACCAAGTTAGGTTAAGGGATTTTTTTAATAACAAAAACTGACTTTCTTTGTTCTAACTAAAAATAAGCCCGTCAAAACCTATTATAACAAAGGTCTATTTGTCACTGTTACCATGGAATTAGGAACTTTGCAATTATTTTAAAATAGTAGTTTCTCTCCACAGCTAGAAACTTATGCATACAGAGACAGGAGAACGGGTTTTAATGAGAAAAACTCAATTGTGTCCTGAAATATTTATACCAGCTTTGCAATTAAGTATAAAACATTTACCAGTTCTGCCTCCAAATACATCCTTGAAAAAGATAGAAACTGTTCTCTTTGATTCACGGAAAAGCAGAAACAAAGAAACTCTTTCGACTCACCTGGTCTGCTAATGTTTAGGCAAATTAAAAAGTCCAAGGTAGGGATGCCTGGGTGGCTCGGTCAGCCAAGTGTCCGCCTTCAGCTCAGGTCTTGATCCCAGGGTCCTTGGATCAAGCCCCGCATCGGGCTCCTTGAGTCTGAGGTAGGTAAATAGAACAGCAAAATAGGAAATGACAACTTCATTTGGTGAGATTGAGGCAGACGTACAGTGCCCTCAATTGTTAAAGCATTCATCATATTTCTGGTTATATTCCTATCTCCTAACTAGATTTAAGATCTTTGAAAGCAGGAACAGTATTTTATTTGTCCTTGTATTTTCCAAAGCTGTTCCTAGTGCCTGAAGTGTAAACAATAAGTATTTGTGAATATGTATAGTCAACAAAAATTTACTTTCTAGATACTTGTTCCAAGTACTATCACAGGTAAAATGAAAGAGGGATGAATGGATTTTAGTGTGTGTGAAAAACTGTGTGTCAGGGGCGCCTGGGTGGCTCAGTGGGTTAAGCCTCTGCCTTCGGCTCAGGTCATGATCTCAGGGTCCTGGGATCAAGCCCCACGGCTCTCTGCTCAGCGGGGAGCCTGCTTCCCCTTCTCTCTCTGCCTGCCTCTCTGCCTACTTGTGATCTCTGTCTGTAATAAAAAAAAAACAAAAAAAAAAAATTGGGTGTTAACTTTAGCAATGCAGGCATAATACACAACAGGAGAAATAGCATCTTGTTGAATGAATTAAGTTCAGACAAGGTCATTTGATTTGACTAGTAAGCGCCCCATGGTGTAGCCTGGGTTACTAACATGTAATATATAAAAGCTAAATCTTGGTGGGATACAATGACCACATTCGAGTCGAGCAGGTGATGACTTCCCAGGGGAAGAAGGTAACATCACCTTTGGGGGGAAAAAATCAATTCTCATCTATTTTGTTTACAGCTATTTCTCTAGCACTTGGAACAGTTCTCAGCACACAGGGCTCAGTGAGTATCTGTGAATAAACATTATTATCATACCCTCCTACTGGAGGCATTATGTGGCATACTTGTGAAAATGAGGCCTTCAGAGAGAAGGAATGATCCTCCCAAGGTCATTTAACAAGAAACTATTGGAATTCTAACTGGTATCCAAATGCTTG
Source organism: Mustela lutreola (assembly GCF_030435805.1). Classification (NCBI taxonomy): domain Eukaryota; kingdom Metazoa; phylum Chordata; class Mammalia; order Carnivora; family Mustelidae; genus Mustela; species Mustela lutreola. The sequence goes on along the minus strand of NC_081295.1, from coordinate 145,421,061 downwards.
ACTTCGGAGACCCCAAGGTCTGTCATTAGACCGGACTGTGTTATCCACTAAGATCTGATTCCAGTCTTACTGACTGTAGCAAAGAAATACACACAAAGAAGCAAATAGAGTAAACCCACAGCCTCTTCACCTGCCTTACTTACTGTCCACCTTCTGTTTGAGACGATCCGAAGGGTTCCATGATAATCACTGAATTACATAACCATCCAAATGAGATTGTTCTCCCATCTGTTAAGGGCCATCAGAGCCCCCGTGCAATGAATTTCAATTTAAGGAGCTTTATGTCCCATCTGGAGCAAGAGGATTCATTCCGATATAAGAGAAAAAAGATCATTGTGATTTTAACCTGGTTTTAATGGAAATTACTCAATCCCAACTTTAAAATTTAAATGATGTTTAAATATTGCATGTCTCAGCACACTGAGAGAGAATGATTTTGCCAACAATTATTTTCAAAGTCACATTTTCACAGCAGTAAATGCTCATTAAAAATAAACCGTATTTCCAAGAGCTCTCATTGTAGCATTGTTTGTAAGAGGAGAAAACTTGAAACTAACCCAAATGTCTATCAAAGGAGATGACACAAAGAAATTGTGCTGTGTTCATACCGTGCAGCTCTTAAAAAGAATGAAGCAGACCTGCGTGCGTCAGTGACAAGATATTTAACATCTACAAATACAAGAAAAAAAAAGCAAGATGCAAAACACTGTGCATGTTTCTAATGCTGGCAGTAGTAACAGCAGTAAATGTCAGTATGTGCATATCAAAAAATCTGGAAGTGTTCACAAAATATAGACAGTAATTACTCTAGGAAATAATTTCATTTTCAACCTTATTCAACATCATCACCTAGTGCTTCTCTAATTGAAAAAGGTATCTACCTTATTTTAAATATGAGTAGGTGTAATAAAAACATTTCACGTTAATAACCTGAAAGTTTCAAATGAAAGTTAACGCATCAACAGAGTACGCTCCTTTTCTACAGTTACTGTGTGCTATAAACATTGCATTGTTGGGATACCTGGGTGGCTCAGTCAGTTGGTTAAGTGTCTGCCTTAAGCTCAGGTCATGATTCCAGGGTCCTGGGATTGAGTCCCACATCAGGATCCTTGCTCAGGGGGAAGCCTGCTTCTCTGTCTGCCTGCCACTCCCCTTGCTTGTGCTCTCTTTCTCTCTGTGTGTGTCACACACACACAAACACACACACACACACACACACACACAAATAAAATATTTTTAAAAAAAAACCACATTGGGGGCTCCTGGGTGGCTCAGTGGGTTAAAGCCTCTGCCTTCAGCTCAGGTCATGATCTCAGGGTCCTGGGATGGAGCTCCGCATTAGGCTCTCTGCTCAATGGGGAGCCTACTTTCCCCTCTCTCTCTGCCTGCTTCTCTGCCTACTTGTGATCTCTGTCTGTTAAATAAATACATTTTTTTAAATATTTTTAAAAATACTTAAAAAAAAAAAAACCAAGTTCTAATCCTTCAGCTGCCCTTAACCTTCCCAGCACTCTGCAGCGACCCACTGACCTCTCCACTGAATCACTGTAAAATTAGACAATTTCATTAAGTAAAATGAGAAACCAAATAATTTATGGCAAATGAAATACCCACGAAAGGAGTATTTCTTTTTTTCTAATGGTTAAGCTTAGCATCACAAATGAGCACCCAGGGATCCACAGGCCAGCTTCCGAAGCATTGAATTCATCACAATTCAGACACTCAGTGACTTAATTCCTCCATTTTTCAACTTTTTCACTTGGGAAACAACTGTGTTGAACTAGAATCTAAATTTTAGTCTTAGAATTTTCCTAAAATGAAGAGATTGGAAATTAACTACCCTGTGCTGGGGACGGATTAGTTACTTATTCGACATACAGAGACACGAACATCTAAAGGGGCAGAGAAAGCTGACAAAAGTGGAGACCGAGCGAGGTAGAGTTCAGTCCAGTGTTGGAATCCTTCTCTCTAAGCTCTCGTAGGGCAGAGAAGTGAGGCTTCCGCGGGATGAACGATCTATCCAAGGTACTGCCAGTTAGCGCCAGGCCAACCCAGGTCTCCTGACGCCCGTCATCTGTCTACTTTACATTTTCCTCTTTCTATATTTTTACAAGTTCATTATCATCAGTTACCAGTATTTCGCCTCTCTTGCTTTATTTTATTTTCCCCTTCCACTTCCTCTCTTCACCAATTTGCCTTCTGGGAGTGTTTGTAGGCCCAATATTGCGGTTCACCAATTTGTTCTCCAACAACATACTTTCGACTCTGTATCCTATCTCTTGAGTTTGATATTGCAACTGTATTTTTAATCTATAATCAGTAGATCCTCTTCACACTGTCTTGTCCCTGCATCATGTCACAGACATTCTCTTATCTCTTTGATACTCTGTATCGAGCTATTTGGAATTCTTGATCTATCTGATTATTTCCAATTCCTAGAGTAATGTGAAAGTCAGGATAGGATAGGAGGTGCTGCCGCAACAACTATTCTGGATAGTTCAATGCTAACCCAAAGCTTTATTTCTCACCCACAGGCAACTACCCTCTCTCACCATGATCCTGTCCCCCATACACTTTTAATTCTCTGTCTGGGCGTTGTTCTCAGGAAAATGTCCCGAGTGTACTCACCAACTGCTTGGGGTCTGGAAGGAAAGAACAATGAAGGAATGCTCAGTGGTGGACCAGTAGACTGGCTCCTCTGTCTCCCGGACACTATCCCTACCCTATGTCTGCAATACAGGACAGATGCTGCCGTTTATCCACAAAGAGGCAGGCTATGATTTTTCCCAAGGCCATGAGGTGGGGCGTGATCCATGGGGGAGGGGAGCTCAAATTGTTCCAAACTCTTGAGCACAAACCTCTTCTGCTCCAAACCCATTTCTTTCCCAACAGCTCTCACAACCCGCTTTTCACTCCCTAGGGGTTTCCTGCTCTTTGCTTCTCAGATTCACATGCTGCTTTAATTTTTCTGGCAACCCCAGAGTTAGGCTGGGCTGGGGGAGGATGCAGGGAACTGTCCTAGGTCCCTGACTTATCAGGCTCCAGAGTCCAAGGTATTTTACTGCAGCATTTCTAATGCCTCCTTGGAAATTGATAAGATCTCTAAGATAGTGAGTTTTTCCAGAGAACACTAGATTTCTTCCCCCGCCGCCTCCCCCCGCCACACCAATTTTGCAATAAGGATACAGAGTACTGGCACAAAGCAACAGTTAAAAATGTGTTGACTTGCCTTGAACACCCAATACTCTTTCATGTGAAGAAGGAGCCATTTCTCCCAAAATGTGCAGCCCCAAGTAGTGTACACCAAAGTGTATTTTACCATTCTTGCAAGAAGCTTAAACTCAGCACCCTCTCTTTTCTCCAGCTATTTTTCCTATTTGGACAGCTTAGAAGAATGGGACAGGAGGTCAGACATGACAGTCATGAGGTGAGCTGATTTCCTCCTTTGCACCCTGCCTGGAAGTTGACTTTTATGAAATAGACACCAGGAAGCAACCAAATGAGATACTGCTGTCAGCAATTTCCCCTTGCTGCTCTCTCCAGCCAGCAGCCTACCTGGCACCCTCTTCTGAGTCCCCAGGTCTGACTGTTCTCTTCCTTTTCCTCAACCTCAGGAGGAACCACCACCCAAATGCAGATTTTTGTGAAAATCCTTATGGGGAAGACCATCCCTTTTGAGGCTGAACCCTCCGATACAATAGAAAATGAAAAGGCCAAGATCCAGGATAAGGAAGGAACTCCTCCCGGTCAGCAGAGACCGATCTTTGCTGCAAGCGAATGGAGGATGGACGTAGTTCGTCTGACTCATTCAGAAGGAGCCCACTCTTCATCTTGTGGTGAGACTTCGAGCTGGGGCTGAGAAAAGAAGTCTTATACCACTCCCAAGAAGAACAGGTGTAAGAGAAAGGTTAAACTGGCCATCCTGAGATCCTAAAGACGGATGAGCAAGATCAGTCAGTTGCCTTCATCGGGAGTGCCCTTAAGATGATTGTAATGCTATAGTGTTTATGGCCAGCCACTTTGACAGATGTTATTGTGGCAAATGTCATCTGACCTATTGCTTCAAGAAGCCAGAAGACGAATAATTGTATATGGGTTAATAATAAAAGACATGAACTGAGAGGACAAAGAGTCTCTTGCTAATAAAAGCAAACATATTGGTTACAGAAAATGGAAGGAAGGAAAAAGGAAAAAAAAACTATAATAAAGAATGTTATGTCATTTATAATCCCACCACCCAGGTGAAACCATTATTAATGTTGCCTCATATTTCCTGTAGGATTTTTTAGGATGGCTATTGGTGTTGCGTATGCATGCACATAGGTGTGTATTAAGTAAAATTGGGATTTACTGTAAGCTGTTAACTATTTTTCTTGTTATTGTTATGTTGTAAACATTTTCTCCTGCAATTAACTATTCTTAAAAACAGGACTCTTTTACTAATTATTTAATTATTTATTTATTTATTTATTAAAGATTTTTATTTATTTATTTGACAGAGAGATATCACAAGTAGGCAGAGAGGCAGGCAGAGAGAGAGAGAGAGGAGGAAGCAGGCTCCCTGCTGAGTAGAGAGCCCGATGCGGGGCTAGATCCCAGGACCCTGAGATCATGACCTGAGCCGAAGGCAGCAGCTTAACCCACTGAGCCACCCAGGAGCCCTTATTAATGATTTATTAATGATTGTGAAGTATTTCACCGTAAAATTGAATTGCATTGCATTTAACCTTTCCCTATTGTTGAAATTTGATCCATATCCAATTCTTGAATATTCTAAATGAAGCTCCAATTGCATATTGTTAAGATAATTACAATAATGACAAGAGTGAGAGGTAAATGGAGAGAGATAACAGTGGGGTCCAGCCTGCCTCCCACCATTTGGCACGAGGAGAAGATAGGAGTGCCCTTCTCTGGAAGGAAGTAAACCAAGAGCCATTTCTTATGGTGATTCACTAAAGCAAAAGAACCCAAAGATCGAGAAACCTGGGTGTTCAGACAGTGGCAGGAGCTAAACAGGGGTGCAGACAATCAAGCTGCAGCCAAATCTCCAATATCAGAGAATTGTTCAGTGGAGAGTTCCCCCAGCTCTCAAACACAAACCTTTTTTTAAAAAATCCATGTAGCCCAATACAATCATGCTGTCACTCAGCTGACCTCAAAGGCCAGTCCATGGGAGTCAAAAAAACAGAGAGCAGGGGCGCCTGGGTGGCTCAGTGGGTTAAAGCCTCTGCCTTTGGCTCAGGTCATGATCCTAGAGTCCAGGGATTGAGCCCCACATCAGGCTCTGTGCTCAGTGGGGAGCCTGCTTCCCCCCTCTCTCTGTCTGCCACTCTGCCTACTTGTGATCTCTGTCTGTCAAATAAATAATAAATAAAATCTTAAAAAAAAAAAAGGATAGAGCACAGTTTCTGTTGGAATCTTTATGACTTTCTACATATAAGATCATGTCATCTTCAAACAGAGGCAATTTTACTTCTTCTTTCCTGATTTGGATGACTTGTTTTTCTTTTTCTTGCCTGATGGCCTTGGCTAGGATTTCAAAGATTATGTTGAAGAAGAGTGATGAGTGTTTTGGTTTTCATCTTTTTTTTTTTCTTTTAAGATTTTATCCATTTATTTGAGAGAGTGAGAGAGAGTGAGAGAGAGCATGAGAGGGGAGGTCAGAAGGAGAAACAGACTCCCTGTGGAGCTAGGAGCCCAATGCAGGACTCGATCCCAGGATTCCAAGATCATGACCTGCGCCAAAGGCAGTTTCCTAAACAACTGAGTCACCCAGGTGCCCCCCCCTTTTTTTTTTTAAGATTTTATCCATTTATTTGAGAGAGAAAGAGACAGAGTGTGAGAGAGAATGAGAGGGGAGAATTGTTTTTCGTCTTAGAGCAAGAGTTCTCCACTTCTCCCCATGAAGCATAATGTTAACTGTGACCTTGTCATATATGAACTTTATTATGTTGAGATGTATTTCTGCTAGACCCAGTCTGTTGAGGTTTTTTATTCATGAAAGAATACTGAATTTCATCAAGGCTTTTTCTATAGCTACTGAGATAATTGTATGTGTCATATCGTTGTTCTCTTAATGAATCTTATTTATTTATTTGCCTGGGTTAAGCCATCGTTGAATAGTGGGGATGAGTCCTTCTTGATAATCATGCGTGATCATTTCCATGTGCTACTGACTTTCGTTTCCTAGTTGGATTTTGTTGAGAATAGTCTTGAGGGATACGGGCTCTACTTTTCTTTTCTTATAGTGTCCTTCTCTCGCTCTGTTATCCGTGTAATGCTGGTCCCATAAAATGAGTTTGAGAGTATCCTCCCCCTTCAATATTTTAGAGGAGTTTGAGAAGAATTGGTATTAATATTCTTTAAATGTTTGGTGGAATTCACCCGTGAAACCAGCTGGTCCTGTGTTCTTTTTCCCCGGGTGGAGGACAACTCTACTATTGACATGCTAGGTGATTTTATGATTCAGAGTACTTTAGTTCTAGCAGTTCCCAAGTCTTCACAATTTTTACTTCCACAAATACAGTTTGGCTGAAGTCATATTTAGCACAGTTTGTCAATCCAAAACTGAATTCATAATTTAAATGTCTACAGGGCTATACAAGTTCCTGGCGCAGTGCATATAGGACCAGCTGTGCCCAGCTTACACTTCATCACAGAATAGCTAACAGCCCTCCATAAAACCAAATAATCACCTGGAAGGAAAGCAGGAGGGCAGGTGCTAGACGCTAGAGGCTTCCATGACTACCCAAACAAACACGGGATCCATCACCCCCCTGGGAACATGGTAAGAATTTTAATGTTTCAAAACTCACTGATTGCTACATTCTTCCAGGAATACTTCTCAGAAAAATCCTCAAAGGGAAGCATAAAAATGTAGGTTTTAAATTCATGAAACTTGCTTCCTACATACTCTGAGCTATTCTGTTGTGAAAGAGTTGCCAAGTAACCTGGGATTATAAAATCTGAGACCTAAAAACATACCAACAGAACCATATATGTGCCATGGTAAGTATTTGTATTTTCATTGGATGAATAGGTCCATAAAGAGGCAATAAAATAGATAGTGTGTTGGAAAGGGGGCTCAAAAGCTACCCTGGCTTCCACATGTGGTTAGCAATGTTATCACTCCAAAATGAACCTAAAGAAATAGGGCATGGGTTTATCAAAAAGGTCACCATGGTTGAAGCTTCGTCGGATACTCTTTGTTCCGAAGTTTTTCAGTGACTAAGGATTACACAATATTATTCTTCAAACTGGTAATATTTCTTTACAGTGCTGCTTATCAGAGGAGAAGTCCTGCTATCACACTTAGTTTGAGCAATGCTGAAGCAGAGACGTGAATTTGCAGTATATGCAGACCGAATAAATAGGTCTGTGTCCTATAACTTGAGGGTCTGAGAAAGGCTCTCTGGAAACAGACTCTAGCATGGAAGAGCATGAAGTGGGTTCATTGGCAAATCCTCTCAGGAGGTATACTTGGGGAAAAGCATGGGGAAGACAGGACTTGAACAGGAGGAAAAGCCATTTTGCAATGCATTTGTGACAGAGGCCTTGACCCACCCTTCAGGGAGTTTGCATGACCCTTCAGATGCTCCAGATTGAGGTAAGAGAATGTAAACTGTGACTAAACTGTGCCCCTTCCAAGTCATATGTTGAAGTCCTAAGCCCCTGTACCTTAGACTGTGACTGTAATTGGAGCTAGAGAGAAAACACTATTAAACAAGGTCATATGAGTGGATCCTAATCCAGTAGGACTTGTATTCTTATCAAAAGAGGAAGAGATACCGGAAATGCACAAACACAGAAGCAAGACCACGTGAGGACACCGTGAGAAGGCAGACAGTCACCTGAAAGCCAAGAAGAGATACTGCATAAGAACCCAACCTTCCTAACACTTTGATTGTGGACTTTGAACTTCCAGAACTAGAGCAAATAATATTCTGTTGTTTAAGACACCTGGTCTGCCGTATTTTGTTATGGCAACCAGAGCTAACTAATACGGCCAGGGCTCTTTCCAACAAACAGTATCTCATTCTGCCTGAAATTTCGACCACCACAATTCTTTTATATCACCAGCAACATATTTCATTCATTCACTGAAAATAGTAATAATAATAATACTATTGGGGCCCCTGGGTGGCTCAGTCAGTTAAGAGTCTGCCTTCAGATCATGTCATGATCCCAGGGTCCTGGAATCGAGTCCCTGCGGCAGGCTCCCTGCTCAACTGGAGTCTGCTTCTCCCTCTCCTTTTGTCCCTCCCCCAACTTGTGCACTCTCTCTCAAATAAATAAATAAAATATTTTTAAAAAATAATACTATTATTCACCTTGTTTCTGTCAGGCACGACGCTATGCACTAACAATATAAGGATTCTCATGCTAGACACAGTTCCTGCCCTCTTGAAGGGTCTAGACAAAAGGTAATTATAATAATTTAATAAGGTAAGTACAATGATGTAGGATGAACATGATCTCAGAAGTGGAGATGTGGGGCGATTAATTAGACTTGGGTGGTTGAGAGGACTTACTGGATGAGTAGGAGACTTTAGGCTGAGTGGGGGATGGAAAAACCCAGGAATAAAGGCCAGGAAGTGAGAAGTAATGGTGTATCCTACAACAGAAATGTGGAGGGGACACATTGGTAAGGGGGCGGGGGTGGGGGGACTGTTGAGAGTGACTGAGCCATCCAAGGAGTTTTGACCTTATACAAAGAACGAAGGGGAGGGGTTTGCAAGATCTAAAGCGAAGGGATGAGACAGAAGTGGTTTTGCAGAGAAAATTGCTCAGGCTGTAGAATGGATTCAATCGAAGATGGGCTGCAGATGAAACATGGATTAGGGAATGGTGTGATGAAGCGAGACCAATCCCAGGGCACTTGCGGGAAATCAGGAGAGAAAGCATGGTAGCCTCTTAGAGGGAAACGGCTGTGAGGACATAGCAAGCTTTCCCAATTGGAGCCAGAGCTGAATAGACATCAAAAAGGCTTTGTGATTGACAGACAGCCAGCAGTGAAGTCAAAGGAAGAGTCATTTGGGAAAGCAGGTGGACGGTGGCGCCCTCCCCAAGAGCACGGAGGACAGCACAGAGCGGCTGGATTCCGAGCAAGATGAGGATGCCCTGATGAGACAAGTTAGAGTTAGCGTACCTCCAGGCTAAGGGAAGAAATATGGCCATGGTTTTGGCACCATTTAATTGGAGATAAATGTTACCGTTTTGGAGAAGATTCAAAGAGCAATTAAGCAGAGAAAAGAACTAGCAAATTATAAAACCAGTTAAGTATTTTCTCCAAAAGCTGAACAGACTCTGCTCCATGATGATAGGGAGAAAAAAAAAAAAAGGTCGCCAAGAAGAAACGAGAAAATGTCTCAGTCACCAAGTATAAGCCTCTTGTTTTAATCAACTCGTTTGAAGTCACCAAAGAGGGAAATATTTATGTCACTCATGAAAATACAATCTGTAAAATGGAAATAGAACTATTGTGTTAAGGAGACTACTTCATTATTCTGCAGAATAGATGTGTTTTGGGAAAGGTATGATTATATCACACTCCAAAACAGAGGAAGAGACCAGTAGTGAGGGCACAGAACACCTTTCTGAAGAGGCAAAAACTGGGGCGCCCGAGTGGCTCAGTCAGTCTCCGGCTCAGGTCATGATCTCAGGGTCCTGGTCATGATCTCAGGTCATGATCGAGCCCCACATCAGGCTCCCTGTTCGGCAGGAAGCCTGCTTCTTCCTCTCCCACTCCCCCTGCCTGTAATCTCTCTCTCTCTCTCTCTCTCTCTCTCTCACTCGCACGTGCGCTTGCTCATTCATTCTCTCAAATAAATAAAATCTTTGGGGGGAAAAAGAGAGAGAGAGAGACAAGAACTGAAGGGAACAACAAAAGGAAGAGGAGGAGGTTAGGCACCCCTAAGTTAAGGGAACCTAACTGCCTATGATCAGCAGGCAAACCCTTCAAAGTAGTGTCCTGTGACACATGGCAGCAAGGGCTATGGGGTGGAGGGTGCAAAGCAGAGACAGTCTCCACAGTGACCTGACCACCAGGGGCCGGGAAGGAAGACAGAGGAGAGACATTGTGAGGTATCCCAAAGTCTCCCCTCGCCACACCCACACGCACACATACACACACATACACAAACTCATCCACGCACCCCACAGGTGCACACAGAGCCTTCCTGTGCACACACACCCACTCTCACACACACCTTTCATGCTGACATATATACATGCTCACACATACACACTCCTACACACACGCTCCTATGTACACACGTGTACTCTCACATACCCGCGTAGCCAGAAGGAGGAATTTCAAGGGGTTGCTGGCCGGAAGAAGTGGCTGGACTGCTCGGGGCCTCGTAATCATCGTTTGTCACTGTTCCCATAACCACTGTGAATACTCAAGTGGGAAGCCAACGAAACACCTGTTACTATATAAACTATAGCAAGGGACTGTATAATAAGCAAGGGAGGGAAAAAGTTAGTAACCCAGTCAGAATCCATCTTCTCAATTTTATTTTTATTTTATTTTATTTCTTTATTTCTGAGAAAGAGAGGGGGCACACACGAGCTGGAGAGGGAGAGGATCTCAAGCAGACTCCGGGCTCACTGTGGAGCCTGACACCGGGCTCGATCTCACGACCCTGAGATCATGACCTGACCTGAAACCAAGAGTTAGACGCTTAACCGACTGGGCCACCCAAGTGCCCCTGCTTCGTCTCATTTTTAATCTCCAACTAGCAAAGGTCTTGAAGCTTTGTCTATAAAGCTGTGTCTCCCATGACAAGCCAAACCACAGACTCTGCCTCTCTGCCTGCAGAGACTTGCCAGTCCAGGGGGGGGAGAGGGTGTTAGCAGGTGGCAGCGGGGGGAGCAGTGAACCAGGACCAAACTTGCCCTGGGAATCAGACACAGTCTGCCCACCAGGAAGCTGATCCTGTAATAACTTTGGAAAACAGGAAATGTTTTTAAGACAATGTATTTTTATTTCATCACTACACATTCTTCTTTGAAGTTAAAAATCCTGTTTATGGGGCACCTGGGTGGCTCAGTGGGTTAAAGCCTCTGCCTTTGGCTCAGGTCATGATCCCGGGGTCCAGGAATCAAGCCCCGCATGGGGCTCTCTGCTCAGCAGGGAGCCTGCTTCCTCCTCTCTCTCTCTCTCTGCCTCTCTGCCTACTTGTGATCTCTGTCTGTTAAATAAATAAAATCTTAAAAAAAATAATCCTGTTTATGATGTAAATAACACAGTCAGCCCCAGAAATATTCATAGAGGGACTCTATTATTATTATAATATTATACACATATAATATTATAATATTATGTAATATTATAATATTATAATCAGAATAATATTACGTAATATTATAATATTATAGTATTATTGTCTGTGGTTCTCTGCCATAATGGAATATAAATTCCATTGCAGGGGGAGGGAGACAAAAATCCAATGGCTATGAAAAATACACAATCTGTCTGATGGTGGTAAGTTTATGATAAAAACCAAGAAGAAAGACTACAGATAAGCCTCTCCCCTCTTCCTTCTTGGGTGGTTTTCCTTCTTCTAAAGGTACATCTTCTAGAAATTCCTTCAGTGAGGATCTGTTGGCGACAAACTCTCAGTGTTTATCAGAATTCTCTGTACCTCAGCCTTCTCTCTGAAGAGCAGTTCGGCGGGATATTCAGTTCCACGTTGGTAAGTATTTTTCTTCCATACTGTATATTGTTTCCTTCTCTTGCAGCTTCTGTTTTGCTCTCGGGACCTCCCCTACCAGTCTAAATTGGTTCCCTGTTATGTAATCCATGTTTGCTCTCTGGCTGCTTTAAGAATTTTGCATTCTTTAGCGTTTTGTAATTTTTATTACAATATGTCTAATGGCAGATTTCCTTGCAGTTACCATTCCCAGAAATTTGTCTTCTCTTTTTTTTTTAATTATGTATTTATTTTTAAGAGCAAGAAAGAGAGTGGGGGGAGGGGCAGAGAGGAAGGGAGAGGGCATCTCAAGAAGACTCAGCGATGAGCAGCGAGTCGACGGGGAGAGGGATCTCATGACCCCAAAATCATGACCTAAGCCGTGTTTGAGAGTCAAGCGCCCAACCGAGCCACACAGGTGCCCAAAACTGGTCTTTTCAATGAACCACTTTCCATCTTTGTTAATATATTCCTTTATTGTTTCTTCATTTTGTTTCATTATTTTTCTCTTCTGAATTTTCCCTTCTTAAATTCTCAGATTTTCTTTTTTTTTTTTTAAGATGTTTATTTATTTGAGAGAGAGAGAGAACAAGAGTGAGCGAGCACAAGCAGGGGGAGCAGCGAAGCGAGAGAGAAAAGCAGGCTCCCCGCTGAGCAAGGAGACGGACTCAGGGCTCCATCTCAGGACCCTGGAATTATGACCCCGAATCAAAGGCAGATGCCTGACTGACTGAGCCACCCAGGCACCCCGAGTCTTTCTTTTTGAGACTAAAAATTTCTCATAAGATATCTCTTACGTTACAGGCTTTCGGTTTAGTGTACATTGTTACGATCATTCCATTTTAAATATTTTTTAAACTTCCGTTGAGCTTCCTTCCTTAACCCACGAGGTACTTAGAAATGTGTTCTCTAGCTTTCTAAGTGTATGGGGCTTTTCATTTTTCTAGTTAATTTCTCATTGAATATCCCTGTTCTCACAAAATGTGGTCTTTGAAATTTGTCAAGGTAGCCTTCATGATCCATTTATGATCAATGTCTGTACGTGTGTTCTTCTTAAAAAAAAATATGTATTCTCCAATTTGTAGATCCAAGAGTTTATAACGTGTTATAATATTGTTAGGAGCATTTTTTTTAACTCTTTCGTGTCCTTATTGTTTATCTCTTTTGGTCTTGGAGAAGTGAATAGTGCCTGTTAACTTATCTCACTATGAAGGTGGGTGTGTCATTTCCCCTAATGGTTTTTTTTTTTTTTCTTTGTGTGTTTAAGGAAATTAGGTGCAATGTTGTTTTCTTTCTGGTAAATTCAACGTGGTATCATGATGAAGATTTATGGCTAGTCATTTTTTCTGCCCCAAGTCTAGTTTTTCTGCTGTTCAAGCGGCTACCGTAGCTTTCCCTGTGTTAGCCCGGGAATCCAGCGGTTCCAGGACTCTGGGGATCCAGGGTTCTCAGCCTTCTGAACAAAGGAGGAGCGTTTTATGCTTCTCAGGAACTGATAATGACTCTGCTCAGAGGAGCTCGGCCCTCTTGCCCCGTGGGCCTCAGGAGCTTGCTGCCCCGCGATGCACCTGCGCCTGTCCTCACCCGGTCCCCGTCCCTCGTCCCCCGCCGGCGTGGTCCTGGGCGCCGCGCGTGGCCTTCGCGTGCCCACCGGCAGGTGTCTGCCCACCGCAAAGGGTGGGACCCTCAGGGCGGCGCGGGAATTCCGCCGGGGTGGCCTCTCCTCGGGGACAGCCCTCCACCTGCCGGGCCCTTGATACGCCTCTGCCAGCCTCCAGGTCCCTCCCCACCCCCGCGGTCGTGTTACCTCTCCGGGCAGCGGGGCGCACAGCCTCCCTCGGGGATTCTCCTGGGGCCCGAGGGGGGCGATCAAGAACCCTTGCCGGGGTCGGACGGGGCACACGCGTGACCGGTCCCCTCTGCACAGGAAGGGCAGGGGGAGGGAATGTGGCCGCCTCGCTGCCTCTGATCTTCAAAAGACATCTCTCCCCCACCTTCTCTCTCTCGATCTCTCTCTCTCTCTCTCTCTCTCTCACACACACACACACACGCACGCACACACACACACACACACACACACACCAGAAAAGAAGACCAACCGGTTTTCCCTCTGTTTCTGGACTTCGTTCCATCACAACGAATTCACTCAGTATCTCACTCTGGCCTCCTAGCCAAGTACCACAGACCCGGGGACATAAACAACAAAAATGTATGTCCCCGCAGGTCTGGAGACCAGAAGTCCCAGATCCAGGTGTCTGCAGGGTTGGTCTCTCTCCTTGGCCGGCAGGTGGCTGCCTTCTCTGTGTGCCCTCTCCAGGGCTTGTCCTCTGAGCACAAGTGCCCCTTAGGCTGTTGCCACAGTAAGCACCTCTCATGGGTCTGGGACCCATATGTAAGGCCCCTCATTCACATAGTGGCGTAAAGCTCCTTCTCAGCTGCTTCAGATGGGTTCCATGAACCCCTTTCCGGGGGCTGAGCACTGATAAAACAAAATGTGGGAGTTTGGGGAGGAGGGGAAACAGCCCTTTCTCTTACAACAGAAATAACTCCACTGGTGCCAAGAGAATGCGCCACAAGTATAGACACGAGACTAAAAAGTCCCTGGCATCATCCTCGCCAGAGGTAAAGGGGAAAAAAATGAAAGCAGAAGCCGAGGTGTTGGAGCTGGCTGGGCCCCAAGGCCTCACCTTGGATTTCACCAGCTCACCGCACAGGTTTCTTTGACTACCTAAGGCTCCCTGACAAGCATTAACGAGAGTTAGAGACGGATTTGTTCCAGAAAGCATTTTACCAAAGTAAAAACTCATAACGACCTTAACTGACCACAGAGCCATTTCTCCAGGGTATTTTTTTTTTAAGATTTTATTTATTTATTTGACAGATACAGATCACAAGTAGGCAGAGAGAGGGAGAGAGAGAGAGAGAGAGAGGAGGAAGCAGGTTCCCCGCTGAGCAGAGAGTTCAATGCAGGACTCGATTCCAGGACCCTGGAATCATGACCGAGCTGAAGGCAGAAGCCTCAACCCACTGAGCCACCCAGGCGCCCCTCTCTAGGGTATTTCTTCACTACTTTTTGCCTCTGGCTGAACTTCTGGAGCAAAGCAAAAGTATGAGCTTCTCATCACGCCTATCATAAACCTTAGCTGAATAAGGTCTGTTTTCCCTTTATCCTAATCGAGTCTCTTAAAGCACAATAAATGGGCATGATGCCAATTCAATTCTGCCTGGCAAAGCATTTTCTAGCTCTATCTATATTGTGCTCTATTTCTTTAACCACTGCCAAGAGCCACAGGGATGTTGACTATTTTGTTCACTGATGAATCATTACAGTCTAGAACACTTTCTGACTGATCAGTAACTAGTTGTTGAAAGAATGAACAAACGGATGAATGGATAAATGGCATGCTTTCCTAATAACATAGAGAATAATTAAAAATTGCTCTAAACCAATAAAAGGGGACAGGTAACTAGGGAAATATATCATGATTAGTAAGATACAATTTTTGGAGGAAAATCTCTGAGGAACTCATTAAATTCATTCTAAAGTTGTACAAAAACTCATTGGCTATAAGAATGGGATAATAAGGGGCACCTGGGTGGCACAGATGGTTGAGTGTCTACCTTCAGCTCAAGTCAGGATTTCCAGGTCCTCGGATCGAGTCCCACATTGGGCTCCTTGCTCAGAGGGAAGTTTGCTTCTCCCTCTCCCTCTGCCTCTCCCCCTGCTTATAGACTCTCTGTTTCTCTCTCTCTCTCTCTCTCCCGCAAATGAATAAATAAAAAAAGCTTTTTAATGAAAAAAAAAAGAGAATGGTATAATAAAATACACAACAATGAAAAATAATGAATTAGAACAATATATATTGGCCTGAAGATCTGTTCATGATATAAAGCTAAGTGAAAAAATCAAACTACTCAAGTAACAAGACTAGTATCACACCGTTTTTTCAAAGTTTCTATTACTGCGGTTTATAAATACATAGTTTTTGACCATAGAGAACATACCTTCAAAAGGGCAGGATTAAAGTTGGAAACCTCAAACCTGAGTTATAAACCCATATATTGCCTATCTCACTGAAATAAGCATTTAATGTTGCCATAAATTTTTTTAACCAATAAGACTTTAAAAGTTTAATGTGAAAAAGCATTTATTGAACACAAAGCTTTTCCTGGAATATAATGTGGATACCAAGCAGCTTTTGGATTTATGTATGACATATTATTATAATGCAAAATTAAGTATTAAATACTTGAGCCAGTTAGGAAAATAATTAAATCAATTAAAGAACGTCTATATTTTCCTTGCATTGCTTATACAACTCAAGATATTTCCAAATAGTTCAACTAAGTTAGTGTGAAAATACATCCAAATTGCAAAAGACCCATTTATCTGAAGAAGAAAATAAATGGATGTCAAGGAACCATTTCGTGATTTTTGTTGCTATGGTAGATGGTTTGACTTGCTGGACTGACATTAATTTCCTATACTGTTGACTTCAGCAATCTGGAGCATTCGATATATCACAGGCAGGACTATGGTTCTGAATAAATGGAGTTTATTCAGCCTCAGAAGCAGCACACACTAGTTGGTCTAGAATCTCAATTTATTTACTAATAATCAATAAGTGAGTATCAGAAGTATCTCATTATTTCGACATTTTCAAAATGCACACTGTTTTTTACCTACTTTGTGAATTTTTGAGGCAAGCCTCAAATTCTGAGCAATTCTGAGATTTGTCTCTATACTTAAAAAATTAAGGGGCACCTGGGTAGCTCAGTCATTTAAACATCTAACTTTGGCTCAGGTCATGACCTCCGGGTCCCAGATGGAGCCCAACATTGGGCTCCCCACTCAGTGGGGCGTCTACTGGTCCCTCTGCATCTCCCCCACTGTACTCGATCTCTCTTTTTCAAACAGATAAATAAAATCTTCTTTAGAAACTAAATGCCGAACAAATCGGTGGTCGCATTCCATCTGTAATTGCTTTAAAGTCATTGTAAAAAAATCTCTGAATTAACAGAAGATAATGAAATTTCTTTGGTTGTTTGGATTAATAATGATACTCAAAAGTTTTATTATTCACAATACTAATGGAAAAATCTTACTGAGCAATATAATAATGCAATAGCAATGATTTTATCTCAAAAATTGTAACTGAGGGATGCTTGGGTGGCTCAATTGGTTAAGCATCTGCCTTCGGCCCAGGTCATGATCCCAGGGTCCTAGGATGGAGCCCCGCATCGGGCTCCCGCCTCATCAGGGAGCCTACTTCTTCCTCTGCCTGCCATTCCTCCAGCTTGTGTTCTCTCTCTCCCTCTAACAAATAAATAAATAAGATATATTTTTTAAAAACTTGTACCTGATGCTTAACAGCCTTTATGCTACCTAGAGACATCATATAATCAAGTTTTTAAAATAAGAAATCGCTTTTAAAATAACTATTAAGGAAGCAACATCTACTGCCCTGAAATGGAGCATAAAATGTCAGTTTTTAAATAAACAAAGTATAAATCATCCTTTGACAAACTAGCAGTGCAGAAATGTATATTAAATTTAATACTATCCATAATTCCCTAAACCATATTCACGATAGTGCAGATGACATAGACATCACTTACTCCAGAAAAATGGATGGAAAGTCCAACGTGAGGAATTTAGAGTTACACGAAAAATCTTGTGACTTAATGTTATGACCAATATAATTACAGCTTCATGGGGCGCCTGAGTGGCTCAGTGGGTTAAAGCCTCTGCCCTCGGGTCAGGTCATGATCTCAGGGTCCTGGCTCAGTGGGGAGTCTGCTTCCCTCTCTCTCTCTGCCTGCCTCTCTGCCTACTTGTGATCTCTGACTGTCAAATAGGTGAATAAAATCTTTTAAAAAAAAATTAAAGTTATAGCTTCATGTAAAATAAATCAGAAGCAGTATTTTCAGGGGGTGCGTAGCTGGTTCAGTCAGGAGAGCATATGACTCTTGATCTCGGGGTCATGAGTTCGAGCCCCACATTGGGTGTGGAAATTACTTAAATAAAAAAACTTTTTAAAAAGCAATATTTTTTAGAAGAATATAAAATAGTATGCATTTAGATTCTCCCAATTGCTTCCGTTTTAGAAAAGCTATCAAAAATCACCTGTAACTAGGGCAAACAGAATGTTTTAGAACAGTGGTTCTCAAAGTGTGGCCCCGACACAACGGCTGGTAGCACCACCTGGGAATTTATTAAAACAAGCCCTCACCTACCCCATCCCTCAACCTGCTGAATCAGAAGGGAGTAGGGTCTGACAGCTTGTTTCTTAACAAGCCCTCTAGTGATTCGGATGCATGCTACAACTGGGCAACCAACGGGCCTAAATCAAGACAATCCAAAAGTTTTTTTTTTTTTTTTAAGATTTTATTTATTTATTTGAAACAGACACAGTGATAAAGGGAACACAAGCAGGGGGAGTGGGAGAGGGAGAAGCAGCCCTTCCCACTGAGCAGAGAGCCCAATGTGGGGCTCAATCCCAGGACCCTGGGACCATGACCTTGAGCAGAAAGCAGAAGCTTAACCCACTGAGCCACCCAGGCGCCCCCCAAAAAGTATTTTTAAAAAACCATCCGTAGGACAAGAAGCAAAAACAGTTAGCACATCTCAGCATAGAAACCCAATGGTTGAAAAAAAACGGAAACTAAGTTATTGTCATTTTTCCCAACGTCAAATAATATCGAAAACCACTGTTATATTAAAAGAATGTTGTCTTTATTTTGTTGATTTTAGACCTAAAGTTTGGTCCATTTCCTTCAAATCAATGGTCACAACCTTTACACCCCGAGCAGAGGGATACCTTTGTAATGTTTAATTATTACAGTTACCTAATGACCATGCACAGCTGGGATTCCTTCATACTCTAAAATTTCTCATTTTTTCAAGTTAGAAACCCCTTGGTTTGGGCCAGAATGACACTTCAATCAAGTAGTGGTCTTTAAAGTTGGAAGAAAATACTAGAACTTAAACACTAGAACTTGAAATCGTAAAGAAGAACTAAAACCTTACTAACGGGGGCGCCTGGGTGGCTCAGGGGGTTAAAGCCTCTGCCTTCGGCTCAGGTCACGATCTCAGGGTCCTGGGATTGAGCCCCGCATGGGGCTCTCTGCTCAGCAGGGAGCCTGCTTCCCTTCCTCTCTCTGCCTACTTGTGATCTCTGTCTGTCAAATAAATAAATAAAATCTTTTTAAAAAATAAAAATAAAAAAATAAAACCTTACTAATGTTTAGTATATGGCTTGACTCTGCCCAAACTTGGTCCACAGGCAATAAGGTCATACATCATACGTAGTAGGTGAGGGACACAGAGGAAAAGTCAGAATTCTACCATGAGGAGGACTTAGAGTAACACCTCATCCTCTCACGTCCAGAGAATGGCTATGAATTACAGTTTACCAAATCTGGGTAAGTCAATTTAAGAACTATCTGGGTGGCTCAGTCAGTTAAGCATCCAACTCTTGTTTTCAGCTCAGGTGGTGATCTCGGGGTCATGGGATTGAGCCCTGACTGGGGCTCGGTGCTCACAAGAAGTCTGCTTGAGCTTCTCTCTCCCTCTCCCTCTGCCCTTCCCCCCACTCATGCTCGTGCTCATTCTCTCTCTCTTTCTCTCGAAAATAAACAAAATATTCTTTTTAAATCTTTTAAAAAAAAAGAATTATCTTACATAATGTTAAATAAATTAATCTTTACTAAATACACAAGTGTCTTAAGATATATCCTTTGTTATGGATTGAATTTGTCGTCCCCAAATGTGGAAGTCCTAATCCTTCATAAATCAGAATGTGACCTTACTTAGAGATAGGGTCTGTGCAAAGGTCATCAAGTTAAGCAAGGTTATTGGGGTGTGGGCCATAATCCAACATGACTGGCATTTTTATTAGAAGGAGAACTTTGGACACAAATACAGAGGGCAGACCATGTGAAGAAGGAGAAGGGAGAAAACAATCACCTACCAGCCAAGGAGAAAGACATAGAATGATTCTCCCTCACAGCCTTCAGAAGGAATCGACGCTACTGACATCTTGATCTCAGCTCTAGCCTCTAGATGGCGAGACATTATTTAAGCCACTCAGCCTGTGATATTTTGTTAGAGAAGCTTCAGCAAACTGAAACCGAACTCCCATCCATGAATAAACTTCAGATGAAAGATGTTATTTATCACTAATACTAGACCAAGGGCATAACAAGAAAAGGTATGAGTTGTTGCTCTCCTCATACAAGTTCTTTATTGGTCATCATTCAAAGTAAAAATAATAACCATCTAATCAGATCTGGCCAAGAAAAAATTGATCCTCTCCCCAAAAAATCAGAATTACCAAAACCAAACCAAAACAAAAAAGATTTAAATGTGGGTGTTGAATGAAGCGCCTGGGTGGCTCAGTGGGTTAAAGCCTCTGCCTTCGGCTTGGGTCGTGATCCCAGGGTCCTGGGATCAAGCCCCACATCTGGCTCTCTGTTCAGTGGGGAGCCTGCTTCCCTTCCTCTCTCTCTGCCTGCCTCTCTGCCTACGTGTGATCTGTGTGTTTCAAACAAATAAATAAAATCTTTAAAAAAAATAAAAATAAAATGGGGATGTTGAAAATCCTGATGATTCTGAGTACTTGAACCTCCAAAAGTTCTGAGTCTCCTTCTCCAGGAGAAGCAACCATTCTCATCTGCCTAATGAGGCTGACCCTACCTTGTCTGAAGGCCTAGTAATAGCCTCTTTTGAGAACGCTTTCTGGCAGCTGCCCTCCTGTCCCACTCCCCATCACACCCCCAAGCCTCCACAGAGTCAGAGCCCACTCTGCCCCTTGGGAGCTAATTAGAAAGACAGTTCCAAGGAAAGAGTCAGCTTCACACCAAAACGAACACCTGGTTTGTGGCGGGTCTGAACCCTCAGGGAGTGGGTGCGGATATGGATTCTGAAGAGGCTTGTCTCCAGAGGGAAGAGCTCAAAGAGAGAGAGCCGAAACCATCTCTATGGTGACCGTCCTTCCCTGAGATTCCTGGGAATCTGCCAGTCCCAGCATCGAGCAGAGAGTCTCAGGGCCTGCCCCTTGGCCTGACTAAAACCTGAGCCCAGAAGCAGACTTGACCAAATGAAGCTGAGATTGCCAGACATTCCCTCACATCAGGTAGAAGAAGGAACCTGAGGACTCAGGGAGGTAGGAACAGGCAGCGGATTTCCGCTCGCCCACCCCTGCCGGTGGCCCTTGGGGCACCCAGAGGATGAGAAGTTCTAGAACTCTGAGATTTAGAAGAGAGCAAGCGCCCACATCTGTGGAAAGCATGGTGGAGGCTTTCTTCTCTGCGACGCGCGCAGGGAAACAGAGAAGGGTCTGGATGTGGATTCCAGTTCCGAAACTCTCCAGCCTGGCACCACACACTGAACTGCTCCACATCTCAATTCACGCCTCTTTCCATGGGGACAGTGAGACCCTCTGACAGGGTGCACTGAAAGCTACTCTCATTTGTTTTAATCAGATACGATAAGACATGCAGACACAGAAATTACTGTAACGAAGAAAGAAGTTTATACTCGCAGAGCCCTGGAAACAGGACGCATGCCACACAGCGTCACATGGGGAAGCACCAGGGACAGTCAAGTGACAAAAGAGGAGTGAGAGGGGAGAGCATAGCTTAGGGCCCTTACTGAGGTTTTCACAGGATATACATGCGGAGTAAGTTTGGGACTGGGGCATTTGAAGCAGGCTCTGAGTTTTAGGGGTGGTGCCCAGTTGTGCCACAGCTAGCCCTGGGGTGACTTAAGGCAGCAGAATATTGGCTTGGTGTTTGAGAATTCGATAGAGAAGATGATCAGAGCCTAGGACTGCTTGGTTTGTATATCAAAGGCAGGGGACTTCTTTGCTAGCCCTAGGAAGTGGTTAGCCCTGGGAGGGGCCGTCTCTCCAGGTTCAAGGCCACACATCCCAGAACATCAAGGATATGGAAAAAAAAAAGAACAAAGAGTCAAGATGCAGGGCGACTGTCAGGTTGAAATGATGCAATGTGTGTAAGAATAAAGAAGAATACATTTTCTTACAGGCAGTTAGAGACCAAAGCCTGAGCACGGAGAGAGAAGGTCCTGTGTTTCTCTCTGGTCTCTGATCCTTGAACCACATGGATTATTCTTTTCAGAGAATGTGACCTCCCAGCACGCCCTTCTCAGCTCTTTCTAGGTGCTCTGAGAGGGGGACCTGGGGGACATGGGATGTTTTTCCTCTACAGCATCTGCTTCACACCTGCCACAGCCGAAAGGCAGGAGGAGAACTCCGCAGGGCACACGTGGGGTGTACACGCGGGTGACCTTCCTGCTCTCTGAGAGACCGAGCACACAGACAAGGACCAGACTAGTGATGAAGTTAGATCTCTGACCCACAACCAGCCGCCACCTGCCCAGGACACCACCCCCTTCTCTACAGTCCCCAGCCCAGGGAGGTCAGCCTGCTCCAAGGCAGAGAGCTGCAGGAAGTCAGCCGGTGATCTGGAGTGACAACCCTGGAAGCCTGACCATCTGCCCCTAATGGCCAGGACTTGATTAATAACAGACAGCTTCCCTAATTTTTGTCCCTGCTTCCAACTCAGGACCCAGCAGAGGAAACCAAGTATGCATCCCTTTCTGATCCCATAGGAAGCCCCACTTGTGGTTAAGCTGCCTCCACCTTCCGAGTGCCCACAATTTCCAATGAGGCCATACCTGGCGCATGTCCTTTTTCCTACTCTCAGCCTTTCTCATGGCTCTGCCTGCCTCTGAGTCTGTCCAGTTACAAGTCACGGTGGCTGGCTCTCTTGGTATGGAAAGATCAATCACCTTCAATTTTCTCATGTGGCTATTCTTTATTTCCATACCTCTGATCCCCAGACATATTTAGGACTTCCGTCTCCACCCAAGCCTCCCCACTGGCAGACACGGCAGAGAGGACCCGGAGCAGATTCCGAGCTAATCCAACTCCGACCCTTCTACCAGTCCTTGGATGTTTTCAGCCCCCTGAGGAAGGAGGCGGAAAAAGATGGCGCACCAAGCATTCCTCCACGTGTGCTGTTGATAGTACGAACACCATACTCTGAAAACTTAAAAGACAGGATCTTCAGAAACTCAAGATGCTTTCCCCCACTGTCCCTGAGGCAAGACTGAAAGGTCTTTCGGGAAACTCATAAGCAGAAACTTGACTCTTATCTTTTCTGTGTGTCGCTACTGTAACACCCCTGAGGAAGACAATTTAGAATGAACAGAAAACCTAAGTGATCTATCCATCAAGTACAATGTTTGCACCTTCTGCGTGTCCTAACATGAACCAACAAACTTCGGAAAACATGGTGAGACAAGGGAAAACATGAAAGTGCTAGCTGGATAATTGATGACAGCAAAGAATTCACGCTAATGTAATAATGTATGACAAGAGTGTTATGTGTGGGGTGTTTTCTTGTTTTTTGTTTTTGTTTTTGTTTTTTTTTTAAAGAATTCTTTTCTCAGGGCACCTGGGTGGCTCAGTGGGTGAAGCCTCTGCCTTTGGCTCACGTCATGATCTCAGGGTTCTGGGATCAAGCCTCGAATCGGGCTCTCTGCTCAGCAGGGAGCCTGCTTCCCCCTCCCCTACTGCCTGCCTCTCTGCCTGCTTGTGATCTCTCTCCTTCTCTGTCAAATAAATAAATAAAATCTTAAAAGAAGAAGAAGAAGAAGAATTCTTTTCTTTTAGAGAATAGTGAAGTCGTTATGGGTAAAATAAGACATCTGGAATTTGCTTCAAACTGTCCAATGCTGAGGAAGATGGAAAAGACGTCGGGGCTGGATGAAATGAGATTTGTTGATAATTAGGTTGAACCATGCCTAAATGGGGGATTGTTACCCTGTTTTACCTGTTTGGGGATCCACTTGAACATTTTTATAATTAAAAAAATAAATTTCAAGTTAGGCTGCTCATGCCTTTTTATTTTCTGTTTTTTTATGCTTTGACCTTTTGGGGTTTGCAGACTCAGAGAGACCGCGCCTCCCAGGATTAGCCAATTCCTAGAGATAGTAAAGGACTCACAAGAGAGAGTGCCTTTCCAGTGTAAACCAGCCAACCCAGAGCTCACCTCCCCTGACCTTCTCCATCAGGCTCGCTCACTCAGGACCAACCTCCCCTAGCACTAATCACCTGGGGCCGGGTGCTGGACAACTCCGGACAACCCTACACCCAAAGCCCACGAAATTATCCCAGCAACCAACCCTATGCCTGCTTACCTTGCCTTCCTATTCCTCCCCCACAGAAACCACAGTAAATGCTCTTGCCTTCCCCTCCACGCTCTCTGTCTCCTGACGGCCCTCACGCTTCTCCACGGCATGCCTTCTTTTCGTAGAAGCTGCAAATACAACAAATCATCTTTTCAGTGGCAGGTAGCTCCTCATCTGTTGGTCACACCAATCTTGAATAATAATAAAACCTACATTTTAAAACAGAAGTCTGTTTTGAAACTCAAAAGCATAGGTTTACTTTTATTTCTCTTTATATTGCTACTGTTAACAACTCTTCCCTACGGGACTGAATTTGGGCAATCCTTCACCCTGAGCTGTGTGAAGCAAGTTGGAGAGGAAAAAGACCTATCAGCAATGATCTCACGCTCACAATAATAATGATAATTATTTTGTCTTAATTGCAGAGTAAGTACCCAGTAGGCATTGCTGATTTACCAATTTTGTTGCTTAACCAGGTTTACTTAAGTCAACTTTTCATAAAAGTATTTATATTTACATAAAAGCAAATATGCTTTTATTTCCTTCCTTCCCTCCACCACTGACCAAGTGCCCCTAAGTATTTTTAAGAACTTGAAATCCATTTTGATCAACTTACTGCTATAGGATTCGTGGGATTCTTCTACTCTCTGTAAACGGCTCCGCTGATTTCTCAGAAGATAAAATATTTAGACTATGCTTTTGTGAATATATACTTACTGGATTTGTATCATGTCATTTCTTCCAAAGGAGAAATATTCAAATAAAGAATATTTAAGTTCAAAATAGCCAAATGGATTCACACAAGATTATGGGTTTTGGTAATTTTTTTTCAGCTCCAAAGCTGGCTGAAGGAAACCATCTAGACATGTTCATTTAGAAATAAGAACTTGTATGCTGGAATAAAGGCCTATGTTTACAGATTAAAATATGTATATTTATGCATAATTATGTAAAGTTACAGAGACAAAATATAAAAGTTGTACCGCTGTGATTAAGAGATCTTGCCAATTGCCTAGAAGTGAAAAAAGAAAGAAATTTAAGCATCTTCTTTACATAAAACTTAAGGGGTATATTAGTTTTCTAGGATGATTACAACAAGTACTACTTACAAGTTTGCTTAAAACCACAGAAATCAATTCTCTCACAGGTACAGAGGCTAGAAGTCCAAGACCAAGGTGCTGGCAAGGTTGGTGGCTCCTAAAGGTCTAGAGGAAGCATCTGTTCCATGCCTCTCTCCTAGCTTCTGGTGGTCGCCAGCAACCCTTAGTGTCCTTGGCTTGTGGATGTATCACTGCTATCTCCTATGGTCTTCATGTGGCCTTCGCTTGCTACATGTGTCTTTATTAACATCATCTTTTCTCTGTCTCTCTGTGTCTCGGCGTACTGTTCTTCGTAAAGACCCTGGCCACTGAATTAGGGCCCATCTTATTGTCTTAACCAATTTTATCTGTAATTTCCAAAGAAGCTCACTTCTGGGAAGACATGAATTTAGGGGAGACACTCACTATTTAACCCAGTACCAGGGGGGAAATATAGATGAGTAAAAATACCTAGAATCACATTTCATAACATAGGAATATGGGCTAGGTCTATCCCTGGGATACAATATAAGATGTATTCATCCTATTTTCCCATAATTTGGGTTGCTTATCTGTATGATCTAAAATGAAATGAAATTTGGTCTCAAATCCATAGCATCCACTTTTCCAGTTAACCTACTAAGTCGGCTCCTCCCACCAGTTTTTCAGAAAAAGGAATTAATCATTTATGTGATAGGCACTATACCTCCATGCTAAAGACAGAATGATAAATAGGACATGGTCCCTACCCCATGAGTTTGCATTCTAATAGAAAGATGGATGTTAAATTGTTCTATATATGGCAGATGTAACAACCCTGTTGATGAGTTGTTATTACTATACATCTGAGAGATCCCCAAGACCACCTCTACATTCAGTCGTTAGTTCAAAAGGAAAACTCCGAGGACCCAACACATAGTCATAGTCACGGCTGATTTATTACATCAAGAAGAATACCAAGCACAATCAGCAAAGGAAAAAGGCATAGAGAGCAAAGTCTGGTTGAAACCAGGCACAAGCTTCCAAGTGTCCTCTCCCATTGGAATCACACAGATTCCCAAGCTATGAGCTGTGACCACAGATGGGAAATGTTGTCAGTAGAGACTCAGTGCCCAAGGTCTTTTTAGGGAATGACCACGTAGATAGACTCTGCTTGACTTGGACCAAAGAAAATTCCAGACTCCCAGAAAGATAGAAGGTGTTCAACATAAACCCTACTGTTTCTACAATCAGGTTAAGCACAGTGAGCTACACTTGCCACTTAACAATGGGACCTCTCCTGAGACCCAAGTTCCCAGACACCACCCAAGTGTCAAGCTAGTAAGCAGGACTTCCCCAGGGTCCTGGGATGGAGCCCAGCATCAGGCTCTCTGCTCAGCAGGGAGCCTGCCCCTCCCTCTCTCTCTGCCTGCCTCTCTGCCTACGTGTGATCTCTGTCTGTCAAATAAATTAATAAAATCTTAAAAAAAAAAAAAAAAAGTAACTGGGAGTGGGGTTGGGGCATGCTCTGGCTAGCCTGCTGTGCTGGGTCTCTCCGGGGCCTTGCAAAGGAGGTGACCTGGTGCTCGTGTCTCAGACAGGTCATGGTGAGGTAGGTTGTAGTTGTGTGATGATTAATCATTTCCATAACATATAATTTTTTTTAAAGATTTTATTTATTTATTTGACAGACAGAGATCACAAGTAGGCAGAGAGGCAGGCAGAGAGAGGGGAAGGGAAGCAGGCTCCTGGCTGAGCAGAGAGCCCGAAGTGGGGCTAGATCCCAGGACCCTGAGACCATGACCCAAGCCCAAGGCAAAGGCTTAACCCACTGAGCCACCCAGGTGCCCCCATAACATATAATTTTTTAAACAACACAGCAAAATGGCACCAATAGGATTATGAGAAATGGTGCCTGGAGCCTAAATATTAGATCCAAATGATGTGGTTTGCAATCCTTTAAGATTATTTTGCCCGAGTTTCTGGATGACTTGATTGGAGTTATAAGGGACTTCGTTAATTTCCTATTCGGGGCTTCCTGTGATTTAAAGGACAGGGCCCTGGTTAGGCAGATTGCATGACCATCAGCCTAGTGCCTGTCTGGTGAGAACACTGGGCACTAAGAAAGCCATGCTCATGAACTCTAGTCCATCTTGATGTCTCCAGACCTCTTTGCTAAGAATATGTATTTTGTGCTTACCACACTATCTTTAACATTTATAAGATGTATCGTTGGGGCTCATTTTCTCCAGGACCCAACTCCAGAGACAGTAACCCCTGAAAAGTCGGCATCTGGGGAGGCTCCCAGTTAAAAGGGGCTGATTCTGGAAGTGGTCAATAGGCATGAAATGAAACTGATCAGCACTTGGAGGCAGCAATGAGATTTTTCAGCCTGGCTTCCGCGAGTGATCAGAATTAAAAGAAATAGATTGCAGTATTGTTCACTAAAGAACCAAGTGTGTGTGTGTGTGTGTGTGTGTTCTTTTTCTGGCAATATAAACAAATTTCTCTTATACTTTGTGCCAGAACTATTTGTTTCCTTCTAGCATTCTGTTCTCCGTCTCTTTCTGATAGGACTAAACCTCACCCCCCGCAGGTGTTAGCAAGGTTAAGGCCACTCAAAATAAAGACTCTATTTCCCAGACTCTCGGTCCCCTGGGTTTGGCCATTTAACTCTGTTCTGGCCAATGGCATGTATGTGGAAGTAATGTGTTCAATTTCTAGGTCATGGCCCTCAAGGGACGAGACACCACCTCTCTTTCTGTTTCTGCCTGTTTAGAATGCCAGACCAGCTGTGGCTTATCTTGGCAGATAACAGCAATGCTCTAGGGTGAGTCAACCAGTTTGTCAACACCACACAGCCACCATATCCACCATATACTATTTCATCTTGTTTGTGGGTCTCTGTTTTAGATGCTGAACCTACATCCTAATAAGCCAGTATAGCTAGGGTACTCGTCTGCCTGGGATGCCGTGACAAAATGCCATTGATGGAGTAGCTTGAACAAAAGAAATCTATTTTTTCACCAGTCTGGAGCCAGATGTTCTAGACCTAGGTGTCTGCTGACTCAGTTCCTGGTTACATACACCCTTCTTCCTGGTTTGCGGAGAACCGCTCTCTTTCTGTGTCTCCCCACAGCAGTAAGAGAGCCTTGGTGTCTCTTCCTCCTCTCACGTGGGCACTAATCCCATCAGGGGACTCTACCCCCCTGAGGTTATCTAAACCCAGTTACCTCCCCAAAGCTCCATTTCCTTACACCATCACACTGCGGGTTAGGGCTTCGGTCTAAGAATTAGGGGCGCCTGGGTGGCTCAGTCATTAAGCGTCTGCCTTTGGCTCAGGTCATGATCCCAGAGTCCTGGGTTCGAGTCCCACATCCAGGATCCCAGCTCAGTGGGTAGCTTGCTTCTCCCTTTGCCCCTTCTCCCCGCCTGTGCTCTCTCTTTCATTCTCTCTCTCTCAAATAAATAAATAAAATCTTAAAAAAAAAAAATTAGGAGTACAGGGACACACACATTCAGCCCATAAGACTCCACCCCTTGTTAAGCAGGATATGAATTGAATCAAGACTCCTAAGTAGGTTACAAAATTTGCAGAAGGATGGGCGCCAGGCTCGCAGGGTAGGGAGGTGGAACATTTGCTGAGCCCATACTACAGTGCTCTGGCTGCAAAGACCCCGCAGGTCACAACGTGGTGCTGTGCATGAGACAGCAAACCGCTAGCCCAGCTGCCCTAGCTAACAGCTCTGCCACCGCTTTTACCCGAACAGGGGTGCTTGCCTTCACAGGGCTCACTTCCCACAGTCTGCCCCGAACCCGTGTATCTGGTGGGCGGAGATCAGGTCACACATCTAACTGCAGGGGATGCTGTGAACGTCCGGCTTCTCTCCTGGAGAGGCAAGTGGGGCCACCACACGGCCGAGGAAGCTATGCACAGCACACTCTAAGGGCGCCATAGCCCTCCTGGTCAAGAGAGCAGCTCTCCGTGGAGTCAGATGGTGGGTGGACTCGCAGCGCTCTGCAAACGCTGCTCATACAAATGTCCCCCGAATCTCAGAGACCGCAAGGGAGTCGAGGTGGCATTTGCCACTCGTGCCCCCGCACAGATCAGTCATGTGCTCAGCAGGTCAGCCTTCCACATGGTGGTCTGGGAAGCCTGGCTCCTTCCATCCGGGGGGGGGGGGGGGGGGGGCTCCGCATTTGGGTGGGCGGAGCCAAAACCCACGGACGTCCTCTCCCATTGCATTGAAGGAGGCACACACAGCTCATGCTCAAGGTGAGAGACTCTCCTTGAGAAATGAGTCAAAGCCCTCACAGAACTATCCGTTCCAGCCATTACTGACACCAGAGGGGAGGCTGAGAGGATGTAAGGCAGCGGACAGAAGGTACCAGACACACCTTCACATCATTGCTTGCCTTCAAAGGACATGAGTAAGCCTCACTCTCAATCCACAGATCTCTTGAGTTTTGTTGAATACCTAAATACACCTCACGTTGGGGTATATATATAGGACAGAGAGCAAAAGTAACCTCAATGTGCTGGTCAGTCTTAAACCAATCATAAGCCTGCGTCCAACTCCCCTTAGGTCTAGGATGTGGCAAAGCCACGTAACTGAGTCACCTTGTCATTTCTTGCCCTCACTACAGTGAAGTCACTCCCCACAGTTCCCACGCTCCTCTGGAAATCACTCTTCTGCAAATCCCATTCGCTGTTTTTCCCGGATTCTTCCAGGAACCTTCTAATTGCTCTGCCTCTTATCTCATCCTCTTTCTCCATACAGCCATCCTTTTGATTGCCTGCCAGCTTCTTTAAACATTTGAATTTGGGGGTGCCTGGGTGGCTCAGTGGGTTAAAGCCTCTACTTTCGGCTCAGGTCATGATCCCAGGGTCCTGGGATCGAGCCCCACATCAGGCTCTCTGCTCAGCATGGAGCCTGCTTCCCCCTCTCTCTCTCTCTGCCTGCCTCTCTGCCTACTTGTGATCGCTGTCTGTCAAATAAATAAATAAATCTTAAAAAAAAATTTTGAATTTGATCATGTTGTTCTCAGACTTCAAATCCTTCCATGGCGCCATATCAATTTCTTCATTTGGCAAACAAGGCTTTCTTGAGCCTGCCTCTGCCTATCTCTCTAGTACTGCTTCACTTTAGATCCCAACATAGATCCTACGGCCCAGTCCTAACCAGCTCTTCAGGATTCTTTGAATCATCTGTGTGGTCTCCTTACCTCCAGGCCTTTGCACACATGTCCTCTACCTACAATATATTTCCAACGTCGTTCATGTTCTAGAATCTTTGTCATCTTTCAAAATACAGCACCAGAGTCACCTCCTCTGGGCAGCCCTTCTTGATTGCCCAGTCTGACCAAATAACCCCCCCCATAATTCCCCCACAACATCACGTGCCTATCCTTATGGACAGAATATTGTTGGACACGTATGTGTTCCTCTACCACTAAAGATGGTGACCGTGCCAATATTATTCAACTGTGTAGTCCCAGTAGCATTACAGCTGCTTGAGAGATGTCAGTGAAAAGGAACAGAGCCCCTTTCCTTCTTCCAGCAACTTGGCTGAAAGCAAAACCCTTATGCATGTACTATGTCCTGAGACTCTAGTTTCCCTAGGTCCTTGGGGTATAGAAATGACCACCTCTGTTCTCCAAATTATTCCAGATCTTTGTGACAGATGACATAGGTTGTATCAACACCCATTCCCTACTTTTGCCTCATTCTCATGCTCTATTCTTCCTACTGAGGCATAGGAAGTAAATACTTGACTTTTCAGCCTTTAAACCAGGTTTGGCCATGCGGGTCAACCCCAACCAAGGAGAAATGAGCAGTAAGCCCCGAGAAGGGCATCAATTTATGAAATAAAAGAGAAATTGTTACAATGGGAAAGTCTTTGGCCCCTTCTCTTTTCTCTTATTTTCCAGCCTGGGATGTGGTTGTGAGGCCTATTGATGCTGCAGCTATCTTGTGACCATGAATCCAACAAGCCTGAGAATGAAAACCCTACACTGAGCTAGGCAGAGCAGGAGGACAAAAAGAGTCTGGGACTTTCATGACATTGCTGAGCACCGAGTCAGTCCCAAACTGACCATCTCTAGATTGTGTTCTTTAAGTTAGAGAGACCCCTAATTGTTTGAGCTGCTGTAGGCCAAGCTATCTGTTATTTGCAATCAAAAAGATTTCTAGGGACGCCTGGGTGGCTCAGTTGGTTAAGCAGCTGCTTTCGGCTCAGGTCATGATCCCGGCGTCCTGGGATCGAGTCCCACATCGGGCTCCTTGCTCCGCGGGGAGCCTGCTTCTCCCTCTGACTCTGCCTGCCACTCTGTCTGCCTGTGCTCACTCTCGCTCTCTCTCTCTGACTAAATAAATAAAATCTTAAAAAAAAAAAAAATTTTTTTAATAAAAAAAAAAAGATTTCTAAAAGACACACTACACTATGGAAGTATACATTTCTTACC
Organism: Mustela lutreola; assembly: GCF_030435805.1. NCBI lineage: Eukaryota > Metazoa > Chordata > Mammalia > Carnivora > Mustelidae > Mustela > Mustela lutreola. The sequence goes on along the minus strand of NC_081295.1, from coordinate 145,389,625 downwards.
AACTCAGATTCCTTGGATTTATATATATAATGGCCAAAATAGGTACTATTTATTGAGCACATATTACACACCAAGAATGGTAGTAGGTTTTGACCATTTATTACCTCACTTTCATCCACTCCTAGGAGCTAGATGGTATCATTGCAACAGAATCCTCTTTAAGAATGGGATAATTCGGGGCGCCCGGGTGGCTCAGTGGGTTAAAGCCTCTGCCTTCAGCTCAGGTCATGATCCCAGGGTGCTGGGATCGAGCCCCGCATGGGGCTCTCTGCTCGGCCGGGAGCCTGCTTCTTTCTCTCTCTCTCTGCCTGCTTCTGATCTCTCTCTGTCAAATAAATAAATAAAATCTTTAAAAATAAATAAATAAATAAATAAATAAATAAAATCTTTTTAAAAAAAAGGGGGGGGGCCGCCGGGGTGTCTCAGTAGGTTAAGCCGCTGCCTTCGGCTCAGGTCATGATCTCAGGGTCCTGGGATCGAGTCCCACATCGGGCTCTCTGCTCAGCAAGGAGCCTACTTCCCTTCCTCTCTCTCTGCCTGCCTCTCCGTCTACTTGTGATCTCTGTCAAATAAATAAATAAAATCTTAAAAAAAGAAAAATGGGATAATTCAGTATGAGAGAGGGGAAGAAATTCACCTCTAGGCACTCAGTCAGTAACAGTCAGAGCAGGCACCCAGGGTCTTAATCCCCTTGCTATTCTGCAAATAACTCCAGTATCACATTTCACTGGGGTGGGGGGGGGGGTGTAGACAACATTCCAGGCTTACAGCTTTTCTGATACCTGAGAATCATCGATACAACAGAGCTTGGCTCATAATGTGCGTATGCCACCTGGCCACAAACAAAACAAGTGTAACCTAGGGAAACGGTGTCCTTGTAAAAAGCTCAAGGAAATTTGAGCAGTTTATCCTTTCAGAAACCAACAAATGGAACCTCTTTGGCTTTGAAATGCAAGGGAACCTGGGCAGTCTGGATGGAAGATATTTTGACAGATTATTCTGCATGGTAAAGTCTCAAGAAATTTTGGAGTTGTCAGCTGGTGCGGAGGAGGGAATTGGACCCTGGAAAAAAGAAGGCAGAGAGGAAGGGACTATAGTGGGGGCAGAGAGAAGTTCCCTCTAGTGGAAGGGCAGGAAAACTTATAGGGAGAGCAAAGAGGAGCCCACAGTCTGACCTTGCTTTCTACTTACATTGTAATTATCCTCTGAAGCTTCGGGAACATCTGCTACTCCAATAGCCTTACTTTAGCACTGTTTTGGAGAAAGAGGGAAGGGGCATAGTTTCAGAAATCCACACATAGAGACCAAGAACAAAATGAACACTGTTCCCAGCAATACATATCGCTTTCTTATTAATAATCATAGATAGTGTACAAAATACAATGTACAGGTTTCTCCCGCCATCCAAAAGTACAGCGCTCCTATGAAGACTTTCATAAGCCAGAATCGCATATAACAGTGAAGCAAATAGCACTAATTCACATGGAAAAGGTTTTGAGTCGTCCCAGATCCAAAAAATGACTTCTTGGGCTTTTCTGGGACTTTAGACACATCTTGTTAATGGATGCACAAAATAAACCCAGGTAAAGCCCAGATGCTCACAGACGTAGCTGAAAGCTTTGGCAGCTTGATGCTAAGATGCTGGGCGTTATCTGGAGTCAGGAACTTGGTGGGGCCTCTCTGGCTACTTGGAATGCATGCTACCTCTTGAACAGTTCCCTGCAAAACAGACGCTGAATTGATGTAGCTTTTTTTTTTTTTTAAACTTTTCCTGTAAAAGCAAAAATCCTCCTCAGATTTCTTACGGTCAGTGAATACAGGTATTTCTTACGGTCAGTGAACACAGGTACTAACGTAGGTCTTCCGTAAATGCAAAAAGGTGTTAAAGCGTTTTTTAAAAATGGGGGGACAGGGGCACCTGGGTGGTTCAGTGGGTTAAGCCTCTGCCTTCAGCTCAGGTCATGATCTCAGGGTCTTGAGATCAAGCCCCGCATAGGGCTCTCTGTTCAGCAGGGAGCCTGCTTCCCCCTCTCTCTCTGCCTGCCTCTCTTCCTGCTTGTGATCTCTTTCTCTCTGCCAAATAAATAAATAAAATCTTCTAAAAAATAAAAATAAAAATAGGTGATACTTGTAATAATAAATACTATCATATTATTAATATAGTAATTATACATAATACTATAGGTCGTGGTATATAAAGTATTATATATAATATATATTATATTAGTAATAAATGTGGAACAGATTGAGATTGTACAATACATGCAGTGTTATTTGCTTGCTTTTTCACTTTCGAAGGAGTTGGATGCCCGAACTGAGTTCATCTTTTTCTGCACCTTCAAAAAATCAATATGGTTTTCATCACACAGCACACAGCATTATCAATTTTTTGGTGCCCCACAGTTAAATAAATTTTGTCTATTCCCAATCCTGGGTTATCTACAGCTCTTCTGTCACTGAAGATTTGGGGGTTTTCTCCCCCCTCCAAAGGTGTTTTACTCTTTTTCCTTCCCACTCAGTGTTTTCAACCTGATTCATTTCTCACCTTTACCGTTGCCTCTCTGGTCTCCCTGAGTCCAACCTCCTCCATTTCAATCCACCCTGAGTGTTGATGCCAGACTAATCTCCCAAAAATGCCTTTTCCCAGCTATTGGGGGAAGGCAGGTTAAACGGGGGGTGGAACTATGACCCTCTCTCTAATGGAAACACACTGCAGGGAAATCTGTCCTTCCAATGGAAATACAATTACTCCTTCATCACCGCCTCCTCCCCACCCAATCCATCATGGGGAAGCAAAGTCTGTTGATAGATCTGTCAATCAATAAAAAGATACTAGCCCAGTCTTCTAAGAAAGGCTACAGGCAATCTCAGCTGAGCTCTCCCGCGTCAGTGCCAGGACTTTAGCCTACAGAAGAGTAGAGCATGAGAACTAAACCCTCCAGGTATGGTTCAGAGGGTAAGATGAACAGGGTTCACGTAAAAATGAGAAAATAATTTTTGAGGAGAGATCACCTGCATCCGAGTAAATTAAAGTAAATTAAAGCCACCTACATAAAAACATGAAAATATGAAATATGAAAATATTTTTTTAAGGGCAAGAAAGAAACAAGATTAGAAAGAAGGATATAGAGGGCGCCTGGGTGGCTCAGCTGGTTAAGAAGCATCTTCTTCAGCTCAGGTCATGAGCCCAGGGTCCTGGGATTGAGTCCGCGTGGGGCTTCCTGCTCAGCCGGGAGTCTGCTTCTCCCTCTCCCCTGCTCATTCTCTCTCTCTCAAATAAATAAATTAAATCCTTAAAAAAAGGAAAAGAAAAGAAAAAGAAAGAAAGAAAGATATAGAACCTAGTGTCAAAGAAAATATAACTCAAAGAAGTAAGGGTAGTGTTCTGTAATGGTTTCTCAATAAAGCAACTCAATAAAAACAAAGAGTTTTATAAAATAAGAACTCAAAGACAAGATGAGCTAAATGTAATGATATGAAAAAAGACACTTTTCCTTTTCAACTAAATGAATTAAAGACAGAAAGAATACCATAACTAATAAATTCAGTTTCTTATATATACCCTTACACAGAAGCAGAAGAGATGCTGACCCCTGATTTTAGAGGACAGATGATATCTCAAAGATCCAAGAAAACAAAATCAATAAATGCATGCTGCTCAGGAGTGTAAGAAGGGTTTGAGCTGAAGTCTTTAGGAAAAATAAAGGACCAACTAACTTGTCTAGTACTTAGTGTCAGATATGATGCATCCCTGAGACTCTTGCCTAAAGCAATGTTGTTTGCCGGTAAAGTCAAGCATCCTTTCATCTTGCTCTCTGCATCCAATTTTTTGGTTCAGAAACACTAAAAAATTAGAGCATTATTCACAATTATGGCACATGGTATCAGGGAACATTTTGTAGTATTAAACAAACCAGGGGCGCCTGGGTGGCTCAGAGGGTTAAGCCTCTGCCTTTGGCTCAGGTCACGATCTCAGGGTCCTGGGATCGAACCCCACGTCAGGCTCTCTGCTCAGCAGGGACCCTGCTTTCCCCCACCTCTCACTCTGAATGCCTCTCTGCCTCCGGATGATTTCTGTCAAATAAATAAATAAAATCTTAAAAAAATATATTACATCGTATTCTTAAATGTGTTCCTATGAAGATTCAAGACATGGAAACATGGTGTTATTTTTTTTTTTAAAGATCTTATTTATTTGTCAAAGAGAGTGTGCACAAGCACGGAGAGGAAGAAGTATGCCCCCCGCTGAGCAAGGAGCCCAATGTGGGGCTCAATCCCAACACCCTGGGACCATGACCTGAGCCGAAGACAGACGCTTAATGACTGAGCCACACAGATATCCTCATGGTGTTAATTCTTAACATTGGTAATCCTGTGGCTATTAAACACTAAAACTGAGAAAAGTTTATCAATATAAAAATATTTACTTTGATCATGTTAAACATTTTTTTAAAGATTTTATTTATGTATTTGCCAGAGAGTGCACAAGCAGGGAGAGCTGCAGGCTGAGGGAGAAGCAGGCTACCCACTGAGCAAAGAGTCTGTTAGGGTCTGTTATCAAAGGAGTGAAACTGATACAAACCGAAGGTCAAGCAAAGCTTTATTTCCCTCCAGCATCAAGAATCGAACCAACCAGCTGGGGCCACCTCTTACAGAGAGCGACCCCTTCCAGCCTCACAGACTAGCTTTTATAGAGCAAAGGCCGTGTGGTTGGGCCTGGCCACACACAGGTGGCCAATGAGATTGTAACACAGAGAGAAAGTTGCAGAGTCATGCTAGGTCACACACGGGTGGCCAATTGAATTACAATTCACCCTATAGTAGCTATTCGAACTAGCCTATCACCTTGGTCGGAATTGGTACCCAAAAGGTGCCCCAAAAGCACCAAAAAGGCAGGGCCCACTTTCTTTGGTAGTTAGGGAGACAGTATGTGCACTTTACTGATTGGATGTCTCCACCTGGCCTGACTCATCCTTGTATTCTGGGCTCTGTTATCAGGGACTGGTCAACCATATTTTACTGGTTTCCCAGACTTGCTTTTAAGTAAGTTCCCCTGGGGGTGGGGGCGGGGTCAGTTTAAGTTTTACTGCATAAACAACAAAATCACTGTTTAACCGAGATGGAATTGCTCTGGCTAAATACGCCCTTACAAGCCAAATGTGGAACTTGATTGCAGTGGGGAGGGGTTCGTGACCTGAGCTGACCCTGGGGTCATGACCTAAGCTGAAGGCGGCCGCTTAACCAACTGAGCCACCCAGACATCCTGATTGTGTTACATATTAAAATGCCAACTTTAATTTTTATTTCTGTTCATTGTAATTATATCGTCTTTCAGTAGGGAAACTTCAGTTTTGGAGAAAACTATAAAGACCATTGAAACAATTTATTTTGCAACTCCTTTTCCATTTACTTTAGATTTTCTATGTAAACTATTAAGTTTTCTTTAATTTGAGTACACTTGATTTTTTAATCCTTTAGATCTTTCCTGTCCTAATGATGTAATTTAAGGTATAGGTGAGGTTTGGTGGGGTGAGGTCTGGAGGCCTCAAACAAGAAAGAATTCTGGAGACGTCTTTGGTGCAAAATGGTGGCTCTATTAATAGACAGAGACAGGACCCTTAGGCAGAAAGAGTAGCAGAGTGGCTGGGAGAGGGGGGAGGGGTGGCTGATTATATACTTGGGAGTTGGGGGTAGGGAAAAAGGGAGGTTTTCAAAAGAATTTTCTTTTTTTTTTTTTTAAGATTTTATTTATTTATTTGACAGACAGAGATCACAATCAGGCAGAGAAACAGGAAGGGAAGCAGGCTCCCCGCTGAGCAGAGAGCCCCTTGTGGAGGCTCCATCCCAGGACCCTGGAATCATGACCTGAGCTGAAGGCAGAGGCTTTAACCCACTGAGCCACCCAGGTGCCCCTCAAAAGAACTTCCATACGCTGAAGAGGACCTACAAGATACTGGAGGCCTTGCCATTGTCAAGGCTGTGTTTCTCTCTAGTAAGGCATTAACATTAAGTAAGTTGGCACTTCCAGGAGGAATGTTACACATATCCCACCCAGGAGGTGGGGGAGGGGAAGTTGCCAGGTGTTCTCATCACTAAGTAAACAAATCATGTGAAAATCTTCATTATTACAACATACCTAGTGATTTTGCTGAAATGAAGGAAAGAAATCGTTTAGAGTAGATAAAAAGGTATTAACTAGGAAAGTGTTTATTTTAGCATTCGTCTACATGCTGCTGGCCCAGGAACAGAACACCCATATGTGGCCAGTGACAATGACATTCATCATCTTCATTGATTTGGCAAATTACGGTCATGTAGAAACAACATAAAACCATGAAAACCATTGCTTATCCACATATTTTTTAATTTGTCAATAAGAAAGTGTATTTGTCAAGCGTGAGAGAGGAAACTCTGTTTTCCCCTTCTCCAGCTTAAGGTCATTGGTTGGGGTCCGTAAATTAGACTGATAAAAGATTTACAAGAAAAAAACAAGCAAAAGTTTACTAACTGTTATGTCCCAATAGTGGGTCCGGGATTAAAGGAGCGAGACTGATACAAAGCGAAGGTCAAGCAAAGCTTTATTTCCCGCCAAGCATCAAGAATCTAACCGAATTTCCGGGGCCACACCTCTTCCAAGAGAGGGCAACCCTTCTCTTTTTCACAGACTAGCTTTTAAGGGCAAAGGCCATGCGGTCGGGCCTGGCCACGCACAGGTGGCCAATGAGATTGTAACACACACAGGAAACTCCACAGTGATGCTAGGTGACCAATTGAGGTACAATTTACCCTAGTAGACATTTGAACCAGCCTATTACACCTTGATTGGGATTGGCACCCAAAAGGCTCCCAAAGGGCGGGGCCCACACTCCTTGGTAACCAGGGAGACAGTATGCATCCCCCCACTGATTGGATGTCTCCACCTGGCCTGACCCACCTTTGTATCTGGGCTTTGTGACCTGTAAATCCCCTGGGGGAAGGGGAGCAGGGACAGTTTCTAAATAGGTCCTTACATTAACTGTACAGTGGTCAGAGATGAGTAAGTAGGCGTGGGTTAGAATTTGGGCTTACACAGCATTTTAACAAAGAACTCTTATTTTGTAGGGAAGTAGCAAGACAAAGGATGAGGACTTCCGAGCTTCCTGGGTCAGCAAATTGTAGGAAAGCGAAATCTATGGAGAAGTAATGATAGCTAAGGGCTAGTTGTAGAAAAGGTTTATAATGTAGTCCTCTGATTCAATCTCTGGGCTGATCTAGAGTTCCCTCTGATGATTCATTTCTGTCCTTCCTGGTAGTGAAAAGAGAGGGGACACCATTACAGATCTTTGTCCTGCTTTTAGAAAATAGGGGGAAAGCAGAGAACTTTCCTTGTATTGACTTCCTCCTAGTTGCTTTCAGTTCAAAACAATCCTTGTGTCAAAGTGGCATATTTGGGGATGGCATTTTCTGCTCCCCTCCACGATAAAGGAGGTTGGACCATATTGTATTTAATGGTCTCTTGGCTTGATTGATAATGTCTAAATATTTGGGTATATAGGTAATGGCTCCTTCATTTGTTCTCTTGCTCTGATCCTTACAGATGTAGAGAGCACAGAGTAAGGAACAGAATTGGTATAGCAAAAAATAAAATTATTCTCGGAGAAGCAGACTTCAGGTGATCGAAGTAAATGCAGGAGAACAAAAAGCAATCATAGCCCTTCCAAAGAATAGAACAAATGTGGAAAATGAAAGTGATCCTGAAAGACCCCTTCCCTGGAAAGCCCCCTCCCTTAGTAGACAAATAGAATAACTAAAACCGCTTGTTTGCTTTTCTATAAACCGCTGGCCTTTAGATATAAGACTAGGTTATTAATTGTGTGATTAATTGCTTATTAATTGCTCTTTTGCCTTTCTGTAACCGCTTGGCTTATAGAAATAATAGAGACGCCATGATGGCATTCCTCCCTTCCCCCTTCTTGTTCCCCTCTCCCGCCTCTCTCTGCGCGCGCGGGTCCCCAGAGCCAATCATCAGACTCCAGGTATGCCTTTTTCAAAAGTTCAAACTATCCACCAATCAGTTGCGCCCCACCCAAAACTTGTTTGTACCTTCCTATAAAAGACCCTGCTTCACTCCCGGTCGGTGTGCTCGATTAGCTGGAGCTGCCGACCACCCGCCGGTACTTGCGTAACAATAAAGAACCTCTTGCTGATTGCATCCAGTGGCAGTGTTGGATTCTTGGGTAAGGGGATCCGCGGGTCTTTCAATCCAACATATGATAGTCAACCCTGAAATAGAAACTCAGCCAAGAGTGGTTATGTTTTAACCCTTCCTTGAATCCTCTAAGTTGCCATCACAGTCTTCAGTGACAACTGTACTGTCACATACCTTTCTTTCTTCTTTTAGATTTTATTTTATTTTTTAAATTTTTAAAGTCATCTCCACACCCAACGTGGGGCTTGAACTTGCGACCCCGAGATGAAGAGTCCCATGCTCTACCAATTGAGCCAGCCAGGTTCCCCTATTGATGTAGTTGTTGAGTGTTTTTTGGTGATGTTGGTGTGTTGGTGGGGTCGCAAGCCAACAACCAAGAAAGAATTCTTGCTATGTCTTTGGTGCAAAATGGTGGTCTAATTAAAGCACCAGGACAGGACCCATGGACAGAAAGAGCTGCTGCCTCCAAGGGATTGTGAGGAGCAACTGAAGATATACTTTGGGGGAAGGAAAGATTAGGGAAGTTTCAAAAGGATTTTCATGTGCTAAAAGACACTCAGGAAACCTGAGGTTTAGCTATTGTCAACAAAAGGCTGTTCTTCATTCCAGCAAGGCATTAACATTAAGACTGTTGGCAGCTTTCTGGAGGAACTGTATACTCTGCTCACCTCTGGTGTTTGTCAATGGGCTGCAGGTTATAAGGGCATTTAATTTTTATCTACATTTCCTTCTGCCTTTGTTTCCCACATCACTGTCACATACCTTTCTTACTTTACCTTATGCATAAGTTTCTTATTTCTCCTCCCTTTTAACTTACTGTTTCTCACCCAATAAGACTGTGAGATGGGCTAATGTATTTACTATCATACAAAAGAAGGGTAAATGGGCACAGAATGAGTGTCCAAAGGCCTTTGTGTGGCATAAAGAGCTCAGGGTTGATAACTCAGAGCCATTCTTCACTTTCAGTTTCAGGGTTATGTTCTTAAACTCTGAAATTGTCAAAAAGATGGCCTCCCTAAAAGTGAAGAGGAAGGAAATAGCAAGGAGAACTCTCTATGAAGTTCATCTCAGCCCACATTAGAAGGTACATTCATTGGGATTTTTACCTCATAGGGAAGCACTAAGAAGAATCCCCTCTTTCCTTATCCCTCCAACCTATTTACATCCTTCAAACAGAAATGAGTTTCCTATAAACTGTGTAGTTAGTGTAAGGACTAATTTAGAAACTGTCCCTGCTCCCTTTCCCCCAGGGGATTTACAGGTAACAAAGCCCAGATACAAAGGTGGGTCAGGCCAGGTGGAGACATCCAATCAGTGGGGGGATGCATACTGTCTCCCTGGTTACCAAGGAGTATGGGCCCCGCCCTTTGGGAGCCTTTTGGGTGCCAATCCCAATCAAGGTGTAATAGGCTGGTTCAAATGTCTACTAGGGTAAATTGTAACTCAATTGGTTACCTAGCATCACTGTGGAGTTTCCTGTATGTGTTACAATCTCATTGGCCACCTGTGCATGGCCAGACCTGATCGCATGGCCTTTGCCCTTAAAAGCTAGTCTGTGAAACCGAGAAGGGTTGCCCTCTCTTGTAAGAGGTGTGGCCCCGGAAATTCGGTTAGATTCTTGATGCTTGGCGGGAAATAAAGCTTTGCTTGACCTTTTCTTTGTATCAGTTTCTCTCCTTTAATCACGGACCCATTATTCGGGCATAACAGTTAGGTCATTGTTTCTTTTTTCTTTACTTTTTAATTCATCAAATAATCTGTTTTTCTTTCTTTCTTTCTTTCTTTCTTTCTCTTTTTAAGATTTATTTGTTTGACAAAAATGCAGCGAGAGAGAGAACACAAGCAGAGGGTGTAGGAAAGGGAGAAGCAGGCTTCCTGCTGAGCAGGGAGCCCAGTTTGGGGCTCGATCCCAGGACCCTGGGACCATGATCTGAGCCAGAGGCTAAGGCTCAATGACTGAGCCACCCAGGCACTCCAATCTCTGTCTTTCAATTGGTGTGCTTAGACCACAGTTGGCAGACAATGGCCCCTTGGCCAAGTCCAGCCTACCACCGTTTTGGGAGAAGAAGAATATGCCACAGACATTGTGATGAGGGAGCAGGGGAATGATGAGGGAGCAGGAGGCTGGCTGAGGACAAAGCAAAAGCTGGCGCCTTGCACCCCCTCTTCACCCTTTCCCCTCCATAAGTGTAGCATCCCTCAGGCAGCCCTGACTGCCATGAACAATAAGCAAATAGTTAACTTGCAGAGCTCACAATCCTGCTAGACAAGAGTCTCCCTTGGCTTACAAATGTCCTAAATCTCACTAACAAAGACGATTGATAGCAGGATTGTGACACCCCACCAAAAAGTCTCCCAAAGATCTTAATGTTAATGGCTGGTCTAAAGACAACATTGATCCAGCAGCAAGGGCAAGGCCTCCGGCAGGCCTGGAACATCCTGGCACCTTGCAGGCCCTCTTTAGCATATGAAAACTCCACTGACACCTCCCTTCCCCTCACCTTCCCCCAACAGCAGGGTACAGAACCTGCCATCCCTCACAACCCGGGGCAGCAGCTCTTCCTGCCCACGGGTCCTGTCCCGTGCTTTAATAAACCACCATTTTGCACCAAAGATGTCTCAAGAATTCTTTCTTGGTCATCGGCTCCGGACCTCAGCCCACCAAACCTCACCTAGGTTCTAGAACTTCATCAATTGTATATGGCCCATAAAGTCAAGAATATTTACTATCTGGCCTTTATAAAACTTTGTTGACCCCTGGTTTATATCATTTACATTTAATGTAATTATTGCTATGTTTGGATTTAGATCTTACTATTTCATTATTTGCTTTTAGCTGATTCCATTTTTTTTTAATTTTCTACTTCCCTTTTCCTTTCTCTTTTTGAGTTATTTGAACATATTTTATTATTATATTTTATTTATTGTGTATTTTAACTCTATTTATGTGAATAGTGTGTTTATGGGTTGCTCTAGGCATTACAATGTCCATATTAACTTTTCTAAGTCTACTTGGAATCAGTATTTAGCCCTTGCAGCGTAATGCAGAAAACTTACCACCATATAAATCTCTTTATTCTTGCCCCTTTATTTTGTACTTATGTTATACATTATCTCCACGGATACTGAAAACTCCATCAGACATTGGAGGTTTTCTTTCCCTTTTTTTTTTTTTTTTTTTTTTTTTTTTTGCTTTCAACCATTAAGCATGTTTTAAAGAAGAAAAAGAAGAATAGTGCATTACATTTACCTAGGTATTTACTATTTTTATTGCTCTTCCTTCATTCCTAATGTTCCAAGCTTCCTTTTGGTATCATTTCCCTTCCACCTAGTGAATTTCTTTTAGCAATTTTTTTTTAAGATTTTTTTTTTAAAGATTTTATTTATTTGTTTGAGAGAGAGAATGAGAGAGAGAAAGCATGTGAGGAGGGAGGATCCGAGGGAGAGGCAGACTCCTGGCTGAGCAGGGAGCCCTGGAGACTCCAGGATCATGATCTGAGCTGAAGGCAGTTGCTTAAGCACCCGAGCCACCCAGGAACCCCTCCTTTAGCAATTCGTTTAGAACAAGTCTGCTAGCAAAAATATCATCTGAGAACATTTTTTTGACACTTTTATTCTAACTTCATTCCTGATGGAATTTTTGTTGGAGATAAGATTCTGGGTTGACAGTAAAGGCTAGAAGGATGCCACAGGGGAACAAATCCTATGAACTGAACATCAGTTAGATGGTACTTTGAATTTTTGTCTTCAATGATCTGCTTGCTACTATTCAGTTTTCAGAGTCCCCAAATACCTGCTCTATGCTTTCCGTCCAGATTTTATAGCTGTGTTGAGTTGAAGAGACCGGATGGGGTGTGCATTCTCCATCTTACCTGGAATCTGATTCCTCTCCTGCCCTTTACTACTCTTCCATTATGGAGAAGAGTTAATCTGATTAGTATAAGCTGATCTCTCCTGGTCTATGTTTACTTGTAAAAAGGGTCATTCTTTATGTTAAAAGTCATACTCCGCAAGTTCCAGTTCCTTTGTTCTGTCTTTGACTTGCTTGCAACAAGACAATGAGCCCTGGATCTTTCTGTCATCACCGGCTAACTATATAGAGGGCAGGCCCAGGGGCTCTTCCAGAGACAGCTCTGGCCATCATTCCTTTCTTCTCTGCTGGTACGGCAGAGTATGAGAGGCCCACCTAGAGTTCTCACTGTTATGCCCCAATAATGAGTCCGTGATTAAAGGAGCGAGACTGATACAAAGCGAAGGTCAAGCAAAGCTTTATTTCACGCCAAGCATCAAGAATCTAACCGAACTTTCGGGGCCACACCTCTTACAAGAGAGGGCAACCCTTCTCTGTTTCACAGACTAGCTTTTAAGGGCAAAGGCCATGCGGTCGGGTCTGGCCACGCACAGGTGGCCAATGAGATTGTAACACACACAGGAAACTCCAGTGAAGCTAGGTAACCAATTGAGTTACAATTTACCCTAGTAGACATTTGAACCAGCCTATTACACCTTGATTGGGATTGGCGCCAAAAGGGCTCCCAAAGGGCGGGGCCCATACTCCTTGGTAACCAGGGAGACAGTATGCATCCCCCCACTGATCAGATGCCTCCACCTGGCCTGACCCACCTTTGTATCTGGGCTTTGTTACCTGTAAATCCCCTGGGGGAAAGGGAGCAGGGACAGTTTCTAAATAGGTCCTTACACATAGTTGTAGTGTCTCAGAGGGTCTGCTCTGTGAACCCATCTCTGCTCATGGAAGGTCCCCAAGTCTAGATGTGGGGGGGGGAGTAGAAGGGCCCCACTTTGGCTCCAGGTCAAAGTGTATTCTCCAATTCAACTTTGCCAGAACCTCCTGAACCTTGGAGGTTGTTCGGCCCCTGCCTTAAGTCTTAAAATGTTGATACTTCTTTTTTAACTTGGCCATTGGATCTCTGCATTTAGCCTCTCCATTCATTAGATTCCCGTGCTTAGAATAAGAGACACAAAGCCTACTGGTTTAAACAAAAGCCGTTTGTTGGTTTCTAATAAAAAGGTCAATTTCAGGTTAAGCTAGAACCAAGACATTGCTCTTCATCCTTCAGGTCTGTTTTCTTCATAATGCCTTCAGTCTCAGGCCACATGGTAACCCCAAGAGCTCAAGGTTCAAAACATCCTACACCTACCTAGGTATCAGCACAAAATAAGCCCTTCTCCTTCCCAGTAACTCCTAAAAAACTCCTAGTCTCAAAGCTCATTGATTCTCATTGGGTAACATGCCCTTGCCTGTGGCCTGGAGAAAAGTTGGCCAACCCAAAGCACAGGGACTAAGAGCAGGGACAAGGGGCTCCCCATGGAAAACTGGGGTGCTGAGACAAAAAAAAAAAAAAAAAGAGGAGATGCTTTGGAAAGTGAGTAACATGTATTACACATTTTATCCAGCGGAAAGTCTTATTGAACCTATAATTGGTACTGACACTTACTAGTGCCTGCATGGCAGGCATTGTGCTAAGGACTTGCTGCATTTCATTACTGACAATGACAGTTTTTAAAACAACATGAAAAGGTACTCTACATCATTACTCATCAAGGAAATGTATGTTAAAACCACAGTGAGATACAATTCCATTAGGAGAGAATATATCATAATGTGGCTAGGAGATGGAATGATAGAAATTCAGCTATTGCTGGTGAGAGTATAAAGGGGTATGATTACTTTGGAAAACAACTTGACTGTTTCTGTAGCGTTAACCTACACTTGGGGCACTTGGCTATCTCAGCTAGGAAAGCCTGTAACTTTTGATCTCGGGGTCATGAGTTTAAGCCCCATGTAGAGTGTAGAGATTACTTAAATAAATAAAATTTAAAAAAAAATTTAAACTACACTTAACATATGAATCAGCAGTTTGACACTTAGATCCTTTCCCAAGAGGATGACAAAGATTTTGTCATTAACCAAATGTTGTTCAGGTTCTACAGAACTCCTTTCCTTTTTTCTTTCTTCCTTTCTTTCTTTTTAAGATTTTATTTATTTGACAGAGAGAGAGAGAGATCACAAGTAGGCAGAGAGAGGGGGAACTAGGCTTCCCGTTAAGCAGAGAGCCCAATGAGGGGCTCCATCCCAGGACCCTGAGATCATGACCTGAGCTGAAGGCAGAGGCTTAACCCACTGGAGCCACCCAGGCGCCCCTACAGAATTCCTTTCAAACTAAGCCTGACTTTTGGACTTCCCTGTTCCTTTCTGCATGGTCCAATTTTTAGCAAAATTCCCCATAAAAGAATTTAACCAGGATCCCCCATCCTTCATATCTGATCACCCTGATCTGCCTTCAGTAAGAATCCTGGAGGTTGGTCTAGCCAGAATCCAGCCAGAATCTTAGTCCTGATGTTTTCTCATAGTAATTCCCCATCCACTGACCCCCACATCATGCTCTGTGGCTATAAATTCCCACCTGTCTCCCCTGTACTTGAAGTTGAGCCCAATCTCTCCCTCCATCACTACAAAATTCCATGGCACTGCTCCCAAAACCTGTGAAGATCGTCCTCTACCCTTGAACAAAGTCAAGGCACTTTAATTTAATGCACTTACTGTGCGTTAACAAGTGTTATTGAATATTTATTTCTTTAATTAGAGATAAATAACATATGTCCACACAAAGACTTATACAAGAATGTTCATAATAGCCTTATTCATAATACCCAAAAAAACTAGAAACAAACTACATGCCATCGATTTATGAACGTAAAAGGCTGTTGATACATGATGAGGGAGCAGGAGGCTGGCTGAGAACGGAGCAGGGGCTGGCACCTTGCACCCCCTCTCCACCCACTCCCCTTGGTAATATGTGTGACATTTCACAGGCACCCCTGACTGCCCTAAAAGAAGAGCAAATGGTTATCTTGCAGAGATCACAGTCCTGCAAGGCAGGAGTCTCTCTTGGTTTACAAATGTCCTTGAGATTTACAACAAAGAAGTTGCCTTATCAATAGCCCAATTTCCAAAGATACATAACTCAGTTCCTCAAGCCCTAACATCACCCTCCCCTCCATAAAAAAACCGAAGGAGATGGAGGTAGAAGGAAAAGTAAATAAAGTTAAATTTCTTTTAAAGACCTAAATCTCACTAACAAGGACGTTTGATAGCAGGAATGTAACATTCCACCAGGAGACTCCCAATTGTCTTTATGTTAGTGCCTCATTAGAGGGAAAGTGGCCTTGGCTTGATAGTAACCAGGCCTTCCATTCTGGGACTTCATCAATACATATTGCTAAATTGCTTTCCCTAACAGTTCTACAAAAGTGTAACTCCTACTTTTAATGAGAATGTCTGCTTAAACCTTAATATTTCTAGTTGTTTGTATCTTGATAGCAGCTTAAACATCTCTTTCACCTCTCCCATAGCCTTATGTACTCTCCTCTGTCTAAGCAGCAGTTTGTAGCTCTTAAGGCTCAGAACATGTTTTTCTTCCATCACATATGTGGACAAATAGAAGTTTATCAGAAAACTCCCGGAGGACAAGAACAGCCTCACTTTTCTTCTATCTCCAAGCCTGCAGCCCAGTGCATATTTCATTCATTCACTCCGTGAACATTTACTGAGTTCACATAATGGAACAGTACCTGAGACTGTGCATCACACATTCAAAACGCTTCCTGAACTGAACACCACTAGTTTCAGATCTACGCCAGGAGGTCTCAGTTAACATTCATACCCCATGTTTTAAATTCCCCAGATTGAGACTTTATCCTTTCTTGATGTGCTAATCCGGAAACAAAAGCTCTGAAGTTTAGCCTTTTAATGTTTTGACTATGTAAACGACTCTCCTTTGCCCCTGCTAATTCCTTAGCATGCACCCCAGCGCCAAGTTTTGGGGAACTTCAAATGAGGATGGTAAAATCTAAGCAGCCTGGCGGTGCAGGGACTTTCCTGGGGACTCTGAAGGGCGCCCGTGGCAGCAAACCGTGGCAGCCAGGAAGGCATCACAGATCAGGGAGCCCCCGCAGCCTCCACCCCACCGAGTGGGTCCCAAGCTCGCGCAGGACCCGCGCTCGCTTCGCTCTCGGGGCCTAGGATGGAGCCCCGCCCGCCTGGCCCCGCCCCGGCCCCGCCCCTCCTGGCCCCGCCCCGGCGCGCGCCCGGACCCCGCCCGCCCGACAGGAAAGGGCGGGCCCGGCGCCACACTCCACGCAGCTCCGGCTGTGGACTCGAGCCCGCGCGGCGCGCGAGCGGGATGAGCGCGCGCCCGGGCCTGTGACCGCCGTGGGGATGGACTGCGGCTTCGTCGCGGGCGGGAGACCGAAGCGCCCGGCGGGCCGCCGGCGGCTTGTCCTCTTCCTGCCTTCAGGCCGCTGCGGAAGCCCGGGCGGCCGCGGCGTCCCGGTGCGCCACTGCCTGTCCGCGCTGTCCGTGGGTCTGGGGGCGCTGAAGCCTCGCGCCCCGGCGGCCCCCCGCGGCGCGTCACGTGCCTCCCCGCTGCTCCTCCTCCTGCTCGTGCCCTCCCCGCGCCTGGCCACGGTCGCCCCGCGCCGGCCCCTCGCGGACCGGGAGCGCTCGCGCCCAGGGCCCTCTGTCCCCGCGGCTGGCCGCGGCGGCGCGGGAAGGTGCCTGCCGGGCCTCACCCCGGGCGTCGCCTGGGCCGCCGGCGCCCTCCACCTGTGCCGCGGCCGAGTGGCCGCCCTCACTTCGTCCAGGAGAGGTGAGGGCCGCGCGGCCGGGGCAGCAGGGGGAATCTTCTCGCCGGGCCGGGGGCGGGACCAGCTTTGGCTTTGACCTTCCGGGCAGGACGGGACGGGGAGGCTCGGCGACCCAGAGGTCGGATGAGCCGAGGTCGCCGCGCTTCTCCGGGCGTGGGACGAAGGTCTGTCTGCCCCCGCCCCGGTGACCCGGAGTCCGGGGCACAAGGTGTGTTGGCTGCGGTTGGCGGGGATGCCGGGAGGGCCGTGCGCGCTGGGCGGGGAGCTGGTGCTCGCCGGCGGGTGGAGCCGCCGGATGGGCGCCGGTGACGCGTCCCTCGTGTCACCACTCGGGTGCGGGCGACTGCGGGAGATTCTGCGAGATTAAGGAGCGAAGCTGTGGGGACTGCAGTTTCACTTCCGACTGTCGGGGATTTATTAACTCACTGACACTAGTTGCCTGTTCTGCGCTTGGCTGGCGCTTTTCTGGGTACTTGGGAAAAATCAGAAAAGTCTGGGACCTTCACTCTAGTACCGGAGATGATGTAGATAGAAAGCTATAATTTATGTGTACGCATATAATTTACATATGATCGCGTACGGAAGTGGAAAGTACCGTGGGGGGGGGGGATGGAGGTGGTGAGGCTTAGGAAGTGAGGTGGGCCTCCAGCAGTGAGCTTAAATGGGGTTATCAGAATAGTTTATATGGAGAAGGTGGCATTTGGTTAAATACTTGAGAGAGCTGAGAGCAGTCACAGCCTTGCATAGAGATGAGGAAGTCTGAAACAGGCTCATTTTACTAAATAGCAAATTGTTGATGAAAATACCATTTGGGATAATCTTTACTAGCAAAGGGCTAAAAATACCACTTTGGGTGGTCTGTCCTATCAATCCATAGCCATCAGTAACCATACTGATGGCTCCCTCCTTTCTCTTTTTCTTAAGAGAAAAGCCCAGTAAATGTGGACTGTTGTGTTTTTTTGTTTGTTTTTTTAAAGAAATTGTACCCTCGTGGTTTGTTTTTGTGTTTTTTTTTTTGTTTTTTAAGATTTTACTTGTTTATTTGACAGAGAGATCACAAGTAGGGACAGAGGCAGGCAGAGAGAGAGGAGGATGCAGAATCCCTGCTGAGCGGAGAGCCTGATTCAGGGCTCGATCCCAGGACCCTGAGATCATGACCTGAGCCAAAGGCAGAGGCTTAACCCACTGAGCCACCCAGGCACCCTGTTGACAGTTTCTAAAGTATAAAAATATCCACATCTGGGGAAAGACTGGAAGGACAAAAAAGTGAAGGAAGGAAGCTTTACAAACAAAGTGTGGGGAATGAGTGGTGAACTCTGTCAGTGTTACGCAGTAATTAGGAGTTAGAGATGACTTTGATCTTTATTTCAGTACTTCTGTCTTTTGTTGCTCTTCTTTTTTTTTTTATAAGCTCTGACTTTTGATGTATTTTTATCCCCTCATTCAAGACTGTGGGGCAAAAGGGAAGAGTTCTCATGAGTTTTCTGATTTGGTCAGGAAGGTGGTACTTACTGAATTAGGCTCAGAGGATCTCCTTTCTTCAGAGAGTGAGGATAGATAAATAAATACGGGACAAGACACAGTTAAGGAACCACTCAGCCAACTGAGTTTTGTTTCTTTGCGTTCAGCCTAGTGATTTGTTCGGTGCCGCAGTTCTCAGTAGGGCTACTGAGACTTAAGGATGTTGTGAGTAGTAAGTTTGTACTTGGTTTCCTCCTCTGTTCAGGCCTAACTCCGGGCTGCTTTTGTGTGTGTTTTAATAAATCCCTTTGATATTCTGAAGGTCCCTCCAAGGGAGAATTACGCATTGCACTTTAAACTCCATTTACTTGCTTCCTGGTTATTAGTGGGAATTCATAGTTCTTGGGCCTCACTTTGTTGTCACAATAAAGGAGGAAAAATGAGTCTGAGGTATTCTAAATGCCAAGAGTATTGCTCCTCCTCAGGCTTCGCCCTTTGACAGAAGGCAAGATGGCATTCAGCTTCCATCAGTGGGGGTTGGCCTGCCAAGTGAGAAGGGGCCAGACCTTTTCAACACTTTTCAGATGACAGTACATAGTTTGTTGAAGTAAGCTTACAGTTGAAATGAATTCCAGTTGTTGTTTTATTTTATTTTATTTTATTTTATTTTTATTTGACAGAGAGATCGAGCACAAGTAGGCAGAGCAGGAGGGAGGAGAAGCAGGCTCTCCACTGAACAGGGAGCCCCATGGAGGGCTCCATCCCAGGACCCTGGGATCATGACCTGAGCCGAACCAACTGAGCCACCCAGGTGCCCCTAATTCCAGTTTGTTTGGTTTTTTTTTTTTAAAGATTTTATTTATTTATTTGACAGAGAAAGATCACAAGTAGACAGAGAGAGAGAGAGAGAGGGAAGCAGGCTCCCCGCTGAGCAGAGAGCCCGATGCGGGGCTCGATCCCAGGACCCTGAGATCATGACCTGAGCCGAAGGCAGCGGCTTAACCCACTGAGCCACCCAGGTGCCCCTAATTCCAGTTGTTTTGAACAAGAAAAAAATCTGCAGCGTCTAAATTGGAATTAGCTCTTGCTTAGAAAGTAGTCATGATAGTCGGGGCGCCTGGGTGGCTCAGTGGGTTAAGCCTCTGCCTTCGGCTCAGGTCATGATCCCAGGGTCCTGGGATTGAGCCCCGCATTGGGCTCTCTGCTGGGCAGGGAGCCGGCTTCCTGCCTCTCTGCCTACTTGTGATCTCTGTCTGTCAAATAAATAAATTCTTTAAAAAAAAAAAAAAAAAAAGAAAGTAGTCATGATAGTTTATTTTGGGGATGTGTGTGTGTGAGAGAGAGAGAGAGGGAGATGTTTTAAGTCACACAGATGATTAATTTGGTCCTAGAAAAATCCCATCACTCTTCACTAGCCAGTTCTAGACTCAAATTGTTTACAAGCTTCCTGACCCATGGGACAGTTGAGCACAGTTTTAAATATGGGTGGCTTAGCCTCTAGAGGGCCCCTTGAGAGATCAGTTCGTTCATTCATTCATCACTGCTGTTTTTCAAGCTCGGTCTGTTCTGTCATCAGGCAGACATTGGGGGTCTCTTCTCCTGGAGGCCAGTTTTGTCTCAGACTGGGGTTAATGAAAAAAAAAAAAAAAAAAAAAAAGGAGGGACGAATGAAAAAAGAGGGACCAGATTTAACTGAGTTAATTATATGTACAAAGAGAAGGTCATAGGTAAGGAGGTGAAAGGGGTTGATTGCAAATTTTCTTTCTAGACAGTCTCATGATCCAGATTGAGAGGTCTCTTACACAATTATTTCTGGCCTGCACTTGGCCAGGCCTTCTGCTATATGCTACTAATGTGAAAATGACTAAGACTGGCTGCTCTTGGGATATTTGGACCTAGTAGATGATACAGATGTGGAAACAGTGTGGTGAGTGCTGTGATAGAGGTGTGCGGGCTGGGCAGAGAACACAAGGAGCAATCCAGGCTGCCCTCTGACCTGGGTGGAACTAGCAGCTGGAACCACACAGTGTAGCATAATTCCCTCCCCAGAGCATAATGTTTACTTAGCAGATTGTAAAATTAAATGAAGAGGGGTTGAAATGATGCTAAAATTTGCCAGTTGAAAAAGGGGGTCAAGCCAGACATCAGGATAGAGTACCAAGATATACAAGTACAGGACACAGAATAATTTAGGTGTCAAGAAAGAAAGATGAAAGGGTAGGTGTAGGCTAAATTAGGACAGGCTTTGTATTTGTGTGCCTTGCCAAGGACCTGATACTGTAGGCTAGTGTTTCCCTGAATGTAAGGACCTTTTTTTTTTTTAAGATTTTATGTATTTATTTGATGGAGAGAGACACAGCAAGAGAGGGAACACAAGCAGGGGAAATGGGAGTGCTCTAGGCTTCTAGACAAACATCTGATCTGTAGGGTTCTGTCCATGTCATGTTTTTGCTTACATGCAATTTCCTTTAGAGCGTTTAGAGGTGGAGGATTGACAGTAGGAGCTGATTCGTTGAAGTAGCTTTCCAGTCACTTAGGGGATTTACCTCAGACTTCTAAACTTCAAGTTAGTAGTGACTGTTTAGTAGTCACTATTACTTCTTTTACCACTCTTCTACGAACTTGGCATCATAGAAAAGTAAACACAGACATGTAGTAAAATTTTCATTTAGCTATGTTTATTACATTTAAATGAAAGTTTTTAAATTTTATATTGCTCATCTCTCTTTTTTTTTTTCTTCTGCAGTCAAAATGTCTTTTATAGTATGATTGTAAGAATAAGGAGCTATTGTGTTTAATTGTCCTTCCTGGATAGAATTTCTAGTTGGCACTGCAATTGATACATATTTTTTAAACTATTTTTATGGTTCATGAAGTACAAAAGCCAGAGAACCATTACCATGCTACCGTCTTCAGATGAGCACCTTGAAACAAGCTTACAAGAGGAGTTGGATCTGTGGCTAAATGCACAGAAATTCATAAGAAAGGTGAACATACAAATTATTAGAACGCATCCCTCTAAAGATAGGTTTTTAGGTTTTTGTAGAGGCATCACAAAGATAACTATTGACCAATACCTCTTATGAACAAAGATAAAAATCCTCAACAAAATACTCAGCAAATCAAATCCAGCTATATGTTAAAAAGGATTATACATCATGACTGAAGGGGATTCTATCCCAGGAACAACAGGTTCATTTAACATCTGAAAACCAATTCCTGTACGCACCATATTTAAAAAAATAGAAGAAGAAAAAAAAAAACATGTGATAATCTCAGAAGACAAAGAAAAGCAATTTGGCAAAATTAAGCACCCTTTATGATAAAAAATACTTGACAAGTTAGGAATGGAAGGAGCTTCCTCATTAATAAAGGGAATCTGTGAAACACCCATAGCTGACATCATACTTAATAGTGAAGGATGAAAGTTTTCCCTCCAAAGGTCAGGAGCAAGGATGTCTGCCATCACCAGCCATGCAACATTGTATTAGAAGTTCTAACCAGTGCAAGACAATGAAAAGGAGGAAATAAAACTATCATTGTTCACAGATGACATGACCCTGTAAGAAAAATCTAAGGAATTCACTAAAAAACTACTAATTAGCAAGCTGAAGAAGATTGCAGGATATGAGATCAACATAAAAAATATAATTAAAAAAAATCAGTTGCATTACTCTACACTAGAATGAATAATCTAAAAAACAATTACCTTTATAGTAGCATCAAAAAAGAATAAAGTACTTAGGGACAAATTTAACAAAAAACACACAAAACTTATAGGATTGACCCTTGAACAGCACAGGGCTTAGGAGTGCCAACTCCTACACAGTTGGAAATCTGTGTATAACTTCTGACTTCCCCCAAATTTAACTACTAATAGCTTACTGTTGGCCAGAAGCTTTACCATAACAGACAGTCAATTAACACATTTTATATATCACATGTGTTCTTAGAATAGTGAAAGCTAGAGAAAAGAAAATTTTAAGAAAATCATAAAGAAGAGGAAATAGAGTATGGGAAAAAAAAAATCCGTGTATAAGTGGACCCATGTGGTCTAAACCAGTGTTCCAAGGGTCAGCTGTAGTGTGAAATCTGCATAACACCATTAAAGAAATTAAAGAGCTAAAGAAGTGGAAAAACATCCTATGTTCATGAATTAGAAGACTTTGTACTCCACCAAATTGATCTACAGACTTATAAAAAAGGAAATTGATAAGCTGATGCTAAAGTACATATGGAAATGCAAGGGAGTCAGAATAGCCCTTGCAATCTTGAAAAAGAACAAAACTCGATATAAAAACTTACCACAGAGCTATAAGTCATCAAGAAAATGTGTCACTGGCATAGGACAGATATAAATCAGTAGCATAGAGTGGAGACCCCAGAGAAGATTTACTGTCAACTGATTTTTGACAAGTTCCAAGATAATGCTAAACAACTGGATTTCCACATGCAGAAGAAGTCGAAGCCTCATCTCACGCCACGTAAAAGTTAACTCAAATGGATCAGAGACCTATATGTAAGTGCTAAAGCTGTGAAATTCTTAGAAAAAAAAAATGGTGTAAATCTTTGTGTTCTGGAATTAGCCAGTAGTTTCTTAGATATGACACCAAAAGCACAAGAACAAAAATAAGTTGGACTTCATTAAAATTAAAAATTAATTATGTTTTGAAAGGCACCATCGAGAAAGTGAAAGCCAGCCCACAGAATGGGAGAGAATATTTGCAAAGTATATATACAGTTAGGAACTTGTATCTAAAATGTATAAAGAAGGGCACCTGGGTGGCTCAGTCAGTTAGGCATCTGCCTTCTGCTCAGGTCATGATCCTGGAGTGGCTCAGCAGTTTATCTGCTGCTCCCTCAGACCCTGCCCCTTCTCGTGCTTTCTCTCTTATGCTCTCTCTCAAATAAATGAATAAAATCTTCAGAAATAAATATATAAAATGTATATATGTCTTTAGATTTTTATTTATTTGAGAGTGAGCACGCGCGCAAGAGAGAGAGCACCAGAAACCACCAACCAGGGGAGAGGCAGAGAAGCCGAGTTCCCTGCTGAGCAGGGAGCCTGACACGGGACTCCATCCCAGGGCTCCAGGATCGTAACCTGAGCCGAAGTCAGACGCTCAACCAACTGAGCCACCCACATGCCCCTAAAATTGTATAAAGAGTTCTTAATGACCGACTGAATCACAGAAAGATAACCCAATTTTTTAAAATGATTTATTTATTAGAGCATGAGCGGGAAGAGCAGAGAGAGGGAGAGAGAATCTCAAACAGACTCTGCACTGAGCTTGGAACCTGATTTGGGGCTCAGCCTCACAGCCCTGAGGTCACTACCTGAGCTGAAACCAAGAGTTGGTTGCTTAACCAACTGCCACCCAAGCACCCCAAAAAATAACCCAATTTTCTGAATGGCCAAAGGGTCTGAATAGATGTTTCTCCAGAGATAGAAAAATGGCCAATAAGCAATGAAAAGATGCTCAACATCATTAGGCATCAAAGAAGTTAAAGTCAAAACTGCTATCCCCATGTTTATTGCGGCATTATTTACAATAGCCAGATTATGGAAGCAGCCCAAGTGTCCACTTAATGGATGGATAAAGAGGTGATGTATATATATATATGTATATATATATATACATATATATATAAAGATAGATATACAGATATAATAAAACTATATATGTAATAGACTATTAGTCAGTGATAGAAAATAATGAAATCTTAACCATTTGCAATGATGTGATAGAGTTGGAAGGTATTACCCTAAGCAAAATAAGTCAGAGAAAGACAAATACCATAAAATTTCACTCATATGTGGGATTTAAGAAACAAATGAACAAAAAAAGAAATGAGAGACAAGCCAAGAAACACTTTTAATTATAGAGAACAAATAAATAAGTAAATACCATAGTTGAAGAGAAATCTAAAAAATAAAATTAAATTGCAGTGGGATACCACTTTATACCCACTAGGATGGTTATAATAAAAAAGACAGACAATAACAAGTGTTGATAATATAGAGAAATTGCAATCCTCAGACACTGCTGTTGGGAATGAAAAATGGTTTAGCCACTTTGGAAAATAATCTGGCATAACCTCATAAGGCTAAACACAGTCACTGTGTGATGCAACAATTCATTTTCTGGGTATATACCCAAGAGAACTGAAAACTTGCTCACACAGAATCGCATACACAGATGTTCCCAACAGCATTGTTCAAAGCAGCCAAGTGGAAACAACTCCATAGGTAAGAAGAAATTGGTATATTCCTAAAACAATGTGATTCAGCAATAAAAAGATAACAAAGTGCACATTAATTATAAGGTAGATGTACCTTGAAAACCTCACCTAAGTGAAAAAACTACACACAATACCACATCCCTTATTCTATTCATATGTGATGCCCAGAGTAGGCAAGTCTGTAAAGATAGTAGGTAAGGGGTTGCCTGGGTTTGAGGGAGTTGGGAGATTGGGGCATGATAGCTAAAAGGTATAGGGTTTCTTTTTGGGATGAAGAAGATGTTCTAGAGGATTGTGCAGAAGGTGGCAGAACTCTTTAGTAAAGATAAAATTGAACACTTGAAATGGGCAAATTGTATGGTATGTGAATTTCATCTCAGTAAAGCCCCAGCCAGGTAGGCTTTTGAGGTATGCCATATTCTTCCATGGCTTTTGTTTACCATCATCATGTTTTGAGCCTAATTGTTCTTCACATTCTAGAGCTAAGCCTCTCGGCTGGGAGCCTGCAGTTGGAGCACAGGAGAGATCTGGAGCACAAAAGGCGAGATTTCACCTCCTGCGGGAACAAGAAGCTCTACTTTGACACCCACGCCTTAGTGTGTCTACTAGAAGAAAATGGTAATCCTTTTGTGGGTTGCTCAGGGCCGGGAGTGCCGTGGAAAAACATTAAATGATAAGTTCTCCTGATCTTAACTAACTTCTCCTATTTCTCTTTGACATTTAAGTCTACAGATGATCTTTTGATCAATCTCTTTTTTTTTTTAAGTTCCTTTTTTTTTTTAATCTTTTTAAAGATCTTATATATTTATCTGACAGGAGAGAGAGAGAGATCACAAGTGGGCAGAGAGACAGGCAAAGAGGGGGGAGCAGGCTCCCCGCTGAGCAGAGAGCCCTATGCGGGACTTGATCCCGGACCCCGAGATAATGACCCGACCTAAAAGGTTCTTTTTTTTTTTTTTTTTTTTTTTTTTTTTTAATTTATTTATTTGACAGACAGAAATCACAAGTAGGCAGAGAGAGAGGAAGGGAAGCAGGCTCCCCACTGAGCAGAGAGCCCGATGTGACGCTCGATCCCAGGACCCTGAGATCACAACCCGAGCAAAAGGCAGAGGCTTTAACCCACTGAGCCACGCAGGCGCCCCAAGGGTTCTTATTTTTTAAGGACATTTTGCTTCCGCTAGACCAGTTGAGACTTATTGTATACATCTTCTCTTTGTCCCTAAGAAATTCTTGTATATGATTTTTCTTTGTCCCTGAGAAGCATATTTTTACAACATCTCTCTGGAGGTAGAGTGTTACAGATAACAAGTTAGACACAAGTTAGCAAAACTCAGGAATGTTTCCTAGGACACTTGCTTGATGCACAAAAGTGGTAGTTTTGTTACTGGGCGTGTTGTGTGCTTTTAAAATTGTTATGAAATTAAAATGTTGCTGAGCAGCCATTGCTAATTTCAACTTGTAGGGTTTTTTTAATAGTTCAACTAATATTTTCTTAATCACTATTAATGCAAAAGATGCTCCAACATATATGACGTTTATTGAAAGTGGATTCAGTGCATAGATAACATTCTCTTTGAATCTTCTAGACAGACCGACTCTAATTCTCTGTATTATGAGTGTTCACGACGCTCTAGATCTTGCCCCAGCTGTACGTGTTCGTATCTGCAGAACTGCTCTCCGGACCTGGGCTTCACTCGCCAGGGCCAAGCAGGTGGCGGGAGCTCTGTGCTCACCTGGGGAGTTAGAAGCTCTGGGTTCAAGCTCCGCCAGGGCCCAGCTGCAAAGCGGGGCAGTTCTCTCCTCCTTCCTTCCCAGTTTCTTTTTTCTTTTTTTTTTTTAGATTCTATTTATTTGAGACAGAGATAAAATGCACGAGCAGGGGAGAAGCAGAGGGAGAAGCAGACTCCCTGCTGAGTGGGGAACCCAGTGCAGGGTCGATCCCGGGACTCCAAGATCACAGACCTTAACTGAAGGCAGACACTTAACTGACTCAGCCACCCAGGTGTCCCGGTCCTTCCTGGTCTCTGTCTCCTCATCTCATTAGCAGTGTGGGCACAGTAAAAATTCCAAAGGGTCCTTTGAGTATTAAAGGAAATACAGTGTACCTGAGTACACTTCAGAAAAACTGTTAAGTACCATATCATAATCTTCATTGCTTTCCTTCTTAAACTTGAAACATTGGGGGTTTTTTGACCAAAAACCTCTTTCGGTTCAGAATTTAGAAAAGTAGAATGGAAAAGAGAGGCATCAGAAATTATGTGGATAAGCAGAAGTCTTCCTGCTTTTTCCTTTTTTCTGTGGATCTAATGTTCTTGCATTCAAAGTAACCCATTGTAAAAAGCCATATTGGAGAGAACGGGGTGTTTCTCTACACACTGGGTTTGATGAGTAAGGGAGCCTCTTAAGTCTTATTAAATGGCAAGATAGCAGCAGTGGGCTCGAGATGGCCACAGATCTTTCTCCCATTAACAGGTGGGGTTTATTTCTCCTCCCCCACCAAAAAAGTCTGTTTATTTACCTTTTTTTTTTTTTTTTTTTTAAAGATTTATTTATTTATTTATTTGACAGACAGAGATCACAAGTAGGCAGAGAGGCAAGCAGAGAGAGAGAGGAGGAAGCAGGCTCCCTGCTGAGCAGAGAGCCCGATGCGGGGCTCGATCCCAGGACCCTGGGATCATGACCTGGGCCGAAGGCAGCGGCTTAACCCACTGAGCCACCCAGGCGCCCCTGTTTATTTACTTTTGATAAATAAAAATTGTTCACCTTAAAGTGTGATGTTTTGATAGATGTCCTTCCTGCTTTTCTTCATTTCAAACCTTGACACATGAATTTTGGGGTATCTCAAGACTGGTGTTATGGGGACCCTGCCAAGATGTAGGGCGCAAGGCCTCTTAGACGAATGATGGATATTTAAGATGCTATAGGGGAGGGCCAGAAGGACCTGTCCAGGAGCACTCCCACCTACCATCCTTACCTTCTCCAGAGCTGCGTCTCCTGCTTCACAAAACTTTCTGCGTGTGTATAATCTCTCTAACACTGATGGTGTCAACATTCTCTCATTCTTACAGAACATTATTGTTTTTTAAAGATTTTATTTGACAGACAGAATCACAAGTAGGCAGAGAGGCAGGTGGAGAGAGAGGAGGATGCAGGCTCCCTGCTCAATTTCAGGACCCTGGGATCATGACCTGAGCCAAAGGCAGGGGCTTTAACCCACTGAAGCTACCCAGGTGCCCCCTACAGAGCATTATTTTGTATCTGGTAACCTGGTAGGTTTTCAGACCTAACTTTTGCTTTTTCTTACCCCTTTCTCCTCCCATAGGTGGTTATAAATTATAAGGCTGTGGAGTATATTAACAGCGTAAGTACTCCGCTGGTCTCTTTTTCTTTTCTTCATAATTGCCAAACCTAACTATGTTTAGCTATGAGCACTTTTTCCAAAAGTTTTAAAAATTATATTTTCATTTTTAAAAAATGTAGGCAGAAAAGAAACAGGAAAAATATTCTGAATCCCAATACCCCAGAGCAAGCCAATGTAACATTTTGGTGGGTAACCTTTTGGATGATTTTTCTAGATGCACATGACCCACATGTTGAAAATCAAAGGAGTTTGAATAAATGAAGGAAATAGGTCTTTGGAGGTCTTTTTGTCTCTTTCAAATCTCTTTGTTTCTTATAGTTGGGGGCTGCGTGGGTGGCTCAGTCCCCTAGGACCCTTGATTTTGGCTCAGGTTAGGATCTCAGTGCTCAGAGCTGGAAATCTTGGCTTCGAGCTCAGCAGGGAGTCTGCTTGAGATTCTCTCTCCACTCTCCTGCCCACCCCCCTTCCCACTTGTGTATGTGAGCAAGCACGTCTGCACTCACACTCAATAAAATTTAAAAAAAAAATTATAATCAGGGCACCTGGGTGGCTTAGTCGATTAAGCCTCTGCCTTCAGCTCGGGTGATGATCCCAGGGTCCTGAGATCGAGCCCCACATCAGGCTGCCTGCTCAGCGGAGCACCTGCTTCTCCCTCTCCCTCTGCCTGTTGCTCTGCCTGCTGGTACTTGCTCTCTCTCTGTGTGTGTCAGATAAACAAAATCTTTAAAAAGAAAATACATAGTCGGGGCACCTGGGTGGCTCAGTGGGTTAAACCTCTGCCTTCAGCTCAGATCATGATCTCAGGATCTTGGGTTCGAGCCCCACGTCGGGCTCTCTGCTCAGCAGGGAGCCTGCTTCCCCCTTTCTCTGCCTGACTCTCTGCCTACTTGTGATCTCTCTGTTAAGTAAGTAAATAAAATATTTAAAAAAAAAATACATAGTCTCAACTTAATCTCATTCAAATTGTATCACTTACAATTTATGCAAACAAATGTGCCTTTAATTACAGGAATCAGTAGATTCTTCTGTAGTTCTTACAGGTGGAAGTATTTAATGAAAAAATTAACTTTCAGCGTCTTGGTTTAAGCCTTTTATTAGAATTGCCAATGTGAAATATAAATTACTATCTAAAGTTATTTTTTTATTTTCAGCTTTTTAAAAATTTTAATATAAATTCAGTTAATTAGCATACAGTGTTTTATTAGCTTCACAGGTAGTACTATCTAAAATTATTAAACACAGTAACACTGCTGAGTTAGATCTTTCAATTCAGCATCTGAGTTTACTGAGTATCAAAGCTATTTTTTTTTTTTTTTCTATCCTGGTCCTCTCTCCACAAGTGACTGAAGAGACTTGTGGAGGAAAAATAAAAAGAACAAATTTTTCCTTTTAACATCAGATGAATTGATAGCTAAATTACTAGTTGTCGGGACGCCTGGGTGGCTCAGTTGGTTGGACGACTGCCTTCGACTCAGGTCATGATCCCGGAGTCCCGGGATCGAGTCCCGCATCGGGCTCCCAGCTCCATGGGGAGTCTGCTTCTCCCTCTGACCTTCTCCTCACTCATGCTCTCTCTCACTGTCTCTCTCTCTCAAATAAATAAATAAAATCTTTAAAAAAAATTACTAGTTGTCTTTATATGGTCAATGATTTGATGGATTTATGCTGGATGTGAAATAATTGAGCTTTCCTACTTAAGTAAATTATTCTTTACTAACGTGTGCACTTTAAAATAGGGAAATCAAGTCCTAGAAAATTTAAGCCACAGGGAAGGAAATAAAGATTACCTAGAATTTTTGTTAAGTTACAAAAGCAGTAAATTGCGTCTCTAATTTTGATCTTGCTTTCCTTTCCTTGACCTCGCATTGTAGGCTTCCTCTATGTCATGAGACAGTCTCAGGAAATAGGATTGTTTGCAGCTAGGTAGGACGGTAGAGGACACCAGCCCAGCCCTTTACCTTTTCATGTAGAAATAGATGTGTCCTGCTTCTAGAGAGACAGACACAGCACAGCCTGCGATTCCAGTCTTCCTGAATTCAAAACATTTTCTCCCCTTCTGTGAAGGGTTTTTTTTTTCTTTTTCTTTTCCCCCAACAAATAGAGTCGCCAGAGTGTTACTGTCTTTGTGTGTTTGCTTAGGCTTCACCACCCAGCAAGCAGAAATCACGGTCTCTGCCTTGGTCAAGATCACGGACGCCAACATGGATATCGTCTACAAGGATATGGTCACCAAGATGCAGCAGGTTAGCTTTGTCGGGGCATGGTAGCAAATTTAAAGTCTGAAGGTTGTTGTTTGTAATACGTATTTTTGGAGAATACTGTATTGAAAAACATATAGTACTTTTTAAGATTTTGTTTATTTATTTGAGAGAGAGAGAGAGAACAGAAGCAGGAGGAGGGGCAGAGGGAGAAGCAGGGCTCTATCCCGAGACCCTGGGACCACGACCCAAGCTGAAGGCAGACACTTAACGAACTGAGCCACCCAGGCTCCCTAAAAAGCATATAGTACTTTTAACCATAGTTGAGAAGGAAATGATCCTAGTGGTATAAAAAGTAGTTTATTCAAGGGGCAACTGCGTGGTTCAGTCTTTTAACCATCCAACTCAATCTCAGCTCGGGTCTTGATCTCAGAGTCGTGAATTCAAGCCCCACATTGGGCTCCACGCTGGTCACGGAGCCTACCTTAAATATTAAGCCTACCTTAAATAAAATACATATACTTGTATTTCTTTTTTCAAAGCTATCTTCTCAACTGTTGTAGAGTCATATTGGAAAACTCAGCTGTGTTGAAAATGGACTCTTCCAGTCCACCGTACCGAACACAGGGAGATGTGGCTGGGATCACAGCAGAGTGTTCTCAGACCGCCACCCTTTGAACTGGCTCACTTGATGGGATACTGGACTTGAGTCTTTATTCTTCTCCTTTCTTCATTCTGGAATAGAGGACGACCATGCTGAACCTCTCTCCTCGTGTCCATATTCTCCTGGTTTCTCACTAAGATGATTCCAGGTGGGAGGCAGACGTCCTAGGCCAGCCTAGGTTACATGTTTCGTTTCTCTTTTTTCCTAGGAGATCACTGTTCAGCAAATAATGTCTCAGATTGCCAATGTGAAAAAGGATATGATTATTTTGGAGAAGAGCGAATTTTCAGCCCTCAGAGCAGAAAATGAGGTAAAACTAAAGAGCTGCTCGTACTAATAAAATGCTCGCTGTTGAGACGTTGAGACATAAATACACAGACAAAAGTGGACAGGTTAGATGTGTTTTCACCAAGTGTCCACCACCAGATCAAAACATGGTATATTCTGGCACCCCAGAAGCCTGCTAACCCCTGCTAGGAAGACCCCTATATCCTGTGTCACCGTTGACTGGTTTTGCCTTTTCCAGAACTTCATCTGGGGGAATCCTGTGGTGTGTCTTAATGGTGGGTTGATCTTGCTCATTGTCTGTAGTGTTAAATAAATGTGCCTCGTTACTCTACTGTGATGTATGCTTGACCCCTGAACAACACGGGTTTCAACCAACCAGCCAACCACTTCACACAGTTTAGTCAGTGTTTTCTCTTCCATATGATTTTCTTTAATACTTGCTTTTCTCTGGCTTTCTTTATTCTGAGAAGATGGTATGTAATACATATAACATTCAAAATACATCATATTATCAGTAAGGCTTCTGGTCGACAATAGGCTATTGAGTTTTCGGGGAGTCAGAAGTTACATATAGAGGTTGGTTTTTTTTTTTTTTTTTTTTTTTTTTTAAGATTTTATTTATTTATTTGACAGAGATCACAAGTAGGCAGAGAGAGAGGGGAAGCAGGTTCCCTGCTGAGCAGAGAGCCCATTGCAGGGCTTGATCCCCGGACCCGAGATCATGATCTAAGCTGAAGGCACAGGCTTAACCCACTGAGCCACCCAGGCACCCCTATATATGGAGATTTTTAACGGGGAGGGGGTGATTAGTGCCCCTTACCCCCTGTGTTGTTCAGGGGCCAACTGCATATTAGAATTGTTTCCAGCTTCTGGTTATCACAAAGTGTTGCTGTAAAATATCCCTTGGTTTGGCGGGGGTGGGGGGTGGGGTTCTTTTGTTGTTTGTTTGTTTAATTCAGTTTGGTTAACATACAGTATATTACAAGTTTCCGGGGTAGAATTTAATGATTCATCACTTACATTTAACACCCAGTGTTCATTCCCTCACGTGCCCTCCTTAATGCCCGTCACCCAGTCACCCCGTCCTCCCTCCCCCCACCAGCAACCCCCAAGTTTGTTCTCACGATTAGGAGTCTCTCATGGTTTGCTTCCCTCTCTGTTGTTACCTTACTGTATTTTTCCTTCACTTCCCATATGTTCATCTGTTTCTTAAATTCCACGTATGAGTGAAATCATCGTATTTCTCTGATTAACCTATTTCACTTAGCATAATACCCTCTAATTCCATCCACGTCGTTGCATATATATCCCTTGGTTTCTTAAGTGTGGCGTTCAGCACTGAAGTGAGTGCTGTGTTTGCATCCTGCCTTTTGTTTTCGGTCCTAGCTAAAGTCTCATAAATGAAGTCCATTTATTAGTGATTCATCTTAGTCTTATGAACGGCCTTCTAGCAAGAGAATCCTTTTGCTAGAAAACAGTAGTTGGATACTCTCACATTTGCCCTTGAAATCAGCTATTTGAAGGCAGGATTTATTAAAAGAAAAATTGAAGAAGGTATAAAGACAGCAGGGCCTCTGGAGGCAAACGTGTATGTTAAAAACAATGTGTTACTGGGGTGGCTCAGTCAGTAAGCCTCTGACTTGATCTTGGCTCAAGTCTTGATCTCGGGGCCATAAGTCATGATCTCGGGGTCCTAAGAAACATGAGCCCCGCGCTGGGCTCCACACTAGGGAGCCTACTTTAAAAAAAATTAAACTGTGTTACTGATTTTATGTATCCTTCAGGATGAAACTGACTTCAAGATAGGCACATGCGAGTTTTTTGTTGTTGTTGTTGTTTTCGATTTTTAATTATTTGTTTGGACAGAGCAAGAGAGAGAGGGAACGCAAGCAGGGGAGTGGGAGAGGGAGAAGTCAATTTCCTGCTGAGCGGGGAGCCCGATGTGGGGGCTGGATCCCAGGACTCTGGGATCATGACCTGAGCCGGAAACAGATGCTTAACGACTGAGCCACCGAGACCCCCAAATAGGCGCATGCATCGTAATACCATTCTGGTATGATAATCGTGTCTGCTCCCAAGACTTTTCAGCTCATGCTTCATTCTGAATGCAGCCAGAACTGTGCACGAAAATATGTTCTAATGTATGTTTATTACCAAGTTTTAGGTATTTTTTTCTAGCCATATCCTTCTAGCCATATCCTTGACTTGTTTTTTTTTTTTTTTTATGTGTTTTTAGAAGATAAACGTGGAGCTACATCGATTAAAACAACAAATAATGGTGAGACCCTCACTTCTCCTTGCATGTTTGTAGGCAGTTACTTAAACATAGTAATAAATACCATGTCAGAAGTTCTTTAGGTGTTCTTAAAAACTTAATCTCATCTTGAGCATTTGTGTAATATGTCTCAAAAGTACACACTGGAAGGTTTAGCTAAGAACACAGTGAATAAGTTGGTGAGGTCTGTAAACAAATTCATTAAGAAAATTGTGTTCTAGGATGAATGGGGTTATCTTTAAATTAAATGTTGAAGTTGCAACATATGGAGTCTTTAGGTTCTGTTAGAACAGACTGGGTTTAGAGAATTACATGTGATTTCAAAATGCTGACTGTGCCAGCTGTTGGGTTTCTTTTTTTTTTTTTTCTTTTTTAAGTAGAAAGGACATGGATGTTAAGGAAGAAAAGGTTGTGATGAGTGTTAGAAAGAGGCTTTATTTAAACCAGAATTTCATATTTTCCTCCTTTGAGTCCTTCTCTGCTTTCCAGAGTTGGCCAGGGAACAGCTTCAGTCATAAATTCCATAAGGAGATTACACTGGGAGTCTCAAGATTAAAAGCTGCAGGAACCCACTCTGGCCTTACGCCTAAGCAGGCGTTATTTGTATAATGACTGGGAAGTCCCAGGCTTCACATCCCAAGAGGGTTTCCATTTCTCACTTTGGATTTCTTTCTCTCTTTGTTTGCCCTCCTGCCAGGATGAAGTGGTCAAAGTCCGAACAGATACCAAGTTAGACTTCAATCTAGAAAAGAGCAGAGTGAAGGAATTGGTATGTTTCTTTATTCAAAACAGAGTGTGAATTCATCGCTTTGTAGGATGGAATGCTCGGTCTGGTCTGAGTATATAGACAGTTCACCTGTGCATCGTTGATAGACACGGTTTTCTCTTTAATTATATTCTAGCTTAGAGCTTAAGTTTGATACTTTGAAAAATAAAATGAAAATCTTGGGAGGCGCCTGGCTCCCAATCTTGGGTCAGTCGGTAGAACATGTATGACTGTTGATCTTGAGGTAATGAGTTCAAGCCCTGCATTGTGTAGACATTTCTTAAAAGTAAAACCTTATTAAAAAATGAAACTCTTGGTCAAATCAAGTTTGAATCTCATTTTATTTCAGAGAGGGAGAGAGACTAAATTACGTGTGATTTAGATATTACCAAAGAAATCAAACCAAATCTCACCCTATTTCATCTAACTTAAACCTCCACAAGTCCAGATTTTTCTAAAGTTAAGTTGATCACCTGCCTTGAATAAATTAAATTTAATTGTACACTGAAATTCAAGATTAAAAAAATTTCCATATAGTCTTTTTAAAAAATTTTTTTAAAGATTTTATTTATTTGACAGACAGAGATCACAAGTAGGCAGAGAAGCGGCAGGAGGGGACGGGGTGCAGGCTCCCTGCTGAGCAGAGAGCCCAATGTAGGACTTGATCCCAGGACCCTGAAATCATGACCTGAGCGGAAGGCAGAGTTTCAACCCACTGAGCCACCCACGCGCCCCCCATATAGCCTTTTTTAACTTTTAAATAGAGAAATTTTAATGACTTGATTGCATTGTTTCCAAATATAAATTCAAAACAATTTTTTAAGTTATACTAAATTGAAAGTTTTGTTTTGTTTTGTTTTGTTTTTTAAATTATTTAATTTATTTATTTGACAGAGATCACAAGTAGGCAGAGAGAGAGAAGGAGAAGCAGGCTTCCCACGGAGCAGAGAGCCTGATGTGGGGCTCGATCCCAGGACCCTGGGATCACGACCCAAGCCGAAGGCAGAGGCTTTAACCCACTGAGCCACCCAGGTGCCCCTAAATTGAAAGTTTTAATTATGAAAAGTACTTTTGTGCATTTGCTACCAGAAAGATCTCGGAAGAGGTGCCGGAGTGGTTCAGTTGGTTGAGCGTCTCCCTTTGTTTCAGGTCATGTTCCTAGCGTCCTGGGTCCCTCATCAGGCCCTCTGCTCGGTGGGGAGCCTGCTACTCCCTCCCTCTCTGACCTTACCCCTGCTCATGTGTGAACACGTACATGCGTGCTTGCGTGCGCGTGCTCTCTCTCTCTGTCGCTCGCTCTCTCTCTCTCTCTCTCTCTCTCAAATAAATAAATAAATAAATCTATCTTTAAAAAAAGAAAAGGGGGTCTCAGAAATGTAGGCTGTAAGTAAGTAAGTGGAAGGGCACTTGCCCCTGTGTGGTTAACTTGTGGGATTGTGTACAGGACTCAAGAAAGCTGTGCAGATACAGTTCTGCTGCCCTTGGTTTTTCAAAAATAATGCATAAACTACTTTTTTTTTTTCCAAGTTTGCACAGCAACACTTTTCAATTTTTTATTTTACTCAGTTAAAATTGACATAGAAGGCATTATGTTAGTTTCAGGGGAACAACATGATGATCTGCTACTTGCATACACTGCAGGGTGGTCACCACCTTAAGTCTAGTTACCATCTTTCATCACACATAGGTACAAAATTTTTTTCTTGTGATGAGAACTTTTGAGATCTGTTCTCTTAGCAACTTTCAAATAGTGTATTGTTACTCACTGCAGTCTCCATGCATGACATCCTAGGACTTAACTTATTTTACAGCTGTAAGTTTGTATCTTTTTTTTTCTAAAGAGTTTATTTATTTGACAGACAGAGATCAGAAGTAAGCAGAGAGCCAGGCAGAGAGAGAGGGGGAAGCAGGCTCCTTGCTGAGCAGAGAACCCGATGAGGGGCTCGGTCCCAGGACCCTGAGATGGTGACCTGAGCTGAAGGCAGAGGCTTAACTCACTGAGAGCCACACAGGCGCCCCTCTAATAATAATGTTGAGTTGTCTTTTGTGACTTTTAACCCATCTATCTTCTCATTCAGGCTTTATTTGAATTTGATAGCAGTGGTTAGATACCTTCTTTATTCTTAGAATAATGAGAAATGGGCTATGTGAGGCATATTTTCACTAATACAGAACTGGATTCACATGTAGAAACTGGGTATACACAGTTGTTCATTGTCTCCTGGTTTTTCAGTTTGCTTTTAACCAAAATGTACTACAATGATAAGTGAAGCTAATACTGAAATTCAAATAAGTACTTAACTCTGTTTTGGAACCATCTCTGGATTTCAAGAGTTAAGCTGAGCTTTGTTGTACAAAATCATTATTCCCATGTCACCTGTCTTTCTTGTCTCAAAAACCACTTTTCAACAGTAAAGATTAATTCACCTAGCATCACTAAAATATTTAACAGGTGCTAGTGTATGATTAGTCTCTAGAAAAGGAAAAAAATTTTAATTAGGATGAATAATACTTCAGTAGTAAAATACTTAAATTAACATAAAATCTATGACATGAAATATCCAAACTTTCCTTTTGCCTTAGGTGTCAAATGTCTCTGCATAGCACTGTTATTTAGAATTTTAATTTCAAATTCTTCTAAAATACTCTTTTTTTAACCATCTTAACAGATTAGATCTTTTAAATTTAAATTCAGTTAATTAACATATAGTGTATTACTAGTTTTAGTGATTCCTCAGTCTTATTTATATATTACCCAGTGTATATTACATCACGAGCCCTCCTTAATGTCCATCCCCCAGTTACCCCATCCCACACCCCCATCCCCAAGGAGAAACTCATTATTTATTTATTTATTCAGCAGACAGATCACAAGTAGGCAGAGAGGTTGGGGGGGCAGGAATCAGGCTCCCCACTGAGCAGAGAGCCTGATGCTGGGCTCCATGGGGCTCCAGGATCATGACCTGCTGAAAGCAGAGTATTTTTTTTTTTTTTAAGATTTTATTTGTTTGACAGACAGAGATCACAAGTAGGCAGAGGCAGGCGGAGAGAGAGGAGGAAGCAGGCTCCCCACGGAGCAGAGAGCCTGATGCGGGCCTCGATCCCAGGATCCGTGGGATCATTACCTGAGCCGAAGGCAGAGGCTTTAATTCACTGAGCCACCCAGACGCCCGAAGGAGAAACTCTTTTAATTACCTTTGACCTTATGGGTTTTGTACTTAGCAAAAAATCTGAATGCACTTGATTTAGGAAGATGCCCATAGCTAAGAGCTGTGTGCCTGCTGAACATGGGTGAAAGCCCGTGAGTGGATGGGCCTTTCTAACCTAGTTGAGAAGTGGTTCTTGGTCATTCTAAACTGAGAAGACTTGAGTACAGGACAGCAGTGTGTATTCACTGCGCATTGGTAAAGAGGAGTGACAGGACCTTCCCTCTCCTTGTTGAATAAAGTTCTGTTTCAGTTCTATAACTGGTGCTACTTACAGCCAGTTTCAGAGCAGTATGACCTCTAAGCCACTGTGGGGTACAGGGAGATAGAGTCACATAGATGTTAATTTAAAAATCACGGCAGGACCAAGATTGAGGCTTGGCTTTTCTCTAGAGGCGGGTGAATACTGACTGAAAAATCCAGTCCACCCTGCCCTCTTGTGGCATTTCGATGCATAGCTCCTTCCTCTTCTAAAACCCTGAAGTTTAGACTGAGATCAGCATTCTTTGGTCCTGATTGGTACTTGGTTTAGGGTTTAGGGGGTTTTCTCCAACTTCTAAAAAAAATTTTAAAAAAAATTTTTTTTAATTTAAAAATTTCTGAGCAATATTATTTTTTATACCCTAGCACCCTGGTAGTCCAGGGGAACATTTTATAGCTAGAAAGTTTTCTAGATACATGAGCACTGATTTTCTCCCCTATCATAGTGTTTGTTACCTTACTGAAGAATTAAATAACTAATTTTTCATTTGCTCAATTAAATCCTAATACCTACTACTAAGGAGATGTGTCTGATTTTGGTCTCGGTGTCAACAAAATTGCACTAAATTTTTGCATAAATGTCAGTACCCGACCCCCAAAAAGTCAATAGCCAAAGGCAGGATACCACTTTGATTCTGGGGAATGCTGGTGAGTTCCTTCAGTAACACTGGATTGTGACACACCCAAGTGGGTGGTTGTTTGATTTAAATCAACATGTGATGGTTTAATGCTTATCTTGTACCAGTGTATTTATACTGTATCTTTAGGCAATGCCTGTCACATAAAAATATTCCTTGAAACCATTTTTCCCCCAATTTTATAACATTCCTAACTTTGTCTAAGCCTCAGGTAGTGACCAGTTTTGTGATTGTGACAGGTTAGCTCCCAAACTAAATTGTTCCCCACTTTTACAACCCTCTGAAAAGCAGCAGAAAGCACATGACTCAACAGCCATGCAAACTGGTGCCCGGAGAATGCTGTGACAGTAGGGGGAGGGGCCACATGGCATCACAGAGAACAGATGACAGGAGCAGAGAGGTGAAAGGTGACAAAGGGAACCCAGATACTGGAGCAGTGAGTGGCTTAGAAATAAGACACTTCAGGGGCCCAGTCAGTTAAGCATCTGCCTTTCCCTCAGGTCGTGATCCTGGGCTCCTGGGATCGAGCCCCATCATCAGGCTCCCTGCTCCGTGGGGAGTCTGCTTCTCTCTCTGCCTGCCGCTCCCCCTGCTTGTGCGCTGACTCTCTCAAGTAAACAAACAAAATCTTCAAAAAAGAAAAGGAGAAAGGAAAGAAACTTCAAAAAAATATATCTAAAGGAAAGGGGCAAGTAGGCTACTTGATTCCAGATGTGATGTCTAGTGTCCTATATTCTTGGAAGTACTGAGACCAGAATATTTAAGGCAGCAGGAAAGGAGAGAGAGGAATACATCAGAATCTGACCTGTGTTCCGTGTTCATTGGTTTCAGTACTCGTTGAACGAAAGGAAGCTGCTGGAAATGAGGACAGAAATGGTGGCATTGGTAAGAAATGAGACTACTTTTCGTGGTCATTGTTCTCATCTTGGCTTCATCCACGTGTGGTTATTGTCCTTTATAATGATACGTTATGGGGGCAGGTTCTCAAGTTTTGTGTCTTAGGGTGTGTTTGGGGTTTTTTTTTTTCATTGTAGTAAAGTACACATAAAATTACCAACTTAACCATTTTTAGGCGAACAGTTCAGTGGCATTAAGAACATTCACATCCTTATACAACCATCCACAGAGCTCTTTACATCTTATAGCCCTGAAACGACTTGTCACACGCTAACTCGCATTCCCTTTTCCCCAGCCCCTGCCTACCGCCATTCTGCTCTCTGTCCCTATGAACTGACTACTCTAGGAACCTCATATAAGTAGAATCACACAATATTTGTTTTGTGACTGACTGACTTCGCTTAGCATAATGTCCACAAGGTTCATCCATGTCGTAGCCTGTCAGAATTTCCCTCCTTTTTAAAGCTAAATAACATTCCATTTGCGGATAGACCCCAGCTGGATTATCCTGCCAGTGGACACGTTGGCGTCATCTTTTGGCCATTGGGAGTCACGCTGCTGTGGGCGTGGTTGTGCCAGTATCTGTTGGGAGTACCTGTTTTGACTTCTCTGGGGCAGGTACCCAGAAGTGCGGTATCCTAGAATTTTCTTGGCACTTAATAGAATATTTGTTTATGTTCATGAAAGTTTAAATCCCAGTGATTGAAGAATAATAAGGAATGGCGATTTTTTAGATTACTTTTCAAATTTACAACATGCTTTACTTTTTTTCCGCCTTCTGTTACTTGGGACCTCTTAAACGTGCAAGACACTTCCATCAGAGAATAGTAGAGTATTCCTCTGGAATATGTTTCTGCTCATCCAGACTTCTATTTCCTTGTTCATTACCAGACTTGTTAGCCATAAGGAACTACATACAAATGACCCTTGAACAGTAGGGAGGTTAGGGACCCTCCCACGTAGTCAAAAATCTGCATATAACTTTTGACTCCCCAGAAACTTAACTACTAATAGCCCACTGTTGACCGGAAGCCTTCCTGATAACATAAACAGTCAGTTAACACATATTTTTTATGTTATGTGTATTATACACTAAAACAAAGTAAGCTGTTATTAAAATCATAAGAAAGAAAATAAATTTATAGCACCGTACCATATTGAAACAAATCAGGTTTAAGTGGACCCATGCACTTTAAACCATTGTTAAAGGGTCTGGGCACCTGGGTGGCTCAGTGGGCTAAGCCTCTGCCTTCAGCTCAGGTCATGATCTCAGGGTCCTGGGATTGAGCCCCACATTGGGCTCTCTGCTCGGCAGGGAGGCTGCTTCCTCCTCTCTCTCTGCCTGCCTCTCTGCTTACTTGTAATCTCTCTCTGTCAAATAAATAAATAAAATCTTAAAAAAAAAAAAAAAAAAAAAAAAAACATTGTTAAAGGGTCCATTGTACTTACTTGTCCTGGGATATTTAGTGAATTATTTTTGTGCATTAATGAAATGTTACAACCCCTTTATAACATCAGCCAAACTTGCCACCCTTAGAGGATGGTTGTGTATCTAGTTTAACTGTATTGTATTTGGAAAAGAACAGAAATAAGTCTTTGGTATAACCACGCCTCATACTCATAAAATACTTGGTGTTTGAACTTTGAAAGAAGAAAAGTTTAAAATGTGAATAGGAATTGTGTCAAGGCAAATACTTTTAGATTATCTAAGATTGCATTCACTTTTTTTTTTATTTAATTTAATTTTATTTATTTATTTGTCAGAGAGAGAGGAAGCACAAGCAGGGAGAGCAGCAGGTGGAGAGAGGGAGAAGCAGGCTCCCCGCTGAGCAGGGAGCCCAAAGCAGGGCTCGATCCCATGACCCTGAGATCATGACCTGAGCCAAAGGCAGACACTCAACTGACTGACAGGCATCCCTGTGTTCACTTTTGAAAGCATTTTTTGTATACCTCTCACCAAGAGGGAAAAAAATGACGTACCTTTATTGTCTTTGAGTACAGACTGCCTTTTCACTTTAACCTTAATTTGTAGACCAGTGTATCCTTTACAGAAGCTTTTTTTTACATTATCACATTTGGTTGTCCTGTGTGAGGACAGGGCCAGTGGTGTTTGTTTTGGGGTTTTGGTGAGTTTTTTGGCTTTTATTTATTTATTTATTTATTTATTTATTTTTCAAATTAAAGTAAATAGGCCCAGAGACAGTAAAGGCCCTGACCAACGCAACATAACGGAGGATACTGGAACTAAAGCTAAAGCCCAGGTCTCCCTAAGCGTAGGGAGCATAGCCCGTCTTTCCTGTGGGACGGCGGGAGCCGAGTGGACGGCAGGTGTATCCCAGGTGGTTTAATGCTGTGAATCTCTTTGTTTTGAAAGCATGCCCAGCAAGATCGGGCTGTCACCCAGACAGACAGGAAGATAGACACTGAGGTTGCTGGCCTCAAAACCATGCTGGAGTCACACAAGCTCGATAACATTAAATATTTAGCAGGTAAGCTCTTTTTCGTCTGGATAGTTCAAACAAGCGGAAAATACATAAAATTTGGAAAAACTGCGTTTCTTTGATTCTAACACATTTTTTTTTTACCTTTTAATGTCTCTGAAATTAGAAGGCAGGTTTTCTGATAGGTGGAGTATCATACAGTAATTGGTATTTTTTTTTCCTTAGTAGTAAAATAATGTGCTTTACAACCAGTGGAATCTTAAGTTTTATAAGATACTGTCATTGAACTGTCGTTACTTGGGATTTTTTTTAGTGAAATTCAAGACAGTATTTTTTGGATGGAAGGAAAGTCTTTTGAGTTGCGATCTTTCTGCTTCAATCGGGGACACTCCTTGTAAGGAGTTAATTTTGGTTTTGTAATTTTTGAGCCAAAAAAGGGAATGAAAATTCACATGTAAAAACAACCCGGTGATTATTATAATTCACATCTAACATTTTGGATTAATCAATATATTCAAGTTATACTAGCAGTTAGAAGTGGAATTTTGTTGGTGACATTTTAAAGAGTGTGGCCCTCTATAGTACATACACATATCCTTTGTGATCACAGAATTTCTGAGGTTCATTGAAAAGTTTTCGCTGACTCTTGGATACTTTTCTACTTTGAAGACTGTTGCAGAGAGCGGAGTGTTTTAGTGGGCAGGTGTGTCGTCCAATGTGGCACCTCCCATGCGATCTGAGTTTCCTGGGTTGGTTTTTCTGTTTGGTGGATAGGTAGAAA
The DNA here is from genome assembly GCF_030435805.1 of Mustela lutreola. NCBI lineage: Eukaryota > Metazoa > Chordata > Mammalia > Carnivora > Mustelidae > Mustela > Mustela lutreola. The sequence continues at coordinate 145,347,290 of NC_081295.1, read as the reverse complement.
AGCACCTATATGTTTTCTTAATAAAACGTTTTTCTTTTAAGTAACTCTTAACACAACTAATACTATGCTCAATTTTTTTTTTCTTACAGGATCCGTATTTACGTGCCTAACAGTAGCTCTGGGATTTTATCGCCTGTGGATATAATAAACTGTCTATTTAAAGAGATCCCTATTGTTCTGCCTTAAGAACACCAGATTGCTGGGTCTCTTACCCCCCCCATTTCCAGATTTTAACCCTAGTTTTGACTTAATATATATTATTTATTTTATGCAGATTATGGACATACAACCAAGGAATAATGGTTTCTTTTGTCTTTTCTGTTTAGTTGCCTTTGTACCGCTGAGTGGTGGTGGACAAAACACGGAAGACCCCACTCAGCCGGACCAGTGAACTTGGTCTAACCTGTGGGACATGCCAACAGTAAATATTTATATAACCCTACAATTTTTAATCTTCTGTCACATAGAGGATTTGGGGGGCCTCCATTTAAAAGGCACAACGACTTCACTAAGTGCTAAAGGATCACCGAAACTAAACCGAGAGCACCAGACCCTCTGTCCCTCCGACCCAGCCCTTCCCCTCAGCCAGTGCCCACGTTAGGGGGCAGCCCCAGTGGGTTGGTGTGCTAATGATTCACCTGTACTATTCCCCTAAAGCAGTTATTTTTCTCTTAATTTCCATTGTCTTAGTAAGTTGTCATGGTTATTTTTCACATGCCTTTCAGCCAGAAAGTCTTGTTGCCTAATGAAATTTTGTAATCATTACAAATGGGGACTCTGGTTTTGCCTCTCAGAGTGCTAGATTTCTCTCCCACCCTTGCACTGTGTGTGTGTGTGTGTGTGTGCCTGCTGGGGTTCTTACCGAGAAGGACATTCTCCCGTTATTTGAATGACTGGTGTGGGAGAGAATAAGCATTTTAAAAACGAGAATGTGGAGAGCGTGTTTGTGTCTTTCTCTGCATACGCGCACATGCACAGGACCTGGTACAGGGGAGAAACCACATGTGCACTTGTTGATCGATGTTGATCAAATCGGTAGGATAAATCATCCGCTGTCACTGTTGTAACCGCATTAGCAAAAAAGTTACCTTTGTCCTTTGGATGTCTTTCTAAACTTCAGAAAATGTAAGTCGGTGTCTTTTTTTTTTTTTGAAACATATGTTTAGCACAAAGCTGCTGAACTCCAGATGAGCCTGAAAATCGAGTACTTTGGCATCAGTGGTATCAGTTTCAAAATGAATAATTATTTGATTGTTTTAAACTTGATCCAAAATTATCTCAACGGCTTCGTAAAATACTGTAGCCATTGTGCTTCCTCTTTCAGAAAAGGATCCCCAGAAAATACTGCACATTGAGCCAGTTGCCTTAAGTATTACAAATTTAAGTAAATGACATCCCATTAAGACCACATTTGCAACTACTTAATATAACTATTGTTAGTAAGAGCTTGGAGAAAGGGCCTGGAGCACAGACACTCCTCCAAAATCAAAAGAATCCCCAAGAGGAAAAAAGCACTGTATGCAATTATGTTTCAAAGCAAACACTTAACTTGCATAGGTTAGAAACAAGCAAAGTGACCTTACTTCCTGATAAAATATTTGAAAATATCATTCAGTGGGGTGACACTCTTTTATCTAACAAAAGTATTCCAGATGACATTCCTACTGGTTTATACTGGCTGCAGCAGTGACTTAATTTGGGCCTTGGATTTTGGTGTGTAGTTTTCTGCAGTACAGAACAGACTCCCAGTACCTGCAGCGTCGGGAACAATGAACTTGCCTTTTGGTGGCTCAGATTGCATGCATAGATGGAGGTTAGGAAGGTTCGGGACTGTGTTCCCTTTGTTTGGTCAAATGCAATCTGTTTCAAAAGCATATAAACCAGAAATACAAGCATACCCTTCCCACTGCTGGCTGGCCCAGGCTTCTGTGAACACCAGAAGCATGGTGGGACAGCTTTCTGAACTAGCTTGGTTCAGAGGGATTTGGATCCCCTAGGAACTTCGGCCTTAGCCTAATTTCCGAAGGGAGAGGATGCCTGGCACAACTTCCAGGTAACCCAGGCCGTAGCACCTGGGAAACTCACCAGGGCCAGGTAGCACACATGTAACCTGCTACGCCTGTGCTACAAATGCCCAAAGCAGAATGTCAAATGGACAGACTCTGGCTTTCCTTTTCATTCTTGGGGGCGCCTCTGCATTCCTACACTCTGCTCTCCCCTGCCCTTTCCTTGTTTAAAGAGCCTAAACTCCAATTCTCTGTCGTTTCCTGTTCCATTAATAAGCAAAACCTGTCTGTCCATACCATTCTTTACAGGACACAGGATTTTGATTTCTGGGCTGTTCTTATCCCTTAAGCTGCTTTTCTACCTTAATATCTAAGAAAAATAAATCTGAGTGTATTCATTTTTTCCCTTAAGTATGCCAAGTACCTCAGTTGTGAAGTCAAGTTCAAGAAGAAAGGCTTGACTCAAACCAGACATCTTGCTGGAATTTGTCTCGGAACACTCTAAAAATAAAAATCCCGAGCCGGGCTTTTCCCTTTCTAGCTGCACAGAGTGACGTGAGCTTCCCTCCCCGTGTCCCGGCCTCCAGCCGCCTCCTTTGCCGCCTCTGCCTGTTACTTAACCATTCAGCTTGGGTGCACTTCCCCTCCCCCCCCCCCCGCCCCCACCCCCCTCTCCCGCCCTGCTCTGTTGATGGGGTTGGCATCATTTCTGAACAAATAACACATAAATGGTACTACAGAACTCATGTCTAGAAAACTTGGGCTTTACCATATGTTTATCAAATTTGTGGCTTTCCTGACACTAAAGAGAACATGTTAAACAGAAACCACTTATTCTTGATGTACTCTTTGTGTTTGAGAATGTTCAGCCCTTCACTGGAATTTTGTTTTGAAAATATCTGTCCTTCTAGATTTACATTCATGTTCTTCTGATTCTGTTCTTTTGATTATAACCCAAATCAATTTATTAACCATTGTATCACTTAACCAAATAGTCAGTTACATATTGTTATATGAGTGGGTATAATATTTTTATTATGGAAAATATTTAATTGTTTCTATGTAACTACTACACCTTTTATTTGAATTACTCAGTGGATTGGCAAATTGAAAACAACTTCTGCCTGCACTGTATTTTAATGTTACTCCCTCCATTGTATATGACAGCACTGGTGTATTACAAGAAAACCTAATACCCTAAAACAGGGGGGTTGTATAGACGATAACTTTGAAAGTGCTTACTTGATTTGCAAAATAAATTTTTTATTCAAAAGAATTAACATGCTCGTGTAAAATACTTGAGAGGAAGTGCTTTAAGAGAAAAAGATTTTTTTCACTCATCTGTGTACATTGGAATTCACAGAAAACTGTGACTCGAGATAGAACTGGGGGCTTACATAGAGGGGTAAATGAGTTTTAATCACAACTTTTTAGAAGTATCTGCGCGGACTCAGTTTTCGAGTAATCGAAGTCCCGATCAGGCTAGCTGGAGCAAGAAGGAATTTGCCTTTGGCTTATGATTAAAGTTCAAGAAGGGCAAAAGTCAAAATGCAATCAACCTCTCTCTGCACCTCTTACCTCGCCTTTGGGTGGGCAGAATTCTCAGACCAGCTTCCGTTGTGGACAACTGAAACACCTGCACATCCCTGACCACTTAGTGATTGGAGGGTTCGTTCACCTAGACGAAGCCTTGAAGAAAGGATCGGAAGCGAGCAGCCGCAGTGGCAGCCTGCGGACTTGCACAAGGAGGGAGCTCTTCAAGAGTCAACTCCGTGCAGGTGGCCTTCTGTGTAACAACGTCGTCTGCTTCAGAGAAAAGCAAACCCCTTGGGAACGTGGATGAATGAAATAGCCCAGAAATTAATGTTAGGTACCTTTCATTTTCTCCAATCAGAAGTCTACCCAAGTTAGAGAGTCAAATAAACCAGACCTGAGGTGAGCCATAAAGGTCCTGAAAGTCCCCAAATTTTTGCAGACTTTTGCAGACAGATTTGCAGACTCAGCCCTGTATTTATAGAGCAAGTGTGGGATGCAGGGTGTGGGGTGCTGTGCACAGCCTCCCACCTGGTCCTACTTTCACATCTGAGGGTGCGGCAACCTGAAAACCTAATCTTTGCCTGGGGCCTTTGATGGCTTTCAAAATAAGAACACACTTCAAAGAATGACATTTTCTAGAAACAGCTTTCTCTCTGGAACCAAAACCTCCGGCTCTCCACAGCAGAGCTCTGACCACACAGCGTCCTGCTAGTGGCACCTCTACTTTAACTCCGCAGCTTCCGGGCGGGGGTCTGGGATAGCAGGATGCTGGGGAGGGGTCTGGGCACTGGGCATCTGCATCCTTGACGTAAACAGGCAACACCCAGCTTCATTCAGGTCTCTTTTACATGTTGCAAACATGCTCTTGACTGTTACTACTCCTGCACTCTCAGGAACAAGGAGTGGAACATTTTACAAAGTCCCAATTCTTTTTCTCTCAGTTTAAATTAATCCCCACCCTCACCCCCCACTCATCGGTTCATGATTCTGAAGCTTCAGGTCAACTTAATGTTAAAGCCCAGGGAGCTGCGCTCATGGTTTTCCTCAGCACGTCCTTCCCTCACTTACTGTCTCGCACAGGTGCTTGAATTCTTCCTCGGCCACCTCTGACTCCATCCACAACGTGTGTTCTCCCAGGAGGGAAGAAACAGCTGCTGCGTGGCCTCTTGTCCCTTGCATAAAAGTCAGTGTCTTTACCTACTACAGAAGCATTTTTTACTATTTCTCTTGCTTTTGTAGAAGTTTATAGTGCGCATGAGCCTCACATCATCCTGAAAGACGCTGTAACAGGTGGTGTCTCTGGGCTATTCGTGAAAAAGTGTGATGAGATTTTAGGGAGAAAGGATGGAAGCCTGCTCGCTTCCAAAAGATCGAGATACTTGGTGAACCCATGAGAGCACTTGTGAATTCTTTCTTTCTTTCTTTCTTTTTTACATCATAGCTGTTGGATGCTTTCAAATGTAAGTAACAAAACAAATAGCGGCTAATACCAAATGACATTTATTACTTAATTGAGTCTAGAAATAAAGGTGATCCTCAGGGTTGGTTTGGCAGCTCGACATTGCTTTCAAGGACCCAGCTCTTTCCATCTTGCTATTGTTAGCCTCCTCCATGTGTTAGCTTTCAGCTTCAGCCTTGGTATTACCTGGTCACAAAATGGCTGCCACAGCTCCAGGCATCACATCCTCACATGGCAGCGTGCAAAACAAAAAGAAAGTGAGGTGCACAAGGGCTCTTTTCATAGGTCTGTCTCCTTTTAGTCAAGGAGAAAGCTCTATCCCACTCCCACAAAAACCCTGGATGTCTCATAGGCCAGGATGAGGTCACATAGCTACCTACAGCAAGACAGGTTGCAAAAGAGAATGTTTAGGTTTTGCAGCCCTTCTGGTGGGAGCAGGACAAGGAAGAGGGAAGCTGGAAGTCTTTGTTGGGTTGGCATTCAACAGTGTCGGTTACAGTGTTTGTGTGATTAACACAGGCTGTGCACTAGGGAGAAGGATGTAATTAAGTCACCACCCTTTCGTGGCTAGAAATGCTTTAGGATGTCCTTTCCCTTTATTTCCAAGAACCTGTGGCTAATTTTATTTTACTCTATGCCACAGAATATTTTTACTGGTTCTCTGACCAAATTTTAATTCCTATTTTTTTTTTAATTCTAAAACGAATGATTGGGATTTGTTCCAAATAACTTGCATATTTGAGGAAAAATAAATCTGTTAATGAACAAATTCACATACATGCTTATTTCTCAAAACTCCTCCCCAATCTGCAGGGCAATATACCCTCAGTTTTGCTGAATTATTTTGGCCAAAGCACAGCATAACCCAGATAACCACTCCCCTTCCATTCAACAGCGCTGTACCCCCGTATCCTGATGTTTATTTTTGCCTCGGTTTGCCTTTGGCTGCACGGCAGAAGCATGCGTTTCCCCCAACTGTCCTATCTGTTCTTGACCTCTGTTCCCAGCTTCTTGGTTCCTTCTTTTCCAACTATTTCCTATAAGAATAACTCAGAACATACATACTAGATCTGAAATTCACATGGTTGAGGGACAGTAAAAAAGTGAGTCTACAAAAAAAAAAGTGAGTTTACATCTGGTAGAAGTCAGGTTTGGGGAGGAACGGCTGTGGCACAGTTGGTGACCATCAGGCTTGCGAAGGGGGCAGCGGAACTTACTGAACATCATGTTCTTTGTGGGATCCTGCAGATTCCTAGAGAAGCCAATTCCTTCATGCAACCTAGGACAGGTGCACCTGCAAAAAGTCTGCTTAAGATGTGTGAATGCAGTTAAACCAGAAGGCCAGTGCTCAGTGAGAATGAAAAAGCTGTTGAACTGAGCATGGTCAGGTCATTCCGAGTCTTCCCTATTGATACTTATGTGAAAGCCTTTGCTTGGTTATGAACACCGCAAGTGCTGGGAGACAGAACAGCATCCAAGTCCTCCAAGGTTTAGCAAACACTAAGGCAAAAAGTTTAAGGTTTGGAAAAATCTATTAACTTCTGCTTGCCAGTTAATAAAACTGCAATGATTTTGTTTTAGCGGCACAATACCTTGTTTTGGTTGCTAACCACCAGTTTTTATGGGCAGATAATTTCACAACCACTAATGCGATGAGTCAGGAGATCTGGGTTCAGCTCCCAGCCTGGCCACTTGCTGTGCTCTTGGGAAAACCACTGGACCTTGCCAAGCCAATGGTTCCCACATTTCTAAAATAACAGCAACAATAATAATGAGAATGGGAATCATTATGGAGCTTTGGTTTCATGTATTTCAGGCACGGTTCTAAAGTCTTTCCACGCTCACTTACTCTTCATCACATCCCTAGGAAGTAAGCACTGAAATGATCTCTTTACAGAGGGGGAAATCAAGGCAGAGACCAAGTAACGTGCCCCACAGGCACCCAGCTGATACACTCGGTGACTCCAGATTCAAACCCAAGCATTCTGACTCTGAGGAATAGAGACTCTACCCACTGATAGCACTTGGTAAGCATCAAATGAGGTAATTTTTAAAAAAGTGAAATAAATCCATTTGTGCAATTAACTGGAATCACCTGCTCATAATTACCAGTAACGTTGCTTATACCACTACCCAAATAAGTATATTTCCCTTAACTCTACTCCCTCGCAACCTCAGAGTACCAAGACAGATGAAGTTATTGAGAAAGATGCAGTATCCTAGCAAAAAACTAGTCCTGGCGCGCTGGGTGGCTCAGTCGGTTAAGCGTCTGCCTTCAGCTCAAGTCATGATCCCGGGGTCCTGGGATTGAGCCCCATATTGGGCTCCCTGCTCTCCCTCTCCCTCTGCCTCTCTCCCTGCTTGTGCTCTCTCTCTCTCTTTAAATAAATAAGTAAATAAATAAATAACACAATTCTTTAGAAAAGCTGGAGTATAGATTATAGCAGGGATTGGAGGAACACAGATTACCTCAAGGAAATAACCATAAGCTCTCAAGTATTATATTATACCAGCCCTTCATATAAATCCCAGGGCGACTGTGAATGTTCATAATTTTATTTGGGGGTCTTTATATAAAAGAATTAATGTTGACATGAAGGCCACTGTCCAAGCCTTAGATTCATCCAAAGTGTAGACCTTAAATAATTCCTTATTATTTAGTTAGTATCTTTTTTTTTTTTTTTTGGTGATATGATAATTAGGACATTTCATTCTTTTTCTTCTTAAAGATTTTATTTTTTAAAAAAGATTTTATTTATTTATTTGACAGAAAGGGAGATCACAAGTAGGCAGAGAGGCAGGCAGAGAAAGAGGGGGAAGCAGGCTCCCCGCAGAGCAGAGAGCCCGATATGGGGCTCGATCCCAGGACCCTGAGATCATGACCTGAGCTGAAGGCAGAGGCTTAACCCACTGAGCCACCCAGGTGCCCCTAAAGATTTTTTTTTTTTAAGATTTTATTTATTTACTTGACAGAGAGAGCACAAGCAGGCAGAGCAGTAGAGAGAGAAGGAGAAGCAGGCTCCCCACGGAGCAGGGAGCCCAATGTGGGGCTCGATCCCAGGACCCTGGGATCATGACCTGAGCTGATGGCAGTCACTTAACCAACTGAGCCACCCAGGCACCCCCTAAAGATTTTATTTTTAAATAATAATCTTTACACCAAATGCAGGGCTCAAACTCACAACTTGAGATCAAGAGTTGCACACTCCACCAATTAAGCCAGCCGGGGTCCCTCGGATATTTCATTCCTAATAACCAAGTCAACCATCTCTCTGTAGGACTACATGAGAAAAAAAAAAAAAAATCAGCCACTTTTCAAAATTTCCCAGAAAGCTGGGCTACCCAAATCCTGTCTGGGCCCCTGGTAGCATTCACATCTTATCCAAATTCTTTCTTTGCATAAAACCCTTCTTGCCTGCTTTCGGCTTACCATGGAAACCATGTATGTCCTGCTCTTCCCAAGCAAAGTGGGAATTTAGATCTCAGATGGTAGGGAGAAGGGGCACACTTGAAGGGCACCCTCGCTTTTTACCCCAGCTTCTTGTATGTTAAAAAAAAGTATATATGTATAAAATGTGTGTGTACACACACACACACACACACACGCACACACACACAGAGCTTCACCAGAATAAGAAAATCCATAGAGACAGAAAGGGGATTGGTATCTGCCTGGGGCTGAGGGGGTGGAGAGTGAGTGTAGAGGGTATAAGGTTCCTTTTTGGGGTGATGACAATGTTCTAAAAATGGATTATGGTGACGGTTGCCCAACTCTGTGAATATAACACACTTCAAATCAGTAACTTGTACACTGAACTCATTAAAAACTGCTTTTTTAAAAACCTTGTCCATCCTACATCAGTTTTCGGAGGGAGAACCCAAGCCAGGGAATTGTGCAGTTGACTTCCTGGGACACAGAGCGGGTTGCTCACTGGAGGCCCCACCTACTCCGGGAATAAGTGATTCCAGTTTCTTGCACATAGGGTCTTACAGTTTATTAAACATGTTCACATTTTTTACCTCATTTTTGACCTTCGCATCTTTGACCTTGTGACCTTTGACCTTGGCTGCACACCCCAGGACGCCCACCCAGTCTCCCAAGATGATGTTCTGGCTTCCGATAAATCCTAAATTTTTATTTAGTGATTAAGGGTCAGTGATAACTAAATGAAATGACCTAGTGCATCCCTCTGTTTAAAATGTTGAGGAAGGGCGCCTGGGTGGCCCAGTGGGTTTAGCATCTCCCTTTGGATCAGGTCACAGGATCGATTCTCCATCTGGCTCCCAGGTGGGAGGCGGGGGAGGGGGGGGTGCTTCTCGCTCTCTCTTTCAAATACGTAAAATCTTTTAAATAATACAATAAGTAAAATGTTTCATGAGGAGCAGAGCCGGCTCCTGGTCTGCACAAGGAGAGAAACTGAGCTGGTGGGTTTGGAAATGTGTTTCCCCCCACACACAGCCGCCTGGCGGGCGCCCCTCACTCCCGGGGGTGGGGGGTGGGGGGGGCAGGCTCAGCACGGCGCCCAGGGCACTCCCCTTGGGCCCAGGCCACCCATCCTCACCACGGGCCTCTCTTCTGGGGAGTGAGCGGACATGGGGGCCAGAACCGGGCGCTACGACCGGCAGCAGGCGCAGAGGTCAGCCGTCCAGGGGCCCAGACCAGCCGGCCCCACCCGGAAGGGCCTTGCGCCAAGACCTCCGCCTGCCCCCGGGGCCGGGGAAAGGACACTGGGCTGGGTGGCCCTGGGGTCCTGGGCCTGTCCGGGAGTGCAGGGCGAGCAGAGCCGCTGCACGGAAGGCCGGAGCCCGCGGGGAGGCCCACGGGGTCGCTCTCAGCTGGGGCCCCTTGTCTCTGAAAGGGGGCGGCTCAGCCTGGGGACCGGATCGCTCTCCGTCCAGACCCACGGCTCCGGGAACACCCGGCCCCCAGGGCCTGACGCAGGCCTAAGGACTGAAGCTACGAAGAAACTTGCTCCTGCGGTCATTACAGGTAATGGGGGCCCAGGGTCGCCTGGGGGGGGGGGGGGGGCGGAAGCCACCGACTCTCGGTTTCACTCAGGTCATGACCTCAGGGTGGGGAGATCGAGCCCCGCCTCGGGCTCCACACTCATCTGGGAGTCTGCTTAAGATTTTCTCTCTCTGCCCCTCCCCCACTCGTGCTGTCTCTCTGCCCCTCCCCCACTCGTGCTGTCTCTCTGCCCCTCCCCCACTCGTGCTGTGTGTGTCTCTCTCTCAAATAAATAAATATATCTTAAGAAAAAGGCAACATGGCTTAGCAAGAAGGGGAACCTAAGTTTTTTGGTGTTTTTTTTTTTTTTTTTTTTTTTTTTTACCTCTTGCTCATTCTCATTTACCAACAACATGGCCCTGAATCCCCACCAGTCTCCTGAACCCATACCTCCTCCAGGGGGCCGTCTGCATGAACCCCATTCTTCCCTGCGCTCCTCCCTGTTAGCCTCCTGCATCAGGGTCGGGAGCTCGGCCTCCAGAATCAGCCTGCTTCGGTTTGAAATCCCTTGACCTTGGGAAAATGACTTAAGCGCCCAGTGCCTCCGTTTGCTTATCGGTGCAGTGGAGATAATGACAGGACTTAGGCTGGGGCTCCTGACCCGGGTCACAGTAGTTTAGACACAGTGGTACCTAGGAAGGAGGCCATGCCTTGTTGTCTTTGCATCTTATCTTCTCTATCTTCGTTGTTAACTTGTTTTATAGTCGTTTCTAAGCCTGGAGGGACTGTCCCCTCACTGATGTCCTTTCCCAGTGCTCAGTTAAAGCCACGCACTAGCATAGGCTTCAAGAAATGCCTGCTGTTGGGGCGCCTGGGTGGCTCAGTGGGTTAAGCCTCTGCCTTCAGCTCAGGTCATGATCTCCGGGTTCTGAGATCGAGTCCCGCATCGGGCTCTCTGCTTGGCAGGGAGCCTGCTCCCTCCTCTCTCTCTCTCTGCTTGCCTCTCTGCCTACTTGTGATTTCTGTCAAATCAATAAAATCTTTAAAAAAAATAAAAAAAGAAAAAAGAAATGCCTGCTGTTTCCCGGAGCCAGCGGTTTCGAATTAGGAGAACATTTATCAGAACTTTTAACAAAGCTGATCTGCCCATGTTTCAAACTCCGGGTGACAGTTGGAGAAAAGAGTTGTCCCCTTCTTGTTTGTCTTGTTTCTCGTAAGCCTTGTTTGGTGTTTTCCCTGAAAGGGCCCTCTAGCTGCAGCTACCCTGGTACCTTGGGACTGCCCCCAACTGGGCTTCAGATCACAGGTTAAAATTAGGCACCTCACTCTCGTGGTCGGTTCCAGGAGAGGCCGGGGTGTGTCAGAAGTGGATGGAGGAGACCTCCGATGGAGACCACAGTGTAGGGGAATAGAGGCAAGAGCCCCCTGCCCCCCTCAAATGTTAGCATCCCCTGAGTGGGCATAGAGCCTGGGGATCCCCGAGGTTAGAAAAAATCCCCCATCCTTGTCATGGCCTGTGTCTCCTGTGCAAGGTCTGCTGCTGCTACATTTTAGCTGTGTTGACAGCTGGAATCTTCCGGATTGTTCCTTTTGTGATTATAAACTGTCTTTGGAGTAACGGGCTGTGGGTGGATGCCGTTTATAGACCTCCTTGGACCAATCAGCCTGCTCCCCAAAGGAACACTCTCGCCTTACCCTCTGCCGATGTCTTCCCTGCAAAACAACAGAATATGACAATCTGTTTGGGGAGAAAGGAAAGGAAAAAGGACGTCATTCAGTTTAGGGACAGGAAGAAATACCCAAGCAGAGGCCAGACCTGAGTAGAATTCAGCAGGATTCTCTTTTCTGCAACCTCTCTCCTCTCCCTGGACCTGTTCTCCATTCTGTGGTATCCCTTCTTCTGTCAGATGCCCTAACCCATGGAGGTATATATGCACAGAAGCTTCTGATCTCAGGAAGAGGGCAAAGCTCACCCTTTTGGGGCTTCATTATGACAGTGGGCTTTGACAACACAGAGATCCTAGCTTTTCTGCTAGGATCCAACCCTAGCTTTTCTGCTTCCTAGGGGTCTGAGCTATACTGCAAATCAGCTGGCCTCTCCCATGTAAGAGACAGATCATCACGTTCTGTGTGTTTGGAGGTGCCTTTCAGCTGCAAGAAACCAGAAGCCAACTCACAGGGGTCTAAGCAGTAAGGAGATTGACGGACATTCCCTACCCCACCCGCCCTAATTCAAAGTTCAAAGGAATCACAGTCTGCCTGAATCCTGCTGCCAGGGACCCAGGCTCCGTGGGCCTCCCTGCCTTCCATTCTCGAGGGCAGCCGCATCTTAAGGCTGGCTCCTTTCACAGAGTGACTGTCACTGGGATGGACGGACCATGCCCTCGGGCACAGACTCATCACTGACACCAGGGGAATGCCTGGTGCTGCTTGACTGAGGCCTGGGTCCTTAAAGCGGTTACTAGCAAGGTATGGACAGGATTACTGGGGTTGGTATACGGGTGGGAGTTCTTAAACTTGCGCATATGTCGGGATTACCTGAAGGACGCATAAAAACACAAATCACTGGACAGATAACTGGGCCTCGGTGCTTGAATTTCTGATTCTACAGGTCTAGAGAAGAGACTGAGGATTTACCTTTCTTTCTTTCTTTCTTTCTTTCTTTGACAGAGAGAGAGAGAGAGCCAGAGCATAAGCAGGGGGAGTGGCAGCCAGAGGGAGAGGGAGAAGCAGGCTCCCACTTAGCAGGGAGCCTGATTCAGGATTCAATCCCAGAACCCTGAGATCATGACCTGAGCCGAAGGCAGACACTTAACTGACTGAGCCACCCAGACGTCCCAGAATTTGCCTTTTGAATGAGTTCTGAGATAACACTGAAGCCACAGGATCACACTTTGAAAACCACTAGCATAGTCTGATGAGGGGTACGCTAGGAGAACCCAGATTGCACAGTGAAGAAGAGTGAAATGGATGTTGGAGCTTTCACTGTGGTTTTCAGAATCTTGGAGAGTGTCTCAGCAATCTCTGGCTGGATAACAAAGCCTTCCGAAATCTAGTGGTCTAAAGCACCAATTTCTTATGATTTCTAATGTTCTGCGGATTGAGTGGCCTCTTCTGGGCAATTTTCACTGAGGGTCATCAGATTCCGGGTCGGGGCCCAATCGTCTGAAGAGGACGTTGCGACTGCATGGAGCTGGCTTCTTCATTTACGTGTCTGGCACCTGCTGCAGGACGGCGGGACTAGCCGAGGGCCACCGCCAGCATCGCTCTCCACTCAGCCATTCCACATGACTTGCGTGGGCTTTCTCCCAACATGGCAGGTTCAGGGGAATTGGATTTCTCATCTGGCAACTGAGTTTCCCCCTAGAATGCCTTTTCCAAGAAACCAAGGTGGCAGGCTTCTCCCGGGCTAGGCTTGGAGACCTCAGAGTATCCCTTCCGCCCCATGCTGCTGGTTCCGTGTGCGTCCCAGAGCCAGCCCAGGTTCAAGGGAAGGGCGCTGCACCAGGGCGTCTATGTATGTAGAGGCCAGGTCATGGAGGGGTCATCCTGGGGACCAGCCACCACAGGGATTAAAGAAGATCATTCATGTAAAGTCCTGAGTATGAATGTAAGCATCTACCATAAGTAAGCATTCAGGAAATGAGCATTATTGTCATTGCTGATTTTGCTTCTTTCGCCTTCTCCACTGTTGAGGACCTGAAGGCTTTCTCAACTCAGAAAGGATTTTTCAGGCAGGAGCCAGCAGGTGAGGCAGTATTTCCGTGCAACGTGATCATTCTAGTGTCCCGGAAACCAGACATAAAAGTCTCTCTTTCCTTAACCAGGAGTAAGACGTGCTCTCCCAGGTGTATCTGCTATATGATGGAAACGTTCCTTTTCTACTGCTTTCCATATGGTTCCTATTTTAGAGTGTTGGCTTTTGATGAGAAATTTTTACTCAGGTTCCCTGTAGATTGGCTGACTCCGCTAAAAATTAGGACAGCTCTTTTATTATTCTGTATTGGGACTTAGGTAAGAGCCAGTCCTCTGGTGTTCCCCACTCCCGTGTCAATTATGAAAAAGTCTCTAGAACGGCAGCTTCTCATGTTACTCCGTATCGCTCCCATCAGCCACTGCTATCCTGAAGCCAAAGACACCACTTCCCGATTTGAGCGATACTGTGTGTGACCTAGCTTCAGAATGGCCTCCTAGACAGAATGATTTTCCTTGTTTCTGCCAAACATGCACACATGGGTGTGTTTCTTTATACCTGCTGGTGTTTCTTCCTTTCCTTCTGAGTGCGAGCGAGTTGGGTTTTGGTCCAGCTGCATGATGGGGAGAAACTCGAGGAGCTTTCGGCTTCTGCGTGTTGGGGGCAGGGGATGGGCTGGTGTGGTCCAATCCATAAGAATCTGCTGGTTCGGAGGGAAAAGCACAGAGAGCCTGAGGAACTAGAGTGTCTGTCTGTCTGTCGGCCAATGTACCCGAGCAGCCCTGCCAAGCTCTGATGTGTTTAGACTTGAGCTTGAAGGGGAAGGTTGCACAAAGGCAAGTTCCTGGGATTTGTTCTGCCGTCTGAGTAGGCTGGGTGTTCTCACCGGGCTATTTCTGTACAAAAAGCTGTCTGGAACCATCTGAGAATCCACTCACCACTGCGGTTTACTGGAATATACCTACTAGTCATGCTGTTGCATCATTTCCCCTCCATTTTCTGCTGTAGAGGACGACTGTGTATGTGTGTACATGTGTATATCCGTGTAAGTGTGTGTGGTTATGCATGTTCCAAAGTTATGTTGCCATGGAGAGTTATTTGGAAAAGCTATCTTACAAACCACTTCAGCTGAACCTATAAAAACGCATTTCAAAAAATCAAAGCTCCTCTTGTATGCATAGACTCTGTTGGGAAGGACCCACAAAAAAATGGTAACTGGTTTCCTCTGGGGAAGGGACCTGTCAGGGGGACAATCAGTGTGCTGAGGGAGGTTTACTCTTCACTGTGTGCTGTTTACTTTTTTCTTAACATGAGCATATAATAGTTTTTAAAAATGAAAACTGGAGGGGCGCCTGGTGGCTCAGTGGGTTTAGCATCCGACTCTTGATTTTGGCTCCGGTCATGATTCATGTTGTGAGATCGAGCCCCACATCGGGCTCCATGCTGGGCGTGGAACCTGCTGAAGATTCTCTGTCTCCCTACCCTCTTAAAAAAAAAAAAGAAAGAAAAGAAAACTGAGTTTAAGTGCTGCAGCTTCTCTTGGAAAACATTCACTGGACTCCCACATCCCCTTGGCTTCCGCACTCAGCTCCCCAGGAGAAAACTGGGAATCTCTGAGCCATCTTGGGCTGAGTATGAAGAATGAATCTGACCGCCTTCTTGGACGCACACTACGTGTTCTCAAGGACACTCTTCACCTCTAGCCATCGCAGTGGACAAAGTACCGTGTTACTACCGGATTTAGTAGTAACTTTAAACGTATCCCGCCTAGCGATCTCCCAGAGAAAACACAGCAGCTGGACTCGGAAGCTCTGTACCTGGTCACGTAGAAAAATATTAAAACCTTCATGATGTGTCTACACATGTTTCGATTCCCTAACAGATGATGGCTTAGACTTCAGAGAATACGGGGACCTTACTGTGTAGTTTTACATTCTCTTTGCTGAGCTCATGCCCTGCTTCCAAACCAAGAGCACAAATTACAAGTGAACACCCCAACATTTCCTCCTCTGTCTTCACTATACTGGGAGTCCATTAAAATAATGAATGTCTCTCGTTACACAGCCTCTCTTTGACACTGTGTATGCAACGTGAGCTAACTGGATTGTACCAGACAGAGGCTATTCAGTGGAAATCCTTCACCAACTTGAGAGGGAGGAAAATAGAATAAAAAAAAGAAAAACACTGCCCATCACAAAAATAACTCGAGCATTATGCAATCTGCCAACATTGGTCATTCATGTTGAACTTGCTTTCACCGCTCTGTTAAATATACCACACCCTGCCCCCGAAATGATTACTCCCTTCCTTGGGAGTAGCAAAGTAATGGGAACTAGAAAAGCTTCTGTGAAATTGGCAAGGTTTAGTATAAATGTTTCCATTAAATCTGGCAAAAGCGAGGATAGTGTTCATTCTGCGTTAGGGCTACCTGTCTGTTAAAGGCTGCCGTTCAGTGGAGGCAAAGCCAGGCTTCCGTCGGCTTGAGCTAACTGCCCGGACCCGGTGGACCCAGCCGGCCGTGGAACTTTGCCGCTCAGGTTGCTGTTGTATTGTTCCGAGATGTTTGAAATTCTCACAACCCTTCATGTAATGCTAATGTTTTCCCGAGGGAAATACTAGATTTTTGCACACGGAGGCTACCGAGACTCAAAGCTGCCTCTTGAGGACACAGTGCCACTCCGCTGAACACAATAGGCCAGATGTTACCGAGGATCTCAGGATAGTCGGGGAAGTTTGCTGACTGCCCGCAACGTGCCAGACGTCTTCATGTGTCCTCCTGTGCTGATGACAGCCTCTCTGCAAGGCTGACGTCATCAACTGTGCTTTCCAGGGGGTGGGGAGCTAAAGCACAGAGAATTGAGGGGCTAGCACGAGGGCGGCCCCACAGTAAGCGGCAGAGCTGGGATGTGCACCTGGACGCGAACTTTCTTCCCTGCAGCATAGACACTGCCTGTCAGTGGCCTCTCTGATGCTGCTGATGAAAGGGTGGCTCATCATCTGAACAGGGCTTACAGGGAGGTCAACCAGATCGTGGGTGGCACATGGATGAGAGTGGGGTCTTGGATTGCAGGGGGAGGTTCCGATACTCAACAACACAAGGGCACCTGGAGAGTGAGAGGTAGGATTCCTGCTAATCGAATAGCAGATAGAGGGGGACGACACTGGAGGGGCAGGATCCTGCCTCTAGAAAGGCTGGAGAGGAGGTAATAAGGCAGACCCTCCACCAAGTCGTGGAGGATACGATGGGAGCCATGAAAGACATTGAATCATCATCAAAGAGATCAAAGGAGTCAAGGTGGAAAGCCACACGGCAGGACTTTGTCACAGAGGATAGAACAGTGGCCAGTGACCAGCATCAGGTCAGAGCAAGACCAGCAGCATCCTGACTTGGTGCTGAGTCCCGACCCTGTGGCAGGAGCCAGGGAATGAATAACAGTGAACAAAACAGGTGAGGTCCATGCCCTACGAAGCAAGTGTGCAATGGGAGAAATAAACCAGGAAATATTTATCACGTGATCACAAAGACCGTAGAAAACCGTGCAGCCCAATGAGGCTCCACCACACTCATTAAATTGTGTCCAAGCGATGACAGGAGAGGACGTGGTGATGGCGGTGCTGTTTTAGTCAGGAAAGGCCGCTCTCTACGGGATGTTCCGGAGAGATGGGAAGGGAGGGAGAGAGGGAGCTGCGCGAGCATCTGGGAGAAGAGCTCTGGGGGCTCTGGGAGCCTACTGGTGGGTTCCAGAAAGAGCAAAGGGATCAGTTTCCCAGGTCGGGTTCCCCAGGAAGCAGTGTCTGTCTGAGGTGGCGATTGGTGCCTGGGGAGTTCACGGGGGAGTGCGCTTGGGATCAGCTTGTGGAAGGGAAGGGGGAAGGCAGTGAGACCAGGTTCAGGAGGAGCTGTCTCCCGTGTCGGGAGTTCTGGAGATAGAGGACGAACCTCCAGAGCTGTCCCAGAGCTGTGGAGGGCGCTGGCCCCTTGCACCCCGCTTTCATTCATCAATGGCTGCCCTGGGACAGGGGTGGGGTGGGCTGTTGATGGGAGGGGGAGCGGGAGGCCACCCTCCTGCCCTGAGGCCATCCTCAGCGCCCAAGGGCTGTCCATGGGCAGCGCTGCCTCGTGCGTGCCAGCGATGGGTGCAAAGTGAGCGAGTGTTGACCGAAAACCAGCTCAGAGAGGCATCCAGGGACCACGTCATACAGGCCGTGGAACCCACCTAAGGATGGGCTTTCATTTCACACGAGTTGGGGCACCATGGAAGGTCCTAAGAAAGGAATGACCGGCTCTAATTTTTTTTTTTTTAAAGATTTTATTTGTTTATTTGACAGACAGAAATCACAAGTAGACAGAGAGGCAGGCAGAGAGAGAGAGAGGAGGAAGCAGGCTCCCTGCCGAGCAGAGAGCCCGATGCGGGACTCAATCCCAGGACCCTGGGATCAGGACCCGAGCCGAAGGCAGCGGCTTAACCCACTGAGCCACCCAGGCGCCCCATGACAGGCTCTAATTTATGTTTTAACCTGATGGCTCTAGCAACTGAGTGTCACAGACCGTAGCTGAGCAAGAGGGGACATAGGAAGACTGTGTGAACCTGGAGTTCAGAGGAGAGGCCCCAACTGAAACATGACTTTGGCAGCTGTTTTGATGCTTCTAAAGCCACGTGACCACAGATGCCCCTTAGGAAGTGAATGCAGAGAGGAGGAAGAGAAAAAGTCCGAGGACTGAGTTCCGGAATATTTCAGGGGCTGGGGGGTGGGGGAGATGAGGAGGATGCGGCAAAGAGAGACGAGCGAGGCTGCAGGAGACGCATGGGGGAGTGGTGGACCCGAGGCCAAGTGAGGAAAGTGTTCCACAGCGGGGAAGAATCAGCTGGTGAGAGGTCGAGTGAGAGGAGAGGGGGAGGGGTGCCCATCAGGCCTGGCGAGTGACCTGGACAAGAGCGGTGGCAAGGGAGCGGCAGGGTGAGAGCCTGATGGAACTGCATTAAAAGATAATGGGAGAGGAATTGAAGACGATCGGTACAGACAACTTCCTGGAGAGTTCTGCTGGAAAGAGGAGCAGAGCAACGGGGGCATGGCTGGATGCGTTCGGGATCCAGAGCAGACTGGGGGGCCTTCCTTGGGTCTCCCAGGGACAGTCCAGCTCCAGAGTCTGGGCTGGGGGGGGAGTCCGTGGCTGAGCACAGAGGGGCCCGACTGAAGGCTGGAGACGGTAGGATTTCTGGAAGAGGAGGACATGCAAACCCTGATGTGCTGAGTGGAGGGGCGGAGAACAGGACATTCAGACGGGCCTGCCTTTATCCAACGACTGTCCTCCTACCGACGCTGAGAATTTGACTATGGATTGAATTTCTTTTTTTTTTTTTTTTAAAGATTTTATTTATTTATTTGACAGAGAGAGATCACAAGTAGGCAGAGAGGCAGACAGAGAGAGGAGGAAGCAGGCTCCCCACTGAGCAGAGAGCCTGATGCGGGACTCGATCCCAGGACCCTGAGATCATGACCTGAGCCGAAGGCAGCGGCTTAACCCACTGAGCCACCCAGGCGCCCCTGGATTGAATTTCTCTTGAAAACTTGATCTTTTAACTACACGGGGGGAAATTATTTAAAGGAAGACAGTGGTGATTTTTTTTTTTTTAATGTGAAAAATGCTCTCAGAATAGAGCTGTGTTAGGAGAATTTCCATGTATCAGCTTTTCCAAAACATGGGTACCCCCATAACTGCACTTTGGACTCTTGGCTACATCTAGTATGAAACTAAGTATCATTATACAATATTTTCTTCAAAGGCTCTTAAACAAAAACATTGAGGCCATCCCAATCTGACTGTGAGATTTTAGAACAGCCTGTCGTTTTTAAAAGCTTAAAGATGGCGTCGGAAAGTTCTTTTCCAGATGTCCCTGAGGAAGCCTGGCCAAGCCTGGCAATGAGGCAAGAAAACAGGAATATGGGGCCAGAAGGCCAGTTGTCCTCCGGACCCGAGGGAGATAGATACGCATCACGAGCCCCAAGGCTTTAGGGAGGGCTTCGAAAATTAAAGGACCAGCCTCTAACGTGAACAGGACCCTGGATAGCAGCATGGGGGCAGGGGGACAGAAGACATGACCGCCCAAGGATGGTTGCCGAGCACGTGGGCGTAACAGGCTTGGTCCACACGAAGGAGAAGGTGCCCACCCTGTGCTTGGAGCTTCAAGGCTGTTGGGTGTCACTGTGAAACTGACATCTCCAAGATGGAAGTAACATCTCCAAGAAGTGCCGGCCACCCAGGGGCCTTTGACATGTGGTCCCTCTGCTGGGACTACTCAGCCCTCCCCTCTATCCCCAGTGGACTCTTACTCAGCCTTGAGGTCGCATCTCAAACCTGACAGCCTTCCTGACTCCCCTCCCTGAAACCTCGTTTTATTTTTCTGTAGTGCAGATGTGGATTCCCAGCTTCTCGTTCCTTGCTTGGTCTTTGTGCACCTGCCGCCCTCCCTGGTTCCTCTTTCATTCCCTCCGGCTCCGATTTCCTCATTCCCCTTGGCTCAAAGCAAGCCCCTGATGGGCAGTCCACTCACACACTGCCGTCTCCAGTGCTCGTCTCTGGCTCCAGCCGTCACGCGAGGTCAGTCCTCCGTTTCACGGGATAGACTGTTTCAGCTGTGCCGTATCTGTTTGGTCAAAGGTGCCTTCCTGCTTTGCCAGTCACATTCTTTTTCTTTTCTTTTCTTTTCTTTTTTAAAGATTTTATTGACTTATTTGACAGAGAGAGAGAGAGAGATCACAAGTAGGCAGAGAGTCAGGCAGAGAGGGAGGGGGTAGCAGGCTCCCTGCTGAGCAGAGAGCCCGATGTAGGGCTCGATCCCAGGACCCTGAGATCATGACCTGAGCCAAAGGTAGATACTTAATGACTGAGCCACCCAGATGGCATTGCCAGTCACATTTGAAGGAAACCCTTTGGTCTCCTGACAAGAGATATTTCTGCAGATAATATTCCAGATAATCACCAAGAAGCAATTTGATCTGCATCCGAGGTCACTCCTGAGACTTCCCATTGCTGCGTGGACACCTTCCTTCCTTAAGGATTTTGGGAGGACTCCGTGAGGTCCCACATCATTGACGATTTCAAATATTCTACTGAAAGAGAGAAGCGCGAGAACGTGAGGACACCGGTTGTCACCTTCTAGCGCCTTCCATCACCTTCCGAGGCTGTTGCATCGGAGCTGTTTGCTTTCCCTCACTGTAACCAGGACAAGACACAGGCCATGTACCTTAGAGTACCCCATCCAGAAACCAAGCCAAGGCACCCAGCTCCTCTAGGCCTGTGACACTTCTATCACGTTTTCCTTCTTCCAGAGACAGGCGTGGCTTATAAACTTCAGAACCTACATCAAAGACTCACCATGGCTTTGGGTTATGGTTTCCTGAGTCTGCTTCCTGGAATGCCAGGGAGCCATAGAATGTCTTTGCACACCAAGACCCCAAACCACTGCTTATTACCACTTTAGGTACCAAAGTGGCGGCTACCAAGCCAAGCCATCCTTAGCTATGCTTTCAGAGCAGTGCCATCTACAAGTATAAAACCTGGTATTAAGAAGTCCCATCCTTGGGGTGCCTGCGTGGCTCATTAGGTTGAGCGTTTGACTCTTGGTTTCGGCTCACATCATGATCTTGGGGTCGTGAGAGCGAGACCCGCATTGGCCATGCTCAGAAGGGAGTCAACTTGAGATTCTCTCTCTCCCTCTCTCTCTGCACCACCCATCCCTGCATGTGCATAGACACTGTCTCCCTCTCTCTCCCATGTTCTCTCTTTCAAATAAATAAATCTTTTTTAAAAAATATTTTTATTTATTTGACAGAGAGAGACACAACCAGAGAGGGAACACAAGCAGGGGAAGTGGGAGAGGGAGAAGCAGGCCTCCCACTGAGCAAGGAGCCTGATGCGGGGCTTGATCCCAGGACCTTAAGATCATGACCTGAGCCAAAGGCAGACACCTAACCACTGAGCCACCCAGGTGCCCCTAAATAAATAAATCTTGAAGAAGGAGACGAAGAAGGGGTCCTATCCTTGCCTCTGTGGAGGCAAATTAGACAAATTTTAACTTCTGATATTCATATGCATCTGACAAGGGCTTGCTTGTATGCAAATATATTTACAAAAAAAACACACAAACAACTCTTACAAATCAATAATAAGAAGACAAGCATCCCATTTCTTTAATGGGTAAAAAATTTAAACATTTCACAAGAAGAGACCTACAATTGACCAATAAACGCAGGAAAAATGCTCAACATTTTTATTTATCAGAGAAATGCAAACTAAAGCCACAAAAAGATGCCACCACACATCCACTGGAATGGCTAACATGTGAAAAACCGACACCACCAAGTGTTGGTAAGGATGTGGAGTGACAGAACCCTCAGACCCTGAAGGTGAAAACCAAAATGGTACAACCACCATTGTTGGAAAACAGTTTGGCCATTTCTCATAAAGTTACACTAACCATATGACCCAGCAATTCTACTCCTGTTGTTTTTACCCAAGAGCATTGAAAATCTGTGTCTACACAAAGACCTGTACATGAGTGTTCATGGAAGCTTTATTCATAACAGCAAAACAAAATTGAAAATACCCAAAATGACTGTCAGCCAGCGAAGAGATAAACGAATTCTGGTAGATTCATATCTTAGAATGCTTCTCAGCAATAAAAAGGAACAAAGTTCTGGTATACAAGACAGGAGCGAATTTCAGAAACATCACACTCAGTGAGAGAAGCCAAATACCCCAGAGCATATACGATCTGATCCCATTTTTATGAAATTCTAGAAAAGGGGAAAATAACCTATAATGACAGAAACATTCTCAACTTCATACACAATTTAAAAACAAAAAAACAAAAAACAAAGTAAAACCACAATGAGGTGGTTTTTTAATCTCCAGGACTGCAAAAAATATGTGCTTTGAGCAGAACACAAGTCTAGATTAGAGGTCAGAGACAGAGTTTGGGGACTGATTGCAGAGAGCCACAAGGGAACATTTTGTGGTGACAGAAAAGTTCTATATTTTGATGAGAGAGTGACTACCCAAGAGTATGCGTTTGTCAACATCTATCGAAATGAACACTTAAGATGGGGATTTTATTGGGCACAAATTGTACCGCAACCAGGGGAATAGGGAGTTATTGTTGAATGGGTACAGAGTTTCAGTCAGGGATGACAAAAAGTTCAGCCTTTTCATGGTGTGATGGATGTCACTTTTTTTCTTAAAGATTTTATTTATTTATTTGACAGAGAGAGATCACCAGTAGGCAGAGAGGCAGGCAGAGAGAGAGGGAGAAGCAGACTCCCTGCCGAGCAGAGAGCCCGATGTGGGACTCGATCCCAGGACCCTGAGATCATGACCTGAGCCAAAGGCAGAGGCTTAACCCACTGAGCCACCCAAGCGCCCATGGATGTCACTTTTAAATTTTAAATTCCTCATGTAAACTGTTAAGCAACAATGTGAGCGTACATAATGCCAAAGAATGGTACACTTGAAAATGGCTGCAATGTTAATTTTTGTATTGTGTGTATTTTACCACAATGAAAAATTCTACCTCTGGAAGGGAGTCAACTTGAGTCAATTTTTTTTTTTTTTTTTTTTTCCAGAGCAAGTTGGGATCCAATCTCTTTATTGTCAGGGTACCCTCCCTGTGACCCTCCCCTCTCCAACCTATAGAAAAACCCCAAGCCTGGGAGTGTCCTGGGAGGGGAGGTAGAGTGTAGGGAAACCTCTGTGCTCTGCCCTCTGGCCTGGGCAGTGCCAAAAGGGAGGGCACTTGGGAAGGGGAGGCCAATAACTCCACCTGCAGAGGATGTGGCACTGGCTGGGATGTGTGGAGGAGGAGGTGCCTGCTGCCAGCTCTCCTGGGACCCGCTGGGGGTAGTCTCCAGGGGTGGGTGCCCAGCTTTAGGCCTGGTACAGTGCATGCCCTTCTCCTGCCAGTGGCCATCACTCCTGCCAGGCTGCTTACTGCAAGGCCCCATCCTCTGCGTCTGTGTCCTGGCTGTGCTCCAGTTCTTCCTCACTGTGTGTCAGCAGTCCCTCCTCATCGCCGTCGTCTCGAGTCTGTGCTTCTCCCTGGGGCGTGCCTGCCTCAGAAGGGGGGGCTGCCCCTGGGGGGCTTGGGTGGCTCAGTCAGTTGACTCTTGGTTTCAGCTCAGGTTGTGATCTCAGTGTTGTGAGATGGAGCCCTTCGTTAGGTTCTACGCTCAGTGGGGAGTCTGCGTGCCCTCTCCCTCTGCCCTCTGTTCCTCCCCTCCACGATCCCTCACCCCCCCCAAATAAATAAAGAAAACCTTGAACAAAAAATTCTACCTCCCTAACATTAATTTTACAAAAATGGAAGAGGGTATTCCAAATAGAAGTTTGGGAAAGAATGAACTACAATGCCTTGGGAATGAATATATAAATGAAAATGAATGGAAATGAATATACAAAATCTGGAAAAGGTGACGGAGGATGTACGGATGCTAGCTGGCCGTCATGGGCTCCTGGGCCCTCAAAGAGGAGAGACATGGCGGCCATAGGGCAGAGAAAGAGCTGAGATCAAAAGCCAGAGTTGTAGCTCCTGCCCTGTTCACTTGTGTGGCCTGGCCGTGTCACTTTTCCTCTTTGAGGAACACATAAAACGTGTGGGGGCTGGTATGTGGGGGCTGGTCTGGCTTGCATCCAAGGAGGGCCCCGCCGCACGCAGGGTTGACACTGTTTTTATGTCCATCAGGGATTTCCTTCCCTACAGAGTGAGAGAGTCGAGCAAGTGGAGAAGCTAGAGCTTACGTCAGACAGACCTAACGTGTGCTTTAGAGAAGTAAACAGTATTTGCATCCATGATAATAATTATGATTATATAACATTAGATAGTAATTATTATTTCTCTTAAGGAAGTCTTGCCAGTTTTTTCTTTGTTCCAATTAACTTCTGCTAAGCACTCCTGTTTTGTGTCCAGGCCTCTCCCTCCCTATTTCTCTCTCTCTCTCTCTCTCCCTCTGTCTCTCTCCCCATCCCCAACCTCACCCCACCCCCAGGGCCTTCCCTCCCTTTCTGTTTTTTTTTTTCTTTCTTGTGACTCAAAAACCCGCCTATCAACAATCCCCCAAACCTGTTCTACAAAGGTCACAGTGACCTGCTTCCTCATTGCCGATTCCAAAACACTCTTTATTTTTTTTTTTTTTAAGGTTTTGTTTATTCACCTGACAGAGAGAGAGGGAGCACAAGTAGGGGGAGGGGGAGGGGGAGGGGGAGAGGAAGAAGCAGTCTTGCCATTGAGCAAGGAGCCTGATGGGGGGCTCGATCCCCAGACCCTGAGATCACAACCTGAGCCAAAGGTAGATGCTTAACCAACGGAGCCACCCAGATGCCCCAGATTAAGTCTTGATCCTTCCTGAACTCTTGGCCAAACTTGACACCGAGAAGCCCTTGGCTAAGAGAACTGGGGACGCTTCCCTGCGGAGCTGCCACCCGTCTGAGTCCTCTGCTGCCTCCTGGCCTGCGCCAGCCTCCCCCATCCCGCCTCCTCTTTTTTCTTTTTATCCCTTCCAGCACCAGAAACGCAAATGTTTTCTGCAAAGGGCCAGATCGCCAATATTTCAGGTCTAGGGGGCCATGAGGTCCCTGTTGCACATTCTTTTGTTCTTTCTTTCTCTGGCGATGTAATGTATATTACAATGTATGATACATTGTATAAGCCATGCTCACGGTCTCTGTGGTGCCTCCCTCACATTCTTTTGTTCTTTCTTTCTCTGGCGATGTAACGTATATTACAATGTATGATACATTGTATAAGCCATGCTCTCGGTCTCTGTGGTGCCTCCCTCACTCCGTGGGTCGCTCCTGGGCCATTCTGCCCACCACCCCCACTCAACGCCCACCTGTAACCCCACGGCCTAATGGGAAGGTTTCTAAGTTCCACCATCCCAGAAGAGGGGTGTCGAGGATGCCCCGTCTTCCACATTCCAAGGAAACTGGTACATTCACAAGAGCAAACGGGCCAAGTATGGGCCCAGATGATTTACAAAAATAACTGTCGGTGGCTTTTAAGCTTGTTAACATTCTCAACCTCAAACAGGATGAAAGAAAGGCGAAGTAAAACCACAAGGAGATGTGTTTTTTTGATCCTGTACAACAACAATAATGAAAGGGTAATAACGTAAGGTATTGATAATTCAATGGAGAAATAAAGCATCTGTGAAGCTTTTTGTATTGTTAGAATATTTTTATCTTATGCATATAATATTATGACCAAAAAAAAAAAAAAAGCCATAAATGAATGAATGGAGATGGATGACGGATGGATGGATGGATAGGAATAGGAATATCTTATAAACAAAGAGAAAGGAGTACTGGAGATAGAAGGGACCATGGTGATCATCTCCTCCAAAGCCATCATTTGCCGATAAGGAAACTGAGTCCAGAGCAGGTCCGTGACTGCTGAGAGCTCACTGTTGCTGACTGAGCTAGAGCTTGAGCTCGGGCTGCTAATTCTCAGTCCAGCACTGGTCCCTCTAGCTACAACACGGTGCATCACATCTCTTAGATGACCCTTGGATGCAGGACGTTTATTTTTTTTTTTTTTTATTTTTTTTTTTTTTTTAAATTTTTATTTATTTATTTATTTGACAGAGATCACAAGTAGGCAGAGAGGCAGGCAGAGAGAGAGAGGAGGAAGCAGGCTCCCCGCTGAGCAGAGAGCCCGATGCGGGACTCGATCCCAGGACCCTGAGATCATGACCCGAGCCGAAGGCAGCGGCTTAACCCACTGAGCCACCCAGGCGCCCCGGATGCAGGACGTTTAGCTATGTAATTTGAACTTGAGGAAGAAATACAAATATTTGTAAAAATGATCATTTGCTGGGGCGCCTGGGTGACTCAGCCGGTTCTCTTGGTTTTGGCTCAGGTCATGACCCAAGCTCCAAGCTCAGCAGGGGGTCTACTTCAGATGCTCTCTCTCCCTTTCTGTCCCCTCCCCTCCAAGCTGGTGCTCTCTCCCTCTCTTTCCTCCTCTCTCCCCCTCACTCCTTCTGCCTCCCTCTCTGCTTGGGTTCTCTCTCACTCTCTCGCTCTCTCTTAAAGAAATAAATCTTAAAAAAAAAAAAAAAAAAAGATCATTTGCAATGTATTTTCATGAACCAAAGGAAAAAAAAAAAAAAGACCCACTGTTGTATTTTTTAAATTACCAAAGTGTTAAATGCTTTGGTGTCTATTGAATTGATAGAAATTTAAATAATGCAGATGTGTGTTGTAGTGTTGTTTCCACAACAAGCGTTCCACCCCTCCCCCATCACGTCGCAGCCATAAGTGATTTATATGGGATCTACCATACTCCCAGCTCCAGGGGACACTTTGATCAATCTCAGTAGGACTCTTTGCCACAGTGGTTTATTTAGAGTATATAGGCCCAAGCTGATACTTCCCTGCCATTCCTCTGGCCCCCAGAGTTCATTCAGGGTTGGTTCCATCGACACGGAACCTGAAGACTTTTGCTAAGTAACCGAGGACATGAACACATCCCTGCTTCAGGATACAGTGGGGTGCTTATGTGAAGCCTGGAACCGCTGCAACCTTTTTGCCACCCTGAGGGAATCTTGCTTATGAATGCAGCTGACACAGCTGAAAGCAGAGTACAAAGATGGAAAGAATCCAGTTCCTTGAAGACATCGCTCCATTGCCAAATCACACCAAACCCAGCCTGGTCAAACTGTCAAATCACACCAGACCTCTGGGCCTTCCAGTGGTATGAGCAAATGTTCCGCTGTAGTATTTCAGCTGGTTTGGGTTAGGCTTTCCGTCACTTACGAACTCAAGAGACCTAAATGATACCTATTTAAAGAAGTGAACGCCCCCCTATTTCCACATTTAAGGACTTGGTGTGTGTCCTTTTTCTTACATCACTCTGTGGGGGTGGGTTGTTGAAGTGGTATGGGTCCCTTTGTACCTACGCACACACCTAGTTTATTAAAAAAAAAAATCCATTTAACTGCTCATGTCATTTTATAACTTCCTTTTTCCTACTTAACAAAATGACATGAGTAGTTTCCCTGTCGGTATGAATGAAGCTATCTACTGCTGTAGGGCTTCCCAAGGTATGACTGTAACTTATTTATCAAACCATCCTTGTGATTTTATTTTCTTTTATTATTTTTAGATATTTTTTATTTATTCATTTGAGGTAGAGCAAGTGAGAGCACAAATAGGAGGGAGAGGTAGTGGGAGGGAGACAAGCAGACTCCACACTGAGCAGGGAGCCTGACGTGGGGCTGGATCCCAGGACCCTGAGATCATGACCTGAACCGAAGGCAGAGGCTTAACCGACTGAGCCACCCAGGCATCCCCGATCCTTCTGAAGTCCCCCATCCTTCTAATGCTAGAATCTTGGATTTTGTCTATTAAAATAGTACAACCTCGTGCAAGTGTGAGGTATGCTAAAGGGAGTGATGATATACACAGGGTTTGGAATCAGACTTCCGGATTTAAATCCTGGCTCTGCTAATCACTCACCAAGAAAACTCAACTTCTCCAAGCCTTGGTTTCTTGGAAAATGGAGGTGATGATAGGTCATCTTGTGATGCAAATGACGTTGTCCTTGTGATGCACTTGGCGTGGCATCTGGTACACAGGAAGTGCTCTGTGAAGGCTGCCCATTGCTGTGTCACCCGAATGCATCTCCAGAACTGTACTTTCTGGACACAAGCTTATTTACCTTTTATATCATGGTAGATGCTGCCAATTGCCCTCCAGAAATAAACCAAACTATACCCTGGGATCATGCTTTTCACCCCCAGCTTTAGCAAGACTGGATCTTTTCCATTTCTGTCAACCCAGGAGGCAAAAAGTGACTCATTGCTGTTTTAACGTGCATATCTTGGGTCGGTAGCAGACCCTTCCCTTGTTTACCAGCCACTTGTATTACATGAACTGCTTGTGCAATCCCTCTGCCTGCTGCTCTTCCTGCTTGTTCTCTCTCTCTCTCTCTCTCTTCTTCTGACAAATAAATAAATAAAATCTTGTCAGAGAGAGAGCACACAAGTGGGAGAAAGGGACATAGGGAGAAGGAGAAGCAGATTCCCCACTGAGCAGGGAGCCCGATGTGGGGTTTGATCCCAGGACCCTAAAATCATGACCTGAGCTGAAGGCAGCCGCTTAACCGACTGAGCCACCCAGGCGCCCCCTTTCATAAAACATTTAAATACAGGTAGTGATATTGACGAGATTGGTCCATTTAGTATTACGGAATACTTTAAAAAAATGGATCCAATAAATTATGATCTAAGATTCAACAACACCCAAAGAATTACCTTCTAAATGAGACAAATGAGGGACGCCTGGGTGGCTCAGTTGGTTAAGCAGCTGCCTTCGGCTCAGGTCATGATCCCAGCGTCCTGGGATCGAGTCCCACATCGGGCTCTTTGCTCAGCGGGGAGCCTGCTTCTCCCTCTGCCTCTGCCTGCCTCTCTGCCTGTGCTCTCTTTCGCTCGCGTTCTCTCTGACAAATAAATTAAAAAATAAATAAATAAATAAATAAATAAATGAGACAAATGAAAATGGCAGGTGTGGAAGGAGGCCTCCTGAACAAGGATCCGTTCCTTGGATTCTGCCCTGGGATCATGCGGGGGACATGACCTGGGGACTCCCTACACCTTTGAGCTCCACTCTTTCTTCTTTGGCTTTTAGGATCTTGGGGTAAGGGGAGTTTGGGTAAACAGAGGGCAAGGGAAGGCGGAGGTGCATAAGGATTGTTTGAATGTTTCATTTTGATTTTAAAATCTCATACTGGAAAACCCTGGCCTGGAGGTGAAACTTGTATTTGGTTTATAAAGTACTTTGCTTTATATTTAGTTTATAAAGTACTTTGTAATTTGCTCTTGAACACATCCTAGACTCATCTTTTTTTTTTTTTTTTTAAGATTTTATTTGTTTAGAAAGAGTGCACAGAGTATGAGCCGGGGTGGAGGGCAGGGCAGAGGGAGAGAGAGAGAGAGAATCTCAAGCAGCTGAGGCACTGAGGGCAGAGCCTGTCGCGGGGCTCTATCTCATCACTGCGAGACCATGACCTGAGCCGACCCAAGGGCTGGACACTTAACTGACTGAGCCACCCGGGCCCCCCACCTCAGGCTCATCTTGATTCTCTTCTCCACGTGGCCCTGTGCTCTCTGGTCTCTGTAGGGCCTTTGCAGGTGCCTGGCTGGCCTTCCTCCCATGACCACTCTGCCCACTCTTATAGGGTGAATTGTGTCCCTCCGAATTCACGTGCTGAGGTTCTAACTTCAAGTACCACAGAACGGGGCCTTATTTGGAAATAGAGCCTGGCAAATGTAATGAGTTAAATCAGGGGGAGGCCACACTGGGGGGTGGGGGGGCTGGTGGGCCGGGCCCCTACGCCAAGAGGGACTGGTGTCCTTATGGAAAGGGGGACATTTGGACACAGAGCCCCGCAGGGAGGGTGCCGTGGGAAGATAGGAATCAGGTTGCCACAAGCCAAGGAGCCCCAAAGATTGCCTGTTAACCCCAGGGAACTGAAGGAGAAGCCATGGAAAGGGGGGAAAAGCCCAGCTTACAAATCATCTTCAGATGGAATCACTTTTTATAAATAATTTGGATGCAACTGACATATGGCAGGTTTTGAAGACATTCAGTTACATATGTATTTGATCTCATTTCTTTTTCATATTTTGGACATGATGCCTTTTATTTCCCCCCAAGGACTCAAACATTTTCCTAGTTCCTGGGAAACCTGGCCTTAAGCTCCCGCCTGTGGTGACCAGAGAACAGCCTTTGGCATCTGGGGCTTATTTTGCCGCAGAACCTGGCACCTGCTACGTAACGCTCGTCCCGTTGTGTTTTTCTTACGAGGCTATACCTTCCCGGGGGACCAGTCTTGACCTTATCTCTCTTTGTGTCTATGGCTCCCATGTAGCTTGCAGACTCATTTAATAAGCAATGATTTTTTTACAAAGTCCATTTTTTAAAACTTACAAAGTGGGGCAACGCTTAGTGTTTCTATTTTGAAGCTTAGATTGCAAGAAATAGTTAAACATGACACAAGGAAAAACCCAGGACACATTTTCTTTCTTTCTTTTTTTTTTTTTTTTCAGGACACATTTTCTATATTTGAGGATATTTACATACGGAGGCCATGATGACGATGAAACCACATTTCACATCATGAGGACACAACCACGGTCACTTTGTTATTCCTAAGGGATAGGAGCAGAGGCGAACTGTTGGTAAGTAATTTAGGTGGATTTCTATCTCTCTTGACCTCTTTTGGTTTTCCCAGGAGATGCGTCTTGTATTGGGTTCAACTCAAGCGTTTAGAACAGCTGCTAGAGAGAAAATGCCAGGCAGGAGAAGACAATGGACGGTCATCATAATGGCGGGAATGAGTGCCC
Source organism: Mustela lutreola (assembly GCF_030435805.1). Taxonomy (NCBI): domain Eukaryota; kingdom Metazoa; phylum Chordata; class Mammalia; order Carnivora; family Mustelidae; genus Mustela; species Mustela lutreola. Next base: position 145,316,244 of record NC_081295.1, on the reverse strand, counting down.
TCTGGAAGAAAGTAGGCATGCGAGGAAGTAGAAGGCGAAGTGGAAAGAGAGAGTTGTCTCTGGAATAATAGTGATGCTTCTGGTAAGACCGTAAGCAGGCAAGCAAGCAAGGGCTTGCTGGGAGCTCACTGGTGCCCCCAAACAGTGGTGAGTCCTTGCGTGCCTGTCTCCGTCTACCCTCCTGACAGCGATGAAGTTATCATTCTGTTCTGTACTGATGAAAGAGACTGAGGTTTAAATTTTTTTTTAAGATTTTATTTATTTATTTGACAAACAGAGATCACAAGTAGGCAGAGAGGCAGGCAGAGAGAGAGAGGAGGAAGTAGGCTCCCTGCTGAGCAGAAAGCCTGATGCGGGGCTCCATCCCATCACCCTGGGATCACGACCCAAGCTGAAGGCAGAGACTTTCACCCACTGAGCCACCCAGGTGCCCCAGAAACTGAGATTTAAAGGGGGTTCATATGAGGTTAGCATGAAGGTCTTACAGCCGGTGATGGTGGAGCTGGTATTGAGAGATTGCGTGGTCCCAGCACCTAACTCCTCCCAAAGATCCCACCCCTCCAGCAAGTTGTTCCCCTGGGTCTGTCACTTCCTTGTGTGGCCCCGGAAGGCAGACATTCCCTTCCATCTTGTACGATAGGTAGGCTTTCTGACTTTTTTTTTTTTTTAAGATTCTATTTATTTATTTGACAGAGAGAGACACAGCGAGAGAGGGAACACAAGCAGGGGGAGTGGGAGAGGGAGAAGCAGGCTCCCCCCTGAGCAGAGAGCCCAATATGGGGCTTGATCCCTGGACCCTGACCTGAGCCGAAGGAAGAGGCTTTAACTCACTGAGCCACCCAGGCACCCCCCTGTGACTTTTTTCTTAATGGAAGAATATGTTAATTGCGTACCAAATCAGTGATTTTGATTGAGGAAAGCACATCTTAACTCTCCAAGTTGATTTCTCTTGTCATTCATCCCAATATTTATTTGAGAGCAATAATCCCTTGAATCAAGACCTGTTCTGTTAAAAACATCAAACAGTCAAACAATTTCACTTGCTGTGTGGCTTTTACTCATGTTATCCTCTCAGGAACCCTCCAGGTAGAGCAGCAGCCTACAGTCTTGGAGGTGCCCCCTCACTCTGTGCAGCTCTCAGTCTGTACAACCGCATATGGTGACCCTGGCTGTAATCCTTAATATACCCATTTTATGGGTGAAGAAACTGAGGCATGGAGATGTTCAGAGAAACTTTCCTAGTTCAGGGTTTAAGCAAACACACCCTAACTACATAATACTATATTTAAGACTTGATAAGATAAAAACTGTATCAATCAGCCTAGTCGTAAGGGTGGTTATGGAAAGGGGATAGAACTTACATGCCTCGGAAAATGTGTGAGTTTTAGAGTGACTCATAAGACATCAGTTCTAGTGCATTAAATTACATCAGACCAAATAAAGTACTATCAGAATGTCTGTTGGAAGCAGTTCTGGCCCCTTAACGAAGGTTGATGTCTCATTTGCAATCAGAAACCATTAATATACTAAGATCCTCAAAATTAAAAAAAAAAAGCTGGGCTGGCTTTGTTTAGTGGCTTACATATGGCCCTGTCCAAGCTAATGACTAGCTTGACAAATTATTTACTAAACAATTTCTTCAATTTCTCAAAGCCTTCACCAGATTCCAAAGGAATATGTTGCAAGTCAGAATTGAGTTCAATAAGGTTTTACTCTATGGTTGAAGACTGAGTTTGGAAGGTCAGAGGCAGGAGTCTCAAGAGAAAAACATTTATAAACTGACAAAATACAACTTTTTTTAAAAAAAGATTTTATTTGTCAGAGAGAGAGAGAGAGCATAAACGGGGGGAGGGGGTGGCAGGAAGAGGGAGAAGCAGACTCCTGGCTGAGCAGGGAGCCCAACACGGGACTCGATCCTAGGACCCTGGGATCATGACCTGAGCAGAAGGCAGACACTTAACCAACTGAACCACCCAGGCGTTCCTGATGAATAACTCTTAAGCTAATAAGACAGGATGAAACCTAATTTGTGGCCAGGTTTGTTTGTTTGTTGTTTGGTCTAGTTTGTAAAATAAGCTGCTCAGTTAATAAAAACAATAGTCCACGGAATTCCAAGTAAAGTTTACCGATGCATATGTTACCATTTATTATTCTCATGAGACAGACACTAAGTGCTGCCTGATGGTTTGGGCTGCGGTCCCCTCGGCCTCCGAGATGTACAAGACTCCTCCTGGATCTCAGTGCTGTGCAGATCTGATCCAGGAGGTCTGGAGCGGGGCCAGAGAACTCGCATATTTGAGAAGTTCCCAACTGAAGATGATATGGAAGCATCTAGAACTCAGACTCTAGGAGCCAGAGAGTTGGAGCTAGATCAGACTTTTAGCTCTGCGACTTGTTAGATCTGTGTCCTTGGGCAAGGTGCCTCACCTGGCTTGTGGCATAGTTTCCTCATCTGCCAAATGGGGTGAAGACAATTGTATGTACATCATAAGGGGTGTCACAAGAATAAGATGAGCTAGTAAGTGTGAAACAGAGAAAACAAGTAACATTATACTCCACGTATGGTTACAACTTGCCTTTTTTTTTTTTTTACTGGGCATCTTTTTATGTCCACAGAAGAAAATCTACCCCATTTCTTCTAACTGCTGTATGATATTCCACGATTGGATGTATCTGTTCGTATAAGTTTTATTTATCTAGTGATCTTGACAAGCCCCCACATGCGGCTTGAACTCATTACCCCGAGATCAAGAGTCGGATGCTGCACTGGCTGATCCAGCAAGCGGCCCCAGGATATGTATCTTGATTTGTATCATCCCAAGGCATTTTTTTCCCCCCTGTTTTCAAAATCGTGGTAAAATAAACAGAACAAAATTGACCATCTTAACCATTTCTAAATGTGCATTTCCGGGGCATTAGGTATAGTCACGTGATATGCAACCATCACCACCATTCATCTCAAGAACTTTTCCGTTACTTTAAACTGAAATCCTATACCCATGAAGCAACAACTCCCACGTTCTCTGGCCCCTGACAATCTCTCTTGTCCTTTCTGTCTATATGAATTTGCTTACTCTTGGTTCCTCATTTATGTGGAATCATACACTATTTGTCCTTCTGTGTCTCCCATGGGGTTTGAAGGACCAATATCCTGCAGTTTACACCCCTGAAACCTGAAATCTCTGAGCTGGTGGTAGTTGTCCCCCTCCACGGCCTAGGCAGGAATTAGGTCAGAGCTGCTGACCTTCTATGATGTGCAACCTCTGTAGGTTTCTGACTCTGTCATTAACAAAACCCATGGCCACTTTTCTTCTCTGAGCACCTGCCCTGGGCCAGAAATGTGCTGGGGACTGCAGAGTGTTCTATGAAGCGGGAAAAGTGACCCCCATCTTGCAGATACAGAAACTGGATATCAGAGAAGGTCACTGACCTGCCTGCTGGTACTCAGGATTTAGGGACGGAAGTGGATTATAGTTGGGTCTGACTCCATAGTTCAAGCCCTTTCCCACTCCCTACTAGGCTGGCAAATGAGAAAAAGCAATCGGTGGTGGTGCATTTCTACCACAACCTGAATCAGTGCAGCTGGAACTTAAATTAAGCAAACCTGGTAACTGAGGATTCGGAGGTATAGCCGAAACCATTGGGGGTGTTTGCTAATCAAAAGAATTCATCACAAAGCTTCTCATGAGCATAAGCTGCTCGGTTTTCCAGATAGGGAGCTTTTCCAACCCCTGGTGTGTCTGAGAGTTGATTCATACCATCTGCTGTTGCCTGGCCTCCCTTCTGTGGGGTCTCTGCCTGAGCACGAGGGTATGCTGACTTTGAATGTCAAGCGAACCAGGACAAGGAGAATGTCACCAAGCAGATCCTTATGGGGCTAACCCTGTCCTAAACCCCTGCAGTCTTTCCTTTCAGTGTTTCAGAAGGAACGAGAATACTCAGCAGCACCCACTGGGACCCCTGACCCGCAGAACACAGTCAGAATGCTGCCGGATTTCCTCAGATATCCCCTGGCCAGCTAAATGGGCGAGTAGTCTGTGTTGTGTACATGTGGATCCAATTACTTTACAGAACCAGCCTCAAATGTTCTGCTTAAAAACACAAACGTAAAAACCGACATCATTTTCAGTTTGATGGGACAGTCCTCTAAAAATGGCTATCTCTCTCCCATCTAAAAAGAGCATTTCTTGCTCCTCCGAGGTGGCTTTTGTCTCTTGTTTTTGCCAAGAAGAAAGATCACTGTTTACGTTCTGCCTCGCCCTCTCACAGTGCTTTCAGTTCGGGATCCTCTTCACCAGGCTCACATGCTGTTTTGGCAACCCCCGTGCATTCTTCCCTGCTTCCAGCCCTTAAAGGAGCCCCATCCCGTCGCGGGTCCGCGGACCCCAACGGTGGGGGTAGTGCATGTTGGGTTTGCCTGATGTTCTGCTTTGGGACTGTGCTGACCAGCCGGGTCTTAGATCGGGGTGATTAGGGAAGGCTTGAGAATATCACCCCAATAGGAGGCAGGACCCAAAGCCAGTCGGTTGTGTTTAGCATCCGTTGTGAACACCAGCAAGAAAAAAATACCAGTCATCTCCACCAGGACTGGTGGAAGGTGCAGCTGATCAGAAGGTCAAGATTGTCCAGGTCTGATGCTTTTTAGTAACGTGGGTCAAACTAGTTGATATTCTTTGGTGATGACTGATATCTACTTCCTATGCAGTTACTAGGGATTAAAAAAAAAAAAAAAAGATATGTTATTTATTTGAGGAGGGGAGAGAGTAGGAGGAAAGGGAAAGAAAGGGAGAGAATTCTGAGCAGACTCCGTGCTGAGCGTGGAGCCCCATGGGCAGCTTGATCCCACAACCTGGAGATCATGACTTGAACCAAAACCACGAGTCAGATGCTTAACTGACTGAGCCCTCCCAGGCGCCCCGCTAGGGGTTTTATTATAAGACAGACTTCTGGGGCACCTGGGTGGCTCAGTTGGTGGGGCGGCTGCCTTCAGCTCAGGTCATGGTTCTGGAGTCCCAGGGTCGAGTCCCGCATTGGGCTTTCTGCTCAGCAAGGAGTCTGCTTCTCCCTCTGACTGTCCCCCCTCTCATTCTCTCTCTCTCTCAAAAAAATAAATAAAATCCTAAAAAAAAAAAAAAGGACAAACTTCTGATGTTATTACAAATAAGTCTGAAATTCAAATGATATGTAGCCCCATGTGGTGAGTAGCACTGAAGGATGTATGTTAAACAACGTGGCTATGACCTGGTTAGACTCAGTGAGGGTACATGTCACAAGTTGTTCTTACTGCTTCCTCATTGCCACTGAGGATGCCGCCTTTTTTAACCCGGACTCTGTATCAGAAGAACATCTTAATCTTTGCTCTCTCTCTTCACCCCGGTCCGTAAATATAATCGTGCATCACACTCAGCGACGTTCCTCTAAATGAGGGGCTCGTGTTATGTAAAGGTCCAGGAAAACAGGGGCCTAAATAAAGCCATGGCTCCAGCTCTGTATGCACATCACTGGCCACCCATGTGGGGTAGGGGGAATGCAGCACACGTGGCTTCTGGGGCCCGCGTATTCCAGAGAGACTGTGGCTACTGTGTACGCCAAATTATAATTCAGTACATATTTATTGAACCTTCAGTGCTGGGCCTGCTTTCTAGTCAAGAGACTGAACCAAACAAGGGAATAAGAGATGAAATGCATAGTGGTCACTCTTCCGGCGAGGGTCCCATCTGTCTCTTTCCAGCCCCATTTCATATGCCTGTCGAGTGGCTGCTTTCAGTCACCCAGCGAGTGTGTGGTGGACGCAATGAAGTGTTATCTCTAAGGAACTTACTCTCCAGTTCAGGAGAAAAGGTGTGTAAAATAAAATAAATATATTTTAAATTTAAATATATTTTATAATATATAAATATAATATGTATATATAATATGATGAATTTAAATATATTTTATATAATATAATGAATTTAAATATATTTTAAAATATATTTTAGGGGCGCCTGGGTGGCTCAGTGGGTTAGAACCTCTGCCTTCAGCTCTGGTCGTGATCCCAGGGTCCTGGGATCCGGCCCCGCATGGGGCTCTCTGCTCAGCAGGGAGCCTGCTTCCTCCTCTCTCTCTCTGCCTGCCTCTCTGCCTACTTGTGATCTCCGTCTGTCAAATAAATACATAAAATCTTTTAAAAAAATGTATTTTAAATTTAAATATAAAATAAAAGAACTAGCGACCAACACAAGCTCATATAGAATCAAGCACTAGGGTGTGGTGACAAGGGCACGAGTTTGGACTGGAAGGTCATAAGGAGGTAGAAGGTGGCCGGGGTCCAGTTAGAGAGGGTCTTCTGTGGGAGAAGGAACCTTAGGGGCTGGCCCTTGCGTGAAGGCCTGCATGGATGCAGAGGAAAGGAAAGGGAGCAATGCAGACCGGAAAACAGATGCGCTCCCACAAAGCCCAGAGGTAGAAGGAAAGCGCTCTGTGTGTTAGTTTCTCTTCGTCCTTCCTGTATATTTTTTTCCTGCTGCTTCCTCCACTGGAGCTCCTCCCACTCCAGCTCATAGGCTGCAAATTTATAGAAGAACCGCTTGCGTCGGACACCATCTGTTCAGGGAACGTTTTGTACCTCCTCTCCCAACTTTGGAGCGAGGAAAGGATGAACTGTATTGAAGGAGGAAAAGATGGGAGCGTTAAGGAGAAATGTGCGCTTTTCTTTCCCTTCCTCTTCTTCCCAAAGGATGCGGACGTAAGGTGTTAGCTGGGGCCGGACCTCCGTGGTGTGGGGAGGGAGGGTTGGCTGTGTGTGTCAGATCTCAAGGAAGGCGAAGAGGGCCACCACCCAAGGAGAGGCATGACCGACACTGGAGTCAGAGCCCCTGAGGGTGAGGGGGTGTCCCCAAACAGAGCGGCCCCTTGTGTGTGTCAGAGTCTTGAACCTGATGACGGAAGCGTCTACACACGAGGGCAGCGGGATATGGGATATCAGATCCTGAGCAGAGAGGAAAGCATCTGTAATGGAGAAGGAGTGACGGTAGAGACAAGGAATGGATCCCATCAACAAGTATATCAAGTTTTCTCACCCTTGGGTGAGGGAGTCACAAACATGGAAAAGAAGAAAACAAAAATGAACAACGTGGTGTTCTGTTGCGAGCGGATACCATCGTAATGAAGTGTGGTTTGCAAGATCGGAGAGGTAGACAGACTGGATGGATAGATAGCAAAATAAACATAGATGTATTTATGTGTGTATGTGTTATGGCAGACAGACAGACTCGAAGATGGCCTCCTTGCCTCTATTAATCAGTAAGGTGATTGTAGCAGGGAGCTCCTAAGATGGTCTTAGTCATCCATACTTCTGGGCATTCAAGCATTTGTGTAAGTCCCTCCGCTTGAGTGTGGCAGGACCTATGACCGGCTTCTAACCGATACAATACAGCAAAGATAATAGGGTGTGATTTCTGTGATCATGCTCTCTAAGATGGTCATGTCTGTCTTGTTTAGAGACTCTCTCCCTCGCTGGCTTGGATGAAGCACGCTACGACGTTGCCAGTGGTTCTAGGGAGGAGGTCACGGGGCAAAGAACTGAGCGCAGCCTTCCAGCCAACAGCCTGACTGAGAAACGGAGGCTCTTTGCCACCCTATGAGCTTGGAACTGGGTCCTTCCCCAGCTAAGCCTGGAGAGAAGATCAGAAACCCCAAGCACTTTGCGAGACCTTCAAGAAGAGCCAGCTCAGCCATGCCAGGATCTCTGACCTGGGAAACTGTGAGATAGTAAGTGTGTGTTGGGGTAAGTGGTTAAGTTTGTGATATTTGTTACACAGCAGTAGATAACTAGTACACACGTGTAGTATGTACACCTTAGCTGTCACTGAGGAGGACTGAGAGCAACAACACTCCCCCAGATCTGGGCTTCAAATGTCATTTCCAACTAAAAGGAACTGTGGTGGGCTCCTTGATGGCTCCATTGGTTGAGCATCTGCCTTCAGCTTGAGTCATGATCTCAGAGTCCTGGGACTGAGCCCTGTGTTGGGCTCCTTGCCCAGAAGGAAGTCTACTTCTCCCTCTGCCTGCCGCTCTCCTGGCCTGTGCACTCGCTCTCTCTGTCTCACTGTCAAACAAATAAAACCCTTTAAAAAAAAAAATTAAAAATAAATAAATAAAAGGATGTATGGCTTTTTGGAGAAATGACTGATTGCAAACCCGTAGGACAGAAAGTACAAGATGAGTCTGGAACATCTTCTTGGGCAAGAGAGTAAGAAAATGCTCAAGGAAGGATGGGGACGTGTTGGAAGGACATAGGGTTCCCACTAGTCAAATCAAGGGTACTTTGAGCATCAAAATAAATTATAATATTGTGGTTTATGAACCTATTGAATAAAATGGGAAGCCATGTGTTGATAATATATAAATAATGAATTTATGAATGGGAAGTTTGATAAGGGATGAAATATTTAACTCATGTCAAAATACTTCCCCACAAGGGGCATCTGGGTGGCTCAGACGGTTAAGCCTTTGCCTTCAGCTCAGGTCATGATCTCAGGGTCCTGGGATTGAGCCCCTCATCGAGCTCTCTGCTCAGCAGGGAGCCTGCTTCCTCCTCTCTCTCTGCCTGCCTCTCTGCCTACTTGTGATCTCTCTCTGTCAAATAAATAAATAAAATCTTAAAAAAAAAATACTTCCCCACAAAATGTTAATAAATGATAAAGAGGAAAAGAGTAACTAACCGTAGAGCAGAGAAGTCTGGCAGGTACCACCTTGATTAAATGATCAAAGGCAACATCATCGTTAGTGGGAGTCATAGAAATCATGCGATGCCTGACAAAATGCACACGGAGAAGAACACAGAGACATTTGTATGTTATTCTTTTTTTAAATTTTTTTAAAGATTTTACTTATTTATTTGACAGAGAGAGAGATCTCTCTCAGACAGACAGAGGTAGAGAGGCAGGCAGAGAGGTGGGGGAAGCAGGCTCCCCGCTGAGCAGAGAGCCCAATGCAGGGCTCGATCCCAGGACCCTGGGATCATGACCTGAGCCAAAGGCAGAGGCTTTAACCCACTGAGCCACCCAGGCACCCCTGTATGTTATTCTTGCCCAGGGTGCATAACCTGAGTCTTCTCAGGAGGAAGCACCAGACAAATCCGAACTGGGGTTACTATTAAAAAATAACAGGGAATAAATAAAAAGGTGTGAGGGTCAAGAACATCAAAGAGACTGAGGAACTGGCCCATGACTATGGAAACATGACAATTAACTGCGACATGTGGTTCTCATCTGGATCCTTGGGCTGTAAACAATATTATTGGGCCGACGGTCCAAACTTGAATAGGTATGGTGATTAGGTGGTAGTAATGCATTCGTGTTTCTTTCTTTTTTTCCCTTAAAGATTTTATTTACTTATTTATTTGTTTGACAGAGAGAGACTCAGCAAGAGAGGGAACACAAGCAGGGGCAGAAGGAGAGGGAGAAGCAGGTTTCCTGCCAAGCAGGGAGCCCGATGCGGGGCTCGATCCCAGGACCCTGAGATCAGGACCCGAGCTGAAGGCAGATGCTTAACGACTGAGGCACCCAGGCATCCCTGAATTCATGTTTGTTTCCTGATCATGATGGTCCTACTTTGGTTGTGTAGAAGAGTGTATTTGTGGGAGTTTTACACTAAAGTATTAAGATATAATAGGGCATTATGTTGCAGCTTATTATCAAATGGCCCAGTAAAAAAAAAGGAAAAGTTCTTTGTGCTGTATTTCCAACTTTCCTGTAACTCTGTGACTTTTTCTTTTTCTCTTTCTTTTTTATAAAATTTTTTATTTATTTATTTGAGAAAGAGAGAGGGCACAAGCTGGGGGAGAGACGGAGGGAGAAGCAGACGCTCCACTAAGCAGGGAACCCAATGTGGGGACCCCAATATCATGACCTGAGCCAAAGGTAAACGCCTAACCGACTGAGCTACCCAGGCACCCCACTCTGTGCCTTTTTCAAAATAAATAAATAAATAAATAAATAAGAAGAAATTCTAGTCTAGTAATTATCAAGTGTGGTCCTCAGACTAGCAGCAACAAATTTCCACCAGCCAAATCAGGGGTACCTTGTTGGGAATATGACCAGGTTTGTTGGAAATTAACAAATCTATGGATCTATAGATCCATAGATCGATGTCTTGGGTCATTCGGATGCACCCTGTGCCCTGCATCTATGCCTTGGGTCATTCCTGCCGTGTAAGGTTTGAGAACCACTGTGCTAGTCCACTTGTTCCAGACTTCGGAGTCTTGAATGGAATTCCCACCACTGAGCACAGAAACGTTGGGTTTTTTGAATTCCAACCCCCATTTCTATTGGTGATCCATTATAAAATTGACAAAGTGGATGCTAGAAAAAGAAAGTAGAAGAATAGATTTTTAAACCGTTTGATAAAAGATATAAATGACATCGTAAAATACGTGGTCTTTTGCAACTGGCTTCCTTCACTTAGCATACCATTTCCAAGGTCCATCCATTGTAACCTGTGCCCATACCTCATTCCTTTTCGTTCTCCATGGAATGGATATACCATATTTCATTTATCTGTTCATCTGCTGATGGACGGTTGGATGGTTTCTACCTTTGGGCTGTTAGGAATTCTGTTGCTATGAACATCTGTGCACAAGCTTTTATGTGGATGTGTTTTCATTCCTCTTGGGTGTGCATGTAGGAGCAGAATTGCCAGGTCACAGGGTTCCTGTAAGTGTCGCCTTGCGAGGACCCACCCTACTGGTTTTCACAGTGGCTGTCCGGGTTTACGTTCCTACTAGCAGCGTATGAGGGATTCAATTTCTCCACATTCCTGCCAACGCTTGTGATGAGTACGTGTAATCTTTGCAGCATAAGCAAATGCTGAGAAAGATTATTCTGAGAATCAAACCCATGAGGTCCTTCTCCAGACCTGGAATCAAAGATTATCATAACAGCTTGTTTGTGGCATCAAGAAGTATTTAAGGAGTGCCTGCTAAAGGTGGGACCCTCCAAAGGAAGTAGGCTCTTTGAAGGTGTCTCTCCTGGTTGTGGTAAGCATATGGGGCACCTGTGACTCAGATGTCCCTGGCAAGCGGAGCAGTCTATCAGGATCTCTAGATCTGGTTCTACAAGCAGGGCAGCGTGACCGAAATTTCAGGTGCTTCCAACTGGCCATGGTGGACAGAGGCAAATCCTAACAGGCTTTGGCTCCTCGGGGACGCTGGTGGATGGGAGGCAGCAGAGTACATCCAAGACGCCTGTAACTGGACTGAAATTCCAACTAGGAGCTAAGAGCTGCAGTTCAGCCACTCACTGGTGACCCATTAACCTGGTCTGACCCACAGAATGATTTTGTTTTACCCCTATAGAGTTTCAAACATGACAATTTTAATCCCCGTACACACTTTGCCTCTTATAGTTCCCACTTCTCTCTGTTGTTTTATACCTAACCTGGGCCACTGTTTCACAAGATCTGTGTGGCTCCTGGAGGTATCTGAATGTGAGGATGACGCCTTCGTCATATGCTGAAAGTGCGGGCGGTCATTAAGTGAAATGTCATTGCCGCCATCGACAGGCAGATAGTCACCTATCTACACTACATCGTCAACAAGAAGCAGTTATTAGGCAGTAATTGTGCAACGTGCCACATAGAGAACAATAAATAGAGGTGACCTGTGCCTACTAGGACCTTACAGACTAAAATAAACCACACTGACACAGACGGACATTCGTGTGGCCAGCTACAAGGGGACGTACAGACTGGGAAACTAAGCACCATGTGAGGTCAGTGCTGAGCACAGCGGCACAAACTCACAGCTGGGTTGGGCTCCCACTTGTGTCCTGAAAACAGATTTCTTTTCTCTTAAAAAAAAATTATTTTTAAGATCTTAATCATTTACCATTTGAGAGAGAGAAAGGGAGCCCGAGTGGGGTGAGGGGCAGAAGGAGAAGCAGGCTCCTTGCTGAGCAGGGAGTCCCACGCAGCACTCGATCCCAGGACTCCGGGATCATGACCCGAGCAGGGCAGATGCCCAACCGACTGAGCCACCCAGACGTCCCTAAAACCAGATTTCTTTACAAACGGCACGTTTCCCAGATTATTCCTATTAGAACTTGAAAGTGTATGCTGATACTATCTCCCTAATATGATTTGCAAGACTTGTGACTTTCCAACTCTCCAGTAATGCAAACATATTTTTTTCCTCTGCCAGAAAGTTCTCTTATGGCATCGGTATTCATGGAAGTGATCAGCCGTGTGATTAGAAATGCAGTCGGAAGCAGAGCCCACACATCCTGAAAGAGCTATTAGTACCTTGACCAGTTTCTATTACATGCTGGTTCACCCATCTCAGGCTGCTGGGAACATGAGTTGCCGGCAGTTCGCACTGCATCCTTCTCGAGAGGGTTGCCCTTGCCTGTAGGGAGGCTCCCGTCCCAGAGATACTGGGATGTTATGCTTCCCCGGGGAGGGAGGTGGTCCACAGCTGATGAGTGGTTAATACATGTTATAAAAGTCCTGGACTCTTGTCCAAGCTGGGGGACAATGCTGCAGTACCATACACATTTCAGAGCCCCCCACGGGGTCAGGCAGAAGCCAGACTTCAGTGGACACTCGTCTTTTTTTTTAGATTTTATTTATTTTATTTGTCAGAGAGAGAGAGAGAGATTGAGCTCAAGCGGGGGAGTAGCAGGCAGAGAGAGAAGCAGGCTCCCCTCTAAGCAAGGAGCCCGATGGGGGACTTGATCCCAGGATCTGGGATCATGACCTGAGCTGAAGGCGGACGCTTAACCGATTGAGCCACCCAGGTGCTCCTGGACACTTGTCTTTGCCTGGCTTCTTCCCCTGCACTGCCTGCTTCCCTTTTTCGCTTGCAGATGGTGCTTGAGAACACTGTCTCAAAAAAAAAAAAAAAAAAAAAAAAAATCACTTGCATCAGAAACCCCATCTCCACAAACAAAGAAAAAAGAGAGGAACATAAAAACAGACTTTGTATGGGTAAAGAACCAACTGGTGGTTGCCAGAGGGAAGGTGGGTGGGGAAATGGGTGAAATAAAGGGGATGGAGAGTGCACTTATTGCCATGAGCACTGAGTAATGGATGGAAACATTGAGTCACAGTATGCCTGGGTGGCTCAGTGGGTTAAGCCTCTGCCTTCGGCTCAGGTCATGATGTCAGGGTCCTGGGATCGAGGCCCACATCGCCTGCCTGTCTGCCTACTTGTGATCTCTCCTCTCTGTCAAATAAATGAAATCTTTTAAAAAAATGTTGAATCACTATATGGTACACCTAAGCTGGTATCACCCTGTACATTAATTATTTGGGATTAAACATTTTAAAAAATGATAAATAAATAATAATAAAAAGAAACTGCAGGGCAACTGGGTGGCTCAGCTGGTTGGGCGGCTGCCTGCGGCTCAGGCGGTGATCCTGGAGTCCCAGGATTGAGTCCCGCATCAGGCTCCCTGCTCAGTGGGGAGCCTGCTTCTCCCTCTGACCCTCCCCCTCCCATGCTCTCTCTCAAATAAATAAATAAATAAAGGTTCTGCTTCTAGGAAACCTGATAGAAAACAACTGACCTATCCTACAAAGTTATCCTTATGGGGTCAGATTTTTTTTTTTTTTTTAAAGATTTTATTTATTTATTTGACAGAGAGAGATCACAAGTAGGCAGAGAGGCAGGCAGAGAGAGAGAGGGAAGCAGGCTCCCCGCTGAGCAGAGAGCCCGATTCGGGACTTGATCCCAGGACCCCGAGACCATGACCCGAGCCGAAGGCAGCGGCTTAACCCACTGAGCCACCCAGGCGCCCTGTGGTCAGAGGTTTATAGTTGTTAAAGCATGATACGTGTGCCATTAGGCATGTAATGGTTAAGAAGTAACAACTCTGAGCTGTGGTGGTCAAGGGGACCCTCTGATAGTGTCCTTAGGGCCGGTTTATGGCATCTGTACTTCCTGCCCTGTGGAAGAGCCATTTCAACTCATACCCCAATCATAAAATTACTTTTCCATCAAACCGGAGTGCTTATAACCCCTTCCTTTACTGAAATGTAATCAGAACCAAGAGAGAGAGAGAGAGAGAGATAGTGAGACAAAGAGAGAGAGAGAGAGAGATGAGGCTAAGCTATTAAATCACGAAAAGTCGTGAGCCTAGATACGCCTTATTGAGGTAGACCATTAAGATGGTGGCGGACTCTGAATCTTATAGCAAAGTACATTCAAATAAAAAGCAATTCTGGTGAAGGAAATGTGTTAGTCGATCACCCTGGCTCCCACAACACACAGTATACTTATCTTAACAACTTTGTGCAACATTTTGTCCCCAGAACCCAATACATCTGAAGTATATGTATGCATTCCTTACCCAGGCTACGTGACAAAGGACCCCAAATTTGGTGGCTGAAAACAACAAGACAAAACAACAAGACTTTATTCTCTCACATCCCTGGAGGCCAGAAGTCAGAGATCAAGGTGTTGGCAGGGCTGCACCCCTTCTATGTCTGGAAGGGAAGATCCATGCTTTGCCTCTTCCGGCTCCCGGTGGATGTTGGCCGTCCTTGACTTGGCGGCAGGCTCTCCCCCTGCTTCGTCTTCACTTGGCTTCTGGGTGTGTCTCTCCTCATCTGTCTGTCCGAAACGCACCCAACCCCAGCCTGTCTTAGGAGGACATTTGCTCTGGAACTTAGGGCCCACCATGACAATCAGGATCGTCCCATTACAAAATCCTTAATCATAACAGCAAAGACCCTCTTTCCAGTGAGGTCACATCCAGGTTCACAGTTGGCTGTCTTCTGGGATGCTATTTTGGGGTCAGCTACAGCGTGGATGTGTGTGTGTGTACAACGGCGCCAAGATAAAGAGGGAGGTGCTGAAGAATCCAGCCCACTAGCTTCGACATTGAACACCCACGGTCTTGACTTTTTAGAAGCAACCCAGAAGATTCTTGACATAGTTCACGTTTGTAATTTTGCGAAGCACAGACTGCCTCACGTGTGTGATGAGGTTAGTGCACTACAAGGAAATATACACTTGGTCATGCAATAAACACCCAGCAGCCTCATGTTTAGTGCAACATTGTTGTTCTCTAACCATGTAGATGATTTTCATTGTACTTAACTGGATTTTATAGGGCAGCATGCTACGCGATGGTGGGATTTGGAGTTTAAGGATTTAGAAAGGCCTTTGGTCTCTGAAGAATGCTGATGACCTACGGGACAAAGCACATATGAGGGACTGAGATGGTTGGTGATGGCAGGGGACAGGCCAGTAATTCCCAGCAAATGCTCCTCCTTCAAATAATTGATATCTATTTATAAGTTAAATATTTGTAAGATAGATTGCAGCTGAAGCAGAAAACTACTAAAGAAGTCTTTGAAACAGTTTATGTTGATTTTTAAAATATAGATTTTTTAAAAAAGATTTTATTTATTTGAGAGAGAGAGAGCAAGAGAGAATACGGAGAGGGAGGGACAGAGGGAGAGGGAGATGCAGGCTCCCAGCTGAGCAGAGAGCCTGCCACAGGACTCAATCTCAGCACCCTGGGATCATGACCTGACCTGAAGGCAGAGGCTTAACTGACTGCGCCATCCATGCACCCCTATAATACAGATGTTCTGACATCTTTGAAACATCATGATTTTAAAAATCTTCACATAGTGCTTGGATTATTTTTCCTTGCATATTCCTAAAGGCCCTTAAGGAAAACAAACAAAAATGTTTAAAAAATTAATTACTGAGTGGGGCACCTGGGTGGCTCAGTGGGTTAAGCCGCTGCCTTCGGCTCAGGTCATGATCTCAGGGTCCTGGGGTCGAGTCCCGCATCGGGCTCTCTGCTCAGCAGGGAGCCTGCTTCCCCTCTCTCTCTCTGTCTGCCTCTCCGTCTACTTGTGATTTCTCTCTATCAAATAAATAAAATCTTTAAAAAAAAAAAAAAAAAAAAAAAAAAAAAAAAAAAAAAAAAAAAAATTAATTACTGAGCATAAGATGATTTATAGCCATGATGAAGGAAATAGTGAATTGTAAAATAAGTTGCTTCACTAAATTACTTTTTTTCTTATGTTTACTTAGGTTGCAAATTACACTTTGCAACTTCTTTGAGGTCCATCATGATAAAAAAAAATACATGTAATTATGTCCATGTGGTAACCTGGGTGCAAAGAAATTCAGATTGAAGAATTAATTTGTTTTACTTATAACAATGGGTTGGGCTGGAGAATTAAGTTTCCTGGGATATTAGAACAATAGCCATGTTGCTTTTTGTCTTTATTATAGCACTTTTCATCCTCGATCTGAGTAACTGGTTGTGTAAGAGCAATATTCTTTTCCACAAAACTATAAACTCCTTTAAGGCAAGGAGCTTAAGACTCCCCCCACCCCTTTTCTAGAAATGTCCACATGCACTGTGTATTGCATATAATAGATACCCATAAATGATGGCTGATATGCAGCCCACTTCTTATGGAAGTAGGAGGCAAGTAATGTGCCCTCAGTGATGTCTGGCACTTTGGGGAACTATTCATCATTATCTGTTAAGGACCCATTTATTTTTTTCCTCTTCTGTTTTTTTCTATTTTTGTCTTTTATTTTTCTTCGACTTATCTCTTCCCTCCTAACTATTTGCCATAGACTGAATATTTGTATCCCCTCCCCCTCCAAAACCATATGTTGAAATCTAATCCCCACTGTGATGGTATGTGGAGGTGGGGCATTTGGGCAGTAATTAGGTCAGGAGGGTGGAGCCCCCGTGAATGGGATTAGTGCCCTTATAAAAAAGATCCCAGAGAGCTCCTTCACCCCTCCTGCCATGTGAGGACACAGTGAGCAGATGGCCATCTGTGAACCAGGAAGAGGGCCACCCCCAGATGCTGACTGTGCTGGTGCTTTGATCTTGGACTTCCTAGTCTCCAGTACTATGATAAATAGACATTGGTTGTTTATAGGTCACCCAGTGTTTGGTATTTTACTATAGCAGCCCAAATGGACAAAAAACAGCACACCTTTGGCCACTGGGATGGTTCAGAAATCGCTTAACTAATAGATGTTTCCTAGGCTCGTAGGAGGCATTGCCTGGAACTTGGGGAAGTTCTGGGGAAGACTTCCCATTTCATGAATCCATCGAGAACCTGATCACACCTCCCCAGTAGCACTAAGGGAGACAGTGCAGAGGAGGTGAGTTTCAGAGCTTCGGGGGAAGTTAGGCTCCCTGCTGTTACTCCATTTTGTATGTACTTTTCATGGCACTGAGGAAACAAAGAGGGACCTCGAGATCCATACGGAAGAAAAAATACGACTTTTGACAGATGAAAGAGGAGTTACAGTAGACTAGAAAAAGCAGAAGGAAAAAGTAAGAGGAAAATCAGATTGATGGTAGATTAACTTGTTAGCTCGGGTTCTTTAAGCCAGAATTGCAGTTTTTGTTCAAATTCTTCTAGAACTGATTAATAAAACATGGAGTTTCCTCTAAATTTAATAACTTCTGGGTTCACGTTTATTTTATGAATGAACACTGAATTATAGCTCCTTTTATTCACACATGAATATGAAATAATGCATTTGTATTATTTCATGTGATTATGCAGATCCTTTTCACCCTGAACCCAAAGCCCCAAGAATCCTATCTCTGGGTTTGTGGTCATAGTCAGCAAGATAGACCTCCCTGGCCAGGTTAGATAGGATGCAAAATCTCATTAGATTTTGTTAACCTAGCCTTGGACTCTGAAGTCTCTGTGCATGCTCTAGTATCATCCCCTCCCCTTGAATGTGGGCTGGACCTAGTGACCTAGAGTGACTAGCTTAGTAGATTTCCCTTTGAACAAACAGATGAGGGTAAAAATGATGGCACTTCTTTGATGAGGCTACAAAAGACTGACTTTTGTCCTGCTGGTACTGCTGTCTTGGCTGACACACTTTGATGACACAAGCTGTTTTTGTTGGAGGCGCCCATGGGCCAAGGGACTGAGGGCCACGTCTGGCCAATAGCCAGCAAGGAACAGAGGCCCTGAGTCCAATGGCCTCAAGGAACGGAATCCTGTCAATAACCAGAGGAGTGAGCTTGCAAGTAGATCCTTTCCGCATTGAAAAGTCTTGGAATGAGGGCAGCCCAGTTGACAGCTTGGGGGGGTGTCTAATGCAGAGGGCTCTCTTAAGTTGGGCCAGATTCCTGCCCCTCAGAAACTATGTGATATGTTGTTATTTTAAGCTACTAAGTTTGGGGGTAGATAACTAATATAGACCCTAAAGCCATACTCCAGATCTTGGATACTTGCCATTACACTTAACAGCATACTCAGAAAGGCTACTGTCATGGATATTTACTGAACCTGGCTGGCTCGAGTCTGACCCTCTTTCCTAGTACTGGGATATCCTCAACGATGAGCATCAGTGGCCTTTTTCCACTAGGGCAGTGTGTTCTAACCTTTTTCATGTCATGCCATGCATAGAAAATGGATATGATGTGTAAAGTACTCTGTGAATGCAGGAGGCTGCTCACTGCCAGAAAAGATCAGCTCTGCAGGCTCTAGGCCCTCCAGGCCTACCCTGAGCTGAGGGTATCACTCTCAGAACCTCTATAACCCACCCATAGGAGAAGCTGGGAATCTCTGCTCACAGTAGCCCCTGGCACCGTCACGCAACCGAGGCTTCACCAACTTTGAAAATAGAGCAAGTGATGAAAAGATTGGGAGTCACAAGGATGAGAAGCTAGGTGGTAGATGGTGGCTGCTGAGACCAGCGGTGGGGCCCTGGCCAGTACATGTATGCTGCTTGACCCCTTTGGCCTTTGTTTTTAGGCCTGGTTGTCAATTCTGAGAACTACCCAGTATCTTTCCAGTAAGTTTCTTCTGCTTAAGAGAGCCAGGTTTGGCTTCTATTGATTCTTACTGAGAACCTCAGCAGACAGATATCTATCAATATTATAGCAAAGATATATATCAGTATTATAGCGATACATGGGAAAAACTGGAAACAGGTACAAAAAGATTGTGTACAAGTCCAAGGCTAATGGATTTTTACCACAAATGTCTCTATGTACAAGTCTAATATTTTCATAAAAATTTAAAAAAATATTTTCATAATATTTCAAAAAATTTTACTTTTAATGATATATTATGATTACCCATTATAGAAACATATTTGTGGGTTTTTTTTCCCCTTCACATCTTTTTGGTAACAATTTTGGCAGTATGTAATTACTGTAGAGACTTTTCCCATGTAGTGCATCATAATCTCTCTTCTGTGTTTTCAAAACCATATTTTTAAGGAGCCGTATAATACTTATTTCAGACTGGGCCTGTGTAAGAGGCCCAGAGAGAAGAGGTCTGAAATTGGGCCCAATATCCAATGACTAAATCAAGAGAAAGGAGCACTTTTTTCTAATTGGTCAGCCTCCTCCTTTTGGCAGTTCCACTGCGCAGAGGGATGCATTAAAAAAAAAAAAAAAATTCGGGTGCCTGGGTGGCTCAGTGGGTTAAGCCGCTGCCTTTGGCTCAGGTCATGATCTCAGGGTCCTGGGATAGAGCCCCGCATCAGGCTCTCTGCTCAGCAGGGAACCTGCTTCCCTCTCCTCTCTCTGCCTGCCTCTCTGTCTACTTGTGATTTCTGTCAAATAAATAAATAAAATCTTAAAAAAAAAAAAAAAAAGAATGATTTAAAAAAAAAAAATTCAAGCAAATGTGCTAGATATGCTCCTGTATTCCTAATTCTTTTGAGTGGGTTATATGACAATTTCTTCAACCAGGCTCTTCCTGCTGGACATTTTGTTTGCTTGCATATTTCATCTAGTTCTTGTTAGCCTGAGATTCTGCCACATTTTAGATTTATTACTTGGCCTTGGCTTTCCGGTGGGAGTAAGTCAAAAGGCACCAAATACCTTTATGTCTCTTAATAAGTATCACCAAGTACGTGGCTTTCTAAAATGACATTATCTATGTTTCCTGCCAAATTTAGTATGAAAGAGTGGCCATTTCACAGCATCCTCCCCCCAAAGTGAAGGCATTAATTTCTTGAGGTGGCTTATTTGGAGAACAACCAGATACTCCTTTAAAAAGCGTCTAATGGGGGGGGCGCCTGGGTGGCTCAGTGGGTTAGGCCGCTGACTTCGGCTCGGGTCATGATCTCAGGTCCTGGGATCGAGTCCCGCATCGGGCTCTCTGCTCGGCAGGGAGCCTGCTGCTTCCTCCTCTCTCTCTGCCTGCCTCTCTGCCTACTTGTGATCTCTCTCTGTCAAATAAATAAATAAAATCTTTGAAGGAAAAAAAAAAAAAAAGCGTCTAATGGGGGCGCCTGGGTGGCTCAGTTGGTTAAAGCCTTGGCCTTTGGCTCAGGTTATGATCTGGCTCTCTGCTCCGTGCGGAGCCTGCCTTCCCCCACCACCCCCAGCCTCTCTGCCTACTTGTGATCTCTGTCTGTCAAAAAAATAATGAAAAAAATCTTTAAAAAAAAAATAAGCTTCTAACAAAATGTCAGATACTTTCATTCTTTCAACTGCTCCTAGAATATGTAAGGTTTTAAACGGTTTCCAAGCATGTTGACACAGAAAAGTACATCTTCATAAATAAAAACTTGTTGACTGTTTCAAGAAAGTTTGATGAGGCTTGGAGCCCATTAATTCAACCTTGATTAGCTGATATTTAAAAGGAGTTGGCTTACACTTAACTCATTGTTACTGTAATATAAAAGAAAGTTTTAGAACAATTTAAATACAATGACATCATGTAATTTAAAGAGCAGTGGCTTGGAAAAAAAGTCACCAAACAATAGGTTAGCATTATCGGGTATTTTTATTAAAGAACACCAGGGCATCGAGTTGTCTGGGTAATTGAGGGAGAAATTAGACTGAATGACTTTATTAGTTCTGGCCACACATTAGGGGCCTTCAATTAAATCATCATTTACCTAGCCTCTTCAAGACAAAATAAATAATTCTCTATTCAACAAACCATTCATTCCTTGCTTATTTGGCCAATTACCATCACAGTATCTTTGGAAGCAAACAAAATAGCAGAATTTATAGCATGTGGTTTACACGCGTTAAGATCGATTTTGCCAGCTAAGGAAAGGATGACCCAAACAAAGGGAAGTGGTGAAAGCAAAATAGTAATGCTAGGATAGGTCAGAGAGCAACACTTGGCAAATTGTGCCAAATTAGTCGACCAAGCGAAGCACTCTATTGGGAATTGCAAAGTAGGAAGTCCTATTTTTGACTCTGCTGACCTCGGTGAATATTTCCTTGTTTTAAAAATGTGCCTAGGGCGCCTGGGTGGCTCAGTGGGTTAAGCCGCTGCCTTCGGCTCAGGTCGTGATCTCAGGGTCCTGGGATCGAGTCCCACATCGGGCTCTCTGCTCAGCGGGGAGCCTGTTTCCCTCTCTCTCTCTCTCTGCCTGCCTCTCCATCTACTTGTGATTTCTCTCTGTCAAATAAATAAATAAAATCTTTAAAAAAAAAAAAGATTTAAAAATGTGCCTAGTTCTTTGCTACCTAACAAAGAGGTCTGTTATGAAATTAATGAGTCTATAAAATGTTTTGACGTCTCTGGAAGCCCTTTCTTAAATGCACACCACAATCTTGTATTCATACAGTTTATGTTCCTGCTCTTTGAAGATATGCCAGTCTTTATTAGTATTCCTGTGGCACCTTCTACCACACCAAGTTCACTTTAAGTCCTCATAAAATTAATTAATAGAATGACCACTATTTTAAGTGGGAGACTTTGCCTTCAGAAATGGTTTCCTGTCCCCATATGATAAATGTCAGGGTATTAAGTTCGGTGCGAAATAAAGAGAGGGAGGCGGCGAAAGGGAACCTACTCCGGGGCAAGCGCGGCTAAGCGGCGCCCGGGCAGCCCGTGGGCGCTCTCGGGACCGCTCACCTCCGGGTCTGCGTCGGGCCCCCGGAGCCGAGCTGCTCCGTCCGTCCCGGGCGCCCGCGGGCCGGGCTCGCGGCGGCCCCAGCCGGGCTCGATTACTTTCGCCTGGGCGAGAAGCAGCACCGCCGCTCCAGCGGGAACCCTACGGCGGCGGGGAAGGAGGAGGTGGGGCGACGACAACAAAAAGAAGTAAAGTAGGAGGAGATTCTCCCGGGAGGGCCCGGGCGGGCGGCCGGAGGCGGGGGCTGGGGGGGGGCAGCGGCGGGCTCGCCGGAGGAGGCGGGGACAGGCGGAGGGACCCCGCGCCGGCAGCCTCACGCCCCGCCCCGGAGGAGCGCTCCGCCGCTCCGGCCGCGCGCCTCGCCGCCCTCCCCGCCGCCGCGGCCCGCGCGCCGGGACCCCCGCGGACCCGCCCCCCGCCGCCCGCGCTGCCCCCGCCCCTCGCGCCTCCGTCCCGCCCCCTCGCCCAGCGCCGCCCGCGCGCAGCGTCTCGCGCCGGCCCGGCCCGCCCGCCGGGAAACAGCCGCGAGAGCAGCGGCCGCCGCGGCCGCCACCGCGCCTTCTGCGCCCGCGCTCCCGCCTCGCCCCCGCCCTCGGCGCCTCGTCCCGGGCCCGCGCCCGCACCCCGGCCAACGTTCTCTCGGGGCCTCTCCCGGCCCGCCGCCCGCTTCCCCCTGTCTCCGAGCCCCCCAACCGTCGCGCTCTCCCTCGGCGCGCGGCCCGCCGCCTGCTTCCGGGGCGGGCGGACTGGGCGCCTGGTGCCGGCGGCCGCAGCGACAGCGCCCCCGGGAAGCAGAGGAGGAAGGAGAGAAGAGGTGGAGGTGGCCGCAGGCTGAGTCGCGGCCGGGATGTCCGGGCAGCAGCCGCCGCCGCCGCCGCCGCCGCAACAACAACAGCAGCAGCAGCAGCAGCTGCCGCCGCCACCGCCGGCGGCCGTGGCCCCCGTCTCCGGAATCGTCCTGCCGGCGCCCCCGGCCGTCAGCGCCGGCTCCTCTCCGGCCGGCTCGCCCGGCGGCGGCGCGGGCGGCGGCGGCGGCTTGGGGGCCGCGGCGGCCGCCCTGCTCCTCCACCCGCCGCCGCCGCCGCCGCCCCCCGCCACCGCGGCCCCGCCGCCGCCGCCCCCGCCACCCCCGCCGCCCGCCTCGGCGGCCGCCCCCGCCACCGCGCCCCCAGCGCCCCCGGGCCTCGCCGCAGGCCCCGGCCCGGCCGGAGGCGGCCCGGCCGCAACCCTGGCGGCGGGCAGCAGCGCCGCGGCCCCCTTCCCGCACGGGGACTCGGCCCTGAACGAGCAGGAGAAGGAGCTGCAGCGGCGGCTGAAGCGCCTCTACCCGGCCGTGGACGAGCAGGAGACGCCGCTGCCGCGGTCCTGGAGCCCGAAGGACAAGTTCAGCTACATCGGCCTCTCTCAGAACAACCTGCGGGTGCACTACAAAGGTACTGGGCGTGTGTCGTGCGGTGGGAGTGGGGCCACTGACCCGACGTGTCCCGCCGCCGCCGACTCTCGACCCGCCCCCGACCCCCTCCCGCCCGGGGCCCCGTGCCCTCCGAGGTGACTCGCCGCCCGTTCCGCTGCTGCGAGGGTGGGACCGGGGTCGCGGGGACAGGGGCCAGGTTCTTGGGGAAGGCAGGTGAGTAGAATGCCCCTAGGTGTAATGGAGTTGGTAATCCTAGGCCAGGAGGAGGACACCTTGAGGGAATCCAGGATGACAGGACATAACTCGCTTTCTGATTTCCCCTGAAGATAAATCTTTGGGCTCGGATAGAGGAATCTATGGACCTGGAGTTGGGTTACATTGTTCTCCAGGTGGCGGTGGGTCAGGCGTTCTCTTCTTCCGTAGGGGGAACAGAGGCACGATTCTGAGGTATGATTTCTAATTAAGGGAGAGCAGGGATATATAGGGGGAGGGGTAATCAGTGGAGGATTTTGTCCAAAATCAGGCCAGAGATTGTCTGGGGGGACAAAAGGACAAGGGCCCCAAGTTTGGCATCAGTGTTTCTTACTCAGAGCAACTGGGAGGAGAACAGGTGAACCTCAGAAGTACGTGTTTTTTTTAGGGGAGCAGAAACCTACCACTGCTGATTGGAAATGCCCTGTATTTACGTGCTGGTGTTATATGAAGTCTGATTGGAAACGGGTCTCTTAAAATGTTGCAGAGCATTTTAAAGAAAATTGGCTTATGTTTTACACCTGCAGTTAAAAACAAAAACAAAAAGCAGCCTTAGGCTTGTGTTGGTCTCACCTACCTCTCCCCTGTTAAAACAAAGCTTTAAACAGATGAGTTTTATATAAAATTATAAATTTCTTTGAGAATTTTTGAAATGTAGCCCCAAATAATAGCATGTGTCAAGTTTACTTGTCTGGGAGAAAACAAAATCAGTCTGATATATCAGTCTGTCTGGAACCACATCCAGTTTTTAGGCCCCAAACCTGAAGCAGGAGCTTTTACATTCAAAGCAGCCTCCTTTTGATTGGCTACAAAGGAAGGGTCTTAATCAGATCCTAGTGACAGGGACTTAGAGGATGTAAACAGTTCTTGTGGTTAAATTCTTAAAGCATGCAAGACTAAAATATGAGAAGAACCTTGATAAATAAGTGCTATTTAATTAGAAAGGCGAATGGCGACAGAATCTACCAAATGATTTGGCTGGAAAGAATCACGCACAAAAATAGGCCTTGTGGAATATTCCTGCTTTTTAGCCATAGATCCAGAGGAGTACTTTCAGTTTTAAATATTTTGTTTCTTAATCTAAATGGTCTAAAATGACCTTTGTTTTCTCTTAAGTTAGGACATTTTGTTAAGACTCTGTGGAGGCTGTTATTTGATTTTGTGTTCCAATTTGTGTGAACAGTGCTGTGCTATGAAGTGTTTACTTCTTATCTAGCTACCGGAAGGCTTTTTGTTAGACTTGACGAAACTTTATCTTAAAATTTACGGTCGATGGTTAATAATAAGCTTATAAAATCAGAGGCAAAAGGTATGGAAATTTTTTGAACAAAGAATTCTAGCTTTGCTGAGTCCTGCAGTCATCTGTGATTTTAGGCGTGTTACAGGACGGGGCCTCAGTTTCTTCCTCTGAGACAAGAGAGAGTTGAGCTGGATGGTAAGGAAATTTCCAGCTCTGAATTTTCGTGAGATCTCGGTTTTGTGAGGAGTTTTTTTTTTTTTTTTTTCTTAGCACTGTAACATGCCTTGATTAGTTTCATTAACTCCTTTTACATAAAATTATGATTTGGATGAGAGAAAAGTTCATGATTATGAGGAATTGGTTGGAGTTTGGAATATTTATGACGCTGCTGCCTCCCATTATTTTTCCTGTTGGCCTCTTTATTACTTTTTGTTGTGTAATACTAAGATTCACTTTCTGGAAATTTCACTGCTTTATAAACATGAAGCATTACTTCTGGAAGAACAGATTTTGTTATCTTTTTTCTTTTCTCTCCCTTTCTTCTATCTACCCTTTGTCTCTCCCTTCCCCCTTGTCACAAACACTGTTCTCCCCCCCCCCCCCTTCTACTGTCTCTTCCTCCTGTCTTGTTATTTTAATGTGTGTGGGTTTTTTTTTTTTTTTTTTTTTTTTTTTTTCCTGTTGTCGTTCTGTGTGCCTTCTGAGTGGACCACACCAAAGTACTGGGCAACTCTGTCCCAGTAATAGGGGAAGGGAGGAAAGGGGAAGTGTCATAGGTAGTGGAGAATAAAACTTTGAAGTCATAAAATAAGAGTGAATTTTAACATTTCATAGTGCCACTTTGATTTTTGCCTCAGCATTTTCAGACATTTTTAACATTAAAACTACTGTTCATAAAATGTTTTTGCATGTTACAGAGTTTGAAAAGATTAATAATTATTTTCCATAATGGTAAGGATTGTTCTTACCTTTGAAATAGAAGTCTCTTGGTTTCTTTTGCTCTGAACATGCTTGGTTTTTAAAGATGTTATTCTTCTAAGTTGGAATTGCTGTTTTGGGAAGCCATATGGTTCCTTAAATGATTCGAAGGGATTAATGTTAAACAATGCCAGACATGCAGTCAAAGTTGATTGGATTGCAGAGGAAGAGCAGGGTGTGTATACGCTATGTTAAAATTTTTAAGACGACCTTTTGCTTAGCAGTCACACACCAACTGTTGAAATACTCAGGCATAGCCCCCCCCTTTTTTTTTTTTGAAAAATGTCAGCTTCGAATAAGTACAAATGCGACAAGTTTAGACTTAGTTATAATGAGGACTTTATTCCAACTTAAAGCATTTTAATATATATGACCATGGATTCAATTAGTCCTAAATGTTTCAGTTACAGATTGCATTTTTCTATTTGTGAAGTTATCACATTTGGATACTTTACAAAGCTTTTTAATATACACAAACGTGTTAGCGGATTTGGACAAGATGGTGGAATTCTCATTTGAGATGTGAGAAAGTGGGAGCACCTGAGGGTTAGATTTTTCCCAGTCACAAGTAAGCCAGGGTTGGAAACTAATTTTCACCAACTCTAAATTTAGTGCTCTTCCCTACCATAGAGTATTGCCTATCTCATTTTGTATTGAGTTTTAATTTTTGGTAATGGAGAAGTCCAGGTGCCTTGATTCTACTGATTTAGGGCAGCTTACAGGAAACAAACAGAGAAGTGAAAGTTGGAAATGATAGGTAGCCATGAACTAGTGAATTGCACTTTTAATTGAAGCATTATTAATGGCATCTAACCAGATAGCTGGCATTTCTTGTGCTCCCCACTCCCATCCCTTCCAGTATCACCAGTCGTCAGGCCTTTGATACTTCTTGAATCACTTACTGACTTTTTCGCACTTCTTAAGGTTAAACAAATATCTTGATATTTGCTTGCCTACCAACACAAACGTTTTTTAGGAATTATGGGGAACGATATAAAAAGGTTCCTTAAAATCAAGGAATTGAAAAACCAAACCGAACTTTTCCCTGCGATCTCTGCCAGTATTATGGGAAATTTATCTCCAAAAATGGTAGTTGGTAGTTGCAAGAATTACGTAAATCTAATAATCACATTTATGGAAAAGTAGTGATGGTAATTCATGGAGCTGTTGCTGTAGGGCAAGTAGTCTGCTGGACAGTTTGTGTACATGCCTTGCTCTCCATGTATTTATTCCACAAGCTTTTAGTGAATGTTTACTTTGTGCCAGGTTCTGGCCATGCAAAGGTGATAAGATACTATCTTTGAATTCAGAGAGTTCAAAGTAGGTAAAACACACAAGCGTAGTGAGGGAAGAGTTCTCTGGAAGACAGGAGGAGCATCGACCCCTGGCTGATGCTGGAAGTGATGAAGTTGGTGAGTCAGGGCCAGCTTTTGGGAGAGCTGAGGCCAGCGTTGGGCCCGCAAGATGAGGAGGATGTAGGAGAGGAGGGGGGGCTAGGCATTATATGTGAAAATGCATAACTAAAAGCTTAAGAGGCGAGAACTACTGTATATGTTTGGATCTATAAGCAGTTTTGGAGTGTTGGAATTTAAGAGTGTGTGACAAGTAGCAGCTGGGAAAAGATTGAGAGAGGCCTTCGGAATGTTTCATCGAGCTTAGATCTTATTCTGTAGGACAGGAGGAATCATCAAAGCATTTTAAATAGGAAGTGACTGGTTCATATTTTCATTTTTGTCATATTATACAACTAATTGGAAGATGGATTTAAGGAGTACAAGGCTGAAACTAGCAAACTCATTGAGAAGTCTCTGTAGGAAATGAGGACCTGAACCCGGTCAGTGGTGGGGTGGAGCAGAGTAGACGTATTTGTGATGTTTTCAAGTGACACTGATAGGAGTTGATGGAGTGGTGGAGAGAGAAACCAAGGGTGACATTTGGGTTTCCAGCTCTGTGAATTTCTTGCAGTGAACCGTGAATCAAAGAATAATTGCAAGGAAGTATTACAGTGTATTTGGAGATGTGTAGGAATGGGAATCTCAGCCATATGACCTGACTTCACAGAAACCAGAAGAACCTGGAGAAGCCTTCCAGAAGGAACAGGAACAGATCTTTCGGAGTTAGGTGGCCCCAAGTGTTGCAGCGGCTGGAGTTCATGACTTTTCACTTGATTCTAGTGCTGAAGTGACTCCGCTGTAGTTTCTGGTTGTTTAATTCTCTTCTCCCTCCTGACTGGTTTATCCTTTTCCTTCCTATTCCAGATTCCTGAGGGACTTAACAGATGGGATAAGCTAATTGCCATCATTCTTAGTTGGGCAGAGCTTTTCATTACATGCTGTGGTGTTGGACTGGTGGCCTTGGTGTCGGCTGTTAACCTGTGTTGGATCGGCTTTGGGGTTGTTAAGGGTAGTTATGAAATACAGAGTGCCCTCCTGGCACAAGGAGAGTCTGGGCCCTGCTTCTTCCGGTAGGGGTAGCCTGTGAGGCCGTTTCTTGTAGGAAGGGTGGGCACATACCATAATTGCCCTGCGTGTGGGGAGGGGTCTAGGTCACGACTGATTTGGGAGTTACCTCTAGTTGGTGGCTGAAACTCAAGGAGAGGGTATGAGAGAGAGAGAGAAGGTAACGTGAGAAGAGCCGTGGGCCACAGATGGAGCCCTGAGCTGAGCGAGGCCAGCATTAAAAGACTGGGGAGAGTCCAAGAAGCACTCGTTAAGAGGTACCTGGACAGCAGAAGAGTGTGGTGTCACAGAAGCTGAGCAGAGTATCAGAAATGAGGAAGTGACCTTTAGTGTCAAATGCAACAGATCGGTTTAGTGAGCTGAGCAGAGAAATTTTTCCACTGGATTTGGAAATTAGAGCATTGTGACCTTAGAAGAGCAGTCTGAATTTAGTGATGGGGCAAAGATCAGAGTCAGTAGTGGAGATCGGGCAGAGGGGATAGCGAATACAGATTAGTCTTGAGAAATAGAGGCGGAGGGAGACCTCACGAGGATGAAGGTTAAGGCAGGATTGTTGTTGTTGTTGGTTTAAATGGGTGATAGTGGAATTAGGTTGTGCCTGGTGATTACTTTCGAGTGTCAGCAAAGACGATGAAGATCCACAGAATCAAAATTATCCATAAAAACCCCTTTGGAAAGTACTGTGTTAGAAACTGTTGTATCATTTCTAAGTAAGTCTCGTTTTAGCTCAGCGGTGTGGGTGAAACTGAAGTGACATTAAGTTGGATGAGAGTGTCGTGTTAGTCTGATGCGCAGAGTCCCAGTGAATGTGAACAGAATGTAACATAGCTTCTGGCAAATAAAATTAATAGTAATAGTACTTGCTTTTGTTACCTTAACGTTCCAAAAAAAAACAAAGGTTAATTATGCTCACTACGAAGCCCAGTGCATTATTGACTGTGGTTTATAGCACCAAGGCATGTAGGATTTTGTGGAAAGTGGCTATTTTGGGGACACTGCCGGTACAGATTGAGAGATGGAGGGGAAGGAAAGTGAAGAAGGGAAGGGTGAAGAAAAGCTTAGGAGGCCGACAGTGCTGGCTGGAGGGGGGGAGCCGTTCTGGAGCACGGGGCAGTCCTGAAGAAGAGCGGAGGACACGTGACTGCTCTGGAGCTGGGGAAGAGGTGAAGATGCCTGTGGACACTGACCGCTTTGTAATAGGAGAGTGAGGAGTGGACCAGGGCCGTAGACAGCAGCAGAGTCCCGTTATGTGATAAAGTCGGTGTGGCCGTGTGCTCACTTATCCGAGTTCTGGGCTGAAGCTTCGCGTGAGTGATGAGAACGTGTAGCCCTCCCTGGAGGGGAATGGGGCAGTAGCCAACGAGGGGTTTCTCAGTGTGCGGTTGACAGCACTGGCAGAGCCCAGCCGAGAACAGTGCTTCGTAGTGGTGGCTGTTGCAAGACTTGGATTTTGTTTGGGAGAGGGCAGCCGCCCCGGCCAAGAGTAGGGAAGGCGGAGTCTACTATTGCTCTAAGGCTGTGGTTTTGCTGCCTGCCTGTGGTGGGAGGGTAGGCATGTGAGAGAAGTATCAAGGATATTTGAGAGCTTTTAAGTGATCACCGTGGACCCTCTACTGGAAGAGGAAAACGGGAAGAGGGGAAAAAGCGTTCAGGGAATGGGAGTTCTCTTGACGTTCAAGAGGAAGTGTGGAAGCGAAGTGTTTAGAAAGGGGAGGGGATAGGGAGTTGTGTCCTAGAGGAATATACAGGCATTTCAGCCCCAGTGCCAAAAACGTGTTCCCGGGAAAACGAACTCCTACATGTTCCACAGAATTGGGCGCCCAAAGTAATGGGTCTTACGGGAAAAATCGGGTTCAGTTTGCACTGGCATTTGTGGCCAGCATCCCAGGCTGCTGATCCTTTAGAGCCTTAAGCCCTGGCCTTGGGCTTCCTTCTTAGAGATGTAAGTGCTTGACAGCTGTTTAATCAGAAATAAATATCTGATTCAGGGTTTAGCCCTTTTCGGCCCACAACCCCCCCCCCCCCTTTCAGACAAAGAGGAAAGGCGTACAGACTTCAGCTGTTAGAATGGCTAAAGCCTGACGAAAACCTGACAAGGCCCGTTGCTGGCGCATGGCCGGTGGGAGCTCGAGGTGATGCGGCTGCTCTGGAAGGTGGTTCGGCAGTTTTTGACAAAGCTAAACATACTTTTACCAGCAGCTGAGCTCCTACCGGGCTGATGTGAAAACTTAGGCCCACAGGAAAACCCACATGTGGATGTCCATAGCGACTTCTCTCATAATTACCCCAAATAAGCAGCAGCCTCAGGTCCTTGAGTAGGTGAATGGAGGAGCTGTGATATATCCATACAATGGAGTATTATTCAGCAATATAAGGAAATGAGCTGTCTGTCCCTGCAAAGACATCTGTGGATCTCCAGGGCATATATTGCTAAGTGAAAGAAGACAGTCTGAAAAGATTATATACTGTATCATTTCAGTTACCTGATATTCTGGAAAAGGCAAAACGATAGAGATAGTAAAAAAGAGTGGTTGTCAGGGGCTTAGGGGAGGGATAGGCAGTGCACAGGGGATTTTTAGGGCAGTGAAAGTATTTTGTATGATGCTCTGCTAGTGGATACATCACACCATGTATTTATTTAAGATTTTATTTATTTATTTGACATAGAGATCATAAGTAGGCAGAGAGGCAGGCAGAGAGGAAAGGAAGCAGACTCTCCACTGAGCAGAGAGCCCGATGCGGGGCTCGGTCCCAGAACCCTGGGATCATGACCTGAGCTGAAGGCAGAGGCTTTAACCCACTGAGGCACCCAGGTGCCCCATCACACCATATATTTAAAACCCACAGAAGTTTTCAGCCATATAGAGTGAACTTTAATGTATGTAAATTAAAAAAATCATTTGGGGGGCAAATCCCAGGATAAAATGCAGAATGTGATAAAACTGTCTGTATTTCAAATATAAGAAACAGCATCAGAGAAGAGGGGGAAGAGTGCTGACACAGGTAACTTTGGAAATCAGTAGTCTATAAAACTAAAAGTAAGAGAAACCAAACTTACTGATAAAGTTGTATCCCATGGGGATATGAATTAACAATTCAGATGCTGTTACTATACATGTATACTGGAATCAAACAATTAAATGGATGGTGGGTGGTGGGAGCTAAGTTTCTTATCACTGGGGTGGAATTTTATAGGTAAGCAGAGAGAGAATGTTAGAATGATCGGTGTGGTAATAAAGTTGGAGACCTTAGTGGGAACCTCATGTCTGGTCTAATACAAACATGGACGGTTACGTGTAGAAATGTAGACACACACACGCAGGGGTTTAGTATACATACATATATTTCTTGCTCTTATCAATGAGAAAGCCCAGAAGCAGTGACACCCCAGTAACAAGGAGCATGCTTAGTAGCCAGATGCTGGAGAAATGGATGATTGCAGAAATGGCCGATTCTAGGACTGGGGCAGGAAGCATGCACGATGAGCCTCCAGGGTCTTCTGGGGCCTGAAAGTAGCAAACAAAGAAAAACCATAATACAGGTATGTCAGAGGAGCCAAATGAGAAATTTCCCTGTGGCTAATTAGAGCAGCAAAGTAAAGTAGTATTGAGTTCTAACACAAAGTAGAAAGTAAATATGCAAGAGACGGTCCATGCTGATAAAAACAAAGAGGAGATATCTTAGTACTTTTTGATCAGTATTGGGCTTGAATTTTCCCCAGATGGCTTAATACAGTGGCAGGTGTAGCAGTTCCTGAAGGCACTGAACTTTGGACACTAGGAATGCACTTGTGGAAGTGCCCCAGGTTTTTGACTTAGGGTTTTTTGTATGTTGCTAGGTTTTTCCCTTCACTTCGTTGGTGTACCGGGAAAAGCTGTGTTAGGAACTAAATGACTTCTTTATTATGCTGACGTCATTCCTGTATTTATCAAGTACATGTGAGTTAATTTGTATTCAAGAAATGCTTTTTGTAGCAGAACAGATTTCATTAGAATTTACTCTTTCAGAGGTGGAGTAGTTTCAGGTGATGTCAGGGTCCAGAGTGTGGCTTCAGGAAGGAATGATTAGACTAGGAAGTCAGTGGGAGTAAAGAGGCCCAGGAATTGAAATGTGAGCAGTAAGATAATCACAAATAATTGGGAAGTGTGGTAATGTTGTATGGGACAGATACGTGTTGCTGTGAGGTCATATATAAAGGAGGCTGAACAAGTCAGAGAGGTTAGAGCAAGAGTCAGTGAGGAAGAAAGACGTGAGCTAAGAGCAAATGGATGAGCAGGACATAACCAGGTAAGGAGGAAGGGTATAGCACTTTCCAGTTTGGTGTGGGGAAGAGTTGGGGCAAAGAACAGGGTCAGGCCAGTGTGGCAGGTTCAGGAAGGTGGTGGAAAGTACTGACGACCTGATCAGCAGGGTTTTCCTTGGCTGAATGGGAGACTGTTAAGGAATTTTAGTTGTATGGGGGAATAGAGGTACAAGGAAGACTGAGTTAGATTTCCAGAAAGGCAACTGGAACTGCATATTGGAGAGTGGAGGCGGGGGTTGGAGGTGAGCTTCATTCAAACCCGTTCCTTCCATTTACAAGGAATCGACAGGTTGTGAAATGAAAGAGGGGGTCTTGCTGGTCTTCGAGCTTTGAAGCAATAAATGTATTTTCTTTTTGAACTACATAGAAAATACTTAACATTGAAGACTTCGTAGTTTTAACAGTTTATACTTTGGTAGTGTGAGGTTGTTTTCTGGTTGTCACAGAATTCAAGGTGATAAGCTTCCTGCTGATGAACATTATTAGAAATAGGCCCTTCACTCTGACATTACTAGTCTTACCCAAGAGTATGAATGCTTTTAATCTGACATCTCAGGTTTTTCCTAGGTCTTTACATTTAAATTTAATTTAAAAATGAAACAAATCTTTTAACCTTTATGACATTTTTCCAGTGTCTAAGTAGAGCATAGTGAGTATAATAGAACCTTGAAGATTAAGGATTATGTAGTTGTTGATAGTAATTTTTGCATGAGGGGAAAGTGTAGGGCAGTTTAATTCATGTATGGATTTAATGCATGATTTACTAATTCAGGGCAAGTTATATAACATCTGTAAGAGTTTTTTCTCTTTAAAATGAGGTTAATTTAAAAAAATAAAATGACGTTAAAACCCATTTCACAGATGCTGAATGAGAAAAATCTATACAAAAGCACTTAATTCTTCGAGAGAGAGTTTACCCTCAAATACTAATTTTCTTCTTCTCTTTTCCCATACAAGTAGCAAGAATAGGAGATAGGAAAACAAGTGAAGTGATCCCAGAATGCTCATTGTAACTGGGTCCTTCCTGTGGGTTCAGTTGCTCTGGATTGGACTTCTTGCATTAAAATCTCAGCACAAATCCTGGTTTGGAATTCTCACACAACATTATGACCTTGGGCGAGTCTCTTCATCTTCCCTTAATAATAAGTAGTACCTATTTCTGAAGTTGTTTTGAGTGCTAAACAGGTGAACAAATATAGTACTCTTGGAGCGGTGCCTTTCACATAGCATAAATATATGGTAACTGTTATCATCATCATCATCATCATTGTTAAGAATACCTTAGGACTACTTTATCCCTAAAAGTTTTGGTCACTTCCCTTCCAGAAAAACCAAAACCAAAATAAAAGCTAGTTGATTTAGGATTCCAGGGTTAATCAGGGTTTTCTTTATATATTTTTTTAACTGTCTAAAATTTTTAAATGAATTTAGTTTGCCCGACCATTTCCCAAGCAACTCAATTATTTGAACACATATTTTCTAAACTTTGTTTTTTTAAAGATGTTATTTATTTATTTGACAGAGCACAAGCAGGGGGAGCAGTGGGCAGAGGGAGAGGGAAAGGGAGAAGCAGGCTCTTTGCTGAGCAGGGAGCCCGATGCAGGGCTTCATCCCAGGACTCTGGGATTTTGACTTGAGCCATCCAGGAGCCCCACATATTTACAGTTTAGATGTCTGTTTTTAAGAAGGGACCTGTGTCAAATTTTGCAGATATATGCTATTTTTTTTTTCTTCTGCTTAGCTCAGTGTAAATCGGTTACCTCCATATGTTAAAAGCAATTTGGGGGGGGGGGGCATCTGTATATTCCTACTCTTGTTTTTAATCTTCCTAACCAACTTTATCACCTCTCAGTGGTCACCAGGCTGAGAACTTTTGCCCATAACCTATATACTTAAGACATCTGGGGACACAGGTTTTCATGGTAATAAAAGGGAGAGGCTGAGTTCATTCAGTTTCTTTTGGGCCATGTCAAAATGTGCTTATTTGCATTGCAAACGTAAGCAGCTGTTTAATGATGTAATATGGTGAAGTTGTATGGGAAAGGAGGGCATCTCGTTGGCGTGTGATGGTTATTGTAGAGCTAAGATGCAATTTTTGATTTAAAAGAAGGTATTTAGTTTTAAAACAATCGTGGTAAATTTGAGAAGGGGAATTTTTCTGCCCATGAAGGTAATGTTATAGTATGACTAAAGGACTAATGACTTAAGTTTGTATTGGGCGAAGCAGATTTAACTGGAACAATGGATAATAGAGTATTTTTTGTCATGGAATCATTTTGGGGATTGTGCAGACTTGTCTTACTCTGAGTGCTTTCTGACATGCTACTTCAACTTTTTTTCTTCTGCTGTGGTTTTAGGCATGTATTTTCTGTTGCTTACTTGATTTTTGTTCATATGCTAGCTTTCAGGCGAATTTGTGTCTTGGGTGAGGGACAGGGGAGGTGATTGTGAGTGAAGGAAATCCTTCAGGATCAGAATTTGAAGAATAGCTATTTTAAAAAGTTTAAAAGTCATTGTCTGGGCGCCTGGGTGGCTCAGTGGGTTAAGCCGCTGCCTTCGGCTCAGGTCATAATCTCAGGGTCCTGGGATCGAGTTCCGCATCGGGCTCTCTGCTCAGCAGGGAGCCTGCTTCCTACTCTCTCTCTCTCTGCCTGCCTCTCTGCCTACTTGTGATGTCTCTCTGTCAAATAAATAAATTTTTAAAAAATCTTAAAAAAAAAAAAAAAGCCAGGGGCACCTGGGTGGCTCAGTGGGTTAAGCCTCTGCCTTCGGCTCAGGTCATGATCTCAGGGTCCTGGGATGGAGTCCCGCATCGGGCTCTCTGCTCAGCAGGGAGCCTGCTTCCTCCTCTCTCTCTGCCTGCCTCTCTGCCTACTTGTGATATCTCTCTGTCAAATAAATAAATTTTTAAAAAATCTTAAAAAAAAAAAAAAGCCATTGTCTGACAGATTCCCTAAAGATTTCAGCAGCGGTAGGATGATGCATTCCTTTCTTTAAAAGGAGAGAAAGAATATACAGCTAGAGATTAGATATATTTCTTAGTAGGCTGTAACTGACCGAAGAAATTTGTTGAATCAGCCTTTGTGTAGAACTGATAAAAGTATGTCCAAGAACAGACTTAAGTTCTTTTTTTTTTTTTAAGATTTAAAAAAAATTATTTAAGAGAGAGCATGAGTGGGGTCCTGGGGGTGGGACTGAGGGAGAGGGACAAACAGACCAGCCTCCCCGCTGAGCAGGGAGCCTGATGCAGGGGCTCAGTCTCAGGACCCGCGATCATGACCTGAGCTGAAGGCTGTTGCTTAACCAAACTGAGCCACCCAAACTTGAGAATTCTTAAAGTAAGAAAGCTGCTTTGCCAATTTAGTTAATTATATGAAATTTCACTTAAAGATATACCCATGATATAGATGCTTCTGGTTTAAAAAATAGCCCATTTGGGGTGCCTGGGTGGCTCAGTGGGTTAAAGCCCTCTCCCTTCGGCTCAGGTCATGATCCCAGGGTCCTGGGATCAGACCCCGCATTGGGCTCTCTGCTCAGCAGGGACCCTGCTTCCCTTCCTCTCTCTCTCTGCCTGCCTCTCTTCCCACTTGTGATCTCTGTCTGTCAAATAAATAAATAAAATCTTTTTTTAAAAAAGCCATTTGACAAAAGAATGTTGCTTGGAAATAATGTGAATTATAAGCATATTTGGATCTAATAAAATTAAGATCACACTTTCATCATGTTCTTCAAATGCATCCTTTTCCTCTTAAAAATATAGTCTACCCTGAAATACTAGTTTGGTAGGCTCAATGTGTTCTGATTCTGAAAGTGTGTTCATCTAGTAATAGTGTCAAGAGTCCCATGACTAACCCTGGGCTACTTTGCATATTGCATTGTAATGACACATGTTTCATTGAGTCTTTATATGTACTGATAGGAGCAGAAATGTCTAGATACCATTCTAAAAACTGTATTTCTTCCTGAATTGTTTTAGATTTTCATTGAATATCTCATTTGATTTTTTTTTCCTCTTTCCTGTTTCCTATGCAGGTCATGGCAAAACCCCAAAAGACGCAGCGTCTGTTCGCGCCACGCACCCAATTCCAGCAGCCTGTGGGATTTATTATTTTGAAGTAAAAATTGTTAGTAAGGGAAGAGATGGGTAAGTATACATTTTGGTGGGATAAATTGTTTGCTGTTCTTGGATAGTTATTTTTGTCTTGATTTATAATATTTATGCTATAATTGGAAAATGGGAGTCTCGGAGATGTTGGTAAAGTAGGATCTAAATGTCACAATGCAGCAGGTTGGATACAGTCCTGCTTTAATACTAGTTGAAGCTAATACTTGAGTTGGTGAAATAACCAAGTTTTTTGGTCTGCTTGTCATTAAATTGGAGCACTGGAATTAAACAACAGAGGCAGTGACTCATTTTCCATGCCTTGTCTTACACTGCCCTTTTCCGAATTCTGCTGAGAACTTAAATCTTCTCAGAGCTAGTTAACCAAGACCAAAAGGTGATTCATAGGTATTTCACAGAGGGTGGCACTTAGACTCTTGCGTTTAGATCAGGGAAGTATGTTTGTATGCTCTCAGCTGGAGGGGATTCCCAGGGATTAGGATATGGTGTAAATTCCAGGTGAGAACTCCATGTAGATTCTGGAACCAACTTATCTAGCATCGCTTTTCAACTTGGGATCAGTGTATAGTATGTGAGTGTACATCAGAATCGCTTACGGGACTATTAACAAAGATAGTAATGTGGGCCTTACCCTAAAAGTTCCTAAATCACTATTTTCAGAAGCAGAGCTTGGGTAAGATAGGCATTCTTGAGTAAGCTTCACTAGGAATTTTGGTGCATATTTCTGATTAAGAATTGATTACCTGGGGCGCCTGGGTGGCTCAGTGGGTTAAGCCGCTGCCTTCGGCTCAGGTCATGATCCCAGAGTCCTGGGATCGAGTTCTGCATTGGGCTCTCTGCTCAGCAGGGAGCCTGCTTCCCCTCTCTCTCTCTGCCTGCCTCTCTGCCTGCTTGTGATTTCTCTCTCTGTCAAATAAATAAATAAATAAATAATCTTTTAAAAAAAAGAATTGATTACCTAGAATCACTAACTCTATCCTATGGTATTTCCTGGTAACCTCATTGTGGTGTCAGAGGTCCTTTAAAGCATCCATAGAGTCATTAGTTCAGCTCCCAAGATAAACTTACTGGGTGAGTTGGCCCGGTTGAATTAAGAGTTATTAAGTTGACCTGGATTTGAAGTGAATCATTTAACCTGTTAGTGCGTCTTCTGTGTTTAACTGAAAAAATAAGTATGTTTAGTAGATGATTCCTCTACTTTATTTGCTGAATATTTTCATCCTCAACAGTATGGAAAGTAGAAAGTGCAGCCTTGGAATTCATTGATGACTTTTTATTGAACTGCCTCAGTTGTCCCAGGGTGATCAAGCCAAAGCTAAAATCAGAGAAGTCAAGGATAAAGTGGTGGAGAGACCCTAGATTGAAATAGGCACACGATTCTAACCATTTTTAACTCGACTGCTGCCGGTATACTCAGCCAATTCTTCTTATACTTAAAATTATACTGTCAGCCTTATTCTTGCTGATGTTGCTCCTGATTATTCCCAGGGTTCTCTTCACCTTTTCGTTCCACATGTTTGTCTTTGCATGATCTTGACCTTACCTTTTCATGGCTTCAAACAGCCTGATGAGTGTCAAATCTAAAACTCCCATCTCGGGTTTTTCCCTTGAGCTCTAGACGGATCTGTCTAACCCGATGTTAACATTTGCAGTCCCACAGGTATTGCAGTGTCGCTTGTTTTAAGTCTTTTTCTCAGCACCAGCTTGCTTAGTGGTTTCACTGTTGCTAGAAACTTGACAACTTCCTACCTCTTACTTTGTCCATCTCTATGGCCTCCGCCTCAGATTTGCTAATTAATCCCCTAAATTACCTAGGTTCTTTGGTCTCCCAGTTGCTCCCTGTTATGCTCTTACTTCACTCTGCAATTCTTATCATCCTTCTTTCAAACACAACTGACTTGTGTCTGTCCCTATCTTGAGATCATTTGGTACTCCTGTTGCTTTGAGGGTAAAATCCGAAACTTCTTAGCAGGGTCTTGCATGATGTGACTAACTCCTTTGTAACTTTTCAGTCTCATCTCTTCGTTGCCAAAATCTCTCATTCCTCTTTTTTCTCCCCATTTTTTTTTTTTAAATTTTATTTATTTGACAGAGATCACAAGTAGGCAGAGAGGCAGGCAGAGAGAGAGGGGGAAGCAGGCTCCCCGCTGAGCAGAGAGCCCGATGTGGGGCTCAATCCCAGGACCCTGGGATCATGACCTGAGCCGAAGGCAGAGGCTTAACCCACTGAGACACCCAGGTGCCCCTCTCCCCATTTTTAAAATTAACTGATTTTTACATAGAGTAAAATGTATCATTTTTAGTGTGCAGATCTGTGGGTTTTGACAGATGTGCATATTCATGTAACTACCACAGTCAGTATACAGTTGGTCTTTGAAGGATGCAGGTTTGATCTGCACAGATCTACTTTATATGCGGACTTTTTTTTTATAACTACAGCACAGCCCTGGAAATATATTTTCTCTTCCTTGAGATTTTCTTAATAACATTTCCTTTTCTCTGCTTTATTATAAGAATGCAGCATATAATACAACGTACAAAATACGCCTTAACTGTTTACAGTCTGGTAGGGCTTCCAGTCACCATCAGGCTATTAAATAGTTAAGTTTTGGGGACAGCACAAGTTATATAGGATTTTCAGCTTGTGTGGTGGCAGGGGTGGGGGGTGGGTGATCCGTGTCCCAGCACCACCGGTTGTTCGAGGATCAGTGATCAAACAGTTCCATCGCCCTCCGCAATTCCTCTCTACCCCTTTGTAGACGATTCTTCCGCATCTCTCAGTGATGACCATGGATTGGTCTTCTGTCTCTATAGTTTTGCTGTTTCTAGAATGATGTATAAATGGAATGATAGTATGCAGCCTTCTAATTTTGGCATCTTAGTGTAATACATTTGAGATTCATCGCTGTTGTTGCATATATCGGTAGATCAGTCCTTTTTATTGCTGATTGTATTGGCTGAGCCAACCACAGTGTGCTTACCCGCTCTTCCGTTGACGGACATCTGGGTGGTTTCCAGTTTTTGGCAATTAGGAATATAGCCACTATAAACATTTATGTACAGGTTTTTGTGTAAACTTGAGTTTTCATTTCAGTTGGATAAATATCTGGGAGTGGGATTGCTGGATCATGTGTTAAGTGCATTTTTAACTTCACGAGAAACTGCCAACTTGTTTTGCAGAGCGACTGTACTAGTTTGCATTCCCACCAGCCTCGTGTGAAAAAGTTCCTGTTGCTTTGCATCCTCTGTAGCGCTAGGTGTTGTCAGGCTTTTTAAAAAAAAATTTACCTCTCATTATAGGTATCTTAGTGGTTTCTTAACTGTGGTTTTAATTTACATTTCCTTAATGACGAATGATGTTAAAGAATCTTTAATTTTTATCTGCCCCCCCCCCTTTAACAAACACAGTAATACCTTTATTTTGAATTATTTTTAAAGATTTTATTTACTTATTTGAGAGAGGGCATCAGCTGGGGTGGGGTGGGGGTGGTGCACAGAGCGGGATGGGGAAGCAGGCTCCCTGCTCAGCAGAGAGCCTGATGCAGGGTTCGATCCCAGGATCCTGAGATCATGACCTGAGCAGAAGGCAGAGGCCTAACGGACTGAGCCACCCAGGCACTCCTTTACTTTGGTTTTAAATTAATCATTTGTCAACAGCTGCGGAAGTGGCTTAAGAAGTGACCTACAGATATTAAATATACTGAATTGACAGCTGAATTGAACGCAATATTTTGTAGGGCACTTCTCATTTTGTCACTTACTCAGGTTAAATTCAAGGTCCTTATACTTCATCTTCTTCAAGAGCGGTAGAACCTCTAACTGGGGCATCCAGTTAATCTCCATTTCCACTTGGATGCCTGCTTAGACTTGAAGAAATAAGCCCCAGAAAATAGAAAGTAGGATGCTAAACAGAGTTGAATCAACATCAGATCACCCCAAAGACAGAGGCGGAACAAACTTTTTGGGTTAGAGCATACTCCCAAGGACCTGTTTCTAGTCAGAATCGGCTGTCAGTGGGGGGGGGGGGGTGCATTCGGTAGAGTGCGTGCAGCACTGTCAGCTCCTGGTTTACTTCTCTGTACAGGTGGGCTCGGTTTCTAGTTTTCTCCGCGGGCGCTTTCCTTCCTTCTTACATTCACCTTCCCCTGTCCCTTTGCCATTTGCCCCCTTAACGAATTAGCCCTAGTTTAGTTTAAAGATATCTTCTCGGTGGCACTTGTCCTCCCCCAAATAGGATTATGCCTTTCATATGCCTCCTTCACACGTTGGCCAGACTGTAATTATAATATCTGTGTGTTTCAGTTGTTTGCCTCCTGGTGGTCTAAACTGCAAGTGTAAGGGACTATTTTATGTTTCTGCCACTCCAGTACTGAGTTTATAGCTAGCATTCATACAAGTGAATAAATGAATGAGAAACTGTACTTTCCTCCTATGTATTCTTGGAGAAAACTGTTGTATCTTTGGGCAGATCTTATTTATCCTTCTCGTATACTTTTTGACTAAGTTCTAGGTCTAACCCCATGCTTTTGAAAGGGGAGCACGATTCATTTATGGAAGAAAAGCAAGTCATATTGCTAATTTGGGGCGAGTGACCCCTTTTTGGAGATTTATTTAACTGTATCAAGAGAACTAAAACTTCCTGCCTAAAATCCCACCTTCTTTGTAAAGAATGGACCAGAAAGAGGAGCTTTTAGTCGCAGTGAGAAGTGCTCATCTGAGAGTTTAATTATACTTAAGATTTAATTTTCTTCTAACCGGCGTGTTTGGGGCATCTTGGTGGCTCAGTTGTTAAGCATCTGATTTCAGCTTAGGTCATGATCCCAGGACCTTGGGAAGGAGCCTGCTGCTCCCTTTCCCACTCGCCCTGCTTGTGTTCCCTCTTTCACTGGGTCTTTCTCTGTCAAATAAATAAATAAAATCTTTAAAATAAAAAACAGGAACACAAAAAACAGTGTGTTTATCCAGGATTAGAGCAGGCAAGTAAATATTTAGGTCCAAGAACTTGATTTAAGATGAATCGGTCAATGCAGCAAATTTCTTCGTGACATAGTAGGAGTTGATACCTCTTAATTTATCTGTGATGTGTGTTATTTCTGGGTCTGCGTTGGAAAATTAGGACTATGACTATGATAGTTGTTACTTCTATCTTATTGCCTAAGAAATAAGGCTTGAAGGAAGTTTCTTTTAGTGAGTGAAAGAAATAATATATTTTGGGTTTTGCCTTGGATTTTCATTTAAATGAAACACATTTTTATGTGTTCAGGAAAATAAGCTTATTTATTGGGACACAGGAGCCCAAGTTTTATAATCAATTTAAAAATAAATTTCTAATGCATTCCATTACAAAAGGTTAAATCATCAATCACCTTGTCTGCATAACTTTTTTTTAGGAGACATATTTAAAGGCTATATATTTGTGTATTCTTTGTTAATGATTGTTGACCATCAAGATGAATTTCTAAAAGCAGTCTTTGTCTCATGAATCTACTTACAGTGCAGGAATTTTGTTCAAGTTTTGAATTATACATAGTAATATAGGCAGTGAAGATACAGTTAATTTTAAATGTAAGAGGCAATAAATTTTTTATTTGAATATTTTTAGAGTTATAATTTATTATGAGTATGCTACTTTTAGCTTTTCAAGTAAAATGTTGATGCCGCTCTGCCCCTGGTTCAGGAGGGACCAGCAAGAAATCCAGTCTCTGTGTTCGCTCCTAAATTCTTCTGCTGACAATAAAGTACACTCTTCAGAGTGTTCCTTCTGTGCTTGCTGACTTTCTGGATTATTTGGTGGGGGAGTGGAAGAGAAATAAAGGCCTCTCTTCCCGTTTAGTTTTAAAAGGCTATAAAAGGTCTTTCCTTCTGGTTTCAATGGAAGGTAAGCAGCAGATGGAAACAACAGTGAACAGAGGAATGGAAGAAATGAACAAAGGCATCAAGTAAGCGATGTATTTATTAACAGCAAATACATATTGAACACGTATGATGTGTCAGGCATTGTCAGCAGCTGAGATAAATATGAAATTATTTTATCCACCTGTTCCTTATCCATGCTTCTTAGTAGAGGACCTGCCACTTAGTCGAAACTCAGAAACTGCATCAAGTGAACTAAATGTGGGTCATTGCCCGCAAGGAGTGTCAAGAAGCAGACTTAAATCACTCTCAGTTAAGACTTAACACTTTAAGAAGTTTGGGTGTAGTACCAAAAGACAACTTATTTGCGAAGAAGCAGAAGGGATTTTTGGTCTGTTCTGTTCACAAGTGTATTCTCAGTGTACAGAGCAATGCTGGGCAAAAATCGGTGCTGGAGGAATCTGTTGACTGAGTGGAGGTAGGTAGGGATAATGTGTTTTCTTCTCTCTCGCCCCCAGCCCTGCGCCTTGTACGGAGTGCGTGTTAGGGGTTTGGTATCGATGCAGTGATTTGAATACCTCTTTTACCCGCCTTTTGAAACGGGAACCAAAGATGATGGGAACTGTTTGTGGTGGTGAGCAAAGTGTTATTTAACTGAGTACCCAGCGAATATGGGAAAAGGGACCTAGAACTTTATCACCATTGTGTTTCTCAAATTATCCTTGTGTTGGTTATCTTCAGTGCAGTTAATCTCAAATCATCCTTACCCTGGCCCCTACTTCCATCAGTTATCTTGTACCCAGCAAATGCACATGGATTTTAAGAACCTTTTTTGTAGTTAGGAAGTAATGCATTCTTAACGCCAAAGGAGGAGTCAGACAAAACCTGTGAAGCAGAAAAAAGCACAACTATTTGAAAAAGGATCTGCAGTCCTACCACCCATGATGGTTTGTGGTGTGTTCTCCAGGACGTTCTTCTCTCTAGTCAAACAAATTTTAACATTACTTTAAGAAAAAAAATAGTCTTAAGATGTATTTGAATAATAAAATAATATTCTCACATGTGCCACTACCTATACTTTACCTTAGGATGAATTTGATGAAATATTCAGAGAGAAAATCTCATTAATAATGTCATAAAAATACCCATAATCTTTCAATACAACTGTAAGACTGTATAGCTTTGTCATAATAAGTATGTTTCTTGAAGTCCTTCATTTTACTTTTTCAGAACCAGAAACCCAGTTTGTAACCAGTCTGTGTTTATCTCAGATACACGGACTGCTTGCTGTTTGCTCACTGCTGGAATCATTTAGGCCAAATCGAGCATTTCAGAATAAGGAGAGATGGTCTTTAGGTCTTAGACCTTTTGACTCTTTGTCAGTCATCTGGCAATTTGCATAGGTTTTTCAAGAGGAGTAGTTGAAATGTTTACAATGATTATAGAGAAGTAATTGTTCTTGGATAAAAGCACAGGCTGCTAAAAAGTTGAGCTTCTTCCTAGTGTTTCTCTTATTGTGATTTAGACAGTACAGATTCTTTTTTTCTCTCTCTCTCTTTTTTAAGATTTATTAATTTGGGGGTGCCTGGGTGGCTCAGTGGGTTAAAGCCTCTGCCTTCGGCTCAGGTCATGATCCCAGGGTCCAGGGATCAAGCCCCGTATCGGGCTCTCTGCTTGGCAGGAAGCCTGTCTCCCCCCAACCCCCTACTTGTGATCTCTGTCAAATAAGTAAATAAAATCTTTTTTTTTTTTAAACATTTTATTTGTTTATTTGACAGAGATCACAAGTAGACAGAGAGGCAAGCAGAGAGAGAGAGAGGGAAGCAGGCTCCCTGCTGAGCAGAGAGCCCGATGCGGGGCTCCATCCCAGGACCCTGAGATCATGACCTGAGCCAAAGGCAGCGGCTTAGCCCACTGAGCCACCCAGGCGCCCAAAGTAAATAAAATCTTTAAAAAAAAAA
Source organism: Mustela lutreola (assembly GCF_030435805.1). Lineage (NCBI taxonomy): Eukaryota > Metazoa > Chordata > Mammalia > Carnivora > Mustelidae > Mustela > Mustela lutreola. The sequence continues at coordinate 145,271,832 of NC_081295.1, read as the reverse complement.
AAAGATTTATTTATTTGAGTGAGAGAGTAGGGGGAGGGGCAGAGGGAGACAGAGAGAACCCTCAGGCCGACTCCTGGCTGAGCGTGGAGCCTCACACAGAGCTGGATCCCAGGACACTGAGCTCATGACCTGAGCCTAAGGCAGCAGTTGGCTGCCCAGCCAGCCGAGCCCTCCCCCCGCCCCGCCCCGCCAGGTGCCCCGACCATGCAGATTCTAAGCAGTTTTCCTTCTCAGACATACAGAAGAGTTAACATGGTCAATAGCCATATGCCCCAACATTTAGATTTTAGAGTCAGAATTTTGCTGTGTTGGCTTTATTACAAACAGGTCTGTCTATCAACCCATCTTCTTTTTAAATGCATTTCAAGGGAATTTGCAGAATTTTCAAATCAGTTTTACTTGAATTCTCTGGTTTTACCCTTGTATCTTTTTTTTTTTTTAATCTGAAGATTATTGTTCCTAATGTTACTGACATAATTTTTCATTTGTTTTGTAGTGGAACATAACTATATCTAAGTTTAAATACTGATATTGTTACTAAAAAGAGTGTTGATTATTATATGATTTCTTTATAGGGTTGGTTTTTTTTTTTTTTGGTCTTTAGAATATATCCTGTTAGGGATAGATACTCAAAAACTGAGCTTTCAAGTCCCTTAAAGTAATTCTTTTGTGTTTCTACAACTAACTTGACATGCTAGTTTCATTTATTTAAATTTCTTCGGCTTTTAGGGGTTCCTTTTTTTTTTCCTTCTCTCTTTTTTCTTTCTGTTTTCTGTAATTATGTAAAACATTTAAACGTTTGCATTGGTCCAAAATTAAAGCCATACCAGGAGGTACTTCACAGAAGTTTTATTTTCTCCTGGTTGTCTTCCCCATTCCTGCAGGTAATTAATTTTTTTTTATTAGTTCTTGGTTTATCTTTCCATTATTTCTTTTGAAAATACATTTGACCCTTGAATAGTATGGGAAACTAGGGCTAAAATCCTCTGTGCAGCTCAAAATCTATGTATCATTTGGGGCTTTTTGTTTTATTTTTTGCCTGATGGAAAGTTGTTTATTGCCTGGAATGTGCTGTTATGTTTGTAAGTTTGGAGTTGGCTGATCTTTTTTCCGATACATAGTTGACACACGGTGTGTGACTCTGTAGCTTGAGGCGAGCTCACTGTCAGTTTGGCTCTCGTCTGTCACCATACGACACTGCTGCAGCATTACTGCCTGTATTCCCTGTTCTGTGTCTTTCATCCCTGTGATGACTTCAGTCCATAACTGGAAGCCTGTGCCTCCCACTCCCCTTCATTCATCTTGCCTGTCTCTCTACCCCTCTGCCCTCTGGCACCTATCAGGTATCTGTATTTATGGGTCTATTTCTACTTGGTTGTTTGTTCATTTATTTGTTTTGTTTTGTTCAGATTCTGTGTATAGATGAAATGGTATTTGTCTTTGGCTTATTTAACTTAGTGTTATGCCTTCTAGGTTAATCCATGACACAAGTGGCAAGATCTGAGTTTTTCTTTTCTTCCCCCTCTTTTTTTTAATGGCAGAGTAATATTCATGTGTATATCCATTGTGTATGTGTGTGTATCACATTTTTATCCGCTCATCTGTTGATGGACACTTAGGTTGCTTCCATATCTTGGTCGTTGTAAATAATGCTGCAGTTAACATACGGATGGATGCATCTTTTCAAGTTAGTGGTTTTTGTTTGGTAAATTATCCATTACTGCGATTATTGGATCATATGGTAATTCTCTCTTTGATTTTTTTTTCTTTTTTTTGAGGGACCTCCATACTGTTTTCCACAGTGACTGCACAAGTTTGCATTCCCACCAGCAGTGCACGAGGGTTCCTTTTCCTCTGCATCCTTGCCAGTACCTGTTATTTCTTACCTTTTTCATTTCAGCCATTAGACAGGTATAAGGTGATAATCTCTTTGTGGTTTTGGCTTGCATTTCCCTGAGGATTAGTGATGTTGAGCATCTTTTCATGTTTCTCTTGGCCATCTGTATGTCCTCTTTGGAAAAAATGTCTTTTCAGGTCCTCTGCTCAGTTTGAATTGGATTATTATTTTGCCCCCCTGTGTTGAGTTGTATAAGTTCCTTATATATTTATTTTTCATATTAACCACCTATCAGATATCTCATTTGCAGATAATTTCTAAGACTCAGTAGGTTGCCCTTTTGTTGATGGTTTTTAATTTATTTATATTTTTTACTATGCAAAGGCTTTATTTATTTTAGTATAGTCCCAGTAAATTTGCTTTTGTTTCCCTTGTCTCAGGAGACCTGTCTAGAAAAATGTTGCTAAGGCCAATATCAGAGATTTCTGTGTATGTTTTCTTTTTTAAAGATTTTTTTTTTAAAATTTATTTATCAGAGAGAGAGAGGGGGAGAGAGCGAGCACAGACAGACAGAATGGCAGACAGAGGCAGAGGGAGAAGCAGGCTCCCTGCTGAGCAAGGAGTCCGATGTGGGACTCGATCCCAGAACGCTGGGATGTGGTTTCTGGTTTTGCATTTAGGTCTTTAATCCATTTTGAGTTTATTTTTGTGTATGATACTAGAAAGTGGTCCACTTTCATTCTTTTGTGTGTAGCTGTCCAGTTTCCCAGCATCATTTATTGAAGAGACCGTCTTTCCCATTGTACATTCTTGCCTCCTTTGTCTTAGATTTAATTGTCCATAGAAGTGTAGGTTTATTTCTGAACCTTGTATTGTGTTTCACTGATCTGCATGTTTATTTTTGTGCCACATACTGTTTCAATTACTCTTTTATACTATATTTTGTCATCTGGGATTATGATACCTCCAGCTTTGTTCTTCTTTCTCAAGATTGCTTTGAGAACATTCAGGGTCTTTTGTGGTTCCATACACATTTGAGTACTGTTCTCCTGTGAACAATGCTATTGGTGTTTTGATAGGGATTGCATTGAATCTGTAGATTGCTTTGGGTTGTATGGACATTTTAACAGTATTAATTTTTCCAGTCCAAGAGCATGAGATAGTTTTCTATTTCTGTCATCTTCTGTTTCTTTCATCAGTGTTTTATAGTTTTTCAAGAGTATAGGTCTTTGACTTGGTTAATTTATTCCTAGGTATTTTATTTTATGACGCAGTTATTATTGGAGTTCTTATTGTTCTTTGTTACTTTGTTATTAGTGTATAGGAACAAGCAATTTCTCCATGTTAATTTTGTATCCTTCCAACTTTACTGAGTTTATTCTAATAGTTCTTGGTGGAATTTTTAGGGTTTTCTATGTATAATATAGTATAGTATCTGCTATCTGCGTATAGTGACAGTATAACTTCTTTCTTAACAGTCTGAATGCCTTTTTTTTTTTCCTTGTCTGATTGCTTTGAGTAGGACTTCTGGGACTGTGTTGAATGAAAAAGTGGCTGGGGTGGCCATTCTTTCTTATCCTGATCTTAGAGGAAAAGATCACAGTTTTCACGTTAATTATGATGTTAGTTCTGAGGGTTTTTTGGGTTTTTTTTTTTTTTTAGTTGTTATTATTGTTTAAGATTTTATTTATTTATTTGAGATAGAGTGAGAGAGAGAGCATAAGCAAGGAGGAGGGGCAGAGGGAGAAGTAGCCAGTGTGGGGCTTGATCCCAGGACTGGGAGATCATGACCTGAGCTGAAGGCAGACAGATGCTCAACCTATTTAGCGATCTGGGCACCCCAATTGTAGGCTTTTCATATATGGTCTTTATGTGCTGAGGTATGTTCCCCCTAAACCCACTTCGTTGAGAGTTTTTATCATAAATGAATGTTGAATTAGGTCAGGTGCTTTTTGTGCTTCTATTGAGATGATTATATGATTTGTATCCTTTCCCTTGCTAATATGGTCTGTCATACTGATTGATTTGTGTACAATGAGACATTTTTTTTTTAAGATTTTATTTATTTATTTGACAGAGAGAGATCACAAGTAGGCAGAGAGGCAGGCAGAGAGAGAGGAGGAAGCAGGCTCCCTGCCGAGCAGAGAGCCCGATGTGGGACTCGATCCCAGGACCCTGAGATCATGACCTGAGCCGAAGGCAGCGGCTTAACCCACTGAGCCACCCAGGCCCCCCGAGACATTTTTTTTCTAAAGATTTTATTTATTTATCAGAGAGAGAGAGGGAGAGAGCGAGCACAGGCAGACAGAATGGCAGTCAGAGGCAGAGGCAGAAGCAGGCTCCCTGCTGAGCAAGGAGCCCGATGTGGGACTCGATCCCAGGACCCTGGGATCATGACCTGAGACGAAGGCAGCTGCTTAACCAACTGAGCCACCCAGGGGTCCCCAATGAGACATATTTGTTGCCTACCTAGAAATAAATCCCACTTGATCATGGTGAATGATCCTTTAATGTACTGTTGAATGTGATTTGCTAATATTTTGTTGAGGAAATTTGCATCTATGTTCAGCAGGGATATTGGCCTGTAGTTCTCTTTTTTTGTAGTGTCTTTGTCTGGTTTGGGTATCAGGGTATTGGCCTTATAGAATGTTTGGAAGCTTTCTTTCCTCTTCTATTTTTTGGAATAGTTTGAGGAAAGTAGGCATTAACTCTTCTTTAAATGTTTTGTAAAATTCACCTATGAATCCATCTGGTCTTGGACTTTTGTTTGTTGAAGGTTTTTTGATTACTGATTCAGTAATCAGTTTGTTACCAGTAATCAGTCTGTTCAGAGTTTCTGTTTCTTCCTGATTCAGTTTTTGGAAGATTGTATGTTTCTAGGAATTTACCCATTTTTTTCTAGGTTTTCCAGTTTGTTGGTATATTCTTTTTTGCAGTATGTTTTTTAACCCACTGAGCCACCCAGGCGCCCCAAAGATTTTATTTATTTGACAGAGATCACAAGTAGGCAGAGAGGCAGACAGAGAAAGAGAGGGAAGCAGGCTCCCTGCTAAGCAGAGAGCCCGATGTGTGGGGCTCGATCCCAGGACCCTGACATCATGTCCTGAGCCAAAGGCAGAGGTTCAACCTACTGAGCCACCCAGGCGCCCCTGCAGTATGTTTTTTTAAAAGAATTTATTTATTTAGAAAGAGTGCATGGACAAGTGTGTGGGGAGGGGCAGAGGGCGAGGAAGAGAGAGAATCTTAAGCAGACTCCATGCCAAGTGTTGATCCCAGTGCAGGACTCTATCCCAGGACCTTTAACTAAAATCAGCAGTCAGATGTGTAACCAATTAAGCCCCCGCCTCCCCTGCAGTAGTCTTTTATAATCCTTTATAGTTCTGTGGTGGTGTTACTTCCCTTTCGTTTCTGATTATTTGATTCCTCCCTCTTTTTCTTGATGAAGTTGCCTAGAGGTTTATCAGTTTTTCTTTTCAGAGAATCAGTTCTTGCTTTCTTTAATCTTTTCTTTCTTTCTTTCTTTTTTGTCTCTTTTTTATTTATTTCTGCTCTTCTGATCTTTCTTGTTTACTTTCTTTTACTAACTTTGGGCTTTGTTCTTTTTCTAGTTCCTTTGGGTGTAAGATTAGGTTTATTTGAGAGTCTTTTGGTTTCTTAAGGTAGGCCAATATCACCGTAAATTTCCCGCTTCGAGTTGCTTTTGCGATCTTCCAGAGATCTTTGGTCTTTTATGTTTCCATTTTCATTTCATGTGTCTCCTTGTACTTTTGGTTTCTTCTTTGATTTCTTCATTGACCTATTGATTGTTTAAGCGTCCATGTGTTCGTGTAGTTTTCGTTGCTGTTTCTTCTTCTTTTTTTTTTGTTTAAGATTTTACTTACTCATTTGAGAGAGAGTGAGATTTAGAGTATAAAAGGGGGAGAGGCAGAGGGAGAAGCAGACTCCCTGCTGGATGTGGAGCTTGATCCCAAGACCTGGAGGTCATGACCTGAGCCGAGGGCAGAGACTCAACCATCTGAGCCACAGGTGATTTGATTGCTGGTTTCATACTGCTGAGGTCAGAAAAGTTGCTTGATATGGTTTCAGTATTTTTAAATTTATTGAGACTCTTTTGTGACCTACCATGTGATCCTTCCTGGAGAATATCCCATGTGCACTTGAGAAGAATGTGTATTCTGGTTTTTTTTTTTGGATGGAATATTTTGTATATTTCTAAGCCCATCTGGTCATTGTGTCATTCACACTGATTTTCTGTCTGGATGATCTATCTATTGGTGAAAGTGGGGTGTTAAAGTCCCCTCCTGTTGTTTTACTGTCCATCTTTCCCTTTATATCTGCTAACATTTGCTGTGTATTTAGGTGTTCCAGTGTCGAATGCATAGATATGTACATTTCTTATATCCTCTTGTTGAGTCGATCTTTTTATTATGTAGTAGTACCTCTTTGTCTCTTGTTGCAGTCTTTGTTTTAAAGTCTTTTATGTCTGTTAGTATTGCTACCCATGCTTCTCTGTGTATAACTTTTTTTTTTTTTTAAGATTTTATTTATTTATTTGACACAGTGAGAGAGATCACAAGCAGACAGAGAGCCAGGCAGAGAGAGAGGGGAAGCAGGCTCCTTGCTGACAGAGAGCCTGATATGGGGCTTGATCCCAGAACCCTGGGATCACCACCTGAGCCAAAGGCAGAGGCCGGACCCACTGAGCCACCCAGGCGCCCCTTGATTCCTCAGAAACTTAACTACTAATAGCATACTGTTGATCAGATTTGTTACCGATAACATAAACAGTTGAGTAACAGGTATTTTCTATCTGTGTTATATGTTGCATTCATACAATAAAGTAAGCTAGAGAAAGGGAAATGTTAAGAAATTCATAAGGAAGAGAAAATACTTATAGTACTGTATTATAAAAAAATCCATGTCTATGTGGACCCATGTAGTTCAGACCCATGTTACTCAAGGTCAACTGTATAGCCAAATATGCTTTAGAAAACTGAACAGATAGCACAAATAAATGATGACAGTAGTTGCTTCTAGATAGGGGAAGTGGTTAGCTAGAGATAGGAGTGAAAGGAAACTTGAAACATTTTTGTTACTTTTGAATTTTTTTTTTTTTTTTTTAAATAATGTGGTCTATCTTCATTGCTCTCCTTTGGGGGAAAGGGTAGTGTAGTTTTACATTTAGAAAGTTACTTTTATACTAACACAGTCTGCTCCTTTTAAGGTGATCTCTTGTGAGCAGTAATGAAGTTAGCAAGCAACCGCTTCATTTCCCCTCTCTCTCCCCTAGTATCTTCAGGCCCAGGGGGAGGGGCATTTAAAAATTTCTTACTGATACACCTGCAGTAAAAATCTCCTTTTTGGAAAGGGAATATACAGTTCTGTGAGTTTTGACAAATGCTTAGAGACAAAGCTTAAGTCAAGAACAGAACTATTGCCTCACCTCCCCAATTTCCCTCTTACTGCGTGCGCCCTTTATAATCAGATCCTCCTCTCACCCCTACCTAACTTCTGGCAACCACTGATGTGTTTTCTATTCCTGTAGTTTTTTTCTTTTTTTTTTTTTTTCTCCATTTGAAACCAGAATGCCATCTAAATGTAACCCTTTGAGTAAGGCTTTCTTTTTGGTCAGCGGTCAGCGTGGTGCATTTGAGACTCATGTGGGGGGCCAGTGTATCAATAGTTCATTCTTTTTTTGGTAAACTCTCCCCCATTTTGTTATTCTATTATAGCTACATGTTGTTTAAAAAAAAAAAAAAGCACATAGTATTCTCATACACAACTCTGTTACCTTATCATTGAGTGTCAGTTACAAATGTAGTACGTTTAATAACACTCTGTACCAGGCCTTAGGCCAGAGATACTCTTTAACTAGAGGACTCAGGAAGAGCTCATGGGAACAATATTGAAGTCCTTTCTGGTTCAGAACTGTTTGTGACTAATACATCCATTTTATTTGAAAGTTTGACTGGGTATAAAATCCCTGGTGTATATTTTTTTGAGCTCCATAGACTTCGATGTGAATTATCATTGTCTTATGCGATCTTTTTTTTCCTCATAAGAAAATTGGTTTTGGAGCACTTGGGTGTCTTAGTTTAAGCATCTGACTCTTGCTCTCAGCTCAGGTTGTGAGTTCAAGCCCCATCTTGGGCTCCATGCTGGGTATGGAGCCTACTTGGGTTAAAAAAAAAAATTGGTCTTTCATGTGGGTGGTCAAAAGATTTTTCGTTAAAGAGCTGCTTCTGAATGTATCTTGGTGTTAACTTTTATGTATGTCCTTAAATTATAATTTCAGGTCTTCTTTTATTTCAGAAAGTTTTATCATATAATTTTCCGTATTTTTTCTATTCCATTACATAGGTTTTTGGGGGAGGGGACTCTAATTATAAGCATATGCTGGGTCTTCTTTGCCTAACTTCTATATCATTTGTTCATAAAACCTTTTATTTTCCTTCTTTGTTTACTTAGAAAATTTTCTCTGTTCTGTTCCATCTTTTTCTGTGGGGACTATTCAATGTTCTATTTAGTTTGTCTTCACTTCTGATACAATCTTTTCTTTAAGTTCTTACATAATGCAAATAAAAACACTATTACCTTACTTATTTGTATTATGAAATGAAGACTTCGTATTAAAAAGTCTTAAAGAGGGGTGCCTGAGTGGCTCAGTTGGTTAAGCGTCTGCCTTTGGCTCAGGTCATGATTCCAGGGTCCTGGGATCAAGCCCCTAATTGGGTTCCCTGCTCAGAGGGGAGCCTGCTTCTCCCTTTGCCCCTGCCCCTCCACTTGTGCTCTCTCACTTTCTCTTTCTCAAGTAAATAAAATCTTTAAAAAGTCTTAAAGATCCAATGCAAATTTTAAGTTCTAACACTTGTGGAGAGAAAGGTTATTGCTGAAAAATCAAACAATAAAATATACCACAATCTTGTATGGTTTTGTAGGTTCACCTCACTTGGTATGATGGATAGTACCTGTAAAGTTTATAAAATTGAAAGGTGAAGGAATTTTTTTCTTTTTTTAAAAAATTTTATGTTTATGCAATCTCCACACTCAACATGGGGCTTGAACTCAGAACCCCAAGATCAAAAGTCACATGTTCTGCCATCTGAGCCAGCCAGGCATCCCAGAAGTGTGAAGCAATTTCATGTTGACTTATTTGCATGATTTGGAATTGCCGGTATTTATTGTTCATCAATTTTATGGGGACATGTTGAAAAGTAAGAATTTCGAGTATGGAATTGATTTTGGGTTTTTTGTTGTTGTTTTTTTAAGAATTGATTTTGTTAGCCAGGTATTTCACTTTATTAGTAGAGTCATAGTTTAGTGCCCATGAGGTAAAAGGATTTCTTTCATACATAAAGTGTGATAAATTATTTTCCTTTATGTTTAACACTATAACAGGCTACTTTAAAAAGTCAGGAAATCAAGTTATGTTGATTTGTTGTTGTAGTTAACTACAGATGCAGTTTCTTTGACAAAGGATTGTTGAAGGACTTTCAAGCTAGTATTCTGGTTTCGTGGGTCTTCACGTTGTGTTGTCTTAATTATTACTTAAAAGGCAGGATAACTAGGTACCTAAAGGCTGTCTTCATAACCATAGCCACTCCTTAATTTAAGGTACATATTTTTAAGGTATTTATTTTTATTTTTTAAGATTTTATTTATTTATTTGAGAGCACTCACAAGCGTGGGAGGCCGGGTGGTGGTGGGGGGTAAGCAGACTCCCCGCTGGGCAGGGATCCCAATGTGGGGCTCAAAAACAGGATCCTGGGATCATGAGCTGAGCTGAACAGTCACTTGACCAACTAAGCCACTCAGGCACCCTGGTACTAATATTTTTATAGCTCTTTTAGAGGTAATGGGAGAAATATGCATCTCAAAGGTTGATGTATATTATTGTGGACTTTTCAGAGGCAAGTAGTAGATAGAGCCTGTTTGGTTTTCCAGGATTTTTCTGCTTTAGGAGAAATGGGGGTGGATTGTAGAGAAAGAAAGGTGCAGTGTAGAGAACAAGAGGTAGCTGCTTTGCTGTCAGTGGGGGATTAGAGTTGGAACAAAATTTTGCATCATGGAGAAGAAATCTAAATGCTTTAGGTTTGAATAGTAGTATTGTGGATAATTATTTCCATTTTCCTTTACTTGTCAATTTCTTACCTTAATTCTGTTAGTCATCTAGTGATTATTACTTAATTTGTAATATTTTAGATACACATATTCTCAAATTACTTTTGTGTGGTAATAGTGGCTATTCTGAGAATGTACGTGTTGGATATGGTATGGTAAAGTTGTTACAGCTGCAGGAGGAAGCAAGAACAAGGCTTGGAAGGATGTTTATTATGCTCACAGGTCTCAGAGAGGGAGGTCCCACATGCTGTAAAGGGTCCCAGGGAATTACTAAGTTTGGGTCAGGTGACAGAAGATAGGCATTAAGGGCTTTAGGTCAGAGCCTTTATTGGGGTTCCCAAGGGAAGGGCAAAGCAGGGCGAGACTGAACAGTTTAGGAGAAGCTAGTTTGAAGGAATTGGGCGGGCTTTGGGCTATTGTGGTGGTCTCTGGTTTTCTGGTCCCTGACCCTGGGAGGGTTTAGGTCAGGGGAAGTACTGATGTGATAGTGTGTGTGAAAGTGAGATAAGAAGCCAGCTGGGCCGCAGACTCCGGATTGGCTGGTGTGTGTGAGAGATGAATGGAAGCTTTTTAAGATGTTCAGGACTTATAAAATACAAACAGTAAAAAGCGTGACTAGTTTAATGGTCAAGTGAAATTTCCTATGTTTCTTATTTCATAATAACTAAAGTGTTCATAATGTTTAAGAACCTTAGCTCTCCAGACAGTTGTTTTTGTTTTTAAAGATTTTATTTATTTATTTGACAGAGACCACAAGTAGGCAGGGAGGCAGGCAGAGAGAGAGAGAGGTGGAAGCAGGTTCCCTCTTGAGCAGAGCCCAGTGTGGGACTCGATCCTAGGACCCTGGGACCATGACCTGAGCTGAAAGCAGAGGTTTGAACCCACTGAGTCACCCAGGCGCCCCCTGACAATTGTTTTTTGTTTGCTTTTTTGGTTGACTTCTTAACTGACTTGGTTAATGATTGTTTTTGAACCCTGAAATATGCATCTTTTAAAAACCTGACTGGAAATACTTTGACAGGAACATCTGCAACTTTTGATGAAATGCTTTTGGTTTTATTTTGTAGCACTACTATATGAATCACCAATTGGGTGTATATCTGCAGTTTACTTTTAATGATTGGAAGTAGTTATGTTTTTTCTTTCACATAAAGAAGAAGTGGATATATGTTCATATCTTTTACACAGACTGAAGATTGGTAGCTTGTGGGGCACCTGGGTGGTCAGTCGGTTAAGCATCTGCCTCCGGCTCAAGTCATGATCCCGGGGTCCTGGGCTCTAGCCTTGCATCGGGCTCCCTGCCCAGAGGGGAGTCTGCTTCTCTCTCTCCCTCTGTAGCTCCCCCTGCTTGTGTGATCTCTCTCTCTCTCAAATAAATAAAAGCTTTAAAAAAAGAAAGATTGGTAGCTTGTGGGTTGCAGATAAGTGTTTTAAGTTTCTATATATAGAAATAGACATATGTACACCAGTGTATCTTGAAGCAGTAATTCTCTTTTGGTGCTCTTAATTTAAGAGTCTTATTATATTCATTATGCAATCTGACAGAAATAAGACACATTTCACTTCAGAAGGTATTAACTTAATTTTCTAGTCTTGTAAGTAAAAAAGATCCCTTTGTACCTAGAATAATGAGAAGAAACTACTCAGAATTTGAAATTTTAAAATTAGGCATCAAATAAGGAATTTGATTGGTTACCATTATAACCACTAGGTGAATGCTTACTAACAGCTAACATTTAGTGTAATATAAAATTGTCTATATTTCTGAAATTCTTGAGCACTTTTGTTAAATCACATTGATAAAATTGCTTCTCAGTTTCAAATAAGGCATTGGTTAAATTAATTATTGTAATTAAGTGTAAATCTTAAGATTAAATTAAGAACTAATAACGCTATTCCCCCCCCCCTTTTTTTTTAAGATTTTATTTATTTATTTGACAGAGGTCACAAGTCGGCAGAGAGGCAGGTGAGAGAGAGGGAGATGGGGAAGCAGGCTCCCTGCTGAGCAGAGAGCCTGATGCAGGGCTCTATCCCGGGGATCCCTGAGATCATGACCTGAGCCGAAGGCAGAGGCTTAACCCACTGAGCCACCCAGGCGCCCCTTTTTCAAAAGATTTTATTTTTTTATTTGACAGAGGCTAATAACTCTAATCCTATATGACACAAATGTATAGTTCACCAGTCTTTTTGAAGCTGCCAAAAGTTGAATTGTTTCACTCAAAAGGACCATATTTGCTCTTTTGAAAAACATTGTCACTTTACGTTTCTAAGAAATGAACACAGTTTCCTGACATGCTTTCTCCTCTATTATTTACATATTATTTATTACATTGCTTTATAGCAGCATTGGTAATAAGCACCGAGATGTGTTTTGTTTGAGGCATTGGGGTTTCTAATAGGGCCCTCCTGCGTGTGCTGACTTCTCTGCCCGGGGCCACCCCTTCCTCCTCTAGCTGCAGTGTTTGCAGGGTGCAGGGCCTGGGTGGGGCCTTCTGGGGATGGAGATGCAACAGTGCTCACCATTTTAATGTATGCATATAAGGTGATTTATTACTTTCCTTTATTGTTACACATATAGGTTAGCCTTGGTTTTTAAATAATATAAACAGCCCTGCATTTTAATTAATGTAAACTTACCTTTTTGGTTGGTTGGTTGTTTGTATAGTTCTGTGAGTTTTGGCAAAGGCAGAGTCCTGCAGCCACTACCACGATCATGATATAAAACAATTTCTTCTTTTTTTTTTTTTTTAAGATTTTTTTTATTCGTTTGACAGAGATCACCAGTAGGCAGAGAGGCAGGCAGAGTGAGGAGGAAGCAGGCTCCCTGCCAAGGAGAGAGCCCGATGCGGGGCTCGGTCCCAGGACCCCAAGACCATGACCTGAGTCCAAGGCAGAGGCTTAACCCACTGAGCCACCCAAGCGCCCGATATAAAACAATTTCTTCACTTCCCATACTTCCCTAAAAGGGAATGACCATTAATTAATCTTCTCTTCACTGGTGACTCCTGAGAGCCACCAAACCGTTCTCCTCCCTTTAGTTTGCTTTTTAAGAAATGGCATGTGAATGGAATTGTATCATATGTAATCTTTGAGACTGACTGACTTCTTTCTTTTGGCACAGTACATTTGATGCTAATCCACACTGATGCTTGTACCAATAGTGTGTTGCTTTTTATTACAACCGAGGTAGTATCCCGTGGTCAGGCTGTGCAGTGCTTTATTTATCCCTTCCCCAGTTGAAGGACTTTGTGTTGTTGATATGTCCATTATGAGTGCTGCTGCCGTAAGTATTTGCAAACAGGATTTTGTGTGAACTTTTTTTCCCTCTGCTTTTAAGCAGACTATATATTAAAGATAATTCTTTATTATGTATGTTGAAATATTTCTCTTGATTTATTTGCCTGTTATATTTATTTATGGTGTTTTCTCCCCTAAATAGTAGACTTTGGTTTTTAGGACAATTTTAGATTTACAGAAAAATTTTCGCACTCGCCCAGTTTCTCCTATTATCATCTTGCATTAATGTACATTTGTTAAAATTAATAAACCAGTATTGATGTTATTATTAACCCAGGTTCTCACATCAGGGTTTACTCTCTGTATGGTGCCACTCATGCATAATGTCATGTATCCACCATTGCAGTGTGGATACTGTTCTGCAGTACAGAATAGTTTTGCTGCCCTAAAAATCCCCTCTAGTTCAGTCTGTTCATCCTTTCCCCTTCTGTCCACCCGTCTCCACACTCCTGGCAACTACTGATCTTTTTTCTGTCTCCATAATTTTACCTTTTCTCGAGGGTTATAATTGGAATCATACAGTATGTAGCCTTTTCAAACTGACCTCTTTGCGTTTAGCAATATGCATTTAAGATTCTTCCATGTCTTTTCATGGCTTGATAGATTTCTCTTTGTATCAGTGCATAACAGTTTGTTGTATGGATGCAGTATGGTTTTTATCCATGCACCTATCCAGGGACTTCTTGGGTACTGCCAGTTTTTAACAGTCTGGACAAAGCTGTCATACACATTCATGTGCAAGTTTTGTCTGGACAGAAGGCTTCAGCTCATTTGGGTAAATACCTAGGGGGATGATTGCTGGAGCAGAAGGTGGCCTGGGTGAATGGTTTTGTGAGCTTGAGAAGAATGTGTATTCTGTTACTCAAACAGAATAGAATTGAACTGTTCTATAAATGTCAATGAAACCCAGTTGATTGATGGTGCTCTTGAGTTTGACTGCGTCCTTACTTATTTTCTGCTTGCTGTGCCTGCCAGTTAATAATACAAATTCGTTGATGTCTCCAGTTACAATAGTGGGTTTAGCTGTTTTTCCTTGCAATTCCATCAGTTTCTGCCTCACAGCTTTTCACACTTTGTTGTAAGGTGCACAGACATTTAGGGTTATTATGTCTTCTTAGAGAATTGTATCATTATGAAATGCTTCTCTTTGATTCTGGTAATTTTCCTTGTTAAATTTGCTTTGAAAAAATAGCTAGTTCTGCTTTCTTTTGATTAGTATTAATTAGCATGGCATACCTCTCTCTAACCCTTTACCTTTAATCTGTCGGTGTCTTTATATTTCAAGTGAGCTTCTTGTAGGTGACATATACTTGGGCTTTGTTTTCTTATCCAGTCTGTCAGTTTTCTTTTAATTGGTAAATTAGACCTTTCACATTGAAAGTGACTCTTGTTGTAGTTGGGTTAATGTCAGCATTACTTGCAGTTGCTTTCTGTTCATCACATTTGTTCCTTGTTGCTTTATTATTATGAATTTAAATCTGTTTTCTTCTCTGGTTTTAATTGAACATTTTTTATGATTGTACCTTCTCTCCTGTTTTAAGATACCAATTATGCTTCTTTTTAAAATTTTATTGGAAGTTGCCCTAGAGTTTGCAGTAGACATTTTTAATGAATACAAGTCCATTTTCAAATGACACTTGACCATTTCACAGGTAGTGCAGGTGCTTTGTAACAGATTATAATTGATTCTTCCCTTCCTTCTCATGTACTGTTACTCTCATTTCACTTATCCATAAACTGCAGATACCTAATTCATTGTTATTGTTATTATTTTCAACAGTTAAGATCAGTTCAGAATAAGACGAATGAAAGATCTTATTTTATCTTCATTTATTCCTTGTCTTTTTCATTATGTAGATCTGAGTTTCTTTTCTTTCTTTCTTTTTTTTTTTTAAAGACATTTATTTATTTGACAGAGATCACAAGTGGGCAAAGAGGCAGGCAGAGAGAGAGGGAAGAAGCAGTCTCCCTGCTGAGCAGAGAGCACGACGCAGGGCTTGATCCCGTGGGATCATGACCTGAGCCGAAGGCAGAGGCTTTAACCCTCTGAGCCACCCAGGCACCCCTAGATCTGAGTTTCTTATCTATGCTTTTTCCTTCTCTCTAAAGAGCTTCCAGTATTTCTTGCAAGGCAAGTCTGTTGGCAGTTCTTCAGTTTTTGTTTGCCTGATAAAGTCTTTAATTTTTGAAGGATAATTTCCCTGGTTATTGAATTCTAGATAGTTTTTTCTTTCGACACTCAGTTCACTCCAGTGTCATCTTGTTTGCATGGTTTCTGGGAGGAAGTCTGATGTGATTCTTAATTAACCCTTTTCCTTAAAGGTGAGTTCTTGTTTCATTTTGTCCTTTAGTTTATTTTAAGAATTTCTTTTTGACTTTCTGAAATTTGAATACAAGCCTAGGTGTTGATGTTATGGAATTTATCCATTTAGTGTTCTCTGAGCTTTCTGAAATTTTGGTTTCACGCCTGTTGCTAATGTTGGAAAAATTTCCCAACCAGGATTACTTAAAATACCCAAGTTTCTTTCTTCTTCTTTTGGTATGCCCATCATGTGTATGTTATACCTTTCATAGTTGTCCTGCAGTTCTTACGTGTTCTCTGCTGATTTTTTTCTTTCCTGTTTTTCTCTTGGCAGTTCAGTCTGGGAGGTTTTTATTAACATATCTTCAGGCTCACTGATTGCTTCGTGTTTAGTCTAATGATGAAATCATCAAAAGCATTTTCGTGGTAGTATTTTTAACTTCCAGCGTTAAAATTAACTGTTTTTCATAGCTTAGTATATTAATAACAGTTACCTTAAATTCTTAGTTTGATGATTCCAAAATCTCTATCTTATCTGAGTTTGTGATGCTTGCTTTGTTTCTTCAGAATGTATTTGTCTTGCTTTTTAGCATTCAATGTAATTTTTTTGTTGAAAATTTTATGTGCTTTATTGGGTGATAGGAACTTACATAAATAGATCTTTAGTGTGAAGAATCTGGCTAGGAGTCAAGTTGTGTTTAATGTTTGTTTGGTGTGTGTATTGTGTGATGGTGTCAGAGGCTTCATTTTTCTCAGGTTTCCTTGTTTTTGTTTCCACTATTTGGGGTTTCCCTAGAAACTCCTTAAATAGAGTCTGTGTCTTGCACCTCTCTAAGTTGTAATTTACTATTTTTATACTATTATACTAGAACTTTGCTGATGTGGTGATAAGGTACCAGGGAAAGGAAGTGTTCTGTAATTTTTTAAAAAAGATTTTATTTATTTATTTGACAGACAGCAAGAGAGGGAACACAAGCAGAGGGAGTGGGTGAGGGAGAAGCAGGCTTCCCGCAGAGCAGGGAGACCCATACGGGGCTTGATCCCAGGACCCTGGGACCATCACCCGAGCCGAAGGCAGACGCTTAATGACTGAGCCACCCAGGCGCCCCGGGTTCTGTAATTATATAATTAAATTTCAGTTGTTACAGTGAATTAGAGTCCCTTCCTTTACTATGAATTTAGAAGAATTTTAATCTTCTCTCCCTCTTTAATCATGAAGGCGAAGGGGAACTGGACTTGTCTGGATGCTCTTTTACTAATTCAAAAAAGGTTCTGATAAAAGTAGTTTCCCTTGAAGGTAGGTCTTTGTTAAGGGGGACGCATTGTGGTTTGCCTCGGAGGCTCCATGGGTTGTCTCCAATTCTTGATTCCAGCTCAGGTGAGGAACTTAGAGTTGTGAGATTGAGCCCTGGGTCTGGCTGGGCATGTAGCTGCTTGGGATTGTCTCCCTCAGCTCCTCCCTCTCCGCTCCCATCTCTCTCAAAAAAAATAAAAATAAAAATAAAAATAAAAATAAATAATAAAATAAACCAAACCAATGAAAGGACACATTGCTCTGGCCATATCTCAGAATGGTTACTTTTCCTCTTCTCATGCCCCAAACTGGAAGAAATCTTTTCCTCCTGGATGATAATCTGGCAGAGCCACTGAAGGTGAAAACCCATAAATATGTGGCCGTCTTGGTTAAGACTGGGCCTTTGGGATTTTAAAGCTTCAAGCTAGATTATACTCTGTCTTCAGGAATTCATCGTTACTTTTTATAAAGTATTCGTAACACTTTCTTCAGAGGCTCCTCCTGATCATGGTAAACTCTGTAGCTTTTTTATTTCTTCAGCTTCTTTTTTCTTGTGGGGAAGACAGATTCCAAGCTCTTTATGTACTGGAGCTGAAAACAAAAGACCTCTTGTTTATGCTTTAATGACAGTTTTATCGAGACATAATTTAAAATCATAAACATTTATCCTTAAAAGCATACAATTAGGTAGTTTTTAGTATGTTCACAGACTTATGCAACCCTCACCACTGTTTAATTTTAGAATTGATATTATCACCTGAAAAAGAAATCCCATACCCATTAGCAGTCACTTCTCCCAATCCAAGACAACCACTTACCTGTTTTGTTTCTGTGGATTTGCCTACACTGGGCATTTTATGTAGGTAGAGCCTTAGGGCAGGTATCCTTTGTTTTGTTTTCAGCTTATCCCCCCTTCCCCAAAGATCTGTCCATTTATGTTAGAAAGAGAGAGGGAGGAGGTAGGGAAGACTATAGACAGGGAGAGGGAGAGAAGCAAACTCTCCTGAGAACAACTCCACGACCCTGAGATCAGAGATTAGGACAGGACTGGAGCCAAAACCAAGAGCCAGACGCTCAACTGACTGAGCCACCCAGGCACTCTGTGGCTTATTTATTGTAACAGTGTTTTCAGAGTTCATTCCTGCTGTAGCATATATCAGTATTCCATTCCTTTTTGTTCCCAAATAATACTCCCTTGTAAGGATATACCACATTTCGTTTATCCACTCATCAGTAGGTAGAAATATATTTTTAGCTATTATGAATGATGTTGTTACGAACATTTGTGTAACTTTCTTTCTGTGGATATGTTTTCGTTTCTCCTGGATAGATGGCAGGTGTTGAATTGGTAGGTCATAGAGAAACTGTGATTACCATTTCAAGGAACTGCCAGACAGTTTTCCAAAGTGACTGCACTGTTTTTTATTGTCACCAACTGTGAAAATTCTAAATGCTCATTCTTGTCAGCACATGTATTCTTGATTCTAGGCATCTAAGGGTGTGTGAAGTGAGATCTCTTAGTGGTTTTGATTTGCATTTCCCTAATGACTAATTTCATGTACTTATTGGCTATTTGTATATTTTCTTTGGAGAAATGTCTATTCAGGTCCTTTGCCCGATTTTGGTTGGATTTTCTTTAATTGCGGAAGTTCTAAGAGTTGTTTATGTATTCTGATAGAAATCCCTAACAGCTATATGATTTGCATGTATTTTCTCCTGTTTCACATTCTTCGACCATATTCTTCAACACACAAAAGTTCTATAATTTTATGAAGTTTGGTTTATCTTGTTGTTGTTACTTGTGTTTTTGGTGTAATATCTAGGAAACTATTGCCTAATCCGAGGTTATGAAGATTTGCTCTGGTGTTTCTAAGAGTTTATATTTTTAGCTCTTCCCCTTAGTTTTCTAAACCATTTTGAGTTAATTTTTATATATGGTGTTGAGGCATTGTTTTGCTTTCATTCTTTTGCATAGATATATCTGGTCCCAGCGTCAGTTGAAGAGACTTTTCTTCCATTAAATTGTCTTGTTTCTCGGGGCGCCTGGGTCGCTCAGTGGATTAAAGCCTCTGCCTTCAGCTCAGGTCATGATCCCAGGGTCCTGGGATCGAGCCCCGCATCGGACTCTCTACTCAGCAGGGAGCCTGCTTCCTCCTCTCTCTCTCTCTGCCTGCCTCTCTGCCTACTTGTGATCTCTGTCAAATAAATAAAATCTTAAAAAAAAAAAATGTCTTGTTTCTCTTGTCCAACTCAATTGACCATAAACCTTAGGGTTAATTTCTAAACTCTTAATTCTGTTGCATTAATATATATGTTTGTTCTAAAGCCAGTAATAATATACTCTCTTAATTATTTTCATTTTAGTGAGTTTTAACATTGTGAAGTGTGAGTCCACCAAGTTTTTTCTTTTTCCTGGGCCCCCTGCTTTTCCATATGAATTTCCAAATCAGTTTGTTAATTTCTGCAAGAAAGCAAGCTAGAATTTTGGTAGGAATTGCCTTGTATCTCTAGAGTAATTAAGGTAGCATTACCATTTTAACCACATTAACAGTATTCTTCCCGTCCATGAACATGGTTATCTTTCCATTTATTTAGGTGTTCTTTAATTTCTTTCAACAGTGTTTTGTAGGTTTTAGTGTTCAAGTCTTGCACTTTTTTGTTGTTTATTTCTAGATATTTTATTCTTCTTAATTCTGTTGTAAATGGAATTGTTTTCTTAAATTCATTTTCCCGTTGTTGCTAAAGAGTAGAAATAAAACTGATTTTTTAAAGATTTTAAAAATTTATTTAGACTGCATACATGAGCATGGGGGAGAGGGAAAGGGAGAAGCCCAAGCAGAGTCCTTGCTGAGAGTGGAGGCCAAGTAGGGCTTGATCACACTATCCTGAGGCCATGACCTGAGCTGAAATCAAGAGTCAGACACCCAACCGAGCCACCCAGGTGCCCCAAAACTGATTTTTGCATATTGAACTTGGTATCCTGCAATCTTGCTGAACTTGTATATTAGTTTTTTGGTAGGGCTTCTTTAGGATTTTTTATATACAAAGTTGCGTCATATGTGAATAGAGGATGTTTACTCTTATCTTTACAATATGGATGCGTTTGCTTTTTCTTGCCTTATTGCCCAAGCTAGAACCTCCAGTCCTCTTTTGAATAGAAATGGTAGAAGTCCTCTTTTCTTGTTTAAGGGGGAAGTAATTAATCTTTTACCATTAAGTATGATGATGTTAGCTATGGGTTTTTTTAAATAGATGTATTTTACCAGCTTTTTATAAAGAAGAGATGATGGATTTTGTCTTGATTCTGTTTCTTTGTCAATGATCATGTTGCTTTTATTTTTCATTCTCAGTGTGGTGGTTTACATTGAGTATGTTTCTAAGTCAACTGTATTTCTAGGATAAATTTCCCCTTGGTCATGATGTGTAATCCTTTTTGTGTGTTGCCAGATTTGGTTTGCTAGTTGAAGATTTGAGCACATATATTCATAAAGGATCGTTTCTATTGTTTTCTTGTGGTGTGTTTGTCTGATTTTGACAGCAGGGTAACACTGGCTGTGTGTAGAATTAGTTAGAAAGTGTTCCTAATTTGTGGGAAAGAGTCTAAAGATTGGTGATAATTTCTCTTTGTGTTTGGTAGAATTCAAGAATGAAGCCATCTGATTTTTGCATATATTGAACTTGGTATCCTGCAGTCTTGCTGAACTTGTATATTAGTTTTTTAGTAGGGCTTCCTTAGGATTTTTTATATACAAAATTGTGTTGTATGTGAATAGAGGATATTTTCTCCTATCTTTACAATGTGGATGCATTTGCTTTTTATATAATATAAAAATATTTTATATTTTTATTCTTTTTATGAGTATAGCTTTTCTTCATGGGAAGTTTTAAGATTGCTATTCATTTTTGGTAGTTTATGACTTAAGAATTTGTCTATTTTAAGTAGGTTATATAATATGTTGCTATATAGTTCATGGGATTTTCTTACAATTCTTTTTATTCCCTTAAAATCTTTTTTTTTTTTTTTACTTTGGTAGTAATTACCATTTTTAAGTTTTTTATTTGATTAATTTGAATCTTTTTTTCCTCTTAGTAGAACCGAGTTTTGGATTCATTGATTCTTTTGCTTTTCTGGTCTCTATTTCATTGATTTCTGCTCTGATCTTTATTATTTCCTTCCTATTGCTGCTCTGGGTTTATTAGAGTTTTGTGGTTTTAAAAAAAAAAAAATTCATTGTCTAGTTTCTCAAAGTAGAAAGTTGGATTATTAGAGATCCCTCTGCTTCTTTTTTTTTTTTCTAAGTTGTATTTTTAAGTAATCTCTATACTCCGTATGGGGCTTGAACTCAACAACCCCAAGATCAAGAATCACATACTTTACTGACTGAGCCAGCCGGGTGCCCTGAGATACTTCTTTTTTAAATATAGGCAATTACAGCTATAAATTTCCTTCTAAATACTACTTTAGACTCATCCCATAAGTTTTGATGTGTTATGTTTTCATTCTCATTCATTTCTAAGTATTTTCTAATTTCCCTTGTGATTTCTTTGTATTTGTTTTCTAGGAGAGTGTTGTTTAGCTTCCACATATTTGTACATTGAAATTTTTCTTGTTTGTAGTTTCTGATTTAATTCCCTTGTGGTTGGAGAATATGCTGTGTATAATTTCAATTATTTTAAATTTATTGAGGCTGTTTTATGGCCTAATAGATCTTGGAGATTGTTTTGTGTGCTCTTGAGAAGCGTGTCTCCACAGTGGTTGGCAGAGAGTTCTACAGATGTCTGTTAGTTCTGGTTGGTTTACAGTTGTGTTCAGTTTTGTGTTTCTTTGTTGATCTTTTTGGTTGTTCCATCCATCATTCAAAGTGAGTTATTGAAGTTGTCAGCTATTGTGAATTGTGTATTTTAATTCTTTGAGTTTTTGCTTTAAATAGGACTCTGTTGTTAGATTTGTATTTGTGTGTAATTTTTACTCTGTCTTGGTGTATTGACCCTTTTATCATGATAATATATATTCTTTTGTTTTCAGTAACAACTTTTGTCTTAATGTTTGTTTGGTATTAGTATAGTTATCTAGTCTCTCATTTGATTACTATTTTAGTTTCTTTTTTACTTTCTTCCGCTTGTGTGTCAGACCTAAAGTGTTCCCTGTAGAGTACATATCTCTGGATCTTTTTTCAGGAAGGAAAGGACTCTTCAGTGGATCTCTGCCTTTGGATTGGATAATTTTATCCATTTGCATTTATTATCATTACTGATAACATAGGACTTGAGTCTGCCATTTTGGTATTTATTATTACATGTGTTATATCTTATTGTTTCTCTGCTCTTGTTCCTGTCTTTTGTGTGAATTAGATGTTTTCTAGTGTACCTTTTAGTTTCACTGTAGTTTCTTCTCTATAGTTCTTGAGTTCTCGCTCTCTTTTTTAAATAAAGATTTATTTATTTATTTAAGAGAGAGTGAGCTAACAGGGAGAGGGGCAGAGGAAGAGAAAATATCCTGAGCAGACTCCCTGCTGAGTGTAGAGCCCAATGCAGGGCTCCATCCCAATACCCTGAGATCAGGACCTTGAGCCACAACCAAGAGTCAGATACTTAACTGATGGAGCCACCCAGGTGCCCCTTGAATTATTTTCTTAGTGGTTGCTCTGGAGGATTACTCATAGTATCTTAATAGGAAAATATAATTTGGATTGATACAAACTTAATTCCAATAGTATGTTGATTTTTTAAAAAGATTTTATTTATTTATTTAAGAGACAGAGATCACAAGTAGGCAGAGAGGCAGGCAGAGAGAGAGAGGAAGGGAAGCAGGCTCCCTACTGAGCGGAGGTCCTGATGCAGGGCTCGATCCCAGGACCCTGAGACCATGACCTGAGCCGAAGGCAGAGGCTTAACCCACTGAGCCACCCAGGCACTCCTAGTATGTTAAATTTTGCAATATAGTGTATCTGTTTTCTGCTTTCTTCTTTTTGCTATTATTGTCATGAAATTATATACGTATACAATTTAAACCCAAATGTTATAATTACTACTTTGATTTTTTTTCTACTTTGTTTTTTAGATAGAATTAGAAACAAGTCATTTATATTCTTTTATGTTTATCTATGTGAGTTATCTCTCTTGATGTTCTTGCTTTGTGTGGATTTGATTTACTACCTAGTTTCCTTTCTTTTCCACTTTATTATTTCTTAATATGCTGGTTTGTTAGAAACTTTTAGTTGGGAACATCTTAGCTTCTCCATTTTTGAAGTATAAATTTGCTCCATATAGAATTCTTGCTTTACAGGCTTTTCTTTCAGCGTCACAGTATGTCATCTCACTGCCCGCTGGCTTCCATGGTTTCTGATGAGAAGTCTATTATGTATCTAACTGAGTAAAATAGCGTTAACTATATAAAGTGATAATGGTGACATTCCTCTGGAGTGCGCAACATGTAAAGAAATAAAACGTGAGATGTCTGCGTGGCTCAGTCTAAGCTTAAGTGTCTGCCTTCAGCTCGGGTCGTGGTCCCAGGGTCTTGGGATTGAGTTCTGCGTTGGGCTCCTTGCTCAGCAGTGAGTCTGATTTTCCCTCTGCAAGCAGATCCTCCTCCTTGTGTTCTCTTTCTCTGACAAATAAATCTTAAGAAATAAAACATGACAACAGTAGCAAAATGTGGGAAGAGGTAAACAGGCTTTAAAAAGCTTTGTGTTACATTGTCATCATGTGATAAATATACTAATTCAACCAAAGATATGTCAGAGGTGTACTTTTTAACACTTACATGGTGTTCATTAATACAGTACCAAAATGTATAGCAAAACGTTAATAAGGATTAAATGTAGAAAAATACAAAGAACATAGGAAAGGATGAATGGAGAGAACAGATGGGAAACTAACAAGCTCTAGTGGATTTAAACCTGTGTATAGTAGGAGTTAAACTAGTCTTCTTAGTCTCTTTTATTTGATATTTGGTACAACCATAATTTTAAAAGTGGTAGTAAATGTAAAATTTGAAAATATCTGTATTGATATATTGATCTGAAAATTTTTTATGTCTGTTTCCTTTGCTAAACACAGAGTACCACAGTAATACATTTTTTGTTCATGCGCTTTAAAGTCTTGCCACTCCCTCACTGCTGTTGAATTTGAGCTTGTTTTTATATGCCCTGCAACACCTCAGACATGTACCAACTATGCTGGTTCACTGCGTGTTCCGAGCCACACCCGTCCACATCTGCTGGGACAGATTTACGTGTCGAGTAACTTTCCTTCCACCACTTCACAATAACCCACAAGCTACAGTGCTGTGTCACCTACTTCCCCAAGTAAACTTCAGATCTTTTTCAGTGTAAAGTGCCATATTTACTGTGGTGTTTATGTATCTTAAATAATTTAGTGTGTGTAAAATAGTTTTTTATTGAATTGGGGGTTTTTAAAGTTGGGTTCTTCCCTTTTTTTAAATGTGTTACTGATGGAGTTTAGGAATGCTGTGCTTGTAACCCCATTTTTTTCTGATAAGCCCTGTGGTTTTTACTGCATGATTTCGTATAGTGTAGTCATTTTAAGGACCTTAAATATGATAATAAAGCATGAGTTCCCCTTCCCCCAGCTTTGGTTTAATAGAGATTTCATTTTCACTGTCTTCTGGGCTTTATTATATTCTTATGAGAAATGCACAAGTGTTCAGCTCAGTGTTCCTATGACAGTAAAATGTCTTTTTTTTCTGGCTGTTTTCAGTGTTCTTTTGTTTTGTTTTATTATTTTTTTAAAGTTTTCAGCAGTTTGGCTGTGATTTGTGCCTAGGTGTGCTTTTCTTGGTATTGAATGTGTGAGGTTTGCATGCTTCTTAAATTTAGAGATCTTTTTCTTTTCCGAAATCTGGAAAATTGTTCTCTGAATTTTTGACCCACTCTCTTTTTCTCCTTGTGGGACTGTGGTTACATGTTTGATAGACCCTTTTTTTTTTTTTTTAAGATTTTATTTATTTATTTGACAGAGATCACAAGTAGGCAGAAGAGAGAGGAGGAAGCAGGCTCCCTGCTGAGCAGAGAGCCCGATGCAGGGCTCGATCCCAGGACTCCAGGATCATGACCTGAGCCAAAGGCAGAGGCTTTAACCCACTGAGCCACCCAGGCGCCCCTTGATAGACCTTTTGATGCTGCCTCAGCCGGCTCTCTTTTTTAGCCTTAATATTTTTTCTCTCTGTTCTTCAGAATCTGCTCTGATTTCATCATTACTTACTCATTCTGCCATTTCCAGTGTGCCATTAAGTACATAAGTAAATGCTTATTTCAGATATTTTTCAGCTCTAGAATTTTGGTTTTTTTAAAATTCTTTTTCTTTGTTGAAATTGCTATCATTTCATTCAGTACAAGCACATTTGTCTTTACGTCCTTGAGCATTGTAACAACAGCTGCTTCAAAATTCTTTATATTTTAATTTCAAACACTTCATCATCTCAGAGGCATTCTCTTTTGTTTCTGTTCTCTTGAATGGGGGTGATATTTTCCTGTGTCTTTTTATGTAAAGTACCATTAATTGTATTCTAGCATATTATATATGGGTTACCGATTTTAAAAGCAATAGTATTTTTAGAGAATTTGGCTCTTTTTAAGTATGTATTTCATGCTTTATGTGCTGATTATTGTTTCTTTGACCCATGTATTTCTTCTCATTTTTTTCACTTATCTTTCTACTAAAGCATATCCCCAAATAGTTCTTTTGTGAGGTTCTGCGGAAAGTAAGCCGTTAGCTTTTTAGTGTCTTAAAATACCTTATTTTGCCCTCATTTTCAGTGATACTTTATCTGAGCATTCAGTTCTAAGCTGGCAGTTCTTTATCCTTAGTGCTTTTGTGCCATTGTTTATTGTCATAAATGGTCCTTTTTTGGGGGAGATAATTTGCCTTTTCTCTTCGTAAGCCTTTAGGATTATGTGTTATCGATATTCTACAGTGTGCCCACGTGAGAGTTTATCTTCTAAGCTTTTAGTAGTTTCTGTGGTTTTTTATGTATATAATCATGGCAACTAAAAATAAAGATGATTTTATATCTTTTAATATTAATACTGGTTATTTGTTTTCATTATATTATTAAATTATCAGAAACCTTCAAAATACTATTTAACAGTTGTAGTAGACAATTCCATGTCCTGATTTTAATGGAGATGGCTTCAGTGTTTACTGTTGAATACTTGCTATATTAGATTTGGTAAAAGTGTGTCGTATTTTAGTTTGCTTTTATTTTGGTTGAGTTTTTGTTAAAAATGGTAGCTGAAGGGCGCCTGGGTGGCTCAGTCTGTTTAGCGGCTGCCTTCAGCTTAGGTCATGATCCTGGAGTTCTAGGCTCTATGCCCATGTCAAGGTCCTTGCTCGGGGGGAGTCTGCTTCTCCCTCTCCCTCTGCTCTTCTATCCCTGCTTCTCCCCCTGCTCATGCTCACGCTCTGTGTGTGTCTCAAATAAGTAAAATCTTTAAAAATAAATAAATAAATAACGGTAGCAAAATTTATCAAGTGCCATTTTAAGTCTTGATGCAATCATAGTTAGCCTTTTCACAAACTGGATTCACCTTATTTTATTTAGTCGGTGGCTTTTCTTTTTCTTTTTGCATCAGTACTTACAAGTGTATTGTTTTATATTCTTCCCACTTTTCAGCTATCTTTATCAGGTTTTATTTATATTTTATAAGCTTCTAAAATGAATCACATAGTTCAATAACTTTTCCTTTTATATTTCTTTTTTTGGAGATAATTTTGTTCTTTTAGTTTGATAAATTAAAACAAAGAATCTTATCTTTAATTTGATTTTGTCATTTTGCCAAATTCTAAGAAAACCGGTACGTGGATACTATACAGTACAAACTTTTTTTTTCTTTTTTAAAGATTTTATTTATTTATTTGACAGACAGAGATCACAAGTAGGCAGAGAGGCAGGCAGAGAGAGAGGAGGAAGCAGGCTCCCCGCTGAGCAGAGAGCCCAACGTGGGACTTGATCCCAGAACCCAGGGATCATGACCTGAGCTGAAGGCAGAGACTTTAACCCACTGAGCCACCCAGGCGCCCCTACATTACATACTTTTAAATGTAATTTTATTAAATATCTCACATGTTTTTTATGTGAATTTGACATTTTTTACAAATATGTATCCGTGTCCCTTTTTTTGTGGTCTTGATTATTACTGTGTCTTTTTGGAAATATAATAGTTTCCTAAATATTGTTTCTTTTTTCTTCCACAAGTCCCTCTACGCTTTTTATTAGAAATTTTAATCCTGAATACTTAAGTGTGGATACGTTGAAAGGCTTTTATAGTTGTTAGTAGAGTATATAATTATTACTAGTACTTTGGGTGTATTTAAGAATGAGTATTATAGGAATTTACTGTGAATCTGAGTTTTATTGTTGCTTAATATTGCCTTTTTTGCTGTTTAAGGAATTGTAAAATTTTTTTGTAGCTGCCCTTTGAGTTTCAACTTGGGAAATAACCTGCTTTTGTTCCTCTCTCTGCCCCCCCCCCCCCTTCTTTTTTTTAACAGTTACATGGGAATTGGTCTTTCTGCTCAAGGTGTGAACATGAATAGACTACCAGGTACTTGTAATTGAATTATGATACTGTCTTATGGCTATATCTTTCTGTCTAAATATTTGAAGTAATAATTGAAATAGTTAAGTACATTGATTTTCTGTGTTTTTAATCTCCTCTATGTTATGAGTTTGAAGGGGAAGTCAGGTGGTATTTAAAAATTTAAATTTTATGCTATTTAGCAAAACATGTATCTATCATGCATTTTTTTGTTTTATGTTTTTGCTTGTTTTGGTATTTTAACTTCTATTACATAGTCATATCAATGACTTTAAATATTTTAATGTGATTAATTCTCTTTGTTCTCCAGTACATTCCTGGCTTTTAACTTGTTTTCATTTGTTCAATATTCTGGAAATGGAGGCTCATAGTCCAAGTGAGCTAAGGAAGGTGTCAGCTGAGATGGCAGAACTGTTTCCCAAAGCCATCAATCAGATGAAAGTGATTCTTGGATTATATTTTCTGTTATTTTTACTAATGTTAAAAATTAATTTGGGAGGAAACTTTGAAAATAGAAAAATCTTCTATTTTATATTAAACTCTGTGTGTGTGTAAATGAAAGCAAAATTCCTTTGGTTTATTAGCAAAGGAAATATGCATGGAAAATGTGTCTTGCCTTTTTTTTTAATGGTAAGAGTCTTGTTTAATACCTGTTTTAGTCTTCTGTGTGGCAGATTTATTTTCCTTAGTGTTGCAAACAGTATTTTAATGTAGAAATCATGTGGTGTAATTATTAGGAATTTAAATGTACAATTGAGAGTTTTACTTTTGTGCTATCATCTATTGTACTATTCTTGCTTTTCTTTTCATAATCTTAGTGAATAGCTCTAGTACAGAGGAACCTTACTTTTCATTGTAAATATACTGGAACTTTCTCTTTAGGCTGGGATAAACATTCATATGGTTATCATGGGGATGATGGACATTCATTTTGTTCTTCTGGAACGGGACAACCTTATGGACCAACTTTTACGACTGGTGATGTCATTGGCTGTTGTGTTAACCTTATCAACAATACCTGCTTCTACACCAAGAATGGACATAGTTTAGGTACTAAGATAATGTATTGCATGTAAAGTAATCAAATACTGTGATTATTGTACTTATAGCATAGTAGTCACACTTGTGTAGTCCTCAATTGTAAGTACATGCCTCTGGATGTTATTTCTTTGTTCTTTCCAGGTGGAAGTTGAGGAAATGGTAAAAATTTACATTCTCTGAACGCCACGTTGTATCACATATATGGGAGTAACTATGAAAATATTCCTTAGTTCCCATATTTATTCTGGTAATAGAAATGCTAAGTCTTTTCTGCTTTGAGTAAGACACTAATCACTTCATAGTATGACTGAATTCTCTAAGTAACAGGTACTAAGAAGAAAAGGCTGTCAGTTTTTAGTGTAGTATGGGGTAATCATGAAGGAAAGTCTTGATACTATCAACCAAAGGAAAGGCATTTGACCCACTAAAGGGCAGGCCTGCCCTTTAGTGATGACTAAAGGGTGATGACTACAAGTTCTGCAGAAAGGAGCAGAATTAAAACCATAACAACAAAACTTCCAAGGATAAAAGACAGACGGTAAATAAAAAAATAAATTAATGAAAACATAAAGAGGCATAGCCATCCCAAGACTAGTAGAAAATCAGGCTTTTTGGTTGTGTATGCACCCATAGTGTTTCAAATTGAGAACTGTGTGTGGTGGTTATATTCCCTTAGAAGTTTTTTTGGTTTTGTTTTTATACAGAAACTATGAAGGATAGCAAGACTGATGCTTTAAAAGTAAAATGGTTTCACATTACTAGAGAAGTGCTTGATTCAAAGCAAACTACTTCTGATGAAGTAAAGCAAAAGGAAGCAAAAACTAGCCTCGGAAGGCAGAAATTTCATTGTGCTCATAAATTGTATTTAAAAATACAATACATATAATAGATATTCTTTAATATAACACAAAAACTGTTGTGTCTTTCATTTCAGAGTAGAAAATTCTAAATTTCTGGCTGCATTGGTAATAGCTGTCATATTCCTGATATAAAATTAGTGTCTTCACTTTTATATGCAGCTTAAGTCTTTTCATTCTGAATATTAATACGGATTTTGAAGTCCTGTCTTATCAACAGAAAGGTTGTCCCAAGTCCACACAGGAGTGTTGCTTCGGGACACCAGGAGATGTGTGGATTTGTGATTTGATTGCTATGGCTGGCCCCTTTCCAGATGATGTATCCTCTAGTTGATTCTGTGTTACTGTCCTGGCTCTGACTCTTCACAGCATTTAACCCAAGGTGGTCTTAGTTGCCTTGCTTGCTTAAGGTATTTGATCTTAAATTAAACTGCAGAAATCTGCTTTTAGGTATGACCTTTGATTCCAAAATGCAAAAGAAGGCATATTTTTAAACCAAAAATTAGTCTTTTTACTGTTTTTTAAAACTTTATTCCAGAGAAGGAATTTTGTTTTGGGAAATAGAAAGATCATAGGTGATGTGATTTTATTTGATTCTTGTTAGATTTTTCACAAACATTAATATTGAGATTTTCTCTTGAATAAGAAATCTATTTAAAATGTGAGATACTTCTTAAGAAAAGGGTACTTCATGAGAAAATCACGTTCTAATTTTAAGTAAATTTTTGAGACATTTGTCAGTATTCATTTATAAATTTCATGTTTATTAAGAGCCGTTAATATGAGTTCTTTAGTTGCCTGGGTTTGTCTCCGGGCTTAGGCCATGTGACCTTATGCAGATTAATATTTCTGTGCCTCAGTTTGTAAGTAGGACCACTGTAATACCTGCCTTTCTTTGGTTGGTAAAGTAGACTGAAATGATGCATGCAAAGTTCTTAGGTGACTGCCTGGCACATAGTGAGTATTCATTCCGTGTTGTTAGCCAGTCTGGGCTAGATGCTGGGGATGCAGTGGTAAAAAGTCACTCCTTTAGAACAGAGGTCAGCCCGCCACAGCTCATGATCCAGATTGGTCTCCTGTCTGTGCTTTAAGTCAAGTTTCTTGGGAACAGAGCCGCCCCCCATTCCTTTGTGCGATGTATACAGTGCTTTTCTGTCCAGTGGCAGGACTGAGTGCTTGTGACGGAGACCGTAGAGCCTGGAGAGTGAAAGATTTACTCTCTGGGTCTTCATGGAAGTATGCTTCCCTCTGGTCCAGTTTCTAGCATCTAGAAGATAAAAATATTATTTACATACTGTTGTACTTCCCAGAGTGGGTCATTTCTACCCAAAAGCTGATACATCTTTAGTTTCTTTTTCATGAAGGTGTTAAAAATATATATTTACTGATCATAGAAATAGAACTGGAAAGGTTTTTATTTGAGAAAATAGTTAAAGGAGAGACAGTTCAGTATCTAGGTTAATTTAATTAGAAGTTTTTTTACTTTGTTTTATTGAAAATCATCAATTGAAGATCACTTTTTGAAAAGCCTTTTGACATATCAGAAAATTATAAATATAAAAAATTGTCTTCCAGGTAAAATTTAAATCTGACTT
The DNA here is from genome assembly GCF_030435805.1 of Mustela lutreola. Taxonomy (NCBI): domain Eukaryota; kingdom Metazoa; phylum Chordata; class Mammalia; order Carnivora; family Mustelidae; genus Mustela; species Mustela lutreola. The sequence continues at coordinate 145,240,929 of NC_081295.1, read as the reverse complement.
ACTAAAGTAGCATCTTTTTGTGGTCTGAATGTGTACAGGTTGTGGTAGCCATTTCAAAAATATTAATCTCTGGAATTGAGTTGGGTTTTTCATTAGAATTTATGGTAAAGACTGAGGATTTCAGTAATTATTCAGTAATTATTAACAAAAAGGAATTTTGGCTAAAACTGTAAAAGTAGACCATCTTTGCTATAGGAGATATCTTTGAGGAAAATAACTTCTTAGGCTGCTAAATTATGATTAAGATACTAAGATACAGTTGGTAATATTTTATTAAAATACTCTATGTTGTTTCCTGTATCCTTTTTAGTTTTCTGAGAATTTTAGAATAAATTTTCATATTTGGCCTATGGTCACTTTGCTTTCTATTTATTAATGAAGCTAAAAGTAATCTGTTTATGGGAAGCTTAGGTGACCACGAGTTTTGCTTTCCTTTTGACAAGCCAACATGAATTTACTAGTTTTTAAAAGTCATAAAGGTGGGACTTGACTACAAACCCCTGTTTTTACACATTTATTAAAAACCATATAATAGAGAGGCTTAGTCAGTTTGTCTTTTAATTTTGTTACTTTATTTTTTTTTAAATATTTTTAAAGGTTTATTTATTTATTTATTTGACAGAGATCACAAGTAGGCAGAGAGGCAGGCAGAGAGAGAGAGGGGGAGGCAGTCTCCCCGCCGAGCAGAGAGTCTGATGCGGGACTCGATCCCAGGACCCCGGGATCATGACCTGAGCTGAAAGCAGAGGCCTTAACCCACTGAGCCACCCAGGCACCCCAGTTTTGTTACTTTAATAGAGTCAAATAGTTGTGTTTTCTGATGGTGTACAGCACAATAACAGAGCCATAGAATTTCACGTCGGAAGAGGCCTTACAAGATGATTCAGTGGAAATGCCCTCAGTGTTTAGATGGTGGTCCACATAGGAAAGGTAGTGGTGTTGATGTGGGGTTTTTTTAGGTTTTTATTTTATTTTATTTTATTTTATTTTATTTATTTGACAGAGATCACAAGTAGGCAGAGAGGCAGGCAGAGAGAGAGAGAGAGAGAGAGAGAGAGAGGGAAGCAGGCTCCCCGCTGAGCAGAGAGCCCGATGCGGGACTCGATCCCAGGACCCTGAGATCATGACCCGAGCCGAAGGCAGCGGCTTAACCCACTGAGCCACCCAGGTGCCCCAAGGTTTTTTTTAGGTTTAATGTGTGTTTAGACTGGAAGAATTGAGAGTAAGTGACTATCTCCTGTTTTTCTAGAGCTCAGTCTTTTTAAGCATATGAATGAGATCCTACAGAAATACTTGGTGTATTTATTATTTTATTTTCAGTGAAGTAATGTATTTAAATATTAGAAGAGAGATTATTAAATCATCAGTTTGGGATGCCAGTAGACTCACTCCTCTGACTTGTATCTGAACATGACTGTGGTGAAATTACTGTCAGAGGACATTCATGAGAAATTCTCAGCTGTATAACCCTTGATCCCTTGAATGAGGAATTGAGTTTTTTCGCAGAATAGTCAAGTTATTTAAGAATGTACTCTCATGCGGAAAAACTTCTTTTTAAGAAACAAAAGTACTGTATTTTGCATCGTTCAGTTTTTTTCCCTTGGTAACAAGAATTCCCTTTCCCCCAGAATTACTTAAAAGCTAAATGTAGGTGAGGAAGATTGAGTGGTAAGGCTCAATAAAGCAGCGTGGGTTTTGGTCAAAAATCAAATGTGACTGTTTTGCAACCGGTTTTCTTATAAGGTTCTTGACATAGCTTAGAAGATCTGTCTGAAACCAAAGTCCTGGAGGCAGGCGCAGTACTCCAGAAATAACACTGCGGTGTGACTAGCAAGGATGTTGATCTTGAAGGGAGATAGAACATTCTCTCTCAGACCTCTGTTGGTGTTACTGAGAAAAACACTGGTCTCACTATTTAATTCTAGGTTTTGAATTTTTTCCTTTCCTTCCTTTGCCATTCCTTCCCTTGTTTTCAGTTTAAATTCAGCTTGTCACTATCGTCTGCCTTTGAAAAACCGTGTCTAATGCCACTTTTTTGGTTTTTGTTTTGTTTATGTTTTAGGTATTGCTTTCACCGACCTACCGGTAAGACATACTTTCTTTTAAAAGCTGTTTTGTATTTTTAATTAAAAGAAGCGTAAAGAAACTGGTATTAAACGTGTTTGGAATTCTGTCTCACTGATATTTATCAAGTTTATATGCGATGCATAGACCAGAGATCCTTTTCCCGGGCGCCAGGTGCCCTGGCACAAGGGAACTGTGTAACTAAACAAATAAATCAGAATTGGTTACTTAAAATACACCTTGTACTGTCACTGTCACTGCGTTCAGTTGAAATGTGTTTCTTTGGTATCGCTGAACAGTTCAGCAAGTGACTGTGCCACGGATGCTGTGACCGTGCTCCAGACCAGGTGAAGGGCTCCGTCCTCTTGACGTATTCAGTCTGGGGACTAGGAGTAAACAGGACGTTAAGGACAAATAAACTATGACATTGTAAAGCGTGGTAGGTACCTTTTAAAGAAAGAGCAAGAGAGTGGGGGAGTACCAAAGACAGAACGTGGACTATACGGTTCACTCGTCTCTGCCAAGGTGTGCAAGGGGGCACTGGAGCAGAGGCCCGGAACAGAGTGAGGGAGTCAGCAGAATAGGTAGATGGAGCAAGAATGGCCCAGGCAGAGAAGCAGGTAGAGGAGCTGACTAAGTCAGGGCTCCACAGAGGGGACGAAGACAAGAGTGCGCTAGGTGAGTCCAGGATCGAGGTGGGGCAGGGTGAGCGAGCTCATGGACACCTGGAGGGCCACTGCAAGTACTTGGGCATTTACTCCGCCCTAAATGCAGACACTGCAGTCTCCATTCCCATGGCGTAGCTTCAGTTTTAAAGGGTCGCTGACAGCTCTTTGAAAAGTAGACTGGGACAGGGATTTAGGGCAGAAGCAGGCAGACCTGGGAAGAGGCTTTTGCAGAAATTCAGGCAGCAGGTGATGGTGACTCACATCGTTAGAGATTTGAGGGCTTTGACTGTGGATACCTTATTTACCCAGGCGAAGACTGCCCATCGTAACACACATCATATGTAACACTGATGGGGAAGGACCTAACAAACTAGGATAGGATGCTTTGTTATCACTTAAAATTGTTATTTTGTATTCACTGAATGATCTCTTAGGGTATTTAAATATAGATTTTTTTAAAAAAATTTATTTATTTATTTGACAGAGAGAGAGAGAGAGAGGTCACAAGTAGGCAGAGAGGCAGGCTCCCCGCCGAGCAGAGAGCCCAGATGCGGAGCTCAATCCCAAGACTCTGAGATCATGACCAGAGCTGAAGGCAGACCCTTAACTCACTGAGCCACCCAGGCACCCTTAAATACAGGTTTTTAATGTATAGATTTTAATCAGTATCACTTGTTAAACACCTGAAAATAATGAATTAAGGAATATAGATTGGCTAAGGTATTCCCCAAACTTCATATTTAGAATCCAGTCTTTTAAACCACTTTTTTAGAGTTGATGTCTGTGGTTTTCTACTTGATGCTGACATCTGTGCCATCAAGAACATTTCCTGAGAGCTCTCCGTTATGTCTCTTGCATTTTCTCCCAAGCTTCCGATTGCATTGTGCAGGCTCTGATGCTGTCCATTTTCAGTATTACCAGAAGGCACTACAACAACCAGGACTCTGGTATTTCTTTCTTAGTTCGTCTGTGCATATCTTGTTGACTAAAATGTCTCTGAGGTAGCAGTTATCCAGCTGTTCCACCAGGAAAAAAAATGAGTGAAGTTCCAGAATTTTCGGAGAGCCACACCTGTGCATGCAGGAACAGCTGCCTGTGTACAGATGTAAGGTGCCACTGTTTATAAACACTTTTCAGTTTCCGAGATGTTTTGAGAAGGGTGACAGAAGAATCAGAGGCAGAGGATAGTCATCCTATCTATAAGTTACTAATGTTCCTGAAGAAAATTCTAGGGGGAGAAAAAACAGAAGAAATAGAAGTTATAATAGAGAACAATTTTGCTAAGCCAAGGAAAATTCGGAGTCTAAAATCAACATGCTCACTAGGAAGTATTATTTGATAAGCAGTATGGGAACCAGTGTTTATCTTTTTGAAAAAGTTTGTAATCTTAGGATTTTGTCTTATATTTATGCCAAAGTAAGTTTCAGGTAAATTAAAGAGTTAAATTTAAAAATAAAAATAAGTATGTTTGGAAAATACCCCAACTGAGAGCCAAGAGGATTTTCTGAATGAATTGGATGTGAAAAATACGAGAGAAAATAGGACCTTGAGATTCTTGGCCTGGAGGATGGAAAGAATGGTGATGCTGCTTACTGATGCAGAGAGGGCTGTATATAGGCAGAGCAGGTTTAAGGTTGGGGGGTGGATCTGGAGATCAGTTTTGGATAAGTTTTTAGGTTTTTTTTTTTTTTTTTTTTAAAGATTTTATGTATTTATTTGACAGAGATCATAAGTAGGCAGAGAGGTAGGCAAAGAGAGGAGTAGGAGGCAGGCTCCCTGCTGAGCAGAGAACCTGATGCGGGGCTCGATCCCAGGACCCTGAGACCATGACCTGAGCCGAAGGCAGAGGCTTTAACCCACTGAGCCACCCAGGTGCCCCTGGTTTTGGATAAGTTAAATGGAGTTCCCAAGTATACAGTTGGCCATGTAAGCCTATAATTCAAGAGAGTGATCTGGGCTGGAGACAGAATTTGGGGAATCCTTGGCATTTCTGTTTAATGTATGAGACCAGGTGACATCCACAGGGAAGTGTGTGTAGGCAGAGAAGAGGGGCATGCATGTTTGGGAAAAGAGAAGGAACCAGCAAAGGGAGATTGAGAAGGAGCCTACGGTGAGGTCGGAGGAAGACTTAGAAGGGGGTGTGTCCTCAAAGTCAAGTGAAGAAAGCCTCTCTAGAAGCAAGGTGAAATCACCTGTGTGAGATGTTCCTGTGATACCACGTGTAGGCTAAGAACTGAGAATTAATTACGGATTTAGCAGAGAGGAGGATGCTGGTGACCTTGACACAGAGTTTCAGCAGACTGAGTGATGGAGGAATCCTCATGGAAAGAGTTTACTAGCGAATAGGAGGAGGGAAATCACCAAGTAGGGACAGGTTTGTGGAGGATTTCGACTGAATAGGGAAGAAGCAAGTGGCATGTGGTGGCTGGTGGCAGATGTGGAGGCAAATGAAGATTTTTTTATTTACCAGGATGTTTATTTGCCGATGAGAATGATTCCAGTAGCAAGCAGATGAGTTAATATAAAGGGAGGAGAAATAACGCAGTCCTCACACCACTTACTGGACGCACGGGGCTGCAGTCACGTGCTTAGGAAGGGGGGACTGCGGGTGTGGCCAGTTGGAGGTGCGGGTGGGGTGTGTGTGGCTCAGATCTCTCCAGGGGCTGCGGGGCGGGCGACATTCGGTTCTCTTTGCAGTTGGCAGAAGGGCTCACCTGGGTGGGTGTTTGGTGTTTTGTTTTTTTACCCCTTTTGTGGCCTTAAGCAAGTAAAACCAACCTGTTGGAGCAAGCAGTTGTTCGATGAGCTTCTGTTCCTCACTTGTGCAAGTGGTGATAATTTGGAAAAGGCTAAGTGGGTTGTAGACATGTTGACTATTTTTGTGTTTTCTTCTGATTATTTTTGTCCCATTTGAGAGTCACTAGTCCTGTTTTTTGCCTTGTCTATAATTAATCAGTGAGGATACTCAGCTTTGTAGCACCAGTGGGTAAAGCTCCCACGTGCAGCACAGCATTCTGCTACTTAAAAAGGAAAAAAAAGCTAGTCTTTCCCTTAAGTGTCCCACCAAAGAAGTGTCTGTATGTTCTGTACCTGTGATGCCTCACTAGCGGGTCGTAGCATTACATCCTGGCAGGGTATTTACAGAACAAAAGTTGATCTAGATGGTTGCACTCATCATGGAACCTACAGTGTTTACACGCCTTTGAAAACCTGGTATCTTTTTCACAATGATCTTTCTTCACCAGTTCGGGAAGTGTCCCTCTGTAAACTCACTCATTTTGGGATTAGGTCAATTCCTTTTGTTACAGAAGCTGCTCTCATCTAAAATGATGCTGCATTCCAGATCTTGCTGCAGATTTGAAATCTACTTTCCATAGATACATTATTTGCTTTCATTTTCACTAGAAAACATCTTCAAAACAGAACAAAACTATACTATTGAGGATATGATTTTGTGTATCTTTAGCTTTTGAATATTTTTAGGATCTGTATTTTTCATAGGTTAATAGAAATTAGGAGATCTTTTTAAATTCTCTTCATAGAGGCTTAAGTTATTCTCATTTTTGTGTAATTCTACACAAGAAGGGGTGATTTTTTTTTTCTTTAATTTATAAAGTTTCCTGGAAAACATTATTTTACATAAATCCACAGCCTGGATTCATGCTATATCATAGAAGAACCTTGAAAGCATTATGCTGAGATGAAAGAAGGCAGTCACAAAAGACCACATATTCTATAATTCCGTTGATATGAAATGTACAGAATAGGCTGATCTGTATTGTCAGAAAGTGGTTGTCGGGGGTTATGGGATGGTGGGCAGGAGCGGACTGCTAGGTGCGTGGTTACTTTTTGGAATGATGGAAATGTTGTAAAATTAAATTGTGATGATTGCACATCTCGGTGATTATTCTGGTTGGTTTTTTTTTTTTTTTTAAAGATTTTATTTATTTATTTACTTGTCAGAGAGAGAGAGAGAGAGTGCAAGCGCACAAGCGGGCAGAGTGGCAGGCAGAGGTGGAGAGAGAAGCAGGCTCCCTGCCAAGCAAGGAGCCTGATGCAGGACTCGATCCCAGTCCTGGGATCATGACCTGAGCCGAAGGCAGCGACTTAACCGACTGAGCCACTCAGGCGTCCCTATTTGTTCTGTTTTTAGAAATCTATAGTCTAGCAAGTGAAAAAGTCTTTTACATTATTTTTTAAATGTGTGGTCCAGCCAGTTAGGAGGTAATTCCTTTCTCTCTAGTTCTTCAGGTTTAAAGTTGAGTAAGTAGTATAAAAATACACTTACTTTTCATTGACCCCAGCTAGCTTTACCACGCCCAGTTTCTTATTGAGTTTTCCTGATTCCAGAAGTTATATATAGTGTTAAGTATTGAAATACTGATAATAAATGTTTATAAATGCAGAAATGTACAAAAGAGAAGTTTCTCATAATCCCAGCCTGTTTAGATGGCTCTGTTGACTTGAGTGTAGATCTTTCCAGGTCTGTTTTTAAACTTGTATTAACCAGTCTGTCTATTATTTAAATGTTTACAGAAAAGGTAGAGTCATAGTTTATGTAGTCTCTAGCTTGCTTTCTTCATTTAGTAATATATAGGACATCTTTCTCTGTCAGTATACAGATTTTTTACTCTTATTTTTTATAGTATCTTATTGTATGATGCACTACCGCAACTTCTGAGATGCACATCGTTCCTATTTTGACATGAAATGGGGGTGCATCTTAGGCCCTCTGGCCTGTCAGATTTAGTAGGCAGTGTGTTTTCTTCAACGTAAAATGATGGTATATCTTATTAGAGTCTGAGTTTCAGTGAGTTTGGTGGGTAATACCACCTGTGAGTGGACATTCTTTTTAATATTTTGCTATAAAAATAATGCTGCAGTTGGTATATCTTTGCACATTGTTTTTCTGTTGGATTTCATTCTTACACATGAAATTGTTTTGTCAGTTTTAATAGACTTGGCCAAATTTCTTTCTTGAAATATTATCAGTTTACATTTCTGTGTATAGTGGCTGAGAGGGCTTATTGTCTCAACCTTCAGTCAACATTGGGTATTTTCAGTCTTTTAAATCTTAATCTAATGTGCAAAAAACCACTCTTCTTGTTTTGATTTGTATTTTAGGAAATTGAATGAGGTTAAGTGTCTCTTCATATTTTCATTGTCATTTTATATTTCTTCTGCAAATTGCCTGTATACCCATCACCACTTAAAAAAAATTTTGAGTTGGCTTGTTAATCTTTGTCCAATTGTGAAAATATTGTTTGCACTGAGAATGTTGATCTTTTCTCATATGTGCAACAGGGTTTTTGCTATAAAGTCCGTTTGTCTTGACATTTATGGCATGTTTTGTCACAGGAACGTTTTACACTTTTTTAATGGCACAATTTTATCACTGTTCCTGAATGTCGATTATCTTTTATAGTGTTATGATTATGTTCTTGAATTTGTTGGGAAAATTTAGATTAGCAAACAAAACATCTTTTTTAAAGATTTTATTTATTAGGGAGAGAGAGAGCACAGAGAGGGAGGAAGAGGCTTGCTGCTGAGCAGAGTACGAACAGAGGGCTCCATCCCAGGATCCTGAGAGATCAGAGCCGAAGGCAGACACTTAGCTGACGGAGCCACCCAGGCGCCCCAGGCAAACAAAATATTTCTAAAGCATCTTTGGGCAATGCTGAATATCAGAATTATAAATTCTGCTTAACAAACAGGATTGCCTTGCATTTGGTGTTCTCTTTATTAAGAAGCTTTGACCTTCTATACTTTTGTTTTAAAGTATGTCTTAATTTTGTAATGGAGTTTAATGGAAAGAATACTGTGCTAGAAATGGTGAGGCTTACATTAATTGCTTTATGTCTGTCATGAAGAAGTTGTGTGGTTTTTGGCGCCTGGGTGGCTCAGTTGGTTAGGCTCGGGTTTTGATCCTAGCGTCCGGGAATCGAGCCCCACATCTGGCTCCTTGCTCCAGGGGAGGCCTGCTTCTCTCTCTCCCACTTCCCCTGCCTGTATTCCCTCTCTCACTGTCTCTCCTTGCCAAACAGATGGATAAAATCTTTTAAAAAAAAAAAAAAAAGAAGAAGAAGAAGAAGAAGGTAAAAAAAGGTTGTGTGCTTTTGGATAAATCCCTCCCACTCTTTAGGTCTGTTTTCTCGGTGGTGGAATGAGAAAGTCTCACGCTTGTTTCCAGCTCAAATTGTAAGAACTTGCTAGTTTTGTTGATTAAGAATCAGTACATCTGCATACACTGCATTACCATTTCTTTCCCAAATCCACTGTGGATTCTGTGGTTCTGTTTCTCAGTATTTTGACACAGTATTCCTTTTGTTTCTGATTCTGGTGGCTTGAGTGATCAGTTGTTTCTAAATACATCTCAGCTTTTTGCTGTGAATTCTGAGCATCTTACAGTTATATCCAAATTATCCCCTCTCAGTCTCTACCTGATTTTGTACTGAAAATATTTGTAAGAACCATTATAGCAAAGAAATAAGGTGTAAATACAGTGAGTGGTGTTTGAAGTAGGATTTGGAGTTTGTAGGAAGGAAAACTAAACTTAGATCTGGTGTCCGATAAATCTGTGTTCCAGTCTAGACCCAGGGCAAGTTCATGACCCCCAGTCCTCAATTTCTTTATCTCTATAATGCAAACAGTGATTATTTCCCAGGATTATGTTGATGCTTAAGCCCTGCTGTTCAGTAGACATTCAGTAGCTCATGCCCACTTTATGTATAACAAATAGTAATAGAGCCAAAAGACTTTGTGTATTTTTTGTGTACTTGAAGCTGTTAAACTTGATTGTCTAGCCTCAAAATCTTGGAGTATATCTGGATGCATTCCTCTGTGAAACTGAATATTTAAATTCTTTTCAACTCCAAAAATATGTGCATTTGAGTCATTTGTTTTTATAAGGAGAACCCCCACTCTCAGTGGCACTGTGTTTTGCTTAGAATTACATTCTACCACTGCCTCTTCCTAATGGTGTGCCAGATGTACAGAGGAATGGAGTTAGGAAACTTAAAAGTAGTGTGTGCCCAGTTAGGATTGTACTTCTGGGGTATCTGGTCCTCACATGCCATTTCTAGACATGCATCATACATATATATAGAAAGATAGGTCTGAGTTATGTGTTTAGATTTTAATCTTTGTAACTATTATATGACCTGTTCTGAAGAGCAAGGTTTGTGTTTTTGTTCATTATAGGTAGGTGTAATACCACACAGCCTCTGAATAAACAAAATAAGTGGCTTAGGTTGTTTCATATTTTTTCTTGATAATCACAGCATAGGAAGTGCTGTTTTTCATCCAGCCTGTAATCTATTTTTAGATTACAGAATATTTTAGATTCTGTAAAAATTGGAATTTTTAGATTACAGAATTACCAAATACAAATGACCACTTGTATTTGGATGATTTCCTTTTAATTGTATTTAGATCATTTTTCTTTCTCTATTGGTTTTGACTGCAGTTTTAAATTACTCTAGAAGTAAATTGTATTCTGTTATTTTAAAAATAGCATTCGTGAAAGAATGAATATGTCTTTAATATAAAAAGGATAGATAGATGCCAGTGGAATGTGTTGTCTTACAGCCAAATTTATATCCTACCGTGGGGCTCCAAACACCAGGAGAAGTCGTCGATGCCAATTTTGGGCAGCATCCTTTCGTGTTTGACATAGAAGACTACATGCGAGAGTGGAGAACCAAAATACAGGCACAGATAGACCGGTTTCCTATTGGAGATCGGGAAGGCGAATGGCAAACCATGATACAAAAGTAAGTGAAGAAATTTGAATGGATGTTATTATTCTAAAATATATTTCTTATAAAACATTCTTTCAGCATAAAAGAATATGTACTGAAGCTTTTTAATCTAATTTATATCCTAATAATCTTAGTGTATCATTGATTATACGTAGATCTCTGGAAAAAGTAATTTACTCTTCTTAAAAATTATTTTTTGTATATCCTAATAATTTAAATATATTGATTATCTTTTAATCGCTATGAAAAGCAGTTCACGCTACTTAAACAATTAAAAAATCATTTTATATTTGGTGGCACACATACAAAATTATATTTTAGTCTGACATACGAATTTAGTGGAGGAAATAAAGTGACACTAGATCGCTTAGGTTGATTGATTTGCTATCCTTAGTAATTGGAGTTAATGCTTTCCATAGGTCAGTTGATTCTCTTGAAATAGTGCCGATGCAAAAGATAAATTCAGGAAGATAATTTTAGATTGTGTAATTCAGGAGCTGTGGGCTTTTGGGTATGAACTTGGCTGTGTTCAGCTGTAGTTCTGATATGGATGAGGATAAAGAAATACACAGTAAGAATAAGCATCAAAATAATGGTGTAGTTAATGTATTGGAATACAGACTTGGTATGAACATTTTGTATTTCAAGATTTGACTCATTTTTTTTTTCCAGTGAATCGTTTACTCTTTTAGAAGTAATATCAACTATTTTTGCTTATTAGGATCCCTGTCCCGTTTTTGCTGAATCCGTTTATTATTTTTCATGTAGATTCAGGGAGGTTATAGTTGGGCCCTATTCTAAATCGGAAAATCTGACCAGAAGCCTCCAATTGAAGGAGTTTTAAAAAATCTTACTAATTATTTTTAATGTAATTTACTTTTACGTGTTATTATTAGACATTTAAGAGGCAGCAAAAGAAATAAGATCAAAGAGTTAGGAATATGGAGTGAGGATTCCTAAAAGTAGGATAAATACTTCACAGATTCCATAATAACAGTGGTACAGAATCAGTTGGGTAGCAGCAGAGCAAACAGTGGGTGTCCATAAAGGTATACCATAAAATGAACAACCTTTATCTCAACCCATTCCTTATGAAAAAGTAGAATTTCATTGGATTGGAAGTCAGGAAAATATAAGTCCTGTGATAGTCAACTTTATAAACTATACCTTTGCCAGAAGGCTGGAGATGACTCCTGGCTGTCCGTAGCACTAATTGGTAACTCTTAATAAAGCTTGAAATAGTACAGACTTAAAAAGTAAGTAAGTACCAGTAACTGTAAGTAGTCATTTCCACTGCTGTTGTCTCACCCAAGAAAAGAGCAGAGACTTCCAGAGAGCGGTAGTCTGACTGTTCGTCTTAAATATCTGTGTAATTGCTTTGAACAGTTGTACATTTAAAGACATAACAAAAGTTTTTGTCTGTGTCTTTTGGAGGCGATAATGATTGGAAGATACGATGATGATTCTGAAAACATGCTTCTTCCCAGGAGCGATTATCTGGTAGTGCACAACCTGTGCACTGGTATTTTTTGCCTGCACAGTTGACAGGAGAGCAAAGTCCGGCTGACAGTCATTTTAAAAGTTATTACCATGAGTTAGAGCTCGGATAAGTTGCTCTCCCAGGGTCACATCCCTTTCGTGCTTTAAAAATGGTCACTGCTGAGCATCACAGCAGGGCAGTAGTAGAAGAAACATCATTTCTCTTCATTCTGTAGCCAGAGTCCAGTGCCTTCTCCCATCCCCACCCCATTCTTTATAAAATTGACTCTCACCATGTCCTCCTAGGAAGTCCATTTTTAAAAAGCTCTTCCCTACCCTTTTAAACCTAATTTGACCAGTTAGATGAAATAAAATGAAAAATCTGTTTCTTGGAGATTTCCCCCTCTGCCCTCTCTCCTGAATCACTGCTTCCTGCCACTTTCTGATAGGTCCTCAGTCATGCCAGAGGGAGGCAGGTTTAGGAGTTGAATATTTGGGTTAATATTGTTGAGTCATACTGTTTCTCACCTTTTGTAGTTAGATATCAAGGTGTTTTGACCACTTGATGACATTTTATAAAACTGTTCTCTGGAAGCGTGGCGCTTCCATGGGAGTCATACTTTCATGTCCAGTGACGTACAGTAATCTCTCACGGACCGTGATACTGATTGAGATGAGAAGGGTAGTTTCTCGTTGATTAGTATTATCACCCGCATAGGCCTCGTTCTGAAAGATCGTCTCTCGTGTTCACGTTACTATTTCTTGTGTTCACGGCTGGTAGATCCCATCTCATGTGACCGATGAGTAAAGAAAGTAGTTGAACTCCATGACACGCAGAGTTCATCTGCTACTTAAAAATCGTCGTATTTTATAAAATGCCAGCACTTCACTGGGATAGGTCGTACAATAAAGATGAAATAGAAATTATGGTTAGTAGGATTGAATATGAGGCTGGGAAGTCACAGGAAGGCAGCCAGGGATCAGGGGCCGCCAAGAATCAAGAGTCTGCCCGTGACTCTCCTCCAGTGATAGTCATTCTTCCGGAGAGTGCTGGTAGCCTGGCGTTGGCAGTTCTCTTTGTGGACATACTACATGACCAGAACAATATGATTTTTTTTTTTTTAATTTTATAGTTGAGGTTCCTAAAGCCTTATTTTAAAGGGAATAGGTTTGTTTTGTAACAGCAGAGTAGATCTTGTTTTATATAAATTGTAGTATGAAGCCTGTATTGTCTTGACTAAAAGATGTGTGTTTCTTCTTTTTATTTTAAGAATGGTTTCATCTTATTTAGTCCACCATGGGTACTGTGCCACAGCAGAGGCCTTTGCCAGATCTACAGACCAGACCGTTCTAGAAGAATTAGCTTCCATTAAGAATAGACAAAGTAAGGACCCTGTGGTGCATGGATAATACTTGTTTTCAGATTATAGGTTTGGTTATATTGACTTTTAGAAATTTTATTTTTTAAGTTAAAAAATTTCAAATATACTAACTTAAAATTGATGCCTCTGAAATTTATTTTCATTGACATTTTTGAAGATCACCTTACAAAAAACTCACATAAGACTGTGTTAGCATTCTGGATATGGAAAGATACAATTTTGGAGAAAGTTGTATAAGAAATGTTTACCAATCTAGGAGATAAATAGTTGACACTTTTTTTTTTTTTAGTTGGTAAAGTAGTGCCATGACTAGATATTAGTGCAGATAATATTTGAAAGAAATGTAAATCTTTGCATTATTCCAGTTGTTGTCTAAGGATAGCATTGATCTTAAGTTTTTTCCTGCTTCAGTCCCCGGGCCTGTGGCCAGAGCCAGGGCCCGTGCTGGCGGGGGCGAGTCCAGTCCGCATGTGGCTCTGCCGCAGTTTTTTGCCCTCTCGCTGTGGGTGTTAGTCCATCGGGCCGAGTGTGGCCTGGTGAGAGGACAGGCATCAAAACACAGCGGGATGGGTGAAGTCAGGATGCTTGCGACTTGCTTTAGCACTGATTCCATTGTGTGGTCACTAATCGTATGCTTGCCTGCGGTCTCACTATGTAACCGAGCTCTGACAAACGGGAGATGATCGTGTACTCTTTCTGTGTACTCATCATCTGATTTGGCAAATCATCCAACACCCAGGGAGCCCTCAGTGAATGTCGAATTCAGATTTTACTCAAAGGCTAGCATTCTCATAGTACTGGGGGCAGAATGTTACATATTTGATAAGACATTTTGAATATTTTCTCTAATGTTTGCTATGGTCTTTAAAAAAAAACACTTTCTTGAGGTATGATTGACATATTAAAAGCTGTACATATTTTTAGTGTGTGTAACTTGATGAGATTGGGAAAAGTATTCTAAGGCTGGCACCACCTTGTAGGCTGTAAACACAGTATCTAGTACCTCAGTACGTCTTAACAGGTATTTTTCCTGTATTACTTGTATATTAGTTTGTGATTTTTAAAAATAGTTTATGAAATACCTAATATTTCTAGTTTTTTAATATGTCCAAAATCTCTCGTTGATTGCCCAATAGAAACTATGATTTTAGAAAAAGAAATGGAAGTTAATTGCAATAATTTATTTAAAGTATTTTTTTACCTTTCTTTTTTGACGGCCCTCTTAAGTTTATGTTACTACTCCTAAAAAATTGATCTCTTGCTTTCTTTCTCTAACTAGGAATTCAGAAATTGGTGTTAGCAGGAAGAATGGGAGAAGCCATTGAAACAACACAACAGTTATACCCAAGTTTACTTGAAAGAAATCCTAATCTCCTTTTCACATTAAAGTGAGTTTTTAATAAAAAGCTACTACATTATGTGTGTGTGTGTGTTATATATAATCAGAATTATTTTCATGTTTTAACAGTTTTAATCTTTGTTTCACCTTGTTTCAGGTATTAATATAATTTTGTAATATAGCGCATTTAAGTAATAGATGATTTTTAAAAAACCCTGTGTTGGGTTTATAAGCAGATGACATCTTTTACTCTGGTTGCTCTTCTGTTACGCTGGCTATATGTTCAAAAGTGTTAAAGTCTTCTTTAGAAGATGGATTATCTGTTTCTCTTCCCACAAAGTTATTGTAAGTCTGTGTAATTTTGGAAAATTGTGGTAAAATATACATAACATAAATTTGCCAGTTTTACACGGCAGTTCTGTAGCATTAAGTACAGTCACACTGTTCCGCAGTCCTCACCAGCCATCCGTCTCCAGAACTTTTGTCGTCATCCCAAACGGAGACACGGACTTCCTATTTCACCCTGCCCACAGCTCCTAGCAACCACCATTTTACTTTCTCTCTCTATGAAATTGAATTTGACTACCCTGATACCTCATCTAAGTGAAATCACAACATATTTATTCTTTGTTACTGGCTTGTTCCTCTTAGCAAAATGTCCTCAGAATTCATCCATATGTAGCATATGTCAGAATTGCGTACATTCCGAAGGCTGACTGATAGACGTTTGGGTTGCTTCCACTCTGGTGGTCGTGAATCGTGCTGCCATGTACCGGGTGTACAGATACCTGTTGGAGTGCCTGTTTCCAGTTCTTCGGGGTGTATACCCAGAAATGGAATTGTTGAACTGTATGATAAATCTGTATTTAATTTTTTGAGGACATTAATCCTTAGAATTCAATAGCCCCGCACCATTTTACAGCCTCACCAACAGCCTAAAAGAGTTCCAGTTTTTCCACATCCTTGTCAACACCTTATATTCTGCCTTTTTTATTTTTTTTAAATAACAGCCATCGTAATGTGGCTTTTTTTGTTGTTCTTTCTGAATCTTTATTATTTTGAAATTTAGGTGTCATTAAGCTTAATATTTCCTGTCTTCTAAGTATCAGAAACCCTTTGTAAGCCAAATGTTAGAATTATTTTGCTTTAGAGTAAAATTTTAAGTGTGGTCCATTTTGGTGAAGAAGTTGCAAAAGGACCTAGGAATGAGGAACAGTGGGGAGCAGTGCTCTGTGTCATATGTCCAGGAAAGCACATCCTGTTCTTAAGTACTATTTGACTTGCTATCGGGTGCAAATATTATTTGATCAAGTTTTTTTTAACTTCAGAAATGAAGCCCATATTGATTTTATTATACTACAGAGAGATTGTCATTTTCTCGGTAACTCTTGAATAAAGGAGATACAATGTCTTTTGCTTTACACTCTGATTTTTCTGGAAAATTTCAGATTTAAGCAGTACAGTATATGAAACCACAGGTAATATTTTTAGTATACAATGGAAAGGCTGTACTTAGTGATAAATACAGTTTTTTAAAATATTTCGTCTCAGAAATCTGTTGTACTAAATAAACTGTTTGAAAATAAAGTCAGTTTATCTTTTGTTTTTTTTTTTAGAGTGCGTCAGTTTATAGAAATGGTGAATGGTACAGATAGCGAAGTACGGTGTCTGGGGGGCCGAAGTCCGAAATCTCAAGACAGTTACCCCGTTAGTCCTCGACCTTTCAGTAGTCCAAGCATGAGCCCCAGCCACGGGATGAACATCCACAACTTAGCATCAGGCAAAGGAAGTACTGCGCATTTTTCTGGTGAGACTCAGTGTTACGACAGAACTTAACAAGTTTTTACCCTTCTTTGTGCTTTTGAACCAAAATTTAAAATGTTTAAAAATCTGGGTGTTTGCACCTAGCCGTTTTGCACGCAGGCATACTTGATCTCACCATGTTCTGGAAGACAAATGGTGAGTGGATCAGATGGATGTTTTTAGCACCAGGAAGGTAACGTGAAGAAGGGGTGGCTCTCAGGCTGGGTTTCGAGCAGATCTTCATAACATAGGCCAGCATCTGAGTTGTCTTTGGAGATGAAGTCATAGACGTTCAGTGAAGCTAAAAGGTCACCATGCGTTCCTGATGAAGTAGAAACGTGGGAAGGGGGTGCCGCGGTGGTGGTAGCTGTAGTCCGCCCGTCACCCCGCCTCGCTCGGCTGCCTGCTTTCTCATCCGCTCCCTGCCAGCAGGGCGAGGGTCTGCTCTGCCCCGTTCTTTTCCTCCTGGCCCTTTACGGGCTCCCTGGTCTTCTGTCTTCAGGCTTTGGTGTTTTCTTAATGACAGTTCTCTCCTTTTTTGTCATATATGACATCACTTCTCTAGGTTTGTTTCGGTTTTTCTTAGTCGTCTTTCTTTGCTTGTGTCTCTCATTCCCGTTCTTCCCAAGGGATTCTCCTGTCTCTGTGTGTTCCGCTTTCTGAAAAGAATCATTTCTTTTCCTTTCATAGAGTAATAACCCCTTTGCTTTTCCTCCATTGGCACATAGCTTTCTCCGTTAGTGCCTCTCATTTTATTGACCTCACTGTATCCTTCGTCTCCGTCTGTCTCAAAGCCCATACATTGTCTCAGATGTGGAGAACGTCTTAGCTTCGGGGTATTTATATATTAGATGGGCGTGATGAGAACCCTGCCCTCCTGGGGGGTTGTGGGGATTAAATAAGATCCATAGATAAGCCTTCAGTGAATGTTAAGGAAGATAGTAATTACAGCCCACAGTTAATATCCTCGGGTCCTTTCAGAGAAGTTGTTTGTTTACTGTTTAAGTAATGCATCGACTCTCCTACATTGTGAAAGTTTTAAGTGCAAGACCAGAATATGGGTACATTGTTTACAACTTAATTTAGTGTGTGTTTCTGTGTTCATGCATCTTTTTCTTTGTTTCCAGGTTTTGAAAGTTGTAGTAATGGTGTAATATCAAATAAAGCACATCAGTCATATTGCCATAGTAAACACCAGTCATCCAATTTGAATGTACCAGAACTAAACAGTATAAACATGTCCCGATCACAGCAAGTTAATAACTTCACCAGGTACGTGATCTCCCTAGCTTTTGCATTACTATAAGCAACCTGCTTGTAAGTGTCATCATTTTTAATAATTTAGAAAAATTGAATTATATGGTCCATAATAGGGCCTGGGAGTTCCCAAGCCCCAGAGAATACAAGGGCGGGCAGTAAGTTCCCCAGAGCTCTTCACCCCCCGTGTGTGCGCGCGGCCTCCTTCCTTTGGTCCTTGCTCTGACTCTGTGTTCCCTCCTCCGCCTGCTGGGACTGTAAGAATCCCCTCTGGGCTCTGCCTTCTTCTGGTTTTCCTGATGGCACTGGCCTCTACAGATGGTCACATAGATGCTGTTCTTATATTTCCCAGTGAAGTCACAGTGGTCTGTTTACTCTCCAGAAGTAACATTGACAACTATTTTTTTCTCTGTGTGGGGTGTTTTTTTTTTTTTTTTTTTGGTGTAAATGTATAGAATGTTTCCTGGGTTCCAAATAACTTTGTGAAGAATCTTTTCTGAAAGCCTGTGTTTAGAGAGCTTGCTTATAGCAGCAGATGGACCTTAAGTCATTTAGTAATAAACATCCAGCATGAGTGTGGTATTGAGGAGCTGTTGGGTGTCAAACGTTCTGCTAGGCGTGGTCTCTGACTTCCCAGAGCTTTGAGAGAAGGGATGTCTGTTTGACTCTGCTAAAATCCTGCATCCGCTCAGTTGCATCCGTCCAGATACCTGGACCTGAAGGTTCATGGAATGTTACCGTTTGGATACGAGTATATGAGAGCAAGCTCTTACGAGGTCAGCCTGCCCGGATCATCCAGCATCTGAATTCACTTTGGTTCAGGACTAGCAGAATGATAAAAATAATACAGATTAAAAAAAATCACGGGTAGATTTTATCATTCTGTTGTTGGTTTGGTCTCATTACCTGAATTGATTGGTCGCAGTGCTTGCGGGGGGGAAATATTCATCAGTGCAAAACTTTCTCACATGGAATCTTAATGGAAAGATGATTCTGGAGAGAGGCGTAGGTATAAAAACCTGTATTTGTGATTTGGGAGAGTAATCAGAATACCCACATTCTCTCTCGACTTACCGAAGGGATCGTGTTGGGTGGTGGGGCTGCAGGGGGGTGTCCGCAGAAGTGGTGTGGGTAGAGTGGTGGAAAAAACGGCCATCTCGGGCAGAGGAGATTAGGGTAGCCTTTCACAGGAGCAATGACGTACTAGAAAACAGAAGATTAGAAGACTGGGTTGTAATCAAAATTATGCATGGAAATGGAGGAAGTTAAGACTTTTCCTTTAGGTCTTACCGTCCTATATAGCACGTCTGTCCTGTATTGTTGGTAGAAGGGTCTGTCCTTGTCTGGGGGCAGGACTGCGGGCAGTTCATGGGTTAGTCTCTTAAATACTCTTCATGGCAGGAAGTTGCTAAAGACACCTGTTACCACCTGAGTTCAGGGCAGCATGCTCACTGGAAGGGTTTGGTGACACAGAGGAAAGGAAGCTTTTAATCTACTTTGAACTACTGGGGCACCTGGGTGGCTCAGTGGGTTAAAGCCTCTGCCTTAGGCGCAGGTCGTGATCTCAGGGTCCTGGGATCGAGCCCCGCATTGGTCTCTCTGCTCAGCGGGAGCCTGCTTCCTCCTCTCTCTCTGCCTGCCTCTCTGCCTACTTGTGATCTCTGTCTGTCAAATAAATAAAATCTTTAAAAAAAAAAATTTTAACTGCTTTAAACTACTAAACAGTTACATTTATAGGTGGTAAAGTCGTCCTTACAGTGGGATTGCAAAGTAGGCGAAGATGGTATTAACTGTTAAAACCATTTTACAGATGTAGAGCTGAACACCAGAAGTGCAAATGACTTCTGTGGGGGTCAGTTTCAATAATCAGGGGCTAGTAAGTTGCAGAACTGTGACTACTTCCCAGGATTTCTGACTCCCAGACTTGTGCTTTTTGCATTATACTGCACTCTACCCTCTGCCCATCTGAAACGCTGCTCCCTACCCCCCCTCCCCTACGTCTGATCCAGCAGGCTATAAAACTTAGTCCCTTTATTACTCTTGAAGGATGATTTCCTCGATTATGTCCCCACTCAGTGTTGCGTCACTCCTTGTAATTAACTTTCACCATCTGAGTGCTGATCCTCTGTTCACCCCGGGAGGGCAGAGACTGCTTCTCCCGAACACAAAGCACGCTCTAAAGCTCTTCTTAAATGGGTTTCAAATGAAGGAATCCCTCCCAAATACTACATTGTTTTGTCAAAAGAGGAAAAAAAAGTTTAGTATATTTATTAAGATGGCTAAAAACTATGATCTTAAGAATTTCCATTAAATTAAACATTATTCTCTCTAAAATTTGATTTGTCCTACCCATTCTCAAAGTTCATCAGGATAGAGTAAACCAGGGCGCCTGGCTGGCTCAGTCAGTTGAGCATCCGACTCCTGATCTCGGCTCGGTCTGAGCCCGCTTTGAGCTTCGTGTTGGGCAAGGAGCCTACTTTAAAAAAAAAAAAAAAAAAAGTAAACAAGTGTTTCTGACTGATGGAGGAATCCTGGGCCCATTGCCCCGTTCTCCCTAGATCGGTGTCTTTTCCCCTGACATGTGTTGCTGATAGAAGCCGCACTCTCACGCGCACATACTTCACCTCGCATGCTGTCCCCGAGGTGTTGCCTGTGGTTGTGTCTGGTGGCCTCATGCGCCGAGCGCTTTTTGCTCATCTGCATTCGGTGTTGCTTTTTTCTCCCACAAACGAATATACGTTGCTTTTTAAATGAGAAAAGTACAGTTTAATGTATTTGCTGTATTTTCAACAAGTGTGTCCTTCTGGAGTGTGGAATCCTTATGTAGATTTTCATTGGAGAAATCTTTGAGAATAGGTGTTTGTCGTGCTTAGAGTGCAGGGGTGGGTCGAGGTGGGTGGGGGGACGCGGCGGCGGCGTCAGCGTGTCCACATGCGGGGACTGGCACCGCGCTGTTGTCAGGAAAGGAGACGCAAGTGAAAGGAGCAACCTGCGTATCCAAAGTGGCATTTTTAAAATTAAGGTTTGGCAGATTCTTAAGAAAGAAAGAAAGCCCATGGGAGGAAAATCATGTTGGGTGCCGACAAGGTCTGAGAGGACCAGACAGAGCGCTTTTCCAAGTCATCGTTTACTTCTGTGGGAGGCTGTTTCTGAGCCGCGAGGACACATGCTAGAAAGTGACTATTAAGGAAGAAATCGTCTTAGGAGAGAGGATTATGAGGGCAGCAAAGAGGTGAAGCAGCACCCGGGAATAGTTTGAGAATGAAGTCGCCTCCCCCCTGCCCCCCCATTTTCCCTGAGTGCTGGAAACGCACGCAGCAGGGTCAGGGTGGGGGATCTTGGGGCAAGGGCTCATCAGCGAGCAAAAAATGAAGTGCAGAACTGAGTCGGTAAGATTGCGGGAAGTATGTGAAAAAGTTTGTCCATACTGCTAGAAAGTCAGAAAACCCCTACATTTTAGAACATACCCTTTTCCCCTTCCCCATCCAGAAGTACAAATTTGTTAAGGGCAAGCTACATACTGGCTTTGAAGACGTTCAAGATTGAACTAAACACCTTTTTTTACAGATTGCTATCGCCTTGTATTATGAAGTCAGTATATAAGCAGGCTGTATGTAGTGAGTAGTAATTTATTTTAAACTAAGCTACAAGTATGCGATTTCTAAAATTAGGTTTGTTTTTTTCATTTCCAGTAATGATGTAGACATGGAAACAGAGCACTACTCCAATGGGGTTGGAGAGACTTCATCCAATGGTTTCCTAAACGGTAGCTCTAAACATGACCACGAAATGGAAGATTGTGACACCGAAATGGGTCTGCAGTGATATTTCTTACATTTTTAATAAAAAATGATGACTACAAGGTTATGTTTTTACTTGTATTGATTCCCAGCTGATGAGCATAAATCAGATTTTAAGATGTATGTGCCATTGGATTTGACAATCGTACATATAGTACATATTACCCAAAGCGTCCCTTGGACGTGGGCTGCTCGAGGAGCAGAGGCGCTTCTCAGTTTTCCAAGCGGGATGGTTTCCCTGACTTCAGTGCTGCTGTTAATGCAGCCGCACTCTTGATAGTGTTTACTGTTCTGTAGCATGTTTGGGGCTGGAGGTGTGAACAGGTTTTATACTTACTTCAGTGTAACCAGTAAAGGCCAGATCGGTAGAAATGATTTTATAAATTCTAATCAGACAATTTCTTATGTGGATTTAATGTGAATGTACGTGCCTTATGCATAGTTCGGTGCCGGGCACATGGTAGGTTCTTACGTGTGACCGACCCTTCTCCTCCCTACTGCCCAAAAATGATGTGACTGAAAGCACATTAGCATATATAGTTCTGTTTTGTTAATACCTTGTGTAAGTAAATCGTGCCACAAAGTTAAACCATTGGCAAACTCTCCTATCAGTTGGAGAATGAAATTTTGTTGGGAGCCTCAACATTATTATTTGTCTGAATTGCATGGCAACATTAGATTTCTGACTGTTTTGATGTCAAAAGGTCTGTATTGAGGATTGTTGTTGAGGATTATGTGTTCAACAAAGAATTCATTTTCTCAGGCAAGGGGTTTAATTTAAAAGGCAGCCTCGTTTTCCTGTGTCAGATACCAACGGCTTCAACATCCAGAGAGTAATTTAAGCACAGTGATTTAAGAACAGGGGCTCTAGAGCTAGAGGACCTGGATTCAAATTCTGCAACTGCCACTTACTAGCTGTGTAACCTTGGACAGGTTACTTAAGAGTTCAGTGCCTCAGTTTCTTCATCTGTAAAATGGGTACAGTAATAACAACAACGCCTGCAGGTCATTGTGAAGATGAAATAAGACAATCTGTGAAAAGCTAATAAGCACAAAGTAAGTGCTCAGTAAATGTTAATCATAGTCATCGTTAGTCATCCATACAGTTACATTATTGATCAGTGGTTGGTGTCCACCAAGATAAATATATATACCATACAATTATTTTGTAAAAGTATGTGATTAACCCTTTCGATAACATGGTGTCTTCTGTGTTTCTTTGGAGTCATTCAGCTTTTAGCCAAGAGGCACCCTATCATTCCATCTCTGTTTGGTCAGAGTAGCCTGAGAGGCAGTTTCTGACTTTGTTCCTTTCTTCTTAATGCTGCTTAATGTCGTGTTAGAGATTTGTGCTTAACTTCTCATAAACCTTTCCCTGATACCCTAGGTGCCCACCACACAGGAAGGTTGTCACCTGACTTTCAGCTGCGTGCTGGGTTTTGGAGCCTAGATTCTTGAGACTTAGAGGAAGTAGACCTTTTAAAAAGCTGCAGCGTTTCACACTGAATTAAAATAAAGCCACATGTTTAGATAAACTATTAGGTAGTAGTTCCTAAATGAAATGTACAGACTGTTATAAGCAATTTATGTTCATTTCTTCATTGTATTCCATTTATTAAGGTAGTAAAATACTCGTTTGTTTCGCTTACAGAAGTTGATTCGAGTCAGTTAAGACGCCAGTTGTGTGGAGGAAGTCAGGCCGCCATAGAGAGGATGATTCACTTCGGAAGAGAGCTGCAGGCCATGAGCGAACAGCTGAGGAGAGAGTGTGGCAAGAACACAGCGAATAAAAAAATGTTGAAGGTAGATTTGTTTTTCCTTGAAAAATTAGAAACGTGTCAAAGGAATTCAGTTGTCATTTTGTGAAACACTGAGTCATGGTAGGAATTCCATTCGGACTTCCAGTAACTAATGCGGATTACATCCCCGCTTGCCACCCGTGCGCACTGTTTACCCTCTCTGGACTTACTTGTCTGGTTCTGTTTTCTTGGCTATAAAATTGGCAGAGTTGGTAGAGGTGTGGGTTTGCTGGGAAAGATATAAACTTGAGATTATTTTTATTTCTGCAAACACCACGCAGGGCTGCAGCGCCTTGAATGTCTCCTGCAGGGTGTCCGTTCTGATGGCGATTGCTGCGGCCTTGGGTCATCTTTCAAAACAGGGGGCGGCGGGGGGGCGGTGTTGAGATACACTTTCAGAACTCTTCTGGATTGATGTGTGTGATGGGTGGATGGCAAGATGGATAAAATGTCAGCACTTTAGGATGTCAGCCAGTTTTACAGATCGGTTGCAGATGGATGAGTTTTCCCCTGCCTTAAGTCAGCATTGCAGTCCGTTGTAGGGATGTTAAGATTCTTTAGAAGACTTCTTTTTTTTTTTTTTTAACTCTTAAAGTCCCAATAGCCCTTTGAATCTGTGGAACATTAACCTAACCATTGTGATTTTTTTCTTTTTCTTTCTTTCTTTGGTAATCCTGCATTAGCAATAGGTTGGGCTCAGAGTTGATTCCTTGTAAATAGTTTCTCTGGAATGTTCTGTAAGAACTCCAAAGGACAAAGGGGAGATGCGAGCGGTGGCCCTGATCCCATGCCTGGGTTTGGTGGGAAAGAGCAAGGCCAGAGCCACCCTTGCCTGCCCCAGACTGAGACTTAGCGCGCCAGCCAGCACTGCCTGGTAGCACCACGCCTGGCATGAGGGCAGCAGACAGGCAACGGCCTCTTGTGCTGTGGCCTCGGTGTGGCACCTGCTGTATAGACGGAGCATACCTGCTTAGCCTCAGAGCGAATAAGGAGCCCCTTACCTACAGCACCAGTGGCCCAGGCGGGAGGGGCGGTGGCTTCCCTGCACATGCGCCCGACAGCCCACCTGTTGTTTCCAGTGGGGGGGCGGGGTGGCCTTAGCCAGAAACGGGGGTTAAATTGTGGTTTTTATGCTAAGTAAAAGAAAATCAGTGGAATATGTAATTTAAACAATTTTTTATTTAAAATGTTCAAAACAGGGCACCTGGGTGGCTCAGTTGGTTGAGCAACCCCCTTTGGCTCAGGTCATGGTCCCGGAGTCCGGGGATCGAGTCCCGCATCAGGCTCCCAGCTCCACGGGGAGTCTGCTTCTCCCTCTGACCTTCTCGCCTCTCATGCTCCCTCTCACTGTCTCTCAAATAAATAAATAAAAATATTAAAAAAATAAAAAAATAAAAATAAAATGTTCAAATCATTTTTTGATTTGGGACTGCAAACTGGTGCAGCTACTGTGGGAGACAGTTTGGAGGGGTCCCCAAAAAGGAAAATACAACTACCATATAATTCAGTTATTCCACTGCTGAGTATTTACCCAAAAACTGTGAAAACAGTAATTCAGGAAGATACATGCACCCCTGTGTTTACTGTAGTGGCATTTACAATCGCCACCTTATGGAAGCAGCCCAGGTGTCCCTTGGTAGACCAGTGAATAAAGATGTGCTCTGTGTGTGTATATATATTTGTGTTATTTATATATATACACACAGTGGAATGTTACTCAGTCTTAAAAAAGAATGAAATTCTGCCATTTGTGACAACATGGATGGACTTAGAGGGTATAATGCTGAGTGAAGTCAGTCACAGAACTCCTATGTGGAATTCAAGAACTGAAACAAACGAACAAAGAAAAGATAAAAGGGCTGTTCACTACAGAGAACAGAGGGGAGGTGGGGAGAGGGGAGGTGGGGCGGGAAACAGGGATGGGGGCGGAGAGCGCACTTAACGTGATGAGGACTGAGAACACATAGGGTTGTTCAAGCTTGTGTTAACGTACACCTGAAACTAATGTGACTCTAATTATACTGGAGTTTAAAGAACACAAAATAAATAAAAATCAGACATCCATGTATTAGGGAAATGGCTGTCCACATTTGCCCTCTGAGATGAAGAATTCCTTGAGGCCAGAGTAGGTCTTCGTTCCTCGCCCTTTAACTGTATCTAATGCAGGTGGCACCTAGCTATTTAATGATGATTATTCAAAAGAGTTTTGTTCCTGTGAGTGATATTTATTTTTATCATACTAGTAATTTTAACTGTAATCTGTCTATTGACAATCATAAATCCATTGGATATTTTTATGAAAAATAACTTTCAAAAACTAAGGCCAGTGGCAGTGCTTTATATTTGTACGCGTCTCTTGAAACGCTGGGTATGTTGGAGGGTAAGCTGCGTTCTCCCCCTCCCGGTATGTCCGCGCCGGGAGCCTCTGGAAACCCTCCACCGTGTGGGTGCGGGAGTGTGAGAGCAAGACGAGACCAGGTATCTTCGTTTCCTTATGAAAGCAGTTCGGAACTTACAAGACATCCTGAAAGGGTCCCCAACGGGACCCCGGTGTCTCTGGAGGGTCCTGGGAGCGCTCTTGTTGGAGGGGAGACTTGGGGATACGAAATGTTTTTAGGATTTCATACACTTTTTTTAACACTAGGTCATCTGACGGTTTTTTTGTTCAAACTTCATGCTAAAGGCATACGACGAGGGACTGGGATTTCTGTGGTGTCTTTGGAAAATGCAGGCTTTCACTTTATCAGCTGACTGACTTGGGTTCCAGTGTGCCCAGAGCTCCCAAAATGGCATCAGTGGCCTCTTCTCAAAGAGAGTCCTTGATTATATGTTGGATTATGTGAAGATGTAATTCATCTTCTTCATCTAAAGAATGTGGATGGCTTTGATTTTGCACTTCTGACTTCGAGGCAGATGCCAGCTGCTTCAAGAGACTTCCTCAATATCCTGCGCGCTATCCTTCCCCTCCCGCAGCTCCCCTTGATGCACAGGGGTTTAAGCTCACTGATCCAGCTTGGAAGCCCCAGGAGAGCAGCTAGAGGATTCGAGGACAACACGCAAAGTTTCTTTACCGCGGTTCAGAAGGTTTAGAAATTTCTCTTTTTCCTTTTCCTTTCATTTTTCACTTCAGGGCACGCTTGATCGTAGTGGGTGTTTTTAATCTTTCATTGTGTGTGGATCTGCGTAGATATCTGAATCACGTGCATAGAGCAAGATTTGTTTAAATGCAGAGGTAAGAGTCCCCGAATGCTTTCCCGGGAGGCCCCTCGCGTTCCACTGGGCCTGAGCCCTGGCGGAGCGGGCCTGGTGCGCACTGAACCCGGGGCAGGAGCGCCCCTGCCCAGGCTCCCCCGCTTTCTCACCTGCCGACGCCTGCCCGCCCGAGGCTTCCCAGACCGCCCCCTGCATGGGTTCCGCCACCCTTGAGGGAACCGCGGCAGGGCCGCCAGGCATGGCAGCGGGGCCGAGGCCAGCAGGATCCAGCAGCCCCGGCTGGCAACCGAAGCAAAAATAGAACAATTTGGACTCACCCTGTTTAGAAACTGCTACAGATTTTAAGCCAACTGTAAGTACAGTTTGAGAATCCTACCTAACTGGTGTCACACTGGCCTCCAAAATTCTTCCCACAGAGACCTGTTCTTCTGAAATAAAAAGTAACCCCTCATCTCATGATAGTTCAAAGATACTTTCAGTTTGTGCCTTAAATCCCGTGTGCGTGTATTTTACCTAGTGATTGTAGTTGTGCTGTTTGGTATTGTTTCTGTTTACAGCCCTAAACGCTTATTTCCAGTTTCTGTGCCTTCAGTTATTTTAAGTGGCCGGGTACTGCTCTTCAGTGCTGCCAGGTTGGTTCCTGTAAGCTCTGCTCTGTTAGACTTTTTGCTTTTATTCCAGCGCTGTAGTGAATGCCTTTATACATGTGTCTTTGTTTCTTCCCTAAAATTGTAACGCTGGAAGAAAGTCCTAGAAATAGAATGATTGGGTCAAAGGATAGGATTATTGTGGCTTTGCTGTGTATTGCTGTATTGCTTTCCAGAAACCTCTCCCGGCTTACCAGCGGTAGAAAAGGAAAGTGCCAGAGGCACTACTGGATTCTTCTACTTTAGTGGGTTCCACATCAGACCTTAACATCACTCATTTGCATTTCTTTGGTCACCAAAACTTCACCCTCAGTTGTTTTACTGCAGGATTTAAAACATTAATGTTGCTACCCTGACTTCATTCCCTTTGTAAAGAAAGATAAAATAGATATTCAGGGAACCTGGTGGTGTAAACCTTTTTTTTTTTTCTCCTTTTAAGGTTTTTTTTTTCTTTCTTACAGCTTCGCCTGACTTCCAAGCTTTGTTCTTTAGTGTTGCTGCGTGATATTTCTCAAGTTCAGTTTTATCCATGTCAATCCTTGATTTAAAACTCCCATTGCCATGGGGCGCCTGGGTGGCTCAGTGGGTTAAGCCTCTGTCTTCAGCTCAGATTATGATCTCAGGATCTTGGGATCGAGCCGTGCATCGGGCTCTCTGCTCAGTGGGAGCTTGCTTCCCCCTCTCTCTGCCTGTCTCATGCCTACCTGTGATCTCTGTCAAATAAATAAATAGAATCCTTAAAAAAAAACAGAAAACTCCACTGCCATATTGGAAAAAGATTCAAGCTTTTTAAGTGTGACTTAGAGGCATTTTGGGCTCGAACCCCTTACCTGTGTGGTTCCATCCAGGCCTGCCTTTCTCTCAGCCTGTTTCCATGGAGCTCGGGGCTCTTTCTGGGATTAGGTCACGTGACACAACATACTCTGTTAATAAATTAAGCAGCGCACCGCACGTTGTTTATTTACGTGCCTGACTTTCCTCTAAGACCGTGGGGGTTCTCGAAGCAGTGGCGGCCCTCCCTGGTGATTGCCCGCTAGGGCCCAAGTGTCTGGCAGCTTTGTGCAATACTGTTTTCCACTGTACTGAAAATATTAGAGCAAAATTTTGGAC
Source organism: Mustela lutreola (assembly GCF_030435805.1). Taxonomy (NCBI): domain Eukaryota; kingdom Metazoa; phylum Chordata; class Mammalia; order Carnivora; family Mustelidae; genus Mustela; species Mustela lutreola. The sequence continues at coordinate 145,212,608 of NC_081295.1, read as the reverse complement.
TTTTTTTGTCCTAGTATTTAGAGCGGCAATTTAAAGAAACCACATCTTCCTAAGTGACTTCTGCACCAGCTGTGTGCTCTCAAACTCTCTGGGCCTCGGTTTGCTTCTAAGTTGGGCACAACAGTATTCCCGTCCTGAGGTTATTGTGAAGATAAAATGAGTCCGTCCATGTTCGGGCTTACAGACTGACTGCACCCAGTGTTAGTGCCTGACACAGGATCGCCATCTTCTTCCACGAGGTTTTGTTTTAAATACTAAGGAAGGTGTGAACACAAGCATGGTCTGGGTTTGAGATTAGGGAGTGCACCATTTCTTTCTGGTAGCATGTCTGGGTCTGTAGCCCCAACGGGGTAGTCTCGTGCTTAAAGGTTTTCATATACTAGTGGTTCCTAGGCAACTCCTCAGTGTACTTGAAAAATGGATCCGTAGTATGGGGATGGTCCCCCATTGGGTGGTTGTGGGGTAAATTAAGTCTTGAGCGAAGATCAGTCCTTTAGGAATAATGGGATTGATCAGAGTTGGCTTTCCAGGTAGGACATGGTAGGACATGAATCTCCTGGTCAGTAAGCCCAGAGGGAGGGAGCTGGGACCCGGAACCGAGCAGCTCCGTGGGGCGCACCGGAAGCAGCAGCTCATGTGATTGGCGGGTGGGAAGCTGCTTCCCTGGACCCCGCGTGCACCCGTGGCTGCAGGGACCGCAGAATAGGGTAATACATTTTTGTCTTCAGCGACCTTTCAAGCTGTCTGGCACGAGGGAGAGATGCGTCAGTGTCAGACCGTGGGCGAGCCGCACATGTGCCCTGCCTGGTGGCCTCAGGGGGACAGCTAGAGCCATGCGGGCGGTTCTCTAGCTCCGCAGCGTGGAGGCCAGCCCCAGCCTTTCCCCGCCTGAGCGCCAGGGAGCTCCGTAGAGGAACGTCAGTGCGGCGGTACCTGGGAACACTTTGCTTGAGCAATTTCAGCCTTCCGTGTCCGAAACCAGCATTTTGGAAGTGTTGTTACCGAATTCACTGATGGATGGTTTCCACAGCACTTTTCCACGTACGCCTTCTGAAGGAGGGTGTCCTGTTACGTGTCTCTCTAGGTCTGTCCTGGTGCTCCAGATGAGGGCACTGACTGGTGGCAAAATAACACGATGTCTGGGTGGCTCAGTCTGTTAAGTGCCTGCCTTTGGCTCTGGTCGCGACTTCAGGGTCCTGCGATGGAGCCCCAAGTCCGGTTCCCTGCTCAGCGGGGAGTCTGCTTGTCCTTCTGACTCACCCACTCCCCTTGCTCGCTCAAGTAAAATCTTAAAAGAAAAAACATCACATGTTGAAAGGTTAGAATGAACTGACATTGCTAACTTCATTGAGCTGTTCATCCTCACGACCTTCTCAGGCAGGACCTCCTCTGTAGAGATGAGGAAATGGACACTTAGGCCTTTGCCCGCCAGAGGCCACACAGCAGCTGATAATGCAGCTTGAACTTGAAAGCAGTGTTTGAAACCACAGTCCTATGCATCTCCCATAGAAAGAAGACAAAGAGGGATTGAAAAGACTGTGTCACTTCTTCTTTGGGAACGGTGGCCTGAGGATAGTTGGAACTACTGAATGTTCGGGAAGGGGAGCCAGTTTAATTTTTTTGATTCCTGAGTGAGAAAATGATATCCAGTGAGTTGTGGCGAGTGCCCACATCTGTTTAAAAAAATACACAGGGAGGCCCTATCCTTTTAACGTCAAATTTGTATCAGTGGTAATAAATTATAGAGCATCTGCATGTTTTTGTCTTCCTCTTTAATTAGCACATTCCAGAAGAATTCGTTTTAATTCTACTGTTCCGCATGTGTTGTAGGGATGGGGGAAGATTAATGAGAATGGCTGTTTACAGTAAAGAAAAATGAAAACAGCTTAGGCTTTGTTGCATAATCTAGTTGTTAAAAAACATACAGCCTAAGCATAGGAGTAGGTGGGTTGTGACAGTAGTCTAGGGCCATGAAGCTGTGTGTTTTACTTGTCTCTCAACTTCGTAGTTGTGGGAGACCATGGTAGTTTCAGTGAATTAAAAACCAAACTCTGTTTTCAACAGGATGCATTCAGTTTACTCGCTTACTCAGACCCTTGGAACAGCCCAGTTGGAAATCAGCTTGACCCAATTCAGAGAGAACCCGTGTGCTCAGCTCTTAACAGTGCAATATTAGGTGAGTAAAACCACAGCTTCAACGAGACTCTCTGAATATTGGAGGTGGTATTTGTGCTGGGATTTCTGTTTCGGTAGTCTTGAGGGGAAGTGCTTTCTACATTTTTAAGAGAATTATTTTGGAATACAGAAACCTTCCCCTCCGCTGTCTGAATTCCAGATGAAGTGCATTCAGATGGACTAAACAGTACTTTGGGGTACACCTGGGGAAGTCGGGAAGTTTTTGTGCGCAGGTTGCAAAAGCATTTTGGACTGAGGCTGCCGGGGGCACATTGGGCAGCAGAAGCCCCTGGCGTAGCACGATGTTTGTACTAAAGTTGAGCGTATTCGGTGGGTGCCCTTACCGAGCACAAAGGGTGGGCAGGGAAGAGCAGCAGCGTCAGGAGCGAGGCTTGGCTGAGGTGAGCCCGAGTGACAGGCCACGAGTTGCCGTTGCTGTGAGCCGCTTGCTGCCGAGGATCGTGACGGCGTTGGTGTACTGAATAGTTGCACTAGGTGTGCGAACTCGGCGACATACTGTGCGTTTACATACAAATTCTACAGGGTTGTTTAGGTGAAACTATCTTCTAATTTCTGGATACTTGTTTTTTTGTTTTTTTTATTTTTATTTTTTATAAACACATTTTTATCCCCAGGGGTACAGGTCTGTGAATCGCCAGATTTACACACTTCACAGCACTCACCAAAGCACATACCCTCCCTAATTTCTGGATACTTCTTTTCAAATGTAATTTGTAAGAGTGATTTTTCACTTGACTTTAGAATCTAGTTCCTCTGCTAAATGAGACTCCATCTACAAGTGTTTTTTTACAGCTTGGCCCTGTCAAATGTGGAGGCTTAAACATGTTTCAGACTGTTTTTTAGGTGCAGGAAAGCAGTGCCGCAAAGAGTAGCTTCGAGAACATTTTAGACAGGGAGACAGGTAGAGGGACAGGGCTCTTGGCCACAATGTAAAGGAAGCAAGTAGTCATAGTTGAGCCTTAATCCATTATTTGCTCTTACAGAAGTTAATTACAGTTGACCCTTGAAGAATGGGGGGGTTGGGGTACCAACCCTGCTGCACAGTCAAAAATTTGCATGTAACTTTTGACTCCCCCAAAACCTAACTACCGAGAGGCTGCTGCTGGCTGGAAGCCTTACCAGGAACAGGAGCGCTTGGTTAACACGTATCTTGTATGTTACGTGCCTCCTGTACTGGGTTCTTGCAGTTAAACTAGAGAAGAGACGGGGAAACCGTAAGGGGAGAAACACTGCTGGACCCAGAGAAATGCTACATGGCCGTGCACCTGTGCAGTACACACCCCTGCTTCTCAGGGTCAACTGTTAATTTGTTGCGTGTTAAGGTATCATAGTGGGGTGTTTGGAGTAAGAACAGTTACTAAAAAAAAGTAAGTCATCTTTTGTGCTGTTTCCTTACATTTAGAACTTGTATATAATAAATACTGTGAATTTTCTTTGATTAATGTGTTGTGCTTTTGGTTACATGAAATTCATTTAGCTCTGTTGGTAGAAATAGAATTTAATAGCAATCGTGGGATTATAGGGCAGATTATGGTTTACTGTAATTGTCTTTTTGAAATTACTACATGGTAAGTAATCATGAAGGCTTAATTTCAGCTACATGTATAGGTAAACTCAGACTTGGAAAGAATTTCCTTTTGTTTTTATTTTTATTTTTTCCTCCAGATTTTTATTTCCGTTCAAGTTAGTTAACATACAGTGTGTCGCTGGTTTCAGGAGTAGAAGTCAGTGATACATCGCTTACATACAACATCCAGTGCTCGTCACAAGTGCTCCCTTTAATGCCCATCCCCCCGCTAGCCCACCGTCCACCCACCTCCGCCTCCATCAACCCTGTTTGTTCCGTCTTTACGGGTCTTAGGGTTCGCTTCTCTTTTTTCCCCCCTTCCCCTGTGTTCATGCTATGTTTCTTAAACTCCACATGTGAGTGAAATCGTATGGTACTTGTCCTTGACTGACTTCCCGAAGCATAGTACGCTCTAGCTCCAGACCACAGCGTTGCAAATGGCAAGATTTCATTGTTTTTTTTTTTCTTTTTTTTTTGCAGCCAAGTAATAGTCCATTGTATATATATGCCACATCTTCTAGAAAGAATTATTGGAGTAACCAGTTTTTCGCAAGAGGTTTTTTTTGTATCTTGGGTTCTTTAAGGGAATTCAGTTATTCAATATTAAATTTAGGACCACTGTGCAAGATAATACGTATTTTTATATACTGTGCTACACATTATGTAGTATGGGTTTAGCTATAAATTGTACTTAAATTTATATTGATAGAATTCCTACAGAATGACAAGATTAGCAGATTGCTATAGGTCAGTGTACAGATTTATAAATACGCTCATTTATGTAGTTTCATCTCTAGTGCTTAAAGTTGTTAGATTAATTGCATGTAATTCCAGTAAGTTCTATATCCCAAAAAAAAGCCCCTTAAAAATGCTTATTAACCAGGGCACCTGGGTGGCTCAGTGGGTTAAAGCCTCTGCCTTTGGCCCAGGTTATGATCCCAGGGTCCTGGGATCGAGCCCCGCATCGGGCTCTCTGCTCAGCAGGGAGCCTGCTTCCTCCTCTCTCTCTGCCTGCCTCTCTGTCTACCTGTGATCTCTGTCAACTAAATAAATAAAAATCTTTAAAAAAAAATGCTTATTAACCACATGCCCCTGCCCCTCACCAAAGTAGAACTAGAGTACCTCTGGATGCTTACCTTTGAGCAACGTTACTTCCCTATACAAGAGAAAGTTTGGAGAAAATGTTTCCTTTTCAGTTTTTATTCTGTTACACTGATTTTATATAAAAAACTGTTCTCAATTCACAGAACAGTAAAAGTCGGTCCTGCTTGGATTAGACTTGGCAAAAAATGTTTATCATCATCCAAGTTTAGCTAAATAGTGTTGCCAAATAATAGCCAGGACCTTACTAATCCTAACCTACAGACCACTTTTCAAACCATACTTTCTCCCCAGTTTGTGTGCTTTTTCTGCCATATTTTGATTCTTACATTCTTGATCCTGTTTTCTCTTTTATTTTATTATTATTTTTTTAATATTTTATTTATTTATTTGACAGTGAGAGATCACAAGTAGGCAGAGAGGCTGGCAGAGAGAGAGGAAGGGAAGCAGGCTACCTGCTGAGCAGAGAGCCCGATGTGGGGCTTGATCCCAGGACCCTGAGATCATGACCTGAACCGAAGGCAGCGGCTCAACCCACTGAGCCACCCAGGCGCCCCAATCCTGTTTTCTCTTTTAAATCCTGAATTTCCCCCCCCCCCTTTTCAGCTCCATTCCTTCTGAATCTTTTCTTTCTCCCACCACACTGCAGACTTGGAATTCAGAGCTGAATTCAGTCATAGGGAGCCTTACCAGCCAGTATCATGGTTTTTGCCCTTGGTTATCAACTATGCCTACAAACGATTGATTAATAATTTTATTAATTGGGAATCTGTATAAACTTAAATTGTGGACATTTCCACCAAGATCACCAGCTTCTAGCAGGTCTGCCACTTTCCCCAGTATTTTTTTTTTTTTAATCTCTGGTAAAGGACAGATTTTGGTACTTAACTACATCTGTACTGTAGGTGACCATTTTGGGGTATGCATGACCCTGAAAACTAATTTATTGGCAGTTATCTGTCAATTTAACTCCAGGATCAGAGGGTGATTTTGCTTTTGTCATCACTTATGGCCACCGTCACCATCAGGCCCCCTACAAACCCAAGTTAACACTCCCCTGTTAACACTGTGACTTGGAGACAATTAGCCTCAGTTGGGTCCTCTCCCCAGAAGGGGAAGAATCCAGCACTGAAACTTCTACTGAAAACCTGGTGTCTTTTTTTGGTAAGTCGGCTGACTTTAGTGAAGCTGAAGAGAAATACTAAATCTTCCCTACTCCTCACTGTAAGTATCAGGAAAGAAACTACATCTTTCCAATCGTAATTAATATGAAAGTTTTTAAGTACCTAAAGGTTTAAAAGTCTAATTCTGCAAGCATTTCTCTTAACAGATGAATACCTACTACCCGTACTGCCTAGTCAGAGCAGCGTATCCAAGATAGTCCACATTGGCTTAGAAGTTACCCTCGCTAGTCAGGTCACTAAGAGCCGTGTAGACGTTGCTAATTTTTAGAGTAATGCAGTATCTTCCCAACAGAGTTTTTAGAAAAGGTCTTGCTAATTGCTATTTCCATTTTTAATCATTTTTTCCTCAGAAACCCACAATCTGCCAAAGCAACCTCCACTTGCCCTAGCCATGGGACAGGCCACACAGTGTCTAGGACTGATGGCTCGATCAGGAATCGGATCCTGTGCGTTTGCCGCAGTGGAAGACTGCCTGCATTAGCCGTGCATTTCAGGAGCGCACGCGTACTGTGGCATATAGTCAACATGGAAGTAGACCAGCTCTGCTGATTTGAAATTTAGATTTTTTTAATTATGTACTGGGGACAGGTTTTTGTCGCTTTACATTGCTTCCTAGTTTACAGCATGATGCAAATGATTTTCTAACTTGGTGTTAGGAGAAATTATTTTCCATCTTTAACCTCTTAGTTGTCTAAGAGTTAAATATTACTGAATTTCAGACATTCAAATTGATCATCACAAATCCTTTAAAACAATTATCTAAAAGAAACCAAAAAATCCTGCCGCCTTTGTTTGGGGGAGAGGGGGGAAGGAAAACGGAACAAGTTGTGTTTGTGTTAGCATGTGGGTGATGTAAACTTCAAATCGGGAGATGCTCTGACCCCCGCTCCCATATAAGCATTCAATCAGTGTAACTTGCAAAACGCATAAACATCTGACAGTTTGAATTTATAGTGTTGATGGAAGAAATCATTTTTAATGTGTACTGTAAAACTTGAAATACTCAGGAGCTGAGTGAATATGTTTGTTGCTACTTACAATCCCGACCTGTTAGTCCCAGTAGTTTTGTTTTAACATGGTCTTTTTCAACTTTGTTTCCTGTTTAACTACAGACGACTTCTGTTGTAGACTCACAGTTTAACTGTTGTATTATAACAGTATTACATGTCAACAGTGTGGTTATGACCTTTATTTATATAAAAACCAAATATTTAGTCAATTTACCGTGTCTTAATTTAATCTTTGTACACCTTCCATTTTTAAGTGCTTAAATGAGTACTATATTGCAATAAAAATGTAGTGATATAATTAACCAGCCATTAAAAATTTACTATTACAGATACTAGAGTGTCAGTTGAGTCTATATATCAGGTACCTGCATATTCTGATTAATAGGAAATTAGAGCAATTAAAATGAATGGTTTATACTATAAATCTGAGTTCTGCAACCTAAGACTGCCTTCAGAGCATCAGCCTCTGGATTAGTCAAACCTGATACTGGGATGCTGCAGACAACAGGAAATCTGTTTCTGTAAAAACTACAGTGTGGCGCACGTGGCTTGTCCGTAAAGGAACCAAGATAACCGTATCCCTTGGCTGACTATTAATTTTGTATGAACAGACGTTTGAATAATTGTACTTAGATACTGCACTCTCTTAGTGACTTCTTTCCTTTTCTGTATTCTGTGAAACAAATTCTCACCAAAACCCCTGCAAGGCGAAGACATCTGAGAGCTGCAGCTGGGAACCCCCAGCTGTCCCATGTCTCCTCTACCCCCGCCACTCCTGCTGCGCACCCAGCACTGCGGGGAAGACCCACTTTTTCAGTTAAATGCATAAACACTCATAAAAAGGAAAACCATTCCTTTGAAGTTGCTTTTCCTTCCAGTGTAATCCTCAAAAACAAGGCTCCAGAAGGATGAAATGTGCTGGAGGGGCCTCCCCCAAAGATCTAGGATTTTTGCAATGACCTTTCAAAACGATTTATAAATGATTTATTAGATTGTCAGAAAAACTAATTCTCTAAACCACATAACCAAATACTATACATACAAGTACATACAAGTTCTAGTTCTTCAGTTAGCTTTACTTCTTAGAAGTTTTCATCTTCCTGACCATCCACCGTCTTTTAAACCTCTTTGCATTTTGTTTTTTCTGGGTTCCTAAAACAAAATTTTGTGCAGTAAGGATATTAGATATAAAATTCCCAAGAAATAATTCCAAAGTTTAAGATTCTATGAATACTAAAATTATGCTTACTAAATCAGATTGTCTAGATGTATGTACATGCTGATCTATTTTTCCAAAGAAAGCAACTTTAACATACTAATACAGAAGCCATTGTAAGGAAAACACTGATGTTTTGTGCTTGTTTACTGTCTCCTTAAAAAAGAACATTTTTCAATATATAAAAAACCAAGAAGAAAACTGGATCTTACCCCAAGCATTATTCAGAAACTGAGCTGCAGCCTTTTTCACTGGTAACCTCTTATTTTCAAGAGACAGGAACTTATTTACTAGAAAAGATAATTATTTCTCATTTCTTTGTTTAATTTGCAATAAAAAGTGAGAGAAACAGTCTGTGAAGAACTTACTAGTAGTTCTGTTGGTTCCCGGACCATACAAAGAATTCTGTATGAAGGCCTTCGCCGCTTGCTGCCGCGCGTCTCTTAGATCTTGATCTTTGAGCCTTAGAGCCACGTAGCTTTTATTCTGGCTGGTGACCAACAACAAAAGGTCAAAATGAGCAAGTCTGAAAACTACGTGTTTACTTTGAAAATTGAACATTTTTAAGTTATTTCAAAAAGTGAAAAAACCAAAATCCTACTCTTGTATATGCACAGATGATGAAGAAGACGAAATCACAGAACTATTTTATTTTACTAGAAGTGGACTAACAATTATGTCTTAGTAGGCTGATATTCTTATGTCAATAACAGAATTGGTTTTCCCAAAGAGGATCTCATCTGAAACCACTAATTAAAATATTTCTCCACATAAGCCAATACTTTAACTCTCTCTGGTCACCTTTACATTCGAGGTGAAAAGAAAGACGACTCTTACCCAACAGACTGTACTTTTTGTACTTTCTCTTTAGCGTTCTTAGAATCACTGCCTTTTTCATATTCTTCCTTTTTCTTCTGCAAATTAGCTAAAAAAACAAATTGAGTTTTATTTCAAGTTAGTAATTAGGTAAAAGCAAAGCAGAAACCTTTACTGGAGTTCACTGTAAACATCCACTCCTACCAATTTCAGCACAATTCTTTTTAGTAAGACACAGAACAGGTCCAAGCTACACACTCTTAGGGCCACGAACATTTGGCTGCAGATATCTACAGATGCACTTGACACTTATATGAGAAGTTATTTAAGTCAGAACAGTTCATACCTTCTTTCAGCTTTCCTGATGGTTTCTTTATGCTAAGGAAGAATAATGAAAACACGGATTGGTAAGGCTTCACTTCACTTACTTCACTTCACTTACGACTTCACTTACTACACAGTTCTGTCTGGCTTTACAAATAAGAGATCCCCCTTTCATTACCACCCACCTCAGTTTTTACTCAGGATCATTTTTGGAAAGCGGAAGTCCCTCCTGCTGCACTGCTACCAATTCCCAAACCAGCATATACTCGGAGGGACTATCTTCTTAGAATCCAAGTTGTGAAAGCGTATTAGCAAACTTCGACAGAAGCAGACTGCTGTAGTTAGCAGTTAAGGACTTAAGAAAAAAGTGAGTTATGTAACAGTACTCAAACTACGGAGTGAAAGGTGGCAGGACGGCATCCTTTTATTTGGAGAAATCACAAAGGATTAAATCAGCAGTTCAGGCACAAACACAGGGATGGAGACAAGGACTAGCCTCAAGGAGTACTGGTTGGAGAGACTTCAATGTAAGCTGACAAAATACAACAGGGAGATTCCCATGTAGAAGCACTTGCACAGTAGAAGGGCTACACAGAGGAGGAAGTGATGGGGTCAGGGGAGTAGGAGAAGGAAGAGGGGACACTTGAGCCTGGTTTCTAAAGAGGGAAGGGGAACATGCCACCAAATGCATCTGAATATATTACATATTCAGGATCTGAATAACTCTGGAAAAGTTCTTCTAAAAATTTAAGAACCAGTGGCCTAGATAAAAAATACGGGACCGGGGCACCTGGGTGGCTCAGTGGGTTAAGCCTCTGCCTTTGGCTCAGGTCGTGATCTCAGGATCCCGGGATCGAGCCCCACATCAGGCTCTCTGCTCAGCAGGGAGCCTGCTTTGCCCTCTCTCTCTGCCTGCCTCTCTGCCTACTTGTGATCTCTCTCTCTGTCCAATAAATAAATATAATCTTCAAAAATAAATGATCTTAAAAAAAAAAAATACGGGACCAAACTTCTGAAATTAAGGCAGTTAGGAGGGACCCTGGGTGACTGAGTTAAGTGTCTGCCTTTGGTTCAGGTCATGATCCCAGGTTCTAGGATTGAACCCCACATCAGGCACCTAGCTCAGTGGGGAGCCTGCTTCTCCTCTGCATGCCGCTCCCTGCTTATGCTCTTTCTCTGACAAAAATCTTTATTAAAAGGGCACTTGGGTGGCTCAGTTGTTAAGCATCTGCCTTCAGCTCAGGTCATGATCTCAGGATCCTGGGACTGATAAGCCCATCAGGCTCCCTGCTCGGCAGGAAGCCTGTTTCTCCCTCTTCCACTCCCCGCTTGTGTTCCCCCTCTTGCCGTGTCTGTCAAATAAAGTCTTTTAAAAAAAAAAAAAAAGAGGGGCGCCTGGGAGGCGCAGTGGGTTAAAGCCTCTGCCTTCGGCTCAGGTCATGATCCCAGGGTCCTGGGATCAAGCCCCGCATCGGGCTCTCTGCTCAGTAGGGAACCTGCTTGTCCTCTCTCTCTGGCTGCTTCTCTGCCTACTTGTGATCTCTGTCAAATAAATAAAATCTTTAAAAAAAAAAAAAAAAGACATTAAAAAACCTTTATTAGGGACGCCTGGGTGGCTCAGTTGGTTAAGCAGCTGCCTTCGGCTCAGGTCATGATCCCAGCGTCCTGGGATCGAGTCCCACATCGGGCTCCTTGCTCCGCAGGGAGCCTGCTTCTCCCTCTGACTCTGCCTTCCACTCTGTCTGCCTGTGCTTGCTCTCACTCTCTCTCTCTCTCTTACAAATAAATAAAATCTTTAAAAAAAAAAAAAAAAAAACCTTTATTAAATAAAAGCATTTAGGAGAAACAAAGGGGGGCATAAAAAATTACCCAATACTCAGAAGTCTAAGTTTATTAACATGATTTCATGGGACAGATGAGAAAGAGGAAGATAGCATTTGCCTTTAACCACTCAAAAGAGGGCAGAGCTGCTAAATGAAATGAATGAAGCCATAGCAGCCAAGGCAAGTACCGGACAGCATGTTCGGGAGCCTGTGGACAGTGTCTCCTACTCCACTAAATGCTAAGTCCCGAGACATTACTTTATTCACCACCATCTCTCCTGCCCCTAGTATGAGGACAGGAGCACAAGCATTTACTGACTCAACACCCTGGAATCAGTAACTCAGAAGCCAAAGTTAGCTACAGGAATGAACAAAGAAATGAAAATTGACAAAGAATGAACAAAGACTGAAAATTGGGAGTTGATTTCCTCCACCTTTCCCACCAGACTCAAGTATCTGCTATGTAGCCTTTTGTTACTTCTATTACTTGGATTCAAATAAACGTACCGATCCGTAACTCAAAGGTGTCTGTAACAAGATCCATCACTTACTTGGTCGGTCCAGCTGTGGTTAACTTCTCTAGAATGTTATCTGGAAGGAGTTTTCTTTTCTTAGATAAAAACATTAAAAAACTGATCAGCAGGGAGGTGCATGACAGTACGGCCCCACTTGCTTCCGAAGTTTCTGATTTTAAGGACAGTTTACACCGCGACAGAATGAACGAACCGGGCCGGCCCTGCCCCACGATCTCGGAGCGGTGGGACGGCTGCGCGCACGGAGCTCGCCACCCATTCCACATTCTCTGGAAGACCGGGTGAAGCCTGGCTAGGCGGCCCACCGTATGCCACCCCGTAGCTCTACACGGAGCGCAGTTAAGTCCCGTCCACCTCGAGTCCGTTCGGTGCGGCCCGTCTGCCAGACGTCAGAGAGCAAAGCAACCATACCCCTCGGTTTACAAAGCACCTCCTAATTCTCACAGCGACCCAATTTCGGAGAGAGAAACTACCTCCGCGACACTAAATGACGAGGCTGTACTGGCCCAGGAGGTAGGAACCCTCCGACCCTCGAATTCACGACCTCCCCATTCCCGTTCTCAGTCGGACAGCAAAGAGCTCCCGCGCCTTCGTTTCCGCCGTTCTAAGGAGGCGCGTCAGCGACCTTCCCCACCCGCAGGCCCCCCAGCTGGGCGCCGCACACGGGCACTCAACCCCGGCCGCGTGCCTCCCTACCCGCTCACCTTCTGTTCAATGAACAGCTCCTCGCGGCGCTTCCTCTTCTCCTTCAGGAGCGTTTTATCCCTGAAAGAGTGACAAGTTAGTGCGGGGCAGCATGCGCGGGACGGGAAGGGGCGGGTCCCCCGGCCGGCGGCGGGCTCCGAACCTGCGCACCGACTCCCGAACCCGCCGCTCCTCTTCTCGTGCTTCCGCCTGGGCGCTGGCGAAGGTCAGCTCCTCCGGGGCCTCGTCGTCCAACTCGTCGTCCCCTTCCTCGTCTTCTTCCTCCAACGGCTCCGCGGCCGCGCCGCTGCTGGGCTGCCCGAGCAACAGGCCGTGCTCCGCCTCCTCCTCCTCTTCGGAGGGGGGCTGGCCCTCGTCTACCATCGCCGAGGCCGGGATGCGGGACGCGCGCGGCCGGAGCTGTACCATAGCCCGCGCAGCGTCCGACCGTCCGGCTTCTGACCCGGAAGCAAGGCGCAAGCGCAGTGTGACGCAAAGTGCAAGCGACGCGACTTGCGTCGCCCCCTGCAGGTGCGGTTGGGGAGGCGGCCGCGGACGGCGGATGCGCGTGCGCAGAGCCGGGAAGGGCGTGGCCTACGGGACGGACAGTCCAGCAGTTGGGATGTTGTCTTCATTCCTCCGGGAAATTTCTCCTCCCGGGACGCCCCCTGGATTTCTCTCCACTTCATATAAGCGACTAGAACTTTCGCAGTGAGAGCAGGATAGAATGAGGCTTGTTTCTAGGAGGGGAGAGCCATCGTGAGACCTCTGCGGGGAAGCTGACAGCAGGGTTGCCTGGGCCCCCCTCCCCCAGTGCGGCTGCCACGGGCTTTGGCGTCCAGGAGCCCAGGAACGTGTGACCACAAGCCCCGGTGACTCCGCCTAACACCGGGATCCACGTGGTCCTGTTAACTTTAAAAAACAAAACTGCCAGTTGCTTTACCAGCAGCAAAAAAAATGGATGTATTCCGGAACAGCAGAGTTGCCGGGCAAGCAAGCTGTCGGCAAAACCATGAGCAAGTCCCCCAAACTAAGGGCTGCGTGCTCTTTTATAGAGGAGAGGGGGGAGTCGGGAGAGGCTGCCGTAAACAAAAAGTCCATTGGAGTCCGCTGGGGATTCGAAATACAGTGGCTTCTCATTGGTTGGCTGTTGCTGGGGCGAGTGGAAAGTCTTTCGCGGAGGTAATGAAGCCTATTCACCTACCCAGGTCCACCGTCTCTTCCTGTTGGATTTGCAATTAAGGACAAGTGGTAGAGCGTGAGACCTGCCCCTGCCGAACCTCCCAACTCCATTTTAGTAAGATTTCCCTTTATTAACTTTCACATTGGATCCAAGTGATCAGTATTTGTGGATTTGGTTCCGTTCACTCCCTGACCCCCAAAGAAGTGGCATCTCCTTCCAAGGGCAGAATTGTGCTATAGCAACAGGACGTGATGCCTTTCAGTCCCGGCAATGACAGGAACAAGTTGACAGATGCAGGCTTAAGTCAATGGTCAGCACCAAACCTGTGCTTGGCGACCTCAGCCACCATTTCCCAGGCTTCCCCGACCACCTGCCCCTGGAGTGTCCACGCCTCTGTCCATCACCGACACCACTCCCCTAACAGCTTATCGTCTGACTCTGGCATTAGGATGTACACTCTGCGAGAACAGGGTCCCGGCCTGGTGCCCTGCTCTAACCCCAGGACTTTGAACAGTGGCTGGTCCAGCGCAAACCCTAAATCTGGTGAAAAAATGACTTCACCACTGCTTTGTGAAAGCAGCCCTAGCACAGTTTCTATCCCTCCACTCCCCAGATCTCTGATCTCTGGGTTTATCTTCTCCCACTCATTATACAACACGAAATGACTCATCACTGGCTGAACAAACCAAGCTGTTGCACACTTGCTAGGCATTGGTAGATGCTGTTTCCTCTACCGATACTTCTCCATGTTGAACTATTTATACTTCCAAAACTGCCACCCGGGCTGACTTCCTCTTAAAGGCTTTCAAACACCTTAACATTGACTCCATCTCTACTCCACTCATCTCTAATTGCATTCTCCTCTGAATCTTGCACAAATTTCTTTACTGTGGTTACTACTCTGTAAAATAGTTCACGAGACAATTGTCCCAACCATTCTGTGACCTCCTTGAGGGTAAGGTCCATATCTTACTGATCACTTTATTTCTAATGTCTATCATAAGGTAGACATTGACTTAAATGTCACATACATTTTTGTATTTTCAAATTTTTCATCTTCCCTAACAAAATCAAAACATGAACAAAAATGGCAAAACATAAAACCAAACCAAAACAAAAACTGCTGCTGGTACCAAAGGCCCAGGATGAGTGGACAGGAGTTGCAAAAAACAGTTATGAAATATCAGGACCATGGTGAGATGGAAATTACAGAGTAAAAATAAAATCAGACTCACTGAGATAATGTGCCAAATTTCATCTTCCTAACACTAGGAAAATGTATGAATTTAACTTTGAGAAGTCCAACAACAAACCTATTAACAATGAATGATGGTATTTCAGGTAGAAAAACTGCATTATATGAGACCCCCTCTGTGTACATCCTTTGACCCACTCATGTGAAGTGTAAATTGGGCCCTCAGGAGCCCTACGCCTTTTAAGTTTTAAACATCCCTCCTTCCCATGGAAAGAACCTCTGGGATTTATTAAAAGTTATGACTTGTACAGGAAAAACTTTTATATGGGGGCACCTGGGTGGCTCAGTGGGTTAAGCCTCTGCGGCATAACGGGTCATGATCTCAGGGTCCTGGGATCGAGCCCCACATCAGACTCTCTGCTTGACGGGGAGCCTGCTTCCCCCTTTCTCTCTGCCTGCCTCCCTGCCTACTTGTGATCTCTGTCAAATAAATTTTTAAAAATATATTTTTAAAAAAGACGTTTTATGTGACCCTGTCTTGCCCGTTTCTACAAAAGCCAAGGGTGTAGCATTAAATGTAATTTTGTTGTAAGGGGCTGAGGCAATGTGGCCCAAGGGTGTAACCACCCGGGGAGCCGACCTGATCCAAGGGACCTATGCATGTAGGACCTCCCTACATGCATAAGGGCCACTCGTTAGTCAGAGCACACAGCAGGCATTCCAAGGGCCCTAGGTGGTAAGGCTTGAGCAGAGAGCTGTAATCTTATTACCTGACTCCAGGTAATAAGATTGTAATATGAGCACAATTTTTTAAAGTCCATGGGGGAAAAAAAAAACCCCAAAACCTTCAGGATTCACTGTCTGGGAAAGCTTGGTGGGCCTCCACAGGGACTGCTTCTGTGTTTATGATATTAAGAAACAGTCAACCGTCAACTCTCCCTTTCCTCCTCGGCTGCTAAGGAGGCCAGTACTGAATTTTAGGCAGCTGTGTTTGTCCTGGGAGTCCATATATTTGCATCGTTTATTTTTCTCATCCCGATTTTCTATCTTGATGCTACTTTTCTCTTCCTTCCTTGCATGAGTTCATGCGGTGAGCTATCCCACACACTGTGAGGTAAGGCAGCTAAACACAGTAAACGCTGAAAAGGAAAAGCTCCCAACAAAGACATCTCTTGGGGTAAGATCTTTATACAATAAATGACCTACTATAGAGAATAATTTTATTTTCTGCCAAAACTTGGCAAAAATCAGAAATACCAAGGTTTTAGCCCTCTTCTTCTCTCTAGATGGCAACAATTCAAGCAGGATAATTATTATTATTTTTTTAAGATAATCTAATTACAAAAAATTTTCCCTTTCCAGGAGATATCTTATGTTTAAGCCCACGCAAAACAAGACGTATTAACTTGACGGTTTGCTGACTTCTAAGAGTGTTCGCTATTGTTGCTTCTAGGCCCCCATCACTTATCATCAGGTGGGATTCCAGCCGGGGAATTGGAGGGTATTCTGAGATCTTCCAGTATTTAGCTCACCGTCCCACGATTGGTTCTCCTCTTGTCTGTGGCCAGGTACTTAGTACTAGGTACTACAATTTCTTCTTTCCGCAGGGCAACTAAGAAGCATTTTCAGTTTCATGAGGAGCAAGGGCTTCGGGAAGAGTAGTACCACCTGGCCCCTGGAAATGGAACCTGCAACAGGACAGATAAGCAGAGTTAGAAAAATCAATGGACCACTTCAGCAAGTCACATGTTTCTGAGTTACATCCAAAGCAAAATCCCAGTTCTCACAAATACGGTATTATGACCTTCGTTCTCCCTTTTTTCATCTAGTTTCGGATAACTCTAGATGTAGACATTTCCTTCCTGGTTGGTCCCAGTGATCAAGGGAATTTGGGAAAGCAACTGCCTGGAATTTAGGCGCTAAAACAAGAATTTTATTTAAGGGATAGAGGAGACATTCACTGCAAAGTACATTTTGGAATGGTATGGCCAACCTCGTAACTGAAGCGCTAAGTTTTACAAAGTCTATATACTAAGAAAAACAGGATTCTGATGCACTAAGGACACAAGGAAAATACCCACAGGCACCACACAGACCATGAACATCGTAGCTGAGCAAACAGCACACTCAAGCCATCCGTTGGACCTTACGACAACTGCCTTTTAGTCAGAAAGTAGAAACAAGCAAAAAGAGCAAAGAGGATAGAGAAATAAGAAAATTCCATTTCTGCTTCCTTCAAGGGAAAACACAACAGGAAGGAGAAAAAAAAAAAAAAACTCTGAATGCAGGATTTAGAGAATCCTGGAAAAGCAGGATTTTCTAATGTATTCAGAGGAAAACCAGTTGAGCACAGTTAAAAATGAAAAAGCTTATGCTCAAGGTAATTCAATATTCATATTGTTTATTCTTTTTTAAAAGATCTTATTTATGCATTTGAGAGAGAGTGAGAGAGAGCATGAGAGGGGAGAAGGTCAGAGGGAGAAGCAGACTCCCCATGGAGCTGGGAGCCTGATGCGGGACTCGATCCCAGGACTCCGGGATCATGGCCTCAGCCGAAGGCAGACACTGAACAAACCAAACCACCCAGGTGCCCCATATTGTTTATTCTTGACACAACCCAGATCATGAATGCCTGAGCCTCCTCCTGCCACCAGAAAGCTCCCCAGGTGCAGTTACAGCCCCTTGAGGACTTCCCCAAAATTACAGCCAGTCACAGAGAACTTCCCGGGAATTTCCATAGCCTCAACTTGCACATGTTCTCCTTCCTGAGAAAGTGACTTTTGAGTGTTCCCTCCTACATCCATCCTTCTCCTACTTTGCAAGAGCAAGCTGGTTCCCCTCCAACCCCGGAATCTTACCCTGTTGCCTTATCACAGAGTGTGAAAACATGGGCGGGGCCAGATAGAGGGATGTTTGAAATGCTGGTGTAGATCTCGGGCAGCAAATGCTTTCCCGAGATTGGGTGACAAGGCAAGGAAGGGCCAGTCCATTCTTGCTGTTGATAAAACCTTTTGAAAGAGGGTCTGTTGTGATGGGACTGTCAATGAAAAGTTGGCTAAATGTGATACAAAATTCCAGCATGTATTTTCGCATATAACTCTGGAAGAGGTCCAAAATCTGAGTGGCAATGCCATAACAAAATTCCTTTCATTCCCGGGGAGTTATGTGGCTCACATTCTCAGGACCTACATCTATAAAAAGTAAAAGCTAAGAATTACAATTGACATTGGAAAGGTGAAACTTAGCTTGGCCAGGAAAAATCTGACCTGTCCTCCCCCATATTAGGTAGAATAAGAGACACAGATGAAGCCAACTTTAAATAGGAACAAGATTTTTTTTTCGCCCAGGACGATTGCACAAAGTATGAAAACAACTCCCTTCTTTGAGGGACTACCGCTTTTTCACTCACCGACGAATTCTGTACTCTAAAATCCTAAGCTATCCAGAACTGCTGTTAGAAATTACAGAGGTAGGGAATCTGGGTGGCTCAGTTGGTTAAGCAATTGCCTTAGGCTCAAGTCATGATCCTGGAGTCCCCGGATGGAGTGCCGCATCCGGCTCCCTGCCCCGCAGGGAGTCTGCATCTCCCTCTGACCCTCCCCTCTCTCATGCTCTCTCTTGCTCTCGCTCTCTCTCTCTCTCTCTCAAATAAATAAAATATTTTTTAAAAATTACAACAGTAAAGGATAAATGTGCTTGAGGACCCAAGTCACTGCCACCGAGCAACAACCTTGCTTTCTAACCCCGGAACCAAGCTTCGCATAGCGGCGTCTGCGCAGTGTTATCCGTCTACCTTCAATTTGCGGTCTTCAGGGAAACAGGACTCTGTGTCCACACTTCCAGCCAGACTGCACTTGACTCCGGCACAGCGCTGCCGGCTGCTCAGTCTACCCAAAACAGCTTCACTTAAATTTCACTTAAACGCCACCCTCCCCCTCCAAATCCTATAACAACTGCACCTTTTCCTTCATGTGCGGACATGAGCCCCATTCCTCTCTCATTTGCAGAAAGCCAGTAAACCCGATCTGACTACAGGTTAGTTGCTGGTACTTGCAGGTACACTGGGGTAGAACACTGTGAACTCGGTCTCCTTCCAACACTCAGGCAGGGGCATGGGGGCTAACCCGAAAAATTCATGTCCTATGCATTTATGAAGAGATGTATTTCCATTAAGATTTCATTTTTATGGAATTATTAACCAAAATGTATTATTTATTTGTTTGCTGTTTTCAACAGCTATACCACAAATTACTGTTAGCGATCATTCAATCCGGAGGAATTTTTTAATAAAACATTTCTTCAGCTTTCAGGAAACTCAAAACAAATGATTCATACCATATTTTGCTGCAGAAACATAATAGGGAAGTCAAAATTTTGATTTTAAGCATAAAAATGTATTACATGAATATGAATTTCTGGGGTGAAAGCAGAATGGAAATGCAAGTTCAAGGAGGAAAACAGAGAAGGCTGTTAAAAAGGATTTGTATACAGAGTGCCTGGGTGGCTCAGTCGATGCAGCATCTGCCTTCGGCTCAGGTCGGGATCTCACTCAGGGTCCTGGGATCAAGCCCCGCACTGGGCTCCCTGCTCAGCGAGGTCTGCTTCTCCCTCTTCCCCTACCCCTACTTGTGTTCACTCTCTCTCTCTGACAAATAAATAAATAAGATCTTTAAAAAATACTAAAAAATAAACTAACGTAGCTGGGAAAGACTACCGGAAAGGCTGCTTCACAAACTTCTTTTCATAAGCTCCTGTTGCACTTTAAAGAAGAAACAAAAAGTAGAAAAGTATCCAAACCAGAGGTCATAATCCAGTGTCCTCCCAGAATCCCAGATGATGAGAGTCACCTGGGCCACTTGTAGAATATACAAACAGTCCTCACCCCCTGGACATTCTGATTCAGGAAGTCTAGACTACTGCCTTGGGACTGGATTTTTTTTTTGGGGGGGGGGGGGCTGCCTGCTTTGTTTTACAAAATAAGGGCTGGGGTGATCTTTCTCTTCAGGGGCATCTGGGGAACACCGGGAGGATTAGAAGCATCATCGATGCACGACAGGTTACCTGCGGAATCACAGAAAAGGCCTTCAGCTCGATCAAAGCAAAACAAAATAAATGAATGGAATTTTGCTACAAATGAACTTTTTAAAAAATAAATAAATATTTTGAAGTATCTTTAAGTATATTTTGTTGAGGCATCTATGTGTCCTTTTAAAATTATTCTGACTTTACATGACTTTCTGATACACAGACCAACCAGGAGCCTGGCTGTACGAGCCAAGAGTAGGGCCCTCGCTACCCACCCTTGACACTTGACAGTGCAGCCAAGCAGGCGGCCCAGCCGGGCATCGGACTTCCTATCAACTGTGTTCAACTATAAATTAAAAGTAAACTCTTGGGCACATCGGTGGCTCAGTTGTTAAGCGTCTGCCTTTGGCTCAGGTCATGATCCCAGGGTCTTGGGATCGAGCCCCACATTGGGCTCCCTGCTTTGCAGGAAGCCTGCCTCTCCCTCTCCCACTCCCTCTGCTTGTGTTCCCTCTCTTGCTGTGTCTGTCTCTGTCAAATAAATAAATAAAATTAAAAAAAAAAAAAAAAAAAAAAACCTCTTGTGGCGCCTGGGTGTCTCAGACGGTTAAGTGTCTGCCTTCAGCTCAGGTCATGATCACAGGGTCCTGCGATGGAGCCCCATGTCGGGCTCCCTGCTCAGCAGCGAGTCTGCTTCTCTCCCCTCCCCCTCCCTATTCATGCTCTGTCTCTCTATAATAAATAAATAAAACTTAAAAAAAAAAAAGTAAACCGTTTAGATTCTTGACGAGCAGATACATGGTCAAAGCAATCTATAAAACCATGTCTAGGAACTTTTTAGGCGTACAAACTCTGCTGATAGTTTGCTTTCTTTGGGGGCGCTTCTCCTGCAGAAACGTGTTACTTCCTGACCTTACTGACCGCCTCTTCTGGGACATGCCCCCTCCCTCCCTCAACTCTGGCCACACTGACCTCCAATGCTCTTTCCCACCTCCCAGGCCTGCTTCGGCTTGGGGGCCTCTGTTCCAGGTGGTCCTGTGTCTGGAACGCTCTTGGGCAGACTATCTCCTTAGCTAACTCCTTCCCCTCCTGCAAGCCTCCTCAGACGTCTCCTCAGTGAGGCCTACCCTGACTTCCCAGCTGAATCCTGCAGCCCGTCCACTCTCCTCCGGCTCCGCCTTTGCTTTTTGCCATAGCCGGCTGCCCCCAGTCTCGGCTGCTCTAGTCTTTGCATGTTTATTATGCTTCCTGCACACTGTTTGCCTCCAGCACCAGAATGTCTTCTTTTTTTTTTTTTTTTTTTAAGATTTTATATATTTATTTGACAGAGAGAGATCACAAGTAGGCAGAGAGGCAGGCAGAGAGAGAGGAAAGGAAGCAGACTCCCTGCTGAGCAGAAAGCCCGATGCGGGACTTGATCCCAGGACCCTGAGATCATGACCTGAGCCGAAGGCAGCGGCTTAACCCACTGAGCGACCCAGGCGCCCCCAGAATGTCTTCTTCACGTGGCAGATTTTTTGGTTTGCTGGTACCTCCTATCCTGAGCACCTAAAACAGTGTACCTAGTACCTAGTACTGAGTACTAAGTACCTAAACCGAGTACCTAGTACCTAGTAGGTACTTAGTAGATATCTGTGGATTTCAACTGAATTCCAAAGTTTAGAGAAATTCAAAGATAAACAACAAGGTGAACACAGGGCACAGGAGGGCCGGGGTGCTTGGAAGGCCCTGTGCACCTTCTCTTGGGTGAGCCCAAATCCCATTTCTGCCTCAGCAAATGCACAGACCCTCATGTGCCAAGGACCCCAGGGTTGAACAACAGTCAAAACCCCTTGACACCCAATCTGAAAATACCTAGTATCTACTCTAACTGTAATGGCTGGTTGAAACTCCCCCGAGACAACGAAGGGGGATGTGGAAAATGACAAAAGCCAAACCAGAACTAATTAACACCTTAAAAATATCAATACATTTCAGTGAGAGGCAAACTCTGTGACTCTGTCTCTAAATTAGAACTGGGGCAAGGAATCTAAACATTTTGAGCAAGGGTCTCGGATGTCCAGTAAGATCCAAGCTTAAAGCATAGGCAGCATCCCTGTTCCCTGTTCAGGTAAAAGGAAATTAGGCTAAAAAGACATATTATCCCAGTTTTTCATTGCTCTCATTAACCTAGTGCAGTTGTTGGCAAACGGCTTTCTATAAAGAGCCACAGAACACATGTGAGGCTTTGCGGGCCCAGCAGAGTATGTTGCAATGACTCAGTTGTGTTGTCACAGGTGCAAAAGCGGCTGTGGACAATACAGGTACACGTGGCTGTAGCTGCGTACTAATAAAACTTTATTTACAAACACAGATGCGGGGTGAATTTGACCTACAGGAAGCAGTTTGCTGACTTAGCATAAAATTCAACCCAAATCTAGCACACAAGATGGAAGAGAAAAATTCTGCCCTTGTTAGGCTGTGTGTTCAAACACTCAATTGCTCTGGGCCTGGTTCCCCATCTGAAAAGTTGAGACGGGTAAGAGGATCACCTCCATCTCTTCTAAATGTCAGCTTTGATGACTCCTAGATAAAAGGACGACTGTCCTCGCTGGTCAGTTACACTCATCGGGGAAAATTCGCAGACTTGGTGGTAAGGACAGCCGCAGCTCCCCCAAGAAGCCAACAAACAGAATGTGGTTCATGTGGTTGGGGCCGGGTCAATGGGTAGCTTGTCAAATTTGATCAAAGTTTCTAACGAGCAAGTAGCTGGTCTGTCTGAAAGGAGACACAGCAGCTTTTCAGGACGTGAAGCTGAACAGTTTTGGCTGAGAAAGAGAAGCGGCTGGGTCAGGTCTGAGGTTTCAGGAGGCCCACCTTACGAAATGATGTCCTTAACTTCCAGGATTCTCTTCTTAACTTGCAGGAAAACTACCAAGTTCAAATTCCTCTGAAGACACACACAATGGACGCCCAGGAGCTGCTGGTCACTCAAGGGCATGAAAGGCGGAGGCCAGCTCTGGACTTGTAGAAGGATTCTGCTCTTATTTTCTTCTTTTTCTCCTACCTGCGTTTTGTTACTTTTCTACCATGATGATTTGTTTTCATTACTTAGTATAGGAGAGTTGGAGAACACAAGAGTAAAAATAAACCACAGGAGAAGGGACTAGGGATGTAGCTCATTCCCTCCTTTAGGAAGATGATGCCATCCCACTCTTGGAGGCTTCTGATGCTCTTTCAAACAGACGAGGGGCTTAAGTTGTCTGGCAATGACATTACTTTTACTTTATTTTTAACATATGCACACTAGTCTAGGTGCCACAGTGCATGTTAGAGGCCTCTAACATGTCTATTTTTCAGGGGATAAGTTAGAAGGGAATTTAATTTTTAATAGGACACCTTTATTGAGATGTCATCCACATATAATCTGTTTAGAACGTATAATTTATTGTTTTTTTTAGTATACTCACAAAATTGTACAACCATCACCACAATCGACTTCAGAACACTTTCATCATCCCAAAAGGAAACCTGTCTCCATGAACGGTTCCTTTCCATTCCTCCGAACCCAACCCTAGACAACCTCTCACCAACTCTGAGTCCCTGTTGATATCTGGATATCTCATATAAATGGAATCATGGGATTTGTGGTCTTGTGTGTCTGGCTTCTTTCACTTAGTATAATGTTTTCAAGGGTCATTCATGTTGTCGCATGGATGAGTACGTCAATCATTTCTGGCTAATACTCCGTGGTATAAATACCACATTTCCTTTATCCACTAATCAGATGAAGGACATTTGTATTGTTCCCACTCTTGGATTATGATGAACAATGCTGCGATGAGAATCACGGGTTCTTATGTTAGCTCTGCATATAACCTTTGGAGGAACTGCCAGACGGTCTTCCAAAGCAGTGGTATCATTGTACCTTTCCACCAGCAACGGATGAGGAGGCCAGTTTCTTCACCAACACTTGCTGGTTTTTTTTTGTTTTTTTTTAATTACAGCCATGCCAGTGGCTGTTAAAGGGTATCTCAGGTGGTTTCAATTTCCATTTCCCTAATTTTAATAATGTTCCGCATATTTTCAATATGCTTATTGACCATGAATATATATTTAGAGAAATGTCTATTCAAATATTTGGCCCATTTCTAAATTGGACGACTTCTCTTTTTGTTATTGAATTGTGAGAGTTCTTTATCTTTTCCGGATGTAAGTCCCATATCAAATATTAGGCTTGCAAATATTTCCTCCCACTGAAGCACAGAGGTTTCTAATGCTGATGGAAAGCCAGGTTGCCCATTTTTCTTATGTTACTTGCACTTTTGATGTCATGTCATGGAGGCTCTGACTAACTCGAAGTCATAAGGACTTACTCCTGTATTTTCTTGGAAGTATTTTATACTTTCAGCTCTTAGATCTAGAGCCATGATCCACTTAGGTTAATTTCTGCATGTGGTATGAAGAAGGAGTCCAGTTTCATTCTTTTGCAGGTGGCAATTCAGCCATTCCAGAACCATTTGTTAAAAGGACTACTCTTTCCCTGAATTGCCTTCAGACCCTATCCAAAAATTGATTGGCCATACACTGAGGGTTTCTTTATTTTTTTAAAGATTTTATTTATTTATTTGACAGACAGAGATCATAAGTAGGCAGAGAGGCAGGCTGAGAGAGAGGAGGAAGCAGGCTCCCTGCTGAGCAGACAGCCCGACATGGGGCTCGATCCCAGGACGCTGGGATCAGGACCTGAGCAGAAGGCAGAGGCTTTAACCCACTGAGCCACCCAGGTGCCCCACACCAAGGGTTTATTTCTGGACTCTAAATCCCGTCTATATGTCTATTCTCACCCCAGCACTATGCTGTCCTGATGACTGTAACTTTGTAGTCACTTTTGTAACTGCGAAGTGTGAGTTCTTCAACTTCATCCTTCTTTTTTTGTTTTGGCTCTTCTGGGCCCCTTGCATTTCCATATGAAGTTTAGGATGACCTTGCCAGTTTTAGCCAAGAAGCCAACTGCACTGTGGGTGGAGACCAGCCGTATCTGTAAATCAATTCGGGGAGTACCGCTCCCTTGATGTTGTCTGGTCCACGGTCCACAGGAGTGTCCTTCCTCGTGTTCAGATCTTCTCATTTATCTCACTGTATCGTTTGCAAAGAATCTGTTTTCCACAGAAGGCAGTCATCTCAAGGGATGTGCTTCTCATTCCTACCACTTACACACAAATGAAGAAGCGGGCCGAGGACACAAACGGTACTGATTAAAAAGACACGGAGGAGATTAGACTCAGCCAGCTCACCCAAAGGGGGTCATCAAGGGCATTTCCAGAGTCTGTGGCATGTTTTTTATCCCCGTGAAGACTCAGAATGCTGGTCCTCATCCTGGCTGCACGGTAGACTCATTTAGGAAGTTCCTGGAAACTGTGATGTCCAGGCTCCACCCGAGGCGAGTTACATCAGAATGTCATACATGGTACCCAGCCATATTTTTAAGTATGCTGAGGTAACAACCACTGCTTTACGTAATGATAACAAGTTTCAGTGAAGACTTACATTTTATTGATAATAATTTTAAACTATAAATTTTATTATAAAAGTATTAAAAAATTATCCATTTAAATTTATAATATTTAAAATAATATTTATACTATTTATCATATTGACATTTCTTTATGAGTTATTTATATTCTACCTTAGAAAGGAAGTAAGCAGACTGATAAAAATATATAAATGAAATTAAACGGGAAGATAAAACAACCAGGGTCCAAAAAGTAAGCAAAATGAAGGGGAGGATAAAATCGAACTCAGAATGAGACGAAAAACGCATAGTCTGAGGGTCTCCACTTTCCACACTAATGGGAGAGACGGGATCAGCACCATGGCACAGCCCCAAATAGCGATCCTGAGGCTATCTGGTAATTTGGCGGGTATTTGGTAATGAGATAAAAGAGGCGCTCACCAGGCCACTGCTTGGCGGCACAGAGGGTGAGGAAGGAGAAAGGTCCACACGGACATCACCCCAGCTGTGCACTGGGTATTCAACTCACCCACACCTAATGCCGCTACCAACTCTTGCTGAAAAATACAAGTGAAATGTTCATTCCAGAAGAACTTTCCAAGTGTGAACAAGAGCCCTAACTAAGGCAAATCCCCTGGAAAAAGACATGGCTGCCTTCGTCTATAGTTACTGATATTTTGTTCTTCCATCAAAGCACCTATAGACCAAATTAGAAAACATAAACTCTGTGTCTTTTTTTTTTTTGAACGAGAACAGTAAGATCTGTTCAGACAACATATCCAAACCAGCTCAGTGCCTTCTGTCTCCCACAGAAGACAGAAGGTATTCCCCGTACCTGAATCTGTTGGTGGCCGGGGTGGTTTCCATGTTGAATTCGGCCACTGGCACTCCCCGGGCAGACACCTGGGGCGCGAACATGGCGGCAGGATAAACCACGGAGGAAGTTCCCACCTACAAAGCAAATGAATGGAAAAGGACGAATGACCACACTCCAGGGGGAAGGAACATTCTTTCAGAAAACCTGACAGAAACTCAGGCCAGTTTGTGGTTACAGATGTGAGGGAAGCTAAGCTGGGTAGGCTCAATGGGGAGCTTCCAAGGGACAGATGGGGAAGTTGGGAGGCATCCTTTCGGCGGATCACTAGAAGAATGTGCTAGAAGAAAAGCAGCACAAATGGAGAGAATGGCAGATGAATGACTCGGTTTTGTTTCTGCTCTAGGAGGTGATGGCAATAATCCATGTTCTTTTTTTTTAACATTAGAAAATGCAAAGAAAAAATACATACATGTCATCCTCCTGCTACCCCAAGATAACCACGGTTCACATTTTAATATAGATTTTTTTCAGGTTTTTCCCTACGAATGCATATTTACAAATGTGCTTTCCAAGAAAGGAAAGATGAGAACATGCTGGACAAACCAGCTTATCTCACGTGACCATCAGTCATGAACGTGGCTGCGACACTGGCATGAGCTCAATGGTACTGGCCAGGTGAATATGCATCCATGAGAAAATCTTTCTGCTTCTAAAGACACGTTCTAGAAATTCTGAAATACGCATACCCTTTGTCCAATTAATTCCACTTCTAGGGAAATGTGTCCTAAGGAAAGGATCTGAAGAACACGCTAAGAAGTTATGTCTACGACAACCCACCCTAGCATTATTCAAAAAATAAAAATGGAAATGGCCTAAATGTCCAAAAACAGAGAACTCGTTAAATATTTATATCAAGCAACAGGACACCATGCAGCGAGTTAAAAGATGATGCAGATTTGTGAACGGACTGACAAGGAATATACGTGTATAAAGTTGTTTCAAAACAGAGCATATAAAAATATTGGTAGATAACTCCTCCCATCTACAAAGGATCCTGGTTCATTTAAATGCAGAAATTATAGGACTAAGTTCTTATTTTAATTCTCTAAGTTACTTTTGAGATGGGAACATATTTTCAGGAAAAAAAAATAAAGTATGATAGAATTTTTTAAAAAACAGAGCATATAATCTGAAGCCATTTTTGAATTTTAAACTATATGTATACATCTGCATACGAAAATATCTAGTCCAGGGGCGGGCAAGGAAAGGGCCGGATAGTAATGTTTTTAGGCTTTGTAAGTCAGAGAGTCTCCATCCCAAAGAGTCGACTCTGCCGTTAGAGTGTGAAGGCAGCAGGAGATGACCCAGAAGAATGGATATGGCTGTGTTCCAATAAAACTTTATTTACAAAAACAAGTGGCGGCCCAGATCTGGCCCACAGGCTGCAGTTTCTCACTTCTGATCTAGAGAAGCAATATACTAAAATGCTAACCGTGGCTATTCCTGGATGGTAGAGTTATTGGGGATTTCGAATTTCCTCTTCACAATTTTGTACTTGTTTGTATTTTCTCAAATTTAATAATGAGCATGTAGTACTTTCAAAATCAGAAGTAATAGCATGCTTTTTATTTGGTGGAAAGAGGCTTCATGAAGCCTAAGACACGGTCTTGCACAGTTGCGCATTTAAGATCTGTAGGGTACCACAAGTTGTGCATTTAAGATCTCTAGGGTACCACAAGACCTCTCAACCCACAAATTCAGAGGGGGAAGGAGGGGAAGGGAACAGAGAAGGAGGGAGGAGGGGGAAGGAGGGAGGGGGGGGGAAGAAATAGCAAACTCCACCCCAGTCCTGGTGTTCCAGAAAATCTCAAAGATCGGGGAAGGGAATGACCTACCACTAGACACAAGTCGCAGAGGGTCAGCTCTCTGTCGACCTCTTCCAGAATGGCAGGATCCAGGTTTTCTCCAAACCACACCACGTGGGGTCGCAGCAGACCCCCGCACCCGGCCTCTTCACACCTGTGAGAACATCAACCTTCACCCAACCCCAACACCTGCCCCTACAGGTCTGCCTAGGTGGGTCACGGGAAGGCTAGGGGCTACTCCAAAACCAGACTGTCCACTCGGGTGGCTCTGACGCTTCTTAGTCTCTGTTCCTCCCCTACCAGACCATGTGAGCTTATCCTGGATAGAAATTACTCATTTTAATGGTCCTCATCAATTTTTATTTTGTCTAGATGCACAGGGCTCATGTGTTGACATATGTGTTTCGACCAACCTTCACATTCCCCTTCTAAACAGTGTTTCAAAAGATTAACAGGCCCAAAATGGAGTCCCTTGTGCTAAGCCCCACGTCAGCAAACCAGAACTTACTACCTAACCTGTAGCTTCAGACTCGCCAGGGAATGTAACCTCTCACCAGTCAGTGTGGAACCACCCGGTCAGCACTAGCGGGGTAAGCCACTGAAACACCCCCGGGTCCCCTGAAGGAGGGTGACCTCATCTGAAACGGTTCCCTCCTTGCTAGAAAAACTTCCTCACCCTGCCTCCTTCGGCCTATAAGAGTCTTCCATTGTGGGGCACCTGGGTGGCTCAGTGGGTTAAGCCTCTGCTTTCAGCTCAGGTCATGATCCCAGGGTCCTGGGATCGAGCCCCGCATCGGGCTCTCTGCTCAGCGGGGAGCCTGCTTCCCCCTCTCTCTCTGCCTGCCTCTCCGCCTACCTGTGATCTTTCTCTCTATCAAATAAATAAAAATAAAATCTTAAAAAAAAAAAAAAGAGTCTTCCATTATGTGTGGCTCCTTTCTGTCTGCGAGATGGGATGCTGCCTGATCCATGAAGCTCGGAGGAAGCGAACTGGTCTCCAACATTGATGCCGTTGGATTTTTTTTTTTTTAAGATGATTTATTTGTCAGAGAGAGAGAGAGGTAGAGAGAGCATACAAGCAGGGAGAGAAGCAGAGGGAAAGGGAGAAGCAGACTCCCTGATGAGCAAGCAGCCCAACACAGGACTCAATCCTAGGACCCTGGGATCATGACCTGAGCCATGACTGAGCCACCCAGATGCCTCCGGATATGGGGTTTGCACAGCAGCTTTCCCTTTCCCAGCTACTTCACCACACACACTGGTGTGGCTGCCTGGGAGGAACCAGGCTCGGACCTGCCTCTAACACCCCAACCACCAGCTGGTCTCATCAATGACCTCCTTTCCTGTTTCCCCAGATTCACCTTTTTCTTGCCCTGACCACAGCCAAGTTCACCAGGGTCCATTGCCAAAACCTTCTCATTTTTCACTGCCTCCTACCTCATCTTATATAAACCTTCTAAAATAATCCCCCCAAACATCCTTTTCATCTTAATAATCTCCCCAGGAACTGCTCAGGGTCCCCCATTGTTTTATATCAAATTTTAGAATTCGGTAATAAAAATCCTGACTAAGAATCATAAAAAGGGTTCTGTAGTTAAATAAGCTGGTAAAATATTAATATATTGTAACCATTTTTTAAGGAGGAACAGTGTACTTCACATATTAAATGCTCTGAGAAGTCCCACAGGAAAGCAAAATTACTCTAACTTTGTTTAATCTGTGGTTTCCATATTTATTAGAGCACATAACATTTTTTTTCAAGTAATGCCTATCAACGTCGCATGAATCTAGTGCTCTATGAAACACTTTAGGAACCACTGTGGTAACATCTGGTTTGGGAAACCTGAGAGAAAAAAGTCTCTCCAGGGTTTATCATAATGTGAAAATCCTGTCTGGTCCTGTCATTTCACCTTCTCAAGACCTTTTTTATTACCTCCTTTCCTCCTGGATTGATAATACTGATGACGACAAGAAGGATGAAGAGAATACGCTTTACACACACCACATATGTATCGGCAGCCTAACAGCTCCAGAAACCTTCCAGACCTCAAATTCTCCCACCACAACACAAAGCAAAAAGAGACCAGAAAGGAGGTCTCCTCACCCTGCTTTGGTTCACCTTTGCCCTTTCACTGTTGGCCTCATAGGTCAGAGCTGGTTTCTGCACTGGCACCTTTAAGATGCACCTCCCAGAGCACCTGGGTGGCTCAGTAGGTTAAGTGTCTGTCTTCAGCTCAGGTCATGATCTCAGGGTCCTGGGATCGAGTCCCACATCAGGCTCTGGGCTCAGCTGGGAGCCTGCCTCTCCCTCTGCCTCTCCCTCTGCCTCTCCCCCTCCCCCTGCGCTCATGTATGCTGACTCTCTCTCAAATAAACAATCTTTAAGAAAAAAATTAAGAGGCACCTCACAAAATGAACTTAGATTTTGATTTCTTTCTTTCTTTCTTTCTTTCTTTCTTTCTTTTTTTTTGCACTCTGGGAAACCAAACATGGATCCATGTTGTTTTACCCACCGGGGAAGTTTCTCCACTGGGATTCTGGCATCTTGAGCTTCCGGGTCTGGAGCACTGAAGCAAACAGTATTAGAAAGGAAACAATGTCATTGGTATAATCAAAGAACAAAGAGATAACATAACCCAATAAATCTGCATATTTTCCCGGCAGCATACAGTTCAAAGCCCATAATTAGTACATGCTGACTTAGAGGTGCCCAATAAGGACAGGCAACAAACAATTAGCTACTGGAGGTTTTACTCAAGAGAAGGAATCTGCATGTGGGGAGGGGGTGAGCCGCGGGGAAGCCAACGGGAGTTTCATGACATACGCTATATATGTCATCGTGATTTGACTCTTCTGCACAGATATGTATTAATAGATTGCTTGTATGATTTATACTGACTTAAAATGGCCAGGTAAAATTTTTCTCAATATTTCAAGTATATTCTTATTTTTTCCCCCTAATTATAATAACAGTACATGTTCATCACAGAATTGTTAGAGAAGTCTAGAGAGTGGTAAAGAAGAAATGAAAATTTCCCATAATCCCACCATTCTTGATAATCACTGTTAATATTTCATTGTATTTTTTACCTGTATACAGATATATCAACATAAACGGTGTGTGTGTGTGTGTATGTGTGTGTGTTGGGATCATATGAGGTAACAGTTAGGCCCTGTGGTTTTTACTTGGCATTGTAAACTTTGAGCAAGGTATTTCTTTTTTTTTTTTTTTTTAAGATTTTTATTTATTTATTTGACAGACAGAGATCACAAGTAGGCAGAGAGAGAAGGGGAAGCAGGCCCCCCGCTGAGCAGAGAGCCCAATGTGGGGCTCGATCCCAGGACCCTGAGATCATGACCTGAGCCGAAGGCAGAGGCTTAACCCACTGAGCCACCCAGGCACCCCAAGCAAGATATTTCTTTTATCAGATGGCTGTACTATGTCTAGTCTTATTTTTCACAAATATCCATGGGAATCCTAGGCTACCGTTGAATTTCCTTACATTTATGTTCAACTGAAAAGAGAAAACAACACACACTCGTCCCCGAGAGCAGTATAATTACCCTTTCCCTGATAAAGCCGCACAAATGGGACTCTTGTAATTCTCAGCCACAACACCACAAGAGGTACAGCGAGTTTTAAATAAGCTACCTGAAAAACACGAATTAAATGAGACCAGAGTTTAGTAAAATCAACAGCAATTGTCTCTGTTGAGGGGATACAAAATAACTGAGTTTTTACGGGTCCACATTAGCAAATGGGTCTGCCCTAGGTTTCGAGGGAAACACAAAGGCAGGTAGCAGTCCTAAGCCAGCTGAGGGTACCTGCCTCCTGGACCATGCAATCCAGAAGGGAGAGACATAAAATCCCTTACTCCATGATGAAGTGGCTCCTGAATGACCTCAATGCGCAGGTGCATTTGAAGTTGTCTTTAGGGCCCTTGAAGCCACAGTGAACCGAAGGGCGTGGTTTACCAAGTACATGGTTGATAAAGGTTCCCTACCTTGGATGTACTTGCGAACTTTTCATTTCGACCTAACAAATTTTGACTTTTCTACAAAAGCAGCTCCGTGAATACATAAATCTACTAGTATATAAGCCAATAATTGTTAAAACCAGTGACCATTTCTTGAGGAGCCGGTAACGTGACCGTAATTCATCAGATGTTCGCCTTGCGTCCAGCGCTGCGCTGAGCCCACCACACACCAGGGTGGACATGTGTCGCTCCATTCCGTCCAGCATTCCCTCCTTGGGGAGCCATCTCTCTTCTTCCCCATGCTGAGCGGAAGGAGCTGTCCATCCCATCCCAAAATACAAGCTTGGGCCCCAGCTCCAGGCTGGCCCCATCATGGTACCTAATCTGGTAATCTCAGGGGCCTGATAGAACAAAGGCAGCCCCGGCTGTTTCAGCTAAAGAACCACTGAAGGACCATGTGAGGAGGACAAAGAGTTCTGGCTGTTGTCCAGAACCCTTCCACCTTCCACGGACACATTTGGGCAAGAGCCAGAGAGGCCCGGGATTGGACTCTGCAGGATGAGTGTCAGCAGCTTTGAAGGGAAGCTGGAGACAAGAGAGGAGCAGCCTTTTTGGGAATGCTGCATCACAGATACCCTGGATGGCACAGAGCAAGGAACACACGGTGTCACCGATGCCTTGGAGTTGTTTGCAAGAGATGCCAACGAGCTGGCTCGTGAGGCACACTTACCCACTTTATTTCACTCGTATTTTGTGGGTTTTTAAATTTTCACTCATATTTTGTGATTTTTTAAAAAGATTTTAGGTATGTATTTTTGCTAAAGAGAGAGGGAGAGAGTGAGCACAAGTATGGGCAGCAGCAGAGGCAAAGGGAGAAGCAGGCTCCCCGCTGAGCAGGGAGCCTGATGTGGGGCTTGGTAATAGAACCCTGGGACCACTGCCAAGCCGAAGACAGAAGCTCAACAGACTGAGCCACCCAGGCGCCCTTTTGTATTTTATATGCACAAGTGTGATATAGTTCCTAAAATAGTGTCTAAGGAGACGTGTCTTGAAAGAAGTTGCTGAGGCCAATGTCAATGAGGTTATTGCCTATGTTCTTATCTGGGATTTTGATGGATTCCTGTCTTACATCGAGGTCTTTCATCCATTTAGAGTTTATCTTTGTGTATGGTGGAAGAGAACAGTCCAGTTTCATTCTTCTGTATATAGCTGTCCAATTTTCCCAGAAAGATAAAGAGCTTCTGCACAGCAAAGAAAATGGTCAACAAAACAAAGAGGCAACCCACTGAATGGGAGAAGATATTTGTAATGACAGTACAGACAAAGGGCGGATATCCAAGATCTATAAAGAACTTCTTAAACTCAACACACAAAAAAACAGATAATCAAGTTAAAAAATGGGCAGAAGACATGAACAGACACTTCTCCAAAGAAGACACACAAAAGGCTAACAGACACATGAAAAAATGTTCATTATCATTAGCCCATCAGGGAGATTCAAATCAAAACCACATTGAGATACCACCTTACACCAGTTAGAATGGGCAAATTAACAAGACAGTAACAACATGTGTTGGAGAGGATGTAGGGAAAGGGATCTCTCTCACACTGTTGGGAATGCAAGTTGGTGCAGCTGCTCTGGAAAACAGTATGGAGGTTCCTCAAAAAATTAAAAATAGAGCTACGTTATGACCCAGCAATTGCACTACTGGGTATTTATCCCAAAGATACAGATGTAGTGAAAAGTGCACATGGGGCCATGTGCACCCCAATGTTCATAGCAGCAATGTCCACAATCGCCAAACTGTGGAAAGAGCCAAGATGCCCTTTGACAGATAAATGGATAAAGAAGATGTGGTCCATATATACAATGGAATATTACTCAGCCATCAGAAAGGATGAATACCCAACTTTTGTATCAACATGGACAGGACTGGAGGAGATTATGCTAAGGGAGATAAGTCAAGCAAAGGGAGAGCCAATTATCATATGGTTTCACTTATTTGTGAAGCATAAGGAATGGCATGGAGGACATTAGGAGAAGGGGAAAATGAAAGAGGAGAAATCAGAATGATAGTCGAACCATGAGAAACTATGGACTCCGGGAAACAAACGGAGAGTTTTAGAGGGGCGGGGAAGGGGGGATGGGCTGGCCAGGTAGTGGGTATTGAGGGTACAGACTGCATGGAGCACTGGGTGCTAGATGCAAACAATGAATCATGGAATACGACATCAAAAACTAATTTGTATGGTAACTAACAGAACAAAATAAAAATAAATAAAATAAAACTGTGTCTAAGTAAGTTTGAACAAACTTCTTCTGTAACTACAAAGTAACAATTCTAAGGGATAATAAAACATCATGGTTTGGGTAGACTATTCTCTTTGTAAGGGTCACATTAAAAATGTGATGTATCTTGGGGCTCCTGGGGGATAGGTCAGGTGGTAGAGCGTCCAATCTCAGTTTAGGTCCTGGTCTCGGGGTTGTGAGTTCGAGTCCCGTCTTGGGCATGATGCATCTTAAAAATGGTGGCATCTTTAGTTTGATGGAAGGCAGGGCTTTCTCTTGTTTCGACCTAAATTAGAAGAGTTCTAACAATCTGAAACCCCCAATGTTCCAACTAATGCACATATTACCTTATTTAATCCTTGAAACAAGTCTAAAACAGGTGTTAACATCCCCACTTGATACATTTGTACCTCGCAAGGGACACCACCTGCCTTCTGCACCTGCACGGAAACAAGCCGCATGGACAGACCCTGTAGAAGAACGTGCCAACAAGGCACCCAGTCAGTGGGTGACCAGCTACTGCTGGGACACAAAAGCGAGACGGGACCCAAGTGAAGGCTGCTTCACCACCATTATCCCAGGCAAAAATGGGTAACTTCACTGCATTGCCACAGAAACCAGCAACATTCCCCATGGGGTCACTGCTTCTGGAAATTCCACAGTTAGAAATGCATTCCTTGGGATGGAAGTTTTGTAGGCTCTTAAATACAAATGCCCTTGGGAAGAAATCTTACATACCCATTTACGCCCTTGTATGAATCAATTTATTAGATTTTTTGGTGAGCCCCAAGCAGGGAGAGAGGATGAAAGAGGACGTGAGGGGAAAGAGGATGTCATCAAGGGCAGAGGAGGGAAGCCAGACAGGGTTAAGACAAACTTGGTGGGCTGGCTGCAGTGAAGGTCTCTGATCTGGCAGCTTCCCTAAGCGCTTACCCGCTGAATGGAAGCCCAGCCTCGGGGAGAGAGCCAACTGGGGACGAAGGGAAGGTAAATGGCTACCCCCCAGGGGATGCCAGCATCGTCCCCAGGCCTCTAGGGCTCCCCAGCCTCCCATTTCCCATAAAGGAGGTTCCCCAGCCTCCCATTTCCCCTCAGCCTTGCTAGGCACCACCGCTGTGTAATACGCACAACAGACGCCTGGGCATCTCATCAAAATGCAGATTCCGGGGGAGCCTGGATGGCTCAGTGGGCTGGCCCTCTGCTTTCGGCTCCAGTCAGGATCTCAGGGTCCTGGGATCGAGTCCGCGTCAAGTTTGCTGCTCATCAGGGAGCCTGCTCCCTACCCCCTACCATTGCCTGCCTCTCTGCCTACTTGTGATCTATCTCTGTCAAATAAATAAATTAAATCTTTTTAAAAAAATGCACATTCTGATTCAGTAGGTCCCTGGAGGGAAATGGCAGGACTTGTAGTTTGAAATCTGGTTCCCCTCCCCGCATGAGGGCTCCTCACCATGGATTTCCAGAAGGTTCTTGGTGCCAGCCCTGCGGTGCAGCTCATCGATGTTCTGAGTGATGACCATGACCCGTCGGCCCTGCTCGCGCAGCCGGGCCTCACATTCAGCAATGGCAAGGTGCCCCGGGTTCGGCTCCTTGCTCAGCATGACCTCCCGCCGGTAGTGGTAGAACTCCCACACCAGGGAAGGGTTTCGTGCAAAGGCCTGCGGGGTGGCCAGGTCCTAGGAGTTGGGGGGAGAGAAGAGGCGGGAGTCAGAGAGAGAAGGCCATGGTGCACTAATGCTCTGGGACACGGAAACAGGCGGCTTCTGGAGGGAACAAGCTGGAACGCGGCTGCCAGAGGCCCACGTGGTGCGACAGATGTGGGACAGGGGCCCAGGGCCAGCCTGAGTCCCAGACCTGGGACTAACGAGGGACCGTGGGGAAACCAGCTTTAACTTCTCCACTTCCAAGGCGGGGATATTGCCACCTGTCCCATTCGCCAGGCAAGGAAGTTATGAGCAGGAAGTCAAGCAATCTGCAGGTAAGTGATTCAGGTTGAAGCTGCTTTTTCATGGAGCCCCACAATATAGGAAGTCGATGCGTTTATCCAGGAAAAAAAGCAAAATGAGAAGTGCCCACTTGAGGTATAATGGTCGTAGTTGACAAACTCAGTTCTTTCTTTTTTTTTTTTTTTAAGATTTTATTTATTTATTTGACAGACAGAGATTACAAGTAGGCAGAGAGGCAGGCAGAGAGAGAGAGAGAGAGAGAGAGGGAAGCAGGCTTCCTGCGGAGCAGGGAGCCCAATGCGGGGCTCGATCCCAGGACCCTGAGATCATGACCCGAGCCGAAGGCAGCAGCCCAAACCACTGAGCCACCCAGGCGCCCCCGAACTCAGTTCTTTCTAATAGTAAGTAGAGCTACACGCATACACACAACAACGCATATAAAAAACAAGATATATATTAACAGAATATATTAAATATATTTTTAAGGATGATTTCTCTTCTAGGAGGGACAAATCTTACCCACAGCAAAAGAGAGGAGTGTCGTTGTTGTCTGGGGCTGCCAGCTGATGATCGGGAAAGGCCACAGGGGAACCTCTGGCAAGATACAGTCTATATCTTGGGGTGCCTGGGTGGCTCAGTCAGTTAAGCATCTGCCAGTGGCTCAGGTTATGATCCTGGTGTCCTGAGATCAATCCCCACATTGGGCTCCCTGCTCAATGGAGATTCTGCTTCTGCCTCTCCCCCTACTTGGGCTGTCTCTCTCTCTCTCTCTCTCTCTCTCTTTCTCTCAAATAAATAAATAAAATCTTTTAAAAAAGAAAAAAAAAAAAAGAAATAGTCTATATCTCGATGGTGGCGGTGGTGGTATTATGCATTTTGTTTGACTATAAAGGTCACCCTTCTATCCGGCAGTAGAGTCAGTCTTCACTTGGGGAGTCAATGGGGAGCAAACGTGTATGTTGTGGATTATCCGCATCTACGTCCTGCCCTCCATGCAGAACGCGAGTGGCCTGAAGCAGTTTTTGGGTGCCACGGGAACGTGTCCACGTGTGTCCTTGGAACACGGTGGTGTCAGACACAGTCTATGGACTTCTTTGCTTCCCCACAAACTCTGAGCTGCTTTGACACCACTGACTGCCTCTCTCTTCTGGAAGCACCCACTGAGCTTCTCTAATTCGGGGCCTGCTCTGTTTGGCCCCGCTCTCGTGGGACCCTGATGGCCTCTGAGCTCCCTCCTCCCCTCCTTCACCTTTAAGGCGGCGATGCCCACCCCTACCTCCATAGGCTGGAGGGCAGCAGAGGCGAGAAAACATCCCACACGTTGCCAGCCTAATGCACTTAATAGGGCAGGAAAGGTTCACTAACCCTTCATTAACAAGAAGCTACCACC
Organism: Mustela lutreola; assembly: GCF_030435805.1. Classification (NCBI taxonomy): domain Eukaryota; kingdom Metazoa; phylum Chordata; class Mammalia; order Carnivora; family Mustelidae; genus Mustela; species Mustela lutreola. The sequence goes on along the minus strand of NC_081295.1, from coordinate 145,174,972 downwards.
TAAATCTGGAATTTATGTACTGAAGTAACTATTTACAGTGGCCTTCGTTCAGCCAACAAAAGTCTAGTGAACACTTCCATGTGCCAGAGTTCTGGGAGCTGGGGACAGAGCAATGGTTAAAACAGACAGAACCTTCCACATTCCAATACTAGGGTTTCTTAGGCCGGGGGTTGGGGGGAAGTAGAGTGCCTAAGGCCAAAAGTACATTCTGGGCCCAGGATGGTGGGTGTTGGCTCCATCTGTTAAAATGGATTGAATGGTACGCTTCAAAGTGGTGAGTTTTGTTGTACGTACAGTTAGCCATTGAACGATGTGGGGCTTAAGGGCACTGATCTCTGTACGGTCAAACATCTTATGTGTACCTTTTGATTCTCCAACTTTACTATGAATAGCCTCCTGTTGACAGAAAGCCTTCCCGAGAACAGAAACAGTCAAAGAGCACGTATTTCGTATGTCATATGTAAAAGATACTATATTCTTACGATAGAGCACACTAGAAAAAATGTCATGAAAATCCTAAGAGAACATACATGGACAGTGCTGTCCAGTAGGGATCGATCCCAAAAGCACAGTGTCCCTTTACAGCAGGAACCATCTGTCAGTGCCTACATCAATATTCTTATACAGGATACAAAACACTGTAGGTGTTATATGTATTACTAACAGAAGACATCAAAAAAAATAAAAGATAAGGTGAAAAAAATTCCTATTTATCTATGTGTGAAAATTCACATGCTGCTAATGAAGAGGTTGGCTTTCTGCTACCTGGCACAGGGGGTAACCTCACTTCAAGGCAGCTCGTCTGTATGCCTGTGAATGGTTACGGTATCTTTACGGCATATTCGGTATTACAGTCATATTTGTCGTGTGGTATTAGAAACCCTGTTACATTTTTTTAAAAACCACCTACCTGTGATGATGGGTTGATACAGTTTCTCCATTTGGGAGAAAGAGAGGTTGACTGCACCATAGTGTAATTCTTTGAACGCAAGGTCATAGAAGAGTAAGAAAAGAGACACATTATTAATTTTATATTAAATATTACTCGCTTTACGCCTATGTGAGGGTAAGCTGGCTGCTTCCGTCCAAGTCTTGCTTGTGACATACACAACGCGTTCTTAGGTGATGCCCATGATGGGGATGACATGCCTTTCTTGCCAGACGGTTGTTAGAGTCTCACGTTTACACACACGCACGCACGACGGACCAGCGTGTCAAGTATATGGCACGATCCGTATTTATGACTCATGAAGTGGACCAGCACGGAGTCTTCAGCCCTGCTGCCTTCATGCTGAGAGGGCTGAGGAGGACGAAGGGCTGGTCTTGCTGTCCCAGGGATAGCAGATGCAGAGGAGGTCGGAGGGGAGGCAGGCACACTGAGCGTAACTTTACAGAAATACACTGAAACTTCGGTCCAGCTTCTTCACCGTCTCCTTTCTCTGAAAATGGTTCTTATGGTACCAAGCCTTCTTCCACCATTTGCCTTAGTGTCGGTGCCTGAGCCCATGTCAGAAAAGAAGTCAGAAATCATCCTAGATTGTTGGGACCCTTCTGCCAGGCCATCTACTGTCCCTTTGACTTCTGCGCAGCTTCCAAGTCCTCCCCGCTCCATCTGGCACTGGTTCAGAAGCTCTCGTCTTCATCAAGTTGTCTTCTGTTCATTCCTCTGCCGTGGTGTCTGCTAGCGCTTGAATTTCTCCAAGACCTAAATCTTTTTTCTTTTTTTAAAGATTTATTTATTCTAGAGAGACAGAGAGGGAGCCTGTGCATGTGCGGGGGAGGAGCAGAGGGACGGAATCTCAAGCGGACCCCCCACTGAGCGTGGAGCCCAATGCGGGGCTCGATCTCATCACCCTGAGATCACCACCTGAGCTGAAACCACGAGTCGGATGCTTCACTGACTCAGCCACCCAGGTGCTCCCAAGACCCCAATCTTAAAGCCCTTAGTCTGTCACCTTTTCTGCCATACCCATGGTCTTTTTCATGGCTTACTTAATTGCCTGTGTTGTAAATTCTGAGAAGTCACGCACAACATCGGGAAGCAGTTTTCTCCTGCAGGAATTTGTTGTTCTGGGCTTTACGGTTTTAGCGGCTTTGTCTCTAACAACAATCGCATCTTTACTGGTGTAATCCTTGCAGACTTTCACGATGTTCTCTCGTCCGGGGTTCCTTCCCCTAGCACTGGCAATCCTTTCCCTAGACCACCCTGTGTCAGGAGCCTTAGCAGTCCTTATGGCCTCCTGACCTACAGGCTGAATTAGAGACGATGTGTTTGAGGGGCAAGTAGACCAGTTTGACGACTCCAATGTTGAACTCCTGGGCTTCTGGGTGGCCAGGGGCGTCGTCCAATTTCTAAGGAATGTTAAAAGGCAGTCTCCTTACTGGCAAGGTACTTCATTGATGGGACCCTCCAGAAACAGGATTCTTGCAGTCCAGGCCTTCTTGTACAACCAAAGGACTAGCAGCTGGTATTTCTCTTTTCCCTTCAAAACTCGGGGGTTATCAGCTTTATAGAGAAGGGCTGCCCTGATCAGAAACCAGAGTGCATTTCTATCAAACCGCAGAATTGGCCTTTCCCTTCCTGCCTTAAATCCCAGCCATCACTTCTGTTTCTTACTAATCAACATCCTTTGTAGCATTTTCTCCCCCAGAATGGGGCACTTGTGTCTGTATTAAAAACCTGTTCAGGCAGACACACTCTCTCTAAAGCGATCTTCTTAATGGTACCTGGGAACTTATCTGCTGCCTCTTGGCTGGTAGAAGCTACTTCTATTAGCTTGGCTTTTTTTTTTTTTTAATCCAAACCTCTTTCTAAGATTATCCAACCATCTTTTGTTGAATTCTCCAGCTTTAGATCCTTTACCTTCTTTCTGCTGTAAGTTTGCTCTTTCTCAAATCACCTTCGAGTCTGTGGGTGTACCTTTCTTATAGCAATCCCCAACCAGCATCAAAGCTGCATTTTCAGGATGAGATAAAAATGCATTTCACAGGGCGCCTGGGTGGCTCAGTGTGTTAGCCTCTGCCTTTGGCTCAGGTCATGATCTCAGGGTCCTGGGACCGAGCCCCGCTCAAATAAATAAAATCTTTAAAAAATATATATGAAAAGTACACAGGAACTTTAAAAAAATGTGTAATCCTGGGTGCCTGTAATCTTGGGTGCCTCAGTTGGTTAAGTGACTGACTTCAGCTCAGGTCATGATCCCAGAGTCCCGGATTGAGTCCTGAGTTGGGCTCCCAGCTCCATGGAGAGTCTGCTTCTCCCTCAGACCTTCTCCTCTCTCATGCTCTCTCTTTCTCTCTATCTCAAATAAATAAATAAAACCTTTAAAAAAAAAGTATAATCCTGATTTACAATATCTATAGAAACGTGATTAACTATGATAACCAAGATTTCTCCGACTCCACTTTAATTACTAGAAGAAATTTCAATTGTTATGTGAATAAATACAAACTATACAGATCTAGAAAGTGAGGAAAGTGGCTGCTTTGCTTACATCTGAGACTTTTTTTTTTTAAGATTTTATTTATTTATTTGACAGAGAGAGATCACAAGTAGGCAGAGAGGCAGGCAGAGAGAAAGGAAGGGAAACAGGCCCCCTGCCGAGCAGAGAGCCCGATGCGGGACTTGATCCCAGGACCCCAAGATCACGACCCGAGTCGAAGGCAGCGGCTCAACCCACTGAGCCACCCAGGCGCCCATGAGACCTTAATCATACACAATTTGTACTGGTGCCAAAGTAACCAAGATGGGAGAGTTGTGGTTAATTTCAGAACTTCGCCCTCCACGACACGCATAGGGCCCCAAGTCAGGCTCTGCCGTGGATTCATTCAGAAGAACCCTGCGGCGTTCCAGGGAAGAACCCTGGAAACATGGCTCACCTGAGCTTGCCATCTTCTCCAGTAGCCCCCGGCTCCTCGGAAAGTCGGGACTCCGCTCTCAGCACTAACGCCAGCCCCTGAAAGGATGACTATGTGCTTTGCTTTTGCAAAAAGCTTCCGAAAATCAGCCATATCTAAAGAGAGAATAAAAGCTTCCGAAAATCAGCCATATCTAAAGAGAGAATAAAATCTTCCTAACTCCCGTGGACATTTATATCCTGTATCAGTTGTTCATATTTTGACATGACCTTCCATGAAATGATACTTTAGGATCTTCAAATAAAAATCACTCCTGTACCAGGGGCACCTGGGTGGTTCAGTTAGTTGAGTGTCCGACTCTTTTCGGCTCAGGTCATGATCTCAGGTTTGAGAGATCAAGACCTGCGTCAGGCTCCACACTGAGTGTGGCGTCGGCTTGAGATTCTCTCTCCCTCCCTCTTCTTGCTCATGTGCTCTCTCTCTCTACAATAAATACATCTATAAAAAAAATAATAAAATAAAATAGATACAAATCTTTAAAAAGATCATTCCTATACCATGAAGATGCCGTCCCTGGGCCTGATGGACGACTGTGTAGCATCTTAAAGAAGCACACGCCATTGGCTTTGACACTCAGCTCCACCTCCTGTCCATCCACCTGTGAGAAGTGATGGACTAGCCCTCTGCTTTTCTGGCTGTTTGATGTGCTCAATAGAGTTTTCCCAAGAACAGGCTGCTACAAAGATTTTTAAAAGCTAATGGATGGGAAAACATCCTCTTCATAACAGTAAAAACAAGGTACTGTGGGGAGGGGCGGGGGGGTTAACCTCATGCCCACTGGACTCCTAAACCTTCCCTTCCTTCCCAAATCCTGTTCCCTTTGGGGATCTTTCTAATTTATGCTTCCTTTGGCATCATTACAATGTCAGAGTGAGAACCCCTCCCCCACGCACAGATGCTCTGCTCCAAACCTAGACATGTAACCTTCCCCTTACAACTCAAGTAAGAGCTGGACCCTTCGATGTGACGTCACCAGAGACTTGGGGTAACAGAAGAGAGTTGAACACAGCGAATACTGTGATGGCAGGTAACAATGGTCGCAGACTGTGGCTTGCTCCCTAGTTCTGCATCTTCAGGCATTGTCCCACTCGCTCTCTGGCCATCAGGGGCAGCAACCACCATTTAGTGAGGGCTCCCTGTGCCGCAGGCTCCGCGCCAAGCACTGTACATGGAGTATAATGTAGAATCTGTCCCTGCAACCAATGTGCTCATCCCAGGTTCAGAATGAGGAGCTAGACTTGGAAATGCCATTGTTCCTCCCGGCGACAAAGAGGGTAGGCCAAGGCATGTGGCTGAGCGACACCCTTCTTTCCCAGGCACTGTGGCTCTGCAGGCCCTCATTCGGGGGCTACGTAAGTGCTATGGCCCCAGCAGGCCAGGCCTAAGAGTACAGAGCTGAGTATAGCTGCCAGGAGAAGAGACTCCCTCTTCTGCCCTCCCCTGGGAGCAGCAAATGCCAAAGTGGTGTTGCCCGTGGCCCTGACACAGACATCCTCTAACCTATGCTAACGCACTGCAGATTTTGGCAAAAATATGAGTGATTCTTCAGCTGATGCAGCAGGTTTTCTGGTCCCCCCACCCCTGGAGACAATGGCGACCAAAGCGAATCCCGAGAATGAATGAGCATCCCGAGAGATGGAGCCCAGGACAGGCAGGATGGAAAACAGGAAAGAGAGCGGGATGGGGGCGGAGGGATGATATGAGCGGGAACGTGACTTCACCTTGTATCCTGAGCTGGTAAGACAGATCCTGTCGCTCTCCCAGGAGAACTCCTCCCTTCTGAGGCCTCATCCTCGTAAGCTCAGAGTCACTTCCATGACTGGCCCATGACTGTGAATCTTAATAAAGGCCCCACCCCTTCTCCCCCTGTCTGGCTGCTGGTGAGAAGCCACAGGAGTAAAAGCAGACTCTGAGAGACAAAGAAGCAGAGGCTCCAGCTCCCTCTCCCACCACATTCTTGAAGCTTCCTGAGATCACGATACCAGCAGCGTAAGTCCTAAAGGACTGAAGGTGGGTGCAGGCACACTACACCCTTGTCCTTGGGCCATAACTGGCCCAACCATGTGGCAGCCATGGCAAAGCTCTGCCCAGGCTTACATCCCCTTTGGAGATAGACCAGTGTGACAAGGGAGGCACACTAAAGCTGTCCCACCAGGAAGAATTCAAAAAAAGAAACCCAATCTGGGTGGATTGGAGTGTGCAGTCTGATCGAATCTCCTGGAAGGACAAGATGCTTAATAAGAAAAGGTACAAGTACTTGACCAGGGACTATGTGTGTGACTCCTGGCTTTAAACCCTACAAATGTCCTCAAGGACTTTGAAATTCACCTATAAAGCTTTCCCTAGCCCTAACCATCTTTTTTTTTTTTTTTTTTTAATCTGAAATTTAAACTCCATCATCCTACTGAGGAATAGGTCCTAGGTCAAAGTGACTTGTATTAGGATCTCACTCTATACAACTTCTAGAAATAAAAAGGTCAGCTCAGGTTTGGTTCTTAGAAAATGGGTTGTAAATATAATAATGTTAAGGTGGTAGAAAATCTTTAAGAAGGGGGTGGGGAGGGGCGCCTGGGTGGCTCAGTGGGTTAAGCCGCTGCCTTCAGCTCAGGTCATGATCTCAGGGTCCTGGGATCGAGTCCCACATCGGGCTCTCTGCTCAGCAGGGAGCCTGCTTCCTTCTCTCTCTCTCTCTCTCTGCCTGCCTCTCAGTGTACTTGTAATTTCTCTCTGTCAAATAAATAAATAAAATCTTTAAAAAAAAAAAAAAAAGAAGGGGGTGGGGAAAAGAAGAAAAGAAAAAAAGGCATTTCCCAACTACTAAGCGAAAACACCCATATGTATTGTAGTTTTAAAGCGAGACGGCCCACTCTGGGTGGAAGTCAGGCACACACTTAGCCTCGAAAAGCCTGCCATGTTCTCCACAGCCAGGAACACCAAGGGATTCGGTTGTTTGCCATCCCTGAGCTTGGGCAAAATGGAAGGAGGAGCTGCTACGTCTTGAGCACAATTGCGGTATTAGAAAAAGTTTTCCAGGGGCGCCTGGGTGGCTCAGTGGGTTAAAGGCTCTGCCTTCGGCTCAAGTCATGATCTCAGGGTCCTAGGATCAAGCCCTGCATCAGGCTCTCTGCTTAGCAGGGAGCCTGCTTCCTCCTCTCTCTCTCTCTCTCTGCCTCTCTGACTACTTGTGATCTCTGTCAAATAAATAAAAAAATTTTTTTTTATTTTTTTAAAAAGAAAAGAAAAAGAAAAAGTTATCCAGAAGTTGAAAAAGAAATTAGCTTGGCCTTTCAATGTCATCCTAAAGCACGTCTCATAGGTCCACAGAAGATCCTTTATTATACAAATCTGTTAGGCTCTGTATTCACTACAGACTAAGGGCCCAGGTAGAGATAGGAATAGTATCCGCACAGTAGAACATGAACTCCATATTATCCTGTAGGACAAACTCCAGCTCTCCCCTCTTGCTGAGAGGGGAGACAAATCCAGGGGCACCTGGGTGGCTCACAGGGTTAAGCGTCTGCCTTCAGCTCAGGTCATGATCTCCAGGTCCTGGGATAGAGCCCTGCTCAGCCAGAAGCCTGCTTTTCCCTCTCCCTCTGCTCTCTCTGTCTCCGTCTCTCAAATGAATAAATAAAATCTTTAAGAAAATAATAATAATAAAAAGACAAATCCCATGTGAGAATCTTGAATGCAAATATTCTGGAAGAAGCAATAAAATGTTTCCAAAGGACTTCAGCTTGACCACAGAGAGATGATCTTAGACCTATCCTGCAAGGGGTTTGCCTGAGGGGAGAACACCGATGTGGCTTTCTCTAAAATCTTGCCCAGGACCCACTCCATTATCCACATTCCCCCTCAAAGTGCAGGAACTCTCAGGTTCTTCACATTCTACCAGAGACTAGGGGTGGCATGCTGAGGAAGACCTACTTGAACTTGGTCGAGCCATTGTTGGGCAAATCCGGGTTCCAGAGGAGGCTTGAGATTTCAGTCCAGAGTACAGCCCATAAAGTAATCGGCGGGGAAGGATCTGAAGAGGTTGCATCAGGTTTCCTTTGTGACACAAATTCCTGAGTTGGGCTCTAGAAAAAAACCACAGAAACAAACAGAATCAGCTTATAGTTGTACATATATATGTAAGGATGCCCTTTACAAAAATCATGAGTAACAGATAGGGATGGTATTCCTCTTTTAAACCAATGGTTTCCCAGGCGCCCTGGGGCAGTGGTTCTCAAACTCTGGTCCCCACACCACCAGCAGCCTTGGTTGGCAGCACCTGAGATGTCTTGTTAGAAATGCAAGGTCAGGGGCTCTACCCCAAACCCACCGAATCAGAAACTTTGCAGCTGGGGCCCACGTCTGTCCCCATTGATTCTGATGAATGCTCAAGTTTGGGAAACACTACCTTACAGGCTGGAGAAGGTGTGAGAGGCGAAAAATCGCTTGAAAAACAAGTTCTTCTACTTCTTAAAAGGTATGAAAAAAGTAAGAAAAAGGTATGTCTTCTCAATTTTTCGCCAAAATACAGTTTCTATGAGAATGTAAATTCTGAAAATGGAGCCAGGCAGAGAAGACATGTCTGTCCTATGACAACAAATAAGATCTAGAAGACATCAAGCCAAAGGAACCTGTGACTTCAAGCACATTTAGTAAATTTGATCCATCCCTGAGGAATTTTGTGAAAGAAAAACAGTCAATATTTGGATCAATGACACCAACAGGGTAATTGGCAGGGCTGACTTCTATCTGGTGGGTAAATTGTTTTGTTTTTTTTTTTTAAATATTTTATTTATTTATTTGACAGAGATCACAAGTAGGCAGAGAGGGAGGCAGAGAGAGAGGAGGAAGCAGGCTCCCCGCTGAGCAGAGAGCCCGATGCGGGGCTCGATCCCAGGACCCTGAGATCATGACCGGAGCCGAAGGCAGAGGCTTAACCCACTGAGACACCCAGGCGCCCCTGGTGGGTAAATTGTTGTAAGAACTCAGAATTAAAGGTCTGTAGATCTAGAAAACAGAAAAATAACACATTTACCAAAAATTTACACAATCATGTCTGTCAAAATCCACAGAACACCACACTTAAAAAAAAGGTTAATTTTCCTGCAGTGAAGTATAAGATTGTTTAAAAATAAAATGGGCAAAAAAAGAAAAAAAAATTTTTTAATGGGCATACGGTTTCAGTTCTGTGAGATGAGAGTTCTGGAGATTGGTTATGCAACAATGTGAATGTACTTAACACTACAGAACTGTCCCCCTAAAAATCACAAATTTTTTGGTTATGTATATTTTACTACAATAAAAAAAAAATGCACAAAGTGATTAAATGTGATTTGCTGGCTAATTCAGTATTTATAAGCAGACAGTTCACTGACTTCAGAAGCCACGGCAGGTATCCGCAGGGTAGAGGATATTGAGAGAAGTTAAAATAAATGTCTGGAAGACGAGGCTGAAAAACCTGTTATGAAAAAAAAAAAATTTTAATGAAAAATAAATAAAGCAAATAAAAATTTTTTTAAAAGCCTGTTAGTGACAAGTCAGGTTCACTCCACAAATCATTCCAATGTGCAGATGTCACATGTTTAAAATTTTAAAATTAAAGACCTTCTCTCTAACCTTGAATTTTTTCACCTTTTTTTTTTTTTTTTAAATGTAAGCTCTACACCAAGCATAAGGCTTGAAAACACAATCCCAAGATCAAGAATTGCATGCTCTACTGAGTGACCCAGCCAGGCATCCCAAGACATTTTCTAGAACCTTGAGTCATTTCCAGAATAAATGTTGAGGGGGGAAAAGCCAGTTGCAAACAGTGTTTTGTAAGAGAAAGGTTAGGAGATAGAAATATATACCATAGTACTTATCTGCATTTGCATTAAAAAGGGGGGGAATTCCCAATTAATTAGTAAAAAGAGTTGAAGGTGGCGTGGGAAATAGGAGGTTAGAGACTTGAGAAGCAGCAGAGATTTTCAGTACATGTGTTTGTACGTTGTTTACAGTGTCCACGTTCTCCAGCTAAGGACCACAAACACACCCGTGGTCGAGCAAGTTGCAAGGACAGAGAACCGCAGTATGAAGATGTGCAGGGTGTCAGAACAGTGACAGAAAGGGTTTATTACAGGATCAGGGCTTGGGTTAGCGAGGTGAGGGAGATTTCCTGGAGGGCAGGCTTCGTTATGGACTGCAAGCCATCAGGAGACAGGATACATTGGTTATCCTAGTGTGTCTTACCTAAAAAGTACAATGAGTGAGGGGCGCCTGGGTGGCTCAGTGGTTTAAGCCTCTGCCTTCAGCTCAGGTCATGATCTCGGGGTCCTGGGATGGAGCCCCACATCGGGCTCTCTGCTCGGCAGGGAGCCTGCTTCCCCCTCTCTCTCTTCCTGCCTCTCTGCCTACTTGTGATCTCTGTCTATCAAATAAATTAAAAAAAAAAAAGTACAATGAGTGAAACAGGGTTTGAGTTGGGTTCGAGAGCAGCAGTTGCTTCTAGCCAGGATAGGAGGATGTTTTGTCATTTTTTGTGGTTTAGAAAATGTTCTTGTTTTTGTCTGGGTTCAGACCTAATTACGGAGTTGTTTTATTTTTACACTGATTCACTGTGGTCATGGGGAAGCCTTGTCTGATGTCGGTGTCCTGTGAACACTATGTTCAACAGAACACCAGGGTCCACAGCATAGTGCCAGGACAGAAAATACGGAAGCAAACCACATGTTCATCGACTTATAAAGGGGTTAAAGAAAACACACACACACACACACACACACACACACACACACACAAAAGAACTGTGATCCATCCATTCGACAAAATACTATTCCACAAACTGCGAATACACACAAAAACATGGGTGAATTTTAAAAGTATTATGCAATAGTAACTTGAAAGAAGAAAAACCTAGCAGACCCTACCTTAACTGAGTGATCAAAATGACCATCACCAGTCATAAGACACACTGACGTCATCTACTTCCTTAGAGGATACAGTGAGAAGGGCAAAATCTCACTTCTCCCCCAAAATGCATTAGTTCTACTAAGAATACGTCAGAGAAACTCCAATTGAGGAAGCATTCTCCAGCAAAATTGGCCAGTACTCTTCAAAAAAAAGTTACCAAGTTTATGAAAAATAAAGACTGGGCACTTGTCCCAGGTTGCAGACTAAAGAGATAAGACAAGGAAATGCACTGTGGTATCTGGATTGGATACAAGACATGAAAAGGGACACTAGTGGGAGAAGTGGCAAAATTTGAATGAAACCTGCAAAATTAGCAAACAGTACCGAGTAGCGAATAGTCAGTAGCGAATAGTCAATGTCAATAGTCGGTGTCAATGTCCTGGTTTAGATCCTTGTTTTCTAGATTGGTAAAATGATAATCTTAGGGGAAACTGGATGAATAGTATATGGGAACTCTGTGTACTCTCTTTGCAACATTTCTGTAAACCAAAAATTATTTCAAAGCAGTAAGAAATAAAGAAAAGCATTATGCTAAGCAAAAGAAGCCAGAATCCAAAACCCACACATATTTAAGAAATATTTATGAAATATTATATAGCAAATATTATATAGCAAAACTATAGGTACAGGAATCACATCCAGAAATCACATCCCTGGCTTTCTGGGCCTAGGAGAGGGGGGAGGCAGGGGGGGCCAGGGAACTTTTTCAGGCAGTGGAAAATTCTGTGTTGTTATTTTGTGGTGTTTTCATGGAACTGTATAAAAAGAAGGGTGAAATTTCATAACACCTAAGCTGTATTTCAGTAAACCTCACTTAAAAACAAGAAGCAAGCATATTGACAAATTTTCATCAATATTTGTCTCTGCTGTAATCAAAAAGACTAGATAAGAAGTTTGGAATTGGGAAAAAGAGAGTAGGTTAGAAAAAAAAAACGTTATAGTTCTGGTTTCCAGAACAACCTTGTGGGACAAGACCCTCTGGCTGCCAGGAGGCTCTCTACAGAGAAGGAACACAGGTCAGAGCCAAAGGGAAGACCAAAAAAGGCCTCTAGCTGACTGGCTGCTGAGGGAGCAGGTGAGCTGACTTGGGGGGCAGCCTGCAGACCATAAAGGCATTGTTGGACCATCACAAAGATCACCTCCATGCCCTTTTGAAAGGATACATGGGGAAAATGGCTTGGTATGATTTTCAACCAGCATGGGCATCACAGGCTTTTGACAAACTTCAATTTATCTGGAAAAACTAATTATTTGAAACACCTTGGTAAGGAACAAGAGAGGTATTATGACAGTTTATTTTTAATTATGGGAAATTTTTAATATATACAAAAGTAGACCGGCATAGTGAACTCTTAGGCTCCCATCACCCAGTTTCAGTAATTATCAAGAAAAGATGCATTTGAGGATCTCAGATCAATCTGAGGCTTTAAGATACTGTCATAGAGGATCATTGTTAAACTTGCACATCTTGATAAAAACTGGGAAAACTCAAGTTCCCAATACTCTCTAACTAGACCAAAACCTTCTTACATACTGCTTGAAATTATTTATGCAATCATTTTTAGCTTAATATATATCTTTAGCTATTTCTCTCAAAGATGAAGATATCTGATTCCATTGCTGCTTTCTAGTACTTAAATTTGGAGACATCAGTTTGTTCCAGAAAATTCTTTTCTTCTTCTGTAGGTTTTCAAATGTTTGCAAACATTCCTACTTCCTGTCAAAGGCTTCTAGATAACTCCTGAATAAACTGCAGTATTTTTTTCAGACAGGAAGGCAGGATTTTAAAAGTCATTAAGAACTTTAAAGAATTTAAGGAATTAAAATCCCATCAACAGAGGCATCAACAAAAAAGCAGCTAGAGATACTGCTCTTTGTCTAAATTTTTCTGCAAAAGGGTCTCAATGATGGGTCTTTTACTGAATTGCTATGAAATGAAGACAAATCTTCATTCTGTGTTGAGCATGAGTATTGAATTAGTTGCTAATTATGAACAGTTGTCAAAAAATTGAGAATACTGGAGTGCCAAGCTGGCTCAGTCAGTAGAGTAGGCAACTCTGGATCTTGGGGTTGAGAGCTTGAGCCCCATGTTGGGTATAGAAATTACTTAATAAAATCGTTAGAAAATTAAAAAAAAAAACTTGAGAACATTAGGGAATTTTTAATTGTATGATTGACCAGATTCGGATATATTATCTGGATAAAATGTTACTGATTTTTCACCTAAGTTTTTCTATTCAAATGTTTTCATTATTGAGTAATAAAATTACTTCCACCCTGACACTGAACTCAAAATAATAAAGCAGGAAAACGTTTTACTTGCTCATGTTTCAATATTTCCAAAAATCACTACTTTCTAGATTCTCTGCCTAGGAAATGCAATTGCCAAGTACTTCTTGGGAAAACAGCTTTAGTTCTCATCTTATGTGAATTATGTCTAATGACACACATGTATTATATAGATGCATGTATCCATATATCCATGGACTATATAACAATTAAAATCCTTTCTAAACATTCATTATTTGTATTTCAAATCTTTTATCATACTAACTTATTATTTGTAGAATCTAAGTTTTTTGCATCTATCAGAATCAGAAAATTTCTGGTCTTACAAAACCATTCTATTTCCTGTTTTATTAGTGAACATTTCACATGATTTTTTTTTTTTTAAAGGATGTGGGAAATGTTTTGCTAAATGTCCCATTAATTTAAAAGATGTTCTGCAAGTCCTTCAGTGAATGTGCAAAGTAGAGATTAAATACTTTCAAAAATGTTTGGGGCACCTGGGTGGCTCAGTTGGTTAAGGGTCTGCCTTTGCCTCAGGTCATGATCTCAGGATCTCAGGGTCTCAGGGAGCCCCACGCAGGGCTCCCTGCTCAGCGGGGAGTCTGGTTCTCCCTCTCCCTCTGTGCTACTAAACAAATGAAACATTTTAAAAATAATAAAATAAATACACAACGTTTACATGTTTTTGAACAGTGCCACCTAAAATGCACTCTCAAGATCAGAAATGCTCAGAACATAAGACTGTTTTCAAGATGTTCCCACAAAGTATTTACTGGAAGCATCTTCTGTGCCAACATTTATTTGCTTTTCTAAGGGGGTCAGGGTGACCAGTGGTTCTACCTTCCACAAGCTTACAACCCTGTTCAAGTGGAAAAGCAAATTCGTCTGGCAGTACATCCACCGCTCTGGGTGAATGACAGTCCCCTGTTAGCCAGACTTTTGAAATCACCTACTGAATTAGGGGGAAAAAAAGGAAAAGATCTGTATGTTCCCTGTGGCACCCTAACAATTTTGAAAAACACAGTAAATGAAATGAAAGGTTGTATCAGGAATTTGAGATTTAAAAAAAAATTTTTTCAGGAAAAACAGTGATTTAAAACAGGAAGTGCAAAAACTTACACAAATAAATACCTTTTGACCTCCCTCTGAGCTAAGTTAGTGCTCTGTGCCCGTCCCCGGCTGCGAACACGGCACAGTCCTCTCTGCCCTCCACCAACTGCTCTCGTCAAGGCTCCCAGAGCCCAAGATCCGCCCTGCCAAACCCAGGGGTCGTCTGGCTCCTCCTCCTCGGCCACGTCCAGCCTCTGACCCCTTTGATAATCTCTCCTGCGAAGGTTTCCTTCTTCTGGTTTCCCAAAACCACGCTTTCCAGGTGTGCCTCCTCCCTCCCTGGGTCTCCCATCCTCGGACTGCATCCGCCCTCCGATGCCCACCAAACGGCCCCCACCTCCCTCGGCCACGCCCGGGCTCCGGAGCTCTGCCCGCACCTTCTCCCCGCAAAGCCTCAGGCACCTTCTCCTTGACCCTGACCTCTCCCTCTGCCAGCTCCCACTCCGGCCAGACTCGTCGGCAAGTCCTGAGGGCTCCCCCCTGTCAACTCCGTCCCTACTCCGACCCCTCCTCCCAAGCCCGCCGCCACCAGCCCGGCCGCCGTCCTCGGCCCCCCGGGCCGCTGCCAGCGCCCACACCGGCTCCCCTCAGACGGGACTCGGCTCCGAGCCCTCCCGCGGCTCCCCCTTCACAGCGGCCTACCAGGCCCACCTGCTCCGGCCGCGTGACTTTGAACCTGGCTTCCTGCCCCCTCCCTCGTCTCTCGGGCGGCAGCAGCCCGCAGGCTATGCTCGGAGAACACCCGGGCTCGGGGCTCCGCACGTGCCGTTGCCCAGCCCGGGGAGACTCGACTAGGGGCGCGGGTAATTCCCGCAGAAGCGGGGTCCGCTCCCCTCCCCCTCGCTCTCCCACCCGTCAAGGACCTCGGAAGGGGGAGCGCGCATGCGCCGGCCGGCCCCGCCTCCGCCCCGCCCCGCCCCGCCCCCTCCCGCAGAGGTCTGGGGGCTTACGGCCCCAGCACACCGGCTGGAGCGGAGGAAGGACGCCGAGTCTCGGGTCCTCGCGGAGACGCACCTGCAAGAGGCGGGACGGCGGCGGCACTGGCGCCGGGGCGGGCCGTGAGGGCGGAGGGGAGGAGCGGGGACGGGACGGGCCGGCACACCTGCCCTGCTGCAGCGGCCCCTGCCGGAGACCCAGCCCCGCGGCGCTCCCTTTCTGTGCCCCAGCGACAGGTCTCTCTTTGCGGGACAGCGGAGGGACAGCGGAGCCGGGCTGGGGACGGTGTCTTGCTGCGTCTTTGTGAGCATCCCCTATATGTCGTGAATGATTACCTGCCCCGCGGCTGGATTGCACACCCTCAGGACACAGCGTTTCAAATGTTGGGGCAGCTCTCCCTAAAACGCTGTTTCTAGGGATGGTTCGTTGGGTTCCCAGGCACCACCACTGCGATCATTACCTGCGTGTCCGAAGGGAACAGTTTGAGGGTCTCTAGGATTCGGTGACCCAGGTGGCTCTACGTGTCTGAATCCCCTTAAAATCTCTCATCTTTCTCAGTTTTGATTCAGGCTTGCCACCTGCGCTTCTTTTCCTGCAGTGGAATTGCTCATGGGTGTGCCCATGATGTGAACGGGAGAAACTGAGAACTTGGGAGCAAAAAAATGTTTCCTTGACATTTGTTTTCCCCGTCTCAAACCTTCCTAGTCTGGCCGGCAATTCATCCCACTTTGGGAACCCCTCTTGTTCCTGTAGGCTGTACCAGCCCCTCAGGGGGTTAGGGAGTCCAAGGATATTGGGGGAGGCCCTCACATCTGGCTGTCTTTCCCTTCACGTGTAGATAGCACGGACATTGTGGCAGACACTTGTAAGAACTTAATGCGCATCAGCCAATTTAAATCTTCCCCACCATTGGATAAAAGAGATACAGTAATCCCCACTTTACAGGTGGGGAATCAGAAGCCCAGGGAGGTCAAGTAACTGTCCAGGGCAGAAAAGCTGTTGACAGAGCTAGGATTTGCACCTAGTGCTTGGGCTCCAGACGCAAAGACCCAGGCTCCCACATCTCCTGCCTGTCATTAAGGTGTTGGTGCATTGCTTTTTGTGCGTGTGAGATTAGTCATTAGGTGTTCATCTTTCCCTTGATGCAGACACTGGGAGTGCGGAGAGTTGGGGAGGCCCAGTGCTCCTCACTACAACCTTCCCAAGTCTGAAGGCCTCGCATGTAGCCCTTTGCCACCACCCACAAGTTCAGCCACCTCTGACACATGGCATTCCATCAGGCGCCCAGAGCCTACATGACCTACAACTCGCCACCACACCACACCACCCTTCCACCCCATCCCTTCTTCCAAGCTTGGAAGAGCTGACTTCCTCTCAAAGCATCAGGCACCCTCTCCATCTTTTAAGCAACTCCAGCTTAATTTCTTGCTGACCTTGTTCTTCCAAAACAAAGACTGTGCCCTCTTGCTGGAATGTTCTTTCCCCATTCCCTCGAGAGCAACTCGTCTCGTCCTTCTGGTCCCAGGTCATTTGTCCGTTTCCTCAAGAAAGCCTTCTCTGACCCCAGCTCTCTTTAGCCCCCCCATCATGTGAGACCCCTTGTTCTTGGTACATGTTCTGACAGCACCACGGCCGCTATCCCAGGGAAGATTCCAAATATATTTCTGCTTATTTGATTACATTTTTGCTCTCCCGCCAGGTTGTAAGCTTCCCTGAAGATGACCTTTTCGTCTCTGTTTGCTCACCAGGGAATTTCCAGTCCCTCACAGTGCCTGACAGTGGATGCCCAGTTTAGTAGTTCATTCAACATATATTACAAGAATAAATGAGCCATCTCTCAGGAAAGCAGCCTAGAATTCAGAGAATAATGGCTTGGCTATCTTTACCAAAATGAAGAAGCAAATTACTTTTTTTTTTCATGTTGCTTCTGAGTCCCTGGCAGCACAGAGCAAACCAAAAATAAACAAGCAAGAACAGTTTATCCGTAACTCACCCTATGATGAGAAAGTCTCCCCCAACCCTGACTTTTCTATCCTCTCAGAGGATATCTCAGAGGATATTCTATCCTCACTTCGCTGGTTATCACACTGCCCGTCGAGGCTGAACTGTCCTCTGTCAGCCTCTGCTACAAATGCAGATGGGGATGGAAACATCCAACCTGGTGTCCTTTATCGACTGACTGATGTTGACATACTTGGGAGAAGGCCAAAGCTTTCCAAAGGCTTTACCCAATACTAAGGGAGAACAGCAAGAAAATAGACAGCAAGGCTACAAAACTAGAAGAGAGACACGCACACACAGTCAAGAAATCCCAGACCCCCTAAATTTTCCATCTCCCAGCTTCCACCTGTTTCCACAATAACCTGCCAAGGTGATATTCAGCCCCACGCCCCCACTCCACCAGCCCCATGCATCCTGGGCCCTTCATGGAGAAAGACAAGAGACAAGGCCCTTTCTGCCCAGGTTCTTCGGGATTCAGTGTGAGGCCGGAGGACTGGTTAGCCCCAAGAATGACCCGCCCCTAAGAGGGACCCAGCACACACAGCATCCAAGGGCTGTGGCTCTCACCGCTGTCAGCTGGTCAGCCCATCTGCACAGAATATGCCGCTTATGATACCGCAACAATGCATGCAACTCCTGCTTAAGAAATAAAATTAAGGGGCGCCTGGGTGGCTCAGTGGGTTAAAGCCTCTGCCTTCACTGAGGTCATGATCCCAGGGTCCTGGGATCAAGCCTCGACGGGGCTCTCTGCTCAGCAGGGAGCCTGCTTCCTCCTCTCTCTCTGTCTGCTTCTCTGCCTACTTGTGATCTCTGTCTGTCAAATAAATGAATAAAATCTTAAAAAAAAAAAAGAAATAAAATTAACACAAATAATGGAGCTGTGAGCTGTGGAAGACAGGAAATGGGGGGTCACGGAGGAGTTTCACTAAAGCAGAGTCCAGAGGATAGAAGGGAGAGACTTAGAACTCAACGTCAACTCCAGGGTCAATTTTAGACCCCCGCAGAAGGATGGCCAATAGGAAAGAATCATCTATTACCCGCCCAACAGGGAAAAGATGTACATTGCATCTTCTACAAGAAATCCACCACCCCTGCAAACCAGCCAATGAGAAACCTTCATTGCCCTGAACTCTCTTGCCTTTGTCCTATGGACTTTCATTCAGAATAATCTTTCCCAGCTTCCTCTTTCTTCTCCATGACACAACATTTTTTCCCCTCTCTTTTGTTGGACTTCCCTGTGGTTCGGCGGCAGCTGACGTGTCCTGAATTGCAATTCTCTGCTTCTATTCCTGAATAAACCCATTTTTGCTGGTAAAATAACTGTTTTGTTTTTAAGGTTAACACATCCAAGAGCCCTGCTCTTTCTTTTCATGTTCAAAGCCTCCATTTAAAAAAATTATTTTTATTCACATATAGTGTATTATTTGCCCCAGGAGTTCATATCTGTGAATCAGGAGGCTTACACACTTCACAGCACTCACCATAGCCCATGCCCTCCCCAAAGTCCATCACCCAGCCACCCTATCCTTACCCCCCCACTCCCCAGCAACCCTCAGTTTGTTTTGTGAAATTAAGAGTCTCTTACGGTTTGTCTCCCTCCTGATCCTATCTTGTTTCATTTTTTCCTTCCCTACTCCCCCACAACCACCCCCCCCCGCCCTGCCTCTCAAATTCCTCATATCAGAGAGATCATATGATAATTGTCTTTCTCTGATTGACTTATTTCGCTAAGCATAATACCCTCTAGTTCCATCCACATCGTTGCAAATCAAAGCCTGCGTTTTTTTGTTTGTGTTTTGTTTTGTGGAGGCAACACCTTTTACCTTTTTAAAGCCATTGGAAGAATGGCAATGTGTCTCAATGGCCCCTCTGAGATCAGGTATCCCAACCCTCCACACTTACTAGTGCTTACTATTGAACAGAGGACTGCTCCCACTTGTTGAGAAGGGGGAGGAGTGGGGAAGGTTGGGAAGGTCCAGGTTCAAGGGCTTCTCTCCCCTTCACCCTGCTCCTTGGTCTCCAGATACTTCAAGGATAAGGATCTAAGTCCCAGCAGTGTCCAGATGCCCATTCATCCTTTGGTGGGAGACCCATAGAGTTTGGGGGGGTTCTTTCAGCCATAGTTCCCCTAATGTAATCAAGTCCCCCTCAATTTCTGCTTGAACCTCTGCTGGCTGAGGCCATCTCTCCCTTGGCAGAAAGTCCACGAAACAGGAGCCTTTCGAAAAAAACCACCAGCCAACTCCCCTTCCCTGGGGCCATATCCAACCCATGAAAAACATGTAAGTCCTTTGCCTACCAAATCCTAGAAATGAAGGCATTCTTACACAACCCTCTTTGTTGTGTCACCTCAAGCCTGTCTAGCCTCACCTTCTCACCTTCGGGCTTTCTCAGGTATGTACCGAATATCGGTCCCAGAGTCTGTCCAGCAACAGGGAACAAAGGTTAATCTCTGGGTGTGTACTGAAGCCCCCTCCTCGGTTGGCTGGAGGTGAGGACCGACCGCACTGTGCTGCCCCCATGATGGTTCCGGAAAGACACCTATATTTTAACAACTATACCCAAAACATGTCTTTCCTTCAGTCCACCTGTGGGCAGGTAAGCGGCTAATGATGGGTAACGGTAACAATAGCTGACATTCCCTGAGCTTTCCCAAGTGCTGGCCTCCGTTTGGAACACTTTGCGTGGATCTTTGAATCTTCACGAAGACACTCTGAGAGGCTGCTTTGATAATCTACCTTTTATAGAGAAGGAACCCAAAGCGGGAAAGGTCAGCTGATCCGCCCGTGGTCACGAGCTAGTAAGGGCAGAGTCAAGATTTGGACCTGGGCATTCTAGCACCTTACCCAGGCTGTTGACCCCGGTGCCCCTGCACACATGCGTGATCTAATACTTCTCTTTAAAAGGTGGGGATGTTTATTAGCTACTTTGTCCCTGACCTTCTGAATCTCAGCCAAAAGCTTGAGACTACCAGAAACCTTGCAATTAGTACCTTGATCCCATGATTAGTGTGTGTGCGTGTGTCTGTGTGCACATGCACATGTGTTTTCTTCTGCTCCCTGCACTGTCTCTGTTTTCCCTGACTTGCTTTTCTTTTCTTTTTTTTTTTAAAGATTTTTTATTTATTTATTTGACAGAGAGAAATCACAAGTAGTCAGAGAGGCAGGCAGAGAGAGAGAGGGAAGCAGGCTCCCCGCTGAGCAGAGAGCCCGATGCGGGACTCGATCCCAGGACCCTGAGATCATGACCTGAGCCGAAAGCAGCGGCTTAACCCACTGAGCCACCCAGGTGCCCCCTGACTTGCTTTTCTGTTTTGGTCCATCTTTCCTGTTGAAGACTTTCCGCAAATATCTGGCGATCCTTGACTACGTGTTCATAAGGAAGACTCCAAAAGTGTGATAGGATACTTGGGGTGTGGGAGGAGGAAGTGTCCACAGTTGGGCCTCATTGTAAGGCCACCGGATGAGGACAGAGCTAGTTCACTTGGGGGCAGAGGGGACAAAAATGTCCATCTCTGAGGCCTTCCCAGTCCTTTAAAGAAGAATTATACAACATCCTGCCAGTGGAGGATACTTCCCTTCCTGCCAGGGTTTTTGTGCTGGGTTGTGTAAGAATGCTTGGGGGGCAGTGGGAGGGGGAGAATTTAATATTTAGAATGTTAAAATTTCTGAATCTTTTCTCTGAATCCTCTCTTGTTTTCTTTCTCTCTCTTTTTTTTCAGGACCTCCATCCTACCCCTTCCCATTCTGCTCATAATCCTCAAGTTCTCCCCCAATCTGGTGCAATTTTTCCAAAGAATAAACCTCTTGCCATGTGCAGGGGATGGTGGGGGTGCGGGGGGAAGGATGGGAAAGAGACCTAAGGGGAGGAGAGAGGAAAGATGTTTAGGGGGACGCTTGGGTGGCTCAGTTGGTTAAGTGGCTGCCTTCGGCTCAGGTCATGATCCCAGCGTCCTGGGATTGAGTCCCACATCGGGCTCCTTGCTCAGCAGGGAGCCTGCTTCTCCCTCTGCCTCTGCCTGCCATTCTGTCTGCCTGTGCTCGCTCTCCCCCGCCTCTGATAAATAAATAAAATCTTTAAAAAAAAAAAAAAAGATGTTTAGGGTAGTTCCTTTTGTAGACTTTCAATCAGTCTCCATGGTTTCAGTCCCAAGACTTAGCCCCACCTTTCTAGCTACCTGGTAACTCAAATTCCTGAGCCTTCCAGGGCCTGTGGCATGAATCAGTAAATCGGCTTCCTTCTGGCTGCAGGCCCTAGGCAGATGTCTGCAGGCAGCTTTCTTGGCTCTGGTCATCCATGGCTCCATCATCTTCCCATTGTCCCCCAAATTTGTTATTATTTCTTATAGTCTTATGTCCTCCCTGTGGATTTTAGAAAAACCTGCCCATTTGTCTTGCAAATATTTTCTCTGTTACTTGTCTCTTCATTTTCTTACAAGCCTCCTTCAAGGAACAGAGGTTTTAAGTTCTGATGAAGTCTGATTTATAAAAAAAAAAAAATACATATATATACTTATATATGACTCATGATCTGATTTTTGTGCCTAAGTCATCTTTGCCTAAACCGAAATCACAAAGATTTTCTCCAGTGTTTTCTTCTATTTTTTTTTAAGATTTTATTTATTTATTTGACAGAGAGAGATCCCAAGTAGGTAGAGAGGCAGCAGAGAGAGAGGAGGAAGCAGGTTCCCCGCTGAGTAGACAGCCCGATGTGGGATTCATGACCTGAGCCAAAGGCAGAGGCTTAACTGACTGAGCCACCCAGGTGTCCCTCCAGTGTTTTCTTCTAGAAGTGGCTTGTTGTATATGGTAACCTCGAGTCAAATGTGGCTGCTAAAATTTTAATTACTAAAATCTAATTAAATAAAATGACCAGTTTCTTAGTCACATTAGTCACATTTCAAGTGCTTATTAGTCACATGTGGCTACTAGCTATTATACTGAATGTTACAGGATAATACAACATTTTCCTCATTATAGAAAGTTCTACTGGAAAATGTTTCTGTAGAAGTTTAGTAGGTTCCCGCTTTGCGTTAAAACTGTGATCCATTTTGATCTCACTCCTGGGAATTTCAAGAGAAATGGAAACATAAATCCACCGAAACACCTCAAGGCTAATGTTTCTAGCAGCTGTACTCTTTATTGCCAAAACCTGGAAACCACCCAAATACCCATCAGCTGTGAATGGATAAACCAATTGCACAGCCTTACAAGGAGGTACTCCACAGCAATGAAAAGGAACAAATGAATGACTTAGGCAACAACAGGGAGGCATTTTGAAAGCATTATGTTAAAAAGGGAGGGCAGGGGCAGCTGGGTGGCTCAGTGGGCTGAGCCGCTGCCTTCGGCTCAGGTCATGATCTCGGGGTCCTGGGGTCGAGTCCCGCATCGGGCTTTACTGCTCAGCGGGGAGCCTGCTTCTCTCTCTCTCTCTCTCTCTCTCTCTGCCTGCCTGCCTCTCGCCTGCTTGTGATCTCTCTCACATTTATTTATAAATAAATAAAATCTTAAAAAAAATTTAGAAGTGGAGAAAAATAAAATTTAAAAAAAAAAAGGGGAGGGCAAACTCAAAAAGGCTATTTACTCTATGGTTCTATTCATATCATACTCTGGAAAAAGAAAACTGCAGGCCTAAACCACTAGATCAGTTGCCAGGGGCTTGGGGTGGAGTAAGAGATTGATTACAAAGACACACAATTCTACAACAAGCACTTACTATCTCCCACTTTCTGTAGGTCAGGGACTTGGCACAAACTTAGTTTTGTGGTTGGGGCTCCACTCTCGCAGCTAAGATGTCAGCTAGGGCTGCTGTCATGTCAAGACTTGCTGGAGATTGTGGCTCTTCATGCTAAGCCTGTAAGCTCCTATATTCTTGACCTACAGAAACTGTGAGACAATAAATGCATTAAGCCACTCACTGAGTTTTGGGTTCATATGTCACACAGAGATAGACAAGTAATACACGTATCAATGGCAGAGAGAAAATGGGAATGCCTGGAGGGATTTGGTAGCAGAGACAGCCTCTCACCTCTGAGCTCAGCGGGGGAATCTCCAAGCGGGGGTGGAGGGGGTGGAGGAGAGATGGGGAGGGTGTGTGGGGGGTGGACAAGGTGTTCAAGTAGACTGGGTTGAAGACAGGTTCCTCTGATGTTTTTGGAAACAGAGAAGGAAAATTAAGCAGAGGATAAGAAGCAAGTAATTGTCACTCTTGGCACTTTCTGTGAGCCCAGTCTTCACCCAGGCCCAGAGTGCTTTGTATTTGCCTCATCTGCTCCATAATGGGTGTGTATGGTAGAAGAGCGCACCAAGAGAGTCATATCTGGCGAACTGGCGGGGAAATGGGAGCTCAAAAGAAGAAAGAGAATAAATATAGAGCCTCCAAGAGTGAATTCATTCTAAGGGAAGAAAAACTCAGGGATGCTGAGCAGAACTTGGCAACAAGACTAAGGTTTGGAAGAGAGCAATGGTTTCAGATAGTGCACAGTGGCCATTTTACAGGAACCTTCCTCAGCCCCTTCCCCTTGACAACACAGGAGCTCTAAAGAGGGATGAGCTTGTGTAAAATTTAAACATTCAGCTCATTAAACTCTGTGATACTTGGGATTAAGGGTCTCTGCTGGAGGCCTCCTTAAGCCCTGTATCTGTCTCTCTGCTCAGAGGGCAGCCTGCTTCTCCCTTTCCCACTCCTTCTGCTTGTGTTCCCTCTCTTGCTGTATGTCTCTCTTTGTCAAATAAAACCTTAAAAAAAAAAAAACTGGCTAGTTTGTTAAAAAAATAACTGGCTAGTATATATATTTTCAAGCTAGTATATTTCTAGTTTATTTTTTATAACTGGCACTTCTAGAAGAAAATAGAGAGAGGGAGAGAGAGAGAACACAAGTAGGCAGAGTGGCAGGCAAAGGGAGAGGGAGAAGCAGGCTCTCCACTGAGCAGGGATCCCAATGCGGGTCTCCATACCAGGATGCTGGGGTTGTGACCTGAGCTGAAGGCAGCTGTTTAATGGACTGAGCCACCCAGGTGCTCCCAATCCTGGCTAGTTTAATTAGAAAAATGATATTATGGGAGCACCTGGGTGGCTCAGTCAGTTATGTGTCCAACTCTTGATGTCAGCTCGAGTCATGATCTCAAGGTTGTGGATTGAGCCCCACATCAGGCTCCACCGGGCTCTGCACTGGGTGTGGAACCTGTTTGGAGTTCTTTCTGTCCCTCTCCCTCTGCTTGTCCTGCTTCCCAGAAACATGCATTCTCTCCCTCTCTAAGAAAGAAAGAGAGAAAGAAAGATAGATAGATAGATTTTATTTAAAAAGATACTAGATAAGAAACTATAACTATAATAATTTGTTAATGAATAACAAGATAAAGAGATGTAAATTGTGATATCAGAAACAAAATATGGGGAGAAAGAAAATGAAAATGTAGAGCTCTAGAACGCATTTGAACAAGTTGTTATTCACTTAAAATGGACTGTTATAAATGTAAGTTGCTTTATGTAAGCCTCTGGCAACCACAAAGCAAAAACCCACAGCAGATACCCAAAAGAAAAATAGAAAGAAATCTAAACATACCACTATAGAAAAGCATCAAGTCACAAAGGAAGAGAGGCAGAGAAGAAAGGAAAAAACCAGCCAGAAAACACTTAACAAAACAGTAATAAGTCCATACAAATCAATAATTACTTTAAATATAAATGGACTAAATTCCCCAATCAAAAGACATTGAGTGTCTGAATGGATTAAAACGAACAAACAAGCAAGACACAACGAACCATATGCTGTGTGTAAGAGATTCATTGCAGCTTTAAGGACATAGAGATATGGAAGGGGAGGGGATAGAAGTAGTGTTCCATGTGAATGGAGGCCAAAAGAAAGCCAGAGCAGCTATATTTATATCAGATAAAATAAACTTTAAGCCAAAGACTGTAATATGAGACAAAGAAGGACATTATATAATGACAGAGGTGTCAATCCAACAAGAGGAGATAACATTTGTAAATATTAAAGCCCCCAATATAGGAGCATCTAACCATATAAAGCAAAGACTAACTCACCTTAAGGGAGAAATAGACAGAAAAACCATAAAAACAGTGGCCTTAATACCCCACTTTCTTCGACCAGATATAAAATCAATAAGGAAGTGCTGGACTTAAATTACAAGTTAGTCCAGAGGGACTTAACAGTCTTATACAGAACATGCCACTCAAAAGCAGCAGAATATACATTCTTCTCAAGTGCACATAGAACGTTCTCCACAAAAGATCTTACAGCAGGCCACAGAAGAACTCTCAATAAATTTAAGAAGACTGAAAACTAACAAGCGTTTATCTTTTGACCACAGTGATATGAAACTAGAAATCAATTATAAGAGGAAAACTGGAAAATTCACAAATATGTGGTGACTAAGCAACATGTTAGTAAACAACCAATGGATCAGAGAAAAATCAAAAAAGAAATTTTAAAAAAATCTTGAGACAAAGGAAAATGGAAACACAACATACCAAAATTTATCAGATGCAGTAAAAGCTGTTCTAAAGGGGGAAGCTCATAGCAATAAAGGCCTATATTGAGAAACAAGAAAGATCTCAAATAAACAACCTAACTTTATACCTAAAGGAACTAGAACAAACTAAGCCCAAAGGTAGTGGAAAGTAGGAAATACCATAGATCAGAGTAAAAATAAATGAAAAAAAAAAAAAAAACACAAACGTTTAGGACCAGATGAATATATTCCCTGGCGAATTCTACCAAGCATTTAAAGAATTAATACCAATCCATGGGGTATCTGAGTGGCTTAATTGGTTACGTGTCTGACTTCAGCTCAGGTCATGATCTCAGGGTCCTGGGATTGGGCCCAACCCTGGGCTCCCTGCTCAACAGAGTCTGCTTGTCCCTCTCTTTCTCCCTCTGCTCCTCCCCATGCTCACGTTCCCTCTGTCTCTCTCTCAAATGAGTAAATAAAATCTTTATTTTAAAGAATTAATACCTATCCTCAAATGCTTCCAATAAATAGAAGAGGATGAAATACCCTCAAATTCATTTTATTTTAATTAAATTTTAAAAAATTTTTTAAAAAATTTTATTTATTTGACAGAGAGAGAGAGATCACAAGTAGTCAGAGAGGCAGGCAGAGAGAAAAAGGAGGAAGAAGGCTCCCCGCTGAGCAGAGAGCCATATGCAGGGCTCCATCCCAGGACCCTGAGACCATGACCTGAGCTGAAGGCAGAAACTTAACCTACTGAGCCACCCAGGTGCCCCTCAAATTCATTTTATGAGGCTGGCATTATGTGGATAGCAAAACCAGACAGGGACATTATAGGAAAAGAAATTACTGGCCAAAATCCTTAATGAACATAAATGCAAAAATCTCAAAAAAAAAAAAAAATTAACACGCTGAATTCAATGACACATTCAAAGGATCACCTACCATGATCAAGTGAGATTTATTCCGAGGATGCAAGGATAATTCAACATGCACAAGTCAACCAATGTGATATATCACATCAACAAAATGAAGTATAAAAATCAGAGGATCATCTCAGTAAATGCAGAAAAAGCATTTGACAAAATTCAGTGTCCATTCATGATAAAACTTTCAATAAAGTGGTATAGAGGGAACATAACATAATATAATAAAGACCATATATGACAAGCCCACTGCTAACCTCATACTCACCATTGAAAAGTCGAAAGCTTTTCTTCTAAGATCAGAAACAAGACAAGAATGCCCACTCATGCCACTTTTATTCAACATAGTACTGGAAATTTTAGCCAGAACAATTAGACAGAAAAATAAAAAGCATCCAAATCAGAACAAATGAAGTAAATCTGTCTCTATCTATAGATAAAATGATATTGTATGCAGAAAATCCTAAAGACACTATTAAAAAAAAAACAGATAAACAAATTCAGTAAAGTTGTAGGATACAAAATCAATACGCAAAAGTCAGCTGCATTTCTATACATTAATAATGAACTAACAGGAAGAGGAATTAAGAAAATGATCCCATTTATAGTTGTCTCAAAAAGGATAAAATACCTAGGAATAAATTTAACCAAGGAGATGAAAAATCTGCACACTGATGAAAGAAATTAAAGAAGACACAAATAAATGGAAAGATAGTTTATGCTCATGAATTGGAAGAACTGATATTATTGAAGCTGTCCATCTACTCAAAGACAAAGCAATCAACAGAAACAATGCAAGTCCTATCAAAATACTAATATTTTTCTCTCAGAAATAGAAAAATTCTAAAATTTGCATGGAACCACAAAAGATCCTAGCTAGCCAAAGGAACCTTGAGAAAGAATAAAGCTGGAGACATTACACTTCCTGGTTTCAAACCATATGACAAAGCTGTAGTAATTGATACAGTATGGTATTGACATAAAGAACAACACAGATCAATGGAAGAGAGTAAACTACTCTGTTAACATTAACTCACACATATGTGATCAATTACATATGACAAAGGAGTCACAAATATAAACGGAGAAAGGACAGTCTTTTCAGTCAACGGTCCTGGGAAAACTGGACAACCACAGACAAAAGAAGGAAACTCAACCCTAATCTTTCACCATGCACACAAGTCAACTCAGAATGGGTTAAAGATTTTGAATGTAAGGCTTGAAATCATAAGACTAAAAGAAAAATCAGGTGGTAAGCTTCTTGACCTTGGTTTTGGCAATGATTTTTTTGGATTTGAAACCAAAAACTAAGGCAACAAAAGCAAAAATAAACAAATGGGACTACATAAAATAAAGAAGCTTTGGTACAGCAAAAGAATCCATTAACAAAATGGAATGAAAACCTATGGAATGAGAAAAAAATTTTCAAATAGTATATGTGATAAGGAATTAACATCTAAAATATATAAAAACTATGATAAATGATTATGACAGATGACAGATGAAAGAAAGCTGTAACATAAAAATATATATGTGTGGTGCCTGGGTGGCTCAGTCAGTTGATCGTCTGACTCTTGGTTTCCGCTCAGGTTGTGAATTCAGGGTCATACGATCGAGCTCCTGGTTGAGCTCTGTGCTCAGCACAGAGTCTGCTTGAGGTTCTCTCTCCCTCTGCCCCTCTTGCTCTCTCTCTCTCTCTCTGTCAAATAAATAAATAAATCTTTTAAAAATGTGTACATGTATATGCACATATATGTATAATATATATACATATATATATATATATATACATATATACATATGTATAAAATATACATATTTTCCCTAGTTCTGTCTACTGAAAGACTGGGAGCAGAAATACCCAGTATCAATTAACATTCTTGTCACAAGAAAAGAACAAGATGATCCTGGGACATCTTGTAGTTTCAGAAAGCAAGAACATGCCTCAGGAATGATGGGGCCATCAGAAGGATGCAGGATTGATAATTATAACTTATTAAATATAACAGGATATCATAAGAATATACATACATGATATGTATATTTAAATATATGCATTTGTTTTATATGTAGTGTGTGCATGTTTTTTTTTTTTTAATTTATTTTATTTGACAGAGAGAGAGATCACAAGTAGGCAGAGAGGCAGGCAGAGACAGAGGGGGAAGCAGGCTCCCTGCTGAGCAGAAAGCCCGATGCGGGGCTCGATCCCAGGACCCCGAGATCATGACCTGAGCCGAAGGCAGCAGCCCAATCCACTGAGCCACCCAGGCGCCCCAGTGTGTGCATGTTTGATACAAAACAGGATATCTAGATAGTTTCCAAATACCATCCCACAAAGTATATTTCTGGCCTGGCATCTACCACCTAATCTTAGGTGGCATCTACCACCCAATCAAGGGATCAAAGAATATCAGAATATCAAATATCAGAATATCAAGGAACAATTAACAGAAATTAAAGGATGCAATCACTTTCAAAATCGATAACCTTAATCTAATCTTGAGGAAACATCAGACACACTAAATTGGAGGATAGTCTACAAAAGAACTGGACTGTTAATTTTGAAAGTGTCAAGGTCATGAAAACTACTGAAAGACTGAGGAACTCTTCCAGACAGAGACTCAAGAAACATGACAGCCAAATACTCCATGTGATTGTGATCTAGGTATGTTTGCTCTACAGTTCACTGTGGGGTCAACTAAATAAACTTGAATGACTCTGAGGATGAGATGGTAGTGATGTATCAAGGTGGATGTCCTGATTTTGACCACTGTGACCTGTGGTTTTGTAGGAGAATGTTCTCGTGTGTAGAAATTGCATACTTAAGTTTAGGGGGTAATATCAACTGCTCTCAAATCATTTAGAAAAAGATTTATTTGTATGGTATTCCCAAATTTTTTTTTTTACAAGTTCGTTATTATTGCAAACTGAAAAATATTTTTTAAAACATAAAAAAAGATATTGGGTAGCAACTCTATTCATAATTCCTCCCTCCAAAACTCAGAAACAACACAAATGCCCATCAAAAGGTAAATGGATAAATTGTGGCCTAGCTATACAATGTATTGCCACTTGGCACAAAGAAGTATACTATTATCTCATGCAAAAACTTGGAGAACTCTCTAAAGCATTATGCAAAGATACAAAAGACTACCTACTGTATGACATCCTAGGAAAAACAGAATTCTAGAGGTGGAGAATAGATCAGCGGTTGCCAGGAGCTAGGTGTGGTGAAGGAATAACTATAGAGGGCATGAGGAAGTCCCCTGAGGTGAAGAAGGCTGTTTGTATCCTGATTTGGGGGGGTGATTAAACAAATCTATATATGTATCAAATTTCCTAGAACTATATATGAAAATAAAGTAAAAATGTGACTAGATTGTGGTCGTGTTTATGTAGCTCTATAAATGTACTAAATCGCATTGAGTTGTTCAACTATAGCATGTGAATTTTATGGTAAGTAAATTGTATCAGGAGAACTAGAGGGTGGGAAGATAAAGGGTTTGTGTATGTTTGGACAGATATAAATACATATGCAAAAGATAAACACTTTTCATATTAAGAAGTTATGAACCACGAAAGGGTATAGCGTATCTCATAGTATCACTGAGACCAGGTCTGGGACCTTCAGGCAGGAGCAGTACTCAAAATCCCACTGTAGAACTTTTGTGGGAAGAACACTTCTGAAGCTGGGACCACATCTGAACTTGAACCACAGATCTAGATGCTGCCAATGCTCCACTCCCTGTTGCCTGAGAAGGTAGGCTCCATTGCCACGGTCACATAGAGTTCTTCTGGTCCTTTCTTCATGTTACCAGTTCTGTTTTCAAAGTCCAGAGTGGCTGCCTCTGTCTGGAGACCTCTTTCCTGAGGTTAGGTCCTGGGGAAAGCAAATATCTTGCATTTTCACCTTCTGGAGTGGAAGGCAAACTCTGCCTCCCAGCAAAACTCCTAAAGTGGGAGAATTCTCCAAATATTGGAAGGGTTCCCAAGAGAATGACAATGTCTCACCCAACAGTAAGCACTGTCTCTTTAAAGTGTTGTCTTAAATTGGCCTCTTTTGGTGTAGAAACACCTCACAGGACAGTAGAGTCCCGACACATTTTTCAAAACACAAAGATGGCTTCCATGGTTGACATCCACTTACCGGTCTATCTCTTCTTCCATATACCCCACCACAGTTTCTAGACAGAGCTTTCCATGCTCCAAACCTGTTAGCATTTTCTGCTAACATGTTTAGTAACACAAGCTTTGCTTTCTACTTTTCATGTCAAAAAAAGTCCAAAGGTTGGGACGCCTGGGTGGCTCAGTTGGTTGGACGACTGCCTTCGGCTCAGGTCATGATCCTGGAGTCCCGGGATCGAGTCCCGCATCGGACTCCCAGCTCCATGGGGAGTCTGCTTCTCTCTCTGACCTTCTCCTCGTTCATGCTCTCTCTCACTGTCTCTCTCTCAAGTAAATAAATAAAATCTTTAAAAAAAAAAAAAAAAGTCCAAAGGCGATGAGGACACCCCAAGTTTTTGAATATAAACACAGCTTTAAATTATGTCAAATTGTTAGACTACAGCCACAGGAAAATAACTAGAGGAAACTAGTTAGGAAACTAGGAAACCAGAGGGTGGGTTCGCAGGTATTCATGAACTTGAGCAAAAACCTTGAGGTGGAAAAGGAATATATATCCTCCTTTGTTTACTTTCACAGAAAACCAAAATGGCGCCTAAGTGGTTCATTTCCACTCTGGTGAACGGCTATCGTGCTTCCCTTATGTTACTCATATATTATTGCAGGAGGGATTTTTATGGATCTTTATAGGTCCTAAGTGGTTTCAAATCATTAATAACTTATTTGTCTTTGAATCTTCAGGTCAATGTTAACATCTTCTGTTTGAAGAGCAGCCACCTGGATGTAGAGGTAAGTGGCTAGCCCAAAGTCAGGGGTGAGGCATTGTCAACCCAGGGATTATATAATTTGATAGAAAAAGAATATTCTAACACCATATCATTCTTTGGAAGAAGGCTGCCCTTGATCAAGGCCACTTTAAAAATCAAAGCAAAGAGAAGAGATTAATTAAGCACTGAGCTGTTCTGTTTCAGAGCCTGGCTTAGGGGAGTACGGGCCAGGAAGGGTCAATAACCTTCCCGCGATGGGACTTCTAAATCAATCCAGCTCATCGCTGTAACCGCAGACACTAAAACTGTCACTTGAGATATTTCTCCCTGTGTTTTTTTCTATTCACACTCGTGTTCTAAAAATGACCTTCTGGGGATTAATGGAAGAGGTGATTTAGAGGTCACTAAAATTGATACTAAACATAAAGAAATTTAGCTTAATGTAGTAGCCATTTCTTAAATGCAATTGGTAGCAAATGTTCTAGTATTCTTTTCTTATTCATAGGGTTGGGTTAAAATATAAAATATAGGTGGCAAAAATATTGTAATATTTTTGCCACCTATATTTTATATTTTTGTAGGACACTCAAGGCAGGAGAGGTTAAAAGCACTAGAAGGAGCCCCAGTGCATTGCCATGCACAATCGATAATGGCCTACCTCTGGGCTTTTTTGTCGGGATAGTCCCTTCTTAGGCTCCTCAGAAAGGCTGGGGGGAAGAAAGAGCTCTGAAAGGGAATTCAATGTCAGTTTCCTTTGCCTTCCAGACAGTGCTATAATTAAGCAATAGTGACTTCATAAGAGGATCTAAGAAAATGAATCATTCTTTAATATGAATAGAAAAGCTTCTGCCTTAATCAACTTCTTTGTTCACTCTTGCATTCTGCTGGTCCTCATGGCACTGGCCAGTTTTCTAAGACCTTCACTGTCAGCTGTTTAGCTCCGAGGCCACACAAAGCATTCTTCTGGAGAAGGCAAGCATACGATTATCTGAGCAAGTGCAGGTAGGAACAGAGACCTGTTATGTGCAGAGAAGCAAAATCCATCAGCTAAACTGCTGAAGGGTCATTTCCCCCAATCGACCATCTTGCTGCTAGCTCAAAAAGAAAAGGAAAGGTTTTGGGGGGGGGGGGGGTTCTGCTACATTCAGTGTCCTGGCCACAAAAAGTAGGCGTGTGCAGGCTTTGGAAAGGACCCTTACTTGCAAGTCTACAGGAGCAAAACCAACCACCCCACCCCTCACTCCCTGGCCCCAGAGGGATTTCCTGGCTGGTTCAATCCGAGGATGGGAGAGATTATGGTCAACTTTAGGAATTTTAGGATGTAGAAGGAAACTTTCACGCAAATCTGATATGCAGGGTGTTATGTACAAAGACGTATATAAACAGAGATGATTACAAAATAGAAACCACAGAACATTAGCAGTAGAAGACAGAGAGTCTCTCTTCTGGGGATTCTATTTAGCATCCAAGGAAGGTGAGGGGGGGCATTAACTCTTTTGCCTCTGACAAAAAGTTAAACTGGAGGTGAAGAGGGAGATGGGATATGGGTTTCTCTCTAGGCCAAATAAGTCAAACAAAACAGATGACAGTTCCTTTTTGATGTAATGGCTTTCGCCTGTGAATGAGGCTTTTGCATTCCATCTGGGCCCTCACATCGTGCGGTTGTCAATTCAATTTTAGTAACAACTAAGGTTGTAAAACCTTGGAAAGAGAACCTTCTAATGACTTAAAATCCGGACTGATGTGGGACACAAAGGCAGAAGGAAACAGATAAAATTAAATGTCCTATAACCTGCACCCCAGTGACGGAGCCTAACAGTCCTCCAGGACGTCCCCACTATCAAATATTAATACCTTGTTAGAAGGAAAAACAACCTCAGCCTGACAATAGCAAGGCCTCCAGGATCCTGTGGGTCTTTTTAGCATATGAACATCCTTTGGGAACTTCCCTAATCTTTCCTTTCTCCAACCCCAAAGTATATAATCAGTTGCCCCTCACTATCCCAGGGCAGCAGCCCCTCCTACCCATAGGTCCTGTGCCCGTTCTTTAATAAGCCCGCATTTTTGCACCAATGATGTTTCAAGGATTCTTTCCTGGCCATCAGCTCCAAGCCCCACCAACACTACTTCAAAAACTGCATCAAAAGCACAGACAATCAAAATAAAAACAAGGGTCACTCGAGGCCCACCCCCCTTCTGGACAGCAGAGCCTTCATTCCAAAGTAATAGCAATTACTCAGCTGTAAGGTGACACAGAAATAGATCTTCTAGCATTATTACTTTTCTTAGTCTGGTGTTTCCTGGGAGTGTTTTAAGGACTGGGGAACATAAGCTGCTCTCAGGAAAAAAAAAATTAAAAAAACAACAACTTAATCATCTTGGGAGTTATATATAATACATATAAAACTATCTGTTGACTTTGATATATCCTCTTGTGTTGATGATAAATCTTTTCACTACCCATGACAGTTTGTTATGGTCGAAACTGGTTAAAATTCAGTTCAAGGTCAGCTTGTAAGCCACGCAGTGATAGTTTGTGCCTAGCACCCCTGGACCTCTGAGCTGAGTTCTCCACCAGCCACTCCTCTCTCCACCACCCTGATGGTTTTATCCCAACTTATATCCATTCCAGGGAGAACACCCTAGTGGAGGCTGTCCACACCCCATCTTGGGGGACAGGGGGCAAACTGGATGCTGATGTGGGAAACAAAAGCAAAAGAAAAGTTATTAAATTTCCTTACTACCTACAGCCCACTGACAAGTCCTTGAAATGAAAGTAAAGGAAAAGAATGGGCAGTACTCACCAAGTTTGCACTGTGGCTCTAAGCCCAGCTGAGACTCTGGGCTCAGAGCCCCATGTTGGGCGCCATATGACACAGGAAAGATGTTAGGGTTCAAAGCCCAGATCCAAGAAAGAATTCTTGAAACATCTTTGGTGCAAAATGGTGGTTTTGTTGCAGAATCTGGACTGGATTCTGGTGGAAGAACCAAGCGATACTCAGAGACCTTGGAGGATTGGAGGTTTATTTAATACTGGTGGGCTCAGAGGAGAGTGGTCTCCAAAGGTCTGAGCCCTGAGCACAGGCAGGGAGGGGCATTTATACCCTTCTACTTCCACATACTTGGTACTTTTAGCACCTGCGGGAAATGCGGTAGGGAAGAATAACTTGGAAGGGCTTTGAGACAGGGACTGGAATTCCCTTGCTGGTTTAGTCAGCCATCTTGGAGCACAGTTTTTTCCTCATCAGTTTTATTAAAGCACAGGGACAGAACCCAGGGGCAGAAATCCCTGCATGGGGTCATGAGGAGTGGCCCATTTTATACTTTCAGGTTGAGGGGGGTTTGGGAGAGCATAAGTCTCTAAGGAATTTTGGAAGCAAGGTTTCCAGGGCCTTGAGGGGCTAGATATTGTTGGGAAAAGGTCGTTTATTATCATCTAATAAAACTTAAGTCATGACAGTCTTCCCATATAGATCAGTGGGCTATATGCTTGGGGAATGATTGCCAAAACTTATGGGGGGGGCGTGGTTTAGAGATCAAGGAAGTTTCCAGAAGAATTTTTCAATTAGCAATAATCGCGCCTCGGATAAACCTCATTGGCTACGATACTGCCACTGCGCAAAGCTCCAGGAGAATTTTTATATGTTAAAGTAGACCTACAGGATCCTGGTGTGTGTGTGTGTGGGGGGGGTGTTTGGGGCGGGGGGCAGGCTAGGATTGCTACTTGCCCTTACCAAAGTGTCAACCCCGAGGCAGCTGAGTCCCTAGAGGAATGTTGCTCTGCCTGTTTCAAGGACTTGTCAGTGGGCTGTAGGTAGTAAGGAAATTTAATAATTTTTCTTCTACCTCTGTTTCTCACATCAGATGCTCCTGCCCTGGGAGAGGGCTGGGGCAGGGGTGACCTGAGGACTTGTCATCTCAACTCGGAGACTACACTTCAAGAGGACCGGGAGTTCCCGGAAGTAACTTAGAACAGAAATGATCTGAGGGCGGAAAAATAGTAAAGAATTGTTAGTTCATTCAACTTTGAGAAAGAAAGCCTGAGAATAGATCTAGTGAGAGATTTTCAATATCAACTTTAATCCAGAACCATTTATCAAGAGCCCACTATGCGCTGGGCGAGTGTTACCCATAAGAAATAATTACCTAGAAAATAATGCCTAGCTGCTCTGTCCCTACCAGAGATCAGAACAAGGGCAGACGGATCTGCGTGGCAGAAGAAGAGTTTCAAATTAGCTGTAATGGAGAATTTTAAACATCCCATAATGAGAGCTGTTAAATACTGGGATTTCTTGCCAGGGGAACGGAGGGCCCCAAAGTGCTCGGAGGGCTGGTTTGCAGCAATCAGTTCTGGCTGGTTTGTAGAGCTGGGGTGGAGTTAGGGCATGTTGTTTTCCTGTGTGTTATTTTGAAACTTACTTTTTATAAATACAACTGAGAAATTTCTCAGAAGCGTCAAACACAGTTTCCTCGGAGAAAAGAGAAGTGAGCATCTGAACTCTGAATGAAAGACGTCAAAATGAAAAACACCAAGACGTTTAAATAAACATTTTCAAATGTTAGAAAGAAGTCATCAAACATTAAAGGAAATAGCAACCTGAGGACAATACTGAGACTCTAACAAATGGCAGAACATTTGCTATCGCATTATTCCTTGAAAGTGGTTAGGATAACATGAAAGCCCCGAAAGATAACTGGATTAAAAGAAATTCGTAAAAGGAGATTTCTATCTGGCTAAGAAATGAATGAGAAAAAAAAAATTGACCTGATTACTTACAAAGCAAAATTAAATTCAAACCACTTACTATAAATTTCTTTTTTTAAAAAAAATCAACAAATTACATTTTCAGTAATACATTTTATTGCTGATGGAGATGAAGCAGCAGAACAAGATTCTTGTCCCACAAAGTCCAAGAATGAATCTTGCAGACAAAGGAGAGTGAGTAAAGCAATAGAGGTTTGTTAAGCAACGATATAGAAAAAGTTTTCAGGGGCACCTGGGTGGCTCAGTGGGTTAAAGCCTCTGCCTTCAGCTCAGGTCATGATCTCGGGGTCCTGGGATCGAGCCCCACATCCTGCTCCCTGCTCAGCAGGGAGCCTGCTCCCTGCTCAGCGGGGAGCCTGCTCCCCGCTCAGCAGGGAGCCTGCTCCCCTCTCCTCCCCATCTGTCTCTCTGTCTACTTGCGATCTCTGTCACATAAATAAATAAAATCTTAAAAAAGAAAAAAAAGTTTTCAGGAGTGAGAGTGATGTAGATTTCAGTGTCGGTGAGGTTTTGTGGGGTGAGGTCTAGAGCCAATGGCCAAGAAAGAATTCTGGAGATGTCTTTGGTGCAAAATGCTGATTTTATTAAAGGACAAGGGAAGGACCCATAGGCAGGAAGTGAGACTGGTAGGGAAAAAGGGAGGTTTTCAGAAGAACTTTCATATGCTAAGGAAGACCTACAAGGTATTGGAGGCCTTGCCATTGACAAGTTAAGGCTGTGTGTTTCCTTCTAGTAAGGCATTAACAGTAAGACAGTTGGGAGATTCCTGAAGAAATGTCATAAGTATCCCACCCAGAAGGGTGTGGGGGTAGAGGGCCTGGGGGGGTTATGGAGGTAGCAAGGTGTCAACTCATGCTTTGTCCCCAGCTAGCCTTCTGCAGCCTCTTTAGAGATACAGAGAAACAGGCCTCTTTGGACATCAGTGATTCTCTACAGGTAAAACTCCTTATAAACATTCCACTTTTTTTTTTTTAAACATTCTACTTTCTTAAAAGAGGGAAAACTCTTAGTTTTCTACCACTGAATATGATGTTACTGTAAGGACCTATTTAGAAACTGTCGCTGCTCCCCTTCCCCCAGGGGATTTACTTGGAGACAAGTCCCAGAAACCAGCTTCTGGTAACAAAGCCCAGATACAAAGGTGGGTCAGGACCAGTGGACATATCAGTGTGTGTGGGGAGGGGATGCATACTGTCTCCCTGGTTACCAAGGAGTGTGGGCCCTGCCCTTAGGGAGCCGTTTTGGCGCCAATCCCAATCAAGGTGTAATAGGCTGGTTTAAATGTCTACTAGGGTAAATTGTAACTCAATAGGTCACCTAGCATCACTGTGGAGTTTCCTGTGTTTGTTACAATCTCATTGCCACCTGTGCGTGGCCAGGCCTGACCGCATGGCCTTTGCCCTTAAAAGCTAGTCTGTAGGGGCGCCTGGGTGGCTTAGTGGGCTAAAGCCTCTGCCTTCGGCTCAGGTCATGGTCCCAGGGTCGTGGGATCGAGCCCCACATCGGGCTCTCTGCTCAGCAGGGAGCCTGCTTCCTCCTCTCTCTCTGCCTGCCTCTCTGCCTAGATTCTTGATGCTTGGCGTGAAATAAAGCTTATGCTTCGCTTTGTATCAGTCTCGCTCCTTTAATCACGGACCCATTATTGGGGCATAACCTATGGGGGGTCTGTCCGGGATTAAACGACGAGAACTGAGCCAGCATCCGAATTTCTGGGAAAAGCCTCGAGGTAAGATCTCACAGATTTTACTCTGTGGGATCCGCCGATCTCCAGGTGCTCTGTGAGATCGATTGGTCTGTCTGGGTGGAGCTCCAAGTATAGCCCACCGGGGTGAAGCCGGACGCGGCCATGCTCCCCAGGGCTGGAGAGGATGCGCGGACGCCCCTTCCCCCCACTGGTAGATCGCCAGGGGGTTCGAGTCCCCCTAGACAGTCACCTAAGCGGTCAGGGGGTTCGAGTCCCCCAGGTGGTCACCCGGGGTTCGAGTCCCCCTGGATGGCCAGAAGATCAAAAAGTCCCCACCGGTGGCAGGATCTGGGTAAGATCTGCTGGGCCTGCGGTTGTCTTTGTCTTGTCTTTTTGTTGTCTGCGGTGCTGTTTGTTGTGTTTGAAGGAATGGGGCAAACAGTAAGGGAACTCTGACTTTCAAATGGCTATAACTGGAGCCAACGGGGGTTGGTCTAACTCGAGACAGACTTTAAGGAATATTCCCAAGCAGCTGCCCAAACAACTTTGTTTCGGGGACATTCCTTGCCCTCTCTGGCCCGACGGAGACTGCCTAGCCCCTCCCCCTTGCTGGCGGGAAAGCATGGTGTGTGCTCCTCTCTTGGAGCTGATGAGCCCTAGAACTGGGAACCCTTTCTCTGCCTTCTGGTGGCACTTTGTTCTGTTCTTCACTGTCAGGAAACAGGAAGAGCGCCCCTGGACCTAACACCCCCACTCTGGATCTTCCCACCTGGGTCTCAGGTAAACATTCGAAGTGGATTGGGCCCAGGTGGAACATAAATCAGTATTTGAACTAAGTTAAGCTTGTTGGGTTAATTAGGAGAAACATGTCTTTTGAGTTAACAGTAGTAAATGTGAAGCTTCAGAGTTTTTACTTAGGGTCAAAAAATCTGTGTTGAAATCTGTTAGCAAAGAGATGACCAAACTGATGGTTGTCTGTCTCAGAGTTTCAATGGGTAATTGTTAAAGTAGCTTTCAAAGTCTTTGCTAACCTGAAACTTCAATCAAATGGGATAAAATGCTAGAGTGCTGGTTGCTGGAACTAGGTTTGTGCTTTTGAAATCTGTTGGTAAACAGGTTTTGTTCTTAACTAATTGATAAATTTGCCATCTAAAGAATTCTGTTGTAACAGTTCACAATTGGTTTATAGTTAATCTTCAGTAGAGGTTAAGGTATTTCTAAGAGTACAAAATTCTGCTAAGTGTAATTAAGACTGATGGAAATAAGGGAAACAACTCTGTAGAAAAGTAGGAAACAGGTAAAAAGGAGAGAAAAAAATATCAGATGCCTGATCCTGTTTGAATAAGAAAGAAAAACAGGCCTGGGGCCACTGTTTGAGCTAGATCCATTCCTACAGAATGGAAGGGGAGACCTGCTGGGGGGAGATGTCCAACCTGTTTGAATCTGGAGTGCCGGACTGTGTGAATGTGTCTGTGTGGCTCCACCGCTTCGGCTACAGAGTCTGAGTGGGCTGCACCCTGAGTCTCACGGGGCATATGGCATATGTCATATGGCATAATGGTCATCGACTCCATGG
Source organism: Mustela lutreola (assembly GCF_030435805.1). Classification (NCBI taxonomy): domain Eukaryota; kingdom Metazoa; phylum Chordata; class Mammalia; order Carnivora; family Mustelidae; genus Mustela; species Mustela lutreola. The sequence continues at coordinate 145,135,462 of NC_081295.1, read as the reverse complement.
AGTAGCCTGGTCCGGGGTTTATACGGACAGACCTTAGCTAAGATGCTCCTAAGTTCCCGCGAGGGATGCGAGCAGGACAGCATCCGAAAGATCCCCCTCCCTTTGTCTGCGACTTCATTCATAGTGGGAGGGAAACCCAGAAAACTCCTATCTTAAGGATGCACGCGTAAAAATAAAAAAAGGAAAGACACTGGTATCGAAAAGCTGGTTTTCTCTCTGTTCAAGAGGGCAAAGTTTTCTTTGGTTAATTGAAACGTAAATGGTTTTCTCTTTGCCTGCCCAGAGTGGTAAATGAGATCTCTTTGGCTCATAAGGCTTCCTTGATATGCTAAGTTACTGATAAACTTTGGGTTGCGTTTGGGTAAATGCTGTAATTATTCTAGAGGTTCTATACATTTCCTAAAATTTTAATGTCTTGATAAGGGTCATCACTTGATATTTAACTATATCTGTTCTGAGTTTTTTTTTTCATTTGTAATTGTTTTAGTTCTCTTACAAGATGAACTCCGCCTTAAAGAAAATTCATATGGGAAGACTTTGATATGTTAAAATCTGGGAACTGAAATGAGTAAAGATTTACAGAAGTAAGGGCTTCGTTCAGACTAAACCAGAATTAGTAACATGGGACTAGATAAACTGAAAGGTTGTAATGTTGTGTCTCTTCATGTTTTAGAAACATTACTAGTTCTGTAATGTTTGCTCCTCTAGACTAGGGAAACTTTTTCTTAAGTTACCTGTAACTTATAGAGATGTAAAGGTGTTCATTTGTAAACGAATCAAGGCATTCAACTTTTCTCTCTGTCCAAACCCTCTGAAACCAAAAGGGCTCAATACGTTTTTCCTTGGCAATCAGTCATTTGCATAGGTTCAATAAGAATCTGTTCTTCTTGTAACAGGACAGCATCGGACACTGGTTATTTTACCAAGGCGTTGACTGGAACGTCATATTTGAAAAGACTCAGATATGGCCAGCTTAAAGGAACTAAGGTTGACTTTGTAAAACCTGGAGCTGTAAAGCCCTTTGGAACTGTTGGCCTGATACCTTGCTTACAGAATTCCCAGCAGCCTCACCAGGTGAGTAAAGAATGTCACTCCCTGGTAGGAGCAGCGGCCTCAAGATACCTTGGGCACCTCAGGAGTTCGCCCAAATCTGACAGGTATTGCAGGCCTGTCTGATGGCAAGTACGTGGCTTGGCTTCTGGCCCGGAGAGGCTACTAAAAGTTCAACCTAGAGATTCCTTATAAAAAGTTACAGCAAAGCAGATTCTGAAAGATCTATATGATTACTTACTGTTCTTGCTGAGCTTATGCAAACAATTAGGCCAAGTTTGTTAAAACTGGATTTGTTTTTCAAACGAGTTAGTCCTGATTTGGCTATCTCTGGAAATGGTTATTTTAGAGAGAAAAATTATGTTTTAATAACATGACTTTATGGGTGTTAAATTCTAGATTAGATTGTTATTAAATGTTCGTCTACCTAAGCTAGACAACTTAAGGTAAACTTCAGAGAAGTTGGATGATAACTCGTGTGGGCGATCTTGCCTTTGCCAGTCAGTCAGCCCCAGATATAGGGGAGAAGCTTCAGAAAATTGAGGAATTTGTAAAGAAGAATCTGACTTGAGTTAGTGGGAATAGTAGAAATAGCTGCTGAGGACTATGGGTCTTGCTTGCAGGGGATGAGAGCTCTCTAACAGACTCTGCAGGAAAAAGGTATTGGATGTCAGCAATGAAAACACAGCTTTGTAAGAGTCACACCACTTACTTAGGCTTTGGTCTCCATGAGGGAGTTTCTTGGGCCGTTGGGCTACTGCAGGCTGTGGATACTGCAGTTGGTGGAGATGGCATGACCTCTATGAACTGACTAAGGGAAAACTCACTATGGTAGAGTGGACTAAATTAGATTATAAAGGAGACTGGACTAAGACTAGAAGAAAATTAGTAAGCTAAATACATCAGGGCACTTATTTGGGGACACGCAAGTTTAAAGAGCTTATGGGCAAGCAGTTCTAGGTTTCTAAATTAGGGCATATGGCTCAAGATATGGTGGATAGATGTGTTCAATGCCAGGCGGTAAATGCGGAAAGAACTAGAATGGGAAGAGGGAAAAGAGAAAGCGGTTGCTATAGCAGAAATGACTGCTCAGTCCGTACTCCAGTCACTGCAAGCATTACAGTCTGTCTCAAAAGAGCCCATACAGGGATCTGGACTGCCCACACTGGGACAGAATCAGAGGTGGAGCCACATCCTCGCCAACCCAGGGACTTAGTTTGGATGCGCTGCTGCCAAGCAGGAGGCTTGGAGCCTCGCTGGAAGGGACTGTTTACTGTCATCCTGACCACCCCCATGGCAGGACCTGAATTCATGTGGGTCACGTCAAACGAGCCGAGGATGAGGACGCCCCCCAGAGGTGGATGCCGCAGCCAATCGACCCTGCCAATCATGGACTAAACGTTTACTAAGACTCAAAAAAAAAAAAATGAGTTCATTTCATTCATTGTTGGCCTTGTTGTTAAGATATAGGCAGGAGGTAGGGTGCCTGCATGGCTCAGTTGGTTAAGATATAGGCAGGAGGTATAAGCAATTATGAATAAAAAAGGGGGGGGGCTTAACCTACTGTTTCTGATAAAAGGAGGAGGGGGGCTCTGTATAACCTTAGTAGAGAAATACTGTTTTGGGGTAAATTACACTGGAGTCATTAAAACAGTCTAGCAGCCATTAAAAGGAGGGTATAGAACTAGCTAAAAAGTCAAAGATTTGACTAGTCTCCAAAGAAAAGAGGGGAATGTAAGGACTTATTTAGAAACTGTCCCTGCTCCCCATCCCCCAGGGGATTTACTTGGAGACAAGTCCCAGAAACCAGCTTCTGGTAACAAAGCCCAGATACAAAGGTGGGTCAGGACCAGTGGAGATATCAGTGTGTGTGTGGGGGGGGTGATGCATACTGTCTCCCTGGTTACCAAGGAGTGTGGGCCCCGCCCTTAGGGAGCCTTTTTGGTGCCAATCCCAATCAAGGTGTAATAGGCTGGTTTAAATGTCTACTAGGGTAAATTGTACCTCAATTGGTCACCTAGCATCACTGTGGAGTTTCCTGTGTGTGTTACAATCTCATTGGCCACCTGTGCGTGGCCAGGCCCGACCGCATGGCCTTTGCCCTTAAAAGCTAGCCTGTGAAACAGAGAAGGGTTGCCCTCTTGGAAGAGGTGCGGCCCCGAACATTCGGTTAGATTCTTGATGCTTGGCGCGAAATAAAGCTTATGCTTGACCTTCGCTTTGTATCAGTCTCGCTCCTTTAATCACAGACGCATTCTTGGGACATAACAGTTATCTCTGGGTTTTCATACATGCCCTTTATTAAGTTGAAGTATGTTCCCTCTAAATCTACTTTGTTGGGACATTTTAACATGAATGCATGCTGTATTTTGTCAAATGTTTTTTCTGCCTCTATTGAGCTGATCATATGATATTAAACTTTTCTCATTAATGTGCTGTAGCATGTGGATTGATTCGTAAATATTGAGTGATCTTTGCATCCCTGCAAAGGGATGATCATAATCCCACCTGATCACAGCAAATGATTTTTTAATGTATTGTTGAATTCAGTTTGCTAATATTTTGTTGAGGATTTTTGCACTCATTAGAGATGTTGCCTATAGTTTTTTTTTTTTTAAGATTTTATTTATTTATTTGAGAGAGCAAGAGAAAGCCCAAGTAGGGGGAGTGGTCAAGGAAGAGGGAAGAGCAGACTCCCCCAGAGCACGGAGCCCAACACAGGGCTCAATCCCAGGACCCTGGGATCACGACCTGAGCTGAAGGCAAACCCTTAACTGACTGAGCTACCCAGCTGTCTGTCTAGTTTTCTCTTCTTTTTCATTTATTTATTTATTTATTTATTTATTCATTTATTTATTTGACAGAGAGAGAGAGATCACAAGTAGGCAGAGAGGCAGGCAGAGAGAGAGGAAGGGAAGCAGGCTCCCTGCTGAGCAGAGAGCCCGATGTGGGGCTCCATCCCAGGACCCTGAGATCACGACCTGAGCTGAAGGCAGAGGCTTAATCCACTGAGCCACCCAGGTGCCCCTCTTTTCTTAATGTCTTTAACTGATTTAGCCTTTACTTATTTGAGTCCTCTTTTTTTTTTTTTTTTTTTTGGATGAGTCTAGCTAATTCAATTTTGTTTATCTTTTCAAAGAATGAGTTCCTGGTTTCATTCATCCGTTCTATTGGGTTTGGTTTGTTTTTTGTTTTTGCTTTTTTCAGTCTCTATTCCATTAATTTTTGCTCTAATCTTTATTAAAGATTAAAGATGTCCACTCTCACTTCTTTTATACAACATAACACTAAAAGTTCGAGCTTCAGCAGTCAGACAAGAAAAAGAAATAAAAGGCACCCAAATTAATAAGGAGAAGTTAAACTTTCACTATTTGCAGATGACAGGATCTCATATCTAGAAAACTCTATAGACTCACCAAAATACTACTAGAACTGATAAATAAATTCAGTAAAGTTACAGGATATAAAATTAGTATACAGAAATCTGTTGCATTTCTATATACAAACAATGAAGTAGCAGAAAGAGAGATGAAGAACATAATCCCATTTACAACTGCACCAAAGAAATTTAAATACCTAGGAAGAAACTTAACTAAGGAGATAAAAGATCTATACTCCAAAAACTACAAAATATGGATGAAAGAAATTGAACCTGATACAAATGAATGGAAAGGTATTCTGTAATAATGGATTGAAAGAAACAGTATTGTTAAAATGTCCATGGTACCCAAAGAAATCTACAGATTTAATGCAATCCCTATCAAAATACCAATGTTTTTCACAAAAATAAAACAGATAATCCAAAAATTTTCATGGAACCACAAAAGACCTCAAATAACGAATGCAATCTTGAAAAGGAAGAAAACAACTGGAAATATTACAATCCCAGATTTCAAGATATATTGCAAAACTACAGTAATCCACACAGTGTGGTACTAGAACAAAAACAGACATGTGAATCAACAGAACAGAATGGAGGGTTCAGAAATAAACTCAGGCTTGTATGGTCAATTAGTCTTTGACAAAGGAGAAAAGAATATACAATGGAAAAAAGACAGTGTCTTCCCAACAGGTGTTGGGAAAACTGGACAGATACATGCAAAAGAATGAAACTGGACCACTCTCTAACACCAAACCTAAAAATAAAATCAAATGGATTGAAGATCTAATTGTGAGTCCTAAAACCATAAAATCCCAGAAGAAAACATATGCAGTAATTTCTTTGACATCAGCCATAGAAACATGTTTCTAGATATGTGTCCTCAGACGAGGGAAATAAAAGCAAAATTAAACTGTTGAACTATACCAAAACAAAAAGCTTTGAATAGTGAAGGACACAATCTATGAGGCAACAAGGCAAGGTACCTGGGTGGCTCAGTCAGTTAAGTATCTGCCTTCAGCTCAGGTCATGATCCCAGGTCCTGGGATCAAGTCCTGCATCTGGCTCCCTGCTTAGAGGGGAGTCTGCTTCTCCTCTGCCCCTCCTCTCCACTACTCAGGGTCACGCTCTCCCTCTTTCTCAAAAATAGATAAATAAAATCTTAAAAAACAAACAAAAACCTAAAAGACAGCTTATGGAATAGGAGAAGATATTTGCAAATGATATATCCAATTAGGGGTTAATATCCAAGATATATAAAGAACTTGTACAACTTAGCACCAAAACCCCACAAATAATCCAATTAAAAATTGAAGAGAAGACCTCAATAGACATTTTTCCGAAGAAGACATACAGATGACCAACAGACACATGAAAATATGCTCTATGTCACTAATCACTTGGGAAATCCAAATGAAAACCACAATGCAATATCACTTTACACCTGTCAGACTGGTAATATCAAAAAGAACAGATAAGAGCTGGCGAGAATGTGGAGAAAAAGAAAGGCTTGTGTACTGTTGGTGGGAATGCAAATTGTTGCAGCCACTGTGGAAAACAGTATAGAGGTTCCTCATGAAATTAAAAATAGAAATACCACACGACCCAATAATTTCAATACTAGGTATTTACCCAGAGAAAAGGAGAATATTAATTCAAAAAGATATATATTCACCCCTATGTTTATTGCAGCATTATTTACAATAGCCAAGATATGGAAACAATTCAAGTATCCATCAGTAGAGGGAAAAAGAAGAGACAGGGTGTGTGTGTGTGTGTGTATACATATACACACAATGGAATATTACTCAGCCAGAAAAAATGAAATCTTGCCATTTTGTGACAACATGGATAGGGTATAATGCTAGGTGAAATATGTCATTCAGAGAAAGATGAATACCACATGATTTCACACATATGTGAATTGTAAGAAACAAAACAAATGAGCAAACAAAGGAACAAAAAATCAGATTGTTAAATATGGAGAACAAACTAATGGCCATTGAAGGGGAGGTGGAGGGAATGGGCGAGACAGGTGATGCGGATTAAGGAGGGCACTTGTGATGAGCACTGGTTGTTGTATGGAAGTGTTGAACCACTATGTTGTATACCTGAAACTAATATAACACCATAAATAATTATACTTCAATAATAAACAAAAACAATAAAGGATAACAACATTCCGTTTTCACTTTTGGAAATCTAGTCTTACAAACACCTAAATCCAAAAATAATTTTGCTCAATGATGTTCATTACACTATTCGTAATCATAAAGGAAGGAAGTTGCATATGGCCCACAACCATAAGAAATTGGAAGTCACCCAAATGTTTAATGATAGGTGAGAAATTGTGAGAGAGCAACCCAAAACATCGGACAATTAAAATGTTAGGGTTTTAACATGGAAGAGGTCATGGTCAATATTAAGTGAAAAACGTGGAATACGCCTAGTTCTACCACTTGCTAACTCTGTGGCTAGTAAGAAACTCCATTTCTCATCTTTAAAATGGGAAGTACCATAGGATCTCCCTCATCAGGGTGTTGGATCATTAGGTGGAATTATGCATGCACATTGCAATGTGTCTGGCCAACAGCAATTGTTCAACGAATGACAGCTTTTTGGGACACCTGGGTGGCTTGTTTGGTTGATCTCAGCTCAGGTCTTGATTTCAGGGTCATGAGTTTGAGCCCTGCATGGGGTTCCTACTTGAATAGACAAACAAACAAACAAACAAATAATTAAATTAAAGGTCCCTCCTCTCACTGCCCCGGATGTCTCTACTACCTTTAGGATGCATGATGGGATCAGAGTGTTTTTTTCTTTTTTATAATTCGGTTTGGTTTATAATACTTTCCAAAGATGAGAAAACTAGATTCGGTTACTAAAGTTGAGATGGAAATGGGAAACATTAATCGGCACTAAATTCAGTGACTTCACTGTACCCACAAGTGATGAACGGTCATGGCCAAGGGAGAGGTTGCCAGCCCCCCACCACCCCCACCCCTCACCCACTCAGGTTTATAATCTAGGCCAGGTGAGGCCATCGCTGACCCTCACAGGGACTTTTCCGGGGCTCATGAAGCTGTCCGCATGGCCTCTCTTAGGCTCCACGCACTCCTTCCTCCAGCAAGCCCCAAACTGCAAAGACAGATTTCCCAGAAAAAGCATGTTTTTATATAACCAACAGCCTGATTCATCTTGCTTGACTTAATGAATGCCTGAACGGATTTTTATTTTTAAATTCTCCAAAACACCCCTTAATCTCTACCCCTGAGTCAGCAGTGAATGGTTAAAAAAAAAAAAAAAAAAAGTTTTTAGATTCCATCTTCTAAAAATGAATAAAATAAAGAGAAAACAAAAACAAAAACCCACCAGTAATTGTTTTCCTCAGGGACATCAAGGTGTACAGACTGAGTAGGTAACAGCCCATGTTCGCTCTGTTGGCACACACACCAACGTGTGTGAGACACGGGGTCCGCCAGGAGGAAAGGAAACGGGAGGGGGGCCAGTGGTTGCCGAAGAGGAACGATGACCCCTGAATTCTAATATTCTGGTATTCATTTCAAGGACAACTGTGAATAGGGCTTGGGATAAGTATCCTCAAGTGACCTCCCACAGATTCATACACATCTCGTAACCAGCAAACACTCAGAACCTTCTCCAACCCTTTTGCTTCCTTCCTCCCCTGTTCTCTTGAACACTGATTAACAGCCACGTCATACTATCCCCACCTTCTGCTGCCTGCTCCCCTCCCGTCCCTGGGTCTGCAAAGAAAGAGGCTCTTCATGAAAGCCCAGCTGTCTGCAGCTCACATCCCTCCCCACGCAGCCAGGAAGGTGGAAACCCCAGCCTGAGAGAGCCGGCCAAGTGCCCCCCTCCAGCCCGCACCCCAGCTATCAGGGCTGCCTCTGGAGGCTGGAGCTGAACGTGGACTTAACCAAGAAAGGGCTCGAGGGGCATATGCAGGCGGGTCCTCATGTCCCTGAACCTAACAGAAATGCTGTCTTCTCTTGGCCAGCACTTTCTTGGGTTGCTTATTACGAATAAAAGAAAACAAAGAAGATAGAACATTGGAGTCTTTCACATGACTGCAGAAAATAGATCCTGCTGAGATTTGAAAAATAAATGAATGTGCCCCACACTGGGTACACAATGTCAGGCAAGAGTCTGGAGCTTTCTTCTCTGGACAAGCTGGAAAGAAAATGCTTTGCTCTAGAGCAAGTTTTCTCAACCTTGGCGCTACTGACGTTTTGGACCAGATAATTCTTTGTGGTGGGAAGACTGTCCTTGGGCATTACAGGATGTCTAATAGCATCCCTGGCCTCCACCCACCCCTGGAGTTGTAACAACCATAAATGTCTCTAGGCATTGCCAAATATCCCCCTGGGTACCTCCAAATTACCAGATAAAATATAGGATGCCCAGTTAAATGTGAAGTTCAGATAAATAATGTAACATTTGGAACACACTCATGCTGACAGATTATTCATTGCTTATCAGAAAGTCACATTTAAAAAATATTTTATTTCCTTATTTGAGAGAGACAGAGATAGTGAGAGAGAGCATGAATGGGAAAGAGAGGGAGAAGCAGACTCCCCACGGAGCAGAGAGCCTGATATGGGGCTCCATCCCAGGACCCTGGGATCATGACCTCAGCTGAAGGTAGATGCTCAAATGACTGAGCCACCCAAGCACCCCAGAAAGTCACATTAACTGGGCATCCTGTATATTTATCTGCTAAATGTTGGCAAGCTTATCTGGGGAACAAACTCACTCCCAGCTGAGAACCACTGCCTTAAAGATGTCAGGACCCCGAGGATGGTCTTGAGGCTTGGGGTTGTTGTCAAGGGGATTGATTGCCTGAATGGTCCCAGAGCCTGGGAATGGACTAATCTGACTGCCGACCCCTCCCTCTGACACCCACCCCTAGACACCCTGGCTCTAAGGCAGAGCTCTTATAGAAGGTTTCCTTCCTAGAGGAATAGAATGAGGCTACAGACTGCACCACCCCATACTGGTAATAGGTGTTCTGCAAAGGAAGGGCCAGCTGTATGACCAATGATCCTTGCATGAGGCCTGCCCCACCATCAGCCTCCCCCAGTGGGTTCCTGTTTCCCACCAGCTTTTTTTTTTTTTTTTTTTTTAAACACCTTACCCTTAGATAAAAATGGATCATTAATGATTTTGGAGGAAAACTTCCCATATGATGGAAAGAAACTATAACCTACCCTGATGGTCTCCTTTTCTTTCTTTGACTAGAAACCTGAATTTATTCAAGATAGTAAGTAGCATGCCTGGTTCTAGATGATGAATTATCAGTGGTCCAAGCCAATGATGAGAATCCTGTTCTCTTTGGGGAACCAAATGACCCGGTATAGGGAAGTCTCCTAGGGGTTTCTGGAAAAGTTTTGCTTTGTTGACATGGAATTACCTATTTTATCCTCTTCTTCTTGCTGTGAATGCAGATGTGATGCTTGGAGTTGCAGCAACAATCTTATGGTCATGAGGGAAAGGCCAAAAGAATTGGAGAAATACCCATCCTAACTAATGCCCAGCAACCACTTATCACCATATTTCTTGTTATCTGAGAAAAATAAACCGCTTTTTACTTATTTTCTTGTTGTTGTTTATAGCTGAAGGCATTCCTGATACAGAGACCAAAATCAATAATTCAGGAAAGAGAAAGACAAACAAAAAATTCACGAACCACTCAAATCTATTTCACATTCTTAGAGAAATTGAGTACTAAATAATTATTAATTATTCCTCCCAAAGAAAATATGTTTATTAGTTTCTTATTTATCTTTGCAGTGTTGAAGACAAATATAATAGATACTTGAATGAAGACAAATATAATAGATATTTTTATTCTACTAAGCATAGCATACTGTAGACATCCAATCAAATAATATTCTATATACACTGTTCTTTTCATGTCTTAACAGTATAGCCTAGAGATAGATGCCTTCCCATCAGTAGGGTTCCTCCACATTCCTTTTTATAGATGCATACTATCCCATCAAATAAATGTATCTTCATTTATTGAATTAGTACTTAACTGCTAAATACATGGGTAGTTTATAATCTGTAAATTTTAAAAATTAAGCTACAATCAATAAACTTGTACATGTGTTCTTGCATACTTACATAGTAGGTTGTCTGGGAGCTATTCCCAGGAGAGTGACCACTGTGTCCAAGGGAAAATAGGTCTGTAATTTTGGTAACTATTGCCAGATTTTCCTTAGTAAGGGGTTGTATTGTCGGAGGCAGGCCCCTGGCCAGGGCGGCCTCCGCCATTAAAAGATGGCGCCTGGCTAGTTGCCAGGTTAGGATTGCCTCGTGAGACTAAGCTGAACGCCCAAAGAGGAAGTAAACAGCATTGGTTGCTAGCGAAGTTGTTCGTTTAGGTGCACAGCCTGATTCGCTCCCTCCTGTACCCTGCTCGCTGATTGGTCATGTAAGCATATATAAGTGTGTAGACTTGCGGAAATAAAGAGAGAGAAGATGCATCCGAACCGGGGCTTCTTGTTGTCCTTGCGGGTCGAGGGCGATATTGTATGAATTTGCACCAATAAGATATGGGAGTCCCTGTTTCTTCTGAGCCTTCCCAACAAAGTATGATAATAGCAAATTTTTAGGTTTTTTTTTTTTTTTTTTTTTAATGGGGGGGGATAATCTGTTAGATGAAGAATGGCATCCTGGTACAGTTCCCATTGATATCTTTCTTATTAGACTGAAGTTGTTTCTATTTCCATATGTTTAAGGGTTATTTACAGTTTTTTCTTCCATAAACTCCCTGTCTCCTTTGCCCTTTGTTTTGACTTCTAGAAGCAATATATATATATATATATATATATATATATATATTTATAGATAGATAAGTATCTAGATATCTATCTCTATATATCTGTATATCGATAAATTATCTATGTTTTAGGGAGATTAGCCCTTTGTGGTATAATTTACAAATATTTTCCTACTCTGTCTTTCAATTTTGCATTTGATGTTTTTGCCACTTGGACATTTTTGGTATTGATGTAGTTGACGTTATCAATCTTTTCTGTGATGACTTGTGAATTTTGAATCATAATTAGAAAGGCCTTGTCTGTATCTTGGTTATAAGGGAATTCACCCCTGTTTCCTCTATTAGATATTCATATATTAAACAGGTTAATTCCTTACATGGAGATTTTTTTTTTTTAAGATTTATTTATTTATTTGACACAGAGAGAGAGAGAGATCACAAGCAGGCAGAGAGGCAGGCAGAGAGAGAGAGGGAAGCAGGCTCCCCACTGAGCAGAGAGCCTGACGTGGGGCTCAATCCCAGGACCCTGAGATCATGACCTGAGCTGAAGGCAGAGGCCTAACCCACTGAACCACCCAGGCGCCCCTACATGGAGATCTTTGATTCATTTTGAGTTTATCCTGATGTACGGTATGAAGTATGGATCCAAATCTAGTTTATTCCAAATGGATACCCGGTCACTGCAATATCTTTTACTAAAAAGTTCATCTTTACTCCACTGATTGGAGATGGTACTTCTGTATTTCTGGACTTTCTATTCTGCTCCAAGGATCCCTGTGACTTTTCATGCATAATACCACACCGTTTTCATTACTAAGCCTTTGTTACTGTGTTAATATACGATAGGCCTTTGGTCTCTCTCAATGTACTTCCTCTTAGAATTTTTATGGCCTTTCTTGTTTATTTTCCCATATAAACATCAAAACCAGCTTGCGTACTTTCAGAGAAAATTTTTTGCTATGTTTACTAAAAGAGCATTTGAAAGACCTTAAATATGTTGACTGAAATAAATTTGGTCATGATGTTGGAAAACAGTCAAAGACATCCTCAGGGGAAAAGAAAATAGAAAATGGAAGAGTAAGGAAAAAAATTATCTGAAGGCTCAATTCAGGAGGTCAGATAAAGTAGTAGAAGTCCCACAAAATGAACACAGGGAAAATGGAGGGAAGTAATTAATAAGAAAATCATTTTTAAATGTTTGAGGTGACTCTCCTGACTCAAACGGCCCAGGATATTCCAATGCACTCAGAGGAGAAAGAAGGTTCCAATTAAATAAATGACACTGAGAATGGCAGGGGGCTTCTTGACATCTCCGTAGGATTCTCAAAGAGTCAGAACCACCCAGGATTCCTGAGCAGTGCCCAGAGTTCTGAGGGGTCATTATTTTCCCATTAACTTCTATGCACAGGCAAACCATGAGCTCAGTTCGTGTAGTGAACGATTGGTTCACCCTATTAGTGACATTTTGTGTATTTAAGGACTCAGAAAATTTACATCCTATGCACCTCCAGAGGCTACTGGAGGGTGTGCCTCATCAAAATAAGGAAGTACACACCAAAAAAAGGTGACGGTTGGGGTGATTGGTGGTGACAGCAGGCCACACTGTTCTTGACCTTGGCAGACACTCAAATTGCCTTGGAAAACCAATCAATCAGATGCTTATATCCTTCAACCTCTTCACCGCTCCACCCCCCCCCAATTCTGATTTAATTTTTCTGAGGTAGATCCCAGCAAGTAGTATTTTCTTTAAGATTTTGTTTTTTAGAGAGAGAGCACAAGCAGTGGAAGGGAAGGGGCAGAGAGAGAGGGAGAAGCAGACTCCCCACGGAACAGAGAGCCCGGTGTGGGGCTCGATCCCAGGACCCTGGGATCATGACCTGACCCGCAAAGGCAGATGCTTAACTGACCAAGCCATCCAGGTGCCCCACAAGTAGTATTTTTTTAAGGTTTCCCAGGTGATTCTATTTTGCCACAAAGGGGAGAGACACCAAATTATGAAGAAAAACTTAACGTCATTATGGTTCTAACAAGCATTTGCTGCCTTTCATTGTGGGTTGTTTTGTTTTGTTTTTCCTAGCCAGATTGGCAGGTCAGAACTTTCAACCATAGGCAAGTTCCAGGTGTAGTAGAAAGCATTTGTTTATCAGTTTCTAGCTTTAAATGATTAAGACTCAAAGGGGAAATTGAGTTTTGGAGTTCTTCCATATGCCAGGGGTGGGAGGAAACCAAAAGAAGAAGATGTCATGATCCAGTGGTTGCAAATTCGTAAATTTTGCAAGAAAGTGGGGATGACTTAATGCTCCTCTTTGGAAGGAGGCTTGGACCTAGCGGGGAACACCCCCACCGCCATGCCCATGGTGGTGAAGAGGGCCGTAACTCATGTCTTGCTAGAAGTTGTCTCCCAAAGAAACATAAGTACATTGCTCATGGGTTGTAGGTAATTGGGATTAACTGGTTTTTTCCTGGGGAGGCTGACCCAGAGATTTCCTCTGCCCTCTCCCCCTCCATTCAGCTATGGATCAAGGCATTGGTTTCTGGAACCTAATTCACAGAGAGCCTGGATAACCTCTCTAAAGGCCAGAGTTGGCTTTTTGTTGGTTTGTTTTTATTTTGCCAGTGAATGGGTGTGGGGCCCTGCCCGCTCCAAGCCATGTCTCTGGTGAACACTTTTCCACTCTCTGAAAAGTGGCATAACGGGTGACATTTTGGTTATCCTGGAGGACCACAGTCATTCCAGGCTGGGTCTCCTAGAGGAGCCCTCCAGCCACTCAGGCACGCAGCACCCCTGTGGTTAGAACTGACTAGAATAAATTGGGGGAGACTGTTACTTTCTTTTAAAATTATCCTAAGGAATTTGGACTTTAGACTTTCATTTATAAGGGAAGAAATATTAGATTAATTCCTTTGAACTTGAACTTAAAAATTCTGGAGTTCAACCTCTCTAGATTTTCCTCTTTGAGTTTTAAATCCACAGTGAACACCATGACGGAGGGATGTGTTGTTGGTGTTTTTTATTATCATTATGATGTTAGTTAAGCTCATTCCAGGACCCCTGGTAGGCTACACTGGACAACACAACTGGTGGGATGGGAAATTGCACGGGGGTGGGTTTTTAGCATTTTAGTACTTCAGTTCATTGGGACAGGGATGGATCTGGATTTTGTGAGGCCTGATGCTAATACAGTGTGGGGGACCCTCTTTTTTTTTTTTTTGTAATTTCTTTTGAGAGAGAGAGAGAACAAGCAGGGGGAGGGGTAGAGAGAGAGAGAGAATCTCAAGCAGACTCCATGCTGAGCACAGAGCCTGATGTGGGGGTTTGGTCCCACAATTCTGAGATCACGAACTGAGCCAAAAACCAAGAGTTGGGTGCTCAACTGACTGAGCCACCCAGGCGCCCCGTGGGGGACTCTCTTAAGAAAAAGAACAAAACTATGAATACAAAATTAAATATGAAAGCAAATATTTAGACCAAGTAAAGAAATCACAACAAATTATAATTCTATAAAGCTGATGGGGTGGGGCGGGTGGCTCCTGGGTGGCTCAGTTCGTTAAGCATCTGCCTTCGGCTCATCTGCCCAGGGTGCTGGGATCAAGCTCCAGGTTGGGCTCCCTGCTCAGTGAGGAGTCTGCTTGTTCTTCTTCCTGTGCCCCTCACGCCTGCTTGTGCTCTCTCACTCACACTCTTTTTCTCTCAAATAAACAAATAAAATTAAAAAAAAAATAAAGCTGAGGGGTGCCTGGGTTGGGGCCTCTGCCTTTGGCTCAGGTCATGATCCCAGGGTCCTGGGATTGAGCCCCGCATCGGGCTCTCTGCTCAGCAGGGAGCCTGCTTCCCCCCCTCTCTCTGCCTGCCTCTCTGCCTACTTGTGATCTGTCTGTCAAATAAATAAATAAAATCTTTTTTAAAAAATAAAGCTGATAGGTACTATAAATTTAGAAAGTAACATGACTATTTTTTAAAATAAATTTCTTAACACTCCTCTACTTTTTTTTTTTTTTTTTTTTTTTTTTGCCGCCACCTATTTTTTGGTTACCTCTTCACACACACAAAAAAATGGTTTTATAATATCATTTTATATAAAAAGAACAAGAAGATAAGCCAGTCTTTCTTCTAACATGGTTAATTGGAATTTTCTTCAGTTGCATGTTTTTCCTCAGCAATGAAACCTTACTTGGAGATGTAGAGCTTGATCTTAAATTGTATCCTAAAAGCACTTTCTGATGACTCAGTTTCCCAAAGAGAAAGTCATGAGAGGCTTACTTGTCCCAAAGTCACCAACCTGACGAGTGGCTGTTCCTCCCCTACAGATGAAGGAGCAGGGGTGTGGTGAGACTCCTCAGGAGATAATTCCTCCTCACAGAATAGAAAGGCCGGTGATGACCCCTGTGGGAAAGAAGACCACAGTTGATCAAGAAATCCTACTCTCACCTTCCTTCAAAATCAACCCCTGCTCCTCTATAGCTCTGCCTGGCAATGAGGGCCCACAGTATTGATTTTGTCCTCAGGAAACTTCCCAGGTGGCTCAGAAGCCCAGAGAATAGTTTACCTTGAAGCTAATGACATTTAAGCTCCAGGGCCCGTCAGCTGGGCAGCCCTCCTCAGAGGCTAGCTGTACTCTGTGGAGAAAGCTGCTGGATCTTTATTTGCTTTTTCAGGAACCAACAAAGATCTGGGCCTCCTTTTACTTCAGGCATCTTTCTCGCCCGGGGGTAAGTGGAATTGGCTAGAGAAATAATGCCAAAACAAAAATAATATTCTGCTTCTGATATACAAAACAGGACTATGCAGCAAGATTTCAGTCCTGAGACACAGGCTGGGGTCTTCAGGGGGGTTTTCTCAATTCCCTCATCTACCACCTCCCCCTCACCCCAGGACCAAGCATGTATTTTCCCTGATAAATTTCTGCTGCCCCCATAGCTCCTGAGGCACCGGACCTCGATACTATCGAGAGAGAAAAGAACTTAGACACTGGGAGAAAATATTCACAGATCCTATACCTGATAAGAGATTAATATCCAGAATATGTAAAGATCTCCTACAATACAATAACAAAAAATAAAGGAAAAAAACCAAAATCAAAAACAAATAAAGAAACAAAAAAACTCAAACAGACAAAAAACCTAACCCTTCCACCATAAGGCAACTGAAAAATGGGCAAAGGACTTGAACAGATATTTCTCCAAAGAAAATCGACAAATGGCCAATAAGCACATGAAATGATATCATTAGCCATTAGGGAAACTCAAATAAAAGCTACAGTGAGATACCAATGGACACTCATGAGGATGACTGTCATAAAAAAAAAAATTAAAAAATAGGGGCACCAGCGTGGCCCAGTCAGTTGAGCATTTGACCCTTGTTCTTGACTCAGGCCATGATCTCAGGGTTGTGAGATTGAACCCTGAATCAGGCTCTGAGCTGGTCATGGAGTCTGCTTGAGATTCTCTCTCTTCCTCTTCCTTTGTGCCTCTCCACATTCACACATTTGCTCATGCTCGCTTTCTCTTTAATAAATAAATATTTAAAAAAATAAAAAAAATTGAAAACCATAAGTAACTAATGTTGGGATGGATGAGGAGAAATCGAAATCTTCATACAGTGCTAGTAGGAAGGTCAGATGGTGCCGCTGCTCTGGCAAACAGTTCGGCAGGTCCTCAAAGAGCTACCCACAGAATTACCACATGATCCAGCAATTTCTGCTTCCGGGTATGTACCCCCAAAGAATTGAAAGCAGGGACTCAAACACCAGCATTCATTATAGCATTATTCACAGTAGCAAAAGATGGAAAGAACCCAAGTGTCCCTAAGCAGATGAAGGGAGAAACAATACAGGGGAATATTATTCAGTCATGAAAGGAATGGAATTTTGATACAGGCTGCGACAGTATGGAAACTTGAAAACGTGCTAAGCGAAAGAAGCCAGGCACAAAGGCTAAGTACTATACAGGTCCACCTACAATAGGCAAATTCTTAGAGACCAGTAAGGGCAAGGAATGGGATGTTCTTGTTTAATGGGTATACAGTCTCAAGGAAGATGAAGAAGTTCCAGAGAACAATGATGGTGATGGTTTCACAATACAAATGTACTTAATGCCACAAAACTGAACACTTAAAAGTGGTTAAAATGGGGGGTTCTTGGGTGGCTCAGTCAGTTAAGCGTCTGACTCTCGATTTTGGCTCAGGTCATGATCTCAGGGTGGTGGGATTGAGCCCCATGTGGGGCTGTGGTCAGCACAGAGTTTGCTTGTTTCTCTGTCCCCATAATCTCACTCTCTCTCTCAAATAAATAAAATGTTTTTTTTTTTTTTTAGAAACGTTAAAATGGTAAGTCTTAGGTTTTGTATACTTTACCACAGAAAAGAAAAAAGAGATTCAGGAAGCCACCTAGAAAGAAAATGTCCAATCCTGTTGAATTTTCTTCCATGCCTCTCAGATAGATGTGCTCTCCCTACCCCTCTATGCTCCCCGTCTCGTTCAGCTCCCCATCACATGGACCTGGATTATCGCAATCGCCTCCTCATCTGTCTGCAAGGGTCCTTTACTCATTCCTGTCTCATCTCTGCAAATTAGCCAGAGGGGACCTTCGGAAGTATGAATCGGGTCAGCCTGATTTATATCGTCTACTAAGTACGTGCGCTGGGGACTGTTAGAGAATTTCAAGCAAAGGAGCCCCACAGCCAGATTCACCCTATCAAAAAAAACACTGGCTTCTGCAGAGAGGTCAGATTGGGAAGAAGACAAGAGCAGGGGGTCAGTGCTGTCAGCTGGGGAGCATGTCAGACGCCTCTTGCCTGCCTTCCCCACCACCCCCTCTGGAGTTTCTGATTTGGTGCATGTCCCAGGTGGATTGTACTGGGATGGGGTAGAGAATTTGCATATCTAACATGCTTTCGGGGATGCTTTCGCCCAGGTTGCTTCTGGGTGCCTGGGGTCCCAGGACCACACTCTGGGATCTGCTGGCCTAGAGTGTAGGTCGGGAGAGCAAAGATCTTTTAAATATCTTTTTTTTTTTTTTTAAAGATTTTATTTATTTATTTGTCAGAGAGAGTGAGCACAGGCAGACAGAGTGGCAGGCAGAGGCAGAGGGAGACGCAGGCTCCCTGCCAAGCAAGGAGCCCGATGTGGGACTCGATCCCAGGATGCCAGGACCATGACCTGAGCCGAGGGCAGCTGCTCAACCAACTGAGCCACCCAGGCGTCTCCCGGAGAGCAAAGATCGTTGCGGCAGACTCCACTACTGCCATCGCTGCCCTCTCTCCCTCAAAGAGAACATCTGCCAACCATATCCAACCAAATGCTTTTGTTTTCTTGAATGCTTCATGTTTTCCAGGACTTTGGGCAAATATAGGTCCCTCAACCGGGGACTTCTTTCCTCTTCTCTCCTTCCTCCTAATCACCTTCCTACCTCCACTTTCTGCCTGGTTACCTGTCCTCTGTCCTTCAGGGATCTGGTTGTATGGAGTATGTGTGTGTGTGTCTTTTTTATTTCATTTATTTGAGAGAGAGAGAGGGTGCACGCACAAGCAGGGGGAAGGGCAGAGGGAGAGGGAGAAAGAGAAACTCAAGCAGACTCCATAGTCAGTGCAGAGCCCCACATGGGGCTCGATCTCACGACCCTGAGATCATGACCTGAGCCGAAACCAAGAGTCTGACACTCAACCACCAGGCCAGCATCTGCATCACCTGCATCTGGAAACTTGTTAGAAATGCAAATACCGGGGCGCCTGGGTGGCTCAGTGGGTTAAGCCTCTACCTTTGGCTCAGGTCATGATCTCAGGGTCCTGGGATCAAGCCCCGCATCAGGCTCTCTGCTCAGCAGGGAGCCTGCTTCTTCCTCTCTCTCTCTGCCTGCCTCTCTGCCTACTTGTGATCTCTCTCTGTCAAATAAATAAAATCTTTATAAAAAAAAAAAAAGAAAAAAAAAAGAAATGCAAATACCGGACCCAAACTTAGATGTACTGCATCAGAAACTCTGGGGGTGGGGCTCAGCCCCCGTTTTTTAAGTCCTATTGGTGATGCTGATGTGCACAGAGTTTGAGATTCTCTCAATTTATAAGATCCAGGAAGCATATCTGTCTTGTGACTCTTGTGCCCCTAATACCCAGGAGGGAGGTGGGAGCTGGGGGATTGGTGCTTGTCATGGATTAACAAGAAAGAAATTTTGCTAAATAAATAAATAAATGAAATAATGTGATTTGCTCAAGGTCCCACAGCCAGTAGGGGAGTGTTTGGAGCTAAGTTACATCTTTCTGCCTTGGTTGTCCGGTTTCTGTTGTGAAGTTGGTAGGAATATCCTTCTTAATCCGTCCAACAAACATTTGTTAGGAATTACTATGTACCTAGTATTTTTTCAGTATTTGGCCAAATGTTCTAGCTTTGGTAATAATTGACGGGTTATCAATGGATAGCTCAGGATAATTAAAAGCACCTAAAAGGGGGTACCTGGGGGCACCTGGTGGCTCAGTGGGTTAAAGCCTCTGTCTTCAGCTCAGGTCATGATCCCAGGGTCCTGGGATCGAGTCCCACATCGGGCTCTCTGCTCAGCAGTGAGCCTGCTTCCTCCTCTCTCTCTCTGCCTGCCTCTCTGCCTACTTGTGATCTCTGTCAAATAAATAAAATCTTAAAAAAAAAAAAGGCACTTAAAAGAATTGGGTAAAGTTGGACTTTATGAAACACCAGGGGGAGCCTTATGAAGAAGAAAGTGGCAGACTTGTAGGGCAAACCAACCCAGCATAGGGCATTTAATCTATCTATTTTATTTAAGAATAAATTTGTTCAAAGTTGCCCATTGAATGAATTTCTATAGATAAACCTTTCTTTCCACTGGATGTCATTATCTTGATATTTTCATTACCCCAGCATAATGAAATTACTTTTAAGATGGCATCATACTTTAAAAAACCACAGATTTATGGATAAACAACAGTCCATTTGGGGCCATTGTCATAACCTCAAGAAAAAGTCCTGAAAATTAAATTAGAACAAAATGTTCTAACTTTCTGAAATAATAAAATTCAGTTAATCACCAAACAGATGCATGACAGCTAGGGGTACTTGTATGTTTTGCACCATAGTGTTACGTTCTAAAGGGGCAAAAGTGGAAGGTTAATTAACCACCAAACACAAAAGCACATTGTTCTTCCAGCACTCTGAACGATCGTGAGTTTAAGACTTGCTACTTCAGGGATGCCTGGGTGGCTCAGTTGGTTGGACGACTGCCTTCGGCTCAGGTCATGATCCTGGAGTCCCGAGATCGAGTCCCGCATCGGACTCCCAGCTCCATGGGGAGTCTGCTTCTCTCTCTGACCTTCTCCTCGTTCATGCTCTCTCTCACTATCTCTCTCTCTCTCTCAAGTAAATAAATAAAATCTTTAAAAAAAAAAAAAAAAGACTTGCTACTTCAATGACTATTGGAATATCGGTGCTTTTCTAATCAATCACTGAGAGTATTTAAAGTGTATTCTAAAATATATGGGGCAGAGGAGTGCCTGGGTGGCTCAGTTTGGCTCAGGCCATGATCCAAGGGTCCTGGGATCGAGGCTTGCATCAGGCTCCCTGCTCAGCAGGAAGCCTGCCTCCCCCTCTGCTGCTCCTCCTGCTTGTGTTCCCTCTCTCACTGTGTCTCTCTCTGTCAAATCAATAAATAAAATCTTTAAAAAAAAAACAACAAAATATATTAGGCTCGGTAGCAGGAAGTTCACTCCTGTGAACTTCGTTAGATTATTTTAGGAAGGCAAAGGTTTCCAGGGGAAACTGAGTCATGCAGGAGGCAGAACACAGGGCTCCTGGCCAAGCTCTGCATCTACACGTGGAGTCTCATTATTAAGGAAAAGCCTTCTTCAGTCATCTGACTTTGACTTTACAATACTGCTTTAGTAGAAGTTCACACACTGCTTTGCTTTATCAGGAGTGGATCTAATTCTGGGAAAGTGCCAGTACTTTTTGGGTGTTTAACAAGCAGCAAATGAATGAATTGAGTCAACCATGAGTTTTCCCTTGAATTTCCCAAGACTTCTAACGGAGCTCAGAGGGGAGAACCTGCAGCTGTTTTGTGTGGATTGACTGTCTCAAAAACAAGATAACACCAAAGAAAAGGCGTATTTAAAGCTGTAGAGAGCCAGGGCGCCTGGGTGGCTCACTGGGTTAAAGCCTCTGCCTTCGGCTCAGGTCATGATCTCAGGGTCCTGGGATTGAGCCCAGTGTTGGGCTCTCTGCTCGGCAGGGAGCCTGCTTCCTGCCCCACCCCCGACCCCCCTCTGCCTATTTGTGATCTCTGTCTGTCAGATAAATAAATAAAATCTTTAAAAAAAAAAAAAAAAAGCTGCAGAGAGCCAAAACTTTCAGATTAAAGCCCAGTGCCTCCAGTCACTCTGGAAATACTCCACCATTCAGTAAGAAAAAAGCAAGTATTCTCTAAAAATTTTCAGCTGTAAGATTTTAATTGAAACTGAGACTGAACAGGGGTGCCTGGGTGTCTCCGTCAGTTAAACGTCTGCCTTAATTCAGGTCGTGATCCTGGGGTCCTGGGATCCAGTCCCCCATTACGCTACCTGCTCTGCGCGCAGTCTGCTTCTCCCTCTTCCTCTGCCCCTCCCCCTGCTTGCGTGCACTCTCTCCTTCTCTCTCTCTCAAACAAATGAATAAAATCTTAAAAAAAAAGAAAAACAACTGAGACTGAACAAATGAATGGATGGGTGATTTTAGGCAAGTTACTTAACCCACCCGTGCCTCAGTTTCCCTATTTGGAGAATGGAAGTAGTAATAGTACTTATCTTGCAAGGTTATTTTTAGGCTTACGAGTGTCCAGAGCTTTGCAGAATGTCTCAGTTCCCTCAATACACACCGCCCAACACATGTTTACTACATACATACATTACTTTCCCTTGATGTTCATTTCTACAACTTTTTTGTTTTTTAAAAACTTTATTTATTTGAGGGGCGCCTGGGTGGCTCAGTGGGTTAAAGCCTCTGCCTTTGGCTCAGGTCATGATCCCGGGGTCCTGGGATCGAGCCCCACATCGGGCTCTTGGCTCCACAGAGAGCCTGCTTCCTCCTCTCTCTCCCTGCCTGCCTCTCTTGCCTACTTGTAATCTCTCTGTCAAATAAATAAATAAAATCTTTAAAAAAATTTTTTATTTATTTGAGAACGAGAGATAGCAAGAGATGGAGTACAAGCAGGGGAGAGGGGGAGAAGCGGCCTCCTCACTGAGCAAGGAGCCTGATGCGGGACTTGACCCAGGACCCTGAGATCCCGACCAGCCCCAAGGCAGCTTAACCGACTGAGCCTCCCGGGCGCCCCTCATTTCCATGATTTCTTATCTGCAACTCCCCAAACCCCAGAAGTTCAGAAAACCCTAACTTCGGTGCTACAGCCTGACCTGAGGCGTCTTGACCCCTTCAGTGAAAATATTAACACGTTTGCTGCAGAAATATTAGTTATATACCTTCCCAAAGCTCCCGAAATTCTGAATTCCAAGGCACAGTGGTCCCAGAGTTTTCGAATAAGCCAACGGTGGACCTGTTTCAACACGACGCCCACAACTCAGAGAAGAATGAACCGTTTTTGGATTCACAGACACCTGGCCATCCACCCAACTGCTTAACTTCTCTAAGACCTAGGGGGCGGCGGGCGTGGTGGTTGATAAATCGTTCTTTTACTTCACATGGTGGGAACGTCCTAGAATTCTGCCCCCACCCCCTCTCAGTGTAGCTTTCTCTTCATTTATCCTCACCCACAACCTCCCACTGAGAGATCGCTACATGCCTGCCTTGTTCCGGCCACCGTTTCACTGCAGGCTTAGCTAAGTGTCCCACAGGTGAATGGTAGGGGAGCCCAGTGGGAAGTTCTATGGAATTCCGACGATGGAGAGGCCTGGAATATCACTGGGCTGTGACAAGGCATCAGGATTTTTTTTTTAAAGATTTTATTTATTTATTTGACAGAGAGATCACAAGTAGGCAGAGAGGCAGGCAGAGAGAGAGGAGGAAGCAGGCTCCCTGCCGAGCAGAGAGCCGGATGTGGGGCTCGATCCCAGGACCCTGAGATCATGACCCGAGCTGAAGGCAGAGGCTTAACCCACTGAGCCACCCAGGCGCCCCAAGGCATCAGGATTTTTAAAAGCTTCCCGAGTTCAGATGAAGGAATCGGGTTGATTTGTTAGTGTGTTCCTCTCTGCCTTCCCCTGTACATTCCTCCTCGGAATGCCCAAAGGTAAACACGGCTGACAGTGAGATGGTGCTGGTTTTTTTTTTAATTTAAAAAATTTTGGGGGCGCCTGGGTGGCTCAGTGGGTTAAGCCGCTGCCTTCGGCTCAGGTCATGATCTCAGGGTCCTGGGATCGAGTCCCGCATCGGGCTCTCTGCTCAGCAGGGAGCCTGCTTCCCCCTCTCTCTCTCTGCCTACTTCTCTATCTACTTGTGATTTCTCTCTGTCAAATAAATAAATAAAATCTTTAAAAAAAAAAAAAAAAAAAAAAAAAAAATTTTGGTGGGGGGGGCGCCTAGGTGGCTCAGTGGGTTAAGCCGCTGCCTTCGGCTCAGGTCATGATCTCAGGGTCCTGGGATCGAGTCCCACATCGGGCTCTCTGCTCAGCAGAGAGCCTGCTTCCTCCTCTCTCTCTCTGCCTGCCTCTCTGCCTACTTGTGATCTCTCTCTGTCAAATAAATAAATTTAAAAAAAAAATCTTAAAAAAAATTTTTTTTTTAAAATTTATTTGACAGAGATCACAAGCAGGCAAAGAGGCAGGTAGAGAGAGAGAGGAGGAGGAAGCAGGCTCCCTGCTGAGTAGAGAACCCCACTCAGGGCTCGATCCCAAGCCAAAAGCAGAGGCTTTAACCCACTGAGCCACCCAGGCACCCCAGATGGTACTGGTTTTAATCAACATATAAATTCAGAGGGAAAAAGTGGTTTCACCCTACCCTGTCATGGGTGACTGCAGAACGCAGCAGTGGAAAACGGGGGCATGTGGGGGACTATTCAAGATTGGTTCACTGGTCTGATTTAACATTTTTTTAGTAAAAGATTTTATTTATTTATTTGACGGGGGGGGGGCAGTACACAAGCAGGAGGAGTGGGAAAGCGAGAAGCAGGCTTCAATGAGAAGGGAGCCCAACTCCGGGCTCGATCCCAGGACCCTGAGGTCATGACCTGAGCCGAAGGCAGATGCTTGGACTGAGCCACCCAGGTGCCCCGGTCTGGACTGATTTCATTAAGGAGGCAGTTTTCGGCTAGAGTCTCCATCCAGACCATACAGCAGACTCACCTGTGTACGGCTCCTCTACAGATCAGTTAGGTCAGAATCTCCAGAGAGGGGGCGCAGCATCGGTATTCTTTAAAACCTCTCCAGGGGGTGCCTGGGTGGCTCAGCTGGTTAAGCCTCTGCCTTCAGCTCAAGTCCTGATCCCAGGGTCCTGGGATGGAGCCCCCCATCTGGCTCCCTCTTTGTGATCTCTCTCTCGCTCTCATTTGCTCACTTTCTCTCAAATAAATAAAACCTTAAAAAAAGAAATCTCTCCAGGTGATCCTATATTTGCCATTACCCCAGGCCCACAAACCACCTGGGGGACCCCTGGGAGCTTTAAAAACTATGGATGCCCAGCCCCCCCACCCCCAGCCCTGAAATTTGAATTCATTTGGCCTGGAATATAACTGGCCCTCCGTGTGATGAAGTTTCAGGACTTTTAAGTTTTCCAAATGGTTATCATATGGGATCCAGCCTTTCTCCAAATGTACAGTATCTCTCTCTCCCTAAAAACAGGTTTTCTGGCATTTTTTTGTTACTGGACAGAGAACCAGTTCTGAACTCCGTTTTGGCTGCTCACCAATGGAAAATCAATACTCAGGAGATCGGCAATGGTGGGAAAGGAAAGTTGCCTCCCAGAGAGAGGGAAACTGGCAACCTGGGGAGAAGGTGGACTGGTGTCTCAAAGATCATCTTCCCTCTGGAGGGGGGCCCTGGTGGGGAAAGGGTTAACCGGGAAGGCACGGGAAGAGGGAGTGGGGGAGGCCTGGGAGACCATGCAGTCAGGTGTATGTGGATGTGACTATCAACAGATGTGCTGGCATCACTGGCAGCTGTTTTTTTTTGTTTGTTTTGTTTTGTTTTTTTGGTTTTTTTGTTGTTGTTGTTGTTTTAAAGATTTTTTATTTATTTATCAGAGAGAGAGGGGGGGAGAGAGCGAGCACAGGCAGACAGAATGGCAGGCAGAGGCAGAGGGAGAAGCAGGCTCCCTGCTGAGCAAGGAGTCCGATGTGGGACTCGATCCCAGGACGCTGGGATCATGACCTGAGCCGAAGGCAGCTGCCCAACCAACTGAGCCACCCAGGCGTCCCTGTTTTTTTGTTTTTTTAAGATTTTATTTATTTATGGCAGAGAAATAGCAAGAGAGGGAACACAAGCACAGGAGAGCTGGAGAGGGAGAAGCAGGCTCCCCCTGAGCAGAGAGCCCAATATGGGGCTCGATGCCAGGACGCTGGGATCATGACCTCAGCCGAAGGCAGACACGTAAGGACTGAACCACCCAGGTGCCTCAGGCAGCTGGTTTTGAATGCAGACACACTGTATCTCCTGGGAAGGTCTGGTCTTTCAGTCCTCAAGGCCAGTGGTCTGCATGCAAATCTCTAAGTTCTGCTGCAGATCAAAGCGACTTAAGTCAGCAAAACTTGAAGCAAGTTAACCCTTGAAGGGAGTTGGGGGAAATTGGAAGTGGAGGTGAACCATGAGAGACTATGGACTCTGAAAAACAATCTGAGGGTTTTGAAGGGGGGGGGGGTTGGGGGAGCCAGGTGGTGGGTATTAGAGAGAGAGAGGGCACGGATTGCATGGAGCACTGGGTGTGGTGCAAAAACAATGAATACACTGAAAAGAAAAAAAAAAAAGGTTGAATTACTGTCACATTTTTATTGAGAATTTCAGATACTGTACAAATAATTTTCACTAATGTAATTTAAATGCTTATTTGGCTCTGAGCACCTGGATGCTTCAGTCTGTTAAGCCTCTGACTCTTGGTTTGTGCTCAGGTCATGATTTTAGGGTTGTGGGATTGAGCCCCGTGTCAGGCTCTGTGGGAAGTCTGCTTGAGATTCTCTCTCTCCCTCTGCCCCTCCCCTCGGTTGCGAGCTCTCTCTCTCTCTCTCTAAAAGAAATAAATAAATGCTTAAAAATAAATAAATGCTTATTTGGCTCTTTACAAAACATCCACATTTTTAGGAACAGATTCCAATTTTGAAGAGCCCAAAATAGGTTGGGCATATTTCGGTGAAAATGGGAAGCATAACACATAGCCATTGAATTGATCGCCTGGCTGAAATGTTTCCTGTTGCTAAGAATCACTACAGTCAGATACATTATTACCTCAACACTGAAAAAGAGTGGAAAGAATATGTAGTACTAATGATTGTTACTAAAAATGACCATTAATCATTTTTTTTTAATCTGTGACCAGGGCCCCTGGGTGGCTCAGTCGTTAAGCGTCTGCCTTCATTCAGCTCAGGTCATGATCCCAAGGTCCTGGGATTGAGCCCCGCATCAGGCTCCTTCCTGCTCAGTGGCAAGCCAGCTTCTTCCTCTCCCACTCCCCCTGCTTGCGTTCCCTCTCTCTCTGTGTGTCTCTCTCTCAAATAAATTAAAAAAAAAAAAAATCTGTGACACTGGCATAGTTCACAGGCATAATCTATTTGCACCTCCTGCTATAGGCTTGATAGTTAAGAAATGTGTTCTCTTTTAGCAGCAGCCAAATCGTTTATTAGCGTCCCTGGTTTCCTAGCACTTCGCCCAGTCCCTGGGAGTCTGGAACAGGAGTGACCTCAGCGATGACCAGTGGCTGAGCTCAGGGCTAACAATCCTGCTTCGTCATACATGTCATTATTCGCCGACCTTGCTTTATACCCACGACTGGAAGCCAGAAACACTGAGGATGCTTGCATTCATTGCCTTGGCCTTTGAGGGCTCCCTGTTTCCTATGAGATGCATCCAGACTCCTCATCTGGGCATTCATGGCCTTTCCATGACGGATCGCTACCTCCCGACCAGTCCCTTCTCCCGCCCAGCCCTTACGTGCCAGCAAGGACGAAGAATATCTCATGGGACCTGGGCCGTTGGCATTCTCCAGCTGCCATATTGTGGTACCTTCCACCGGCAAGCTTTAGGAAGCAAAACCCCTCTCCCACCCTGCGCGCACCGTGGTTTAGCTTGTAAGTCCTGAACCACCATATCATCAGTGAAAGACAGTGTCCCTGGACCTGAGCACAGGCGAGCAGCCCAAATACAGGGGAGCGCCATTTACAGTCTCATCCATCCATCCGTCTGTCCGTCTATCCATCCAGCAAACACATCGAGTACCTGTCAGGTACAAGGTACTATTTTAGGTGTGGGCAAATACAGCAAATCTTTTTTGGGGGGTGGGGTGGGGAATGAGTGTGAAAAATGGATAATACCCCAAATAAACAAACAAAAAGGTAATTTTTAGAAAGAGAGAGGAAGACAATAGAACAGAGTGACGGGAAGGGGTTACTTTACGGACAGACGTTTGAGCCGCGGGATCTGAATGATGAGTCAGTCATGCGACGGGCTGGGCCGAGAGAGTTCTGGGGTTGATTCTACAACTTTTATAGAGGGCTTGGCCGAAACACCTACACACGCCTTCCCCCTCCCAGCCAGATCCCTGAGTACGCAGCCGGGGGAACTCTAGGCTAGCAGACCCTCCTCTGCCCACCCGGGGCTCTCGGGAACTAGCTGGCCAGCTCACCACCATCTACTACCCTTCCTCAGGTGAGATGAGGAAATGACGCTGTGGTAACCAGAGACAAGACGCTCCCTTCACTGACCAGCCTTGCCTTGGGTCCTGATGGGTGCAGCACCCTTGGTCAGTAGCCTGAAACCGTGGGCCTCCCCAAGACCCCCTGACCGCATAGATGCTGCTGCTAAGGTTGGACAGTAGGTCCTCACTGCAGGTGCCCAGAGAAGACCAGGAAGCTCACAATCTTGGTTCAGGAACTTACTAGCGTGTGACACCTGATAAATGCCTTCACCTCTTTGAAGGCTGCTTTCCTTGTCAGTTAAATAGAGACAGTGTGTCCGTCTCCTAGGTTGCTGGGAGGGGACATGTGTCAGATGTTTAGGAAAGCACCTGGCATACACTTGGCGTCTGATAAATGTGTTTCTTGTCACTGGCTGAGGGACGGGGAGTCCCTAAGTGTCCAACCCCTAACTTCACAGCCAGCCTGTGTGGGCTGGGCTTCTTCTCAGACCTCTCTCAGTTACTCCTGAGTAGACAAACACCACGGTAGCCTTCATTTAGTGTCCCTTGTCCTCCCCTAAATGCCCCAGATTTGATTGGCTTCTGGACCAATGGAGAACACCCCGCTGTGGTAGGTTTTGGGTAACAGGCAAGGCGTGTTCACCACACAACAGCAATCATTGAAAAAATGGTTGTGAGTGTTTACAGCCAGCTTCTGGAGATAATAAATTATTCCCCCAATAGATGGGAGATTGTGTCAAAATGCCAAATTAGGAACCAGGAGGGATGTCCGTGTGGTCATTTGTTAGGATCAGAAAGTACTCTTTGATAGTCTTGGTTTAGAAGCAATTCCCTTCAGGGGTGCTTGGGTGGCTCAGTCAGTTAAACATTCAACTCTCGATTTCGGCTCAGGTCATGATCTCAGGGTTGGGAGGTCGACCCCTACATCAGGCTCTGCACTCAGCAGAGAGTCTTTCCCTTCTGCTCCTCTCCTGCCTCTGCTTCCCTGTGTTCTCTCTCAAGAAAATAAATTTTACAAAAAGAAGAACATTTGTAGTGTTCTCCTGCCACAGGGAAAGGAAAAGTAGGGGCAGTAGGGTACCTCGGCCAGGGACCATGGTTTAGGGAGACCTGGAACCTCCCTAGAGTCTTTCAAATCACAGACTAGGGGATCACCACATACAGTGTTTAATGTCTCTTGCCCCTGGACGTTCCCATCTTCCCTCCTCACTGCCTTTCCCGGAAGGTCAGGAGTGCGGACAGGTGCTGCCCTTCTAGCCAGAGTGTTCTCTCTCATCTTCTCACAGCCAAGCTTCTCAGAAGCAGCCCCCCTCGATTGTGTGTCTGCCTGCTCACCCCCACTTACTCACGGAGCCCTGACGGTCTGCTTCAGTCCCCACAAAGGGGCTCAAAGATGACCGACATCCTGGCCGCCCCATCCTACGGGGTGGTCTCAGTCCTCTTGAAAAACTGCCAATACCCTGCCACAATGGGGGTCTTGGTGGATCTTAGCCCCGTGCCCAGGGTCTGGTGAGCAAGGCTGAAGTGTGATGTGCTCACCCAGCCCTGTGGATACCTATCGACACCTCTTCTGGGGAAATCAGAGCTAAAGTCCTAGTTCGGGGCGCCTGGGTGGCTCAGTGGGTTAAGCTGCTGCCTTCGGCTCAGGTCATGATCTCAGGGTCCTGGGATCGAGTCCCGCATCGGGCTCTCTGCTCAGATTCTCTCTCTCTCTCTGCCTGCCTCTCTGCCTACTTGTGATCTCTGTCTGTCAAGTAAATAAATAAAATCTTTTAAAAATAAATAAATAAATAAATAAAGTCCTAGTTCCTTTATCATCCAACAAAGTAGACGCATGTTTGCTTCGGGGAGACCTGGTTTGTGTTAACTGAGGTAAACTCTTTAGCTTTCCTAGTACTGGAGAGTTTTGTAGTTATTTATTGGATAGAAACATAATTCAGACTATTAGACAGGCCCATCTAGGAACCCCTAATGGATTGAACTCATTGGTAAAATTGTGTAGTAGAAATATATATGCCCTCTTGGGTGAGAAGTCGTTCTGCCTCTTGTTGATAAGACCTAATTAGCTAGAATTATAGCATAAAACTCCTTTACATCGAAGTTTCCTTTCTCTCTGGTAAACATGATACTGCTCAATGAAGAACCATTGCAAATTTTGAAAAGGAAAGTCATTTAGGAAACAAAGAGTTGGCCTGACACGGGGGTGTGGGCATGGTGCCGAGCTTGGCTTTGGGAGACCTGGTTTTGAAATTAGTTCTCCCCCCAACTTCCTCCCTCTTTTCTCCCAGGCTTTATTTCTATCTGGGACCTGTCTGCCCACGAACTCCAGGCTCCAAAGTCCCCAGATACTACTTTATTTAAAAAAATAAAACACAACTGGGGATGCCTGGATATCTCAGTTGGCTAAACATCTGCCTTCAGCTCAGGTCACGACCCCAAGGTCACGGGATCAAATCCTGCATTGGGTTCCTTGCTTACTGGGGAGCCTGCTTCTCCTTCTGCTTGTGCTCTCTGTCTCTCTCGGTCTCTCTCTCTCTGACAAACAAATACATCTTTAAAAAAACAAACACACACACAGTTGGTATTTGAAAGGTGGTGCAGTGGTAAGCACACAAACCTGAACCCAGAGAGTATGAATTTAGGACTTACTAGTTGGGCCGCGTTGGGGGGAGAGAGGGAGGGGCATATTAATCACAGGTTTCAACCTCTAAGCTCTGAGGAACTGGATGGTCACAGCTTAGGGAGTAGTTCAAGGTTTGTCACTGGATTGCACAATCTTTCCATCTTCCCTTCTGTGCCTCGCCCATCACAGCCCTGTCCGGACAGGGGGTGGGGGGGCGGGCGGGGAACAGCATGACCTTGAGCTCACTCCCCGCTACAGCCCAGCTCCTGCCCTGAAACTCACTTCCTTCCCTACCTAAAGATTTAGCTTTGGTGTGTGGGCTCACAGAGCCGGGACGTCCAGTCTAGCTGAAGGGTGCGTACAGGGATAGAAGCGTAGGGGAAGAAAGCTGTCATAGAAGACTTGGCAAGAGGTCCCTGGGAGGTAGGTCCTAAGGTTAAGTGGCAATTAGCCCTGGGAGGGTTTCCAGGTGGAAGACAAAACAACTAGATTGGGAAGGGTGGTATGACTCGTTCTGCAAACTTCAGAGCCTGAGTCGAAACCTTGATTCTACTGCTTCTTGGTCATATGACCTTGGGAGAGGTAGCAGTCATGGCTCCCTTGACATGGCCCTGTCCTAATATCCATATCCCATGACTGTATTATCTTACATGATGCAAGGGCTTTTGCAGGTGTGATTAAGCTAAGGATCTTGAGACGAAGAAGATTATCCTGAGTTATCCAAGTGAGCCTGACGTCATCACAACGGTCCTTAGGAGAGAAGGCAGGAAATCAAAAAGCAGGAGGAGGAAAGCATGGGTTGAGTGATACGGACAGGTGGCAAGGAACACAGGAGCTTCAAGTAGGTGGGAAAAAGTGGGAGAAATTGGGCGTGTCCCTAGAGTCTCCAGAAGGAAGGTAGCTCTTGCAGATATCTTGATTTTGAAATCTGATTTCGGACTTCTGGCCTCCAGAACTGTAAGAGATGTTTGTGTTGTTGTCAACCACGAAGTTTGCAGTGATGTGGTACAGCAGTGACAGGAAACTAATAATGCAGGGACAAGTTCTCTAATATCTCAGGGCCTGATTGCCTCAGCAGTGGGGCTCTGATAGCATTTCCATCCTAGGGCGACAGTGCCTTGCATCTGCTAAGTACACAAAGTACTCAATTATCACATTGCGCTAAAAAGTTTGTCTTTTTTATTCCATACTAAATAAGGAGCTATAGGAATATTTTAAGAAAAAAGAAGATATGAGTAAGTGTGCATTTTCGGCAGATCCAACGAGGCAAAGTGAAGAATGGGTTCATGGAGTGGGGGAGGGGAGGATGGCAGCCAGAAGATCTAGGAAGACTTAGGAAGCTTCCAGTCAGTGGCAGTGGAATGAGATCGAAGGCAGCCTTTCCTGACCCCTCTGTCTTATTATCACATCTTATTTTTAATGCTTTTTATATATTTTGTCAACACTGTTGACTGCCAACCCCCAGAATTTGTTCCCCTCTTTTTCCTTTTCACAAAACCCTAATTTTGGATCAGATGTCACCCTCCCACATACCCCCTTGGGGCAGAGACTCCATCTTGTTTGGTCCAATGGTAATCCTACGCCCTCCGCGAGTTTGGGGTTCTAGAATGGGCAAGTGACCCAATTCCAGCTTCCAGACATGAGGGGGAGTCTGTGAGGGCTATCCTTTCTCTCCTGGGAGAGCCACAGGAAGAGAAGACACCTTCTTCTCCCTCTGGTCTTGGTCAGCCTGGAATTGCTGCAGCCATCTTGCTTCCAGCGTTGCGATAAGGTAAAACAAGAATGAAGAGCAGAGAGACGGACGGAACTGGCCCTTGATGACCTTCTTGAACAACCGGTCACAAACCCCTGAAGTCTTTCCCACAACTGGAATGAAGTCACTTTCTTTTGCCCAGCAGACCAAAGCAGCCTATCACACAACCAGAGGTGATTTGTTTATATGCTTATTCCTGTCTCACCTGATCAAATGGTAAGCTCCTGGATCACGAGGTCCTTACGCTCTTAATCATTTAGGACCTGAACTTGGCTGGGCACATCATTGGTGCAAAACCCGTGTATTTTATTTAACTTTTCAGCCAGACCTGAAGACAGCTGGGGTACGGAGGGTGAGGGGGAGGAGAGAGCCCCAGCATCCAGGTTGATGGGCAGGCAGTGAAGAGAAAAATGCTGGAGATAGAAGAGCCCAGATATATGACACCATGGGGTATTTTTATGGTGACCTTTTGAGCTCTGTCTCCACTGTGTCCCCAGTTGCTATGAAGGACCCTTTGTAAAAGCAGTGAGTAAGGGAAAGTATTCTAGACACCAAAGATCAAGACTAACCACTTATCATCCTTCCTCGACCTCCTCCCGTACCCCGGTGGACGGTGACCCGCTTCTCCGTGAAGGCGAACCTCATCCTAGCTTACCATTCTAGATCATCGCTCTTCTGAGCTGTTCTCGTCAAACAATGTCAGGATTCTGATCTTCCAGGTGCCATGGGAGATGAAGCTGAGTGATGACCCCACTAGGTGGGAAGGAAGCCTCCTCTCTTCACTATGTACATACAATGCATTTCCATCACTAGCAAGAGATGAATATGAAAACCCCTCTCTCAGTCTCCCCTGTGCTCCTTGCCCACCCGAAGGTTACAGAGCAGTTGTCGCTGGAGCTTTGAGATTCTGGGTCTTCCCAAGGACCCAGCCAAGTGCAGGGAGGGGCCGTGCCCCCTGACCCTCAATCCCCCACCCCCAGTCCCTCCACTGTGGGCATTTTGTTTTCAGGCTTTGGAGGCTGCTTTTTTTTTTTTTTTTTTTAAGATTTTATTTTTTAAGATTTTATTTATTTACTTGACAGACAAAGATCACAAGTAGGCAGAGAGAGAGAGAATGAGAGAGAGAAAAGGAAGCAGGCTCCCCGCTGAGCAGAGAGCCCAATGCGGGGCTTGATCCCAGGACTCTAGGACTATGACCAGAGCCAAAGGCAAAGGCCCTAACCCACTGAGCCACCCAGGCACCACAGGAGGTTGCTTTTTGTTTGGAGGTTCACTTCTACTCCCCACGTTCTCCTGCCCATCAGGAGAAAGCCCTTCCCCCTCTTTGCAGGCCACCGGATGGAGCCCTGAGGGCCACGCCCACCCTTTCCTTCCCACCGGGAGAGATCGTCAGCAGGTACACCTCTGCCTGCAGAGACAACCACCCGCTCTCGCCCTGGGGACTGGGTGAGCACAGCTGCTCTGGAAATTGGTTTGCTCTCTTGCCGCTGCCTTCTTCTCGAATTAGATACTACTACTGATCACTTAAAAAGTGAAAGAAGCCAAGGGTTGGAAGGCAGGCGCCGAGAAGAAAACCCGCTCTGGGGTGTTGCCTCCACAAGTCCCTGATAAAGCTGGGGTAGTCGGGAGAGGTCGTTAGCCGTGTCACCCGGCTGTGCTGGAGGGATCTGCGCGCTGATGGAGACTCGCCCCCGCGCAACCCCTGGGACAAGAAGGGCTTGACCGAGAGGCTCCGGTTGACGTGTGGTCTGCTTAGCACGGTTGCATTTCGGGAGAAAGCACACGTCAGACCACACTGGCTCCGGTAGAGGCAATAGGAGCTCATACTGCAGCCCTCGCTCCATCTGTTGCGTGGGCAGGTCAGGATGACGCGTGTCCCTTACCTGCTGGGTGTTCCCCACTCGCTTCCCTCACCGTTCCATCTACTGCTCTTTCTCCACCTTGACCTTGGCCCGGGAGCTGTCTCTGGACAGCCTCGCCAAAGCCCCTGCCCCAAGGAGGGGTACGTACAGAAGACGGAAGGGTGACCGGGCAGTGCCACCAGGAGCTGCGTCCCCCAGCTCCCCGCGTGCTGTCCCTCTCCTGGCTGCAGCCATCCCTGCGTACCACTTCCCTCCCTTTGTCCTCGATGTCCTAGCAGTTGTCACAACTCTTGGCATTCGTTGTTCCTGGGGGCCTCACCACCCCCTGTTGCTTCCTCTCATTCTGCCCACACTTCTGCGAACACTGTCTTTGTTAAGTTCTTTTCAGTGAAACACTTGGGAGTAGGCACCGTCTGTTCTGTTTTTTTTTTGTTGTTGTTGTTGTTGTTTGTTTTGTTTTAAAGATTTTATTTATTTATTTGACAGAGATCACAAGTAGGCAGAGAGAGAGAGGAGGAAGCAGGCTTCCCGCTGAGCAGAGAGCCCGCTGTGGGGCTCGATCCCAGGACCCTGGGATCATGACCTGAGCTGATGGAAGAGGCTTAACCCACTGAGCCACGCAGGCGCCCTGTGCCTCTGTTTTTCTCATACTGCAAATGGGTACAATGTTAGCATTACCTTCTCTGAGAGGGTGTTCCTGAGGTTTAATGACCTTTAAATGCGTCAGGCACCGAGGAGAGGACATGACACTCAGTATATCTGAACAAATCGTAGCTAGTGTTAGGTTTTACTGGTGAAAGGATTTTACTTGGAAAAGACAAGATTGGAATTCTAGTTCTGCCCCCAAGAAACTGGGTGTCCCTGCAATTATCACTTCGCTTTTCGTGTCTGAAGTTCTACTTAGATTAATAATTATTCATTGTTAATTAATAAGACTTGCTTTGCTTGACAGTTGACAGACTAAAACGTGACCATGGGTGGGAAAGGTCTTCGTGAATTCCACAGCACTGTGTGTGTGTTATGTAGTCTGGACCACTCCGCGGTGGAAGATTCCTTCCCGCCACGTGTGGGTCTTTGCTCTGGTCTACTGTTTACCACGTCCCCAGGCGGGTCCCAAGGACAAATGAGTGTGTCAGTTCCCCATCGGATACTTGTGCAGAACACAGTTTTATCCAGGGAAGGAGAGAGGAAGGTAGAATAGTGGTGATGGAGGAGGCTGTGATGGGTAGGAGGGCTAGAGGCCAATATTTTCTTCAGCTTTCCAGAAGCATGATGCTTCAGAACCCCCAGGCCTGCACTGCTCTGCTGACGGAGGGTGTGCTTGGAAACCTGAGTGACCAGGCAGGGCAAGGTCCAGAGTGGTCATAGAATATTCCGCCATTAGGAGAGAGAGAGAGAGAGAGAGAGAGGCTGGCTGGAATGGAGAGTGCTGAAGAGGGCTACAGAGACCCCGCCTGTTCCCCGAAAAGCGCCCCCCACCGTGGGGCCCTGAGCCCCGGTGCAACCGGATACTTGTGTTTGCCTTTCTTCTAGAGTGGGGCCCCTCTACACCAGCCAACTTTTGGGATGCCCAACAACTAGAACCCCCACCCCCTCCCCAAAGGGGCCCTTCCTCCAGGGGCCTTTCTGTTAAAAAGGCGCAGAGCGATACTTGTTACTTTGTCTCCTGTATCCCCAGAACTCTGGGTGTCCATCATCCTTATACAACATACCCAGTTCTCCTTGCTCTAGGTGATTTTGGAAAATCTCGTGGGGTCAGTGTTGACAGGGCCCAGGAGGCTCCTCCTTGAACTTGCTGACTTCTTAGTGTGGCCTGAGGCCCACGAGGACTCTGCGTGCTTGAAGCTGGCCTCCTTGGCCGGCCGCAGAGGCTACCCCTGGCCAGCAGCCAGAGGCTGTGAGGCTCTCCCAGCGTCTGTCTCCTAAGGGCCGTCGGGCCAGCCTTCGAGTGACCCAAATACATATTTTCTGCGTCTCCAGGCTCTCCTCTCCTCCCCGAGGGCCCTCTTCTTTTTCTGGCAAACATACTCTTCTGTGCCTTTCATTGGCTTGCCTGCCCTGGGGTGATGGGTTGTTTCTGTGCTCCTTCTTGGGTATTTTTAGACGCTGACGGACTGACCTGCTCCCCCTTCCCAGGATGTTTTGTTTTTGTTTTTGTTTTACCCAGTTGGCAGAGACACCTGCAGGCACAGTGGTGTGGTGTCCCGTCCGGCATTGCCTGTGGTCAAGCCCCAGTTAAAAAACACCGTTTTGGATCTGCTGCTCGGGGGCTCCTGGCAGCACAGACATGTTGATGTCGTGCCCCATGGGGTGTCCCGGGTCTCTAGTGAAGCTTGGCTCTCTCCTTGCCCAGCCCATACCTTTCCGAACAGAAAAGGACAGTCAGAGGTCTGGAATGTCAAATCAGGGTACCAGGAGAGCAAGGCTCTCATTATACTGGACAAGATTTCCCAGCAAACAACTCCCCTAAAAACCCGATTTCCATTTTCACTTAGAAACAATTACACCGAGTCCCCATTTTCAAGCCTGTTTGGGCCCCGCCGATGAATTATTCAGGAGACATTGCAGATGGGAGACTCTTCTTTTCTGTCCACTTCAACAGGTTCTCTGACCCAGTTCTGCTTGTGCTGAAAAATGTTAATGTTTTCTTTTTATTTTGCAAATTTCAATATAGAGTATGAGGTTTCTGAAAATACCTATGCTTTACATAATAAAAAGGCTTCAACCTTCAAGAGTGCATTTATTATTAGGTGAGAAAACTTCTGTTCTTTTTTTTTTTTTTTTAAGGTTTTATTTATTTATTTGTTTATTTATTTATTTGACAGACAGATCACAAGTAGGCAGAGAGGCAGGCAGAGAGAGAGGAGGAAGCAGGCTCCCCACTGAGCAGAGAGCCCGATGCGGGGCTCGATCCCAGGACACTGGGATCACAACCTGAGCTGTAGGCAGAGGCTTTAACCCACTGAGCCACCCAGGCACCCCGAAAGCTTCTGTTCTTAAAGAAAAATCAAAGGTCCTAAGTAACAACTTTGGTTCTGGTGGGGCTTTTTCACTGATGACACCACTTAGCTAAAACAGAAATAGGAAGCTGGATGCGAATATTTGCATTTATATACAATTTTAGAAGAAAATATTCTAAGCTTTCCCCAGGCCAAGTATGAGAATTGTAGGAGCAGAGCACTTTGCATTTTAAATCTCAATACGGGGATTTATATGATAATGTGACGGGTTATCTAGACCTTTGAAAAGCAAATCTCAAAGGCTCTTATCAGCTCCTGTTTGAGTTGTAGAAAGCCCTAAAAGACAAGCTCCACCCATTTAAAAAAAAATTTTTTTTTAAGATTTTATTTATTTATTTGACAGAGAGAGATCACAAGTAGACAGAGAGGCAGGCAGAGAGAGAGAGGGAAGCAGGCTCTCTAAGCAGAGAGCCCGATGTGGGACTCAATCCCAGGACCCTGAGATCATGACCTGAGCCGAAGGTAGCGGCTTAACCCACTGAGCCACCCAGGTGCCCTAAAAAAAAAAGATTTTGAAAAATATTTATTTTAAAGAGAAAGTTTATGGGTGGGGGAGGGGCAGAGGGAGAGGCAGACACACACACACACATTCCCCCCCCACCCCGCCCCGCCACTGAGCAGGAAGCCTGATGCAGGGGCCCGATCCCAGGACCCGGGGATCATGACCTGAGCCAAAGTCAGATGTTTAGTCTACTGAGCCACCCAGGCACCCCTCTGCCCAAATTTTTGACAATGTTCTTCCCTCTATGCGATACGATGATCATTTTAATGGCCTCTGTGTTCTTCAGTTATACCTTAATGAGGACTTGCTGGTTGACTAGGAAGAAGGAAGCTACGGATCAGAGCTGGACAGAAGTACTTAAATAATTTCATTATTAAAACATTCGTCTTCCAAGTGTAAAGAGGGTGTGTGAATTCTTCCTGTCGTTATTGGGTTGGAACATGGCAGTCTCATGAATATTTCTTACAAATGATTTAAGATAGAAAATTTCAGGTGATAATGTAATGAAACCCCACTTACCCATTGTTAGGGCCCCCCCCAAAATGGGTATGTGATTAAAGGAGCGAGACTGATATAAAGCGAAGGTCAAGCAAAGTTTTATTCCACGCCAAGCATCAAGAATCAGACCGAACATTCGGGGACGCACCTCTTACAAGAGAAGGCGACCCTTCTCTATTTCACAGGGCAAAGGCCATGCGGTCGGGCCTGGCCACGCACAGGTGGCCAAGGAAATTGTAACACACAGAGAAAGCTGCACAGTGATGCTAGGTGACCAATTGAGTTACAATTTACCCTATAGTAGACATTTGACCTAGCCTATCACACCTTGGTTAGAATTGGTGCCCAAAAGGCTCCCAAAGGGCGGGGCCCATACTCCTTGGTAGCTAGCGAGACAGTATGCAACCCCTGCATTGATCGGATGTCTCCACCTGGCCTGACCCACCCTTGTATCTGGGCTTTGTTACCTGGGGCTGGTTTCCGGGACTTGTTTTTAAGTCAGTCCCCTGGGGGAAGGGAACAGTGACAGTTTAAGAGTTAAACAACAACAAGGTTGTTGTTGTTTAACTCTAATGGAAGCCTCTGGTTAAATAGGTCCTTACACCCATCATTATCAATAATTATCAACACTTGGCCAATCACCTTTCATCACTCTCCCTGTTTACTTTTTGAGTATTTTAAAGCAAATTCCAAATCAGAGAGATGCTCCCGTGCTGGTTAATTTTATGTGTCAATCATCTTGGGCTGCCATAGTAAAACACCACAGGTGGGCTTGAACAACACAAGTCCATTTTTCACAGTTCTGGAGTTTGGACGTCAGAGATCAAGGTGCAAGGTAGGTTTCATTCGGAGCCCTCATCTGTTGGCTTATAGATGGCCACCATTTTGGTATGTGCTCACATGACCTCTTCTTCCTGTCTACCTTATAAGCCACTGATCCTATTAGATCAGGGCCCCACTCTTACAATCTTACTTAACTTTAATTACCTCCTATCTTCAAATGTAGTCGCAGTAGGGGATTTGAGTTTCAACATGTGGATTTGGCAGGGGAACACAATTTAGTCCATAGCATCCATTATGTCTGATATTTGATCAAATATTATTCTGGAATTTTTTGTGAAGGTGGTTTTTGTTGTTGTTGTCTTGTTTTATTTTATTTTGGGGGGGGGGTGATGAGGATAACATTTAAATCTGCAGACTCAGTAAAACAGATTGTGCTCCATAACGTGGGTGGGCCTCATCCAATGAGTTGAAGGCTTTCATAAAACAAAGACTAAGAAAAAGGGAATTCTGCCAGTAGAGAGACTCTGTTGAGATTCAAACTGCAGTTCTTCTTTGGATCTCTAGACTGCCAGCCTACTGTGCAGGTTTTGCAGTCGCCAGCCTTAAAATTCCTAAATTCCTTAAAAGAAATATCTATCCACATCTGTATCTATATTTGGCTCTGTTTCTCTGGAGTATCCTGACTCATACAGCCTGTTAATGCTTCAGTAGGTATCTCTAACAGTAAGGGCCTTAAAAAAAAAACCCCAAAACTCACAATTACACATAACAAAATTAACAATAATTTAGAATATCACCTAACATACAGTTCATGGTCAATTTGCTCCAACTGTCTCAAGATGTCTTTTTAATCACTTATGTGTTTGACTAAGGGTTTAATAAGATCTATACATTGTGCGTGGTGGATGCACAATGGTGGGTGTTTCTTGAGTCTCTCTCCCTCTCTCTTTTGCATTGAAAATGTTTTTTATTGTTATGAAAAATCTTTACATCAGTATAGAGAGAATAGTATAGTAAAGTCCTAAATGCCCATCACCCAGCCCCAACAGTTATGCATACATCCAAGAAATATTATTTATCTATATTCCCTTCCTCATTCCATCCCTGACCCCTACACGTTAGTTTAAAACAATCCCAGGGGCGCCTGGGTGGCTCAGTGGGTTAAAGCCGCTGCCTTCGGCTTAGGTCATGGTCTCAGGGTCCTGGGATTGAGTCCCACATCGGGCTCTCTGCTCAGCAGGGAGCCTGCTTCTTTCTCCCTCTCTCTCTGCCTGCCTCTCCATCTACTTGTGATCTCTCTCTGTCAAATAAATAAATAAAATCTTTTTAAAAAAAAAAAAATAAGGGCGCCTGGGTGGCTCAGTGGGTTAAGCCGCTGCCTTCGGCTCGGGTCATGATCTCAGGGTCCTGGGATCGAGTCCCGCATCGGGCTCTCTGCTCAGCGGGGAGCCTGCTTCCCTCTCTCTCTCTGCCTGCCTCTCCATCTACTTGTGATTTCTCTCTGTCAAATAAATAAATAAATAAAATCTTTTAAAAAAAAAAAAATAAAAAAAATAAAACAATCCCAGACTCTACATAACTTTAAAATTACATACTTCTGTATATAATCTCTAAGAGATAAAGAATCTATTTTAAAAACACCCACAACATCCTTGTCACGTCTACAAAAAAATAACAATAATTCCTTAACTTCATCTAGTATCCAGTAGGCGTTGTTAAAATTTTTCTGTCCCATCAGTGTGTTTTACAGTTGGTCTGCTGCAATCAGGATTCAAGGAAGGAAGTTCTATGCGTGGCTTCTGGTTGGTAGGCGCTGTAGAATGAATTGTGCACCCCCTACCCAGATTCATATGTTGAAGCCCTAGTCCATAGGGTGACTATATTCGGAGATTGGGGAATTAAGTTTAAATGAAGTCATAAAGGTGGGATTCCCCATCCAACTGGGGGATTAAGGATTTATAGGCAGAGTATCTATGTGCATGCACTGAGGAAAGGTATATGAACACACAGCAAAACGGTAGTTACCTGCACACCAGGTGGAGGGGTCTCATCTGAATCCAACCATGTTGGCACCCTGGTCTTGGGCCTCCAGACTCTGGAACTTGGAGAAAAATAGGTTTTCATTGTTTATGCCACTCAGTCTATGGCGTTTTATTATGGCAGCTTGATGACGGACTCAATATATATGTT
The DNA here is from genome assembly GCF_030435805.1 of Mustela lutreola. NCBI lineage: Eukaryota > Metazoa > Chordata > Mammalia > Carnivora > Mustelidae > Mustela > Mustela lutreola. The sequence goes on along the minus strand of NC_081295.1, from coordinate 145,094,238 downwards.
AAATTTCTTACATTTCCCCTCCTGTGTATGCCATTCATTTGTCAAAGAAATTGGGTCATTTGTCCTACAGCAATCCTTACATTCCAGATTTGACTGATTGTTTTCTCCTGGTGTCGCTTAACATAGTCCTTTTTTTTTTTTTTTTTTTTTAAAGATTTTATTTATTTAGTTGAGAGAGAGAGAGAGTACAAGCAAGGGGAGCAGGAGAGGGAGAAGCAGACTCCCGGCTGAGCAGGGAGCCCCATGTGGGGCTGGATCCCAGGACCCCGAGATCATGACCTGAGCTGAAGGCAGACACCTAACCAACTGAGCCTCCAGGCACCCCAACACATTCCTCTTACCCCCATATTTTATGTGAACAGAGACTAAGAAAAAGACTTAGAGTTAAATCCAGAATCTTGATTAGATTCATGTTCATTTAGCAACAGTTCTTTAATGGTAGTGCAGTGTGTATTCCTGCTGCATCACATCAGGAAAAAATATGATGTCTGGTGTTCAGTGATTTTAAGTTGACTGATGGTTCTAGATATTGTCAGCCTGATATATCCGTAATACAAATCCCCATGAGCCTTTTACCTAATGGCTTTCATACCCATTGATGTCCATGGCCTAGATCCATTAACTCAATAGGGATTTGAGAATGAGGATTGTCTAATTATGTCCTTCCTGCTGCTTTTATTAGCTGTGATCTTCCTACAAAGAAGGTATTTCCCATACCGACAATGACAACGCAGTTACCCTGAAATACAGGTTATTCAGAATAGGCAGGAAAAGATCTGTTCCTTTTATTTAACAGCCTGTCTGGAGCTGGTCTCCTAGCAACCTCCAAAGGAAATCACTAATTTGTTTTAAAATTGTCATTATATGAGCTATGGGGTTTTTCTATATTGGATGTGTTTCAGTCTATTATGAGTATTCTTTGGTGTTCAGATTGACCCAGCTATGGCCAGAGAGAGAGACCCTTCAAGTTAATTTCTGTACCCTTCCACCATGACTGCAAGAGCCTTTGATGGTGACTTTGATTTCGGGCTTAACAACATATTGTAGCCTTATCTCAAACAATTCCTGTGCCAGATCTTGAGTCACTTGTTTCACCAAGAGCCCTGGTTTCTTTTAGTAAAAAGTGGTATTTAGAAACTATATCTGGGGACGCCTGGGTGGCTCAGTTGGTTAAGCAGCTGCCTTAGGCTCAGGTCATGATCCCAGTGTCCTGGGATCGAGTCCCACATCGGGCTCCTTGCTCAGCAGGGAGCCTGCTTCTCCCTCTGCCTCTGTCTACCATTCTGTCTGCCTGTGCTCGCTCTCTCCCCCTCTCTCCCTCTGATAAATAAATAAAATCTTTAAAAAAAAAAATAGAAACTATATCTGGTGCTAAGCTTGTTTATTGCCACTGAACTGTCTGTCTTTGCTTCCTGGTCTGATGAATAATATTGAAGAACTAAAAATGTCTTACATAATGAATGGAACCCTAAACATCCCTTTAATTACTGAGACTTTTAAAGGATTTTTTTTTAATTGAGAGAAAAATGTAATAATTAAGAAAACTGAGTATTAGCAGAAAATAAGTGCCAGCAAAAAAATCAAACTGCCAACGTGGATAGATAAATATTTTATAAAAATGATGACACAGGGGTGCCTGGGTGACTCAGTGAATTAAACCTCTGCCTTGACTCAAGTCATGATATCAGGGTTCTGGGATCGAGCCCCACATCGGGCTCTCTGCTCTGCAGGGAGCCTGCATCCCCCTCTCTCCGCCTGCCTCTCTGCCTACTTGTGATCTCTTTCTCTCTGTCAAATAAATAAATAAAATCTTTTAAAAGAAATGATGACACAAATATATAATTAAATATTATATATTTTGCTAAGTGTTATATTTACTTTTATGTTATTTTATTCTCTCTAATAATGGTGTTTTTATTTTCAATTTAAAACAAAATGTTATTTATATATTATGTAATATAGAACAATATAACATTAATAATACAATTACTCGATTATGTTATTATATAATTATTTAACATTATTATTAAATATTAAAGAGCCATTAAAGACAGCTACATGAGTGAATGACAACCACAAATCAGGTTAGAGTTCTTTGTTAAGCCCTGTGTTCTGATTTGAGGCTCAGAAACTATACAGAAAATGGAGCATCAAACGGTCACAGATGGATTATTTGATCAGTGGGCTTCATTCCAATTCCTGCTAACCCATTAACCTTCTGATCAGGGTCTGCTTTCCTTTGTAGACTACTTTACAGGGAAGAAAGCGCCCTGACCAACAGACATGAATATTTCAATTTCTTAGGCAATGCATTTTTTTATGTCAAAATTATACAGAGGCACTCAGATTTATACATCTGTTTTCCATGACATTGGTCAATGTGAGTCAATCCCCTGACTCGGATTGACCAGATGAACTGGAAAAACTGAATTGCTGGATGTTCTCAGATCAAACTCCGGACTGACACCCCTATAAGATTCCACCTTTAGGAGGGAGGCTTTGCAGTCAAGGGGTTGGGGGGTACGGGATGGTGGGGGCTGGGCGGGGAACCCTTCACCATTGAGAACATTGAACAGAGCATTAGCTTTATTTTCTTTGTTTCTAATCATTTTACCTTTTTAAAAAATGGGGCTCAACTGTATATTTTGTGGCTCTCCGTTCTCACAGAGTCTTTGTCCTGCTGTCTCTTCAGCCCAGCAGCACCCACCTAACCTCAGTGCACACACACAGAGGAACATGATTACTTCTGATTCACTTCTCAGATCTTAGCTCAGTTATCCTCTTCTCAGAGAAACCTTCCGCAGCCCTCACACGAGATGTCCTTCTGTTAGATGCTCTCATGGCACACTGTGTCCCTTTCCTTCTCAGCTCCCCTCACAGCTTGTAATTAAACACTTACTCGTGTGATGACCAGGTCAGGGTTGAGAGACAGGGGCCGCCTCTGCTGTGCTCCCCTTTGCACCCTCCGTGCTGATCACAGGATCTGGCACAGCAGCAGGGCTAATGACCAACATCAGGAATGAAGTGCATGACAGACCCGCCAAGGGACGGTGAACACAGCAGCTGGAAACCCACTCAGCTGAGCCCACGCGATGGGTAAACTCCGCCTTCCTCTCCCAGCAGCTCAGCCCCATCCCCCAAACCTGCACGGAGCTAGAAGTATATTAGCATCCTCTGATCCAGCAGCTGGTCCAGGATAGGCACGTGCTGTCAGTTGGCATCCGGCGGGTTCTGGGGGCGCCCACCCTCACGCATTCCTCCCTTCCCACCATGCTGGCCCCTGGCTTCTGACTGACTCTCCTCCACTTTGCTCCTGAGACAGGGACTCTGCCCTGATGCCTATCCTCCTGCCTATGCCCTGCTCAGCATCCACTCTTCTGCTCCCCCCACCACTCCCGGGGGACCTGCTCCACCAGCCTGGGACTGGGCTTTTAGCTTGTCCCTTCTTTGCTGTGTGACCTTAAACATGCCATATTGGCGTGTGCTGATGAAAATTGAGAGTTTCTAGCATGCTCTGTGGCCACGCTGCCGGGTGCCTAGGAGCAGCTGAGAGGACTCGGAGGGCAGCAGTGTGTTGCAAGGAAACAAGGAGAGCCCGGCAAGTCTAGATCTGGAGAAAGTGTCCCTGAAAAGGTGACATTAGAGGTGAGATTGGAAGGATAAAGGGGAGAGCTGCTTGAAAAGCTATAAAGGAGCCATGAGGACAACAGATTTCTATGGAGCAAATCACCAGATTTCCAGATTTGGCTCATTCCTTTGTGCCATGCAAAAACATGCATTAAGCATCCCTGGCTTTCCATTGGAAGACAACTGAGTTACAGAGATCACATAGATACGTACACCAGTTGTTCTCTCTCTCTTTTTAAAGATTTTATTTATTTATTTGAGAGAGAGCACAAACAGGGGAATGGCAGAAGGAGAGGGAGAAGCAGGCTTCCCGCTGAGCAGGGAGCCCAATGCAGGACTCCATCCCAGGACCCTGAGATCCTGACCTGAGCTGAAGGCAGATGCTTAACAGATGAGCCACCCAGGTGCCCCAGGATCAGTGGCTCTCAACCACAGGTGATTTTTCTCCCCAAGGGAGGAATATCCAGAGACATTGATTGTCACGACTGGGAGAGAGCTGTGTGTTATTGGTGTCTAGTGGGTACCGGTCAAGGATGTTGCTAAGCATCCACTCCTTCCCAGGACAGCCACACAGCTCTCCGTGGTGTTGGGGTTGAGAAGCACGGCCACAGCCAAAGCAGTTAGCCCAAAACACACTACTGAGCCTTAAATACCAAAATGAGGACCACAGAAATTCCTACCCCTTAATACTGGACTTAGTTTTCAAGATTCTTCTTACATCTCTCATCCTGAAGCCATCTCCAGGTGCCCCTTCTCAGTCTTACTGCTAAAGACCATGGACCGCAGAGGCAGACTCCCCAGGGCTCACACCACAGCTGCACAACTGGGGTGCAGCTGGTGTGGTTGGCTGGGTGGCTTTGCGTGAGTGTTCCCGTCCCTCTAGGTTTCTGCTTGCTCATACATGACACATGGGAGACTCTCCCTCCACACAGTGCTGGGGTGGTGAATGTAGATCCCACATAGATCATAGTGCCTGGCACCTAGGTTTATATTCGGGAACTGGTAACAGTTCTTTCTATTCCCACAGTGGTTTTGTTGCTAATTTGGCTAATTTCCCCTGTCCTAGGTGTGTCCCTGTGTCCTATGTACCAGGAATGCCTTGAGGGGCTTGACATATTCCAATTAATTGAATGTTTATAATAACGATTATGGACTGAATGCCTGTATCTTCCCCTAATTCATATGTTGAAGTCCTACCTCCCAATGGAATGGTATCCAGAGGTGGGAGGGGGCCTACTGGAAGGTTATTAGGTTTAGATTAGATCATGAAGGAGGGTGGAGCCCCCTGAAGGGATGAGTGCCCCTCTAAGGGAAGGAAGAGCTCACTGGCCTCTGTGGTTGGACAGAACATACTTTGACGCCTCCTCGGTCAGGCTGCTGTAAATCACTGTTGGGTCTATAGGCGATAGCCAAAAGGAATGCAAGATTAATATGCACTGATTCATCTTTTTATTTTAATTATTTTTTATTTTTTTAATTATTTTTTTAAATATAGTCTTTTTTTTTTTTTAAGATTTTATTTATTTATTTGTCAGAGAGATAGAGAGTACAGGCAGGCGGAGTGGCAGGCAGAGGCAGAGGGAGAAACAGGCTCCCAAGGAGCAAGGAACCCGATGCGGGACCCGATCCCAGGACCCCGAGATCATGACCTGAGCCAAAGGCAGCTGCTTAACGGACTGAGCCACCCAGGCATCCCCTATTTTTTATTTTTTATATATTTATTATTATTTTTTTAAAGTAGTCTCCACACCCAGAATGGAGCCCAACTGGACACTCTCCCAACCGTGAGATCAAGACTGAGCCCCCCAGGGGCTCCTCTTTCAGTAATCTTTTTGAGTGCTTTCTGTTTATCGGGCAATTGCTAAGGACTGGGGATATACAGCCGTGTTTAAACAAGTCTTCAAGTGTTCCTCACATCAAGACAGAGAGCTATGCAAATAGATCCATGATGACGGGGACAGGTGATAAATTCAAAGATGCAGCAGGCTGACAGAGGAGAGAGCTTTAGGACACAGTGGGAGAGGGTGGGTAGGAGACAAAACGTGACTTTGAATCTCAGCTGTGCCATGTAGCAGGATTTTGACTTCAAGCAAACCACTGGACCTCTTGAAGCCTTGGTTTCCTGGTCCGAGAAAAGGGGATAGCACTGACTGGCAACTTTTGCAAAGATTAAATGAAACCCTGTATTTGGAAGAGATTCCCTAAAATGAGAAAGAACCCGGTGAGCAGGTAGCTGGGAGGGCTTCCTGGAGGAGGAAACATGTGTGCTTGTTTGGTTTGGGGTGAGGAGGGAGCATTCCAAGATGTGATAACAGCCCTTGGACACACATGGGGCTCATCAAGGTTTAACTGCTGAAGAGTAAGCCTGGGTTGAATTTCCCTCTTGTCAATGTCTCATGTGGGAACAGCTTATGATCTTTTTAATGTTCTTGGAAACACTTCCCCCTATTTCCAACTACAGTAGTTGGTTTCTATTGAAAATGTTTGTGGGGTGACTGAGTGGCTCAGTCAGTTAAGCATCTGCCTTCAGCTCAGGTCATGATCCAGGGTCCTGAGATCAAGTCCCGCATCAGGTTCCCTGCTCAGTGGGGAGTCTGCTTCTCCCTCTCCCTCCGTGGACCCCCATGCTTGTGCTCTCTCTCTCTCTCTCTCAAATAAATATTTTTTTTTTTAAAGAAAGACAATGTTTGTTAATTTGCTTAAGTTCACGGGAATGACACTGATTTAACAGTGGGGATCCCAGCTTCTCTTTGTATTTTGTTTGTTTATTTTACTAAAAACCCGAGGATGATACCAACTCAGGCTGGCTGACCCCGCTGTGGATTATCTAAACTGAGTGACTGAAATTACTTTTTAGATATTTTGGCAACAAGGAAATCCCAAAATGTATTTTTCCCCAAGTACTTTTTACACTTGTTACCAAGAAAAATATCTGTAGTTTAGCAAGAAATTAATTCTCTGAACCCTTAATTACCTTAAAGTTTAATCATTCAAATAGTGTTTGTAAAAAAGATATTTTGTTCCAAGAAGCCTGGAAGACATTAAAAATCCTACTCACTCAACTTTCCCTTGCCAGAAATAGAAAAAAAGTGTCTGCCAAAATAAATGAAACTTCACAACCACTTTGTAAAACTCTTTGGCATTATTTCTCCAAATTGAGTGTTCCTATAACCTATGACCCAACAATTCATTCCTGGGTATACATTAAGACAGAAATCCACGCAGAAATATGTACTAAAAGACATATACCAGAATGTTTATACCAGCACAATTGCTAGCAATCTCAAATTGTAAGCAAACCCAAATATCCACGAACAGTAGGGTGAATGAAGAAGTCATTGTATAGTCATCACATTGAATATTACGTAGCAATCAAATGAATGAAACATATCAGCCACACGCAAAAGAATGAAACTAGATGACATTCTTATACCATACAGAAAAATAAATTCAAAATGGATTAAAGAACTAAATATGAGAACTAAAACCATAAAATTCCTAGAAGAGAGCAGAGGAAGTAAGATCTCTGTTTGACATTGGCTGTAACAACATTTTTCTAGATAGGTCTCCCGAGGCAAGGGAAACAGAAGCAAAAATAAACTACTGGGACTTCATCAAAATAAAAACTTCTGCACAGCGAAGGAAACAGTCAACAAAACTAAAAGGCAGGGGCGCCTGGGTGGCTCAGTGGGTTAAGCCGCTGCCTTCGGTTCAGGTCATGATCTCAGGGTCCTGGGATCAAGCCCCACATTGGGCTTTCTGCTCGGCAGGTAGCCTGCTTCCCTTCCTCTCTCTCTGCCCGCCTCTCTGCCTACTTGTGATCTCTCACTGTCAAATAAATAAATAAAATATTAAAAAAAAAAACCCCAAACTAAAAGGCAACCTACTGGATGGGAGAAGATATTTGCAAACGACATACCTGATAAAGGATTAGTATCCAAAGTATGTTAAGAACTTATACAAAATCAACACCCAAAAAACAAATAATCCAATTTAAAAATGGGGCAGAAGAAATAGACATTTCTCCAAAGAAGAGATCCAGATGGCCAACAGACAGTTGAAAAGATGCTCCACATCACTCATTATCAGGGAAATGCAAATCAGAACTTGATGAGATATCACCTCACACCTGTCAGGATGGCTAAAATCAACAACACAAGAAATAACAGGTGTCGGTGAGGATGTGGAGAAAAAAGAATGCTCGTGCACTGTTGTTGGGAACGTAAACTGGTGCAGCCACTGTGGAAAGTAGTATGGAGATGCCTCAAGAAATTAAAAATAGAATTAACCTACAATCCAGTAAAATACTACTGAGTATTTACCCCCAAAATACAAAGACATTAATTCAAAGGGATTCACGCACCCCTATGTTTATAGCAGCATTATCTACGATCGCCAAATTATGGGAAGAGCCCAAGTGTCCAATGATAGATGAATGGATAAGGAAGATTTTTACACACATACATACACACACACGCGGGAATATTATTCAGCCATAAAAAAGAATAAAATCTTACAATTTCCAGCAACACGGATGGAACTAGAGTGTATTATGCTAAGAGAAATAAGTCAGAGAAAGACAACTACCATATGATCTCACTCATATGTGGAATTTAAGAAACAAAATAAATGAGCAAAGGGCGGGGGGAAGCAAACCAGCAAACAGATTCTTCACTCTAGAGAACAAACTGATGGCCGCTGGAGGAGAGGGGGTGGGGGATGGGTGACATAGGTGATGGGGATTAAGGAGGGCACGTGTGATGAGACCAAGTGTTGTATAGAATTCTTGAACCACTATATTGTACACCCGAAACTAATACAACCCTATGTTGGCTGTACGGGAAAAAAAAAAAGAAAAGAATGAACTACAACTACACAGAATACCCTGGGTGATTTCCCAAAACATGTCAAATTAAGGAAGTCATACAAAAGAAGAATACATATTATATCATTCCAGTTGTATAAAAATGTTTAAACTAGCAAAACGAGTCTTGTTTAGATGTGGGAGTAGTACACAGTGGGGAGCCGCGAGGGGATAGTGTTGGTGGGGGTTGGAGGGGGCTTCTAGGGTGCCAGAAATGTTCTACTTACTGACTCGGGAAGTGGTCACACAGGTAGAAGTACTCGGTGATAATTCACGAGCCACCTTTGATGCGTGAACATGTTTTTAAAAATCAAGAAATTGCTAATAAGTGCATTCTAAACCTCATGAGTTTTAATACATTTGGGGAGAGCAGACTAAATCTGAAAAAAGCTATTCCTTTCTTCCAAATCTCATCCCCATGACTTCATCTAATGGGAAGGTAGCCTCCGTTATAAAGTACGTAAGTGAGTATTTGAATCATCTGAAGTACCCGGAATGCAATCAGTTTAACAGTTAAGTTTGGAACAAAAGTAGTCAGTTAGTTGGTCTCTTGATTGTAGATTCTTATAGTTGTCTTTACAGATGAAGTGAAGTTTTCTCATAGTGCATTTAAAAATTCACTTCTCTGTTAGTTAAAAAGAAAAAAAGAGGAAGAGTTCACATTTGAATAGCTCAACTCTTCTAGTGCAACATGGATTTTTAAATCTTTTTTTTTTTTTTTTTTAAGATTTTATTTATTTATTTGACAGAGAGAAACCACAGGTAGGTGGAGAGGCAGGCAGAGAGAGAGGAGGAAGCAGGCTCCCCGCTGAGCAGAGAGCCCGATGTGGGACTCGATCCCAGGACGCTGAGATCATGACCTGAGCCGAAGGCAGAGGCTTCACCCACTGAGCCACCCAGGCGCCCCATGGCTTTTTAAATCTTGACACAATCTTGACATGGGATTGGAACACAAACTTCTCCGTAGAAAAAATTTTTTTAAAGATTTTACTTATTTATTTGTCAGAGAGAGAGAGAGAGGGAAAGCACAAGTAGGGGGAGGGAGAAGGAGAAGCAGACACTCCGTTGAACAGGGAGCCCGACACGGGGCTCAATCCTAAGACCCTGGGATCATGACCTGAGCTGAAGGCAGACACTTAACAGACTGAGACACTCAAGGGTTCCTTAGGCAGAGAAAATTTTCAAGTGTACAGATGATAAAAGATTTTGTGTATATTTCAATTTCCTTACTGATGAATGACATGCTCCTACAAGGAGTAACAACTCGTGGAGTTCTTGAAGGATGAAAGCCAATCACCCCCAGCCGCCAACATCAACCCACCAGTCGGAGAGAGGCTCAGGGTTCCCCTTGGTCTTGTCTCATTCTCTCTCTGCCCCTCTGGCTGGCGGAACAGGGCAGCTGTTTGCTGCTCTACTTGGCAGAACATTGGCTAGAGAAGCTGATCCAAGAATCAGAGGTCACAGCAGAGTTTTTCAATTCCTGTCACCCTGCTGCCCACGTGTATATGGTCTCGCTGACTTTGGAAACCTGTTATCCTTATCCTGCCATCCCTGGGGCTACCTACAGCTTCTATTTCCAAACTGTGGCTTTCAAATCGCCATCTCAGATGTTGCTAATAAAAGTCCTACACTCTTGACTGAGAGTTCCACATAAATGCCGTGATTTTCAGCTGGCTGCTTGTTTCCCCCCTAGGGGCTGGACAGATCTTAAGATGCTTCTCTGGTTACTCTAAACTATTCTACAGACACTTTTTATGACATACAATGAAAATATGGCTTCATTGATGTTTCTGTAATGTATTGCAGGAGTAAACCGGTCACCCGCTGGGCCCTCAGCCAAGTGCAATCTTTGGCAAGTTGAAAATGACTCAAAACCAAAGTCATCCACAGAAGGAAGAAATCCTGAGCAGCTAATAAAAAAATGTAACTGGGGCTTCTGCCTTTGGAAATCCTTAAGTAACATGGCTATGCCACCTCTGGGATCTGGGACAAGTTCCTGCCTTTAATCTAGGTGCTCGGCGGTCACTGGTCCACAGATGCAAGCCCTGGTAACTGGTACAGATGCCACCATTGTCCCCTTGCACATCCTGAGACTTCCAGAAATGCAGATCTCATTTCCGAAAAGAACCAGGATTTGGTTGGCATTTCTGGGTGCCTTCAAAGAGTGTTTGAAATTAAAATACATGATTCCCCAAACAAGAGGAGATTCCATTAGTCTGAAGAGAAATGGGAATTTAAGACCACCATACATCTATGTGTATATGTATATATGTGTATGTTTAATCAGCTCAGTATACATCCATCCATTTTTTGAATATATATATACATATTTAAGATTTTTCAGTTTGGTATTGGCACAAACAAAAACTCTATGTTATTAAACAAAGATTTGGGGATTTTATTAGAAATTCCAGGAAGCTAAAGCCTTCTTGGAGATAATGGATAAACCACAGAGAAGATATTGGTCAAGGCAGTCCTAGAGGGCCCATATTTCAGTGCTGACAAGGGCTTGGGGAAGTACAAATTGGTTTTTTATAACTCTGGAAAGGTTAGGGAAGTTAGCTTGGCAGTGTATTTCAGATGCTTTTAAAGTGTAGGGTGAGTTGATATGCTGGATACTCAGGAAGAACTCATGTCTCTGTTCAAGTCCAAAGGCAATAAAATACAGAAGTCCCACTTTGAAGACAGGCAGGAAAGTATTTTCTCTTATTTGAGAGAGAGCCAGCCTTTTTGTTCTACTCAGGCCTTCAACTGATTGGATGAGGCCCACCAGATTAAGGAGAGCAATCTGCTTTACTCAGTCTGCCAGTTCAAATGTTCATCTCAACCAAAAATATCCTCACAGAAACACTCAGAATAATGTTTGACCAAATATCTGGGCACCCTGTGGCCCATTCAAGTTGACCCACAAATTAACTGTCTTCCCAATCTATTTTTTTTAAATCTCTGACTGAGGTTTAAAATCTTTTTTTTTTTTAATTATTTTATTTGACAGAGATCACAAGTAGGCAGAGAGAGAGGAGGAAGCAGACTCCCTGCTGAGCAGAGAGCCCCATGCGGGGCTCAATCCCAGGACCCTGAGATCATGACCTGAGCCGAAGGCAGAGGCTTTAACCCACTGAGTCACTCAGGTGCCCCATCTGACTGAGGTTTAATTTACTTCTGGTTCTAGTATATTATACTATGAGTTCTTCCAATTTCTTCTAAACACACTGAAATCACACATAAAAAGATATCCATAAAAAGATAATTATTTACGTGTGATATAAAATTAGAATAATATTATACTTTTATTTTAATCAACAATATGTTTCTGTAGCATATTCTTTTATTCTGGTGTAGTATTTGGTTTATTTTTTTTTTCAAGTTTTTTATCTTTTTTAAGATTTTATTTATTTATTTAAAAAGATTTTATTTGTTTATTTGTCAGAGAGAGAGGGAGAGAGAGCGAGCACAGGCAGACAGAGAGGCAGGCAGAGGCAGAGGGAGAAGCAGGCTCCCTGCCGAGCAAGGAGCCAGATGTGGGACTCGATCCCAGGACGCTGGGATCATGACCTGAGCCGAAGGCAGCTGCTTAACCAACTGAGCCACCCAGGCATCCCAAGATTTTATTTATTTATTTGACAGAGAGAGATCACAAGTAGGCAGAGAGGCAGGCAGAAGGAAAGGGGGAATCAGGCTCCCCGCTAAGCAGAGAGCCTTATGCAGGTGTCCATCCCCCCGAGATCATGACCTGAGCCGAAGGCAGAAGCTTAACCCACTGAGCCACCCAGGTGCCCCTAAAATATATATTTGGTTTAAATATACCGTTTTTAATATTTCTCCATGCTATTAATGGACACTTGGGCTTTTCAAATAATCTCTACCATAACTGATCCAGCAATAACTATCTAATAACTAACGGTGGGCCTTTTTGTGGAATGGGGCCAGAGATTCTCTCTGGAAACTCTTCAATGGCTAGGAGTGGAATTGTCAGATCATAGTGTATGTACACATTCAGTTCCACTTCCTACTGCCAACCCTCTTTCCACTCTGGCTGTAACAATTTATATCCCAGCAATGTATGAGAATTTCCACTCACCCACATCCTTGATATTTTTAGATTTGTTAATTTCTATCAATGGGAGGGATTAGAAATAGACTCTCACCCTGGTTTAATTTGCATTTCTCTGGTTACTAGTGAGATGGTTAAGGGGTATCTGGGTTACTTATTTTTCTATTGGGCTGCTTGTCTTTGCTCAGTTATTTGATGGGGTTCTTTGAATGTTGCAAATTACCTTCTTCCTTCTTTTTCCTCTCATCTTGGTGGTAGTGTCTTTACCTTTATGGCATGTGTTTGTGTGTATGTGTCTGCTTTAAGAAATCTTTCCTATAGCCATAGACATTGTCCCACATTATCTTCTAGAAAGTTCTAAAATTTTGTGTGTGAAGTGTGAGGATCCAATTTTGTGTCATTTGGGGTATTGTATGTTGGTTACCTATTGCTGCATCACAAATTACTCCAAACTTAGCAGCTTGGAACCACAAACATTTATTATCTCAACAATTTCTGAGTGTCGGCAATCTGGGAGCCTCTCCGCTGGGCGGTTCTGGCTCAGGGTCTCTCCTGAGGCTGTGTCAGATGTTGGTCAGGGGTACAGTCATGTGAAGGCCGTGCTTCCAAGATGACTCACTCACATGGCTGTTGGCAGCATCCGTCTCTCCCCACAGAGGCCTCTCCACAAGGTTGCCCAAGAGTCCTCCTGACGTGGTGGCTTGTTTCCCCCAGAGCCGGTGATCCATTCAAGACAAAGCGTGAGCGAGCAGAGAGCTGTAGTGCCTTTTAGGATGTATTTTCTAAGGTCTCACACACTGTTACTTCCATTTCATTCTATTCATTGGAAGTGAGCCCACTTCTATACATGAAGTCTAGCTCAAACTCAGTGGACGGGAATTACATTCCATATCTTGAGGGGAGAAATGTCAACGAACTTGTGGAAATCCCCCGTCAACATGATGAGTCATTCATTCCCTCCCTACTTACTTTGAAAAGCCCACCCTTTCCTTACTTCTCTATAATGACACTTCTGTCATTTGTCAGGTTCCTCAGAAGCTAATACCTGTTTCTAGCCTCTCTGTTCTGATCTGCTGGTTTACTTATCTGGTCGCGCACAACACTATACTTTACAAATCTTGACATACGGCAGGTCCCTGTAGGACCAGTGAACCACACCTACAATATGGAGACCGTGGAGTCACCACCTCTTAGATCTAGGTTGGCTTAGTGACATGCTTTAAACTTAGGGTCAGGAAGAAGTCACGCTAGGCCAGTTCCTGGTGCAAACCTTGGGCTGTCAGCCTTTATTTTGTGCTCTGGAGAGCTGAGCCATTCTGTAAGCTGTCTAGCAGCCCTCTTGGAGAGACCTACAGGGGGAGACCCAGTGGACAGAGATAAGCTCTGACACTCTCTAGACAAAGAGAGGAGCCTCGCCATCTTTGCAAGCCACCTGAGCTGAGCTGCTGGCTGCAGGTAGGGTCACTTGCGTGACCCTCCGAGGACAACAGACCTGCCCGGCTGAGCCCATCTGAGGCTGCAAAGTCAGAATGATGGTAGCAAGCCACTGAGTTTGGGAGAGGTGTTTTATACATCAGTAGATAACACAGACAGCTCTTTCCCCATTGCTGCTTGTCTTTCTCAAAATTACCTTTTTCGAACTTATAAACTCAATAAGGGAAGAATACTGAGACTTTCTGTTTGTTCCTGTGTTCAGCTTTTCTTTCTCTCTCAACACGGCTTCTTGTATCTTTCCCACCAAGCCCTGACTTTCCTTCGGTTAACTCATTCTTAGAGTCAATAAAATTTCTTTTGTTTTTTTTTTTAAGATTTTATTTATTTATTTGACGAGAGAGATCACAAGTAGGCAGAGAGGCGGGGTGGGGGGTGGGAAGCAGGCTCCCTACTGAGCAGAAAGCCCGATGCTGGGCTCGAACCCAGGACCCTGAGATCATGACCTGAGCTGAAGGCGAAGGCTTAACCCACTGAGCCACCCAGATTCTCCATAGCGTCAATATAATTTCTATTGCTATTGCAAATGAGAATTTTTTCCTACCAAATTTTCTTTTCTTTTTTTTTTTTTTTTTAAGATTTTATTTATTTATTTGACAGAGAGAAATCACAAGTAGATGGAGAGGCAGGCAGAGAGAGAGAGGGAAGCAGGCTCTCTGCTGAGCAGGGAGCCTAATGCGGGACTCGATCCCAGGACCCTGAGATCATGACCTGAGCCGAAGGCAGCGGATTAACCCACTGAGCCACCCAGGCGCCCCCTACCAAATTTTCTAATTGGTCATTGATGGGATAAGGGAATGCTATTTTTTTTTAAGTTGATCTTTTATGAAGCAAACTCTTATTCTTCCTAATAGGTTGCCTGCAGATTCTCTTGGACTTCCAATGAAGACAATTTGCAAAAGATGAGCATTTTCTCTCTTTCTCACTGAGTCTTTTGCCTCTTCTTTTCTTGTCTCTTTTCACTGGCAAGGAGTTCCAGTTCGATATCAAACAGTAGGGCTGAAAATGGGCACTTTGACTTGTACCTTGACTTCAAAGGAATGTGTTTAAAGTTTCATCACTGGGACGCCTGGGTGGCTCATTGGTTGGGCAGCTGCCTTCGGCTCAGGTCATGATCCCAGCACCCTGGGATCGAGTCCCACATCGGGCTCCTTGCTCAGCAGGGAGCCTGCTTCTCCCTCTGCCTCTGCCTGCCTCTCTGTCTGCCTGTGCTCACTCGCTCTCTCTCCCTCTATCTCTGACAAGTAAATAAATAAAATCTTAAAAAAAAATAAAATAAAATAAAATAAAAAAAAATAAAGTTTCATCACTAACTATGATATTACTATAGGGTTTTTTTTTTGGGGGGGGGACATTTCCTCAGGTTAAAGAAGTTGCTATCTTTTGCTAAAAGTTTTATTATTTTTTAAGATGAATGAATGTTGAATTCTATTGCCGACACTTTTCTGTATTTCTTGAGATAATCATGTAGTTTTCTTGCTCTTAACATCTTAATATTTAATAGTGATTTGATACATTTTTCTGATGTCGAGTCATATATTTTTACAGAATAACCTTAATTATGACAATTTTAATATACTGCAAAATTAGATTTGCTTCTTTTTTATTTAGAATTCTATTAAAGTTTTTTTGTCTTTTTAATTTGAGAGAAAGAACTGAAGGAGGGGGAGGAGGGAGCAGACAGACTCTGTGCTGAGTGCAGAGCCCCGATGTGGGGCTTGATCTCATGACCCTGAGATTATGACCTGAGCAGAAATCGAGAGTTGGATGCTTAATCCACTGAGCCACCCAGGCACCCCTAGAATTCTTGCATTCATATTTATAAATTATATTGCTCTATGCTTTTCTTTTTTGCTTTAAAAAATACTTTTCTACCTATAGTAACCTCATAAAATGAACTACATATCTTTTCCCTTTCTTCCACTATGTGGAACTGTTTGACTAAAATAAGAATTACTCGTCCCAGGGCACCTGGGTTGCTCAGTGGGTTAAAGCCTCTGCCTTCAGCTCGGGTCATGATCCCAGGGTCCTGGGACCGAGCCCCACATTGGGCTCTCTGCTCAGCAGGGAGCCTGCTTCTTCCTCTCTCTCTGCCTGCCTCTCTGCCTACTTGTGATCTCTCTCTGTCAAATAAACAAATAAAAATTTAAAAAAAAAAAAAAAAGAATTACTCATCCCTAGAAGGTTTAATTAAACTTGCCTGTCAAGATGCTTGAACTTGTAGCCTTTCTTGGGAAAAGATATTTACTAGCCATTCAATTATTTTCATAGCAGTTGTTATATTCAGTTTTTCTATTTCTTCTTGGATCACTCTGTAATTTATATTTTTCTATAAAGTTGTCCATTTCATGAACATTTTAAAGATTACAGGCAAAAGTTTGTGGTATTTTTGTCCCTCATATTGTTTATTTTGCCTTTTTTTCTCTAATTAGTCTTTCCAGAAATTTGTCTGTTTTATCATTCTTTTAATTAATGATCTTTGGGCCTTATTGATAATTCTGATATTCTTGGTTTTAGATACTATTATTCATGTTTCCTAATAATTTCTCCTTTCTTCTAGATTCTTTTATTTCTCAATCATTCAGTTGAATTGTTAGTTCATTAACTTTCAAATCTTTGTTGTTATCCCAAAATATGCATTTGAGCTTTGTTTTAAAAATTAATTTATAAAGATTTTATTTATTCATTTTGAAAGAGAGAGAGAGAAACAGAGAGCATGGGCAGGGGGAGAGGCAGAGGGAGAGGCACAGGCAGAGGGAGAGGGAGAAGCAGACTCCGCATTGAGCCAGGAGTCCACCATGGGGCTCCATCCCAGGACCTGGAGATCATGACCTGAGTGGAAGGCAGACGTGTAACCACCTGAGCTACCCAGGTGCCCCTGCATTTGAGCTTTAAATTTCCCCCTGAGCACAATTTTAGCTGTGCCTCATACTTTAAAAAATATATATATATATTTATTTTTTTATTTGAGAGAGTGAGACAGAGAGCATGAGCTGGGGCGGGGGGGCAGAGGGAGAGGGAGACACAAAGTTCCCATTGAGCCAGGAGCCCAACATGGGGCTCCATCTCAGGACCCTGAGATCATGACCTGAGCTGAGGACAGCTATTTAACTGACTAAGCCACGCAGGCACCTCTGTCACGTGTTTTTATATGTGTGCTTTTTTCGTGTATCATTTCTAAATATTTTTCATTTTCATGATGGTTTCTTTTTTAATTCTGAGATTATTTGGAATGATATTTTTCACTGTCAGGTGTATATATATGTCAGATGGGAGAATACCCGTCTACTGTTGGTTTCTATTTTCAGTGCATTGTGGTGAAAGATCATGATCTGTATGACATCAGTCCTTTGGAATGTGTAGTGATTTCCTGTGAGGCTGAACAAATGGTCAAGTGTAGAAACCTTCTGGGTGGGCTTATAAAGAATATGTATTCTGTATTCGTTGGGTGAAGGTTCTCTCTAAATGTCTGTTATTATTTCTATGTATGATTATTGTTTTACTAATAAATACATAACTTACTGTTTGGAAAAGAAGAGTAAAAAAGAAACCTCATCTTGTCAGGAAGGGAAGAAGGGTTCCAGAAGCAGAACCTGAGTAGGATCCTGGGAAACCAAACACAACAGCAATTATGTACTCCTGGAAAAACAAACTCCCTTTCTGACCCCCAGACGGGGGAGGGTCTAATGGAATAGTCCTGCCCTCGGAAATGCCAGAACAGGTCAGGACAGTGTAAATGCCAGCTGTGTCACTGCTCTGCACTTGCAGTCATCCTGCAGGTGACACGGGAGTAGCCTCCGCTCAGACAGCAGAGTTATGGCCCCCTGGTTAACTGAGCCCTTCTTGTTTTGAGTATTTCTCCTTTGCTGATGCCTGACAAGGTTCTTTCATCAGGGATATTATCTGATTAGATCAGATTGGATTGAACTAAAGTGAATTGGATATTCATTTAGCTTAGCCCTAGGTTGGTGTTCTACCTAAGGGTGGCTAGACAAGGTCTTGGTTCTGTAACCAGCCTTTCTTTTAGTTCCATGTGAACCCTTGTGAAGCTGGATTTTTCTTTTAGCTAGGTACATTGTCACCAGTATTCAGTGGGGCAGGAATTTGGGGGGGGGGACTTCTCTCTAATTTTCTTAGTTTGGACTCTTGTAGATAAGGCTTTCCTCCTTGGTAGATGGGGAACCCATCTTACCTTCCTCTTCTCTCTCTGATTGTGATTTTGCCCATTTACGAGTGCCACTCCACGGCTTGATGACATCCTTCCAGTCGGGGCACAGCAAGCACTTCCCAATCCCTGTGGAGAGGGGTGGGCCAGAGGGATCTCTCAATCTACTGCCCACAGACAGGTCACCCCAGCTGCACGAGACGTTCCTTATTTTCCCCCGGTGTGCTGTGAAATACTATTCTTCTGTGTACCAAGATATGAGAAAGGTAGGGAAGGTCTTTGAGGGGCTCTAAGCTGAAGATAAATAGGTTTAATTTGTTAGCCATGTTCTCAAGTTTGAGGCTGTACCTGATATTATTTCCCAGCCATTAGCTCCTAGACCTCTGCCCCTGCTCCTAGCCCTTTGTTTAAAACTTGGAGTCATGTCTTGGCTGTGTGTGGAGCGAAAAAGCAAAAGGTGAGTGTGTGTGGCATGGGCGTGGAGGAAGGGGTGACGGGGGAGGACAGCTGAGTCATTGTGGTGGTAGCAATAGCTGGTGAGAGATTCCAAGGGTGAAAAGAATTCCAGGAAAATTGGGGCTATGGCTCCCACGAGGACTGTCTATCCACTGCTTACTACAGAGGATCAAAAATTAATTTTACTGAGGCAAGAAGCATTTCCAGTTCCTTTCTCATACCTTGCGCACCACCTCTCCTCTGCTTCCTCTCCACCCCTCACCAGGTTCGTGTGTGTCACTCCCACAAAACTGTGGTTTTCCTCCATGATTTTGCTTGGCCCACACTCTATCACAAGTACCTGTTTTCTTATCTGATGCACAAAGCTACGAGCACCCTACGGGACACGATGCAGTCTTCTAGCTCTATATTCCCAAGGAGCGATTCAGACCCAGGCAGAGCGGGCACCTGCTGTGCACAAACCCAGTACAGGCTGTACTTCATGTGGCAATGTTCAGACACTGCTCTGAGCTGTGGGGGCTGCTCTACCACCCCACTGCCTTGACCTCTCCCCCAGCTCTCCCAGGCCTGACCATGACCCAGGAATACTGTGTTGATGCTTGATCTAGCAGGGGACTGTCAAGCCCGTGCTTCAGGGATATCTGTGTTTGTTTGGACAGGCTGATGCCTATGCTACACCAGATGTTCAAGAAGTTTACTATCACCCTTGGATGAATGAATGAGTGAATGGCTTTGGTTCCCTTCTATTCTCATTATGATTGACATGTTCTCTCCAGCATCATTCTCCCAGGCCACATTTTGCCCCTGATCACCTCTACCTAAGAACAAGCCCTAGGTCTCTCAGCCCTTTGTGTAGTCCTCCACTGGAACACAGAATTACAGGGCCAAAGCCTATGTCGTGGACTCACTGTCCAGATATGAATAGTTGAAATGATTGATTTGGGGTTCTGTATATTGCCTTAATTAATAAATAGGAGAGACATGTTTAAAACAGAGGATGTATTGTTTTATGTGCCTACTCTTTCAACCAGAAATTGAGGGAGCGGAATAATGTTCTTAATTTGAATTGCAAAGGCCGTGTTATTCTCTCTCCAATAATATTTACTTTATGCCAGACTGTTACGAGGGTTATTCTTCTGGTGTGCTCCTCTGTGTGTGTAAGCAGCGTGTTAATGATCTGAGATGCTAAGTAGTTTTCCTACATCCTTATTGATCTGTCCAGAAAAAGCACCATAGTTTTTTTCTGTTTATTTATAGAGTAATTATATCATCTGCCCCTATGTCTTCACATCTAACTAAGGCAGCAGAACATTTTGTAGCAAGTGTTCTCCCAGAGAGACTGGGGGCAGGAAGAGGACAGGTGCCCTGAGGATTTTCAAATGTCAGGAAGGCAAGTTCTGTATTTGCCACTGGAGCTAGTGATGTCCAAGCCCCTGTGTATTTACTTTAAAACCATTTCCACAGTCTAAGAGCCATGGATTTGGTGATAGTGTCTTAAACAGTGTCTCCAATTCTCTTGGCCTGGTGAGTGACACAGAAACAAACAAACAAACAAACAAACAAACTGTTGCTGTACAATCTAGTTGGGTGACTATTACTTTTGGTATTTCAGAGGACTAGTAAAACAGCTAGATGCATTTGGGTTCCCTCCTTCACTGGGTTCATTGACTCAGAGTGTGAGTTGGGCATGAAAGAAACTTCTGAGCATGTGACCAGAACTAATTGTTCATTTAAACATTTAAATGCCTTTTTTCTTTATTCTAAATGCAAGGGAAGTACAGAAATGTAGGGCAAAATGGTTTTCTTTTCATTTCATAGGGTATTTCTTCCTAAAAATAGAGAGTTGTATGCACAACGAAGGGAACTGTATACTTAAAAATAGTTAAAACAGTACATTTTATGTTAGTATATTTTACACCAATAAAAAAGACAAAAAGACATAGTTGTAATATTATATATGCAACATGGTTTTGGCTTTTATTTTTTATTTATTTTTTTTGAAAGATTTTATTTATTTATCTAACAGAGAGTGAGAGAGCACTAACAGGGGGGACATTGGGGAGAGAGAGGGAGAAGCAGACTCCCCGCCCCAGCAGGGAGCCAGATGCGGGGCTTGATTCCAGGACCCTGGGATCATGACCTGAGCCGAAGGCAGACACGCTTAACCAACTGAGCCACCCAGGTGGCCCTTGGCTTTTTAAACATGACACTATGTCCTGAGCATTTTCCCATGCCTTTATGTGATATTAGAAATTGTTTTACCGCCTACATGATTAACTTATCCTTTCAACAAGGACTTAACTGTGTCTCAGGGAGGTACCAAGTACTGTTTCAGGCTAAAGTAGCCATAAAGGAGACCAATGAGACCCCTGGACCCACCGAGCTTCTACTCCAGCCAGGGGAGACAGGCAGTGGTGGAGAAAGCAAACTCAGGCAGACTGTGGAAGTGCTGCGGCCGCAATGAACCCAGTGGTGTTGGGAAGCAGCCAAGGGGCTTGCAAAGAAGAGCTACCAGCCTACGGTGGGGAAGACGAGACATGCCCCATGAGCCCAAAAACCTGAGGAACAAGCCAGCAGGTGAATGAAAGGCTGAAGGACAGCATTCCCGGCAGAGGGAACAGAAAGTGAGGTGTCTGGAGGCCGGAGAGAACCAGGCAAGACGGAGGAGGAATCAACAGGAGGGGCGGGTGCGACTGACACAGAAGCCGGACCGTCAGCTCGAGGAAGAGCGGTGTCGGTCAAGGGAGGTGCAAGTGAGACAGGGACGAAGGGCAGCAAGCGCCAGGTGACGGACATTACACACCTGGGGCACTTAACTGCTGACTGAGATTGTTCAACCGCTTCTCTTACAGAAAAGAACCAGGATGGGGCCAGGATGCGGCCCCATATGCAAGCCAGACTCAGAACAGAGGGCCTGGGGTTCCAAAAAGCACCACTAAACTGCCTGAGCCTTCTGCTAGTATCGACCAATCAGGACGAGGCCCTCCCAACCAATCAGCACGAGGCTCTCCCAACCAATCAGCACGAGGTCCTCCCAACCAATCAGCACGAGGCCCTCCCAACCAATCAGCATGAGGTATTTTTCCTCCTTTCTCTCATTAACCTATTGGACCTGTGGGATCCTGAACGAGAACTTTCTCTACCGAAGCAGGACTTCCTCTTGGTTGGGCGGGGGCAGTTATCCTAAGAGCTCTGTGTTGGTTCTTTGTCTTCCTTCGGCTCCATCTGTGGCCCCAACAAAGCCTTGCCTCTGCCGATGGTTCCTCCCGGCCTCTTTTCTATCCGTGTTGGGCCCAAGAATCCGATTTCTGTAAACGAGGGACAGAGCTGAGAGTCCCCCAGGCCATTTTGAGGGGTTTGGATTGTATTGAAGGTGCAAGAGGAAAGCAGTGGAGGCGTTTCATCAAATGGCCAATGCTTTTATTTTTATTCATTTCTTTCTTTTTTTTTTACATAATATTTTAATTGAAGTATAGTTGTGTAATTTTTAAAGTTTTGGAAATATATATCTATTATATATAATAGATATAATCTGTAATATATATTATGTAATATCTATTATATATAATAGATATGTTTCCTAAACTTAAAAATTATATATATAATATATAGATATAGATATAGATATAGATATGTAATTGACCTATAATGGCCAGTGCTCTTTAAAGCTCTGAGGGGCGCCTGGGTGGTTGGTTCAGTAGTTTACCCTCCCTCTGCCTTCAGCTCAGGTCATGATCCCAGGGTTCCTGGGATGGAGAGGCATGTAGGGCTCCCTGCCAGCGGGAGGCCTGCTTCCCCCCCCCCCTCTGCCCCTGCTCATGCTCTGTCTCTCAAATAAATAAAATTTTTTAAAAAAATTAAAAAAAAAATAAAGCTCTCTCTGCTTACTTAGGGGTGGGAGGCAGCAAGAGTGTGAGGGTCTACCATGTTAAGAATCTAGGGCAGGAGTCCAGGGGAGAGATGACAGTCACAGAACTGTCCCATGCCCCTGTCCCGAGGAGCACAGTACAGGCTCAGTACTGCTTTTTCTGACCTGGACACAGCTCAAGGGAACCCCTGCTCAGGGAGCCTGTTGACCTTTGCTAGGGGAAGGGGAGAAAGAGGAGAAATGCCAGCATGTGTCTTATCTCCAGAAGGCCAAGGGCTATGCTGTCCCAGGAAAGCAGAGGCTATGTTATCTACCCTAAGTTCAGGGGCTTAGTGGTAACAGACTATGATTTTGGAGCCTGGTGATTTCAGTCAAATGCCTGTCTTTATGACCTACCTCAGGCATGTTAACTTTGTGTGTGTGTGTGTGTGTGTGTGTGTGTAGCAGTTTCCTTCTTTGTCATAAGGGGGATAATTGTACTTAACAGCAAAAGCTGTGAGGAGTGAATACATGCAAAGTTTAGAGCCTCATGTGTAGCAAGCACTCAATAAATGGTAGTGATTATTAAAAACACCCCCTCCCAAAGAGTTGAAGGTAGAACCATTAATGGGTAATTTTTAAAACTCTACTAAGGATAAGTTCAGGAATAAATTTCAGCATTATGCATATTGGAGCTGCTTAGTAGGACTGCTCCAAGATCTTTGACAGTCATTTGGCAAAGTTATATTTCTACCAAAAGTAGAATTTCATTCTACAATGGATTAAGATTTATAGGGATGTTGGGTATTTATGGATACTCTACTAAAAATAATCAAAACTTGTTTCTATATTGTGTGAAAAAGAATAAACAAATTTAACTAGATAGCAGGATTTTCTTATTTTTCATGAAAACAATATAATAGTTTTAAAATTGTGGAAGCAAACCAAATTATTTACAGTGGCTACATAAGGTTGGAGAGATTAAATCTTATTTCTGAAATTTCCATAATATGTATAAGTAACTTGTACAATGAAAATACATAAAATTATCATTAAGCTGAGTTAATATGAGAAGAAAATCCATTTTATCATCATCCTAGGACTGTGAATAAAAATATGAATCCCCACTATTTTTATTTCTAAAAAAAGGTTGAGAATGTTCTTCTTGGAGTCACATGACGATCATCTTAAATGACATTAAAATAGGCCTCAAATCTTCACCCAAATGCAAATGGTAGAGATCGGCAGATAAATTACGGAATGAGGGGAAAGAAATTTTTAGGCTTATTTTTAGAACCGTTTAAAAGGCTAAAATGTCAGATTGTGTCAGGATTCAGTTTCCAGGTTTCAGAGGGTCTCTCACAAAGAACATGAAGAATAAATGCCCCAAAAAGAAAGAAATAAATAAACTTTGTGCAGGTACAAAAAAAAAAAAAAAAAAAAGAAAGAAAGAAAGAAATAATAAACACCAGATATTTGTGAGAGTATCATGTGCAAAAGCACTGGGGTTCAAAGGTCCATGTTATCAGAAGCTCAGGATCCATGCATGCTAAGAGCCATCCTCCTGTGCCCTGGACTGTGAACCAGTAAGACACAAATGTATAGCCAGCCTCTCCACCAACCACAACCTGGTACGTCAACTTTTTCTCACTTCCCACGTCCGATTAGCTACTCGGCCAGGGAGCCATCATCTTGTCATAGCAGAGTGCCTGCATCTTTACTCCCATGCCTGTGCCTTCCTTCACTCTCTGGGTATTGCAGTGGTCCCCTTGCAGGGCTGTGTGGGGTACATCCCCTTGCAATTCCCCTCCATGATGGAGCCTGAGTGCTGATTCTAAAATGCCAATCTGGGGGTGTCTGCCTGGCTTAGTAGGTAGGGCATGCAACTCTTGTGTGTGTGTGTGTGTGAGTTGGGGTTGTGAGTTCAAGCCCCACCTTGGGTGTAGAGACTACTTGAAACAATTTTTTAAAAATCTTTAAAACTGTTCACTGTCTGCTTTACATCTTTTAGTGATTGTCCATCATGTTCTGGCCCCTTCCACACAAATCCTTCTACCTTGAGTTAGCCTATTTTTAGCCTCCCCAATCTAGAAACTTCTCCCCTCTCTAGTCTAGCTAACAACTGCAGCAAGTCTTTCAAAACCTGGGTCTAGTGCTTTCCTCTCTCTGCAAGTCTTTGGAGGCTTCCCATTCTGATTGCAAAGCCTTCCTCTGCTCCCAAATCACCCCCTGGAGGTTCCTACCATGGCATGAACCACACTATATTGCCATTGTCCGTTCATGCCTCCAATCAGCAGGCTACCGGGCATAAGCAAACTGAAAGCAGGTGCCCTGCCTTACTCAGCCTTGGTTCTCCAGGGTCTAAACCATTCTTGCACATAGCACTTGGCACAGTTCTAAGCAGTTTATAAATATTAACTCATACGCTCTTCATAATATCACATGGTTATTAGAAGAACATATAAACATTTGTTCAACAAATGCATATTGAGTGTCTAGCAGGTGCCAGATCCAATTTTAGGCACTGGGGATTCAGAAGTGAACAAGACACACAGACTTCTGATCTCCATGAGTTTATAATCTGTTGAGGCACATGGATGATAAACAGATAAACAGGTATATATTATGTTGTGGGGCAGTGAGAGGAGATATAAAGAAAAATAAATCTAGACAAAGGAATGAAACGTGACAATGATGTCACTGTAGCCAGGATGGTTGGGCAAGGCAATCTGAGGAGGGGATATGGGAGCAGAGATCTGAGTAAAGGGGGGAGAATGAGCCATGTAGATATGTCGGGGTAGAAGGAGTGCATGCAGAGGAAACAGCAAGTGCAAAGGTCCTGAGACACAAACAGGTTTTGAGGCCACTGTGCTGGAATGCAGGCAGTGGGGTGGAGAGCTTTAAGTGAAGAGGTGTCCAAGGCAAGGGGTTAGCTCAGGCAGAGCTTTTCAGGCCATCCTGAGGCTGCTGGGGTTTATTCACTGGTAGGTGTCAAGCCTGGGGGTACACGTTAGGATTTATCTTTTAAAGGTTCTCTCTGTCTGGGACACCTGGGCTGTATTGTTGGTTCAGCATCTAACTCTTGGTTTTGGCTCAGGTCCTAATCTCATGGTTGTGAGATCAAGCCCCATGTTGGGCTCTGCACTCGGTGTGGTGTCTATGTGAGATTCTCTCTGCCTTTCCTGCTAGTGCTTGCTCTCTGTCAAAGAAATATTTTAATATTTTAAAGACTAGAAATTAGATTGTTAGATTTTAACATCTAACATTGTAAAAAAAAAAAAAAAAAAAAAGTTCACCCTGGCTGCTGTGTGGACTGCAGGGGAAGCAGTAAGTGTGACCAGCAAGGAGTGTGACCAGCGCAGAGGTGAATGTTGTGGTCTAGGCGGTGAGGATGGTGACCCCGAGTTCCCACCACGCAGGGAAGCTGTCAGACTCTCGATGCATTTTGCAAGCTGAGCAGACAGGGCCTGCTGATGCCTCCATTATGGAGAGTATGTGAGAGAGGAGCCCTGGATGCCTCCACGGTTTTTGGCCAAATAGTGGGCCGGCAGTGCCATTTGTTGAGATGGGAATGACTGGGGGAAAAATGGTTTAGGGGGTTTGGGGGGAAAGGGGGAAATTAAGCCTTTTCTTTTAGATCTATACATATGAGTTGCTGCCAGGATTTAGTTTTGTCTTCTATGAAATAGGGATGATGTTTGTTTTATGCATTCAATGAGAATCAAATGTCATCATTTTCTTTTGCTATTATACAGATTTATTTTATTTTGTTTTATACACAGTTTACTTAAAAATAAACACAGGTTTATTTTTACTTACATAGAAGCCAAGAGTAGAGTTCCCTTTAAAAGAACACAAACCAGCTACTTCTTCCTGCCTAGATATTACTGCCCTCGTATAATTGGCTCTCCTATCAAGAACCGATGTTGGTAATACACCTTCTCCATATTTATTTAACATTTATCTGGAGCTTACTATGTGCCAGACTCTATGCTAAGGACCTTAGAGAAATAGTCAATACAGTCTTCCAAAAGCCTTTTTTTTTTTTTTTTAAGATTTTATTTATTTATTTGACAGAGAGAAATCACAAGTAGATGGAGAGGCAGTCAGAGAGAGAGAAAGGGAAGCAGGCTCTCCAATGAGCAGAGAGCCCGATGTGGGACTCGATCCCAGGACTCTGAGATCATGACCTGAGCCGAAGGCAGCGGCTTAACCCACTGAGCCACCCAGGCGCCCCCCAAAAGCCTTTGTATATGCCATTATTACCCTGACCTAGCAGATAGAACGGTGGCCCCAAAAGGGGAAGTAATTTGCTTAAGGTCCCATCGCTAGCAAACGACAGAGGACAATGAACTCCAGGTACTCTGGCTCTGGTTCCAATCCCAATGCCAAGTGCCACATCCCCAGCTCCAAATGAGCGGCTGCCATCGCTGACAAGTGGCCTGGCCTCTTGTGCAGGGGGATGGTGCCTCGCATCTGACACCACTGCCTGGACCCTTTGCCCCTGTAGGCGTTCCTGCCTCTGTTCTTAACAAAAACATCTGCTCAAAAGAAGCCTGTCAGTACAGATGGCAATACTCCTTTTGTCTCAGACCTTCCCAGGCCGCTGGCAGCCACTCAGAGCACTCAGTGTCCTCTGTGCTTTTCTTCTAACGCCCGGAGGTCAGCCACCTTCCCCCATTGCAACACACGAGCCTCTTTGGTATACTGCTCTCTCCACGCGCCCGCCCCACTGCCAGTTGTTACAAGCGGTTTTAAATGCTTGCAGATATCACGTTTTCCACTCCCGTGTTGAAGCAGACCGTGTGCCACGGTAAGCTGAGTGAAGACAAGAGAGGAACATGCCCGGACCCCTGACCTCTCAAGAGACTTTGAGCTGGAAGCCAAGTCCCGTACCTTTCAGCTTTGGGTCCCGCATCCCGGCACCAAGCCGGCACAAAGTGGACATTCGGTGAATATTCATTTATTTAGCAAGTGCTTATTGAGGGTTTACTACCTACCCGCCGGTCATGTGCCCAGGCAGGAGCAGAGGGTGGGGGTGGGGATGGAGGCTAGGGAATGGGTGGGGGTTGGTGTAGGGCGGCAAGCGGCGAAAGAAGCCAAAGCCAGAGGTCGAGTGACCTGGCGCAGTTTCTTCTGGCCAGGGCGTCCTCTCCGTCTCAAAACCCAGACATGCACACACGTGCCGCAGCCGCTTGGGGACCCCACACCTAGCGTCTGCTCAGGCGCTGGCCTCGCGGGGAAGGCAGAGCCTATTAAGAAGCCTGGGAGGAAGGCGACCGGCCGGTGCTCCCACTGCGGGAGGGGTGGCACAGGACTGGAGCAAGCTCGCTTGGGAGAGAGAACTCTCCAGCTCACCGCCCAAACTCTGGAGCCATGCCTGGATTCCAAAGTCAGGCCTGCGGCTTACCTATCGTGTGACCTTGTGTAAGTCACTTACCTTTCCCGGGACTCAACTGCATCATCAGGTAAAGGGGTTGCACCAATAACCTTAAGGTTAGTGCAAGGATTAAGAGGGAGGGCCTGGAAAGCGTTCCTACAGTGGTTCTCTGCACGAAGGAAAAGCTCCCTCTCCGCCGCGCACCCCTCGATGCCCGCCCCCCGCCCCCAGACTCCCAGGGGACGAGCCGCCCACTGGCCGCTTCCCAGGGACTGACGACACGCCCAGAAGGGCGCGCCGGGCCCTGATGGATTTATTGGCCTGCTTGGGGCGGGGTTTGGGAAGAGGCGAGGCAGGGAAGGAGGAGGTGAGGGCGAAGAAAGGGAAGCCACGGAGGGACCGCGGGCGCTCGGGGCGGGGCGGAGGGAGGAGCCGGGCTGGGTTCCTGGGCCCCGCGCGGCGCGCACCGGGAGCCCGCGGCGGCGGGGCGGGGGCGGCGCGCGGCGGCCAATGGCGCGCGGCGCTGCGGCGGGGGCGGTGCGGCACCACCCCGGCTGCTGACAGCCAAACTCCCCAACTCCGCCCTCGTCCCCGCGGGATCCCGGAGCCGGAGCCGGCCTGGGGCCGAGGCCGCCCGAGCCGCGCCGTGAGCGAACATGGCAGCAGAATGAGGAGGCTGGCGCCGGGTCGTGGCCGCCCGCGCCGCGCTGCAGCTCGAGATCCGCGCCCGGCGCCCTCCGAGCCGCGTGCTTAGCCGGCCTCCTGGCGGCCGCTGGATTATTTCATTCCGAGCCGAGGGCGGGCGAGAAAGGAGACCCCGCAGCCGCGCGGGTCAGTGCTCGGGCAGGCTGTAGAGGCTCGTGCGTGCGAGTCGCCGGCTGCGGAAACCACGCGGGAGAGAGCGGGTCGCCGGAGCTGCGGAGGCGCCGACGCGGGGATGAGCCGGCCATGGGGCGGCCGCGGCGGGGCTCGCCGAGCCGGCCGGCGCTGCGGCGGGGGTGCCGCCTGAGCCGGGGCTCCGCGGGGCTTCGGGGCCTCGGGCGCCCCGCGGGGGTCCCTGCCGCCGCCCCCGGGAGGGACGAGAGCCCCGCGTGGCGGACACTGCAGCAGACGCCGTACTGAGGCGCCCCGAGCCTGCTCCGCCCGCAGCTCGGTGCGCTCCCGGCACCCGGGCGCCTTGCCCGGGGCACGGGCGGCTGGCGCACCGCGGCGAGCCGGGCGCAGGACTGGCTAGAGGGGTGTGTGTGAGCGCGTTGGATTGGAGATCTGAGCTAAAGTAGGACCCGGCGGACCAGAGCAGCCATGCTTCCCGGGGTGGGCGTGTTCGGCACCAGCCTCACGGCCCGTGTCATCATCCCGCTGCTGAAAGATGAGGGCTTCGCGGTGAAGGCGCTGTGGGGCCGCACGCAAGAGGAAGCGGAGGAGCTGGCCAAGGAGATGAGCGTCCCCTTCTACACCAGCCGCATTGACGAGGTGCTGCTGCATCAGGACGTGGACTTGGTGTGCATCAACCTGCCGCCGCCCCTCACCAGGCAGATCGCTGTCAAAACCCTGGGTGAGCGACCCCCTTCCCTCTCCCCTCCAGCTCCTTCCCTCCCCTGCTGCTTTTCTGCCCTCGCCCCCTCTGCATCCCAGAGGCTTACGAGGCATCTACGCCGGCCCGGGGACCTGAGATGCCACATGCCACTCGGAGCTCCCTCCTTCCTCATCCCCGGCCTTCCCTGCCTCTGCGCTTCTCTCCTCCCTTCTGGCACCACCTGGACGCGCCTTCCCACGTGCGTGGCGCGGAGGCTGGAGGAGGCGTGTGTTCCGGGGCTGGCGACGAGCCGGATCCGCTGCGGAGGACTGGGCAGGAGCCGCGCTCAGGAAGAGAAAACTAAGTCCGCAGCTGTGCCTGTTAGTGCCCCGAGTGTGTGCGTGGGTGCGCGCCTGCGAGAGGCGAGTGCGCGGCCCAGGAACGCCCGAATGAGGGGCCCCACACGTGTGGCGGATATTCCTGGGGGCGGTGGACTACCTGACGGGTAGCAGCTGTGGCGCCCTGCTAGGCCGGTTTGCTTCTTACTGCTCTTAGTTCGGTGTGAGATTAGAATGGGGTGTTCAACCGGGATGATTCCGCCTTCGCCGTAAGCGAGGATGGCGGGAGTGGTTGGATGGGGGTGGGGGACGACTGCCAGGGGGGTCCTGGGTCCGTAACCAACCGGTTTGACAGAACCACCAAGGGGATTGAACTGTCGAGTGTGGCAGCTGGGGAATTGGGGATTGTCTTCCGCGTGGGTTTGAAATGATCGATCTTAAATTTGGGGGGGATGGGCGCACTAGTTGCGGAGGCAGGGATGTTTTGTGTGGGAAAAGGCCCAACGCAGCCAGTTTCACGTGGGAGCATGCTGTAGTCCCTCCTTAATAACCATCAGGAAAGTTCCCAGGCCTGAGGTTGACAAGCAGGTTGGGAATGATTTCACCGCCCCCTCGCCATCCGGTCCCCCCACCAAACCCAAGCGGTCTGAACACTCAGAACTCAGGAGCATCAGCGTCCCTGCCCTGCCCGGAGGAAACAGGAGCGCATAGTTTGTCCACCAGCAGTTTTTGTCCGTTCGTACCTAAGACAGTCTCAGGAATACTGCTCACTTCTTACTCTCCCAGGAAATGGAACACCCACCTTAAAAGCTGGAATTTTTATTGATGAGGAAAGAGACAGAGCTTATGGCACAGGACACGACATTAAAGAAGAGTAATAGGGCACGAGCAGGGACAGTACTCAAGCCAATCAATGGTAATTTATGTCATCTTGGAAGGCATGTCTTATTTTTTTTTTTAAACTGGCATGAATTTAGGGTGGGTGAAATGTACCTATATGTCAATTCTATCTTCAGAGATCTAGGACTGGAAGATAGAACTCTTTCTTCCTAGAAAACCACTTTTTTATCAGGCCATTCTGCTCTTGACTCTGAGCAGGGACTTCTGATAGAATTCCTAAGAGGCTGCCCAAGGCTGTCCGTTTGTTTTCATGTTAATTTCATTAAGTTTCTGACCTTTGTGCCTTATTTTCTTTGGTCTTGAATTGAATGGCATTGGGTTCCGACTTTCTTGTTTGATGTAATCTTATGTATTAGGTTGCTCACCTTTGTGTTTACAGGGGATCTGTGCATTATCAGATAGCTTATAACCATCCAAATAGCATAAATCTGTTAGAACACTTTGTATCCAACAGGTGGGTCCTGAGCTCTGTTTTATAGAGAGCCAATGACTGGTTATATCAGAAAGACCTTGTAACACTGCTTTTCCCCACTGTGGCAGCACAGTCTTGCAGGTCAGCACTGGTAAGGCCTATCTATCTCCAGGAGAGTGACCATTTGGAGAACAAGGATGTTCCTGTTTTCTGACCATCTCTTGGGGGCTCTGGGTTGGAGAGAAGTGGCACAAATAATACATTTCTGGATACTTCTGTTCTTATTTTCAAAAATTCCTATGACTTTTTTTTTTCTTTCCTTGACAAGATTAACATGAGTTACCTCTTGAAAACCAAGCAAGGGTCTTCAGAAATAGACCTAGTTTAATAATCATGACTGAAGATTAGGGTTTTGTTTATATTTTTGTAGTAAGTCTTGGGGCTTTTTTTTTAAAAAATCTGATTCTGCAGGTAATTTGAGATACTTCGTGATTATAGAGAATGCTGGGGGTGGGGGCATTGAATTTAGGTGAGGCTGGGCTTTGTCTCATTCCCCAGTTGTCTTCACTGGAAAATGCCCAGAGGTCCCTCTCTTTCACATTGTATCTGCAAGTTTGCAGCTGGGGCTTCGTCTTGGTGTGCTTGGCTGTCATGGTTAGAGGTCCAACACACACACACACACACACACACACACACACACCAGAGGAAGTGAAACACCCGAACAGTTACAGAGCTGGTTTGGCCGTTGGGGGTTTATAGATGGTGGTGTTTGCCTGGTGTTGAAACAAGCCAGTGTTGACTGGCCCCAGTGAAGTGTCCTAATTTTGGCCAAAGCCTGGCCTTTGAGTTGCTTGCCCAGCGATGGCAAGTGGTCTGCGGCCCTCCATCCACACTCAGGACAGGTCTCTGGTGTGTCAAGGTGAGGGATGGTCTGGGGACCGTGGAGCAATAACACTTGGAGTCAGTAGAAACATAGACATCCTCCTTGAATTTCTAAAAATTCCCTTGAGATCCGTCCTTTGGTGAACTAGGCATTTCTCTGTGGTAGAGACTTTCTGCGTCCTTTCATACAATTTTAACGCATGCCAGGCAATGTGGCAAGTGCCTTGTATAAAACACTCCCCTTCACTGTGAGAATGGGCCCCTAGCATAGACGTTAGCCCCGTTGTACAAATGAGGCAAACTAAAATTCAGAGAGCTGAGCAGCCTTGCTCAGGCACAGACAGCTAGGGATTTGAACCCGCCCTTCTGCCTCTTTTCTTGCTCTTCTATCCCCTAAACTTGCTTCTTGGCCTTAGTTCCTTCTGTCAGATCCAAGTAGCTCGGATGAGATCGTTGGCATTCTCCTCTGTTCCCGTTTACCCCACGCGTGGAATCTGTTCTCTCTTGACTCTGTTCCTTTTTCTCCATCATCGCTTCCTCCGTAGAAGGAACGAGGCCCCTACCCAGGTCTCTGAAGCGAGGTTCCCGCCTGCCCCTCCACACCGCCGCCTGCCTTTGTCTTCCACACCACTGCCAGCCTTTCCTTGAAGAACCGCAGGCTCGATCGTGTCACTGTGCCCCCACTTTCGTCGCTTCTAGGAAGAGTCTCAACTTCTTGGCTTGACTGGCAAGGGCTGGCCTGTGATGAACTTTGCCCAGGCTTCTGTCCTGCTGGCGGTTCTGGAACCCTAACGGGTTTTGGCTAAACCCAGAACTCCTGGTGTGTCCTCAGACGGACCGTATTTGATTATAGGTCCATGCCTCTGTCTGGAACCTTCTGCCTTGTGTTTGTGATGGATGCCTGTCCGTCCTGCAAGACTTGGCCCCAGGGTTGCCTCCTTCCTGAAGTCTCCCCCTTTCCCAGTCTCGCCCCTCACATACCCTGCTGGGCTCGCAGCACCAATAGCTGCCTTTTCTTGAACCTATTTTAGTGCATTTGGGTAAAATTTAAATTTCACTTAGTTATTTGGAATAGGTTCTATATCCACGTGTTACAAATGGTAAATACTATAAAAGTATACAGTGAGGGATAAGTGTCCCCCAGTCCCTGTTCTTCAACTAGAGGCAGTGCCAGGTTGTTCTGTTGTTGTTTTGTTTGCTTTTTTAATGTCAACCTTGGAAGGTTTTGCTAGGTATGTGTTAGCAAATAGGTGTCTGGGCATTTTTTAAAGCGTTTTGACACAGTTGGTAACAGCTCATACACACTGTTATATAGCTTGCTTTTGTCATGCAACAGTATTATCTTGAGAAGAATTTATGTATACGCTCACATACACACCCATATTCATGTAAAAAAAACAGCATAAGGAAGTATCCATGTTATTTTTTTGCTGTAGTATTTCATTATGTGGATAAATCAAAATTGACTTAACCAGTTCCTTATTACTCAGCATTTAGGTTGTTCCCAGTGTTTTGCTTCTACAAATGTGTAATGAATAACCTAGAACCTATTTCCCTTTGCACACATACCAGTGTGCTTGTAGGGTAAATATGTGAGCTGCTGGTCAAAAAGTATGTGCTCATTTCCTTTAACAAAGATGTTGCCCAATGAACTGGCCCCTGAAGTGAGGCTGCTGTTTGTAGGTTTCCTCGTGTGCCTCACTCTGCAAGCCCCTTGATTGCCCCGTGCCTGAAGGCAGCCAGGATGGGCTCACTCACCTTTGTTTCCAGTGCAGCACAGTTCCCAGCCAGCCTTGGGGGTGAGGGGTCAGTCAAATCCCATGTCTGATTTGTTCTCCAGCCCCTAGACTGGGCAGTGAGCCACCTGCTCGCTGCCTCCCTAGGTCCACTCTTGTTCCTTATCCGGTCTAGTCTCTATACAGCAGGTGAGTGGCATACAGACACGTATGTGGTTCTATGTCCTTCCCTGCTCAGAAGCTGTCTGTGGCTTCATGTTCTTGGTAGCGCTGTCGCTGTTAGTGATGACCTCTTTCCGTTTGTTTGCTTGTTCCCTTACTTGCTATTTCTCTCCCCAACTGGAAAGAAATTTCTTTGAAGTAGGGCCTGTGCCTGCTTTGCTCACCAGGGTGGCCTTATCTCCCCTAGACAGTGCCAGGCGCTGAGTCACCCAGTAGGCACACTATAAATATTTGCTAAATGACGAATGAATGCCTTTCCAATGAATGAATGAATGCTTGGGGAAGGCAAAAGATTATCAACAGGATGGGTCCATCAATCAGTAACATTTTGTGATGCCTGCCTAGCCCAGTGCCTCCCAGACATTCACACAGGAGCTCACCCCGTCTGCCCCCTGGGGAGTGAAGGGGGGGAAGGGCTGGGGGGCCTGGGTTGAGGAGATGTTGTCAAAATGCTGATTCCAGGGTGGGACTCAGGGTTTAGAATTTCTCTCTAGCTCCCAGGTGATGTGCCTGCGGTGGCGGCCAGACACAGAGATGTGGTAGCTCTCCGCCTTTGAGAAAACAAGACCAACCCTGCTGTGAATAATTAACCTGGCTGGGGAACTGTGTTAAAATAATTCGTTGACTTTAGTGTGTAATGTGACGATATCTGTCTTCATGTTCCCTGCCCCAGTATTTGGAGACCTTAGCGCAGACTCTGGGGGAAGCCTCTTCATGGGAGGGCAGGCTCCTTTGGGATGCCGTCTTGCCCGGTCACGTTCGGCATCCTCAGCTGAGGACCTGGAGCACCGTGCCCTTTCCTGCCCTCCTGCAGAGTTTCCGTGGTTGCCCCCAGGTGGAGAGAGGCTGCAGGAAAGGGTGGGAACCAGGAGGAAGCAGGGCTGGGCAGGC
The DNA here is from genome assembly GCF_030435805.1 of Mustela lutreola. Classification (NCBI taxonomy): domain Eukaryota; kingdom Metazoa; phylum Chordata; class Mammalia; order Carnivora; family Mustelidae; genus Mustela; species Mustela lutreola. The sequence continues at coordinate 145,059,457 of NC_081295.1, read as the reverse complement.
ATGGTGACCACACAGGCAGCAGTAGGGCTGGAGATGATCAGACGTCCTCTTTGGACGTGGTAGTAACCGTTCTGGAATCCCAATTCCCCCTCGACCTCTCTTCTGGATGTATTTCTCTCCTAAGACTTTGTGGAAGAGGGAATTGTGTTTTTCTCTCGGGCTTTCTGCCCCTGAGCACTGAGTGAAATGGTTTTGGTCTGTCAGCTTGGAATAGGGTTGAGGAAGCCCTGGGGCATTATGTAAATGGCAGAGATGACTGTGTACTGTTAGGAAAAGTCAAGCATCACCAATCTCATTTCATCTAATTGAAATTAGGTGCAGTTGAGTGATTATTTTGCTGATGATATCTGGCTTTGAAAATGTATGAGTGAGAAGAAGCTATAGGAAGAGATTGGGCATTTTGATCCTAAAACTGGGGAAGAACAAAAAAAAAAAAGTGGAAGTAGGGGCACCTGGGTGGCCCAGTTGGTTAAGCATCGGCCTTAGGCCCAGGTCTTGATCTCAGGGCTGTGGGATCCAGCCCCACATCGGGCCCGAGCCTGCTTCTCCCTCTGCCTTTGCCTCTCATGCTCATGCTTGCTCTCTTAAAAAAAAAAAAAAAATGGTGGAAGTAAATAGCCTGTTTTAAGGGTTTCACCAAGAAAGAAATACACTGGCAATTAGTTACATATATTGATTGAGGGCGGTCATGGCCCATCACTGTAGACAGCGTCGTGATTGACCGACCTGCTGATGATAGAAAAGGTTGACAGGTCACAACTGTATAATCATCTGCTGAGCCTCAGTCTTCTGATCAATAAAATGGAGCTAAAGATACTATGATACAAGATTGGTATGACAGTTAAAATCAGAGGAGGTGTGTAAAGACTTAGCCACCCTGCCCCCCGCTATCTGTATAAGTTCCATAAATGTCATTCTATTTCCCCTCAGGGTGGTCAATTCTTCAGCCTATTCCAAATGTTACTTTTGAAGATTTGGTTTTTGTATGTATTAGACATGATTCCCTTCTGCCAGATTCAGAAAATACAGTTAAAAGGTTTTAAAAATTTTTTATGTATTTATTAAAAGATTTCTTTCTTTCTTTTTTTCTTTATTTTTTAAAAGATTTTATTTATTTACTTGACAGAGACAGACAGATCACAAGTAGGCAGAGAGGCAGGCAGAGAGAGAGGAGGAAGCAGGCTCCCTGCTGAGCAGAGAGCCCGATATGATACGGGGCTTGATCCCAGGACCCTGAGATCATGACCTGAGCCGAAACCCAGAGTTGGATGCTTAACCCACTGAGCCACCCACATGCCCCTTTTCCAAAAATTTTTATTTTTTAAAGGGAATGCGCCTAAGCCAATCTTCAGATGTGGGGTTTACTTGCTTCCTGGGTCTAGGGTCTGGAAGGCACTGATGGTGTTCCCAGGAGTGCACCGTGTTGCTGTGAGGATGTACCATTACCTGTGGGAATAATGCAGGCCTTCCTCAGAGCTTAGGGGCAGGGACATAGCCGAGGCCTGAGCAGGTGCCTGCAAACGCTGAACTCTGTGTGTGGGCCCCATCCCCCATCCTTCTTTAGACCAGGCCCTGGGTGTGGGACAGAATTCCTAAATACAAATATTAAGGGTTTAGAGACCCCCCGCCCAGCCCCCGCTCCCGGTGGTCCCTGCTCGTGTCTGATGTCTGATGCTTTCTCTCGGCTCAGTCTTCTTGGAGGTTATTTGGTCACGTGGGGGGTTCATCACAAAACACCATGGGGACCCTCTACTGGAGGGAAACGGGGCCGTAGGGCTTAGGAGTGCCCCACTCCTAGAAGGCACTGATGCCAAGGCCACAGACTGGCTTGAAGATTCTGCAAACGCATACCGTTCTTGACTTTGTAGGTTCTCTATATCCTTTCTTCAAATACACGCTTGGCATTTCGCCGCTTGGCATAATGGCCGTGGTAAAACAGTGGAAAGAGCACACGTATGGGACGATAAACTGATGCCTGCCTTGTCGTCATTATTATTACATTGAGGGTGTCCGTGTTGGTAAAATACGGGATGGGAAAGCAGATACACATAACTGGCTTTGTGAGGTGGTTCTATGGTCCAGCCCCTCCTGCCCAGCCTTCGCCCGCCGCCGAGGACCGCGGTGAGGCAGAGACCGGTCGTGTGCGCGTTAGGGTAGCCTCCAAGGTGTCAGGAGTCCAGAGAAAGACGGAGGTCCTGGGAAGAGGAATTTCTACCTTCAGATCGCTTCACACTGGAAACTGCAACATCAACCCTTCCTAGGTCTCCAAGCCTGCTGGCCTTGCCCATCTTGGACTTGCCGGGGCCCCATAATTGTGTGAGCCAATTGCTGAAAAAGAAACCTACCTTGCTCTCACTTGCCCACGCATGGTCTCTCTCCCCCTCCCCTCCCCTCCCCTCCCCCTCCCCCACCCCTCCCCCTCCCCCTCCCCCTCCTTCCCTCTCCTCTTCTGCTCCCCCCTCCCCACCTCCCTCCCTGCCCCTTCTCTCTGTCTCCCCCCCCCAGCCCCCTCTTCCTCCCACCTTCCTCCTTACCTCCTCTTTCTCCCCCTCTTTCTCTCTCTCTCTCCCTCTCCCCACACATCCCCCCACCCCACCCCATTACTGGTTCATTTTCTCTGGAGAACCTTGATGAATCCATGTTTTTTCTGGATCAAGTCCGCCCAGCCAGGCAAGCTGGGAAGTGATGGACCTGACGCGTGGGTCTGGCGTGGAAGCTGCTCCCTTGAGCCCCGCTGGTGCATGTGGGTCCCTCGGAGAGTACTTTTTGAGCATCTTCCTCTAAAGCAGGAAGACCTTGAAGGCAAAACAAATCTTCTGGGTTCAGACTCAACCAAGGGGGGCTGTTGGGGGAAAAAGGCTTTCAAATCTTCATTGCCAAGACCCACATGGACCCTTTAACCTGACCAGTTCTGCATCTGTCAACAGGGCTTTGGGGAAGCCGGCTTCTCAGGTTTAAGCAAGCCGGGACACCTTGGAGTTTAGATTTACCTTGAGAATTCTTAATACCCTGTGGATTATTTAAAAAATTCAGAAAAAATAACTTTCCATTAAAATGATACGATGTGTTTGTAAAATTTCTAATTTCCAACTATAATAGGTTTTATGGTACAGAAAAGCTCTTTTAGCTAGCATAATATCTATAAACTGAAGCCATAGAGTTTTGAAGCCCCAGTTAAGTTGGTGTGTAGCTTTTGCATTGCTTTTTTGCTTTATTAAGATAAATTTGATAGAGCATAAGGTTTCCCCTTTGAGGTTCACTAACTTCTAGTAAATGTATATAGTCTTGTAGAAAGTTTTAGGATACTCCCAACATCCCCAAGAATTTCTTCCTGTCAGTTTGCAACTAGCCCCGATTCCTGTACCAAGCCCCAGGCAACCATGTGTGTGATCTATACCTATCATTTTGCTTTTTCTAGAAATCTCTTATAAATGAAATCCCATAACGTGTAGTCTTTTGTGTCTGGCTTCTTTCACTTAGCATTTTTTTTTAAAGATTTTATTTATTTGACAGTGAGAACACAAGCAGAGGCAACAGTAGGTAGAGAGAGAGTGAGAGGCAGGCTTCCCACTGAGCGAGGAGCCCAAGGCAGGGCTCAATCCCAAGACCCCAAGATCATGACTTGAGCCCAAGGCAGACACTTACCCAACTGAGCCATCCAGATGCCCTTCACTTCACATGTTTTTGATCTTCACCCACATTGCTGCATCTGTCAGAAAGCCACTCCTTTTTTATTGCCAAGTAATATTCTGTTGTATGGACATACCACAGTTTTGTTTATCCGTTCGCCATTTCGCTTGGTGTTTGTATTGTTTCCAGCTTTTAATGTAATGAATAATGCTGCTGTGAACATTTACACCCAAGTCTTTTGTAGACCCAGGCTTTCACTTCTCGAGGAAAGATCTCTAAGAACTGGCCTTTTAACTAACTGCCAAACTGCTTTCTGAAGCAGCTGTACCTGTCCAACTCTTGGTTTCAGCTCAGGTTGTGATCTCAGGGTCAAGATCAGTGCCAAATCTGCTGGAGACTCTTCCTCTCTCTCTGCCCCTCCCCCCGCTCATGCATTCCCTCTCTTTCTGTCTCAAGTAAATGAAAAAAATTGAAGTAGCTGTGCCATTATATATCCCTACCACCTATGTAGGAATATTCTATTATTTTTATTTATTTTTTATTTTTAAAGATTTTCTTTATTTATTTGACAGAGAGAGACACAGTGAGAGATGGAACACAAGCAGGGGGAGTGGGAGAGGGAGAAGCAGGCCTCCCACTGAGCAGGGAGCCCAATATGGGGCTTGATCCCAGAACCCTGGCGAAGGCAGACCCTTAATGACTGAGCCACCCAGGCGTCCCAATGTAGGAATATGACTGAGCCACCCAGGCGCCCCAATGTAGGAATATTCTAATTTCTCTACAGTATCACCAACACTTGGTATCGTCAACCTTTTTAAATTTTTTTTAAAAGATTTTATTTATTTGAGACACACAGAACATGAGTGGGAGGTGGGGGATGGGCAGAGGGAGAGGGAGACTCCCTGCTGAGCAGGGATTCCCAACATGGGACACAGTCCCAGGCCCCTGAGATCATGACCTGAGCTGAAGGCAGATGCTCAACCGACTGAGCCACCCACGTGCCCCATTGTCAGCCTTTTTTGAGTGCAGTCAGTATTATAGTTAGTATGTTGTGCGATCTCATGATTTTGATTTGTGTTTCCCTAATAACTAACGATGTAGAGCACCTTACTGTATGCTTCTTAGCCGGTCATAGGTCTTCCAATTTCTTGAGCAATTTTATATTAGGTTGTCTTCCTATTACTGAGTTGTAAGCATTGGTTTTGTGATTTTTGTTGTGGTGTTAAGTTAGGGGTAGACTGTTGGGTTTTCAAATACTTCCCTTTGTTTTTGATTTTGGAACTAGATGCAGCTGAACAAATTCTCCAGCCCAAGTAAAATCAGCTTTGCCAAATATTCACTGAAATGGTTCATTATGTAGAAAAGCGAGACGGCCATGTGAGCGGATACTGACGCCCGGGACCCCGGCGTTGCTGTGAGCCCCGATGATGCGCTGAATGGTCTTTTGGGGACATTTCCAGTTTGAAGATTATCCGAGGTGGTCCAGGATCCTTTGGTCGCTTATTCTGCCCAGTGTCCAGAGAATGTTTCTCTTCTTCATTTATTTTTATTTAATTAATGTTTTTGAATGCCTGTAGCACTGTTGTTAGCTGTGGTAGCAATACCCCAGATAGTAAGATACGGTCTTTGTTCTTGACACAAAATAAATATATGCAAACACAAAACAACGCAGTGAAGTCCATGATTAAGTACAGAGTGAATTGTGATACTGTGAGGCCAAGAAGGATTTGCTTATGGCAATTGATTAGCCCCAAAATATCAGTATTGGAATCAGGGTCTGTCAAGACCTGGGTAGCTTCCCCACGCCAAGCCACACGGGTACTAAAATGAAGGAGAAAAAAACAGAAAACAATAAAACCCCAGAACAAACCAACCAACAAACCCAACAATAAGACAGAGAATTCCCCTCCCAAAAAGTGTTATATGTGTGAATGGGGGACTTGCACAGAAGTGAGATCTGGCAGGGTCGTCCTGTAATAGGTGGTGAATTATCGCTGTGTTGTCTTCTAGAAGGGCTGGATCTAGAGGCTGGTTAAAAAGTTCACTGCTGAGCCTGTGTTTCACTGAGTGGGGAACTTGAGTTTGAGGTTAGAGATAAAATGCGCGGGGCCTGTGAGGAAAGGCCACACGGGTCCCCAGGGGCCCTGCTCCTCAGGCAGCAGGCCTCCCTGAGGAGGTGGCCTTGCAGATAATGGATCCTGCCTGACAGCAGAGGAAAGAGGAATTTCTGAGGGCCAGATGGTCCAGGAAGACCTTCTGGAGGAGGTGGGGCTTATACTAAATCCAGAAGGGGGGGTTGCGGGGGTCATAGTTACATAATTGTAAAGGAAGATAATAGAAAGTTCTATGATATAAAGTCCTTTCCAAGGCATCACTTGGTTCTGGAGCAACACTTTGAGGAAAATTGTGTATCCTATGACTGACCACTTAGGACAAAGAGTACTTTAAGAATGTCCAAAATTTAGGGGCACCTGGGTAGCTCAGTGGGTTAAAGCCTCTGCCTTCGGCTCAGGTCGTGATCCCAGGGTCCTGGGATTGAGCCCTGCATCAGGCTCTCTGCTCAGCAGGGAGCCTGCATCCTCCTCTCTCTCTGCCTACTTGTGATCTCTGTTTGTCAAATAAATAAATAAAATCTTTAAAAAAAACCTCCAAAATTAAAAAAAAAATTTGTTCTTATCTAGAATTATTATTATTATTATTTTGCCAGCAGATCACCCCCCATGCCATCAGCAGTAAGTTCCACTTAAATCTTTCTCTCCCCTCAGTTCCAAATGGTGACAGTCACAGATGACACAGCTCTGGGGTAGGTGAGGGAAACAGCTTGGAGGATCATTGGAAAGAACCCCCTTGAGAGGAGCACAAATGGCCGCCTTATAGGGTGTGAAAAGAGCTACAAAAATCCATTCAGCGAGAGCACTGTAAAGACAAAAGCTCCCTGTGTGACGGACTCGGGGGACCATGCTGTGGTGGAGAGTGGGGTCAGCTGAGGAGGGGGGAGCCTGCTCCGTTCCTGGTTTTGTGTTTGTGTCCGATGGCAGTGGAAACTTGGAAACTTGCGTCCCCCTGTGATACAGTGGAACCCCTTACGGTACAAGGGTCAGTTCCGGAATGGGGCTGTGATTCATGGCATGAGAAAGGATAAGAGGATCTCCTTGGAGAAGGACACTCAGTGCTTGATGTGTGGAGGCGCTTGTTGTCATCAGGAGGCCAGAGCTGCCGTGCTTGTGAGGCTCCCGCAGGGTAGCTGGCTGTCCGGGGAGATGGTTTTAGGGAAAGGCTGCAGTGGTGGGACGGATGGTTAGCTCTTGTCCTGGCATCCAGGAGTTGGTCACCAGAGCCTTGTGGGGTGATGGCATGAGCTAGACATCTAAAACATCTCCACAGGGGCTCCTGGGTAGCTCAGTCAGTTAAGCATCTGACTCCTGGTTTCAGCTCAGGTCACGATCTCAGGGTCGTCAGATCGAGCCCTGCATGGAGCTCCACGGTCAGCATGGAGTCTGCTTGAGATTCTGTCTCTCTTCCGCTGCCCCTGCACTTGCTCTCTGTCTCTCTCAAATAAATGAAAAAAAAAAAATAAAATCTTAGGAAAGAATAAAACATCGCCATAGGTGACACACCGTATCTTCATTGCTTTATTTCAAAAGGAAAAGGCCCCTGTTGAATTTGGTGTTGCCCTGTAGTAAAGGGACGCTTCCGAATGCTTTTTTTCATCAGTGGCAAAGTTGACCACTTTGAAGAGGCCACCGGGTCACTCTACTTGGGGCTGGGTCCCGGTCTTGCCACATCCTGTGTGGCCATGGACTCTCCACTTAACTCTTCTGAACCTCAGTTTCTTCCTCTGTAAAGCAGAGTTAATCAAAGTACCGGACTCTGATGTTTGTTTAAAGTGAGTGCCCACTAAAATCGAGAATCCTGCTTCTCGCTGTCATTCCTGTGGTGAACTACTCACTGCATTCACTCTTCCCACGACCAGACACTTACTGAGCACCATCTGTATACCAGGCACTGTCTAGTTCTGTACTTTGCGATCGAGTAGCCGCTAGCTATACTCTTGCGTGTGGCTCTTCACATTTACACACACTACAAAGAACTAATATAAGCAATTCATGAAGTTCCTCAGATGCCCTGGCCACATTTCAAGTGCTCAAAGTTCACACATGGCTGGCTGGTGGCTTCCAGGTTGGACAGTGCCTCACAGAACATATCCCTCATGGCAGAAAGTTCTAGGCTGCTAGAATTTTGCAGAAAGTTCTAGCACACGGTGCTGATCTCCAGACTGGGGATTCAGCCATGAACATAGCACTCATTTATGCTTGATCTACACATGGATTCTTCTTCTTCTATTTTTTAAAGATTTTATTTATTTATTTAGAGAGAGAGCACGTGAGCAGGGGATGTGGGCTTGATCCCAGGACCCTGAGATCATGACCCAAGCTAAAACCAAGAGTTGGATGCTTAACCGGCTGATCCACACAAGCGCCCCAGATGTGGATTCTTTTATTTTTTTTTTTTAAGATTTTATTTATTTATTTGACAGACAGAGATCACAAGTAGGCAGAGAGGCAGGCAGAGAGAGAGGAAGGGAAGCAGGCTCCCTGCTGAGCAGAGAGCCCGATGCGGGACTTGATCCCAGGACCCTGAGATCATGACCTGAGCCGAAGGCAGAGGCTTAACCCACTGAGCCAACCAGGCGCCCCCAGATGTGGATTCTTAAGACATCCAAACCTTTGGGTGCATTTCGTTTTCTCCCAGGAACGGGACGATAGTCTACAGTGGATAATGACTCTCATGAGTAATTGGTAGCAGCTTAATATGGTATGGGCATGACCTTCTCGATTTATTAATAAGGACTCTAACAAGGAAGACACATGCTGTCTGTGGAAAGTTTCCTGAGATCCCCATTAGAGGTTGGCAGTGAGGAAGCAGGTAAATGATACCCCTGCCCACCTGGGGGTCATCACAGGTGCTTTGGGCAGCAGATGGCACCGATGAGGCTGGAGTGAGGCCAGAGCAGGAATGCAGCTTTTGGCTTCTGCACACCCTTCCTTAGCCCTCCCAGCGACCTTGGGAGGTTTTCTCTCCTCTAGGCCGGTGAAGAGCTCCAAGCAGAGAGAAGCACAGGAGGGCAGGAGAAAAGGGACTCGCAGCAGGCATTGGAATCCTACAAGAACGTAGAACATTCTTGCAGCGACTTTCTGAGGGCTGGCTTTGGGGAGGAAGCCCGACTTCATGGGAAGGTTGCTTTCCCTTCTACTGTCAAGATACTGGGGGAGATGGGGTTTCTGCCTGGTTGCCTCCTGTCCTTCTCTGCATCCGTGGGGGAAGGTTGAAGGAGTCCTAACCCATGAAGCCTCAACAAATACTTCTGATTTTCTAGTTATTTGGGGGAGGGGGTCCCCCTCCCCCTTCAGGTCCCATTCACTTTGTGAAAGCAATACCCCTTTGTGTGAGCAGTGCTTGGGGGCCCTGGGACGGGGGACTGCGGCGCTCCCAGCTAATCCGAGCTGGTGGGGGGGGCTAGTGTGCCTTGGTGAGGGTGCGGCCCGGTGCATACCCAGTGCGCCTCGGCCGAATGGCGCCTGCCTGAGGTCAAGGGCGAGGTGGGGGTTCGAGGGGATTGTTCCTGAATCTGTCATCGGCAGCCCGTCTCATCTCCCACATGAACATGAATAATCAAAAGTGGGCGGTGGAAAATGAGATTCTTTGCCCTGCTCCGTCTCTTCCCCTTTCCCAACCAAGCTGGGGCCCTCCCGAGGAGGAAAAAGCAGCAGGTACACACATTTAGGGGGAAGAAAAATAATGCCACATGGTTCTGTTTGTCTCAACGTCTGCTCCTTTCAGCACCGCCCACGTGGGACATTTGTTTACTCCAAGCGGTGCTGCTCTCAGAGTCCTGGGGGACAGGGGTAGAGCCCCTGGGGACTTCGCCTGACTTAATATGCACAGCCATTCACATCAGGGCACGGAGGCTGCCTGGCTTTCCCTGAGAGGCCCAGGGCTGCCTCCGAGGTGTTGTGTCTGTGGGACTGAGACGTGGCGGCTTGTGCTTCCCTGACCTGGGGGCCGGGGTAGGGGGGAGGCGCCCTGAGCAACTGACACTGGCTTTGCTCCCTTCCGGACCCTGCAGCCCATTCAGGACGAGGACACTAGCAGGTGTGCTTATTGCTTCCAGGTGCTGGGCAGCCCGTGGGGTCGCATCCGCTTCGTCTTCCGACAGCAGTCCCCTGCTCGGGCGTGGGTTTTCAAACTGGCTCAGCCGTTGTAGTCAGCGTCCATTAATTGGGTGCCTGCAATGTGTAGGGTGGTATTCTGGATGGTGGGCGGGGGGGGGGGGAGAGGTCAGGGATGTGTAAGATAGGGTACCTTCTGTGAAAGAGCGTATAGTCTATCCGGAACTTAACCCACCACTTTTTTCCCCCCTCTGAATTCCAGGAGAGGGACCTATTACCTTTGTTTTTGTTTTTGTTTTTTTAAGCGGGCTCCATGCCCACGGAGCCCAGCGTGGGGTTCGAACTCATGACTCTGAGATCAGGAGTGAGACGCTTGACCCACGGAGCCATCCAGGCGCCCCAGTACCCATCACTTTTGAAATAGGAAGAGGATCCGTCATTGTGTCAAGCCCTCACCGCATACCAGGCCCGGAGTTAGGCACAGTACAGTGTCTTCTCATTCCCGCCTCACAGCCAAACTTCAAGGTGGACATTTAGCACCTTGTCTTACAAGTGAGAGGTGTAACTGCAGAGAGGTTAAATATCACATAGCATTGATTTTTTTTGGTCTTTTTAAAATTATTAACATACAGGGGCGCCTGGGTGGCTCAGGGGGTTAAAGCCTCTGCTTTCGGCTCGGATCATGATCCCAGGGTCCTGGGATCGAGCCCCGCATCGGGCTCTCTGCTCAGCAGGGAGCCTGCTTCCTCCTCTCTCTCTGCCTCTCTGCCTACTTGTGATCTCTGTCTGTCAAGTAAATAAATAAAATCTTAAAAAAAAAATTGTTAACATACAATGTATTATTTGCTTCAGGGGGACAGGTCTGTGAATCGTCAGTCTTACACAATTACAGCACCCACCATAGCACATACCCTCCCCAGTGTCCATCCCCCAGCCAGCCTCTCCTACCCCGCTCACCCCCCCAGCAACCCGCAGAGCACTGATTCTTTTTTTAAAGATTTTTTTGCTTATTCATTTGAGAGAGAGAAAGAGAGCTTGCATGAGGAGGAGAGGGGGAGAGGGAGAAGCAGACTCCCCACTAAGTAGGGAGCCCAACTTGGGGCTCCATCCCAGGAGCCTGGGATCAATCCAGGAGCTGAGTCGAGGACAGACGCTTAGCCAGTGGAGCCACCCAGGTGCCCCCTGCTTATTGTTGATTTTTTTTTAAGATTTTATTTATTTATTTGAGAGGGAGGGAGAGAGAGAGAATGAGAAGAGAGAGCTCAGCAGGGAGTCTGATGTGGGACTCGATCCCGGGACTCCAGGATCATGACCTGAGCCAAAGGCAGTGGCTTAACCCACTGAGCCACCCAGGCGCCCTTATCATTGATTCTAAGGCACCTTTTCTCACACTTTAACAGCCCCGATAGAGATATGTCTTACAGTCGCTGGCCCGTCCTAGTTTAAATTGGCAGAGGCTTTCTCTCGTGGTAGTAAGTACAATCACCGTAGGTCTTTGCAGTGGTGTCCTCGCTCCTGTGACGCGCTGACTTCGTCAGGTCCGCCGGGCTGAGCGGCGGAATCAGAACTGGGTGAAGGTTTGCGAGCACAACAAGCTACAAAGTTTGTGGTGCTTATGCACAAAGGCTGCATGATTGTCACAGACCAGATACGAAATGGGGGACAACATGAGTACATTGGAGTTCCCGTCTGATTTCACAGACCGAGGGCACAACAGCAGGAGGAGCTGTGTGCCGAAAGACGGAGGAAATACTCTGGAACCGTCTCCCCTTCTCTACCGATCATAACTCATTGTTAAAAGAGGCCAATGATAAATGGCTCACTGTTGTCTAGGATAAGATTAAAACCAGACTGCTGTATTTTTCCATTTGTTCCGGTTGCTCTGGGTCAAGGGCAGGGTGTTTACCTGCAGACGTCCACTAGGGATGTGACCAGTGGTCACAGACACAGTGGCCTCTTTACGGTCCTGGAGAATCCCAGTAGGAGACACAGGCTGCCTCCCTCCCCCATGCACTGGCTTCTGGGACGTCCCCAAGCACCGGCCTGGACGTGTTTATTATTGTCACAGTACCCTCCGATCACCACCCCCAAGTATGCAGCAAGGTCTGTGTAATTCCACGGCTGACCTGGATTCAGAGAGCAGCGCCAGGGACCACAGCGGGAGGAACAGCCAATACCACGGCCCGTTCTGCACACCTTGGACTTGATCTGCCCAGCCTCCATGTACTCCCAACAAATCTGGTCCTCTGACGGGCTCTGACAAAGTCCTTTTCCTGAGCAGCTGCAGTGAAAAGCAGAGAGGCAGGAGGGACACTGGCTTGGTGACATTTGGGCACGGTAGGCTCTGTGGAGCAGCAGACTGGGAACACGCCTGGCGGGCAGAGCACCGCGACAGGCCTTGTGGGGACCCAGCTCCTGAGGCCCAAGGGAAGCTGAGACTCAGGGGAATTGAGTGTCTTCTCGATGTTCACACGGCTAATCAAACCTCGGTCTCCAGAGAGGGTTCCTTTTAGCCTATCAGATATTGAGTCATTTGGGGCCCAAGTTTCTCCAACAGTGAGTAGTATGGGAGGTTGACTTCTGGGAAACTTCCCTAAGGAAATAACGCCCAGTAATAACTACGCAGAGACCTGCACGCATAGTAGTGTTCAGTGAAGCCCTATTTGTGTTACTGAAACACTGGAAACAAACCTAGATCCACAGCAGGGAGACAGGGAAGTATAGCAAATACAGCTGATGAAATACTAAACAGACATTGAAATTACGTATGGAAAGACAGCATTATGGGGATTTTTTTATGATATGGATAAAGAAGAAAGATACAGAAATATTTCTATATCGTGATGGTAGCCTGTTGAAAGCACGCACGCACACACACACACACACACACACACACAGAAAATCGAAGTCTGGTAGATAATAAGCCAAAATCCTAATGATGGTTCTCATGGGCTTGTGGGATTATTTTTAAAAATTTTATCTTAATGGAAAAAAAATTAATTTATTTTTTTAAGAAAGAAACAATAGCATGGAGGAAAATCATTTGGTTGAGGTGACTCTCCGGTTCTTACATCCTGCGATCTGGATGAATCTGGGACAGCTGTCCCCAGGCACGTGTAGACATTTGTGGCAGAGAAAAATTAGTGCAGCCTTGGCCAAAGGGGAAAAGCAGTCTTCCAGGAAGGGAAGCGGATACATAAAGGTCGAGCAGCTCTGCTGTTTTGCAGAGGGAGTAACTGGATATGAATTTGGGGAGAAGCCATAGCCTCCTGGTTATAGGGTAATTGATTTGTACTCTGACCGTATACAGCTGAAACCCGAACACGGCTGAACAGGGCTGGTGCGGTCCTATCCTTTCCTTCTGCCTTTTGAACTTGACCCCGGGGTGGGAGGTGACGCTCGTGTTAGCTTCAGGCTTCCTAAAGGACATAGGAGCCATGCCATTGCTACGTTTGTCGTCCCCCATTGCTTTGCGGGAAGTTTTCTTTTTGGCCAAAGCTGTGCTGGGAAGCTGTTTCACAACCCTTAACACTGAGCCTGAGAACAGTCCTCACCTTCTGCGGGAACTTCTTTCTGGACAGTGGTAGGGTGTACCTGAATGACTGTTGGCCTGGGAGTCTGGACAAGTGGTTCTTGTCCCCACAGCATAACTAATTAGCTGTGTGACCTTGGGTGAGTGACCTCACCTCTTAGACTTTTGTTTTCTTTCTTTCTTTTTTTTTTTTTAAAGATTTTTTTATTTACTTACTTGACAGAGATCACAAGTAGGCAGAGAGGCAGGCAGAGAGAGCGGAGGAAGCAGGCTCTCCACGGACCAGAGAGCCCGATGTGGGGCTCGATCCCAGGACCCTGGGATCATGACCCAAGCCGAATGCAGAGGCTTTAACCTACTGAGCCACCCAGGCACCCTGAGACTTTTGTCTTCTTAATTGTAAAATGTAGGCGCTATGCTCGGTTTAGAAGAGTCCCTGCTGGTTCCCAGCTTGTCTGGCTGCTCCGGGAACTCACTGTAGAAGCTTGGCACTCGTGGGCCCAAATTATTTGGTTTGCTTAAATATTTTTAAGCATTTGTTTTATTACTATTGCTGCCAGATTGTTGATTAGCTTGACTTTTTTTAAAAATTTAAATGTTTTTATTTTATTTAACACAGAGATAGAAAAGGCAAGTAGGCAGAGAGGCAGGCAGAGGGAGAGAGAGAGGCTGGCTCTCCACTGAGCAGGGAGCCTGACGCCGGGCTAGATCCCAGGAATCTGGGATCATGACTCAAGCCGAAGGCAGTGGCTCAACCAACTGAGCCATCCAGGTGCCCCGACCATTTTTAATTTTTTTATTTTTTTAAAAGATTTTATTTATTTATTTGACAGACAGAGATCACAAGTAAGCAGAGAGGCAGACAGAGAGAGAGGAGGAAGCAGGCTCCCCACTAAGCAGAGAGCCGGATGCAGGGCTCAACCCCAGGACCCCGAGACCATGACCTGAGCCGAAGGCAGAGGCTTAACCCGCTGAGCCACCCAGGTGCTCCCCCCCCCTTTTTAATCTATTACACAAACATAGCTCTCCTTTGTACCAGGAAGCAGCTTTCCCTTTATCTGCAAGGGAAGAGATGCATTTTGGGGGCCAAGTGGCGTTGACTGGTAGGGTTTAAGGGGAAGGCTGCTTGCCAGCTGCGTGTGTGTGTGTGTGTGTGTGTGTGTGTGTGTCTCCTGCTAATGTCACTGCTGAGAACACATCTGTATGTGTAGCGGCTACCAGCTGCCAAGTTGGTAGTTCTGTGGGGTTCAGTATAATTTCTGGGCACAAATTTATCGCACAGTGTGCGTTGGGGGTTAGCTTTCTCTCTGGTGCCTCATTAAGCAGATTGTGCTCCGTCGCGCTAAGGAAAGATACAGTTTTGCCCAAAAAGAACTACTGCATTGTCAGCAGCTGTAGGGACATTCCTGTCAAAGGGATATTTATTCCTGCCAACTCCACGCCAGAAATTGTCCTGGGGACAGTTTACAGGAGGCCAAAGGGGGACGGGGTGTGTGGGGGGGTGGCTGACAGTAGAGAATGCCACCTTGTCACACTTGAGTAGCTGGTGTCCACGCCGGGATCCCCCCAAGTCGGGCCCCTCTGTGGGTCGTTACCCAGAGAGCATGTGATGGGACTGAACGTGGGGCGACCCTGTTGTCACTGATGAGAAAGCCTCAGAGGACTGAGAGGACCAGGTCAGCATAAAGATACGCAGGGGGAGCCTTGCAGGGAAATGCGTGTTTATTTCCTAACTCAGATTAGGGAATCCACGCCATATGGCAACAAAGCTAAGAAGGCTCGGTAATAGCATCGTCTTGTACCTGTCAAAAGGGTTACGTAAGCAGAGATCAGGGACCGGCGCAACACGAAGGAGCCAGTGGAGGTAGGATGTGTGTCGGCGTGGACATTTTTGGGTCACCCTAGATCGGGGAGTGCGGGTGGCTCCTGTTTCCCAGCACTAATTTTACCCTTGGCTTCATTTTTGACAGTCATAAATGGGAAGAGTTTCGGAGAGCTAACCTAAGCTGAGTGGTTCTTTGAATTCATAGAGAATCCCTTCAGTTCTTCTTTCCAAAGGAGACACTTGGTGTAATGACTGTGTCCTTCGTCAGCTGGCTGTTGGATGATCCAGGTTTCATTTTAAATTTGCCCACAGGGTACATGGATCTTTCTTCTCTTTCGTTAACATTTTCAGGGACACAGGAAACCCTGGTGGGGTCCTGTTCCTGATACTAACTCACTGTGTGGCCTGACCCAGACTCCTGGCTTTGTTGTCTCACTTCCTCTTATACAATGAGGGGTGCGTTTAGGGTGGTTCTCCAGCTTGGCTGCCCATCAGAAACCCCTACCGCTGGGAAGGTTTTAACATCCTGATGCTGCCCGAGGCTGTACCCCAGACCAACTCCATGAGTCTCTGTGGATGGTAACTTTTAATGCTCCTCGCAGTTAAGGAGCTTTGCTTAAAACAATGCTTCTCAAACTTTGACATGATAGGACTC
Source organism: Mustela lutreola (assembly GCF_030435805.1). Lineage (NCBI taxonomy): Eukaryota > Metazoa > Chordata > Mammalia > Carnivora > Mustelidae > Mustela > Mustela lutreola. The sequence goes on along the minus strand of NC_081295.1, from coordinate 145,043,645 downwards.
ACCCAAGCACCTTGTTCAAATGTAGATTCTGAATTGGTGGGGTGGGGTGGGGGTCTGAGATTCTGCATTTCTAACAGGTTTCTGGGCGATGCAGATGCCACCTTTCATGGACCAAGCTTTGCATAACAAGGTTTGGAATCTAAACATCAACCACAGTCCAAGGCACAATAATCTGCAAAAATGTAGCACGAGCATACTCCTGAGATGAGCATAGCAGAAGCAACAATTACTGTAACAGAGGAAATCAGGGGTGTTACACAGATGAGGCAGTATTTGAGAGAGCCTTGAACAACGACCAGGCTTTCTCTGGATGGAATAGGAGTGTGTGTTAGTCAGAAAAGTTTCTGTTTCTTAGAGAAACAGAACCAGGGAGGGGTGTGTATGTATAAAGAGAGACATTTATTTTAAGAAATTGTTTTATGCAGTGGTGGTTGCTGACAAGTCTGAAGTCTGCAGGGCAGCACAGCAGGCTGGAGATTCAGGGAAGAGTTGACGCTGAGTTCAAGTTCAAAGGCCAGTCTGCTGGCTGAATTCCCTCTTTAAGGGAGAATATTAGTCTTTTTCTATTGAGACCTTCAACTGATTAGACAAGGCTCACCCATATCCTGGAGCATAATCTGCTTTAGTCAGCATCTGCTGATTTAAGTGTTAATCTCACCTAAAAAAAAAAAAAATACTTTAACAGAAATATCCAGAATAATGTTTGACCAAGTAGCTGGGTAGCATGGCCTAGCCAAATTGACACATAAAATTAACAGGAAAAATTGGGTCTGGAGGAAAACCCGTGTGTGATGCTATGGAACAGACACCCTGCCTCACTGCCTTGTGATTTGAGTCATCTGGGAAAGGGGAAGATGCATGGGAGCAAAAGCATTCAAATATCTGTAGACCAGGATCACACTATAGTGAGAGGGTCTGACTTTCTCTGACTTGGACCCGCAGGGGGGAACGCATTTTACATTATGGTCCAGCGGATATATAACTAAATGCATAGATGTAGATAATGCGTGCACGTGTACCAATGAAATTGCATAAAACCAAAAAAGTTTTCTGACGTGGCATAGCCTGTATTTCATTGGCAAATGAAATTTGCCAATTTCACTATGAGATTTTCAACTGTCTTCTATTTTATCGCAAAGAAGGAAAGCTGGCTCTGTCCCACGGAACCGATTTCACGATGCTCGGTGGGTGGATACCTGCAGGGAAGGTGAGAGCCAGGCCCTGGTGGGGTGGAAAGGGCTCGGAGAGCCTCGGGACCTGGAACCTCACTGTCCCGTAGAACTTCCTGAGGGGATGGGAATGTGCCGTACTGCACCGTCCAGCACTGGCCCTGTGTGTCTCTTGAGCACGTGAAACGTGGCTAGGCAAATGAGGAAGTGGATTTTATATTTTATAACGTTTTAATGAAATGAAATGTAAAGCAGCTGCATCTGGCTGGTGGCTCCCTTGGTAGGCAGGACAGACCTGGGGTACCGCTGTGCCTCCACTTCTAACTGGATGGCAGTGAGCCCCTGCCCCACACCCCCAGGCCTCTGATGCCACATCTCTTCCCAAGGAGGAGGCTGGACTCTGGGATTACCACCACCGCTCCACCTTTCTGCAAAGCCAGGCTGACGGCTGACCTGGGGCCTGCAGTTAATTGAGTCCCCTGGGCTGTGTGAGAGATAATGGTGCTCTGCATTTTTAAATGCCCCTTAAGAAACCCTTCCCTTCTTGCCTTACAGTTGCTTAACTGCTCACTCGTGTGACTTGACGGTTTGAAAAGGGAGATGCTCTCTGCTTAATGAAATCTTGTCGCCCATCTTCACAGATGTGCTGAGCTCCTCGGATGGTCTCTGTGACCCGAACACGAGGCGCTTTGCTTTGCCCCCCCCTCTGTCCAGACAGCCGTACCGGCCCGGAGGAATTGGGATGGGAATTGGGGTGCAGAGGTTTCACCATCAGGGGTGGGGTTGTGGGTTATTTTTGTTGTATGTGGATCACAGAGCTAGTGATTATGTTCGAGGAGGACAGTTTGTTTAAATTCTAGGAGTTGGAATTTTCAAAGATCCATAATTTCGCGGACCTCAGGTCCCAGCTGGGAAAATCATGGGACCCGGCAAAGGTTGGGAGAAGAGGTGATTTCTTCCTCCCTTTCTCTCTCTCTCTCTCTCTGACTCTCCAATAACTCCAGTAATAAGCGTCAACCTTGACTGGGGGGTTTGGCAGGGCCTGCCACAGCCCATTTTACTTTTCTCCCAGGGCCTTGGTCCCGACAGGACTGGGGCTGAGCTGGGTGAGAAGCTCGCAGCCCATCGGTTTGTGAGGAGGGCAGAAGTGACTGGGATGTTCTTCCAATTCATTTTGAATCTGATGGGAGGGGTTAAAAGAAGGATAGAAAATTCTAGGAAGGGCCCTAATTTTAGGATATTCAGAAGCCGGGAACAAATTATCAAGCCCCATTGGAATTAGGGGGCCCCAGGCTGCTGGGAGCATTTATCTTGTTTCTTTCTTTCTTTTTAAAAAATTTTTAATAAACATATAATGTATTATTAGCCCCAGGGGTGCAGGTTTGTGAATCGCCAAGTTTACACACTTCATAGCACTCCCCATAGCACATACCCTGCCCAATGTCCGTAACCCCACCCCCCTCTCCCTACCCCCGGCCCCCCTCAGTTTGTTTTGTGTCTTGTTTCTTTCTTGTTTTGTGTGTGTGTGGTTGAGAGCCACAGGGGAAGGAGAAGGATGCCCCGGTTCAGAGGAGATGGGAGACATCTGCCCCCACCCTCCCTGCCAGGTCCAGCCCTGCGCAGACCCTCGCCACTGTGCCCTCTGAACTGCCCTGGGTCTCCTGAGTCAGCTCCCACTGCTGTGTAGACGGGTTGGCTAATGAGCCAGAGCAGCTCCCCCCTCCCCCCGCCCCCGTTGTCTTTCCACTCCTGTCAGCTCAGACCTGCCGCCCTCTGCCTCCACATCGCCCATTTCTCCTTCAGCTGCGTTTCCTTCCAGCTGCATCTGTGAGTGGCGCGCTGTTACTTTCCCCTTCATCAGGACGCCCGGGGCGCTCTCTCTCCCGCACCCCGAATTCCTTCCCTCTGACTTCCAAGAGAAAGAAGGCTCCTTCTCCAGCCCTTCACCTCGCCCCAGAGTCCAATCTGCCCCCACAACACAGGAGCCAGGCTCAGCCTCCACCAAGAAAGCCAGAGGGCAGAGGATTAGCCTTCCCACCCCGTAGAGCGATGCCACCGTGTGCCCCTTACACCATCTGCGCGTGCCAGGGATGATGGCATGACGAGTCACCAACACACCCCTGGGGACACAGCAGGCCACCCTCAGTGTGTCAGCTGAGAGGCAGCACAGCCATTTAATAGCCTTAACGGTTGGCTTGGGGTCTGACTCTGCCGTTCCTCGCTGTGTACCACAGGGCAAGTTACTCAACCTCTCTGTTTTTCTATCTGTAAGTGAAGATAATTCAGTTCCTCCGAGTGTGGTGGTAAGAATTATGTGAGATGTCTGACATACAGCAGGAATTTGTACTTTTAACAAAAGAGGTTGCCTGTGTGGGGGCGGAATCTGACGTAACTTGCCTACCTTGCTGAGTAAATCAAAAGGAGAATGTTGTTGGGAAATCAAAAGGAGATGTTCTGCAAAAACAGAACAAAATTGGGGCACTTGGCTGGCTCAGTTGGTGAAGCGTGTGACTCTTGATATCAGGGTTGTGAGTTCAAGGCACACACTGGGTGTAGAGAGGACTTAAAAAAAAAAAAAAAACAAAAAACCCACCCAAAACCCAGAACCAAACAAAAATGGTCAGAGTCAGAATTTGAACCTGCCGTGTGGCCTCTCGCACTACTACAGGCTGCCTCTCAACTTCAAGCCTGACGACTCAAAATGATATGCAGTGTCCCGGGGTACATGCGACTCATTGCCACTGACGACCTTGTCACCCACAGATATGGGCATCCTTGGGGCCCATCCCCTCGGAAGGTGGAGAATGAAACCTAAGGCAGTTTCTGGTGCTGGCCTGAGGGGTGATCGCTTCCTCTCTCCTTGGAAAACTCTCCTTCGGGTGCCAGGGTCACTGGGATTCCCAAAGTTGGCCTTGGCTATGGAGTCTGTTAGAAGGAGAGCTAGTGGGGGTCCTGTCCTCAGTGAGACCCCAGTCCCTTGGGGACAGGCTGTGGTACTGAGTGAGAAGCTGGACTTGCCTGGGAGGGGAGGGGCCAGGGTGTCGGGCCCGGAGGGGATCCTTATGGAAGCCCTGACATTGGAGCAAAGCCTTAGTGTGGGGGAGGGGGCAGCATGAGCTGACGGGCATGGTGTGTCCAGGGAAGGGGACCTGGGGGAACCTGAGTTAGGCTGGCGTGCGGAGCGACGGTCGGCGACGAAGCTGGGACACAGAACAGCGCTGACCCGCGGAGCAGAGGGCCTCCCAGGCGGCGGGGAGGGACCCCGTGAGCCCTGCGTTTGGAAGACCCATCCATGACAGGGCAGGAGAGCCTAGGGGGTGGTGGGCACCGGAGGCAGGGAGGCCAGCTGAGTGGGAGGGACTCGCCGTGGTCCTGAGCAGGATGGCACTGGAAAAAGCACAGGCAGTGGGACCGTGGACACCACAGATGGGGGGAATGGGAGGTAGAGGGAGGGGGAGGGGTGAGGCTGAAGCAGGGGTAATAATCATTTCTTTGCTCATCAACTTAGAGGTCAGTGGGGCTCGCATAGATGGTTCTCACTCAGGGTCCTTCAGGCGGATGCAGTCTAGTGGTGGATGGGCCTGGGTCTCCTCGAAGGTCCCTCCCACAGCAGTCAGGTAACTGAGCAGAGAAGACAAAGTCCTCCTGCGGGGGGAACAGGTTGGCTCCTCGGCTCCCACCACCTTCTCTCATCTCTCCCCATGAGATTTGAGGGGTAGCTGGACTTTTTCCAGAGTGGCTGGAAGCTCCTAGAGTGACTGTCCTAGAAAGTAGGGGGAACAGCAGACAGAGGGAGAGGGAGAAGCAGGCTTCCCACCGAGCAGGGAGCCTGATGTTAGACTCCATCCCAGGACCCCGGGATCATGATCCGGGCAGACAGCAGATGCCTAACTGACTGAGCCACCCAGGTGTCCCACAAAAGTGGTTTAAAAAGTCTGGTTGGGGAGAACAGGGCCAAGACACTAGGAAACAATCAATTAGACTTGTATCTTAATGATTCTTAATTTCTTTGGGGGTGAGCCAAGATAGGCTTGTGGGATGGGGTAGGCTGGGGGAAAGAGGGAAAATCCCTTTGAACCACTGACCCCCGTCTGAGCCCCGGGAATTGGATCTGGAGCCTCTGCCGTTGCGTGGGTGGAAAACACTTTCTGGTTTCAACCAAGGGCTGTCGTCGAAACAGCCCAAGTGAATGATTTAAGAGCACGGAGAACAGAGCCAGTGAAAGCTCCACATTCATTTTTCTTGCAAGAGGAGGCTGGCAGCTCCTTCCAAGGAACGTAAGTTAGAGTCCAGCTTCAAACTCTGTGACGGGCGTCTTGCGGACTCTGACTCACCTCCGGATGCAGGAATGTGGCACAGATGGTGGCTGACGCTTGGTGGGCTCCCCACCAATAGTTAATAATCAAGAACCTGGCATAGAAGCTTCAAGTACGTGGTCATCCAGCCCCAGCCCTATCATTCCCCGGGTGTAGGATTTGTTCTCTGTACCGGTCCTTCAGAGAGTTTCTGAAGACTCCGAGTAGGGGACGGCTAAGAAATACATTTCTCCTCGGGTTCTCGGCTGGAGGCCGACTTAGGTGTCGTCATGCCCCACACTGAGCACCTGCTGTCCGCAGGGCAGGGTTCTACAGGCTGTCGAACTCTAGAGAGCATTCCTCCATTTTAGGCTCTAGAAAATCACAGCGAGTCCAGGTCACCCCTGCAGTCCCTGGCAGGTGCCCCTTTGCGTTTGGAGGCAGGAGGGAGCGTGTCTGGGAAGGGGAAGCTCCCCCCATGTGGTCCTTTCTACTTTCCATGTTGGGTACTTGGGTCTCTGCCTCTTTGCCTCGAATTTATGATAGAAAGCCCTGTCTTTGATTTTCCCACGTGGGCCACCAAGTCACCTGTGAGTCATGGGAGCAGCGAGGTGTGGGAAGGCTCCCCTGCCCAGGTTCCCCAGAGTGGGGGAGGGGCCTAGCTCAGCACCTCCTGGGTACCATGCGGGGTCTTTGAGGTCCCTTGTGTCTTTTTTTTTTTTTTTTTTTTAAGATTTATTTATTTATTTATTTGACAGAGACAGAGCGACAGAGAGAGAGATCACAAGTAGGCAGAGAGAGGGGGAAGCAGGCTCCCTGCTGAGCAGACAGCCTGATGTGGGGCTCGATCCCAAGGACCCCAGGATCATGACCTGAGCTGAAGGCAGAGGCTTTAACCCACGGAGCCACCCAGGCGCCCCAATTTTTTTTTCTTTTAAAAAGCTAAACCAATCTGTAAGAAGCCTTCGTTCCTCTCGACCCTCTGGAGCTTAGTGACTCCCTTTGCCTGCAGTTCCAGACCTCTCCCGGTCAGGCTGCCATCCTCTGGGGAGAGAAAAGGAGGATTTCCTCTTTAAGGTGACACCTGTCCACCTCTCCGGTATTTCTACCACCAAATTCAGACCCAGAGACAAGAGGGCCGTTCCCTCCCTGTCTGAAACCAGTCTGTGCATTGAGCCAGGGCTTGGCTTCCTTCTCGGGAAACAAAACCCCTGCTGGGCGTCTGGAATTACCAAGGTGATTGAGTGATAGGGACTTCTGAAAGCAGTAACCCTGAGTGTAAAACTCAGTCCAGATAGGGTCAGAAACCTGACCCAGCGTGCACCTCTCGGGGTGTACCTGCTGGCTGCCCAGCGCGTGCTTTCTGCTTAGGCGCCCATGGGTACAGGAGCCTGGGGGTGGCGGGGTGTGTGCACAGAGCCTCCATGTGACAGGCACACGAGCAGAGAGATTTAGATCAGACGGCTTCAGATGACTAAACCCTAAACTCCAGCGGGAGCCACATCATCAGATGGTATAAAATCTCCTCTTGAGGCATTTATAATCTCTTTGAGGTTTTTCATGTTGGGGCGGCCAGAGGTTCTCTGTGAGTGACAGCCAAAGGGTGAAGCCAAGGTCCTGGGGTCTGAAGTCCACCCCCTCAACCCCCGCCACGCACCCGTACCTCCCCGACTCCTACTCTGGCGTCCCAATGGGGCTGCTCCTGTCTCCCACATGCAGCCCACGGAAGGGGTAGGAAGCGCTGGCTTCGGTCCCCGGCCATCAGCACTTGTTTCTGAGTCATGAGCGGCTCCTGGTCCGTAGAGAATGCCAGCAGTGCGTGCCGGCCGCGGAGAGGAGGGAGGTTTCTGCTTTCTGGGTGATGTGTGAGAGCACACGTGCTCTAGGGACTTGTGCGTTGCTCATTCTAAGGACCTCGGGGGCGGCATGGAAATGTGTCTTCTCTTGGTTTCTTTTTGATTGGCTTTAAAAGCCGTAGTCCCCGAAAGGCCAGGAAGCAGGGTTTGGCAATGCGCCAGTGAACAGTACACTCCTTGGGGCCCTGGGTCACTTGCCTGTCGCTCCAGGAAGCGTATGTTACTACTGTGCTCTGTCTGCTCCTTTGCAAAATCATCTGCCAGGACACCTTGGCTTTGCCGGTTCCAGCAGATGTCTTGTATTGGCCGGATGCTTGCCCTCACAAAATACCTCCAGTGGCCTGGCTTCAACAACAGAAATTAATTCCTTAGAGTTCTGGAGTCCAGAAGGCTGAAATCCAGGGGTTGGGACAGTCCCTTCCAGGCCTCTCCCAGAGCTGCTGGGGGCTTTGTCATTCCTTGGCTTGTAGAAGCATCTCTCTGTCTCTGCCTTCACGTGTGTGTGTGTCCCCTCGTGTCTCAATCTCCCCCCTTTATAAGGACACCAGTTCCCCCATTTTAACTTGATCCTCTGCAAATGTCATTGCTAAATAAAGTCACATTCACCAGGACTGCGGGCCAGGACTTCATCTTTTGTGGAGGGCTGGTGGTGAGGGGGAAACGCAATTCAACCCAGAAGATTTGGGCAAAAGGGTTTTTGTATTCACCTTATGTGGGGGGCCCTGGGAGCACAGGTTGTGGGGTTCGCCTGTTTGGAAGCTGCCGCTTACTAGCTGTGTATCTTTTAGGCAAGTTACCAGCCTCGTTCCCATATCAGTAAAATGGGCAAATTAAAAAAAAATGTTGGAGGGATCAAAAGAGTTAATGCATATGAAGTTCTTTAAACACTTGGCATATCGTAGCTCTCAGTAAACAGAAGCTGCTCACTGCTCCACCATTTGACTTGTGTTTTAAGATCTGAGGAAATAGGGCACCTGGGTGGCTCAGTGGGTTAAGCCTCTGCCTTCGGCTCAGGTCATGTTCTCGGCGTCCTGGGATCCCGCATCGGGCTCTCTGCTTGGTGGGGAGCCTGCTTTCTCCTCTCTCTCTCTGCCTGCCTGTCTGCCTACTTGTGATCTCTGCCTGTCAAATAAATAAATAAAATCTTTAAACAAAAAAAGATCTGAGGGGGGCGCCTGGGTGGCTCAGCGGGTTAAAGCCTCTGCCTTCGGCTCAGGTCATGATCTCAGGGTTCTGGAATCGAGTCTCACATTGGGCTCTCTACTCAGCAGGGAGCCTGCTTCCTCCTCTCCCTCTCTGCCTGCCTCTCTGCCTACTTGTGATCTCTCTCTGTCAAATAAATAAATAAAATCTTAAAAAAAAAAACAAAGATCTGAGGACATACTATGTTAAGGATCCTTCGCAGTGACGTACTGAAAGGAATCAGGGTGTTGTCACCTGGATTTCTACATGGGTGCATCCTCCAATGATCCCATAATTGTCCTCTCCAGGGAGTCTGCAAGGATCCATTGAGTTTGGAATGGCAAGAAAAATTTACCTTTGAAACTAGATGTATGCATTTAGCAAACATTTATTCAAGCCTCTCAGTGTGCAGGACACTTGCCTAGGTGCTAAGGTGAATTTATAAACAACTAAGATCATATCTGCAGGTTTTGAAGGAGCTTGCAGCCCGAGTGAGAGACACGTACATCGATGTACATCGATGTAATCATAAGTGGTAGCAGGCATTGTGCCAAGTGCTGCCCCTGGGTTAACCTGTGTCGTCCTCAGAATAATCAGGCAACGTAGACACAGGACCACGATCCGTAAGCCTTAATTGTGAATGCACCAAAACCAAAAGCAAAACAGAACACAAATAAAACCAAAAAGCCCAAACACACAAACCCAAGTGTGAAAATTGAATTTTTTTCCTTGGGTCTTGTGTAAACTCATTTGATCACAGAAGCTAAGCTGGGCTGATGGGAGACAGTTTGTGGTTTGTTTTTCTCCCGCACATCATGTGAATGCTCAACACATTTCTCAGCAGAGAAAAATGCTGGGGGTGATGTGTAGCACCTAGTAAATGCACTGTATTATCTTTCTGAAACCTGGGAGTCCTGACTTGCATCCGGCCCCAGAGAGTTTGGAAAAGGGGTGGTGGGCCTGTGACAAGGAACACTGAGGTCCAGAGGAGCTGAGCAGTTTCAAAGCTTTGAAGCTTGTGATCTCTGCCTGTCAAATAAATAAATAAAATCTTTAAACAAAAAAAGATCTGAGGGGGGCGCCTGGGTGGCTCAGTGGGTTAAAGCCTCTGCCTTCGGCTCAGGTCATGATCTCAGGGTCCTGGAATCGAGCCCCGCATCGGGCTCTCTGCTTAGCAGGGACCCTGCTTCCTCCTCTCTCTCTCTCTGCCTGCCTCTCTGCCTACTTGTGATTTCTGTCTGTCAAATAAATTAAAAAAAAAAAAAAAAAAAAAAAAGCTTCGAAGGGATTTGCATTGGTTTTCAGAATCAGCTTTCTTGGTCCAGGGCCCCCAGCTGAGTCACTGTGTGATTCTGAGCTGGAGGGTCAGCGCGGGAACAGTGCTGAGTGCGGGTAGACCTCTTGCCTGGTCTCTTCCCACTTGGCTCCCACCATCCTCAGCCCTTGTCTCTCTCTCTTTTTATTTTTTTTAAGATTTTATTTATTCGACAAAGAGATCACAAGTAGGCAGAGAGGCAGGCAGAGAGAGAGAGGGGGAAGCAGGCTGCCCACTGAGCAGAGAGCCCGATGCGGGGCTTGATCCCAGGACCCTGAGATCATGACCTGAGCCGAAGGCAGAGGCTTTAACCCACTGAGCCACCCAGGCGCCCCAGCCCTTGTCTCTTTAGGGTCCTTTAATCGGGAACATTCCCACAGGCTTTCTTTGTCCTAAAGGGCGGACCAGCTAACTCTGCAAGCTTGGGGCAGCCAGTCCCACTGGTATGTTTTGGGTCCATTTTGCTCAGAGGTCCTAGAAACTAGCCCCAGGAATAGACAGAAAGGGGGCTGGGGTGGGTGGGTGAGGGATGGTTTGGGTCCAGGTATCTCCTGGAGCTGCAGACAGAGCTGGGGCTCAGCCTCAGGAGGGGTTAGGAGCAGGGGTGCAGGAAATCTGGGCCTCTTTGTTGGACCACTGACCTTGACCTTTTGTCTCCCAGTCCCCATGTTAGAAAACAGCCACAACTGCCCAAACCTGGCTCGGTAACTCCTCAATTGAGGAGAGTAGCTAGACTCATCTAGAATCTCTTCAACTTAATCCACATGCTGGGTCTGCCTCTCTTCTGCCTGTGGGAATGAAGAATTGGTGTGGACTGGAGGTCTGGTTCCAGAAAACACAGCATGCAGGAGCCCTTTCTCCAGTGGTGGATTGGATCCGCATCCCTGGTCTTGCTGACCTCAGCCTAGTATCTGGTACCTCTTTGGAGTGAACATTACCTCGACCTTGGTTCTTACTGCTTGGGTCTGTTGCCTTTTGTTCCCTTTGCAGACTGGCATTCCTGCTGTCCTGGGGTGATGGTGCAACCCATTCGCTTGGGGCCGTGGCAAGCTGCTTGGCCTTTGGCTGCCCCTGTCCCCCAAGCTCCTGGCTTCACATTGGTGGGCCCCTGGGTTCACAATCCCAGTACCATTTTAACAGCTACTTGGAGGGCTTTCCTGGTGACCCGTTATTTATAAAGTTACACTGGACTTGACCCTGCATACTCCATGACCTCTCCATGACCGAGCTGCTGGCCGCTCTTCCCTGACCTCCTCCTGGTCCAGTTGCAGAGCCAGCCTGCTCCCTAGGCTCAGAACTCCATGTTTCTCATCTCTTCCCTCCTCTCCGGTCCGGAGGCCATGGCTGAGGGCCATGGATTAGGGCCAGGTTGGTGTCAGGGACCAGGAGAATCTGGCAGAAGAAAAGGGGCTTTCAAGTCCAGATTTATTCCAGAGAAATCACTTAAACTCCCTCTGGGTCTCTTTCCTCCTCTGTATCCTGGAGGGAATGGACCAGATGTTCTTTCAGGGGTCTTTTGGTTCTGAGAAATTTCTGTGATGTCCGTTAGGGTCTCTAGCAGGAGTTGTCAAGGGTGTATAAAGAGTGAGCGTTCACAGCTGATGAAAAGGATGGCCTCTCTATCAAACCAGCCAGCCGTAAGTGGGAGCCTCTCTTAAGACCAAGGCGTGTCAGGTCACCTTACCGAGCAGCATCCCAGGCAAGGCAGCTACGGTCTGGGATTCACATACCTTGGCCCGAGTCTTGGTTTACTTGTTGCGCAGACCCAAGACTGTTAGCCTGAGAAAGACTGGCTCACGAGGTTGACCCTTGGCTGACGTCTGGGAGCTTGACTGTAAATAGTTCCCTACACTGATATAAAACTTTCCCTAAGTGATAAGCATGGTTCCCTGTGCCCGAACTGTTAGTCCAAACAGTATGGTTGATAGCAAACACTTGCTTTCCTTCTGGAAGCCTGGAATTTGGGTAGAAATTCCGGGCAAAAGGTGGCTGACCAGCCCTCCGGTATGGACCCTAAGCATAAAGTCTCTCCTGGGCTTCCCTGGGGAACGGCATTTCACACCTGCGGTCACTGGTGGCTGCTGGAGGAATTCAGCATATCCCTGTGCGACTCCACCGGGAAAGGAGTCTTGACAACTTGTGCCTGGTTCCCCTAGACTTTGCCCTGGGAGCCTTTTCCCTTTGCTCTTCTGGCTTCCTGTTCTTTGGCTATGATCGATTGTAGCCGTGGGTATGGCTGGCTGTACCCCGAGTCCTGGGAGTCTTCCTCCCAAGCCTGGGCGTGGGCTTGGGGACTCTGGGCACTCATGGACTTTGAAGTGCCCCAGAGCAAGTAAAGATAAACCCCAGAGCCCTGTGCGGTCTCCCGCTGCTGATTCACAGCAGAGACGTTCAGGATTCTGCTGCCTGTTCAAAGAGAAGCTTCGGTGGACTGAGGATGGCGTCCCGAGCGCTAAGGTTCTCACCAGCCCCATGTAGAATCCAGATGTGGTACCCTCTGCAGAGAGACCAGATCCCTTGTGTAAAAAATCAGCAAGGAACTCTGGGCTCAGCCTGATGTTCCAGAAAATGGAGGGAATTTTCTGAAACGGTTTGGCCGGTGTGGCTTCTCTTCTGGGCAAGTCTGGAGACAGGCTCCAGGATTCTTCATCAGAGGAGGTTATAGATTCCCCAGAATCAAGTAGGAAAGCCAGGTCGTCTTATGCAAGTTAGGAGGAGAAAAATGACTGATGGAAGAAAGTCATTTGGGAAGAAATGCAAGGAAGGTCCTAACCTTAACATTTTTAGTCTGTTTCCATGAACTTTCATAAGAAACCACGTACGTTTTCCTGGATGCTTTAGGAAAGCCTTGTGTTTGGAAACAAGTTCTGTCCTGGTGTTTGGAAACAAGTTCTTTCCTGGGGAGGTAGAGTCCTGCACCCTTAGTAGCAAGAACGGTGCGTCTCTAAGTAGTGAAGAGTTTGAGCTCTTGCGTTTGGCTGTCAGATCTTTGACGGACCACGAGAACCCAAATCCTAGGATTTGAAGCTGTGTGCAGCTGTCTTTTCTGCTCGCAACCAGCCTGCGTCACTTGAGTGCCTGCTCTCCAAGAGCAGAAGATCACTCTTCCTGCTCCAGCGTTGAAAATTAGCCCCTGCTTTAGAGAGGCTTGGGCTGTCTCTGGAGTGAGAACATTAAGAAGAGAGCGTCTTAGGAAGGGCTGCTGGAGCTCCACCAAGTTGCCAGGAGCGTGGTGACCCTTGGAGGCCCTTCTGAGCGTCTGCACATTTCATGGCGATTTCGTGGCCTGAGACACGGACTCTAGTTGAACACGGCTGAAGCATGGTTTTCTGTATCCTTGGGTGTGTGGAGACAAAGCATTGAGCTGCTGCCGGTGACGTGCGTGGAGCGTCCAGCTCCCAGGGCTGTGACCCACACCTCTCCGCTGTTTGAGTTCCCGAGTCTGGGGTCCACCTTCCAGCTTAAATCTTTGCTCTTTTGTGATGATGGTCAAATAGTGATCTGTTTAACATCTAGGAGGGCACCTAGGCTCCCCCCGAACATCTCTTAAACATTCCCCTTCAGATTAGGAAATTTTTGCCAATAAACTTTGACACCTGTAACGGATGGGTCTAGAATTCAGGAAGTCACTTCAGCTGTAGGTCCAGGTGGGCCGAGAAGGGTCTGGTGAGGCCAAGGGACACGTGGCTGCGGGCTGGTGGAAAGAGAGGAAGGGGACCCACAGGCATGCTTCCAGCTTCATAAAAGCTGTCTTCACTGTCAGTAGGATGGACTTGTGGGACCGTGGTGACCTCCTTTCTTAGGATGCCTTTCTCCTTGCAGCCCGCCCCCACGCCGTAACTGGCTGCCATCTGCCTATGTGTGTTTGGAAGAGGAGATGAGGCCCATACGTGTGATTCACCGCCCATCTCGGGGACGTGTCTGTGGACACTGCTTGAGAATGTCACTCTGGGATTAGCAGGTGGCCGCAGCAGGCCTGTTGGGACCTGGCAGGCCCCCAACCTCTCTGGGCTCAGCCTTCCCCTCCTGGGGCTGCACACGCAAGCTCTTCCCTGGCTGAGTGGCCTTTCCGGAAGGACGGACCTCCCTTCGGCTGGAACCTCTAGCTGAGAGGTCAGGGCCATCCTGCGATCAAACTAATCACCTTGCTCTTGGCCCCTTGTGGTTCTAACAAATACGGGTCTCTATTTTGATGCTTGGGCGTCATTCTCTGGGTCAGCCCAGGAGCGCTGGTTCTTAGGATTGGATTTTGGAAGTCACAGGTGAATAGCCTCGTGCTGGGGAGTTTCAAGGCAATTTCAAATAAATTGCATTTAATGGTGTAACTGTTTCAAAGCCTGTCCGCTCTTCTGTTACAGTCCCCGGAGCTGCGACTTTGTTAACCTTTAGTTTCTAGCCTCGTTAGGATGGTGGTGCTCTTTTTGTTAGCAACGAGGGCAAGGTGGAAGGTCCAAACTCCCTCTCCCTTTGCTAGTCCTTTCTGGTCCCTGCCAGCATCACCGTCCCCCTTTTGCACTTGAACAGACGGACACTCGCCCTCCTTCCGTCTACTACCGTGTACATTTCTTCTCATCAAGGCTGCCGTGCCTGGCTGGTTCCTTGACACGATGCTCTGTTAAGAGATCAGACCCACACTATGGTGTCCAGCCACAGAGGCTTAGGACGGTGAGGGGTTGGAAGTACATACCGTGCAGCCCAGCGGGACAAGCTACTGGCTTCTTAAAAATGAAACTTGAATTTGAGTACACCTGTGCATGCTCTAAGCTACGTCATTAGGATGTCCCCTTATGGAGTGTGTCTCTAGATGCTGCAGGAGTAAGGAGAATCTAGTACCTTGGAATGCAAGCTTGTCAGCAGGAACGGTGACGGGAGACTCAGCTGACTTTCACTCCCTCTGGTTGGTGGCAGGAATCTTCTCTCCGTGTCAGAACTGTGGCTTGGAGAGGGAAGAAGCCAGGCATGGCCAAAGGACAAGATCTGTTTGCCTCTGGCCCTGGAAAATGTTAAACGGAGAGTTTGTTTTCCTAAAGGGAATCATCTGGCCATCTCCATACAGGAAAAGGTGGGGTTGGATGTTGGTTTCCTTAGATTAAGGGCTGAGAACAAGTGCAAACATTATTACTGTCATTAAATAGATTATGGCCATGGCAGCGTCTAGATTTCGTTGAGATGCACGTTAGGCCCTGAATACTCACATACAAATATGAGACAGGGTGCTTAGCGAGCATCAGGAAACCTGGCCCTTTACCGGAGACAGGAGTAGGAAGCATGTGCGGGCTTCAGGCTTCAAAGCCTGCCAGCCCTCACCTTTACCTGAAAACTAAGGACTTCCCTCCTGCCTCTTCTTCCACATCCCCTTCTGCCAGAGGCTGAACTCTGTTTCTTTGCCAAAACCCTCTACCGTGGGCCTGAGCTGGTCTGTTACCCCATTCCTGACCACAAATGTGCAGTTAAGGGAGTGCTGGTGTTTGTTAAGAATCAAGTTACACTGAGGGGGCCTCACTTACAAATTAGAGGAGCTTGATTTTAACGGTGAAGCTGAGAAGATTAAGAAATTCTTTGCCCAGAGTATGAAATTGAAGAGAAGCCTCCGTTCAAATATTTTCTCCTTTCAGAAAGAAACTTGGACCCCGAGTGGTTTTAGGACGCTTGCCTGAGGTCACAGCTAGTTAGAAACAGAAATGGTGGATGAGATAAGTAAGTCTGGTGGTTTCCATGACACCGTGGACTTGTCCGCTTCTCCATGAACAAGGTGAAGGCATTTGAACACAGATGGGGAGTGTCAGCTCTGGGGTACAGAGGCACCCCTTTCCAGCCCCTGCCCAATGAGCCTACATGGAACACATTTGCCCTCCATCTTACTCTTTGGTGTCAAGGCTGCGTCTCAGCACAGCTCTGTCCTTGCTAGTAGAGAGGGCCAGGGAAGGCGAACTTATGTTAAATGCTTAAGATATCAAGAAATTATATTAGCCTCAGCAGATGTGAGTGGTGGAATTTCTTTGCAGTTCTCTGATTACTCTTGGATTAGTGGACGAAATAATTGTGCCAAACCCTATCCTTTTTATCCCCATGGGTCTGAATACCCAGATGATTGTAGTGGCTCCGTCTCCCCCCCTCAGGGAGGAACAGTAGGGAAGAGGAGAGAGTGGAGGAGGGATGGAGAGCAGGACAGGTGTGCTCCAGGGATGTTGTGGCAAAGCCGAAGTCTGGAAAGACAGCGACAAAAGCACTTCTTTTCTAGTATTAAAGGGTTCTGCACTTTTCAAAATGGGCTGCGGATGTTTGGATCACGCCCCGAGTACTGTTTACGTTGAAAACTGTTCTCTGATTTAATAGGAAACATATCTGGTTTTGATTTCTGAAAACGTTTGTTAGCAAAATTGCTGCCAGGAGACCAAGCCAGTCCTGGAATGGGAAGGACGGCTGCGCTCTTGCTTTTCTAGAAATGAGAGGTGCTGCCCAGGGGCAGGGCCCGAGAGCAGTCGTCTGAAAACGGATTGATGATAGTCCGTCTGGGCACGGTTCACAGAGAACTCACATTAACCCTTAGGTCGAAAGACCTGGAACCTCAGGGGGACCCGGGCACCCTGGGGACTGAAGAACTATTCTAGCTAGGCGTTCCTGTAACAATTTCTAGTGATTGGCAGCTCCTAATGTTCCCAATTCCAGCACGGAGGGCAGTTGAGATGAGCAGTTTCTATCACAGGCTCTGGAATCAGTCAGACCTGGGTCCAAATCCTACCTTCACCATTGACTCGCCTTAGTGCGGTGATGTCCTGCCTTGACTGAACCTTAGAATCATCCAGGCTCTGGACGCCCAGGCTACACCCTAGAGCCAGAATGATGAGAATCTCTGGGGGAGGAGGGCAGGCCCTGGTATTTTGTAAAGGATCCTTCCTCTCCCTCTGTAGCGCGGATAACCATGTTGAGAACAACAGCTCAAGACAGACCGCGGAGACGTTTATTAGTTCAGCACCTGGGTTCCCTTTTCTGTCACGTGGGGATGATACTCTCTAATGTAGATGGTCCCGTGAATATAAAAAGAGGTGATACGTGCCAGGTGCTTGGTCCAGGGCCTGGTGCATAGCAAGGGCTCAATGAAGAACACCCTCCCTCACGAGTTTAGCTTCTGTGCCTGCAGAGAAAATGCCTGAAATGCAGAACTGTGATGTTGTTCATGTCCGTGAAAGAAAGCTCTGGGTAATAGCTTATGCCGTTGAGACAGACAGACAGACTGAGAGCCTCCAACCCAGCAGCTGTCAAGGAGGGCTGGGCCTCAGAGCCCCTTCTGGGTCGGGCCTGTTCGGGGCTGGGTGCCACCATCGTCTGACTTTTTCAGATCTGTGGGCGCACCCAATCCCCCTCACATCCCAGCGACCCACCGTCTTTTATTTCCAACTGTTTCTTCTCTGACCCGCCCGCCCTCTCGCCCCGACATTACGGGAGCTGCTCACAACTCCAGCCTGTTTCAGTGTGTGACCAGAAACCCAAACTCGAGTCAGGTTTGGGCAGTAGATCTCAAATCACATTGGCCTCCTCGTCTGTGATTTCTATGTTCGTCCCCTGATCTAAAATCATACCCACTTGCGGCGTATTAATGGGTGTCTGTGTCGCCACCTTAAATATCTGATAAAAAACGAATACCTTGTGTCTGGGCTAACGATTTTGCTCTCAGGACGTGGCCAGCTGGGACTCCCACCTTAGCACCTGCTCAGACACTGATTTGCTGGTTCGGGGGTGTCTAACGGACACCTGCTTGGGGCCGATGTCCACCGCTGTGCTGGGCTGCGTGTGGCTGAGGGCTCCTTCCTGGAGTGAAATAGAAGTCAGAGCGCAGCACCGAGGCCAGGGACAGCCCGAGTGCATGAACTTCAGACCTTAGGAGGTCGGGTTAGGGGCCCAGGTCAGTACCTGGCCCCTGAGCCTCAGTTTCTTCATTTGTCAAATGGGAGCAGTGGTGTCCATGTGGCTGGGCGGCGGGTGGTAAAGATGGGAAATAACATAAATCATATATATGTTCCGTAACGTAGATTAATAGACGAATGCTATATATAATCTCTGTAAAATGTTATAAAAAATGTTAGAGAATTAATATTAATGTATTACTAGTTGAGACAAGTCATTTGCATTTCCTTAAGATTTATTTATCTGAGAGAGAGAGAGTGTGTGTGTGTGTGCACGTGAGGAAGTGTGTGCTAGTTGGGGGAGGCCCAGAAAGAAGAGAACCCCAAGCAGACTCCCCACTGAGTGCAGAGCTGGCCCCGGGGCTCGATCTCACGACCCTGAGATCATGACCTGAGCCGAAACCAAGAGTTTAAAAATCATGACTTTAAAAATCATGACAGCAGCTCTGCTCGAGACAGCGGCCACCAGCCACATGGCACGATTTCCATTTAAGTTAATTAAAAGAAAATGACAATTCAGTTCTTTGCAGGTGCTCAGTGGGCGCATGTGGCCAGCGGCTCCCATGGGGACAGTGCAGAGAGCACGACGTCATCGCCGCAGAAGGTCGACACTGCGTTCGAGGGCGGGTGGGAAAAGAGCTACAAGTGGCTATAGAGGGGCGCCTGGGTGACTCATTTAGTTGAACATCCGACTCTTGATTTCAGCTCAGGTCATGATCTCAGGGTCCTGGGATTGAACCCTGTGTTGGGCTCTATGCTCCACAGGGAGCCTGCTTGAGATTCTCCCTCCCCCTCTCCCTGTGCCTGTGCTCCCACTCTCTCTGAATGAATGAATGGATGGGTGGATGGATGAATGAATGAATGAATGAATGAATGAATGAATACGGCTTGTAGAGGCGAGAGAGGCCCTTTCCATCTTCCCACATTTGCCATGGTTAGAGGAAGGACATTTTCAAAGATAAATCTTCGGTGAGGCTTGGCATATCACTGTGGGAACTCAGAAATGGAGCAGGGACAAGGGAAAAAGCAGCAGAAATCCAACCTCCTTGCATCTTCTTGGGGTTTTTCCCTCCAGCCATAGAGGCTGGAACTCTTCTTACTTTTTATCACTGCCCTTATTAACACCCAGTGCCTTTGGGTTGGGCTTCCCTTTCCTCTCCTACCTCACTCAGGAGAGCACCTTTTTTTTCTTTGAAACTGATTTTAGGAAGAAAGCAAAAGGCCATCCTGGACATGGACGGACCTGTTCCTTGGCCTCCAGGCATCCAGGGCCACTGAGGTGGGTGCTTGTTGGACCCGCCCGCAGCCCAGCCTCGTGTCTGGCCCCAGACAACAGTTCTGTTGGGATTTTGCACAAACACGCTGCCTTTGACCAAACGTAACCTTAAATGACCCCACTTTGTATTTCTCAGGCTTGCCAAACCTTTTACGGGAGTGAACGGAGAGCCCATCAATAGTTTCCAGATGTATAGATGGAGAAAAGAAAGCCACACAGTGACCGTGGGCCAAGGAGTGCAGCAAGAGTGAAGTTAAAGTCACGCCTACCCTTCACCCCTGCAGTTCTACCTCTGGGGATTCATTTAGCTGTTTTAGCACAAACACTTATTGCAGCATTAGTTATAATATTGAGTAACTGGAAGCATCCTAAGTGTATACGTGGAGGGAAATGGATTGTGTGTATTGTACTCTAGGAACACAGTGTAATTTGCAACCTATAGTGCCATGATTTAGGTAAGTATCTGTGGATATGGAAAGATCTCCAGGATATTAGGTGAAAAATTAAGGGTGTGAAATAGACCTTACAGCATGATCCCATTTAGATTATTTTTATTTTTTATTTATTTTTTTAAAAAACATTTTATTTATTTATTTGAGAGAGAGAGAGAGAGAGAATGAAAGGGGGAGGTTCAGAGGGATAAGCAGACTCCCTGCTGATCAGGGAGCAGAGGATAGAGGGCACTCCTTCCGTAATCCTCATTTTATAACTCCAGAACGCCTTCTTCTAGAGTTCTCTGTCCCTGTGTTTGAGTTTAGTTGCTCAATTTTTCCTTCTTAGCACCCCTTTCCCAGGTAGGTAAATAGAGATCACCATTATGCCTGAGATTTTAGGTCCCCAACCTCTTAGAAGAAGTAGCGGGGGTGGGGGGGGGTCGCGAGTGCAGGTCAGCCTCTGCTTGGATGTGCCCCAGGGAGAAAGCTCTAGAAAGGAGCAGCTCTGAGGTAGCCCCAGGGGTGCAGAGCTGGGGACGTGCCTCTTAGGATGTGTGAGTTTGCATGGTGACCTTCGTGGACACAGGTGGCCTGTTGAAGTGCGTCAGATGCTGGCTGAGCACTTGGCAGATTCTGGAAGCTTCTGGGTCTCCAACCACATTTGTCTTGCTGCTTCTTTCCAATGCTTCTGCCATACATTGGCCTTCAGCCTGCTCTTCTGAGAACCTACTGTGCTTCCCTCTATCCTGTCTTCAGGGAATGCCTTCCTCACTCCATCTGCCTAGCTGATTCCTCCTGGGCTTTTAAGATGTGGCTCAGACATTGCTTCTGGGGGGGGGGGGGGGGGATGTTACCTCCTTCCGTGTCTCCCTCATGCCTGAGCCCAGGGTTGGGCACTGGACTTCTGTGTTTCTGTGATACCCTGCGCCATGTCCATGACTTCCGGGCTCTGCCGGGACCTGGTCCCTCCCAGGTGTCTCCTCGCTTTCTCTTGTATTTAAGAACTTGGAGAGGCTGTTCCAGAAGGTTCTGAAAATGTTTTTCTGAACAAATGGCCTACAGATGACATCGTTAGGCTCTGGAACAGGCGATGCTGTGCAGACGAAAGAACCCATAGAGCCCTGATGGAGGGGCTTGCCGACCCTTGTGGCAGCAGCGTGGGAGGAAAAGCCACGGGCAGCATGGGTACGGGCAGTGGAAACTCACCGAAGAGAGAAAATGTGACGTGAGGTGGGTGGAAGGGGACAGAAAGAGTGGATAACCTGTGGAAAACCCCTATGGGCTTCCCCTACCCCCACCACTGGAAGCCCCCCTGTGGGTCAAGCCAGTGGTCTTCAGCTGGAGGAGACTTCGCCCCCCAGGAACATTTGGCCATGTGTGGAGATAGATGTGGTTGCCCCAGCTGGTGACGTGTTACTTACTTCTAGTGAGTAGAAGCCAGAGATGCTGCTGTGATACCCTATAGGGCATGGGACAGTCAGGCCACCCACAGACAATGATCCCACACAAAGTGTCCCTCATGCTGCTGCTGTTGAAAACCCCCATTAGAAGCAGGCTAGCACGTTGTCCCACACTGATGACATAGACCAGGGCTAGGCGAGCAAAGGGTAAACATTTCTAATTCACTTGCTCATAGGACCAGGGACACTTGACAGGAAGTGTTTTATGACCAGAGATGCTGAGAGGAAGTGGGTTGGGGGCAGATGGCTGCTTAGTTCATCAAGGTCTTCTGCCTTCTGTCAGGACCAGGCTGAGAGGCTGCACCATCAGGGTGTGAGATGGAGAGCTACGCAGGAGGTAGAGGTCGCACGGTCCTATGTGCTGCCCACTCCCGGAACAGCCCCTATGGCTGGGGATGCACACATGGGTTGTTGACGGGTGTGGAACCACAGGAACAGACGACCACGTGGACGGGTGTCCTGACATGGACTGAATGTCATGTCCCCCCCATTCTTACCTTGATGCCCTAACCACCCCCTCCCCCCATTGTGATGGTATCTGGCATTGGGGCTTGAGGGAAATGATTCGGTTTAGGTGCAGGCCTGAGGGTGGTGAAGCCGCCATGATGGGATTAGTGCCTTTCTGGAGAGGAGACCCTAGAGAGATGATCTCTCTCCTCCGTGTGAGGATAGGGGAGCAGGTGGCCGTCTGCAAATCAGGAGGAGGCTCCCCCTCAGGGACTCCCTTCGCTGTTCTCAGACCCCAGCCTCCAGAACTGTGAGCAATGTCCGTTGTTTGCGCCCCCTGGACCATGATATCTCACTGCAGTGCCCTGTGCTGGCCCAGACCAAGGTGGAGGGACCAGGATGGGGACGCTTCCCTGAAGCTTCCCTGTGGCAGAAGTGTCAGAGTTGACCAGAGACAGGAGTCGCACCGTGTCTCCCTCCTCTGTTGTCTTCCTAAGAGTCTTCTCTCCTTGGAACATCCCTTAGCGAGGACGAGGTCCGCTCAGTCGCTGGTTGTGTGGCCCTGGCTGTCTCCTGTCCCTTCACTGATACACGCGGTTGAACCTGTAGTGTCTTGTTTGACATCTGGCCGCTCGGGATGGGTTCAGAAGCCCCCTGGTGTGCAGAGGGACAGGCTGGGGCTGAGTCGCTGACGAGTGAGAAGCCCCTCGAGAGAGTAGAGCGAAGATCTTGCTAAGGAAACATGACTTTCATGTCCGCGTTCACGAAGGTCAAGGGCGGAGAGGGTTTCTTTTTCCATGAAACGGGCCGTTGGAAGCCCGGGCGGCAGCCGTCAATCGTTACCCCAAGCTTTGAGTTTCGAGGTAGGCTCCCTCGGGGGTGCTGTGGAAACTGAACTCATAGTTCATAATATGCCCAGCGTAGTACCAGGTGCAGCGAACATTTACAGAGTGAGTAGTAAGTGATTTAAGAAAAATAAGTGTATGCATTTGAGTTTTGCCCGCACAGATGGTCTAGTTCAGTGTTTCCCAGACTTCTTGAACATGACCCACAGTGAAGAGAGAGCTTCCATGTTGCATTGCAGCCCACTGGTTTCTACTTCTCTGCTGCTGCATGATGGGCTGTCCCAACACTTAGTGGCCTGGAACAATACCAGTCATATTTTGAGCTCTTAAGTCTGTCATCTGGGCAGGGTTGGTCGGAAGAGCTCACTGCTGCTCATCACGCATCATCTGGACGGCTCTAATGAGGGCAGGAGGCTGAAGTCACCAGAAGGCTCCCTCACTCATCTGTCCGGTAGTTGATACTGGCTCTTTGCTGGGACCTCAGCTGGGACTCCTGGCAGAAACAGTGGAGCGCGGCTCAGTCTTCCCGCAGCAGGGTGGCTGGGTTCTGTAAGAGAGCATCCCTGGGGGAGAGCGTGAGTCCTCCAGAAGCCAAGTCACCTTCTAGCACTGATCCTTGGAGGTCCCATGGTGTCTTTCTGCAGTTTTGCTTTCATTGCCGCACTTGCAAAGACCCACCTAAATTCAAGGGCAGGGCCATGGACTAACTGTTCATCAGGAAGTGGCAAGGTTCTGAGAGACTATGTGAGACCAGAAGTCCTGTGATCACATTTGAAAAATACAGTTGGCCAAACAGTATACCCATGGGTCTGTATATATAATGTAGACATGATACATATATATATATATATCATATAATGTATAAATATCTGAACATACAAGACAAGTGTTGTAAGATGGTACCCCCTTATTACATGCAATATGCTCTATTTTCTATTGTATTCTTTAAGAAAGGTGATCTTCACTAATCCAGCCAGCTGATTTCATGACACACTGTGATGTTGTCTGGTTTGGTGCTTCCAGAAAGTCCCAAGCAAAGAGTGTTTCTAGAAATCCTAGTGTCTGAGCTGGGCCCAGAGGCCTGGGGTACCCCCTGACTACGTTTCTAGTGAAGCTTTTTACATCAGTGGTGCTTGAGTGACCACTCAAATTCTTGGCCAGCCAGACCCTTAGCCCTTCCTGCCTGAGGGCACCAAGGAACTCACAGTTTCCAAAAGCGGCTTCCTTTGTGTTAAATAAGCCATTGGCAGTTCTTGAAGGAGCAACAAGTTGGCAGAATGTCTTGGTTGATGACAAGGAACCAAGTCCTGAGGGTGGCCACCCTACCACATTGGGGCCACACAGCCCTTCGACAGCGCCAACACCTGCCACACAGGGGACACGGTCTTCCCTGTGACCCACTGTATCCCTTCCGGGCAGGGAGCTGAGGCCAGCGAGATGCCCCTAGTTTTCTCTCTGTGGTGGAACTAGCCGATTCCCACCTGCCTTGATTTCTCCCGGGAGTGCGTCTTTATAGATGTCTGCCCGAGCTCATGTTGTTAGAGTCCTTGTGTGGCTTTCTAGCGGCCTGGCATCGCACGTTCAGGGACTTTGGTGCTAATTAAGATATTAATTCCCACTATCTTGGGTGGTCAAGAAAATAGATGCCCAACACGGTACTTTTTAACAAGGCTGGAGAGAAAGGCAGGAATTAACACCTCATACAGTCCTTAGCAGACCTTATTATTAGAGCAACTGAAAAAGCAGAGTCCCCTGCTCCTGATGGAAGGTCACGGACAGGAAGCGTGGAGGTGCAGAGAATTCCCATCGCCCTGGGGAGGGGCGTGGGCTGGGGGACTCCCTCGGAGAAAGTTCTTTGTGCGTTAGTTGGGGAAACGCCTGAAACACCTCGTTCTCATGACGTGAATGCTTGAAGCTTTGTTGTTTTTCTTGAGGCCGTCTTTCCTGTGCTGGGTGTATGAGCTGGTGGAAAGAGAAGCTGGCGCAGTCACCCAGGGTACCCGATGCGACGAGGTGACAGGAAAATGAAAACGTCAAGTTTGCGTTTCCATGGCTGGCGGTCGGGCTTTGAGGGGCACCTCCCCCGTCTCTGCTCACACACCCTTCCCCACTTCCTCCCCGGCCCCCAGTTTTCACTCTGCTGGGTGACGGGTTGTCACCCCGGACCGAGCCAGAGCCAGGCTCTCCTTTCGTCAAAAGAGGCGCAGGGACCAGAGCAAGGGCAGTTGAACGTGAGGTGGGAAGCCCAGAAGGGACGCGGACACCGCACGTGGGCTGGCTTTCCTCCTTGTATTTTCTAATGCCAAGAAGAAGAGGGAGGTGGCCTTCAAAGACGGTTGATAGAAAAAAGTAACTAGTGGACTTTTCCACCCATGAGATGCTCGGGGCTCCTGGGCCTGCCTGTCCTTGAACGTTGACTGGGTCGGTGAAGCTCTGCCCAGCTACGAGCCCTTAGAAAAGGGAGCAGTCGGCAGCTTGCTGTCAGGGACTGGTCATTTTTCTCTTTTGGCAGTTTCTTCCCAGGCTCGGGGGCCTCAGGGTTAGGAGGCTCAGTCTGGTGTCCTGGGTCCTGCTCACCATGGAGAGGTGCCCAATGGGGGTCCCCCCCCCCGCCCGCCGGCATCCCGGATATGCACAGACCAAGGAGAGCTCCAGCAATAGCAGACGGTGGCATAAACTCTCCTTTATGGCCAGATGCAACAGTGGCATTTATGAAATGTGGGTGTGACAGCCTTACACGAACTGGGTGTCCCAAAAGCATCAGAGAAGTTTGCTACCGGCCGTACTTTTTAAAAAAAAATCGTGCTTTTAAACTCTTCAGTTTGCTCACGTCTGTGATCTCCCCTGAGCCTCTCACTTTGTCACTTTGGGTTTTTGCACACTTCCTGGACTTTGCTGAAAGGTAAACCCTCCTGCACACACATTCTCCCTACAGAGGCTTGGTCTGTGTACCGGACACGTGGTGTCCTGGGTTCTGGACAGACTCTGCATGATGTTGAAAATGTAACTTCAAGATGATTGAGTCAGACTGGAAGAACTCGGTGTGTTGTGAGCCTCTGTGACCTTGAGTTTGTTCTGTGGGTTCCCACCACACCACATCAGGGCTGTTTCCAACTTCCTGTGTTTTCTGAAAATGCTTTCCCATAGTCTTGCTCATCACAACAACCGCATAAGAAATACTGTCATATTCCTGCCTCGCGGGGGAGAAAACTGAGGCCCAGAGGCATTAAATAACCTGCCCTAAGACACAGGAAATAAGAGAAAGAGCTGAGACTCGAACCCCAACCTTCTGGAACGAGGGCCGAGTTCTCGCCCCAGCGAGCCATTCATTCTCAAAGCTCTCTGTGCTCTGGTCCTTATCTCCCAGTCCCCACGCTGCTCGCCACGAACTGAGTCATCCCTTGCCAGAGGCCTGCCTTGCCAGTCCACCCTGACCTCTGCTTCTGGGCCCCAGGGAAGTCGCTCCTCTGCTCGCCCGTCTTGGCGCCTGCAGAATGCCAGCAGCGAATTCATTCAGCCTCCCAGGGAGCAGAAATCCCACATCTGTGTGTTGTGAGTTCTTGTTGCATGCGAAGAAGCTGAGCTAGTGGTGTGGGGGCTTGTTTATTGCGCTGCTTACTGGGTGACCTTGACCTCCTAACCTGAGCACCCCAGCATCGTCCTCAATGTGGTAAAGTGGGCTTCACTCTATTCGCAGCGGGGGGACACAGGACAGGTGCAGAGGGCAGCCAGCCTAGTGAACAGAGCAGGTGCTCAGGAGATGGACCCGGCCTGTTTCTCAGGAGTGTCCGTCAGCGGTCAAGAGGAATCTGGTCTCAGCGGAGCCCCCTCGAGCGAGGGGGTCTGGTATTTCGGTTGCTTTTTATCTGCCTGGTATACAATGCTGGGCACTTGACATTTATTCTCAAATGTGATGTTCTCCGGGGTTTCATTCTATTATTTTCTTTTGGAAGTGAAACAGACTTTCAGAGGGATCCACCTGGCTGGTTTTCAAGAAAGCTTTGAGCAAGCCAGCTAGCTGTAAAGGGGTGTCAGGGCGCCCTGTGACATGCCACACTTCGTGGGGGCCACGATCATCCCCACATATGTGCCCCATCCCTGGAAAATCTGTATTTTGAACAGCATTAGATGTAGAAGGAATAACCAACTAAAGTAAAGGTGGATTTAAAACATTTCCTTGGAAAGAGAAATTAAAACAAAATAAACAAAAAATTTTAATTTAATTTAATTTAATTTAAACACTTCATTGGGCAAAATCATTGGGCACACACATTCCCAGTCTACTCTGCTAGCTGGCTTTCCAGAATTGTCAAACTAGAGGAAGGCATTCCCCCCAGAGAACCTCCTGCTTTTCATGAAGAGAAAATTCCTGTGCAGAATCCCTGCCCTCTGGTTCCCTGCGGCTTTCAGGAAAGCCTTTTGTTTAAACAAAGGAACCAGCCCACTGGTATCTGGGTGAACACATGCTTCCTACTAAAATGGAAATGATCTGAGTCAAAAGGAACGTGGCTTTCCTCTCTCTTTCTTTCTTCCCCTTCTTCTCATGTACCCGAGACTGCGAGTGACTTGCTCGCAGAGGGTCAAAGTGTAGACACGTAAGCCTCTCTCCTTTTCGAGAAGAAGCGTCTGCACCTGTCCTGCAGAGGCGTTATTGTGAAGGAAGAAATCGTCTTGAAGGGGAAGTGGGCGGAGGAAGGTCGGGGTTTGCCGGGGAGAAAAGGCTCTGGGCAGCAGCATCTCGGGGACACCAGCACCCCGCGGCAGACCTCAGAGTCCTTGCCTGCAGGGTGGGCTGTCTCTCCAGTCTCTTCTGGCCACACCCTTCTGAGACCTGCAGACTTACTCTCTCCTAAGAATCTAGCCTTGCAGGATGCATTCCACTGGGCCTGTTGTACCACCAGGGGTTTTCCCAGCATCACAAACACAAAGCTTCTGGTTCTTTGTGTTGTCACTAGAATGCAAGGATTGAATTGCAGCCTGAATTGGAGGGGGGCGTCATTAGCAGAGAGGGAGGAAGATCATGTGTGTGTGTGTGTGTGTGTGTGTGTATTTGTGCATGGTATGTTTGCATGCTTGTGTGTGTGTGGTTGGCATGTCTGTGGGGGCAAGGAAGTGTGTGTGTGTGTGTGTGTGTGTGCACGCGTGCATGCGCGCGCCTGGACCTGTGCCTAGCGGTGAGAAAGGGGAAGGACCCCAGCGAATCCCTAGTATCCATCCCTTGGATGCATTTCCCCTTTAAGGAACTATAGCTCATAAGTCAAGATTTTGCCCCTTGGTCTTTCCTAGAGGAAGAAACCAGCGGTCTTCTGTCCCCTGCTGTTGCTGTGTCTGTTTGATTGACAGCCCTGGAGGAGGGCTACCCTTGCCCAGCAAATGGTTCTGCGAGCTTCTAGAGACCCTCTTTAGATGGGAGGGTCTTCCAGGCTGATCTGTGAGGCGCCCCTGCCTCCGTGCATCCCAGCCAAGGCCCAAAACAAGAGAGATGCTGGAAATGCTGATCGGGTTATAGGATGATGTTTTTCCCTCTGCCTCTCAAGTTAAAGCGGCAGTTGGGGTAGAGAAGACAGGTCTTGAGGGTGGCACGTGCCTTTTGTGCCCCTGTCAAATACAGGAGTTGGGGTGGTAGAGAAAGATGGGTGGCGCTTTTCCGGACAATAAGGCAGACATACAGTCTGCTGTGGAAAGGTGATTATTCAAGTATTTCTTTCACTCAGATTTTGATATGCATGTGGCCATTCCAATAGGGGAGAAAAACTTAAGAAATCACCCATCATATAGCATACCACACTTTCTTTCGTTACTCACAATAAAAATGTCATCTCTACCCCTTGTTGGACACTCACTGTGTTCCAAGCACTGGGCTAAGAATTTTGCACACGTAACCATTCTTATTTTGAGATATTTAGGCTGTTTCCAGCTTTTTTTCTATTATAAATGTGCTTAGATGACTATCTTAGCATATAACTTTTTGCCTGATTTATGACATCCTGTTTCTAGTGGATTTCTCTAAGCTCAGTGACTGGGTGTGGAATTTTTAAAAAATCACTTGGGAGGCATCTGGGTGGCTCAGTGAGTTAAGCCTCTGCTTTCAGCTCAGGTCATGATCTCAGGGTCCTGGGATGGAGCCCTGCATCGGGCTCTCTGCTCAGTGGGGAGCCTGCTTCCCCTCTCTCTGCCTGCCTCTCTGACTACTTGTGATCCCTGTCTGTCAAATAAGTAATAAATAAAATCTTAAAAAAAGAAAAATCACTTGGAACATGGGCAGTGTCGTCTCAGTGCCGTATTCGACTCCCGCCCGAGGGAGGATCGCGCCTGTGCTTAACTGCCTCCTGAAGGCTCTGGAAAAATGGTCCTCTGATGAAGAAGAGGCATCAGACTTGTACACGCATAGAAGTTTAGAGGGATAAGATGACTACCTAACCGAGTTTATTCTAAAGAATTAGAAAGGGGCGCCTGCGTGGCTCAGTTAAGTGTCTGCCTTCAACTCTGATCATGATCTCAGGGTCGTGGGATCGAGCCCCAAGTCTCTCAGCAGGAAGCCTGCTCTTCCCTCTCCTACTCCCCCTGCTTGTGTTCCCTCTCTTGCTGTGTTTTTCTGTCAAATAAGTAAATAAAATCTTTAAAAAAAAAAAAAAAGAAGAAGAAGAAGAAGCAGCAGAAGGAGAAGAATTAGGAGTACAGGGACACCTGGGTGGCTCAGTTGGTTAAGCCTCTGCCTTCTGCTCAAGTTATGATCTCAGGATCTGGGGATCAAACCCCGAGTCAGGCTCTATGCTCATTTGGGAGCCTGCTTCTCCCTATCCTTCTGCCTCTCCCCACACTTGTGCATGCGCTTGCTTTCAAATAGATAAAATCTTTAAAAAGAGAGAGAGACAGAGACTTAGAAGAAAAGATAGCAGCTCCTTTCCTAGGTCTCCATGAGATGTGACGTTAGCAGGGTAAACTCTGCCTTTATTCCCGTGGAGTTGGGATATTTTCAGGAGCGCCCTGGGGCCAGCTTGGTGCATGAGTTTTTAGCCTTGCTCTTCGTTTCTCTTCCACTGAACTTGCATAGCATTCCACTTTTGAGTTAACTGTCTCTTCGGAAGGAGATGGGAGGGGTTCTTCCTGGGAGAGTCAGGGGTCAGGGCCACCCTTGGGCTCTGAGCTGGAGGAGGTCCTCTCCCTTTGGGGAGGCTGCTGCTGAGCCCTCTTCTTGTTCTTCCTGCCTGGCTCTGTGTGGCATGCCCCGAGGCTTGGCTGTCGCCCTTCACACACAGGGCTATGTGGGGACGCCTGGTTGGCTCAGTTGGTAGAACGTGTGACTGGTGATCACAGATAGTGCGTTTGAACCCCACAATGGGCATAGACCTCACAAACAAAAACAAAAAGAAAAAAAAAAACAGGGCTATGTGGACAAATAGGAGAATATATATTTGGAAATAAGCCTTTGTGTACTGAGAAATCAGGGGGCCCATTGGCCTTGGGTTTTCCAGTGGAAGTCAAGTTTTCTTCTTCTAGACCGGGTTTAAAGGCATGGATGGGTTCAGGTCCGCGCAAGCCAACAAGTATGTGTGGAATGCCTCGTCTGTCTTAGCCGTTGTCACTGGGAACAGGATAGCAAACCGACCGAGTGCTGCCTGCGTGGAGGTTACCCACCTTTCAGTGGGGGAAAGAGAAACACAGAAGGGATGATGGCAGCCCTGTGGAAGGCAGAGGAGGGAGAGGACAGAGATCGATGGGGGCGCTGGCTTCCTGGGGTGGTCAGAGAAGGGCTGTCTGAAGATCTGGCATGTGACCAGAGAATTGAAGGCAGCCAGACAGTAAGAATGTCTGGGGACGTGCCCAGGTGGAAAGTTCCAGGCAGAAGCCACAGTGAACCCAGAAAGGGTGGACATGCATTGCCTTGTTCCCCAATAAGGGGGAGGCCGGTGGGCCAGGAGGGACTGCGTGACGGGGGAGAAGGCAGAGGAGCCGTGGTGTGGGGCTGCGCAGGAGGAGAGGCTGATGGAGGATGGCTCCGTAAGCCACAGTGAGGATTCGGGGTTCTCTGTTCAGCAAGCGCAAAGCCATCGGCGGGTGGCTAGCAGGAGGGTGATGTGATCTGAGGTCCCATTTTAAGAGCCGGGCTCCAGCTCTGGTTTAGCCCATTGGCAGGGGAGAGGCGAGACGATCAGCCGCTACTGACAGATTTCGGGTGAGAGAGGGTGGTGGTAGCTGCGGACATCCAGGCGAGGCCCGACGCCTGTCGGGAGGTCAGGTGTCTTTGCTTTCACTCCATCCCTTGGGAGTAGAGTTCTGGCCAGTAGAGGCAGGGGCAGCTCTCTGGCACCCTTCCCTCCGACGGGGAAAAGGAAGAGCCCTTAAAACAGTCTGTTTCCTTTTTTGGAATCTTGATCTCTAGGTTCCAATCCCAACCATCTCCTTTGGAAAGACACTCACTCACCCCTCGAACTGGCACAACTCTTTCTTTCTACAGGAAATACCCGAGAAGTCCAACATGACAGCCTGGCCTTGAGCAAGCGCCATCTGCTCCTTTTCCTCTGTGCCAAGCCTTCTGCTGGGTGGGGAACTTGAGGGGAAAAAGCCACAAAACCAGGAACCACCTGCTGTCGCTCCCAAGCCACACAGGGTGAGCAGGAAGCACAGAACAGACGATTGTTAGGCTACATTCTGCAGGTCTGTGCCTTCTATGCGCGTTTGACTTCCTTCTGGGGCTTTGTGTTACTGACAATGTTAGCAAAAGGGCCTGAGAAACGTTTCCCAGTGTAACAGGAAGGCTCTTGCTCGGCCAGGGCTTGGGAGACCTTGGTTTTCATTCCGTCTGTGCCAGATGTGTGCGTGCGAGCGTCCATCTGCCCTGGAACGGCTTCTCAAGCTTCACCGTGAGTTCTAGATGGCTCGACTTCTAAGCTGCCTTTCAGCTGTCACATCTCACGCTTCAAAGTAGGAATGGAGTAAGAAATAAAGAGCAGAGACGACCGAGGAAGCCCATCTTTTGGGCTTCGGGAGAGAGATTCCTGCATGTGGCGGCCCCGGCCTGAATTCAGGGCAAGCTTCTCTGCGCCCTCTGCATTCAGTATTTTGAAGATATCCGAGGCTTCCTGACTTGCGTCAAAGACGAGCGAGCTAGAAGAGTGGGATGGGAAAGTAAACTTCTTCCTTGCTCAGAGAATCTCCTGCGACAACTTCGTACCCCGCTGAAGGACCTAGTTGCATCAGCCCTGCGTGAACCAGACTGTGTGTCTTGGTTGAATTTTGCATTTCAGGATGGTCATGGACCATGGATGACACAGTTACCCACCCAAGATCAGGCTCTTCCTCCAGTTCTAGCCTCATTGGGGGGCGGGGAGCGTCCATTCTCCGTTTTGTTACCCTGCAGAGGCTTTGGGGTAAGGTTTTACTGAGTAGGTGAATGGCTGGCTGAAGCCAGGTCTGGGGCTGATGGCCAGGTCCGGTAAGCCTGATGCCTTTCTTCTTACCTACAAGTCAGCACGTTCTTCCAGGTTGGGGGGCAGGATGGGAGACCCAAGGCACCCACCTTCAGAAAGTTCCCTGTTCCCTCTTACTTTGTGTCCGTTTCCTCAAGTGTCTGCTGCCCACTGCGAACTTCATCCTTGTGTTGCTGAAAAAGGTCCACGTTTTCTGGAGCATTCTGGAATGCATTCTTTCTTACTTTCGAGGGTGTGCTCTGCACCAAAGGGTGGAGCAAGCTCTTTCATCAGAAAGGTTTCCCAGCAGGTTCCCAGGACAGGCCTTTGTTACTGTTTCAACAACGATGATGTGGCTGCTGATAGCGTTATGCACAGTGTGGCTAAAAGAACCCATATTCTAGCAATTCTTTCCCCGCTGCATTTTAAAAAAATATTTTATTTATTTATTTGACAGAGAGATCACAAGTAGGCAGAGAGGCAGGCAGAGAGGGTGGGGGGAAGCAGGCTCCCCGCTGAGCAGAGAGCCCGATTCGGGGCTGGATCTCAGGACCCTGAGATCATGACCTGAGCCGAAGGCAGAGGTTTAACCCACTGAGCCACCCAGGTGCCCCTCCCCGCTGCTTTTATGAGACGCTGTCCTCAGGCTCAGGACTTGCTTGCTCTTTGAGCCTGACATCGTTCTGGGCTTCTGTGCGACACACCAAGGGACGCCCCCTCCATGCTAGTATGCCGGCCATCCCCGCGGCACCCCTGCGTCGGTCAACAGCACTGGTACTTGGCATCTTTAGGCTACCTCCCTGCTTTTGCTCTGAGTGGCGCTGACTTGAATCCATGGGACCGTTCAGCAATTGTTAGGTTCTTCTGGATGCTGTTTCTAGACTCAGCCCTTGGAAGTCAGTAAAGGCAGAGTACCCAAGCATGGATTACCAGAGAACTCTGGGGCCCAGAATGACCTCATATATGCGCTCGTTATGGAACTCAGTGTCTCTCCAAGTACAGGAGCATGTAGTAGGTGCTTTATAAGGAAATCGACTTGTTGATTTAATCTTGTTCTTTGGGTGACTGATGATCGTGGCTGGGGGTGACGACGAGGGTGGTGGCACAGTTGGAGAAGCTGGCGGCATTGATGGTGCTGATGTCTTCCTTGGGCCCCATTCATTCTGTCAGCGTGGACTTCTCAAATCTGTCCACTTCTCTTTGTCTCCGCGGCCATCACCCTAGCGCCCGTCGCTGGTAGCCACGCCTGGATAATGCTGGTGAAATTCATGGCGCACAGCCCACCATGTGCAGAAGTGCTTGTGAAAGCATAGATACATCTATATGAGGTACCATTTCTTGATTAACACCATTCTGAGGCTTCCCTTAGGATAAAAATCAAGCTCCCTTCCATGGCCTACCCCCCAGCCCCACTCTCCCACCTTACATGTGACATGGTCCCTTTCATGATGGCGCCCCAAGCCCTACCGACTTCCTTCATTTCTCAGACCCATCAAGCTTCGTTCTACCCCAGGCTCTTTCTGTGTGCTGCTCCTTCTGCCTCTTCTCTCCATGTGGCTAGTTTATTTCTCGTCCTTAAAGTCTAGGCTTAAATGTCACTACAGAGAGGACCTCCCTGCCCACTGTAACCAAAGTGAGCTCCCTCTGTCACAAATTCCCTTTAATTCCTTCATAGAACTCCTACACCCTGACATGATATTTCTTGGTTTGCTTGTTTGTTGGCTGTCTCTCCCGGTAGACCCTAAATTCCACGAGGGCTGAGGACCATGTCTGTCTTCTACCACTGTGTGCCTGGTGCATGGTTGGTGCTAGAAAAACATGGTCAATGTTTGTTGAGTGAATGAATAGGAAACTGGGCACTAATCATTATAGCCGCACAGATAATGGTGCTAATGAGTAGGTAGGCAAATGGCCTTCATGTGCCAAGCTCGAAACTATGTGCTTTGTGTTCTTAATCTCAAGAATTTGGCCATTTCCAGGGCTCCAAGCAGAGAGCCATCTGATGAGGAAGTGAGCCATCCAATAGGTCAGCTTGCCCAGCCGTTGAATCCAGAGCCAGAGGGTCTGTGGAAGTTAAGCCTGGGTTCCCCTTGAATCCAGGACCTGGACAGCCTCACCTGGAGGGAAGAGGAGGGGTGGGACAGCATCCGAGGTTGGCAGCTGCCTGCCCAGGAGCCTCTACGTCCTGGGAACTTGTTATGTCCTGGGAGCTTGAGCAGCCAAGGCCGGGGGGTGGTGGGGGACGTGGGTGACTCGGCGATACCATGTCCATTTTCCCAAGGACGGGGCCCTTCCTCTTGCCCCCATCAGACGGGATGTCGGTGTTGAAGGCACTCAGTGTGTGGAAGGGCAGGGCAAACTGGCTGGCAGAGAGAGGCCGTCCGTGTTGTTCACGGTCAAGCATCTTCTCGAGCTGTCTCCTGAGGAGACCAGTGTTGTTCAAGTTCTGGAACTGGTGAAAGAAGGGGAGGGAACCAGCATTACTGGGACCGGAGAAGAGTTGGTTGTTTGGGTCTAGCTTCTGAGGAATATCTTAAGTGTTCTCACCAGAAAGGCCATCAGTGCTGGGGAATGATCTGAATGTAAGCAGCCCGGGATGAGAGGGAGTCCTGCCAGCAGAGCGCCGCCCCGTTCCTTGCCGCAGGGTGTTCTGGGACATCATCCCTGACGGGCTTTCTCTCCAGTGCAGGCTTCTTGCTCCCTGCTTGGGCTCATCACCCAGCAGGCCATTACTGTGACTGGCCACCCCATGAGCTGGGGTTACACGGCCTTGACTTTGAGTTACAGGCTCTTCTGACAGATGCCATGCTCCCGGGAACCTAGGACCTCTGCTACCCTCACCCAGGAAGATCATGTTTGCATTTCCATTCTGGGGGTGCCTGGGTGGCTCTGTCGGTTCAAGGTCCAGCTCTTGACTTTGGGCTCGGGTCATGATCTCGGGGTCGGGAGATCTGTGTCAGGCTCCATGGTGGGTGTGGAGCCTGCTTGAGATTCTCTGTCTCGCTCTGCCCCTCCCACCCCCCTAAAAATAATGAATTAAAAATGTTAAGAATTTACCTTCTGCTACATAGTGTGTCCTTTGACTCGGACTGAACAGCTTGCTGCGTGCTGCTCATCCCCTTAGAAGTTCAGGCCTGTCATAATAACAGCTGATGTTTGCCAAGCGAATTCCCACGCGCTGTGCTGAAGCGCTTCCCACGACAACTCGATGACGTCAGCACTCTTTGTTGGTGTCCACTGTACAGACAGGGCCATGGAGGCCCAGAGACATCACGTGAGGGTCCTGGGGCTACACACTCAGCAGGTGAGGTGCCCAGAATGGAAGCCTAGCCAAGTGACACTCAGACTTGCTCTCTTAAGCTCTGCACTAAGGCAGCGGGCCCCACCAGTGTCCGCCATGATCATCCCAAGCTACCCAACACATCGCCCTTTCTGTTGAAGACCAACAGCTCAGCTCTTGGACTCTTAAGTCCAGTTTCCTGCAGTTGGTTGGGCGTGTGGTGGGGCTGGCTGCCTCTGGCCCTCTCTGGACCCTTCTAGTGCTCACAGCCCCCATGTCACACCATCTGGTGTTCCATCCAGTGGGACTGTACTGCTATCTCGAGTCATTTCCAAATATACACATCTTTTCTTCCCTGTGGATGGCAGGGTGGTAAGGAAGAAGGCCCATGCTTGGTTTTTCTCCAGTTTCCCCAGAGCAGTTGGCGTGTTCATAGGAGCTTAGAAGTGATGTAATGCCCCTTACTTAGCCTGGCGAGGGGACCGGGCAGCCGCCTCGTAAGTGGCCATCTTCGATGGGTAAAATTTGCTTTAGATCGCAATTAAAGCCCTTACCTGTAGACTCGAGAAACCCAACTTTTGGGAGACTTGTCAGGGACTTGGCCATCTTGTGCATTTTATATTGGCCTCTTTATATGGGGTATTTTTGTGCTGTGTCATTCTTGAGGTGACTGCTGTTCTCAGCAATCTGTTCAAAAGACGGAACCCAGTTGAGCTCAGAGATCGAGCCCTTTGGGGTTTGAACTGCCAGGGTGTTTCTGCTTTGCCGGGGGCTGATTGGCACGCATGCTCATTTGAGAGGGAGCACAGGCTGGCCGACGAGCCAGAGGGTGGTAGCTGGTGTGGCCGTGGAGGGAAGAAGCAATAACAGGGTTCAGAGTGGTGGTGGGCGGGGGGAGGGTGTTTGTTTGGGTTTTTTCCCCTTTTGGCCAAAGAATGCTCAGACATTCTTTTCAGCTTGCCTCACCCTTGGCTTACCTCAAGTGAGGAGAGTAAGGAGCAAAATTACAGCCATCTGGGAGCTCCCTGCCCTTCCGGAGTTCAGTGCCACATGGGTCACCTTGCATTAGAAAGGATTTTATTGGTTATTCTTGGATCAGACCTCTTCTTTTGATTATTCTGTACGAGGAGCGCATACTTACTGCTTATTGCACCTGCTGACTGTGGCTATGTTCACGTCCCTTGGCGACAGGGGAGAGCATGGGGGCCAGTGACAGGCTAAACAACCCCTGAGCAAGTGGGGGACCTAAGCCTCTGGTGCCCGACCCCAGGCAGATTTTTTTTTAAAGACTTTATTTATTTATTTGAGAGAGAGAATGAGAGAGAGCGAGCATGATGGGGGGAAGGTCGGCGGGAGAAGCAGACCCTTGCTGAGCAGGGAGCCCAATGCGGGACTCCATCGTGGGACTCCAGGATCATGACCGGAGATGATGGCAGTGGCTCAACCAACTGAGCCACCCAAGTGCCCTTTCAAGGCAGACTTTGAAAAACCAGTAGGTCACTTCTGTTCCTTCCTCCTGGTACCCGAGTGGGCGTGAAAGGGTCAGGGCACCACAGGCAAAGACTCCACCAAGTTGTGTGACCAGCAACCTTCCCAAAGAGAATGTCACATTAGCGTGGGATGCAGACCCTCCAGGGGGACAGGGAGGCAGAGGCTAACTGCGTGACAGAGCCAAGGGGGTGGGTCTACTTGAGGTTCTGGTACAGCTTCTTTCGCACGTCAGATTTCTCTGGGTTTCTTGCGATGCCACTTGAAGGGCTGAGCGGTGCCAAGCACGCAGTGAGCGTCGCAGTGGTCACAGCAGCCCTGTCCTGGCCCCAGGTGCACACACCATCTGAAGCAGACAGGATCCCACAGAATGTCTCTGCTGAGGGTCTCGTGATGGCCCTGCTCAGAGGAGCCCCTTTTACCCCTTCACTTTACTTGGTGGGCACAACTTCCATCCTTCGAAGGAAGGAGGGGATGGTGCCAGAGCCCACGGAGCACTGAGCTCTGCGTAAGCCCAGAAGGGAAGGCAAGACGAGGCAGCCAGAGAGCAGACATGCCCTCGCTGATTTCTGTAGCCAGAGGCTGATTCTCTTACTGTCCAAGGTTTGGCTCCACTAGTCTAGGACTAACACATGTGAAGAGGGATGGGTGATAAAAATACCTGAAATATTTTATAACCAAAATCACCCATCAGATGTGATCGTGGTTCTGCTTGGATTTGGGTTCATCCTGGGTGGACATCTGCTCTGCTAAGCTAACAGGCAAACTTTGTGTGTGTCCGTCTGTTCCGGCGGTTCTAAGTCCCACACCCTGTAGGGCTTCAAGAATTCACCGTTCTGGAGGCTAGACGTCCAAGATCAAGGTGTCAGCAGGGCTGGTTTTTTCGGAGGCCTCTCTCATTGGCCTGCAGATGGTGATTTTCTCCCTGTGTCCTCACGTGGTCTTCCCTCCGTATCTGCCTGTGTCCTAATCTCTTCTTTTTTTTTTTTTTTAGATTTTTTTATTTATTTGACAGAGAGAGAGAGATAACCAGTAGGCAGAGAGTCAGGCAGGGGTGGGGGGTGGGGTGGGAGGGAAGCAGGCTCCCTGCTGAGCAGAGAGCCCGATGCGGAGCTTGATCCCAGGACCCTGAGATCATGACCTGAGCCGAAGGCAGCAACTTAATCCACTGAGCCACCCAGGTGCCCCTGTCCTAATCTCTTCTTATAAGGATGGCGGTCACCTCCAAGAATTCTTTTACCTTAATTGCCTCTTTAAGGACCTTATCTCTAAATATAGTCACATTCTGAGGTCCTGGGGGTTAGGACCTCAACGTAGGGATTTTCAGGGATACAGTGTAACCCATAACACGGGTTAATGTGGTAAGAGGTCATGCTGGGCCGCATGGGCCTTACTATTTGTTGGAATTTTTCGGGCACTCGGTGTGCACCATCTCCTCAGCAGAGGCTCTAAGGTAGCTTCTAGTATGTTCCTCATCTCCCAGGTGGGGAAAGAGAGGCACAGGGAACTTGGGTACTTTGACTCCAATAGCTAGGAAGGGCCAGAACCAAAACTGAGCTGGGCAGCCTGATTCTGAAGCTCATGCCCTGAGCCTCTCCATGTGGCCTTTAGGGGAAAGTCCTTGTTCACATGTCTCCCTGGAAGTCATGTCACCAGGCAGGTTGGGAAGAAGCCTGATCCCAGCTCACCAAGAGAAGGAAGTCTGGAGGTACCCTTTCATCCCCGTGCCCGGATCCCCTCACAGACTGGGACAGCAGGCCTCCATCTGCGGGCCAGCTGCCTACGTCTCTAGGCGGGAAGGAGAGCCTCTGGGTGACCCTCAGTTGTGTGGCCGAAAGGGAAAGGCCACACGTTACAGCTTCGGGCAGGCGGGCAGCTGGTGTCTGTGGGAGTCCTCCCTGGGTCCTAGTGGGGGCAGGCCCCACAGCCTTCGGCTGGATTCCATCAAGGCTGGAGCCCGCTGTTTTCACAGCTGCCTTCTCTGATCCAAGGTGTGACTTCGTTCGCCTGGAGCCTTCCTTCTGCTGCTCCTTCCCTCCACGGGCTGTGACACCGAGACAGCAGGCTGCAGGATAGGAGGACAGACTTGCTGGCCTGTTTGTAGGGCCCTGGGCTCTTCCTGCCCAGATCTTAAGGCTTTACCGGGCGGTTCGGTTACGTAGGCAGTAGGTCCTGGTTACTTTGAAAGCATTTCCCCACTGTCTCCTGGAAAGTTCAACTGCTTGGCGGTGTCGATAATTATGTGGCCTCAGTTGCCCAAGGCAGAGGGGGAGGGTTGGGGTTTGGGGTGAGGCTTTGGTTCTCAGTGTCAAGGCTGCAGGACACCTTTTCCTCCTACCCTCTTCTTCCTTCTTAGTTTTCGTGGATCCAAACTGCTCAGGCCTCTCTCGGCCTATCCTGGGAGTGGCCCTGACACGAATTCTGAGCCTTCAAACGGGCTTCCCACTTGTCTCCTGTCAGCACATTCGGTGATTAACACCCTTCCTTCCACCTTCCTTGTTGTCTTCTGGAATTACCCAGTGCTAGGTGGATGTCGCATAATCTGTCGAGATCTGGGGGAGCCAGACGCCTTGTGGGAGCCTGGGCCCTGGGCCAGAGTAGCTTGCCCCCTCTTATCTCAACTGAAGGCATCTCTCCAGAATGCAAAGGAAAACATTTTCAAATCACTCAGGGACTGGGGCTTTACTTCCCTCTGTTATCTGCTTTTCTGAAGTCATTTACCTTAGCTGGCCTAGGACACTCACTCTGCCTTCAGAAGAGGGCCCTGCCACAAACCTGAATGATTTCAGAAAGCGAGCAGATTCTGTTCCATTCCCGTTTCTTTTTCTTCTGTGACGTTTAAAGACTGGAATCCTCTTTATGAAAGATGGTGTGTGGTGGTGTGTGGAGGTGTGTGGTGGACTCCAGGTACTGTCCTCTCCACCGCCAGATCTATCCACCGTCCTCGACGCGTGTGTGCACGAAGAAGTAACTAGGTGACTGTCACCGAACTTACCGATCGATGTTTGACAGGGGGTGGGATTTCAAGTTTCATTTTCCATTTGAGATTTTTCTGAGTTTCTTAATAAAGAAAAGAAAGTGAGCATGTATCTTTTCCTGCAAAGAGCAAGAAAGCCATTCCAAAATAAATGAGTATATAAGTAAGCAAATAGATCAGCCCACTTGTTTCCCTTTACAGAGCTGGGGTTTTGTTTGTTTGTTTGTTTGTTTTTAAAGGTTGTATTTATTTATTTGACAGAGAGAGACACAGCAGAGAGACAGAGAGGAAACACAAGCAGGGGGAGTGGGAGAGGGAGAAGCAGGCTTCCTGCTGAGCAGGGAGCCGAATGTGGGGCTCGATCCCAGGACCCTGGGATCATGACCTGAGCCACCCAGGTGCCCCCTACAGAGCTGTTTTAACCAGGTGAGCATGGAGTATCATTGGCCATGAAAACGCAGAGGGGGAGAGGACCCAGAGACTGTGCCAGCATCAGATTATCTCCTGTTTATTAAATCTTTTGTTCACCTGTGGCTGGATTTTATTTCGACCCACTGGCCTACTTTCTTTTAGGTCCTAAGTTGGTTGCCTGAGCTCCTTTCACACGGCCGCTCTATCTTTCATCCCCTCCTGGGTCACCTGGGGAGGTCTTCCCAGGTGAATATAATTTTTATGGGACTAGCAGCCATCGGTAGAAAAAGTACTTTCTCCTCATAATTAAGGCTGTGTTTTTTTTTTGTTTTGTTTTGTTTTTTTTTAAAGCAAAACGTGCCTTTTATCAAACTTCTACTTCAAACCACAAGGAGGAACAAGAGGAAGCTTTTGCCTCACTACCCAAGATAAGGCACTTGCTACATTGTGCAGAAAATTTAATTAGGCAAAGCGAGACAATTGGAAAGGGGTCCTGCCCTAAGCAGGAAAAGAAATTAACCTCCGCCTGCCACAGCCGGGCCCAAGGTCATGTTCAATTGTGTTCTGATCAGGCGGTTATTTCCTGAGCTGGAGAGAGAATGTGTCAGTTCCTAAACACTCTCCACAGGGTGGGAAGAGCGCTACTTTGAAGGGCTCTTGGCCGCTCTCCGTCTGCAGTGGTCTGTAGGGAAGGGCACATTTCTCACATATCTCTGCCAAATCACAGTTTTTCTGGGAGCAAAGCCAAGTGCTCCCATCCTTTGGGAGCTGACCCAAGAAGAGATATTCTGCGAACTTAATGCTCTTTGGTTGGGCAATTGCAGATAGTCGGTTGGATGCATATGAGGAAGGAGGTTACGTTGGGTTAGAGCCACCATCTACGTTAAACAGAGGGTTTGTGTTTGCAGCTCTCTCCTGATGAAATTGAGTGACTCAGGAAAAGCCATCAGACTAAACCCGGTGATGATAGCTTGCTCCTTTGAGCCCCGTTTGCTCTTAATTTTCCCCGAAGTTTGCTACATAAAACTTCATAGCTATGCAGGAGGTATTTATTCAAAACCCAGTCTCTGCTTTGAAGAGGTTTCTATTCTAAGATCAGCCCTTTGAACCTGGCCTTTGGGACAATTTTCTCAGCCATTGTAGCAGAGTGTTTCAAAAGCATTCCAAGGAGACATGACAAAGGGCTTTGTTTTGAGTATGATCTTTATTCCAAGTATCTAAGTCAGTGTGGTCAAGAGGTACTGCTCTGCATCCAGGCATGGGGTAGACAACATATAGAGGGAGGTGAGGACCAAAGAACGTGATGAGAAAGATAAAACTTTGCAAGCCCAAGAAGTTATATAGCATAGTGAGGGGTGTAAGATTCTTTATCAGTAAGAGCCAGAGGCTGACTCTCCAGAAGGAAGGCCAAATAGTGGGTGTATTAGTCAAGGTTATCCAGAAAAACAGATCCAATGAGAGAGAGAGACAGACAGACAGAGACCGGGAGA
This sequence comes from Mustela lutreola, assembly GCF_030435805.1. Lineage (NCBI taxonomy): Eukaryota > Metazoa > Chordata > Mammalia > Carnivora > Mustelidae > Mustela > Mustela lutreola. Next base: position 145,002,406 of record NC_081295.1, on the reverse strand, counting down.
GATAGATCATATAGTATGGTAGGATTGCACAATCCCTTGTCTGTCTCCCCACTGACCATTGACAAGCTTGCAGCTTACACACAACCATCTCCAGCACCTAGCACAGGTCCTGGAAATCACAGGTACAGCACAGACCCCTGGCTATCCCTCCCCTCCCCGTAATCAGTTCCCACCTTCTTCTCTAGTAACAAAACCCTTAACTTTTAGCTGGACCCATGGTTGCCAGGGATAAAAGAATTGGGTTACACAGTTACAGAGGCTGAGAAGTCCCAAGATCTGCAGGCAGCGCCTTGCAAACCCAGAGGAGCACATGGCATAGTTCAGTCCAAGTTGGAAGGCCTGAGGACCGGGAAAGCCTGGAGTGTAAGTTCTAGTCCAAAGCCAACAGGTTTGAGACCCAAGAAGATCCATTATTTCAGTTCAAGTCCGAAGGCAGTTAAAGTGGAGCTCCCTCTTACTCAGCCTTTTGTGTTTTTTCCCCGCCAGGCCATCAGCTGATTATATAAGGCCCACATTCATCAGGGAGGACAATCTGCTCCACTCAGTCTATCAATTCTGACGTCAGTCTCATCAGAAACACCCTCCCAGATCCACCCAGAATAATGTTTGAGTAAATGTCTGGGTTCTCCCTGGTGCATTCAAGCTGACCCATAAAATAACAATCACCGTGGGATCATTATTTATTTTAGGGGTGTTCTCCTTTGCCCTCCTCAACAAATAAATCCTCAGCATATAATTTCAGATCTGAAATAATGATTTCTTTCTCAAGTGCCAGTCCCTCTGAAAGCGGTCTGGCAGCTCCACGTTATCTAAGAGCCAGGGTCCTCCATCTTGTTTTTCCACGCTCCCTAGGGTGTGGTCCTTGCCCACTTGCCCAGGTGGCCTCCCTCCCTGTGAGGATCCACCCAGGAAGAGGGGAAATGTCGAATGGCACCATGGGAAGTTTTCACATCACACTTCTACTGATACCCTATTGGCCAGAACTTAGTCACAGGGCCACACTTAACTGTAAAGCATACTGGGAAATGTAGTTTTTATTCTTACCAACTGTGTGCCCAGCTAACAACTCATGGTTTTGTTTACTACAACCATTGGGGGGTGGGGAGAGACAGCTAAGGGTCTCTGCTATACTTATGATTTGCCACTAGACCCTGGAAAATAGAGTGATGTTTAAGACGCAGTCCTACCAGTAGTCCGTGGGGAGACAAAGCACTCGTTTCTGCATTGTGTGTTAAATGCTAACATGGGGGTAAACACAGGCAGCCAACCTGAACAGGGCTTTCCAGAAGGCTACCCAGTAACTGAACAGTAAATCATTTTAAAGGATGGCTCTGTAGGCCCAGTGGATGGAGAGCCATGCCCCGAAACCCCAGTTTTTGCTGGACCTATACTTTCCCTTCTTTGGCAGGCAAACTGAATTCGGAAGTTGAGGTTCAGATCGGTGTCCTTAAGGTCAAGTAAGGAGATCCGAAATCTGCCTGGAAGCATGAATTAAAAACAAACAGGATTCCTTCCCTTTCCTGGCATCCCTTCTCAGCCGGTTAGGCTAGGATGAAAGGCTTCCACAGGCCCAGCAGGAACACCAGTGTCCTTTCTGACCTTGTTCATCCTGTATGTGTGGAGCCTTGTGGCCTTCGTGCAACAGCCAATGGGCGTTTCATTTTCCATTAGCTGGAGAGGCATTTTATTTCCACTAGAGATGGGAGCAGACGTGAAAGCAATTAGTGTTAGTGGGTTTACGGTGACATCCCTGGAGCCAACAAAATCCCGGAGCCAGATGTCTGTACTTCACTGGTTCCTTGTTCAAAGAACATTCGTGAGTTATTTCCACCCCTGCCCATCCCACCTCCTGCCAAAAAGGCCCAAAATATCACAGTTGGGAGAACATAATATTCCTTGAATAGCAGAAGCAGAAGGCCTGTTCTTGGGAGATCGGGAAGGCTGCCTCAGAAGTTGGGGAGGGGAACTCAGGAGTGGCAGGAAAAATTCCCACCGGCAACCGCCTGGGGTGGGGACTCTGTGAACTATTGAGGACTGGGGGGGGGGGGAGGGGCAGGACTGGAAGCAGAGGTAAGTATCAGGAATGGTGGTCTGTCAACCCCACTCTCTATTCTTTTTTGTTTGCTGCTTTTCCCCCTGCCCAATCTCACCACCCCCCCATACACATGGAGTACAAAGGATAGAAGGAGAAAAAACAGCACAAGTTGAAGCCCCGAGTATCTTCCCCTCCCCCTCTGCACTGGAATAACGCGGTCTCAGTGTCCCTTGTCTGAAGCTTCCATGTGACCATTGTTACCACCAAGACCACCAAAGCCCCAGAAGCCGCCACTTCAGTACTTTCCAACGTAGCTGTTGTTTTCCTGTAGAAGCCATTGTCCCTTGAAGGTCTCCCGGTGCATGGTTTATCATAGGTTGTCTCTCTCTCCCTGTCCAGTTTGGGAGGCCCTGGCCACACGTAGTTATTGAGCACGCGAAATGTGGCCATTCCAAACTGAGATAAAAGTCTAAAACATGCACCAGACTTCAAAGACTTAGTTGGAAAAAATATAAAATACCTCATGGGGCACCTGCATGGCTCAGTCTGTTAAGGGTCTGCCTTCAGCTTGGGTCTTGGGATCGAGTCCCACGTTGGGCTCCTTGCTCAGCGGGAAGCCTGTTCTCCCTCTCCCTCTGCCTGCTGCTTGCCCTGCTTGTGTTCTCTCTCTAGCAAATAAATAAACTCTTAAAAAAAATAAAATATGTCAAATTTTTATACCAATTATATGTTGATACTATTTTAGATATATTAGGCTAAAAAATCTATTGAAATGTATTATGAAAATGAATTCCGTTTCTTTTTACATTTTTCATATGGCTACTAGAAAATTCAAAATTACACACATGGCTTGCATTTCTTGTTACATTTCTATTGGTGCAAGGATGGTGCAAGGTGTTATCTTTTCAGATATTTCGGAACTTTGTATTTTACATTATTGAAGTTATTAAAAAAGAACTTAAAAAACCTTCCTAAACCTGAAAAGCCTCTAAAAGAAAAAGGGCTCTTTACACCTTTGTAGGAAGAAAGTTGGTTCACCAATAAAGATATTTCCCAGCATTTGAGATAAAGTCAAGAAAGACAGTCACCTTCAGGAACCAGATAAGGAAATGACCAAATGGAATAGGCTCGAGGTTACACAATAGGGAATGGTGGGGCTTGTGGTTCACTGGAGCAAGGTAACCTACGTAAAAACATCTCAGTTCCCAATTTTAAAACACTAGGTGCTCCATAAGCAGTGTCTTCAGGTGGAATTTGGCCCAGAGGACTCCTGCATGCTATTCTTGGGGCCTTAAATACTTGAAAACAAACTGTTTTACACTTCAGAGCCCATGAAAACTACCCCTTGCAAACAATTCAAACCAAGCTTTGTAAATTGGAATTTCTTTAAATCTTGACATGACATTATTTTAAATTTAGTACCCAAGTCCACTTACAGCAGCTTACATGTTCTTTTACTGAGGACATGCCCGCATGAGTTAACTTACATTGAGTTCACATTCTGGGAGCTGTCAGGGGAGCGTCCCCTCCTATAGTCCCTTCTGACAATCCTGTGAGGATGATTGTTTCTTCATTCTCATTGAGGCTCTGGGAAATCTAAACTGTCCACTTGGGCTTAGCAAGAAACTGGCAGAAATGAGGCTTCCAGCCCGTCTATTTCAGATCCTACTGCCAAAATCTTCTAATGCAAGGTCTCGAGATTTTACTCCTGTGTTTTCTTCTAAAAGTTTTCTATTTTTAGTTCTTACATTTAGATCTTTGATCCATTTTTGAGTTAATTTTTGCATATGGTGTAAACCAAAGGTCCAGTTTCTTTCATGGAGATCTCTAATTGTCTTAGTATCACTTGTTGGAAAAACTACTGTTTCCCCGTTGAATGATCTTGGCACCCCAGTGGAAAATCAATTGACCATGCATATGAATATTTATTTCTGGATTTTCAGTTCTTTTTTTTTTTTTTTTAGATTTTATTCATTTATTTGACAGAGAGATCACAAGTCGGCAGAGAGGGAGGAAGAACCAGGCCCCCCACTGAGTAGAGAGCCTGATGTGGGACTTGATCCCAGGACCCTGAGAACCCTGAGATCATAACCTGAGCCAAAGGCAGAGGCTTAACCCACTGAACCACCCAGGTGCCCCTGGATTTCCAGTTCTAAGCTGTTGATCAGTTTGCCCGTCCTCATGCCACCACCGCACTGTCTTGATGGCTGTAACTCTGTAGTAAGTTTGAAATTGAGAATGACAAGCCTTCCAGCTTTGCTCTTTAAGATTGTTTTTACTATTCTGGGTGCCTCACGGTACCATATGAATTTTAGGATCAGCTGGCCAATTTCTATAAAAAAAAAAAAATTAAAAGGCAGCTGGAATTTGGGTGGAAATTATATTGAATCTGTAGATCAACTTGGGCACCAGTGCATCTCAAGAATACGACGGCTTTGGATCCAAGCTAGCATCCAGTGGTCTCTTTCTTTCCTTCTTTCTTTCTCCTTCCTTTTTTCCTCCTTCCTTTCCTTCCTCCCCCTGCTTCCTTTTTTTCCTTTCTCAGTAGCCACCATGCCACTATTGGACCCATCACAATTAACAAAATTCCCTGCTGTCATCTGCTACACAGTTCAGATTCAGATTTCTTTGATCATCTGTAGAAGGCTAGGACAGTGGTCAGCCTTCTCAAGTCCGGGTCCAAACAAGCCTTCCTCTTGTACCTGAAGTTCTGTGGGTCATATCTCCTTTACGTCCTGACAGCCCTCTTTTCCTTTTTTTATGCCTGATGATTCGAATTTATTATTAAGGCACAGTGAGTCTATGACCTCTTATAAAACTGACCTCTGCAGGGCGCCTGGGTGGCTCAGTGGGTTAAGCCGCTGCCTTCGGCTCAGGTCATGATCTCAGGGTCCTGGGATCGAGTCCTGCATGGGGCTCTCTGCTCAGCAGGGAGCCTGCTTCCTCCTCTCTCTCTCTCTCTCTCTCTGCCTGCCTCTCTGCCTACTTGTGATCTCTCTCTCTCTCTGTCAAATAAATAAATAAATAATCTTATAATCTTAAAAAAAAAAAAAAAAAAAAACTGACCTCTGCAGTCAGGCAATCCTCATTCAATGGATTCCTAGTCCATATAAAGAAATTTGAAACCTGAAATTATTTTCTTCAGCGGGAAGGCCCCTGGTCTGCCCAAGTGTGTGTTGGCTCTCCAGGGACCTACTAAGGAGAATCAATCCTTGCTAAAGATAATGGACAGAAGGCCATTGTTGTCTCTCTGCACCCCCAATACTTGAGCATCAATGACTAGTTATTGTGAGGACTGACAGAGAGAGGCTGTCGCTCGTCTCACTCTATTTAATAGGGTGGAGAGCTGGATTCCCCTGGCCCCACAGAAGAGGGGGGCTCCGTTTCCTCAGGGCCTTGGTCTTCTGTCCATTCTTCCAAGATTCCTCCTCTTCCCTTCATTTAAAATATTGATCTGGAAGCGAGATACAAGTCTGCAATTAGGGTCAAAGCAGAGCTTACAAGTAGGGGGGGGGGAACCTTAAGAGTTTTACATGGCATGGGACTAAAAAAATCCCACTTTTGTGGTTTTTTTCCATTGACATCACTGCATTCTGTGTTCTGAAAAAATGCATACTCTTTTTAATCACCATATGCTTGTAGATTATTCCTCATTTATATTGTTCCGGAGGCGGAAGGTGTTTGAAATATTTCCCCACCTAGTATGGCCAAGGCACCACGCTGTCATTACGGAAGCCATCTTGGAGCTGGAGTAAGGTCTTGGCCGTCTAGCGGTGAAGCCTTCAGGCTGCTGGACGGTGGGGAGGCAGAGAGGGGTCCTGGGCAAGGAGGAAGGCTCAGGAATCTCGGGGCAACACCACTTGCCGAGTGATAAACGCAAGGTTAACTTTTTTCTGCCTCCCAAGTGCGGGTTGTGTGCCAGCTTCATATCGACCCAGGCGTGGCTGGGCCTGGCTCCCCGGGAAGGTTTGTGCGGTGTCCTCTCTGCGGCGTGCATCTGTCTGCCAGAAAGTCGCTACTCTCTTCCCTTAGTGGGTCAGAAGGCTGGAGGTCTCTCCTTGAAAAACAAAAATCTGTATTCCCATGGTTTCATAGATTATAATCCCTCCGGGATGAAACTCAGTGTCTTAGGGAGCGTGTGAACAATTGTGTGGGGGATTTCAGGAGAAAGAGAAATGGCACGTGGTCCAACGTGTCCTCGAAGACATTAGACACCTTTCCCTTCCCCCCCGCCCGCCCCCCACCTTCTCCATTCCCCCCCTCGCCTCCCTGTCTCGCCCTCCTCCTTCTGTGTCTCAGTTTTTTTTCTATTTACTTTATTAAGGTATAATTTACATATAATAAAGTACACTCATTTTTAGTGTGTAGTTGGATTTTAACAAATGTATGTGTGTGTCTATATAGATGAAAAAATACATATATGTGTATACGTGTGTGTGTGTGTGTGTGTGTGTGTGTGTAACACCACTCCAATCTCAAAATACAGAATGTTCCTGTTTTTCCAAGAAGTTTCCTGTGTGACCTTCCGGCCCACACTCCCCGCTCTGAGCCCCAGGCCCAGCCCCAGCGCAGGTGTCCACGCATGCGCTTTCTGTCCTGGCGGCTTACTTTCTTCTGTTCTCCTGATTAGTGTAAATAGTGTAAATGGAGTCCTAGAGCATGTGCTCCTTTGCGTATGGTTTCTTTCCCTCAGCACACTATTTTCGAGATTTCTCTGTATTGTTGCGTGTCTGGCAAATTTATTGCTTTTTATGGTTGGCTATAGTCTATTTTCTGGGTCTGTCATAATGTCTTTGTCCACTCAGCTACTAAGGGACACGGAGTGGTCTCCAGTTTGGGGCTACTGAAAAGAAAACTACGGTGTGCCTTCATATTCCGGTCTTCTGTATAGACCCATGTTTTCATTTCTCTCCAGGTACATTTCTAGGAGTGGAATTTCTGGGCTTCGGGGTAGATATATGTTTTACATTACAAAGAATAATGCCTGTTTCCCAAAGTGCTTGTCCGGCTGTCTCTTCTCACTGCCCAGCATCACTGTTCACTGGCTCGTGCTTTATGCTAAGAGAGACAGAGGATGAGTGGAGTAGACTGGTGTTCGTGGCATCTGTGTCAATTGCAAGGCTTCCAAAAACAACCCTGCTTCCCCAAATGCCCCTCTCTGTTTCCTGTCCTGGGGCACAATATGCTTGGTGGCAGCAGCGGGCTGGCCTGAGCCATGACTGGAGGGAAAGGCCCCTCACCGAGGCTCCTGGTCAGCTGAGCCGGTGGCTGAGAGGGGACCCTTCTCCGCAGAGCTTCCTTCTGCCTCTAGGCTTTGGGATCCTGAATTACTTCCTTTCTGGGGGCAGGGAAGCGCCTTTATCAAAACTGGTATGAGCTCTTGTTTCTATTGTACAGGCAAGGAACTGGGCCTGGAGACGTGACTAATGTAATATATATGTTAAAAACATATATGTGTGTAGATCCTGTGTTATATAACATAGAACGTTATATAATGCATAGTATATATTTTAAATACACTATATGCGTTATGTATGAGATACATAATATATGTTACGTAACTAGCATGATACAGCTAGCCGCTGGCCACGCCAGCAGTCAGACACAGTTGGGAAGATTCCAGTGTTGGCACTTTTCCCTAAACATCACTTGTCAGACTTTCTTCTGACATATTTGTTAAGAACAAAGAAAAGGGAACACGCATACTTGAGGAGTCAGAGGAAGTATCTAAGGACGTGGCCTGTCGTCAGAAATTGCTTCTTCTAAAAGTTACTGCAAAATTTGTGCTCACCTCCAACTATGCTTGTGTTCATTTTAATATAAAATATGTTTTATAGGGGCGCCTGGGTGGCTCAGTGGGTTAAAGCCTCTGCCTTCAGCTCAGGTCGTGATCCCAGGGTCCTGGGATGGAGCCCCGCATCGGGCTCTCTGCTCAGCAGGGAGCCTGCTTCCCTTCCTCTCTCTCTGCCTGCCTCTCAACCTACTTGTAATCTCTGCCTATCAAATAAATAAATAAAATCTTTAAGAAAAAATATGTTTTATAGGAACATGTTTGTCCCCTCCCCAAATCATCAAGTCAAGGGACACTGCAGGGAGATGCCCTGTGGGCCATGTGTCATTCTGGACACCACTGTCTTCTCCTAACTCCTATGACTGAGTTGGTATTTGGCCAAATAGATCGCCTGTTCCCCCCACTCTCCCGTTTTGTGCTGGCTTCTGACATGGAAGTAGCTGGAGGCGAATGTTTACCCCACTAGGTGGTCCCAGAGTCCCCAGGTCTCCCTTTAAGTCTGCCTCTGGGTCTCATGATCCCACACTGGCTCCCACCTTTTGGGGATAGGGTGGTGCTTGCCCCCGGGATAATAGAGCGACAGGGGAAGTGAGAAGCTATGCAGTGAACGGGTACATAGGTTCTCACAGCACATGACCGTCCTGAGGCAGAGAGGGAGGAGCCAGAACCCTCACCTCCCTTTCCTTGTAGTCCCACCTCTGTGGGGTCCCAGGAGCCCCAGTCACTGCTGTGAGCTCCCCCAAGTGACCATTGGGTCTGTCCTTGTCCTTCTCTGCACCCTGGTCTCCAACTGGGCCTTCTCTGTGGCTCAGAAGGGGGTGGTCCTCCAGTGAATCTCTGCACCCTGATCGCTGCTTCCAGGAGCCTTTGCATCTCCCTGGGCAGTGAGTATCCCTCCCTTGGACAGGAAGCATGTGTGTGAGATTCCTGAAGCTGCTCTAACAAATTCTCACAGACTTAGTGGCTTCAAGCAACACAGATTTATCCTCTGAGCAGTTCTGGAGGCAGGAAGTCCAAATTCAAGGTGCTGGCAAGGTTGTGTTCCTTCTGGAAGCTTCAGGATAGAATCCACTTACCTTTCTAGCTTCTAGAAGCTTCTAGAAGCCGCTGTGGCTGTACTCCTTGGTGCACACTTTCTCACATCACTCCAGCCTCTTGCTCCCGTGACATATCCTCTTTTACCCATTCTGATTCATTCCTCCTCCTTCTAAGGAAGAAGGCGTCACTTGCGTGATGACATTGATCCTGTCTGGCTAATCCAGGATAATCTCCCCATTTCAAGATCTTTAACTTAATCCCATCTGCAGAGTCCCTTTTGTGATCCTATAAGGGAACATTCATGGATCCTGGGGATTAGGATGTTGACATTCAGCCTGCCACACTAGGGGACACAGAATCTTCGGCACCCGCTCCTAGGAAAGGCCACTTGTCCTGTAGGTCATGGTGCTGCTGGTCCAGCTCTCAGACACTCAGTGTGGCACTTGCTTTGAGAGGTGCATGGGAAAGCAGGTGGGTGCTTGGACCTGAGTTCAAATCCTGATCTAGCGGTTGGCTCTGTGACCCCTCACAGGTTAAGTGTTAAATATATGGGCTTCGCCTTCCTTTTCTGTAAGTTGGATGCAGTAATCTCATTTCGCAGGGAAGATCAAAGGTCAAGCACATAGCACAGTGCCCGGCAAACAGTCGGTACTCAATAAGTGATGCCTATACTCATTTGGAGGATTTCTGGTGCGCTCCATAGAAGTAGGACGATACTGTGTCTCTGTGGAGTTTTCATGTTGGGTGACCTCAAGGGTACTTATACGTACTATGTATGTGTATACTAATGACACATAGATGTGCTTATATGTACTAAGTGATCATATAAATGCTGTTCCCCAGGCTCCCAAACTCTGGAACCTACATCTGCAAGTTTAGAAAAGGTCCTGGGGAAGGGCGTGCTAGGTAGGATTCTTGTACTACCTTCCCTGGGCCTCTCTGAAGCCCAGGCTCCGTGTCTGGCATGTTTCAACCCAAGATCAAGACTTTCCCAGAATAAACGAACCCCAAGCTGAGACTGGACTTGCCCTGGGCCCCCGAGGACCAGGGATAACTATGCAAGCCTAAGTGGGACCTCCCTGGGAAAGGTCCCCAGATCTCCTTGCTCGTGGCTGGGAACTCCCTTGAGTGGGATTGGCGGGTAGCAGTATTATGCCAAGAAGGTTTCTTTTGCAGGGAAGCAAAGGCCGGGGAGCTCGTCAAGCCTCCCCCCATGGTGGCTTCTGGGCGAGTGAGTGCTGGCAGCTGGTCATGTCACAGCAGTCTTGCTTGGGCACTCCTTGGGATCGTCCTGTCCACATGGGAGGGGAGGAAGCCACGGCCCTGAGCGGCCACGTCTCTTGTCCGAGTTTGCAGAGCTGCCAGGGGATGGGTCTGGCGTCTGTCCAGCTTCTAAGCCAAGCATCCCATGACCAGGCAACATCTGCATTTCTGGATAATTCCTGAATCTACTGTATTATAAGGAAAAACTAGATTTCCCTATCAGAGGCAGGGCCGTGATATGGGAGTTTTATCAGGTGATTCATAGGCTCGTTATCGTGTATCCACTGCCACTTGGCAGAGGGCCATGCCCAAGGCCACGCCATCACAGGGCTGGAGATGCCCATTCCTTGTTGAATTTGTCCTGACCTTCCCTTCTGAAACTCAGTGCCCCACTTCCATTCAAAGGGCATTGTGGGGTTATTTTTTCCCTTTTTTTTTCCCCCCCAAAGATTTTATTTATTTATTCATTTGAGAAGGAGGCAGGGGGCATGCACTGGAGCGGGGGAGGGGGAGGGATAAGCAGACTCTGTGCTGAGCACAGAGGCTGACTCAGGGCTCGCTCCCATGACCCTAAAGCATGACCTGAGCTGAAACAGCTGGACACTTAACCGACTGAGCCACCCAGGCGCCCCTGGTTTTTTGTTTTTTTTTTTCCTTTTTGGATAAAAGCTATAATTTTATCTATTTATTTTAGAATTAAGAGTGTAGTCACCTGGCTCAAAGTCCTGAGTCCAAAAGCAGATACACCGAAAAGCGCCCCTTCCATCCTGGGCTGTGAGGCCTCCATCTCCTGTGTGGGGAGAGAAGAACCAATGTTCCTGGTTATCCGTGTTTTCTTTCGGAGATACTTGACAGAAATACAAGCAAATATACTTGTTTTCTTTTTAATATACAAGTGGTAAGTGTACTGTGCACTTGGTTCTGCATCTTTTTCTTTCTAACTTCTCTGTCATGTAGAAGGACTTTATTTTTTATGTGAAACGCAAAACTTAAAGTCACCAGAAAGGTAATATTAAATGACAAAGTAAATCTTTTCAATACAGTCTACATGTTTATTTATTAACAAGCTAGCAAACTCCTGTTAAGTTATTTCTTTAAGAAATTGGAGAAGGGAGGCGCCTGAGTGGCTGAGTCATTAAGTGTCTGCCTTTGGCTCAGGTCATGATCCCAGGGTCCTCAGAGTGAGCCCCACCTCGGGCTCCCTGCTCCGCGGAGAGTCTGCTTCTCCCTCTCCCTCCCTCTCTCTCTCTTCTCTCCCTTTCTGTCTCAAATAAATAAATAGAGTCTTAAAAAAAAAAGAAGGAGAAGGAGAAATTGGGGAAGGAAAATAATGTACTGTTTGCAGAGTCTGAATAAATAAGTAATAGTTCCCCACCAAAAAAAAAAAAAAAAAAAAAGTTGCTTTGAGCAATGTTTATTTTTTATTTTCTATATTTTTTAGGTTTATTTATTTTTAAGATTTTATTTATTTATTTGACAGACAGAGATCACAAGTAGGCAGAGAAGCAGGCAGAGAGAGAGGGGGAAGCAGGCTCCCCGTTGAGCAGAGAGCCCGTGCGGGACTCAATCCCAGGACTCTGGGACCATGACCTGAGCCGAAGGCAGAGGCTTTAACCCACTGAGCCACCCAGGTGCCCCATCCCTTTTATATCCTTAAAAACTACAGTCCTTATGCTTTCAACATTCCCTCCTCTGGATGTTGTTCCTCCCTTGTTGGGTTAATTTCAAGCAACAGTTTGTGGAAGATGGCCATCAGGGTAGGCCATCAGAGGATGCCAAGAAATAGATAGGATATGGTCCTGATTATTCTAAAGGGGCTCACCTCTGGTTAATAAAGCCTGCCGCTCAGCAAGCACTGACTGTGCTGGGTGCCGTGCTAAGTGGCTTTCATGCATTACCTCATTTCGTCATCATAACCACCTTTTTTTTTTTTTAAAAGATTTTACTTATTTTGAAAAAGGATTTTATTATTTGTCAGAGAGAGAACGCGAGCGAGTATGCACAAGCAGGGGAAGCGGCAGGCAGAGGGAGAAGCAGGGAGCCTGAGGCGGGACTCGATCCCAGGACCTTGAGATCATGACCTGAGCCAAAGGCAGACACTTAACTGACAGAACCACACCCAGGCGCCCCCATAACAATCTTTGTAAATACTATCGTTCTCCCTTTCTATATACACCAAAAATAAATGGAAGTTCCGAAAGTCTGGGAGAGCTTGCTCACAGTTACGGAATTCGCAGGTGGTTTGAAGCTCTAATAGCGTATGTGGAAATAGGACCAAATTCCAGATGTTTATATAAAAAGGCTCAGAAAGTATAACTAACTCAGGTAGCAAGTATTCGAGAAGGGGAGCTACCCGAGGCTCAGCATCCTCAGGGACGATATCCCAGGGGAAGTGGGACTGCAGCTGGACCTTGGCTGGGGGGTGTGCACAGTAAAGACTGCAGAGGAAGGAGCCAAGGTCCGAGGTGGGAAGGTGCACGGTGGGGCTGAACCTGCTGGAACTTGAGCACTTCGCAGCGGGGAAGTCGAGAAACCCTTCGAAGAGATCAATCATGACCGTGTGCAACGTCTCAAAGGACGTGCAATGGGCAGTGGCAGATTAAGTCTCTAAACGGGAGAGGGGTGTGTGTGTGCGCGCACACTGTATCAACGTTTGGAAAAGATGAATGGTGCCATAGATGGGAAAGGGTGCTGGACATTTTTAAAGACACACTGTTGACACTGCGGACCTCGAGAAAATGGGTTGCGTAGCCACAGTTGTCAAAAGCTCCTCTATTTGGATTTTACAGTGTGCTGAGGTTGTTTTTTCTGAGCAGTTTTCCATATATATTTCTTCCTTGTCTACTCCTTCAGCCTAAAGGTGTGTGTGCGCTAGAGGGTGGATAGCATGGGCTTCCCCACGTGTTTTGAAATGCTTTCATATCCTCACCTTCCCTGAATTGTGCCTTCTGGAATGGTGGTCCCTCTTCTCTCGAACATGCTTTATCGTAAAAGGGAATGGTCAGATAATTTGGGGACTGTGCCACTCTGTTGATTCCTTGGAGATTCATGTAAGCATTAAAGATTCAAAGAAGTAGTATATTGGAGAAACTTTTTTTTAATGGAGAGGGTGCCGGCGACCTCAGTGTGTGTGTGCGCCTTTGGGACTGTTGCTTCAAATTGCTTTAAGAAAACCATCAAAACACACAGAATCCTATGAGGTGAAGGGGATTATTGGCGCTTCTACTCTCTCCTAGGACTTTGAGGAATGTGTTTGAGGCTGGCAATGGGGGGTGGAACACAGAACAGAAACATTTTAACATTTTTAACAAGCACTTCCCAAACTTTTTGGGGTTGGAGTCCTTCTCAGGTGTATGGCCCAGCACTGAACACCCAGTAGGACTGGAGTTCCTTAGAAACACTTTCAGAAATGCTGCTTTAGCCCCGTCCCCTCCCTTTGGAGATGAGAAAATAGACAGTGGCAGAGTGGGGGCTGGGATGTGGGAACAGAGGTCCACAGAAAGCCTTGACCCCTGTCATCCGATTCATGCCTGTAGATACTGATGACTCAGCCTCTGCTCACTAGAGGTGAATGCTGCCTCTTGGCCTCTTGAAAACCACCAGGGAGAGCAGCAGAACAAGAGGTGTGTGGGGAGAAGAGCTCCATGGCAGGCAAGTGGATGGCAGAGAGGGGATTCTGCTGGGTGAGTGGTGCTTCCGCTGACTCTGGCTGGCGGGGGACCATTTTAAGGACAGTCCCATGAACTCTTTCGAAGCTTCTTTTTTTTTTTTTTAAGATTTTATTTATTAATTTGACAGACAGAGATCACAAGTAGGCCGAGAGGCAGGCAGAGAGAGAGGGAGAAGCAGGCTCCCTGCTGAGCAGAGAGCCCGATGTGGGGCTTGATCCCAGGACCCTGGGATCATGACCTGAGCCGAAGGCAGAGGCTTTAACCCACTGAGCCACCCAGGTGCCCCTCTTTCGAAGTTTCTAGTCATGCTTTTCGGTGCTGGTCTCCCCTGCGGATGATTGTTAGGATTAGAGCCCCGTGGGACCAGGTGCCTGGGTGGGTCCACCTCTGCCTGCCCCGTCTCAAGATACCCACACACAGAAGATTGGCACATGCCAGAGATTAGAATGTCAGCCTCTCCCTGGACCCACAGCTCTGCTCTGGCAGCGGGATGCAGCTGTTGCTAAGAGACCAGTTTATCTCCTGGTCAGCAGACAGAGAAGCAGGCGTGCAACTCCTGCTCTGGAGAGTTCCAGCCCTGAGAAACCAGGTTGGGGGAGGATGGGGCGTGGAAGAGCCACGGGGGCCTGCACTTGAACTCTGCTGCTGCCCTTCGGCTCTGACCCTCTCCTGTGTGTGGAGGGCCCCTTCTTTCTGGGGTGGGGGTCTGTCTTTTGAGACTGGAGGGAATGATGTAGATCCATGACACCATAATAGATTCAGCTTAATAAAATAAATAAAATAATCACCTAATTAATAATTATTAAGTAATTATTAGTAAAATAATAAAGTAAAATAAAACAGAATCCCAACCTCACAGGCAAAGAAGTCTCCTTTTCAGAGGAGTTTGAAGTGGTTTATATGGAAAGTCTATATTTGCATTCAAACCCTTAAATGGCCATTCATGATTTAACTTTGCACCTGAGAGCGCAGAAAATGGTATTTATTTGCCAGGACCCAGCAGGAGCTTTATGCATCTCTGACCCCCAGCAGGTGGGACCTCTGAGCTGGAGTGTAATCACCCCATAATCATTCATACCTCACTGGACCTTTCTGGATATTTAAGGGCTTCTAATGGTCAGGTTCAGTCTTTTATTACTGGTTATGAACTAGTATGTTGAGAGCAAGTCAGGTATGTTGCTGAGGGAAAAATCGAAGTATTGACCAGTACAATGTGGCTCCTACCTTTAAAGATCTTACAGTTATGGGTGAGAGGAGGGAGTTCCTAGAATGTTCTAGAACAAAAGTTCCCCAACATTCTCCATGCACAATATCTTTAGTGCCTCAGCACTTTTTCATGGTGTTCCAAGGACAACAGAAAGACCTAACAATTGAGTAAATCCAATTAATAAGTACTTGTGTTCTAACATGCAGGATACTTGGGAAAAAATTAACACAAACGGGAAAAATGAGAACATTTGTATTTCATTCTTAAATACTCAGAACAAATTGTAATGGTGTATGTGTGCCTGTTGGATACTACACAACTTCTCAAACCTTGGAGTCAAAATACGACCAGTCTCATTTTCTGTCCGACCTGGATTTTTGCCTGGTACTCGTGTTTTCATCACGGCTATTGCCCCAAACCAAGCTGCGTTATTGAAAGGAATGTCGTGCAGTCCAATATTGTAACTGAATTTCCTTGAGCTAGTGGTTCCTGTCATGTCCCGTAGATGCCTACTTTGTGTTCCCTTGAACGGTTAAAGCACACCGCAGTGCCCCTGAGAGTTCCCTGTGGGACCCCCTGCGTGCCTTGGGTGCCGAGGCATTCGGACTGGGAACCGTGGTCCTAAAGCACAGAAACTAGTTGTGAAAAATAACAAGATCACGTAGAGGGAGGAGCACTCCCTCCCATCTCTTTCCCAGGAGGCCTTTAAGAAGTTTTTGTGGTTGAACAAAAGGTTCCATGAAAATCTGTGATTACAACTTGATTCCTTCGGAGTCATGTTTTACTGCCTGTCACATTGCTTTTAGAATTGCAACGTGTTATTCAAAACTGAGCCCCAGATACACAGAGCCAGAATGTGTGGATTCGAATCCCAGCTCTGTCATTCACTAGCCTGTGAATCTGGGTACTGACTCTGCATGGTTTGTGGAAATGGCAGTGAGCTCCCAGGGTCATTGGGAGGAGTGTAACCCCGTTTGGTACGTAGTAACACTTCTGCAAGTAAGAGTTAGTTCTCTTCTTGCTCCTGGGGTGCCGTTAGACTTCAGTGTGAGCATCAGACGCTTTTCTCAGGAGGAGGTGCTGGTGCTGGGAGGGTGGGCGAGGACACAGGTAGAGGTCGGCATCCTACCAAGAGGGAAGGGGCCAAGCCACAGGGAGGCCCTTGGCAAGAGGCTGGCTCTCTGCTCTCAGAGGGGTTGAAAGGCCCAAGAACGGCTTCCCTGGGCACGGACACCCCGTCCCCAGTGTGGCACATAGCACACCAAGCCTGGTCTCTGTCCTCATTCTCTGTATCTGTGGGCATATACCGTTCGGGCATCCACGGGGTCTAAGACATCCGGGCATCTCCCCCCCCCCCCCCCCAATACTTGCCCCAAGTCCTGTGCTCAAGCCAGACTTGTCCCAGCACTGTGCGTCTGCAGACCCCTCTCTGGGGAGCAAAGAGTCCCTTCCATGCTGGGGTGTCCTCGGGATGTATCTAAACCATTACAGCCTTGCTGGGTCTCTTTCCCTTGGGGCTGGAAACTTTAGAGCCTTTCTCACTTATGTGTCTGTATCCCAGCCTTCTCCAAGGCCTCACAGTATTAAGGACAAGAGAAAGGATGACGATTTAGTGCATTTCTTCATCTGTAAAATGGGGCTGCTGCCACCCAACTTCACAAAGCAAGCCAAGGGCTTTCTAGTTTCTCAGGCTTTCCGCTAGTATCACTGGGGCAAACACAGACCTAGGTGTGCCCAGTTTTCTGGGAGTTCCTGCCAACTAGGATTCTTTGCTTAAAAAGAGTCCACATTGTTTGCAAATTGTTGTAAAAAAAAAAAAAAAAAAACAAAAAACTCTAGACTCGCCCCTAGCCAGCGCCTGGGGCCACATGACTGGTCTCCCCTCCCAGTGAGCAGTTTCCAGTTTTCAGCCTCATCAGACCGGGCTTGCTGAAACTGTCCTCAGGTGTGCACAGAGGGTTGGCTTCTGCTCTCGGAATGAAAAACTAAGCGCTGTCCCTTTAAGAGAACAGGCTGTCGGAGGGAAGAAGTTGGTGGTTTCTGGGCTTCTCAGGAAAGCCCTATTCTCTGTGTTCTGTGAGGTGCTGGGTAAACTGCCCTTCCCCCACTCCCCCACCCCCACCCCCCAGCCACATTGTTAGCCCAGATCTGTCAAAGTATCAGCGGCTGCCAAGGGGGGAGGTTTGGCTCTCAGGAGGAAGGGCTTCTCATTCGAAGCCTTCCATCACTACCTGAACTAGTGGGAGCCGCTAATAAGGTGTACAGCTAAATGTCTCAGCCTGCCTTTGCCTTGCATTTTCCCTGCCTTGACTCCCTGTCACCAGCCCATGCAGCCAGCAGTGCCAACAGAAGCCCCTGCCTAGGGTGAGGGAATAAATCAGGATCCCCACCGGTGCCTGTGGGTTCTGCATTTTGTTCTCAATCACATGAGCACCTAGTACCAGCCCAGACAGACCCCAGGTTCCAGACAGAGAGCGATGCTGTAGGTTTGGTTTTCAGGCTTTCTGTTTTGCTACCGCAGGTCAAGCAGTAACTTTCTTCTTGTAATAGGCTCTTCCTTGCGGCAGACTTCCCTATGTCCAACTCTGCCGTGCTGTCAGCGGTCTTTTAAAGCTGCCATTTCTAAGAAGGCTTTCGCACCTTGAATTGGTGGCAGAGCCAGACTGAGAACCCATTTCGATTTCAAGTCTTGGTCCCTGGCCAGCCCCACGCTACCATGCACTGATGTCCCTCCTTCCCAACGCGTTAATTCTTGTAGCTCTAGGGGCTGACAGGAGCAGGTTTTAGTGGGATCCATTGTTGATTTCAGTAGACATTCGAGCACTCTTTATGTGGCCAGACAGTTGCCCATATGTCATTTCATCCTCAAAGCAGTCTTTTGAAAATGTTACTGTTCCAGTTTTATAGATACAGGAACCCAGTTTTCTCGACGTCCAACGGCGTGGGTCACACAACTCCACATGCTGGAGTCAGAACTTTAAAACACATCACCGGACCCTCATTCCACTTCCCTTTCCAATAAATCAGGCTGGATCTCAGGATGCTTTATTAACAGGCACTCAGTGTTTCCTCTGTGCTCAAATCAATCTTTTCAAAGAGGGATCCAGAAAGCTTATTAACCTTGTCCTGGAGAAGCATTTTGATGGCCAACCAGAGAAACTACCTGACTGATTTTAGCAGTATAGAATTTCTTGAAAGGAGATTAGTTCATCACAGAAATGTGAGTCAAGCTGGGGGAAGTGGGCTTGGAAAACAAGAGGACCAAAGGAAGACTTGGCATCTAGAGTTCCCATCTGAGTCACACCGGAGAACCCAGTCAATATCGAGGGACCCTGTTGCTTTCTCGATGGTGCTTGCATCATTGGAATCACGGCCACAGCAGCCCTTGGAAACTGGATATTACCATCCCCACCGCCAGGATGAATTCTCCATTCTCCTTCTTCCTTATGATCCGAACCCAGGCAGCGTCCCTGGTTGGCCAAACCCAGGCGTGTGCCCATGCATTTGCTGCCAAGGCTGCCAGGAAAGCATGCCCCTGGCTTAGCTTCCACGGGAGGGGAGAAGTTCTACCATCCACCAAGACTTGCCATGGTGAAGCATTTCCCAGATAGAGCAAGGAGATTCAGAGGCTAGGTGGCCCCTGAAAGCAACAAGTCCCCACTACCCACCCCGCCCCCAAACACTCCCCTAATTAGAAGTCACCTCTCTGTTTCTAACCATCACCACCTTCCCACCGCTTCCCACATCTTGTCACAGACCTGCTCTAAGAAGCAGAGCTGATGGAGGTGAAAGTGTCCAGGGAAGTGGTTTGTTCGCGATAACCCCAACACATTGTCTAGGAGCCCTAGACCTGGGTGTTGATGCAGGGGGCGGGGGGTTGATCGCTGTTGTCTGTCTACATCAGCAGGAGCCATGACTTAGAACTGAAGACGGTCTCCTGGCTGGTTGTCCCTGTCCGCCCTGGCAGTGGGGTGAGCCCATGGGGAGCTGTAGTGTGGCCCCCACTGTCCTTCTGCTGCCCCTTTGCTTGTTGGAAGTAGATTGTGTGGCAAGTGCCTTTCTGCCCCATTCCTTCTGCCAAGCTGGCGGCTGCCTGTGTGCAGAGGGCGGTGGCCGGTGCAGGGCTTCCTGTGTTCAGCTGTGGGCACCCTGTCCCCACCATGACCTGTTTCCCCAACCTCCCTCCTTCCTGATCGTCGTCTTTGCAGCTGCCCCCAGGCCACTCGCTGCACAGATGTGGAGCAGTTGGACGCTTGGCTCGCCGGGCCAGCCACCCTGGTGGTTCAGCGTGGAGCCTCCAGCTCTTTGCTTCTAGCTCTTACCCTTCAGGCACGGGCCTTGGCCCGCCCCCCCCTCTAGTACCTCCCCACAACCCGTGTGGACTCTGTGCCCGGGTCCAGTGAGGCCCCCTGGTGTGGGACTACTTCTCTCCTTCCACCCATCATGGTTCCTTAGGTGATAAGTGGAAAACTGAGGGCGTTGGGAACACAGAGCTGAATTTGCAGTGGGGACCTGCCATCTGTCTGCGGTCCTGGGCCATCCTAATCTCTCTGAGCCTCCACGACCTATTCTGGACAAACGGAGATAAGGGGCCAGCATGAGGCTTCGAGGGGCCCGCGGGCACCTGGTGGGTCCGTGACAATTTCAGCTCCCCTTCCCTGCCGTGCACTCATTTTGGCCCCCCGGAGACCCCAGCCGCCACCCTGCTGGCCCTGTTCCTATTACGTCTGCCTAGAGGGAGCCCTGAATTGGGGACACAATCTCCGTGGTAACAAGGAGACTAATAATAGGATTTTCAAGCCCAGAGTACCTCACTGAGGCTTTCTTTTTGATGCGGTAAAAGTTACCGGGAAAGAACACAGAAACAAAGGCTGATTTGAAAGGAACGTCAACACATGTCTGAGGAGCTTTAGGTGGTCGCCAGAGGACTTGAGAATTCTCCTGCTGGCAGGACTTTCTTTCCTAGAGCTCACCGATGGAGTGCAGTGGTGGCATTTGTGATGACCTTTGCTCCCCGGTGTCCCTCCTGTAATTAGTTATACGGCCAAAGGGAAATGACCTGGGTAGGCCCTCACGTAATAATAGGAACCCTTTAAAGACACAGCATTCTCGCTAGCTGCTGGCAAAGGAGGAAGTCAGAGACATTCCAGCTGAAGGACCCACTTGTAGATACTACCACTGGCCTGAATGTAGCACTGCACCTCAGGAACACAGGCCCTTCTAGAAGCTGAGCAGCCACAAGGAAACCATCAGAGACTCTTAGGTCCTTAGCTCCAAAGCTCTGAGCTCAGCCAGCAACCCTGTGAACGTGAGGAACACCTTCTTCCCCAGAGTGGCTTTGCGAACCCCTGAGCAGAGACCCAGGGGAGCCCATCGGAATTCTGACCCAGGGCACTGAAGGACAGTGCATGGGTATTGGGTTCGGCTGCTCTGTTCATGGTAGTTTGTTACGGCAGGAATAGAAAACGGACACAGCCTTTCACTGGGGACGGGCGGGGACTGTGGTCGACTGGAGATAGACGTACCATCCAACTTTGGAAGGCACTATTTCTCTCCAGCTGGTTGTTGTCATGCAGTAGGCTCTGGGGGAAAGAAACCCAGTGTTTCTGGATCTTTCTGTTGTTTAAGAGAGGCCAAAAACTTGAGCTGTGTGAAATACCCTAATTCAAAACACAAACACACACACACGTCACTGGCTGAGGGTCTCTGACTATGATGCCTTCACTGGAGATTTTGTCTTGAATGGAGAGTTTCCTCCTTTTTGGTTTGTTTGAGTAGTTGCCCTACAAGGTTTTTTTTTTTTTTTTTTTTTAATATTGTATTTATTTGACACACAGAAAGAGAGAGCATAAGCAAGAGGAGCTGTAGAGAGAGAGGAAAGGTCAGGCTCCCTCCCGACTAGGGAGCCAGACCATCATGGGGCTTGATCCCAGGACCGTGGGTTCTTGACCAGAGCTGAAGACAGACACTTAGCTGACTGAGCCACCCAGGTGCCCCTCGTCTCTTGTCTTGCATTCTGTATGCACAGTGAGGATAGTCTATATTCCTCTGGAAAGCATTGACTCAGAAATCAATAATTTGGTACTGAGGTCTTGGAGAGGACTGTAGAGGGGCTTTGGGAGATCATGTGGGCCTTCCCCCTGCTTTGGGATATGTGATGAAAATTCACACTTACTTTGATATCCTTCTAGGTCCCCCACCATCCTGCTGGATGCGTGGGCAAGGAATGGAATTATAGTGCAATCCAGTCGACTCACCAAGCCCAATCACTTACGGTTTGAGTAGCTCAGTCTCTTCGTGAGGACTCTGGTGACCCAGCTCAGCGTTCTGCCCCGTGCCCTCATCCCCTGCAGGACGTGGCTGTGCCCCTGCATCAGGTGGTATCCTAGGAATTCTGGCTTGTTCGGGTGTGGAAGAGTGGTGCAGGCTTCAGAGGGGCAGTTCCGGGCAGCTCCCCAGAACCATGCGCACTGAGAGGTCATGGGTGTCCTTAGGCTTCTTGGGACCAGCACGGTAGGCCTCCACTGGTGACCCCACAGCCTGGCTCTTTTCCTCTGTCTTCAGGTCCCTGACCACTGCAGCCACTACCACAGCCCCAGGCCTCTGAACTCCCATGGGGGAGGGGGGTCTGTGTGTGTCACCCACAGGCAGGTAAGGGCCACCTCAGGCCCACCTCCCAGGAGGCCTGCCACCAGCCTAGAGGGTGTCTGACTTCTGCCCCCCTCCCTGCTGTCTCCTCTGGGTTAAGAATGGCAGCTTTTCTCTCCTGGGGAATGCCCAGGCTGGAAGGGGCTGGCGAGTGACTTCCCAACACCATGTTCACTCTCAACACGTACAGGCTGAGAGGGACGCAGATGTGTAGGATTGACCAATAAATGAAACGTGTTTCGGGAGCACAGTCCCTGCTCTGAATGTCCCCGCTGTTATGGGCTCAGTGACTAGATGACGGAGTCCACATGGAACAGTCTGAGAGAATCCAACTCCTGGTTGAGATTTCATTGCAAAAGGAGGCTTTAGACAATAGTCCTGAGTGGCGGTGGTTGGGCGGGAGGGACCCATAGAAAGCACTGGTATGATAGAAGCTGGCCTTGAGGGGCCAGTTGGATATAGAAAAGCACTTGGACAGTTAGATCTCAAGTCTCATCCGTATTAGCTGTGCTGATTTCCTTTCTCTGGTCCATTCATCTCTTTCAGAGCCCACCAGTGGTATTAGGGGCCTTGACAGCGGTGGAGGGGTGGGGATGGGAACCGAAGGAGAGTCTCCCTTGACGCATTTCCATGTCAGGTTTGGAATTAGAATGGAAACTTAATTGTGGTGCTCTGGGGCTTTTGGCTGTCATCCAGGAGGCCAGTGGGCACCCTCCCCCCAGCGCCCTGGTGTTTGCACGGTTCTCCCTGGAGCCCTCCTTCAGGTACTGTGTGTTACAGGCGCTGCACACGTGGGCACGGGCGCTTGTTGCCTGGCGGCATTGGGAGAATGCGTTGGGGAGGTGGATGTCACCTCTGGGTATGGCATACAGTTCAGAGAGGAGAACCACCGAGTCAGACTTAGGACAGGAGTGTTCAGAAGGCAGTAGGAGTGTAAAAGGAAAGGCCAGGTTTTCTCTGAGGCCCAGCAGTCGGGGTTCAAATCCCAGCTCTCCCGGTCACTGACTTGCAGAAATGTGGGCAAGCTGTTACCCCTCTTCAAGGCTCAGTTTCCACATCTGCAAGATGGGGACGATATTAGTACCTGCCTCCTGAGGTTGGGTACCCTACAAAAATGGAAGGATGTGGAAAATGCTTAGCCTCTTCTGACATAACTACTCAGTAGCTTGTTGTGGTTAGTATTTGAAAGTATGTCTTTGAGGCACCTGGTGGCTCAGTCAGTTAAGCGACCCTTGGTTTCGGCTCAGGTCATGATCTCAGGGTTGTGAGATCGAGCCCTGGGTCCAGCTCTGCACTCAGTGGGGAGTCTGCCTGAGATTCTCTCCCTCAACCCCTCCCTCCACTCATGCTTTCTCTCTTTCTCTTTCTCTCTCTCAAACCAAAAAAAAAAAAAAAGAGAGAGAGAGAGAGAGAGAGATTTAAAGTATGTCATTGTTATTATAAACAGATCAGATCAGTAGTTTGAGTTGGGAAATTGCTTCCCAATCCTCATGAGGATTGACGATGAGAGGTTTCTCCAAAGGGGCTCTCCTCCCAATTTATATGGAAGAAGGGCCAGAGGGCACAGAGTGGGGTTTAGACAGGTCATCCCTGCTGGTGCTGAAAGAAACATTCTCAGCTTTAAAAAAGCACATGTGTATGGGGGATGGGCGGGAGGTTGGAGAGGGAGACCGTGCCAACCCCTAGGGAATAAAGGGAAGGATGAGCAGGAGCTGAGACAGGGCTGGACTAAATTAGGCAGGTTGCAGGGAGTGAGTGAAACCCACGGGAGAGGGGAAGGAATGGTTACGAGTGGCCCAGTGTGCTCGGGTACTTAGTTCCGCTAAAACCCGACATTTGTCTGTACTCTGCCTTCCTTTTTGCTTTCCCTCTGCTGCATTTCTGCTGGATCTCCCGTTGATCATAAATTCTTTTTTTTTTAAGATTTTATTTATTTATTTTACAGACAGAGATCACAAGTAGGCAGAGAGGCAGGCAGAGGGAGAGGAAGGGAAGCAGGCTCCCTGCGGAGCAGAGAGCCCCATGCAGGGCTCGATCCCAGGACCCTGAGATCATGACTGAGCCTAATGAATCTCTCAGAAAATTAAACATCAGGGTACATACGCACAATTTCCAAATTTAATGGTTTCTCAGATCCTAGGTTCAACACTCTTGTTTTCAACCACTTTCTAAATGGGACCCGAAGCTTCTGAATATTCATTCGGTAAACTCTTTTTTTAAAAAATTTATTTGAGAAAGTGTATGTGTGCAAGTTGGGGGAGGGGGGCTCTGAAGGACAGAGAGAGAAGCAAATTCAGTCCTGAGCAGGGAGCCTGACACGGGGCTTGATTTTACGACCCCATGATCATAGCTTGAGCTGAAATCTAATGTCAGGGGCTTAACTGATCGAATCACCCAGGTGTCCCTCAGGTAAACTCTTACACATACCTCAGAACCTTGCTCAAATGTCACCTCTCCAGCAGTGCTTTCTACCACTCCCAGATCAGTCGGGCAGCCCTTCTTCCTGCTCTCACTGCTTATCCCTCTGTTAGATCCTGTAATCTATAATATACTGTAATCCCTCATTTCTGGTTGGTCTTTTGTACTAGACTGAGAGCTCTATTGGTGTATCTTACTCATTTTTCAGTCCCAGTGCCTAGCACAGAAATGTTGACACAGTGGAGTATATATGAAAATAATGAGTTCCCTGCCTGAATGGCAGAGAAATCTTCTCTACCTTCTGTGAATGACAGGAAAAACTAGGAAGCTATATCTGATGGGACTTCTTGTGGGAATTCTGCCAATCTGCCAGAACAGCTGGGAGCCCGCCGGTAGGACCAGCAGCCATGTGGGCTTTCAGAAGATAAGGAGCTGTCAACACAAGTGGAATAATTGGGAGGAACTGATGGGAAAGTAACATTGGCCTCATAGATTTCCACCATCGATTAGATAAAGGAGTGTGTAATTGGCAATGTGCTGGCAGGGAGGCGGGCTTTGAAGTTTCAGCTGATTATGCTGGGGGATGGCTCTGGTCTCTGGGTGGCCAGGTGGCAGCTGTACCCCAGGTGTCCAGGGGATAACCTACTTGATCAAGGGCAGGAAAGGGCAGCTGTTCTTTGGGACAGCAGACAGCACAGCTCTTTCCCTCAAGGTGTCAGCGGGAAGTCCTTTGTCCCTGTTCCTTCGGGGATCATCTGGAGGGAGTATCAGCCCCTTGCAAAAGCTCTGGTCTCTGGAAAGAGATTCGGGCGCGTACCCAGCCCTAGCTAGGAGACCTTGAGCTTAGGGGATGGGAGGCGCAGGGACCTGAAGGTGACTTAGGGTCTGCCAGTGGGAAACTATGGGCAGCACTGACCCCTCATTACAGAGAACAGAGTCTGTAGGCTGTGGAGGGAGCCAATTTCCCATTTCCCCATGAGAGCTCTCGGGAGGGCAGTAAAGCTCCTTCTGGAATTCTTTCATTTTAAAAGCTTCTGACAAAGAGCAGCCTTGCACGGGGCGCTTTCACCCTCCCGAATTTTCCCATTGATCTCATTTTCTCCCCTGCATCAGCTCCGTGATAGGGGTGAGAAGGTCTTAGTCCCACCATTTTAGAGACAAGGCAGCTCTCACTTGATTTGCTGACTAGGGGTTCTCACTTGAAAAATGAAGTTTGTTCCAGCCCAAAGGTGCTGTAAGGGGCAGGCAACATTCTCCCCTCTTCCCTTCTAAGTTTCTTCGTTGGCGCTAAAAATTAAATGGACGTAAGACAGAGTAACAGGAGAAAAGCAGATTTCTTGCATACGGGAGCCCCTATAGAAACATGAGACCCCCTGGCACACAGGTCGTTGAGGGTTATAGATCATAACCGAGCTAAGGAGAGGGCACAGGGTCTGGGGCTTCGAGGGGGAGGACGAAGCTATTTCACGGGAAGATGAAAGAGGACAAATGTTTGATAAAGCAGTGTTTGCCAGGGCCACGCAGATAAGTCTTTCTGCTATAAAAAGTTATCTCTGGCAATAGCTCTCTCTTCCTGGTACAGCCCCTCTAGCTAAATTCTTTCAGGCAGTTAAGGGGGAGGTAAAATCTCTTCTTGAGTCTGATTGTCTTCAGTCTTGAAATAATCCACATGCCAAAGTGGTACATTCTGGGGGCGGGGGGGGGGGGGCGTATTAGGCTCCTCTCAATCCCCAAAAGACCAGCTTCGACCTTTTGTCTTCATGCAAAAAGAGAGGTGGTCTGTCGTGGAGGCGGGCTGTGAAGACTTTCTCACATGCCAGGCCAGCCCCGATGTGTTCTCTGCCACCCACCCAGAGTCACAGTGCTCTCTGCCTTGATGGATGTGGCAGGATTCCAAGGCATCCATTTCTGGGTGCAGGGGCAGATCCCTCGGGGGAGAGAGCTAAGCACGGGGTGATGCTGTAATGGCTCAGATCACTTCCCGGGGCAGGGGGGGTGGGGAGCAGCGCCAGGGTGACCGCTTCCACTGCAGCCCCAAATGCCCGGCAAGATCCCGCTTTTCCCCTGCACCATCGTGAACACCGTTGGGTCGAACCGAAACCCTCTGGAGCTTGGGAAGCATTTTGGGGCTTGGCAAAACATACAACACTCTTTCTTCCCCAGCCACGTAGCATTCTTTTCTGCTTTTCATTCTCCACGGTCCGTGTATTAAGAGTGAAATTGAAGCTGTCTGTTTCAAGTCCTCAATTATCTTGATCCCCCCAAGGCAGGGTTTTCTTAAGAGGGTTGGGGGCGCCAGAGCTGTGGATCTTTTGCCTTAGAAGGAGGACACCACCGCTTGCCGCAAGAGAGTATCAACTCCTAAGGGAGCATGTTTGGTCTTTGGGTAAAGTCCTCCCAGGAGTGAGAACACACACTGTCTCCTCTCAGGGTCTGCAGAGCGGAGATCAGGGTCCTGCTCTCCCCTCGTGGTTTCCCATTAGCAATCGGTCATGGCTGTTTGGGGGCAGGCAGGGCTCTCCTAGGGTTCTCTCCCTGAGAAACAGAGGCTTTCAGCTCTTGTCGCCCCGAGGTATCTATTTACCTTCCGTAGGGGAGGAGTGCAGGATTTGGTCCCCACTTGTTAATTTCTTTTCAGCACAAGACAGAGAAAGGCTGTTCTCTAAAGAGCCTATTCTAGCCCTTTCCCAGGGGTAGCAAGAAAAGCACTGTGCTAAGACACCTGAAAATCACAAAGACACTGAAGAGCCTGGTATTTTCTGGACAGCCCGACTGAAGCCCAGGCTGGCAGAGGCAATTTGGAAAGCAGGTACTGAACTGCTTTCTTTGGAAGAAATCCCAGCCTATGTTCCGTGGCACCTAACGCACCCGGGATTGTTGGGTGTGTGAACCCTATACCCAGACGATCTAAGTTCCCTTTACACTGCTTGTGGTGTTAGGTGAGGGGATGCTCTGTGCCACACTCATGTACACACACACACACACACACACACACACACACTCTTTCTCTCTCTCTCTCATACTGTGATGACTAGAAGTCTACAACCTGAACTGAATTCCTTTAAGCACAGACTTTCCACTATAAGATGAATAAGGTCTGTGGATCATATATAAACACGGTGTTTACAGCTGATAACATTGTATCATGTAATTGAAATCTGCTAAAAGGGTAGAACCTAAACATTCTCTGACACACAAAAAAAGTAAGAGAGGTTAATTAAACAGAGGGTGGAAATAACTTCACAATGCATAACTACATCAGATAGCCACAGTGTACACCTTAAGTATCTTTCAACTTCAGTGGCACCTGCGTGGCTCAGTGGGTTAAGTGCCCAACTTTTGGTTTCAGCTCAGGTCATGATCTCAGGGTTGTGGGATCGAGCCCCAGGTCAGGCTCTGTGCTCAGTAGGGAGTCTGCTTGAGATTCTCTCTCTCCCGCGGGCCCCTGCCTTCCTAAAATAAATAAGTAAAATCCTTTTTAAAAATAAAGATCTTACAATATGCCAATTATACCTCAGTAAAACTGAAATAAAACAAAAATCAGAAAAAACAAATAAGCAAACAATAAAAAAAAAAAAATAAAAGAATTCTATTTCTTTAGCCTAAGCCCTTTGTTCTTGTCTTGTTAAGGACTTTGGAGCTTCAGGTTCTGGGCATTTTGGTGGGGAGAAGCTGGGAAAGAGGACCTGAGGATGTTGGGGAGCTCCAGAGGGTGCTTAGTAGAAGCCCCACCAAGGGGAAGGGTTAAGGTAAGAGTGTCCAGAACAGAGAGAAAAGTAATTTGCTCCACAAATCAGTGAAGGGTCTGTTAGCTCTGCATTTTGGGTTTCTTTTAAGACTGGAAGTGTTATCTCATTTTTAACAGTTTGTCATAAAGCCTTCAAGAAATTACTGTATGGGGCGCCTGACTCACTTGGTAGAACATGGGACTCTTGATCTGGAGGTTGTGGGTTCGAGCCCCATGTTGGGCACAGAGCCTACTTAAAAAATAAAAATACATACATACATACTTTAAAAAGAAGTTACTGTACAGTTTATGATGGAGAGGCCTGCTCCTTGGAACCTGAGGGAACTGAACCCGGGCTTGGGGTATGGGTATAGTTTTGTGTGTATGTTTGAATTGCATCTTCTGAAGAGAGTCCATAGCTTTGAAGTCCTGAGGAATTGGAACCAGAAGACATAGCAATGTAGCCTGAGCCTCCGAAGCATTCACAACTGAGGGTCAGCGGAGCTCTCACCAGTCTACTGGGGCAGGGGGTGCTGGGACAGGTCCGCTGGCTCTCGCACCTGCCTGCCACTCTAGACCTTGGAGGGCCCTCAGCCATCACGTCGGCACCATCCTTCAAAGGTCTTCATGTCTCCTTCAGGTTTAAGACAGGAAAGCTACGGTGCACCTGGGGTGGCTCTGTCAGTTGAGCATCTGACTTCAACTGGAATCATGAACTTGGGGTCCTGGGATCGAGCCCCCCTTCAGGCTCCCCGCTTGGTGCAGTGTCTGCTTGTCCCTGGCCCTCGGCCCCTCCCTCCAGCTCATGCATGCTCTCTCTCCCTCTCGAATAAATAAATACAGTCTCTAAAAGAAAAAAGAAAAGCGAACATTTTTTCTGACCGTAAAAGGAGAAACTTAGAAAATACAGAAAAGCCTAGTGAAGAAAACACAAATCAGTCATAATCCTACGAATGAATTAACAATTGTAAACATTTTGAGGTGTTCCCTTCCAGATTTTCTCTTCTTTTGTATGTTTAAGAGACAGTACAGATCATAGTATGTCTATGAATAGAGCCCCTTTTCACGGAACATGACATCATAATCCTCTCGCCTACCATCAGAAAGTCTCCATTAGCATCACGTTCAGCGGCTCCACAATTATCCCATTATGCGGCTTCCTTACCATTCTTCTGTCATTGGGCATTTGCATTGTTCCAAGCTTTTTGCTTTAATAAATAATTCAGTGAGAAGCCTCTTCGGGCAGCAAGCTGTGCTTACATTTTAGCTTCTTTCTTTCTGGTAGATTCCTAGAGGTCTCCTTTGTGCTTTGTAGGTATGGCAAGTCGAGACGTTGCTGACACCCCTCTGGGAAGTGTGGCTATTGCTAAAGACTGTGGGCTGTGAGGTGGGGCGAAGCCACGACGTCCACTGGGTACCATGGGCACAGCGGAGGCTTAAGAAATGAGAGCCAGGCTTTGTCTTTGAGGACTTCATCGTGTAGCGTGAAGCCACAACATATTTAAATAGCCTAACGGAAGATAGACTTTATCTCAGGACGTCGGCGGAGCCATGCGTGAGTTTCAGAAGGGGAGAGGCGTTTTTGTGTCTGTTCGTAGTGTATTTTCTGGAGAAGGAGTTTTCCACAGAATTGTTTCATCTATGCTGCTGCAAGAAATTACCCATTTAGTGATTGATGGCTTTGGGTGTGTGGATGGGAAGTCAATTAATTTCCCCTATTTTTTCTTTGGCTATTTTATGGGGTTTTTTTAATGATAGAAAAAAGGCACATGGGTGGCTCAGTCAGCTAAGTCTCAGACTTCAGGCTCAGGTCTGATCTCAGGGTCCTGGGATCGAGCCCTGTGTCAGGCTCCCTGCTCAGCGGGGAATGTGCTTGTCCTTCCCCCGACCCCTGCCACCCACGCTTTTGCTCTCTCTCTCTCTCTCAAATAAAAAAATAAAATAAAAAATTGGGAGTATAATAGAAAAATAAGAAACTTTTACTCATGTGCCACTAAGATGACAGAGTGTACTAAGAAGATGACAGGCAGGGTCCTGGTTTGGGGGTACCTTGAGGTAGGGTATAGGAGAGGCCACAGGCCATACCCAGCAGGTGCGAGGCATACTTTGGCAGCATTAGTCACCTGTCCCTGCAATGACCTACCAATCCGTTTACATGTAAATTTGCTCCTGCCAGCCTAATGCCTTCGGGATCGTGTTATCAGAACACTGTGTTTCGCAAGCTCGTGGCACATTTGGTAACATAAACCAAAGCTTCCTCGTCCCTCTCCCAGAGCCTTAGTCCTCAGCTTGTTGCTAAGAGTTAAAGGAGCTTCTTACTGATCATTCATGGTCACCAGAAAAACCAGCCAGCTCTGCCAACGTGGAAAAGGCAAGGAGATGTGGTCATCGTGTGGCTTCCGGGCCTTTCATTCAGGGCCGGAATTAAATGTGTGTGTGGAAATTGACAACCATCAATCGTATTTATTTTCTACAATCTGTTCTGGCCACGTCTATTGTTTGGCTAGTTCTTCCACCACGGGGGCAGACCGTGGCCTTGTCCACGCACTTCCCCTGGACAGACACCCACAGTTGCAGGACCCCCACAGAACCTGATGTCAGTTTAGCTTGTTGTGAGATTTCCTGGGTTGTCTCAAGTTGAATGCCCACAGTCAGGACAACTGGGATAGGAGTGCGTGTCTCATTGCTCTATCTCCCTGGGTATCTCCCCCATCAGTGGCCGGAGTGGACAGGTCCCCAGTAGAGGGTCCAAGTGCTAAACGTGACTCGACAAGAGAGACCAGCCACAGGCAGGGACACGTGGCCTGACTCAGAAGCTCTCCAAGTATTTCCACCTAGCAACCATTAATCTGACTTACTAACAAAATCTGTGTAATCTGACTTACTAACAAAGTCGGTGTAATTCTATTATTATTAATATTATCATTATTATTAAGTTCCACTTGGCTGTCTCTACAGGTTTGGCTGAGTTGTTTTTCTTCCCTCACTCTTGGCTTCTACAGAATAAATCCCTCTCTCATTGCCTGTCACTCTTCTTTCCTTTGATCCTTTGTTTTCTTCAGGCCCAGAATCACTTAGTCTCCCAAAGGGCTTGAATCTACCTGTAATTTATGCACCCAGTACAGTCATCACATAAGCCTAATTGTTATTTGGCTTCAGCTGCATTGGGCAAAAGCACCAAACCCCACCATGAGCCAGATGGAGGTCTTGGAGGAACCAGCCGCTGCCCACCCCTCAGAAACAGGGGATACCCACTCTTCCCTAAGAGTGTGAAAACAGTAAACAGAAGTATCTCCGACCACAGCCAGTCCTAATCCATAATGCAAAATAAACAAGCAGGATAATACTTAAAATATAATCCTTTGTTTGTGGTTGTAGGGGAGAGAGCTAAAAGCTTAGACCTCGGAGGATATCATTAAGAAATTCTTCCTCGTATTTAACCAGACTGGCCTTGGCTATGACTTACACTTGCCTATTCTGGTTCTATCCAGACAGAGACACTCTTCTCTTCCCTATATATGACATTTCTAATAGTACATTTTTAATACGTTATGTTTCACATATAAAATGAAGCTATAAAACATCTCATATGGAAGATAATTTTTAACAAAACATTTTATATGTAAAAGGATGATTTGTGGGGGTGCCCAGGTGGCTGAGTGGGTTAAAGTCTCTGCCTTCAGCTCGGGTCATGGTCCCAGGGTCTTGAGATCGAGCCCCACATCGGGCTTTCTGCACAGCGGGGAGTCTGCTTCCTCCTCTGCCTGCCTCTCTGACTACTTGTGATCTCTGTCAAATAAATAAATAAAATCTTAAAAAAAAAAAAAGATGATATTGTATACCTCAATAGAACTTACATTTTATATTTAAAATATAAGTAAATATACTCGTGTATGAAATGTTATAGACTTATAGACATGAAACATGAAACGAAGCGTTTTCTGTTATATACTGGCAAACATTTAAAAACCTCTCCAAAATACAGGCCCTTTAAATATATTACAGTGAGTCAGTATTTAGATCCGTGGTTTCATGCTAAAGTCATTCCACTGAAATATGAAGATAATTATGTATAGGTTGTATTATAAATGTAATATAGATGGTGTAACTTTTGCCTAAGTAACCGGTGCCACAAAATAGTCTGGGTCGTAAGGGGGACCCTCGCATCGGGCCTGGTCTAACCCGAGGATTAGCGCCCGTGGGCCGCCGCGCCCCCTCCCGCTGTGCATGCTATGCCCCATCCTGCTGCGCACCCCGCGCCCCCTCCCGCTGCGCACCCCGCGCGCTCACGGCCTGTCTTCTCCCCCCGCCCGCAGGCATCGGCAAGAACGTCATCTGCGACCGCACGGCCACGCCGCTGGACGCCTTCCGCATGATGTCGGCCGCGCACTACTACCCCAAGCTCATGAGCATCATGGGCAACGTGCTGCGCTTCCTGCCGGCCTTCGTGCGCATGAAGCAGCTCATCGAGGAGGGCTACGTGGGCGAGCTGCTGGTGTGCGAGGTGCAGGTGCACAGCGGCAGCCTGCTGGGCAAGAAGTACAACTGGAGCTGCGACGACCTGATGGGCGGCGGCGGCCTGCACTCGGTGGGCACCTACATCATCGACCTGCTCACCTTCCTCACCGGCCAGAAGGCCGTCAAGGTCCACGGGCTGCTCAAGACCTTCGTGAAGCAGACCGACCACATCAAGGGCATCCGCCAGATCACCAGCGACGACTTCTGCACCTTCCAGATGGTGCTGGAGGGTGGCGTGTGCTGCACCGTCACCCTCAACTTCAACGTGCCCGGCGAGTTCAAGCAGGACGTGACCGTGGTGGGCTCAGCCGGGCGCCTGCTGGCGGCGGGCACGGACCTGTACGGGCAGCGCAACAGCGCAGCGGAGCAGGAGCTGCTGCTGCAGGACGCCACGCCCGTCAGCAACTCCCTGCTGCCCGAGAAGGCCTTCAGCGACATCCCGGCGCCCTACCTGCGCGGCACCATCAAGATGATGCAGGCCGTGCGCCAGGCCTTCCAGGACCAGGACGACCGGCGCACGTGGGACGGGCGGCCGCTCACCATGGCCGCCACCTTCGATGACTGCCTGTACGCCCTGTGCGTGGTGGACACCATCAAGCGGTCCAGCCAGACGGGCGAGTGGCAGAACATTGCCATCATGACCGAGGAGCCCGAGCTGAGCCCCGCCTACCTGATCAGCGAGGCCATGCGCCGCAGCCGGATGTCCCTGTACTGTTAGCCCAGGACTGGGGACTTAGGCGGACGCAGGTCTTGGGCGTGGAGCCCGGAGTGGGGGAAGGCAGGCGAGGGGCGCGGGCAGAGGTGGCCTCGAGGAGTGCAGGGCGGGAAGGTGGCGGGGGTCAGTGTGAGTAAGTGGCATTGAGGGGGGTGAGCCCCCAGCCCGGGTGAGGGGTACCGAAGAAGACTGCTGGCGGGCTGAGCCAATAGCGGCCAGGAGTATTCGGGGCGTGGGGTGTGGGGGCTGCTATTCCTGACATCATGCCTGCCGGGCCTTTCATAAAGGGGGAGGAGGCTTAGCAGCTTCCGTTGCCCTTGACTATGAGAAGCAGAGAGGGGGGTGCTTTCCTCCTCAGCTCATCCACTCTTTCACCTTGGCTTCCTTGGCCAGCCACATGCTCCTGCCATCCAGTGGCAAGGTCAGCCCCAGCGCGCTTCCAACCCCACCCCACCCCCCAAGTCCCCATCTGTCTGCAGAAGCCTGTTAGTCTGGGGAGAAGTAGGGGTGCAGCGGGCTAATGAGAACCTTCAAATTCCAGGAAGCCACTTAAAATGTCTGGAGGAAAGAGCACTTGGTAGCAAAGCCAACAGTGATCTTGATTGATTGGTGTTGCTCATAGGAAGCAGAAGGGAGTGTCTTCCTTATTGGTTCATTGCCCTTGGCCTGGCCTGAGATGGGGTAAGGGAGGGCCAGGAACAGCAAGTGAGCCCGAAGGAGAGCACCAGAGCACTCAGGGCCTGGAGACAGAGGAGGCAGAGAATACAATAGCTCTGTGGGTTTGTCAACAATTAGAAAATTGCAAGGAGCCACTTATACCGCCACTTTGGCTGCGGTGGAACTGAGTGTAGGGGGATATGCTACTGAAATGTCCTTCCACCGGGCTCTCTGGCAGGGTCAAAGGCACGGCAGGAGTGGGTTTGACCACAGATTCCCATCCTGGGGCCTCCGGGGTTGCAGTGGGTTCACCCAGCTTTGTGGATTCAAAAGGGAAGACTTCAGTTCCATGCAGATAATAATCTTCTTCCCTGGGTTGGGGGAGTGGGGAAAGTCAAGGCTGTTTGCCTTAGCTTTGACCTTGGCTTTCAAGATGCTGACACATGCAAGTTTTTGAATTGGTATTAAAAAAAGACCAACCAGGCACATAATGCTCAGTGTTTCTAAAACGGGGTTTTAGAGCCCTCAGGGGTGTATCTTCAGGTAGGACTGTGAAGGTTCATGTTGGAAAAAAAAATGTATTCTTCCTTTCCTTGGTCTCTGTTTCTCTCTCATCTTGCTACTCTCTGCTTCCAGAGCTTTTACTGGAAATGGTAGACGGCTTGGAGTGTTCCAAAGGGAACAACTGAAGTTACACAGACATGCACATGCGCACACACACACGTGCACACATGCACCACCACCACCACCACATGTCCCTCAAACCATGCTTAAAAATGTAGACCTTTCTCGAAAGAAACACCGCATTTGGAAATGGGGGATTCATCTTATCTTAATTTTTCATCCCCCGTTGGACACTTGTCAGGCTTGGATGCCAAGACCATTACTTGCAAATCTACGTGGCTTTTGTTTGCAGGTCACAGAAATCCAACAGTTGTCTCTGGCACAGAGCTGAGGTGTAGACATCTCTTCAGCGGGCTGGTGGTAGAACTGGAAAGGAATTTAAGGGGCCGTGAGGGCCCTCCACTCCCACCCCAGGCTCCAAGGAGGCAGAATCTGAAAATGAACAGAGTAGTTCTTTGCCCTCCTCCCAGGGTCTATACACTGTATCACCCAGCTGCCCCTGAGGGCATGTGTTGGTCATTTTCCAGCAGGAGGAGGAAGGCTTGCCTTCCTGGAAAGAGTCACCCTGCTTCCGGGGCGGACTGCAACCTGGCTGGGTTAGTCAGCTGACACTGTCTGGGGTACATGGCGGTCCCTGACATCACGACTTTGTAGCTTTTGCAGCTGTCAGTTCAAAGCTAGAGATTTAGGAGAACAGAGGAGTCCCAGTCAGAGTTTGAGCAGAAGGCCATGTGGTGGACTGTTGGAGTTCAAGTTCTCCTAAATCGCCCTCTGGATAAATTACGTTTATAGACACTGAGTGGAAAGGATTTTTTTTTTTTTTTTTCTATCTAGCTGGAAAGGCTGTGATTAAGGACGAAGGGAGAAGAAACTAGACGACTCTATGGGTCTCATTTTCCTAAGTCGTTTCTAATGTAAGTAGAGCTATTCCAAGGTTTTCCATTTTATGTTTCTGTACTTAACCAAAAGACTCGGGAAGTTTTTTTGTGTGTTGTTTTGTTTTGTTTTCCCAAAGGCTTCTGAGTTCTGTGATAAATATTCAGTGTCTAAAACAAAAAATTCTCATTTGGGGCCAGGGTATATAGAAAGAAAATATATATTCTTTAAAAGAAGCATGAAAAATATTTTAGTAAGTACTCACATTTTATCTACTGAAATGCATGTCGTAGGTAGATGAAGGAAGGAGAGGAAGAAAAGACCGAAGTAGTTCATTTTTAAATAAGAAAATTCTCGGAAATGAATTTATGATCCTTCTTTCGTGCTCCTTTTCGCCCCTGTATTACCACTTGCAAAAGCCTTGATTGGAAGCCACAATGGGAAGCTGAGAAGTCAGGCATTCGCCTAAGCCTCCCTCCTAGCACTCTCGGGACTGGGTACCATCAGGCGGCTGTGACACAACATGGGGCCCCAGCAGCAATCCAGCCCCTTTCTGCTCTGATGATGGTGTTTCAAAGATCCCTTGTAAGGCAGGCACCATTTTAGGGTCTTCACGTTTAGTCCCTGTTGCTTGATTTGTTCCCTTCATCCCACCAGAGATGCCTCTGGTCTTGGAAATATGGGCTGACTCCACTGGCTGCCTGTGCTACTGGTTGAGAGAGGATGGGGGTCAGTGGTCCTTACCTGGTATTCACAAGTGTTTCGAATGCTCTGGGCTTGCTTGGAAAATTTGGATTCTCTTGAGTGTCCTTGAGTCCATGACCACTGTCTGCTTTTGTGTGACTTCTTCTCTCAATGGAGGGGACGGTGCCAGGTGCCACCTATGCTCCCTCCCTGCCTGGCGGCAAACACCTGTGTGTCCGCTGTATCTGAACTCTAGGGACAGTCTTGGCTGACTCTGCTCCAAGACAAGCTTCTCCCAGACTCCTTCTGCATCAGCAGAGAGCCATCCCAAGCTCGTTCTGTGCACCGTTTCTCCATCATCCCCTGTGTGCAGGGTATTTTAGCTAAATCATCTCATCGAATCCCCCCCCCCCCAAACCCCTGTGGTATTGGGTGTTCTCCCCACGATATGCATGAGAAAATCGAGGCTCTTATGGGAAGGGTAGTTTGCCCACAATCACACAAGCATTAAGCAGAAGTGAAGTCCCCTGGATCCAAAACTTTTCTTCTCCAAACCATGCTGCCTCCCTAGAAGAAAGGTTGGTACTTCTCCTGTTCTCGCCAGGCAGCGAGCGCTCCTCTGAACAGGAGGAGGGGCTCCTCCCAGGAGACTCCGTGACTCAGGCTGAAGGTGACCTGCACAGGGCTCCCCCCCACTGACAATGGTCCACATCCCCCCTGGGGAGCAGGATGCCACCTTTGACGTTGTGCCAGAAGGATCCTTAGAGAGCTGCAAATAGAAGCAGTCGATTTTTCTTCCCCTTCGAAAATGGAACTGGCACTTTGCTTCTTTTAAAATCGACTTCCTAAGTTGATTCTGATTGGAGGTGAAGCGGCAAACCGCAGAGTTGGGACCTTTCAGGAGGTCATTGGCCCGCTATTATAGGTGGCCTTGGATTTTGCTCTGGGTGGTCTAATAATAGGAAAATGTCTTCTCAGGGAGTGGGGCTTCTAGAGTTCATTTGTGACTCTGATTTATCTGCCCATTGTATTCATACCTCTACACTCTCCACTCTCTTCCTCTTGTCTCCTAGCCCAGCTGTGGAGTTTGAGCTGGGGCATAGAGTTGATCTCCGATGGCATTGCTTTTCTTCAGAGTGGGGGGTAGATTTAAGCATGCTGGGCAGGAAGGGGACATCCTGGGAAGGAAGCAGGCCTGGTGACATCCAAAGGGACCGCAGAGCCCCGGGTCTTCACATCCTTTATTTTATTAGAGGTTAAGTGATGGCAGAGGTCACACTGCTTCCTAGAGGTAGAACCAGGACTCGAAGCCCCACTTGGAAGTCCCACCCCACCACACACGGCACCCTCAGAGCTCTCCGATGGGGACAGGGAGGCGGAGAGGTACAGGAACCCGTCTGAGGTCCTGTGAGTCGAGATTAGGACTCAGACCTGCAAACAACCATATTCCCTGAGCTACTGTGGCTGAATCCTTTTTTTTTTTTTTTTTTTAAGCAACTCAGTTATGTCTTGAATATACTCAGAAACTAGCTGTTTTAAATTCCCCGTTGTGACTGTCACGTGAACAGTTATCTGTAGTTTGTATTCTATTTGGCAAGGATGTCTTGATGTCCCCTCTTCGGGATTTCCTGAGGCCAGCAATGCTAAGGTAGCCCCCCTGCCCTGCCCACTCCTCTCCGAGATACAGATCCAGCCCTTGGTGGTCGAGGACACGTGCTTCACCTGCTGCCTCCTTCCTTTGGCCACCAAAGCCCCGAAGTTTCCAGAGCATGAC
Source organism: Mustela lutreola (assembly GCF_030435805.1). Lineage (NCBI taxonomy): Eukaryota > Metazoa > Chordata > Mammalia > Carnivora > Mustelidae > Mustela > Mustela lutreola. The sequence continues at coordinate 144,964,760 of NC_081295.1, read as the reverse complement.
AGTGAGGAGCTCATTAAAAAGAATCTATCAGAGCCCCACATTTCAGGTTTCTTTTGGGGACAGGGAGGAGGGCAATGACAGGACAGCTGTGTGTGTCTGCAGTGTGGCATCTGTCCTGACCAGTAGACGGCACACCCACCGGGCCTACCCCAACCTAGGCAGAGAAGCGGGCCAACGGCAGTCCTCTGAGTCTCAGGGAACAACCCTGACCGAGTCAGCCTCCCAGAACCTCCCACAAGAGGAGCGTATGCCTCCTGTGCTGCTGTTTCACTGTCGTATCTGAGTGACCATATCCATTAGCTGTGGAAGGCGGTGGCCGACTGGCCTTTCTCTTCCCCGTGTCCCAGTCCCTATCTGCTGGAGCCCTTGAGAGGGCCACCGAAGTGACTAGCTCTGTTGCACCACTGAAGGGCTGCATTACTGAATAGCCTCAAATCTGTTGTATTCTTTTTTCTTTTGTTTAAACCAGCAGTGAGTAATGACAAGACCGCATCCTTTGCAACAGCTCTACGCAAAGTGCAGCATCCAAAGCTCACCTGGGCTGGTGGGGGCCGGGCCTGCAGAGTTACCCTGGCGTCCGGCTGTCTCTCTCATCCTCTGTCCCCATCTCTGCCGTCCGCTGCAGCTGCCACAAGGGCTAAGTGGTTGAATGAGCCCTATGACTTCTCCTTACAAGCGTCATGACTTACTTGTGATTCTAGTCTAATCCCAGGTTAAGCAACAAAACAAAAGCGAGTGACCTGACCAGCTCCTTTGCTCCGCCCCCTCCTTCAGGCATCCAAACATATCTATACATAGGTAGTATTGTGCCCTGTGCCTTGCCCAGGGGAGGGAGAAGTTTCTAGCGATTGTGGCTTTCTGTTGGCTGCCTGGTGCTTTTACAGTACTTCTACTTCTTTTTTTCTTCTTCTTTTTTTAACCAAAATTACATTTGTTTGGTTGTCATTGTTGAGTATGTATTTATTGTGTTTTACAAACATGAGTATATATATGTATGTATATGTATAAAACCAAACTTATATATAAAAAGTCAAGGCATGTATACTAGATATTTTAAAGAGTTATTTATCAAAGGAAAAAGATGTGTGTTATAAAGTAAAGAGTCTATATTTTATATATAATGTAGATAGCAAAAAAATAGCTTATAAATTATAGAAGGTTTTGGTTTTCTTTTTTTATTATTATTCAAGCAAAAAAAAAGAAAGAAAGAAAAAAAAGGACAATGAATGCAACTGTTTTTAGTGTTTCTAAGGCCAAACCTACTGTGGGACATGACCTTCCCTACTGGGCCCTTGGGCCACACAGTCTGATCTCCAGACCCAGGAGCAGATGCCTGCTGTTACCTCTGCGGTGCTCAGGGGACTGTGCTTAGTTGGCTTCATTCAGCCGGCTGACCCGTGCCACCTTGCACGTGGCCTTTTGCTGCCCTCTCCAATTTGTCTTGGTGGGATAAATAAAGATGTGAAAGTAGCAAATAAAGATGGAAGAGAAGAGACAATTCCAGCTGTTCTCCTGTTTCTTAGACCCAGGGGCTGTAGCTCATGGGTTTGGTACCTGGCTAATCTGTGGGATCCAAAGCAAGAATGTGTCTGGGAATGATGAGACATCTGGTGTGTGTGTGTATGTGTGTGTGTGTGTTGGGGGAGGCATTTCACGTGTCAGCATCCACGAAGCTGAACAGTGGGAATCCACAGTCCTGCAGCTTCACCGAACTTTAGAAGAACCGGACTTCTTTAGAACAATCTGGTTCAAAACCTCACTTTGGAAAAGTGGAAATGGAGGGGAGAGGCCAGCAGATGGGGAGGGGCTGTGTGTGTTCATGTGTATGTGAAATGTTCGTCCAGACAAGATGACAGTACAAACTTGAGAATGGGGGAGCAAATCTTAGAATTCTTTGCTATTTTTATACCTTAACCTAATACCTCCCACCAAGCTCCGAAAGACACTCTAACAAGCTCATCTCATTGTTGACAAGTGCATCTTTGCTAACTTCCTTGTCAGCAGCCTTAAAGGGCCATTGTCTTGGACCGAGCTCAGCCGGATTTCAAATTTGCATGAAGTGAGATTCCTCATGGATGAGCTGGTATTTCCATCCTCTGCTGTCTTTCCATCTCTCTCCACCTAGGTAGTTCTTCTGGTCCATGCTTTCCCATCACTTAGAAACGGTTAAGAATTAGACATTATGGCACAAAGCTACACCCTCGTTATTCACTCCTTCATGACCAGGTCCTGACATTAGTGACTTCAGAATGCAGTCTGTCTATTCAGATGATAAAACAAAGCCCTGAATCTACATGGATTATTACAAGCACACATGCAACACTCACATTTTATGACACTCTAGTCCAGCTAGGAGCTGTTCCAAAGAAGGCAGTAAGGGTGAGTGCTTTGTCAAAGCTACAAGTGCCATCTGCCCAGATAGAAGGGATCCATAGTTGCCATGGGATCTGGTCCTCTGAGCGCTGGAGTGCTCTGACAATGGACCCTGATGGGAGACTGCACTTGGCTTAGCACTTGTGTACGTTTGCAACTCAGGAGCCATTTGTGCCTTCCCAGATTTGAAATCTCGTGGTTTTGTATCTTTCCATTCAAGCCCATTTCTTTTTTTTTTTTTTTTTAAAGATTTTATTTATGTACTTGACAGAGAGAGAAATCACAAGTAGGCAGAGAGGCAGGCAGAGAGAGAGGGGGAAGCAGGCTCCCTGCTGAGCAGAGAGCCCAATGCGGGACTCGATCCCAGGACTCTGGGACCATGACCCGAGCCAAAGGCAGCGGCCCAACCCACTGAGCCACCCAGGCGCCCCTCAAGCCCATTTCTTGTTTTGTAAACCAGGGATTACACTACTTCCTAGGAAATCACAGGATGTGATTAGCCCGGCTTTCAGCATCTCTCCATTGTGCTTTAAAAGAACAGATGCAGGGGCGCCTGGGTGGCTCAGTGGGTTAAAACCTCTGCCTTTGGCTCAGGTCATGATCCCAGGGTCCCGGGATCGAGCCCCGCATCGGGCTCTCTGCTCAGCAGGGAGCCTGCTTCCTCCTCTCTCTCTGCCTGCTTATCTGCCTGCTTGTGATCTCTGTCTGTCAAATAAATAAATAAAATCTTTAAAAAAAAAATAAAAGAACAGATGCAGTCATAATGCAAATCCTTCTGATTGGTTGCTGGTCAGAGGAAGAGAAACCTGTGTGTCCACCTGTGCCCACCCACCTCTACCCGCACCTGCCACCGCCACCACACCGCACATAGATGCATACAACCATCTTCCTGTTTCTCTTCTCTCCTGCTGCTTTTATCTTGTGCATTTTTAGCACACATTGTGACAAGTCTGGGTGGTTCAGTCTGAAAAAATAAAATGATTGCCACAACTGTTACGACAATGAATAACACCTATAGCCAAAGGATGCAGAATTCTGTATTGAAATTGGGAAAAAAATCATTTTGCCTCACTTGCACATAGTAAGCTCCTCCTTTATTAACCCACACCTACCTTAATCTTGCCTAAGCAGAAAAGATCCCTTTGGGGCACCTGGGTGGCTCAGTGGGTTAAGCCTCTGCCTTCAGCTCAGGTCATGATCCCGGGGTCCTGGGCTCAAGCCCCACTTCGGGCTCTCTGTTTGGTGGGGAGCCTGCTTCCCCCTTTCTCTCTGCCAAATAAATAAATAAAATCTTAAAAAAAAAAAAAAAAGAAAAAGAAAAAAAGAAAGAAAAGATTCCTTTGCTTGGATATTCCTAGGCAGTAGGCATGTGCACTTGGCAGCAGTACCTCTACCCCCACCCGGCACTAGAAGGCTGCCTAAGACAACGATGAAAAAGATTCCACTTCAGAGAGTTTGGGCCAACTCACATTCAGATAGACAGCGTTACAGCCGCCTTAGGCCAAAAACTCTACAAAAAAGCTGATACACAATATTCAAAATCCTTTGCCTTGCTCATTCAAGTCCAAGTCCAGGCTTCCTCCGATTCCAATTTTAGCATCTCCCTCTGCTGGCTATATTTCTGAGCGAGTACTTGAACTCTGACAACTTTGTGGCATAGCTTAAGGGGGCCAACCACAGGTCTACAAGGGGCTCACTCCATCCAAGTTGGTTGTTGGGTCTCCTCTAAAACATCATTCAAATTATGGGAACAGCTTCCTCTCCTGCTCGTACACAGGCTCTGATCACCTTGTATCAAGACAAACCCTCTCTCTTTAGCCACACGTAAAAATGAAAGCCTAAATAATTCTTAGGACCCCTTCCTGGGCAGCTCTAGATTGATTCCTTTCTTGGTCAATGGTTAGTACACTGATGGGGCTCGATCCCAGAATTGCAATCTGGTCATAGACGTAGGCATGTCCCCCAAAATGGTCTTTGACCCTTTCATCCTGGCCATCAGGAGGGAGGAACCCTAAAAGGGCCTTGTGTGGCTGCAGCTGGTGCAGAAACCATGTCCACAGCCCACAAGGCACTAGGCAGTCCTCAGTCTTGAACTCCAAGTCGCCAACGCCTTTCTAGAGAGCATGAAGTGGTCTACATTGGAAGCCAGACCAGGGCTGTTGGAGGCTGCCTTCAGGATGAGAAATCACTCCGGACTCCTCAAAGTCCAGGACCAGGAACGCATTACAGCCAATGAGACGACGAGGCTGGGGGAGAGCAAGACCAGAGCCCCCACTGTCCCTTTAAGCCTTCTGAGGCTGCTTGTTTGGGACATGGGAGCGAACAGGGGAGCCTGGAGAGCCTGGAGAGGTCAGTCAGGCACCCTTCAATAGGCAGGCTGAGTCTGGACTGGACATTCAGGTTGCTGCCATGAAATGGAAGAGAGAGCTGTCCTGGAGAGAAGAGCTCTGAATCAGTCTGGCTGATTCACTACATGAATCACTTTGGAAGCAAGTGGGAGGGAAGTGATGGGGAGAGAGAAAAGAGGAGGAGCTGGAAGTGATGTGGGGGGGCAGCCCGGGGAATGGAGGGCCAGAGCAAAGTGGGTTGTTCATGCCCAGGGTAGAAGCAGACAATGAGGGAAAAGAGATGAAAGACCAGAGCTATGCACTTAAGATATAGAAGATCCTGGAGACAAGGAACTGTTACGTGAGGTATCTGAAACATGGTTCCTCTGTGGCTGGCAGGCCTGATCTGTGCTCTGAGAACAGCTTGGATGAGGAGGAGGATAGCAGACGAGAAGCAATGAAGGGGGAGTTCTTACAGGAACCTTAAAAAGTCTGGCTGATTCACTTCTAGGGCTGTTCGGAGCTATCCCACTGTTGGCATTCGCTGGAGAATTTTCAGGACCAACCGCTGTGTAAAAAGAGCACCAGACCCCAAGTGTATCTTGGACCCCACCCTCCTTTCTTGTTGCTCTTCCTATTTGCAACTCCCCCAGACCTGAAGTCTTTAAGGATTCGGACGTCGGCCATTTTACCCTGTCTCCCATTTCCTTCCGGGGCCCCTGGGCCACACCCACCACTTAGGAATCCGCCATTTAACCTCCCCCCCAACCCAAACACAAGTCTCTCACCTCTCCTCAGCTTCCAAGCCCAAGCCCACCAGGCCATCACTATGATCTGAGGTAACCCCCACCCACAATCTCCCTGAAGTTATCTGAGCGTACCCACCGGCCTTATACATACCATACCCGCTGCTCCGCGTCTGGCTCTTTCTCTTAAAAGTATTTTTCACATCTTTCCACCTCAGCATAGAAGACTGATCTCATTCTCTTGAATGGCTTTGTAAACAGTTCTAATTAAAAAAATTTAAAACCAGAGACAGACGGTGGTGATGGTTGTACAGTGGCATGAACGCGCCAAGTGCCACTGAACTATATACTTCATTCAACATGCGTATATTGGTAAATTTTATGTTTTGGCTATTTTGCTAAAATTAAAAAAAAAAAAATTTAAGTTCCCCAGGTAATAGAGCTACAATACCAGCTCCCTCCTTTCTATCCATGATCAGGTCAGCCAGCCTGATATTTTGGGGACACCGGCTCTCACTTACCTCTTGGCCACCATTCAGAGCCCTTGCGTTCTGGAGAAACTAAAAGCAGAATGAGGATCTGAATTTCTTTATGGAAAAAGATGAGATCCTCTCTGGAGGTGCTTGTTAACACAGAATGTTAAGTGTCATGAAAGGGTTTCTCCTAAGCCTGTCAGAAGTCAGCACAGAGCTGGCCTTACCACGGGCAGTCCTCGCACTCCAGAGGACAGAATCCTTTTCAGCTCTGGAATGCCTTTCATCCTCAGTGTTGAAAGCTTTGCAGGAATTAGGCCAGAGCTTGTGAAACAATTCAAGCCCCATCGTTGTCACAAACAACCCCAAAAGTCTGTGCTAAAGGCTCCTTGTACTTTCTTTAACTGGCCTGTGGGTGTCCTTGACCCAGCTAAAGGGCTTGGAAAAAGCCTTTTCACAAGCAATGTGCTCAGATAAGTTAAATCCCCTGAAATTCCACACCAGGTGGTTTAACGCACTTCCACTGATCCACGGACTCTGGAGCAGCTCAGAGCATAGGGCCCAAAAGCTGGTCCACAGTACAGCATCGTGAGACCTTCAACCCTTGCCAGACAGATTCCCCCAGAGCCTCAGCTGGTCTGTGCCACAGGGAGAAGTCAAGGGCAAGTATTGCCTTGGCCACAGACTGATTCAGGGCGCCAACTTAGACCCTTGCCAGAAAGGCCTTAGTGACCTGGCACTGACTCGTACCCCCAATTCTTTTTTTTTTTTTAAAGATTATATTTATTTATTTGACAGACAGAGATCACAAGTAGGCAGAGAGGCAGGCAGAAAGAGGGGGAAGCAGGCTCCTCGCTGAGCAGAGAGCCCGGTGCAGGGCTCGATCCCAGGACCCTGGGATCATGACCTGAGCCGAAGGCAGAGGCTTTAACCCACTGAGCCACCCAGCGCCCCATGGTACCCCAATTCTTATCTCTCTCTGCTAAGGAATCACTTGAAATCTCAGGTTTATTTATTATTTAAAAAAATTTATTTATTTATTTATTTGACAGAGAGAGAGAGCAGGAGCAGGGGTAGGGGCAGACGGAGAAGCAGACTCCCTGCTGAGCTGGGAGCCCAATGTGGGACTCGATCCCAGGACCTTGGGATCATGACCTGAGCTGAAGGCAGATGCTTAACAGACTGACCCACCCAGGTGCCCCCAAATCTCAGGTTTAGAAGTCTCAATATCTCCCACATTTGAGTAGCTTGGCTCTGTGGGTTTGTCCAAATCCAATCAGTAAGGCCCCACACAAGGCGGTGACTGTGTTGGTGATTAGAACTTCCTCACTGACTTGTCACTCCCTAGAGTGTTAAGTTACACCCTGTCACTGGATACCTCAACATTTCGCAGAAGGGATCTCTGGTTTGGTGAGGCATGGCTGTGAAGGTATACATTCATTGGAGATGCTTTCCAATTTTCTCCTTCCTGCCTGGTAATTAATAGCCACTTCTCTGGAATGGCTCATCACATGATGTGGGAAACAAAGACAAAAGAAAATTTGAATTTCCTTACTACCTACAGCCCACTGACAAGTCCTTGAAACAGGCAGAGTGACCTTCTCTAGTGACTCAGCTGCCTCAATGTTAATACTTTGCTAAGGGCAAAAGGCAATCTTAGTCTGACCCTCCCACCCCAGGATCCTGTAAGTCTGCTATAATATATAAAATTCCTTTGGGAACTTCCTCTATCTCTAACCGCCCAAGATACATGTTGGCGATCATCCCTCAAGCAGATGACCCACCAATATATATTGGAAGGGTCTCATGGTTTATTAGATGGTAATAAAGGACCTTTTCCCAACAACAGATAGCCCCCTCAAGATCCTGGAAACCGGGGCGCCTGGGTGGCTCAGTGGTTTAAAGCTTCTGCCTTCGGCTCAGGTCATGATCCCAGAGTCCTGGGATCGAGTCCCACATTGGGCTCCCAGCTCAGCAGGGAGCCTGCTTCCCCCTCTCTCTCTGCCTGCCTCTTTGTCTGTCAAATAAATAAATAAAATCTTTAAAAAAAAAAAAAAAAAGATCCTGGAAACCTTGTTCCCAAAATTCCTTAGAGACACACGGTCTCCGGAACCCCCTCCCAACTTGAAAGTATATAATGGGCCACTCCTCATGACCCTAATGCTGCTCTTTTTGCCCATGGGTCCTGTCCCTGTGCTTTCATAAAATCACCTTTTTGCACCAAAGACATCTCAAGAATTCTTTCTCGGAGGTGGGTTCCGAGCGCCTAAGGTCTTTCTGACATCATGAGGTAGCCCTCTCCCCCTGCATCACCTACGTGGACCATGCATTGGAGAATGCTACCCCATTGCCCCCTCTACTGGAGTATGACGGACTCACCACCATTCCTTCCAAGGTGGACTAGCCTAGCCCAGGCACAGCTCATCTGGAAGACGCAGAATCTGGGCAGCAGCAGAGACTGGTGGTCACTTTCAGAGACCGATGGAGCTGCCACAGCTTTTGTGTTTTCATTTCACCGCTGCCTTTCCTCTGACAGCAGCGTGTTCTCAGCCCTCATTCTGTGACTTAAGTCCTGGCCATTACCCTATAAGGTGAAGTCAAGGAGTCTGGACAAGCCCCACGGAGGTCAAAGGGAGCCCAGATCTCCTGGCATGCTGCTTTGCTTGCTCTGGGTTGCTGGCTTGCCACCAGGCCTGGTAATAGACCATTAGTAATGTAGCCTTTTTAGAGCTGTTTGCTGAAAATCAACAATAAGTTTCAAGAGACTTTACTTGCAGCTAAGAAAAGAAATACGATCAACTTTCAATTCCCTTTTTATATTCTGGGTGGCTAGCTGGCAACTTTTTCGGGCTCGGAGGACACCTAAGAAACAGCATGAGGACAATAGGAGCTATGGGCTCTGTAATCCTTTTTACCCCGATTCTGAATCAGAACTACCCTGTTGCCCAGCTGTGCACCCCAGGTCCTCTCCAGGGGGTACGACAGACGGCCAGGCGTGGGATAGGCAAGCTGAGTTAGAAAAATCCTCTCTAGATCAGTGTTGCCTGAGTGGCGATCTTCGCTCCGCAGAAATGCAAATTCTCATTCCCACCCCACACGCATGGGGAACACTGGAGGCTGTGCCCGGCGAGCCCTCCAGGTGAGTGTGAGTGCGGGCTTGGCTCCCGGCGAGGCTCCGTCTTCCATCTGTCTCCCATGAAGAGTCAGGGTTCTAGAACAGCCTCACCTGGGAGTTTTCAGAAACTAAGTAGGTCCTGGCTCCACCCCTGAGACTCCGATGGGTCTCATCTGCCAAGGGGCGCAATCACAGCTCTTCTTGTGAAGAGCTAACAGACCCCCAAGGTTGAAGAACCACTTGGCAGACTTTGCAGCCTGGTGAGTAACTCTGTTTCTTCCCCACCGCCTCTTCCCGGCACAGAAGGGAAACATTGTTTGTAATGCATCAGCCTGCGAGACAACAGGATATAAGACAGAACCCTGCCAAAGGGGGGAGCTTGGACTCCTAACTCAGCCCCCGACCCCGCCCCCCGCCTTATTGGCTACGAGGCTTCGGGAAAATGAATTCCTCTGATGTCCTTTGCTTCAACTGCCTCACTCCAAATCAGAAGCGCGATAATAATTCCTTCCTTTTCTCAAGTCAGAGAGCCAGCTGATAGTCTCCTAAAGTCTTTTCTAGCAGAAAAATAAATCTCAGATTCTAAGGGCCTTTTAAATGTCAGAACTGGTCTTGGGCTTAGAATTGCCAAGATTGACTTGACTCTAGGATGCAACTCTCTCTCTTTCTCCATGCAACACTGTGTTTTTCCAGTGTTGACAAATATGAGTGGAGCCCAAAAGAGATGTGAGGAAAGGCCCCTCCCACAGCCAGTGAGCGGCGCAGCTGCCAAAACCCCAGCCCTCTGTCGGCTTGAATTGCGGAGACTCAGTGCAGCTGGCTGTAAAGGAGAGCCTTGGTTGTTTATTGGGTGTTCTGATCTAGACAGGTGTCTTTTATTTCCTTTTGCGTTTTCTCTCCTTGCTGCTGCTGAGACTACTGCTCTGGGGGCCAGGTCTGCAGTCTCATCATGCCACCTAGAAATTCTCAGGGACACAGGCAGACATTCAACCTGTGCAGATCCGCGCATGAATGCTTGGACTGCCCACTGCCATTACCTCTGAAGGGGTTTTTGCGCGCTGTTCAAGTGTTGGGCTGGTTCTTTGAGTCATCTTGTTTTCAACTGAGAGGGTGTTTTAATTTCTATTCTTTTTTTTTTTTTTTAATAGATTTTATTTATTTATTTATTTGACAGAGATCACAAGTAGGCAGAGAAGCAGGCTCCCCGCTGAGCAAAGAGCCGGATGCGGGGCTCGATCCCAGGACTCTGGGATCATGACCTGAGCCAAAGGCAGAGGCTTAACCCACTGAGCCACCCACGTGCCCGTTAACTTCTATTCTTAAACCCTGATGAGACAGAGTAGTCTCCAAGACCGCTTCCTCGACCTTTTGGTTTTATAATATGTGCGTCATGAGACAGCTTTTCAGGGTTACTTAGGCAACAAGCTCATTGTACAATTCCACTGTGAATAGAACCTGCCTTCCGGTGAAATAAACTGGTCCAGCTGGTATGATTGGAGGGTCCTGGGACGGCTTGAGGCTCGGATTTCTCTCTTCTGTCCTATTGTTTATACCTGAAACATCGCCCTACTGGTTCCTGACATACCCGCACGAAAGTACAAATACCGCACAAGAAAGCAGTTTATTGATTTTGCCGGAACGATACTTGAGGGATCAGATCCTTTTCAATATGGCACCCATTTAAAAAGGAGCGGGTTTAGGGAGGGCATGGTTGGGCATAGGGCATAGGTGGGCATGGTCGCTTTGTCCACCCGCACTCCTTTTTTTACAAGGTTTTGAGGGCTCTTGCCTCGCACTGATTAGCCCATGTGGGATGGACTGAGGGAAGGGGCAGGTGGGTCCTGCCTGGCGGCTTGATGGGTGGCTGGGGGACTCCAGACGGGGCCAAAACACCAGCTGGCGGCGCACTCGGGGCTGCTAGGGCAGAAGCAGGACGTGGATGGAAGTGGGTGTGGCACATGGAGGCGTGGCACCGCTGGGAGGCGTGGCACAGCAGGAAGGTGTGGCACCGCAGGCTGTGCATAGGTGCGGAGGGTAACTCTCTTTATAGTGATTAGCTAGAAAAGATGAATCTAGAAGGAAGCAGAGGTAGGAGGGCAAGAGCTTTGTCCATGGAGTTGGCAGAAAAGGTAGAGCTCTGTTCAGCCAGGGAAGCATGACAAGTGTGACAGTGCTTTCATTTACTCCTACAACCATCCTCGCCATTGTTAGTTAACCCTCTTACATATCCCACATTCATAAGCCACCTTGCCAAGGGTGATGCAGATAGCAAGTGATAGACATAGTAGCCAAATCAACATCGGTATAGACAGCAGATTACGCTGTGAAATTCCAGTGATGTGGATGCTTTCCTACCTCTAACTTAAACCTTCACTCATCCAATCAGTATTAAGAATCTTCTATTGATCTGGCACTGAGGAGAAGGGCCCCACACAGAGCTCCATGCAACATTTGAGAGCCCACACCCAAGAGAAAGGGTCCCGGTGATCTAAAGCAAAGAGGGCTCTTTGCAATCTACAGCTGGCAAAATGTGGCTCTGTATTGTTTTATAAAAATAATCAGATCCCCAGGCGTCTGGATCAGCATCTGCCTTTGGCTCAGGTAATGCTCTCAGGGTCTTGGGATCCAGTCCCATGTGTGGGGCTAGCTGCTCACTGGGGACCCTGCTTCTCCCTCTCTCTCTGCAGCTCCCCCTACTTGTGCTTTTTCTCTCTGTCAAATAAATAAAATCTTAAAAAAATAAATAAATCAGATCCTTCTGGCTTCCCATTGGACTGTCTTGATAAACCAATAGAACATTAATTTGACCCCAGGTCTGCAATGCAATTTATTTTATAAAAAATATAGCATTAAAGTGTACCAGCATGTCGATTTCTAGAAATGTCCTAAATCCTAAGTTAGCTTTCCTTTCTGGCTACCTATCACCCACCTGTTTAAAATTAGACCGTTAATTCTTCATATTGTGTTGAAATCCTACGCCAACCCCATGAAATCCTATTCCAATCCCAATCACGTACTCCCTTCTCCTTATGTCACACATACTGTCTTGGATCCTGCAGACAGAAATGAACCTCCAAACACCTGTGCTGCATGCCGGCCAGATTTCACTCTTGTTCCAGCTGATGCCAGTTACAGAGGCCCACCCACAGTATGATCCCCCTCCACCCCCCGCAAAGAAACAGAACTTAGTAAACGTCTGTGGGATGAGGGAGAAAGGGTAAACTTCCCTTGAGTAAGCTGTCTCTGGGCTCCGGAAATGGTTTTAGGGTCCTCCTGGGAACCACACATCTGGAGAATCCAATCCCGGAGAGTGTGAGGTTATAGAGGAGGGGTGTGTTGAGAAAAATCCTTCGAAGAGACCAGAGTCGAGTTGCCTCTGGTTTGAAATTTAGGGAAACTGTGTCAAGGTTAAGAGCTGAGAGATCAGATGGCATTTCAGGCATTTTGGGGGTGGGGTGATGGCAAAATGGCTGGGATTAGCGTGGAATATGAGAGTAAAGGCTTCACGGAGATGGAGAGGAGTAGGTTCACAATAACCTAACAGGATTCCGAGGCTGTGGGGGTGGGGGGTGGATCTGGCTAAGCCTATTTCTCGCATCTGACAAAGCTCCAATCCCCTCTCTGCAGCTGTACTTTCTTACAGATGTGAAGCTGGCACCTTTATGTATGTTCACATCTCTGTCCAAATTTTTTTAAATTTATTTTAATTTGTTTTTTTTCAAAGGTTTTATTTATTTACTTGACAGAGATCACAAGTAGGCAGAGAGGCAGTCAGAGAGAGGAGGAAGCAGAGAGCCCGATGCGCGGCTGGATCCTTGGACCCTGGGATCATGACCCGAGCCCAAGGCAGAGGCTTTAACCCACCGAGCCACCCAGGTGCCCCTAAATAGTTTTTTTTTTGTTGTTTTTTAAGATGTATTTATTTTAGCGATTTATTTATCTTTCCGAAGAACAGAGATAGAGTGAGAGAATCTCAAGTATACTCCATGCTGAGCAAGAAGTCTGACTCAGAGCTTGATCTCAAGACCCCGAGATCATGACTTGAGCTGAGATCAAGAATCTACAGCTTGACTGACTGAGTCACCCAGCAACCCCCCCCCCCCACCATTGGTTTTATGGCATTCAAAGCAGCGGTCTTGAGGGTGTATTTTTCTGGAAGACTGTATTCTTTTGAATATAAGTTTTGCTGCACCCAACAGAGTCTAAAAAACAGAGGCTTAGGCAAGATAAGGGTCTTTTTCTCTCTAGTAACAGCAAAAGCTGGAGTGGCGGGTGTTCTCTGCTAAGTTGTTAGCGTCCTGGCTTCTTTATCTGGTGGTTCCCTCTTTCCTAGGAAGTTGCTTTTGTCTGGATGGTTCTAGATGGGTCATTCCAGCCAGCGGGGAAAAAGGAAATAAGGGAACATGTCCCTTCTCTTTGAGGACATGACCCAAAATTTCGCACTTAGCATCCCTGTCACCTCCTTCGGCCGGGGACTTAGTCTCATGGCCACACCCACCTGCAGGCAAGGTTGAGAAATCCAGTCTTGTTTCTGACGGCCTGTGACGTTCCTGCCGGAGGCTTCTCCATGCTGACCCACATAGAACTACCTTCCAGTTCTCAGCCGCCGCCACACTTTTGATTTCGGTCACTTCCTAAAGACCCAGCTTCAACTGTCCTACATAGAAACAGACATATCCTCTTTTCCTTAATCCAATTAAGAGAATTTTAAGAAGGAGAGTAGGGGAAAAGGAATATTAAAAATATCGACTAATATTATATAGTGCTCACAATTCATTTATATGCGGCAGCTACTGTTCCAAATCCTCTATTTAGTTTAACTCATTTGATCCTCACAATGGCCTTATAGGTTTAAGTACAATTATTATCAAGATCGCTCTTTATAGGTAAAACAGAAATTAAGTTGCTTGTCTGGGGTCGTCGTGCGGGTTGTCCAGAATGAGGTGTCTCTGGCATATACATGTAGGGAAGATGTTAAAACATCAAATTTAAGGAAGCTAAACCCAGGGTTAGTATAATCCCTTGCTTGAATTTCTGCAACAGCTCTTAACAGATACCCTGTTTCTACCCATATGCCCCTTTGAAGTCTATTCTCAGAGTAGCAGCAGATGTGTGTGTGGTTTTCTTTTCTTTTTGAGATTTCATTTATTTATTTGAGAAAGAGAGGGAGAGTGCCCGCGTGCGTGCGCGCGCATGTGCGTGCGTGTGAGTACATGTGGGGGAGGGGCAGAGGGAGACGTAGACTCCCCGCTGAGCAGGGAGCCGGATCCTGGGGCTTGATCCTGGGACTCCGGGATCATAACCTGAGCCAAAGGCTGACACTTAACAGACTCAGCCACCCAGGTGTCCCTGTTTGTTGTCGTTTTTAATAAAATATGAGTCAGATCTTATCACTCCTCGGCTGACACCCACTTCACTCAAAGACCCGACTTCTCAATCCCCAGCATGATCAAAACACCTCCCCATTCACCTTTCTGACTATTGCTGGTCCTGCTCTGCCCCGCTCTCCCAGGGCAGATGCAGTCTCCTCTGACCCTTCCTACCACCTCGTGTATGCATTAAAGCATCCCTTATCTCTATGATTTTCTGGATTCTTCTGTGTCCCTTTCAGCAGACGGTAAGCTCCTTGAGGGTAGGGACATGTGTTCCCATTGCCTGGTGGGTAGTGGTGAATCAAAGTGTTTGCTAAAGAGAATGAACGCTTGCAACACCCCCGGGCCCATCTAGCTCTTGTTTCAAATCCCACTCTCTGGATAGGTCTGATAAACTCATACATACCAGATACAAATGATCAATATGGTTGCATGTATTGATCCTTCCAGGGCTCCTGGCTTTCTAATAGGCAGAATCTTAAGTTAAAAAATGACATTTAAACACAGAGCAGGAAGCACCTGGCTAGCTCAGTCCAAGGAACGAGTGACTCTTGATCTGGAGGTCGTGAGTTTGTGACCCATGTTGGGTGTAGCCGTCATTTAAAAGTTAAAAGAGCAAAAAATCTGAAAAAAGTGCAGAGCAGCAGCAGGGGACGAAAGATTGCGGGCAGGGAATGAGGGGACTGGGAAACACTTTCCAGCAAATCACATTACATGGATGTATGTCTGCTCTGTGTGTGCTGCTAAGCCGGTACTCCTGAATCAGGGCACTGCTAAGCATTTCCTCTTTATTTGCTCAGAGAAGGAAAACAATTGCACCAAACCTAGAATGGCTCTTTATGATTTTTTTTCCTCCTTTACCCTCACAAACTCCACTCCTATTTTTAAATTTTACTTATGGTTTGGCAAGTTCTTTTTTGTTTGTTTGATTTTTGTTTTTCTTTGAGAAATGTCACTTGTAAACCTTTCTCTTCTGCATTCTTAAATTGCAATTTTTTGATGCCAAAGCTGCAGGGAGGCCAAGGGCTCATCTCTCAACTGAAAATCAGGTTTTTTTTTTAAGGTAAGTGACTGGGAATGAATCGAGGCGGAAGCCTGGCTGGTTACATGGCTCTCAGAATCCTTTGCTAGATCAAACGTACGTGCACTACCTAGGAACATGTTTTTAAGCAATTATTCCATATTCCATCTCTTTGTTCATAATGTGCTTTTCCTGTGCTCATTGCAGTGATTTGGCTGAGACGGGAAAAGGATCCTGCTCCTGAAGCTTTATCAAGACGTTTCCTTCCTCTTTCTCTCTGTCTTCATTTTTCTCTTCCCCTACAACTTTCTCCCCTTCTCTCTATTTTAATCCTGGCCATCAGTGGAGTAATGGGGGTTTTAGAGGAGTAGCACCTACATGTTGTAATAACTGTGCTGGCTGCTCATTTCCCCTGTAAAAGGAATCCATCTAAAACCCTCTAGACTCTTCTGTCTGTGTTATAAACTCGACTGCAGTGCTTTCAAGCAATCTTGTGGTGAAGAACCAGCTTTTTAAAATTTTTATATTTTGAGAGGGTGGGGAGGAACCAAGGGAGCAGAAGAGAGAGAATCTCAAGCAGATTCCACGCCTCGTGTGGAGCTTAATGCAGGGCTCAGTCTCACAACCCTGAGATCATGACCTGAGCCGAAATCACGAGTCAGATGTTTCACCAATGACTGAGCCCCCCAGGAGCCCCAGAACCAGCTTCCCAAAAATGAAAATTCCAATCTGTTGTGGACTTAACTTTTCTCAAATATAATAAATATGAATTACTAGAAAAATGAAATAAAAGACATATAAAATACGAGCCTCCGATTTTTATTATTAGATTCAATAGGCATAAAGTTATTGTCAGGTACCTACAAGAGTGTCTAAATGGTTGCTCTGAATTTCTGTGCTTTCCTTGCTGCAGATCCATAATAGTTCACCGACGACCAATAGTCAGGAGACCACATTTTAAGGGGCTGTTCCCACAAACCAAAATATCTTGTTTCTGCTTTAGAGTGTCTTGATTTAAAAGAAAATTTAAAAAACCTACAAGTTACCCATCTTACACCAAATGTAAACTAACCAAATCTCTCTATGCACGCACACACACACACACACACACACACACACACACACACACACACCCTAATAACAATAACTCTTCCTGGAGAGGTAAGACATGTAAAGTTTAAATATGTAGACTCTGGAACCGGGTCTCAATCATCTACAAGTTGTATCCACTTGAACTCATTTCCTGTAAAACGTAGATGATAATAATAATACCAACTTCTTCAGGTTGTTAAGATAATTAAATGGCATCATATACACATAGCTCTTAAAATAGTAGGCATTCAATAAATTTAGCTGTTACTCTTTTCTCTGCCTTGCTCAGCATTTCCATCTGCAAGACGACGGATCTGCGGTTTACCCGGCAAGCGGCAAGCAGGGGTCAGTCCTCTCTTCCCCAGCCTCTGGAAACATCTGCTATTGAGGAAGGCTGAATCCCAAGTCCTCCCAGCGCCTTGTGAGAAATATCCCAACCACCTACACTTGCTGCCCTCTGCTGCTGCTGTTGAGAATTACACCAAACAGTGTCTGGGGCGGGAAGCCGGGACAAAAATCTAACCCCACGTGGAGGGAATTACCATAGGTACTTTGATTGACTATCCATGAATTCATTTTTTAGAAAATGTATTTATTTAACAGACCGAGATCACAAGTAGGCAGAGAGGCAGGCAGAGAGAGAGGAAGGGAAGCAGGCTCCCTACTGAGCAGAGAGCCCTATGCTGGGCTCGATCCCGGACCCTCCGATCAAGACCTGAGCTGAAGGCAGAGGCTTCAACCCACTGAGCCACCCAGGCACCCCCATGAATTCATTTTAAAGTGCCTGTAACATCCTAGTTTGGTATTGTTTCGTGGGTGTACCGTCTATAACAGCATCTGGACATTGTCATTGAATGCTGATCTTGGTCACCTCCCGGTTAGCTAGTTTGTGATGGAACATGGCCAGTTTTCAAACCTGCTCCTTGCTAACTTTGTCATGTTGGGCGTTCAGGCCACCATATCCCAGATTCCTATTTGAGTTCCAAGTTAGCTATGACTTCTCATACCCTCTCAGCTGTCCAAACTCCTCTCTCCCTCCCTCTGCGATGGCCTTTAGTGCCTACTGAGGGACCCTCCTGCCTCCAGGTGTCTCCCCATCACAGGTCTTTGAGATCCACTGTTCTAAGGCTTCCTTCCCTCTGATCTGAGTTACCGCTCCCCAGAGGGTTCTTGGTCCAGGTTCCTTCAGCTCTCCACATCTGACCTTCCTTCTCTACAGCCTTAACACTCATGACACCCCCACAGCGGCCACAGGCTGATTCCCATTCTCCAAATAGACCTCATCATTTCCTTTGTGGTTCAGTGAGTGCAGTATCTCCTGTCAAATATGTTCTTCTACAAAGTCTTTACTCCTCATCTCAAATGCTGTTCCTTCCACAGTGTCTTCTCTTTCCATTCTAGGAAACCCCACTACAACTTCTATGGCATTTCTCATGTACTGCTCAGGTTTCTTTCTTTCTTTCTTTTTTTTTAAAGATTTTATTTATTTATTTATTTGACAGACAGAGATCACAAGTAGGCAGAAAGGCAGGCTGAGAGAGAGGAGGAAGCAGGCTCCCTGCTGAGCAGAGAGCCCGATGCGGGGCTCAATCCCAGGACCCTGGGATCATGACCTGAGCCGAAGGCAGAGGCTTTAACCCACTGAGCCACCCAGGCGCCCCATCAGGTTTCTTTTTTTAAGTGGGTTGTTACTTGCGTAAATTTCTTCTTATTTTTTTCCCCTGACAAAATGTTTTGTTGAAATGTGTGGAATTAATAAAGAAAACTAATTTTAATTAGTTTTAATTTTATCATTGGGTTAGGCCACTGCCTTCAGCTCCGGTCATGGTCTCGGAGTCCTGGGATGGAGTCCTGCGTTGGGCTCTCTGCTCGGCAGGGGGCCTGCTTCCTTTCCTCTCTCTCTGCCTGCCTCTCTGCCTACTTGTGATCTCTCTCTGCCAAATAAATAAATAAAATCTTTACAAAAAAGAACCAAAAACAAATAAAAAATGATAATGGAACCCTGCTTTTTTTAGCTTATTCTTTTTTTTTTTTTAGTATAAGCTCCACCCCCAGTGTGGAGTCCAGTGTGGGGCTTGAACTCACGACCCTGTGATCAAGACCTGAGCTGAGAGCAAGAGTCAGATGCTTAAGACTGAGCCACCCAGGTGCCCCTGACCCTCTTTTTAATCAGGATGCGGCATAACAAGGACAGATGCTTCTCTCACTTGAAACAATAACAAAAAACTGGACAAAGTATATGAAGCAGTAGTTTTCAAGATCTTGGATATCAGGCAACGATGGACAGTGATTCCACAAAAGGGGGTAAGCAAATGAGGAATGATCTATGATATTATGCCAGCTTACTGCCTCCAGAGAG
Organism: Mustela lutreola; assembly: GCF_030435805.1. NCBI lineage: Eukaryota > Metazoa > Chordata > Mammalia > Carnivora > Mustelidae > Mustela > Mustela lutreola. The sequence continues at coordinate 144,945,882 of NC_081295.1, read as the reverse complement.
TGTCTAAGCTGTGCTACAGTGAGGGGGAGGCCAGTTAGAGCCCGGTGGACTCCTTGATTTGAGGATACAGGGTTGGGAGACTGGGGAAAGCAGGGTGGCCAGAGGTTACAGGACAGAGTACTGGAGAGGAAAGAACTGCAGACGCAAGCTCCAGAGATCTACTCAGGGTCCCCTTTAAGTTTCCAGGAGAGTGCTGATCGTTGCAGGTATGAAACGGGACAACCTGAGGTCAGGGAAAGAATCATCCAAAAGGATCAGAGAGAACAGTATATGCTGGGTTGGGGAAATTAGTGCCTTTTCCTACCAAACAGATTGGGAAACTGCATAACCCATGGAGCATTAGGTAGGGTACTCAGAAGTAGGAAATAATTAGTCCCAGAATAACCGTGCCTCCGGATCCACCTAGCAAATCCTGAAAGCAAAACCCAAAAGCGTCAAACTGTTTCAAAATAACGGAAATGCATTCTAGAACAAAGCTCAGGAATAATTAGGGGATACAATTATATTCAGCACCCCAAAAATTGAAAGTCTGGCATCCGTAGACAGGTTCCCAGGCATACAAAGAAGGAAGAAAACCTGACCCATTATGAGAATAAGAAATTGACCAACTGAAACTGACCCGGAACTCACAGAGTCTTTCTCCTACATGTGCCCCACTTAATCTCCACTGTCTGGGAAATTTCTTCACTTATTTTACATTTTTTTTCCTAGTTTCACTGAAAATGATGTTTTCGTTTTAACCTTGCTGACTTTCCATGCCGTCTTGACATGAGAAGGGTCAAAGATTTATGCAAAATATCAGACAGGGCCAAAGCCAAATAATTATAAAGTGGTTAATGGATTCATTATTTGTTAAATGACTCCTTAAGCACGAGGTAACCCAGAGATGTAACCATAGGGATAGTATTGAAGCCTGTAATCACATCTACATAATACATATACTCCTAGTTTTGACAGGTTAACTAATGTGGCATCCAGTAGGACACATCTGTGTATCGTTACTCTTCATAAAAATGGGTCATGAAGACACCAGTAGGGTTAAATGATGCAGGTATAAAATAAGGTTTTATGAGGAAAAACTTACTAGTAGAAAGTAGGCAAGTGCATGGGATCCCTCAAATCTAATTACCCCAGAGCTCAGGCCAGGCATAGAGGGTCTCTATATTGTGGTCAACTTTCCAATCAAGAGGGGCCCCTCTCCCCTTAACTTTTTATGCATCTATTACAATTGTGGGCCAGAGTGGGGAGAAGTCTAGAGCTGCTATGATTGGTCAGAAAAGGGGAGTCTCCAGATTCCCACAGCTGGTATCTGCCTACTTGATTGAGCCAACTCAGGTCCGAGGGAGACACTTCTTTGCCAAATGATGGATACGAAGGAGAAAATGAACTTCCGGAAACATCTAGATTCGTTTCTCTTCAGATGTTTTAAAGTTGTGATCTGACACCTCCATTACCTGAATGTATATAGTTACCAATCATGCTGTAATGGATTTTTATTATATTAATTTTAATTGCTACTCCAAATGAAGACAGTTGTCTCAGAGCTGTAACCTCACTGGGTCTGCATCTCTTTATTACTTGAAAAAAGAGGGGAAGGGGCTGAGGTCAGTGATATTTGGTAACTACTCTCCCGCCAAAAGTGAATTCTTAAAATATGAAAGCTGTGACGGCATTCCTATACATATTCTTCTGTCTTCATACCCTGAAATCCAGCTCTGGCCACCCCATTTAATGGGACTGGCTGACTTTGAATCCCTTTCAACCTTGAGAACCATGGACTCCTATACTATTATTGCCATAATTTAGTAAGAACAGTTAACCACCAGAGGGCAGTCAGGTTACAAGACAGTAAGGAGTGAAACCTGCCGCAAAGGGGCAGCAAGGTGTATGTGTTCAAAATGAAGAGCACCGGGGACTTTTAAAATTCATATTTCAGAGGCATCTGGATGGCTCATTTGGTTAAGCATCTGCTTTTGGCTCAGGTCATGATCCCGGGGTCCTGGGATTGAGCCCCATGTCGGTCGGGCTCCCTGCTCAGTGGGAGCCAGCTTCTCCCTTGCCTCACGACTTGTGTTCTCTCTCACTATCTGTCTTTCTCTGTCTCTCCCAAATAAATAAATCTTAAAAAAATAAAATTTGTATTTCAATTAAATTCCATGAAAATTTTATTGCCTGCTAACCCCTTCCTCTTAGGGGTTCCGATGGACGCTTCATTATACAGGCATGATTGATTAAATCGTTGGCCATTGAGGACTGATTACACCTCCAGCCTCTCTAACCTTCCTGGAGGTCAGAGGTCAGGGCAGACCAAAGCTCCAACCCTTTAATGACCTGGTTGATTCTCCAGGCAACCAGCCCCCACCCTCAGGTGTGGTCCAACAGTCACCTCATTAACATAATACAGGATATCTTTATCACTCTCAACACCTGGGACATTTCAAGGGTTTTCAGGGCTGTGAGCCAGCCATAGGGATGAAGACCAAATACGTATTTCTTATTATGAATCACAACATCACACTTGCCTGTTCCACTCTGTGTTCTGTGTTGTGGCTAATAATGTCTTCTGACACCTCACAGCCCAAACGTACAACGCTAAGAAAGAAAGAAGGGCTGTCCATTCAGTGTGTGGGTTCTCTTTTCATTCCCTTAGCCAAGTATGCATTGGGCACGTACTATGTTAAGTAGTGCTTCATCAACTGGGGATGCATCAGTTAACAAAGCAAAGGTTCCGGACCTTTTGGAACTGACATTCTGGTGGGAGGATGAACTCCATTAACAACTAGAAGATGTGGATTACCTAGCGCGTGAGGTCATCAGTGCTGCGGAAGAAAGGAAACGTAGAGTGTGGGAGGAGGTTGGGACTCGGGGGCAATGAATTTGCAACTTTCGGTAGGGTGGTTAGGGGAGGAAACATATGACCAAACTTAAGGTGAGGAAACAGATCATGCGGCTGTCTGAGGAAATAGCATTTCAGGCAGAGAACAAACACGAGAAGGTACTAAGACAAGAGGGTCCCTAAGAGTAGACGAGGTTGAGGGAAGAAGGCACATAATGAAAAGATTTTGGTTTCTACTCTGAGGAAGCTGTCAAAAGGACATTTTGAAAGGGTCACTCTGGCTGCAGTGTTAAGTACGGTCTCCAGGAGACTTACTTCCTAGAGAAGTTTCCAAATACTGCTTCTCAGCTCACCAAAAAGCACAGGGAAAGGCAGTTAAAGAACCATATGGTCACCCTTAAGCTATTTGCAGCTGATTCACATATATCCTCGCTGTGCCGAAGCGCTGTGCCAAGCAGCTTACGCTTTCTCATTTAAGAGTTCCAATACCTGTGATGCCGTCACCGTGATTAGCTCTATTTCAAAGATTTAAAAAAAGGACATTGTAAACATCAGTGACTGGTCAAGGTTCAGATGAAGCAAATGAGGCAAAGGGAATCCTTGAAAGCTAGAACTTGAAGAATTCTTCCCAATGTGAAGAAACACTGCCGAAGCAAGGCTTAGTACCCCAGAACTGACGAACTAAATAAAGATGGTGATGATGGGGGGGTGGGGGCTTGGGAAGACCATAAGTGTCTGAGTTTAACCACCACTACTAGCTTCTCTTAAAGTTCTACAGAGCTATGCCACCACAAACTTCCTGACACTATAACTGGACTGACTTCTGTACTACTGAGTCCAAGTTTTCCCTCTAGAGCTTGGTCTCTGTGTGGTCTCTTCCATACACATTTGGGTTTTTAAGGAGGCAGCATCCATCGCTGAGCTGACTTTTTCTAGGAGGTTCCTCTCAAGCTGTGTTGGTTTAAAAACCCACCCAGGCAGTGCTGCTCAGAGGGGGTGTCCCCAGGACCAGTGCTGGTCTTTGACAAGGTAAGCAGAGAAACTGAAAATGTTTATAAGCTTTAACAGCCATTTTACAGAGTAGTTTTTATGTCTGCTGAATCTAATAGGATGGGGCTTGTGTTTAGTATATCTTTTTTTCAGACTTCACATTTCAAAATTTACTTTTATAGTTTTTAATCTGAATATACAGTGGCCCAACTATATATAAAAATAGAACTCTGACCCACAACCTGCCGCAACCCAGAGAGAGAACCAATGCCTTATCTATAATAATCACTCTAGGAAGGTTGCCTGCTGTTAAGTCAGACTTGCAGGAAGCCCGACTGCTAGCTTTAGAAACAACCCAGTAAGTTAAACAATAAATGACCCTAACAATTGGACCCAAATGGCCAGGACTTGATTAATAACTGACAGGTTCCCTAATTTTTGTCCCAACTTAGGATCAACCAGAGAAAGCCTCACATGGCTAACTGACAATCGCTGGGATCACACAGGATGCCCCATTTCTAATTAGTCTCCCTACAGCTTTCCCGTGCCCGTAGCCTTCGGTGAGGGCATGCCTGAAGCACTGCCTTTCCCCCTGGATCAGCCGATCAGCCGTTCCCACTCCTCCATCTGCCTTTGATCTTCTGCCAGAACTCAACGGAGGGTGGCTCTCCTGCATAGCAAGTTCGGAATAAACTGCCTTTGCATTTGTGATGTGCTTGGTCTTCACTTGTTTCCGCACACTGAAAGAATAAAAAGGGAATAAAGAATCAAAACAGGAGTCTTCCACTGCAGACAGATAGCTTGGGTGGGTGGGGTGGCATCGTCCTGGGCTCCAAGGTCTCCCACAGGCGGGGACCTTACAACCCTGGAGGAGTGAGCGTCCCAAACAATAACCGCCAGGACAGAGGGAATAAGAGGGTAGAGAGATCCTCCGGACCAGGGGTGGACCGGAGGAGTTAGAGAACCGACGCCGGAGGCGTGCGTCGCGGTACGAGGACCTGAGCCTCCCACCACAGACGCTTCGGCTCTTTAAACAGTCCCGGTCTCCCAGCGGGAGAGGAGCTTCCGCGCATGCTCTGTACGCACGCGCACTCTCGGCACCGCCCCTCGGGCGGGTACTCAACGTCACGTCCGGCGACGGCGGCGACGTCGGCGGCAGCAGTGGCTGTGGGTCGCGGGCTTCCCGGGCGCTGGCGGGGCCAGCGTGGGGGCGCGTCCGTGTTCTTGGCGGCCCTCACGTCGCCCTCCTGCCCGCCAGCGGGTCAGCGCGCTGGGCCTGGTTTCCGCTTAGTGTCAACCCGGGTGTGGTTTCCACTACTTAGAGGTGAAGCGTGATAGGGAGAATGGGACCTGGGGTCGTTTGCATTTCCTGAGGTGGACGCTCCGGGGCCGGAGTGTCGCTGACCGAGTTTCCTCCAGGACCCGTGTGCCGCTGTCGTGGAACCCGAGAATGGCCCGTTCTGAGGCAGCGGGCGTCGCATCCCCCTGCAGCTGTTTGGCGGCCGCTTTTAAATGAGTCCCCGAATTCGTTTAGCGTTTTAGTGCTATGATTTGGGGTTTAAAAAAAAAAAGTTTGGTCCTCAAAGCTCAGAATTCTTGAGAATTTCTCATTTTAAACCATTCCTCCTCTTTCCTGTGACGGAAGGGGCTCAGAGCGTATCTTTTCAATAAGACCGTGGCTGTCCGGAACTGCTCAGGATTTCTAAAACCTGGGGTTTGTGTATATATATGTTACATATTTTTTTTCTTTTGCTTCGAGGTTTTAAGCATTTGAGTCAAGCTGTGCAGTACTTCCTGAAAAATGTGTCACATTTTGTTCTTAAAATGCCAACCCGATTTGACCTTTTCCTGATGACGAACTGAATTTTATGAACTCTGTTTTATGAAGTTCATTGGGGAAAGAACCAGAAACCACTGAACTTTTTGAATTCTGATGACACATTTTAAGTCCTGATTCCTTCTCCAGCTTTATGGCATCACTGGAGGACAGGCTAATTAATGTTCCTGCCCCTCTTCTCCTTTACAATTTACTGCTGTTAATCTGTGGTGGGTTCTGAATTTTGGTAATTATATTCGATAATATTGTGTTTAAAGTGAGGAACTTACTTACCGCCTTTTACTTGATAGCTTGGTTTTTCACTTACAAAATGCCCGTTCAAAAATAATGGCGAAGCAAAAGATTTAAGTCCCCTGGAATCCTATTCCCTAAAGATAAGCCATTGCCAACATTTTAGCATATGGTATAATTTTTTAATGCAGAATAATTGTAAAGCAAAGAATCCCAGTGGATACTGTTTGGTAACCCCTTTTGCGTGACATCTTGTCTGTCTTCATATTTCACTAATTGTTTTTTCTTTGAGTGTGTGCAATGGCTGGGAACTCCCATAAATAGTGATTCTAGTCCCTGCACCGTAGGAAATCTAACAGCTCAGAGGACTTTAGTTTTATGGGTTGGTTTTTGGCCAAGGAGCATAGGTGAGGTGGTGGTAGTTGTTTAAAAGGAGATATTTAATGTTGATTCCTATGCAAGGGCAGCCCGTTTGTTTTAGTATATTGAATTCATGGAGAAGTTGCAGAAAATCATTGGGGAAAGTCCCAATTCTTCATTCTCTGTTTTTAAGCTCACTCTTTCCCCCTCTCTGATCTCTCTCTCTCTCCCAAGAATGAAACATGACTGAGGACTCTCAGAGAAATTTCCGTTCAGTATATTATGAGAAAGTGGGGTTTCGTGGAGTTGAAGAAAAGAAATCCTTGGAAATTCTCCTAAAAGATGACCGGCTGGGTGAGTTTTACAAGCTGAATTAAGGTGGTTGGGTTTTAGTCATCCCAGCTGTCCAGAAAGAAATGCTGTCTTAAAAGACATTCAGAAGTATTTGTTACCTGATGTATTTTTTTTTAGTTCCAGGTGAATAGTGTATTTTGGGAGAAGTTATGGATTTTTCAAGCTTATATTTTGCCAAGGCCAAGTCAGATGTCTTTGAAAGGTCTCAGGAAGTCAATGGTGTTTTTTTTTCTCATATTTCCCATGTATTTCTTTTCCTCAGTTTTCAGAGGTGTTACTAGCTTCTGGGTAAATTCACAACAACTCTTGGCCATGATTTTTCCTCTATGGAAATACTGGGACTGTGTTATTTATTGACATTTTAGTTTCTTTGTAGTAATAATAAGGTCTGTTCTGTTGACTTGAGTAAAATAAACTGAACAATAGATAAAAATTTTGTATGTGTAGAATGCTTTTAAGATTTCCAAACCATTTCCTACCTGATCTTTGATCCTCACTAGACAGTCTGTGTTTAAAGTATGTCTGGAATTATTCACAAGTAGGGGGATCCGAGGTCCAAGACAGTTGAGGATGGTTTGCTGGAAAATGTAGAGATTTGAGGGCTGACCATGCCACTCACTAGGTATACTAACTGAAGTCACTTAATTGCTTGGAGCTTCAGTTTTTGCATTTTTTTTTTTTAAGAGAAATCTTCATTTATTTGAGAGCGAGAGAGAAAACATGGGCGAAGAGGAGGGGTGGAAGAGAAGCAAACTCCCCGGTGAGCAGGGAGCCTGACTCCGGGTTTGATCCCACATCCCTGAGATCACAGCCTGAGCTGAAATCAAGAATTGGATGCTTAACCGACTGAACCACCTAAGTGCCCCAATTGCTGCGCCCAACAAGCTTTTAGTATGGATTAAATGAAATAAATTCTATAAATAGTACCTACTGCTTGTGTTGTAGGAAACGTAGTAATATATGCAGAAAGCATCACCTACGCCTTGAGGCACTGATTGTTTTTAAATAGCTAGTTGGAGGAACACCTGGGCTAGAAATCAGACCAGCATTGCATTTCCCAGATTCACTGACTAGAGTAGAATTTTTCTGAAGAAATGTTACTCTACTTCAATTTTTAAAAATCAAAATGCACTTTCTTGTGATCAGCATAAAAAGCTTCTAACTAATTTTTTTTTCTTTGTCTAGATATTGAGAAACTTTGTACTTTCAGTCAGAGGTTCCCTCTCCCGTCCATGTACCGTGCGCTGGTATGGAAGGTGCTTCTAGGTATGAGATCAACGGTTGGAAGGCTTCTCTTCAAAAGTGTTGAATGAGGGGATATTCGCCATCTTATCAGTCAGAAAAAAGAGGATTTTTAGGCCCGTTACTGAATATCAGGTCTACTCTCAGGAGACTGAATTACTGCTCACCGTGAACGTGTATGTTTATGAAGGTGACTTCAATAGCCGTACATTCAGTAGGACTCTAAGAATGTCAGTTTAGTCATGACAGAAGGGAAGGTAACGTGTGTTGCTGAAACTAACTGTGGGAAGAGCATCGTATTGGAGAAGAAACTGATCTGGCCTTTACCATCACCTCAGTAACCCCGAGGAAGACCCCTCTAAGTCTCGGCTTTTGCACCTGTAAAATGAGGTTATTGAGCTAAATTAGACTGAGGTCGAAGCTCTCAATACGTTATCGCTGTGATCCCCAGCTGCAGAGGTCTAGCTTCCTAATGAGTGCTCTCAGAAAGAAACAGAAGAGTTTTTACTTCCTAGAAAGCACAGATGGATACATTTCAGTGATGAGTGGCTGAGGAAGAAGAAGAAAGGAACCTGCTCAGTTTCTGTAGAAGAAAAAGTGTATCAGGTGCCACAAGGGACTGACAGCATCCTTTTGAGCCAAGGATTTTTTTCCTATGATGGCTGAGCCTGCTGATGCATAAAACGTCCAGCTATTACCATGCTTCTTTTCTTCCTTTCTTTGAAAAAAATGAGAGTACTCCTAGAATTCTGCTGTGAGATAGGTATTAATATCCCAGATGAGGACAAAGACCGCAGGCTAGATAATTTTCCTGAGGCCCGGCAGTCTGCAAGTGGCAGAGCTAGGATTTGAGCTTAGGCTGGTAGAGTCCATTTGAAGTAGGAGAGACGGTAGACCTCATTTTCTTTCCAAAATGTATTTTCAGGACTTGAGAAATCTGTAGTCCTGAGTCTGATGATGTAATGTGGAGGCAGCGGGGGGGAGTACAGTCCATATTAGGAAGCACTGTATGATCCCCTTTTTTTGTGCGTTCCGGCAGTCTTTGTGCATTTGTGCTTCTGGTGGGCCACCGTCCAGTTCGTGTCTAGAGAGCAAGTATGAACTATTTTAGTTTTTCCCTGAACATTTTTTTCTTTAATCTTGGTGTTTCTGGTGGCCATAAAAAAAAAAAAAAAAAAAGCCTTCCAGGGATGTCTTTTAGGTAAAGTGTCAATTCTTTCTATTTCTGTTGGGGAAATACTAGGTCTTTTTTTTTTTTTTTTTTTTTTTTTTTATAAGATTTTATTTATTAGACAGAGATCACAAGTAGGCAGAGAGGCAGGTAGAAAGAGAGGAAAGCAGGTTCCCTGCTGAGCAGAGAGCCCGATGCGGGGCTCGATCCCAGGACCCTGAGATCATGACCTGAGCTGCACTTGATCTTAGCCAAAAGGCCGAGAAGCGATCATGACCTGAGCTGAAGAAGGCAGAGGCTTAACCCACTGAGCCACGGAGGTGCCCTGGAAATACTATGTCTTAAGAGTTAATAATAGCAGTGGATTCATGGGAGATGTACAGTTGTACTTTGTGACACTTTGTAAGTGCCTAGACTTCATTTATCATGTCTGTTTTTCCCACTTGTCTTTATCAGGTAAGTCTTTGTTATTTTGTAGTAAAGACACTAGGGATTTGGAGCTGCCATGCTGTGTAGGAGACAAGCTAACTCTTCCCAGCACAGGTGTTGATTACTCAGGGACCTTGTCAGGCCTGCTTCCTGATATATTTTAGGTAAATATTGGAAAGAAGTGTTTTAGAACTAGCTCTTACTTTGAGGCTTAACATGGGAAACACTGTGCTGCCTCTAATAGTACGAGGAGGGTTGAATTACAACTGTTTAATCTTTACTAGCCCAGATTTGGAGGACGTTTTAGTGTATTCCCTTGGGTTTTCCAGAAGCCTGGCACAGAACCGCAAAGCTAAAGTAGATAAAACTTTGTCAGGACAGAGAACATTTAGGTGAGTTAGGTTCTAATGGTAACATGGCATCATGTTAGCTTAAGTCTTTTGAGCTCATCCAACTTCTGTTTTCCAGAATATTCTTTAGAATACTGGATCTGTGGTGCTCTATACCAAGGAGTGATCCTTAGTCATATGTATAGCTTACACTTACACTAGCTTAGTATGTGTTGTGTACTTCCTAGGTACTTTATGTATATTAATTTTTTAGTCATTACAGCAACTGAGATAGGGATTATTAGCCTCATTTTTCAGATGGAGAAGCTAAGGCATAGGGAGACTAAACTGCTGACCATCATCCAGCCAGTTAATTGTAGAGCTAGAGTTCCACCTCAGGAGCTTTGACTCGAGTCCGTGTTCCTATACAGTCTTGCTAAATTTAATGAGGCTGGAATAAGTAAGAGGGTTTTTAAAGAAGATTTTATTTATTCATTTTAGAGAGCGAGAACACGCATGTGCACGTGTGTGCAGGCAGAGGTGGGGAAAGGGAGAGAGAGAATCCCAAGTAGACTCTGCTGAGTGTGGAGCCTGACATCATGACCTGAGCTGAAATCAAGAGTTGGGCACTCAACCAGCTGAGCCACCTAGGTGCCCCTAAGATGTTTTCCTTTATAGCAGAACTTAGAGCCTTGAATATTCATTGTCACATTTTGCAAATCTGTTTGGTCCTTCGTACCCTTTTTCTCATGCAGACTTTTGGGGCTAGTGTTGTACAAAGAACATTATCCATTCCATTTACCACCTATGACAGCTGAGGAAACAAGTTTCCAGAGAGAAATTCGTGAGAGTCCTGGTATCATCAGACCTGGGACTAGACAAAAGCCTGTCCTGTTCTCTTTACACTGGGCTTTTTCCATGCCATTTGTTTGTTTAAAAAAAAAAAAAAAATAGATTTTTGCCCCAAAGCCTCCTGGGTAAATAGGTTTAGATGGGTTAATGAGCATAAAATGGCATCAAAATGTAATGTAAGGTGGCTTCATCAGCGAAAATGAGAGATTTCTGTGGTCCTGAAGCTAGGCTAGTTTGCTTGTTGTGGAAGAGAAGGATTTGATGAGTTGTTGTCACTAAATACCCCGGACTGGATGGCTTCAACAGTAGTTTATATCCTCATGGTTCTGGAGGCTGAGCAGTCCAGGATCCAGGTGCTGGCTGGTTTGGTTGTTGGTGCTGTAGGCTTCCCTTCTTGGTTTGAGGATGGTCACCTGCCCACTCTGTCCCCACATTGCAGAGCGAGTGAGACTGCAGACTCCAGGAGGTCTTCCTTTTCGCAAAAGGGCTCCAGCTCTGTTGGATCACAACCTCATTTACCCTTAATCACTCCTTATTGGCCTTATCTCCAATTGGAACACTGGGTTTGGGGCTTTAGTATATGAGTTTTTGGGGAAAACAATTTGGTCTATAGCAGGGGCCAAGTGCAAAACCTGGAGATGTGTCTGTAGGAGCCAAGGGAGGCCCCGGGCCAGCAATCATAAATTGAGCGAGTTCATTATGGTAATTGATGTGGTTATTGTTTGGATGGTACACTTATTCAGGGGCTTTATGATGCCCTTTCATTTCTCTTAAATATCAGTGATGCAGATGACATTCAAATATTGGTAGTACTTAAAATTCAAGATTGTTTTATAGAGCGAACTTGTAAAAGAGAATCTGTATGATAACTAACTCTCCATGTGATTCCAGTCTCACTGTGCTGGGCAGTCTTTCACTTGGTTCTCTGTAATCAAGGGATTTGGGTCTGTGTCTCAGTACTTTGCCCATTTTTCTTCCCCCCTCGGTCTCCGTGTAGGGATCCTGCCTCCGCACCACGAGTCCCATGCCCAGGTGATGATGTATCGCAAGGAGCAGTACTGTGATGTCCTTCATGCCCTGGAAGTTGTTCGCTTTGTCAGTGATGCCACACCTCAGGTTGAAGTCTATCTCCGCATGTATCAGCTGGAGTCTGGGAAGTTGCCTCGAAGTCCCTCCTTTCCACTGGTTAGTGGTACTTTAGTTTGACACTTGGTTCAACTCTAGACTGTTCTGTCCTGCTGGCCTTAGCATCATATTTTGCCTGAGAAACCAACTTTTCTTCTTTTCTTCTCCTTTTCCTTCTTTTTTGCTTTCCTTCTTTCAGATTTTGATTCATTTGAGAGTGTACAAGCAGGGAAAGCAGCAGGCAGAGGGAGAAGCAGGCTCCTCTATGGAGCTGGGAGCCTGACGCAGGGCTTGATCCCAGGACCCCAGGATCATGATCTGAGCTGAAGCCAGATGCTTAATGACTGAGCCACCCAGGTGCCCCACTTTAGAAACATTCAGTGGCTCTCCTCTGTGTCTTTATATAACAATTTCCCATCCTTGAACATTTCCATAGCCATCTTGTACCTTTTCTGCCTCGATCCTAAAATCAGCCATTTCTGTTTTTAATAAAGTTTGGTCTTTAGAAACCAAGAACAAGGAACTAGATGTGCATGTTGGTTCTGGTGTGGTGTTGCTTGTAGGGCCTGTCAGCAGAGCTAGGAAATACATATACATTCTGTAAATACATAGAATCGTGTACATTCACAGACATACCTATGTCTGTTTATCTGTCTCTTTATCTCTGAGTGTGAAAAAGCCTCCATTCACGCTGATCCCTCTGATCGCAGTCCAGCACCACAGGTTCTTCTTGCCCTCACCCTTCTGTGTTTGCCCCTTCCTGTCTGACAGTGGCAAATACAAGAAGGCTCCCCTCAGTACAGTCACTTCTTTGCCCATTCCTCTGGTTGTAAGTAGTAGTGCCAGCTACCTCTTGGCCCTTGCCTACAGACCCAGTGGGCCACCTCCTTTGCCTTGACCGTCCTTGGCCTCAGCCCGACAGGGCCCAACCTGTTTTTAAACTTTTCCTGTTCTACAAACCCTTAACTGTTTACTTGGACTACTTGTTGCTCATAAAGGGGAGAACGGAAGTTCAGGCAAATGAGTGATTATAGCTCTTGAGCTTTGGCTATTTTTCTGCAGTTTAATGTTCATTATAGGAATTTTAACTTTTTGTGTATGTGGCTGAAACAGTGATTGCTCAGTATCAGGATTTATCTGCAAGCTGTGCTATTCTATAAAAATTGTTTTTTTTAAAGACTACATTTATTAGAGCATGAGCTGGGGGTAGGGGCAGAGGGAGAGGAAGAAGCAGACTCCCCCCTGAGCAGGGAGCCCAATGGGGGGCTCGATCCCAGGATCCCAGGGTCATGACCCAAGCCAAAGGCAGGTTACTTAACTGACTGAGCTACCCAGGCGCCCTGAAACTTTTATTGCAGTTGGCAACCTACCCATATAGCACTTAGAGTTTTGACTTGTTCTTGCTTTTGAAGTGAATGGTGTGGCTCCCATGGACAGATCTGAGGTGGTCCACTCATATTAAGTTTATCAAGAGAGACTGACCCTGAAAATAAATAAATTCTGCTTATCTCCGGCAGAGTGCAGTTGGTGATACTCTGCAAGTTTTTAAATGACGTATTAAATTGGTTTAGATTACCTGTTAGTTGAAGAAATGTAAATGATAGGTTATGGTTTCACCTCATCCCTACTTGGCTTACCACACTCCCGCCCAGACACCTTCTCCTCGTCTTGGGCACATGTGCCATCAAAGTGTTGGCTTTGGCTCTGCCACTTCATAACCCCCCAGTCATTAAGCCCCACTCAGCCTCATTAGTATTAGTACATAGCAGAGTGTGTGACAGCTCTCCACACGGCTGGGAGCGTAGTCAAGGATGTTGGTTGTCTTCCCTGCTTCTCAGACTGTCGTGGAGCCAGTGAGAGGCCACGTTCAGGAGTACCCAGCACAGTGCCCAGTATAGGCTGGGCATCCAAGAAGGGAGATGGTCTTTCCCTTTTCTTCCTTCTCTCTCTTCCTCTGATACAGTAACTAATGTTTAGAAAAATGTATTTTCTGTGATTCTGTTACTTTTTTAAAAAAATTCATATTGGAATTGAATTTAACATACAGTGTATTACTGGTTTCAGGGGTAGAATTTAGTGATTCATCAGTTGCGTACAACACCTGGTGCTCAGTACATCACGTGCCCTCCTTAATGTCCTTCACTCAGTTACCATCCTTCTACCCCTCCCCTCCAGCAACCCTCAGTTTGTTTCCTGTTGTGGTTCTGTTACTCTTGGACATTTTATAGAATATTAAGTTGAATGGAGGCCTAAAATGAAATGCTTTTTAAAAATAGGAATCTTGATTTAATTTGAGCTTTTAAGGGAGACAGATACTTTTCAGTTTCCTTTTTTTACCCCAAAGTCCTTCAGCTTTTAAATCCTAGATGAAAAGTAATGGTTTTTTTCTTTTTTTTTCTTAAAAGAGAGACCGCTTCTGCATGTGTGCATGTGCGTGAGCTGGCGGAGGGGCACAGGGAGAGGGAGAGAATCCCAAGCAGGCTCCATGCCCAATGTGGAACTTGATCCCGTGACCCTGAGATCATGACCTGAGTTGAAATCAAGAGTTGGGCACTTAATTGGCTGAGTCACCTGTGTGCCCCTGAAAATGTAATTTTGTGTGAGATATTGTGTTTGAAAACAAAATGGATTCCCACGTAGATTCTAGTTTTTGTAAGATTACTTTGTTGAAATTTACTTGAGGGTTTATGTTCATATTCTGAGTGTTGACACGAGGTTTGAGAAATGCCATTCTTCTGGTTCCTAAAATTCTGATTCTAGGGATATTTTAACTTATCAGGTGCTTAAGACAAAATTCTAAAGGTATGTATGAATGCTTTGAAATAAAATGCTTTTTTTTTTTTTTTTAAGAAGATGCTTTATTAGTCCTTTTGGAATCATTGAACTTTTGTAAATTACCGTATGTTGTAAATGTCTCCATTTCTTTGTGATGTTTATCACACACTTTTGAAAGAAATTCTCTTTTAGCCTCGGGAATACTTTTGGGTGGAGAGAGTTTGCACCTCGCTTATGATTTATGTTTTCTTTGATGACCTTAAGTGGTGGAAAAATCTGACGAGTCTAAAACCTGGACATTCGTAAGCACTACTGATCCAAATAGATTTCTTTGGTTACCCACCCCTTTCTCTGCCCTGGTCTTCTCTTTAGCGGCAGACTGAGTGCTTTTTGGTTCCACTTTGATTTATTAATGCGGTGTCTTCAAAAGTTAGGGGGTAAGCTCTCATTTTTATGCGAGAAATATGTATTCCTCTCTTCTGCTGGCTCCCTCCCTTTACCAGAGATTTACTGTCTTTTTTAGGAGCCAGAAGATGAGGTGTTTCTCGCCATTGCCAAAGCCGTGGAAGAGATGGTAGAGGATAGTGTCGACTGTTATTGGATTATCCGATCCTTCGTGAACCAGTTAAAAAACAAGTACCGAGAGTCTTTACCCCAGCTGGTAAGCGATGCTCTTTTTGGCTCTTGGGGGGTAGGGTGAGTAGTGGTGATGGGGAAATATCCTTGCTTCCTGGTGCTGCTACAGTTACGAGTGGACCCTCTATGGTAAGAGCCAACAAGTATTTTCCGTAAAAGATCAAGTAGTAAATATGTCCATGTTGGTGGGCCAGATGGTCTCTGTGTCTCTCTTGCAAACACTCAGCTCTGCTACTATTGCACAGAAGCGGCTGCTGACAGTGCATGAAAGAATGGTGGTGGCTGGGTTTGGCCTGCTGCATTGCCACAGTTGGCAGCCCCTGCTCCTTTCCTTATCCTGGTCTAGAATCTACTGGCTTTATCTAGAATTGCCTCTGAATTAGTTAAGGTTTGAATTTGGCTGTATGTAATGGAAAGCCCAAATGTCTGAAGCTTTATTTTTTTCTCTCATGTAACCAAAAATCTAGAGGTAAGGCAGTCCAGAGCTGGTGCCACAGTGCCACGATGTCAGTGGGGACCCAGGCTCCTGTCCTTTCGGGCCAGCATTTTTAGGTGTGATCCTTCCTCTTTTGCTCATAGCTGGATGCTGGAGTGACAGCCGTGACCTCCGTGTTCTAGGCAGGTAGGAAGGGAAGGGCAAAGACAAAAGTGAAGGAGTGGAAGGAACAGCCAGGCAAAAGTGTCTCCCTTGGACAGACTTTCCTTGTGCCTATCTGTTAGTGGCAGGACTGTGGCCCCTGGCCACCTCTGTCTGCAGCAGAGGCTGGGAAATGGGGGTGTGGCTTTGTTTTAGCCAGACATGTTGTGATCTTTAAACTCGGATTCTGTTAGTGAAGGAGAGGTGAACGGCTGCGAGGGAGGCAGCCTGCTGGGGGGCTGCCATGCTCTGACTCGGGAGTACAGAGAGCGGCGTGGCACCTGCTTCCTCAGCAGAAGCCTGTGGTTCCTTGCCGTTCTGTTTTTCTCGTTTTTTTCCCTTTATTTCTCTCCTTTAAAAATGAATGTCTTTTTTCTTAAATTGTTGAGTTGTTTCATTTGGAAATTCTCTTGAGAGCAGTAACTGAGATCGTGGCTTCGGGGCCAGGTGAGGGGCGCCGATGAAGTTCGATGGAGCCCTGAGGATCCCTGTGCTAATAACTGCAGTCACCAGGGCGGTTGGCAGGAGGACTCTAGCTTTGTAGGTAGAGCACTGATACAGGAGTGTTTTATAGATTTCAATTATGTAAAATTTGATTTTCAGAATTTTAAAATTTAATCCACTTAGTTGATTTCAATAAAGACAAGCTTGGCGATGGAAGCATAATGTTATTTGCTTAATTAATTAGATCAAGAGGTCCAGATTATACCATGATTTAATTAGCTTTTCTTATTTAGTATTGAAGGAAATTCTGTAGCATTTTGCTAGTTTATGTTTAAAGAACTCCTTTTTTAAAAATTTTTAAAATTTTTTATTAACATGCAATGTATTATTAGCCCCAGGGGTACAGGTCTGTGTATCGCAAGGTTTACATACTTCACAGCACTCACCATAGCACATACCCTCCCCAATGTCCATAACCCCACCACCCTCTCCCTGTCCCCGGCAACCATCAGTTTGTTTTGTGAGATTAAGAGTCTCTTACAGTTTGTCTCTCTCCCGATCCTATCTTGTTTCATTTATTCCTTTCCTACCCCTCAACACCCCATGTTGCCTCTCAACTTCCTCGTATCTGGGATTTCATATGATAATTGTTATCTAATTGACTTATTTCGCTAAGCATAATACCCTCTAGTTCCATCCAAGTCATCACAAATGGCAAGATTTCATTTCTTTTGATGGCTGCTTAGTATTCCATTGTGTATATATACCCCATCTTCTTTATCCATTCATCTGTTGATGGACATCTAGGTTCTTCCCATAGTTTGGCTGTTGTGGACATTGCTGCTATAAACATTCGGGTGCACGTGCCCCTTCGGATCACTACATTTGTATCTTTAGGGTAAATACCTAGTAGCATAATTGCTGGGTCGTAGGGTGGCTCTATTTTCAACTTTCTGAGGAATCTCCGTGCTGTTTTCCAGAGTGGCTGCACCAGCTTGCACTCCTACCAACAGTGTAGCAGGGTTCCCTTTTCTCCGCATCCTCGCCAGCATCTGTCATTTCCTGACTTGGTAATTTTAGCCATTCTGACTGGTGTGAGGTGATATCTCATTGTGGTTTTGATTTATATTTCCCTGATGCCGAGTGATGTGGAGCACTTTTTCATGTGTCTGTAGAAATGTCTCTTCATGTCCTCTGCCTGTTTCTTGATTGGATTATTTGAAGAACTCTTTATTTTTTAAAGAATCCTTTATTTTTGATAACACAAGTAATAAGTATATTCTTGGAGTATTAGTCTGAATGAATCCAGTGTTCCTATAGATCTGTACATCCTCACCCCCCACTTTCTTAGAAATCAACACTGTCCTTAGCTGGGTGTATATCCTAGCCTGTCTTATGTACATTAGGTTGGGTGGAATCCAGCCACATCTACACATATATACATATATATACATGCACATGTGTACACAATACACATACATGCATTTGATGACTTATATTTTTTGTATATATAACTTAAAAACCCCCATAAATATGAGATCATTGATACAGCTTGACAGTTTTTTTTTAAAAATCTCGATGTCTTGGAGCACGTTCCAAGTCTGTGCAGATCAGTAGTATTCCACCCTGACTTCTGTTAGAACCACCTGGGAACTTTTAACAAGTTATCAGTGCCTTTCCTCCACCCAAACCCATTAAGTCAGAATCTCTGGGGGTAGGTGGGGCCCAGAATTCTATTTTTTTTAAAAAGTTTCAGGTTGGGGCGCCTGGGTGGCTCAGTGGGTTAAGTCTCTACCTTCAGCTTGGGTCATGATCTCAGGGTCCTGGGATCGAGCCCCGCATGGGGCTCTCTGCTCGGCGGGGAGCCTACTTCCCCCACTCTCTCTGCCTGACTCTGCCTACTTGTGATCTCTGTCTCTCTCAAATAAATAGACAAAATCTTAAAAAAAAAAAAAAAAAAAAAGCTTCAGGTGATTCTGAAATGTGGCTAGGGTTGAGAGCTACTCCTTTAGAACTACGTTTTTTCCCCTCTTAAAAGTGTGTTCATATTATTTCCTGTTAAGAATTCTGCCATGTTTTAATATGCCAGCTCCACGTTGACAGTCTGCTTGCCTTTCTGCCTGAGCCTTTCTATATACTTGAGTGTTTCTGCAGGGCAGGTCCCTTTTAGGGGATTGCTCCATTGAAAGGAGATGTATTTAAAGTTTTTAATTGCCAGGCTGCTCACCCGGAAGGCATACTGATTTTGCTTCCCCCAACAGATAAGATTTTCTATTTTCCACTCCATTGCCAATACTTGATAGTATCAGTTTCTTAAATTTTTGTTAATCTGATAGTGAAAGTGGTATCTTAGTTTAGTTTACATATCCTTATTTTCTAGTGAAGCTGAGCAGCTTTGCATATATTTGTTGGTGATTTCTATTTGTCCACCTCTCTATCTTGTTTGCATCTTTATTTGTAAGAACTTTTGATATACTTGGAATATTAATCCTGTGTTGCATATGTTGGCAGTCTTTTCTCCCTGTATGTTGTATAGAGATTTTTAAAGCTCTGATTTAATCAGATCTGTCAATATTTTGTTTTTTGGAGTTAGGAAAACCTTTTCTAACTCCAAAATAAAACACAGGTTTAAAAAAAAAAACTTTCCTCTAACTTTTAATGTTTAAACATTTTATTTATTTTAATATGTTTAAAAAAAATGTTTTTTAGAGAGGGGAGAGTGCGCTCAAGCAAGAAGGAGTGGGGGTTGGGTGGGAGGGCAAAGGGAGAGAGCATCTTAAGCAGACTCTACACCCAGCATGGAGCCTAAAGTGGAGTTCGATCCCACAACCTTGATCATGACCTGAGCCAAAATCGAGAGTCAAAGGCTTAACTGAGCCACCCACATGCGTCTATATTGAAACATTTTAAAATTGAGTTCTTTAATTTGTGAGGGATTTGTGTATGTTTGGTATTGACACAAGTTTGACCTTGTTTCTTTGTTAACTGTAATAAACCTTCAGTCAGCCTCCTCGTCTTCCCCTTTTGGTTTGATGTTATTAAGCTCATGCTTCATGCCAGGCAGTTTACTTTTTAATGAAAACTTAATTTTAGCACACCTCTTTGTTTTTATAGATGAGGAAACTGAAGCACAGAACAGTTAAGCAACTTGCCCAAGGTCACACGGTAGTAAGCAGTAGAACTACCTACCACGTAACACTATCTTTCGGTTTATTCTTTTTTTCACAGATTTGAAATCTAATCATATACTAGATTTCTGTATATATTTGTATCTCTTTCTGGGCTTTTCCCCCATCAAGCTATTTGTATATTCCTGGGCCAGTACCATATAATTTATTTAATATAGCTTCCTCATATGTTTTGGTAGGTGGTAAGGAAAATTCCTTCATATTATTGCTGTTTCAAAAGTGCCTTGGCTTTGCTTCAACTCCAGTTTCTTTTTAGAAATGAATTTTCAATCAGCAAAATACTAAATGCCCCCAAACCTTAATTTCTTCATCTTTAAAAAAGGTTTAATTAATTAATTTATTTTTATTTATTTTTTAAAAGATTTTATTTGACAGAGAGAAATCACAAGTAGGCAGAGAGGCAGGCAGAGAGAGGAGAAAGCAGGCTCCCTGCCAAGCAGAGAGCCCGATGCGGGGCTCCATCCCAGGACCCTGAGACCATGACCTGAGCCGAACGCAGAGGCCCAACCCACTGAGCCGCCCAGGCGCCCCAAGAGGTTTATTTTAATATGGACATTATAGTACTTAGCACATAGTTTTAAATAGTTATGAAGTTATTTTTTTATTTTTATTTTTATTATTTTTTAAAGATTTTATTTATTTGACAGACAGATCACAAGTAAGCAGAGAGGCAGGTAGAGAGAGAAGGGGAAACAGGCTCCCCGCTGAGCAGAGAGCCCAATGTGGGGCTCAATCCCAGGACCCTGGGATCATGACCTGAGCCGGAGGCAGAGGCTTTACCCACTGAGCCACCCAGGCGCCCCTGAGGTTATTTTTTTAAAGTTCTTTAGAATATGTAAGAAAAGTTAAGTTTCCTTTTTTTTTTTTTTTTAAAGATTTTATTTATTTATTTGACAGAGAGAGATCACGAGTAGGCAGAGAGGCAGGCAGAGAGAGAGAGAGGAGGAAGCAGGCTCCTGCTGAGCAGAGAGCCCGATGCGGGACTCGATCCCAGGACCCTGAGATCATGATCTGAGCCGAAGGCAGCAGCTTAACCCACTGAGCCACCCAGGCACCCTAAGTTTCCTTTTTGTTGCTATTTGATTTACTGATTTACGTGAACATTTCTCTTTAAGCTGTTCTTAGTTTCCCATAACATTTTTATTACTGTGGTTAGTGGATCTCTTCTTCCTAGCTTCTTGTTAGAGTTTTTATAATCTTGTCTATCATTTTCAAGTTTTTGTGGTTTTACCAACGAAATTGGTTATCACAAAGCATAGCTTGTTTTATCATCCTAGGGAAATATACATGTAATGGGCAGTAATGGGTTTTTGGCAGGACAAGAAGATGAGACTCTGGTGGTGACACATTTATTATGTCATTATATTCTGATTGATAGGGTTACATCACAGCTTCTCCTCTCCTTATAAGCTTTAGGAAATGTTGCTCTCTGATGAGTCCTGTCTTTGGCAAGAATAGAATCCAACTTCATACTGTCTCCTGGACGGCCTCTCTGGTTAATCTCTTTCCAGAGGAGACCATCTTTAAGCCATCTTGGGCTTAATTGTGTTTAATCATTAAAGTGAGTGAACTTTCTTTCATTGCCATTCATCTGCTTTTTAAAAGCTATCCTAAAAAGGTTTTTTTTTTTGTTTATGTTTTTAAATAAACATTATTAACAGCCTCTTCCTAAGTTCAATATTAATTCCTCTCAGAGTGCTTAAGTCTCTTTTTGTCAAGTTTTGCCTTCTGTTATGTTTTCTTCATAAAGTAAGAATTTGAGAGTCATGGAAATATTGGAAATAACCTAACTAGCTGTAAAATATAATCTCGTCTACCATTTGCTGTATACTAAAACTTAAAAGCAATGTAAATATTGTCTCTTTCCACTAGAAAAGTATATATACATTATATATTTATATTCACTATCTTTCTTAGATTTAGTAATAGCATATGATAACACATTTTTCTCTACCCTGGTGTTTTCACCTGATACATGCTAGAAATCATGCCATAAGTAATACAGTTGTCTCTTGAACAGTGCTGAAGTTAGGGATGCTAAGTGCAATTGGAAATCACGTATAACTTTTGACTCCCTAGAAACTTTAACTACTGTACCCTACTGTTGACTAGAAGCCTTACCAAGAACATAAACAATCTATTAACACATATTATATATTTTGTGTGCTTTAGGTATTACCATATTCCTATAATAAAGGAACCTAGAAAAAAAATGTTATTAAGAAAATGATAAGGAAGAAAATATACATTTATCATTAAAACATTTACATACCAATGGGCCCATGTAGTTTGAACTCCTTTTCAAGGGTCAGCTGTATAGATAGCTTCATACTACTCCACTCTGTGTATACGCTTTTGTTTAATCTACCTGTTCTCTATTGGCCACTTAGGATGTTTCCAGTCTTTTGTTATTAGACACGGTGTTACGGATTAATAGCTTTGTGCATATACCTTTTCATTGACTTACCAGTATATTTGGGGGATATATTTTCTAGAAATAGGTTGACTGGATCAAAGGGTAAAGGCATATGTTATTTTGCTAGATATTTCCAAATTCCCCTTCATAGATCTCATCCTCTCAACCAGAGAATGAGATAAGTTTCCGTACAGTTTCTCTTGCCAACATGGTGTATTATTTTTGCCAGTCTGATAGGTGAGAGAGAGATGATAACTTCAGTTTGGCTTTTTCTTTTTTTTTTTAAGGGTGAAATTTTTTTCATTGATTTTTAAAATTTTAATTCTGATATAGCTCACATACAGTGTTGTATTAGTTTCAGGTGTGCAGTATAGTGATTCAGCAGTTCCATATGTTACTCAGGGCCCCTCATGGATTACTCTTAATCCATATTGCCTGTTTCCGCCATCCCCTCAGTTCTTTTCTGGGAACCGCCAGTTCTCTGGAGTTAAGATTCTGTTTCTTGGTTTGCCTCCCTCTTTCACCGCATGTTCATCTGTTTTGGTTCTTTTTTGTTTGTTTTAAGATTTTAGTTGTTTGACACAGAGAGCACAAGCAGGGGAGCTGCAGTGGGAGAAACAGGCTCCCCACTGAACAGGGAGACTGATGTGAGGTGTAATGTAATGTATACTGGAAAACAGGTGCTATGCAGCCTGTATATTGTCAGTAGTTATCTTTGGGTAGTATGAGTTTAAGGGCTTTTTATATCTTTCTTTATTCCTTACTGCATTTTTGAGATTTCTTAAAATGAACATGTTATAAATCAGGAAAAAAGATTTAGAAAAATTTAAGAATGGAAGGAAGATGTACATTGAGTGATTATCAAGATGTTGATTAGCATACTTAAACATTTCATTTAATTCATGATATTCACTTGGTTATTCAGCAATTTTATATATATACATATATATGTATATATATAAAGATTATTTATTTATTTGACAGAGTTCACAAGTAGGCAGAGAGGCAGGCAGAGAGAGATGGGGAAGCAGGCTCCCCGCTGAGCAGAGAACCCGATGCAGGACTCGATTCCAGGACTCTGGGATCACAACTTGAGCCGAAGGCAGAGGCTGAGCCATCCAGGTGTCCCACACTCATCTGTATCTTACTTGTTATTTGTATTGAGTTTTGGGTGAGATTTTCTTTGCTATGAAACATAATATATATATATGGTGTGTGTGTTTACCCATTTCAGTTTGTGAAAAAACATTCCACTGGCAGAACCAACCAGAATTCTACATAGGGTTTTAGAGGTGAAAGGTGAGATCAAGAGCCCTTTGACAACTTGGACTTTGGAGAAAATTTCCTGTTTTTGAGAGCTATGTGGAGTATTCTTGAGAAGCTCTAGGAATTATTTAATAGTGTAGGAAAGTCGGTTTAACAGAAAAAATTAGAGCTCCTTGAAAGAGGGGAAAACTGGGCCCAATATTAATATGTGGGCCTCCCTGCCTGGCTGGCTCCCGTCATTCTGTGTAAGCCGGCTCAGATGTCACCTCTCCAAGAAATCGTGGCCTTATAAGGCCTGGGTTCGGATTCCCACCTCGATGTGTCCAACATCAGGTGCTTACCCCACGAGAGCTTTATTACAAGTTTGTATGCTCCCTGAAGGTGGGGACATTATGTCAGTATGTTTTCATTTACTCTTCTGTATGTAGCATAGGGTTTGGCTATAGCGAACATTCTAAGAGTTAGGAATTACCTCTTTGGGAGAGATGCAGAAATTTAGTAAAAGAAACATTTGCATTTGCTTAGGTGATATGGGATGTCATTGTGTTTTTCTGAATAGGGAATACAGACTTCAGGGTTTGACTCCCAGGCACCGTTCTTGGCCAGTGGACCCTAGATATAGCAGCTTGTGCCAGGCGGGTTTGGCTGGTCTGGTGCTGTCTTGGTTAGCTCTCCCAGGCTTCTGGAGTTGGCTGCTGCTTAACCTTTCATGGGAGAGGCTACCAGATGGAACCCAGGTGCTTTGTGCCCCCCATGTGATTTCTCTGCCTCCTGAGACTTCTCCTGCACTTGTGGTACCGAGTGCCTTCTCTGGATGTCTCCGTCGTAGGGGTGTCTTTGGCGTGGTGCCCAGTAGTGCTTGGCATAGGTGTGCTCTGGACTGGTGGGCCCTTTTCATATCCAGCTCTTTTTGTTGCATTCTTCTGGACTCCCTCTCCCCACTTGAATCCCACTCTGTTTCTTTGGTCTCTTTCCCCTTCTCCCAGTGTATCATGTACTGTTCTGGAGCAGCCAGGAGTGTCACAGGCCTTTCTTAGTTCCCCAGAACAATTGAATTTTGCTTTGGACTTTTGCTTTGGCTGTGGAACCTTGTTAGTGCTGTTAGGGGGAACAAGAGTTCGGTTTTGCTGGCTCCTGGCCTGGAAAACCCCTCAGTCCCACCTCGCTGGTTGCTCTGGTCGGTGCTGACTTAGGAACTTTGCGTCACTCATGACTTGGAGGAGTCTGAAATTTTGTTTTCTAGCACTTGCTGCATTCAGCATGTACATTCAATTCGTCTTATTCATCACAGGCTGTGAGATTGGGTAATGTTATGTCAGAGGAAACGAGTAATCTCTCTTCCTGTTTAATCATTAGCCAAAGGCTTTTGAACAATACTTGAATCTGGAAGATAGCCGTTTGCTGAGTCATCTGAAGACGTGTTCTGCGCTGTCCAAACTTCCTTACGATCTCTGGTTCAAGAGGTGCTTCGCGGGGTCCTTGCCTGAATCCAGTTTACAGAGGCAAGTATCACTTCCAGAGATGGCCAGAGGCCTGAAGGCACAGAAGGATCCTAGTTTCTCATGTGCTTGTCCTTCAGTGTATGAATCTACTTTAGGATAATACCAGTAATTTGAAGCTAACTTCCCTGGCAGGCGACAGAGCAACTTGATTCGACTTATTTATGCACTTAGAAATGCCAGAATATTAGTAATGTTAATGTAACATGAATACAAATTAATGTTGATGCTAGAAAGATTAGAATATGCAATTAGAAAACTTGAAGGCCCTCAGTCTGATAGATGATGTACACTATTCACGTCTGAAGCCGTCTCTAGGAGCTTCTATTGGTCTAGGCTTTTCCAGAAATGTGGCAGATCCTGATCTGGAGGAAGTCTTCCTATTTCTTAGTTCTGTCGTGACATCTTTAAAGTAGCTAAAGGCAGGCAGAGAGATCAGAGACTCACACTCTGCTTTCATTCATTTCAGACGTATTGCTGGCATCTCAGAGTCCTGCTCCTCCCTCTACCCCAAGACTGTATGAGGTAGTTGGGAAGAAAGGTGACATGCAGAAAACAGCACAAGACAGTCCATGACTAAGCACATAGAGTGCAACACCAACTTTAAGGGAATAGGAATGATCAGAATAGGTTTTTTTAGAGTGGTTGCAGATTCCTAACTAGCCTCTTAAGCTCTTTTTAAAAAAAATTTTATTTTTAGAGTGAGAGTGGGCATGAGGAGGCTTTCCTGCTGTGTAGGGAGCCTGATGCGGGACTTGATCCCGGGGCCCTGAGATCATGACCTGAGCCGAAGTCTGGTGCTTAACCCACTGAGCCACCCAGGCACCTCCTAGTTCCTTTAGTTCTAGAGAAGTTTTAGGAATTTGAGCCACTGGAAAATGAAATTGCATTGATCTCATTTCATATGCTGCTTTTGTTATTCCTTAGTACTTAATGATTAGATTAGCATTACACAATATTAATAAAATGACACTTTGGTCTAAGACTTTCCTTCCCTTAAATGTCAGGTTTAAAACATTAGGGAATGGGTGTCTGGTAGATCCCTTAAAGAGCAAGTACTCTTTAGTGATCATTCGTTTTTCCCTTGCAGTGCTGATTGTGAAATATGTTTCAAATAGCTGATTTGTTGTGTTTTTGCTTTTCTGATGATTATTTCATTATAGCTTTTCTCTGAAGTTTATACTTAAAAGGAGTAATTTGATTTAATTTTATAATTTGAGATGTTTAGCTAAACAAAATTCAAACTCAATTTTATTATATCTTTTTTTTTTTTTTTTTTTTTTGTAGGGTTTGGGATAAAGTTGTAAGTGGATCCTGTAAGATCCTAGTTTTTGTAGCTGTGGAAATTTTATTGACCTTTAAAATAAAAGTAATGGCTCTGAACAGTGCAGAGAAGATAACAAAGTTTCTGGAAAATGTAAGTGTTCTTTTTTAAAATTTGATTTTGAATCTAGAAAGGAAGTCCGTTTAGCAAGCCAGATTTTCCTACTGCATTCTTTCTCTGATATTTTTACCTTAAAAGAAACCCTTTTTCCCCTTGGAAAAATTTAGCTTAAAGTTGGTCTGTGGGTTATTATTTGCATCCTCTCTGTGTGGGATGACGGGCTGAGTAGTGAGACTGTTATCGGGAGTGTGTGTGGTTAGGCCACAGTCTTATCGCCTGACCACCAGGAGGCTTGCTGAGAAAAGGAAGAGGTGAGATCTGTCATGTGAGGTCGAATAATCCTTCTTCGTGGAAAAAGGAAGCTTGGTGTTTTGGGGATTTTGTAAGCCCTTTCATTGGTGTTACTATCTCTGGCAGAATCCCAGTTGGGTTTGTTAATGTGCGTAAGTGTATACTTAGTGCGTGCAGGGAAAGGTCTAAATGAATCTCTGAGTATCTTAGAGTACCCTTAACCAGGAGAGAGGTAGAGGAGATTTATGCCGGGATGAATTTCACTGGACCCAGAATCTCTTCTTTTTAATTGGTCACTATTAACATTTGAATAGTGGCTCAGTAAATAGTAAGTACCAGTGAATGTGAGGTGAATACAAGAGTCCTCTTCACGGGGGGGTCTCCCATGGAATCCCAAACAGCCCTAGGAAGAGCGGCTTCATCTGCCTCATTTTAGAGCTGGGATCTGAACTCCGGTAGCCTGGGTAGCCTGCCCAGGAGCACACGGGAAAGCGCAGGCTTGAAACCCAGGCAGTCTGACCAGAGCTCCTTGGCGTGTCCTCCGTGGCCAGCAAAACAGAGATCTGGGCCGCGGCCTTTCGCACGATTGCTTTCTGCCCTGCCAAGTCGTGAGAACTCTGATG
The DNA here is from genome assembly GCF_030435805.1 of Mustela lutreola. Classification (NCBI taxonomy): domain Eukaryota; kingdom Metazoa; phylum Chordata; class Mammalia; order Carnivora; family Mustelidae; genus Mustela; species Mustela lutreola. The sequence goes on along the minus strand of NC_081295.1, from coordinate 144,918,967 downwards.
GGGTGGGGGCCACATAAGTGCTATGGCACAGCGAACCAGGGAGACAAGGAAGTTATACATACTTGCGGTTTCATGACGACTGCTTTGCTTGTCTGCAGATTCCCCAGGACAGCTCGGACGCGATAGTGAGCAAGGCCATCGACTTGTGGCACAAACACTGTGGGACCCCTGTGCACTCAGCCTGATGACTTCCGGCGCACGTGGCCTGCGGGGCCACCCTCAGCAGGGACACCGCCTGCTACACTCACGGAAAAGGCTGTTCTTGCTTTGGTGCTCAAAGCATCATTTTTTCCCCCAGTAAGGTTATTTAAGATACTTGGTGACGTTGTGTTTGGAGCGGCAACTTGTAGTTACACAGAAGTACAGAACTCAGCTCCGAACAGCCGTTAAAAGGGTTATTCCAACAGTACCTCCCCATTCTCCACACATCGACCAGGGAGGGTGGGTGCTTTGATAGGCAAGCCTGCCCCACTCCTCTCTAATTAGCACCATGCTCGTTCCTTTCTAAGACTATTTCTGGAATAAAGAACAACTTCCTTTTGTTGACAACTCCAAGTCGGCTCTCTCCTTGATGCAGTGCTTGTTTAAGCTGTCTGCTTTCTGAGGCTTCATCTTGCCAAATAGGTTTCAATAAAAGCCTTACATTTTTTTTTCCTCTGTGTCAGTCAGAATGAAAATTATTGAACAAAATATGTCTGCATTTACCTGCTTTTACCTACCTGCATTTATCTACCTATCTCTCACCAGAGAGAATACTTGCGGATGTCTTGCCAGACTCATGCTTTTTCCTGATGAGTCATTAAATGTTGGGTGGGCTCTAGGAGCACCCTGCCACCCAGCATTGGAATGGGAGAACTGGCAGGCTAAGGCTAATAGCTAATGCCCCTGGGCCCTGTTGTGCCACATAATGGTTACTGTTGATTGGACAGTTGTAGGCTTTGAGACCGGTGATTGAGAGGAGGCCCTTTGTTCAAGACTGATTCAGCTGTCGGACCTGCAGAAGCCTGAGTGGTGAGTTGGTTCTCTACCCAAGCCACCCCTAGAAGAGGAGGGAGACCTTGAAATTATGCAGTTAGAGTTTGGAGAATCCTTTCCCTCCCTAATATGTAAAATAACTGTTGACAAAGAAGTCAGAGTGAATGGAATTGTTGAAGCCAGCTGGTACTTCTGTATAAGTAACATATCCAAGAGTATTTCATTTTTAAAGCAAAAGAATACACCCAGAAGAAAACTTTTTTTAAAAGATTTTATTTATTTACTTGACAGAGATGACAAGTAGGCAGAGAGGCAGGCAGAGAGCAGGGGAAGCAGGCTCACCGCTGAGCAGAGAGCCCGATGCAGGGCTCCGTCTCAGGACCCTGAGATCATGACCTGAGCTGAAGGCAAGAGGCTTAACCCACTGAGCCACCCAGGTGCCCCCAGAAGAAAACTTTTAAAGCAAAATGCTGTCTGCATTTACTGCTCTACATTTATTTATTCAGCGATTGGCTCTGCCCCTGAAGAATTTTCCAGCCAGTTGGAGACAGAAGAGAAAACCTGTAAGAAGGAATTCCTGCTCCAATTGTCTGCTCTTTGGTGATCTGGGCGATATGTGAAATTCAGAGAAGTTCTAAAAAATAATTTTACTTCTATTTAATTTATGAGCCATGTATTGTTCGTACAGCTTTTTAGTAAACTACAGATTATAAAGTCAAGTGATAGTAAATCTCAACTCCAGAGAAAGAGGAAATGAAGAATTAGCAACCTCTCAACAAGAGTGTAGTTTCAAGGTATGTTCTCATGCTTACTCCTGAATTCTGGGAGAGGACTGGCACACCACAGAGCGAGTGCGGGAGGCAGAGGCGAAGAGGGGGTTCCTGGGATGCTTGGGCAGGAAGAACCCTAGTGGGCTGACATACCTCTTCACAACTTTGGGGAGAGTCCAGAGGAGCTGAAGGGATGACTTTTACCATTCTGTGAAGGGATGGGAACAGAAATAGTCTGCCAAATCCAGGTTGGTCAGACTTGTATGGCAAAGGACTGGGGTGGGGAGGTTTGGGGATTTTCTTTTAAAGTGAGTCAGTCTGACACCATCGAGAGTTCTCTTTCTTAGACAACCAAACAGCTCCATTTCAGCAGAGGGTTTTTGGAGGCCCCCTGGGAGGACAGTGGCAGGATAGGTGAGGATCTGATTTCATTTTGATTTGGTGAGAAGCACAACACCTGATAAAAATACCCCCATAGTCCCATGATTCAAACATTTTGCTAGGCTGCTGCAGAATTTCTCTTCCATGTTACAGCCCAGGGATTTTGTTACAACGGAAACTGTTAGGGCTAATCTATGGGCTTTCCCTCTCCCTCGGAAGATTGGGATTTAACATTATTAAATTCAGTTTTAGTCCTTCCCATCCACAGTGTTGTCTTTTTTTTTTTTTTTTTTTTTTTTTTAAGCTCATTCATTCATTCATTCATTTCTTACAGTGTGTTAATAAACACGTTGGAAAAGCTCCAGATCTGCTCTGCCACAAGCTACTGGGAGCCCAGGAAGGTTGAGGCATGTGTGGCTTCTGTCTCATAACAGATGGAATGGATGGATTGCGTGCACACAGGCTTGTGGGCGTGTGTCTGAGGTTACTTCAGCAAATGGGTCAGGGTTCATTAGAATCAGGTGCTTTTTTTTTTTTTTTTTTTGATAATGGAAAGTTAGCCTGAAAATCATGAGGCCAGCCTCAAATCACATGATGTGGAGGAAGAGCCCTGAGGGCCTCCATCCTCTCTCACTGTGAGTGTGAGGTGTAGGCCCGCCCTGTATGGAATTAAGAGTCCTCCCTTGGTTCTGACCTGTTCCCTGTTGTGTAGTCATCACTTCCTCACTGTGGGGATTTATTTTTTTTTTCTCCCTATCGCTTCTCGGCCTTTTGGCTAAGATCAAGTGTATTTTTTTTTCTCCCTAAGAGGGAAGACTCAGGAGGGAAGTCCGTGAGGGTGAGGAGGGTAAAAATAGAGCATATATGACTGGACGAGTCTCTTGCTCAGAGTGACAGCCTCTGCCAGTGCTGTGAGATTTCAGGCAGGACATGGGTCCTGACTTCCGCAGCCGGGGGCAGCCTTTGGGAGGGGTGGGCTGCGCGGCTGGCTCTGCGGTTTGCATCTGCCTGTGGTCACACAGGATCCGCAGCTCTTGTCTTTAACTAGATGTTCTGGGTTTGGGAGGGCCAGAGGACACTTCTCCCTGCCTTGACAAGAGAGGGGACTGTGGGAGTTTTTGTAGCAGGAGCTGGTGGCATTCTCTCTGGTGGATGAAACAAAGAGCTGTTTCTCCTTTAGACTCTGTGCCAAATGAAACTGCTTGTGGTTCTTGGCACGGGCCACACCTCTCTAGGTCAGCTGTTGCTTACCTAGCGTTGGCGCCAGTTTGGGAGGGCGGAGAGTGTGAAGGAAGAGGGGTGAGAACAGGAGGAAGTTAGGAATTTTCCTGGAGGACTACAGGGTGGGGTGGGGGCACCATCCTTTTTACTGCTTTCCTCAGTGGTTCCTCCCTGTCTTCTTCGGTTTCTTTCAGCCTTGCGTCATGGGGTTAAAAAGTAAGCGGACAGTTAGTGGCCAGGTGAGGTGACAGTTCTCACCTCACTCCTGGGAGCTGGTTTTCCTGTAGGGCAATCACAGGGGGAAGCTGGAGAAAGTCATCCAAGAAGAGTATTGGAAAAATCCTTCCAGAAACTTGTCCTGACTGAGCAGAACTCCAAACAGAATATCACAGTGGGGCTTAGTGTTCAGACCTCAAGATCACACCTGCAACGTAGGCACGACTGTGTTGCTTACCAAGAGCTTGAGCACACACTCACCGGGGACCACACACACACACCAGCCTCTGCCCGCCCCGTCCCTGCAGTTAGCAAGAGCCGCCTACCCTGTGTAGTTCTGGCTCTCTCTCCTCCACCTGCCCTCTGCACTAATGCCCTGGAGGTTTGTGAGGGAGGCGGTGAGGAGGAGGAGAGCTTTGGACAGTTCACTTCCGCCTAGGAGAAGGCTGTGCTCACTGCCATGGCCAGCCTCTGTCCCCCGCCTCCCATTTCTCCCCTTTCGGTTTGGTTCCTTCGCTCTGTTAGTCATTCTCATTGAGTCGTGAAATCAGTCTGAACACTCCTAATTACAGACCAGCTACTGAGCTTAGTTGCTGAGCAAGTCCTATGGCGGCTGCCCTCTTCGAGCTTACTGTGATCATGTGGGGGAGTTCTGGGCGCCTGGGTGGCTCAGTGGGTTAAGCCACTGCCTTCGGCTCAGGTCATGATCTCAGGGTCCTGGGATCGAGTCCCGCATCGGGCTCTCAGCTCAGCAGGGGCCTGCTTCCTTCCCTTCCCCTCTCTCTGCCTGCCTCTCTTCCTACTGTGATCTCTCTCTGTCAAATAAATAAATAAAATCTTAAAAAAAAAAAAAAAGAAATCTGGAGTTCTGTACTGAGTATTTTTGATAGCATCGTTCCCAAGGACGCAGCCAGGCACTGCCTGTTCAAATCAACACAGCACTGCAGGGCCGATCTCTGCTCTGCCTGGACTGGGAAGCTGAAACGAACTGAACGGGACTGCCCCTCAGCCCCTGTCCGTTGCAGGCACCAGTCATTTTGTGTTAGTTGGGAAGGCTCTTGTTAGAGCTAGTCTTGGACTTGTACTAGACTTCCCATGTGGTTTCCTTCTAAACTGCAAGCCTCTTGAGGCCCGTGTCTTGTTCCCTTTCCCTGACCCCCAGCATATCTAGTACAGCTCGCTCCTCGTGCGTGTTTTCTCCCCAAACCATGCCAGCCTGCCCTTCTGTGGACTTGCACTCATCTTTGCCAGGAATGTCCTCTCCCGGCTGCAGCGCTCTGTCTCTGAAGTTCAGCTCAAGCAGCCCCTCCTCCAGGAAGCTCTCCCGGCTCTCTGCCTCTTTCCTGTTGCCTCAGGCTTGTTTCCTTCCTGGTACTCTGTGTTCTTTCCACCACATATAATACGTTGGTTGAGGCCCGTGATCTCCTTGAGGGTAGAGATCGGGTCTCTACTCTCTTTTCCTTTCCCTCAGAAGCCAAAGCACATCCCAGCCGGCTCGGTCTCGCCATGGATCTGCGCTGGAGTACATGAATGCCCACCTCAGTGTTAAGACTTCTGTGGTGACATGTAATGGAATCATCTGGAGCTAGCTTGCTTAGAGACTTTTTTTCTAGGGTACAGGGTGAGGCTCAGGACCCAGCAGGCTCAGGGCTGGCTAGATCTGGGACGAGACTAAAGAGCCTGGCTCTTAGACACCTCACTTTCCTATGCCGTGCGTCTGCTGTGTTCTCTCCCTCTGCTGTCCAGATTGCTCTGGCAGAAGATGCCTTACTGTAAGACCCTGGGCTGCTTTGTCGTGGGTGCAGCCTCTGGAGACAGTTTCTTGGTTCCTGTTTGTCAGACTCTGAGAAAGAGGCTGTGGTCCCGCTGGGCTCTGGCACGGTCCGGTCATCGTTAGCCGTGGGAATGGAGGGCTCACGTGGCCATGTCGGGCTGGTGAGGAGGGACGTTATTACGGGGTCCGCTCTGAACGGAGAGGCCACTCTGAAAAGCTTTCCACTCCATTTAGCAAATCTGTTAGCTGGATATGTACCCTGCAAAGGTGCCAGGAGGTGGCACCAGGCGCCTCCTGCCTTGAACGAAGTCTGAGTGGCTTTCTCGTCACCCCTCATTTCTGGCTTCTGTCAACCAGCTGAAGGGTGGAACAGCCAGTCCTTTCAGATGGGGCGGGCAGAGTGGGAATAACCCACTGGAGCTTTGGCAAACCCTGTCTTCTTTGGCTAGGTGTCTGTGAACATTATCAAGTCTAATTTATTCTGGAACTCTGCAGAAAATCAGCTTCACCCAGCTCCTTCCCATGACCTGAGGCAAGTGGGAGGGCTGGGTGAGGAGTGGCTGGCAGCAGGGTTTTATTTGCCTCTGACTGCTTGGGAGGGTGTCTGGTCCCCGCGGGGTATCCTGCAATCTGGGTCTGTAGACAGAGCTGGGCCGCGGCCAGACGTGGCGGCAGTTGGGTGAAGCTACATAACGTTAGTGGGGGCATGTGGCCACTAGGGCCGACTGATTTCAAGATCACAGGGCAGGCACATGTAGCCCTGAGGAATGTGGGAGCTAGATGAGAGCTAGCGAGCCGTCTGGTTCCACACTCCCCTCCCCAGCACACCGGTCAGGGAGGTGAGGGGTCCAGCGCTCCAGGGGCTATACGAGGTCACCGCAGAGAACCGAGCAGCCTCCTGGCTGAAGTGTACTTCCCCAAGCTACTGCCTCGTCCTCCAACCCTGCCCCGACTGTTTTCCCATGCTTCAGGTCCCTTCATTTAGATAAAACGTTGTCCACCTGTCCCCCTGTTGATGCTTTGTGGTTGGGTAGGGTGGCACTCTGTCCTTATCTGTAACATGGGAAGGATGCGGGCGGCAGTAACCACCTTACAGAACTGGTAGGATTAGGTGCAGGAAGATCCGTGCCGGGCGCAGAGTGAGGTCTCAGTAAACATTACATGTTATTGTGTCACCGGTGATAACTGTTTAACTGTATGTTCTTCTCAGAGAGGTGGCATTGTTATTCTCAGTCTCCTTAAAGAATGAAATATCTTAGAGAAGGCTGCTTCCCGAGATGAGGATTTTAGGAGATTACAGACCCATTACATGTTCTTGAAATCATGCCTTTTGAACGAGGCTTCTTAAAGTTTAACGTGCAAAGGAATCCACTGGTGCCTTTGTTAAAATGCAGATTCTGGTTTAGTTCTGTGGTAAGGGGCTGAGGTTCTTGAATTTCTCATGTGCCCCCCGGTGCTGAGGTCCTTGGGGACCTCAGTTTGAGTAGCAAGGATTTAGGGAACATAGATGTCACCTAGTACAGGGCTTAACCCTGACTGCCAATGAAATGCAAAGGCATTAGGTAGGCCTTCCAGGAAAGGTGTTTATTTAAAGAGAATTTGCTCAGTGGGTAGGTAAACTTTCCTCTGAACTTCATGTCTGGAACACATACATAATGCCGGGAACTCCAGCGGCCATGTTGGAACATGAGGCAACCACAAGGATGGAAACCATGAGGAGGATGGTGGGGCGGAAAAACGGAGTTGCGGCACATTTGATGATGTCACAAGCTTTTCCTTGCTTAGCTCCAGACTTCCTTTATAGAAACAAGCAGTTGTTTTGGCCACTATTTGGGTTTCCTGTTATGTGAAGGCTGCTGAATGCAGTGCTGATGCTACTAGAGTAGATGCAGTTCAGCAGCTTAGCCACAGGTTTAAATCAGTGTCCTAAGCATCTTTCTGAGAACCTTTGTGGCATTTGCTGGTCAATGTAGGGGCGAGGGAACTGGGTTGAGAGCTAGAAGCCTGGGGTTCTCAGCTAGGCTCTGCCACTCCCTAGCTGCATGATCCTGTTCTTTTAAGCCTCTGTCTCCTTGTCTGTAAAATGGGAATGGGAGCTGAAAGTGTCCAGTATGGTGCCGGATGCAGAACTAATGGCAGCTGGTGTTGCGGGGGATGGGTCTCAGGGTGATGGTGTGAGGACACAAAGGTCAGCCTGGCAGCAGTGACCAGTACTGATGTGCGCAGTGAGGGGCTGCAGGCTGGAGCTTAGCAGGAGGCAGGGGTGCACCATCTGGGCCTTCCTTCAGGGTTGCCCACCTGGGTGTGTCGAGGGCAGTAGAGTGCGGCTGCTTCTGCTGTAACTGGAAGGGGTTGGACTGAGTGCCTTTGTCCCCATCAATGTTCTGCCCCTGTGACTTTGTTCAGAGGAAGGGGTGGAACCCAAACCGCTCTCTAATGGGAGTTGAGAAACGTGCCTTCTTTCCTGCACCGGCTCAGGAGCTCAGAGCTGGGGCCTGGGAGGTGGCTCCAGGCTCCAGCAACATCTCGACTCCCCTCATTGGTTTAATGCTGAAACCCAAATGCTGCTCTCCGGCTCCTTGCTCCCAGCCGTTCGAATGGACCAGTGGCCAGCCCTCAGCGTCTGCTCTCTCCTGTTGACAGTGGCCTACAGCGAAAGATTTGCAACCACAGCAGAACGGTCCACACCTTTTCTGTCCAAATCAAAGACCTTTTCTGTTTTGCTTCAGATTTCTCTCTACAGCCGTCCAAACCCAAAGTCCTCTCTCTCTGTCCTTCCCCGTCTTTCCCACTTGAATGACTTACGTTCTGCACCTGTACTGTTTTCACTCATGCAGAGCTAGTTGGTTCCTGGAGGGCAAAACCATGTCTTTACAATGAACTGAAACTATCAAGAGTCACGGTTACCTCCTAGCCTGAGGACTGGGGGCTGGGGGTAGGTGATGGGCAGAGGTCTGAAATAGGAACCTCTCTCTGCTTGGCCCCACGGGGCTCCGTTTTTCTGACCCGCTGCTAGATGGCCTGAAAAATGCCCACATTTCCTTATTGTGGTCTGTCCCTAGATTTTCAATTTTGATATAATTGAAATAGGTTTGTCTGAGTAAACACATTACACACAGGTACGTTTCCTGGTTCAGGAAGACTAAAGGTAACCAGTACCGTATGTACTTTCAAATGCTCCCCCCTTCCCTTTTTTTTTTTTTTTTAAAGTTTTATTTAAGTCATTTCTACACCCAACGTGGAGCTTGAACTCAGACCCTGAGATCACGGGTCACATGCTCTACCCACTGTGCTGCCAGGAGCCTCCATAACTGGGGTTTTGAACAGAAGAGGTCTGTGTGCGTGTCAGTGGGGCAGGAGGGTATGTGGCGCACAGCGACAGCCCCAAGTTCCCGTCCTCGGAAGCAGCTGTCACCTCCACATCAGTGTGGGGCTGTACGTGCTTTTCTAGGAAGAAGGGAGGCCAACATAGGGGTTTATCTTGCCTACTTTGGGGCCGACAGAACCAAGTCAGTGAGACTGAATGGAAAACCCTGAAGTGTTAACTGGCAGCAATAGTCTCTTGGGCGCCAGGTGGGTGGGCTGCTGGGGATGACCATAAGCATTTTAATGGTAACTTGGAAAACTGTCCCCCTACCCCGCAATAAGGCAGCACAGAATGTAAACAAAGCCAGCCTCCAGGCTGGTGATGGTTTTGCTGTTTTAACCGTAGGACCGGCGTCCTATGTATGTAGAGCCAGCGTCCTGGCTGGGGCTTATCCTTCTGTGAGGCTCAGGGCCGAACGAAGGCAAAAAGCCCCAGCTTCTGCACACGCACTGCCCACTGGGATGCTGGGATAAAGGCTCCTTACCCAGCTTCTATTCATGGGGGGCACTTTCCGAGATAATAGGCTTTGCCAACGTGTGATAGGCTTTTTATCTGCTTAGCTGAAGAAATTCACCCTCTTCTGGGAGGGGGTGCTGTGAAATCACAGGCTTCATAAAGACACAGCCTCCCGGGGACCTCGAAACCCCCCATGAATGAGGTGTCAGTGACAGCCATCCCACTCCGGGTTGGTAATTAAGGAACAGACTGAATCTTCTCCCTCCCTTCCAGTCTGTCTGTTGTTTTCGTTTTTCTTTTTTTAGTAAAAGAACAATGGCAGTGATGTCACCACGCAGGAGACCGAGCCTTGGAGATGGCAAGGCTCAGTCCTAACCTGCTGCAGAGGCGGGGAGAGGCCGGCCTGTGGGATTCCAGCTCCTATACCCTGCATTGTAACTGGTTTGTCCAAGCTAGAAGAGAATCCGTTAAACTGTGCTTTCGTGGTTTATTCTTCCTGTCTTTTCTGCAAACAAATGCATTAATTCACGTCTAAAAAGGCTCTTTGCCTTCATCTGGGGTGTTGCCGCATGGAAATATGATCATGGCCTTTTATGCTGAAATAAGGAACATTTAAAAAAAATTAATGGCACAGGGGGCGCCTGGGTGGCTCAGTGGGTTAAAGCCTCTGCCTTCGGCTCAGGTCATGATCCCAGGGTTCCGGGATCGACCCCCGCATCGGGCTCTCTGCTCGGCGGGGAGCCTGCTTCCCTTCCTTTCTCTCTCTGCCTACCTCTCTGCCTACTTGTCTATCAAATAAAGAAAAAATTAATGGCACACAGTGAGCAGACCCCCCCCCCCCTTTTACCAAATAATAGGGACAGATTGCACGCCCACGACTGATTCAGTGTCAGGTGTGCTCTTCTCTTCCTGCCCTCGCCACAGCCCCAGGTGGGACCCGTGCCGTGCCAGCGCCTGGCTCAATGTGAGTTCCTGTGCAGGAAGTCATAAAAACAGCCCGACTGCCACATGGTTGGTGGGTGAGGGTGCCCCTGGTGGGAGCCGCACACGGGCTTGGAGAGACCTGGATGTCTTTCCTGACCCGTGGTCTTCCCATGTTAGGAGATGACATGATCACTTAAGACAGGTGACTGGCAGAGGTGGACGGCAGCTGAGAGTCCGAGAGAGCGGCGGGAGGCAGCACGCGTGTTGACCTAGCAGCGAGGTTAAGAGCGAGGCTTTAGAGCCAGACCCGGTTTGGAAACCACCAGGAATGTCGTAAGGAATGAATAAAATCCTCCATGAAAATGGTGTAGCGCAGCACCGGTATGTAGTCAGCATGTCCGGGAGCTGCGTGTGGTGGCATCAGTGGGAACGAAGTGCCCACACGGTCTCTGTGAGACGCTGGCCACATGTCAGGTACAACTCTCTGTTTAGACTGTTTTGTTTTTGTGGGACTGCTCTGTCCTCGCTAGCATCCAGGGTCCCCTAAGTGAGGCCTCCAGGGACTCCTCCAGTCAAGGAAGCTTGGGCGCACAGTCCCCGAAGCCCCTTTGTTGTCCCTGAGGTGATCACCGCAGCATGGCCCCATCACCAGCCAGCCTGCTGGGCTCCAGGGCCACATAGGCCACAGGGGTCCGCTCTGGACTCTGCTCTGGGGCTTCCCAGCAGGAGGGTGAGGTGGGGGATGGGCCACACCAGCAGCAAGACCTGTGTGTGGGAGATTGAGGTCTCACCAGTAAGGCAGGGGGGCCGGCAGACATCAGGCAGGAGAGGGGTGCAAGCAGGTCTGTATCTGGATAGAGGACTGCGGACCGGGAGAGGTCAAGGCAAGGGGAGCGTGGCTCTGATCATCCCGGCGAGAGGTGAGGGCCTTAATTAAAGAGCAGTGGAAGAGTGTCTAGAATTGGCAGGTGTTTATGATCAGCGGGGAGTGGAAAAGAGAAAGTGACTTCTGGATGATGACACTTCACTGAAAAGGAAGGAAGGGGAGGAGCAGGTTTGGAGCAGAGGGGCAGGGCTTGAACATATGAAAGCAAAAGTCTGGGACATACTGAATTTGTGGAGCTTGGGAGACACGCGTCAAGCATGCCCGCTAAAACATTTGGTGAGAGCTGACTGTATGTCAGGCAGTGTTCTAAGCACCTTATCCATGTTTTACTTCATCCTCCTAAGAGCCCAATAAAATAGGCGCCTTATACTCTGGTTTCTCTTCAGATCGCATAAATCTTTTCCCTTTTACTAAAAATAGGTGCCTTTATTCCCATTTTACAGATGTGAAAACCGAGGCACAGTGTAACTTGCCCAGCACAGTGTAAGTCACTTGCCTGACACAGCCAGGAACAGGTAGTGCCAGAATTCAACCCCCCGAGCTCCTGGGCTCCGTACCATGTTGTTTTCTTCTTTCTTTCTTTTTTATTGAGGTATAGTCAACACGCAATGTTGCATTAGTTTCAGGTATGCAGCACAGTGACTGGAGAGGTCTGTGTGTTTTGCTGTGCTCACCACAAGTGTAGCTCCCCAACTGTCCCCACACAGCACCATTACAGCCACTGAGAACATTCCCTGTGGAACCCTCACGTAGTGTTGGTGGGAATGTAAAGTGGTGCAGGCACTGTGGAAAACAGTATGGAGGCTTCTCAAAAAAAAAAAAAAAAAAAAAAAGGAACCACTGCATGATCTGGTAATTCCACTGCTGGGTATCTACCCGAAGAAAATGGAAACACTAGTTCCTCACTATGTTAGGGTTCCATTTTCTCCACATTTTCCACCAAGGCTTATTTCTTGTGTTTTTGATACTAGCCATTCTGACCAGTGTGAGGTGATACCTCATTGTGGTTTGATTTTTGTTTCCTCATGATTAATGCTGTTGAGCATTTTCTCATGTGTCTCTTGGACATTGGCTGTCTTCTTCAGAAAAATGTCTATTCAGATCGTCTGCTTAATTTTTTAAAAAAATTATTTATTAGAGACCAAGCAGGGCCAGGGGGAGAGGGATAGAGAGAATCTCAAGCAGACTCCATACTGAGTGCGGAGCCTGACACGGGGCTCTATTTCAGGGCCCTAAGATCATGACCTGAGCCGAAATTAAGAGTTGGAGGCTTAACTGATAAGCCACCCAGGCACCTCTCTCTGATTATTTTTTCCTAAGATTTTTTTTTGGGGGGGGGTGTTATGTAAGTTCTTTATATATTTTGGATATTAACCCCTTATTCGATTTATCATTTGCTCATATCTTCTCCCATTCAGTAGGTTGCTTTCTTTTGTTAATGTTTCTTTGCACACCAAACTTTATATTTTGGTGCAGTCCCTTGCCTGAGAAGATTTATCTATGAAAATGTTGCTAGGCTGATGTCAGAGGTAACTGCCTGTGTTTTCTTCTAGGAGTTTTATGGTTTCAGGCCTTGCATTTCGGTCTTTTATCCATTATTGAGTTTATTATTGTGTAGGATATATAAGAAAGTGATCCAGTTTCATTCTTTTGCATGTAGCTGTCAACTTTCCCACCACCATTTAACCATTTACTGAAGAGACTATCTGTATATTCTTATGGGTTAATTGACCATTATAAGCATGAGATTATTTCTGGCTTCTCTATTCTCTTCCATCGATCTAGATGTGTTTTTGTGGCATTACCATACTGTCTTGAATTAATTACAGCTTTGGAGTATATATTAAAATCTGGGATTGTGATACCTCCTGTTGTTCTTTCTCAAGATAGCTTTGGCTCTTCGGGATATTTTGCAGTTAAGTTTTAGGATTATTTTTTCTAGTTCTGGAAAAATAGTACTGGCACTTTGGTAGGGATTGTTTTGGTATATATTGTTTTGGGTAGTATGGACATTTGAACTATCGTTTTAATTCACGAGCATGGTATGTCTTCCCATTTATTTGTGTCATTTTTAATTTCTTTCATCAGTGTTTCATAGTTTTCAGAGTACATCTCTTTGGTTAACTTTATTTATAGGTACTTTATTCTTTTTTGTAAAATTGTAAATGGAATTTCTTTTTACTTATTTTAGAGAGAGGACATGAGTGAGCAGGAGCAGAGGGGCAGAGGGAGAGAGAGTGTTTCTGGAGCGGACTTCACACTGAGCATGGAGGCTAATGCAGGGCTCAATCTCATGACCCTGAAGTCATGACCTGAGCAGAAATCAAAAGTTGGACACTTAACTGAGCCATCCAGGTGCCCCAGTGGAATAGCTTTTTAAAATTTCTGCCGCTTTATTATTAGTGCATAGAAAGGCAACAGATTTCTGTATATTAACTTTGTATCCTATAATTTCACTGAATTCATTTATTATTTCTAATAATTTTTAGTAGAGTCTTTAGGATTTTCTGTGTATAGTATATAATCTGCAAATGGTGATGGTTTTATTTCTTCCTTACTAATTTAGATACCTTTTATTTCTTATCTGATTGCTGTGGCTTGGACTTCTAGTACTGTGTTGAATAAAAGTGGTGAAAGTGGGCATCCTTGTTCCTGATCTTAGAGGAAAAGCTCTCTGTTTCTCACCATTGCGTATGATGTTAGCTGTGGGTTTTCATATATGGCCTTTATTGTATTGAAGTATATTCTCTCTAAATGCACTTTGTTGAGAAAAATTTTTATCATGAATGGATGTTGAATTTTGTCAGATGCTTTTTGTGCATCAATTGAGATGATCGTATCATTTTTACCCTTTCTGGTGTTAATGTGGTGTATTGTGTTGATTGACTTAGAAATATCGAACCATGCTCGTATCCCCAGAATAAATCTCGCTTGATCATGGTGAATGATTTTTCCATGTATTGTGGAGTGTGGTTTGTTAATATTTTGTTTAGGATTTTTACATCTATGTTCATCAGGGAAATTGGCCTATAGTTTTGTTTTTTAAACAGTGTCTTTTGTTTTGATACCAGGGTGATGCTGGCCTTGTAGAATGTATATGGAAGCATTCCTTCCTCTTCTGCTTCCCCGCCCCCCTCCATTTTTAAGTAGGCTCCATGTCCAACATGGAGCCCAATAAGGGGCTGAACTCACGACCCTGAGATCAAGAGTCAGATACTCAACTGACTGAGTCACCCATGTGCCGCTCCTTCCTTTTCTGTTTTTTGGAATAGAGAATAAATTTTCTTTAAATGTTTTGTAGAATTCACTTGTGAATCCATCTGGTCCCGGACTTTTGTTTGATTGGAGGTTTTTGATTACAGTTTAATTTTGTTACTACTAATTGTTCTATTAAGATTTCCTATTTCTTCCTAATTTGGTTTTGGAAGGTTGTATAATTCTAGGAATTTACCCATTTCTTCTAGTTTGCCTAGTTTGTTGGAATACCATGTTTTGTAGTAGTTTCTTATAATCCTTTGTATTTGTGTAGTTCTCTTTTCATTTTTGATTTATATGGGTCCTCTCTCTTCTTGATGAGTCTGGCTGAAGATTAATCAATCTTGGGACGCCTGGGTGGCTCAGTTGGTTAAGCAGCTGCCTTCGGCTCAGGTCATGATCCCAGCGTCCTGGGATCGAGTCCCACATCGGGCTCCTTGCTCGGCAGGGAGCCTGCTTCTCCCTCTGCCTCTGCCTGCCTCTCTGTCTGCCTGTGCTTGCTCTCTCCCCTTCTCTCTCTGATAAATAAATAAAAATCTTTAAAAAAAAAGATTAATCAATCTTGTTTATCTTTCCAAAGAACCAGCTCTTGATCTCCTTGATCTTTCCTATTTATTTTAGTCTTTATTTCTGCTCTGATCTTATTTCATATCTTCCTTCCTTCTTAGTTTTGTTCTTTTTCTCATTTCTTTTAGGTGTATAGTTAAATTTTTTTTTTAAAAGATTTTATTTGTTTATTTGACAGAGAGAGATCACAAGTAGGCAGAGAGAGAGAGGAGGAAGCAGGCTCCCCACTGAGCAGAGAGCCCGATGCAGAGCTGGATCCCAGGACCCTGAGATCATGACCTGAGCCGAAGGCAGCAGCTTAACCCACTGAGCCACCCAGGCACCCCTAGTTAAATATTTTTGTTTCTTGATGTAAGCCTATATTGCTATGAATTTCCCTCTTAGACCTGCTTTCACTGTATCCCAAAGGTCTAGAACTGTTGTTTTCATTTTCATTTGTCTCCATGTATTTTATTTCCTCTTTCATTTCTTCATTGACCCATTGGTTATTTAGTACTATGTTGTTTAGCCTCAATGTTTGTGTTTTTTCCCAGATTTTTGTTTTGGTAATAGATTTCTAGTTTCATACTGTTGTGGTCAGAAAAGAGGCATGATATGATTTCAATCTTCTTAAATTTATTGGGACTTGTTTTGTGGTCTATATGTGATCCATCCTGGAGAATGTTCCACGTGCACTTGAAAAAAAAAAGTGTATTCTATTGTTTTTCGATGGAATGATCTCCATAGGAAGTCCATCTGGTCTCATGTGTTGTTCAAAGACACCTTTCCCTTATTGAATCCTATCTGGATAGATCTATTGATGTCAGTGAGGTGTTAAAGTCTTCCACTATTATCGCATTACTGTCCATTTCTTCCTTTATGTTCGTTAATACTTGTTTTATGTATTTAGGTGTTCCTGTGTTGGGTGCATAGATGTTCACAATTATTATATCACCACTTTCTGGATTGATCCTTTTATTTTTATATAATGCCCTTGTCTCATTACAGCCTTTATTTTAAAGTCTATTTTGTCTGATGGAAGTATTGCCTGACTTCCTCCTCACCGCCCTCTTCCATGTGTGTGGAATGTCTTTTTCCATCCCTTTGCTTTTAGTCTGTGTGTGTCTTTAGATCTGTTGTCTCTTGTAGGCAGCACACAGATTGGCGATTTCTCCATCTGTTCAGCCAGTCTGTGTCTTGATTGGAGTATGTAGACCATTTACATTTAAAGTAATTCTTGGGGCGCCTGGGTGGCTCAGTGGGTTGGGCCGCTGCCTTCGGCTCGGGTCGTGATCTCAGGGTCCTGGGATCGGGTCCCACATTGGGCTCTCTGCTCAGTGGGGAGCCTGCTTCCCCCCGCCCCCGCCTGCCTCTCCATCTACTTGTGATCTCTCTCTGTCAAATAAATAAATAAAATCTTTAAAAAAAAAAGTAATTCTTGATAGGTATGTATTTATTGCCATTTTGTTGTCTATTAGATGTTTTCATAGTTCTCTCTGCTTCTTCTCTTGCTCTCTTGTGATTGATGGCCTTCTTATTATTTTGCTTAGCTTTCTTTGGATTTATTTTTTGTGTATCTATTATAGGTGTTTGGTGTTTGATTCCATGAGGTTCATATAAACCTCACATATAGTTAACATATAGTCCTACTTCATCCTGAATATATGTCAGCTGGTGGTCACTTAAGTTTGAATATATTCTAAAAGAGCTGTATTTTTAATTCCTCTTCATTTTGTTTGTATATTTTACATTCTTAAAAATTTTGTGATTACCCTAAAATTTTTTAGTTAATTCCTGTTAATATTTTTGTTTTTTAGCCTTTATACTAGTTTTTTTTTCCCTTCATACTAGTTTTGTAAGTGATTGCTTTACTACCTTTACTGAATGTTTGCTTTTACCCATGAAATTTTTTCCTTTCATATTTTTCTTTTAATTATGGCCTTTTCTTTTCCGCTTGAGAGGTTCCTTTAAGATTTCTCATAAGGCTGGTTTAGTGATGATGAACTCTTCCAACTTTTTTTGCGTGTGTGTGTGGGGTGGGGAAAGGCTCTCTCCTTCAATTCTAAATCATAATCTTGCTGTGTAGAGTATTCTTGATTGTAATTTTTTTTCTTTTAGCAGTTTGAATATGTCATGCCACTCACTGCTGGCCTGCAAAGTTTCTTTCTGCTGAAAAAATCAGCAAATAGTCTTACAGAGTTTCTTTTGTGTGTAACTTGTTACATCTCTCTTAAATTTCTCTATCTTTAATCTTTGACCTTTTAATTATCATGTGTGGTGTTGACCTGTTTGTGTTTTGGAATCCTCTCTGGTTCCTGAATCTGGTTCCTTCTCCAGTTAGGGAAGTTTTCAGCTATCACTCCTTCAAGTTTTCTGTCCCTCTCTCTTCTCTCCTTCTGCGGCCCTATAAGGCCAATGTTTGTTTGCTGGACATATTGTTCAAGAGATCCTTTAACCTATCTTCATTTTTAAAATTCTATTTTATTTTTGCTGTTGAGTTTGTGTGCTCTTTATTACCCTGTTTTCCAGATTGCGGATCTGTTGTGCATCCTTTAATCTACTGTTGATTGCCTCTAGTGTGTTTTTCATTTCAGTTATTGTATTCTTCAACTCTGGTTCTTTTTCATGTTTTCTTTCTCCTGTTTAAAGTCTCAATTTATTCACTCTTCTTCCTAGGCCTGTGAGCATCTTAATGACCATTACTTCAAACTTTTTATCAGGTACATTGATTATCTTCATTTCCTTTTCTTTTTCTGAGGTTTTATCTTGTTCTTTTGTTTGGAGCATATGCCTCTGTCTTCTCATTTTGCTTGACTTTGTGTTTGTTTATATGAATTAGGGGGAGCAGCTACTTCTAAATTTGAAGGAATAGTTTTGTGTATGGTCATCCCCTGTGTAGACTGTGTGCGCCTCGTGACTTTGGCTAGAGCTGTGGTTAGCATGGACTGGGGATGGCAGGGGGTGAGGGGGGTGGGGAGGGGGGTGTCCCAGGACAGTGCTTGAGTTGCTGTGGTGGAATGGCCTAAGCTGAAGTGGGCATGGGCTGGGGTGTCCCTTGGTGTTCCATGCAGAGGGTACCCTGATGGGGCAGCTGGAGCCAAGGTGGGCACAGACCAGGGGGTGCTGGACTGCTCCCTGTAGAGGGTACCCTGGTGAGTAGCTGCGGCTGCAGTGCGATGTGGGCTGGAGGGTCCCAGAATGCTTTGTATGGGAAGAGGGTGGCCTAGTCAAGGCAGGTGAAGCCCTCGGGTCCTCAGGGGCTCCCTACAGGGTGTGACCTCGTGGGGCAGGAGGTCCCAGGGTGTCCTGCTATGGGGCAGCACCTTATGTTCCTAACATCTGTGCTACACTGCTGCTTTGTGACATTTGGAAACCCAGGCCAGGAGCTCAGGGTAGATCTGAGCTGTATAGATTTGTGGTTCGTCTGAGGCCAGCGGAGTGCTAAGGACCTGTAGGGAGCCAGTTAGAGAGTGTTTCTGGTGCCAAACCTGTCCTTTCAATCAGTGATCAGGTGTGAGCACATCACTGATGCAGCCCCAAAGTTGGTGTAGTAGAGGAAAGAGAGCAGGCCCCCCGCCGTCTCCCAGGTGGTTTGCAGGGACGAAGGGGAGGCAGGACAGCACAGGGCAGTCTGATTGATACCAGCTTCGGGATGAGCCCCCCAAGGGCAGATGGGGGAGGGGGCAGGTCGCACCACCAGCAGGACCTCCAGGAGGCCAACCTAAGGCAAGGAGTGGAGGCAGGCATGTGTGTCAGACTTGCAGGTGGTCTGAAGGAGAGGAATCCAAACTGTTCTCCAAGAGACTGCCCTGGCAGGACTTGTTTAAAGCTTACTCTTTCCTAAGGGCTTATTGTCTTAAAATTCAGATAAGCCCAAGTTGTAGAAAGCTGCTGTGCTAGTTGATAGCATAGGACATCTGTGTTCCCATTTGCCAGATGAGAAAGTTGAGGCCTAGAGTGAGTGAGTGAGAGACTTGGCCACATTGCTCAGTTATGTGTTGTGAGACAGCCACCACTTGTCTGAGGATGAACCAGATCTAATGGATGGACAGACACAGTGGCAGCCTCTACCTATGGGGAATGTGTAGCCATAACCTTTGTTTACTTCAGAGAGGGCTCCCTCAGGATGGTCAGTTTCCTTCGCTCTTGCAGGGCAGAGCCTATTAGGGTGATACCAAAGCTTTTTTTTAGAGGTCTCTCACTCCCTTGGGTAACTGTAGTGTGTAGTGTGGTTTTGCCAATGAGATGTATTCAAGTCAGAGAGCTCTGGGGTGAGCAGAATGGGGGGCAAAGCTCTCGGCCTGAACCCTGAAAACCTGTCACTGCTGGCTGTCTCTGATATTGCGACTCTTGCTACGGGGCCCATCTGCCAGCACAGGGGAGAGCGTGCACCCCCTGGCACCATACTGCTGAAGGCCAACAACCCCCATGGGGGCTTTGTGGCCTCTGCTTATAGAGAAATAAGCAGTGCATGCGGCCCCTAGGCTCTTCTGAGCCTGGAAACTCCCAGGCGAGGGAAAAGCAGTTCCCTTCATTCTTTCACGCCCTCGCTACTCAGCAGCAGGATTCCTGGGCCAGCAGCATCAGATATCCTGAGAGCTAGCTAGACATGCAGAAATCTCAGGCCCACGCAGACTTCCCGGGTTGACATCTGTGCTTTGAGACCTCCAGCGCGATTCCTAGGAGTGGTGCGTGGCGGCAGGACTGCGGTAGGCTCCTCTTCTGCTGCTGGGCCCAACACACGATGTCCAGTAACCCCCCCCCCCCCACACACACACCTAAAATGCAGCCAGCAAGCACTGAAGGCCCTCTCGCTCTCCCCAGAACCTTTGAAAAGACAAAATGACGACCGGAAAGTTAAGTGATAAAGCTCTGAGCTTTACAAATACATAAGACTTCTCCTGGAGATAGAGGTAAGTTCGTACTCAAAAACCAGGTAGTTTTGGGCTTTCGCTTTGGGGGCAGTGACCCCCCCCTTGCTGCTTCACAGAGCTGATATCGGACATTGCAGAGATGACTCTGAGGGATTTAACAGTTAATTTATATTCCTTATTCACGATTATTCAAGAACAGACAGTTGAGCGCTGTATCTTTCAAAGTCGAAGAACTCAAATTTCTGTGCAGTCAGCCTCCCCCCCCCCCCGCCCCCGCCACCGGGTACCAGCCCATGCAGGAGGTGGTTTTCTGTCTCCATAACTCTTACTGTTTGCTGATGGACTGACCTGCCTTCCTCCCAAACCCTGTCCTCAGCCAAACTATCTTCAATGGTGGACAAAACACACAGGAGTCAAGAAATGGTTGTTTTTTTAGACTTTTTTTTTTTTTTTTTTGGATTTGTTTTTAAAGAAACTGCATACATCATCAGAGACAAACAATAATTTAAATACCATGCAGTTTCTGTATGTACAAAACCTAGGCCATAGAGATCCAGTTTAGTTTGTATTCTGTTTACATGGTCTTCCTCATACAGCCATCATCTGTTAAATTCGAACACAGGAGAGCGCTCCTATACAAAGACAAACTATGTACAGACACCCGGGAAGCAACTGGAAAAAGCAACTAGTTTGGGGATTGACAGACAGATGGGAAGAAAAAGTCATTTAAGGTGACCTCCACCCACCGCCGTGCACAGGGAGAGCCTGACATCCCATTCATTGAAGCACACACCACGATATTCATTCGGCAAATATAAATACACGTTCATAAGCGGGAGAAAAATAAACTCAGGTTTTTATCACATCTACCATCACATTGTTTGGTTTCTCTAATTTGACATAAAGGCTAAAGTTTTAAAAGTTTTACAGGGCTTTAAGGGCCTTTGGAGAGGAAAAGATCAGCAATTTTGAAAGAGCAAGTAGGCCGATGGCAGTCCCTTCCGTCACAGATGGTGGGGGTGCGTAGGGGCAATGTCTGATTTCGAGAGGGAAACCTTTAGATTTGAGAGATTTCACGTTTCCTCTCATGCTAATCCAAATGACAAAAGGCTCCATTGGGGACGTATATGCACAAGACCTTTGAGAACTGCAGCTTTTTAAGAAAAGGGATGCATTTAAAACCATCCAGCCTATCTCACCTTTTTTTTTTTTTTTTTTTTGTAATATCTTCCAGTTGTCCTAACGCTACGGCAGAAGAGAAATTTGGATAGATTTCTGTAAAGACCTCAAGATTTCACGGCAGGAAAGAGACAGCAGATGCCCCATCCTGTGGCCCACTGAGGTGGCCGAGCCCCCTAAACTGGGCTTGAAGTAGCCCACTTTGATGGTGGCGGGCGAGATCTCAGGGGTGTGGAAGGTTCACCCCTAATTCCCGCAACTAACTTCTCAAAGAGGGTGCTCTGCAGGAATGGAAGTGGAAATTGTGTTCCCTGTCTTCCGTGCTCAACGTGGACTGCAACAGGAGGGCACTTTGGGCAGGATACCTGGGCTGCTGGCTGGCCACAGGGGAATCGATTTGGGCGTCACGTTCCTTGGGCCTCAGAGGCCCAAGAACGGAAGCCAGCAGAGAAGCCGCTGGCCTTCGAAGGAGGAGTCCAGGCAAGGAGTTCCCTTAGGACTCGCTCCTGGGCCCGGCAAAGGCCTGACCAGCACACCAGGGCCCTGGGAGCCGCACAAGGCCAGCTGGGAGTTACAGGAAGCTCGGACTCGAATCCTGGCAAGGCAGGCACTTCTGCCTGGAACAATGCCTGCTATCAAGAAGTCAAACGAAAGAGCCCAAAAGACATCTTTCGTCATACCATTTGCACATTCAATCGTCAGTAAGCCTTTCGGGAAGGCTGTGTTTACAGCCACACTAAAATCCCGACCGTGTTTTCCCTGAACGATACCTTCCCACGGCAGTTAACTACTCAGACTCAACATTCAAAGAGAAAAGCATCTAGTGATGGTGCCCCTCGTGGGGCAGGGCAGTGGCGTGCTCACTCCAAGTGCTACGAGGAAAGTGGACAGTGGGCACCGCCTCAAGAACTGCCCTGAGCTCCCCCCCCAAAATAGGCCCAGCTCCTGGCTTCAATGCCAGCTGTTGGAGCCATGAATGCCTGCCGGAAGCGAAATGAATGGCCTCCCGGAGGGGTGTGGGTCCCCAGAGTAATGCTTCCCACACGTTTTGGGGGTGGGAACTGGGTAACTCCTTTTTTGTGAAGGCCAATCTGGCAACTAACTCTTGGGCACATGTGGAGGGGAGCGAGCCATTACCTGGAGAGATGGCGGTAACTGGGAGACCACTCCAGAAGGCCAGGCAGAGCTGTGGGGCCGAGGGCCCTACGAGGTCTGTCAGGAAGGAAAACAGAAGAAGCTGCAACGGGCCTCGTTAAGATAGTTGTTGGTGCTTGGGGGCTGTCCTTCCTCACTGCACATCCTATCTTCGGTGTCCCTCTGTCAAAAGAGCACTGTCTTCTGTGGTCCCAAGCGCATGGGACAGTGAGAGCTACACCTCCAATCAGCCTTACCAGCACCATGAGGGAGAGGAAGGGGTCTCTCCAGAGCGGAGTGGGAAGGTACAGCGTGGGCAGGCGTGGCTGGTGTTGGCGCGGTTCTGCCATGTGCCAAACCCTGAAGCTCTTCTGCAGAAACTCGTCAGTGCAAAGAAAGGAGACTAGAAGGCCATCGAATGGTTCTGGAGGACCCATCCATCTGTGGCCGGACGCCAGTCCTGCAAGCCGGGGCTCTGGCTGGCATGCACGGGTCCTAGACTCGGAGGCTCTTCACTATGTCCAGGCCACACAGTCCCCGGCCCCAGGGTGCACAGAGAAAATGAGGAACACCAGCCAAGCAGTCTCGTACCCCAGCCTTTCTGTCCTCAACAGGGTCCTTACCCTCGGACGCACGAGTACCATAGGAGCACCACAGCGGTGGCCATGTGCGTCAGATCACCCGCGACATTGGGCTTTTTTGACACTGATGGGTCAGTTCACTTGAACTGAGCAGATGACCGCTTTCCCCTTCTAAACCAGAGCTCCCTAGAAGGCAGCTAAGCTTAGTCTGCGGGGACAGGCTAGGCGCTCCGTGGTGGCCTTCCACACCTGGGGCACACACACTCTGGGGACCGACCACAGACTCCCCCAGAAAAGCATCTTCCCTTTTGTTCTCTGTCTGGATGATGGCTGAAGAGAGAGAAGGGACGGGGGCCACCGAGGCTAGTGCTCCCCCGCAGCGGCCCCCGAGCCGGACGCCACGCCTAAAGCCAGTGTATCTGGCCAAGTCCGTTCCAGGCCAAACCCACTGCCTTGGCTTTCTTTGGACCCAGGTGACACACACTCCAGGGGACGAGGTTCGCTGGGGCCTAAACGAGCCTCAAGGAGGCTGGCCCGCCGGGCCTGGTTGGAGAGGCCGTCTTCCGTCTGGCCCGCTGGGGACCTCAGTATCCGCGGTCGCGCCAGTGGCTCTGACCGCCAAGCGGTGACCATCGCATTTTCGCAAAGAGAATCCTGATCACGTTTCCTTTTATTTTTCTTCTTCTTTTTTAAAAAAAGGCAGTTCAGAAGATTTACATCATAATGGGGAAGTGAATAAATACCAGCACTTATGGTTCTTATAAATTTATGTTTTGAAGACAGCATAGCACTCAGGAGGAATTTGACTGTTAAGGTCGGTGAAACCTGGGAAAACAAATAATTAGATCAAGACTGAGAGGCTATTAAAGGAGCCAGATTCCCTGGTCTGAGCTTCCCATCCTCAGATGCCCCATTGCTCGCAAGTGCTGGGTTGAATCTGGTTAAACCTCCACCCGAGGGCACACGCCTGCAGCACTCCTCCAGCCCTTGGGGCCCAGGGAGTTCACCTTTGATTCTGAGTGGTTTACTCCAGAGCTCCTGGGGGTCCCACTGGACGGCCCTGCTGGCCCACAGCTGGGTGGAGTGGCCAACCTGTGTCCCCGAGTCCACGCACTACAGAGCTGGTACATTCTGTTTCTCTAAAATGGTCACCTAGGCACTGTTCGGTATGAGTCATAAGAACGGAGTTGATGACTCTGTCACTGTCACTAGCCACGTGGTCTTTTATCAGCCCCTCGAATCTCTCTGTGCTTGTTTCCCCAAAGGAGGACAGGGGGACATGGAATCACGGGAGCGAACCCACCTTGGAAGTGCCATAGGGATTTGGCATTGTTGCCCAGGTTTGGCTATAAACTGTCAGTGGTCTTTTCTTCTCAGCTCCAGTTTCCATAAAGACCTGTCTGGCATTACTGGTGGCTCTAGCACTTAAGATCTTGAATCAGGTCTTTCGTTTGGATAATTTAAAATCTAGACTTTTCCGAAGGTTCCACTTAACCTGGGCTGTCGTGCTCCATCCCCGAGCTTCAGAACCGCAGGGGAACTTCACGCTGACCTTTCACCCCCCCCGCCCCCCACACCTGCGCCCCCTCCTGCGACCCAGCGGCAGATGGGGGAGTTTCAGTCTGGAAGCAAGTATTACAGCGTGAGCTGGAAAAGCGGATCAAGGACCCCTCGATAACACTAACCTTGTTAAATGTCTACTCAATTCATGAACTTCCATTTCAGTGCTTTTAAATTCATTGAGCTCCTTTCGAATGGCAGCCTGGAATGGAGAGAGGCCCGTGAGTATGCAGCAGAGGCAGACGGAAAGGAGTTCATCTTTACTTTCTCTTTTCTTGGACAAAGCCATAAGACACAAAGTACGGAAAATGAACTCTTCACTGGGACGGGAAAAAAAATCCCCCAGAACCTACTAAGTATCCCCCTCTCGCTAAATGTAAATGACAAATGGTGAGATCTGGCATATTGCCCAGTCTTCCTCTCTCCACGAGCACCGCCATGTAGGCCGCACAGATCTGCCCCACACGTCTGGGGTCTTAAGGGCACATTTAAATGTCAACCTCTCGTCTTCCTTAGGTAAACACTTTGAGCTCACCACAAGCACGGGACACCTCAAGATGGATCTTTCTAGAAGGTGTGGGTCACATTCCTCAAATCAAGGGAATAGGTGATCGCCCCACTTTGATTCCAAAGCACTCACTCGTTTACAGCTCTGTTGACTGAGGACATCTGTGCCATGACCAAGGTCATGGGCTATGTGTGAACGGCCACCTCCTTCCAGCACTGCCCACAGAGAGGAGCTGTGGCCGAGGGGAGGGCATCAGACGGCCAGGAGTGGTGAGGACTGAGTGGGACAGAAGGTCCCTGGCATCACTTCCTCCCCGGGGGCTGAAATTCTTTAGGTGGGGTCAGCTGGGCTCCCCCCAGAGAAGGCAGGTGCCCCATGTGCCTGTTTATCAGCCTCGGGGCACCACTTCCTATTCCTCTGCCGAAGCAGCCTGTGCGGAAGTAGAGGGTTCCCTCTCTGCCTGCTCTGCACAGTTTCGGCACGTGCGTGGGGTCACGCTGTCCTGTCCCCTGAATTCTGCTGATCCCCCTCATCCTTGGTCAGCAAGCACACTGCGGTCCGAGGGTGAACCAAAGGGCAAGGTCCCTTCCTCCATTCCTGTTTATATGACACAACTACCTGGGGACTGGGTCTTTGGGTCTGTGTGTGTCTAGTGGGTGGTGGGTCCAGTCCCTGGGGTCCCCCGCCACAGCTGCCTGCACAGGGAAGAGAGGGGTGCTACGTTTAAAAGGAGGGCAGAGGCTGCCATTCACCAGGACCTGTGCAGGAGACCTGCCACGTGGAAAACCCTTCTGGAAAGTCTGCCTCGGGCCCCACCATTCCCACCCAAGTGTAGCAGCTTGCCTGCATTCACGCTCCCTGCGATCAGTCCGAGGCCAGAGTGTTGCTGCGGAGGACCTCGCCACTTATAAAAGTGGGCCTCGCTTTCTTATAAAAGCCACTGGCCCTGGGACTTCATGGGATGAAGGCAGGACTCTTCAAGAGAGGCCCCCGGTGTCTCTTGCACATTGGATGTAGTCATTAATTTAGACTTTTTTTTTTTTTTTTTAAATGCCCTTAGCTCTCCAGTCCCTCAGGATGACTGGACTAGAGTCACAAAGGGTTACGAAGCAGAGGTTCATTGTGATACGTGGTCCAGCGGACAGGTAAGAATGAGGTGTCCCTCCCGAGGGGCCTGCACCCACCATCCCAAGATCAAGACCTGAAGGTGCCTAACCGACTGAGTCACCCAGGCACCCCAAGAATGATGCCGCTATTTCCTATAAAACAAACTCAACGTCAGGTTACTCTTTGTTTTCCAAATGGACGAGGGGGCAGCGCAGCGAGGCCGGTTTTGCCGTCTGTGATCTGTCCCGTTTCTATTGTGCGGTTGTAATAACGGCAGACACAGTGAGCTGGTCTCTTTTTGGCTGTGTGAGCCTTGGCGGGTGCCGAGGACAGGGTCCCCTTCCCAGAAGGTCTGTGCTGAGTGTGGGGCCCCGCGCTCGTGGACCGTTGTGTGCCCGCATGGGCGCTACTCTGCTCCTCTGGGCCCAGCCTCCCAGGCTGCCTTGCCTCTGGCCGCCCTGTCACGTGCTGTTACGGGACTGTCTTGTGCCCTCCCCGTGGCAGGGCGAGGCAGCTCAGTGAGCACTCTGCTCCGCAGAGAGCCTGGAGCCCCGGGGGAAAGGAGCTGGGGAAGCAGCGCCTTCCGCAGGCCCCACGGCCACTCCGCACTCCCCTAGGGACCCCGGGACCTCGGCTCCGCTGCTGCTCTCGCTGCGGGCTCTTGGCAGCAGGCGGGAAAGCCCACGCAGGGCAAACTGAGGCACGAGGACCCAGCACCCCACCCCTCGCTCTCTGCTTACTTTGTCGGCGGCGGTGAGGCGGGTCCACGGCTTGTCGGCCCTGCGGTCGTAGTCCTGAGCGTCTGCCACCTCCACGTAGTCGCTGAAACGGATGAGGATCTTTCTTTCTCGAAGTTCTTCCACTGTGGGTCTTTGGCTGAGCTGCAGGGAAGGAGAGATGGGCCCCGTCAGCCAGAGCAGCTTAGACGACCTGGCCTGTGACTTTCCAGGGGACGGTGAGAGGCCACCAGCACCTCCCCTGGCAAGTGAGGGACGGGCCGCTGCTAGGGACCTAGGGCTTCAGACGCCTGGGCCTTTCCCAGGACCCTGAGAGAGACGAGCCTGGTTTTCCCTGGTGGCACCTGCCTACCGGCTGATCCGGACGGACAGCCAGACAGTCCCTTAGCGACACCGCAGCGCCTCTTACAAGCCACTTGGCTGCCTGCGTGGGTGCGCGTCTTCCCACACCTGTGTCCCTTATCCCAGCAGGTGACATCTTACCCCACACTCTTGTCCCATTTTGGTTTTGTAAGTGCACGACCACGTGTCAGATTGAGTGCACTCTGCATGCTGAGTCTGTAAATCAGTTTGCATGTGTGTGCATGTGTGTGTGAGACACAGAGGGTGTACATGCAAACACCACGCAGATTCAGGGGTGTTTAGGCACCACTGAGGAGGTCCGAGGGGACCCTGCTCCCCGAGAAGTTCACGTTGAAAAGCCGGTCCCCACATGCAGAGCGAGGCTGGGTTTGTGCTAGGGAAGCCGGGGGCCAGGCCCACAGGATGGGTCTGCAGGGCTGGGCTGCACCACGCAGAAGACCTTCTCCCTGGCCCCGTGGCTGGCACCCTCCCTCTGTACTTGCACAGCACCAGGCTGACCTTTCTATTCTCATTTCCTGCCACTAAGTTGACTTCTTCTGGAGGGACACCATCGCTCTTTCTTTAGCAGCTTCTGCACTATCGTGAAAGTACAAACGTTCACCGATTTCGTATTTTCCCCGCTACAGGACACCCACTCGAAATCCCTTGCTTTTCTTGGGCAAGATGTACCACGGGGTGCTAGACAAACAGCGTTAATTTCTAAGTGCACCGTGACCAGGACAAGGCTAAGCATGAAATTTCTAGTTGTGTTTTCTGGAAATCACGATCTGGATATTTAACTAATAGACTGGACAGCGAAGTCCAGAGTGAACAGAAAGACGGAATGTTAGATCTAAAGGTCAGGGACTATTTGTCATGCCTGAGTCCCACGGAGACTCTAGACAGCATCTCTCCAAATCAATAGGGCGCTGTACCCATGTGCTCCGAGGGAGCGTCTTTCCCTGGGAGCGTCTCAGGCAGCTTGGAGGCCAGCTACCCAGTGACCACACCCCCTGCCCACTCCCCTGAGCACCAGCTTGTGCCCCCACTCCTCGGTGCCCAGAGGGGCGTCGGGCTGCTGGCTGATGGACCTCCTTCCTCAGACGATGAGGAAATGATCTTTGCGGCTCAAGTCAGGTTTCTGGGGATGGTGGGCTGGCAGAAGGGGTTGGTCAACTTGTGTTCTAATCTATGGCAAAAATATCACTTGAAACCAGGTACTTTAGAGTAAACTACTTGAGACCCAAATCCCACTATTAGTACAACTGGACGCGCGTGCACGCCCCTCCTCCCCTCTGTCTTTCCCTCCCTCCTTCCTTCTGCCCATCCATTCGTGCAGCTAGCGAGCATCCTTTCTGAAAGCGGTAGGCTGGCATCCCTTAAAAGACAGAGCCTGTCATTTTTAGGTTAGTCTCAATTTGGCTGAAGAAAAAGAATGGTGTGTTGCGGTCAGCATCCGCTTCTGGGGTCCATTTTTCTCAGCAGTACATTAAAAGTAAATGGGACCGTACTGAGGAAATCCTCGGGTGGCGGGTAACTGAATAGTGGCCGCCACCACTGGCATGTGGTCTCGCTATGCTCGAGGATCCGGAGGGGAAGCACCAGGCCGGGGCCGGGAGGCCTTACAGAATCCGCTACCTGCGGGCAGGTATAGCAAGAACAGAGGTAGAAGCTCCTTCCAGCCTCTCCCATAAAAAACTGTTCTCCCTTCCCTTAAACTCACTATTTTCCATTCCCGGAGCTAGTCCCAGGGAAGGCAGGTGCTGACATTCTCAGGCAGTTTTCCTCATGGGGAGGAAAACGAGCCAGTTCTCTCTTGGAGCCCTGCAAAAGCGAGGGGCTCTCTGGGGGTGCCTATCCCTCGCAGCCCCCACCCCTTCCCTTGCTCTGCTGCCAAGTGATGCCGTTCGCTGAGTTTCTGTAAGAACGAAGCGTATGCTTCAGTATTTTCCTATTACGAGTTTTTAGCAAGAAACCCCTCAAGTTCAGGGCAATTTCTGGGCCCAGCAATCAACCCCAGTGAACCTGTTGACAATTTGATTTGAAGTTTTTTTTCTGAATGTCTAGGCTTTTCTGTATGAGAAAGGAGAGGTCATTACCAGCCTGCTCTGGATACCCTGGTCATTTCAAGGGCACCCTTAAGCTTGGGCCCCTTGCCCAGACCCTCTCACTGCCCAGGCTCAGGAAGGGGGGGTTGCCCTGCGCCCAAGGACCGGGGCTCTGAGGGACTCGGAAAATCAGCCTGTGCCTTGGGTGAGGGCACCCAAATGAAGGTCACCTAGCTCTCTTTCGAGGTCCCCACCGAGGGGGTGCAGCCCATCACCTGGCCCTTCAGGTATGTTTCTCCTACTCCTGATAACTGGGGAGCCATCTGGCTTGTCACCAGATGTTTGGGTTGCCCTAAGGGAGAGAAAGTCCGAGAGACACAAATCATCACCCTAGTAAGTGGTATGGTGTTTTAGAATCTCTGAATTTCTTCCTTTATGTAATATTTCTAGGGAGACAAAATCCATGAATAAACCTTTAAAAATTAATTTTAATGGATCTCTTAACTGTCTCTAAGATTTGAGTATCTTTCTCTCATGATGGTCACTGTAGGAGGCTGATTAAAAACACTTTAGTCAGACAGAATATAGTATTATGTCTTACGTGCTATCAATTAATTAAACTCCTCATCGCCATCCAAGAACAGGTTCAAATAAGAGTCTGTTATTAGGGCCACTCGTACAGAATTAGATCCATTTCTGGGTCTACTTTGAGCTGCCAGGCCATCTATTTTTGGGGTTAAAGTACATAAAAATTCTAGCCTTATGGCCTGAAGTGCTTTTCAAACATCTTCGGTAAATTTATCAGTACTTTTGGCATTTTCCTAATCAGTAATTCAGACTGGACTTGGCATAATGCAGTCATTCGGTTCTCAGCCAATAGGTAAGCAATAGTCTCAGAGGCAAGGGAAACTCTCAGGCACGTGACTGCATTATATTTGAACTACTAATTTTGACAATGAATTTCCAAAGCTTGGGGTGGTGAATTTTTAGGGAATTTGGTGAATTTTTAAAAAACAAAATATTCTCTGTGATTGAAAGTATAAGGCACTGGCCGTCAAGCTGTCTGAGGGGGATGGGTGCCACAAAGTCCGGCAACAGAATGTCACCAGCCGGAAGGACGGCAGGTCCTGACCCTGAGCTGACCACCGTCCCCGGGACAGGAGCTGCTGCGTGCAGAGCCGCTCGCTCTCACGCCCGGGGAGCAGGACCATGGAGAGGGCTTCCAGCTGCACCGCCACCGGGGCCCACCCTGACCTGTCCCAGCGCCCACCTGGAAAAGCCGCTCACCTTTCGAGTTAACCTCCTCTTGATCTCTCTCTTCTCCTCTTGTTCCTCCTGTTCATTCCGAGCTGCAGGAAACAGGGGAGAAGCTTTTGGTTCTGGGGAACAGTGTCGCACACAGGTGTATCCTCTGAAAGTCTGCGGGCTCTAGGCCGAGCCCCGAGCCCCTTGGGAAAGGGGGTCGTGAGCTCCTGTCATCTTTCCTGGCCACCCTCCTGCCTGTGGGATGCTTCCCCAACGGCCTGCACTTTCACATGGGTGGTGAGCTGGCTGGCCTTCTCACTTCGCTTTCTTTATGCCACGTGGGGAGGTTTCAAGTCCTCAGGAGAAATGCTGGTCTGGGACGTGTGGTTTCGGCACAAGGACATAGGTCCTACAAGCGCGGGGGGGGGGGGGTGCTGTTGGGGGGGGGGCGGGCATCTGGGGAGATTCCCTGCTTTAGACAAGACCTGGGCCCGTTCAACTCTGCCCTGGGCCTCCCAGCGACGGCCGGACGGGGACTCATTGTGATGTGGCCTCGTGTCTCGTGCTCTGTGGGGACAGGGGAAGAGGCTGGCTCGTGGGGGCGCCTCCCACTTGCTGCAGAAACAAAATAAGGCACGGCTAACGCCAAACGCAGCCCCGACTGCGTGGAGGAATCCCAAAATACGCTCACCTTTCGCAAGCCCTGATTCCATTAATTCTTTGAATCTTCCAAGAAGTCCACAGAGCAGGTGGGAGGCCAGAGTGTGGGACACAATTGCCTGCATTTAGACTTTTTAAAGAGTGTCTCGGGATAGAAGACCTCGGAGTCTAAACGTTCTCAGCTTAATGTGTGGGCGGATTACTCATCAGATGTTTAAAGAGCCGTAGGTAAGAGGGTCTGGGGAATGGAGCAGAGAGATGGAGGCCAGGACGTGTGGGCTTATTTCTCCTTGTGAACGAAGCGGGCGGCTGTGGGTACGTCACTTTCCTCCTGTGCTCTGGGATGGAGGCATGGGTCTAAGCCTAATACTGTCCATCCAACCGTGTCAAGGAGGGTCTCTGCTTCTCACCCCGGACTTTAGAAGGACGTTAATGAAAGCAATCTCCCTCGAGGTGGCCTTCAGACCACCCTGGGCACTTAGACTCTCATTTTGAAATTACTATTGTTAAATTATGTTTCGTAACTCATCAAATCAGCACACCCTTAAGATTCGGTCATCTCTGGATAGGACAGGTCTTTAAAAGAGGGAAGCCCCTGTGCACAGCAGTGGGTCCCACCCGGCTTCTCCTTGCCAGCCCTGGCAACAACCACCACAGCCAGAGGCCACACACCCTGAAGGTGGCCACACTTCCCACTGGGAGGGACAATGGCAGGTTAGAGCTGAACTCAGGCCCTCAGTGACAGCCCCAGGTGAACAATTTGACTGCTATGACTCCCTGGGCGGGGATGGCGGGGGGAGGTTCAGGATCTTATACGGGGACATCAGAAATGTCCACATCCTACAGTGGGCTGTCATCACCAGAGGACCCTAGTGCAGCAAGCCCTATAGGGGTCCCTCCCCCATACAAGAGAGAGGTCCTTCCTCTGGACTTAAAGATCTTATCTCTCGCCCAGCGTTCCCTTTAAAAACGCAAGTTTCTCTTGGATAAAAACTCACGAAAACGAGCCAGCCGTTAACATCTTAGTATGAACGACTCCAGCAGAAAGAAGGGAGACCGCAGACGGGCGCCATCTACAGGTGGCCAGGGGTACGGAAGCCTGGAGGGTGAGGACCCAGGGGGCCGCTGGGGCGGGGGCTCTCCCTTACCATGTGTGGGCTCAATAGACAGTAGGGTCTTGAGGGGCCCAAGAGGCCGCCACATCTAAATGTAAACGAGGATGTAAAAGCCAAGGGAGTTAAGTGGCTCGTCACACGCCGTGACGCTACCTGCTAACTTGTTAGACAGCCAAGCTCCTTTTTGGCTTGCTGGAATAAGCGGCCTCTTACCCCAGCATGTGTCGCGTGGGGCCGGCCCCTCCTCCTCACTCCCGGGTCCTGGCCTCAGACTCCCGTCGGGGCATCCTCACCCCACAAGCCCCCCCAGAGCCCCGAGCCAGCGCGGAGCTGCCCTCGCCCATGTGTGTTTCTAGGGTCCCCCTGTGGGGCGGGGCGGGGCCACATGTGACCACCGCTGGAATCTATACCTTTAGTTCAAAGCCATTTACAAACTCAGGGTCATGAATTCTCGGGCAGAGGGCACCGAGACAACCCCATTAGACAAGTGGGAAGAGAGGCCAGGAAAGGGCCGTGATGTCGTCTCCTGCCGCCACCATCAGAGTGCGCTCATTATGTGCTCGAATGTGCACAGTGTCTCATTGGCCGCTGGACAAAGCCAGCACTGCCCCTGGGGGCCGGCAGGGGGGCTGGGAGGCGGCCTCAGACCCTCCAGGCTCTGCTGCAGAGACGCGACCTCCCTCTCCCCAGCACCCCTCACACAGACGGCTCCTCGAGTGACTTACAGCTCAGAAAGTCAGGCTCAGGATAATTTGTGTGAGGGGGTTTTCTCATGCCATGAAGTTTCTGGTTCCATAGAAGGGAGATTTAAAAAAAAAAAAAAATCTTAGGAAAAAACAATGTTCTAGAACCCAAGGGAGAAAGAGTTAATGGGAAATAGATGTTCATTTCTGAAAAGTTTCAAAACTGAAACGATCAACCTGCTTGAACTTGGTCAGGCAGTTCTTTAATTTGGCTATTTGCATGGGTAAGAAGGAAGAGGGACTAGAACAAAAGGGGACCCTGGGAACAATGTCCTCAAGTCCCCGCTTGGGTTGCCTGACTCTAAGCCCCGCAGGCTTACTAGACGCCGCAAGTGGCCGCCTCTGACATCTGAGTCTCTTTCCAGATGAGGCACCCGCCTGTGGGCTCCCAGGGAGCTGGGCACGGAACAGGCTTGACCTGCTGCTTCCCCAACCCGAGCCCTTGCCGAGAGAAGCACTGGTTTCTGAGACTTGAACGGTCCCCCAGAGCTGCAGCCTCTCTGGCTGGGGGCAGGTTGGGGGCCCCCACACAGCACAGCCCCTGTACCAAGATTCCTCCAGAAAACTACAGACGCCTATTGGGTAGGTGCGGGCGTGAAGAGGTAGAGGGGAAGGAAGAACGTCTGCGCAATCCCCTGCTTCCGGGACACATGGACACCTGGGCCACCTGCTTTTCTTTCTCTCCAACAACAGAAAGGTTACAGTGGATCAGGGCTCCGATTGGGGCAGAAAGGGAGATCTCACGCAGGCCATACGCTTCCCCGGCCGTGGAAATCATCTGAAAAACTTCTCATCCCTTTTACAGCATAGGAAGCTTTGAAACTGCTAAGGACTCCTCTCGGTTAGAAAGAAATATACAAGGCGCCTGGGTGGCTCAGTGGGTTAAAGCCCCTGCCTTTGGCTCAGGTCATCATCCCAGGGTTCTGGGATCGAGCCCCACATCAGGCTCTCTGCTCAGCGGGGAGCCTGCTTTCCTTTCTCTCTCTGCCTACTTGTGATCTCAGTCTGTCAAATAAATAAAATCTTAAAAAAAAAAAAAAAAGAAATATACACACACATTCCTAGAGACCTAGGAGTTATGTGAGATGCAGGCAGCACTGAGGAGGCCAGTCCCGAAAACCGCGCCCACTGAGAGCTGAGGAGGAGGCAGCCCGTCTGGGGCCGGGAGGCGGGAGGCACACCGAGGCCCGCCTCGCTGGGCCACCCTGCTCCGCCCAGCCCTCCCCAGGGGAAATGCGGCAGCTCACCCTCAGCAAAACCATTCAAAACTGACCAAGTCCCCAGACCACAGTCGGGACGAGTAGAAAAGGAAGATCCAGAACATTTTAGTTTGGTCTCAGTGGAAATATCCAGCCCCTCAGACTGATGTTTCATGTGATTGTGTGTGTGCGTGTGTGCACGTGTGGACGTGTCTCTGCGCACCTGCGAGCCCAGGGTATGGCGTTCCCGGGAAACTCTGCATAGCGTGAGTTTCTCTTCTCTAGAGAGAAATTAGAAGTGGATGTGTGTGGGGAGAAAGGGTCACGAGTTGAACTAGAAATACTGTTTGTTGACCCATCTTGAGAGCTTTGATGAGTGGTAATGAAGGGACAGACGTGGGCAGACAGTTCTGTTTTGTCAATCATTGAACATCTCCCCCTCTGTCCCCCCATGGAGCAGCCCTGGTGACCCTCAGATGCACCAAGTGGATTCCCGCTTTCTATTCGAGTATCTCTGCTCCTTCATTGTCCCTCCCCCTGGCCAGAGTGACGGCGAGGCACTCTTGGGGGACAGCACTCGGCCGGCTGGCTATGGCCCAGCTGCCGGAGTCCTGAGGGGGGGACGTGAAGCATTCTCACTTGGAAATGCTTTCCTAGACTCTACTTTTAATGTTCAAAGGAAGAGGGGGGTTATCAGCAGCAGCCGGCTGCCGCGGAAAGTCAGGTTTCCAGCCCCCGCTTTCAAACGGCCGTCTGCCTTAGTTTAGCCCTCGATACAGTATTTGTGGTTTTTAAGTCAATTCTGGCTTGAAGGTGACCCGGATTCTGCCCACCGTCATTTAGTGAGTTCACTGGCTCTAATATTGCAGCTTCTCTGACTTCACAGCCCACAGAGGAGAAGGTGGTCCTTGTGGGCCAGGAAACTTCCAATGGGCCCAGTGGGCTCGGGTTTGTCTCCTCCACGGGGAGGCCGCCCAGGATGCTCTCACACACCAGGGTCCCTCATCAGCCATCAGAGCCGTTCTCAGGCGTTTCCACACAGGCCCAAGGGAAAGACCTTGTGGCCCGCACCCTGCACAGGACCCAAAGCCACCACACAGCATCAGCGACCACCACGGGCTGAGTCACTTACGTTTTAGAATGTTCCTCTGCTCCAATTCCTCTGCTGTTGGCCTCTGGCTCAGCCGCCTGCGGAAAAAATCCAGGAAAAGTTTTTGGACCATATCATATCCTCCTTGGGTCATTAATCTCCCCGGCCCTGGTAGACGCATGAGACGGAGTGAGTGGCGGGAGCTCTTGCCCCATCCTGTGCGCTGCGAGACCGACTCTGACCACCGCCGCCTCCTCGGTTCCTCAATTTCAACCCCAGGAAAGGCACCCGGCGTCACGTCACGCCAGGCTGACCCTCCTCCTTCCTCTCATCCTCGGCCCCTCCCCAGCCCCTGCTCCTCTGGGGCCTCTGGGGCCTCCCGGCCCGTGGATGCTTCTGGTCACAGAGGTCCCTTTCTTTCAGGTGGCCTCCTCGCTTCTGGGAGTGTGGCCTCTGCCTCCCCCGCCCCCAAGCCCCAGGGCAAGAGCTCGCTTCTTGCCATGTTTGTGCAGAACCAGGGAGGACATAAAGAGGCTCATGGCCCCGGGGAGACGCGAGACAGCGAGGCTTGTCCGCGAACAATAGATGCTCTTCTTCTTGTCCCCACCCATCCCCACCAGAGCCGCCTTAGACGGGGCAGGACAAAGGAGCAGGAACATAAGGGCTACTCCCAAGGCCGGCAAGTCGTGGGGCCGCAGCAAGTGCGACATCATAGCAGGGGCGTCCCTGGGCCGTGATGCAACAGTGGGGGGCGGGGACCGATGCTGGTGGCCCCAAGGCCTGGCAGAAGTCACCAGAGAGCGGGCAGGGCCCGCGGAGTAGTACAAGCCGGTCTGGGCAGATAGAACTCCAGGGATGAGCCACACACACCGTGGGAGAAGGTTGTGGAAGGGGTCTGGGGCTCCTACGGGGCCTGCACTGGGACGTGAGGGGCGCTGCCCCAGGAGCACACGCCGCGCTTCCTCCCTGAGTTTCGGCACCGGTGCGTCTGGTCGGCAAGGCGTTTACACCACGGAACCTCAGGAGATCCGGAGTGAAAACAGAAAGTCCATGGCCACCGAGTGCAAACGGTTGACACTGAACACTTCCTGTCGCCCGCAGTTCTCCTTCCTGCCCTGGATCCTTGAGAGCCCAACCGCATCACCACAGATGCTCTGGGGAGGACACAGGCTTCGAGGCCCCAGGATTTCCGGTCAGACACCGGCTGGTGACGTCGACAGCACCCTGGAAATGGCTGGCAACTGTATTCCAAAGCGTAGTTCAGTTTATAAGAACAAGGTCATGTTCGCTAGTCATTTTCTCTTCGGAATGTCCCATGAAGATGCTGTTTCTTCCCATTGACAAGGGGCCTGCTGTATATCTGGCGATTTGCAATATTGGAGGCTCTAAATTGGGACTCTGGAGTCTCAAAGTCTTTCCTAAAATAGCACCGTCAGACCCCGGGAGGAAACTGTGTCATCGCTCTGGAATGCAGACTCCGCTCAGAACGAGCTGCTTGGGGGCTCTACCTCACCTTTCCATCTGCCCCCAGAATCCTCGCTTGGTTTGTAGGGACATGCGCTCAGCTTTATGGGACCCCTTGTTGGGGCTTGGGCTCTGGATGCCACCAAAGCTGTGGGTCAGTAGGTTTTGAAAAAGCTCCTGATTTAAGGTAGAGCTTGTATCCCAGAAGTCCTGTGCCCAGAAGGATCTGCAGAACGTTCCCCACCGGCTGTGCTGAGAAGCCCCCTGATCCCGTCACCAGACCCGTTGCTGGTTCTGCCCTGGCTTTTTTGTTTTTGTTTTTTCTGATGGGTCACGTTTGGAGGGGGACAAAAGGACAAGAGACTGAACTACAGGCAGAGCAAATTCTGTTAGCTGGGCGGCCCGAGAGTCAAACACACATGCTTTCAAGGGAGGCTCCTGTTTATGTATATTGTCTCCTAAAAGGGTCTGAGAACATTGAGGCCGATCCCAGCGACCAAATGGAGCTAAGCCCTCCCTCCCAGAGGACACGTGCGGTGAGGAGGTGCTTCGGCTTTGAAAGTGAGATCGGGCAGGAAAATCATACTCCGGCATCGTTAGGGCAAAGCACAAACAGCTCAGGAGTTAGGGGATCTGGGGTCTAGTGCCGGCTCTGCTCTGAACCTACTTTCCACGGACAGGCTATTGGGGACTTCGCTGCATATAACAGAGAGTAATGTAATCGGCGGAGATGACGTCACCCTTGTCGCCTGCGGGCATGGTTCTTAGAAACAGCGGCAAGATCCTCGGTCCCATCCAAGTGTGAATTCATTTATGGAACACGCGTGGGGAGGGAGGGAGAGAAAAATCAATAAAATAGAAAAAAATACATAATAAAATATTTAAATAAATGTGTTTGTTCATTTTACAAATTATTGGTGGAAGGCCAGCTCCATGCCAGGTTCTGTGCTGGGCTCTGGGGGAGCCGTTGTTCGGGTCGTCACGAAGCAAGTGTGAATTGTAAGTTCAGTGAATGGCTGCCATCGGGGGCATCTGGGCGGGGATTCTCGCGTCCGATCAAATTAGGCCAGAAGAGGGGTTCCGGGGGAAGCGATGCGGTGGCCCTGATGGGAAGGATGGACGGAGAGAGCCACGTGTTGGAGCAGAGACAGCGAGCGGAGGAAGGACGTTGGGGGACAGGCTGCGGCCAGGCCGCGTGGCCCGTGAGGACCATGGCCAGGATTCTGACCTTTTCTCAAGGAGCAATGTGGAGCCACGAGAGCACTAACATTTTCAAACCGGTGAGGGCAAGGGTGAGTGAATGTTTCAGATTTACAACGGACCTCCTTGGCCAGTGAACTGCGGGTGTAGGGGGACACAAGGGGCAGTTTGGGAAGAAGCCACAGGAGGCTCCAGCTCAGGGAGGAGGGAGCCCCGGGCTGGGCTGCAGCGGCTGACGGGCACGTTCTTAGGAAGCCCAGTTGACCGACCACGGAGACGTCGCGTAGGTGGACAGAGCGGGGAGAAGCAGGTGTACGGAAGTTCTGTCTGTCTGTCTGAGGTTTCACAGCTTCAACAGTCGGATGCATGGCAAGGCCATTCACGGAGACGGGCACGCAGGAAGGGAGGCGAGGGTTTTGGAGGAGGATGGGAAGGGTGGAAGGGAACCGAGAGTCTGACTTTGGATCTGCGGAGTCGGAATGGCGCCGGAACGTTCAAGTGGGGAGATGAAGCAGGGCGGCCGCAGGCACGTGCTCCGCGGAGAGGAGAGGTCGAGGCCCGGGAGAGAAGTCTGCAGCGGGTCTGTAATACGGAGATGTGAAGCCAAGAATCCAACAGAGCGCAGCCTGAGGAGGCAGGGGGCTGGGGCTGGAAACTCCCGGAATCCCTCTATTCACCGCTCAGACGCGCACCACGAGCCTGCCGGGAGTCGGCGGAGGGCAGGGTTCAAGGGCAGGAGGACACCGGCAGGATGCAGCCGGCAGTGAGGTGGGAAGACAGACATGGCCCACATTGGGTGCTGAGTGCTACCGAGAGGTCAGGCCAGCCTGGCAAATGGCCCAGGAGATCAGGCCCAGAGCTCTGCTGGGGGCGTGGGGGAGGAGAGCCAGGCTGGAGAGAGTTGAGAACAGAGGGTAGAAAATGCAACAAGGATGGACGATCCTTCCCGAAGCCTGGCTGGATGAGAGAAACGCAGGGGTAGGGGGCTCTGGGGAGGTTCACACTTTTTACTTTTTACCTCCGCTAACTGACCTGCACCAGCTGCCCAGTGGAAAACCACGGAGCTCCTTTTTAAATGCCATGTGCCATCGGTGGCCACCTAGGAGCCTGCCAGGTTCTTGCCCAGTCCAGAAGTGGATTTTGTGTAGTA
This sequence comes from Mustela lutreola, assembly GCF_030435805.1. Taxonomy (NCBI): domain Eukaryota; kingdom Metazoa; phylum Chordata; class Mammalia; order Carnivora; family Mustelidae; genus Mustela; species Mustela lutreola. Next base: position 144,880,260 of record NC_081295.1, on the reverse strand, counting down.
TCAGTCTGAACGAGTCTGTGCTGGTGACCGCAAGAAGCAGCCACATAAACTAAGGCTTTTCTCCTTGCTTGCAAGGAGCGTGACAGACAGGGTTGGCTTAAACCTGAAGCAAACGGCACTTCAGTCTTGGCCTCGAAGAAAAGGAGCCTGTGAGAAAGTGCGGTTGCAGGATGATTTAGATGAGAAGCAGAGCAGGAGAGGCATGACAGAAGCCCTGTGGGTCTGGCTGGTCTGATTCCTGACGCTGCCAAGCATTCCTTCTGCCCCAAGTTGCTAACGAGCCTTCTGCTGGCATCAGAAAGGCAAGGTCACGGCTTTCGTCAGCGTTCGCAACCGTGTATTGTTTGGAGGGCCCTCATTTTAAGGTTGGGATCTCTGAAAGGTGTATCTGCATTTCAGGGAAAAGCAAAGCAGAATTGACTGTGGTCTTCTGGATCTCAGCCCCAGGGGGAGGGAACGGCCCTTCCAGACAGATGGGAAGAGAAATAGGAAGGACTCGTCCTAAGGCAGCAGGAGACGGGCTTCCCAGCTGCTGCCCCGGCTGGGAAAGGGAACGAGTGGAGACAGGCCTGGTAGGACTAAGGGAAAGGGAGACACACTGAGTTACGGCCCTTCCTTCGGAATCTTTCCAGAGAACATGTCACTTCTATATAGGTGGGCTGTTTCTGTGTGGCCTTGGTCATCGCTACAAACCCAGGTGTTAGGAGACCACAGAGAACAAAACAGGTGCTTTCAGTAGTTTTTTCACCCAGATCCTGCCTGTCCTGATGCCACACATGCTCCTGGGAAGATCTCACCAAGAGTCATGACATCAGTTCATATCTACCTCGACGACTCCAAAAATCTACACCTCCAGTCGTAGTTTTGAGTTTTAGACCGCCTAACTTATACTCCTACAGGCTGTCAAACTCACGAGGTCCTAAATGAATTCATGTCTTCTCCTCCTGTCCTGAGAGCTTTGCCTCCCCATGATCTGCACTTGACCCTCAGCAGCCAATACCACCAGGTCCAAACACCCGCATTCCAGCCCACCTCAGCTGGAGCGTCTCTCCGGGCTGCGGCAGCCCATCCCGCTCGGGCCCTCCTCCAGCCCAGACGGGATGGTCTTTCTAAAGGGAAACCTCATCACGCGACTCCCCACTTGTGATTCTACACGTGCCCTCCTAGGGCTGCGGGAAGGAGTCAAACACCCAGGGCCCTAGGGGAGAGTTTGTGATCGCTACACTTGCCAAGAATCCCCCTACACTCTGTCCTTCAGACATAACTACGTCTTCCTGGTTTCTTCTAGATTCACGTGTCTTTCCTTATAGCGACGCACACTAGCTCTTCCTCTTCGTCCGGCAAACTGGGGGCAATCCTCAAACTCACAGCTTCAACCTTAGACATGACTCCCTGTGGTCGCTAACCTTTCGGTGAAGGTGCCCCCACCGTGGGTGACAACAGTCCCTTACTTCCCATAATGCTTGTCCTTCTTGTCATGGCCTGGCCTGCCCACTGGACCCCGGGGCTTGAGTTCTGCGACATGGGGCCACCCGGCCCCCTTACCTCGTGAGGGTCATCTCACGAGCACAGTCCTGGGCGGCTGCACAGGGGCCCCACTGCAAAGGGCCCGCGCTTGGGTTCCAAGGCTCTGCTGCCATTTTGAAATTTTTAGTTTTGAACAAGGGAGCCCTCCTTGGCTCAGCGTGGCATCCACAGCACCTGGCACAGAGTCTGGTAACTGGAGACGCCTCATATTCGTGAACTCATTAAAGGCATATTGCCCCCTGACTGTCCCTTGTCTTTAATCCTTCCCTCTCTTCTAGTTCTTTCCCTAGGGCAAGCACATGTGTTCTCTGTTAGAAGCAAAGCAAAACAAACTACCCTCCTCTTCCGCCGTCCCCTCCCCCAGTGGACCTCCTCCTCCAGCCTGCTCTCGGCTGCCCGACCTCTCCAGAGAGTGGTTCCGGTGTGAGGTCGCAGTAACCCAGCATGACAGAAGCTAGGGCTTCTGTCCACACCGTTCTACTGCCCTGGTCCTCCACTGGACAGCTCTGGCCCCAGGGGACCTGTGGCAACGTCTGCAGACATTCATGGCTGTCACGACTGGAGAGGCCGCTGCCAGCATCTCGCTCAACGTCTCACCCTGCACACGCCTGTCCCTCAGGACACAGGACAAGCCGGGCCGTGGGACAACAGTGACGAATCAGGAATCAGCTCCTGCCAAGGTCACTGAGGATTCGCTGCCAAATCTGGTGGTTTTATAGAGCCCTTGTTTTACCTGACCTTTCTCTGTCAAGTGGTGCCTTTGCCTACAGTGACTTCTCGAAGCTTCTTCTCCCCTGGTTTTCAGCGCCCTTATGCCTTCTTCCACACCCTTAGCTCCTGCTCTCCAGTGGGTGGCACGCCTGGGGAGAGCCCGAGGGGTGCCCTGTCCTGCTTCAGAAGCAGCCCTGTGTGTACCCAGCATGGGTCTGCCCTCTGTCAGGTGGGGGCCTTGGAGGAGCCGGCCTTCTCCCGGCCTTCTCCCAGCCTCTCGTGCCCGTGTGGCAGAGCCAAGGGGCCGTCCGGATGCCCGTCTCTGCAGGCAGATCGCCTAGACTTCTGGTGCTCAGAATGGGCAAAGGAAGAGGGAGGTCAGGGAGGCCCCAGCGAGACTGCCTCCTCCGCTAACAGCCTTCAGGGGTGACGCTGCACTAAGAATAAAACTCCCATTCACCCCTCCCCGCGCCCTGCGGCGTGAGTGTGAAAGGCCCCCAGAGCTTCTGGCTTTCACTCTTCCTTGTTCCTCCTGAGAACCCAGCACACATCCCCAGTCTGGAGAAGAGGCAGGGCCTCCTCTGATGCAACCAGCAGAGCTAGGAGCGCCCCCTGCTGGGCTCCCCCATCATGATCATGGCCTCACCCCGACAGCCATGCTACCCACTATGACCACCTTTGCAACCAGACCAGGAATACTTCACAGGCAAATCATGCCTTATTCATCTGTTTCTAGATTTAGGACAGCGCCCGACACGCAGGAGGGGCTCCACAGATTTTTGATGCTCAATCAATGAATAGTGCTTCAAGAATTGTGCCATGAGATGGCCAGAACTCTGGGCCCTACACAGCAGTGGCCCAGCCACCGAAGAGGTTCCTCTGGGAAGAGTGGACAGCAGGTTTGCTTTTATGCCTCAGGGCTCTGCCTGGCTATCCTTTCTCTCCACCAAGAAGGCAGAACAACTCTTAACATTACTAATCCATGAACCCAACTCTTTCCAGGAATTTCAGTCAAGAGTTCAATTTTCTTCCTCCTCCTCATTCCCTGCAAGCTATTAACACATAGCCTCGTTCTAGCATGGAAAGAGCCAAGAGAGAAGAAAATGGACTGGGGTCCAGAGCCTGCCTCCTGGCCCGGCTCCACCATTAACTGCAAGGTCGCTTGGGCATGTTATGGCACTGTACCTGTGCTCCGAGTCCCACCATCGGACAGGTGGTCGTAACCACAAGCTAGCCTGCCTGCTGCCCAGAAATGCAGAGAGGACTGAATGAGAGGTTTAAAAAAAAAATCCCTTTTAAAAGTAAGTAGAAGGCATGAAATTTTATTGTGGTAACTTGACAAGAGTCTCTGACCTCAAATAGATAAGTAGGATCCTCTTAAGAAAGAAGTGTTTTTGGCTTTGCCCACTTGGCTGTGGCTCCATTGTGAGGTCCCATGGTCAAGCTCAGGTAGTGTGAGGTAAAAACCAGAGAAAACACTGAAATAATGTTGGAGTTGAGATCTGTTTGGAACGAACAAGGGGACTGTGTGTTTTGTTATGCATTAGATCCATTTAAAAAGAACCCCAAATGGTACCAAAACTGAGAGTCTAGGGTCATGTGGCTGACTCGGTAGAGTGCATGACTCTTGACCTTGGGGTTGTAAGTTCAAGCCCCCACACTGGGTCTAGAGGTTAAAGACAAATCTTTAAAGACAAATCTAACAACAACAACAAAAAAAACCCCAAATCAGCAGCCTACATAGTGAATACTCCAGTGTAACTGGTATTATTAGGCATAAACCGCACCTTAGCAATCAGGAAGATTTCACGTTGAAAGAGTATCTGAGTTGTTACAATAGGAGTTAAGATAGCTAAAGAGTCAACCAAAGAATAGACTCATTTCAACATGGCCATCTTGACATGAGGAATCAATCAAAACAAAGGCTACAACAATGTGATAGCAAAAGATAAGGAATGAGGGAATTTAAAAAAAGTCTACTGTTCTACTACATTAAGTAGCTGAGGAGATCTGGTCACCTTTAGCTTAATTTTATCTGTCCAGCCATCTGTCCATCCATGCATGAGTGAATCCTTCTGTCTGTCCAGTCATTACATACCAGATATTGGTCTAGGCCTTCCATTGGCCATCTTAATAGATACACAGTCTATCGGTTCTTAGAGAAGATGCAACAGCCATCTACATGAATCCCAGTGAAAAAGACAGTCATCTCATCTGTCACCTCTGGCTGGCTGACAGAAGCTGCCAGGAGCTGTGTTGAGAAGGATTCTGAAGCTTGCCCACATCTTTATGACGAGTCCTGCTGTCCATAACTCCTCAAGTTATCATACTTTGTGAGCCCTATGTTTCCTGGTGGACTATGGATGGAAAAATCATGCTATGGAAAGTCTTCCTTTTTGATGAAGTTGTTCAGGTTGTGGAAAACCAGAGGGGAAGGAGACACCTGCTTTGGTTGTCACACATAACAAATCTGGGGATGGAGAGAGTGACAGATAATGGTCACTTGATAAGACTGTCATTGTGCCATTTCTCTTTAATGGTAGAAGCTCGAACGACACACAGTGGTCTAACCAAGAGGACTAAGCCAAGGAGAATTTTCAGATGACTTCCACACAATATTCCCCATGTCACAAAAACCCATCTTCTCCAATATTTTCTGGGAGTCTCCAGTTAGTTTTTAACATGTCCTGTCATTATCACTATCAAACAGCATTGGCCATGCTCTTCTTTTTATGCCTCATCCCCTTCACTGAGGGCTCTTGCCTTCACTGCTAGGAAAGCCGCTCGACAACACTTGTTGCTTGACCGCGAATGGATGCCCGCCCAGTGTGAGGGCACGGGTGTTCGTGTCCTTGGAGCTGATCCCGTGCAAGAAAGTTGACCTCTGGGGGGCTCAGGACATGTTTGCCAAACATACCCACAACTATCCGAGTCTCAGCAAAACACCTGACTTACTCCCATTACTCTCTGAAGAATATTATTTTTGAGGGACACAGATCATCAAGGCAAGGACAAAGAGTGATTCTAATGAAGAGAGGAGGCTCTGGGTGTCACTGTTGAGTGATTGTCATGGACAGTATCACGGGTAGGTCCACGCATACAGCCCAGACAACACGAAAAGGGCGTAAGAGTATATACTTGATTTATTCACACACTCATTCACCCACTCATTTAAAAAGGCAAATGCCTCTGCTTTGCTGGGCCTCAATAAACAACATCCACAACCCATGGTAACTTTCTGAAGCAAGGCAAGGATAAAGGGGGATGTAGGTCCCGCGTTGCTCCCTCCCACCCAGATTGCTCCTAGGAGCCACAGAATATGTGTGGTTCATGCTTTTTTCATATTCACCATGAATGGTCCAATATCTCAGGGCCATCAGCACTCCTCGAGGGGGGTTCTGAAGGCACAAGGTGGGCAGAAGCTGGGAGGCAGGAAGCAGGAATCCCCTTTTCCCTCAGTGGGGGTCCAGCCAATGTCCTCCCGCTGCCTCCCACGAGCTCCTATTTCTAGAAACAACAACAACTCGGGTTCAGATGAGATCCCATGGTGTTTAGAAACCTGGAGAAGGACATGCAAAACCCCTCATGAGTCTCAGACGCCGGTGTGGAGGGGGTTTTGATCACCTTATTTGGCCAAGTTTCCTACAGTCCTCTTTCATTAAAAGTCCCTCAACGCCCTACTCCTTCCTGAACCATCACTCCCCAACTGAAATGAAAAACTTCATTTTAAATAAAGATTTATATAAGAGAGAGAGAGAGATGTGTAATGGAGCAAGGACAGAGGGAGAGAGAACCAAGCAAACTCCCCGCTGAGCAGGGAGCCTGATGTGGGGTTCGACCCCACAACCCTGAGACCATGACCTGAGCTGAAATCAAGAGTTAGATGCTCAATTGACTGAGCCACTCAGGTGTCCTATAAATCTTCACTTTTAAACCAATAGCCCTGTAGCCCGAAGGAGGAGTATTGAATGCAATCACTCTCATTAAACTGTGCGCGCTTTCCTGTGGCAGGACAATCTTTCACAGAGTCTATCTTTCTACACATGTGATGCACCAAAAAAGACCAAAGCCGCCCCCCTCCGCACCCCACAACCCTCTCCCCACACATACGTTTTCTGTCCGGCAGCATGGCGGACTTTAGGAATGCCTAACTAGTCTGGATTTGCAGTTTTGCCTTCTTTGGAGATCTTTTTAGTTGGAAAAGGACCAGGAAAGGTGAATGGGGTGGCTTTATCTGTCTGGGAAAGGATCGATTTATATGGGAAAGGGAAAGAGGAATAACATGGATGGAGAGACAGGGATGCTTCGAATAGATTCTGCCTTGATTATAGGGAAAACAAACAGACGTGATTTCTCTCCACTTTCTTGGCCTTATCTACCCAATGTTTTGGGAGATTCCTTGACAGAAGAGACTATCCTCCCTTAAATATATTCCCCCAAATTGACTGAACTCATAGCATGGACGTAGCAAGGGACTTTTAGCTCCCAGCCTGGTGAATGAGCGTCTAAGCTCTCTTCCCTCCCTTTGGCCCTTTTGCTTTATGTCCCGACATCTGGTCACACGAGGTCCACAGCACCTACGTCACACACACCCTCACTCTCCCGCATGTACGCGCGATGTGGGAGACAGGAGGGGAATCACGGGTGACCATGGCCCCACTGCCCGGGACTGGGACAGGCAGCGTCTTAGGGCTGTCATGTTCTAGGAGGAGCCCAGGGAAACCGGGCAGACTCCATTAGCAGCCCTGGGCCATGAGTGCACTGTCCCTCACAGGACCACAAGCAACACCAACTCCTGAGGTGTCAGAGAAACACCCACCTCCATCCTGAGGGAAATGGCTGCTGGTAGAACATTCCCTCCGGATTGGTGTCTTCCCCCATAAGAGTATCCTGACTGCTGTGTCTTATTTTTTTTTTAATGTGGGAGGGGCAGAGGGAGGGACAGAGAGAGAGAGAGAGAATTGCAAGCAGACTCCACACTCAGCGTGGAGGTGACACAGGGCTCGATCTCATGACTCTGAGATCATGACCTGAGCTAAAACCCAGAGTCTGACGCTTAACTGACTGAGCCACCCAGGTGCCCCATGACCATTAGGTCTTTAACCAGAGGCAACTGAGAGTCAGGCCGTCTGAAGGCACAGTCCCACCCACGGGGGAGCGCTTGGCCTCTCAGAGCCCTGGAAGGCCTCCCTCTGGCATTCACGGCGGGAAAGGGATGGGAAACCACCGGCCACAGCAAAGCACCAGACCCTTCTCAGCACGTGCATCTCTAGTCAGGAGCCGGGCTCTCCCGGGTGTGGGGTGTGTGTGTGTGTGTGTGTGTGTGTGTGAGAGAGAGAGAGAGAGAGAAGTACACGTTCTCATGCATTGTTGTACGGAGGATCTGTCAGGCTCTGGTCACCTCCATTTTCCACACACGCCTGCAGTTCTGTGATTTGCTGGAACGGCCACCACGACCTCTCCCCGCATCTGCGTGATGCTCGGTTTAGGTTAGAGGTTCGGGCTCAGGCCTGCCCTGCGCTCCAGGAATCACGCGTCAGTGTCGGGCTTTGCCTCCTTGTGACCCTCTTCCTCACATGGTCACACCTGGTCCTGGGGCTCGGATCCAGCTCCAACAGCAAGAACAAGACGACACTCGTCACTCCTGCTGGTCCTCCTTTCCCAGCTGGCCCTGCCTGGCATGGCCCATGGCCTTCCTCCTTGAGGACATCACACACCTTGTGCTAAGCAGACTCCCTCTTAGGGCGCCTGGTGGCTCAGTGGTTAAGCGTCTGCCTTTGGCTCAGGTCAGGGTCCCAGGGTCCTGGGATCGAGTCCCGCATCGGGCTCTCTGCTGATCGAGGAGTCCGCTCCCTCTCCCTCTGCAGCTCCCCCTGCTTGAGCGCACTCTCTCTCTCTCAAATAAATAAATACAATCTTTAAAAAAAAAAAAAAAAAAAAAAGGATTCCCTTCTCATCTGCCTGTAGAGCTAGTGCCTCCTCCGCCGGCCAACAGCCCAGCTGTGCCGCTTATGCGGGTGCCTGGCTGTCCTTGAAGCAGCTTTCCTAATTGCTCAGGTAATAAGTCCAATTTTGAAGAATGGACTGTGTGCCCAGTATAATTTGTAAAAACAATACGGTGCTTCACGCTGGGACTGATCAGTAAAAGCAAAGGCGGCCATTCTGCTTAGAGAAATTAGCACAGAGAGAAACCTCTTCCTGGGAAGAGAATCACAATTTCTCCCTGTGCTGGGGAGAGCCTGCGTTTCTGCACTTCCTACAGATGCAGTGGACCATGCGGTCCCCGTCACCATCACGCTCCCCAGGGCTGATGTACCAACAGGCGGGCATTGGCACCTAGGCTGCAGGTTGTGGCCCTTGCCGCGGGGTCACCGGTGCCTGGAAACTGTCCCGGAAGGTCAACCAGCGGAACCGCAGCACCTGCGCTGCTTAGTGGACCCACGCTGACGATCCTGGTTCCTCGATGCAGAGCAAGAGGGGGCGCTTCTTGAGTCACGTGCTGTGTGGTTCTTGACTCCGTAAGACAGAGGCCATACGCTGGGTCCCCCAGCACGTCAGAATGGAAGCCGAGCCCCATCCTGGTGTCCTCCTCACCACCCTAACCTCTGCACCACACAGTGTCTGGGGGCGCCTGGGTGCCTCAATCCGTTGAGCCTCCGACTCTTGGTTTTGGCTTGGGTCGTGACCTCATGGTTGTGAGATCAAACCCTGTGTCAGGGACTCTGCAATAAATAAATAAATCTTCAAAAATAAAATATCTGAAAGACGTCCATCACATCACCTGAAAGATGCATCACCTTTCCTTACGTGGCACGTTACGTGGACAACTGCACCGTGTTTTTCACTGTCTCCATCCCGAACTCTCAGCCTCCGCTGTGGCTTCCAGACTCCTGGCCCCTTTTCAAGCTCCGGCCCACATGGGGGTCAGTCTCGGTGGCTCCAGTGCGATCAGAGCGGTGGCGGCGTGGCTGGGAGTTCTCCCACTTGTGGCAGTGAAAAGACTCGCTTTCCGTAATAGGACTGTTTGCCCCACCCCTTCACCGACTTCCTTCCAGGAAGGTTCCTTTCTTCGCACAGCGTCTGTGGCCTTCAGGCCCTGTTACCAACTCTACAGGACGACGACTGTGACATACATGAGGGAGATCAGAATGTCCTTCGGAATCAAGCTTGTTGTCAAATGGGCAGTTTGAAAACTTTTATGGAAATGATTAGTGTTTAAAGGAAAATGTTCTGTATATGTATCTTGGTATTCTTTTTTGTCCTCAAAGATTTTATTTATTTGAGACAGAGAAAGAGAGCGAGCGAGCATGAGTCGGGGGAAGGGGCAGAGGGAGACAGAATCTCAGGCAGACTCCCCACTGGGCACAGAGCCCAACCTGGGGCTCAGTTCCACGACCCTGAGATCATGATCTGAGCCAAAACCAAGAGTCAGATGCTTAACCGACTGAGCCACCCAGGTGCCCCATGTACCTTGACATTCTCTTATTAATTATTAAGCAGCTATCATGCAACCTATGATATAAATTTCTGACAATTTTTCACTAATTTCTTAAGTACTCTGAATCTGAGATTACATATAGCCTTAAAAAAAAAAAAAAAAGAAAAAAAAAGAGGCAGCTTATTTTGTTTTTGCCTGGACTAAGCCATATAGGTTTACAGCCCCTTCGTGGAAACCGCCTGAGTGTATCCTGGTCACACTGCTTGGGGGGCGTGGAGTGAGAATCGGATTTCACAGGTCATGGTCCCAAATGACTCTACTCGTCAAGGACTGTTAAGAAAGAGGACCCCCGTGAGCCAGGGGTGGGCGGGGCTGCTGCTCCACAGAGGTGCTGGGTTCAGAACACAGGCTCTGAGCCGCAGCTGCCCGCCCAGCTTCCAGGAGAACCAAGGCAGCACCAGGTCACTAAGCGGGGTGTGCAGAGGGCTCCCCTTTTGTGGGACACAGGCCGCTTCTGGGGATGGTGGCAGAAACATCGGGTCAGGAAATTCAGGAGGGCATCTCCCGCGAGGTCCGTTAATACACAAGAAGATGCAACCGTCTAGCTTAGCACCTTTTAGGAGGGAGCCTGGTGAGTTACAATAGGACCCTGAACAAAAGGAAGAAAGTCATAAGTCAAAAAGAGGGGAGGATTTCAGATAGTTAAAAACTCTTTGCGACACAGTGATCATCTGTCAGCAGGCACTATTTATTTGTCTGTCTGCCTACATTCTTTTTTTCCAAAGGAACCAACAAGGCTTCCTGTTTTGAAGAACTATTGTTTTAATGATTCGATCGGCAAAGGACATAAAATTTTCATGATCCCACTTCCTAAAATAGAAGCATATTCACTGATATTTCAAAGGAATTGCCTTTAGAATTAGAGGGAAAAGCGATTTTCCTGGGTTTGTAGCTTAGGATCATTTTTTTCTGTTCAGAGTCTGTCTATTTAGTGAGCATATATGCAATTTCCAAGGGTATTATAAAAATCTTTGCATTGTAAAATGAACATAATGAAGATAAATAAAATGAATCACTCTTATTAGCATTTTGCACGCGCTCAGAGAGGTATTTTTGCCAGTAAGTGAAGATGTGTGGGGATGCAGGAAAAGCAACTGCACCACACACTTCTCGGCTGTAATCCAGTTCTGCTTCTTAGGTTTTCGGGGCCGAGTGTGGGCCAGCTCTCCATGGGAGCTGCAGAAAAATCGCATTTAATCAAACCCGAAGCCCATTTTGGCGGGCGAGGGAGAAAGAGCACGACATACGTTCTGGAGACCGGAAATGCCAACTTCGCCACTGAAACAAGGGACAAGTTAACCTTAAGGATAAACAATGAAGAGCATCATTCCTTTGAGTGATACAGCTACGAGAATGGGCGAACTCCAAGCCCAGGCAGCAGCCGACGAATCTTTCAAAGTCCCTGCTCAGGTTTCAAAATGACGGAGGAGATCTGACCACATGTGAACTCGTATGACAGGGGCACAGCTCTTCCTTGGGCATTTGATTTAAAATGTTTTGCTCTCTGAGCAGAGGAGGGAACCGTGCCCATGAAAAGAACCCACCAATGCCCCTTTTCCACAGGCCTTCTGATTACTGAAAATGATCCTCAAAGATTTAATTCAAAATTTGAATTTAACTCAAATTCAAGACCTTTTTCTTTCAGGCACAAATTGAGGGAAATAATGAACCGTATGACTTGTCAGGCTTCAAATCAAATCACTGGCCTGTGTCTTCTGGCGAGAAGTGAATATGTTTCTTCCTTTTTTGAGGGAGGTGAATTTTTTTTTTTACAGTTTTTATTTAACTTCCAGTTAGTTTACATGCAGTGTAATGTTAGCTGCAAGTATATTAATTTTTAGCACCGACTGGGGGCAGGGAAATTGGCTTAAAATCCTAGTGTGGGCAGGTAACGCTGTGAACTTGGTTAGCCGCTTAATTTCTTTCCAGCTCAGATTTCTTATCTATAAAACTACAGGTGTTCTAGGCAGTGACAGTGTCCACGGGGCACTAAAGTACTCTACATCTATTACTTTTTCAGATCGGGAAGACGCCACCGCGAAGTAAGTGAAGAAACCAGAGTCTCAAGATACAGCCACAGAGCCCATAGTGAAAGGGAAAAAAAAAAATGAATAAGCCAATTTGGAAGCACTAGGCTAGCTTTCGAGGCAGAATTCCATGCAACACAATTCTCTTCCACCTGGAGATTGAAAGATGCTTTGAGCGTTTCTCACGATGATTTAACTCCGTTTATTTATTGCCTCCTGGTAAGCTTACAAATGGCCTGGAGAGATCTTTTCCTGGATAACAGTATGATAGAAATGACACATCCTTTGGTTTTAAGGGGATCAAAAGATTGAAGGTGAAAAAAAGAACACATCGCAGGAAAAGTGCTTTGACAACTCAAGTTTGAGTTGTTCCAGTTAACATGCTGGTTTCGGACAAAAAGACTGAGTCAAATATTTGGATGATTCAATGTTTACGTTATCCCTGCTCAGCCCCTATCTTTTGGGACTATTTTAAAGGGAAAAAATGGGCAGATCAATAGTCTAAAAGAGATTCAAACCAATTTAAAAAAAAAAGTGCTTGGGGCGCCTGGGTGGCTCAGTGGGTTAAGCCGCTGCCTTCGGCTCAGGTCATGATCTCAGGGTCCAGGGATCGAGTCCCGCATTGGGCTCTCTGCTCAGCAGGGAGCCTGCTTCCTTCTCTCTCTCTCTCTGCCTGCCTCTCAGTGTACTTGTAATTTCTCTCTGTCAAATAAATAAATAAAATCTTTAAAAAAAAAAAAAAAGTGCTCCAGAAGGACCCACCCTTTTCCCCACAGAACTCGCTCTTAGCATCTCTTTCCCAGAGTAAACCTGACGACAATGAGTATGCTTTGATGAGCTTGTCTTAGTTCTTGTAGAGGGATGATTATCCAGCTGCATTTTAAAAAATATTTTATTTATTTATTTGACAGAGAGAGACAGAATCACAAGTAGCAGAGAGGCAGAGAGAAGCAGGCTCCCCGCTGAGCAGAGAGCCCAATGTGGGGCTCGGTCCCAGGGACCCTGAGAGCATGACCAGAACCGAAGGCAGACGCTTAACGGACTGAGCCACCCAGGTGCCCCTCTCCAGCTACATTTTAAGTGGCCCTTAGTACAGGACCATGTACATAGCAGGTGCTTAGTCAGTACTTAAGACAGACTCAATCTGTTGGGAGCTGAGATTCCACGATCTCCATTAGTGACGTGTGACTCTAGGAAGCTGACCTTGTACCCACAGAAAACAAGCTTGTTCAGCTCAAGGCCCACTGCTCCCTTCCACGATCTCCTGCTTCTGCTTAAGTCATTTTTTTCTTTACATGGAGGGGGTGTTTATCTGGGGTCTCTTTTTTCCTCTAACTGCGATTCTTCTGATTTTGGTGAGTTGCTTTACTGAGCCGGACCTCTGCAGCAATTCATTCACTGAGGCACACAGGGACACTCGCCCCAGCACAGAGGGGGTAAGACCCTTCGTATGTCCCCTCCCCTCATGGAGACCATGCTCTCTTCCTTCTAACTGCCAACTGGCTGCCTCCTTCCTTCTGTTTTGTTTTGCACACTTGAAAACTGTATATACTTAAAAGGTACAGCCTGAGGTTTTGATAGACACATACCTTGTGAAAGGATTATCTCAAACTAATTAACACGTCCAGCACCTCCCCTCACAAGGCACCATTTTTTCGGTGCGTGCTGAGATCACGCGAGATCTGCTCTCTGGGGTCAGGACGGTATCTAACGTGTTACTATCAACTCGAGTCACCACCCCGTTCCTCGTGTCCCAGAACTTAGTCATCTTTTGACTGAAAGTTTGTGCCTTTTGAGTGATTCCTCAACTTTGCCCCCTACTCCCCAGCTTCTGGTAATTGCCATTCTACTCTCTGCCACTCGGAGTTGGATTGTTTTTGATTTTTAAGATTTGGGCCCCTGGATGGCTTGGCTGGTTGAGCATCCTACTCTTGATTTTGGCTCAGGTCGTGATCTTGGGGTCATGGGATCGAGCCCCACATCTGCACTGGGTGGGAGCCTGTCTAAGGTTTTCTCTCTTCCTCTCTCTCTGTCCCCCAAACCCTGCTCAGGCTCTCTCTCTTTAAAAAAAAGAGAGAGAGAGAGATTCCACTTACGAGTGAGTTCATGCAGTATTTGTCTTCCCATGTCTGGCTTATTTCACTTGGCAAAACGTCTTCCAGGTTCAACTATGGTGTTGTAAATGGAAGGATTTCCTTTTTTTTTTTTTTCTTTTTTAAAGGCCAAACAATATTGCACTGAATGTATATTCCACAATTTCTGAGAAGTCTTTTAATCACATCCGTTTCAGATATGATGGTCCCCTTTTTAAAAAATACATTTTTTAAAGATTTTATTTTATTTTGTTCATTTGACAGAGATCACAAGTAGGCAGAGAGGCAGGCAGAGAGAGAGGAGGAAGCAGGCTCCCTGCTGAGCAGAGAGCCCGATGTGGGGCTGGATCCCAGGACCCTGAGATCATGACATGAGCTGTAGGCAGAGGCTTTAACCCACTGAGTCACCCAGGCGCCCCTGTGATGGTCCCTTTTATATGACTGGGACCATGACCAGAACAACCATCCAATACAGAAGGCCCGTGACAGATGCTGGCTCCGTGTAGCTGTGGCTAAGCCACTGTGCTCATCAAATAGTCCAGCTGCTCCTTCTCCTTTTCTAGCCTCTCCTGAAGCTGGATTGGGGTCAGGAGCTGAGTTCTGATTAGTGGCTCATGAGCGGAAGCAACGTGTGTATCTCTTCTCTCCCCTCTTCCCTTGCTGTGGAGATGCCGGAGCCGTGTGTTCCAGAAGCGTGTGATGGCTACATGATGGAGAGGCCGTCTGATCTGCATTAGGCTTTCCTCCGTGAAAAATAAACCATTACTGCCTCAAGCCATTAAGATTTAGGATTCACCTGTTAGTGAATAGCCTTACTTATTCTGAGTAGTAAGAGTGTCGTATAATCTAACACTCAAATTCACAGCGAGAGGGAAGCAACCAGTGTTTACTATCTACTATAAGTGGGAGAATTACTCATCTAGAGCGCTTGATGACCTTGAGTGGGAGCCCATCTTACTGTGGAAACTGAGGCTGGACAGGAACACACTCAGTCAATGGAGGACAGAGCTTTCAATCTAAGGTTCACAGGCTTCAAAGGCTGGAGTGCTCTGTCTACAAGACCCCTGCTTCCCAAACAGCAGTGTGTATCAGAATCACACTTGTTAAAATGAAGGTTCCTGGGTCCCATCCTCAGAAGTTCTGATTCAGAGTCTCGGCGGGGCTTGGAAATATGCATTTCAGCAGGTTCTCAAGTGATGCTCATGCTGCTGACCTACGGACCACACAGTAGGAACCCCCGCGCCCTCCCCACTGGATGCCCTTGCTTCTCACATTTCATCAGGCAGGAGCGTCTCCAGACGCAACCCTCTGTGTCAAATGTTGTAGCTCTTCCTATTGCTTGGGCAGTGCTACTGAAATGCAAGAAAAAGCCCAGTTAAGCCCAAGATGGAAGAAAATCTCCTATCCCTTCTTCCCTCCATGGTTTACCTCTCCCTCTGCAGGACATGCGCACACACAAGGCGGAGCCCCTGGTCTAGCACTCTGCCGCTGCCCCACACAATCCTTGTCCAACCACAGGCCCTTGGGATGGATAATCTGTTCACCATAAAAACAAAACCAAATGAAACTTTTTTCTCGGCTTGTTTGCTTCAGATAGGGAAGTCTGTCTGGGATTTGGGATGTCTTTTTCTCTTTGCTCCCTATCGTTTCTAGGGTTATTTGTTTCTTCCTCTACAAGAAGGGACCCCAAAAGCAGCCCCCTTGCTGGGTGGAGGTGAAGATGGCCAGCTGAGGTCCTGAGGGGGAAAGTGTGTTATCCCCAGAAAGGCCTCTGGAGTCTTAGATGATCTTATGTCAGGGACCATTGCCCTGACTGGTCGTCTCTCCATGGAGACAGGCTGAGTCTTCTCTTACTTAGCCAAATAGCCCAAGAAACAGGGCCTTTCTTTCTGCTATCTGCTAAAACGAACAACAAACAAGAATAATCCTTGCAGATTACCCCCCTAACAATCAGGACAAGAACCACTGAAGAACTAAAAGGGCGTTTAACAACTTAAAATGTAGCCTGAGACGGAGCAGCTTAGAAGATCGACTCATTCTCTGCTTCTTCTGTAGGGGAAAGCAGTGGCCCCCTTCTCCAGCCCAGCGCCCCAGATTTTGAAACATGGCTGGAATAAGCAGCTGTTCAAAAAAAGCTTCGGAACAAAAAACAAAGTAAGACTCCTCAACCTCCACGATGGTCCCTTTTTCCTTTTTGAATCCTTCGCAAGTTTTAAACACAGATTCTGTTTTTGCAGAGGAGAAAACAGCTCTTTTGTCCCCCACGCTTACTCTATCACCGAGAAACACACAGGCAGCCGGGACGGCTGCAGGTCACACACCCGCAGCACTGGGGCAGCTGGCGAGATGTGGCTTTGTTCCCCAACAGCCCACGCAAGGCTTGCAAACCATGATGCCTTGCTTCCTGAACGTGCATACGTGCACGCACACTCCCCCGCGCACCACGCGCACCTCGTGCACCTCGTGCGCATGGTCAGGGCTCCAAAACTCCGTCTGGGCGACTCTGCCTTCACCACATTTCTTAAAGCTGGAGGCGGGGGGGGGGGGGGAGAGCAGGGGCCCCTGCATCCTTGCAATGCGTGGCGACAGGTCAGGGGCCTCGGGTCCCATGATGGGTGTGGCTCAAGCCCCAAGGCCACAACCTCCATCCCTGAGCTCTTGAAGTTGCATGCCCCCGCCTCTGCCCAAGAAGCCTCCGTCAAACCTCCCCAGGACAGCCTTCACAGCTTTCACTAACAACAAAATGTGAAATGGGGTTGCCCCTTTTCCATCAGACCGTCCTGTAGCCCCGACTCAGCACCTTTCACGAGATGTCAGCCTTTCTTTTAAAAAGGCTTTTAAAAAGGATTTTCTATTTTGTGCTGCGAGTTAATGGGAGATGTCAAGCATCTGAGCGACTGGACGGGTCTATGCGTTTGCTATGCAAATGCCGCACAAAGAACCACATCCACTTAGTGTCAGTGTGGCGACTCGTACCCCATTGCAGTTTGCTTTAGGGGTGGTCTTGGAATGCACAGAGAAAGCCCACTAGCCCAGCCACAAAGCCCGGCTGGGAAGCTGCAGTCTCATGCGCTCCCTCCCGGGTTCCCTCCGGGCTGGGCTCTGTGCCAGCACCACCACTGCCGCTGCCAAGGCCAAGATGCAAGGGATGACCATGCTGGAGCTGGCTGCAAGGGCCAGATCCACAAGGAAGCTCCTACACTGCTCTCAGGTCTGTTTCCCTCCCTCTCTTGTTGGCGTGGTGACTCTCAGTGGCTCGTGTCCAGAGCTACGAAGGCAAAGTTGAACCGAATTTATAGACCTCTGAGTGTTATCCTTATTTTGGGGGGTGTGCTTTTCCAGCAGCAGCAGCAGCAGCAATTACCTGGCCTGGGGAGATGCTGGCTCCCACTTAGCATGGGTCCTTAGATTTTGGTGGGGGGAGGGGAGGCGATGCCGTGGGCCACCTTGGAAGGAGGTGCTAGTGCATCAGACTTAGGGTAGCGATTTTCCCGAATCATAAGCAGCACCCAAGCTACAGTTAGAAGCCGGAATTATTGTCTTTTATCGCTTGTGCCGTGATCATAAAAAATGGATTTCAATTTTCTGCCTTGAACCGGACCTAATCCTCGGTACATATGACTTTATATTCTGCTTATGGTGACTTCAGTTGTGAAGCACTTGGCAGCATAAAATACGGATCTAGCCTACTCTTTCTCTCCACCACGTTATGACATTCTGCATAAGCGCGAATCATATCCCAGGTTCCAGGGGGATCGGCAGGACTGACGTTTTCCCAGTGGCCCCATCTGGTTCGCTGCCTCCTGCCCCCACAAAGACAACGGCTTGCTAAGTGATGGGAAGAAACCGTCCCTGATGAGGGGGAGAGGCAGAATTTTCGTACTTGTCCAAGGAGGGTCCTACTTCTGATCTGGACATGCCACTTAACGCTGGTTTTCATGTCTGAAATGTATGTTCAAACTATCAAGGACCGGCAGGTGCTTTAATCTGAGATCCTCCTGATTCCTAGACTCACGGACACTGAGGAAAAGCAGCAGCCGCGGGCAGCCCAGTCCAAAGTCAAGTGGCCGTCTGCAGTCCTCTGCCTGAATTCCTGAGACCATGCGCTCCTTTATAGGAACGTGGTAGATTGCTTTAATGATTAATCCACATAAATAGCTACATTCAAATGAATTTGGATTCTGTAAGAGGTT
Organism: Mustela lutreola; assembly: GCF_030435805.1. Classification (NCBI taxonomy): domain Eukaryota; kingdom Metazoa; phylum Chordata; class Mammalia; order Carnivora; family Mustelidae; genus Mustela; species Mustela lutreola. The sequence goes on along the minus strand of NC_081295.1, from coordinate 144,862,211 downwards.
AATCCAAATTGCTACAGGTAGACACATGCAGCACTCTCACGTTTATTTATTTACTTATTTTTAAAGATTTTACTTATTCATTTGCAAGAGAGCGAGCACGAGCGAACACACGCACAAGCAGAGGGGAGGGGTAGAGGGAGAAGCAGGCTGCCTGCTGAGTGCAGAGCCGGACATTGGGGTTCCATCCCAGGACTCTGAGATCGTGGCACACGATCTTAACTGAAGGCAGACACTTAACTGAGTCACCCAGGCGCCCCCCCAATATTTATGTTTACAATATCCAGTAATACTCCTTTCTCAGCTCTCTCCCCAAGATCTCCATGCACACCCCCCCCCCCCCCCCCGAGAATGTAGGGCTACAGTCCACAGAAGCGAAATGATAGCTTCCAGGTCTTAGATCAAAACCAGGCACCCAGGCTGCGATGTGGTCCTTGGGCTGAATTTAGTCCATAAATATATTCTGCTTGCTCTGTGCCATGTTTTACAAATTTGGAACTTTTGCTTAAAAAAAAAAAAAAAGTCCAGATTTTTTTTCAGAGGATCTGAAAAACTAGTCCTTCATGTCTGCAAAACAACAGGCACCTACGTGGAACAGCACCAGTGCCTTTAGATAAGTAGATAAGGGTGGACTTCCCACACTGCTCCGGTTCCCAGCACTCTCTGTTCACAATCTTAGAAACGCCTGCCTCACTTCTGTTCACTATCTGGCTGGCCCCGACATACCTTTGAGGTTCTGGCCCTTTTCCTAGTTCGACCCACTTTGCATCTCCCCAGATGCTATGGGCTGAGTCATGTCTCCCCAAAACTCGTATGTCCAAGCCCTAACCCCAGGAGCTCAGACTGTGACCTGATCTAGAGACAGGGTCTTTGTAGAGATAAGCAAGTTCACACAAGACTGATATGGGGGCCCTCATGGATATGACCACTCTCCTTATGGAAAGGGGGATCTTTGACGCTCCCAGGGAGAAGCACAGATGAAGGGCAGATTGGGGCAAAGTGTCCACAAGCCAAGGAATGCCAGCAGACGCCCAGCAGCTAGAGCAAAGGCATGGCACAGATGCCCGTTCACGGCCCTCAGAAGGAACCAAGCCCGCAGACACCTTGGTCTTGTCATCTAGCCGCCAGAACCGGGAGGCAGTCAGCTTCTGTGGTCTAAGCCAGTCAGTCTCTGGTGTGTGGTTACGGTTGCCCCAGGAAAGCAAAATTCCAAGTAGCTTAAATTAAGTATCCTCCTTTGATTGGTTGGGGTCGAATCATGGGCGCGTAGACTGAACCCCGGGATGTGTCTGGTGCAGAGAGAGGACATCACAAGGAAAGACATCCTTCCCCAAGCCGAGCAAGGCTTCCAAGAGCTTCCCCACAGAGATTCTCCAATTACAGGTCAGGGCATGCTCTCTCTAGCTCGGAGGGTGTGGAGGAAGACTGGTCAATCCCGACTGCAAAGAAGATGGGGGCGGGGTGGGGGGGAGGCTGATAGTGAAAGTGAGAACAGGTGTGTTCAGGGAACGAGTGTGTCAGGGAAGCACACGGCCTCAGTTCTCACGCCTGTGTGTGTCTAGATTACATGCTCCCTCATGCGCTACGAGGCGCCTGCCGTTTGATTTTCCTTCCCAGGCTTCTGCTCCCCTGTCTGATCTGAACGTTCTGGAGGGCACTGGAGGGCCCGGAGGAGAGGGTCTTGGTGGGAGAGGGCAGAGCTGGCTAGGTCTGGAAAGCTGGCTGCTCCCCAGGGAAAGGCCTAAGTGCATAGGCCATGTTCTGGCATCTTAGCTCCTCCCTTTAAAACAAGCAGTCCTGGGCGCCTGGGTGGCTCAGTGGGTTGAGTCGCTGCCTTCAGCTCAGGTCGTGATCCCTGGGTCCTGGGATGGAGCCCCGCATCGGGCTCTCTGCTCAGCAGGGAGCCTGCTTCCCCCCCCCTCCCCCCCGCCCTGCCTGCTTCTCTGCCTACTTGTGACCTCTCTTCAAACAAACAAAGAAGCAGTCCTAGTGACTCACAGGACAATTGACCTAGAGGGTGTCTGGGAGATGATAGCTCTCTATTTTGGGGCATCACGCTTCTCGTCAGTCCCTGAGAGTCCCATTCCCAGGCGCCCTGTGCTCTAGCCTTTGGAGACAATTTCACTTTCTGGGACGGTCCGAGCCCCAGGCTGCAAAGTAGAGAAGGGGCAGAGGGCAGATCAGGCTGACCACTCCTAGGGTTCAGGTTGAAGGGCCCGGAGAGGAGACCCAGAGGGGAAGCAGTGGGGTCTTGCACTCGGGGGGACTCCCGAGATGGGGGGGTGAGAGACTGCCCTGAGCTTGTACACTTCCACGGCCCCGAGGTCACCAGAGATGAAAAGTCCTCCTCATCTAGCTTGAGAGGGGCCCTTAGATCTGTGGGCTGCACGCTTTTTGAGAAGTCCATCAAGAAAATCTAGGCAGTCACCCCCCACCTCCCCCATTCCCCTACCCTTTTTCTTTTAGCTACCTCCTAGGGCCCTTGCTTTCCTACACCATATGGGCGGTAATACACATGGGCAATCAGCTTAAGAAGAATGATACAGAATAAATTTAAAAATAGACATTCTGTTACCTTTCTCCCCCAACCCCCGCCGTCCAGTGGATGGGCTCGCTCACCCTTGGTTCTCTGCACCCACCCTGAGTCTGTATACATAAGGCGCAAAGCAATGTGTACCCATGTGTGACCATGTTCATGTCTCAAGGGCAGCCGGCATTTCTCATCTGGCAACTGACGGAAACAGTTATTTACTGTCAAAACATCCAGATGACTCACTGATTGAGGTTTTGGACAGTGTGCCTGATGGCATCAATGAGAACATATTTCTGGAAGCACCATGTGTGTGCATTCTTATGGAGAAACTCTGCCTTAATGCTTGACATTGTTTTACTGGGCACTTCTGCTTCTCACCCCCCGAGCTGGGATTATTCTTGGAATGCTGCATTGTTTGTTTGGCTTTTTTTAATACTATTAAAACTGCCAGGCTAAAATTATGTTTTGTGTCTTACTTGTCATTCCTGGAACACAGCAGACTTCGCTGCATGCTTTTTCAAAGCATGTAAGATTTCCAGCACGATTATCCGACCTCCGAGAGCCAAAGAATGCCACAGCCCCGTAGCCTCAAACTCTAACGCAGATTCCTACATTCTATTAGCTACTATTTTTTGGTAATAAAGCTCACCGATAGCACAAGGTCATCAGATGACCTAATCTAATCCCCTCAGGTTGGGAAGTGAAGGCCCAGGGCTGGTGCATGCTCGGGAACACGCAGAACCAGAGCGAGAACCCAAGTTTCCTACCCTATGACCAGCCCTGCACCATCATCTTCTGCTTCTCACATGTCCCCTCCGTGTGGCCCTGACTTCAGGATAATGAGTGGCTGCGAGCATAGAGCTAGGCTCTCATTCCAAAGAGAATCGTCCTGAAAACTCCTTGGGTGTGATCAATGGCTGCATTATCTCAAAGAAGACCTTGAAGACTTGAAGACGGGGACTTGGCCCGCCCATCTGACTCACTGAGATCTGTACTATCTGGACAACCCGCTAAACACTTCGACATCCTCTCTTTCAGACCCACTTTCTACAGCCCGGCTGGAGACGTCTGGGGTCTGGCCCTGAGGGAGTAAACTCTCTAGCTGGAAGACTGAACAAAGACAAGGGGAATTCGGACCAAGGATGTAAGCCAGCTCAAACGCCTTGAATGTGCCCAACACGGCCCTCCCGACACCCCTCCTTCTCCCCCAGGCCATGACCGGGGTGCAAGAGATTTGGGAACAGTAACCAGTAGATTTTTGGAATTTTCCAAGCAGAGTTGAAGGTTGTTAGAAGAGGAAGGGTTGAGATGAGGCTTCAAACGTGGAGAGTTTCTTCCGGCGCGTGCATGGTCTATCTCTTCCCACCTGCGGTCTTGTCCCCGCCACTGCCAGCCAGTCGTGGCGGCACTATGGGAATGGGGGTTCAGGCGTGAGAAGCTGGGTACCATCTCCCTTTCAGGAGTCAGTCCTGGGACATCAGTGGCCTGTTTTGTCAGTCACCTCCAGGTGGAACAGCTCTACAACGGTAAGCCAAGAGGCCAGTCCGAGCCTGCTTTCTGCATGCCCCGTCTTTCCGTCTCTCCCCATGGACCCCACTCCCTCAGCTCACTTCCCACAGAGAATTCTTCCATTTCGCCCTCACATACTTGGGGCTCTGCTTGTTCTATAGCAAAGCTGGGAAAGCAGGAATGAAGGGGAGAGAAGCCTGACCACGGGTGCGGGGAGCTGCACTTGGAGAAGATGGCTGGGGTCAAGGAGCGGCTCCTTCTCTTTTCCCTCACTCCCTGTCAGGTTTAAAACTGAGCAGGCAGGTTCTAGAAGCAGCCCAAAGCTATACCCGCCCAGCCCGTGCCCAGAAAGGAGATCGGGTCTGATCCTGGGAGAGGAGGGTCACTGTCTCCGAGAGGCACTTGGCAATAGCGATGCGGCTCTGAGTCCTGGTTGGAGGAAGAGGACGGGGCCGCGGGGAAGGGCCGCGGGGAAGGGCCGCGGGGAAGGGCCGCGGGGAAGGACCGCGGGGAAGGGCGGGCCGCGGGGAAGGGCCGCGGGGAAGGACCGCGGGGAAGGACCGCGGGGAAGGGCGGGCCGCGGGGAAGGGCGGGCCGCGGGGAAGGGCCGCGGGGAAGGGCCGCGGGGAAGGACCGCGGGGAAGGGCCGCGGGGAAGGGCCGCGGGGAAGGGCCGCGGGGAAGGGCCGCGGGGAAGGACCGCGGGGAAGGGCCGCGGGACAGACCTGGCCCATAGAAGGAAGAGTGCTTACCCGCCCAACAATGGGACAGGCTCTCCAGGACGCTGCTTGAGTAGCCGTCACCATAGTAATAGGAGAGATATGGATCACTGAAGTGTGGACATGTCACCATGTCCCATGAGTGTGTGTGTGCGCGTGTGCAACAGGAGGGTAGAGATCGTTGTTCTAGGGCTCTAAAGTCTGCATAATACGAGATCTGAGCATCCGTCTGTGCGGAACGTTTACACTGGCTGGTACCATCAAAACAGCGTCCTCCAGGACAAAACCAAGTTAACTGAGGGACAGAAGGGGCCCCTTGGTGAGGGTCTAAGTCGGGGGGAGGGGAGGACACCAGGACGCTGCTGGACGCCATCTACACCTCTGGGAGCTCTCTAGGCACGACGTTCGTCACCTGTACTTGGGAAGATAATGAAAGCCCCTGCCTGGGGTTGCTGGGAGGGTAACGGAGTGGTTACTATGGACTGGGGATGGCTTGAAATGCTTTTCCTGATGTTTCTGAATCCTTACAACTCCCATTTTACAAATGCGGAAGCAGAGGCAGAGAGAACAAGTGACTTACTCGAGGCTGTCCCACTAAAAAGAGGCAGAGAGCAGCTCCAAACCTTGTCACAGTGCCTGGCACCAAGGACGGGCTCCTTGTGACCGCGGTTAGACCAGAGGGGAGGGGGCGTAACACAGTTGGTCAGGAGGGGGCGCTCCAGAGTCATTTGGCGCAGCAGGAAGGCGGTCACTACAGGGCTCTACACCCGGGGTCCTCCTCTGTGAAATGGGCACACGAATGCCCATTTCACAGGGAGGCTCCAAGAGGAAATGATCTAATACATGTAAAATTTTGGAAGAATGGCAGGCAAAGGGTAAGTGCTCCGCGAATGTTGGCTAATACCACCCACACGTGCCCGAGGTTCGAAACACATGCATCCGGTGTTCAATGCGTTCATAGGACACCATGCCCGAAGCCGGTCTGTCCTAACTGCACATAAAGCCAACCACTCAGGAAGGCTCACAGGGTGCTGACAAGGCACGATCCCCATAGGCCTCATCCGGTCACACAGCACAGCGGACATCATGCTTCTCTGACGGCAATGAACTTCACCAAACCACAACGCCCGTGTATATGTGGGTCATCCTGGCCACTGCTTTTTTCCAGGTGGTTATTCTCCCCGGAAACCTGCCCTTTGGCTTCTCCCAGAGCTTTTATTCAAGGAAAACTTCCAAGATGTGGCTGCGTGAAGGGGAAGGGACTGTAAGAGCAACGGTGGGAAGAGACCCGCAACGTTTTACAGCGACATTCCCTGCAGGAAGCTCTTTGGGAGACACCGGGACCAACCCGGGGATGGAGAGCGAGTTCTACTCGGGTCCACGGGACGGCCCGTCGCGCTGTCCTACCTGGTGAGCTTGGTGCCGATCTGCTGTCTCAGCTCCAGCCTCTCCTCGTCCGTCTGCCTGGGAAGGATGTTCTTTTCTTCGAGCTCCCGCTTGGAGGGCCTGTTGCTGAGTTTGATGGCTAAGGAGTCCTTCCTGCACACCTTCATGGCCAGGGAGGCTGCAGGAGGGAGAAACAAGCCCTTAATGCTGACCCCCAGCTGCCCGGGCTCCACGTGGCCAGCAGTGGGCCCCGAGGTGAAAAGCAGGCAGGCAGACACCAGGGGCTTTACTCCTGGGGGTGGTGAAGGCCTTACTCAGAGCATTCACTGATAGAGCTCCCGCGACCAGCATGTTCTTTATCCCTAGCGCTGTCCTGGGCATGTGAGGGGCACACGGGGAGGCTCTGATGGGCTCTCTGCTCCCCAGGAACCCCAGCAGGCAGGCAACATCACAAAGGAGGGCTGGCCGGGCTGTGGAGTGCAACTGAACACAAGGCAGAGGGTCGCCACAGGCCTTGGGGGGGGGGGCGGCTATAGGGAGCTTCAAAGAGGAGGGGTTGGCACCCGTGGGACTGGGGTCACCCGAAACAGGCAGCAGCTGGAGGCCATCTGCAGGGGGAAGGCTCAGAGAGGATAGGCGAGCCCAGCCATCTCGGGAGACAAGAGGCCAGCTGGAGCGGAGCTGGGGGCGTGCGAAGGGAGGGACGGCTGGGCGAAGCGGGGTGCGTTTGGGGCTGCAGCGGAAGCGAGGTCACGGAAACAGCAACACTCTGGGATTGAACAGAGAGTGGGGCTTCCTGATGTCTGGGAGAAATCCGCAGTTCTCAAGCAGGGATGATTCTGCACCCCCTGCCCGCTGCCCAGAAACCCTTGGGAGAGTCTAGGGATACTTTGTGCTTGTCAAAACTGGGGTGTGGTGGGGGGGAGGGGGTGTTCCTGGCATCTAGTGGGCAGAGGCCAGGGGGGCTGTTGAACACCCTGCAATGCACAGGGCAGCCCCCACAAGGAAGAATTTTCTGCTTGAATGTCAGTGAGGCCGAGGCCGGGAAACGTTCAATTCTCCGGGTGGGAAACGGGGAGCGGAGGCTGAGTGTGGGTCCCTGTCATGGGTCCCTTGGGCTTTGGTGGCCCCTCTATGGTTCTCTCTCCTGGACGTTATTTTGATCATCTCATTCATTGCTTGTTGACCAGGCCTCTCCCGAGCTCTCCAGTTTAGCCAGCGATCTGAAGCCTGGCACCGGCAAAGCAAGAGGGAGAGACTGGGAAGTAGCATGTGGCGGGGGAGGGATTCCTTTGGATTTTATTCTAGTGCCAGGCTTCTCTCTGCCTCCACTGGTTTTAGAACAAGGGCCTTGGAAGGACACCTAGTTGGCGTCCAATCCCAGCGCTGCCCCTTAGATGTGAGGCTCTGGGCCCGTCTCTTTCCTCTCCACGTTCTTCCCTGGTCTGTGAAACGGGACGACAGCATCCACATCTCTGGGTGTTGTGAGATGCACGGAACAGAATAAAATCACAGCGCATTCTCAGGCACACAGTATATACTCAGCATAAGGTGGTTATTATGTAAATTCATGAAAAAGTTAACCAAATAGGGGCATGTCGGTGGCTCAGACAGTTAAGTGTCTGACTCTTGGTTTCTGCTCTGGTCCACATCTCAGGGTCGTGGGATTGAGTCCCACTTTGGGCTCCGAACTCTGCATGGAGTCTGCTTAAGACGCTCTCTCCCTCTGCCCCTCCCCTGCTTGCACATACTCTCCAAATAAATAAAAAAATTTTTTTTAGAAGATTTTATTTATTTATTTGCCAGAGAGACAGAGAGAACACAAGCAGGAGGAATGGCAGGCCGGGGAAGAAACAGGTTCCTGACGCAGGACTCAATCCCAGGACCCCTGAGATCATGACATGAACTGGAGGCAAATGCCCAACCAAGCCACTCAGGCATCCCTAAATAAATAAAATCTTAAAAAAAAATAATTGTTGGGGCACCTGGGTGGCTCAGTGGGTTAAGCCGCTGCCTTCGGCTCGGGTCATGATCTCAGGGTCCTGGGATCGAGTCCCGCATCGGGCTCTCTGCTCAGCAGGGAGCCTGCTTCCCCCCTCTCTCTCTGTCTGCCTCTCCATCTACTTGTGATTTCTCTCTATCAAATAAATAAATAAAATCTTTAAAAAAAAATTGTTGACCAAATAATCAGTCTGTAATCACTGAACTAAAGATTATTATTTTTACACCAGATTTTGAACTTTACTTTTTCATGATTTCCCTCACGCCTGCACACATGTAAAGTCCTTAAATAAGAAAGTTAAAGTCAAGCCTTCTAGAGTCGTGGATGTGGGTCTAAAAATGATTTGCTGCAAACACAACGGTCAGTACTTTGAGAATTCTGCGGACTGGAACTGAGTTTTAGGGTCCCTCCTTCCCTTTTTTTTTTTTTTTTTTGAGGAAGGGGGTTGGATTCCCCAGGAAGGGAATCAAAGACAGAAAAAGCCAACCAAGAGATGAGACGTGGCCCCACGGCGTTGCAATTTTTGGAGCTGTGATGTCTGGAGGACCTTGGCCCCTTTCATCTTCCTAGCTGAGCTGCCCTGTGACCCCAGGCCAGTGGATACCTGTGCCCAGACTGGAAGCCAGAGCATGCGGCAGCAGGGGCAGGTCTCCCCGCCGAGCACCCCCCCTCGCTTGGCGCCGCGCCGCGGTGTACGCACTGGTGTACAGCGAGCTGTCGTCGTCCTCGTCGTCCTCCTCTTCCTCTTCTCTCGTGTACAGGCAAGAAGAGTCTTCGTAGTCTGATTCATGAGGCACATTTTCTTTATTGTCATCACATTCAATCACAACAGTTGGCACTTGTCTTATCTCCGGAAGGCCCAGAGGTCCCGCCTTGGAGACACCGTCACCCGAATGCAAACCGGAGCTGTGGTAAGAAGTGGAACAGGGGACCCGCTGCTCGGAGCTGTCGGGAGAGGAGCGGGAGAGAGGATGTTAATGTCGCCCAATGCCTCATAAACGCAGCAGGATCTTTCTAAAAGTCACCTGCCCCATCCTAGGAGACAAAGGGTCCACTGGGCGATCGATACCTCCTTTCCCATCTCACGGCGAAACCTTTCAGGGCAGCAGAGCTTCCCGAGGGATCGTTGGGGGGTAAAGTTCACACATCCGTGTGGACGTACTCAATCCTCTCAAATGCAACTTGAAAATGGTTATGATGCTAAATTTTTTTTTGGGGGGGGGAGGGGTTCTGGTGCATTTGTCACAATTAAAAAAACCAGATTTTTTAAAAAAAGAATTTGAATTCCAGGAACATTTGTGGTTAAGACCAACATCTCCAAATGTCAAAGGAGTGTTTGTTGGCCACCCACGTTTCATGCGAGGAGTAAAAGCACTCACTGGAGAGCAGAGTTCAAGATCCAAAAAAGAAAGATAATGCCCGAGGTTCTGGCTTTCAAAGCTACACAGCAGAGCTGGTGGGGCTGGGGTGGGATAAACTGTTCGACATGTCATGGATGGAGAGGCAGAAAAAGAGCAGAGAGGGGACCCTAAGGCTGGAGACACGTGCGTGACCATCGTGGTGGATGGGGTCATGGAGAAGTTGGAGGGATTTCTCTCCCAAGGACTGTATCAGACTCTCAGCTGCCACAGGTCATGTCAGTCTAGATTTTTTTGTAGGTTAATTTTCCAGAAGGCAATGATGATGATGTTCCTGGTTTTACCTCTTAAGGTGAAACAAATCAGATGTAAAAAAATACATTTTAATTAAAAATGGTTTGCCTCATTTTAAAAGCCATATAAATGCACTATAGGGAAACTAGGAAACATGTCTCAAAAATAAAGGAAACATTATTATTACTATTATTATCATCATTATTATTTTTTTTTAAACAGAGTCTCTCCTAGGTCCCCTCTAGCAATTTAGAATTCTTTTTATGACAGGCTCGAAATGAAGTCGAGCAAGGAAAATGGAGCCAGAAACACACTGAAATTTTATAATTCTTCTGTAGGCTAACTGCAAATGGCACTTATATCTTCCACTTAAGGAATTTCTAAGCATAGGTGACTCGCTGCATTTTCCCATCCCAGAGTGTCTGACATTCACAAGGGAGGGGCGGGGGAGGTTAGGCGACACTATGTATCAATACGTTTTACATTAGCGTATCTTATCCAAAAGAAAACTTTTCCTCGTGACATATGAGTGTATGATAGTCTCCTCTGAAACGTTCATTACACTTCAAATTATCGCCGTGTCTAATTTAAATTCAATTAACTTTCTTCCTCCCATTGTTTCCAAAGAGCTGTTTTTGTCTGTGTGTTTGGCACATAACTCTGCGGTGACACAAATGGAAAATCTAGTTAACACATTACGAGCTCTGAGCTTCTGGGCAATGAGCTCAATCAACTTAAAAACCCTTCGACGGCTGAGCAAGAGTACGACCCAGAGTTACAAAAACAGAGCATCTTATGAGCCATGACCCGTGGGACGGGTCCAGATTCCCGCCGGATTCCGTATCAAGGGCAGTGAGGGCAGGTGGGGGGGAGCGTGCGAGGGGTGCCAGAAAGGACAGCTGGCTGATGGGGACTTACCGTCCCCCCGATCAGGTGGCCCTCTCTTCCGCAAGGCAGAAGCTGCCTTCCAGGTGCACTCAGATTCCTACACCGAGAACGAAGGGAAGTAGACACGGGAGAGGGACAAATCTCGCTGCACGGCCAGCCCACGCTTGCGTCACCTCCCCGTCTTCTCCTCTCCCGGATAGTTTAACTAACAAAACCAAGCCACAGAGCTGGGGATGGGACAGGTAGGAGTGAGGCGTGGAACGTAGCCCTAGATGTTCCTGGGTGGCCGGAAGACTCTTTGGAGCCCCAAAACAAAGAAACAAACAAACAAAATTAGACACGAGAGAGCATAGGAATTCCTTAAGCTAGAAGGTTCCACACGGTCTCAAGAGGACAGAGAAAGGAGGAACAGTATGCAAAGAAAGAAGAAAAATCAGCCTCACAGCGAGGCTGGGGTAAACAGGAGGCCGTGGTTTGTCCTCCTTCCCAGACACAGGGCCAGAGTGAGGCCTTGAGGAGGACGCATGGTAAGTTGGGCCCATTGGATGCGGTGCCAGGCGCGAGCCATCCATCAGGCCACCACAGCCTTGTGGAACAGGGGCCGGTCATGGTGATCGGCGAATGCCTGCTGGGGGCTCCACAGACACACCTGAAGGCCTCGCCGGGCCAAGCATATCATCCGCCTCAAGTACGACTCCAGCAGGGGAGAGAAGGTCTGATTTACCACATTTCCCGGGAAGCCAGGTGGATCCGCCAAGAGGGTCTGATGCGTAAATATTTGCCGGCTGCCAACTGTACATCAGGGAAGGCGCGGGGTGAAGGACAAACACCCAGATAATCCCACCCATCGGGTAACTGGTGAGCCAAGACTTGTCTCCAACGGCGAGAGAAGGAGACGAGTCAGCTGAGCGCAGGCTGGAAAGGTTATTATGGGACCTCGGTCTGAGGGGTCAAGACACAGATTGGAGTGCACGTTTTGCCACGTACTATCAAATCTTCACATTGGGCCAATGATGTAATTAACCTCTCTGAGCCCCGTCTCCTTGGGCAAAATCGGGTAATCCTACTTTTACAGCAGGGCTGGTGCCCAGGAGGGGCCCGTGGGTGTGCCCATGAATGAGGCCCTGTCCTGTTACTGATAGCAGCGACCTTCCAAGGGGATTCGAGACACTCTCAGCCTTGGACGATTCACACCATTGTCAGGGCAACTTGCTAAAACCCAGACCTCGTTCCTTCGCCCATGAGAACTCAGAAGACCCACCCAGTCCACAGAACCAGTGCTCCGAGAGTGACACAAATAGGAAATTCCGTTAACGCCTTATGAGCTGTACTAGTCAAGGCCAAGAACTAAATCGACGTGAACGTGAACGTAGTGCCTGATTACATTTGGCCTCCACCCGCATGGCTGCAGGCAGGAAGGGGGACACCTCGCCAAGTATCAGTCTTAGGAAAGACTGGTTTTCTCTAATGGAGTTGTCACTTAGCAGATCTGCTCTCCAGGAAAGGTCTCACTGCTGAAGGGAAGTAAAAGCCATCGGCCTACGAGGAACAGTTCCCACACAGCAGGACGCGCAACCCCCTGCACAAGCTGACCCCTATTATTAAACCCACGCTCAATGCCCCCTTCCCAGCGATGGAATGTCCCCATGCCACGTACCCCTTGGTCCCAGGCAACAAGGCGTTACAGGCATCAGCTGGGAATGTGCTCCCTCCCTCCCTCGCTGTGCTGATTTCAATTTATCTGTCAATCCTCTGTCCCAGGCGAAGCTTCTGCCCGTGTTCTCCAGAGACTCCACCATTGCGAACGTTGTGAACATCTGTTCGCTTGCTGCCTCCTGTCCTCAACCAAGCCGGAGCCTCCCGGAGGGTCGGGGACCGGGTCTTACTGTTGTTTGTAGCATTAGAGCAGATGCCCACCACTGTTCCTGACACAGAGCAGACGCTCAATCATCTTTGATTATTTTTCTGAGTGAATATGGACTGGAATCCCTGAGATTTAGGTGCTTTTCTAAAGGGCTGGCAAATCATTTTCACAGAGTATTAAGAATTTTTTTTTTTTTTTTTTTTAATTTTCAGGGAGGTGCTTGTGATGTGTGTCCTGCAGTCCTGTGGGTGCCCCTGACTTGGCGGGCACTTTCGTCAATGGCTTAATGACAAAAAGGGCCTCTTTATCAAATAGGCAGAAGAACTGGGACAGAGCAGGCATGGAGGGAATGAAAAAAGGGAACGTTTATTGGTTGTGTTGTCTGCTGTTCTAGAAACTTCTTCTTCTTTTTTTTTTTTTTTTGCTCTAGAAACTTCTATATCCAACATCTCATTTCATCTTTATGACAACTCTGCAGGAGGAATGTCGTTATCCTCATTTTATTAAGCAGGAAATTGAGGCTCTTGGAGGACAATGAATAGGCTCGTGAGGACACAGGTAGTAAAGAAGGGAGCTGGAACTTGAGCCCATCCTGTTTCAATATGCTAAACCTAAAAATTGAATTGGGATACTGGTAAGACTGTGTACTTTGATTAGTCACAAACCGCACTCACTGTACACATGCAAGGTGGAGTCAATGTGTCATGGAGAGTATTATTACTTTATATAAGTATTTTAAATCTTACTAACCAGGGTAGGTAACAGTGTTTGACCTTGCCACCATGAGGCTGCCCTTGGGCACTGAGTTTAGAGGATTCGGCTCAGACATTGCATTGTAATCATCGGGATGGTGAACGGACTCATTGGACGATTCCTCTGTTGACTCATCTGATGACCTCGTCGCGTTGACTGTCTTAGTCTCTTTTGCTCCAACGTGGCAGAGTTGAGGCATTGCAACGGAGCCTCAAATCCTAACTATCTCAACTCTCAGAAAATGTTTTCTGAAATATATATGGAACCATGGAAGATTCCGAAAAGCCAAGGTAATCTTGAGGAAGCAGAACAAAGCTAGAGGGATCATAATCCCAGATTTCAAGATATACTATAAGGCTGTAGGGTATTGGCACAAAAACAGACACATAGATCCACAGAACAGGACAGAGAGCCCAGAAATAAACCCATGCTTATGCAGTCAGTTCATCTACAACAAAGGAGGCAAGAATATACAATGGAGAAAAGGCCATCTCTTTGATAAATGCTGCTGGGAAAACTGGACAGCGACATGCAAAAGAATGGAACTGGACCAGTTTCTTACACCATACACAAACATAAGCTCAAAATGGGTTAGAGACCTAATTGTGAGACCTGATACCATAAAAATCCCAGAAGAGGGCACAGGCAGGACTCCCTTTGTCCTTTGCAACATTTTTCTAGCTATGCCTCTTAAGGCAGCAGAAACAAGAGCAAAATTAAACTACTGGGACTACACCAGAATAAAAAGATTTTGGCACAGCAAAGGAAACCATCCGTCAAACAAAAAGGTAACCAATTGAATGGGAGAAGATACATGCAGAGGACGATCCAATAAGGTGTTAATATCCAAAACATTTGAAGAACTTATACAACTCAGTACCAAAACCCCAAATAATCCAATTAAAATATGGGCAGAGGACCCAAATAGACATTTTTCCAAAGGCGACATCCAGATGGTCAACAGACAGATGAAAAGATGCTCGACATCACTCATCATCAGAGAAATGCAGGTCAAAACCACAATATTACCTCACGTGTTGGCATGGCTAGCATCAAAAAAGACAAGAAATGGCCAAAAATAGTAATAATAAGTGCTGGTGAGGATGTGGAGAAAATGGAACCCTTGTCCACAGTTGGTGGGAATGCAAGCTGGTGCAGGAGGGAGGTTCCTCAAAAAATAAAAAACAGAATTACTTACGATCTAGGAATTCCACTACTGGGTATTTACAGGAAGAAAATGGAAACACTATTTTAAAAAGATACATGCACTCCTATGTTGATTGCATTATTATTACACTAACCAAGACAGGGAAGCAACCAGGTGCCCCTCGATGGACAAGACAGGGAAGCAACCAGGTGCCCCCCGACGGATGAGTGGATAAAGAGAAGGTAGTAGATACAACGGAATATTGTGCGACCATAAAAAAGAATGAGACACAGGCCTCCACTTAGGAAATGAAGTAGTCACGGGCATGAAGGTACAGCACAGGGAATATAATCAACAGAAAAACAACCGAGTTTTCTGACCTCTGGCTTAAACTGATCTTTCCTAACTGCCCTCACACCCACACTCACCTTTGTGTGTGCGTGCGATGGCTGAGCTCATTTATGCTATTTTCGGCTTTGTATCTTTAAGTCAGTGTTTAAAGGAACAAACGCCATTGTGGCTTCATCTTAAGCATGATCTCTGTCATCCTGGGTCTTCTGCATTAATTATTCTATGTGTTTATAACTGCTGTTAAAAATAAGTACGATAATTAACACTTTTTTTTTTTAAAGGTTATTTATTTATTCGACAGACAGAGGTCACAAGTAGGCAGAGAGGCAGGCAGAGAGAGAGGAGGAGAAGCAGGCTCTCTGCTGAGCAGAGAGCCCGATGCGGGGCTCGATCCCAGGACCCTGAGATCATGACCTGAGCTGAAGGCAGAGGCTTAACGCACTGAGCCACCCAGGCGCCCCGATGATGAACACTTTTATAGAAAGTTCTCCTGCACGGAACTCGTGGACTACCGACAACTGCATGTATCACATTTTGGTTAAATAATGGCCTAGACCAGGTTTTGCCAACCTCAGCGTGATGAACGTCTGGGCTAGATGGTTCTTCCTGGTGTAGGTCTGTCCTGTGCTTTGCAGGGTGTTCAGCAAGCATCCCTGGGCTCTCCCCACCAGAGACCAGCAGTACCTCCTCCAACTGCCATGACCGGAAATATCACCAGACATTGCCAAATGTCCTGCGGGGGCCAAACTGCCCCTTTGGGAGACACTGGCCTAGAATATCCGTGACAGTTTCACTCCGTGCTTCTTCCCCAGTGTTGTACCATGTGAGTGTCTCCCGAAGCAACCTTGGCATTGACTGTCGGGAATCTGCAGCTTTCCCTGGATTAGGAACCTTCCAGATCTTTTCTCCTGAGTGCCTGATTTGTTATGTTTCAGGCGGATTCTCAGGGGATCTGAGGATCCACTGATGTCTGGCTTCTGCGGAGTCAATTCTCGGCTCCCCTGCTCCCGTCCCCGAGCGGCTTCCCCACTGAAGCGAGAGCTCCCAGCGCACTCTTGAGCACACTGGCTGTCCTCCCCATGCTGCCCGGGTCAGTGATCTCCAAAATGACACTCTGGTGGCCTGAGTCACCATGCCTTCCGGAGTACTTGTCACACTCCCCGAGGAAAAGCTGACTCATGTAATATGATCCATTCTGGATCATTCGCATCAAAACTCCTGGGGATGAAGCGCTGAGTTTGCTTGGAATTCAAACGGAGCTCGCTGCCTGCGGCTTGAGCTCACTGTTCCTCTCCCCAGTAGCTGACTGGGAATGAAAACTGCAGGTAAACCCCAAGCCTCTCACCCAGCCTTCCTTGACTCTTACTGCACTGCCGCACGCAAAGAGGACAAACGTTACATTGTAATTGCTCATCCCATGCCATGCATCGGTTCAGGAAAGCCCGACAACAGCCCTTTTGGAGAGGTACTACTCTTATTCCCTTGTCTCGGAGAGGAGAAGCGAGGCACATGGCTAAGGTCACAGCTGGAACGGTGCAGACATGACTGGACTCAGGCAGGAGGGACTGCAGAACCTCATCTCTTACTGATGTCACAATACCTGCGCCCACGCAGAAAGAGAATCCCTGGTATGGCTCTGAACTCTCTCTTCTTCCAGAACCTTCCCTTCTCTGCCCTCTCTACGGCTGTCAAACAGATCTGATCGTGTCATTCTCCCCGTTAAGACCTTTTTTTTTTTTTTTTAATCTTTTTATTTATTTATTTATTTATTTGACAGAGAGAGAGATCACAAGTAGGCAGAGAGGCAGGCAGAGAGAGAGAGAGAGAGAGAGAGAGAGGAGGAAGCAGGCTCCCTGCTGAGCAGAGACCCCCGATGCGGGACTCGATCCCAGGACCCTGAGATCATGACCTGAGCCGAAGGCAGCGGCTTAACCCACTGAGCCATCCAGGCGCCCACCCGTTAAGACCTTTGAAGGGTCTCACTGTCAGCCTGATGATCTCCAGCCCCTCCCGCATGGACACGGGGGCAAATCACACGATGGCTCCACATTTCTGTCAATCTGGTCTGTCTCCATTCTTCACCGTATGCCCAGCGTTCCAGCTGCACGGGGCCACTTGCTGCTTCCCAGACACCCTGGGAGACTTCTTGTCTCCTCTCTCTGCTCCTGCCCTCGCTCAGGCTCGGAACTATCCTCTCAGAGTTTGGCCTGGGACATCCCCCAGTCTTCAGGGATGGCTCAGATCCCAGTTCTTCCGAGCAGCCTTTTCTGATTTTTCCAACGGACACCAGGCCCTTCCCTGTGCTTCCAGCTTGGCTCCCAGCTCTGTCACGGCATCTGTCGCATTATGTGATGATTACAAGTCTGAGCACCTCCTCCCCGCCCCACTGACCATGAGCGTCACAGACAGAGGCTGATTATCAATGCTCCTCATCTCCCAGCCCCATTTGTGCGCATGTTTTTGGAACGGATGGAAAAGTCAGTCAAATATTTGAACTGACGTCCCCTGGAATCAGGCTAGGCCACCCTGTGTTTTCCCACCGTTGAATTCACGAAAATAACCACCCTGTGACCTTTGCAGTCTTGCTGTTGTATAGAAAATAGCCTAATGAAGGGGAAAATTAAGGTTTTGGAAATCGCAACCGGGAGTTTTCCCCTAAGAAAATAACCCAAATAGATAAGGCAGAGAGGTTTCTGCTAGGAAGGATGCCATGGTACCCACGGTACCCTCCATCTCAGGACTGCGGGAGCATGGAACAGGTGCAAGAGCTTAATTAAGGTCATTGGAGTCTAGAAGATTTCTTCTTATAGGACGTACTACAATGGATTTAAACGCCAAAGGCGTTATTCTCCAGGGGAGGGAGAAAGAGGAGATTCTGTTCTCCATCTCCCTAGCTCCGGATGATGTAATTTTCCCAGCAAATATCACAGGGATGAGCATTCCATGATATTCACGAGACGTGGGATCGCTGTGCCATTTTGGAGTATTTCCATTCTACTAATTACATAGACCAGGAGCTCCAGGGCACAGGGTGAAGGAGGTGGGCATCTTTCAAAGCTACTACAGTAGCTAACACACGGGGTCCTTTAAGGGTTCTATAAGAGTGTTTTGAAAATGTTTATCTTCTCATGGACTCTCCACCAGAATGTGCGGTGTGAGGAAGGGTACTGCTATTATCTTGATTTTACAGAGGAGGGCGCTATGCTTCTGAGAACATGAGGGAAGGGTGGTTGTGATGACAGCAGGCAAGTAGCTTTGGGTCTTCTCACTGCAGAGCCGGTGTCCTTTCCACCAACCATGCTGCCTTCTCCCAGAGAAGCCTCGATGACTAGGATTTTCTGGTACACGGACGTGCTAAGAAATCAATTGGCACAAAGCAAGGACAATAGATGCTCACAGAACCCAACTGCTTTTTTGCTATGAACTTGGCTTTGAAGAGCCCCAAGGCTAGAGGCCATTATGGAACAGAGAGGCAGGTTTGAATTCTAGATTCAGGTAGTATAACGGTCTTAGCGTGCATAGCACAGGGCTGGTGGTGAGTGGATGCACAGACAGAACAGGGTACGAGAGAGGGGAGACCCTATTTAGTAGGCTGAAAAATCCAACTGTGAATCATGGAGGGTTGGCACTGAAAAGGGGGAACCGCGTGCATTTACTGTGGCCACATTAATAACCTATTTTAAGGAGGACAGAAAAGTCTCCCCATCAACTCCTCATTTCCCTGCCTTATTTTTCCTCCGTACCCCCTCCGCATTTCACCACACTTTACACATTCATGGGTCTCCTCTCCCTAAAATGTAAGCCCACGAGGATGTGTAGTCTGTTTTGTCCTCACTGACCAAAAAGGATAATTTCCTTTGTGGAAAATAAAGGGAAGAATAAAGAAAATATACCTGAAACAGGATGGCTACCACTTAGCATAGACGCAGTAAAAACAGAAAAATTCTGAAAAGCTTGAGAGTAAAAGGGCAGTCGTAAATCTGTAAAAGCATACATTCTAAACTCTCTTCTTTACCATGACATATCATCGATGTGAAAAGCTTTATACGCTCCCTCAGTCCTGTCTCCATCAAGAAAAACATTTAGCAAGTGTTCTCTTTGGAAAATTCAACTCTCCTTTTAGACATGACTAAGCCAAGTAGGAGACACACAGATTGAGAGCACAAAGGTGCCCCTCAGATTTCCAACTCCCTCCCCTCCGCCATATTCCTACCATTGAAATAGTTGCATGTTTCTAAGGAAGCCCTCGACTTTGAAAATTAAGCAACTATCTTATAACCTATCATGGTTATTACTAGTGAGGGTGAGGCAGTTTACTTTTAATAATTCATAGAGAAATGGGCGCCTGGGTGGCTCAGTGGGTTAAGCCACTGCCTTCGGCTCAGGTCATGATCTCAGGGTCCTGGGATCGCGTCCCGCATCGGGCTCTCTGCTCAGCAGGGAGCCTGCTTCCTCCTCCTCTCTCTCTCTCTCTCTGCCTGCTTGTGATTTCTCTCTGTCAAATAAATAAATAAAATCTTTAAAAAAAATAATTCATAGAGAAATGAATGCCAAAACATCTACCACAATCCAGGTTCAGGACAGTAGTTGGTCTCTTTCCAAGAGAGCTTTGTAGCATCACACTCTGTCACGTGGTAACAGAGGCAAGGCAGGGCCCTGGGCCTCAACCACGGGTGGGGGATTACAGGTTATCAAACCCCTCTGATACTCTTTTAGGAAATTGGGGGCAATTTTTAAAATTAAAAAATCACTATTTTAAATCCTAATCTTTCTTGAAAAAAACCTGAGCACCATTTCATCATCCTTTCTAAAGAAAGACGTGTAATAAAGAGATACTGCTTTCTGGCTGCGGATTTCAGAGGCACTGCTGTTAAAGTTTTTAAAAAGACATTAATTTCCTCAGAGGACAGAGGAACTTTATTATCTACAAATATAACACTGAAAATGAAATGAAACTTCCAGGGGAACAGCTTTTGTGATGGGATGCGCACGAGTTATAAAGAGAGTTTTCAGAGGGGAGAGAGAACAATTTTCTTCTTGGAGACCAAAAATGTGTGAGAAATTATGCTACGAACTACAGTGCCTGAGGCTGAAGAATGACAGAAATAAGCACTGAAATCCAAGAAAACAGTTAATCAGCCTCATTTGAGGCCAGCAGGCACGCACTGTGTATTTTATTATGGCCTTCTAAGATAAGAAACTCAACATTAGAGCTTTTGTTTTTCTCTTGGACTCTAGTCAGCAGGAAACTATGCTCTTCTATATATAGAGCAGAGCACCGAGCCTTCCTGAGTCGAGAATGCATTTTGGGATTTTCTTTTTCCCAGTAGTGGTGATGAATTTAAATTAATTCATTCATAACCCTTCCTCTGCCCTTTCCAAGGCCAGGGACCCACGTTACTGAAGTCCTGTCTGAGAATGGGATGAGACATAAAACCGTAAGACACACACAGTGTGACCCACGGCCCTCTCCAGCTCTGATAGAGGAGCCCAGCAGTGGTGGCTTCCTCCCAGAACTTCAGCCCTCCGCACCAGCACGGCCATGCTTAGATCATGCTTGGCTGGGTGGTGGTGCCAGGAGGCAGGATGCACGGCAAGGAGACCTGTGTTTGAGACCAGCAGGGCCCCTCACTCGCTGGACATCTAGGTTGGGCTTCTCCAGTTAAATGGAGGAACCAAGCTGCCCACCTCACAGGCTTTCTCAGTGCTGGTGCAGTGTGCTCCGTAAATGTCAATGTTGGTGGTTGTTGTTTTGTTTTAGTTTTATATATAAGATTTTATTTATCTGAGAGAGAGAGAGAATAAGATATAGGGCACAAGAGCATGGAGAGTCAGAGGGAGAAGCAGACTCCCCGCTGAGGCAGGAGCCCGATGCGGGACTTGATCCCGGGACTCCAGGGTCATGAACAGAGCCCAAGGCAGTCGCTAAACCAGCTGAGCCACCCAGGTGTCCCAAGATGGTTGTTGTTTTAACTAGGGGTGCGCTTAAGCAGGAACCATTCATCATAAATCAGTCGTTACGGATATTATCCATGAATTTATTAAAAACGCTTCCTTTAGTGTTTTGGTTATTTTTGGCCTGAAAAATCTTTCTGGACAACGGTTCTGAGACGATCAAAAATCAACAGTCACGCATTGGGCAAGAGCAGGTTTTCTACCGATGATATAGGAATTCAGGAGCAGATTCTCCTTCTTTTGAAAATATGCTGCCTTTTTTCATCCTCTTAAGACTTCAAAAGATGTTAGTGGTGTGTACAGTCTCATTTTAACCCACCCCTGAGCAGTTTGCTCATCACCTTAGTGGGGAAGATCTGTCCTGCTCATGGTGACATCACCTTGCACTGAAGTTGCATCACAGCACTGGAAATAACAGTCACATTATAAAACAATTATCAACCTGCAGCCACTTAGAGCTAAATACATGCATCACCATCAAAGAAGTGACCTAAAGTAAGAAATTGACGTTCTGGCCTCAAGAGGTCAGGGACAAATGGTCACTGATAAAAGAAAGAGGATCCTTCTGTGGAAATGCGTTTCATTTAAGTACGTATGTGGGTTCACAGACATGAACAAAACCCTGAGCTGCTTTGAACAGATGCTACTACACAAGCCAATGACATTTGGGTCTTTGGTTTCATTCTTGCCAGGCCACCAAGGCACCAAGGCTTATCACCACCAAACACTGATTTGCAGACAGAAGCGTTCTTAGCACAAGCCAACCCAATAATTAGATTGTTATGGCGACGAGAAACCTTGGAAATCATCTAATTCATGACCAGGAATTATTCTTTAGAATTTCCTATGGCCCTAGAGGCCACGTGAAAAAAAGCAGTTGTTACCATGGAATGTATTTATACTAGGATTATAAATGAACTGTGCTCTTTGGAAGGTCTAAACGTAATTATGGAATAATATGATTAAGAAAGACCAGTGGTGTTATTAATTGTGGGTCTACCACAACACTTGGCATGCAGTATTCAGTAAATATTACAAAGAGTTCAAGTTGGTTTTGGAAACTTTCCTGCATCTGGTTGACCATCACTGGTCTGGATTTGTTAACACAGATGTACGACTAATATCCCGGAAGAGGAAAAGCTATTCTATTTCCAGAAACAGACACAGTCGAGTAAACAACCTACTTCAACCTATCTCGCACAAGGTTACTGAGTTGGACAGGTCTCGAGCAGACGATCTCCCCTGTTGGTTTTCCTTTATGAAACACACAAGTGAAACATCTGAGCCAGCTGTTAGTCTAGCCGCCTCAAAAACCTCCAGGACCCTCTCCAGTGGTTCCTGGGTTCTTCTGTATGTCGGATTACAATCTTGTGTTATTTCTCTCATTCTCAATGGTTGGTCTTCTACAGACTTGGGGAGTGACTACCAGCTTCCTGCCTTTTCATAAAAATCTCACCAACCACTTGGAGACAGTCTATCACTCCTTCCTCGAATCTGCCTAGAATGTTTGCTCATTTCTCTTCTCCCTCTTCATCTGATCATCCTCATCTTTTGGATTTCAGCTGAGATGCAGCTCTCCAGAGAAGCCCACCCTGAATCCCACCTACCTAGCTGACCCCCTACTGTATGCCATCCTCCCGCCCTGACTCCCCCGGTGTATGCTGCCGGCAGAGTCTGCATCCCTGGGGCAGGAGCCCTCCAAACCTGGTTCACTGCTGTATCCCCAGGGTCCAGCACACAGCCTGGTCCAGGAAAGGCACTCACTAAAAAACTGCTGAATGATCTTACAGATGCTAAGGAAACACAGGTACCTTCCTTTTTAAGTGTCAGAACTTTCCTGTTCTAGCTGTTGAGGGACTCAGGGGTAGGAAAAGGTAGAGGAAAAGTGAATTTATCAGGACATTTATCTGTCCACTTTGAGACCCATGTGTAGTAAGCAAATGTATCCTCTGTAGAGCTCAATGTCTGCTTAAAATTTCCTAAACCAAAACTCAGTGGGTGAAAAATAAAATGGTATTAAGAACATCAATTATTGGGGGCGCCTGGGTGGCTCAGTGGGTTAAGTCGCTGCCTTTGGCTCAGGTCATGATCTCAGGGTCCTGGGGTCGAGTCCCACATCAGGCTCTCTGCTCAGCAGGGAGCCTGCTTCCCTCTCTCTCTCTGCCTGCCTCTCTGCCTACTTGTGATCTCTCTCTGTCAAATAAATAAATAAAATCTTAAAAAAAAAAGAACATTAATTATTGGGTGGTCAGACTATGGGCATTGGGGAGGGTATGTGCTATGGTGAGTGCTGTGAAGTGTGTAAACCTGGCGATTCACAGACCTGTACCTCTGGGGCTAATAATATGTTACATATATCAATTAAAATATCAATTATATATCAATATATTGATATATCAATTATATATATCAATTATTGATATACATGAGGAATAATGGGAACAAAATGTGGATTTTTTTGCTTTTTTAGTTCCAATGCAGAGATTTCAATTACTCCTTCCATGCTAATACGCTAGTCAGGATGCCCCCCTCCCCAACCTTTCACCTACTTGTGCTTATTTTTCAGATCTCTGTAAATTCCTAAAATTCTGGAAGTTAACTTTTAGTCTTAGCTGGAGGATACTGGAGACAGCTGCATGATCCACTATGAAACCCTACACCTCCCTAGTTTGCTAGGAGAGCCAAGGATGGTCACTTCCCCCATTTCATCGTCTACAACGAATATGGTGTCAGAGAATTAAATAAGGTACAATGAACTTCAGGGGGTAGAGTTCATCATCAACATTACAGGATCTTAAACTCAAGTCTGCTATTACTCAGTGTGATAAGCAAAGATCGATGTGCAACTTTAAAGGAAGACATTTTTCCTTTTTTCTAGTATCTATAAAAACAGAATTCACACAGCTCAACAACCGGCTGGGGAGTGTACCCACGACTAAAGCTTGATTCTACAGTTAAGGGAATTTCTAAGGAAATATTAAATGTTAGATTGAAATACCTTTCTAGGGGCGCCTGGGTGGCTCAGTGGGGTAAAGCCTCTGCCTTCGGCTCAGGTCATGATCCTGGAGTCCCGGGATCGAGTCCCACGTCGGGCTCTCTGCTCAGCAGGGAGTCTGCTTCTCCCCTGACCCTCCCACTTCTCATGCTTTCTCTCTCTCTCATTCATTCTCTCTCAAATAAATAAGATCTTTAAAAAAAAAAATACCTTTCTATTTGATGCTCAGAAGAACTTAATAGCATTCGTTTAATAAATGTTTACTGAGTATTTGCTACATGGCAGGTCCCACCCAGGATGGAATTAGGATGTTGCAGGGGAAGACAAGGCTGGTCCCCGCCCCCATCTGAGAGAAAATATACATACACGCAACATGGGGCCAGACAGACACAGCCCAGAAGGAGGCAGACCTTCCCCTGGGGATCTGAGAAGCGGTCACAGAGGACATGGTGTTTCTTGAAAAACAAGTCGAATTTTACTCTGCAAACGAAGACGGAGTGTGTGGCAGAGGAGAGGAGAGTGCATTCCAGACAGGGAGCGTTTGACATGTCGGGATCATGAGAAAAACACAAAGGGTTAAAGACCCGGTTTTGCCGCCATCATTAAAATTTATACAACGCGTGTGTTGCGAGAACACAAAGTTCAACAGGGACAAAGGCCATCAGTCAGGTTCACTCTAAACATTTTCGGCAGGGAGTAGACTAAGAACCCAAGCACAGCGGCTACCCAGGACTCTACATTCATTCATTTGTTCGTTCGTTCACTCATTCACACGGTGGTTTATTCACTCCGACATTTATCAAGCATCTATCGTGACTGTAAGCCAAGCCCCATTCTAGGTGCTCAGCATACAAGCCTGAACCAAACAGTTCTCACCTCTGTGGACGGTATATTCTATTAGGTGAGAAGAGCAATAAGCCAAATGAAAAGCCAACAATATGGGCTGTTAGATGGGGAAAAAGCTCCAAAAAAGAATAAAGGGGTGGGGGCTGGAGAACACGCTGTGTTGGGAGAAGGGTTCTAATGTTGAGTAGGGAGATCAGGGAGGGTCTCCCTGAGGAGGTGACAGCCGAGGACAGACCCCAGGGAGGTGAGGGAGGGAGGCCTGAGTGTGTGTGAGGGAAGAACAGTCTAGAGCGAGGGAACAGTCAGCACAAAGGCCCTTTGTCCGAGGGCACCCGGCATGTCCCAGGCGGCGAGAACAGTGAGAGGCCTTTGTGGTGCGCGAGGGTGGGCAGCGCGGAGGACCAGTCAGGGAGATGACAGGGGTCCGTGCCATGCTGGCCTTCTTTGCTTTTCACTCATAAGCGGGCTGGAAGGCCAAAGAAGCATTCTGGGCACAGACATGATTATGGGTTATCGCGTCCCCCTCAAAACTCATGTGTTTGATTCCTAATCCCAGTACCTCGCAATGGGACAGCCTCTGGAGACAGGGTCTTTATTTTTTTATTTTTGTTTTTAAAAAAGAATTTATTTATTTGACACAGAGAGAGAGACAGCGAGAGAGGGAACACAAGAGTGGGAGAGGGAGAAGCAGGTTCCTCACTGGGCAGGGAGTCTGATGCGGGACTCGATCCCAGGACCCTGGGATCATGACCTGAACCGAAGGCAACCGCTTAACAGGCTGAGCCACCCACGCGGCCCTGACAGTGTCTTTAAAGGAGCGACTGAGCAAGAGGAGGTCGTTGGGGTGGGGTTCTAACTAAATGGTGATTTTTTAAGAGCAGGAGATTAGGACACAGACACACACAGAGGGAAGACCACGAGAGGATCCAGGGAGAAGTGTCTACAAGCCAAGGAGAGAGGCCTCAGAGGAAACCATTCCTGCTGACAGTCAGATCTTGGACTTCGAGCGTCCAGAGCTCTGTGAGAACATAAATTCCTGCTGTTTAGGCTGCCCAGTCTGTGGTACTGTGCTGTGGCGGTCCTAGCAGACTAAGGCTGTCAAGACCTGATTTTTGGGGTGCCTGGGTGGCTCAGTGGGTTAAGCCGCTGCCTTCGGCTCAGGTCATGATCTCAGGGTCCTGGGATTGAGTCCCGCATCGGGCTCTCTGCTCAGCGGGGAGCCTGCTTTCCTCTCTCTCTCTCTCTGCCTGTCTGTCTGTGTACTTGTGATGTCTCTCTGTCAAATAAATAAAATCTAAAAAAAAAAAAAATAAAATAAACTTTAAAAAAAAAAAAAAAAGACCTGATTTTTGTTACATGTTGTCTGTCTGATTAAAGGGCAGGAGTGGAGGCAGGAGACCAGGCAGCAGGGACGATGGGGTCAGGCCACTGGGTGGGAAGTGGCTCATCACTGAGACACATTCTCCGTGTAGACCTAACAGGATTTGCCAACCCCTCAGACATGAGGTGCCAGAAAAAGAAGGGTACCAAGGGCGACCGCAAGATTTCCAGCCTGAGGGACCAGAGGGATGAATTTCCCTTTTCCTTAACTAAGAGGGACTCCTTTAAAGTGTATTCCCTCAAAAATCTTCCCCAAATTCCTTCAGGGTCAACAGGGACACAGATCGCATCTACCTTTTACCAACAGGGAAGCCGCAGCACAGGGAATGGATGAACTAAGATGAGAAAGAAAATTAGTGGCTGATTAGGATTTTAAGTTTGAATCCCAAGATTTATGTCAATTAGATCACAGAGCTTACTGCAGATATTAGAAATGGCATGATACCTGAAATGAGAAAATGTCACTTTCAAAAAAGACATGAAATGAGAGATCACCTCACACCAGTCAGAATGGCTAAAATCAACAAGTCAGGAAATGACAGATGCTGGCGAGGATGCGGAGAAAGGGGAACCCTGCTACACTGTTGGTGGGAATGCAAGCTGGTGCAACCACTCTGGAAAACAGCATGGAGGTTCCTCAAAATGTTGAAAATAGAACTGCCCTATGACCCAGCAATTGCACTACTGGGTATTTACCCTAAAGATACAAACGTAGTGATCCAAAGGAGCACGTGCACCCGAATGTTTATAGCAGCAATGCCCACAATAGCCAAACTATGGGAAGAACCTAGATGTCCATCAACAGATGAATGGATCAAGAAGATGTGGTATATATACACAATGGAATACTATGCAGCCATCAAAAGAAATAAAATCTTGCCATTTGCGACAACATGGATGGAACTAGAGCGTATCATGCTTAGCGAAATAAGTCAAGCAGAGAAAGACAACTATCATATGATCTCCCTGATATGAGGAAGTGGTGATGAAACACGGAGGGTTAAGGGGGTAGGAGAAAAATAAATGAAACAAGATGGGATTGGGAAGGAGACAAACCATAAGTGACTCTTAATCTCACAAAACAAACTGAGGGTTGCTGGGGGGAGGGGGTTTGGGAGAAGGGGGTGGGATTATGGACATTGGGGAGGGTATGTGCTTTGGTGAGTGCTGTGGGGTGTGTGGACCTGGCGATTCACGGACCTGTACCCCTGGGGATAAAAATACATGTTTATAAAAAAAAAAAGACATGAATCATCAGGGAAGGAAACAAATGAAGACCATATCATTTCAGGAAACGGATACAAACAAAATCTTCGCTAAGACGAATCGAACCTATTTATAACGTACTTTCAGGGGCACGGGGGTGGATTTTTATGTAATCTGGTGGAACATTCACCATGGTTTCTTGGACATTTTCACTGCGTGCCATGCGATAAGATGATGGATTTGGACAAAAGAAGACACTTGTTCTTCGCAAACAACCCTAATGAGGCTGGTGGCGGGGTCATTCCCCCTGGTTTACAGACGAGGAATCGAAGGCAAAAAGAAGTGGTGCCTTTGGCTGACATCACCCCCGTGATGCGGGGGTCCCCTCCAGGTGGCTGTCCTGCCGGGGGCTGTCCTGCGACTTTGGATCCATATGGCACTCTTCAAGTTTGCTTCAGCTTCATCTCTAGCTCCCTCCTCCTGCACCCCTCTCCCACAAGTGGTGAGCCAACGCTGTACGTGACCATGTCAGTAACATGTAACGTGTTATGATGGAACATGTCGCATTGTTGCGTCATGGAGGAAGCCCAGGTTAGAGCAGTGATTAAGAAATTACTCCTGTCTATAGTATCATTATCAGCAACAGCTGAACTGTGGCGAGGACCCAAATGTCTACCGACTAATGAGGGGATAAAGAAGAGGTGGAGTGTAATATTACTCGGCCATCAAAGAGGCCACCTTGCTATTTGCAACAACATGGATGGAGCTAGAGGGTATTACGGTGGCTGAGTGAAGTCAGAGAAAGACAAATACCTTATGATCTCATTTATGCGTGAAGTTTATTTAAGAAAACAGTTTAAGAAAACAGAGGAACATATGGGAAAGGGGAGGGGAAGAAGAGAGGAAAACAAACCATAGGAGACTCTGAATGATGGAGAACAAACAGGGGTTGATGGAGGGAAGGGGTGGGGGATGGGCAGTAAGGAGGGCACTCATTGTGATGAGCACTGGGTGTTGTACCTAGTCATGAATCACTGAATTCTACTCCCGAAACCAACATTGCCTGGTATGTTAACTAAGTAAAACTTAAATTAAAAAAAAAAAGAACTTGTTCACACAGATCAGAACAGATGGAGTGTCCTTGGGAGAACGTGAGCAAGATAGTAATGGGTCTACAGACCATCTCGATAAATGGTTATTATGAAGAACTTGGGATTATTTAGTGTAGGAGAGAGAGAGAAGCCCTTAATAAAGCCACCAGTAGAGACCTTTGACGATATGGAAACTTTTCACAGGAAAGGAAGACTAGAAATAGAACGGAAGGGCTCTGAGTTAGGAGAAGTAAAACTTGTAACTTACTAGAAGAAACCCGGTGATGATCAGACCTTCCTGACAAGGGGGTGGTCTCTCTGGGGGCCTTGGGAGGCTCCTGCTGGTGCAAGGAGAGGAAGGCTAATGGTGAGGAAGGATGCAACAGGCAGCGGGCTGCTTGCCTGGATACTGTCTATGGCCCCTTCCATAACACGTCTATTTGTTCAGATTTATGGCCCAAAGCCCGGCATTAATGCTCCTTAATTCTTCTGGTTTTCACGGGACTTAACAGTGTTTCATCAGGAGCCGACCGCAGGAATGCACCAAGGCCGGCAGGTGACATTCCATTAGACCTCAGGGGCTTCGTGGCTGGCTCACCTAAGCACTCGGGAATGTTTCTTCCCACTTGCCGTGTTTTCTGGGGGACACTGGAAATTGCCAGAAGAGAGAAAGGATTCTTTTTTCTGTGTTAAGCTTGGTGAGACCAAGAATGAAATCATGTTGACAGGCAACAGGGAGCATTTGGAGGCAGCTGAAAGAAGGTAGCGTCACCAAAGACAGAAAGACAGGGGCAGAGCCCGCGCTGGTGAGAGGTGGCCTGTGACACCCCCATTGCTTCAGATCTGTCCAGGACTCCTGGAAGTCCTGGGGACGCTCAGAAAAAATCTCTCCATCTTTATTTGTTTGGGAAGAAGAGACCTCTCTCTCTCTCTCTGGAGGGTGATCTTGTTCGAGTGATGTCCATGTTAACTCCCTACGTTCTGGCTGGTCTATCAGAACAACCCTGTCCTTGACCTAAGGTGGGAGGGAGGGAGACAGGAGGGAGTGAGAGCCCAAGGGTGACAAGAAGCACAGGGGATGGCCTTGGCCCAGCTGCCAACAGCAGGCTCTTCCCCTTCCTGGACCCTCTTCCCATAATCTCATCTGTTCTCTCTGATTCATTTCAGTAAAGAACCCGACCTGGTTTAGGTCCAGCAAACTTACCCTCTGGTCGACACGCGGCTGAAATATTCTACAAATATACACAGAAATTCCTGAACTGAAGAATGGTGTGTCCCCTGTTGGTTAGGGCTTCCCACTGAACCTTTTAAAATGGCTTATTTTAGTAGAAACACATTTAGCAACGACCACGCTCCCTCGAGGATCTTTTTCAATTGATTAAAGCTCCTGGGAGATACAAAGACTTACTAGGCAGACTGCGGGCATGGAGAATGGGAATCAGGCGGACTGTGAGCTGTCTTCAGGAGGAAGCCCCAGGCCTGAGGACATGATCCCTTGACTTACTACCTAGGACGGTGCTTTTCAAAGCGTCTCTGAGGAAGGACCCATTTTGTTGGCTGGCTGGTCAGTGTATTTATCTATTTTAATTTTCAATCTATCACAAACTGATGCTTTTGTAAAATGTAAAAAACCTAAAAAATGAAGCCCTTTTTATTATCAGATTCAACAGACATAAAATCATACTGTCAAATCGCTATAAAAGCATCTAAACACTTGGCCTCAGTTTCTGTACCGATAGGGTTACAGGTGGGCAACCAGCCGTCTGCAGAGCCCTCTCGCGAAGCTGGCATTGGGGAACTGACTTTGCCTTCCTTAGTTTTTCTACTTACTCAGTCTCCCTAGGTCACGTGAGGATTAAGATGATAATGAAGATATATCAAAGACTATAAAGTACCATCCACATTTAAAATGACTACTTTCTTTATCAACGGTAACAGTAGTTAAGAAGGATGCCAAGGGGCCAAAGAAAGCTTTTTCCAGCAAGGGTGGATATTAACGCATGATCAAGTCAGAATCCTAGCAACAGCTACTTCCCTTGGAATCACTTAAAGCCCAAACACAGAGTCGTTGGAGGAGAGTCGGGAAACGATCACAGAAAGCTCCTGACCGTGTCCATCCTGCCTCTGGCTCTCTGCCTGGTGCCCAGCAGGCTCCCCGCCGGACTGCAACTTTCCCACTGGCAGGACCCAGCTAGCAGCTGTCATTACTCCGGGACAGGCACTCGGGGTCCCAAGCTCAGACACATCTTGCACGGTGGGCGGATTGCACCACTTCTTGTTATGCTAGGCAATTAGGGCAAGCAACATGCCTTGGAATCACACTGGGAAATCCGGGTGGAGTGGGGTGGTATTTGCATACACGCAGAGGCACGAACATTTCAGACCGGGTCCTTCGGGTTCTCTTTCCAGATCTCCCGGCAGGGCTACTGGAGGGGATTCTGGCTGAAGAAGGGGCTGTGTCAGGTGTGGCTACACACTGATGGCCAGTAATCAGGCTTCAGCCCTCCGAGTCCTTATCAGCAAGAACAGGAGCATGCCTTCCACTTCTCCTGTCACACTGCTTTTCCACCACCCTCCTGCTGACTCTCCTCTTTTCTTATTTACATTCAAATTGCCTTTTTCCTTTCTTTGAGAGAGAGAGCACAGGCCTGAGCAGGGGAAGGGGGAGCCCGAGGGGGAGGGAGAGAATCTCAAGCTGACTCCCGCTGAGCGCAGAGCCCTATCTGGGGCTCCAACTCACGGCCCTGAGAGTGTGACTTGAGACAAGATTAAGAGTTGGACACTTGACCCACTGAACCTCCCAGGAGCCCCTGTCTTTTTGTGTCATAAAAACAATACACACGAAGTAAAATAGCAGTACAGAAAGGTATGAAATATAAAAGAATTTCTCTTCCATCTCCTCACCTGGGGGGTAACCACTATTAATAATTACATGTATAAGCTTTCAAAAAACATTAAGACTTATAGAAGCCTATATGTTATATATATAACACACGTTATTCTTTACATAAATTTATGTATTTAGATATACTTACGTGTAAATATATATATTAATATATTTATATCAAGTACTTAATTTATATCAAATATTTATAATTAAAATCTATATTAAATATATTAATATATTCACACATATTAGTACATTTATACATATTATGCTATTTATATAGTACATGCATGTATACTATATGTTACTTTTTCTTTTTGATACATGTGATTGTTCTATAGTTTGGCAATAGGCAACACGACTTTTTTCTTCTTCCACACTTTCCTTGACATTCAGTGTTTGGTCTGATTTTACTTTTGAACTTTTCCCCTAGCGAGGACGAGCCCTTACCCTGCCTGGTCTTTGCATCCCTGAGTCACCGTCAGATCCCCTAACCACGCCCCCCAGACAAGGCCCGTCCCCTCCCCCACCAAGTACCTTTCCAGCCTCTGCATGGTCATGGCCAGCGTTTTGTTCAGCTCCTCAATCATCCTGCAGCCGGAGGGGTGCATGGGGAGGGAGCCGGTGGTGGAGGGGAGGTGCGGGCCGAGACTGCCGTACTGCAGCTGGTGTTGGATCTGGGATGGCAGAACCGTGTGGTGGTGCTGGGCCCCACTCTGCTGGCCACTCTTCTGGGCGGCATAGGACGCCAGGGAGAGATCTGGCCCCCCGACAGGCATGCAGATCATGACTTTCTTTGGAGGTAGCGGCGGTGACAGTTTCACTGGCAGACAAGGCAATTTCACAGGGGCGCCAGGATCTGCAGCAAAAGGAGGGCGAGAGGCAGCCATGAGTTTGGGGGCACGGGCAGAAGCCTGGACCATTGCATGGGCGCCCACCCTGGGACTGTGGGCACGGGCATGGGCCCAGAGATGAAATGCACCAGCTGAAGACACCAGTGGGGTAGGTGCTACACAATGAGCACACAGGGACTCTTATCTCCTGCTGAAAGCGGGCCTTAGGGACCCAGGCAGGCATTAGCGATATCTGTCACATAGCTGTCAGGCTAAGTAAGGCTCACCGGGGAACGAACACAGCACATCCTTCTGTTCATGGAAGCCCATCGAACTTCAAAGAGACCTGTTCTAGGGTACACTATGATGTCTACAGCTTTGTCACTGTCCTGTGAAAATATCGTCTCCGCTGGCACACTCTAACAGGCACGGGACTAGAAGCCAGTTCTACTTCAGATCCATAAACAGAGTGAACCTCCACAAGTGACGTCCCTGGTGCTAGCCTTAATGCCCTCCCCAGTCACCTGAGCGTGATGCATTATGAGGACTCGCAGTCACACAGCGGACTTGGATGCCCCACGTGGAGGCAAGGCTTCTGTGTCTGTGTGCTGTGTCGCTCATCTCCCCCTGTCCACACAGGACCTCCATGAGATCTGAGCTCGGTGGCGGGACTGGTTGGCCCACTCACGTGGCAGCCACAGTTGGGTTGTTCAAACTGTAGAAAGGCTCCAACAAGTACTCCTAGGCCCTGGTGTGACCTCCACGCACCCAGCACCCCTAGGTCTCAGGACACTGGCTCTGAAGCTTCCCAGAGATGCTCAAACTCAGGGGAGCTGCAGGACAGAGCAGTCCTCGGGCCATCTTTGGGACAACCTTGCAAATTCCTGGAAAATGATCTAGCACCGGTGGGGGGCAGGGTTCAGTCCTGTGGGCTGCAGGCTGGCCTGGGAGAAGCTCGGCCAGGAGGGGTCACGGCAGGGCTGGGGAAGGCTGGACGGCCGCGTCCGAGTGCTCTCCCCTTCACACCTGGTGTCCACATGGGGAGGACCACAGGTTCTGTGTCCTGCTCCTTGAGGACTTAGACTTCTCTCCATCCATCTGGCTGCTTCAAGTGTGGCCTTCTCCAGTTTCATTTCTCCTCAGTTCTACCAAAGTGACGTCCCAAGGGCACCAATCTGCTGTCCCACCTTCGTTTAAACCCCACTGATGGCCTAGAAATAAACCCCATCTTCCTGACACACCATCCAAGGTCCGCGTGCTGGTTAGCTCTCTATGGCCACACTTTACCTCCTGACCTCCTGCTAGCCTACCTGAAAAGCCTTAGATCAGAGTCTCCTCTGACACTCACTGCTTTTCTCCTGTGCATTTTCCTTATTTTCTACCCCCCCCCCCCAATTCAGTCTCCGCCCTCCCCTAAGTCCCACGGGGTGGCCGTTGTCCCTCACACTCTCCGCATGGGCTGCCGTGGTCTTCCCTGGTCTCCTCAAGGCTCCCCTCCCTCAGCAGAACGCTGTTCCTGCCTCAGAGAGAAACCTGAGAGGTGCGCGGGCGAGGCCTCTCCTTCCCACAGAACTTCCGTGTTCCCCAAACTACCTGCCGTTCCCACAGCCCTGGGCCTCTGCCGCCTTCCCTCCTCCGTTTGGAGTATTCCTCTCTGTTTTGTCTTCCGGGCCCATTCCTCCTCTCCCCTCAAGATGCAACTCAAAAATGACCTCCTCCGAGAAGCCCTCCTGGATTCTCACATTGCTCCTTCCATTCCGCACCCAGTGGGCCTCCTGTGGGTGTGAGGTGGGTCGGTGCCCACAGCAGTGGGGGCAACAGTGATGGCGGACAGCACTCTAGCCGCCCCTAACCCCGTGCCAGATGCTCAATGCTTTTCACTTCGATCCTCACAGCGACCCTGGCATGTAGACATAGTATCATCTCACTTTTGCGGATGATGCGATGCCCCTGGGCTCTGAGGACCGAATGGCACCTCCTGGTTGCACAGCTGTCTGCCCTCTGCTGGAGAACCAGGACCTCAAATTGCGTGTCACTCTCTTCTTAGCGTCCTGTATGGTGTCCCGCTCCCACAGCGAGGGGCTCACATGTTTAGAGAACGAGCTGATGTTCCAACACTCTGTGGTAGGATGAATTCGCACCTTCCCCCAGAAATAGATGCTCTCCTACCTCTCTAAGGGACATGAGCATAAAATGAAAAACAACTTTAGGACTACGCAGCTGGGGGTGTGTGGACACTGAATTATGGCTCCTACAGCAGACAAACATGGAAGCCCAATCATTCCAGGGGGCCTGATCGGCTTGCCCACCAATGCCAGAACGCCAACCAGTGTCAACCACAGGGCTCCCTAACGTCCCTCTACAATCATCCCATGTGTCACCATCCCCCATGCACAGGACCCAAGGTAATCTAACCATGTTCAAGTGCATGACCAATGGTGCTCTCTTGAAAGTGACCAAGGGGCAGAAACCCACCTCCTATGTCCACTTCCTGCTACTGAAGGGTCCACTCCCTTGGCCCTTGGAAGGCTTTGCACAACCCTAGCAAATGCAATGTGTCTGGACATGTTAAGGGTTTCTATCCAGGAACGTTTACCCATTATTCCTTCCTTTGTGTTCTATCTAAGGCAGGTAGGTGCTCAGTTGCTTGGACAGAAGGAAACAGAGCCAAGAGGGCAGCATGGAACCCTCGGAAGGAACAGTGAGGACCTTGGGTTCTACCATCTTGCTAAGCTACACCTTCCTGCACACACTCAGCCACCATGCTTCCTGCCACCACTTCTGCAGCAAAGTGTACTTGGTTTCTTTGCTAGGAAAATGGCCAAGAGGACACTAGAAATTCTACTGAAACAGGCAAGGAGGTAATGACCACATTAATGGACATGGTTACTTTCATTGCTTGAGAAAAAAGATATTGGGGTCCTAGAGGACCCCTTTCTCTTTTTCTGCCCGTGTTTCTTTTCTGGTTGTTTCACTGTATATGGTCATCAATTAAATAGGAGTAGGAATTGAAGAATTACTTAAAATAGCCTTTAAGCTCAGTAGATTTGGTAAAAAGGAAGGAAACTGGGGAAAAGGTTAAAAGGTGGAATTATTGGCTTTCCGCGAATTAGCTCTGTAATCCCTGCCTTTCTCCAACATGGTAGACAAAGGAGGGGAGTCTAGGCAGCCCAGATCTTTAGTAACGCTCAGTGTCTATTTTTATATCTTTATGATATCTTAATACCAAGTGATTGATCATAACAGATGTGGAGCCCGCTCTACCCCGTCTGCCATTCCGAGTTTGTCACTTTATCTTTGTCCTTTGCAAACTTCTGTGTTCTCTGCCCCCTTGAGTACCAGTCTGGGACCTCATTTCCTCTTGTAGGGTGGGTAACACGGTCCACCCTTCTAATCCATCTGCGCCCTGTACCAGACATCTTCCCCCAGCACACGTCACGCTGGAGGTCCCCCAAGCACTCCCTGCCCGGCAGGGCTGCGGGCCATCTAGCCCCTCCCAGCACCGGCAGGTGCCTCCACCCTGCATCTCCCTGGCCACTCTGGGCAGACGGCTTCCTCACTGGGTTTCCCAGTAACCATGCTCCTTTCTCAT
The DNA here is from genome assembly GCF_030435805.1 of Mustela lutreola. Classification (NCBI taxonomy): domain Eukaryota; kingdom Metazoa; phylum Chordata; class Mammalia; order Carnivora; family Mustelidae; genus Mustela; species Mustela lutreola. Next base: position 144,826,626 of record NC_081295.1, on the reverse strand, counting down.
GGCCTTTGTCACACTGGCCCCCTTCAACACCCTCCCTTCCCGATAATCAGAATTGCATTCACCCTTCAAAGCACAACTAAAGACCGACTCCCCCTTGCAGCCTTTCCTGCTCCTGGTCAAGGCCAGCTGCATTTGGGTGGCCCCTCCTACGCCCGCTTCTGCCCTCCCTACAGGGTGCACAGAGTGGAGCACAGCAAAGCCCAGAGGTGTGTTAGCCTCAGGCTGATGCAGAGAGCCCCTTCTCCAGGGATTCTATGCAGGATGGTGGGCGTATGCCAGCTTTATGTCTTTTTTCTCTTTTTTAAAGATTTTATTTATTTATTTGACAGAGAGAGAGAGAGAGAGAGAGAGAGAGAGAGAGACAGCAAGAAAGGGAACACAAGCTGGGGGAAGAAAGAAGCAGGCTTCCCGGCTAAGTAGGGAGCCTGACTCGGGGCTCGATCCCAGGATCCTGGGACCATGACCTGAGCTGAAGGCAGAAGCTTAACGACTGAACCACTCAGGGGTCCCACATTTGTGTCTTTTAAAAGTGATGTCTGAAAACCACTCAACCTCTTACTCTTGTCCTGTTCTCTGAAAACAAAACAAAAAAGAGCGCTAATTCCTTTTTCTTTAAGTAGATGCCTCATCTAGCACAGAGCCCAATGATGCAGGACTGAACTCACGACCCTGAGATTAAGACCTGTGCTGAAATCAGAGTCAGATGCTCACCTGACTGAATCACCCAGGTGTCCCAAGAGCGCTAATTTTTTTTTAAAGATTTATTTATTTGATATAAAAAAGATCACAAGTAGGCAGAGAGGCAGGCAGAGAGAGAGGGGGAAGCAGGCTCCTCGCCAAGCAAAGAGCCTGATCTGGGGCTCGATCCCAGGACCCTGGCGTCATGACCTGAGCCGAAGGCAGAAGCTTTAACCCACTGAGCCATCCAGGCACCCTCCCAAAAGCACTAATTCTTTTTTTTTTTTTTTAAGATTTTATTTATTTATTTGACAGACAGAGATCACAAGCAGGCAGAGAGGCAGGCAGAGAGAGGAGGAAGCAGGCCCCCCGCCGAGCAGAGAGCCCGATGCGGGGCTCGATCCCAGGACTCTGAGATCATGACCCGAGCCGAAGGCAGCGGCAAAAGCACTAATTCTTAAGAGAGTTCTTGAACAACCCGCGACAGCCCCCCGATGCTTGCTAGAAGTTTGTATTCCTGGCCTTCACCTCTGACCTACTGAAGGAGAGTCTTGGGGCCAGGCATTTGGATTTTATATGCTTTCCAGGTGCTCACCATACTCAGGGGTAAGAGGAAAGAATCGGGGGCAACCTGGGGGTGCCAACCTGCTTGGAGTATAGTGCCCAAGGAGAAGATACGATGCCTTGGTTCCACCCAGCCCCTGAGCCCACATCCGCCCTGAGTGGTCAGCGGCACGGTCTCCAAGTTCTATTTCTATGTCCCCCGCATATAAAAACTAAAACACTAATTTGCAGGAAACCAATTTACAAAGCTACACCATCTAAGATCTATTCACCTAATGACTACCTTTGCCTAAATCTAACATCTGCAATTAAGGGACTTGTCTTAAAAGCAATTTGTCTAATGGCATTTCCAATTTAATTTTATATTTATAAAAATCACTTATGGATGCACACTTTGTGCATGAAAAGATTTCTTCTATCCTTGTGGGTGAATTTCTTTTTTCTGTTTTATTTGCCTTAGAATACTTTAAGGACATTTCAGACAAGTTTGCCTAAAGAGCCTTTTTTCACAATTTTGTCTCAAGTAATAAGTACTTAATCAGATGTTTAGCTTTTCCTGATGACTTGATTCCGTGCATTAGAGCCCTCTTGTTTCCTTCTTGCTGATTTTCCCATGTCCTATGCGTGCTGTATGCATGTATTAAGCAAACAAGGAAACATACACCTAATAGTCATTTCCACTTAACGAGGCACGGACATTTTTGTAACAAGGACGACAGATGGAGGTGAATGGATTGGGAATGGACGGCAGGTCCCGACCATTTCTCTCCAAGGTGCCAAGTTCTCACCAACCAGCGTCATCGAGGAGGTCTGGGAGAGGCAAAGTCCTGATCCTCCACCTGAGAAATTTAGATTCAGGAGGCTTACGACAGGGTCCGGGATCTTGTTTCATAGAGAAGCTCCCAGATCACTGTGCCCTTGGTGGAGACCACGCTGAGAAAGTGCCTCACGTCATTACCGGGTTAAGTGGCACAAGATCATTACCAGAGTCTGTCCTGCTAGACACAGAACAGGAACCCTGAAATCACACACTCATGCACCTCCGTTAGCAACAGCAACTGCCTGATCTCTTTGATTCTGTTTTCCAATCTGTGAAATGGGGATGAATGAACACGTACAGACCTAGCACACAGACCACGTAAGATAAAGTACACACACTGTGTGGCATTGTGCCTGGCACTCCGTTATAAATGGACGGCAGCTGTATTTCTGGTTACGGTCATTGTCATCACCATGGGAATGACTTCCTTAGGAAGCCCGTCCATCCTCCCCAAGGTGAAGGGGCCACCACTGGGCTCTCACCGGCCCTGTACTTCCCTTTGTCAACAGCATCACATATACAGTTGATCTAATCCATTTCATTTCTCTTGACTTGTTCCCGGTTTTTATCCACAGTAGGTGTAAGTGATCCTTTAACTTTACGGCACTGGGTGCAGCTGTTCTCCTCCTGTTCGCTAACAAGGAGCTGGGCCCTGCACACAGTATATGCTTCGTAAGCAGCTGCTGATTTCTTTCTCATCACGTCTTCAGAGCCATGGGAAGAGGCAGGACTTAATGACCACTTTCTCCTCCCCTAAGGCTCTAATAATCCAAGTGTGGTCCAGGACCAGCTGCCCCAGAGCCTCTTGGGAGTGTGTCAGAAATGCAGAATCCCAGGGGCCAGGCAAGGCTTTTTTTTTTTTTTTTTTTTTTTTTTTAAAGATTTTATTTATTTATTTGACAGACAGGGATCACAAATAGGCAGAGAGGCAGGCAGAGAGAGAGGGAAGCAGGCTCCCCGCTAAGCAGAGAGCCCAATGCGGGGCTCGATCCAAGGACCCTGGCAGAGGCTTTAACCCACTGAGCCACCCAGGCACCCCAGCCCAGGCCTTCTGAAAGAGAATGTGCCTCTTGACCAAGACCCCAGGGAGCCCTGCACCATCGACTCTGAGAAGCTATCCTCCCAGGGCCACTCCTTGGTGAAGAGGCCGCTCCCTCGTGCAAAATGACCAGTGCCCAGGGCCTTCTGGAGGAGATTCAGCTCCGGTGCTTGCTCTCTGAGGACTGAACAGGGCCTGTGGGGGGCCTCTGTTGCAGGATGACGCCTGTGAAATCACCACTAGGTTAGATCTCACAAAAGCTGGGGTTTAATCCCAGTTCTGAGACCAAGAAGCTCTATTACTTGGCCTACGACATTAACCTTCCTGAGCCTCAGTTTGCTCATCTGTAGAAAGAGAGGATAACCCACTTTACAGGTCTGTTATGAGAATTAAATGGATTAATATCTACACAGCTTCTCCATGGGGACCAGTGGGCTGAAATCCAGTGTCTGGTCTGTCCTGGCAGGGTCCTGAGTCATCCCAGAGGAAGGGGCAGACTTCTGTGACTCATTCTCCCAAAGGGCACCTTTTTATAAATTTATGAAGTCCCCAAACAGGTCAGTGGAGGGCCCGAGTACAAAATCCCGCCAGTTTAGCTCTTGATTCCTTGATGTGCAAAAGAACTTCAACAAATGGAGTCTTCACGCATCTGAAAAATTAATAAATTCTCAGCCTCTGCCACAGGCTGTCGTGAGGGTCAGATAAGAGGACGTGGACACGTTTTGCAATTGGCTCAGCACGACATCCCTCTGGCCGGTTACTCCCGGGACTCTTGTGGCCCCTGTGCGCGTCGCTAGCCTGATGCTTCCTGTCTGGGGAGGGACGCGAGAAGCCAAGACAGCGGATGGGAGTGCCGGTGGTTTAGTCTGTGGTGGTTCTAGGTAAGGAGGTGAAAAACCGGCTGAAAGCGAATGCAATAACGGGAAAGACAACTTCCCAAGGACGGTCTCAGCAGCCTTCCTTGCTTGCAGCAAAGTGCTGCTGGAAGAGAAAAAGATGAAGCCACCCATATTTTGGGGCATTCTTCTAAAGTGTGGCACCCTGCATCAGCATGGAGGGCTAGTGGAAAAGAACCCAGGACTGGGAATGACAGAACCTAGATTCTCTGCTGTTTCATGGCTTGGGAAAGCCAGTGAATCTGTTCTGGGGATTCAGACTCTTTAACCCCTAAAAATCCAGGGATTCAAAAACATCTCCTTTGACTCGACAGCACCCCACTGAATAAAATAGCCTTGTGTCTATGGGATGCGAGGTATTTATGGATTGTTGGAGGACACGCTCTACCTCTTGCATCTATAATGATGACCATGGCTAGTCCTGGGAGTGGGGGAGCCACAAAGCTCTCTGCTTGTGAAATGCATGAGTCCCTCCGCAGCCAGACGGATCGAGATGCAGTATATTCATAAAACTGTCTCATATTGATGGAGTGGCAAAAGCAGAAACAGCCCGTTCCAGAGAACAAGGAAAATAAACTCAAACTGTGAGTGTCACAGAGCCATAAAACCCAAACATGACACAGCTCTGGCTTATGACTTCAGACAAGGGATGGAAAACTCCAGATTACTTCTCTAGTCCATTCCTGTGCTGTAAGCCTGCAGTCCCTAACAGAAGAAGTCTGGGCTGAGGCGCACACCCCTTAGCCTCTCTCCTCCCTCTACCTTTCTGCATTAGCACCCGCTGTCGAAGCCCATTTGTAATCTGAGCACTTGTCAGTGAAAACAGCACTTAGTGTCTTAATGAGCAGAGGTGCTGCAACAGCTTCTCAGCCATTTGCCACCTCGTTTCGGTGGGTTAGCATCTCTGATCTCCTTTTACAGACGCTGGCACGCCACCCGAGAACGTAAGGAACCTCTAGGAGGCGTACTTAGAACTTAAACAATAGTCCAGAGCCGCCAAAGCCCGGAACCAGATTCCCCCTGGCTGCAAACACAGGCGCTCGCATGAGTTCTGTCAATTCCTTCAGACCATCCCGGGGATTCTCAGTTTGCTGGTCTGATGCCTGGAAAAGGCCAAATGGGTCGATCGACCCCTTGTGGTAAGAGGGACAGTTCAGATGGAAACGAGTAACAAAGAAGTGACTTGCGTTCCATGCCCTAAGCTGGCTTTCTTCCCCTCAAGCCAGGCCGGCACGTGGAAATCGATGACCACCTGATGTCTGGGACAAACACGTCCTGAGACCTTCCAGAATCCTACAAACTGAGAGCACACATGTCAGCAGCACCTAACTTTGTTTCTGAGTCACTTTCCACAACGAAAAGTTTTGTTTTAAAATTACCCCCTTCCAAAGACTATCTGGGCAGATGACGACAACAAGGAGAGAGGGATATGCCTCACGGGGACAGGGATGCTGGACAGCGGGTGGGGACACCACTGGGTCACCTGTCATCTTTGTGGGGCATGCAGTTAAATTTTTTTTTTTTTTTGGAAGTAAAATTACACATTATTCATAGTAGGAAAGTGCTCTTCAGGAGTCACAACTCTAGGTGTCCCCATATCCTGACAACAAACGCCCGTTGAGATCAGCGTTTTGTTGGAGATGATAAATCATCGGCACAGAAGCACATTATGTGGTTTAACTTCGAAATGAGGAGGATGAGCGTGACTGCCCCCAGGGAGACCGGGGGAGGGGAGCAGCGTTCAACAGACGGATAACTGAACTGCGGATCCTAGGGCTTCTGCAAGACAAACACAAAGGATGGGGAGAAGATTCTAGAGATGGAAAGCCGCAAGAAGCTTGGACCCAACGGTGACCAGCGGGAGGATGGCTGCGACTATCCGTGGGAAGGCTGGGAGAGTCCGGGCAGTGTCACGGAGTCAGGGAGGGAAGAATGAACATACTCGTCTGCTCTCAGACCACTGGACCAAGGGACAGATCGAGGCTGTCTGAAAGTAGTTAATTTAGGTGATATAAAATGAAATACTACATTGGGGCACCAAGGTGGCTCAGGTGGTTAAGCATCTACCTTCGGCTCAGGTCATGACCCCAGGGGGTCCCAGGATCGATTCCTGCATCATCGGGCTCCCTGCTCAGCGGGAGTTTGCTTCTCCCTCTGCCTCTGCCCCTCCCCCAGCTCATGCTCCATCTCTGTCTCTGTCAAATAAATAATATCTTTAAAGAAGTGAAATGTGACATAGACCTTATGGAGCTATGAAGAGGTAGAACATTGAGGGTGAAATGAGTAAATTCAAGCCGGATCCTTAGATATCACAAAGGGGGAAAAAGGATGGCTATAATTCATCTCCAGTCTTGCATCTACCTGATGCACGACCCTTCTTCGGTGTTGGAGGACGCGCTCCTAGCTCTTACATTTACGGGGATGGCGGCGGGTGGTCCAACTGCCGGCACCTGGCGGACTCCAAGGGCATCGCCATTTTCTCTTGACCTTCCCAGCACGCTCTCCAACACCCCGGTCTGCACCACAAGTATGACTGACGCATGACGGTCATGTTCTGTTACTCTAATAAGGGAGGGGGGTTTCCCTCTGGGTATCGGCTCCTTCAAGCTCTCCAGAGCATGAGGATCTGATTTCATTTCCAGCACAACTCCGAACCCGAGCGCAAGTATCCTGCTGCAAACACCTGGGCAGTGATTACCGAGCTCCTCCTTCAATGCCTCTGCTGGGGGGGTGGGGGTGGTGGTCTCGCGCTCACAAGCCCTCCTGTTCTGGGGCTGCTCGGTGCTAGCTGAGGACACAGCAGGGACCAGGGATGACACCATCCCCACTCTCAGGAAACTGCCCCCAGGACTCTGACACAACGTCCAAGAGAAGAACCAAGGGCCAGCAGCTTGGTGTCCTTTGCAATTTCTGGTTGACAATGGCCACGCCCCCATTTCCTTTATATTTCTAGCGTGCATCCAGCCCCCAACATCGCTGTCCCTCAAATCCGCAAGAGCATCAAGGAGACAAGCTGGGTGGAAATTAAGCCACTGTTGCTAAAGGTCCACAAAACGTACCCACTCCTCCTCTAAAGTTAAATCCTTCACTGTGGCATTCGAGGCTCTCGACAGTTCCCCTTCAACCCACGGCTGGCCTGACCTTTGATGACCTCTCCCCACGAATCCTGCCCCTCTGCCAAGCTGGGCTGTTGGCTAGTTCCTGAACATACTGTGACTCATGTCAGGTACCTCCATGAACTCTGCCTCCCGTATCACAGCCTTCTTTCCCCTCTGTGACTTTCAAAATGGGATTCCTCTTTAAGTTTGACATCCCTCCTCCTTTAGGATGCTTCTTCTGAATTTGCAAAAGGATTTGGGGGGTACCTGGGTGGCTCAGTGGGTTAGGCCTCTGCCTTTGGCTCAGGTCATGATCTCAGGGTCCTGGGATCAAGCCCCGCATTGGGCTCTCTGCTCAGCCCCGCCTGCCTCTCTGCCTACTTGTGATCTCTGCCAAATAAATAAATAAAATCTTAAAAAAAAAATCTCCTGCTGTTTGTATTTCTTGAGAACCATTTTATACGTCTTCATATAAACCATTTTCTGTAGCTTCTAATTGCCTACCAGCCCTATAGCTGATGGGGGAACACTGCTTATAAATTATATCAAGGCTGGTGGTGGGCCTTGCACGGGGTGGGCCCTCAAAACAGGAGTGCCACCCAGCCTTATGAAGGAAGGAAGTCCAATCACAGCTATGGCACCGATGGACCTTGAGGGCATGATGCAAAGTGAAGTAAGCCTCTGATAAAAAGACAAACACTGTACCATCCCACTTATCTGAGAGGCCTCAAATCCTAGAAACAAGAAGTGTAAAGTGGTGGTTTTCAAGGGCAAAGGGGGTGGAGAAGGAAAAGGGGAGTCATTTAATAGGTACAGAGCTTCATTTTTGCAAGATGAAAAGGTTCTGGAACTCTCTTGCACAACAAACAACGTGAATCTAGTCAACGTTCCTGAATTGCTCACTCATCATCTGTTAAGAAGGTAAATTTAATGTTTTTACCATGCAAAAAAAAAAAAAATGCCAAGTGAATTCCATTTCCAACCTAACAAGTGCCATAAAAATGTGTTTTGTTGTCATCTTTATGCTGGTCACAGAGGTGAGAGCAGAGAGCGCCCTCTAAAAATGATCTTAAAAGGGGTCCTCCCATGCACTAAGAAAGAATTTCTGCATTTTAAGAAAGGGAAATCAAGACTGGAACAATACAGAAAATTAGGGATAAAGAGTATTCTGGTATATTTCCCATTCCTTCAAGGTATCAGCTACCTGGAGGGCTATGAACCCTGAACCTCTTTCTGAAACTTCTGGGTTATAGTTCATGTTTTCCATTTGAAGGCAGAGATGAGGTCCAAGGTCACTGTGGTTCAGTTACCAGTTTTCTTGCATTTTCACAGTAGAAAGTAAGGATGGGGGGGAAGTAGATGATTTTGTGGGATTGGAGAGGAGGCTGCAGGTGGAGAAATGCGGACACACAGTGAGAGAGTCAGAGAGGAACAACAAAATCACAGATCAGAATGTGATGACCATGAACAGTGTCCACCAAACTCGAGAGACAGTATAAGCAGAAATGTTGGTTTGGGTGTGATGAACTCTGGATAGAAGATTCTCATTAGACATGTAGGAGGCTGAGAAGTACCACAGAGCATGGATGCTGTGTGCCTGGGTAAGTCTGCAGGTGTAAAACCTTTGGAATGTTGAAACTAGCCGCCGACCAACAGAAATTCCTTGTAGTTCAAGTCTAAAGACAAAGAAACCCTGGGCAGATTCAGATTCACATTTGCAGAAGGACTTCTTTTTAAAGGATCAGCAACACTTCTTTTCTTTCTTTCTTTTAAAGATTCATTTATTTATTTTGGAGAGAGATAGAGAAAGAGAAAGAGGGAGAGCAAAGTAAGGAGAAAAGAGGCAAAGTAAGAGAGAGAGAGAGAATCTCAAGCAGGCTCCATACTGACTCTGGACTCGATCTCATAACCCTGAGATGGTGAACTGAGCCCAAGCCAAGAGCAGGATGCTTAACTGAGCCCCTCAGGCGCCCCAACATTTCCTTTTCTTTTCAAATTGCTGGACTCTAATTGTAGCCAAATCCTTCCCATGGGATTCGCCCTGTTCTTGATTCTCACAGATTATTTCTAGCATGTTCTTCCAAACCCAACCCGACTGCTTTCAGGTCCTCCTCTTCGTAATCAAGTGTCTTGAGAATATTACTTATTTTTGAAAGACTGAATACATTTTTGTCTTTGAGTTACACAAATAAAGAAGCCAATTTTTGTTTTACAAATTTAATTAATTTATTTATTTTTGAGAGAGAGACAGGGAGAGAGAAAGAGTGTGCAAGCCGTTGTGGAGAGGTATGCTGGAGGACCAGAGGGAAAGTGACAAAGAATCTTAAGCAGCTTCCATGCTCAGCATGGAGCCCAACACGGGGCTTGATCTCACGACTCTGAAGTCATGCCCTGAGCTGAATTCAAGAGTTGAGTCCTTAACCAACTGAGCCACCTGGGTGCCACCCGAAGCCAATTTTCTAAAAACAGATTGAAACACACAAGGCCAAAAAAATCCAAAGAAAGCTCATGATTCCATTGTTTTGAATTTTAAGAATAGATTATCTTCATGAGGGTGATAGAAACTAATGGTTATGAGTAAGAACTCTGGAGTAAAACAAAGTGGGTCCATCTCTGGCACTTATTAGCTCTGTAACCACGACTGAGTTATTTAACTTATCTGAATTTCCTTTTCCTCCTCTAGGAAAAAGAGAGAATAATGATAATAGCATCGTCTCCATAGGACTAAACGATACGCCGTCAAATTCTCAAAAAATGGCAGCTGCCATTATTATCACCCAAGTGTGAACGGCAGACTGAGAAATCCCGCTCTCGCGGGAGTTGATTATTCATTCAATCAGCCCCTGCAGGGTGCCTAATCACAGGTACCATATCCAGAGGCATGGATTAGTCATGCAGTGTGTCACACCGGACTCCTGGAGCCAGCATGGCTGGAGAGGTGACTGATGAAGACTTAGAAAGACAGGAGACTGTGGTTCCCCCGCTCCTCCGCTTCAATCAACCCTTTTCCTCTGGGGTCCCCCATCATCCCAAGAGAGACGCATTTTGAGAATCATTCACCTCAGATCATTAGCATTACGGAATCAACTTCCAGAATGTAAGGAAGGGAATGTGATGCTCCTCTATGACCTGCGATTGTGTAGGCCGCTGTTGGAGAACAGGTCGATGACAAGAGAAGACGAAAGACTGTTTGGGAGAGCAAGTAGGCTTCTCTGTACTTGCTGGCGAACAGAGAAAATTCATGAGATGGTCTCCAAGTTCATAATGGTTTTCCTGATAAAGTACACGCACATGCCAAAGCAGAGATGTTTCTGCTTGTCTCTGCCTGTGTACTTGGACGTGGCCCCAGCTCAGGCTCATGCTTCCTCTACTGGACCTACTGGACCATTAACTGCTGTCACTCTCCGTTAATCATGCTTGGTGTCTTTCCAACTGTCCTGCATTTCCTTCCAAAAATGTCAACGGGACAACCAAGTGAGAGAGGACATGCTAAAACTTATGTGTCTCAATTCAGAGTTCTAGAATTCTTCGTTTATTAATTTCTTCTGACAGAGTCCTGCTGTCTCTGGAGTAATTAGTAACACGACAGGGTTAACGTAGCTGCCTCACGGAGATGCGAGTTCATTGTGACTGATGGTTCACTTCCAGAAATTAAGCATGTCTAATTGGGTTTAAACCCAAAAGGACAGCACCAGGCCTGTAGCCCGTGGATGCCTCCAATGTCTTCTCTTCCTCCTGTTTTAGGAGCCACCAGATACAGCAAGTAAGGACTATTAGCTCTCAGCTATTTTGTTTCGTTTGATCCAATCTGTATAGAGGTGAGGTTCAGAGAGCGTTGGTAAGTCCACTCTCCTTGGAAAAGGACAGGGAAAGCCAGAGACTGGGCTAATTCACATACCCCAAGAGTCCTGAGGACACAGGGCTGCCCAAGCTCACGGCTCACAGCTGACACTGGGAATGAATGAAGTGTGCCTTCATTCATTAGATAACTAGATCAATTAGAGGACATTGTCGGCTGAGAAATTCTGTCAATTATTCTTTTCAAATGTCTTTTCTATTGTTCTGTTCGGTCTCCCCAGCGTGATCAGCCGGAGAGGCTTGTTAGCTCATATTTTAGACACAAGAGGAGCTTTCCCCAGAGTCTCCCTGGTACAGATAATCCAAGTTCAACTAGTGATTCTGGAGAATGAGGCATAGGGCTGGCCTTTGTAGGCTTCCGCCTTCTCTTTCTGCTCACTCTACACAGGGACCCAGGAACATCTTTGAAAGGCTAGTTGTCATCACATCACTCCACTGCTCAAAAACCTCCAAAGGTTCTCTACTGCCCCAGGAACATAATCTAGATCCTCATACACCTTACCTAGTGAACGCTTTCTCAATCCATCCTGAGACGGACCCCCTGCCCCAGCGCGGCCACCCTGCCATGGACCTAACACAAGGCCATCTCTGGGCCTCTGACCAGGGCCTTCCCTTCTGGAACGTTCTCCCCTCATTCTCTATTATACACACCCCTTATGCCTGAAGGGTCAGCTCAAGCTTCAGCCCTTCCATGCTCTTTTATCAGATTGCATGGAATGGGGCACGTGGGTGGCTCAGTGGGTTAAAGTGGGTTAAAGCCTCTGCCTTCGGCTCAGGTCATGATCCCAGGGTCCTGGGATCGAGCCTCATGTCAGGCTCTCTGCTCAGTGGGGAGCCTGCTTCCCCCTCTCTTTCTGCTTGCCTCTCTGCCTACTTGTGATCTCTCTGTCAAATAAATAAACTTAAAAAAAAAAAAAAGATTGCACGGAACTCCAAGTGACGCTACTAACACTATTTTGGTACTCTATTCTGTGTGTATACATAATATAGATAACATACAAAAATATATATGTAAAATTTATATATTAAACTGTGATTTATTTGCATCTGTTTTGATACTTAGCACATGTGTGACAAATGAATAGGAACTCCATATGGGAGTTTATTTTGCAATATTTAATCTTCAGAGAAATTTGGCCTCACAGCCTTCAAAAGCCAAAGCTCTTCCAAGGTACGTAATTGATTTCTAGAATTAGAACAAGCAACTCTAATTCTAGAATAAAATTAGGGATAATACCGATGCTTCTTAAGCAAGGTGTGCTGTTGGGGACGTTGCCTGCGGTGACAGAAGATGGGAGAGCCCACAGGGGGCCACACAGGTCAGTCCTACTTCACACTGGGCAGCTAACCAAAGTGTGTCGGGGAGTATTTGCGGACATGAGAATCTGTTCACCAGATACCACCGCGTGCAAAAAAGCCGCTGAGAAGAGACTACGAGTAGCAGGTATTTGACCTTCGTTAGACAGACAAACGGACAGTGGTTATCTCTCAGAGGCCGGTTTGTGAGGCCACTTTCTCCTCCGTGGTTTTCTATGCATTTACATTTTGGGGCACTGGACTGAAGTGTTATTAATGTATTGAATGGTTCCTTGACTGATTGACTGGTTGATTTTATTTATTTATTTGAGAAAGAGAGACACGGAGTATGAGCAGGATGAGGGGCAGAGGGAGAAGCAGGCTCTCTGCTGAGTGGGGCGCCCCAACACTGGGGCTCCAGGATCATGATCTGAGCTGAAGGCAGATGCCCAACCGACTGAGCCACCCAGGCGCCCCAGAACAGTTTCTTTAGGTGGAAATGTTTTCTTTCAAACCACAAATATCGGACTTGGATGGACACACATGTGGATAAGTAGCTCGACTCAATCTTGTGTTTAAGTTGGACTCAAGTAAAACTCAGCGCCACGTGGGAAACATCCTTCTGTCACGGCGACAGCAGTCCCTAGACAAGGCACTAGGAAGCGTCGGGTGTGAGCGTGTCTCCACTGCACGGCTCCTGCCAGCCCAGCTAAAGGTGTTGATTTTTCTCAAACTTCAGCTTTTCTGCTCTAACAGAGGGGACTACTCTGCCCCACCCCATCCTCGTCACATCTCACAAAAATAAATTAGAAACTGTTAATGAAAATACCAAGCCCACTATAAAAAGGCGGCTGATTGAGGTTGGAGAAACACCCCCTGAAATCTTTACTCTTTTATTTTTTCTTTTTTAAGATTTAATTTATTTATTTGACAGAGATCACAAGTAGACAGAGAGAGAGGAAGGGAAGAAGGCTCCCCACTGAGCAGAGAGCCTGATGCGGGGCTCGATCCCAGGACCCTGCGATCATGACCTGAGCCGAAGGCAGAGGCTTTAACCCACTGAGCCACCCAGGCGCCCCTCTTTACTCTTTAATGAAACTACAACGTTAAATCAGAAAGCAGTGCCCGGTTCATGGGCGGTGAAGTACCATTTCACCAGATGCCCCGTCTAAGGGCGGTGGGTGCGTGCCCGAGCATTCAACGTGAGAACGTAAAAATCACTTTAGGACAAAACTTACTCTTCTTTTAAAAGTATTTCCCACGATACTCTGCAGATTGTCTCTCTCTCTCTCTCTCTCTCTCTCTTTTTTTTTTAAACAGAATAAATAGCACAGACACGAATTTTAATAGAGGAAATACTCTGGGCTTCAGATCAATAATTTAAAGACAAAAACTCTAAAGCTTTGGCAAACTTATGACAAAGGGAACAAGGTACGACTCTTCATCTTTGCAAAGACTTTGACACTGAATCTAATTCCCCCTGATGGGCCAATAATCCTGAGTCGGTCACACAAATATCAAGGTACATATTTACAGATGCACACGACAAAGGTTCTCGGCATGTGGCTGGCAGCTGCGTATCGAACGCTTCTTGACAAAAACACACAAACCCAGGTCACGACTGCGTGTACCAAGACGCACATGGAAACGACCAAACGTCCCACAGAGCAGCCTCAGGGAGAGGTGCAACAGGGCTGATAGAGAGAGAAAGAGCGTGAGAGGTTATCCCTTGAAGGGAAGGCAGGGCGGCATGCCCCCAGAAGACGTCTCGACTCACCTGTTAAGTGGTTGGCAATCCTGGCAGTGGGTTTGGGAGGCAGGGCGGGGGGTTGCTTGAGAAGGGACAGCTGCTTCACTGGGGTCTCCTCATGGTCTCCAGAGAAAGCAGCAGGTTTTTTGGGGGGCAGTAGCAGGACTGGTTTGGCTGAAGGATCTTGGGACAGGAGGACTCCAGACTCACTGGCAGAGGGACTCTCTTCAGACACTGAGGGGACAACCACACGACACACAGGAGACATTACACAAAGGCAGCGCAGGTGGGGCCAGCGGGAGCACACAGGACGGGGGTGTGGGTCGGCGACACAGCACAGCGCCCACTGCTTCCGGTCGCCGTGCACGTGGGGCGAGTTAGAGAGAGGCCTCTAGAAATCCAGGAAAGAAGGGGGTGTGGGTGGAGGACACATCAGGGAGGCTGAGGCAGTAAGGGAGAGGTCGGAGGGGGAGGGGAAAGGGGAGAGGACATTTTCTCCAAACTATCCCAAGCTTAACCACTTCCGTCTTGGCATTCCTACTACACCTGTGAGGGCTCTAAAACGTGACTCATGGGACCACAGCAACAATCGACCGATGGCAGGTGCAGAGGGCCAGGGACAAAGGGCCCCCATCCAAACCAAACCAGCACCCAAGGCTGGCAGCTTCCCTTGGGCCCAATGGCCCTTTGTCCAGAGCGAGACAGAGAAGATGCTGGGGTCTTGCTTTTTGCCCACTGGGTCTCCCCGGGTCTGGGACATGAAGTCACGAAGGAGCCCCCGGAGGCTGATACCAGGCCGGGTGTCCCCACACGCGTGGGGTGGCTGCTCACCAGCGGAGCTGGGCAGAGGCTGTCAACAGGCACCTTACCGTTTTAGGGGTCCCTATAAACCTTGACCAGACAGAGGATGCACCAAGACAATGCCTTTTTGTCTCCCTGCTTCCTCTCTCCTCTCACTGGCCAGAATGATGGTTTTTCTGCTTGCTTTCCCCCACTTCTCTTTGCTCCGCACTGGGTCTGGCTCTTCCTTCCCACCACGGGAGACCCCGACTGGCTCTAGTTAAGAGCTGTCCCGGGGTGCGGGCGAGGGACGGCCTGGCCAGCGAGCCTGCAACTCTGGGTTCGCTGGGATGACAGATCTCCCTCTAACGGTCAAATCTGCGCGATCCAACATCCCAAGAAAGGCCGGAATGAGAAACACAATTCACTGCTTTCGCTAGAATCGTCTTCTCAGCCTCGGGGAGAATGCAACTCCAACGCACCGCCTCCTTCCTCTCATCCCTGCTGCGACAGGAATGACTCCAGTGACTCTCCCCTAACCTCTTCCTCCTCCCTGATCTGGGTTGCAGTGTTCCCTGTAGCATCAAGGCCTTCGTGAGCACTGTTCTCTCCCCTCTCCCAAGGGACCCCACTATCATCAGCATCGGAGAAATGACACACTAGGTCCCAAGGAGGAGTATGGCACGGGCTGTGTGACCCGGCTCTCCCGTCCTCCCACCGGAGCTCTGCTGCTGCAGACTTGGCATATGGTGTGGAAAAGGGACGTGGCCTTTCTCCCCACACTCTGGAGATCCCAGAAGGTCCCTCCCCCAAGCTGGCTTGCTTCTTGAGAACAAGGATCGCTCCTTACTAGCTATTGGGAAGACACCCCCGACCCCACTTCTGCAAACCTTCTGAGGGAGTGAGTACTGACCATTCGGAGGGCTTTGGACCAAAGAAGTCGTGACAGTCCAATGGCACCCCACATCACCTATCAGCAGCATTCACATTAACCGGGAGAGTGTAGACAATTTAATAGCCAATCAACACATCGATTGTGTGCAGTAAACGGATACAATTTGCTAAATCGATCCAACCTTTAGCTGGTATACGGAGGCTGGGCTTAAGGGCCATGCTAGGGTTTTACGAACACGTGAGTTAGGTATGGTGTAGAAGAAGTACAGGATCCCTTAGCTTAACAGAAATGGGTTCTAGGGGGAAACAAAACAAAACAAAACAAAACACCAATAACATTTTAAATCCCCCACAGTACAAAAACAGGGCATGTCTTCTTTAAAGACATTAAGATTACAAAATATCTTTTTGAAACACTATGGCACACTAGGTGTAAATATGTCCTGATTGGACAATTTCATTCCCATTTCCAGGAGATTCAGAGGCTCGGAGTGGTGCCAAACAGAAGTTCAAGTCCAGCCAGGCTACAGGTCCCGAATGCCACAGGCAACTCGACCAGGGGCTTTACCTGTCCCATCCATGATGTCTGAAGGCTGGAGCACCTCGTATGAGCAGGGATCCCTGGGCATGGGGACCGGCTCCATTTCGGATAGGGCTGGCAGAGACAGTTGGCTGGAGCTCAGGGACTGTCCGTTTTCCAGCGAATCATCTTCGTTCGATATGGAGAGCTCCCCGTCTGTGGGCGCGAGAAGGAGACGGCACAGTTAGACAGCGCCCACCTTCCAGGGAAGGATGACATTTATCGTCGGCTAACTGAATCTAGATGTTTTTGAACAATCTTTATCAAGGTCAGTCTGTAAAATCTGCCCTTGTTCTTTCGCTTTTCAGACACTTGTTTTATTTTTAGACATAAGGCATCTGACCCCGAGGGTGGCAATTTCCAGTGGCCTCTAGCAAATTGCCTGCTTTACTCTCCATCTTTCTAACCAAAACCGCCTATTTTGTACATTTTTTTTTAAAACAAAAGTGAATTAAAATGAACCTTTCTTTCTAATTTTGGAAAACTGGAAAAACTGAGCAGGCCTCAGGGATTGGAAAACCAGGAGTAGAAATGTCTACCTTGGGGAGCCAAGGGCTTCATTAACACTCAACAAACACCAGAGCATGATTCTCTAAGGCTCTAGGAAAAATTCATCCTCTTTTTGTCTTTTTTCTTCCCGCCAGGATCCAGTTTCTCCAGGCAGATAAATGTTTAGGAGTTGGAACCCCCCGGCCCGCCCCCCTCCTAACAACAGGGGCCACGCCTCACTGGCACTGGAGGGTCCCGCCTTCTGCAAACCTTATGAGCACTGACCACTCACAGGGGGCTTCAGACCACAGCCGAGGGCTGCGGCATCCTAAGGATGCTGGGAAGTAAGTGCCAGGATTCTCCCAGCGTCCACCAGTGATCACGCCTGGAGGGGAGCAGACTTTGATCTTGCTTAAAGCTCCTCAAAGCCAGGGGCAGGCAGCTAGTTAGCACCCCAGGAGAGGATCAAAGGCTCCCACACAATGGCCATTTGTCAAATCAAAACTCCCCCAGGGTGATCTCATTCTAGCCCAGGGGAGTCCTAAATAATGAGACATTAAAGTCAAATTAATTTTTAAAGAGGATGGAAAGCTGTTCCGGGAAGATGAATAAATATCCAGAGGAAAGACTCCTATGTTATGCTTAGTCAGAAACACAGAACCCAGCAAAGCAATCACGTGCCTTACAACCGGAAGAAAGAGGATTTACTTGTAGAAAAATGAAACAGGGAAATGACTCCCAAAGTAGACCTTGTATAAATAATCCTTTTCTTGTGCGATGCGCCTCCCAAGGCTTTAATTTAATCACAACAGTATGTGGTGGTAAAAGGGGGCTCTGCCAGCTCCCTCCCTCCCCAGTTGGAACTGGCCTGATGAAACGTTCAACAGAGTCACCTACACACCAACAGGCTTTCGACGGCATATGGTTCAAGGACATAGGCTATTTGACCTGAATCTTGTATAAACCCAGAAAAAACCAGAAGAGATACCAAAGAATCATCTGAGGCAGATGACAGAAAGCACTGTCACACTGTTAGATTGTGGTTTTCTCCCCATTTTTTTTTCTTTTCTTTTTAATTATTTTTTATTTTTTATTTTTTTAAAAGATTTTATTTATTTGACACAGAGAGAGAGATCACAAGTAGGCAGAGAGGCAGGCAGAGAGAGAGAGGGGGAAGCAGGCTCCCTGCTGAGCAGAGAGCCCCATGTGGGGCTCAATCCCAGGACGCGGAGACCACGACCTGAGCCGAAGGTAGAGCCTTTAACCCACCGAGCCACCCAGGTGCCCCCTCCCCTTTCTTTCTTTTAAAAAATTTTTATTTATTTATTTATTTGACAGACACAGATCACAAGTAGGCATAGAGGCAGGCAGAGAGGGAGGGAGAAGCAGGCTTCCTGCTAAGGAGAGAGCCCGACTTGGGGCTTGATCCTAGGACCCTGAGATCATGGCCCGAGCTGAAGGCAGAGGCTTTAACCCACCGAGCCACCCAGGCATCCATCTCCGCATTTTTTTTCATTTGGTCCTTCTGTGTGCCTGAAATGGCATGATAGTTAGTACAATTGCAATTAACAAAATGATTACTACTCCTTGTTGATAAGAAAAGAAGAGCAGTATGAACTCTAGGTACACAGCCAAACCAAAAGTCTTCAGGAGGAAAGGGCTGCAGTGGTGTGTTATTGCATTGCAGTCCCCTTGGGGACAGTCCCTAGTCCCCTCAACATGCTTGAATTTAGCATGTTCTTGTGGGTGATGCCATGGGAAGCACCAACACTTCATGTTCCCAGTTGGTGGAACAATGATGCCGCTGCCACTCCGTTTAACACATCCCTAGGAAACCACTTTGGTTTTTGATGTTCCTGGTGTAATAAATGTCCCAGTTAAGACAACCCGAAGAGGAGGGGGTTTTCAAGGCCCCCTGCCAAGTTCTGGTTCTTCGGGGTACCAGCAGAATCAAATGACTGTTGTACTTTTGGACAGGTAAAATGCATCCGAGAAGTGGGTGCCTGGGTGGCTCAATGGGTTAAAGCCACTGCCTTCGGCTCAGGTCATGATCCCAGGGTCCTGGGTTCGAGCCCCACATCGGGCTCTCTGCTCGGCGGGGAGCCTGCTTCTTCCTCTCTCTCTGCCTGCCTCTCTGCCTACCTGTGATCTTTGCCTGTCAAATAAATAAATAAATAAATAAATCTTAAAAAAAAAAAAAAAGTATCTGAGAAGCAGGACTGGGGGAAAGATACAAGTGTAGTTGGATACTTAATTTATGAATCTTGGTTTCGTCAAGGTGGCTAGCTTAGTGCTGGTGGCTTTGCTAATGATGGAGAAGCCGTCCCAGAGACAGAGGAACTCTCAAAAAATTTAGCTCCCCGTAGATTAAACGTGACTTTGCTAAGTCCAAAGATTGTTTGGAGAGGAAACAATCTTGGGAATTCCACTGTCATAATTTCTAAAAATACATTCCCACCAGAAAAATAAAAATGAAGAAAAAAGGGTAAGACAACATAACAGTTTATTTGTGGGTACATATTGTTGTGATCTTACTAGGCATCAGATTTTATGTATTGTTTTACTATTATAAACATTATAATTTGCATAATTATAATCTTAATTATATTGGATGAATAACTGAATTTTAGTTAGCTATCTTCCTGTGGCTGCTCATAAAAGGGTTTCTTGTGTTTTATGATATAATGAACAAAGGAGGTTCTGCCCATCACCTCCCTGCATAATGCCTTTTCTGCAATTAGAATCCTCCCCTTTTAGGAGAAATTCCAATAGACAAAACTTACGTGTATTAGTATTTCAAAATCTAAGTGACATATACTTGAATCTTGGAAAATTGTTCTGTGAAGGGTTTCTCTATTTACACAGCAGCAATGCACAGACCACATGAATTTCTTAGCTTTTGACCATTTCTTCAATATTGACCTTGATAACCATATTTTACCTACTTATCTACCTACATATATATGTGTGTACACACACACACACACACACACACACACACACCCTAATCTAGTGGAAATAAACTGAAACCAATCAACAAAGATGACAAATCCTTTATTACATCATTTATGACCAAAAACAATAGTGACAAAAGTGAAGACCATCAGGGCGCCTGAGTGACTCAGTGGATTAAGCCTCTGCCTTCAGCTCAAGTCATGATCTCGGAGTCCTGGGATCGAGCCCCACATCGGGCTCTCTGTTCAGTGGAGGCCTGCTTCCCCTGCTCTCTCTGCCTGCCTCTCTGCCTACTTGTGATTTCTGTGTCAAATAAATAAAATCTTAAAAAAAAAAATGGAAGACCGCCTGTTTTGAATTCATTTAACATGGGGCTACAGTGGTGTTGCCACTGTTAAGTAGCTGCTGTTTTAAATTCTTGTGACATTTTCAGACATACACAAAAGTGGAAATAGTAATGTAACTGACCCCATTTATGCATCATCAAGCCAAGAAATCAGCTGAGGATTCCCAATGTCTGGTCATTCCAAATCTGATTAATTTGAAGTGTATGTAAAAAGCATAGTTTATCAGCCTCTTTATTGTCATTTTAATTCAAATTATTAAAAAACCTGTTTTACTTTTTTTTTTTAGAAAGAACTTAACCTTCCCGATGAAGGGGAGTCTCATGGACTAACTATACGTTCATCTATCAAGATCATCACTGTCTCATTATTGCAGATGAGAAAGAGTTTGTTTTTTATACTAATATCAGAAATTATATTAGAAATAATATTAGAAATAATATTGCCCTATATAATATTGGAAATTATTTGGATGTTTTACATGATCTTCTAAAATGATTTGTAATAGTTTTCAAAACTACCAGTAGTAGGAAGGAGTAGCGGGAACAGGAAGAAGGGGGAAGACTCTGGAGATCCGAGGAACTGAGACAATGTTTCTCTGGCTTCAGTGGGAATCACAATTCCCTGCAGTGGGGCTTGGTTCCACCCCCAGAGTTTCTGTGCTGGTAGTTTTGGGTTGGGACAGAGAATATGCATGGCTAGCAAGTTCTTCTTCTTCTTCTTCTTCTTCTTTTTTTTTTTTTTTTAAAGATTTTATTTATTTATTTGACAAACAGAGATCACAAGTAGGTAGAGAGTCAGGCAGAGAGAGGGGGAAGCAGGCTCCCTGCTGAGCAAAGATCCCGATGCGGGGCTCAATCCCAGGACCCTGGGATCATGACCTGAGCCAAAGGCAGAGGCTTTAACTCACTGAGCCACCAAGGCGCCCTGGCTAGCAAGTTCTTGGGGGATGCTCGAGCTGCTTTGGCTGGTCAGAGTTCCACAATTTAAGACCACTGGATTGGACATTAGGAATCAGAGATGCAAGAGAATATGGAATGGCAACTGTGCCTAGTCCTGATGAGGTCTGGGATAGGAAATGCTGTTTATGGAGCTAACGGGGAACACAGTAGTAGGTTTAAACCTCAAAGAGGACAAGAAAGCAGGAGGTTGCATTGTCTAACCAGGGATCGTGAATATGAACTTGTCACAAAGGCATATGGGATTGGGGAGAGCCGTAGGGGAGAGCAGAAAATTAAAATGTGAGCCAGATGCAGACATATTTAACAAGATAAAATCAGGTCGCAGACATGATTGAGAACATGATGCGGAAGTGAGCACAAGTCAGGGTCATAAATTTTAAATGATGAGACGTAGAAAGCAATGGATCTAAGCTATAGAACTGGTCCTGGAAACTGTGCCAGCCTTATTCCCTCTTCTCGTGAGACGTAAGAAATGAAGATGTTGGTAGAGTCATGTTAACAACCAAATCAAGGGGAGTGAAGGGAAAGGTGACGGCGAATTCATTCATTCAGCGGGCAAACATCTGTCGAGAGCCTGTAATTAACAAGAGGCATCACGACCCAGAAACCGCATGCTCTCACCACGGTCTCGTGGGTAGGGCCGCGTTTGCTTTCAGCACCTTCTGAAACTTGTAGAAACTCCCACCCAGTCTCCTGTCCTCCACGCCCTGGAGCTTTACCACAGCCCACCCTGCCGCCCCTCCCACAAGCCAGGCATGACGCCAAGTGCTAAGGGAAGACACAGGCAACACAGAGGAAGAAACGCAGAAACACAGACATGGGGAGGAATTAGTGTGAGAGGTGGGAAAAGCAGCAAAAGTGGGAAGTAACATCCTGAGAGCTCAAGTCAGACGGAAGACTTGCACTCTGCACACAGGAGACCACGCACTTGAGGAAGATTTTGTTATCGCATGGAATTTTCTGTAATGTTCTGAAAGTATGATTTACATAACAGTTGCGGTCCAGAGGACTGGCTCAAAAGATACATTAATGGTTTATTTGGGAGTGGCAGCTATCTCCCTAGAATCGGGTGTCACCTTTGTGCCTATATTTGAGGGCTTTTTTGTTTTAATTTTCCTCGATTATTGTTTTGCTTTAGGAATATTCTCTGGTTTAGGGCAACGGACACCTTCTGATCAATGAGATTTTCTCAAAGCTTAAGCTTTAACTGAAATTGCTTTTTTAATACATGAAGATCACATGGCGAATGGACAACAGGAATTCTTTTAGGTCGTCACGGAAAGCCATGGAACAACATCTACATTACATAACATGAAAAATCGCACAAAAGATACTGTGTTCTGAGAGGGCTCACGGTTCATGGTGCTTTGAAGTTGAAGACAAGAAAGTATCAATTTTAATTCTGAAAAAAATATATGTATATTTTTAAAGATTTTATTTAATTATTTGAGAGAGAGAGAAAGCACAAGCAGGGGGAAAAGCAGAGGGAGAGAGAGAAGCAGCCTCCCCGCTGAGCAGGGACTCTCTCCCCCACCCATGTGGGGCTGGATCCCAGAACCCTGAGATCATGACCTTAGCTGGAGGCAGGTGTTTAACTGATTGAGCCACCCAGGCACCCCTGAAAAAATACTTTAATATAAACTTAAGCTTGCCCCCCAATCTGATTTTTCAAGGGTATGCATGTGGATTATATTAACACCTATGTTTAACAATGGATTTCTAGGGGTGCCTGGGTGGCTCCATTGTTAAGCATCTGTTGGCTCAGGCCATTATCCCAGGGTCCTGGGTTTGAGCCCCACATTGGACTCCCTGCTCAGCAGGAGCCTGCTTCTCCCTCTCCCATCCCCCAGCTTGTGTTCCCTCTCTCGCTGTGTCTCTGTCAAATAAAAAAATAAAATCTTAAAAAAAATTAAAATGCATTTCTAGTTGGATAAGACATCTTCAGCTAAATAAATAATAGTTGACGACGAGTATAAAGTATTGCTTCACAACTAAACATGCACCATTATGGCAATATTTCACGTGAACCAAAAGAAACAGTAAAGTGTGCACACATATATTTATTTATTCAGATTGCATCAGAGGGAAGCCAGATGGTGAGTTTTGGCTTACTCACGAAACTTTTTGGTTTTTAATTTGCAAAATAAAATGCTATATGCCAAATGTAAGAAAAAGAGCAGCGTCGTGGGGAGACAGGAGCAAACGTAGCTAAGACGAACTATTGCGAGTCCGAAGAGTATGTGTACAAACAAATGAAAGCCAAGCGTCCCGGGTGCCCCTTGGCAAATGCAGAGCCTTGCCGGGAATGAAAGAAATGCAAACAAAGTGACCATGTGGGCAGTGCCCAGACATTAAAAAAATGTGTCTGGAAAAAAAAAAAATGTGTCTGAATTGATGTCAAGTACAAGGGCAGAAACGGAGAGCCGTGTGTACCTGTGGATCCGGATCACATCAAAATGAAATCCGCCCGCAGGCTGGCAAAGTCCCGAAGTACATTTGGCGAGATGTAAGTGAATTTAATAATCATTAACTTTTTTTCTGGAAAGATGCTTCCATTTGTAAAACAAGACAACAACATAAGCATTTGTGTGCTGCTGTTATATTAAATAAAATATATATATATATTATATATTATATTAAATGAATAGTAGTTCTTTTTTGGAGGAAAACCTCTTCCTCACCTCTCTGATTACTTGGAGAGGCACTGATTTTCCCTAAGTCCTCAATTTTTTTATTTTTTATTTTTTGGCCTGGCTTCCTACCCCTCTCTGTAGTGACCAACCGCATCACTAGGTCCCTGTTGCTCTACAGGGTAGAGCAAATCTATCCACTGGGGGTGTACTCTGCATTTTTGCTCCTCACCTTGGACCAGTGTTGATCCAGCACTCAGACCTTCTTCTTGGGGAGCTAATGTGAGGTCCGGGCTTGGGGGGAGGGCACGAATAGAAAGTTGTTGTCAATGACTTCCTCCAGACTAGCCTTTACCAAGAGCGCTAATATTAGACGCTTCCAATCCTTAGGAGTCTGGAGTCTCGGGAGAAGAGAATGCCTTTTCGATCTCAGGTAAAAAAGAAACAGAAGGTGACAGATAGGATGGTGTTTAAACCATGCTCTGTGTGTGTCCTCGGACAGGAGAGCACTGGTGAGCCCCCCAACTCATTCTCGGGAGGGCTGGGTGGGAAGAAAGAAACAGCAGGTGTGGTGGAAAGAGCCCAGACTCTCAGCGTAGGGAGAGCGGTGTTCTTGTTTTTGCCATCATTGGTTGGCAACAAGTCACTGAACTTTGGGGACTTCAGTTTTTGTCCCTTGAAAACAAAAAAGGGCTGTGTTGGATAATACCCAACTTCTGAAAGAAAGATCGAAGTACTATGTGCAGGACAGTGGGAAGAAATAACGATAATTACCCTCCCCCCCCAGAAACAAACAAACAAACAAACAAACAACAAAAACAATCTTGCAAACAAGCATGAAATAACAGAGAAGCTGAAACAGCAAATCATGTTTCATTTAGGCTTTTTCTTGTCTGACTTGCTCTATTTGAGCCTATGGTGAGAACCGGGAAATACATTGATGGGTTTCAGGTTTATTGTTTGCCAATAAAGTGCTATATATTTTGTAAAGATTTTATTATTTGACAGACAGAGATCACAAGTAGGCAGAGAGGCAGAGAGAGAGAGAGGAGGAAGCAGGCTCCCCGCTGAGCAGAGAGCCCGATGCGGGGCTCAATCCCAGGACCCTGAGATCATGACCTGAGCCAAAGGCAGAGGCTTTAGCCCACTGAGTCACCCAGGCGCCCCTACAGTGCTATATTTTTATTAAGAAAAAACGGTTAAGTAAAGTTTTAGCATAGAACTAGAAGCCTGTGCTCTACCTACAAAGCCTCTATATTCAGTAGAAAGACAAGGAGAAAAAAAATTGGGACAGTGAAAGGGACAGTCAGAGAAATATTTTTAAGCATTTTGGAGTGCCAGGCACAATGCTGGACATTTTCTATATAATAGTAACAACCCCTTAAACAACATGATGGGAATTTATCTGAGCCAGGTTCTTGTTCATTGAAATTCTTTTATATACATAAAAGAATTCTGTGGAGTTGGTACAAAAATCCCCCTCCCTGTAAAAAGGAAAGCGAACACCAGATGGTTTCAATAACTTGTGTAAAGTTACACAATTGGCAGGTAATGAGCTCGGAAGTGCTGAGAGCATGTGATCCCATCTAAAATGACTTATTTTGAGATTTTGCTTCCTCAAGGATGGTGAAAGAGCCGTATAGAAATCCTTTATAAGTAAGACCTGTAGACGATAGAGTTAAAACCCAAATTACATCCCTGCTAAGTCCTTGCAGCAGAGAAGGGTGAATGACGTCATGAAATCTTGGCTATACTGAGGCTTCCACCGTAAAGAACAAAGAGTATATAAGCAGGCTTCATTTGTCAATCTTAGACTCATTGGTGATCCCCAATGGCTACAATTAAAGCAAAACAAAAAGCAAAGCCACCTGCGTTAAAGCAAACCGTTCTCATTGTGAGAACGAGCCTGCTGCCAACACTGGCTCACTCCTGTTTCCTTTGAGACAAGAGCTACTTACTATTCAGCCCGTTCTACGTTCTCAGTTTAGCTCCCCAGACAGGCTCTTTGACCAAAGAAGGGCGCCTCCACTGGGGGGCGGATGAGTTACAGCGGAAGGTAATTTCCCAAGAAAGTATTCCTCTGGTAGTGGTTGTCCTAAGATTAGTAAGGCACGAAGCAAAGGCTTCATTGACTTTTTTTTCTTGCCACTTTTTCCACTAGAGCAGGAAAAGAAATCCACTCCTGCAGGTGACGGAGTCATTGTTTTGAAACCTACAAAGCTGTCACTTGAGCTGCAATATACCGTTTGGCAAAGCGTCCATTAATCCCGATAACCTTTTCAATCACTAGTCAAGGCCACTAGCTGCTCTCATAGTCAAATGATCAGCCGAGCAACAGTGAACTAAGAAAGAACTTATCTAAGGGCGTCACTGAAAAGGTTAAAAGCTTTAAACCTGAGTTGGAAATGGCTCTCTGGCATGGGTCAGCTTTTGTGGGAGATATTTTCTTCCATTTGCCTGAGTTCAGGCAATGGATGTAATTAAACTAAATGGTGCTACAGATAACATTTTGTAGAATTTTAAACATACACAGAAAGCAATACAATTCCTCTCAAATATTGCCTGGTTGGCGAACGAATGCATTTGATTCCCGAGTGTTTAAAAAGACCTGAAGTGAGCATCTTCTTTGCAAAAGCAAAACAAAAAAACCCCAACAGTCTCTCTCTTTCTCCGTTTTTCTGGTGGGCTTTGTTTTCCACTGCGAAAAAGTCACCGCGGGTGTGTCTGTGTGTCTCTGCACCATCAGGATTTGAGGCAGACACAGACAATTTTGGGAATCTACAAGTTAGAGATCTCCCACTTGATTTGCAGCTATAAGTCTTTGGATTTTTCTGACCAGCAGATACAGAGGAACAACTGTGCAAGAGCCCTGGGGTTCCTTTCTGTCTGATACAAGCATCTGTGTAGCTCAGAGTCCTTTTGAGCCTAATACCTTAAAAATCTGTACAAGTTGTAGTTCAGTATCAGAATTTAGCCGATACTCCAATACTTGGGATGATTTCTTACATGGAATGGAGCGGCCCATGTTTTTGTGTTTGGAGAATCACCTCACCTTTTTTAGCATTGCTACTGTTCTGGATTTCACATCCTATTTTGACATTACTAAGAAGCCTTTGCCAAAGCTATTAAATATGTGAGGTGCAATGACTTCCTGTCACAAAAATGCCGTTGACCTTGGGGAGCCTGTTTCGGCTACACTTCCCTGCAGCTGTTTTCTGCTGGATTTATCAGCATTTCCTGCCTCTACTGGACCCGAGGGTCAACAAATCATCGCTCATGTGGACTCTTGGCTGCTCGCAGGGCCCGCAAACGCCCCAGTGCACCCAACAGTGGTGTCTCCTTCCCAGAGCTATTTCTTTCATCCGTCCTGGGAACAGCTCTGCCTGTCCCCCCATCATCACACCGAAGGCCAATCATTCTTACATCATCTATCCTAAGTATGAAGGCTCTGACCATGATTTCCAAAGATGACTCCGCTCCAAGGTTTGTCGTTCGAAGAGGATTTGCCATCTTGCTATTCCTGCGCATTTTAATATAAAAAATGCAACTGGGGCAGGGACCAAATATGAAATGAATGGGATGTCACAGCTTCTCCCTGTGCGATTATGAGATCATGTGACTCTCACGGAATCACCCTGCATCATTGTGCTAGGGCCCTTGAACAGTTATTAGGGTCGCCCAGCTGAAGCTGGTATCCAAGATTAAAAAAAAAAAAATCCTCAATGGCTAGAGTCAGGGGATAGAGAGCAGTGACAGGGACAGAGGTAAGCAACTCTGTTTCTCTAGCTGGGTTCTCCAATAGCCTCAGGTGGTGATTTATTAGTTAAAACTAAATAAAATTTTAAATGCAGACCCCCTCAGTCACACTAGCCACACTTGAGGTGCTCAACAAGCACGTGAGGCTAGCTACAGGCTGCCGGGATGGCAAACATAGATGATGACAGAACATTTCTGTCACGGCCAAAAATTCTACTGGACGGCACTGCTCACAACGGACTTGAAAATCACCATCGTGGCCCCGATGAACGTGAAAACGGGGACACATTTCTGGAACTGGGAGGCTGAGAGGGTGTGGCTAACCTGGGTGACATCACGGTAAGCGGGCAATTAGTGGATAATATTTCCTTCCGAGAAATTAAGAGAGACCTGGGGAGCGAAGACGTGCTCCAGGGCACAGGCAGAGGACAGCAGCAGAGCGACGCGGCGGGCACACCTGCGGAGTCCTGAGGTCTCACACTGGAATCTCCGCTCTCCCGGGGGGTACCAGGGACAGCCCAGGCTCGGGGGAAAGGGAATAGGGAAGGGGAGGCAGGCAAGGGAAGGCAGGCATCTAAGAAGAGCAGAAAAGCAGTACAGGACAGAAGTCTGGTGGAGAGCACCGCCAATTTTATTGAGCAGGCAAGGGCTTAAAAGGTCAACCTGGACCCCGTCCTGGGATCTTCCCAACCACCCTATAAGAGGCCAAGCAAGGGCAGAATGGAGCTGAAGAACAAGCCACCCTGTGGGTATTCCCTGAGACACTAGGAGGACCCCGATGGTTGGTTAACAGATGCCTTCAATCAAGCAAGATAAGGACTGGGCACCGCAAGCGAGGAAGGAAGGAAAGCAAGGCTTTGCTGGTGTGGGCAGTCAAGGTCCTGGGGTTGCTTTTATTCTGAAAGCAGAGTCCCGGGAGATGGAAAGCTGCCCTGTGCCTTGTATACACGGAAGACGAGAGGGATGGAACCAGAATCCTAGGTGTGGAGCTCCTAGCAGAGTGCTGTTTTACAAGATATTTACATGGGGGTTCACGTCAAAAGCCCCGCTTACCTATCTAAATCTAGCCAAGTCCTCAGCAAGTCAGGAGGGGTTTTCTAAGCATGATGAGCTTTCCTGACTTAAAGAAGGCTAGCTACTAGCCCTCCAAAGTTTGGTTGGCCTTGGCATTGCAAACGTCAGTGGAGACCAAGGACTGCGAGTGAGCGAGCATGCTAGGCTGCGGCCATGGGGGGTGGGCGGCCGTGATGCCCCCACGCCCATGGTAGCCTTCCCTGCCTGGACTGGCAGCTGGAAAGGGTGGTATGGTGAGCTGGGTCTCCCAAGGATAACTCCTACGAGGCAGCAGCCCATGGGAGTTGACTGCCTGTAAAACTTTGGCTATGGAAACCTCCATCAAAATTAGGGCAACAAGACGTCTTGTGGTTATCTCCTAAAATTCTGCTCAATGAAAAATGGGAGTGATTGTGGAGAAGCTTTGGGGAGAAGGTTTGCTTGCTTTTGGAAACAGATACCAACAAGAGATAGCCCTCTCTCTTTCCTCTGGATATGGTGTGTGCATGTGATGCCGGGATTCCTGCAGCCGTCTTGTTACCATGAAGGGCTGGAGCCTGACAATGGCATCCCTTAGCCATGTTCGTGAACCAAAGAACTAACCAACCCTGGAGCTGTCCTGCCAGTAGCCTTTACTATATGAGAGTCATTCATTCACTCAGTGACTCAGGAGATAAATATTAAATAAGCATTGAGAAACTCTAACCGTATTTACCCCAAAGATACAGATGTAGTGAAAAGAAGGGCCATCTGTACCCCAATGTTTATAGCAGCAATGGCCACGGTCACCAAACTGTGGAAAGAACCAAGATGCCCTTCAACAGACGAATGGATAAGGAAGATGTGGTCCATATACACTATGGAGTATTATGCCTCCATCAGAAAGGACGAATATCCAACTTTTGTAGCAACATGGACGAGACTGGAAGAGATTATACTGAGTGAAATAAGTCAAGCAGAGAGAGTCAATGATCATATGGTTTCACTTACTTGTGGAGCATAACAAATATCATGGAGGACAAGGGGTTTTAGAGAGGAGAAGGGAGTTGGGGTAAATTGGAAGGGGAGGTGAATCATGAGAGACTATGGACTCTGAAAAACAATCTGAGGGGTTTGAAGTGGTGGGGGGGGTGGGAGGTTGGGGTACCGGGTGGTGGGTATTATAGAGGGCACAGATTGCATGGAGCACTGGGTGTGGTGAAAAAATAATGAATACTGTTATGCCGAAAATAAATAAAAAATAAATTTAAAAAAAAAAGTGACGTCAAATAGAAGAAGAAGAAAAAAAAAGAAACTCCAACCGTTGCTCGAGGCATTTGGAAATGAGGCATTTGGAATACTATAGAGGAGAGAACACAAGAGATAACTGGTCTAAATTTGCTTATTGCTTCCCCCTTCTTGAGTTAAGTCTTTGTGACCTGAAACCCGAGCCTTTTAACTTATATCCTGCTGATCACACATTGGCTTCACAGGTAATTTAAAAGCCTACAACGAAGCATCATACAGATAATCCAAAGGACACCTCTTGGTCCGTATCTCACACAATGTGCCTATATTTGACACTCTACTTTTTCCCCAAACCACTGCTCCTGGTCTTGGCTTCCATTCTGATACACATTTCCAGTTTACTTCCTAGTTTTCTGTCCACTTCTCAGTCTCTGAGGGCTTCTTCCTCTTCCCAGACCATTTTTGCTTTACTCCTAGAACATTTAGTGTGAAGTTCCATGGGGTTTTCTATCAGGACCATTTAGGTTCCCATTCTACACCCTCTCTGAGAACTACCATCAGCTCGTGTTGGCTTAATGACCATTTACACAAAGGCTCTTCCAGACCTGCACTTCCAACCTAGTTCTCTCTCCTGAGCTCCAGATCTGTATACTTAGTGGTCTGTGTAGACAACTGGGTATCTCACATTCAGTGTGGTCAAACCATGGCAATGTTTTGTGCCATGGGCTCACCTGTTTTGAGTCATCGGCTCAGTGAACGGCCTCGCTATCTGTCCACCCTGTCACCTAAGCCAGAATCCTGAGTATCTGCCATGTCTGTACTCTCCCCTCTTTTTCCCCAAATGTTAGCAGTCCCAGGGCTCTCTTGACTCTAATTCTCTAGTCTGTCCTTTCTCCAGCCTCCCGCCATTCCTACTACCCCCCATCATGTCACTGAATCCCATCAATGGTCTACTATCCTAACTCCCAGACTCAGGTCCTGGCCTCTCCTTCCATGTTCTTCTCTGTAGGCAGAGCAATGAGGCTGCAAATCTGATCATTCAGAAAACCCTTCCACAGCCTGTCACTGCTCTCACGATAAAGAATAAACAACGAGAATAGTTTTCCTGCCTCTATGATCCGCCCCAGTACCCCCTCACCGTAGAGACACACTGAACACACACACTCTCTTCCTTTTCCCCAACTCGGTGCCTCCACGTGGGCTAGTTCTTCCCCTTCTGACATTCCTCCAACCTGTCTAGCTTCTCTGGGATAATTCTCATCACACATCAGATTTTCTGAGACACGACTCCTTGCAGGATGCCTTCCCTAAGTCCTCCCTCAGGCCTGGGTGGGCGCTGCTTCCATGTGCCCCCGACATCCCATACTTTCCCGGTCATAACTGCAGAGTGCCTGAACCCTAATTCCTAGGACTGTGGGTTCCATCAGCTAGGGAGGCCTGGCTTGTCCCAGCTTAGTATTCCCAGAGCCCAGGATGATGCCTGCAACAGAACAGGTGTCCAACAAGTACGCAAGAGAGGAGGAAATTGACTGGGGATGCTCACTCATGGCTATAACAATAATTTCAGTTATTGTTTGGCTTGGAATGGTGATTTTTTTTTTTTAAAGAACCATGTAGGGGTGCCTGGGTGGCTCAGTGGGTTGGGCTACTGCCTTCAGCTTGGGTCGTGGTCTTGGGGGGGTCCTGGGATAGAGTCCCGCATTGGGCTCTCTGCTTGGTGGGGAGCCTGCTTCCCTCTCTGTCTGACTCTCTGCCTACTTGTGGTCTCTGTCAAATGAATAAATAAAATCTTTAAAAAAACAAACAAACCATGTAGCTTAAAAGACTTTTTTTTTTAAAAAGATTTTTTATTTATTTGACATAGAGATCACAAGTAGGCAGAGAGGCAGGCAGAGAGAGAGAAGGGGAAGCAGGCTGAGCAAGGAACCTGACGTGGAGCTTGATCCCAGGACCCTGAGATTATGACATGAGCCGCAGGCAGACGCTTAACCCATGGAGCCACTCAGGTGCTCCGCTTAAGAGACTTTTGATCACAACTTCATTTATTCTCTTTATTGTTTAAAGCACTTTCCAACTACCCCACCAGGGCAATCCCTTGTATTAGACTCCGAGATGCTTCACGAAGTTGCTAGACGTCGCTGATGCTCAAGATACACACTCTATTTCCACGCAGCTACTCTATCCCACAGCTTTCGGAAGAGTGCATTTCTAGGTAATGCATCAGAAACAGCAGAAAACATATGACAAAGCAATCGTGCCTGGTAAAGACTGTGAAAAGCATTTCCCACAAACTCCGACTAGACAAGTCTACACATCTACACACTGGGGGTACCAGCTAAACAACGGGGCTTAAGAAGGTCTGCGCCTACTACGTTCGTCTCCTCTGATACCCTGGGGAATATTTATTTTAATTTTTAAAATAGAATGACCTTTTAATTTAAATATCAAGCTTTTTAAATTTTTTTTCCTACTTCTTCTTCTTCTCTTGAATGCCAGAGAAAGGAAACTGCAGCCTCATCCATAAGAGAATTGTCCATTTCAGGGAGCTTCTGTTCGTGCTTCTAATTAAAAAGAACACCTTTCAAAATGTTGCTCTCACTCAATTAAGGCAAAAAGCACACCTCAGTGCACTTTACTGTTTGCCATGAAATGTGGTCTCTAACTCCCAGCACGCGGTGGAAAGGGAGGTTGCTCACCGGCGCCCAGGCTGTTCCACGCTGACCCACTCCCAGCTCTTCTTCCCTCTTCTGTGGACTCTCTCCTTCCCGGGGTCTCAGTGGGACTGCTCAGGAGGCTCCTGCGAGAGCTGCCAGGCCCCAGCTACAATTCTCGAATGTGCCAGCTCCCCTTCAGGGTGTGGAACGGAGTCCCAGGCAGGGGCGATATTGTGTCATCCCACAGCAAAGAGACGGTCTCCCTTCCCACTCCTGCCCTCCTGATCCCTGATATCGACATCCATGTGAATTACACACACCCACCCTCTATGGACGATGCAGCATGATCGCCACCGTTAACCCTGATATTCTTCAAATCTAGCATTATGTTTATTTGTGGAGTGGATTTGCTAGAATGCCAATAGCCACACTGAAAACATGTTACAAAGGTTTCCTGTGTTCCCATAAATCCCAAATGCAGGACACACAGGCTTAGCAGGGGTTTTAAGCATCCACGCTCGCTGGTGGCCACGTATCTAACGATAAGGCAATAACCTCATGGGGCTTCTGCTCCTTAATCTCTATGGTGGAAAAATGACAATAGCTTTGCCAGCTGACCTCTTGAGATTCTTGCTAACTTGGAGAAATATGGCGATTTTACTAATGGCCAAACCACGCACTGTTTTCAGGGTACTTTTCTCCTTAACACTTCAAAACCGCTATTTGAAAGGAGAGTATTTA
Source organism: Mustela lutreola (assembly GCF_030435805.1). Classification (NCBI taxonomy): domain Eukaryota; kingdom Metazoa; phylum Chordata; class Mammalia; order Carnivora; family Mustelidae; genus Mustela; species Mustela lutreola. The sequence continues at coordinate 144,793,562 of NC_081295.1, read as the reverse complement.
GCATCCATCTAATTAAACATACACATAATAATGATATCGCCTACTTAAATAACTGGCAATGAAGTTCCATGGCCCATGACGGCTGAATAAACGGGGGGGGGGGGGGGCAGAGAACAAGGAAGTTCACCAACACAGGCGCATAAACAGCGAGCCTCTGGTTTGCACATGTGCTTCTCTCAGTAAACGTTTGCTGAATATCGACTCTGTCTCAGGCACTGTTGGAGGCTCTTGGGCTGCATCCCTGAACAAACCAGGCCAAGATCCCACTCTGTGTGATGGAGCGTCAGTTTCAGCGGGGGAGGGAGACGGGAGAGAGACAGGGTAACACAATAAATAGGGAATTTATAGAGCCTGTTTGAAGGTGAGAAGAGACAGAAACTAAAGAAAGAAAGAAAACAGCTGGGGAAGGGGACGGAGGACTCGGAAGGAAGCAGCAATGTCAAGTCTGGCCGTTTCAGGGTAAGGCGCATCGAGAAGGTGACCTTGGAGCAAAGACTAGAAAAGAGAGTGAGTTGTGTGGATGGACATCTGGGGGAAGAGGATTCCAGGAGAGGGAGTGGCCAAGGCCAATCTCAACGGCTGGAAAGCAGAGCTGGAGATATGTCACCGAGAGGAAGTTACGAGAGGCATCTGGGTGGCCCTCGTAAGTGTCTGCCTTCAGCTCAGGTCATGATCCCAGGGTCCTGGGATGGAGCCCCACATGAGGCTTCCTGCTTAGCGGGGGGCCTACTTCTCCCTCTCCCTTCTGCTGCTCCCCATGCTTGTACACTCTTTCTCTCTCTCGCGCTGTCCAATAAATAAGTAAAATTCTTAAAAAAAAAAAAAAAAAAAAAAAGAGGAAGTTATGAGGAGGTATGGCCAGGGAGGTCAGAGAAAACTGAAGGGCTGGAGTGAAAATCACAGAGGGCTTCACACGCTGTCACAGGAACTTGGAGTATCTCCTAGTGAGATAGGGAGCCATTGCAGGCTCTGAGCAGGGGTGGAGGGTGATGTGCTGATTTGCAGAGAACTGAGAGAGAGAGGCAAATGCAGTACAGAGGCTTGAATTTAAAAGGTACACACTGAGTTAAAGTTCTTTTGGAAGTCAGTGAAAGGACCCATGCCCCCGTTTCAGCCACGGATCACTTAATTTCTGTGTAAGTATCACCTCCTCCAGAAGTTCTCCAGGATTGCATTTCTCTAAAATCATGGCTCCACTTATGGCTTTGTCTTTTTTTACCCCACTGCTTTGTTTTTCTTCATAGGGTTTATCGCTCCTTGACAACATGTCACAGGCTTAATTATTTCCCATTTCCTTTAGTAGAATAGAAACTCTGAGAAGGTGAAGGTTTTGCTCTTTTGGTTATTGTTGTAACTCAACACCTAGGGTACCACCAGGCACAGAGAGGGCACTGAGTACCGATTTGTTGAATGAAGAAATGAATGTGAATCTACGAGAACCCTTACGTTCTGATTGAAGCACACAGACCACAAGATTGGGAAATAAATAGTTAAAAAAATAAAATTATCAAATTACAGAGTATTTTCCACCACTAGTTGGTTTTTACATTTTTACAATTTAGGATGATGAAGGAATGTTTACGTTGTGTTCTTCCTAAACATGTTGTACCCACATTCTGGCAACTTTTGAAAATGGGATTAAAATAATTTATGATTTCATGTCCCGACTACATCATGACTAACAGTGAAAAGTTTTCTTTTTACGGAGTCTTCAACAGGTCCTGCATTCTCCCATGGTCTCCATATACCCAGAGAATAAACTGTTTTCTTGGATTTGAAAACTTTTATCTAAAGGCTCTTCTGGACTCTAAGATTATGGGTTCTACACGGAAATCAATAAAAAACAAAACAAAACAAAAAAAACCCCAAAAGCTAGTCAGTGCCTTGTGCTCCCTACTTCTAATGCATTCATTAAATGAAGGTTTTCCAACCTTGTTCCTATAGATATTTGAGACACTTTTCTCACTTTTCTCTTCCACCCAATCCCTCATTTTGCTTGATTTGAATGTATGTCCCAGTTTGGGCTTTGTAAACTGCTAAGAAAAATACAAAGAATTTTGAGGAGAACTGTCAGAATAATAAAAATCTCATCAATTCTGAGTTCACCCAGCCCAAATATTGATAAAGCTCGCCTCCCTACAGTTTACCTTTATACTTTCTATGAACAAGTGGGGTATTATGATGCAAAATCGATCGTGTAAAGAAGTTGGAGGAGGAAAGCTACCTACTACAGATAAGCAGCTTTCCAGCACGCTGGCGGGCTGATGCCATCACAGTTGTGTGTGCTAAGGCTGGGGAAGGCACAGAATGAGGAATTACCAGCCAGGCAACAGGGCACGATTGTTCCCGATCTCTGAAACGCCTTTTGGAAACACGCAACTTGGAAAACAATGAAAAAGTCCCTTTGCCAGGTGCTTTATGTGTTTTATGTGTTTTACCCACCAGAATCCCAGCTACAGTGAGAGGGGAGATGGCCTAGAAAGGGGAGCAGGAGGAGGACGGGAAAACCGAAGTGAGGGTACAGGAGGGAATCTGAATCGGGGTGGTGGTGGGGTTCAGGTCGGGCCATGGGGGCCATGGCTAAGACAGGGTCGCAGATCCTCGCACCTCAGATAAAAGTAGGCAGTGATGTTCCTCCTGAACTCTGGGCCCACTGAGTGAGGGTGAGGCATGAAAAGGGTCTTGACACCTGTAAAGGCGGAGGATGACTACTAATAAGGGTGTGCTGTCACGTCTTGAGAATTTATGGGGTGACAGCCACTATTCTCTGTGACATGTCGTTAAGGACTCAGCTGTATCCTCCCCACTTCCCAAATTCCTCTGCTGAATCCCACCCCCCAGCCATTGTGACTATATTTGGAGGAAGGGCCTTGAAGGAGATATTTAAGGTTCAATGAGCTCGTAAGGGTGGCACCCCAATCCAATAGGGCCGATGTCCTTCTAGGAAGAGGAAGGGACACCAGGAGTGTGTGCGCCTGGAGGAAAGACCATGGGTGGACACAGCGAGAAGGCAGCCATCTGCAAGCCAAGCAGAGAGACTTCTCCAGAAATCAATCCTGCTGACATCATGATCTCGGACTCCTGGCCTCCAGACCAGGAAGGACATTTCTGTTCTGTTACTCAGGCCCAGCAAACACCCGTCCATATGTTATCCCGTGTAAACCTCATTATGACATTAAACACACTTTACGATAAAGAAACAGAAGCACAGAGAAGGTAAGCAACCTGAATGAAGTTGCACAGCTAGTTGTAGTGGAACTGGTATTGAACCCAAGTAATCGGATGCCAGGGCCCATGTTCCTCACAGCTGATATAAGGTAACATGATTAATATCCAAAGTGGTACAAATGGGTGCTTTCTTAAAAATTTATTTTAGAGAGAGAGGGAGAGTGAGCAAGAATGCATGAGCCAGGGGGGAGGAAGGAGAGAGAGAATCTCAAGCAGACTCCCTGTTGAGCATCTTGGTCCCAAGACCCTGAGACTGTGACCTGGGCTGAAATCAAGAGTCGGACGCTTAACTGACAGAGCCACCCAGGCGCCCCTCAAATGTATGCTTTCTATCAGGAAAGCCTGTAGCCAATACAAAGCTCTGCGAGCGCTCTGTGTAATGGATTTCTGATTTTGGTCCCTCGCTTCTTCTCCTCTTCCCATCATCCAAACAACAAACATTTTTGCGAGGCTTCTCTATCTGAAGCATTACGTGAGGCTGGGGAGACCCGGCAGGAGCCTCTGAGGACCGTGTTCTGGAGGAGAGTTACTAGCAAGGAAAGGCGGCCGACAACTGAGCAGAAAAGCACAGAGAGTGACAGCAAAAAGACAAGGAAGTCAGGGAATGTGGTGACAAGTGGGAGCTCAACTTGTCCCTTCGTCCCCAGCCAGTCACTGAGCGCACGAAATAAAGCAGCTGGGAATTGCTTGCAGCCCCCTCCTCCCAATTTCTGTCTCTAGAAAATGAGGCTTTTGCTCTAGGAACCTATGACTTCTCTGGGTAAGTCAGGAGTTACTTGGACAATCCTGACCTCAACCCAGTTATGAGCTGGAATGGGAATAATAAATGCTATGGTCAAATGGGCTTTCTAGAATGTTCCAGAAGGTTTAGAGTAAGAGCTAGAAAGGTTGCAAGAAGACAGGAGGGAGGGGGAAGAGATCGTTTCACTGGATCAGAGCAGGCTTTAAACGTGATGGGAGCAAGTAGATGCTTACTACGCAGTCTGATATCCGCAGTGGGACACCGACCACCTCTGCCGTGCTAAGGAGGAGGCGGGAAGACTTCAGGTCCATGCAGGGGAGGTCTGGGGCTTGGATAGAAAGCAAGACATGGGAGAAATGGGATGATGTTGTGGACACCTCTTCCCGGAGGAGGTTGATCAACCAAAGAATGCTAATCTGGAAAGGCCTTACCCAGGTGGAAGGAGGAAGAGGCTCACGGAAGGGATTTCTCGGCCTCAGGGGGCCCTGCGAGTTCTAGCCGGTAGTCCCAAATAGCACGACTTCACGCCATCCCTCCAGCATCCCTGCCACGCAGGGCAGGGCAGGGCCTCTTCCGCCTTGGGGTGGACATCAGAGCTAAGAAAAAGTCCTTGAGGAGTGCCCGCCGGAAGGCCCGTGACAGGAACGGATACACGTGCCCCAGGCTTAAGGACCAAGTCGCTGATGGCGGCGGAACCTGGGGGGTGGGGGGTACCCAAGTAAGAAACACAGCCTGCCTTCCTCATTTCTTTTTCCTTTCCTTTCCTTCTTTCTTTCTTTTTAGATTTTATGTATTTATTTGACAGAGATCACAAGTAGGCAGAGAGACAGGCAGAGAGAAAGGAAGGGAAGCAGGCTCCCCGCTGAGCAGAGAGCCCGATGTGGGGCTCGATCCCAGGACGCTGAGATCATGACCTGAGCCGAAGGCGGAGGCTTTAACCCGCTGAGCCACCCAGGCGCCCCCAGCCTGCCTTTTTCTATCAGACTACAAGTCAGGCCTGCAGAAGATTCCCAGAAACGTGGTCAACGCAGAATTACAGGGTTGCCTGAACTGGCACGATGAATCTTTACAGTAGAATACGTGCTTTCATCACCTGGGCCAGCGAATAACACCCGCTTCCCAGAACGGTAAGACTTGAAACAGACAATTACTGGTGGCAACTGCATCAAGATGGACGAGAACAGTGTGTCAGTTCATAGAGGGCCTTAACCTGCACACTGGAAGGGAAAGAGGGAAGGGGGGAGAGGAGGGGGGAGGAGAGAGGGAGGGGGAAAGGAAGTGGAGCAAAGAGGAGGGGGAGAGCAGAAAGAGAAGGAGAGAAGAGTGCAGGGGGGAGGGAAGGGGGAGAGGGGGAGGGGAGGAGAGAGGGGGGAGAGGGTAGCTGGGGAGATCAGGAAGGAGAGAAAGCCTAATTCAAAACAGCAAAACTCTCAGGCACCTGAGTGGCTCCGTTGGTTAAGTGACTGCCTTCAGTTCAGGTCATGATCCTCGAGTCGTGGGATCGAGTCCCACATCAAGATCCCTGCTCGGCGGGGAGTCTGCTTCTCCCACTGACCTCTCTCCTCTCGTGCTCTCTCTCTCTCTCTCCCAAATAAATAGTTTTTAAAAATAAAAAACTAAAACATCGAAACTCTTAAAAAACAAAAATGAAGAATACTTAATCTACTATTGAAACCTCTGTGCACGTTTGTACTTAAAGAGTAGTTCAATAAGCAAAAGACAGAGCATTCAAACAGAGCATCCATTCACTGGTGGACATTTTCACAAACCATCTGCAGCTTCCCAGTCAATGCTACCATTTGAAATATCTTATGTGCACAGTTCTATTTTATAACTTCCTCCATGTTGACTTCTTTTATTGTGGGGAGACAGAAGGCCAGGAAAAAAAATCTGTTAAGGAAATTCCAGATGCCTGTAGATTTTTAACCTTTGTTTTGGGAGCCCCCAGTGCCAGAAAGAGACTGGGCCATTAACTTGGCCCCAGCTGTGTGTACTTGAACACGAACAGGCTCCCGACCAGGACCCGCACACTGTTCCTGCAGCCCCCCAACTCCACACTGCCCCCTGTGGTCTGATTCCAAGACTGGGAAGAAAGGAGCTTGATTTCTCTCTTCTAAAAGGACACCCACAGCTCTGGCGTGGTCTGCAAAATTCTCCTCTCTCCAAAACTGTCTGGAGTTTTAAAGGTTCAAATCCTGAGAAGGTGATGCGGAAAACAGAATCCAATTCCAAGAAACGTGCACACACACTCCACACACAGCTTTCCGGGCCCCGCGGAGGGGCCAGTCCCCCTTACCTTTATCATAGATTTCCTTCAGAACCCCTCGTTTTATCAGCTCCTCTCTGCTTTGCCTCATTGATATTTTCCTTTCCAGGGCTACAAGCAAAACACAGAGAAGCAGGTGTGAGTCGGTAACCAAGAGCTTTGCAAAGGAATCACATGTTAACATGTATTACAAAGTAACACACAGAAAAGTCTTTGGTAAATTACATGTTATTAATGTTAATGAAATCCCATACCCATTTTCATCAGATTATTTCTTTTAATCTTCAAAATGATCTTCAAACTACCTATAAGGCAGACGCTTCTGTCTCATTTCACCTCACCCCGCCTGATGGCGGAGTAAACCACAGCCCCGAGAAATTCAACAACTTGTCAGTGTAACAGAACTACCGACAAGAGCCGCCGGGATTCAACCGAGCAAGTGCTAACTCCAATCTCCGCAAAGCATCCTGAGTCTGCCATTCCCTTGTAAGTGGCATTTAATTATGTCGTTCGCATAGATCGGGTCTCACGGAGGATTATGTTGCTTCCCAGCTATTAAAAAAAAATGGTATGCAAATATCTCCCACAAAGCTCTCTGGATTGAGAGATGAGGGGTTGGGGCAGGGAGTTGGGGACCCCCGTGGGACAGGCGTCCACTGCTTTCCTCTCTTGGGGTCCAAAGCCGAGCAGACAAGTCAGGGGTGAGCTCCCAGTTATGAAATGCACCTCCACGGGGACCCAGCTGTGCCTCTGAGCCCAATGCTCAGGCAGGTGGTGCTGGAGAAGGGGAGAGGGGGGGCTTCTCTCAGCCCAGGGGCCATGACAGAGGGTGACTTGAGTGAAAACAGAGCCCAGGAGTGGAAAAGTGAGTGGCAGCACCAAGGGCAGGCCTGTGGCTCGAGGTAAGGTGGAGGAAGTCAGCAGAGCCCACGGAAGTGAGTGTGAGCGAGCGACCCCAACGGCTGACATTTGTTTCCACGTGAACAGGAGGGGACAGATTATTTTGGTTGCTTTTGTCAGCCTGAAAATCTCCACATGCTTTGCATGCACGGCTATTCTGGGGAGGGGGGAGCCATTTATAAAATAAAGAAACTTTTATGCAGACAAATTCAAACACAGATTACACACACACACACACACCCCTCAGGAGAATTTAGTCCGAAAAATACAAGTGAGCACTAGAAAGCAAGCGAGGAAACAGGGACTAGCTGAGTGACCTTGGTCAAGTCACTTTGTCGGTCTGAGAAAACACTGATGCCTCAGCCCCAGCTTCTCTGATTTAGTCAAGTCCAGGCTGGGACCTGGACATCTATATTGTCGTGAAAAACTCTGGGTTCTTCTCAGTCATATCAAGGTTGAAAATCGCATTTTATATATTTTGGGGACTTACTATTTTAAAAAATATTCTAACTCTCTCTTAACTTATAATGAATTCAGTGGTGTGAGGCAGCCAAATAAATCTGAGGTTGGGCTGCTCTCCCACAGAGCTTCCTGAGAACACATTAATAGTAAAACGGATACATATACATACACCCACAGAAGTGCGGTCAGAAGGGTTATACGGAGGTCGAACCGTGAAGGTGGGTGTGGGAATCACTGGAATGGTGCTTGGGCGGGGGGCTGTAGGAGTTTTAGGATTCATACTAAATGTACCAAATGACATGACATGGTGGGGGGCAGGAGGGCAGAAGGCTGTCCTCTGTGCAGAAGAGGAACGCCCAGAGAAGGGAGAGAGAACTGCTTGCAGTCTGTTACAAAGTTCTGTCTGCTTTCAGAGGGGTGGGCAGTTAGGGACTCACGGTCAGGGTCCCCAACAAGAAAATATGGAGTCAGAAGCTTTTGATTTTGAACCTCCTCCCTGGTAGCTTTAAGCTCCGCCCTAACATTGTGAACATCCTGTCTGGTCGCTTTCAGTTCGGCCCTAATCAATTCCGTTTGGTCATCGATGGCTTTCTCCAACCTTGCTATTGCCTGGATAATTGTTAGCCTGAATTCTCTTTCCGACATATTGTCTATGTCGATAGCCGTTAGCTCTGTTGCAGAAGGCCCATCCTCTGTATTTTTCTTCTGTTGGGCATTCCTCCTCCTAGTCATTTTGGTGGGAGATGACTGAACAGATGTAGCTGGATGTATCAACTGTGGTGCAGTCAAGGTGCACCCTGGAACACTTTTGAGCAATCAGGATTCCCCACCCAAACTAGAGACAAAAGAAAAGAAAAAGAAAAAAAAAAAGAGAGAGAGAAGATGCCCTTCAACGGATGAATGGATAAGGAAGATGTGGTCCATATACACTATGGAGTATTATGCCTCGATCAGAAAGGATGAATACCCAACTTTTGTAGCAACATGGACGGGACTGGAAGAGATTATGCTGAGTGAAATCAGTCAAGCAGAGAGAGTCAATTATCATATGGTTTCACTTATTTGTGGAGCATAACAAATAGCATGGAGGACAAGGGGTGTTAGAGAGGAGAAGGGAGTTGGGGGAAATTGGAAGGGGAGGTGAATCATGAGAGACTATGGACTCTGAAAAACAATCTGAGGGGTTTGAAGGGGCGGGGGGGGGTGGGAGTTTGGGGTACCAGGTGGTGGGTATTAGAGAGGGCACAGACTGCATGGAGCACTGGGTGTGGTGAAAAAATAATGGATACTGTTTTTCTGAAAATAAATAAATTAATTAAAAAAAAAAAAGAAAAAAGAAGAAAATATGGAGTCAGGACAGCTAAGATCAAACAGCACTAACATCCTGATGTGCAGCTTGGACAGGAACTCAGCGACTTTCTGCTCTGCTGCCTTTGCAGAAATGACGGCTGCAAAACGTCCTCCAAGAAGGCAATGAACCACAAAGCATTTGTCAATATCACAGGCAAGGGGCAGCTAAGACCTAAGCCCCCAGATGTCAGCAAAGAAAGAGCATCAGCACAGAGCATTAACCTAATAGGTACACAGATATGTGACCAAAGCCCTTGTTGGCACGACTCAGCACACCGATTGCTGAAGACGGTTCCATGAAAGAGCTCACAAAACCCGCTAAACTTGGAAACTCTGAGGGCAGCCCGCTCTGGCCCCCTCCCTCTCCAGGAACTTTAGATGCCTGCTCAGTAAGTTTGCTTTGCTGCCTGCCACCCTTCATCCTGTCTACCTCTTCATTCTTGGAAGCGGCGGGACCAGCAACTGTAGGCACCAAGGGGGACACAAATCCTGTAACACGTTTAAGCAAAGATGGGTTTGGTGGCACAGTAGGAAGAGACTGGACAGGCAAAGTGAAGCAGGGATTTTTAAGCAAGGACTTTGCTAACAGATCTTGTGGGTGGCATTAAGCCACCCAGAAAGCACACAGAGGAGGTGCTTTGCCAATCCTGCATTGAATCACAGATTGGATGGATTTCCCTTAATCAAAATGAGGTTTCTCAGGGGCTTGTCAAGAGCCACAGACAGAAGTGGGAGGACCTAAGGCCCAGCACTGGAGGAAGAATCCACAGCAAGTTGGGCAAAGCCACGGGCTTGGCAGCAGGAAATGGCAAGTTTCAGCAGAACGTGGGCGCTCCCGGGCCAGCCACTCAGCCATGCGGACCCCCGTGGGCTCCCCACACTTGTCCAACAAGGACAGACCCCCTGCCCATGGCGAAAGGCACTCTGACAGCCCCTACTCTCGCAGAGCTGACAGACTGATATGTGGTTCAGACAGCCGTCAAACAGTGTTAGCTAACGTGTGATTACAAATCCAGGTAAATCCTGCTAAAAGAAAGGGACATGTTCAGGGGCACCTGGGTGGCTCAGTGGGTTAAGCCTCTGCCTTGGGCTCTGCTCAGTGGGGAACCTGCTTCTCTCTTTCTCTCTCTGCTTGCCTCTATGCCTACTTGTGATCTCTGTCAAATAAATAAATAAAATCTTAAAAAAAAAAAAAAAGGAAAGGACATGTTCTACCAGACATGTGATCAGTAATCTCCCCTACAGCGTCATGAGAAAAAGCTTTTCTGAGGAGGGGACCCACAAGTTTGAGTTTGAGAGATGAATATGTATTACCTCAAGGACAGTCAGGTAGGGGCTGAGGGAGACACTCCAGACGTAGCAAACAGGGCAGTGACTCCGGATGGAGTTGTCATGGTGTCCTTGGTGAGAGAGAGCCCCCAGTGTCACTACAGCCACCAACACCAGATGGAGAAGGACTCGAGATGTGGCCAGAGGGATGGGGGCTGGGCCCGGCAGGGCTTCACGGACCACATTGTTCTAAGGACAATGGGAATAAACCATTTCCACTTCACCGTGAAGGATGCATTGGAGGAGGGCGGGTTCTAGGGGCTTCCCAGTCTAGGCAAGAGATGATGGTCGCTTGGACCCAGATGAACAGCTGAATGGACAGTGGTGTTGAGAACTCAGTGGGGGATGTGGGTTGAGAATCAGGTTTGTAGGGAAGATGTGGAGCCCAGCGTTAGCTGTGCTTAAGAGGAGATGTCAAGTATATGCTGGGGAATGTGGCTGCATACTTTCTAAAACAAGGATTAACTAAGACAGTGCTATACCGGCATGGACTGTGGTAAACTATTACAGGTATCAGTGTTTCTCGAACTTTTCCATGGCAACATTCCTAATGGCAAAGCCGTAATACCAGAGGCTCCAAGGACAGGACTGAGCTGGCTGACCCAAGCATGCCATTTCTTTACTGTACTGAGTTTTTCCTTAAGAATTAAGGTGGCAAGGCGCCTGGATGGCTCAGTCAGTTAAGCGTCTGCCTTTGGCTCAGGTGATGATCCCGGGGTCCTTGATCGAGTCCACCATCAGGCTTCCCGCTCAGTGGGGAGTCTGCTTTCTCTCTCTCTGCCCTTCCTCCCCTCCGCCCCTGCTCATGCTCTCTCTCTCTCTCTCTCTTAAATGAAATCTTTTTCAACAAAAGAACTGAGGTGGAGCTCCCATAATAGATCTGCTCTTCTTCAAACAAGATGATACCCACCCCCAACCAATTTCCAAGTTGAATTGACATTCTGGGAAGAGATGGCTCCTTTATCCTATGGCTTTGTCCATCTCCTAGCACAGAACCCTGTGTCGACGGGGGATACACAATCATTTTGAGAAGGGGGGCATAGCATGTTATTTAATTCAATCCTCACCACATTCTGTTAAGTAGTATCATTCCCATTTCTCAGAGGTACCTGAGACCCTGCAAAACTGACTTGCTCGGCGTCAAACAGCAGTAAGTGGCAGAGGAGAAAGAGATATTAATGCCTGGTGGGTTTTTTTTTTCCATTCCACATTGTCGTGACGACTGTTATGATATGCACAGGCTCTAAATATAATCTAACGTACAAGGCTCTAAAAATGGAAGGTGATCTTATTAGTAGTTTACTTGGGTCTGTAGGTCATGGTGCAATGGCATAATTACACTATTCTTAGGAGAGTCTTTCTTCTGGGGCACTCTTTACTTACTCTTTTAACAAGATATATGTGATGTCTGCTTTCCAGTCTTATTTTTAGCAGCCCTTCCAAAGTTAGAGCAAAGTTTAACCTCGGACAAAGACAAGCTCACCACTGCTCTGGGAAGTAAAGTTAAGTGGGCTGTTTGGAACAGAAGGACCACTGAGATCCTCTGACCTGGTCTACTACTGAACTACCAAACACTGGGCAGGGGAGAGGGCTTGATGTAGGGGAAAGAAAACATAATGGTTTCCTGTCCACTGACCAAGACGAGGTCCGATCCGCCCTCTCCAACAAGTTTGGCTTTGGGTAAGATAAAAAAAAGAAAAACAGAGAAGAAATAACAAAAAGTTAAAGTCAAAGGAAGAGGAGCAACACATCAGGGGAAGACAGAAGGTGTAACAGGTACCCCAGCTTCCCAAAGGATAGCAGGAATAGGTCAGACCGTGAGCTGATTCACTGGGCAATGCTTGCCTTTGGGACGCAGGAAATGGAAGTTAACAGCACCAAGTCAACCACCTTTTAAAAAAAGAAAACTGAAAAACAGTCTTGTTAGATGTGTGGTAAAAAGTAGTATTTTTAGGGGCACCTGGGTGGCTCAGTCAGTTGAGCGTCTGACTGCTGATTTCTGTTCAGGTCATGATCTCAGAGTCGTGAGATCAAGCCCTGCCTCGGGCTCTGAGCTGGGCGTGGAGGCTGCTTAAGATTCTCTCTCTCGGGGCGCCTGGGTGGCTCAGTGGGTTAAGCCGCTGCCTTTGGCTCAGGTCATGATCTCAGGGTCCTGGGATTGAGTCCCACATCGGGCTCTTTGCTCATCAGGGAGCCTGCTTCCCCCTCTCTCTCTGCCTGCCTCTCTGTCTACTTGTGATCTCTCTCTGTCAAATAAATAAATAAAATCTTTAAAAAAAAAAAAAAAAAGATTCTCTCTCTCCCTCTCCCTCTGCCCCTCCCCCGGCTCTCACTCATTCTCTTTAAAAAAAAAAAGTAATATTTTTATATGAAAGAAAAAGTTAGGGCTTCTTTTAAAACAAGAAAATATAAAACACAGGGATCACTCAAACGTTACTGAGTTATTAAAGCACAAGACAGTAAGAAATCTGAGACACCACACATGGGAATGTTCTGGAGTAAACATTTTGGTTATAAAACTGGACAGCGGTGATGGCTATAAAACTCTTTAAATTTACCGGAATCATCAAGTTATATGCCTTCAATGAGTTACTTGTATGGTATGTAAGCGACAACTCCATAAGTTGTTAGGACATGAAAAAAAGTGACCATGAGAGAAAAATTCCCCTAATGGAAAAAACATCGGTTAAAACAAAAACAGTACCTCTAAACAGACAATTAAATAAAAGTTAGGCCACTGTAAACAAGAGCACAATGTTAAAATCAAAGGGTTAGGAATTTAACATATAGAGGTAAATTCCTAAAAAACATTTTTCTAAATCTCTAAACAGAACCAAAATAGGAAAAGAACAGAACCTAATTCCCCTCCAAAATGAAAGTACAGCTCAGACAGTGGATCTTTAGAAAAGAACCCATTTTCTAGGCTGCAGTAAATGCAGAACACTGTGATAAGAGTTCGAGGTGGTCTTGTAGCAAGGGAAACATCAAAAACAAAATCGCATAAGCCAGCAAATGTGCAAAAGTCTACTGCAGGGACATCTGATCTAAAATTCTATGCCCAGAGACAGCCTGAAGAGGAAAGGGGCAAACATTACTGATTTGCTTTTATAGACTGACAAAGAATTAGTTGAGTAGATCCAAATGTACAAAAGGAAGTTTCCCATACCCCTCTTGCCTGAAATGAATAGGAGATTTCTCAATTACTAGACCAAAAATAGCCCCCAAATGCACCCCCCCTCCTGAAACCATAATCAAAGGTTAGGATGTCCAAGGAAGACCTCCAAAGCTTGCCTTCAAACTCAGCCTGAATATAAAAGCCACACAGAAAACCTTGAGATGCATAATTATTCTCGCATCTCTATCACTGTTTATTAATCTTATCTTTTTACTTTCTGTATTTTTCCTTTTTAAAAATTTAAATATAGTCTACATACCATGTTATGTTAGTTTCAGGTGACTCTTGGGGGTCTTGCTAATCCCAGAGAGGCTGCCTCTCCCAGGGTTAGCCAAATACCGCGGGCAGCACCCGGCTAGCCCGTGAACCTACCTTTCACGATCAAACCACCTGACCCAGAGCCCTTACCCCCAACCACCTCCTTCATGGGGCTCTTACTCTACAGGCCACTATCCACCTGCCCTCATCAGCCCAGGCCTGGGGGCCAGACAACTGGAAATAGTCTCATGCCCTGGAGCCTGCTGAGATGATTCAAACCAGCCAGGCCATCTTGCTTCCACTGTCCATTCTTGCCTGTGGGAAACGCGCTGCAGGCTCTCACCCACATTTTTCTCATTTTCCTCCCACTCTCTGCCTCCTGACCAACCCCGATGCTTCCCCACATGGCCCTCCGTGGCATGGCATGACCCTTTCTCTTGGACTCTGTGAGTGTAACAAACCATCTTTTTAAAAAAAATTTTCAAAGATTTTATTTATTTATTTGAGAGAGAGAGAGAGAGACAGAGCCCGAGTGGAGACAGAAACAGACTGAGAGGGAGGGGGATGAGCGGACTCTGTGCTGAGTGGGGAGCTCGACATGGGGCTCGATCCCAAGACCCTGAGATCATAACTTTAGCTGAAACCAGGAGTCGGACACTTAACCCACCGAGTCACCGAGGCATCCCCAAACCATCTTTTTAATGGCAGGCATCTCCTGATCTGTTGGCCTCACCGTGCTTAAATATTAGCAAGACCTACATCTTAAAACACACCTGTCCTCGGCAGGGGTTTGTCACAAAGGAAAAACTAGGAGTATTTCCTACAGCTTTACGTTCCAACCTCTTGTTTTGAAGTCTGTTCCATTATGAGCAAATGCTTTAGAAAGGCAGAGTCTGGTGAAGAACGGATCCCTGGCAGGGACTTCCACTGAAGCCCAGAGACCAACGCTAACGACGGAGTGGTTCCCGTCCAAGTGTTTCTGGGAGCCCTTCCGAGCCAGCACTGCAAGCTATGCCACCGTTACCAGCAACCAGGTCCTCAGCATCTCCCCTCCACAAAGGTGTGTTCCAAGCCAAGGAATCCCATGTTCTCCGACACTGACGAACTTAGAACTGACATCTTGGGCAGACTGCTTTTCCTAGTGAATGCCTCGATTGGATGAATTTGTCAAAAATAACTGGCACATTCTCAGGGCACCCGGGGGGCTCCATTGGTTAAGCAATTAAGGTCACGTGATCCTCAAAATCAGAGAGGTTGACCAGTACGGAATTTTTTCCCTTTAAAAGTCCAAACCATGAGGAAATTCCATCTGTAAGATAGAATTTAAGTAACTGTCCTTGTTACACGCACAGATCCTGATTTCCCCAAGGTTCCAGGATGAGCAGAAAGAAGTCCAAGAGGAACAAAGTTCCTCGTCTCCAACATGGTAACCCGGATGCTGTTCTTGTGTAACGCCACGCAGCTAGCTTGGATAAAGACTTTATGACCCAGGAGGTAGGTGAGACTGTTTATTTGTTATTGCTCATGATTCTATCCGAGTCCCCCAAATCAGCATTTTCTGAAGTCTGTTCTGCAGAACAGTAACTTCCAGAGATGCTCTGAGGAAAAAGCTGTGAGAACAATAATTTGGTGATTTGTTCATTAGCACAAAAGGACACACAGTAAGGAAACCAGCTTAACTCTGTTGAACCCGGTGTTTTTCCCAAATTCACTGGACAATACAGTCCTTTTATGGAGACTATGGGACTTGCATTCTGAGGAAAATCTTCTGGGAAATGCTGATCTAAGTAAATACCAGATCACATGGGACAAATGTGGTGTTCTTCCGTTAAAAAAGGAATCAGGGAGGTCAGCCTGTTTTACCTTAGCAGGGTCACAGAGGGCCGAGCTCCTTCCTAAAGAGGTTTCTGGCAAAGGAATCAAACATAACCAAAAACCCAAAGCCTTGAAATACCAAGTGGCTGACCAAGAAGATCCCAATCGAACCAAGGGACCAGCCATCCATCTGCCTGTCCTCCTGGGGTCCTGGAAGCGAGCTTCCCAGATAGGCTACCCCCGCATGAATGCATTCCCCCAGATAAGTAGAACTAGACTTGTTTAACCTTGAGCAGACCAGTACTGCAGAGTATCTGCCCCAAATAACATTTTTGACTTTGACATAATTGGTATCAGACGCTTCTTCCTGAAAGCAATTCAGACAGTGCAATTTCCTCCGGAGTTATAGAGCAAAAGAGGAGGACCATGTCATTATCAGAGATGAGGTGATTCGTTTTCCTCATTCCCATGGGTGACAGGCCTGCAGCCAGGTCCCACGAGAGCTCTACCCACTGATTAAGTGTATGGGGAAAAAGGCAGGATCACCCACTCATTCTCAGCTGCAAGTTGCACGGTTAAAACCTCTTCAAAAATTCTTTATGCATCTTGACTGGATCCTGGTTTGAACAGACCAGCTAGAAAAGTGTCTTGGGGTCAGCTGTTAAGGCCTGAATGTGGACGGGGTATTAGATGATATTAGGGAATTATTATTAGTTCTGCTAGATAGGATAAGGGTCTTGTGGTTACACAGGACATTTCCCTTATTTTTCAGAGATGCGTTATTAGAAATGTAATCGGGATGCCTCGGTGGCTCAGTCGGTTAAGCGTCCGACTTTGATGCAGCTCAGGCCATGATTTCAGGGTCCTGAGATCGAGCTCCTCATAGGGGTCCATGCTTGAGATTCTCTCTCTCCCTCTGCCCCTCCCCATGCCCCTCTTAAAAAAAAAGTCTGTAATTAACTTTAAAACACTTCAAGAGGGGGAAAAAAAGCAACAAATATGGCCAAATCTCTGTAACTATTAGGTGGCAATCCAATAATTATATTAAAATACTGCTATATAATCCTCCCAATTTCTCTTATAAATTTTTCAAAATAAAAAGTCAACACACAAAAGGGATGAATCTTACCAGTAAGAGATAAAGAGCAAGACAAAACACGCATCCTGTGATTCCATTTACATAAAGTTCAAAAACAGGCAAGAGTCAACGATGTTGCAGAGAAGCCTCGCCCACCTTGAACACTACAAATACAAAGCAAGGATACAATCACAGCATCAACTGAGTCAGGGTCTACCTTTGGCGGGGGGGAGGACTGCGATCAGAAAGGCATATGTCAAGGGGGCGCCCGGGTGGCTCAGTCGGTTTAGTGTCCGACTGTTGATTTCGGCTCAGATCATGATCTCAGGGTCCTGAACCGAGCCCCACGCTGTGCTCCCGGCTGGCTGTGCCAAGGACACCAAGGACACTTGGGGTGTCCCAAATCGGCTTGGGATTCTCTCTCTCTCTCCTTCCCCTCCCCCCCAATACATAAATAAAATCTTAAAAATGAAAGAAGGAAGGAAGGAAGAAGGAAAGAAAAGAAAAGAAAAAAGAAAAGAAAGAAAGAAGCACACCGAGGGGCTTCGGCGGGCTGTCAGTACCTTTCCTGTCGTGGCCAGGGGTTATACAGAACTGGCTTGATAACCACCTGTTACACTGTACGTCAACGCTCCACTTAATGCATTTTGTGAGCGTATTTTATTTTCCAAAATAAAACAGTAAAAGGGCCTTCTCAGTAACGCTGCTTCCTTTTGCACTGCTCCAATGGTCTCTGAAGGAGAATAAAAAAACTCAGCCACCAGAAAATGAAATCGTGCCGTCGGCCTGCAGACTCTCTCTGGTTAATGAAAGGAAGGGTGATTATTAGGCAAGAGAGGCTGCACATCTTTTCCTGGTCATTTCTTCAAATAGGTCAGACCAGAGTCTGGAAGGGCTGTTCTCAATGCTTGGAGGTCTCCAGGGAACCGGGCAGGGACTGGGAGTTGTGGGGGCAGGACGCTGTGGGTGATTTTACAGCAGCAAGGATTCTGGATGCAGTGGATGACAAGGAAGGAGCAACTGAGGGGAAGTCACCTTGCAGGGATCAGGCCTCAGCACTCCTGGGGGCGTGCGGAGGAAAGTTTCCATGTTCTGGCTCCGTGAGCCCCAATCTGCCCAGGAAAACTTCAGATCGAATTCTAATGGAATAAGTATCAGTTTTCTCTTCTGAGACCGACGGGGCACAAAAGAAGTAATTCCTTGTTCTTTGATTGGCCCCCTGGGACAGGAACATGCTAGAACATGATTTAATAAGCTGTGAGATCTGAAAAACAATTTACGTTGAGCTCCACTGACAACCTTCGCCTGTCCCCTCCCCTATAGATCACCTATGGTGACAGCCATTTTTATTAAATGTGAAACAGGTGGCCCTCCCGTGATAGAGAATGCAACGTGATGAAAGCGTTTATGTCAGAAATCAAGACTCGGTGTTTCAAGGCTTGCTTCTGTTACTTGCAGCAACATGTGTCATAACAGCTAATTTTTTTGTGCGATGGGGCACCAAGCCACAGTTCACATCTCCACCGTGTCTCTGCTGCCTCGAACGCTGCCCCCCAGGAATAAAGAGAGAATGCACTGATTTAGGGCTGGTTAAGTGAGTTTCTCCTTCCAGATGTAGGAAGCATAATACCGTATTGCATTTCATTCCAGACACCTAATTATTATTGATCACTCTGTGATAGAAGGGGACTGCCCAAGGCACTGAAGAACGGAAATCTGAAATCATGCCCAGAAAGAGCTTAATACCCCAGCTACCACCTGTTACCTACGAGATAATAGGGCCCTTGTTCCAAGTGTTCTGTGGTGCCAACTTAATGCAAATCAGCTTGCCTGCTCCACTGCTTGTTTTTCTACCCAGGGTCAGATCAACGCTGCTGAATGAAGTCTTTAAAAAAAACCAGGCAGGGCGCCTGGGTGGCTCAGTGGGTTAAGCTGCTGCCTTCGGCTCAGGTCGTGGTCTCAGGGTCCTGGGATCGAGTCCCGCATGGGGCTTTCTGCTCAGCGGGGAGCCTGTTTCCTCCTCTCTCTCTCTCTCTGCCTGCCTCTCTGCCTACTTGTGATCTCTCTCTGTCAAATAAATAAATAATAATCTTTAAAAAACAAACAAACAAACAAAAAAAACCAGGCAGTATTAAGACATTTAAGCTTTACAATCTCACTTCTCTGGCGCTTCATAAATCAGAGAAAGACAGCAGCATTAGATAGTGAGTTTTTATTTGTGCTTTTTACCTACAGTCTGAACACAAGTCAGCTAATAATTTGGAGCAAAGTTTTTAAAAATTTTACCCAGGCAGCGGCACCCAGGTGGCTCAGTGGGTTAAGCATCTGACTCTCGATTTCGGCTCAGGTCATGATCTCAGGGACGGTGAGAAGAAGTCACATGTTGGGTTCCCCACTCAGTGGGGAGTCTGCTTAGGATTCTCTCTCTCTCCATCTCCCTCTGCCCCTCCCCCCACTCACACTCTCTAAAATAAAAAAAATTTTAAAAAGATTTTATTTATTTGACAGAGAGAGAAGAGAGAGACAGTGAGAGAGGGAACACAAGCAGGGGGAGTGGGAGAGGGACAAGCAGGCTTCCTGCTGAGCAGGGAGCCTGACGCGGGGCTCAATCCCAGGACCCCCGGATCATGACCTAAGCCGAAGGCAGATGCTTAATGACTGAGCCACCCACATGCCCCAATAAATCAATCTTTAAAAACAATTACAGTTATGCATAGTTATGTCAGACATCTAACTCAGACAGATACATTGCCCAAAAGGGACATTTTGAGTTGAAGACCCGATTTCTCCCTTCTGTTGCCATGGTAACACTTAACTATGCATTAGGAGCTGCTCTACTTGCTTTCCATGCAGTAGTTCATGGAAATCTCAGCTCAGCTCTACAAGGTCGGTACTACTGTCTCCATCACCTAGAAAAGGAAGATGTTCAGAAACTTGCCCAAAGCGCCAAGATGGACTCCAACCCAAGCCGTATGAACACGTACTTACATGTACATTACATTACATTACTTATATGTTGCCATTACACCGCCCATCTGTGCCTTCAAGAACGAGGAATACTTCTCACAACTCGTCCAGCCTATGAATGCACAAACCTGTAGAGATGGGCTACCGTGCATAAACAGAAGAACAAAATTTTTGCTATATCCCAGACAGAATTCTGCAGCTTGTAAAAACTATGATTATGTCTTAAATCGTTTTATTAAATTCAGCCATTATTTACTTATCATTGAATCAGGTTTCAGGTACTCAGCACACTGCCTCTGGGCATAAAACTGATAAACCATGTGACTGTCACTATTGCCACACTTTCCTTACTGGAAAAACTTCACCCGACCAGAGGAAATACAGAGTCACACATCCATGTATAATTTCACACTCTGATGTGTATACGAAGGTTCAGAAGGTGTGAATCACCAGTTCAGGTTGAGAGGATTATGTAGGAAAGCATGCAAAGATATGGCATGGATTTTGATGTGCATATTGAAATAGTTAATTGGAGACTTTTACACCAAAAGGGAACAGAAATGCTCATGAAGAAAAAATGCATAATAATTTCTTGTAATTAAACAAAATCTTCCAAATCTAAGAAAAAGTCCGAAACAATTTAGGAACGTCCCTTCCTAGTCTGCAGACAAAACATTTTTTTCATTTCTGTCTCAATCTTTTCTTGCATGATAAGTAAGATGCTTCACCCAGAAAAGAGGGACTGGGTTCGACTGTACTTCAGGCTTTTGCCAAATGATAAAAACAATATGGTGAGGGGTGCCTGAGTGGCTCAGTCTACTAAGTGTCTGCCTTTGGCTCAGGTCATGATCCCAGGGTCCTGGGATCAAATCCTACATTGGACTCCTTGCTCATTGTGGAACCTGCTTCTCCCTCTGCCTGTGCTCTCTTTCTGTCTGGCAAATAAATAAAATCTTAACACCGCCACCACCACCACCACTATGGTGAAATAGCCATTATTTTCAAAGAATTGAAGTGAATTGTTTTTTTGTATGGGGGCGGGGGCTGGAATTAACTGTTGGGACCTCGATGTTATCCTTGAAAAAAGAAATCCCAGAATAGTTAAATAGCAGGCTGGTAAGTCAACACTTGTCATAACAGCAATTGGAAAAACGGAAAAACACAACCACCGCAAAAAGAAGAGATCTCATAACATATGCAATAGAAAAGAAAGGCTGGAAGCAGAATGCTCCTTGAAGCTTTCCTCGAGGCGCTGCTCGTTCCTACGGAATGCCATCAGTCCTCACAGCTAGGACAAGGCAGGGAGACGTGGCAGGCAGCACGTCTCTCCCTTAAACGAATGCTCAGCCTCTCAGCTTGTCTTTTGTGACGGCCACGTGTGCGTTTTGTCTCTGATGGGTACTTCTGCACTTCCTTTCAAATAACCGTAGCATGTGTAGTAGAAGCCTACAAAGGTACAATCCTGCCTTCATGAATAAAAACGGAAGAATCCAGTTTCTTTCATTTGCTTGAGATGGATTATTTAGGACATCCTGAATGGAACTTTGTTCCAGAATCCTGTCTGGCAGTTGCCCAATGGTAGGGATCGAGTCCCAGGGATGGGCTGATGTGAGCAAAGGTCTGGGCTGGGGTGCAGAGGGGAACGTAGTTGATCTCAGCGGCATTCCAAAGGCAAATGTCCATCATCGGCCCATCTTCTTCCTTCCTGGCAACCCCATAAGAGGTGCCGTGCTGGCCTCGTCATCGGGTTAATAGAAAATCTCGCCCAAGGATGTACTCACGCAATATTACAAGAACAAGTGATGAGAACAGATCAACCAACTCCTTTGCTTCCCTTATTAAAATAGCCTGTCACCCGGCAGAACGAGGTAAATAAACAAACTGCTGCAGAACCACGAAGACAGACTCTAAACAGAAGCTGTCCAGACTCTGTCATGTGTTGTGTCAAAGCTCTGAGCTCGGTGATGCCATCAGCTTAGTGTTATTAACACCAGGAGTATAATAACACACAACAGAAAATCTGGCATCTTTCTTACTCCTAAGCAGAAGTTCAGTAGCCTTAAATCCACATTGTTGGGCAATAGATCTCCAGAACTTTTTCATCCTGTGCAACTGAAAGTCTATACCCATGAAACAACTCCCCATTCCTCTCTGTCCCCAGCCCCTGGCAGTCACTATTCTACTTTCTCTATGAATCTGACTGCTCTGGGTAGCTCATTAATTTTTTTTAAAGATTATTTATTTGAGAGAGAGAGAGAAAGAGAGAGATAAGAGAGAGAGAGAGACCATGAGCAGCAGGGGGAGGATAGAGGGAGAAGCAGATTCTCCACTGAGCAGGGAGCCCAATGATTGACTTGATCCCAGGACCTGAGCTGAAGGCAGATGCTTAACTGACTGAGCCACCCAGGTGCCCTGAGTATCTCATTCTAAGTGGAATCATATAGTATTTATCTTTTGGGGGGACTGACTTCTTTTACTTAGCATGATGTCAACAAGGTTCACCTATCCTGTAGGATGTGACAACGTCTCCTCCCTTTTTAAGGATGAATAATATTCCAATGTATGTCTATACCACATTTCCTTTATCCATTCATCTGTTGATGGACACTTGGGTTACTTAGCCTCTTGGCCATTACGAATAGTGTTTCATACGAACATGAGAGTACACATTTCTCTTTGAGATCCTGCTTCAGTTCTTTTGGATATATACCAGAAGTGGCATTGCTGGATCATATGGTAATTTTACTTTTAATTTTCTGAGCAAGCACTGCACTGTCTTCCATGGTGGAAACATGATTTCATATTCCCATCCACAATTCACAAGAGTTTCAATGTCTCCAGATTCTTTCAACACTTGTTAGTTTCTAGGTTCTCTTTCTCCTTTTTTTTCTTTTTTGATAATAGCCATCCTAATGGGTGTGCAGTGATGAGCTTTGTTTTAAGATGTCAAAACTCACAGAGGGAAATTGTGGAAATCTAGAGACAGGATATTTGGTGATGAGCTTAAATGTCTCTACAAGTTGCTGATTCTTCAGCTAAAGTCACAGAAATCCTATCAGAAACTCAAGACCTCCTTTGACCCTTTGGGATTACAAGACTTGATTTCTCTATAGAGGAACACTGGGGATGAATTTTATGGAAAGGTTAAATAAGTTAAGAGGAAGGGTTCTACTGTTTTTCAGAGAAACAAGGTTTTGTTATTATTGCGGTTTTTATTTTATTTCCAAAGTAGACACTTACCCTTGCATTTCCACAATTAGGGAAGGACTGAAACATCAGAGGATAAGTACATCTCCCTCCAGTGTGTGTGAAGGTCTTTAAATAGGTGAGCCAAAGGTCCTAGTTTTTGAGGAAACCTGGCTGCTTGGTATGCACTTGGCCTCTTTCTTGACGCTGTGCTGGGACTTAAAACAAGGATGTGCATTCAAGTTGAATCTCTCAAATGAAAATTTGGGAAGTTGAAGGGACATACAATGGAGTCCAAAAGTATCAGTCTGGATTCTGTAAGCCTTCCTGCTCCATGTTTCGAATAGATAGAAAACATATTTACAATGGAAGAAAGAATTTGTGAGTACATAGAGTGGGTGTTGGCAGACTTTTTCTGCAAGGCGATAGAGAGCCGTGGTCTCTGAGGAAACTGCTCAGCTCTACACACAGTAGCTACAGATAGTGCGCAAATGGAGGAGTAGGGCTGTGTTCCAATAAAACTTTATTTACAAAACAGGCTGGCAGATGGATTTGGCCTCTGTATCAAAATTTGCTGAAGCCTGCTTTAAAAATTAGGTTTTTCGGGGCACGTGGGTGGCTCAGTGGGTTAAGCCACTGCCTTCGGCTCAGGTCATGATCTCAGGGTCCTGGGATCAAGTCTTGCATAGGGCTCTCTGCTCAGCAGGGAGCCTGCTTCCTCCTCTCTCTCTCTCTCTGCCTGCCTCTCTGCCTCCTTGTGATCTATCTCTGTCAAATAAATAAATAAAATCTTTAAAAAAAATTAGGGTTTTTGGGGCATCTGGGTGGCTCAGTGGGTTAAGCCTCTGCCTTCAGCTCAGGTCATGATCTCAGAGTCCTGAGATCGAGCCCCGCGTTGGGCTCTCTGCTCCGTAGGGAGCCTGCTTCCCCAACTCTCTGCCTGCCTCTCTGCCTACTTGTGATCTATAATAAATAAATAAAATATTTTTTAAAAATTAGAGTTTTCAGGGTGCTTGGGTGGCTCAGTCAGTTGGGCGGCTGACTCTTGATTTTGGCTCAGGTCATGATCTCATGGTCCTGGAACTAAGCCTGTGTCCGACACCATGTTTAGCATGGGGTTTGCTTGAGATTCCCTCTCCTGCTCTTTCCCTGCTCACTCACTCCCTCCTTCACTCTTTCTGAAATAAATAAAATCTTTATAAAAAAATAGAGTTTTCTCACAAGTTGGAGGAGGAGGAAAAACCTTCAACTCCTGTGACTAAAAAAAAAAAAAAAAAAAAAAAAAGAAAGAAAGAAGAAGAAAGACAAGTAACAAAGCAAATCCTCTTGACATGATTTCCTTTAAAACTAAGTATAAAACTGTGGCCTTCATGGAAAAATGCATTTAATGGCCCATGTCACATTCGTGCTTTTGATCCTTGATCTAACAAAGCTTATGATAGGTGAAAATCACCGTAACTTTAAAATTTTAACTGCCTTAAAAGCTAATGTTTGATTTTATGAAGAAGAAAATCTCTGGTAGAAATTGTACCCTTAGTCACAAGTCACTTAACAAATTCTGTTATCTAAGAAAATAACATTTTCCTTATTAACATAACTAGAGGCCTCAAGGTAAACACAAAAGGAAGTGCTCCTTCTTAGGGGGTGGCCTCGTGAATGTTCCTCTGACATACATCCTGTTTTCCCTTTGGAGTTTCTCCCAAAGTGGAGACAATGACTCTCCTTGACTAAACTCTACTGAGGTGCTTCTGAGCCTTCTTCTTGACTAACCTTCAATCATGGTCTATAAGAACTCAATTTTTAATACAAATGATCCATAAGAGATTGAGAAAACACTAACATACTCTCTGGGAGCTCAAGGTCATGTTCCTAGGATGGTGAGGATTCTAGCCCCATTTTCAGGGGTCTGAGAAAGCTCAAGGCTGCCAAGAGAACTGTTTGTTCTGGCCAACATCTGACAGAAGGCCCTGAGCTCTCTTTTCTTAGAGCATTTACTTCATAAAACTTAAATAGAAAATCCTTTCTCTGTTCCTTGGAGATGTTTATGTAACTTCCATAGCCCAAGTCTCTTTCTTAAGGAGGTTATTCCTTAGAAATGTAAACATCAACAAAGACAGAGCCTCTGGGGTGCCTGGGTGGCTCAGTTGGTTAAGTCTCAAACTCTTGGTTTCAGCTCAGGTCATGATCTCAGGCTCATGAGATTGAATCCTTGCATCAGGCTCTGCACTGGGCATGGGTCCTGCTTAAGATTCCTTCTCTCCCTCTTCCTCTGCCCCCGCCCTCCCCAGCCCCGATCCCACTCAGTCACACTCTCTCTCACAAACAAACAAACAAATAAAGCCTCTGTCTCCCAATCTCTGTGGAGGGAAGGAGCCTAACTTCATTAAGACCCAGTCAGCAGACACAGATGGCCTACTCACAGTCCATAAGGTCCTTTATTATCTTTCCCTCAGCACATCCCAGGGTTTATAAGGCCTCCTGCCTTCTGTTTCCATGGAGATGAGCTCGGGGTACACTGGGGTCTCTCCTCCAAGGCACTAGTAAGTAATAAAATCTGTCTTACTGCCATAGTGTCCAGCTTTGTTTCTTTTTGACAGTGATTACTACTTATTATTACTTTCAAGGGACACTGTTCCACCTTTAATGCTCAGACGCTGTGAAAGATGAAACTCTCTTATTTTCCTTAGCAGATCACCCCTTTCAGTCCCAGGAGGCCCAGCAGACTCTCTGACTAATGCTTCAGAAGTGAGACCAAGAGACAAATTTTTTCTCCTACCACCTGGTAGTCTGCCTTCTGTGTTTCAATTTCTGGAGAGAGAGGCCTCTTTGCTTAGGTGAAAGACAACGGAAACAGACTCACCCACTCCTATTTCCGGTCCACGAGGACAGGGGGCCCCTGTGTTGTATCACCACATTTTAGTACAATATAAGTAGTAAAGACACATACCATAGGAATTAAATGACTATAGAAACCCAAGAGTTATTTTAATTTTATTTTGTACCAAAGAGGAAGAGAGAAGATATACAGATGACTTAATCCAATCAGTTTAAATCTACCAGTGAGGCAACTCTTGAATGTACCATTTTATGTGAAAATTTCTGATCTACGATGGCTGTGTCCAAAGCTAGTTCACTCCTTTGGTCATTCACTAACTTGATCACCAAATACTAAATATTTTCATAGGTAAGATGCTGACTAGCTTTAGGTCACAGGCCCATTCCATTCACCTGATTTCTAGGTACACTTTGAAAATTTGCTTCTTATCTTCCGTATTTACTAAAACAAACAAAAAGCCCAGAACTGAACAAAAATCAAACCAAAATTGAATCCTTCCGGTTTCCAGGCTTAAACTTGGACATCCTGGACACAAAAGATTTTCCACTGATTATCTCAGCACTCTTAACTGCTCATTTTCCTCTAGTGCTTCCCAAGGATACTTAGTACCCCATAATAAAATAAATACAGTTGTCACTGTCTTGCAGATCACAACTTCATGAATAGACATGTGCTAAGTATATACCATGTAAAGGATGCAGAGGTGGTCGAGACCTTGGTCTACATGAGGCCATGGGTCCCTGAGATGGCTGATTCGCTGAGAACCAAGTGATGGGAGAGAGAGAGCTGGGAGGAGTCCCTGGCAGGTGCAGGCAGGTACTACTTGGGCCGGAAAGGCAGAGCTCAGCTCCATGATCACAGAGGCCAGGAAGTTCCTCTAGTTAATCAGAACTATAACTAAGGTCTCAACAAGCACCCCCACCAACTTACCACAACCCTTTCTGAGTTACAGGGTTAGTACATGAGCATCTGATATAAGAACCAGATTCCTGGGATGTGAGTCAGTTTTCAAAGTTTCATGTCTATTTCAGTCATGTGGCAAGAAGCTATTTGGATTTCTTTTCCTGAGGTGGGTTGTTGTCTAATGCACTATTTTCCTTAAAATGGTTCTTGAAAAGGATTTGGAAAAAAAAAGATTAGAAAATATGACAAGGCTCAAATTTTGAATGACATCTGTGTTCAAGCTTCTCTTCCTAAACTGGCTTTGTGAAAGCTCTTTTCTGTATCATTAAAGGAACAGGAGGTTTTATGTCTTGCATTCACTCATATCACTGATGAGATAAATCCTTTAAACTATTTAACAGGTTGACCCAACAGGTGTAACAAGCTGAGAAGACTTTTAAGATACTGAAATTATTATTTTAAAAGCAGAATGCCACACGTTATCAAATTAAGGGAAGGCAAAATTTCTCAAAAATTTGAACGGGCCGTGAAATGGGGAAACACTAACTGAAGATTTGTTTTGCTTTTTTAGTGGTGCGAGGCAATCAAATTTCATGAAGTGATAGTAAAGTGATAGTACAAAGCTCCCGAAGCAGGAGGGGATCCAGGAAGTTTGCCTAACTGAAGAAATTTTTTAAAAGTAAGCCTTGTTCTGGACTGAGAGTTCTAGAAATTAAACATAGCATCTATATCGCATGACTAAAGTTAGTTTCAAAGAAATACCAGGAACAGATCTCAGTAGATGGGCTCTACCTCAACGTCAAGACTCATTCCTACTGTAGACAGATTCTGCCAGGGCTCTCATGCCCTCCGTCTTGAGGACAGGATTTCCTACGATCCCCGAAGGACAACTAGATCTTAACTGCCTGTTGCTTCAACGAGTAAATTCTGAGTACTTCCTCTGTGGATTTCATCCATACTTTCTTCTGACAAGTTGTTTTGGTTTTAGCACATCCTGTGTTCTAGGCATGCAGTGAGGCTTTGGGATAGAGTGGAGAATACGTTCCTAATCTGGTATTAAAAATCAGGGCAAACGTTTGAATATTCTGATATGCAACCTCAGTTATAGTAACTTGGTCCCTTTCTCAATTTTATTCTTGAACCTTCTATTTATAGCGACTAAGATTCTCCTGTTTCTTTCACTTTTGCCACAGATATCCATCCCTACCCCCCACCCAGGGATTTTTGCTAGGGATTGCAATCATGCACTTAAATCTTCAGCCCTGTATCTGAGCTTACGCTCTGTACCAACCTGACTCTGATTACGTACCCACTGGTATGTATTCAGATAACTTTGTTACGTTTTCATTCTTCTAGTGATAAAAGCACCTAATTTCCTAAATTAAATTCCTTTCTGCGTTGAACTTGAGTCATGCCCCCATCATGATGGTAAGTTTGGGGAAAGTGTCTGCTTTGGGCTGGGGTGGGATAGAAGAGCTGGCATGATCTTTTGAATGAGGTGGGGGTATCCAAGTGAAAACGTTGACAGTCAACTGAATATACATAATTGGAGAACTGACAAGAAATCAGAAGCAACGAGACAACCAGAGTTCAGTACACAATGAACAGAGAGGGGAGGGGCTTCCTAGGGAGTTGAAATTAAATGGGAAGCAACAGAAGGGAAATCACTCAGGCTCAGAGACAACCGCGGTGAGGAGGCTGGAGGCAAAATCTTTACCATAAGTTAGAGGGGAGAAAACAAAGCTGCTTGAAGCTGGGCTTTGTCAAATTCTTGGTATTCTGAACACCATATGTAAGTGGTACTACTATCCTGTCTCCTACAGGTACTCTATGTCACCCAAAGTTGTGTAGCCAGTGTTTGAATGACACAATTAGTGGGATTTACTATGTCATTCGTAATTTTTACCGTATTCCATGTTCATTTCAGTTACTGTCATTTCCTAATTTGCACAGCTGAGGAAAGGCAGCTTAATTTTCCAAAAAAGGCAATGACACCCTCCAAACTTACACGGGTACCCCATTTACGAACATTGTCTTTATAAACATGGACTTATTCAGAGATAGAGAATTTTTTTTTTTTTTATTCCACTACCAGGACCCCGAAGAAAGAGATCTGTAAAGGAAAGAAGGATTTTAAAAATCCAAGTCTCAGCTTACAAATTTGAGATGGGAATTTTACAGGACTATCTTCATTTAAAGCATATAAGTATCCCTTGCTTTTTGAAATTTCGCATTAGGTCACTTCGTTTTTAGGAAAGATCTGCGTTAGTACCTGTTTTTGTTAACGGAGAGAAATCCAAAGATAATTTTCACTTAAAAAAAAATTAAATTAAATTAAAAAGCCAAAAGTGAAAACAGCGTTTAACATGCTTTGCGGCAAGGTATTAAACAGCGGCCACGTACACCCTGGGCAGCAAGAGTGGCGCCACCAAGCGCCTTCCCCCAGGAACTACACCCAGCTTCTTAGCATTAAGCTGCCCTAGTTTTGAACTGTGTTTGTATGCGTTCATTTTGTGTGTCGGTTAGCAAGGTGGGTCCCAAGGTTTCATAAAAGCCTAAAGAGGTTACTTTGGGGTTCCAGGAATGCTCAAAAATGTTAATATATAAATTAATGGTATATTAATGGTACAGGTGACCCTTGAATAACCTGAGTTTGAACTTCATAGGTCTACTCATAGTAGAGCCCTATAAATGTATTTTCTCTTCCTTAGGATTTTCTCAATCACATTCTTTTTTTCTAGCTTACTGTGTTGTAAGAATACAGTTTATAATATATATGACATACAAAATGTGTGTTAATCGACTGTTCGTTTTACAGGTAAGGCTCCCAGTCAGTAGTAGGTTATTTGTGGTGAAGTGTTTGGGGAGTTGAAAGTCATAAGTGGATTTCTGACTGCCTGTGTGGGGGGTGATCAGTGCCCCTCAATCCCTGTTGTTCAAGGGTCAACTGTAACTAGTTCTTTGCTTTATGCCATTCCAGCTTATAAAAGATCTCATGAGAATGTCATAATTTCAGTTGGGGGAGGGGCGTGCGGACAGACCTATACCAGGCTCTGTTAATTTAGAATGCACCTAAAAAGTTATTTTAAAATGCACCTAAAAGTACAGGTTGGATGAATTTTCAGATGAGGTGATTAAACCCCTTTCAAGCCTCATGTTACGGGTTAATGAGAAGGTTCAGTTAAAATTTTAATTTGCCCCAATGGAGTTGAGCTCATGGCTGCTCAACAAAATTATGCAAGAAAAATAAAAGTCCTGCCAACAGTGAGCTGAAGCTAAAGAATGAAGTCTTCCATATCGGTGTCATTTAAAGAAACCACTGGAAGACAGATGATCCGATGGGAGTAGGATTCTGAAACTCAGCTAATAATTGTTCTTTATGTTGATGTACTTAAAATTAGAGGGATTTCACTTTTACTAATGACTTAAAATACAGTCAACCATTGCTGCCCTCCATTTGACTCCAGGAATTAGTTTGAAATACTTTCCAGAGCTTGAAGTCACTACAGCATTCCCTTATCTAAACTGCAGTTCAAGTTGCTAGCTAGCTAGCTAGCCAGAAGCCAGAAAAGCAACGCAGACAGTAGAAAGGATGGCACAAATCCACACATTAAAACTCATGCCGTTAATCATTTTGAGAGCTCCCAAACTCCCACACCTAGCTAGTTTACTTTAATTGTAGTTAACAATTTAAATGGGCTTTGGTACTCTGGTTTCCTAGCCCTTTCCAGATTGGAAACATAAATCACAAAGCAAGAGGCAGGCTGGTAGAAGTAGTACGCTTTCAGAAATGGAGACGGGGGAGGGGTTTTAAAGAAACAGGCTAAGTTGTTCTACACCCTTTATTAGCCCCTATGAGCATCGTCATTCAGTGTATGGCAATAGTAAAAAAAACTGTTTTAATAAGAGCCCTGAAGCATCAAGAAAACATAAAATTAGGTTTGCATTACTCTAAGGAGAAATGGGAAAGCATAGATTTTCAAGAGACTACTATTGAGATGGATTTAAAAATTCTCTAAGACATTCAGAAGAGATAATCTTTTGGTGAAATCACTCATACAGAACACCTAATTTCCTAATGCTTAATGAAGCATTATGATATTTCCATAATGATGTGAGCTGACATCAATCACACGGAGACCTGATTACCTATAGAGCTATAACACTGTGTGCTAGTGCCTGATTAAAAGTATCAATCAAGGAAATTAACAATTTAATAAAGGTGTATTGATGTTCCTGTTTTCTTAGCTCTTCAATGACTGACATGTATTTTCCAAGTTCAGAATAACTTTGGAAGTGAGGAAGCCAGACAGTTCTAATTTCCCAACATAATGCCCATCAAGCCAGGGTTCATCTAAATGGAGGTTCCTGAAGGCCAGTGGCAGTTAAAATTTCTAGTAGCTGTCAGCTAAAGTCATCTACCATTTAGAGAGTGAGGGAGAAAGAGTCTCTACGTCTGAGTAATGTCATCTTCGGTCAAACATAAAAGAATGCACATATGGCCCCAAATCACCAAGCCCTAATTTACGTAGATCACTCAATGCAAAGACGAGGCCAAGACTAGTGTAGAGAAACAATGTCACACCATTCAAACATAATGAATCATCTGGTCACAAAAGATCAGAGATTCATCTGTCTATATTTTCATACATATAAGCCACTTTAAATTCTCTCTACAAGTTATGTGGGTAATGTACATTCTATATGGTAAACACCAAGGAGATATGTCTTTCTCTCCGCCATGGGAGGACACACCGAGAAGGCGGCCATCTACAAGTTAGAAAGGGAGTCCTCACCAGAACATGACCGTGCTAGGACCCCGATCTTGGGCTTCCGGCCTCTAGAACTGTGAGAAAATCAATTTCTGTTGTTGAAGACCCCAGTCTGTGGTCTTCTGTTATGACCACCCAAGTTGACGATAGAAATTCTATCTAGACACAAATCTATCTATATACAAATTATATCTCTAAAGGCCTTAATCCAAAGGCCTTTAGAGATATAAAGGAAACAATAGAGAACTCAGAATAAAATCAGTTTTGAACTGTCTTCATAGCCACAATGCCCACAGGTATGCAGGGTAAACTATAAGCTTATCCAGTGACTGAGCATAACGAGCCCGCACATGCATGCTTGAAGGCTTTCAGATGGTTTCATTTGATAGGGAACTCACTGATACAACTATTTCACGGATTCATTTAAGAAAATAAATGGAAACAGACATTAAAACTGCTTTTAATGACCAGAACCCCAGGAAACACCACTGCTCAGGGAACACTATGGTATGCAAAGTCATGCTCTGTGGTTCTCCCAAGTTGGTTGGAGAGGCGGCCCAGTCCCAGCATCCACCAGCCTGAGGTCCCAGGGGTATGCTTCTGGTTAAGACACTGCAGAGAGGCAGACTTGCACAGGGGGTGAGTCACTGCTCATGAGTCAGCTCTCGATGGTTCAAGACCCCAAGACCCCTTGGATCTTTCCGATGAGGGTCTTACTCAGCCTTTTGGATACTGGGGGCGGGGGGGGGGGCGCATTCTGTCTCCTTGGGTCATTTGCATACAGCAGGACCTGTCCCTCTCCTGAACTCCGGATGGCAACCTCCCTTGCCCCTTTGAGACCTGCGCTATCTGACCTCAGGTCAGAATTCACTTTCTTCAATCTAAAAACCAGCAATTTGCACCAGAATTTCTCAGGGGTGTCTTAGCTCCCTCGCCCCTGCCTTCAGACCATCCACTACTTTGATGGCCCTTGTGCGAGTGCCCTCCACCTGGCTGGGGCCACAGGTAACGAAACAGGTGTGATGGGGCCAGCATCTGCAGCGTACAATTTAAAACCATTTTTTACTTCAACGTGGTGTTATTTTATCTGTTTTAGAGGAATGGTTATGGACACTGAGGCCCTGGTCTAAATTTCGGAGGTTAACAACAACAACACGCTCCGTGCATCCCCATCCCCCCCAAATCAGCAAGACGGACAGATGTCTGACAATTTGATGGAGGATATTAATGACTTTCATTTTCCCCAGCAGAGCTGACTATACGATCTAAATTTAAGTGCCCTTCTGGTTCTCATTTTAAGAGAAACATAACCATGATCTGCCTGTCCACGTTCAACACTTTGCACATGGTTGAGAGAAAAGGACAATCCATTAAGCTTCTCTCTTCCTTCTGCTTCTTGACCTTCATTTATATTCCTGTGATAACCCCACTCAGTACTCACTATTCTTCCAATTGTAAAAATAAGCAGATTTGGATTCCCTCAATGTCTTTAAAACATTCTTATTTTGAAAGGATGCAATGTTCCCATAGGAGCCCAGTGGTATCCTGGCCAGTCCGAGAAGAAAAAAACAATAAAATTCTCTTGTAAACCATTATCCACCCCCGGGAGCTGGATCCAGGCTGACCTGGCTTTAGGTAAAATTAAAGAAGAAACGTTTGTCTTCAGCATCTAAATGATTCTTTCACATTTTAAGGACCCTTTCCTCCTTCCAAGTTCTGCGAGCCACACTCCGTGGGAAGTTTGCAAAGTTCTTGATCCTTCCTTTGTGTTACTTCTTCAAAATTCATCCCATGAGCCATTTCCTCAGAGGCCCAAACTTTGCCTCTGGCTTTTAAGATGACTCCTAATTAAGCAAAATGACACCAACCAGAGACACCAGAAATGCACTACTGTCCAGTGGCTATTTGTAAACTCACCGGCCACCCTTCTTCATTAAACAGACTAAAGGCAATGACCTTAACTGATGGAGTCAATCTAGTGGTGGGTCAGTGGTCCGGTGGCCCTAAAATCACACCACGTATTCTCTAGGCAACGGTTCTCAACAGTATTTTCCCATTTCCAAAAGTTCAAT
This sequence comes from Mustela lutreola, assembly GCF_030435805.1. Taxonomy (NCBI): domain Eukaryota; kingdom Metazoa; phylum Chordata; class Mammalia; order Carnivora; family Mustelidae; genus Mustela; species Mustela lutreola. The sequence continues at coordinate 144,760,223 of NC_081295.1, read as the reverse complement.
TCTCCTTAAAAAACGAAAGAATAGGGAAGGTTTTAAGTATTTAAAAGTCAGTACAACAAAGCCCCACCTGCTCAACCCCCACTTTCAATAACCATCCCTCTAATTTTTTAAAAAAGATTTTTAAAAAGATTTTTCTTATTTATTTGACAGACAGAGATCACAAGTAGGCAGAGGGGCAGGCAGAGAGACAGGAGGAAGCAGGCTCCCTGCTGAGCAGAGAGCCCGATGCGGGGCTCGATCCCAGGACCCTGAGATCACGACCTGAGCTAAAGGCAGAGGCTTTAACCCACTGAACCACCCAGGTGCCCCCATCACTCTAACTCATACACAACTCTGATAAACAAGTTTAGCACATCTCTCAAAGTCTGTATTTGGGTAGTACAATGTATAGGTCATTTGACATCGTCAGGATGTCCTACCATGCGAGCCAGTGCTGAGAGCATGGGTATTTTAACAGCTTTGTTTCTATGACAATTACTAAGCTCATCTCGATCAGGTGTGGAGGGAGCCCCCCCACATCCACCCCTATTTCGGGGGAGTTATTATACTTCATCTAATTACATATATGAGCTGAAGATGTATTGGGGGGTTTAATCAGTACCCCTAATTAAAAACTTGTGAACACACAAAACACCTGGATGGAAACAATAGAATCCTTCTCTACTGAAACCCTGAAAAGTGACTTTTTTCAAAGGGATTTTGTTATCCAACTGTTCGCTGTTTAGAGAGTGCTGGCAAATACCCCAACACAGCGATGAATCCTCCGTGAGGGCTGGTGGCCGCGGGGCTGAGGAACAGATTGTTTCTGTATCACACGGGGACAAATGGGCAAGCACACCGTGAACGCATGGCCGGCTACCATTCTGCCTGCAATGTTTCATACAAGACTCTGCATGTGGACACACACACACACACACAAACACACACGTGTGTAAATCCATGCATTTAAAAAGCCCATAGGAGCTCTGGGCTTGACGCTGTATGACAGACATCTGAATGCACACTCTCCTGTTTCCTCGTCAATTCGCTGTAAAATCTGGTTTATATGATCTCCGTCACTTCTTATACGGCCCGGCTGCCCATGCAGGCCTCCGTGGCCCTGGTGGTGGCCCTTCCAGCAATCCGTCCTGATGGGAGGAGGCGTCTGCTGGGCCTTCCTGCGGCCAGCCTCACCTCTACCCTCCCCACCTTCACCCTGTTGCCAGAGTTATCTTCTAGAAAACACGTCAGATCATGTAAAATATACTCTGAGCCTCTGTTGAGCCTCCCCAGCATTTACCAAATAAATTGACCGACAGTCACTAAGTTGACATAGTAGACCCTATGCCACTGAGCCTCAAATTATAACACATATATTATGACAGCTGTCATAATAGCTAACAGCTATGTTATAATATAAATTATAACATACATTATACAGTTATAATACTATACATAGTATTATAAATTTTACCTAATGATTACATATCACAGGATCAATAATACAGGATTTACCGTCTATAGTAGAGCTTACTACACAAGAATCTCGTGAAGGAGGTACAATGATTTCCGTTTCACTGAGAACACAGAAGCACAGAGTGATTAAATCACCTTCCCCAGATCACCCAGCTCTTCAGCGGCAGAACTGGGAGTCTGGCTCTGGAGCAGTGCCCTTGACCGCTAGGTGTTACACCATCACCCCTGCCAGGCTCCCCCAGCACCCTGGGCTTCTCTGCTGCATTGCTCCCCCATTGGGAAAACATCCACCTTGAACTAGGTAGAAATTCTTTCCTGGGGCTGCCCAAAGCCTCAGGCAACACCACCCCGCTCTGAGCACCCCCGCCTGCCTTATACACATATCTGGTCCTGCCTTGTGCAGCCGCAGTCCGCATACCCATCTATCACAGACCCACACCCTTTAGATTAGAAAGCACTTGGTCTTTCTCACGCTGTTCAACTGTCGGCCACTCAGCTGAATTATAAAAATGTGGAGGGGCACGGTGTCACCAATGCCACAATGCCGGGAAAGTTTTCTCCAAAAAGGGCTAACAGACACTTGGAAATGCCATCAGCAACAAGGGCTGCTTATTCCTTAGGGGTAATGCCTTGTCTCTCTTCCAACCCTGGGCTTCCCAGTTCCACAGAACTGGGTGGTGATGGGAAGGCGGAGGAAGGTGGCGTGTCCTCGGCAGGATTGTCCTCCTGGTGCCGCAATATTAAATGCGGAGATGAACACAGCTGTCGACAGAAGAAACAAGGTGCTGTGCTCGGAGGCTTGCTGTAAGAAAGAAAACCAGGGCTACCTACGTAGTGCCTTCTTCTAACTGCGACCCTCCCCGTGCTCTGGCTCTGGCTCCTGGCCCCCCTTCTCCCCCCATGAGGATGGAAGCAGGCCAGCACCATGCTTCGGTGGCCAGACCTTCCTGAGTGTGCACCGAGTTCCTTCAAGGTCATCATTTTCCCATTAACTACCTCAGCAGCGTGGGTTTGCAACGCCCCGCGGGGCGCCTCGTGGTTCAAGTTTGCCGCGTCTTCGCTATTCCTAGTTTGTTCCAACGGATTGTTCTCCTTTTAGGAAGGGAGCAAAGGAGTGAGGCGAGAAGAGGAGGTTTGTTTAGGAAACTGGATTGCAGGGCTGGAGGAAGTCCTCTGTCACATTTCTGCATTTACTCTTTCTATATGGTAACAATTCCTAAAAGATTTGTACGACCGAGGGGCGGGCGCCTGGGTGGCTCGGTCGGTGAAGCATCTGCCTTCCACTCAGGTCACCATCCCAAGGTCCTGGAATTGAGTCCCCCGAGGGGCTCCCTGCTCGTGTTCATTTCCTCCCTCTTGCTCTCTGTCACTGTCTTTGTCTTTCTCCCTCTCAAATAAATAGAACCTTAAGGAAAAAAAAAAAAAAAAAAGATTTGTACTTGTACGCTTGAGACACGGCCCAGGGGAAGTGTTCTCCCCAGGGGGAAAGGGGCAAAGGCACTTCCAAAATCAAGAGGAACCAGAAGTTGAGATGAGAGATGGGCCACGCGACCTCGGGCCCCTCTATCAGGTATTTCGCAGCACAAGTGGACATGACCTTCCTGCGAGGGTGCGTCTTCAGCGTGCAAGTCCGCAAGCAGGGCCAAGGTTTGGCTCAGCTGCCTCCACGCAGTGGAAACTCTCTGGCACACTTCCTTGCCACTCGAGTTTCTCTCTCCAAGTTTGGATCCCTCCGAGGTGACTCAAGCAATAGTGAGCAGGAGAGAAGGAAAGTGCCAGGTTTTCACGGAAACCTCCATCTGCTGGAAGTGTTCCTGTAGCTTAAGGAGTGGTGTTCGAGATCAAGAGGGCGGATCCTTCAGCATCTGCGGGGTGGGAACCTTCTCCTTGGAAGGAAAAGGGACAGAAATGCACGCGGCTCTGTGAGGCAAGCTAAAGGCAGGGGATGGGGGGAGGGGGGAATGGACAGACTCTTTCTCCTGTGCCTGTCCTGCACCAGGACATGTCCTGCATGTGGGGGGGCGGGGAGCAGCAGGGAGAGTCCCTGTGCCTCTCATAGCATCAATTTCTTCTAACTTGGGGAACCTTCACTTTAGCACTGAAAAAAAGCTCCACATGAGGACTGTGGTGTTCTAAGTGACTGGTTATCATGAAATTGGTCATCTTCCCCCCCCCCCCCCAAATAAGAGAGAGAGAGTCTGTACATGAGCGGGGGGTGGGGGGTTGGGAGTTGGGAGGTTGAAGGTAGAGGCAGAGTGAGCAGCAAACTCCTGGCTGAGCAGAGAGCCCAATGTGGGGCTCGATCCCAGAACCCTGGGATCATGACCTGAGTGGAAGGCAGATGCTTAACTGAATGAGCCACCCAGGTGCCCCCCCCCCCCCCCCCCACCGACAAGTGTTGCAAGCTTAAACGAATCTCATGGGTTTTCACAAACACACTGTCTAACACTGGAATTTCTCTGGAAGAGATGCTTTCCTCCTCATGAGCAAGTCTTATTTTCTACCTTCTACCATCTGAAAAATACACTTGGGGGAAAAAAAGAAGTGATGTAAAACAAACAAACAAAAAACCCACAAAAACTATACTGTTCCTTAGGAATTAGGAAAAAACAGAGAAAGCCTGAAAATGGAACCCTTAATAAGGGGAGAAGAAATGCTTGTTCAGGGCCTATCGTGGAGGCTAGGTACCCTCACTAGGACTTAGCACTGTAAGTACTCTGCTTACCATTTTACAGATGAAGCAACCAAGTTTCAGTGCTGCAGGAATGGTTTCAAAGAACGAGTCTAGGGGCTCCCGGGTGGCTCAGTTGGTTAAGGGTCTGACCCTTAATTTCGGCTCCGGTCATGGTCTCAGGGTCCTGGGATGGAGTCCCACATTGGGCTCTATGCTGGGCATGGATCATGCTTAAAATTCTCTCTTTCCTTCTTCCTCTGTCCCTCCCCGTGCTTGCACATGCTCTTATGCTCTCTCAAATAAATAAGTAAGTTTTAAAAACAATGAGTCTAAAATGTGGTTGGGCAGAGGTGCAAAACCCCAGAGGTTCTAGCTCCAAAGGTGGTAGGCTCTTTCCCGTGTGTGGTACTGCCCCTCTTAGAAGGGTTCTTGGGGCACACATCAGAGCAGTGAGCTCATGGAGGCATAGGAAAAAGATGCTATTTAATAGACCATCCAGACTTGGGTAAAAATCTCAGGCAAGTGGCTTTTTGATTACCTTGCTTCCCCAAAACCAAAGCCTCCATTCTGGCCTCTCCAAAACAGGAGGGGAGCCCCAGCACCTGAGCATAACTTGGGGGGGCATGTATAATTCTTCACGCACATCCATGTAGCCTAGAGGCTTCTGGGCAGTAAAAATGGATAAGACAGAAAATCTGTCAACACATTCAGTTCACCTCCCTTCTTCATTTTAGAAAAGTCTGAAATTCTTCCTGTAAAGTTTTAATGCACGGGTAGGAAAGGACTGAATATTGAATTGTTTGTTTGAGGCCACATAGCTTCTGGCACCAGCCCAGAGGACCACACGTTGGTTTAAGGAAGAAAGTGATAGCAAATTTTACATTCAACATGAATATTTAAAATTATCCTCATGCTCGTAAAAGTGATGAGTTGAACAGAGAGGCTACGGTGTGCATTCATTTATCTGAGACATCTGTTGATGCTTACCAGGTGCAGAATTCTGTGCTAGGTGCCGTGAGAATGAATAAAAAAGAAGAGAAGGTGGTTAAAAAAAGATGACAATACCCAGAGGGTAACAGAAGGATACAGCACTACAATCGCTACTGAACATAAAGGAAAAAGAAGGTGTTAGGAGATACGTGGGCTAAGCTTATGGGGCAAATTACGGAACATTATGTTACACACCGATTCAAAAACCTAGCTCGGTAGGAGCTCAAATACACACACGTTCAAGTATATCCCATCCTTCTGACCAAAGAGCGTTTTTTTTGTGAAACTTGCAATATGTGCTAACAGAGCACAAAACAGATGCCGAATCAATACTTGTTTGGTTGAATAGAGCAAGTGAGATATCGACTGGGATTCAAACTGTGGCTTTTAAAGAGTTAAGGATGTATTTGGATATCTCCTACCCTCTATTAACAGTTTTCCAAGATTGGGGTGCCTGGGTGGCTCAGTGGGTTAAGCTTCTGTCTTTGGCCCAGGTCATGATCTCAGGGTCCTGGGATCGAGCCCTGCATCAGGCTATCTGCTGGACGGGGAGCCTGCTTCCCCCAACCCCCACCTGCCTGGCTGCCTACTTGTGATCTCTCTCTCTCTGTCTCTGTCAAATAAATAAAATCTTTAAAAAATATATTAAAAACAAACAACAGTCTTCCAAGATTATTCATAGACATCCATTGCACAAACACATCCAACATGACATCAGTACTGAGGAAGAGGCCAAATTTAAAAAAATAAAACAAAACAAAACAAAAAAACCCAGACCACACATAAGATGAAAAAAGGTCAACTGGAATCAAACCCCAAATCCATTAAACATGGCACCTTGCTGGGGTCGAGTATGCAGACACTAGAGTAAGGGGGAACCAGACTAAGGCTATCTTGGACCAGCCTACCGCAACGACTCCTCTATGACCTGAAGCCTTCTAGAACACAGCCGCCCTCCCCCACCCCCCACCCCAGTCTTTCCCTTGGTTTAACCACAGCCTTAAGCACACCCTCTAGGCTTAAGCTCCTTGATCTGCCCTGGAGAAATGATTGACAACACCTGTTCTCAAACATTCTCCTCCCAGAAGTCCCTCAGCCTGTACTCTCAGCCTCTAGGGCCACAAAAACAGGTTTTAGGGGAAGAGAGGTTAGGGAGATCTATCAGTCTTGAGGCCCCCAAGACATGCTTCAAAATGGCCTTTATAAACCCTTTCTCAAGGAGCTGGACTTGTGGCCCTATCCCTTCAGCCTTCTAGCACCTTCAACTTTTGGAGGTCCCTTTGCAAATACCTCCCTTCATGAAACACTTGTCTTCACCACTCTGATTGACTGGTGGCTTTTTTTTTTTTTTTTTTTTAAGATTTTATTTATTTATTTGACAGAGCGAGATCACAAGTAGGCAGAGAGACAGGCAGAGGGAGGGGGGAAGCAGGCTCCCTGCCGAGCAGAGAGTCCGACGTGGGGCTCGACCCCAGGACCCTGGGATCATGACCTGAGCTGAAGGCAGAGGCTTAATGACTGAGCCACCCAGGAGCCCCTGATTGGTGCCTTTTAATTTAATTTAAAGGAAAAATCCAAGAGACTGAGGAAAGTGGCAGGTTTCTGGGGAAAAATATCAGCTGCTCTGAAACAACATGGTGGCCAACTTCCTCCTATGGGGCACTGTGACCTTGTCACATTGGGTTTCAAGGTTCTGAGGGCCCAAGGCCCGGTCAGCAAATAACTGGGCCAGTGTAGTCTAGCCCCAGTTTTGAGTAAACTAAGAGGCTGTTGAGCACTTGATGTCCACGGGCCAGCTCTGACACTCTAAAAGGCGAAAGCAGCAGGTCTAAATAAAAAAACTTGCCACCTGCCAGAAGTGTGACCTGGGACAGGTCATTTAACCTCTGTGTGCCTCAGTTTCCTCCTCTGACAATGGGGATAATACACCTGTCATTACTTGACTGGTGGTCACGGGATACAAGGAGATAATGCCAAGAGCAGGCTGAAAGTTCTCTCATGATTCCCTCCTCTTCAGAAGTTACAGTTCAACAAAGTATCGATATTTTCACCTCCTAAGCTGCAAAAATATACTTACAAAAAGGTATTCTCAGTTGAATGCATCGCTCATTATAAAGAGCCCTTCTCTGTAGCCACCCAAAGAAATCTTTCTGATTTCTCAAATCAGTGCTCTATGAATGTTGGCTACTGTTTTTTCTTTTTTAAGGACAAAAAAAAGGTGCACTTGAGAAGTCTTGTGCTTATGTCATGTGACTCTCGTTTCATAATTGCACTTGGATGTGATGCCTCTCCCTTCTTGGCCTGTCTTGGGGTATGAGCAGCTTGTACTTGTCATTCTGAATGCAGCCACCAGACTCCACAGCGCGCTGGGTTTGTAAAAATGGGCTAATTTAGAGCCCATCTCTCCAATTTGAATCTACTTAAACGTTATCCTCAAGAGTAGCTTCCTCGAGAATAGCAATGAGGAACGGGAGCCTTAAGGATGATCTCTTGTTGATTTTATTTGTCCAGAACTTTTATGAAAGCAGGTAATTTGAGCACCGTTTTGAAAGGAAAAAGTGGAGAGCTCATGTGTCAAGGAGGAGGTCTGGCCATAGCACATCCACCATGGGGGGCCATCAAATCACATACCCTGACAGCTCCATGTTACCCCAGCAAATCTCCTATTTCTGTGAAGCAGAAGGATAGTCAAACTTAGTTGAGAAATCGCTTTGCACCTGCTGTTTTGCCACTGTGCTTGGTGAACACTTCACTGGTAGGGGGTTCATATCCCTTAGGCCTAACTCTGAATTCACTCCTACCTGCAGAGCTAAAACCCACTACCATTGAAATCACCCCTTCTCAGGCATGCAGCATGCGTCTGCATTTTCCAATTATCTGCTCCAAGCCCTTTTACGCCCAGCCCAAGTGCAAGTACAGCTCGGAAAGGCATGGATTTAAGCAGCAGGGACGGGAGCTCCCATCACTTATAGTGGCAACCTGAACTGGCTTCTCTTTCTCCCTGATTTACTCTGCTTCATTCCTGTTTCCTGAGATCACCTCCCAAATAAACCACCTGCATCCAAACCCTTGCCTCAGGCTCTGCTTTCAGGCTAACCCAAACTAAGGCACCAATAGAAGGGAGAAGAAGGTATAGCTTCAGAAGGGAGTCCTTTTGTGTTTATGTGTGTGGGGGGGGGGGGGATTCACTGCCATAAAGCCTGATACCTGTGTGTGTGTGATGGGGTGAGGGGCAGTTCTCAGTTCTACCTTCCACCAGCTGGCTTTAGGGAGGTCATTTTATGTTAGATCAAGTAGTGGTAAGACAATTAAAGAGAAACCTAGGTCTTCAACCAAACAGTTCTCTAGCAGTAAAAAATAATTCTGAGCTAAACCTGTCCCACATCATTAGCACACTTAGCTATAAGGACTGAAAGAGGAACAAACCTCCATCAAGATCCTATAGTCTCTCCTCTGTAAGATGAGGGCACTGGTCTTACTCCAGAGGCAATCTAGCTTAGTTGCCAGGTCTGGCCCTGGAGTCAGAGAGACCAGTTTGAATTCTAGCCTTATTCCTTAGTCCCTGAATTATCTTATGTGTGTGTGTGCGTGCGTGCGCATGCGTATGTGTATACGTGTGTGTGTGTGTGTGTGTGTGTGTGTGTGTGTGTGTGTTTCAGTCTCCCTAAGCTCAGTTTTTTTTTTTTCAGATGTAAAGTAGGTACCAAAATAGTACCTTCCTCACAGGAGAAGCTATGAGGGTTCCGTAAGATTTTTATTTATTTATTTGACAGACAGAGATCACAAGTAGGCAGAGAAGCAGGCAGAGAGAGAGGAAGGGAAGCAGGCTGCCCGCTGAGCAGAGAGCCCAATGCAGGGCTCGATCCCAGGACCCTGGGATCAGGACCTGAGCCGAAAGAAGAAGTTTAACCCACTGAGCCACCCAGGCACCCCTTCCTGCTACTTCTTAATACTTTTGGTATCCGGATACTCTCATCCTCTAACAGAATAACATTTCCTGGGGGACTAGGGGGAACATTTAACTAGATGCCCCAGATCAGGTCAGGAGGGAGCACCTGTACCTGAAAAGACCAAGCACTTAGTCCTGCGAATGTACCCATAACAGCTCTAGGGACGAACTCAGACCTGATGGCTTCTCCACTCTAGAGACTTGAGGAACTCAGGTCTCAAGGGAACAGAGTTTTTGGAAAGAAAATAACTGTAGTCCTTCTGTGCTTGAGCCAACACGTGGGAGCAATTAAAATAGCTCCTGGCAGAGGGAAGAGGGAGAAAGTGAAGCCATCAGGGCATCCCAGCTTCTGGGAACTGGGGGACACAGAAGCCAAGCCTGAAGGGTACTGGCAACCTGGGCCTAGCACTCAGCTACTTGTTGGATCAGAAATCTGTGCCCTGCATGGCTGAGAGCAAAATGTTTGTGCAGATCTATTACTTCCCTTTTCGGATTTTCTTAGTATTTCTGTCTTTCCAAAAATCCAAATCCATATAGTTTTATTGCTTTTTATCCAGTTGGAATGTGGTTACTTAGAGCTTATCCTGGTCATTTTTTTTTAGTAACTAGTCTGTAGGATGTATATTTATCTAAGTTCATATAATCTGCAAACTTCCCTTCCAATCTTGGTTTTTTTTTTTGAAGATTTATTTATTTGAGAGGGAAAACAGGAGTAGGAAGGGCAGAGGGAGAAGGAGAGAGAATCTCAAATGGACTTCATGCTGAGCACAGAGCCTGACGTGGGGCTCGATCTCACGACACCAAGATCAGGACCTGAGCCAAAACCGAGCCAGAAGCTTAACGAACTGTGCCACTAAGGCGCTCCACCAATCTTATAGTTTTAATAGAATTTTCATGACTTACTGCATTGCCTAGGGCCCCTGGTAAGATGACAAAATAAAAACCTGGGTAGTGGACATTTTTGTTCCTGATTTTAAATGCTTTTTAACATTTCAGCATTAAAAATGATGCTTACCAAAAAAAAAAAAAAATGATGCTTACTTTAATAAATAAAAATGATGCTTACTCCTGTTTATTTGGTCCTGTTTTTGTTGCTGTTGTTATGGTTTATTAATGTAAGGAAGCTCCCTTTCTAGTGTTTTTCTTGTTGTTAATCATGAGTAGATGTTAAATTTCATGCCACAATTTTTTCTGTGTCAAGTGGACTGATCACATGTATTTTATCCTGTAATTTGTTAGTGTGAATTATGAACTGGACCCAGCAGAATCAGGTAGCATGTATCCGTCCTTTTTCCCTGCTCGTGAAGAGAAAGGAAAGTTTATAATAATCTGTTAAATTTATAATAATCTGTTTCTTGAAAGTCTGGTAAAACTTGCTTTAAAAATCTTTGATGTATTCATTGTGGAAAGATTTTTATCTATTGAGTCATCTTATTTAATGGTTATAGATTTATTCATGCTTTTATTCTTGGATCAGTTTTTTTTTTTTTTTTCCTGAATTCATTTCATCTACATTTTAGGGCTTATCTTCATAAAGATGTATACTGTATTCTCATTATCCTTTTAAACATTGCCCCTCATTCATTTCATTTATATACATTTTCTTCTCATCTGGTGGTTCTATTTGTTGATCCCCTACATTACTAACTTTTCTATTTTATTAATTTCTGTCTCTGTATCTTTGGAATCTCTTTCCTGCCACTTTCTTTGATTTATTTTGCTATTCTTTCGCTCAGTTTCTTAAACTGGATATTTTAATTCCTATTCTCTTCTATATGAACACTTAAAGCTATGAACTTCCCTGCATTCCAAATGTTTTAATATGTAGTGTTTAATTTATTTTTCGTTCTAGGTATTTTAATTATAATTTAATTCATAACTAGTTAAATTATAATTTAATCAACTATATTATAATTTATTCTTTTGCCCATGAGCTATTTAAATACATGTTTGCAAGTTTCACATTTAACAGATATTTTTATTTTCAAATCATTTATTTATTTATTTTAGAGAGAGGGGAAGTGAGCACGAGCAGGGGGAGAACCTCAAGCAGACTCTGTACTGAGCAGAGAGCCAGGCATGGGGTTGATCTCACAACCCTGAGATTATGACTTGAGCTGAAAGCAAGAGTAGGACACTTAACCAATGAGCCACCTGCAGGCACCCCTTAACAGAAATTTTTAAATGTATCTTTTAGTTGCTGCCTTTGACCAGTATTTTTTTTTTTTTTTTTTCATTTTTTACATTGCACTCAACAGATTCTGCCCAGGTATCAGCATAAGGCTGACTGCAGTGGTTGCTTTATGGAGGGAGGGGAAACTCAAGATTTTTGTCACTTCCTGAAAACTTAGCATGTGTTATATAGGATTCATCTAAGATCTAATTGGTTTTGTGTTCTTTTTGCAGGAGAGCCCTTCAGAGAATTTAGTTCAAAATGCAGCTGGAGGGCACCTGGTTGGCTCAGTTGGTTAAGCCACTGCCTTTTGGCTCAGGTCATGATCCTGGAGTCCCGGGATCAAGTCCCACATCAGGCTCCCAGCTCTGCAGGAAGTCTGCTTCTCTCTCTGACCTTCTCCCCTCTCATGCTCTCTCTCACTCTCTCCCTCTCAAATAAATAAATAAAGTCCTTAAAAAAATATAGTTGGAAATCGAAGTCTCAAAGTCTCACTCTTAAATATAAATTCATAGCCTGTGGCCACTTGGAATGTGAGGGAAAACTTCTATATGAAAGAGAGATACCATGACAAATAAATCAGAAATTAATAATTGGTCTTAGGAGAAACAGATAATACAAAGACCAACAGGAAAGAATACCATAAAATATCTTTGAGTAAAGACAAACTGTATGCTATGAAAAAGAAACAGAAAGCAGGAAAGAGCTCTTGAAAATAAAAAATGATTAGCAAAACAAATGAAGCTGTATGTGTATGAGTTAGAATACAAAGTCAAAGAACTATCTAAGACATTAGAAACAAAGGACAAAAGATGGAAAATAAGAGAGTAAAGAGATAGAATTCCTCAGTGAACTCTAACATTTAACTGACAAAATTTCCAGAATGAGAGAGCAAAGAAAGTCAAAGGGAGTAAAGTTTTAAAAGAAATAATGTAAGAGAAGTTCCCAGAGCTGAAAGCCAAGGGTCTTTAGATTGAAACTGTCAGCTGGATGCCATGCACAATGAATATCAAGGTGCACAATCAGGAGATTCTCGAACATCAATAATAAAGTCACTATCTCGGGGCTCTTGGTTGGCTCAGTGGGTTAAAAGCCTCTGCTTTTGGCTCAAGTCATGATCCCAGGGTCCTGGGATCAAGCCCCACATCGGGCCCTCTGCTCATCAGGGAGCCTGCTTCCTCCTCTCTCTGCCTGCTTCTCTGCCTACTTGTGAACTCTATCTGTCAAATAAATAAATAAAATCTTAAAAAAAAATAATAAAGTCACTATCTCCAGATATTCCAAAGAATGAAAGGCCATACCCCAAAGCATAAAAATCAGAATGCATTCAACTTCTCAAAATTATTCAGTGCTACAAAATAATAATATCCTCAGATTTTCATAAAAACTAACTTGAACCTGGAATTCCATGTTTAATAAAACAAATTGTGTGGGCTCCCTGCTTGGCAGGAAGCCTGCTTCTCTCTCCCCCACTCCCCCTGCTTGTGTTCCCTCTCTTGCTGTATCTCTCTGTTAAATAAATAAAATCTTAAAAAAAAAATTTTTTTTTTAAATGTGTGTGAGGTTCTTTACAGTTCCTTTAGAAAGTGCTGCAGCAAAGCGATCAAAAAGCAGAGTAAAGATATGGAATCTGGAAAACAGTGAGAGGAAGGCAGAGAACAGGTAAAGAAGTCTCCTGATGAAAAAGATGATGATCTAGACAGTAAACATCCTATACTTAAAACAGGAAGGTGAAAATAAGGCAGTCTTATAGCAAATGAGGGCACTCAACAAATATAAAATGCCAGAGCTAAAAAATAAAATTGTTTTAAGCAAGATACTACAGAAAGAAAAAAAAAAAAAGAAACGCTTAACACTTTAGGAAGAGAAAAAATGCTCTGCAAGAATGAGAATTGTAATAACACACTAGCATCTCTGCAGAGAAGGTCATTACAGAGTCCCACAGATGTAAGTACTGTTTACCGATTTAACCATATAAGGATACTAGAAGGATGGGGAAAGGGGTGTAGAGGATTAAGAGTCTAACCTAAAGCAGTAGGAAGTAAAGAATAAATATTGAATTTGGTAACTGAGATGATAACACTATAAGATCTAAGTTAGAAATCTAGAGTTAAAACTTGCTTTCTGTGAGCAGTGAAACTGGCACGATGGAGTATGGGACAGGGAATGACTGTTCTTATTGTAAGAACTACTCCATTATTGATATTTTAAAACATATACATATTTTAAGTTAATAGGTTTTCAATAAACAAATGTGAACAGCCAATAGATGTTATACAAACTCAAGTGCTGAAAAAATAAAAATGAACCTCTAGAAAAATGATATTCCAACAATAAGATATCAATTTTTACTTAAATTGGATATTTAAAAATATTTTAATATCCAGTACTAGCAAGGTCATGGAGATATGCATACTTTCATATAGTGTTGCTGGGTTTAAACTAAAATAATCTTTCTGGATGGCAACTTGGTAATTTGTGCAAAGAACCATGCAAATGTCTATTTCCTTTGACACGGTAATTTCATTTTATCCTATAGAAATAATAAAAAAAAGTACATTAATATTAATGCACAACTGGGGTCTATGTGCTTATGTAAATTATGGGGAATTCTTATGCAAATGATGGTATATCTATTCAAAGGACTGTTCTCCAGTCATTTAAAGGAGAATTTCTGAAGAGCATGGAAAACACTTAAAAGACTGAGAGAGCAAAAGAAAAAAGTATGGTGCAGAACTTTGCAGGAAGGGCAGAATTTCAGTTTCCAGCTATGACAGAGTAACCAGATTTGCCTTTGACTGTAAAAAACTAAGAGTGAAGATAAAACTTAGAAGACAACTGTTTTTGGACAGTACAGACAAGCAGGACATGACTGTGATCTATGAGAAAAGGAAAACAAATGAGGGGAGCCCTATGATCTCCCCAGCTTTCTGTCTGAAGACACTTTACAGAGTGTGAAACAGAAATATGGGTTTCAAGTAAAGCTTAATAGTCCTGTTGAACTGAAGAGACAGACTGGTGGCAACAGGGAGGCTGAGGCAGCTGGGATATGAGAACAGAAATCCTTTAGAGTTTTTAACTAAGATTTGAAGCTTTCAAGCAAACACAACTTCCAGGGGAAGAAAGACTACAGAAAGCCAGACTCATTCAAACTCTGACTGTTAAGAATAGAGAAAATTCGCTGAACATCTGCATTCTGTAGAGACTCCAGAGGGACTTAGTAGGTGGGCTACACTCATCCTAAAAGTGGACCCACTCAAAATAAACTTACAAAGCAACCTTTGGAAGGATCATGCAAATAGCAATTGTTAGCTAGAACAAAACTCAGTACTCTATAATGGAATAAAACAAAATCCAGACAGTCACCAACATCACACCATAGTGGTCTGTATTTAATGAAAAACTACTAGGTAGGGGTGCCTGGGTGATTCAATGGGTTAAGCCTCTGCCTTTGGCTCAGGTCATGGTCTGAGGGTCCTGGGATCGAGTCCTGCATCGGGCTCTCTGTTTGGCAGGGAGCCTGCTTCCCCCTCCCCCCACCCCACCCATTTTTGATCTCTGTCAAATAAATAAATAAAATCTTAAAAAAAAAAACTACTAGGTAAATGAAAAAGGATATTGTAAACTATAATTAGAAGAAAAACCAATCAATAGAAACAGATCCAGAAATAACAGGTATTATGGAATTTGCAAGCAAGGACTTAAAAAATATTTTATTTATGGCTAAGGATTGAAAAGTAAAAAACATAAGAAAAATTGAGAAAATTTTAAGATATAAGAAAAAACTAACAAAGACCCATAGAGCTGAAAAATACTATACCTGAATTAAAAGTTTCACTGGATGGGATTAAAAGGAGATCAGACAATTTAGAAGAAAAGAATTGTGAACTTGAAGACATAGTTCAAGGTTCAAGTTCATATTTTCTATGTCTTTTTATGAAGACATAGAAACTATCCAAACTGAAAAACTAGATGAGAAAATGCTGAAAAAAATGAGCAGAGCCTAGGAATACTATGGAACAATATGAAATGTCCTAATACACATGTAAGTTGAGTTCAAAAGACAAGTGTGAGGGGAAGGAGCAGAACATTTTTGTAAAAATAACTTAAAATTTTCCAAATTTAGTAAAGAAAAAAGAAAGCTATAAAAATAGAACCACAGATCCAAAAAGCTTAATAAACTTCAAGAAAGAGAAATACTTAAAAAGTGACACCAAGACACACCATAACCAATTATTCTAATTAAGAAGAAGAAAGTCTTTAAAAAATAACCAGTAAAAAAGACATATTAATTACATAAAAGTGAACAAAAATGTGATCTGACTTCTTATCAGAAATAAGGCAGTCTAGAAGACAGTGGAATAATAGCTTTAAATTGCAAAAGGAAAAATAAACCCATCACCTACTACTCTATGCCCAGAGAAAATATCCCAGAAAATTGAAGATTAAAAAAAATTTTTTTTCAGATAAATAAAGATGTGCAAATTCATCTCCTGCAAGCCTGAACCCTATAAGACATAGTAAGGGAGTTTTTCTAGGCCAAAGAAAATTTTATCAGCTAAAACTCAGATTTACACAAAAGAATAAAGAGTAACAAAGTGGAACAACTTCTTAATCTCAGTTTTTAATTTATTTAAAATGTAACTATAAAAAAGTAATAAAAATGCCTTGTGAGTTTTATACTGTATATAGAAATACAGCATATTTTAAGACTAGCACAAGGACTGAGAAGGGAAATGAAAGTTTTTGTGTAAAGGTTCTTACATTACATATAAAGTGGCACCATATTAAGTAAAGATAGACTGTGAAAAAATAAAAGTGAATATAGTAAATCCCAGGGAAATAAATGAAATCAATAAGTAAAACAAGAGAATATAGCTAATAAACAAATGATTAAACAATTAGTCCAAAAGAAGGCAGGGAATGTAGAAAAATGGAACAAAGAACAGATGGGACAAGTAGAAAGAATGTCGATTAAATACAACCACATTGATAATTACATGAAAAAATACCCTAAAATGCAGGGACCCAACTATATGCTGTCTACTATAAACAAAGCACATTTTAATATAAAGACATAGAGAGAATTTCTCTACTTGCTAGATGGGGCACTGCCCAATTCACGAATTGCTTAATAAAACCCAATACATGTTCAAAAAGTATAACAAATAAATAAATACATACATATAGACTGGCTACAAGTAAAAGGGCAGAAGAAAGATAACCTATTCAGACACTAATGCTTGGAAGCTGGAATAGCTATATTAGCTTCAGGCAAAATAACCTTCATGTCAAGGAATAGTGCCAGATATAAAGAAGGCCATTACATTATAAAATAAGTCAATTTTTGCAGAAGAGCTGTGTAACAATCCTGAACAACAGAGTTCCAAAATACATTCATTAAAAACTGACAGTATGGAAAGGAGAAATATACAAATTCATAATTTTACTTGGAAATTTTAATGTTCCTTTTGCAGTATTTGCTAGAAAGGTAAACTAAACATATTTACAGTATACAAAATTTGAACCTTATCAATCAGCTTGACCTAAATGCCATTTATAGGATACTTGACCCCCAAACTGCAAAATATACTTCTTTTTAGGGCACATAAAACATTGACCCAGAGGGGCTTCTGGCGGCTCAGGTGGCTAAGCATCTGCTTTCAGCTCTGGTTATCTCTGTGGCCTGGGACTGAGCCCCAAGTCAGACTCCCGGCTCAGCGGGGAGCCTACTTTTTCCCTCTGTCTGTCCCTCCTGCTCCTGTTGTCTCTCTCCCAAATGAATAAATTAAATCTTAAAACAAACAAAAACAAACACTGATCCAGATATTCTATATGCTGTACTATAAATCTTGATAAATGTAAAATAGTTAAAACCATTCTGAATATGCTCTGTGACTACAGTGATATTAAATCAGAAGTCAAAAACTAATTTTTTTTACTTTTATTTATTATTTTTAAAGAAGATTTTATTTATTTGACAGAGAGAGAGAGGGAATACAAGCAGGGGGAGTAGAAGAAGGAGAAGCAGTTCTCCTGCTGAGTAGGGAGTCCAGTGTGGGCTCAATCCAAGGACCCTGGGATCATGACTTGAGCTGAAGGCAGATACTTAATGACTGAGCCACCCAGAAGCCCTTATTTTTTATATAGTAACTTATTACAAAAGTAGACAATACCAGTGTATGTAAGAGATGGGTTCAAAAAGAAATCATAAGACATATTAGATAATACTTGGAACCAGATTATATTGAAAATATAGTTTATGAAGTCTGTGGGATGTGGCTGAAAAAGTTTTTACAGCAAAACTCTTAAAACTTTAAATGCTTATATTCTGGGGGGAAAAAAATCAATGATAGAAGCTTCCCACTTTAAAGGAACTGGAGAAGCAAAACTGAATTGAACAAAAGTACAGGAAAGAAAATAATAAAGACTGGGTATCAGTGAGAAAGAAAATGAGCAAAAATGAAGCAAAAACCAATAAAATTAAACGTTGATTTTTGAAAAGATCAGTATAATCGATAACCCCCTAACCAAACCAATCAAGAATTTTTTAAATTGTCAATTTCAGGAATGAAAGTAAAACTGAGGGACATCACTACAGATACAATAGACACTAAAAAGGATTATAAGCAAATATTGTGAAAAACTTTTGGTCAATAATTCAACTACTTCTATGAAATAATAGCTTGCCTGGAAGACAAATCATTATAAATTAGATACCAGAAGAAAGAGAAATTGAAAATAGTCCTGTATCTATTAAAGACACTGAATTTGAAATTAAAACCTGTTCTACAAAGAAAACTCCAGGTTCAAATGCCTTTACTGCTGAGTTCCATAAAATATTTATAGAAGAAAGAATAACAATTTTACACAGACTCATTCACAACATAGGAGGGAAAGATAATTTTCCTAAGCTCCTAAGTTCGGTTTGACCCTGATGGGAAAAACAAACAAAGACATTACAGAAATATTACAGACCAGTATCTCCCATGATTATAGACATGAAAATCCTTAAGAAATCCAGCAATATATATATATATATATATGTATATATATATATATATACATATATATATATATATACACACACACATATATATATATATATACACACACACATATATATATATATACACACACATATATATATATATATATATATATACACACATATATATATATATATGGTATAATACAACATGACCAAATGATATTTATCCCAGAAAATGCAAGGCTGGTATTACATTCAAAAGTAATCCAACTGTTTTCCAACACACTAACAGTAAAAAGGAAAAAATAATCATAAAAGGTGAAAAAATGTTGAAAATATGCAAATCCATTTATGATTTAAAAAAAAATCTTGTAGGAAAGTAGGAATTGAAGAAAATTTCCTTAATAAGAGGGCATCTGTGAATAACCTACAGTTAACATCATACTTAATAGTGAAAGCCAGGACACATTTACGCTAAGATCAGGAATGCGGGGCAAAGTCATATACCTCCCACTATTTCTATTTAATACTATATTGTATTATAAAATGCTTTTAAAAATATCTAAATGGCCGGGGCGCCTGGGTGGCTCAGTGGGTTAAGCCGCTGCCTTCGCCTCAGGTCATGATCTCAGATTTCTGGGATGGAGTCCCACATCGGGCTCTCTGCTCAGCAGAGAGCCTGCTTCCCTCTCTCTCTCTCTCTGGCTGCCTCTCCGTCTACTTGTGATTTCTCTCTGTCAAATTAATAAATAAAATCTTTAAAAAAAAATATCTAAATGGCCAACAGACACATGAAAAAGTCCTCAACCTCTCTCAATATCAGGGAAATACAAATCAAAACCTCAATGAGATGCCACCTCACGCCAGTCAGAATGGCTAAAATTAACAAGTTAGGAAATGACAGATGTTGGTGAGGATACAGAGAAAGGGGAACCCTCCTACCCTGTTGATGGGAATGCAAGGTGGTGCAGCCACTCTGGAAAACAGTATGGAGGTTCCTCAGAAAGTTGGAGGATAGCTCTATTTTCAACTTCTGTACAAGGGTATTACCAATTGTACAAGGGTATTACCCCAAAGATACAACAGTAGTGATTCGAAGGGAAACATGCACCCCAATATTTATAGCAGCAATGTCCATAACAGCCAAACTATGGAAAGAGCCTAGATGTCCTTCAACAGACAAATGGATAAAGAAAATGTGAGCTAGATAGACAGACAGACAGATAGATACACATATATGAATGATGGAATGTTATACAGCCATAAAAAAATGAAATCTTGCCATTTGCAATGACGTGGATGGAACTAGAGGGTATGATGCTGAGCGAAATAAGTCAATCAGAGAAAGACAATTGTCATATGATCTCCCTGATATGAGGAATTGGAGAAACAAGACAGAAGATCATAGGGGAAGGGAGAGAATAATGAAACAAGATGAACCCAGAAAGGGAGACAAACCATAAGAGATTCTTTTTTTTTTTTTTTTAAAGATTTTATTTATTTATTTGAGAGAGAGAGCATGAGCGAGGAGAAGGTCAGAGGGAGAAGCAGACTCCCCGTGGAGCTGGGAGCCTGATGCGGGACTCGATCCCGGGACTCCGGGATCATGACCTGAGCCGAAAGCAGTTGTCCAACCAACTGAGCCACCCAGGCGTCCCCCATAAGAGATTCTTAATCTCAGGAAACAAACTGAGGGTTGCTGGAGTGTAGGGGGTAGGAAGGATGGGGTGACTGGATGATGGACACTGGGCAGGTATGTGCTATGGTGAGTGCTGTGAATTGTGTAAGACTGATGATTCACACACCTGCACCCCTGAAACAAATAATACATTATATGTTAATAAAAAAAAGTGGAATCATCCCCCCGCCCCCCCAAAAAAATCTTCAGTGACCAGCACAATGAAGCCGGGCAGGACAGGACAAGACAAGGGAAAAAAGAAAAGGGAAAATGGAAAATGGAAGGAAAGGAAAGGAAAAGAAAGGAAAAATGCAGGTTGGAAAGGAAGAAGTAAAACTTTATATGCAGGCAACATGACCACATAATTGGCAAATTCTAAGGACAATGTCAATATACAGAATGTAACTACATTTCTACAAAAAAAAAAAAAGTAGTTGGGGAATGAAGTTTCTTAAAATACTATGTACAACAGCATCCAAACACCAAATATTTAGGGATAAATTTCACAAATTATGAAAACAAAATCTATAAACTATGCTTCAGCATTGTTTAAAATGCAGAGCAAAACTACTGCTAAAATCACATGCCAGAGTATTCTTTGTAGTGTTATCACTGTGTAGGATTATGTATACTTTTTATTTCCCTCCTGATACTTTTCCTATTTTCCAAACAGTATGCAATATCCTGTTTTTTACTCTAAGAAAGAAAAAAAATTAAAGAGGAAAAACACCCAAAGAATTTGGCCTTTGTCCTGAGGGAAAGACTGTATCCCTGCAATTTCCTGAGTCACAGGCATGTCTTTGTTATTCCTGGCTGGCCCAGAAAGTTTATGCTAATGAGGTAACTCATTGTGGGTCTCCAGATAATTTCAGGATGGTCAGGCTGGAAAGACCCAGTGATGAGGGGATTGGGGCTTTGAGCCACCAGATCCGAGCATAAACTTCCTAGTTCTGGGGAGGGAGGAGAGGGCTAGAAACTGAGTTCAGTCCAGGGGCCAATGTTCAGCATAATGAAACTCTCATACAAATGCCCTTCAGCGGAGCTTTCTGGTTGGTTGAATACACTGACGGGGTGTGGAAGGGTGACATGCCCTGATTCCAAGAGGAGAGCATGTATGAGCTCCTCATTCAGGACCCTGCCCAGACCCCACACTATGCTTCTTTTATTCCTGTGGTTGCTTCTCATCTGTGTCCTTTATAATAAAACAGTAGCTGTAAGTCTGAGTGCTTTCCAGAGTTCTGGAGGGGTCTTTGCAAAAATTACCGAGCCGAGATGGGAAACCCGGGATTTGTACGGTCTCAATGAAATGTGCAGGAGACCCTTGTTGCAGACGTCTGAAGCTGGGGTGGTCTTGCGGTCTGTGACCTTTCACTTGTAGGGTCTGAGCTCACTCTAGGGGCTTAGTGTCACAAGTGAACTACACAACAAATAAAGCAGAGCTCAAACAGAGGAGAAAAAGAAACACTGTTTGTGGAGCTGGGGTGTGTGTGTGTGTGTGTGTGTGTGTGTGTGTCTTCAATAGTCATTTGTAAAGAGAGGTGAAGCATAGAAAATTCCTTCCTTTTTTTTTTTTTTTTAAAGATTTTATTTATTTATTTGACAGACAGATCACAAGTAGGCAGAGAGAGGGGGAAGCAGGCTCCCTGCTGAGCAGAGAGCCTGATGCACGGATGGATCCCAGGACCCTGGGATCATGACCTGAACTGAAGGCAGAGGCTTTAACCCTCTGAGCCACCCCATTCCTGCTCTTTTTTACCCAGAAGGACCACGGTACTGAGAATAGATTAGTTAATATATCATTCAACTGCTCTCCAAAATCATATTTTGGTAACAACGTTAAGTTTCTCGTACAACTTATTAATTTGAGTCACACTCCATTGAAATCTATAGAATCTAGGCAGGATTCCAGCTGCGATTTATCTTTGCTTAGCCAATTTTTTTTTTTTTTAAATAGTGAAGGAAAAAAGAAAAAAAAATAAGATCCTTCCTGGGGAGGATATTTAAGGAATAGAATTATTTATGAAGTTGAAAGAATCTACAAAGTACAAATAATACTTACATTAATTATAAATTTGCCTTTCATACTCAATAAGATCTCCTAGACAACAATTAGAATGAAAAATCTACATCAATGGAGAGTTTTATAAAAACGAATGGACTAAAACCCCATCGATTTTTAAAATGTCAGATTTTAAAATGAATATTCAGCCTTTGTTTTTAACCAAATCTGTGCGGTTTTTTCTGTGAATCTGAATTAGTAAAGTGTATTGAATAAGACTAGATTGTCATGGATTATTAATGTATTGGGAAGGACTCCTTAAAATTTTTCAAGCAAACAAGCATTCCGAGTCTCCTGTTCAACTGCCATTCCACCTCCCAAAACACACATGACCTTACCACATTTCACAAATACCCCCCAAATTTTGTTTTAAGAAACAGTTTATGTGATGCATTGTTACAGACTATAGGGTACTAAGAAGAAATGTTTATAAAACTTAACTTGAGGGGCGCCTGGGTAGCTCAGCGGGTTAAAGCCTCTGCCTTCGGCTCAGGTCATGGTCTCAGGGTCCTGGGATCGAGGCCCGCATCGGGCTCTCTGCTCAGAGGGGAACCTGCCTTCTCCTCTCTCTCTGCCTCCTCTCTGACTGCTTGTATTCTCTATCAAATAAATGAATAAAATCTTTAAAAAACCAAAAAGCTTAACTTGAGGTCCTAGATGGGATCCAGAAAAGAAAAGAAAAATAAAAAAAGGAAAAATAGGTGAAATGTGAATAAAGTCTGTGGTTTAGTTGATAATGTGGTACCAACATTAACAGCCCGCCCTTGATCATGTCCTATGGTTGTGTAAGATGTCAACATTAGCGGAAGCAAGGTGTAGGGTCTGGAGAGACTCTATGCTACATGTGCAAATTTTCTATAGGTCTGCAATCAGTTGCAATTTAAAAGTTCAAAGCAAAGAAACATTTCTACCCCATATTAACGTTGTTTACATTTTTAAAAACACACAGTTTCGGAAAGAGGAAAGGTTCATTTCAAGACGTTACTGCAGGTACTGGGATGATGGCAAAGTAATGACAATGGTGCAAATTTGTCACATCTGGTACTGCTACTATGATTTCTTATTCCCAAGGAATACAGTCACCATTTCAGCACTGTGGAGAATATCTGCCAACTCTCACAATTAACAAACCACTGTTAGGGCTTAGTGCGACTCTCCTGTTTTTCCTTGGAAGACAACTCAGATCTGTCTTCCTAGATCTAAAGCTGGTATAGATTTTGTGTTCAGCAGCAGTCATGTCTAGCTTATAATATACCTCCATTTATATCTACTGCTTAACAGTAATGTGCTTGCCAGAAAAACAATAAAATTAACAGCATGGCACTTTTTCCAACAGGGCAAAGTAATTTATTTAGAATGTGTCCAAGTTGTATTTGTGATAAACCTTAATAGGTGGAAGTAAGTCGAAAAGTATCTCTTTTTGCTTTGATGGCGTCATAAGACAAATTCCAATCCCATTTGAGCCTGGCCAAGCGGAGCCTCTCAGTGAAGTAATAAACCAGTTTGGACTGCCTTACACTGCGAAGAATGAAGTAAAGGTCAGAAGCTCCTTTAAGAAGCGACCTGTTTGGTTAGAGGTTGATTGGTCAGAATGGAGGCAGAAGACTTCTGTCCATCTGTCACTTTGGAGATTATTTTAAAAGGCATGACTTGCATATGCAAAATGCATAATGCAACATCAATACTCAATTGGCATTTCAATTCCATTTTCATCACAGTCTACACTGCGATTACGCCAGGATGTTTTGTGACCTTTTCAAAATAAGAACAGATTTTGCTGCTAAAAGCAGATATACATAGAAACGGGTTTTTTCTCCCAACACAATCTTACACATCTTTGAGGTTGTACCCAGTGGAGCTAGGTACCTGCAACAGATGTAGCAACAGCCTTAATTGCTCTGCAATGTTCCCAAGCACACCACACACACACACACACTGACAAAAGAAACACATAATTTATAGTGTAATGGTTGTAAATGAACAGGCTATGCTGTTAAATATGAAAATTCTCCCTGACTTTCATTTCTTTTTCTTTCTTTCTTTCTTTCTTTTCTTTTCTTTTTTTTTTTTAGATTTTATTTATTTATTTGAGAGACAGACAGCTAGAGCAGGAACACAAGCAGGGGGAATGGAAGAGGAAAAGCAGGCATCCCGCCAAGCAGGGAGCCCGATGTGGGGCTCGGTCCCAAGACCCTGAGATCATGACCTCAGCAGAAGGCAGAAGCCCAATGACTGAGCCACCCAGGCGCCCTGTCTTTCATTTCTAATTGCAGAACCTTCTGTGGAGATTTACAATGTTTGCTCATTTTTGTTTTGATCCCGTGAGAGTAAGAAAATATTCCAAATTGCTAAACCATGGTTTTTTGTTTTTGTTTTTGTTTTTCACATTGGCAATGACCCTCTCCCAACGCCCCCGGAAACTCCCTTACTCTAAGCCAAATGGAGGGGTTTTAATGAATCCCTGGAACAATTGGGTCAAAGTTGAACTCTGATGATTAGTCGGAAACTTAATTGTATTGTTTCTCCTCCAGCCCAATCGATTGCTCCTTCCACAGGGCTTGTTAGAAGCTGATTGTTAAAGACTTGGCAACTGCTTCCCCCTCAGGGAAAACAAAGCAAAGTGCGATTCTAATTGCAGGGGTGCAACTCTGGGTCAACGAGCAATACAAATGTTTTCCCAGTTAGCCAAATTCTGACAAGCATGCCCTCGCTGGTGGAAAAAGATTTCAGAGGCTCTCCGGGATATCGAGAGAGTGAGTGTCCACCAGGAGGGGACCTCCTGGAAACCTGGTGGGATGTTTGCCTAAGGGCAGCAAGAAGCACCCAGTGAAATCCAGCACTCCAAGCATCAGACTTTACCCAAGGAAGGAGTGGCGGGGGGGGGGGGGGTGCTCTTTGTTGATTTTAAGCAGCATTCCAGGGCTGTACCCCTGAGAGGGTGAAGAGCATTCTTACTGAAAAAGTTAAGTTTTTTTCTCTTCCGTGAGGTCTTGTCCTTTCCTACCTCTTCCGATTGTGGAGACACAATGTAGCTTCTGTAAGTTTCTACCCCCATCAGCCTAAGTGCCGCCTGCACCCATGGTGGAAGACAGTCACCACCCAATACGGTGTCTTGAGTTTCGTGCCCATCACATTTGATGCTGTGAGTTCCATGACTAAAGGTTCCACTGTCATTTCTTAGTTCTTAGTTCTTAACACAGGTTTATTGTAAAAGTGGCCAAGGAGGGAGGTGAGGGAAATTATGGGTCAGCTCTTCCCACCGTTGGCTGGGCTAACCCAGTTCCCGCTGTTGGCTGGCTGGGCTACGCCAGCTCCACCATTTCCACTCCGAGGGTGGTCAGGCTGCTAGCAGCGGCATCGCTAGGAAGCTTCTAAAAATGAAAATGGTTGGGACTTATCTAGGATTTACTGATTCAGAATCTCTGGAGGACTGTGTGTGTGTATGGGGGGGTGCAGTGGGCAGGAACACGAGTTTTAACAAGAACTTCAAAAGATTCGGATATACAAGAGAAGAACCGGGAGAAATAAACTCAGGTCATTACATTTGCAATCTGGGACATCTCTTCACCTCTTGTCTCTGCCCTTTCCTTTATCCCAATTACCTGAGCCTCACCAAGTACCTGGGGAGGAATGAACAGGGCTCGAGCATCAATCTTTTCATCTCCTAGAGAACCCTTCCTCACAGCTCAGGGTTGTGCGGTAAGTGCTTGTCGACTGATTAGTTCATTTCCGTGGAGGGTTTCCTGAAGCTGATTATCACACACCTTGGTGAAGGCAATTATATTAAAATACCAACCAACCAGCTCGTTCACAATTTGGAATTTAAGACTGTGGGAAATAGGAATATCAAGAATGTCATTAAAGGGTAGAGGAGGGATAAATGAATAAACATAATAGGCATAATCGTGAATAGGGACACGGAATTCTGGAGGTCTTTTGGGGAAAGCTCAAAGGAGCATTTTCTTCTTCATTCATTGACAGAATGGTATATGTCTGTGGTTTTGTGACACATCTACCACAGGCAAACCACTGATCACAATCCAGGGCTGGAAATTAAACAGTTGGCCGGGTCTTCATTGGAGTCTGGTAATTCTCTTCTGCAAATCCGGGAAAAAAAAATGTTATTCTGAGAGCCTGTGATGTTGAATGTGATTGTTCAGAGGTTTCAAGACGTACCTTGACTCAAATCGTTGCGTAACGTGAGACAGGTGGAAAGAAGATTCGAATGGAAATGATTTGAAATTTTCATGACATTCCTTAGTTATTCAAAAGAGAATGAGACTTTCTGCTGGTGATCAGCCTTGTACAATAGTATGGCTTCCAGCTTCTTCAGTCTTTGGTGATAGCGTATAACTTCCTTTCCTCCATTTTGTTATTCCTTCCTTCACCAAGAGGGTTTCACAGCACCATCCATGTTTGTGTATTTGAGTATTACTGACTGTCACGCAATCGAGCAGGGGAACACTTACCCTGGCTGTGACACCAAATCAGACAGCCACCCTTCCTGACTGACCATAATCCACAGCAATTGAGGACTTTTGGGGTGCCTGGGTGGCTCAGTGGGTTAAAGCCTCTGCCTTTGGCTCAGGTCATGATCCCAGGGTCCTGGGATCGAGCCCCGATCGGACTCTCTGCTTAGTGGGGAGTCTGCTTCCCCCTCTCTCTCTGCCTACCTCTCTGCTTATTTGTGACCTCTGTCAAATAAATAAATAAAATCTTTAAAAAAATTAAAAAAAAAAAAGAAATTATAGAGGATTTTCAATAGGGTAGGGACTAACTTTCAAATGTGTATTCTGTTTCCTTTCCAGTTTAAAAAAAAAAGGCAACTATAAACTATCACAGTAAAGTATAAACTGAAAAGTTGTGTTCAAGCATGAATTGCTCTGTTGAAACATTCCAAGCTAATGTCATGTTACTAGTTCAATACAATTGGATTTTAGCAGATGAGTTACCTGTCTACTTCAAAATTCTTAAACAGTCTTCAGAGGCAGAAGGTAAAAGGGTTCATATATATACACAGAACATTACCATTAGGAGTGATTTTTTGATGGGCAGCAGGAACACTCATTGTTCTACCCCAGAAGCTGCTGCACACGAGGGAATAGGGCCTGTCCTATCACCAGCAGCACTGAAGAAGCCAGCCTGAGCCACCAGAGCTCTAGGTCAGTTTCAGGAGACGTTTCTGTTTATCTGTCACTCACTGATTCATTCAGCAACGACCCCTGGGCACCTCTCATGCGCCAGCAGCATCGAGGGCATCTAGGACTGCACAGAGGAAGGCTCCCCCACAGTGGCTGTCTGCTGTGGGTGAAAGATGTCTGATGATCAGAAGAGGAGATGCAGGGTGGTGAATTGAGAGTTGTTCTACGGAAACACAAAGGCATGGTGAAGGACTATGGCAGGGGTGTCTGATTTAAACTGGGGGATATCTGAGCAAGGGATATTTGGACAAGTCTGAAGACTTACGAGTTGAAGACTTGGAGGACATGCGCCAGAGCCATGGAGTGGGAAGTACAAGCACAGGAAAGGCCGTGTGGCTGGAGCAACTACGTCGGGGAGGGTGGCTGGGATGGCAGGTGGGTTTCAGGCAGTGCTAGCTCAAGCAGGGCCTTGTAGAATGTGTCAAGGATTCTGGACTGTATAAGCTGGAAGCTTTGCAAATATTTTAAAGGGGGAATATGACTGTTCCCTAACGTTCCCCAATGTTGGCTGTTGCATCAGGGCAGAGAACGGACAGCAAGATGCCAAAGTGAATGTAAGGAGGCCAGAGGAGGCTATTGCCATAGTCCTGACAAGAGACCATGGAGGTTGGCTTAGGAAAGAGTCATGGTAACTAGAGAAAAGTGAAAACGTCCAACAAATAAATAGGATTTCAAGACCCAATGTGATAGACAGGGAGGTACTCAGAATCACACTGTTTTCACCTCGAGTAAGAGTGAGGATGGCAGAAGGAAGCACAGGAGAGGGTATGGTTTGCGGAGGTAGATGATAATGAGCCTGATTTTGGCCATGATGGATATGAGGTCCTTATAAGACAGACTGGAGATACCAAGTGTGAGTCTGGACCTTAGGAGAAAATCTGGATGAAAGTGGATAGAAATCTAAACTTGGGGTGTTTCAGCACGTAGGGGATACATAGAGCCATGTTTATGATGAAGATGTTTTAGAGATGGGGTACAGAGGAGCTCAGGATCCAAGCTGCACAGACTATTATGATTAGGCACTGGGGAAAAAAAACAAAGAAAAGCAGGAGATGCATGAAACCAAAGCCAAGAGAAGAGGGGCTGGTCCTTATGATGTGGGAAACAAAGGCAGATGGAGAATTCAATCTCCTTACGACTTACAGCCCACTGACAAGTCCTTGGGACAGCAGATGGACAGTCCTCCAGGAACATGCAACTGCCTTAACATTAATGTTTTGTTAGAGGAAAACCAAGTGGTTAATGGCTAGAGATCACAGTCATGCAAGACATGAGGCTCTATCAGGTTATAACTGTCTTAATGATTTACGAGGGAAAAAGCAATCTTATCAATAGCCAAACTTTCAGAAACCTACAGATTAAATTTCCTGGAGCCCTGACATCACCCTCCCACCACAGGAGAGAAAATCTTACATAATCAGCCACTCCTCATGGCCCCGGGGCAGCAATTTCTGCCCATGCCAGTTCCTGTCCCCATCATAAAACCACCTTTTTGCACCAAAGGCATCTTGAGAATTCTTTCTTGGCCATCGGCTCTCAACCCCAACACTCCAGACCAAATGCCTTATGCAAGAAGAGGAACTGGTCTGCTGGGGGAAAGTCCTCGGGATGTTAAGGAAAAGTAAAACTGGAAGTCATGAGAAGGGATGGGACCTCCAGGGAGCAGGTACAGGACAGAAAAGGACAACATCCCAAGCAGCAGGGTCCGGGCAGAGTTTCTGAACATGGAAGGCACGGCAGCATCTTTGCATAGGGGCAAGAGTTAGTAGCAAGTGAAAATGGAACCTATGAGAGAAAGAGGTTCTATCTAGGTGGGAAAGTTGGGTCCAGACAGATCATTAGAAGGCAGAGGGACCTTCTTCCAGGGGAGCAGGAGGAGACAGAGAATGGGTAGAGGGCCGGAAGCTGGGAGCATTTTCGCCATAGGGCTGCTGCTGTCTGCACCAGGCTCCTACGGTAAAATTGTGTGTGGAGATGGTAGGAGTCAGGGGGGAAGCACTGAGGTGCTGGAGAAAAGTAGAGTCACTGAGGACAGTGAGGACGTGAACGTTCTGGAAAAGAGATTACGGTGACTAGAGCGGAACTGAGGACCCAGGTGAGGCTGCCGGGTTTACGTTTTCAGTAGGGCAATCCCCCGCGGTTGGAGGGGAGTCTGGTTCTGAACTCCTCAGGGCCCAGGGACATTCTTCAGTCTTAAACCAGTTTCCTGGTAGAAAGGTGTGTGGGTTCTTAAAGCTCAAAAGTAAAAGAGCTTTCCTCTGCTCTAATACCCAAGAAAATCAAATTGTGGAATAGTACTACAAATAACTCATGATAGAGTGTAAAATTAACAATAAGTTACACCAAGTTATTTTATTTTGATTTTTTATTTTTAAAGATTTTATTTATTTAGCACCGAGAGATCACAAGCAGGCAGAGAGAGAGGGGGAAGCAGGCTCCCCGCCGAGCAGAGAGCCCGACCCGGGGCTCCATCCAGGATCCCGGGATCACGACCCGAGCTGAAGGCAGAGGCTTTAACCCACTGAGCCACCCAGGCGCCCCACACCCAATTACTTTAGAGTACAATCTCTCCTTTCTAGCATTGCTGGGGACAGCGGGGGCAGGAGGATGAGAGAAGAGAAGAAGAATTAGGGAGGACAAGGCAGAGATGAATTTGCATCAACACAGCTAATACTTTCTTGGACATAAACCCATCTTTAATTGGTTTAAGGCTTTCCAGTCTCCCTGGAAAACATATAAAGTTATCATCCAGTAGACCACTTGGAGATTTATAAACATTATTCCTTACCTAGAATACAAGCAGAGCTCAAGAGAGCTCAAACAGACCATATTTGGAACCATCTAGGTTGAAAGGGATTAGCTTAGTTCTGGAAAATGGTGTATACCTGGCATCTAAGTTTGCATTTATGGGAAATTCAGTTTCTAATTATTTTCTCTCTACATTATAAATGCTTACCAGTGAAAAGCCCGAGCCTTTTTTCTTTCTTTTTTTTTTCTTTTTAAATATCAGATGAGCTTTCCTCCAGCCATCTAAAATCTTGTGCTCCCCTGCCTTTCTACACTAACTTTGTTTTTCTTTTGGAGCCCAGATACAATACAATACCTTCTCAGCACGCCGGTGGTCACGAGTGACCAGTAGGAGAAGCCATGTGCTTCTAGAAACTATTCATAGAAGAAATCCAATCTTTACTTGTTATTTTTCCTGGCACCTCTTCATAGAGAGACCTTCCCTAAAAGCAATACTCACAAAAGCTTTGCTTAAAAAACAAAACTGCTTCAATCCTCACTTATACCTCAAATCAAAATATTTCAGAAACAACTAAAAAACCAAGAATTTTCCCACCAGCGTCAATTCCCTGGGTTTTATCCCAGCTCCAGACTTTGCACACACTCTCTTTCCTACAACATACATCCTTCTTTTTTTTTTTTTTTTTTAAGATTTTATTTTTTCATTTGACAGAGAGAGCCTGGGTGGCTCAGTGGGTTAAGCCTCTGCCTTCGGCTCAGGTCATGATCTCAGGGTCCTGGGATGGAGTCCTGCATCTCTCTACTCAGCAGGGAGCCTGCTTCCCCCTCTCTCTCTGCCTGCCTCTCTGCCTACTTGTGATCTCTCTCTCTCTGTCAAATAAATAAATAAGTAAAATCTTAAAAAAAAAAAAAAGTAGGGAACACAAAGGAAAAGCATGCCATTCCCAGTTGTGATTATTTCAGATGCTAGCAACTGGAAAGCATGCAGTTAAAAGAAATGACACACAGATCAAGAGAGACCTCCCTTCTACCTTCTGGGTTTCGAAAACAGCAACTGTTCCTATCTGCTTGACTTCTTATACCTACAGGACATAACACAGAGACATGACATGTGACATGCCAAGGGATCAAAGCCCAATTCTTCTTCTTGATAACTTAGCCTGTTTTAGGAATCTTCGATAAAACCGAGAACGTCAAAACAATCCACTTTAGTTGTTAAAGATGAGTACAAATTGTATCTCTGAATTAAGTTCAAGGTCATATTCCTTCTCCCACTCTTTGCTTTCATCTTCCCCTTGTGGGTAGGTTTATTTTTTCAGTCTCCCTAGGACCTCATGGGAATGCCACAGTGAAGTTAGGATATTGTGGGGAATCCACAACCTTTTGGTTAGATGACTGAAGTCAACAAAAAATTCCTCAAAAGCAGAGACTATGTCTGTTTTACTACTTGTACCCTGCAGACCAACAGAGCATCACTGAAAGTGAGCCAGTGTCAACGATGGTGAAGAAGACCACCACTGACACGTAATTTAAATCCCTCATACTAAAAGATAGTATATTCTGTGGGCGCCTGGATGGCTCAGTGGGTTAAAGCCTCTGCCTTCAGCTCGGGTCATGATCCCAGGGTCCTGGGATCGAGTCCCGCGTCGGGCTCTCTGCTCGGAGGGGAGCCTGCTTCCCTTCCCCTCTCTCTGCCTACTTGTGGTCTCTGTCTGTCAAATAAATAAATAAAATCTTTAAAAAAAATAAAAGATAGTATGTTCTGTTTTTAGTTTATTGGTCTGTCTTATGAATTAAGAGGTCACTAATGGTGCCATATCCTTAACTCTGCTTCCTCTCTTATAAGTGATGTTGGAATTGGGAAGGGTCTCAGGGCTGCGATAATGAAATACCAGAGATGGGTTGTTTTAACCAACAGAATGTGTTTCTCCCGGTTCTGGACGCTGGGAAGTCCAAGATCAAGGTGCTGGCAAGACAGGTTTCATCCTGAGATTTCTCTGGGTTGACCGGTGGCGGCCTTCTCACTATGTGCTCACATGACCTGTTCTTTTTGTGTAGGGGGACAAGGCATTCAAGCTCTCTGGTGTCTCTTCTTGCAAGGACACCCGTCCCCTTAGATTAGGACCTCTCCCTTAGGACCTCGTTTATCTTTAACTGGAGGTCTCACCTCCAAATCCAGTGACACTGAGGGGTTAGGATTTCAACATACGAATGAAACTGGACCACTTCCTAAAGCCATATACAAAAAAGAACTCAAAACTGATTAAAGACCTGAATGTGATAAAAATCCCAGAAGAGAACACAGGCAGTAATCCCTCTGATATTGGCCTTAACAACATTTTTCTAGATCTGTCTCCTAAAGCAAGAGAAACAAAAGCAAAACTAAACCACTGGGACGACACCAAAATAAAAATCTTCTGCACAGTGAAGGAAGCCATGAACAAAACGAAAAAGCTAATAAAGGGAAGAAGATATTTGCAAATGACAGATTCAGTAAGGGGTACATATCCAAAATATATAAAGGACTTATACAACCTAACAACCCCAAAACAATCTGATTACAAAACGGACACATGAAAATACGCTCATCATCACTCATCATCACGGAAATGCAAATCAAAACCACAATGAGATATCACTGCACACCGGTCAGAATGGCTAAAATAAAAAAAAAGAAACAAGAAATAACAAGTGTTGGCAATGATGTGGAGAAAAAAGAACCCTCATGTGCTGTTGGTGGAAATGGAAATTGGTGCAGCCACCGTGGAAAACAGTATGGAGGTCCCCCAAGAAACTGAAAAACAGAAATACCATATGAGCCAATAATTCCACTACTGGGCATTTACCCTAAGAAAATGAAAATACTAATTTCAAAAGATATATGCACCCCTGTGTTTACCGCAATATTTTTACAATAGCCAAGATATGGAAACAACCTATGTGTCCATCAATAGATAAATGCATAAGTAAGATGTGGTGTGTCTCCCCCCCCCGCCCCAAACACACTTGAATATTACACAACCATAAAGGAGGAGGAGATCGTGCCATGTGCAACAACACGGATGGACCTAGAAGGTATTATGCTAAGTGAAATAAATCAGACTCAGAAAGATCAAAGCTTTATGATTTTACTCATGTGGAATCTAAAAAAAAAAAAAAAAAACCAAAAACAAATGAATCAAGAACAAAATCTGGGGCTCCTGGGTGGCTCGGTGGGTTAGAGCCTCTGCCTTCAGCTCAGGTCATGATCTCAGGGTCTTGGGATCAAGCCCTGCATCAGGCTCTCTGCTCAGTGGGAAGCCTGCTTCCCCCTCTCTCCTCTGCCTGCCTCTCTGCCTACTTGTGATCTCTGTCAATTAAATAAATAAATCTTAAAAAAAAAAAAAAGAACAAAATCAGATCTATAAGTAAGGACAACAAACTGATGGCTGCCAGAGGGTAGGGGTTGGGGGCTGGATAAAATGGGTGAAGGGGAGTGGGAGATACAGACTTACAAAGTCTACAGTGAATAAATTCGGAATTAAAAGTACAGCATAGGAAATACAGTGGATGGTATTATAATAATGTATGATAACAGATGGTAGCTACAATCGGGCAGTGAGTATAGCAAAACACATAGAGTTGTTAACTCACTATGTCATATACATAAATCTAATGTAACATTATATATCAGCTATGCATGTGTAAAAATATTATTTTTTTAATTTCATTTTAAAAAATCTTATTTATTTTTTAAAAAGATTTTGTTTATCTATTTGACAGAGATCATAAGTTGGCAAAGAGGCAGGCAGAGAGGGAGGAGGAAACAGGCTCCCTGCTGAGCAGAGAGCCCAGATGTGGGGCTTGAGATTCCAAACCCTGGGATCATGACCTGAGCTGAAGACAGAGGCTTAACCCACTGAGCCACCCAGGCACCCCCGAACTTTATTATTTTTTTATTATCTTTTAGATTATTATTTATTTGACACACAGAGAGAGATAGAGTGAAAAAGCACAAGCAGGGGGAGCAGCAGGCAGAGGAAGAAGCAGGCTCCCTGCTAAGCAAGAAGCCTCCTGTGGGGCTGGATCCCAGAACCCCAAGGTCATGACCTGGGCCGAAGGCAGCTGCTCAACTGACTGAGCTACCCAGGCACCCCTAAAAATGTTTTTAAATAAAATACTGATGACTAGGTAAAAATAAAAAATAAAAAAGTTGTTGCAAAAACAATACAAATAAAATGACACGGCTGGCTGAGAAGATGCCTCTTCCTTGTAATTCAGCATTAATCCACTAAAACGTACAATAAAAACTAGGTGCCTTGGACTTATATCTTACCCATAGTTCACAAAACCTAACACTGTAGGGCCAGTTCCTAAATAACAAATTAGATACATATTAGATACAAATTAGGCTACATTTTGCTAAGCACTCTGCCAACCATATAAAGGCAAATGGAGCTTGCAGTGACCCCGAGGGGTTCCGGAATTCATCACTCCCAGACACCAACAAGATCATGGTTAAACCACCCCATGGGGTGGGAGGTGGGGGTCTGCTTTGAAGATGATCAGATAAGAATATTTCACTATCTCCTCTAGGTGTCTATTTCCTATTCTAGAAGATTCTTAGAATATGTAAATGTCACTCCTTCACCTGAATCCTGTCAGGCTATAGTTCACTTTGTTCTCCCCAAGATGAAAAACATTATTCCTCAGCCCCCCAGCAGCAAAGCACCGAGCATCTCCACCAAGGCTTGCTAAAAGCTAGCGCTCCTTTCTGCTTCCTGCTGTGTTAGGGCTGCCCACATTCTTGGCTTAGCTCTTTGACCCACTGCTCCGCCCTCCCAAGGATTTCCCATGATTCTCCCCCACTAGACAGGAAAATATGCAAGAACAGGGACCACAGGTGCCTTGTTCACCTCCTGCCCTAGTACCTGGCGCAGGACCCAGTACATAGCAACCATCCGATAAATATTTACTGAAAGAATAACATAAATGAATGAAAGAAGAGCTATTTTTCAGAGCTATTTTCCACCTCTTCTCAGAGCACTGGGAGCTACCGTGGCAGGCACTGAATACAGACAGAGCTGGAAGAATTATAATGGGAAGTATTATCTGGGCTCTGGAGACTTGGTTTTTCATTAGTTGTCTAATGAGGACCTTGTCACCGGATCACTGGCAAGTCAGTCCATTTCTAGGGCCTTGGTTTCCTCAGTTAATAAAAAGTTTGGATAAGACGGTTTCAAGGGTCTCTTGAAATTCTTACATGTTATCATTTTGCCTAAAAGATGATAGTATATTAAGTCAGAATTCTTCAGGAAAATGAGCTGAGATATTCCTGGCTTCCCACACAGCAGACAAAGACTGCCCTGTGCCTGGTACCTAAGAGGACACTTACCCTCTACTCTGACCCTCCACATTTAGAGTAAGATGTCTAGGTCAAGGGTACACCCTGAATTCTGCACCCAGTTTAATTTTTTTTTTAAATTTTTTTAAATTTTTTATTTATTTTATTTTATTTTATTTTTTTTAAGATTTTATTTATTTATTTGACAGAGAGAGATCACAGGTAGGCAGAGAGACAGGCAGAGAGAGAGGGGGAAGCAGGCTCCCGGCTGAGCAGAGAGCCCGATGTGGGACTCGATCCCAGGACCCTGAGATCATGACCTGAGCCGAAGGCAGAGGCTTTAACCCACTGAGCCACCCAGGCGCCCTGCACCCAGTTTTCAACTACATTCTGGGCATTGAGTACTTGGGACCGCTGAATTTCTTGCCCAGATGGCCAAGAGCTTCCAGAAGAGAGAGTCTGAGTAGTGGGTGTCCACACTCATGCCCCAGAGGCCCTTTGTGGTGGGGAATGGGCCTCGGGTGGGAAGAGGAAGCCAAGGGGAGAATGCATGTATTCGTGCTTTTGTCCAGGTCCAACAAATGTTAGTGGAAGGCCTATCGGAGTTTGCTTTAGGATTGATTGCAAAATGACAGAGAAGGTAAAGGAGCTGGAGGGAATGAAGGCACACCTTCCCATTGCTCATGGAATATCTAAAATGAATCACTCTTTTTTCTGGACCTTTGAGGTTTTGTATGATCCATTAAAAAATATGATCAGCATCTCTCTCGGTAAGACTCTTTGTTACAGGATCCAAAGTTGAATGCTGTCCCTGCTCTTGAGAGCACACGAGAAAATATTGTATTGTGTACTGCACTATACCCTCTGTTTTCCCGCAGGAAAAGTCATTTAAATGTTGAAGCTGACCTGAGAAGGCTTTTTCCAAGATTACCATGGGGACAATTCTCTGATATCCAAGAAGTTTAGAATCAAAGGTGCGCAAGATTAGGGGGAAAAAAAATGGTTATATCCTGAAATGGGAACTGAAACAAAGACGACTTGATCTGCATTTGGAGAGGGCCATGGAGAGCACGAGCAGAGGCAAACTTTCCAGATCTAAAAAAGGAAACAGGATAAATGGGTGCTTGATAAAGGTAAGTGCCAGAAACATAGAGGCTCCTTTATAAATGTTTGGGGAAAAAATTAAGTGGATCAATATATACACACAGAGGAGACAGACCACTGGGAACAGGTATTTGTACAGAACTTGGAAGGTATAGGGAGAATCAGATTTCGTCCAGTGGCTATGAAAGCAGTTAAGTCCTTTAGGAGTAAAACAGAAAATCAACTTTGGTTACTACAGTCATTGCTCTGAGTTTTTGTTTTGGCCTGTCAAGAATAAAATCTTACCAATAACCGTTACCCGTTTTCTTATTACTTTTCTCTATTACATATGGCTACTGATTTTTTAATACCCATTAATCTTGTATTCAACCATCTTGCCAGACCTTATATATTAGTTGTTGTTGTTTTAAAGTAGGCTCCACACCCAATGTGGGGCTCAAACTCATGACCTTGAGATCAAGAGTTGCATGGTCTACTGACTGAGCCAACCAGGCAACCCGCTTCCGTAGTACTTCTAAGTTCTCTGTGGATTCTCCGGTACTCTCTCTATAGAAATCACTAGATCTAATTCTTCTGGGTAGGACCTCCAGATGGTGGTAAACAGAAATAGTAAGAGTGAACACTTCTCTTTTAGCTTTCCTCCAGAAAGGATGTGTCTAGCGCTTCCCCATTCAACATGGTGCATTTTGCAGCTACACCCCACCAGGTAATTAAGATGTCTGCCCTCACTTGTAATTTGCTGCATTTTTCTTCCTTAATATCATGAATGGATGTTAAATTTCATCAAATGCTTTTTCTTCTTTTGAGATAAATACAGGAATTTCTCCTTAATATGGTCATAGGGTAAATTACACTAATACATTTTCTAATGTTAACCTGTTCTTGGAAGGATAAACCCCACTTAGATATGATTTCCCCTCCCCCAATTACTGGGTTTAGTTTGATAATATTTAATCTATGTTTACAAGTAAAGTTGATCTGCATATTTTCCTTTCTCATGCTGTCTTTTTGGTATTATGGTTATACAACAGAATGGGGGAGCTTTCTCTCATTTTCTGTGTTCTGGAATAATTTGTTCTTTGACAGTATGGTAGAATTTGGCAAAATAACCACCTAGGCTTATCATTTTCATTTTTTAGAAGAGTGATTTTGAAACTCCTACATGTAATATTTATCCAGGATATATGACAGTCTGAAACTCAGTAACAGAAAAACCCAATTTTTGAAAAAATTGTCAAAAGATTTGAAACAAATAAAAATAGCACATTAGCATATGAGCAGATGCTCAACATCCTTAATCATTGGGGAAATACAAATTTAAGCCACAAGGAGACACCAACTCATACTTATTAGAACGGCTAAGATTAAAAAAATGGACAACACCAAGTGCTGATGAGAGCACAAAGAAAGCAGAAGTTCGATCACACTGAAAACAACATGGCAGGGGCGCCTGGGTGGCTCAGTGGGTTAAAGCCTCCGCCTTCAGCTCAGGTCATGATCTCGGGGTCATGGGATCAAGCCCCGCATAGGGCTCTCTGCTCAGCAGGGAGCCTGCTTCCTCCTCTCTCTCTCTGCCTGCCTCTATGCCTACTTATGATCTCACTGTTTTGACCTTCATATAGTTAACTCCCCAATTGCGTATGACATTATTTTTAAATAATCAGCACTTACTAATATTAATAAAATCTTGCCCATTTCTTTTCTCATTATTGCTTTCTGCATTGTATTCCTTTATTACGGGTTCTAGATCCTTCCTCCTGAATCATATTTTTTTCCATTTCTTTTTGGGACCATCTTTTCATGGTAAACACTTCAAGGTTTTTATTGCTAAAAACATCCCTCCCCCCCCACACTGGAATAGTGTCTTACCAGAGCACAAAATTGTTGGTTAGTAGTATTTCCCCTCAGTGCACTGAAGATATAATTTTCATGGTCAGTCATCTCCAGTGTTAATGACTTTGAGCAAAGTGATGCCTTTGAGAGCCATTAGTGACTCAGACTCATAAGGAAAGAAGAAAAAGGGACGCAAACCTTAGGATAAACAGAGGTAGGAGGAAGAACAGGGTTGAATGCATGACACAGGGAAGTTTAAAGCTATTCCCAAAAGTCTGTGCCTAGACCTGACTGTCCCTTCCTGGCACATAAGTCTTCTTTCTCTTTAAGCCTTAACATGTGCTCTGGCTCACGGGAAAAGTGCTGTAAGACTGACTTGAGCTTACTGGCAATTCTCTGAATTATTAATCAAACTAGGAGATGAACTAGCAATGACAAGAAGCAAGACAAGAATGTTCTTCTATTCCTAAATTCCTTGGAAGGGAAGCCCTACCGCCACAGCATTTAAAAGGGCAAACCATATTTCTTCTCGGCTTATTTAAACTAGTTTCCAGATAACATCAGACAGCCTTTTCAAACAGTTATAACCTGGAGCCGAGCTTGGCTGAGGGTGTTCTGCAAAGAGAGATTTTGCTAACAGAAAGGGTAAATATTGTGTCTATCATTTCTGCTGTTACTATATCTGAATGCAGCTGAAAACTTACTTAATAAAATTTGACATGTTTTTCCCATATGTGTTGATTTAAAACCAAAGAATATTAGAACTGGCAGAGACCTCAGAGACGATCTATTCTGAACCCTTCCCGTTATGCATAAGAAACAGAGCTCTCGGGGACTTAGTCTAGGGGCAGAATCCAATTTGAGAAAGAAAATGGGGTTATGCCAAGGACTTGAGTCCTTTCAGAGCTTCACTCAAAATAATTATTGCTCTAATCCCCTGTTTTATTTTCCAGTACTCTTCTGGGTATATCAAAAAGAGAAATATTTTCAGGAATTTCTTACCTGGTGTTTTAAATATTGCATTCTGTACCACTCTCTGCTCAGATGAAGAAATAATCTATTGTCTGGTCAACATATTTCTCAGTTCACGCTGATGCAACAAACTATGTACTCCAGGGGCTTGCTGTATTTTTCTAAAAATATTCCATTTTTAAGCTCAAAACAAATTTTGAAAAATGAATGAATTCATTTTTAAGCTCAGCCTGAAAATTCTTCTCATTTTCTATTAGTCAGGGAAGCGAGCCATTAAAAACTTTTTTTCTTTTACAAAAATTTCGAACCTAGGATGACATAAAATCTAGGTGGGGACATTTCTCACCTTATTGCACTACTTAATCTCTAATACTTCCTCCTCTTCTTTCGCACCAGGTTTGCTTCTTACAGTGTCCTTTTAGTGACATTGTTTATCGTCCTCAAGGACAATGGAAGGGAATTCAGCTTTCACAGACAGCAGCCCTGGTGCCTGGTCAAGAGTTTGTTCCCAGGATAATTGCTTCTGGACATCAGATATACGTCGTGCAGGATGATGGACATCAGCTTTTATCCTATTTTATTCACTGAGCATTTGAACGATCAGTTCTTGGAAGAACACCTACATATTCAGAAGGTGAATTCATTTTAGAGGATTCTGCAGAAGGAAATCATGTGAACCACGGATTTAATTCGGCATCCTGAAATCCTGATCCGTGTGAGACCCTGTAGACACCCCACTTCCAATAAAGACATTTGGGTAAAAATTTCAGCAGGGTTAATTGTGCCAGCTGAGCAAGTTCAAGCACACGGAGACTCTAGGCTCGTTGCAGAGGTCTCCGGCCCACGCTTGTCCTACCGAACCCCAAACTCCAGCACTTGAAATAACTTTTCAGAAGACTGGATGCATTTCTTAAGGGAAGTTTTAATCAGGAATGATGGCTGTATGTGGGAAGGAAGGCAGCAAAGGCCAGGAGATGGTCTCCCATGTCATGACTGAGACCAGACAATGGAGCTGTTCCCCTGGGAATATTTCTTCGGGCCATGTGTCTTACATGAAGCTGGGTGGGAGTGAATTTTTCAGCCTTCCAACATATAGATCCTGCTCTTGGCCACAGAAACAGGGACACAGAGGGAACCCCATTCAATGGCTTTTCTTTACACTTGTTGAAAAGAATGCCTGTCCGCTGTCAAAATGAGAGGGGTGTTCGATATAACAGACTCTTGGAGTTGGTATCGTCTAAGCCTCCTGTTTTAAAGATGAAAAGATAAGGTTCAGAGAGGTGAACTCACTTGTCTATGGTCACACAGCTAGTGGTAGCTAGACCAGTGATCTTGCTAGTGTAGCGCACTGCTA
Source organism: Mustela lutreola (assembly GCF_030435805.1). Classification (NCBI taxonomy): domain Eukaryota; kingdom Metazoa; phylum Chordata; class Mammalia; order Carnivora; family Mustelidae; genus Mustela; species Mustela lutreola. The sequence continues at coordinate 144,719,719 of NC_081295.1, read as the reverse complement.
CCCCTAATGTGAAACCCAGTTAAAAACAGAAGGAGCAAAGCACGGCACACCCTGATACTGGGACGCAGTACGACTTTCTCAAGGTCTAATGGGAACCCTGTAATTACAGTGCGAGCAGGCCCTGGGCACTTCGCTTGTCAAAATCCCTGGAGGCATGTTTCTGAAATCTACTGCTGGGGGCGGCGGGCGCTTGCCAAGCGTTCTTTGGCCTGCAATCTAGTGCTGGGCATCTGTGCGTTCTCCCGCAGGGAGAGGAGTGAAAAATTAATGAGGAGCTCAGAAAAGCTCGTTTTCAGGGCTACAGAGATTGGGAGGGCAATGAAAATTGGAAGTGAAGGGAAAAGTTTAAGCTATCAGCCTCAAGCTCTGGCAAACCATATAAATGGGGTGTAAATGTAAATTTATCCACACAGAAATGGAAAACCACCGAAAAGCGATTTCGGGAAGCACTGGATCTGAATTATAAACACCCAGGACAGGGCTCTCTGTGATTCATTCATGGGCATCTGCCCATCTCTGGGCTGCCCATACCTACAGCCATCTGACATAGGCGGCTCAGGTCTCTCGGAGCTGACATTTCCTCTTCCTAGAGAAGGACTCTGCGTTTTGACCCAGATGTGTTTTTCCCTGATCTGACTTGGGTGTAAGAGCCCATAAGCCTATGAGGAGGAGGGTGAATCTGAAAAAAAAAAAAAAAAATCAGATACCTTTCCAACAAAGATTTTCAGAGGCTTGTCTCTCTCTCCCACAATCTCGTAGAATTCATTTTCCAAGAAGAAAAAAAATTCAGTTCAAATTGTGAACTATTTTTATTGACAAAGCTTGATGTCCAAAGCAGGACAAAACGGGCACCAGTCCCTCCCTTTGGGGGAACTGAATGTGGGACTCTATTTATACCTGAATATCCTGGGGATTCCCAGCTCTGGCTCTGGTCTGCACCTGTTCTTTCTCTCAAACAGCTATTTCAAAGGGAGAGCTCTCTAGCAATACATCCCCCCCACCCCCGCCATCCCCCAATAGCTCCTGGTTAGGCAGCGACTTTCTCTGGAGTAGTATTTGGGAGAAGTTACTGGCATTCTTTTGCTAATTAAGGTTTGCAAATTAATGAGTTGTAACAGACCTCAACCCTTACAGATGTGGTAAAATCCTTTAGGCCAATCATGGCTTGCTCACAAACCTCTGGAAGATGCCCAAGAAGAAAAATCTGGCTATCTTTGGAGAGCAAGAAGGCCTTCATCTCATTCCCTGTTATGGATTGAATTATATTCCCCACCTCCACAAATTCACACGTTGAAGTCCTAACTCCCACCATCTCTAAAGGTGACTTAATTTGGAATGAGGCCATTAAAGATGTAATTACTTTGATTAGGATGAGGTCACGTTAGAGGCAGGATGGACCTCTAGATCAATATGACCAGAGTCCTTATCAAGACAGGAAGTTTGGACACAGGTACTCATACAGGGAAAATGCCGTGTGTGAAGTTGAGGCAGAGATGGGGGTAACGGATCTACCAGCCAAGGAGGGGCAAAGGTTATCAGCGAATGACCGGAAGCTGGGCGAGAGGCATGAAACAGACTCTCCCTGAGCTCTCAGAAGGAACCCACCCCGCCGATAGCTGGATCTCTGGCTCCCAGCCTCCAGAACTGTGAAGGGTTACATCTTGTATTCAAGCTTCTCAGTTTGTGATACTTGATTATGGCAGCCGGAGAAAACAACTACAACTGACTCACAGGGTTAAGACGGTTCCCTGTCCCCCTTCTTCTCAAGACAAGACAGAACCCAGCCTGGGTGGCCTCCCCTCCCAGCAGAGGGCCTCCCCTCCATCGCATGACAAGAACTTTCTGGATACGCTCTGGTCATGAAGGCTCTGTCAAAAACAAATGCCTTCTCTCTTCTCATCTCCTACATTCAACTCTTACCCACTCCTGTTACAAAAGCACCATCCATCGTGGGTCACCCGGGGTCAACATCTCGGAGTTATCTTTGCTTTCTCCTTCGCCCCAAATCTCATCTCCTGGGTCCTGTCACCTCTACCTTTTCCATGTCTCTCATCTCTCTCTCTCTCCTCCTTTTTGTTCCCAATGCTACCACCCCCTGCAGCTCCAATTATCTCTTGCTAGATGGTTACAAGAGCCTTCAAACTAGCTTCCCCCTGCCAGGCTCTCCACTGCTCCCATCAGTTCTATCTGGAACTGCCCATGAGTCACCCAAAGGCCAGCTGTGATGATGTCCCCTCCTTTGTCAGAAGGCTCCAAGGGAAGAAAAGTCCAACTCTGCAGTCTTCACTGCTTTCCACGATCTCATCCTCATATCCCGTCACTTGCCTACTATTAACCCATGCTCCAAACTTCTAGAACACACTTCTGATTTCCCGCCTTGGTGCTCTGTTTGTCCCATTTGCTCTATGGGGGGAATAGCCTCTCCCCTAACCATATGTGTCAACCTTTTATGGTTGAAGGACCGTAGATGTGATGCTGTGGTTGAGTCTGGGAGCTCTGCTGCGCAATGCACCAGATCCAACCCAGCGGCTCCCTTACTTGCGACGAGGGGACATCGGCAAGATCTCGAACTTCTCTGCACTTGCAGTTTCCACACAAGCAAAATCCCATGTGTCTATGGTGAAAATTAAACAAGGTAGTGCACCAACCGTATTTAGAAAGGTACGTGGCAGGTGAGGCTTGCAACGGTTCTCATCTGCTACTGTTTTTACAGTCACTTTTGTGGAAGCTGAGGGACATTGCAGTGTTCTGCGACCTCTCAGAACATCTACGTGAATCCACCCTTAAGCTACTGAGGTTTCTTTCATAGTTTCTTATGGACATGCTTCTCCTTCAATCCGTACCTTTGCCACATTCCTTCCTGTCTCTCCTCCCTTGCTGACCTTGAACGTGAGTTCCAAAGGCCCCTCAGAACCTCACAGTGTTTTCTTTGCTCTTCTGCTCTGCTCCTGCCCCCAATGGTCCAGACTCAAGTCTCCAAGGGGAGGGGGTACTGAATCAATCAATCTTTCTTTCTTTTTTTTTTTTTTTTTAAGAGAGTAGGAAAGAGAGGTGGGGTAGGACAGAGGAAGAGGAGACAGAATCTCAAACAGCCTCCATGTGCACCGCGGAGCCCCATACAGGGCTCGATCTCACCACCCTGAGATCACGACCTGTGCCAAAATCAAGAGCAGGAGGCCTCACCAACTGAGCCACCCAGGCGCCATGACTCTATTTCTCATCTTTGTGTCCAAGGGCCTGCTTCGGGGCTTAACATTGAGGAAATACAATGTGATGCTCACAGAGCTAGCGGAAGACTGAATGTGGAACCGCTGGAAGGCGTGAACACCCCAGCGGGCTGCATCCGACCCCGTGTCTTCATACAACCATGGGTGCTGGTCTTCCTGGGAGCCCCGCGGGTCTCCGAGCCATGCATGCGCAGGGGAGGGGCCTGTATTTCCCAGCAGAGACTTGCGGTCATTTTCTCTGCGCGGTAATTCACAGTCAGGACCAAATTCAGACAATCAAGGCCTCACTCCTTATGTGCTTCCAAAGCACCCTGTGTCTACCTCCCTATCTCTTATCTCACAGCCTTGTAATTACCGCCTGCCAGGTTGATTTCTTCCATTAGTCTGTTTCAGTGTGGGCAGACTCTGTCTTATTTAGCTCTCATTGTTCTTTCGCAGATCTGGGTAAGCATGTGTTGAACAAAAGAATTTGCCAGAGAAACCTGAGCTAAACAATGGGGCACTGTGAGCCACTAAAGTAGCATCAGACAGAAAGAGATGCTCCTTTATGGTGTTTTGTTTTTTTTTTTTGTCTTCTCTCCAAATACTCCATTGCTAAGACGGTTTATCTGATCAAACACTATTATTTCTCTGACATGAATCTGAAAACAGTGAAATTCTTAGCTGCATTCAGATAGCCACCCCGGCCTTGGATCTAGCTTGACTTAGCGGTATTTTGTTTTCTAAGCTTGATGTAGGGAGTCAGCGAGCAGAAAGCTCCCTTGGCATATGACCTTGAGCTATAAAGTGCTCTGCTATGGGGCAGGCAGGCAGCCCAGGCTGGGAGCCCGCAGCTTTGGAGGACAGAAGACAGATACGAATGTGTGCTGGCCAGACACTACTGGGCTCACAGCACGCCTGGAAAGGATAACTCTCGATTTTCTGTTCAGAAAGCAGAACTGGGGTTAGTAAAGAAAAAAGAGGAGCTTATTTAAGAGCCAGTTCCCACCTTTTATAAATGGTCTCATTGTGGACAGATGAAGGCTAGACAATTTCTGCATCTGAAAAAGAGGTGCCTGTTGGAGCAGAGGCCAGAAACCATGTCAGCCTGTTACGAAAACCATTTGGTGACTAACAAAAAGAAATTCAAATCAGTAACAAGTAACGGTATATGGATTTTTCCCAAGACCTTACTCTAGGACACAGCTTTCTGTTTTGGTGCTGGCAAACATCAGGCTTCTAGAGTTCAAATCTTGGTGTTGCCTTTTTATAGCAGTGTGATCTCAGGGCAAATTGCTAACCCTCTCTTGTGTCTCCGTTCCCTCATCTGCAAAATGGGAATAAAATATCTCCTGCATTACATGGATTTGTGATGATTAACAAGAGTTAATAAATGAGAAAAGCCTGGGTGAGTGAATGACACATAAATAATACATGTGTTGGTACACTAACATTAAATTAGGCAAAGATCACTTGTGGCTATAATCCACACATGGCATGTCTGTATGGGAGAAAGTATGTATGTATGGGAGAACGTTTCTTCTGATTATTTTGTATAAAAGCAACAAATACCTATAGCAATCCTTCAGCCACAAAAAAAGGAATATGATGAAATGCCAAGCCTTCCTCCTTTGTCTACTATCCAGTTCTACTCCCTATACTCTTAAATATAGGAGTATATTTAATAAATATAAACCACTATACTCTTAAATATTTCTTCTACATTTTTGCGAAATTTTTTTTTTTTTACTCAGAAACCAAGAGGTGTATATACAATCTGTCCTTTGGTTAATAACACTGTTTGGAGTATTGGAAATTTGCTAAGAGATTTCAGGTGTTCTCATCACACACATAAAATGGTATGTGGGCAGATACATTAACTGGTTTGACTAGAATAATTATTTTACTACATATATATATATATATATATATATATATATATATATATCAAGCCATCATGTTGCATACCTTAATTATATACAATTTTTGTTTAAAAAAATAAGGGGTGGGGAGTGCCTGGGTGGCTCAGTTGGTTAAGTGCCTGCGTTCAGCTTGGGTCATGATCTCAGGGTCCCTAGGATCAAGCCTCCCATTGGGCTTCCTGCTCCGCTGAGAGGCTGCTTGTCCCTCTCCTTCTGATCCTACCCCCTGCTTGTGTTTTCTCTCAAATAAATAAATAAAATATTTAATAAAAAAATAAAAATAAAATAAGGGGGAATGTCGAAGTCAAGAAATAAACAGACATGCATAAAGCCGTACATCTTAAAGTTCTCTCAATATCTGGAGATATAAATCTACCTTGTGTTTTTGTGGCTCTGTTGGTACTCCATTGTGTAGAAAGACCATGATTTATGTAACCAGTCCCAACTGATGTCATTTGTCTTGTTTCCAGTTTTCTAATATTATAAACAATCTGTAAAAAGCAACCTCGCACATCTATCTTACTATAATTCTGCACACATACATGTAGGTTAAATTACTGGAAATTTATGACTTCCGGGCATGCCCTTCTTCGGTCTCTAACTCTGCAGCATCTTTTCCTGTTCTAGAATCTTTCCTTGCCTTCCTGTCCATTGCTACGTTGATGAATTGCAAAGTCAAAGGTAAGGGCTTTTAAAATTTTGGTGGATGGCTCAGTCAACTAAGCCTCTGAGTCTTGATTTCAGCTCAGGTCCTGTCTCAGGGTCGTGGGATCGGGGCCCTGTGCTGGGCTCCTTGCTCAGTGCAGAGTCGGCTGGAGATTCTCTCTCTCCCTCTGCCCCTCCCCCGCTGCCCATATATGTGCACGCTCTAAAATAAATAAAATCATAAAAAAAAAACTTTTTTGGTTACTCGTGGGGTGCCTGGCTTGTTCAGTCAGTGGAACGTGTGATTCTTGATTTCAGGGTTGTGAGTTGAAGCCCCATGTTGGGTTTACAGATTACTTAAAAATCTTTGGGGCGCCTGGGTGGCTGAGTGGGTTAAAGCCTCTGCCTTCAGTTCAGGTCATGATCCCAGGGTCCTGGGATCGAGCCCCGCATTGGGCTCTCTGCTCAGCAAGGAGCCTGCTTCCCCGTACCCCTGCCGGCCTCTCTGCCTACTTGTGATCTCTGTCAAATAAATAAAAATCTTTAAAAATAAAAATAAATAAATAAATAAGTAAATAAATAAATATCTTTTTAAAAAAATGGCCAGCTTTTAAAAAAAAATTAAATCTTAAGATTTTTTTTGGTTACTCTTGCCAAAATTGTCCTCTAAAACAGCTTGCATTCATTCACCCTTCCACCAACATCGTATGAAAGCAGCTGTTTCCTCCTCTACTTACTAGCTGACACAGTATAGTGATCAATTTCTTTTACTTTTGCCAAAGTAGAACATGAAAAACAGTATCTCACTAGTTTCAATTTGTGTTTAAGTATGAGTGAGGGTGAGATCTTTTTTTATATTTATGGGACATGTGTGTTCTTCAGTTTGCTAGTTCATGTCCTTTGCCCAATTTATTTTTGAATTCAAAATAGGATCTCTGCTACTTTCCTGCTTAAAACTTTTATGGGTGACCCTCTGTCTGTAGGATACTGTCTGGCAGCCCGGATACGGACAAAAAGGGGCTGTGACCTAGTCCCTTCTAAACCTCCCCTCATATGGTTGCTACCTTTGCCTCAACATTGATGGTCCATGCCCTGACTGTGGCTGTTCCTTATGGCTTCCAGCCCTCACTCTGTCTTCTTCAATAAAGATTCGATGACTAATTGAAGAAATTCCAATTTTCATGTAATATTCACCGACGAGGGGCACCTGGTGGCTCTGTCCATTGAGCGCCTGCCTTCAGCTCAGATCATGATTCCAGAGTCCTAGGATCAAGTCCCGCATTAGGCTCCTTGCTCAGTGGGGAGCCTGCTTCTCCCTCCCTCTCTCTCTCTCTCTTTTTTTTTAAACAAAACAAAACCACACACACCTCCTTTACTGACGTGGAAAACGGATATACACGGACAGTTTTTTTTTGCTGGGGTCCCCGAGCTCAGGGAGGCTCGGGCTGGGGGCGGCGGAGCAGGCGGGCGGCGGCGAGGCTGGTGCCCTGGCACTGGGGCCGCGCGTACTTGAGAAAGATGTCGGCACGGCCAGGAGCAGGCCTCGGAACGCAGCGCGGGCCATGCACGGCTCGAGCGGGCGCAGCTCTGCGGGGCTGTAAAGCGAGGGCTGGAGGCTGGAGCCGGGCTCCCATCCTGCAGCCTCCGCCTCCAGCAGAGACAGTTCCAGAAAGTAGGTGGCAAGTAGCATCACCTGGGGGCTGCTCCCGGCCAGGCCAGCGCAGCCAGTAGCCCAAGGCAAAGTAGCGGCCCGGGTGGTGCAACCGGAAATCCTCCCTGCTCATGTTCTCTCTTGCTCTCTCTCTCTCAAATAAAAATCTTTTAAAAAATTTTACTTATTGAAGAAATTCCAATTTTCATATAATTCTCCTTAACTAAAGAGCTATCATGAAACATTCAACTGTTTCTTCAAGTATTTAATTTTGTTCTTGTCAATCCTATGATCAGGGACCATCTGTAAATAATGTCTTTTGTGCTTTCTGCTGGTTTATACTGGAATGACATCCAGTTCTCTTCTCGCTGGCTCTTACTAAAGTTCTCCCTACAGTACAGGTATTTTGATGGGGAAAAACAGACTACATGTGGGCTGCAACATTCACACTGGGAGTTTAAAATAAGCCACAACAGGAGAAATCTGTCCAAATAGAGGCCAACGGTCATGATTTCGCTGAGGCCAATCTAGACAGACTGTCCAATGTTGGCATATCCTAGAAAGAGTCCCCCTCTTCCCTGCTTGATTTCTCGCTGACCACATTTATAACTTAACTCCACGTTTCACTGTGCAATCCCAGGAGCGTGAAGTCCTTACTACCCATCACATCACAGCCTTTCTGGAAAGCAGGGGCTAAACGAAGATATTCACCCCCGGTGTGCTTCTGAATCAGTCTCTAGCCTAAAGAAAAAAGTACGTAGAAGGAAACGCTAGTACACAGATGTTAGCGGCAGGCTATTTATAACCGCACGCACCCCCTGGAATGTGTTACAGGCAGGGGACTCGGCTGACTAGGAGCCAAGCATTCTACTACAACGTACCGCTGCACTAAAAAATTAAGAGGGAGATAAATGATATGCATGTTTTGCTTTCCTCTACGTAAAATGATTACGAAAGGATGCAAGGGAATAGGCATAAAGGATTGTCATTCGTGAGGGTGTCAGGATGAAGGGTGAATTTTCTATTTAGAGAGACTTCATGATATATTATGATTAGGATTTGTTTATTTTTATTAAGATTTTATTTATTTATCTGACAGAGAGAGAGCACAAGCATGGGGAGCTGCTGGCAGAGGAAGAGGGAGAAGCAGACGCCCCGCTGAGCAGGGAGCCCAATGTGGGGCTCCATCCCAGGATCCTGAGATCATGACCTGAGCTGAAGGCAGCTGCCTAACCTACTGAGCCACCCAGGTGTGCCTCCCAGGATTGGAATTTAACAGACAAGAGTCCACTAGCCTTTCCACTACAAACCAGTGTGACTCTGGCTGTGTGGGAAGGCACATGATCACCAGACTCTCGGTAAACATCTACATGATCCAGACCTATCGAATGCTGTTTCAGTCAATCACGAGGCAGGTGAGAATTACTCCTCATGGTAATGACAGATCTTCCAGTAGTGAATCTTTCCAGTTGTCCATGCGTGACACAGAGTTTTGTGCTATGGTGGATAAATGGTATAACTTTTTTTTTCTTCTCTACAGGGACAGAGTATTGTAAAATGAGGTTGTAGAATATTACAGTTCCCAGCTGCTTCATACAATCTTCACAGAAATGCCTGGAAATGTAATTAGCTCGGTGCTCTAACCACGCCTTAAACGACCCTTTCCTGTGTGCCGAGAAGCGTTTATCAGCCCTTTCCAGGGGCTTCTCTGACAACGCTTTGCAGCAGTAGCAAGCAGCTTCCCACAATCTCCGAGCATCTCACAGCTCCCCAGAAGCTAGGGAAGTTTAAGCCGAGCGAGGTGGAATGGAGCAGCTTTTCCGCGGACACAGAAATGTTGCTATGCCACAGAGGAGACATTTATCCTCTTCAGAAACTCACACTCGCTTGAGGACAAAAATAGACGAAACATTACAACAGTCTTCTATGCCAAAATTGCATCTGAGTCTGACCATCAGGAGCCCTGCTCCCTGACGTCCCCACAAAGACCCCTCACAATGCCGCTTCATTAGAACTCACTGTGTTTAGAGCGAAGGTCCCCCCAGGCATTTTGGGGTCAGCACCCCCGTCCTCCTTCTCTAGGTCAAACTGCCCCTCTGGGCAGGTGCGTGGTACACAACACTTTCTTTCATCCGTGTGATTTCATTAATATCTCACACATTTCATATTCACACACTGCCCCTGATCCCACTCTCCCTTGGGCTTACAAAAAGGAGGAGGCAGACCTTTAAAACTGACCTTCAAAAAACCATTTGATTCATGTGTTGGCTCACGGTCTACTTCTCCTATTAAGGTTACTTGATGATTTCTTTTGTCAAGTCCCAAATTTTAATTGCCTCACATCTTCCCTGTAACTTCCACAACTTAACAAGGAAGCCAACAAGGAAATCAACCGAGCATAAGAACTCATTTTTTAAAGAGACAAGTTATCATACATTATGTAGGTATTTTCATTGGCTTCGGGAATGCCGGCGTTACTTGCTGAAATCATCAAGTCTTATTTCCAGAATTAATTTGTTTCTTACGGAGAATCACACTGGATTCAAGTGTGTTTAACAGCTGCCTAACCTAGATATACATACGTCTTAACCTTTTCACTCTTTAGGCTTTCAAGTCACGTGGAACAGTGACATTTCCAAGCAAAGCCCAGGAGACTTTGAAGTAAGACAGAGGCTTGCATTCGAGTCCTCTAGGGTTTTACCATTAAGCAGCCAAGTGATCCTCGGCTAGTTATTCACCCTTCCTAAGTCTCATTAGCCTCCTCTATGAAACAGATGTTAGCAGTGATGGACTCATAAGACTGGAGAGGCAGGGGCGCCTGGGTGGCTCAACGGGTTAAAGCCTCTGCCTTTGGCTCAGGTCATGATCTCAGGATCCTGGGATGGAGTCCCACATCAGGCTCTCTACTCAGCGGGGAGCCTGCTTCCCCACCTCCCAGTCTGCCTCTCTGCCTACTTGAGATCTCTGTCTGTCCAAGAAATAAATAAATCTTTAAAAAAAAAAAAAAAAAAAAAGACCGGAGAGGCAGTAAGAGCTACATTGTATCTACTTCGGTATTTATCACTCAGTGCCCACCAATGGGCCATTCATGACTGGCAGTGATTAGCACTGTTATTAGTCATGCCAGCGTGTTAGGATGATGCTTACAGTGAAGCAAAGGGAGAAGGCCCAAAATTTTTGGGGAAACCCAGGTGACTCAGGTGAACTTCTGTATTAAAATGGTCGTGGAGAACGGAAAGGGCATGTCTATAATCAGAACTGGTTAAGGACCTAAAACGGAGGTATGATTCTGAGGTGTTCCCAGAGTGAATGAGGATTCATTTCATAGCGTCAGGGAGCTTTGGGAAGGGAAGCCTATGAGGGCGGAAAGGAGGCATTTGGTGTGCGCGTACTTATTTGGGTGCTGGTGGGAAGGTCCTACAGAGCACTGGCCTCGGGGTAGAGATCTTTACAGAACCGAATTTCTGAATTCAATGGAATTCTGCTTATGGTCCGTGGAGTTCCGCCAGCAGACATCTGGGAACTTAATGAACTCAGGAGACTTCGGAGCTCCAGAGAGGATAAACAAGGGGCTCTCAGAAGAAAAGCGGAGGAAAGAATGAGAGGAGGAGTAGAGTTAGGGAAGAGGAGGAAAGAAAGAAGAGGGTGTTGCATAGGAGGGCTGTCCAAGGCCAGAGGGAACAACACACATGCTGGCCTGCAGGCAGGTGACAGGCGTGGGCCAGAACCTCAGAGTGAGAGACGTGTTGAAGACGATAGAATGAATTCCTACCGGAAGGAAGTGAATTTCTAATCAATTTCTGATCAGCGGGAGGGAAGACACACACAGAGACTGAGGGCTGGGAACCAAGACACTCAGTTCGTCAAGGCTGCTACGGGAACCAACCACCATGAGTTCATTTGGCTGAAATGACAGGCAGTTGAGCGCCTTTTTGTGTTCTTAGGAGTCTCGGTTCCAAACGATCCCTTCTACTTTCTCTTGCGAGTTAACCGGCACCCTTTTTCAGTTTGTAGAATGGAACTGGCCTCACAGTGTGTGGCTTCTGGCCTGGTGGTCTTCTACGGAGTGGCACAGGGTGACCCTGCCCCCTCTTTGCCGGGCACAGGCCTGTTGCAGGCTTCCTGTCCCGCTCCAGGAAGTGATGGTCTCCCACGGTGTGGTCAGAAACGGCCAGGTTTGGAAAATAAAGTATATGGTCATCTTGTTTACCGCTTTCTCTATGTTTTGACCATTCCGACCGGCCACAGAGCTCTGATTTTCTAAAGGAGACTACACCCACATTGTTCCACCCTGCCCAAGATCACCTTTCTATAAATCACTCATTTTTTTTTTTTTTGCCGATGAGGTTGCCAAAGGAGAAACAGGATGGCGCATTTCCGCAGAAGCCATTGTGTTCGTTCACGTCTTTGTAAATTCATAAAGAGGAGGAAATATTCATTGGTACCTAGGAAAACGTGGGATAAGCTCCAGCTCTGTGCAATTATGCAATGTGTCTGAAAGCAGGCTCCTACACCCAGGACCTAAATCGAAGAGAAGCTCATCAGAATTGTCACTTTATACATACATCATGCCCAAAGACTATGAAATAAGTCTTTCCTTACTCTATGATGGCTTTTTTTTTTTTTTTTTTAAAGAGTTTATTTGACACAGAGAGAGAGCACAAGCAGGGGTAGAGGCAGGCAGGGGGAAAGGGAGAAGCAGGCTCTCCACTGAGCAAGAAGCCTGATGTGGGGCTCGATCCCAGAACCCTGGGATCATGACCAGAGCCAAAGGCAGTTGCTTAACCAACTGAGCCACCCAGCACTCCTCGATGCTTATTTTTTAATGCATTTCTATAAAAAAGAGTCACGATAGATGAAGCTTATATATGATGTATTATGCATGAGGTACTGTTCTAAGAGCTTTCTAAAATTCCTTTTTTTTTTTTTTTTAAGATTTTATTTGTCAGAGAGAGAGAGAGAGAGAGAGAGAAAGCGTAAGCAGAGGGAGCAGCAGGCTCCCTGCTGAGCATGGAGCCCAATTCGGGGCTTGATCCCAGGACCCTGAGACCATGACCTGAGCCCAAGGCAGACGCTTAATCAACTGAGCCACCCAAGCATCCCTAAATTCTTCTTCAATCCTCACAACTTTATGAGGTGCCAGTTTCATTCCTGTTTTAGGCAAGGGGACTGAGCACACACAGTACAAACAACTTGACCAAGGTCACGTGGCATGTGGGCTGCTCGGTCTGTGTTCCAACCACGGTCCTCTACCTCCTGCCACACCGAACTTCTGCCTGTAGTCGAAGTCAGTGGGCCAACGACACATCTCATGATCAACGCCGTAAGGCTGATGTCCTTTCAGAATTGTGCTGCAAACGTCTAGCTGTAAATCCAGCAACCACTCCTGAGGCCTGTGTGATCACTGTCCGCTCGCCTAACTTACACACATAAGACGCCACACAGCACACAGAACACGTCATGTTCTGCTGAATAGACAAATGCAGCAACACATGGAAAGCATCTGCCATGGACATGGCATTGAACTAGACAGCGTGCGACACACAAAGAGATGAGCAAGCTATTAGCCGCTGCCTTGAAGGGCATTCGAGAAGGACTCACACTGTGACCTCCAGGGTCAGTGTTCATCGATGACCTTCTCTTCCTTCACAAGCTGGCTTTACAGGGACGTGTCATCAAAGGAAACTGTTCTAGGACATCACTGTGAAGTGCAGACGGACTATGGGTGTGAAAACATCTGAATCACGAGGCTCCATACTCATGGACCAGAAACACAATACAAGTGATAGGACTACAGGCGATGTTCGAATTTCAGGTCTGCCATTTCTAACTAGAAATTATCTAGCCCCTCCAGACCTTGGGTTCTTCACCTGCCAAATTAAGTTAACAATAGTGTGGAGGTCTGCTGTGCAGTGAGGGTTCCTAAGGCACGGAAAGGGTCAAGTGTATTTCACATGCACAGAAGGCATAAGAATGACTGTTATCGTTGTTCTCGACATAGAATTGGTGAAGCACATTCAACCTGGAAAGCAGAGAACGAGCCACACCTGTAGCCTTGTTACACCCTGAACAATGGTATAGTCGGCTTCTATAGATGGTACCCAATGAACTATGCTCCTAGCGCACACACCCTTGTTTAGTCTGCCCCCAAAACAAGTCTGGGCTGGTCCCGTGGCTTCTTTTAACCAAGAGAAAATCATGAATGACATACTGGGCCAATTCTGGACTGAGTCTTAAAAGACCTGGCATCTTGTCCCATTGCGCTCTTAGAGGTCCCGAGCTATCCCGCTGGAGAGACCACATGGAATGGTACTGAGAATACATGGAAGAAAGGAGGGGTCCAGCTTGCCCTGCACCACACGGAGCCTCCTGGTGACCCCAACCCCAGCTGTCTGCAGACATAGGAGATCCCGAGAGAGACTGGCTGAAGAACCACCCAGCTGAGCTCAGGCAATCATCAGGTCACAGAAGACCATCAAATTGTTGTCTTCCTCTACTACAACCTTGGGCAGTGTTTTGTTACGGAGCAAGAGGTAACCCCAAAAGACAGTGCTGCCCCAATAACCTGAAGTTGAACACACAATGTCACAGAACCAGACAAATTGACAAACAATTGACAAATTGAAAAACAATCATGAAAGATGGCAAGTCTCTTGAAGGTGGGGACCTTGTGTTCTGTGCTTCAGTAAATGCCCTCACTTCTCCGCTTTCAGATCTTGGGAAACAGAGGAGCTCATACAGTTGGCTGGCCTCTCTGACTTTCAGTTCCATATGAACTTACTAGGCACCCACTATGTCAGGTGTTTGCTCAATCTCAGGAGACAAGGGGGAAAAGGCAGTGTCTTTGTTGTTAAGGACATTATAGCCTTGGCACAGAAGAGTGATGGAGGAAGGTCACCCTGAGAGGAAACAATGACATATTCACCATCCCAGCTCCCTGGAGGTACCGATTTCCAGAGTCTTTAGGCTGTACCAGACATTTTTTTTTTTTTTAAACTGGGCAATTAAGTCTACTTTGCCTTCCAATCCCTAGATGTTCCCTTCCAGGGTCATGATGGGGATGCAAATAAGAATATGCTTTGCATGTCCGTGCTTGGCTTCTTTCTTAAAAGAAACGGAAGGATCCAGTTATCCAAAGAGAATGTGTGATCTAGCCAGATGCTGAAGGCTAGACAGCTTGATTTGATGACTCCTTATTAAAATCAGATGCATGCTAAATAGTGCTCAATTATTTGCATGTTTGTTTTTCCTAGTCGCAAGAAATGTCATTACGGAAAAATGTGTGGAAATATATTCATTTGGCTTCACAGTCACTCTGCTGTTGTTTCTATTTCCCTTGGAATGCCAAAGCCACCTTAAGGCAAACTTTGTATCTTGACACAATCAAGTCAATTTTAAAAAACACCTCCCCTCAAGCTCAGTTCCCATTTCGGGCACCACCATCTCTCTTTCTCACTCCTGGCCAAGCTTCTTAAAAGAAGTCTACTTCTTCTTCTCTCCTTCATACCTCAATCATATGCTTCCTAATTCCCAGCCAGAAGGCTTCCCCAAAACTGTTCTCCTAAGGACACAAATGATGAGTGGCCACTAAACACATGGGCTATGTCTCAAGTCCTTACCATCATATCAGGACCCACTAGAGTGGACCCATATCCTTTCCTGAACTTTCTCCTGTTCTGCACAGGTGATACCACCCATCCCTTTCCTAGCTCTCTAGTAAGTCTAATTGGTCTCCCCAACGGCCCCACTGCCTGGGCACATAGCTTAGAGATCTGTGGTCCTCAAGGTGCTGCTCCTGAAGCCATAGCTTGCTTCCTACTTCATATTTTCTCCTTGGAGTTTCCATCCTATGGCTTCAAATGAACCCACAGGCACTCACGACTTTCAGATCCGCATTTTCAGCCAGATCTTTCCTGATCCCAGTTCTCTACAACCAATATCTGGGGCATCTCAGAAACAGGAAAGCCAGCATACCCCCAAATGAATCATTTCCTCCACCAACCCACTTGTCTTCAGTGTCCCTGATGGGGTGAGTGGTACCTCCACCCACTACCTGTTCAGTGGTTCTCTACCTCTCTCTCACCCTCCACAACCTATCTGTATTCAAATTATGCTCATTCTGTCTCCTAAAGATTTCTCAGTCTTCATGGCCTGATGTCACTATTTTAGTCTGCGCTATCATCATCTGTCCCCGCATCGTCGTCAACCACCCACTACCTTCCACCAACAGTTTCCTTGGGAATGAAATCAACAGGAATACTCAATATCCCACTGGATTCCATGATCACAAGAAGATGTCCCCGAAACTGTATCCCAGTTTTATCTCATTCCACAAATACACAGACGTGGTTAGATTATAAACTTGAAAATGAAGTTTGGTCACACTCCAAACTTTTCCTGTGCTGGAAGAATGATCTTTTAAAAGGAGTATCTTCTGACAGCTTCCATAGGATGCTGCACTGGGATAAAGTCCAGGCTCCCTAACAGACCTCGTAAGGCCCTTCATAATGAGTAGATCTCTGCCTACTTTTTCTTCTTCAACTCTTACTACTCTGTTTCTTCCCCAACAATCCTCCTCAGACCACAGCCTTCCTTTTAAGCTGCGGATTGGCAAGCTCTCCTTCTCTCTTCTCCAGACTCTCCTAGGCTCTGTTCTTCCCACCAGGAGAGAGGACTCCCTCATGTTCGTTGCCTAACACCTTGGTTAAACATCCACTTCTCTAGGGAGTCTTTCCTGCTAACCTGTAAACTCAGTTGGGTTTGTCTAATTTGAGTTCTTGGAGCCCCTGGGAGTCTCCTCTAATATCACGGATACTTCACTGTAATTGCTGGCTTTTTTATCTATCTTGCCCTCAAGACCATAACCTCTGGGAGGCAGGAGCCATGGATGTTCTCATTATAGTTTTGGAGATAATGGCGGTGCCTGGTGCATGAACGAACACGACATGCCAAGCTGATGTCCTTACTGAACATTCTGTGGCTTATAGAGGTTTGAAAACCTAAGTTCTGCCCAAGGAGCAAATATTACTTTGTTAGTTTGAAAAGGGGAATCCAATCCAAGCAACACTAGAGTTAGGGCACAGAGGCGCATACCAGCCCTCTCAGGTACACGCGTGCCTGTTCACGAGCACCAGTGTTTGCAATGAATCAATTTCACCGCTCTGCCTGAGTGGGAAAAACACAAACTTTGGGTCCAGAGCTGTGCCAGTGATGATCCTCAGGGCCTTTACCCTGGGCAGAGCTGGTCTTGTGCTGGATAGAGAGGCAATGATTCCATTTATCAACAGTGATCTTCAATCCTTCAATCCAAAAGGATGCCAACATGAGCCTCCCTGAAAATCTCAGGGTGTCTCTTTCTCTCTCTAAGAAGTGCATAACACCCTCCCCTCATCACAGGACATGCTAGGAATTCCTAGTAGCGAGGAACTGGCAATGTGGGGTTCGCACGCTAGCCACCCACCCTGGATATCAGCCACAGGCTCTTTCTGAAGGGCTCCGAAGCCCATCACACCACATCCAAAGGCAGAATCCAATACAGACAGTTTCCCTTAACCAAGATGCAACAATTATTTGGAAAGCCACAATTCCAGAGACATGGGCTTCCCAGGAAGGCATTCCTAGAAAGTAGTGGTTGCTCAAGTCATTAGTGAGTCTGGGTGCATCAATGTAGGAAGTGAAGGAAGCAGAGTCTGGGCCTGAGGGAGAGGGGCAGCCGGCAACTAGATACAGTGGTTAGCTCACAGGGTTGGCTCTCGTCCCATTGGGAGATCTCCATTGGGAGATCTGGGGTGAGCAGAAGGGCAGCAGGGCTCCATTCCCTGCTCTTAGGCTCATGAGAGCTTCTGTACGTGTCCTGCCTACACATGCCATGACACTGGTATCACGCTGTACAGAATGCTGGGCAAAAGCACGCAGGCTATTTCCTGGACCCCATCATGAACACGAGGGGAGCCCCCCAGGGTATTCAGGCCTAGCCTTTCTTGATTGCTGGCCGTTAGGTGGAGCTGACACCGATCTACCGACACTAACCAATGCCATGGTTCAGGAGTCCCCTGGTGTGTCCCAGGGGAACAGGTCATCAGTGAGTCCTATTTCAAAGCTGTCCCCTTATCCCACCAGGATATTAGGGGGGGTGTTTTAACAGCTGGAGTGAATGTTCAAAAGGTGACCTGTGACTTTCTATGAATCACACGGGGAGTGGTACTTTAAAGACATGATGGATGGAAACCTCTCCATTTGGAAAAGAGAAATAGAGAAGCTTTCCAAGAAAATGTTAATTCAGGAATGAGTTAAATGATAAAACCAAAGAGTTCTTTTTGTTTCTTGACGGAAGAAAGTAAATAAGGCACGTGTGTCTCTGTTCGTGGATAGGATCGCTTACCACTTTTTTTTTTTTTTTCCGCTTACCACGTTTTTAGTGATTTCCTAACTTCTCTCTCTACCTCAGCCACCCACTGCCATGGTTGTAGTCTGTGTTTTGTCTCTGCTTTGAAAATCACTAATGTGACACGTGGCTGTGTTCCTAGGTGCCCCCTGCACCCCTAGCTTGCTTCTGGCTACCAGACCCGCCGACGGTTCTAAAAGTCTTGGACTCCTTTGGAACCTCAAGTCTATCGACTTTTCTAATTGTGCTCAATTCACTGGACCTTTCCTTTTTAAAATCCAATTTAAAGTCAGTATTGTAGTGGATTAAACTGTATCCCCACAAAGGGATAAGTTCAAGCCCTAAGAGCGTACCTGTGTGACCTTACTTGGAAATCAGGTGTTTGCAGATGTACTCAGTGAAAGATCTCTGAACAAGATGATCCTGGATATAGGGCAGACCCTGCATCCAATGAGCACTGTCCTTACCGGAGAAAGGAGAGGGAGTCTGGCAACATAGAGAGACACAAGGGAAAGGCCACGTGCAGACAGAGGCCGAGATTAGAGCATTGTAACCACAAGCCAAAGAATGCTAAGGATAGCCCAGCAGCCACCAGGAATCAGGAGAGACTTCCGAAACACTTCCCCTCAGGGTCCGGGAGGAGCCAACACTGCCAACACCTTGATTCTGGGCTTTGGGCCTTCAGAACCATGAGAGAATAAATTCGCATGGTTCTAAGCCACTAAATTTGTGGGGATTGGTTACACCAGCCCCAAGAAATGGATACAAATGTGCTAACCTTCTCTGCTCCCCTGCCCCCCGCCCCCACTTTTTAATCCATCTGGCCAAATCCTTCCCCCCCACTGCCAATAGGACCCAACTGTCTGCTTTATCCAGAGTTATACTGGGATGACCGAGGCCACTGGAAAAAGTAGCAGGTGCCCTGTGGTGTCGTAATCATCAATCTGAAACTGGGTTCGCTCTGCAGGTCCCACTCCTGGCCTCCCCCCACCAAGCGATGAGCTGACTTACGACATGGAAAAGCACAGCTAGCTGTCAGATAAAGTCATACCCAATTCTCCCTCTCCCTGCAGCCAGGCTCTCCGCTGTCCAACTCTTTCATTCCCTCTCTGACATGAGCCCTACTATCTGCGTCTTACCTCGCACCCACCCCTGGCCTCTCAGCACCTTACCCCCTCTCCCCTCTCATAGATCTTCCCACTCTCCCTCGCTACTGGATCCCTCACCCTGGCCCGTCACAACTTCTGTCGCTTCCATCGTACGATGACAATGACAAGTCAGAAGGCACACAGACAGCCCCCTGTGATCAAAGCACACGCATGCGTCCTTGGAGACGTGCCTACGTCCTCCAGCGTCCATCCCATTTTGCATCTTTCCGCCACTTCCCGGCCAGACTCCTCCAAAACCTTATTCCCATTTCCCCCCATTTCCTACTAATTCCTCACTCCACGCTAATCTGGCATCGATCCCTAATAATCCACCAGACAGCTTCTGCTAAGTCATCAGTGAGCTCCAAGATCGTTTTTCTGTATTGCACTTGGCTTCTCCATACTGAACGTGGTTCGCCGCACCCTCCCTGAAACATTTTCCCTTCTTGGCTCCTATCACACAACATTCTTCCCGTGTTCCTCCTACCTCTCTGGCTACTGCTTTTTTCTCTCTCTCTTTTTTTTAAAATAAAATATAATTAATAATATAGTGTTCTACTACTTGTAGGTGTAGCATGTAAGGACTCAACAATTCTACACATTTCTCAGCGATCATCGTGGTGAGTGTTCTCTTAATCCCCTTCGCCTGTTTCACCCATCGGCCCCCCCACCTATCCCCTTGGCGACCATCAATTTAAAAAACGGGTGGAGGGGATGCCTGGGTGGCTCAGTTGGTTAAGCGGCTGCCTTCAGCTCAGGTCATGATCCCAGCGTTCCTGGGATCGAGTCCCACATCGGGCTCCTTACTCAGCAGGGAGCCTGCTTCTCTGTCTCTTCCTGCCATTCTGTCTGCATGTGCTCGCTCTCTCTCTCTCTGACAAATAAAACAACAACAACAACAACAAAACAAAAAACGGGTGGAGGACCTGAGTAGACATCTTTCCGAAGAAGACATACAGATGACGAACAGACACAGGAAGCTCAACATTAATCCCCAGGGAAATGCAAGTCAAAACCACGAGACATCACTTTACACCTGCCAGAGGGGATAAAATAAAGCAACCAACCAACCCAAGAAGTTAACACATATTAGTGAGGATGTAGGAAAAAAAAAATACCCCTCACGCACTGCTGGGGGGAAGGCAAGTGGGAGCAGCCACCGTGGAAAACAGCATGGAGCTTCCTCGAAAAATGAAAAATAGAACTGCCCTGGGATCCTGCAATTCCACTACTGGGCAGTTACCCAAAGAAAATAAAAACACTAAGTTGAAAAGATATATGTACCTCTAAGTTTATTGCAGCAGGATCCACAAGAGCCAAATGATGAGAACAGCCCAGGTGTCCACCCACAGGTGAATGGAAAAAGAAAACGTGGAATATTACTCAGCCACAAAAAGAATGAGATCCTGCCATGTTGCAGCAACACGGAAGGAACCAGAGTGTATAACGCTAAATGAAATAAATCATGCAGGAAAAGTCACTGCCTTTCGATCTCCTTTATGAGTTTATCCTCCTCTGTCTAGTCTCTAGTGATGAGAGTCTTCCTCTTTTCTTTCCATTCTTTCCATTCTATACTTGTTCCTTAGCCCAATTCCTACATGGTCATCACTCTAATGTGGGTAAACAAAGACCCAAGATCGATGCACCCAGTCTAGACCCCTTTTTTGCACCCATATATTCAACTCCCAGCTTTGGATACCACAAAATCAACTCCAATCCACACCTGAAATGGAAATTATTTCTCCCCTCCCCTCCTCTCTCCCCCACTACCCCATCCTTCCCTGACTCCTCCAAGCCTGCCACTCTTCCAAAATGCTTATCTCAGGAAAGGCCACACCATATACTGTAAACCAGACCTAGAGTGTCAAATGTGACACTTATCTCTCTCCCTCTTAAACCCAACTGGACATTAAGTCCTCTCACTTACTCCTTATAACATCTCTCAAATGCATCCATTCCTACCAGCAAATATTAGTCCAAGTCATCATAACCTGCATATGGCCTAACCAGTCTTCCTGGAATCACTCATACCCTTGTCTAATCTGCTGTGCAGAATGAAGGCCCAGTGAGGGTCCAGCCTTTGGTGACCTCTCCAGCCTCGGCTGATACCATAGTCCAACTCTCCACTCTATAGCTGCTAGCTTCCTTGCCTTCCCAGCCTGTTCATCCCTAATTTTTTCCTACCACAGGGCCTTTGCACAAGCTGTTTTACTGCCTGGAGGGCTCATTTTCTATATGCTTACTCCTCCGCCAGAATTCAGTTCAAACTTTTCTTCCTCGGGACCGTTACTCTGATCTCTCAGACTGCATCTAGTGTCCTCATTTTTCCAAGTACCTTTCCGTCACTGCCCTTGTCACGATTGTGATCCTGCCTGTATTCTTGTGTTTTAATTGCCCGCCTCCCCACTACTCTGTGCACACCACAAGGTCACCAGCAAGGTCTGGTTTTGGTCACAGTTATACATCCTCAGAACGGGTCCAGTTTCAGCATGGGTAGGCTTTTTTTTTTTTTTTTTTAATTTTTAAAAATATCGCGTTGCTCATGGCCTTAGGTATGCGGAAATGTTTAGAAGCACAAAGGGAATGTTGGCACGTTGCAGATCTCCAGGGCCAACCCCCTACCGCTTCTGATTTTCTGTCAAAGAGGAAATAAAAGCATAACTCAGTGGCATCTTCATGGTTTATTCCTGCCAGTTCTATTTTTCTATAAATACAGTCCTCATTTTCAAGGAATTTGGAGAAGAGGGTTGCAGGGGACTATTTTGGGGAAGCGCTGCCTGTTCTAATTTGGAGGGGATGTTATCATTTGTCTTTGTTCCCCGAGCAGCTGTGGGGGTGTGCTGCCGATGCCACGCAGGAAGCTGGGCGTGTCAGGCTGGCTGTTTCGCAGGCCCTGGGCCCGGCCCCGGAGGGCAGGCCAGAGAGCTTGTAAAGATCACGTCCTGGCGAACCTGCTATTTTACCTTCTAGACATCACTGTTGTTTCCCTAGGGCTACGATGAGATGCGGGGCTGTTTTCTCTTCCAGGGTTATTGCCACCATCTGGAGCTCAGTCTCGGGGGCTTATTGCTGCAGGCCTTGTCAGGACACTGGCCTTCGGCCTGGCATAGGAAGGTTGTGTGAGCAGCCCGAGATACGGATAGGGAGAGAGTTGAAAAACGCATACAGTTGTTGATGCCAAAACTGAGGGACGCGTGGAGATTATAAATTTCCCACATAGTTTGCTTATTGTTATGCAATTTACGAAGCAGTATTTCTGGGCGTATCTCTGAAGACGTGGTATATACCCAGACAGCCCTGACCCGTAACTTGAGTTACAGGAACACTGCAGGACTAGCTAATGATGGCGCACTGTAGTGGAACTCACTGTGGAAACACAAACAGGCAAGCATGCGTTTGTCCTTTCATGTGTTTAAAAAGAAGTTACAACCGCATACTAGAAATGGATACGTGGACTCAGTCTTTGTATTTAAAACTGTGGACCTTATTTTACATATGAAAGGGCATTACACCCACAGAGAAGATGGATATATGCACACCAGCTAAAACTGGCCAACCATGAACAACCCCATAATCAAACAATCCTCTTGTGTATGTAATATTTGCCTCTTATCAATGCATAGGAAAGTTTCAAAGTTTTACTTGAATATATATACAATTTATCATGTCAAACACCCTTGCATTGTCCATTTTTTTTCTCCTTTGGGCTAAGAACTGGCACCATACGTTTCTCTAAAAATAAGGAATAATATTCTGAATCCAGTTAAATACAAAGGACACTCTAGTACAAACCATTGACTTCTTAAAAAAAAACAATTGTTTCAATAAGTTCAAGCATCCCTCCATCTATCTGTATATAAAGATATTCCATAGTATATCCTCAACCTTTTCTGCTTCAGGAGCTGAATGTCCCTTAAAAATGCAAAAAACAAACAAACAAAAAAACCAACAAAAAAATCCCAAATCTATATTCAAATATCACATTCAACTGCCGAATTAATCTGTTAGGCCTAAGAGGTCACAAGAGGTTGCTAAGAATAGTTAACGATAAGAATGATTCAAAATGCAACTTTGCCTGTCACATGTTTTAATTTTTTTCCCCAAAGACTTTGAAAGAAAATCAGTGTTTAAACTCTTAACAATCCACTTGTCGTCTGATGACCCTGCATTTGCATCTGTCCAAGGACTAGTTTTCCAACATCTAGAAGAAGTCAGCACACTCATCTTCCCAGGCAAGAAGGATGTGAGCTTTATCTCAAGGTCTTCCCAAACAGACAGAAAAAGGTCCTGATTAGCCGGGAGCAAGGCATCAGCCACACCATGGTTCACGGATTCATGCTGATGAACAGCCATTAGTTAAATAAGTATTTGGGTCATTATAAGCCATTTTCCACAGCAGAGTCAGGAAGACCATTGTTAGGGACCTCATGGAAAATTTTTTTTTTTTTTTAAAGACTTATGAGAGGGTGGGAGGGAGGGAGACAGAGCGTGTACGGTGAGGGGCAGAGGGAGAGAATCTCAGACTCCCTGCTGAACTTGGAGCCTGACGTGGGCTCAATCCCATCACCCTGAGATCGTGACCTGAGCTGAAATCAAGGCTCAAACGACTGAGCCAGCCAGGCGCCCTGAAACTTTGTTCTTTCTTCCAGGGTTCACAGAACACCCCCTTTTTTCATTCTTCAAGTGTCTTACACCTCACTTTGTCGAAAGGACATATTTAACATTTCTCCAGAGACAATGATGTAGTTTCACTCTGGGTGGGGGTATACAGAGCCGTCATCCCTCTAAGGTTTGGTTCCCATGTCAATATCTCCGCAGCTTCTAGAAACACATGGAAGGCCTGCAGGTTGCATTACACCTGGACAATGACCCCGAGGCTGCAGAATGCAGTCAGGTGCAGGGATGCAGTCCCCCGGATGACAATTTTGAGATTTCTCGAATTTGGAGGTGTGTTCGCATCTCAAGAATTAACAGGTTATAGCAACAGGACCCTGGGACTTCCAGCAAAGGAAGAGTCGGGAAACATCAGCTGGCGGTGTCCATGAGAACTATTTAAGATATCAAGACTTTCTGCAGCTTTCCCATGTTTGCTATTCACTTTCATTCCCCACAGCAATTAGCACTAAAATTCCCAGATCTTGGGGTACCTGGGGGGCTCAGTCGGTTACGTATCTGCCTTTGGCTCAGGTCATGATCCCAGGGTCCTGGGATTGAGCTCCACATGGGGCTCCCTGCTCGTCGGGGAGTCTCCTTGTCTCTCTCCTTCTGCTCCTCCCCCTTCTCTCTCTCTCAAATAAGCTGATCTTTTGAAAAATAAAATAAAATTCCCAGATTTGTGGACTCAAGTTCAGGTACAACCAGCGGCCCCATCTCCTACTTCATGGTTAATTGGGGGTGAAGAAGGGGGAGGGACCAAGAAACAGAAGAGGTGATGATTCTCAGGGGGAGAGAGGGCGGCTGGAGTTTTCGAGGATAAAGAGGACGGAGCAGGGGCGCCTGGGTGGCTCAGTGGGTTAAGCCTCTGCCTTCAGCTTAGGTCATGATCTCAGGGTCCTGGGATCAAGCCCCACATCCGGAATCTCTGCTCAGCAGGGAGCCTGCTTCCCCCTCTCTCTGCCTGACTCTCTGCCTACTTGTGATCTCTCTCTCTCTCTCTCTCTCTCAAATAGATGAACAAAATCTTAAAAAAAAAAAAAAAAAGAGGACGGAGCAGAGGAAAGCCCTGGCGTGTAGGCCTGGAATGACCTGAGCATTTAATGAGCCAAATCAGAACAAAACAAACCAAAAGCATCTGCATCGCTATTCCATCATCTTCTCTCAAACCCCACAGAGGGAAATCAGACCTCTTTCCTTATACACTTCCCTCTGCCCACTCCTACTCATTTAAAATAGATCCACACAGCCTGCCACATAAACTCACAATTTTAAATCCTGTACTGTTCTTAGCTCTATTTTACAGATGGGAAAACTGAGGTACAGAGATTTAAAAAAAAACTGAGCAAGGTCATATAACTACGAAGTATCAGAGCTGGGACTTGAACCTACACAGTCTGACCCCACAATCTAAGCTCTTCACCCGTCAGCTAGGCTGACTTTCTTCCAATTCTTCTGCTGCCCACGTAAGCCATGAGCTGTAGCATTGTCCCTGCCCTTACAGGGATGCTCAGATTTCATTCTGCAGCGTCTTCCTGCCATGTCCAACAATCGTTCATTCAGGATTTCTCCTCCATAGAATAACCTCGTCTCCTCTGCCAAAGACCATATCTAACTTACTCTCTGCTCTGTGTTGATCTTCACCAAGAAGTGGGGGGGGGGGGGGGAGGCTGGCTGAATAATAAGAAATGAGTTGTCAGTGGTGGAATAAAAGCATTCAATCACAGAAAAGGTGGAATTCTAAGCTCAGATATTTATAGATCGAACACAAGCGGCAGATCAAAACACAACAAAAAGCCAGAGATACAAGGAAACACACGGGATCTGAAAGCCATTTTCAAGTGCACCCAAGATTTATTTGACACAAGAGCAATCCTCGGGCTCGATTCCCCCCACTTCAGTTCAGATCTTTTACAGTAATTAAATTCTAATTAACATACAGAGTTCAAGTCCACCAGCTCCCAAAGAGGAACGAGGGAAGCAATCATCTTACCTGCGGATGTGTGCTTGAACTTCTCGCTTTTCTTCTTTCTCCACTTCCAAGGCTTGAAGATCCTTCCCAGGTTGGCGAACTTACTTCTCCTCCGGATGGGAGGGGTGTGTGTGCCTGGGACAAGGGAGTCGGAACGCATGGCCGCCAGCCTCTCCACTTCCTCAGCTGTTTTTCCCCCGAGAAAGAGGTGGAAAGAGAGAGGGAGGAAAAAAGTGTTAAAATGGGATCCTCGCAGATGGCCGACGTTTTCCATGGTTACAGATCACAGAAACCACAGGATCGAAGTTCCATTTCTCTTTTTTGCCTTTTGGAATGGAAGTCACACCAATGTGTTCTACAGCCTGGAGACAGTCAGCCAAACCCTACGGACCCGGAGCACCCCACATGTACCCAGCCCTCAACTTAGACCTGAGGGGGAGAGCAAAAAGGAGGAACAGAACCCTCCTGACACATCAAGATTCCCCAGGGAGGCAGGAAGAGGGCATCAGAGGAGTCAAGTGACCGTCTGGGTAACTAGTAGTCCAGCGAGATCTCAGATAAGACTTGGCAGATGCAATCACTACCCCACCATCTGCTGAGAAAAGAGGGAGAAAACATTTATCAACTGTCTGTTCCAAAGCCAATGCCTCCACCACCCACGACTTTCCTTCCTGTTTTGCCCAGCCCCAAAGCAGCACCCGAATCAGTCGAGGGAGTGTCCCCACCCGAGGCTGATTTTAGAATCGCTCACCCTTCATGAGACTTTACAACTCTAAGTTTTCTTGTTCCTGTCATTTTGCTATAATAATAGTATTATTCTTAGAAGTTGGAAGCTGGAAGGGACTTGAGGGCACATCTGGACTAATCCCAGTAACCCCATGTGTGAGGGCATGAAGACCTTCAAACTCAGCACGTCTGGTGGAGCCTTCCTTAGAGGTCACAATCGCCCTGACCTCTTTCATCACTTGTAAGCAAACAAACGCTTATCTCACTTATGTGAGAATTTACATATCCCAGTGAGGGACATATACCTGGATTTGAATTTTTAGGACAGAGGTAATTAGAAAAAAGTAACCCCCTCAGCAAAATCAGGAGGGGGAGAGAGATTCACTGTTCTAGAAAGTCCGGTTACATCACGAGCTGTGGTACTGACCCCAAACCACTCTGTTGGGCCTCTAACGCCATCTCCAGAAGAATTGCCCAGACTTTTGCAACATTAGGGCTTTCTCAGGAGCTCGATCTCACAGCCTGGTCATCTGCCTGTTGTTGCCTGAAGTGGTCTGAACTCAGAGACTCACCGATTCAAGAAATAGATCTATGGCACCTCCCCCCATGTGCCAGGCAGTGTGCTTGGTGACAGAGATGACGGGCTGGCAAAGGCTCCCAACAGCGAGATGAAGGGAAGATTCGGGAGATGTCTGGGAACAAAGTCAACGAGCCCTAGTTGGGTGACCTGAGGGAGAGGAGGGGTATCACTCCCAGTGTCCAGATTCAGGTCAGCGGAGTGACAGCCCTCACAGATGGAAACAGGGAACATGGGGCAGGCACAGGTGTGGGGGTGAGGGCGGCGACAATCTGGACATATTGCATGGTGACGGTCCTCAAACCTTTGACTATGTGGTCCAATGCGCAGCAGCTCCTCCCTTCAACCCCCGCAGTAAGTGACTACGTGACATCCTACAGACACTGCGATCGTTTCTGGGGCAGATACCCAGCAGCCCCAGATGTGACAGGGCAGAGTCAGGGGAGGAGACCCAGGGGTCTCCACTGCACACCAGGAGTAACCATACAGAATTCAAAGGAAGCCTAAGGGAGAGGGAGACTAATTCTTCTCAACCCTGGAGGAGACCCAGAGAAGACATTTTTGGCCAGACTTTGAAAAAGGAGGAACTGTTCCTCCCATGTAGGAAAGACAGAGAAGTGGATCTCTGGAAAGAAACGGACCCCAAAGAAACAGAGAAGGCTGAAAGAACACAGCACATCCAGAAACCCGATCAGATCGTGAGCATCACTTAAGCTACGTGAGATGGAGAGCCACAGTGAGGGACGGGAGCTGGAGGAGTCTGGAGGCCCAGCAGGCAAGCTTCGGGAAGTTTCTATTAGGCGTTTGGGTTTTATTCTACAACCAGAGAGGAAAGGACGAGAATGTGAAGACAGGCATGGACATTATGACAGGCAACAGATATGTACTGAGTGCTCACCATGTACCAGATGCTTGAATTAGGTCAGCAAACAGAACAGCTAAGAACACCAACTCATGGAGCTTTCTTTGGCTAATCCCAAAGAACACCAACTCATGGAGCTTTCTTTGGCTGGGAGGGCAGGGGGCAGAGCCGGTAACACACAGGACAACTAAGTCAACTGTGCACTGTGTTTGAAGAAGCGTGTTTGGGGAGGGGGAATTAAAGAGAAAGTAGAACACAGTGGAGGAGATCGAGAGTGTCTGGGTGGGGGACGAGCTTCGTGTTAATGAGCGTGATGGAGAAAACACAGATTTATTTCTAGGACTAGCACTGAAACAGCAATGGAAGCTTGAACTGGAAGACACAGGTGGCAGAGAGTAATGAGAGGCCACTGCAATCCTCTTAAGGGGAAGTGACTAGAACGCAGGTAGGGCATGAAGGGACCTGGCAGACGACGAGATCCAGCCAGGTGGCAGAATCACGGGCTCTCGGCAACTTTCCAGATCAACGTGAGGAAGGACAAGGAAGCAGCACTGGCTGAAGTTTTAGTGTTTCATGACTGGAGAGAAAGTGAAGACCTCCCTCCCCTACCGCCCCTTTTATTTTCAGCAGAGCTTGAACTCACCACCCCGAGATCAAGATCTGAGCTGAGTTCAAGAGTCGGACACTTAACCCACTGAGCCACCCAGATGCCCCCAAGACTTTCCATTTTTTAAAAAAGATTTTGATTAGGGGCGCCTGGGTGGCTCAGTGGGTTAAAGCCTCTGCCTTCCGCTCAGGTCATGATCTCAGGGTCTTAGGATCGAGCCCTGCATCGGGATCTCTACTCAGCAGGGAGCCTGTGTCCCACCACCACCCGTCCCCCCGCCACCTCCTGCCTGCCTCTCTGCCTACTTGTGATCTCTGTCAAATACATAAATAAAATCTTTAAAAAAAAAGAAAAAAAAACTTTGATTAGAAAAGAAAGCAGCACAGAGGATGGGAGGTAGTTCCACGACAAGGGCTTTGGAGCCAAAGAATGCAGTTTTTCTGAGAAGTATCTTTGGAAGCTGGGATTTCACATTTTAGGGCAACGGAGAGAACAAATGAAGGGAAATCTGCCCAGATGTGGGAGGAGAGGCTGGATGTGGACGGTGGGCCGGGCTGCCAGCAGAGGGGATGGGGGGCTGAGCTTCCGGGGAGAAGAGGAGGTGGTGGGATCAAAACCGCATAGGCAGGCGTTAGTCACCGGGAGACTCTATTCCGAACTGAACTATGGTTAGTCACCGGGAGACTCTATTCTGAAAGTGTGGACAGAGGTCCCTGAGCCCAAGTGTCACACATGCGATGGGGCCTCGGGGAGATTAGTCCAGTGGGTGACTGGGGGCCTCGGGGAGGACGGGACCCAATGAGGAGACTCTGAGTTGAGTATCGACTGCGGAGGGGCGGAGGAGAGAAGGGAAGAAAACCAGCTACAGTGAGGAAGGAGAAGCAACCAAAGGCAACAAGCGAACAGCCTCAACCACGCTGAACCTGGAAGTTCCTCTCTTTACATGAAAGTGCTTTAAACAATAAAAAGAATAAACAGAAGTTGTGACCAAAATTCTCTTAAGTAGAGCCCCTGAGTGGCTCAGTGGTTAAGCCTCTGCCTTTGGCTCAGGGTCCTGGGATCGAGCCCCGCATCGGGCTCCTGGCTCAGTGGGGGGCCTGCTTCTCCTTCTCCCTCACCTCGTGCTCTTTCTCTCTCTTTCTCTCTCATGTGCATGCTCACTCTCTTTCAAATAAATAAAATCTTTTTAAAAAAATAAATACATGGCATTTATTACATGGTATTTATTAAAAAGATTTAATGGTATTTATTTAAAAGAAATAGTTTTTATTAAAAAGATTTTTTTTAAAAAAAGCTTTTAAAATCTTCTAAAAAAATTAGTGAATAAATGGTATCCATTGCTTGGATTAGGGGCTTCTTCAAAGGTGCTCAGTAGCTGAGTCTCCATGGGGGAGAGACAGATGTGAGAACTGTGGCAAAACCACGGGGGTTTTGAGTCCAGGAAGGAAGTCAGGACCATCTAGTGACCCAATTTTCACACGATCGCTTTCTCTTTCAAACTTACTGCCTTATTCCCATTTCTCACCTTCGTTTATAACCCAAGTGAGGCTTATCCAGATTTAAGTCCCCAAACCTCCATTCCAAACCTCAGCCTCTGTCTGGCCTTCAAACCTATATTTTATACTACTGTACGATTATACTTCCAGAATCCTGCTTTTCCCAACGGCTTTCCGTGGCTTCCCACAACTTACAGGAGAAGCTTCACATTTCCTGCCTGGGTCTCAAGAACCTCTGAGTGGCTGACTCAGAATCATCTGCTAGTACCTCTCTAAACAGCAGTCCCTACAGATCCCAACAGCCTTCATGGGGCCATCACACCACTGAAAGTCCACGCACAAGTTCATGCATATCTCGGTATCTGCGTGGGGTTGGGAGAGTTTCCATGTTTCTTTCTTTTGCGTCTCTGGTCTAAGACACGAAAGGTAAAATTTTTAAAGTATCCAGTTTGAGACTTCTCTAACTTTGGCCAACCTGAAACATTTTCTATTAAAAGTTTGATAAAGGAAGAGGGGCGCCTGGGTGGCTCAGTTGGTTGAGCGACTGCCTTTGGCTCAGGTCATGATCCGGGACTTGCAGGATCGAGTCCCGCATCGGGCTCCCAGCTCCTTGGGGAGTCTGCTTCTCCCTCTGACCTTCTCCTCTCTCATGCTCTCTCTCACTCATTCTCTCTCAGATAAATACATTAAAAAAATCTTAAAAAATTTCTAAAAGTTTGATAAAGGAAGAAATTATATGCTGAATCCTTCAAAAAAAAAAAAAAATCAGGACAGGAGTTAGGATTGATACTGAGTTTTGCGCTCACAGTTGACATCCAGTAACAGTTTGCTAAAAAGTGAACGAATGAGGACACCGGGTTCTGTTCATTCAGATACTTCTTGAAAAGTATAAAATCAGGGGGCGCCTGGGTGGCTCAGTGGGTTAAGCCGCTGCTTTTGGCTCAGGTCATGATCTCAGGGTCCTGGGATCGAGTCCCGCATCGGGTTCTCTGCTCAGCAGGGAGCCTGCTTCCCTCTCTCTCTCTGCCTGCCTTTCTGTCTACTTGTGATCTCTGTCAAATAAATAAATAAAATCTTAAAAAAAAAAAAGAAAAGAAAAGTATAAAATCAGTATCACTAGTTGTCTTAAGAAAAATGCACCACCAGGACCAAAAAGCTGTTTCATGATCCAACTTAAAAAAAAAAAAGAATAAAAATTATTCCAAAATTACATTAAAATAATTATAAGAAATTAGGAGTGCCTTTTAAAAAAAACCTAGAGTGGCAAGAAGCTGACAGAGCATTATAAAGGCATAATTATAGCCCCAGAGTTAAATGGATCTTTAATAAGTACATTATTAAATTCAAGATGTTTAGCTCTTAAGTACAGATTATTGAGCAGACTGGATTACTCTAATTGATTTATATTTTAATCATCCACATTACGTTTTTCCCCAATTCATTTGACGAGAGGGGCTGTCTCCCAACCTGGCTGCTTCGCCACCAGATAATGAAATTGGAGGGTTTACGAGTGAGGATTGGCACTCCACACTAAGGATAGGAAGAAGAGCAACAGAAAGTAAAACCAGGCTCAGCCTCAAGTGTGCCCCACCTCGCAGGAGTGTGGGGGAGAATGGGGCGAAGACAAATGGAAGAGAAGGGCACCCAGGCCAGGGGCATTTGAAAGAACAACCTTCTTTTTTTTTTTTTTAAGATTTTATTTATTTGACGGAGAGAGATCACAAGCAGGCAGAGAGGCAGAGAGAGAGGGGGGGGGGGAGTAGGCTCCCTGCTGAGCAGAGAGCCCGATGCGGGGCTTGATCCCAGGACCCTGAGATCACGACCTGAGCCAAAGGCAGCGGCCCAACCCACTGAGCCACCCAGGCTCCCCCAAGAACAGCCTTCTTTTGAAACAGTCCATGAAAAGGCTACTAGGCCCAAGCCCACGGCTCTCAAAGGCGGCTTCCTCGTGCCGCAGAGAGAGGAGACAGGTGTCTGGAGAAACTGTTCATTTAGACATGAATCTGCTCAAATGTCGACTGCCAGGACAGAAGACTGAACCAAAAGGCAGGAGGCCAGACAGCTGAGCTTCTGAGCTCTGCTGGCCAGTGGAGCTCTGGGGAGGGGTGGGGGTGGGTCTTCCCAGCACTTCCAACCAGGTAAATGCTGTTCAAGTGACTAGGCAGTCTGGAATTCACTCTGCTTGGGGGGTGGTGGGGGAGATGGGGGAAATGGTTGGGACGTGATTTTCCTGTCCCTTGAGAAAAGCAAGCGGAAAGAGACTTCAGTGAGGTGGGATTCGAAAGACTAGAATCCAGACCCCTCTGTCTGTGTGTGCCCTGAAGCCCACCCCTTCTGGCAGCCTGGGGTGGCTTCTGGTGGGTTCTTAGAGCATGCCGTGGGAGTGTGGGCTGGGGCGGGGGAGGACCTAAGTCGGCACCCTTACCATTCTCACTCTCATGGTGCCCTGGCCTTCAAGGCTTATCTAGAGGAAGGACCAACTTTGGTGTCCTAGAAAGGGTCCTACAATGGTCCCCTGAGAAGTCCAGGAGGGAGAGAGGATGGCACAGTGCTTCGGCTATGTGGTGCCCAGTCATCAACAGAGCCAGAGGCCAAGGCATCCCCCCGCACCCCCACTCCCATAAATCTCTCCAGATGCCAAGTGCTCCTTAGGCTTTTGGAGGACCTAAGACTCTCACCAACTGGATACCTGCCTCTCAGCCCAGAGTTGAGACTAGACTAGTCCACCTAGGAATCTGAAATAGAAAGTTTATGGAGCAGATCTGTTAACATTCACTTCTCCTTCCAGCTTCCTGAAGGGGTTAAGTTTTCACCCCATCTCACTATCCTGGGAGTGGTGGCGAAGCTCGGGATGAGGGTGAGGTCGGCTGGTTGGTTAGCGACGCAGGGGAACCCGGTGTGGCCTTTCTGCCGCTGGTGGCATTACCTTCCCTCACAAAAGCAGACTGACAGCACACAGGTACCCAGGCGCGCAGGAAATGCTCCACGCCTGTGGCTTCCCCGCTTTGAGAGAGACACTTTCCATTTTACAGAGATACGTTGGGGCAGGAAAATGAAGGATGAGTGGGCTTCCGCGGGAGAAAGAGGCCTGTATGTTCCCCTTTTCACTCCTGAAGTTATACCACATGGTCTTAGGGAGGCCAGAACTCTCTGGAGAGCGTTGGTCCCACCTTAGGACTGATCTGTATTAACTGTGAAGTATGTTTAAAACAAAACAAGGGACAGACATGTTTTTATTCTAAAAATCAGGAGCTCCTGTCCTGTGCATGAGTTGAGGAGTGGGAAGAAGATGGAGAGGAGGGGGTCGAGGGGACAAGGGGTGGGCTGCTGAGGAGGGGGCCGTGGGGGCCCACGGAGGCTCTTTTGGCCCAGGACAGGTTACCTGGTTTGAAGAACGCCTATCAGTCTATAAGGAGGTGGCAGATAAGACAGCACTGCCCACTGACCACGGGGCCACTAACGGGTTCAGTGCAAATGCAAACATGATGCCCGAAACCCCAATGGTATTAGTATGGCTGAGTACAAGGGTCTCAGGTATTCTCACCCATCCACTCGCTCCGCCCTTTCTTTGACCTTCACTGCCCTTACCCAGTCTTCCAACCCTTTGAGCACCCCCTTCTTCCCCGTCCCTTACCATCCGTCAAAGATGGATGGAACTGAGGTATATGAACCCGATACAGGCCCAGCCTCGTGTTCATGGAGGTACAGCTGCCTTTAACAAAGGATTCGTCCATCTCAATCCAAAGTTGCTGTGAGTGTCGCAGGCCCCAGTGAGGAGGGACAAAGAGCTGCCTTCTCTGCCTGGGTGCCACCAAGTACACCATATGGGAAGCCACACTTACAGTTTGGACACAACCCTCAGACACCATCATGACATCTGAGTCTTGGCCATGGTGCCTCTGCAGGGACATGTAGATGTCCGTGCTGAGAGCTGCTTCTCAGTCTTGTTGCTACAAAAAGAGGATTCTTCACCATGGAAGAACCAATAAAGGATGTAACAGTGTGATGCTCTCCTGAGGGTCGGGACATGGTGGGAGAAGCATACACTTGGGCCCATCCTTCTCAGCCTATCTGCTCAGGCACTTGGCCAATTCTCTCCTTTTCTTCTGGCTCCGGAGATTTCTGCCTGGGAGGAGGGAGGTCCCCCCACTGCCGGGAGCAGAGCCCAAAGGATGCACGTATGGGCTCCTCACTTCCTTGAACACTGAACAGACTGAGACCATCCTTTACAGCCACCTTGGCTAAAGGACACAAGGACACCGTGCCGGTATGCAGAGGGCCGGGAGAGAGGGAATGCATGGATCCTATGGGATCAAAGATGGCCGGAGTCTTTCTGCTTGTCTTCTCTTAAAGCAGTAAGTGAAATCCTAGAGGAATATCGGCATGGCCCTAAATCCAGGGCCCTAAGATGCACTGACTTGTAAGGAGAGCAAAGGGAGCAACTGAACTGGCTCAGGATGTACAGGCCATCATAGCAGAAGGAGGCTCGGCGGCCAGACTAATGTAGTGTATGGAACTCGGCTCACCGGTAAGAGGGTGGCCAGTTTCCCAACACCAGGAAGGGAGATCCCACACAGGATGGTGCTTCCTTCGTCATTGACAAGGATGACAAGGACAGCGACGAAACACCCACCCCTTTTTACTCACTGAGTCTGTGCCAGGCACCGACCAAGCCACTGGTGGTAGTGTCTTCTGGACCCCACACTAATCTCACGAGGCAGTGCAATTATCATCATCCCCGTCTTACCCTCGGGGAAATGGAGGAGGAACTAATGGCCACAAAGACAGGATGCTTAGAAGAAACACCTGCTATTAATTAAGCCTTGTCTGTTTTCAGGAACGCCTGCCCACTCTAGGAAAGCGCGGCTCTTCAAGCCTCTATTGTCCTGCTGGAGTTACAGGAGGGCTCCTGGGAGAAGCATGGACATGAGGCTCTTTTTGAAAAGGCCACTTATGAAACAGATGCCAATAGAAATGGATCCTACTCCAGCAAGAGAAAACGCCAGTTGTCCGCCCTAGCTTGAGAGGTCATAAAATACATGCATCCCTGTGTGCAGGAGACCCATCCCAGGTCAGTAGGACCTGTAGAACCATAAGGACCTTGTCTACTCTGCACCCACACCATGGGCTGCGATTAGAAACTCAGTAGGGACCAGAGTCTGGCCTGGGATAGGGTCAAATCTGCTTCATTCAGCAAAAGCTGTATGTTGTATACAGTGGAAAGAATGTTAGTTTTTTTATTTTTTATTTTATTTTGTTTATTTATTTGACAGAGAGAGATCACAAGTAGTCAGAGAGGCAGGCAGAGAGAGAGGGAGGGAAGCAGGTACTCCGCTGAGCAGAGAGCCCGATGTGGGGCTCGATCCCAGGACTCTGGGATCATGACCTGAGCTGAAGGCAGAGGCTTAACGCACTGACCCGCCCAGGCGCCCCAAGAATGTTAGTTTTAAAACCAGGAGGATGTGGGTCCAGATCCTGAACCCACCACTTAAGGGGCTATGGGTGGGTCTGAGTTCTTTTTTGGCCTCCCAGCAGGTGGCAAAAAGGTCCTGCTTTTCCTCTGGAGTCATCTTTCTCCACTTCCAGTCCTGGTGGTTCAGGAAAGGATGACCTCACTCCTGACACGGGGGAGGTGGGCACGTGACCAAGCGTGGGCCAATCAGAATGCTGCACTCTCCGCGGCCCCACCCCTGCCCCTAGCCATTCAGTCAGGGACTGAATGACCAGGCACTGGGCCTCGATGAGACCAGGCAATGAGCCTCAATTCTGGGCTCAGCTGGGGCTACTAATAGACACGCTGTTTCAACTGGGATTGCCCATTAGACAGGCTCTCTCTAAGCCTGGTCAAAGCAGGGGACGTAAACTTAAAAACCTTCACTCAGACTTCTTTAATATGAAAAGAATCTCTAAGCCACAATGGTAATTTCCAATGCTTTGAGAGGGAACAATCCTATTATGTCAAATACTTCCTATTTTCTAAGCACTGTGTAGAGAGGATATTTGCGTTCCATGACCACAGGCAGTCAACGAACAAAGAGCACTGCTAACAGACCGGACAGGTGGGGGCATGTTTTTTAAAATTTAAATTTATGCATGTCTGTGTTGTTTTATTTATCGAGATAATAGATGTTATAAACCAAGTTCTTCCTGAGACATTCAATACAAAATTCCTGTTTCATCTAATGGGAATCTAACCTTCACCCACCAAAGCCCGCAAGGACTACAAAAACTTACAGAATGTTCTATTGTTTTTTTAATCAATAGAATATATTTGTGTTGGGAATGGAACTTATTTAAACTGTAAATGAACTCCCAAGTTTTGTGTTAATCCAAAGCAACAATCTTTAAGTAATGTAGGTTCATTGTTCATTTTTTTTTTTTTTTTTTTTTTATTTTTTATTTTTTTTTTTTTTTTATTTTTTATTTTTTATTTTTTATAAACATATCTTTTTTATATACATATATTTTTATCCCCAGGTCTGTGAATCACCAGGTTTACACACTTCACAGCACTCACCAAATTCATTGTTCATTTTTTAAAAATATTTTATTTATTTATTTGAGGGAGAGAGAGAGAGGAAACCCATGGGGGAAGGAGCAGAGGGAGAAGGAGAAGCAGGGTCCTACTGAGCAGCTAGCCCCATGCAGGACTCAGTTCCAGAACATGAGATCATGACCTGAGCCAAAGGCAGACACTTAACTGACTGAGCTACCTGGGTGCCCTGATTCTTTGTTTATCTTAAAACATCAGACTCTAGGGTCTGATAATCTAGAAATAAATAAGTAGTGCCTCCCACAGATTCAAAATCAAACCTCAACAAAACCTGGCTTCTCCTGCAGGGGTCAGCAAACCCTTTCCGTAAAGGCAAATCCTAAATATTTTAGGCTTTATGGGCCGTACAACTCTGTTGCAAATACTTAACTTCCTGGGGCATGAAAACAGCCACAAATATACACAAATGGGCATGGCTATGTTCAATACTGTTTTATTGATAAAACCAGGTGGCCAGCCGTTTGAACTATAGTTTGCCAACCCTTGCTCTACAGCATGAAGCTGCTGGGAATATTCTTGCCACCTTGAAGTGAGAGCCTGTCTGAGAATTGAAACAACAGAGAAGAAGAAAAGAACTGAAGGATGGATGGCTCAGGTGAAACTGAGACTTCATGGCATCATTTGGGCTCCTGGATCCAGCCCTTCCTGAAAGCATTCTAACAGTGGACATTATCTTCAACAATACATTCTCTTTTTAACTTAAGCCTAAGTGGGTTGGGTTCTCTAAAGGTTCACTAAAGGGCTCTAACAAATTCACTGTGTAACCTTCAGGAAGTCCTCTCCGCTTGCTTTCCCACAACCTAGGAATACTACTGACTTTTAAGGATGAGCAGGTGTATACTAAACACACCCTTTGGGGGCATAGACTGGAGACTCGATAAAAGTTATCTAAAAATAAAAAGTTTCCTCTAGTTTCAGGCAGACCACCTGGCCAGAAGTTCCTTACCACTTTACCACTAAGGAATTATGTGAAGTTTGCAGGCTTTGAACTCTATGCCAAGACCCTCCAGGCTATGCATCTCAAACTTCAGTGCAGGTAAGAATCAACTCAAGTATCTGCTAAAACTTTTGATCCCTGGTCACTGATCTGAACCAGTAACACGAAGGCACTAATAAGCAGCCCAGGTAATTTTGGTGTGAGCAGTCTAAGAATCACACTGCAGAAAACATACTATGGCATTCCTACCAAAGCCTAGAATCTAACACCCTTCCCAATTAAATCCACAGCCTTCAGGTTGGTAAGGAGGAAGATCACTTCAGTGATGTTAGTGCCAAAACCCTCAAAGAATCTGAAGTCTTTAAACATGTCTAATGTTCATATAGTGCTTTATTCTTAATAGGTGCTTTTTAAAAAATTAAGTAATCTCTACACTCAACCTAGGGCTCAAACTCCCAATCCAGAGATAAAGAGTCACACACTCCACCGACTGAGCCTGCCAGTCCCCTCTTTCCAAATGCTTTTCCATTTATTACCTCATTAGATCTTCGTAACATTTCTATTATGTAGGAAGGGTATCAAATTTCCCAATGTTGTTGCTCTGCAATTATGGCTAACATACTATATTCTCAAAGAATCACATTTTAACCTTTTTAAGGCTCTGAGAAGGTCTGCAATAAACCTTATAAACTTTGGGGCACCTGGGTGGCTCAGTAGGTTAAGCCTCTGCCTTTGGCTGAGGTCATGATCCCAGGGTCCTGGGATAGAGCCCCACATCAGGCTCTCTGCTTGATGGGGAGCCTGCTTTCCCCCTCCCTCTCTGCCTGCCTCTCTGCCTACTTGTGATCTCTGTTAAATAAATAAATAAAATCTTAAAAAAACAAAAAACCTTATAAACACTAGCGCTTTGGTTCCCAAACTTAATTTAACCACAAATATGGCTGCTTGGTGTTCCCAAGTAGGACACACTGAGATTTCAAAACAGACCAGCATTCCATGGGGCATAATTTCCAAAATGCCAAGGCAGTGTCTTTTTTTGACCCCTTCTACAGGTGCAGGGAGTTAGATGCAGAGGCCTCAGGGGACTTGCCCAGAATCCACGAACTCAGGCAGTTAAAGGGGCTCAGAGCTCCTCAGTCTAGAGAGGGGTCAGTCATTTCTCACACCCAAACCTCGTGGATGGCTTGAGGATGTACAAGACCAAGCAGTGTGTACATTTTTAAATTCAACTTTTTCAAAGAGTCTCTTCTCCCATGAATGATACTGTCAAGGTTAACACACTCCTCAGCCTTCCCTCCCCACCCCCAACCCGCGCTCATTCCAAGATCTCATAATAAGGGCCCCTGGGTTACCTATTGAACAAGAAATGACAGAGCACCTTGTGAAGACCTCAGATCCCACGGAGGCATCATTGCCTGAGTCTACCTGCTTTTAAGCTCAGATTTCTCATTTTCTTTCTCAGATGACATAACAGTTTCCTCGTTTATCTCCCATTAGTTCACAGACCAGTTTTTCAGCGCCATTTGTCATTTGCATAGTGACTGTGTGAAATCTAAACTATGCTCCTGGAGAAAATATTTTTGCAGGAATGCGGGTCCTTGCTAAAACAGCCTCGCTCTCTTTCCCCTGTGTGTATAATTTGTGTGTTTTTGCCATCCATCGTTCCAACTTGGGTCTGCCTGAACTATTATTCAGAAAAGAAAGAAACCACTGATGTATTTTTTGAGGTCTTCGTGAGGAACTTTTAATTTTCCTTGTTTCAGAACACAGAAATTGAGCTCCATTAGTCTTTTTTCAGAGGTAAATGTCCTATTCTTTTTGTCCTGTCAATAATTCCTTTGGGGCCCTTTCATTATTCTTCTGTATGAAAGATGTTCAATTTCTTTTTTTTTAAAAATAATTTAAAAATTTATTTATTTATTTAAGAGAGAGAGATCATAAGTAGGCAGAGAGGCAGGTAGAGGGAGCGGGGGAAGCAGGCTCCCACCAAGCAGAGAGCCCAACGCAGGGCTCGATCCCAGGACCCTGAGATCATGACCCAGGACCCTGAGATCATGACCGAAGACAGAGGCCCAACCCACTGAGCCCCCCAGGTGCCCTAAGAAAGATGTTCAATTTCTAAAGAGGTCTCAGCAGGGGAAGTCATCAATTAATTTTTCCCCTTAAGAAGTTCTGAATTCACATCAAATTAGGAGCGTATTTTAAAATTCTTATTTAATGATGAAATACTGACCTCAGAGCCTAGAATTTGAACTGTGAACACTGAGGTCTACGTGCCAATCATCGATTACCTCTGTGGGTACGGGCACGTTCATTTATTGATCTCAGAATGGCACTTCCTTAAGAGCAAAGGAACGATCATATCTACTTCTCTGATTGTAGAATCCTTATATGAACACATGAAAACTCTAGACTAATAACTGGCACTTAGTGTGTTCTCATTAAACATCTCCTGACTCCAAATCTAGGGTGTTGATAGGTTCTGTGGTTATGCTCTGTCTGAATGTACTCTTGGTTCATCTCGTCTGACAGTGTGCGAGGGAGGCCGGCTGCTGGGTCTTCGCTGGAGGGCTCCAGAAAGCACAGCTAATAACCATCAAATGCTACAGAGCAGCAATGAAACTAACTGAACAGCCCTGGTTCCAACTGGGAAACATCCCCACGTTGCAGAAATTAAACGGTGAGTTAGAACATTTTACTTACAATTCGG
This sequence comes from Mustela lutreola, assembly GCF_030435805.1. Taxonomy (NCBI): domain Eukaryota; kingdom Metazoa; phylum Chordata; class Mammalia; order Carnivora; family Mustelidae; genus Mustela; species Mustela lutreola. Next base: position 144,679,670 of record NC_081295.1, on the reverse strand, counting down.
TCTTTTAATTGATAAAGCATATTTCCAGTTTTTCTTTGAGGGGACATAATAAAACTTGTCACAACTAAATTAGCCCTGATTATGCTAGTCCCTGTCCCCTTTCCAAAGTTTCCAGGTGTCAGATGAGAAGGCCTCAGGTCAAGGAAGGTAAAAACAGAGATTCCCAAGAAATGGGCCAAGTTCGGGCCTCTGACCTCCTCTCTGTCCCCATGGGCACTTTTGGGAGATTTGCTCACAGCCCATGAGCCCATGAGGTTATGGTGCATTAACCCCGCAAGTATTTGTTACACATTCATTGTACCACTTGAGTGATGGGACAGGGGAGTGAAGGAAGTAGAAGATGAAGCTCCTACCCTTTGAAATCCTAAAATGGAAAGTACCATCCCAAAGCAAGTACCATTCCACTCGGAGAGCAAAGGGAAATGGATATGGAACATACAAAGCACCTGTATAATGAGAGGTAACAGAAATACTTTGCTCGGTGGGACAGAACAATCTTTAAAGGTCGTTATTAAAGGCAAAAGCATCATCTTTCTGGAGACAAACTCAAAACTTAAAAAGAATATTAACATTCCCAGATAAAATAAATCTAGGGCAGTCAGGAATTCACAGGGAAATGAATTTCTTCTGCTTTGAGAATCTCCAGGCACAGTCACGGGCTACACTTTGCATCGAGGGCAACTAGTTTCCTAACCACAGAGCCATTCCCCTCAGTGCAGACCTAGAATCCTCATCATGTTACCAGGAAGTCAGAAGGGGAAGGACCAGGTGGGTTAATGAGACAACTGCTGTAGATAATTCTCCTGCCTTTCTCAGACAGTGCCTGAGTTGGCAAAACTGATGAGACATTTTACTGCAGAGCTAATCAAATATCAGTCTTGGTTGCTCTGAAATTGCCTTGTCATTGAAAGGCAAAAATTGAAGAAAAATATCCTGTCTTTCCAATTCACATTTCTTGCCTTTTTGCAGCTACACATTAGTGGAAAATCTTAACTTTTTCCGATTTTCTCATTCAAAATATAAACGCCTACTGTGTGCAAGAGGAGTCAACGGCCATTCTCAGGCAACTATCTGAAAAGCTTATCAAACACTTGCCCATTGTATTATTCGATCCCTACAACAAACCAACAGAAGAGGTAAAGCCAATATGGTAATCCTTATTTTACAAAAGAGCAAATTGACAGTGGCAGGGATGGCTGGTTGCCTGCCAATATCCATTCTTTCTTCTCTTTAGTGAAAGCTTCTTGATTTTCTGCCCAGCTGAATGACTGTTTCGTAGCCTCCTCTGAGGGTAGGTGTGGAAATATTACCAACCTTTGACCACTGAGCTGTAAGCTGAAGTGTTAGGACTTCTGCCAAGTTTGTTAAAGTGAAGGGATGTGCCATTTCTTTGATCTGCTTTTCCCTTCACCCAGTTTTCTAGAGCAAAGCGTGATGGTGGGAACTTGGCAGCCACTATGAGGACAAGGGTCACGTCCTAGTAATGAAGGAGCAGTAAGCCAGGTGGCACCTAGGTCCTTAAGACTTTCGTGGAGCCATTACACGTGACAGGTTTGAACCGTCTGCCTCTGCATTTTTCCATGAGAGAGAAATAAACTCCTATCTTAAGTTATTATGATTTTGTTTCATGCAGTTGAACCTAATCCTAATGCAAAGGAGTGACTTGCAGAAGTTTATAGAAACTATAGTTTGTAAGGGGCAGAACTTCAAGTGCTGATGTAACAGGTCCATGTTCCACACACTCTCTGGCAGAAGTTAGGAACCTTTTATAACCCATTTGTTAGGAGTCAGATATTTTGGTTTTTTAACAATTTAACATTTGTTGTGGGTTTTTTTTTTTTTTAAGGCAACCTATAGGAAGACCTTCTCCTTTTCCTTCTTCCCATTCTCCTCTATAGTTTTTGTGTGTCTGTCAGACTTTGATTTAATCATGGAAATTCCCATAGCTCAACTCTCCCTAGACAACTTCATTCACTCCTGTGGCTTGAACATGGATAAGCTGAATATTTCTAAATGTAAGCTTCTGGCCTAGAAGGCTGTTCTGATTTAAAACAACTTACAAGCTGTATTGACTCTGGCCCAATTACTTAACTTCTTTGGGTCTCAGTTACCACATTTGTAAAATGGGGAGGACAACAGCATCCGCTTCGTTGGGTTACTGCGAAAATGTGATGGTTTCATACAAAGAGAAGGTTTTGGATGGTGTCTGAACCGTCCTGCTATTAAGGCTACTCTAATTTCTGAATAATACTTTACGGGAACTTCAAATTCACTTTATTGAAAGTGACTGATTTTGCCCTTACTCTGATCACTTTTTTTTTTTTTTTTGGTAAGATTTATTCGAGAGAGAACGCATGCTTGAGCATGAGCAGGGAGGACAGGGGGAGATAAGCAGGCTCTCCACTGAGCAGGGAGCCCAGCGTGGGGCTCAGTCCTAGGACCCTGAGATCATGACCTGAGCCCAAGTCAGATGCTCAACCGACTAAACCACCCAGGTGCCCCAGTCTGATCATTTCTTTAGGAATGGCAAGGTCAGTTTTCTAAACGCTCAGACAGAAACCCACAAGTCGTTTTTGACACTGTCTGTTCCATCCCCTCCTCCAGATCCAATTCATCACCAAGAGTGGTCAAAACTAATTCTTCCATATTTCCCAATTCTCCCTACTTCTCTACTCAGGGTAGACCAGTTTTCTGCATCACCAACTTCCATTCTTTTTTTTTTTTTTTTTTTTTTTAAGATACATTGATTGATAGATTGATTTCTAATTTATGACAGAGAGAGAGAGAGAGAGCAAGCGCGCGAGCGCCAGCAAGTGCAGGCGCACAGGCCCATGCACACGGAAGGGAGCCAGAGGGAAAGAATCTTCTAACAGACTCTCCACTGAACATGGAGCTCAACGTGGGTTCAGTCTCATGGTCCTGAGATCACGACCTGGGCCAAAACCAAGAGCTGGCTGTTCAACCAGCTGAGCCACCCAGGTGCCCCTCCAACTTCCATTCTTACTCCTACTACTCATCTCCAAGTCCTTCACACAACCACTCACAAACATGCCATTGCTCTGCTCTAAAGCCGCCGGTGAATCATCCTGCTTTCAGGCTAAGGTCCTGGGGATGTCACATCAACTCAGAGGGCCATGACCTGCCCCACTCACTGGCTCCAGCCCTGCTCATCTTCCTGTTCTTTAAATGCAACAAGAAACACATCATTTCTGCCTCAAGGCCTTTGCACCTGCCATTCCCTCTGCTGGGACGATGATTTGCATCACTTCATGATGCCAGCTTCCTCTTTAACAGAGAGTGTCAAGCCCCTTTCTGTGCATCCTCCTTCCTCCACCCAAATTGTGCTCAGTTATTTCCATTTTCTCTATAGGACCATGAACTACCCAGAATCTGACCCTACCCTCACCACCAGTGGGCAGATCTCTGGTCAGTAATTAAGAGTGGGTAGGTGTCCACATCTGACCAGTGAGATCTGTAAGGGAAGCCTGTAGGTGGCGGGGCTTCCAAGAACAGTCTTCTTGCTCTTAGAAACAGCCAACAAGAGACAGTCCTGTTTCTGCCCAGGTCACTGTGTCTGAGGTTGGAGTCCAGAAGCAAAGGAAGACAACACACAGAATCATGGTGCCATGGAATCAGGCCTAGAACCAGCCCTGCTCACAAGTTCATGTTTAAGGTCCTTTAATGACCTTTAAGGTCAAAATGCACACGGTCCTCTCTCACGGCAGGCAAAGCATCCTCATTGACAAGTCCTAGATTGATGGGTCAGGACCATTCATGACACACAGGAAATGATCATGAAATATTTTCGAATGAATAAATGAATGCAGGTTTCTTAAGCTCTGACTTGGGTAGGTACAATATTTCCAATCTCCCGGAATGTGCAAGGTTTGGACGATCAAGTACAGGTAAGATTCATCCTTTATTTATGTACTTCTAGGGAGAAGCCTTGCTGGAGGTGAGGTTACGGGACAGGAGATGGTATCTACCTCCAAGCCACAGGTAAGAACAGACACAGGGAAAATTTTCTAACATGCAAAGGAAAGATGAGAGGCTGTCGTATTTCTTGAAAGAGGTGTCCTAATTATAAGGGTTATGCCCAATCCAATGATTGAACCGTTTTTTGTTGCGACATAATTGTTCACAGAAGCCTGTCCCCATGCCATAGACCCTCATGCCATAGCCAGTGACTTGCTGTCAAGTTTGAACGGTCAAATTCAACATCACAAATTCAACTTCATTTGTATTTTAATAGCACAAAAAGTAACTCAACTATCCAACCTGGAGGGATTAACTAAACTAAGGGACAGCAATCGAATGTAGACTATGTGCCATTATAAATGATGTTGGACAGCTCTACTTACAGACATGAAAACTGTCATGGTTGCTGTTAAGTAGACAGTAAGCGGCCACACATTATGTATAGAATAGTTAGGCTGTTGTAAAAGAAGTTTGCTTACATATCAACGTACCCATCTACACACAGGCACAGGATCGGGAAGTTTCTTCCCGATAGAGGTCCTCCTTGTACCCTACAGTTAGATGATCTTCTCTCTATAATTTTATTTTCTGATATGGGGTGAAGGGATAGGGTTGAATTCAGTCCCATCTCTGCCGTCTCTAAGCCATATGCAAAGCCTCAGTGTCTACCTTTGCACCATAAGGCAAATAAAACTTACCACTTACACAGTTATGAAGAATGAATGAAGAATATTATTGAAGAATGAATGTATGTGAAAGCATTTAGCACAGTATGGAGCAGAGTAGCTATTACGATTTTATGAAAAGCATGTTGCCATCATTGTAATGTGAATATCGCACTTGTGTTTAAATCTAACAGATCTACAAATGGTACTTAGTGTAGCTGTGGTTGAATGTACAGGGCTTAAAGAAATTACTGACAACTTCGAATGTTACCTCTCCTACCAGAGGCTATCCCTGGGGTCCATGTGCAGTACCGTATAAGAGCTCAGTTTTCGAACGGATAGACATGAGCCTCATGACCTAAGGCAAATTTCACTTTAAAATGGGAATAATAAAAAAATAAACAAGCAAATAACTTAAAATGAGAATAATATGTTCTTTATACAGTTGTTGTATTACAATAAGATAATGCACTTAAATGCTCAATACGGCTCCTGGCCTTAGTTAAGAACTAAATATTATTATTATAAATTCATACATTTTTTTTAAAGATTTTATTTATTTATTTGACAGACAGAGATCACAAGTAGGCAGAGAGGCAGGCAGAGAGAGAGGAGGAAGCAGGCTCCCCGCTGAGCAGAGAGCCCGATGCGGGGCTCGATCCCAGGATACCAGGATCATGACCTGAGCCGAAGGCAGAAGCTTCAACCCACTGAGCCACCCAGGCGCCCCTAAATTCATACATTTTTTTAAAAGATTCATTCATTTGAATGTGAGTGAATGAGCACAAACAGGGGGAGGGACAGAGAGACAAGCAGACTTTCTGCTGAGCGGGGAGCCCGACACGGGGCCCAATCCCAGCACCCTGAGACCATGATCTGAACCAAAGTCAGAGACTTAGCCAACTGAGCCACCCAGGCACCCCTATAAATTCATAAAATCTTTTAAAAACATCACCTTGTTATTCCACTAGTTATAATTTTTAGCTAGCAATTTTCTTGCATTTTAAAGTGGAATTTTAAGAATTATTTAAACAGAAACAACAATGCACTAAAATGGTTTGCTGAGTTAAAACAAAACAAAACAAAACAAAAACCACTTAAAACTTTTCTGGAATATTTGTATTCTGAAAGGAGACAAACCCCCATCTAAAAAGTGGAGGGGACATCAGGGGGCTCTTTATGAGAAGAGGGTAGATACCAAATAAGTTCAAATTTAGTTGGATGCCAAAACCATCTTTATTCTGTAGGATTTAAATAGGCACTCATGAAAAATGGATGCCTAGTACTTTATAGACTAATAAAAAACAACAGAGCCCACAGGCTGGTCTAATAAGACATAGCTACAGTTAATTTTTTGTCTTGGGGAAAATAATTTGGATTTTAATCTTATAGCTAAGTTGACTAAAAAGGCAAAGAGCAATTCAAATATATTCACGATGTCCTCATGCAGCCCACAAAGCAAACACTCTGAACACTCCAAAGGCTTTAGGGGCACGTATTTAAATGGAAATTGCCTGAGATCTGGTATAGATCCATTAAGCAGAAAGGAATCAGGCCCCATGAAGTCAATATTTTCATAGATTTTCTCACAACATTTGATATTTGTTGAACTATCCTTCAAGAAACACTGATGGTAATTTCTTGATTTCCTGGCTTTCTGCTACCCAGAAAAGTACATTTTTGCCATTTATACTGGCTCACATGCAAATATAACTCTTCTCTTTGATGCTTACTTAAAAATTACGTGCAGTTGTGGAATTGAGCAGATTTGAGAAAGATTCAACTGAGGAGGGCAAGCCAGGTTAAGGGAATCCTTCTTTGTAAGGGGAGAAGACACCGTCAAAAAATTTAAGTCTGGCAAGGAAGACTTCTGTGTCACACCCAGAGGCAACCACAACCCCAAAGCGAACAAAAGGAATTTTTTTTTTTTAATTATCTGGAGACATCAGCCCCATAGCCGCTGTGGGGAGAAACGGTAGCTGTTCATTTGGGCTCTCAGCTCACCAAGAGAGAAGTAAGTGAACTTCTAAGATAAAATATGAGGGGAAGTGGTTTGGAGGGGGGGGGATATTCTATATTAAGGACCTTTACTAAAAATTAGTTTCCCCAACAAACCGCCTTTCATGAACTGAGTTCAACAAACATTGATTAAACATCTGCTTTGTGTGCAGCTTTGGGAATTGGACCAAGATGAGTTTCTGCTCTTCAAAAAGTACAATATCGTGATATACACACACAAAATTATCTACTGGTTCAGAGAAGCTCTAGAGAAAACAATTCTTCAGATTTTTTTAAAGACAAGTTTGTGCTGTTTTGCTCGATTATATTCAGTAGACGGTATGTAGACAATTTTACTAAAAACGACAATCTAGCACTTTGTTTAGGGCACTGTGCAGGATAGGAAGAAGGCGAGTCAGCTCTGTACAGCACTAGGAAAGTTCTCATCCAGAACAATCATACTGTAAAAGTTGCAGCAACTTTTAGGTTGCAGTCCAAATGGCACCAATGAAGCTTCTGAATTCTGAGAAATCAAGTCAGTACCATACAATGCGTTTGCGTCTCTGGTTCTGAGGCCCACCGACTAGAATAAACAGCTGAAAACAAACAGCGTTATATGATGATCTTCAAAGAATGTTTTTGTCTCGTTGCCGGTAACTGCTAGGGATGGCTATTTGCAGAAAGAACCAACCATGGGATGGTACATTCTAACAGAATGGGCCCACGCAGGACCATTTGTCTATAAAACTGGCATTAATGGGTTTTGTGTGGTACTGTTCTAACAGTAGCTGTCCTGACTACTGTCCTAACCTAGAACAGGTCCAGTGGTTGCAGTGATTGCATAACTTCAAAGTCACGTGTCTGCAATTTAGCTGGAGTTAGAAAGAAGGAAGGACAGCCTCACCTCATTCCTCCTAATTTGTTCCCTGCCAAGAAGCAATGGTAAAGATTGTGCGGACGTGAAAAAGTCTCATGTTAGATAGTTGGAAGATTTTGTGTTATTCCTAATTTGGATTTCTTTTTTTTTCTTTTTAAAGATTTTATTTATTTGACAGAGAGAGATCACAAGTAGACAGAGAAGCAGGCAGAGAGAGAGGGAGAAGCAGGCTCCCTGCCGAGCAGAGAGCCTGATGCGGGGCTCCATCCCGGGACTCTGAGATCACGACCTGAGCCACCCAGGCGCCCCTCTAATTTGGATTTTCAAATGGACTTCGGTTGCGGGGTGAGGGAGCATTTAGTAATGGATCTACAGGCTGTGTCTCTAACAAGAATATGCACCAATGCAGTCTCCATGCTCCTGCGCAGAAACTTTTAGCTAATCAGTGGCTGTCCTCCAGATTTTTCTCCTTACAAATGTAGTGGCGAGTCAAGATGAAAACCATAGCATTCTCAAGAAAAATTGAAGTACAGGAAAAGAGAAGGAAAGGAAGAAGTTGGCTTCCTTTTCATGACATTCAGGAAAGAAAGTTACATAAAATTGGGGCGCCTGGGTGGCTCAGTGGGTTAAAGCCTCTGCCTTCGGCTCAGGTCAGGATCTCAGGGTCCTGGGATCAAGCCCCAACATTGGGCTCTCTGCTCAGCGGGGAGCCTGCTTCCCCTCCCTCTCTCTCTGCCTGCCTCTCTGCCTATTTGTGATCTCTGTCAAATGGATGAATAAAATCTTAAAAAAGAAAAAAAAGGTTGCATAAAATTGAGACTTGCTCCTGCTGGAAGTTTTGACCAAGATTCCAATACAATAACAAAAGTATTGGATTCATCTCATCTCCTATATTCTCAAACAGTATAAAAACTCATAACAGGGGTGCCTGGGTGGCTCAGTGGGTTAAGCCACTGCCTTCGGCTCATGTCATGATCCCAGGGTCCTGGGATCGAGTCCCGCATCAGGCTCTCTGCTCAGTGGGGAGCCTGCTTCCTCCTCTCTCTCTGCCTGCCTCTCTGCCTACTTGTGATCTCTGTCAAATAAATAAACAAATTCTTAAAAAAAAAAAACTCATAACAGAGTTAGTAAATATCACAAATATCCAAGGCACAAGGGATTTTCTGTACACACTAATAGGAAGAGCCTAGAAAATACTGTTTTAACAACACACAACAAGATCTCTTCTACTGTGTGGCCATGACCTGCCCAGGACTGAGAGCTTAAAATTAAGAGCTATTTGGTCATTTCGTCGGTGCTATAAAATACGGGGAAACAAAGGCAGATTGTTATCTATACGCAGATTCAGTACAAAATAGGTTGAGCTTAAAGTAATTATGTCTCAGGAAAACCAACGTTCTAAAAATATCCAATACTATGGGCCACAATTACTTTTCAAGGTATTACTGTTCAGTGTAAAACGAAACTCCTTAATAAATGGTAAATACAGAATAGCCCAGGAATAATTTGGTGAAGTTATTCCCAGGCTATATAATATCAGAAAAAAAATCTCTCCATGGGTAATTATTCTATGGCATTAGGTGAAATAGTATATTAACATATTCTCCCCAGTGTGGAAAATGTGGTATTTCATTAAGTTGGTAAATTCTGTGAGTCTCAGAATAGTGATACAGAAAGCTATATATATGTCCTAGCATAAACATTTTCAAGATGCAATTTAAATAGCGACACTTTTCTCAATATCCCCTATAACTTATCTTATTATGGATTTAATATACAGCCACGTTCCCATGGAGTGCCTCCTGTAAGATCTACTAAAAAGTAAACTTCAATTTCATTTTTTCTTGCTACCAATATATCCTTTGTGTGAAGGTTGGTTAAAAAGAAAACTGGTAATTTCTGGTACTTGTTCTAAAGACACGAGTAATATCAACCTTATTTTATAAACAATGGTATAGATCCGTTTAACAGAAAGCTCTAAAGATAAATCAATCTGCTTCCGGTAATATAGCTGATGTACCAGCATTTACCTGGAAAGTGTTCCAGTAAACAGGTAAACAGACTCCTCTCGTGCACTTCAAGACGCCAGCCCTTCCCAGTCCCATATAATGTAACACCTTACTAAACCCTTCAACAGTCATGCAACACAGGAAAGCCACCAAAAATCTTTCTCTTAGCAGCAGAATGGGAAACAGAGGAGACCAAAAAATTGTATTGCTCTGCCTTTTATTACAGTTTTAAGTGAAATTTTCTTCAGTTAAACTAATAGTGGACTTAGCATCACTCTTCGATAATTAAGGACACTCAACTTTGTTAACCAGCATAAAGCGCATCCACTATTTGTCAAAGCAAAATTCATCAAGACGGAAAGTGAGAGGGGACACAATAAACATATTCAGACATTCGGGCCCAAACAAGACAAACACTGCATAGAGAATACCACACCCTGTTTTCAAATTTAAGAAAATCAACCCCGGTTGGGGGTGGGGGGAGTTTGAGGAGGGATTTCCAAGTTGGGTCAGCAGGGGAGGCTGTCTGAAATCAGGACATCCTACCAAATGCCACTCGCATGTTTCCATAGGATAAATTATCTTTGCTTAGAAATGTTGGAATAGGGGATCTCGAGGCATTACTGAATCTGCAGTCTACACCAGTGGTTCTCAACCAGGGGAAGACATTCCGCAGAATCTGGAGATACTTTTGGTTGTGACATGGTGGGGGTTGTTCCTGGTATGCGGTGGGGACAGGTCAGGATGCTACACGTATACCAACACAGAACAACTTCTCATAATGAAGAACTAGCTGGCCCAGAACGTCAGTAGTGCCAAGGTTGAGAAACCCTGTTCTCTAAACCTTGACACACAGGTCTTGAAAGAAGTCAGACCCGGTTGGGTAAGTTCTGCTTCCACCTCTTGTATATATTCCCGTACAAGCATCGGCCCAGCACAATGACTGCTCTTAACGAGTGTTCCCCAGAAGTAGAACACAGTCTGTTCTTCATGACCGACAGACAGCTGTTTTGCATGTGTGACTTATCCTGTTTCAGCTAGAATATAAACAGATCATTTTGAAAAGCAAATGCCATGACTGGTTTTAAAGTTCCTGGTTTATGAGCAATGGATTCCACTTTAGGAAATCATGGATAAACACAGCCAAGCCATTAATTGACTGCAAATCTTAAAGTAAAACAAAACAAAACAAAACAAAAAACCCCACTAACTCATGTAGTTTTAGCTCTAAATGCTAAAAAAAAAAAAAACTCTCCATCAGAATTCCTATTCAATGGAAATTTCACGAGATTTCTAAGTCGTTAGTGACTTTCTTATAGTCTTCATTTTACCACCCTATGTTTTTCAACTTCTTCCTCATGCTCTTGGCTATCACATACTCGGTACTACATCCCAAGCACTGTGTGAATTACTGCAGGTGAATTTTATACTAATTGTAGGAATTCAGGTATTTTCCTTATCCTTCTTCGAACTCAAGAAGTATAAAGGCAAAAAAGGAGTCTGATAATAAAACATTTGACGGGTGATTTCATTTAATGAAAAGCAAGAAGGAAAAAGGCATGAGGGGTCATGTACTACTTATAACAACACCAATAGCCACCACTTCTGTGTGCTTGCTGGATGCTAGGGTGAAGTCAGTGCCAAATGCTTTAGGTCCTCTCATTTAATCCCAATGCAGCCCTGGGTGCTGTGAGAGTCACCATTTTATAGATGGAGAAATTGAGGCTCACTCTGATGAAGGCCACACAGTTGTCAAGGGGCTGGCCTACGTGGCCTGTTCTGTCGCACTTGAGAAGTCGACATCAAGGTTTGGCAAAACATGACCCCTTAGTTCAAATCCGGCTGGCTGCCTGTCTTTGTAAATACAATCTTATTGGAACGCTGCCATGGTTTTTCATTTATATATTGCCTATGGCTGCTTTGAAGCTACAACAGAATTGATTAGCTGCAACAGAGACCATATGGTGAGAGCCTAAAATGTTTACTATCCGGCCCTTTACAGAGAAGGTCTGCCAACGCCTGTCCAAACTCTTCGATAGGAAGTAACATCAACTTGACCTTGTGCTCCATACATTTGGGCCTTGGAAGTCCTTTGCCCTCATGAAACCTGGCTAGGAAGCTTCATTTCCTTCCAACATAACTCCCTGCCTCTGTGTTTGTAGCCATGCTAAGGCCTAATGACTCCCCTCTTCTTCCATAAAGAGTTTCCCTGAATGACGGTAATGTTTCGCAAGGGAAACTTACTAAATATGATTCCCTCACAGTCTGCAATCATTAAAAAAGCAAAAACAAAACAAGTATTGATTTTCTGCTGGGAACAAGCTATGTGCCAGGAATACAAAAACGAATAAAACCTCATCTTGCCCTCAAGGAGCTCACAAGCGAGCAGGGGACACTGAGGTACATACATAGCAGAATGGCTTTCTGTGAACCATGCTCAGGGGCTAGGATCCCAGAGGAGAATCTTTCCCCAAGTCACCCAAGGGCTCAAAGAGAAGACCCCTGAAAAGGTCTCTACCCTGTTGAGTAATAGAATTATGGGTCATCTGCTCAGTTAGTGGAATTATTATTCATAGACACAGAAGGCAGAGCCAAAAAGATTTACAAGCTCAGCTCCTTCATTCCATAGATGAGAAAGGCAAGAGGTGTGTAAGTGTGCCCAGCAACGATTGGAAAGAAAGTGGTCAGAAGTGCCCAGCAGCTGAGCATTAATAATGTGTTTAGGAGGTTGCACAGCTTGGTACTTAAGGGCATGACGCTGAAGGCAGATTTGGGGCAAGTTACTGTACCTCCCTGAGCCTTGATCTTCAGAGGCCACTAGAATAAGCAAGTTCATGTACGTCAAGTCCAGAGGAGCCGTACTTGGCTCCTAAGAGTGTGAAATGAAGGTGCAAGTCTGAAAATCAAAAACGAGGCATGGAAATGAACTAAAATTCAACTTCTTTGGGTGAGCCCAGATTCTAGCACACTCTGCTACTTCCCTGTTACACCGAGGCCCTTCCCCGGTGGGGAGGAGGGGGAGATCCCCATTCTGCTAGGCTTTTGTCTTAGACCCAGTGAAGTATAATCTTTTAGTCATTTCTTCAGCCTTTATTTCCTGCTGTATAGAAACCTCTCTGATGCCCCTCTGGCCCCAATCCTACCGTCACCTCCCTTGGCCAAGCAAGGATCATCCCTGGTCTCACCCAGCCCCGCAGCACCCTGGCCCACCGGCGACCAGCTCCCCTGTGCCTACTGGGGGCCATGACTATAAGAGGAGCCAGGATGCCCTCTCCATCATACTGGTCTCCTGCTGAGCAATCTGCCCCTGTTGTAGGTACCACAAAACTTTAAGTCTAGACACTTCGGGCTGTAATGGAATATCCTTCAGCCTTACCTGATGTTACTTCTAACCACAGAGACCTGATTTCAGATCCTAACACTGGCACATATCTTCGGTGTGACCCAGCGTGCTGCTTAATCCCTGGGTCTCAGTCTCCTTTTCTGTCAAGATGAGATAAATACCACTCCTCTTTTGGGAAGACGAAGTAGACAATTCCCATCGCTGGCACAGGGCTTGGCGTGCAGCAAGTGAACAAGATGTCATTGTTAACATCCGAACATCAGTATAGTCTCCCCCCCACCCTTTGTTCGAGGCCATGTGACTCCCCCTACCCAGGACATCTTCCTTCCTGAGTCCTACCAGTCCAAATCACCCCTTCACACAAAGCCTTCTCCTGGACTGGAGTCCACATTGCTCTCTTGCTTTGGTGAGATCACTCAGGGTTGGCACTACCCACCTTGCTTCTTAATCCATGGTTCCTAACCCGAGGGGTGATCCCCACTGCCCACCCTTTGGGGGGGGGGCATTTGACAATGTCTGGAGACATTTTCGTTTGTTGTAACTGGGAGGTAGCTGTAACAATCGTGGTTTTTATATATATATATATTTTTTTGTATTTTATGATGCTCTGACATCTATCTAGGCTCTAAGAGAGAGCGCCCCTCCAAGGGCTGGAGATTTCCTGGAGATTGTAATTAACTTGCCTGCTGCCATGTTGCTCATATGCAAACCAACCAATCCAAAACGTATACGACAAACACCTCCTTTATCTAATTCTCATGCACCAAGTTAATATTTGCTCTGGCCTAAATCATGCCAGGGCTGGGTACCTGATCACCAGAGACCAACTCTGAGCCAATCAATGCGATTCAGACTGTCCAACCCTACACTTGCTCAACCTTGCCCATCTTTTTTTTTTTTTTTTTTTTAATAAGATTTTATTTGAGAGAGAACAAGTGAGAGGAAGAGAGGGAGAGCAAGAAAGCATGCACGGAAGGGCAGAGGGAGAGGGAGAACAGGCTCCCTGTTGAGAAGGGAGCTCAATGCAGGGCTCCATCCTAGGATCGAGATCATGACCCGAGCTGAAGAGAGAAGCTTAACCCACTAGGCTACCCAGGCACCCCTCAACCTTGCCCATCCTGACTTGCACATTCCCTCCCTGTAAAACACACACACACACACACACACACACACACACACACACAATAAAGTCTCTGAGCTAGGCTCTCCTCTTGGTCTTTCTGCCTCAGGACCAATCCCAGTATAGGAATGCATGTGTGCCAACCTCTTACATGTTGGAAGAAATAAACTTTTCATTCAAAGGCAGTTATCTCTGGGTCTGTCCCCTTACAATACCCGACTAAATAAAATCTCAGGTATATTTTTAAGGCTGCTGACATTTCATGGGTAGGGACCAGGGATATTCCTGAGTATGCTATAAGGCACAGAATCGTCCATCCCCAACAAAGAATCGTGCAGTCCAGAATGTCAACAGTCCTGTAGCTGAGTAACACGGACCTAAAATATTCTTCAGGTGGAGACCACAAGTTTCTGGAAGTCTCAGCCCTGCCGTAGGGCTCTAGAGCCTGACTTGGGAACCTGATTCCTGGTAGAAGATGCACAGGTACAATCAGTAGAATAGTTAAAGTTGCCTTCAGAGCTCTTTCAGCCAGAAAAAAAAATCACTGAATCAGTATGTTCGGCAAACATATTTCTTTTCGGTCACTATGTCAAAGTTTAGTGCTAACAGCTTCTGGTGGAAGGAAATATTCATGAACGAACCTCACAGTTCCGTTGGATTCCAAATGTCTCAAAGTAGGAAACATATTCAGCCAATCTGGTCTTTTATACGGGAGGATTCTAAAATAGCACATTAATTTTCCTCTGGGACTTTCATCCCTTGTGATGCTCTCCCCACCCCCAGAAACAAAAAACACTGCTCATTTGGATAAATCTGGGTCAATGAGTATATACACATCATTCGTGAACCTTCCCCACGCGCATGGGCATACCACGGGCTCAGAGATTAAAACAAGCTACTTAACTTTGCTTTAGCCCCATTTTTCAAATTAGTTTGATCTTGAAATTTTTCACATACCATCTATTACCATCCTAAAGAGCAAGTGTTACGCGGAACACATTCCGGAAAACATCTCAGTAACGTTGACAAACATCTCAGCCTTGAACTGTAGAACTTGAATTATAAAGTTTCTCACACTGTAATCAGAGCCGCTTTGGGACACGAAATAGCAGAGAAGCATGCCACAGCCTCCCTTAACTTTAAGTCTTTGGCAGGAAGGGGAGTACTTTCTGCTGGTCTCTGCTGGAATGGCACAGACCCCAGAATCAGGGCCGAACGTATTTTCAAATGGCACGGAAGAATTCGTCTTTTCTGCCTTATTACCTTGGACTGATTATAACAGTCCAGACCTCAACCTATTTAGACGCCAGGCAAAAAATTGCTTTCCCAATTGCAGTAAGGCAAGTGAATTTAAACTTGAGTTTGGAGAAGAACCCAACAGATTAGGGCCCTGAACACCCATAAGGAAACAAAGAAAGGGAGCAAATCAAGACCAAAGGTGGAGGTTCAGAGTCCCCCAAATTTACCACCTACTTAGAGACTGCTCCCTCCTCTACCCCAACACCTTGTATTTCCAAGTCACAGACCTAGTCATTCATTTTTAAAACTCTGTGTTTTCTATGGCTAAAGCAGAGCACTATGCATTCTGAAGAGAATCTGTACTTCCCAGAGGACCTCAGCCCACCCACCCTTGCAGGAGAATGTGCAGCTTTTGTCTTTTGAGTAGGAGGACCGGCCACGGGCATGGTACTCGGTCTCTCGGTCACCCTTCAGGAAACTGCTCTTCCGAGTGACCTGCACAGGCTGAGAAGGGCTCAGCTGAGGCTCTGAGTGACCCCCTCCCCCAGCCTCCCTACCCCCCGCCTCAGAGGAGGCCACTCGCAGCCAGAAGCAGTGTAGCAGCAACAATGCCGCCATCTGTCCACCTCGCTCAGGGGACCCCTCCGCTCGTTCACCTTGCAATAAAACAGCGGTCATTCAGTCACACAGCCTGTCGGGTCCTCTGGTCTTCTGCCCACTGTCACCAATGAACAGAGGGGAGAGGACTAAGAGAAAAGAGAAACGCCATCTCCTTCCTCCCTTCCGAATGTGCAAGGCAAGCCTGCACTGTGGGTATAAAACACAACACAGCCCTGTGTTTATTTTTGAGAATGGTCCAGATGCCTCCTGGATGTCCTCAAGACCCTCTGCCATCCTCCCATTCGTCACCCCCTTTTGCAAGAAGGAAAAGAGAGGTCGGGCCCGAGTGACTTGTCAGAGGCCAGTTCCTGCTGAGGCTTTTGGAACAGGGATGCAAGAGCTGATTCCCAGAGGGTGCTCTGCTTTCCTAACCCTCCCCTGGAGGCTGCTAATTCCTTCTCTCTGGTAAACACTGCCAGGAATCGCACTCTTAGGATTTTGCAATAAAAATAAGCCGTGTCTGCTTTCCAAAATCATGGTGGAAATCCTCCCAGTGAAATCCTACTGTAATTTAGGCTAGGAGGTTTTTCCAACGTAAATTTGTGCCATTTCACTCGCGGTGAATTATGGACTTTGAGCTAGGAACACACACTCCCCCATCTGTCACACTTACGGCTAAAATGCTAAATGCCATTCCGGTTTGGTCTTCAACACTTGTTCCCAAATCCAGTGGTCAGTTTCAGGACCATCGACAACATAAGGACAGGAGCAAAAGGGACTGTCCACCAGAACCTAGCTCATTTGAAGCAGCTTTTTTTTTTGTAAGAGGTGATTATTAATGTTGGTGTGAGATTAAACTTTCCTACCAAAATGATCTGAATCTAAAAATGTTATATTCCTACTCATTTATATAGGATGTAATTCTTCAGCCAATTTGTACATTTTCCCAAAGCTAACTTGACCTTAAGGTATACATCTATAGCACGCTCACACTCTCTCTCACACACGCGTGTGCATGTGTATACACACACACACACACACACACACACACATTCCCCTCATAACCTATTTGGTTATACCTTATTTATATCACAGCTGCTGTAGTGGAGGTTTCATCATCTCCACCTAATTAAAAGTTAGGGTGTAATCCCTTGTTAGGCCAGATGTTTATATTCTAGAAACGCAGCCATCACTCTGCAATCCATTGTATCTCATCTAAGTATAATGCAGTGACAACACTTTAACTGTGGTTCTAAAAATCTCTCGGATTCTAGGGCACTAAGGGAGGGCAGAGAGAGGAGCCTTCCTTTCATCTGTCTTATATATGGGGTCTTCCAAGATACTTGTAAGTTTTCTTCCAAAGGATCTCTCTTTTCATTGTTTTTTTTTTTTTTTTTCATTTATTTATTTATTTATTTATTTTTAAGATTATTTATTTATTTATCAGAGAGAGAGAGGAGCGAGAGCGAGCACAGGCAGACAGAGTGGCAGGTAGAGGCAGAGGGAGAAGCAGGCTCCCTGCCAAGCAAGGAGCCCGATGTGGGACTCGATCCCAGGACGCTGGGATCATGACCTGGGCTGAAGGCAGCTGCTTAACCAACTGAGCCACCCAGGCGTCCCTCATTTCTTGAATAGAGATATTCCTTTTTGTATATGTTTGCCTCTTCTGCCTTCCAGAAAAACTTGAAAAGTTGGGGCACCTGGGTGGCTCAGTGGGTTAAAGCCTCTGCCTTCAGCTCAGGTCATGATCGCAGGGTCCTGGGATCGAGCCCCACATCAGGCTCTCTGCTCAGCAGAGAGTCGGCTTCCTCCTCTCTCTCTGCCTGCCTCTCTGCCTACTTGTGATCTCTGTCAAAGAAATAAATAAAATCTTAAAAAAAAAAAACAAAACACCTTGAAAAGTTAACACAGGTGTGCAGTCCAAAAATTACTAATTTCACCAGGTATTCCAAGCTATTTCTACGGTCCTAGCACAAGAAATCTACATACACATCATGATTCAATCTCAAAGATCCCGGACAAGGATGGGAGGGGTCTAATAGCTCTTTCTTTCTTTCTAGCTTGTTAAAGATTTACTTATTTGAGGAGCTCCGGGGTGGCTCAGTGGGTTAAGACCTCTGCCTTCAGCTCAGGTCATGGTCCTGCAGTGGAACCCCGAATTGGGCTCTCTGCTCAGCGGGGAGCCTTCTTCCTCCTCTCTCTATGCCTACTTGTGATCTCTGTCAAATAAACAAAATCTTAAAATAAAAATATTTTTAGAAAAGATTTACTTATTCGAGAGAGAGCGTGCACTAGTAAATCTGTGAGAGCAGGAAGAACCTTTAAGCAGACTCCCTACTGCGTGTAGGGCTGTGATCTTGGGGGAACCTGACACCAAGACCTGAGCTGCAACCAAGAGTCAGACACTTAATTTCTATTTTCACTGCAAAAGGCTCTTCCAGCTGCAAATATTAAGATCTCTTCTTTTGTATTCAGTTTTACTTTGGGTTGTGGTGTTCTGACCACAGGCTGCTTAATAGTGCATGAATAATTCATACCACGGCTGGTAGGAAACGGCACCATGCTATTAATTCTGGATGTGACAACATGAGGGCTCTGGGCGAGCCAAAAGGTTCACTGTGTGTTCTTTTGGGGGATGAGTTCCCGGCTGTGGCATGTTTGACTTTTTTAGTGGGTTGGCAAAGAAAGTTACAAATTAGTGAGTTACTGAAATTTGCAGAGGGCTATTCTTGAATGGGTAGCCGATCTGTGATGGTTCCCGGTCACTGAGATTGGTTTCTTTATACGCAAGTAGCTCAGTGTATCAGACAGGTGCCGATTTCCAAACGTATAGATAAATGTTCTGTATGGTGTCTGCCACTCATGTCAGACAAACACTCATAAACAGACTCTAAGTCTCTCAAGAAATAACCAAATTTGGTATGTGTCCAGCCTGTTGGAGACGGATGGTCGCTAACTGTGTGGCAGATTTCATCCCTCCCTTCGTGCCAGCCCTTACTGAGAACACCTTCAGAATCTGGGGGCCTCACTACAGCGCAGCTGTCAATAATTCAAACCAACCAGTAACGTAGTCTGGTGGGCTGATCTTTCCTTCTGCAATTTTATTTCCTGTTGCCCAAAGAATGAAATCAGACTTTGCTTTTCCCTTTTCTTGATTGCTTCTCTGTCCCTCTGCTCATAAACTTGGAGCAGGGCTATGGTTTTGAAGAGGCTGCGTCAAAAGGAGCTGTCGCACTTAAAATAACACAAGAACAGAGGTAAGGTGGGGGGAGGGGGAACAAGGGGAGAACAGAATGTGACACCCCTAAAAATGAAAATGAAAGAATGGGAACTCCCCTCCCCCTCCAAGAACCACGGCTGAGGCTACAGCTTGTTTGGAAGATAATTACTTGATTTTATAATTACTTTTGTGGGTTGCAAAATAATTACTGTGGAGGCAAATCTCCATGTGCCAAAATAGCAGAGGCGATTATTCTAAAGTTCACACTGAAACAATAACAGAGAGTCAAGATGGTGAGCTCTTAGGTGGGGATTTGAAATCCATTCCCTTTGTAAAATGTGGCAGCCTGAAGCCCGCATAAAGGTCAGGGTGGGTGTAAGGAGCAGAGATAATCCACAAGCCCAATTTCCAACCAGCTGTTCCTTTTTAGGTGGATTTCCACTTTAAATCTGTCCCTCTGGACACCCTAGGATATCAAGTAGCCCTTGATAAAGACCAGAACTGCAGCTCAGGAGAGCCCTGTGGACAGGAGAGGGTCCCCCGGATCCTAACTAAGATACGGTGCCGATATGGTTAGGATGTGCAACTTCTCATCACAGGAACTCTGATGCAGTCAGGGGTTGGCAAACTTCCTGATAAGGGTCAGAGAGTAAGTATTTGAGGTTTTATGAGTCTCTGTTTCAAGTACTCAGCTCTGCAGCTGCCGCCTTGGTCTGTACACAAATGACTGTGCATGGCTGTGTGCCAATAAAACTTTATTTATACACACCGACACTTGAGTTTCACTGGAGTGTCTATGTCGCTAAATATCAGTCATCCTTTGATTCTAGTCAGCCTCTTGAAGTCGTAAAAACAAACAAAAAACACCTTCTCAACACACACAAACAGGCAGAGAGCTCATGAGCCGAATCTTACCAACATTTGATGGAGCCCAGTTTCGGGCACCTCAGCAACATCTTCAGGGAAGACAAGTAAATTCATTTTACAAGTGGAAGAAAGGCAGGATGAAGGCGACCCAAGTCCCCAATACTTCCTAATGCTCGCCAAACACTCTCTGGGACATAATCTCCTCTTGCCCTTTTTAATGAATTAACACTTTGCTATGGGTGTTGGTTTTAGCCCAGATTTTCCTGAAGAGTCCTTTTCACATTAAATCAATCACTTTACAAAGCTGAATTTCTCTGGAAGCTGAATTTCGCTGACCAGACTACCCAGTCTCCTCTCAGAGGTTCACATCTCAGAAGCAGCCGACATGGCTGCCAAGATGGCTCCAGAGGAAGAGGCAGGGGACAGTGGCCTTGGCTTGCGACATGCCGGAAGCCACGAGCGGTTTGGTTCTCAGCTCCCTCTTCTCTAACTCGGTCACAATAGTCATTCCAACCCCGAAAAGCTATTGTGATGATCACAAGGAAATAGCGTGCTAATTACAAAGTGTAATAGAAATATATTTACGTACGGTGTCTAGGTTTTCTGAAAAAAACCTTATCCGCTTCCTTCAATGGGCTGCAATCACTCTCTTCTTGACCACCAACCCAGAACCTTCTCACTTTTTAAAAGTCCTCTCGGGAGGTTATACTCAAAAACACAGGTAACAAGTTTTAGAAAGGATGCAGAGAAATGGGACCTTCATGTGGTCATTGCTGGTGGAAAGGTCCAAGGGTGCAGACATTTTGAAAAAATGTCTGACGGTTCCTCAGATGGTGAAACAATATTACTCCGTGATCCAGGAATTCTAGGAATTCTACTCCCGATACACACTCAGGAGAAATGAGAATTACGTCTACACTAAAACTTGTACGTGAATGCTCACAGCAGTATTATTCATAATAGCCACAAAGTAGAGACCTAACTGTCCATCAGCTACGTAATGGATAAGCAAAATGTGTTGCATCCACACCGTGATTTAGCAAGGAAGTACTGACACAGACTCTGCAGCGGAGAAGGACCTTGAACCTATGAAGCTAAGTGAATGACAACAGGCACCCGGTCCCATGTTATGATTCTGCTGACAAGAAATGCACAGACTAGGGAAGTCTGCGGAAACAAAAAGTCTATCGGTTGTCTAGGGTTAGTAGAGGATAGGAGGATTACAGGGCTAGGCTTGAAGATGGGGGGGCAGGGTTTCTTTTTTGGGTAATGAGAATGTTCTGACACTCCTTCTGGTGATGGATGTAGAACTCAGTGAATATACTAACACCCACTGAATTATATACTTTAAATGGATGAACTATATGGTGTGTGGATTACATCTCAGCAAAGCCACTGAGACTTTTCCATTAAAATAGAAATGACATTTTCCATAGAAATAGAAAAAAAAATCCTCAGATTTGTATGGAACCACAAAAGATATCAAATAGCCAAAGCATTCTTTTTTTTTTTTTTTAAACGAGGTATGTTTATTTATTTGACCGACAGAGATCTCAAGTAGGTGGAGAGGCAGGCAGAGAAAGAGAGAGAGGAGGAAGCAGAGAGGAGGAAGCAGATTCCAGGTCAAACAGAATGCCCGATGCAGGGCTCAATCCCAGGACCCTGAGATCATGACCCAAGCCAAAGGCAGAGGCTTTAACCCACTGAGCCACCCAGGCACCCCTAGCCAAAGCATTCTTAAGAAAAGGCATGAGGCGGGGCACCTAGGTGGCTCAGTCAGTTAAGCGACTGACTCTTGATTTCAGCTCAGGTCGTGATCTCAGGGTCTTGGGATCAAGCCCTGTGTTGGGCTCTGTGCTCTGTGGGGAGTCTGTTTGAGGATTCTCTCTCTCCCTTTGCTCCTTTCCACACTCCCACTCTCTCTAAAACAAATAGATCTTAAAAAAAAAAAAAAAAAAAAAAAAAAAAGGACGCCTGGGTGGCTCAGTTGGTTAAGCAGCTGCCTTCGGCTCAGGTCATGATCCCGGCGTCCTGGGATCGAGTCCCACATCTGGCTCCTTGCTCCACGGGGAGCCTGCTTCTCCCTCTGACTCTGCCTGCCACTCTGTCTGCCTGTGCTCGCTCTCGCTCTCTCTCTCTGACTAAATAAATTAAAAAAAAAAAAAAATCTTAAAAAAAAAAAAAAAAGGGCAGGAGGCATCACACCTCTTGATTTCAAACTATGTTACCAAGCTGTAGTAATCAAAACAGTATGGTACTGGCACAAAAGCAGCTATACAGATTAATGGAACAGAATAGTGAGCACACCAAAAAAAAAAAAAAAAAAGCATGCATATATGGTTAATTAGGACGAGGGAGCCAAGAATATTCAACAGAAGAAATGATCATCTTTTCAAGAAATAGTGTTGGGAAACCTCGACAGCCACCTACAAAAGGATGAAACTCCCATAGTCTTATCTCACACAAAAAATCAACTCAAAATGCATTAAAGACTTGAGTGGAAGTCCTAAATCCAGAAAACTCCCAGAAGAAAAGATAGGAAATAAGTTCCTTGATATGGATCTTGGTGGTGATTTTGTTGGATTTGTCACCAAAAACAAAACAAAACAAAAAAACAGGAAAAAAAAAAAACTACTAGGACTATATCAAACTTAAAAAAAAAAAAAAAAAAAAAAAAAAGCTTTTGCACAGCAATGGAAGCCACCAGCAAAATGAAAAAGGCAATCTTTAAAAATATTATCATTATTCCAATGAGGGGTTAATATCCAAAATACGTAACAATTCATACAACTCAATGGCAAAAAAGCAAACAATCCAATTCAAAAATGAGCAGAGCATCTGAATGGACAGTCTTTCTAAGAAAGACTCCAAATTGCCAACATCTTTTCACATGAAAAGGTGTGAAAAGATCATCACTCAACAGGACTATGCAAACCAAAACCACAACGAATGATCGCCTCACACCTGTTAAAATGGCTATTATCTTAACCAAACAAGTAAGTAACAAGTGTCGGTGAGGGTCTAGAGAAAGGCAACCCTTGTGTACTATTGGTGGGAATTTACAGTGACACAGTTATTACAGAAAAAACAGTACGAAGTTTCCTCAATAAATTAAAAATAGAATTACCATGTGATCCATCTTCTGGGTGTATTTTCACAGGAAATACAGAGTATTGAAGAGATATTTGCACACCCACGTTCAATGCAGCATTATCCGTGACACCCATGAGTTGGAAACAACCTAATCAATGGATGAATGGATCAAGATATGGTATATACACACTGGAACACTATTCCACCAAAAGAAAGGATACCCTGCCATTTGCAGCAACACAGATGCTATCTTGAGAGCAGTCTGCTAAGTGAACTACAGCAGGCAAAGAGACAAATACTGCATGGTATCGCTTCTAGGTAGCAATGTGTTTTTAAAAAAGGACAACTGTAGGGCGCCTGGGTGGCTCTGTAGGTTAAGTGTCTGCCTTCAGTTCAGGTCATGACCCCAGGATCCTGGGATCGAGCCCCCCTTGCAGATCCCTGCTCAGCGGGAAGCCTGCTGCTCCCTCTCCCTTCTGCCCCTCCCCTTGCTTGCCCACTCTCTCCCTCTAATGAATAAATAAGATCCTTAGTTTTTAAAAAACATTTAAAAAGTGAAATTGATAGGCACAGACTAGAAAAGTGGTACGCAGGGACAGGGCGGGGGGTGGGGGGTGGTGGACGGAGGAGCACAGGGAGAGGTTAGTAAAAGGGTGTGAACTCTTCATCCAGAAGATAACTAAGGTCTGAGGAGCTAATGTGTAAAACATGATGACCACAGGCGACAACACCATGTTGTATCACTGCAATGTACTAAGGAGAGTGGAAGTTAATGTTCTCACACACAAAAAAAGGAAAATACAGAGGGTGACGATGTGTTAACAGGATGGAGGGACTCTTTTCATCAATGTATATCAAATCATCACAACATGCACTTTAAGGCGCTTACAATTGTTTTGTCAATTATGGCTTGAAATTTAAAAAAGAAAAAAAGTAAATATAAAAAAAATTTTAAGGGGCGCCAGGGTGGCTCAGTAGGTTAAGTGCTGTCTCTAGATTTTGGCTCAGGTCATGATCTCGGGGTCGTGCGATCGAGCCCTGAGTCAGGCTCTGTGTTGGGCATGGAGCTTTCTTAGGATTCTCTCTCCCTCTCCTTCTTCCCCACTCCTCCCCTTTCTTCCTCTGTCAAAAAGTAAATAAATAAAAGGAAAAATAAAAATTTCTAAGTTGTTAAAATCTTCCAAGGCCTCGTGCCTCCTATGATAGCACATGTCCCAGCTCCTGGGCATGATAGGCAAGACCCTTCCTGATGGACCTCTCCTCATTTCTCCAGGCTCCAGTCTACCCTCCTATGCATGTTCCACTCCCGTCGTATCAAACAACTATCCCTACAGTCACTTTAACATATATTCATCAAATAGACAAAAAAATTAATAAAATAACATGTATATTCTTAGATTGAACACTTTAACTGCCTAGTAACTGTGCACTGTTCTAGGTACTAGAACTAGAGCAGTGAAGAGCAGAGAGAAGACAGACCCTTGTCCTGAGCAGCTTACAACTGAGGCCCTCTCCTTGGGCCCCTGGACTGGCTTCTGACTCTGCTCTTGGTCCTGCCAGAGACACAGCTTCCATCAGGCATCGCCACCCGACCAGCACTGTTCACCCACCGCCGCCGAGCTCCTGTGCTCTCTCCTCCCATCGGACCTCGCTGGCCTTCACTCTCAAGAAATGGGGGCCCCGGGACGCCTGGGTGGCTCAGTTGGTTGGGCAGCTGCCTTCGGCTCAGGTCATGATCCCAGCGTCCTGGGATCGAGTCCCACATCGGGCTCCTTGCTCAGCGGGGAGCCTGCTTCTCCCTCTGCCTCTGCTTGCCATTCTGTCTGCCTGTGCTCGCTCTCTCCCTCTCTCTCTGATAAATAAATAAAATCTTTAAAAATAAAACAAAACAAAATAAAACAGAAGAGCAGTGTCGTTGTTTTAAAAAAAAAAAAAAAAAAAAAAAAAGAAATGGGGGCCCCACCTGTGTGCCTGTAGCACCCTTAGCCTCTACCTCCCCACAGCAACATCCCTTGCTAGACCACAGGTTCTTCCCAGAGCAGAAACGCATTCTTAATTTTGCAGGTCAAGTTCACTGCCGCCGTCCACGACTTGTTATGTGAATACATGAATTACCGTGTTCTAGCTTCCCTCTGGCCTCAGATGGAGAAACGGGAGGACTATAAACCCTGCCATGTGGTCTGCCGCTAGCACTCTGGCTGAGTGGGCTCGACTGCTCATGTCCTTGTTTCCAATCCAACCACCGGATTCTGGTTTAGCTCCATGTTCCCTTACCCAGAACTTTGTGGTTTCTGCCTCTCTGGCCTTTTCTCCCCTATTGACCTTCTGGTCGACGGGAAGCTCATCCCTTCTCCTTCCCCAGGTCCTTGGACTGCAACAATGATTTCATCACAAAGCCTCGTTGGCACAGAGCTTGGAGCCACCACAGGCAACTAACCAGCTCACTTAGCTCATCACTCCCCTCCTTTCATTCAAACAGGGCTTAAAACTCTAAACACCTGGGGACCCTGGGCGGCTCAGGCAGTCAAGTGACTGACTCATCGTTTTGACTTGAGTCATGATTTCAGGGTCATGAGATCCAGCCCTATGCTGGGCTCCACGCTGAGTGAGGAGCCTGCTGAAGATTCTCTCCCTCTCTCTCTCTCTCTCTGCCCATTCCCTGCTGGTGCAAACTCCCTCGCTCTCTCTTAACAAAACCAAAACCTCTATACAGCTCCGGAAACCCTAGACATTTTTGCCATTCATACGGATTAGCAAACTGAAGAAATGAATGTTTGGGGCATAATAATAAGCAAGTCTCGAGCCCTCCCCTCACCAATACGGTTTTATGTACATATCTTCTCCATTAATCCTTTTTATCTCCTTAGACACATGGGTATATTTCAAGCTATAGATTTTACAAGTATTTTTAGCCTCTCCTCTCCCAAACGAAGTATTTGTAGATGTCATCTGTAAAGCATAAGATATTAAAATGGAAGGGGAAATTATTAGTGAAATCACATAGAAGCTCAAAGCTTTGCTAAAAATAAGACCAGCAGACTTGGAATTGCTGGTGTTCCTGGGGCTTTATAGGAGTCGGTAAGAGAATCACAGAATCTTGGTCTTTTGACCCTCAGGCTGCTTAAGGTTTTGAAATACGCCTAGACACTGCCGGCAGCATGGTCACAAAGCCCTCCCACATGTGCTTCAGTCGATACAGGAGCGGGGCAATGAGGCTGATAAATTTAGAGGGGCTTAGGGCCCTTTTCTTGCTACTTTTGTGTAGGTTTACAATTTTCCATAAAGACAGTTTTACAAAGGAAACTCATTCACACCACCTCTGCTTAAAATCCCGTGGGCAGGGGCGCCCAGGTGGCTCAGTGGGTTAAAGCCTCTGCTTTTGGCTCAGGTCATGATCCCAGGGTCCTGGGATCGAGCCCCACATTGGGTGCTCTGCTCAGCAGGGAGCCTGCTTTCCTTCCTCTCTGCCTACTTGTGATCTCTGTCTGTCAAATAAATTAAAAAAAAAAAAAAATCCCGTGGGCCAGGTGTGCCCGGGTGGCTCAGCTGACAGAATGTCCCACTCTTGCCCAACTCTTGGTTTTGGCTCAGGTCATGACCTCAGGGTCCTGGGATCAAGCCCTGTGTAAGGCTCCATGCTCAGCGGGGAGTCTGCTTTCGATTCCCTTGCCTCAACCCTCTGCCCCTCCCCCTGCTTGCATGCACTCTAAATCAACGAATGAATGAATGAATGAAGTCTTTAAAACAAACAAGCAAACAGGAAAGCCCTGTGCAGCCTCTGGGATCCCATGGTGGGATCCGAACTCCACCAGCTGTACGAGGGTTTTCCTAACCTCTCTCATGCCCAAGGGGGGACTGACCATGCTCTCCTTTCTGCCTCTAAAACAATACCTTTCTCTCTCAAATACTTTTAAAACTTCTGCATTCGCACTTATCTACCCAAATCCTGGTACTCCTTTATATGGTATTTGAGGGCAAAGACCATAAAGTCTTTCTGATTTTTATATTCCTCATACTTAACTTGGCACATATAAAATGCTTCAAAAATATACTGCTGGAAGAAAAATGAATTGCCTTGACAGGTTTCCCAGAGAAGTCATGTCATTTTCTGCCCCTCTGACATTTCACAAATTCTACCTGCTGAACTTCTCCCCTTTCCCAAACAAGCCGTGCTCTCTTAATGGCTTCAGTTGTTTGTGTACGGTTTTTCCCTGACCGAAAGGACTCCTCTGTGCTGTCCTATTTCAAATACATCACCTCCTCTAGGAAGCCCTCCTGCTTTACTCACACAGTTCACAGCTTCCTCAGATAATCCGACAGTTTACTTGTTGCTGCTTTCACTAAAGTCCTGGCTCTTCAAAGGTAACAGCTGGTTGTGGTACCTGTTGATATCCACCCCTCAGCCGAGGGGGCCCTCACCTCTGTTCCCTTGAGCAAGTGCTCTTCCTCTGGGGGTGACACACAACTCCTACACTCTGGTCGGGTCAGAGCATTTCCTAGCCTCTCCTGACCTTAAAGAAGCACTTTTCAGCCTCTATCCCTTGCTTCAGGCCAAGTCCTCCAGAGCTGTCCCTTTGTCTGAGTGTCCACCGGGCTCTGCCCATAGAACTCTCCAGCTTCTACTTCTCTGAGCTCTTGGCCTTCCTCCCGGAGAACCAAATGGATTTCCTCTTGCCCATTTTTTTTTGACAACTCAATGGACCAAAAAATGCTTAGTCATTATAAATTTAGATCCACACACAAGTCCTTTACCTAGACCTGCTGGTTGTGATCATTGAAGCTTTAAAACAACAAAATACTTTTGACCTGTGCAATGCTGAAGGGGCTCTTCCCTGGTCTCACTTTTACTTGCCTTATTAGAAATATGGGTTTTAGGGGTGCCCGGGTGGCTCAGTCGGTGAAGCATCTGCCTTTGGTTCAGGTCATGATTGCGGGGTCATGGGATCGAGTCCAACATAGGGCTCCTAGCTCAGCGGGGAGCCTATTTCTCCCTCTCCCTCTCTCTCAAATAAATAAAATCTTTTTAAAAATGTATGGGTTTTGGGTACCTGGGTGGCTCAGTGGGTTAAGCCTCTGTGTTCAGCTCAGGTCATGATCCCGGGGTCCTGGGATCGAGTTCCACATCGGGCTCTGCTCGGCAGGGAGCCTGTTTCCTCCTCTCTCTCTCTGCCTGCCTCTCTGCCTACTTGTGATCTCTCTCTCTGCTAAATAAATAAAATCTTTTTTAAAAAATGTATGGGTTTTAACTGTTAAATATAGAGTAGAAATGAGTGCTTTTATTTTGGACCCAACCCAAGGAGAAGTCCAAGCAGCACAGGAGAGCAGGAGGAAAAACCCAAGACAAAATTGGACTCGGTGGTTAATGATACAAATGATAGTAATCACAGCTAGTATTTCTTGAGCACCTTCTCTCACCCAGCACTATACTAAATGTTTGTGCCAATTATTTCATTTAATCCACACAGTTCCCCACAGAAGTAAATATTGTGGTCTTCTAGAGTCACCCAGCAAGTAGAGCAGCCAGAATCCTGTCCCAGACTGGAAACTGCTTCCTTCTCAAAGAGACAGGGTCTTGTTAAGAGCCCTGACACCAAGTGGTGCTTAGGTCATAGAGAACGGCTCGCCTAACCATGACACATTTCCCTTTTCTCCTCTGCAAGATGAGGGGTTTGATCCACAGGAACCCAAAAGGCATGCTCTTCCAAAAGGCTGGCTTGCTGAATGAACCCTATAGTCATTAACAGGAAGTACAAGGACAAATTGTTGTCACTCCGAGAGTTTGCACTGAAATTCATGAGAAACCATGGTATTTGTGATCCTAAAATGAAACTTGGAAATGTATCTAGTGAATCCATGGATTTGTGAATTTCTGTATGAATATTTGAATAGAAATCATATTTAGTAAAATGAAGGCGACCTTGACATATTGATTAATCACACGTGAAAGGCGTTGAGTAGCAGCTATAATCAATAGGTCTTATTTCTAAGTCTATTTATCATTTGATTACTTGTAAAATAGGCCACAAGACAGGCTTCAAAATATTTCTAAACTGTTTTAAAATGTTAAAAGTTCTTATTTTTATTACAGTTACTTGAAATTACATCTTACTAATGATTAATGTTATAATTCCTATGATAATCCCTCACTATTAATAGACTTAAAAGGAACTCAAATGATAATAGAAAATGTGTAAAAGTATACCCAGAAATACTCTGCCTTCTAGACTAGATTCCTCCCTGAAGTTGATTTTTTAACTATTTGTAAATTAAACCCGATTCTTGTATTGACTTTCAACGGAAGTCCTATGATGATTTCGCCATGTTTCTTGTAGCTTTACAATGTACATTACTTCTTATCCACCTGGCTAAAAGTTCTTCTCTCTGGTCCTACCAATTCCAGTCTCTCTGTCAAGTAGATAAGGCAGATGAAAAAAATTTAAGTGCACTCAGGAATTCTTCAATTTCTTCTAATTCTATATCCTAATAAACCTGGCCTATTAAGAAGACTGCACCTGTATATAACACATGCAGATCACTGTTCCTAATTTTCTATATTCAGTGTAGGTGACACTTTAACAATTTGATGACATAGTGGAAAGCACTGTGATTTTAAAGACAGCCAAGGGTCTGAGTTTTTATTCTACCCTGACCTTGCTCTGTGTACTTGGCCTTTAGCACCTAATTGCTATAGAAACTTTGTTTCCCGATTTGAACATGGTTTCAGGAAAGTAACCAAAACAGCAAAAATGAAAGCAACAAACCTATCTTTGACCATTAATGGTGAACTGCATTTTATAACCTTTTTAAAAAGAGAGGATTGCTTAAAATAAGGTCAGCAAGGGGCACCTGGGTGGCTCAGTGGGTTAAGCCTCTGCCTTCGGCTCAGGGTCCTGGGATCGAGCCCCACATCGGGCTCTCTGCTCTGCAGGGAGCCTGCTTCCTCCTCTCTCTCTGCCTGCCTCTCTGCCTACTTGTGATCTCTGTCAGATAAATAAAGAAAAAATCTTAAAAAAAAAATAAGGTCAGCAAAACATCTTTAATATTAGCTAATGGATACCAGGAACTTTTTTTTTTTTTTAAACTCTTAAGTAAAATGCAAATTGCTAAAATGTAATTTCACCTTTAATATATGTTCAACTAGCCAGGAATATTTTTTTCTTTTAAGATGTATTCTATGTTAGCCCAATTTTTTTTATAGGTTGCCTCTACCACTGCATGCTATTAAAATTTGCTTTTAAATCTGTTTAAATCTGTTCTTTATATATAAAGAAATGGAGAATGTCCGTGAGCAAGGCCTCTATAAAATTCTGCCTGTGTCAACTTTCAAGAGAAGGCTTTCCGGCTGGACCAGAATTTTCCTTGGTTGCCACTAAATGTCCTCAGTGCCAAAAGACCAGACACACTGATGGTGCCAAACCCGATGGAAGAAACCTCCTCCTCCGTGGAGCCCTACCAGATCTGCTTGCGTGACTACAGTCTTTACTGCACATTTCCTTCCTAAGAGTCTCCTGGCAAACAGAAAAGAATTAGAATTGGAATTGGAAATAGCGACTAGAGAACGCATCTAACAGAACACTCACTCCTAACAAACCATCAGGCAAGGTTAATCTTTGCAGAAGTGAAATTTGAACTTCCTTGCCTTTGACGGTCGGCGGTACAGCTCTGGGCTCTGGCCTTGCAAGGAGAAGGGTTCAACTGCTGACCTCATTCTAGTTCACGGACTCAAGGGAGTGCACCACACACAAGGAAGGCAGGATGAGCGGAGTCTGAGGTCTCCCCTATACCAGAATCCTCTGAATTAAATACTTTAGTCGCATCAGAGGATATGTGAACATCCATGCGTGGCTCTTTAAGACGTCCCAGAGTGTGGGGGACTGGAGAGACGATGCAGGTTACCAGCAGAGATCTACGCTGGTGGAGAAAATCCATGCCTGCATGGCCCCCACAACTGTGTATGCCAACACATTTACTAGTGACCGTGTGCATAACCACATCCTTGAGAGCAGACACAGACCTTTCCCTATGGTAGCAGCGTTTAGAGCTCCTAATTTAAATAAACTCCCCACGCTGTGCAAGCAGCCCACGTGGGCAGCACTACAGTCAACAGAGTGATTCATTTAATAAGTATTTTAGCCCGCATCTCATGCTCCATTACATTCCGTGGTATAAGTCTGGCTCTGCCTCACCCCGTTCATCTATGTATATTGCAGGAGTGTCATGGGTTTATTTAGTAACCAAAGGACCAAACACATGTCCATAAGTGTGTGCTTCCCATCAAAGGGTGTCCTCCCCATCTGGGAACCAAAGCAGCACTAGGGTGCCCTACTATAGCT
The DNA here is from genome assembly GCF_030435805.1 of Mustela lutreola. Classification (NCBI taxonomy): domain Eukaryota; kingdom Metazoa; phylum Chordata; class Mammalia; order Carnivora; family Mustelidae; genus Mustela; species Mustela lutreola. Next base: position 144,648,328 of record NC_081295.1, on the reverse strand, counting down.
CTGATGTTTCTCCTGGATGCCTGGTATCATCCCCCATAAGTTCTCTTACAGTTTAATCAAAGAAAAGTATAATCACACTGGCAGGACTCTAATTTCAATAAGACATGCGTCAAGGCACCCTCACTTCACTATTGTGCCCTTCAGAGGCCCACAGAAAACAGACCAACCCTAGTTAATATCAGTTTTTTCCAAAGGGAAGCCGCCAAACCCTCCTGGTTGCTGGGAAAATATTCTTGCCCAAGCAGGTGGGAGGGTCGGCCAGGCCATGAGCTTCTGGCTGGTTAGGAGCTAATGCTTGCTCTGCCAAATCTGCCGCCTAAAACTTTTCTGCTACCTTCACTGGCCCTCGGGAGCCGGCTCCGAGAGCTGCTTCGGAGCCGGGCCGGAGGCTCCAGCGAAATACACAGGCGTGCCCACATCTGCAGAGGCTTAAGCCTGGTCCACGCCGAGCTATCCCTTGTTCTTGGCTCCTTCAGACCAGAGTCGCTGGCAGCCTGGCACCCTTTCACCACCCCGCTTCAGATCCGATGTGTGTTGTGGGGGGCGGGGGGGGGGGCGTAGCTCCTGGGCTCACACACGCACCCGCTCACCTGGAAGAAGCCTCCGCAAGCCCCTCCCCCACCTCCCACATTTTGGCCATTAGGCAGCGTTCCAAGAGGGGCCGGCAGCTGCGCTCCAAAAATCACAGCCATGTTTTACTCTAACCAGAAATCATTCAACAACTACACAAGTCTCCAGGGCGCTGGGCGCTGTGACCATGGCCAAACCGCCTCTCCAAAGTGAACCCATCGGAACCCCACATCTGTCACACAGCCCAGCAAAGCCTATCGTAACGCGGGGACCGGAGGGAGAAGAGCCAAGAAGCCCAGAAAGCTAAGAAAGCAGGTGTAACCACCTTTTTCAAGCTAATACCGCGACCCCTGACAACCGCCCCTTCCCCAAACCCCACCTTCCCTGGAGAAAATCCCAGAGCTGGCCATTTAACTGTTTCAAACCCTTCATTTGAGGGAGCAAATACATCAATGGTATATCCTCGGATGCGGTCCGGGTTTGGTTCTGGGCAGCACTCCGCAAAGTGCCGGCCGGGCGGATGTCCCCGCAGTTCTCCAGGCGGAGACGCTGGCGGCGCCCCCAAACTGGGGACCAGCCGCGCCACCTCCCCGCCTCCCGCGCTCGCCGCCGCCCCGACGCGCCCCGGCACTCACCGTCCCGGGCGTCCTCCCCCCGACTGCAGTTGCTGCAAATGTGTTTGATCTCCTTGCCTAGTTGACAATGGATCACAAAGGACACGTTGTTGTTGTTGGGGGCGGGCTCCTTCAGGGGCTTCATCTTCAGCAAATAAAAAGCTTTCTTTTTGGGTCTCTGGGCGCTCGCTGCTGGCACCGCGCCCTCCCTGCAGCGCGGCGAGCGAAGCGCAAACCTCCCCAGCTCCGCGGCGCGCGTGGGCTCTGCCATCCGGCCCCCGAGCGCCCCGGGCCGGGCGCCGCTGGGGCCCCCGCGCGCTGCCACCCGCGCCCCGCCGCCGGGGCCAGCATGCCCCCGCTCGGCCCCGCACCCGCGTCTCTACGGCATCGCGACCGCCGCGGGGCGGGTCAGGGGAAGGCGCGGAAGGGGTCTTGACCTCGCCGCCCTCGCGGCCCTCGCGAATCCGATCCCCGCGGCCGGAGGAGGGCTTCTGGGAGGCACTCCTCGGTCGCACCTGAGCCGCGGCGCGCCCACCCCTCCCGCGGCCTCACGTGCACCGTCTCCCCCGGCAGCCCCACCCTCCGTAAATCTCAGCACGGGCGATTTGCGCCTGCTGGGTTTTGCAGCTACCTTCACTCCCTCTGGAGCTTCGGGGCAGCACGCCAGCCTCCCCCTCCCCCTTTTCTTCAAGCCTCGCGGTGCCAAATGAAAGCAAGATGGACCACACCGAAGGCAGCTGCGCTCGAACCCTCGGGCGTGCAAGCGCCTCTCTCGCGGGCCAGAACAAATTACCGTTCTCCGGTGCGTCCAGCCCACAGCCCTTGACTTTTCACTGGAACCGGCAACCTGTTAGGGCATAACTGATTTTTTCACCCGCCACAAAAATTCCCCAACCTGAAGGGGGCCTTCCACCAGTGTTGTTAAAACTTAAGAGTGACAAGGAGGGACCCCCTGGGTGGCTCAGTTGGTTAGATGCCAGCCTTCGGCTCAGGTGGTGGTCCCCGGGGTCCTCGGATCGAGTCCCACATCGGGCTCCCTGCTCAGCCTACTTCTCCCTCTGCCTCCTGCTCACCCTGCTTGTGCTCTCTCTCTGACAAGTAAATAAATAAAATCTTAAAAAAAAAAAAAAGTTAGAATAACAAAGAACAGAAAAGACTGCTTTTAGCAATCTTCAGAAAAAACAACTTGCAACTCCCAGACCCTGTCTAATTTGGCTGAAGGTTCCTCAGCTGTCTTAGCACGGTGAATAAGGTTCAGCCAGGCGAATGACATCTATCGAGCTTTCCAAAGACAGAACAGTGCCTTAAAATAAGGCAGACCCATGGCAATAACAGCTACAAGTTCAGCCTTTTTTTGTTGTGCACTTAAAAAAATAAATTACACTCTATTACAGTAATCTGGACTCAGATATTGCGAATCCTACATCACCTTTCAGAGAACTAAGGCTTGGAGAAGCCTCAAATCACAACCACCCTGGGTGCTTATTTTAAAAATAGAGATGGGGGGGGGGGCTAACACTGGGATTCTGGTTTTGTAGGAAGTGTAGGGCCAGGAATCTGTAGCTTTAACAAGCTCCCCCCAGGTGATTTTGATGCACAGCATAAATGGTCAAACAGGTGCTCACAGCCTGGTGTGTCTAACACCAAGTCTCTTTCTCCTCACCACACCTCATTCCTTATAAGCCACAACTTTGCCTTTTTTTTTTTTTTTTTTTTTTTTTTTTGCAGCCCACTGAAATAGAGTCAGTTAACTGATGCACTATCACTGCTAGTTGTTTCTAGAAAATTCCCCCAAATTAATTTCATAACACCCCATGACTGATACTTCTATGAAGGGCAAGTCACTGCTCGTCTCTTTTCCAACTGGGCCAACTCTACATGTACGGTTCCCCTCATAGGTGAAATGGTCAACAGTCCACTGGGGATATTAAATTAATGTATAATAATAAGCTTCTGGTCACTGCCATTCTGCCACTGTGTACTGGATACCACTTCTCATTGGCAAAATGTTCTGCCCAAATCACATTGTTTGTTCTCTGTGGTGTAGTTAGGGACGTTGAGTGTCCAGTGTCATACCCTCCTCTGGGGTAGATGACAGAGACTGAAATTCACGTGGAATTCACTTGTTGGAGTTGTGCTTTCTTTAATTACACTCTCCCAGTGCCCACTGGGGCGTTCAGGAACCCCTCCCTATTCAACCAGATTACCAGCCAAACCAGCCACAGGTAAATCTCACTGTATCTTCCCATGGCAGATTTATGTCACTCGGTCCCTGGCTAATTATAAGCCTTATCTGAGAGATGGCAGAGTCCCCATTTGTAATGCTGGTGGAGTCTATGATGGAAAATACTGCCTTGTGTTATAGGCAAACATTTGTTGTTCTCTTTTTCAAATCCTAAGATCCCTCCCCCAACTGTATCACTTCTTAAGTATCTCCTGAAAAACAAAACAAAACACACATCTCAGGGCTCCTGGGAGGGGGGGTGCTCAGTTGGTTAAGCGTCTGCCTTTGGCTCAGGTTGTGATCTCAGAGCCCCACATTGGGCTCCCTGCTTAGTGGGAAGTTTGCTTTTCCCTCTTCCTCTGACCCCAACTCATGCGCACGCACTCTCTCAAATAAATAAGATCTTCAAAAAAAAATCTGCACACATCTCTTCTTAAATGACTTTTAAAAATTGCATGCCTTCCCCCCCACCCCGTACTGTGTGCCTCACAGGTCAGAACAAGAGACCCCCATAAACTCCAAATGGTCCTATTAAAACAACTAAGCCCACTGCAATCTTTTATGCACTCACTGAATGCTAAACCAGACCTACAGGCTCTGGGGGTCTCTATTTTAATTGGCCAAGTGGCGTAGCACAGAGAACACGGACATAACCACCAGCTTGGCTCAAATATTAAAGGCGATGCCCACTGTTATGGGGGCTCTTTATTCAAATTAAAAAGACGAAGGTAGACCTCTGAGTGCTATTCCCTTGGTTGGTGATCCATCTTCTTAAACTGCTTTTCTGAGTCTGCAGCTTCTAATGGGCCACCTGTGGCTATTTATACTTAAATTGATAAAAATTAAATAAAATTCCATTTCAGTCCCTCCCTTGAACCCGCCACAGGTCACATGCCCGACAGTCACACGGACCTGGTGGCGACTGTGTTAGGGCAGATGGTGGAGTATTTTCATCATCACCGAAAGTTCTATTAGACCAGGCTGGTCTTAGAAGCTGTAGGAATCTTAGTGTCTCAGGAGGAACTGGGAAGCCAAGGAGACTACCTCTGATTGCCACAACAGAAGGCTGGGGGAGAAAAGATAAGGATGGCATAAACCTCCGTGCCGGCAGCAGTTTGGAAGAAGGATGTGTCCAGTGGCTCCCAGCACTGCCTTTCCTTTCCTTGCCCCTCTTCCCTACCTTGAATGCTACCTCAGTGAAACCTTCCTCTGATACCCATGACTAGAACGTCCCTATAGCTCCCAATGCCAACAGATACCTTATACGGGGGCTGGGTGTGTGGCCTTCCAGAAGACACACCTGTTAATTGTGATCCTTGCCATGACGGCTCAGCTCTAGTGCTGCTATGGAGAACCCTCTCCCTGGATGGATAATGAAAGAAACTGGCTATCTGACAGCACTTTTTTTTTTTTTTTTTCATGCCCATATAATCCGACAGCATTCTTGAAGAAAGCTTTTTTTTTTTTTTTTTTTTTTTTGATGGGATTTCACAATTTGGAAAGGAAGGAGGGAAACACTGCGGGAAGGAAAGCACGCCGAACATCATAGTCCCCCAAACAGAGGTTCTCAACGCTGGGCCTCATGGAGCTTGCGTGGAATTTTTACCCACGTGATCCAAGTGGGAAAGACTCCCCTGGGGTCACTCTCAGTGTCACTTAGCTGCATGGCAGTCTCGTTCCCATCCCTTCTTTAGGATACATGTAACTGGTAGATCCGCTTCTTAAAACTTGTTTGCGGCCCTAAGACCTGCTACTCAAAGTACAATTCCACAGACCAGCTGATCCTGGTCACCTGGGAGCTTGGGAGAATGAAGCATCTCAAGCTGTCCTCCAGATCCTGCCTTTTAGCAAGACTTCCAGGTGATTCGGAAGGATTTTAAGTTTTGAGAAGCATCCCCAAGGCATCAGCCCTGTAATAGTATTAATCGCCTACCAGTGGAACACACATTCTGCTTCCAAAGTAAATAGCAGATAGGACCCCAGATCCCACAGAGCTTAAAATTCAGTAGGAGAGAGCATGCACTCAATGAAAGGACATATAAGGATAACAGAATCGGAGCGCCTGGGTGGGTCAGCTGGTGAAGCGTCCGACTCTTGATTTCAGCTCAGGTCATGATCTCAAGGTCATGAGATGGAGCCCCGTGTCCTTGGCTCTGCACTCAGAAGGGAGTCTGTTGGAGATTCTCTTTCTCCTTCTGCCCCTCCCCCCATGCTTTCTCTACATAAATAAATAAATAAAATCTTAAAAAATAAAATAAATAACAGAACCCACCCAGCTGAAATATGTGCAAATTTATAGCTAGGAGCAGCCAGGGAGAAATAGGCATTTACTATCTGAGTGGGAGCCATGCATCAAGGCTGATTAAAGTAGAAGAGATAGAGCTGGTGAAGTAAGAGGCCCTTGGCAAGTCAGCCTTAGGCAGTTGGGGGTAGAAGAGTGGGGGTCAAGGTCATAGCCATGTGGAGAACATGCAAGGTCATAGGCTAAAAGGAGTTCATGGTGATGTGATAGGTGGGTGGAGGTCTACGATGATCTTTAGCCTGGCAGGAGTGTTACACCCAGCAAGGCAGTATGGGAAAATTGGGCTTTCCAGAAGATACCACCATGATGATGATGTGAAGACAGCTACAGACCTTAAAATTCCCCAAGGTCAAATGGTAGAAACCGTGTGTGATCAACTTGGAACTCAGATTTTGTTCTGCTTCCTGCTTGTCTCTGACTACCGTACTTTTAATGCTCAACAGTTATTAGGCTTAAGGGAAGTCAAAGTCAAAGGGTAGACATTTGGAAATACTCATAAAGTGCTTTAACTCTTATGAAAAAGATAGACTAAAAATACAAAATATTAATGCCAGCATAAGGCAAAGCAGTGGAAAGACTCAAAAGAGAGGTGTGCTTAAGTAAAACTACTACACATATTACACATGTTGGATGTATAAAAAGATTGACATTTTTTCTTCCTTGCCATTTTTCTCTTCATTATACTCAAGCTATCCAATACATTGTTTTTTCTGCTTCTGTTTCCTTTCTTTTCTTTTTTTTTTTTTTTGTTAAAGGATTTTATTTTTAAGTAATCTCAATACCCAACATGGGGCACAAACTTACAACTCCCAGATAAGTCATATGCTCTATAAACTAAGCCAGGTAGGCACCCATGTCTATCTCCTTTCTTGTTCCTATCATCCGTGTACTGGGCTAAATGGTGGCCTGCCAAAAGGTATATCCATCTCAAATCCCTGGAACATGTGAAAATATCTTTATTTGGAAAAGTTTCTTTGCAGACATAATGAAGTTAAGGATCTTGTTTCTCTTTCTTTTTTTTTTTTTTTAAGAGAGGGAGAGCATGTATGTTGAATGGTGGGGGCACGTGTGCAGAGACAGGGAGAGAAAGAATCTTAAGTAGGCTCCATGCTCACTGTGGAGCCCGACACGGGGCTCAATCTCACAACCTTGAGATCATAACCTGAGCTGAAACCAAGAGTCAGACACTTAACCCATTGAGCCACCCAGGTGCCCTGAAGATAAGGATCTAGTAACGAGGAGATCATCCTGGATTATCTGGGTGGGTCCTGAATCCAGTCCCCAGAAGCTGGAAGAAGGTGAGGAGTATAATCTCCCAGGGGGCATGGCCCCAGCCCACCCCTTAAAATCAGACTTGTGGTCTCCAGATCTGCAGGAGGATAAGAATCTGCTGCTTTAAGCCTCCAACTTTGTGCTAATTTTTGACAGCAGCCCTAGAAAATTAATCTACTCCTTAAATATTAGCAGTATGTTATATTTCTAATTTAAGAAAAACATCTATTTTTTTCTAAGTTTGATCTAAATGTGTGCTGTGTTAAAACCAGAGCTGTAAGCTAATCTACCAAATACATATTTAAGAACAGGGTTAAAAATGACTTCCAAATGGTTTACGACACAGCACTGTGCTCCACTCCTGCTACTGTGTGTGTGTGTGTGTGTGTGTGTGTGTGTGTGTGTGGTTTCTGCTCCTGTTTTTACAGATGCTGGAATGGAAGGAGACTTTCATCAAGAAGGGGATAGAGCTTTCTGGCTTTTTTTTTAATATTTAGTAGAATGCATTTGTTTGCTGAACAAGGAGACATGAGCAGAGCTGGCTGCGGGAGGCCAGTGAGAATTCTTCAGGCAACACGTGACGTGTGCAGAGAGCTCAGACCAAGCCCTCTGCCCGGGTAAGGCTATAGGCATTGTTGATGGCTGGCTGTTCTAACAGGGGCAGTATCCTTTCCAACTCTTGCAAGTCCACTTATTAAATATTTTGAATGTCACTCCTGCAGAGAAACGTTAGAAAGCAGCTGCACAATTGGCAAACTTTTATTCTCCTTTTACAAGAAGGGTTTCTCCCACGATGTTCTTCTTAAGAATGTGTATTGGAGGGGCGCCTGGGTGGCTCAGTGGGTTAAGCCGCTGCCTTCAGCTCAGGTCATGATCTCAGGGTCCTGGGATCGAGTCCCACATGGGGCTCTCTGCTCAGCAGGGAGCCTGCTTCCTTCTCTCTCTCTCTGCCTGTCTCTCCATCTACTTGTGATTTCTCTCTGTCAAATAAATAAATAAATAAATAGATAGATAGATAGATAGATAGATAGAAAGAATGTGTATTGGAGCCCATAGCAAACATTCTCCTGGATTTAGCTTCTCCCTTATTATTTCTTAATCCAACCTGGCAGGTTTTTTGGTACAAGAGCCAGAGGGCAGTCCATGGACAGGTGCTTTGAAAAATCAATTTCAGATGTCTGTTTCTAGAACTTGAGTTCTTCAAAATATAGTTAAGACATCTCAATGGCGTAAGCAGTTTGTATGCATATGTGTGAGTGTGTGTGTGTTTGTGGGATTTTTGTTTTGTTTTAGCTAGGGTTTGCTCCTCCCACTCCCCAAAAAAGAATTGAATAAAGAGCAATTTTCCTTCTAGGCTTGTGGTAATTATGCTTACTAAGGGGTTGTTCTGTGCAAAGTGTTCTACAAACACTTAGGAGATAGCAACCCGACGAGAAGGGAAGATTGGAAGCATTGAGACCAAACAGGTGGCGACAGAGGGGATTTGAAGGACAACAGTTACAGCTTGATTTACAGTGTTACCTGGCAATGTTTCTTTCTCTTTCTGCATTGCCATGGGTGGTCTAGTTCTCAAGTCCAAAGAAGAGGACCTTCGACTGAGGTCAGAGTGCATCTAATCTTTGTGGCTGGGATGGAGAGATCACTCTGGTGGGAGTGTTTGGCAAGGTATTATGTCAAGCATCTTTACAGTCTATATTGCTGATACCCAAGGAAGGCTTTCAGTCTATATTTTAAAATTTGGGGTCAGGTATTTCTATTAATATCCAGGGGAAGACAGGATGTAATAGGTAGAGGTTGAGAATTGTCAAACATTAGGTTTTTGTTTTTTTAAGATTTTATTTAATTGAGACACAGAGAGAGAGAGAAAATTCATAAGCAGTGGTGGGATGGGGGGTAGCATGCAGAGAGAGAGGGGGAAGCAGGCTCCTCGTTGAGCAGGGAGCCGGTGCAGGGCTCCATCCCAGGACTCTGAGATCATAACCTGAGCTAAAGTCAGACACTTAACCTACTGAGCTACCAAGGCACTCCAAGAATTGTTAAAGATGAGTAAGTGAGAAGTCTATTGTTCCAAAGTAGTCTGTTTCTTTACATTTTGCTCCAGATCATAAGTCCCATATTAAATGACCTTTATAGGGGCGCCTGTGTGGCTCAGTGGGTTAAGCCACTTCCTTTGGCTCAGGTCCTGGGATCGAGTCCCGCATCAGGCTCTCTGCTCAGTGGGGAGCCTGCTTCCCTCTCTCTCTCTCTGCCTGCCTCTCTGCCTGCTTGTGATCTCTGTCTGTCAAATAAATAAATAAAATCTTTTAAAAAATGACATTTATAACCATGTAAACACAGCCTTGTGTTTCTTTTTAGAAACAGGTTGATTTGGGCAATTGAGACACTTTTGGATATTTATCTTACAGAGTAAAAGCACCTGAACCCAGAGATCCCATTAAGTGTATTTATATCGCAATAAAGTAAAGAAGTCCGCTGGTAAAAAATGGCAGCATAAATTATGGTATGTTTAAAGCATGATGCCACTAAATGAGTTCCATCTTAACAAATCGGCCTGGAAGAATTCTTCAGGCAACACATTTCCACAATGTATTGTTAATGAGAAAATTCATATACAAAGATCTGACTCATTTTTGTAAGACATACATGGTGACATTAGTATTATTCTCCAAATATTTCTGATTCGCTCTCTTCAAGTCCACGGTAGGATTGCAATTTACACATACAACTCCCTTGAGGGTAACAGATGGAACCGGGTGGCCTATTCGAACCTTGGAGTGATGAACTGAAGTTCGAGAGAGCAGCTGCTGCTTTCTTTTGTGTTCTGAAGTCAGCCGACCCCACCTGCCGACCCACAAGGGCCATGCAGTATGAGAAATGAACTTGCGCTGTTCTAAGCTGCTGAGATTTCAGTGTGGATTTAACTGAAGGGTAATCTAGCCTATCAAGATTAGTACAACAAAGACAAATGTGGGTGAGAGACGTATTTGTGTGTGTGTTTGTATATTATCTATCCCTTTATTTAGCTATCACACCAACATCATAAAATGGAACTATTATTTCTATTTTATGCTTCAGGGAGCAGAAGCTGGATAAGATTAAGTAAATTTCGCAGGTTACACAGTTAGCATTTTGCCAGTTAGAAATCTGAGCCAAACTATGTTAAACTGCAAAGCATACTTTTCCTTCTCCATCCATCCCACTGACACACAGAGGTGCTAGGTGCTAGGTGTTTTCCTTCAGAGGACCCTCAGCACTATTTGGGGACAGAAACATACAGGTTCGTGAAATACAACCAAGAAGGGTTATCAGGATACCCGCTTGGGACCCAGAAGCCTTGCTTGCCGGGTAGAGCAGAGCTTCCTGGGGGTAAAGAGGACAGGGTAAAAATAGGATGTACAGGTTCTCACCCAACATCCATATGGGCAGATTCCTGCCATTTACATCTTGAAACAGACTGCGGCTGATCCTCACTGATGGTATCCTTTTAGGGCTGGGATTATATCCACAGTGTGCTGAGCCCCTCAGGACTGTCTGACAATAGCTCAGGATCTGCTAATGATAATTGGTCACTAGGACCGAATCACAATTGTGTTTGTACAGAGCAGGTGCAGGAACAAGGTAATAGGATAATGTGACATTGGGGAGAAATGCAAATTGACCCTCTGCGCCCCCCTCTCTTTTATTTCCAAGTGTGAGAACTTTAGTTATACAAGAAACATAATTGCGGTGTGAGTAGCTGTGAGTTGCCAGCAATGGGGAGTTTTTAAGTAGATACTGCAGGTGTATAAATGTATGACATGCAAATTATTCCTTCCACGGAAAGTAAGTAAGATGGTCTAATTCACTGAGGGAAATGTTACAATACGCTCTAAGACTTGCAAAAGGAATGATCAAAGGCCTATATCTGCTTCCAACAAGACAATTTGTTCTCTTTCCAAAACGCCAAGATCCTGTGATCTAGTGAGTTTCCAAAACTGTTTCTATGTGTGTGTGTGTTTACAGTAGAGAAGACTTGCTGAAGAGGAACTGTATTTATTTTTACACATTATATGTCAGTAGAGCTTCTCCTCCGTGATACCTATTATTTCCGCACAAATTATTCTAACAAGAGTTTGTAGCCATGTTATGGGGGAAAGCAATGTTATTTACAGGATGGGAAGGCTACATGAAAAAGCTAAGAAGAGTCTGAAGAGAGATCACACAGAATGTGCTATTGGAATTTAAGAATAGAAGAGCAGATACTCTTGTATATAGAGATGAAGATATCCTCTAAAACCCACTCGGGGTCACCGCGATGAGTCTGCAGGGAAAAAGTCCATTGTACGGGGAGGTAGGGACAATACATCCCTTGGTGAGTTTCCATAGTGTTTGTGAAACTCTGCTGGGCTTTTTCCTAATAAATACACTAATGGTTTTCTTTACGTACTTATTTATAAAATATATGCAATAAAAAATACATAAGCTATTATATATTAAAATTAAATCTTTTTTTTTTTTTTTTTTTTTTTTTTTATCAGAGAGAGAGAAGGGGAGAGAGCGAGCACAGGCAGACAGAATGGCAGGCAGAGGCAGAGGGAGAAGCAGGCTCCCCGCCGAGCAAGGAGCCCGATGTGGGACTCGATCCCAGGACGCTGGGATCATGACCTGAGCCGAAGGCAGCTGCTTAACCAACTGAGCCACCCAGGCGTCCCTTAAAATTAAATCTTAAATAATACTGTATATATTATACATGTCTTCTATTTTTAATTTAAAAACTCTCAGGTAATCCTTACCATGATTCCAAGATGTGAGGTGTTCCAAACACCATCTGACAAAGGATCCAGGGAAATGAAAGAATTTGCACAAAGCTGTAGCTTGTGAACAAGGCAGAGCCCAGATCTGCAAGGAATGCAAGCCATTCACCATTTAGACACAGTCGCTCTCCCCTGTATCATGCTGCTGTCCAGAAATGTGCCCCCAGGAAAGAAGCTGTAGTGAAGGTAAAAATATCCTTCTAAGCCAACCCAGGAAGATATTCCTGGAGGACTTCTTAAAGATGAAGGACAGGCTTGCTATATTCATTAAGATCTGCCCATTTACACTGGAAGTCAATCTACTTTTTCCATTTTCTGGATTAAAAAAAAAAAATACCCAAATGAATACTCTTTCATTCACAAATTTTGTAATTTATGTTTAAAAACATTGTAACACAAGCCCTTTTTTCCTTGCAATACAGGAGGTAAAAAAAAAAAAAAAAAGACTTATTAAGCTCTTGATGAAAATTATCAACTCCTAGAGGACATGTGGGTTATGATAGAAGACAAAGGAAACATCCAGAATCTACAAACATCAAATCAACATATTTTTCTATAATACCAAACATAATGAATAGAAACTATTTAAAGTAAATCTGGCCAAAAACTTTAGCTTAGTGAAGTCTCTTTTCCAGATTCTCTTCCTTTTACAAAATTGGCAGTATGTCAGGGGACACCTAGAGCCCAGGTTAAGATCCCCTGATTTCTTCTTCTTCTTTTAAAAAGATTTGATTGATTGAGAGTGTGTAAGCCCTCGTGAGGTTGGGGGCGGGGAAGCAGAGGGAGAGAGAGAAACTCAAGCAGACTCTGTGTTGAGCACAGAGCCCTGCATGACTTTGATCTCACAATCCTGAGATCATGACCTGAGTCAAAATCAGGAGTGTGATGCTTAACTGACTGAGCCACCCAGGTACCCCAAGTTCCTGCTTTCAAGAAAACAACCATGCCTTCCCAGATATGTCAATTCCTTGAAGGCAAAGAAATGCCTTCCAGGCTTCTAAATCATGATCACAACTTAACCTTAAAAATAAAACATTGCTGTTTTGCTTGCAAGAGAAAAATGCGGACTCTGCTCCACAGCCGAAACCTGCTATTCCAAAAGTCAAAAGTTCTCAGACATGCTGAAGGCATTAGTGTGTACGAATTACGAGCATGACTCATAAAGCTTTCTGGCTAATATGTCTATGAGCCCACACAGGGCATGTCTGTATATTAGGATCTGCTTATTTTTCTTAAGTGGCGCATATTAAGTCAACTGTGAGCTGTTCAGAACCCTTAATACATGGTTTGGGAACTATAACCCATCGTTATATTCATGTAGAGTGAACTCCCAAGGCGGGCATTGGCAAAACTAAGCTTAGATTTTGACAGTTGCACATGATCAACCCACAACTGACATTATGTCAGTCCTCGGTAGCCTTTGAAACAGAGACAGGCTTTGTTTCTGTTCCTGGGCTTGGAAATACAAGGGCAATAGAGAGCCATGATCAATCACAGTACTGTAATGTAAGTTTCTGCTTACATTTTTCTTTGGGTTTTGTTAAACATGTAAATAATGAGAGACACAGATACGTCCACGTGTAGTAATGGTGGACTAGAAACAGAACTGAGCTATTCTGCTATGAATAAATATTTACAAGTGAGGATGAGCATGAGCAGAAGTGTATAAAATGTTTTCTAGTGCATGCTGGCATTTTGCCAAGTCAAGAAAGAAACTGGACGGCTGGGCTAACATAGCAGGCATTTTTGCCTTAACCTGGGACACTGTGTTTGCTAACAGAGATGAGCACTGTACTACTGGGTTCTCTAACATGACCTTAGCTCAAAACCATATAAGAGGGACAAGAGGGGTGCCTGGGTGGCTCAGTTGGTTAAGTGTCTGTGTTTGGCTCAGGTCATGATCCTGGGAGTCCCAGAATCAAACCCCGCCTCCTGCTCCCTGCTCAGCGGCCAGGGTGGAGGATCGAGCTCTCTTTCTCTTTCAGATAAGTAAAAATAAAAGAGGGACAGGATCGGTAATGCAGGAAGAAAAGTGTCCATTCCAAGACACTAAATAGTTCGGGTTGTTCATTATAAATACAAGGATAAGTTTGATAACATGAAGAGACTGCCTAGAACTCTTTAGATTGCTAATTGTTGGAGGAAGGAATGAAGGAATCAATGGAATCCTGATCTGCAAATCAAGACTGAAGCCACCATGCCCCCAATCACCTGCCGGCCACGCCCCCAATCATCTGCCACTGTCATGGGGACCCAGACCTCCAGTGACGGCCCTCTTATAAACGAGAGGACTTCTTCCTGGACATTTTCATTTACTTACGGCTCAAGCATGACCGGAGGATCAGGAAACACAAAGCTTTCCAACCAAAATGAGAAGGAAAAGAGCAGACCACAGGCAAGAGAGCACCTCCCCAAAGGGAGGGGGCACTATGTATTCGAGTTATCGCGTCCAGCTGCTGCATTTTTCTGAAGAGGTGGAGTTGAGTTAAAAACTAAATTTCAGAACATAACAGAGAGTCCTTGAAAAAGACTTGACTGTGTTTACCTGAGCTAGTGCAGGTGGTGGTGCTGGGGGAAAGGCAGGAGTCAAATCGATATGCAATGTGTAGGGTCATATTTTGAAACCTGACAGTCTGGCTCCAAACCTTTCTCTTCATTTCCTTGTGCAAACTGTTTCTCCTTCCCAGGTCAGTCATTCCTCCCTGCCACTTGGACTTGACTCCTTTCCCCTCATCGATGGAGAGACCTCATAACTCCATCTTGTGCACACGGTGACCAAGCCTTATGCCTAACCAAGTAAGCCACCAGGGGCCCTAAGAATTCCTTTAAAAGTCTAAAAGCAGAGCACAACTTTAACAACTGGTAACAATGGACAGAAATAGGAGCAAGCGGTTTGCAGAAGAAATCTGAATATCTAATAGATAATCAGGATAGGGTAATTAAATCACACCCAGAATAAAGAGAAACAAAATATTGGTAATCCCAAGTGGTGGTGATATGCGTTCTTCATCTTAATTCTTTTCTCATTTGTGATAAAAGTCCCCAGAGCCAGAGATGGGGTCAGATGACACCCCCATCTCACTCTTCAAAACATGAATTCATTTTTACAATTAAGAACACAGTAAGGGACGCTGGGGTGGCTCAGTCAGTTAAGCGTCTGCCTTCAGTTCAGGTCCTGATCCCAGGGTCTTAGGATCGAGTCCCGCATCAGGCTCCCTACTCCTCAGGGCGCCTACTTCTCCCTCAGCCTCTGCCTGCCCCTCCTCCTGCTTGTGCTCGAGCTCTCTCTGTCAAATAAATAAATAAATAAAATCTTTAAAAAAAAGAACCCATTAAAATAATGTATAATACATTAAACAGCCATACGCATATTTCACAGTGTTACTTTCATGATATTTTCTACCAACGAACCATGAACTGTCTGTGGACACAGCCTTTCCCCCTAACTCCTTCACAAATCTTTTCTAGGAATCGATTCTCCCAGAAAGCCAACTGAATTGACTTGGATTGCAAAGATAAAACCTTCAGAGTGGCCTGCCGTCAAAGTGATCCATAGATTCTCTGGGGGATAAAATGAGGGGATTGGACTGGTAGATGATTGCTAAGATGATCTTTCCAAAAATGCAATCTTTGACTCTAATAGTTGATACATTACCTCTAGAAGAAGGTCTCGGGAGGAAAGAAACATAAAAAAGTGTTGGAAGAGGGAAATGACATTCTAGATAGAAATATAAGCTTTCCGGGAATATTTAAGTCTCCTGAGATATCAAATCTTGACCTCCAGCCAAGACAGGCCAAATCTTCCTCTGCAGCCACATCCACTGCTTGCGTCTCCCCCACCACTTCATGGTGACTTGAAGTGACTCCCTGTCCCCAAGCACGATGCCTTCTCATGGCTTCCCATGTGCTGCTTCCTCATCTGGAAGATCTTCCCCTTCTCCTCTCCTCTCCCAGGAGCCTCTTTCTCATCCGTATCACAGCATCAAGAGTGCCATTTTGGAAGGTTCCCTTAGCACGCTTGGGGTGCACAGGGCTACCTGCTCTCAGTCCCCAGAACCACCCAGGAACCAGCTACTAACTGGCCATGGAGTGTCACATTCTGTAAATATTATTTTAATATATTTCAAAGACACAGAAAAAGACAGTGAATACAACTAGTCATGTGCCATTCAGATTTAAAAATGTCAACATTGGTTCTAGTTGCATTAGTGCTTTAAAAAGAATACAAAGGACTACAACTTAAAGATTTAGTGAAATCTAATTCTCACTTCTTTTCTCCAGTGGGTGAGTGGTGAGGATTCACCAACCCTCACTTCTTTTCTCACCCCCTTTCCCAGAAAACAACAACTCCCCTGATGTTGATGTGTGTAATCCCATCTATATTCTTGTTCTCTTAGTATATGTGTATGTGTTTGCAAGCATTGCATATTCCCGCTTTGTGGTTTCAAACATACATAAGCGGTATCACGTTTTAAGAATCATTTTCACATTGGGGAGGGTATGTGCTGTGGTGAGTGCTGTGAAGTGTGTAAACCTGGCGATTCACAGACCTGTATCCCTAGGGATAAAAATACATTATATGTTTATAAAAAAATAAAAAAAAAAAAGAAGAATCATTTTCTAAGGGCACCTGTGTGGCTCAGGTCAACTACGAGCTGTTCAGAACCCTTAATACATGGTTTGAGAACTATTACCCGTCGTTATACTCATGTAGAGTGAACTCCCAAGGTGGGCATTGGCAAAACTAAGATTAGTTTTTGACAGTTGCACATGATCGACTCACAACTGACATCATGTCTTTGGCTCAGATCATCATCTCAGGGTCCTGGGATCGAGCCCTGCATCGGACTCTCTGCTCAGCAGGGAGCCTGCTTCTCTTTCTCTCTCTCTTTCCCTCTCTCTGCCCACTGGTGATCTCTTTGTCAAATAAATAAATAAAATCTTTTAAAACTGAATCATTTCCTAACATTCCATATTGAAGGCAATGTTGTATTTTAAGATTATTGCATGCTGAGTTGTGTGAATTGGGTCCACTCATGTTTTCTGTTGTCTTGGTATTCTGATAAAGAATCATATCACAATTTATTTCCAGATTCCCTCATGGAGGGCTAGTTAGTTGGGATCTAACTTTAGGGTAATTCCAAGGAATTCTTCAGTGAGAATCCTGGTAAAGTTCTCTTGTATAAATAATAATCTCTCTAAGGAAGGTAAAATTTGAGTAGCCCTGCCATAGTATATGCCCATCTTTAGTTTAACTGGATATTGGCAGCTCTCAAGGTGACTGTAACAGTTACATCATTCCATCAATAGTGTCTGAAAGTTTCCCTTTCCACCTCACCACCACTTGGTATTATGCGAAGTCAGTTTGTTTCTCAGTATTCTGGGTGTGATTTAATTGCATTATCCTGATTACCTATTAGGTATTTAATTTCTTCGGCAAACTGCTTGCTCCTATTTCTCTCCATTGTTATCGGTTGTTAAAGTTGTGCTCTGCTTTTAGACTTTTAAAGAAATTCTTAGGGCCCCTGGATGGCTTACTTGGTTAGGCATATGACTCTTGAGCTCAACTAAAGTCTGGATCTCTGGGCATGGAGCCTTAAAAAAGCCGGGGGGGGGGTGCCTGGGTGGCTCAGTGGGTTAAGCCTCTGCCTTCAGCTCAGGTCATGATCTCAGGGTTCTGGGATTGAGCCCTGAATCGGGCTCTCTGCTCAGCAGGGAGCCTGCTTCCCCCCTCTCTCTGCCTGCCTCTCTGCCTCCTTGTGATCTCTGTCAAATAAATAAATAAATCAAATCTTTATTAAAAAAATTCTTTCCCATGATGAGGTTATACAACTGTCACTTATGTT
Source organism: Mustela lutreola (assembly GCF_030435805.1). Classification (NCBI taxonomy): domain Eukaryota; kingdom Metazoa; phylum Chordata; class Mammalia; order Carnivora; family Mustelidae; genus Mustela; species Mustela lutreola. The sequence continues at coordinate 144,630,707 of NC_081295.1, read as the reverse complement.
TTCTTTTAATAGTTTTAAGGCTTTGGGGCGCCTGGGTGGCTCAGTTGGTTGGACGACTGCCTTCGGCTCAGGTCATGATCCTGGAGTTCCGGGATCGAGTCCCGCATCGGGCTCCCAGCTCCATGGGGAGTCTGCTTCACTCTCTGACCTTCTCCTCGCTCATGCTCTCTCTCGTGGTCTCTCTCTCAAATAAATAAATAAAATCTTTTTTAAAAAATAGTTTTAAGGCTTTGCTTTACATATTTAGGTAATTAATCTATCTGGAGTTTGTTTTTATACATGTGAGCTAGAAACCCCACTTTGTTTCTTTTTCTATATGGAGAGGCACTTTTTTCCTGATTACTGTTTATTGTACAGCACATTCTTTCCTCATTGATTTATAAAGCTACTTTTGTTTTACTCCAATGTATTGAGTTATATAGAATGGTTTTTATGTATCTCTTGAGATAATCATTGTTTTCTTTTTCTTTGATAAATTATTTGGTGAAATTCTAAATAGAATTCCTAGGTTAAACCAACCTCACATTCTTGAAATAATTCTAACTGGCTTTAGTATCTTACTAGCTTGCTGGGTTTGTTTTCAAATATTTAGTATTTTTGTGCTTACATTGATAAATTTCTGCCTTATATGGTCCTTGCTCAGGGTTGTATTCCTTCCTTTTGAAATTGTGTAAGATGGAGGTGACATCTTTATTCTGTAGAACAGGTTTTATAACTTAAAGATAATCCCTCTTTTTTCATTGTTTTGGTTTTTTAGTGAGAGAGAGATCAGAGAGTGTGAGCAGGGGTGGGGAGAAATGAGAGAGAATCTTAAGCAGTCTCCATGCTCAGTGTGGAGTCTGATGTGGGGCTTAACTGCACAACCCTGGCATCATGACCTGAGCTGATATCAAGAGTCAGATGCTCAACCAACTGAGCCACCTGGGTTCCCCTAAAGATAACCTCTTGAATGCTCATTAAAACTCACCAGCAAAAACTTCTAATACTATTGATTTCTAGTTTGCAGACTTTTAAAAAAAATTATTATTATTATGGATTCAATTTCTTTAGAAACTGTAGAGATTTCAGTTGTCTATTGGTTGATAACTGGTAATTTACAGTTTATCTAGAAAATTCCTCTTTTTACCTAAGGTTTCAAATTTACTGACATAAACTTGATCATAATACTCCCTTAAGACATTTTAAAATTTTCTGTTAAAAATCCTCCACTAATATTCTTTGTATGTTCCTACTTTAGCTTTGTTCTCGATGAATCTTGCCAGAAATTTGACTATTTTATTACTGTTTTCCAAACACTAGCTTTGTTTTGTTTTTGAGTCTTTTATGGTATCTTGGTTTTCCTGCCCATTAAGTTCTTTCATTTACCTTCTTCCTTGGGTTAACTCTGTAGTAACCTTTCTTACAAGTCCTACATCACCTTATTGTTATTATTTTCCATATCTCTTAATACAGCATATTTTAATTATTATTTCTCTAGGCTTCATTATAAGTGACTTCCTTAGATTGTCCAGTTCACCGAGTCTCTCTTCAGCTGTGTCTATTCTGCTATTGAATCCAACTTCTTATAGTTTCTAAAACTAAATTTTTCATTTCTAGATGTTGTATTTCCTTTTCTAGTCTTTTTCTTATTTTTCATAGTTGTCTGTTCTTTCATGATGGCTTCTATTTTTAAAATTCTATTATTGTAAGCATCCATATTTTATAATCTCTAGATTTGTCTCCTATTTCTAGTTCTTCCTTTGTTGTATCTACAGACTCTCCTTCTTATGGTTTATCTATTCACATGACTCTGGGTTTTTCACTGTGAATTTATGCTCAATGGATGGTTTTCATTCTGTATAGATTTTTCATTTGCTTCTATCAGTATCCCTGTGATTCCAATGGCCCAGGAGGAAAAAATGTTCACTTTCAGCACTGGGATTCCCAAATCTTATTAGCAGTATAAATTCTTGAAACCCTAATGTAAAGAGTGGGACAGGTTTGCAGTTTTGATTTATCCTAGGGGCATTCCTGCTTATACCCAGATCCCTAGAACTTAAGGCTCCTCGCTACTTCCCTGACTTTACAGGCCAAAAAAAAAAAAAATTTCCTTTTTGTTTTTAATTGTCCCAATTCAGGTTTAACTGTGGGAAGACCCTTAAGGAAACTTCCTGTAAGGAGGGTCTTTGCTCATTGCTTTAAGCAAGGTCAAGGCCACATTTCTTATCCCTGAATTGGGCATTGGAACTCTAGCCCTCAGTGTCTAGGGTGTATACCCAGGCCAGGCACCCTTGGGAATGTCACTTTAGTTGTCAGTATTGCTGAAAATCCCTCTAATTGTGTCTCTGAATGTTTGTCTCCCTCACTGTCAGTAAACATCGCTAAAGCAAGAACCACAGTTTATTACCTATCATTCCACTCAACTCTGCTTCCTTAGCTTCTAGCACAGTCCTGGCACTTGGTACACAGGAGCTTGGTAAATACTGGATGGATGGATGGATGGATAGATGGATGATAACTTTAACATAGATGAGTTTGATAGCTACTAAAAAGTTCCCTACAACTTGTCATTTGCAGAATGATGTAGAATATTTCCAAGACATAGACAGGAGATGTGTCAAAGAAGGAGGATTGGAGAGAGACCCTTGAAGATTTCTGTGGTACCTGATCTGACCCAGTCTGCAACTAGTTTTCTCCCTTACTGAAACATTGTGTAAATTAAATAATTAAAACTATATTAAGAGCCAAGAATAGCACTCTGATGCTATATATAGTTTCTGGCTACCTAGTTATGCAGAGCACTGAAATGAGGCAAGAAGCTTTTTGACAATTTAATTAACATCTTTCTAGATCTTCAATTTCTTAAAAACACCGGGATGCTTCATTTTCAAGGTGCTTGCAGTGCAAGAGGAAGGTGCTCTGATTTGTCCTTCAACATCTATCACTGAGGGATTCGGGTAGGGAACTAGGAGGAGGGAGAGAGAGGGAAGGAGAGTCTTGTCTTTTATTAACCTAGGACTTGTCCTTTTGCTCACCTTCCTTTAAGTCAGCGGTTTACCTTCTGGACACAGTAAATAACAACGTGAGTGTTGTCAGCAGATTTTGGATGTAAAAAAAATAGCTCATATGTGGAATTTAAGAAGCAAAACAAACAGACCAAAAAAAAAAAAAAAAAAAAAAAAAAAGACAAAAGACCAGACTCTCAAATACAGAAAACAAGAGAACAAACTGGCAGTTGTCAGAGAGGAGGTGGGTGGGGGATGGGTGAAGTAAGTGGAGGGGATTAAAAGTACATTTATTGCTATGAGCACTGGAAGTGTGTAGAATCGTGGAGTCATTATACTGTACATCTGAAACATAATAGCATATGCTAATTATACTTGCACCAAAAAAATAGCAGATACTAATTAGGATCAAAAGACCTTTCATAATAGCAAAACACACAGGCGTGCTCGCACACACACAGTTGTGTCATTGCCACAACTGAGCAAGGCTTTGCATGGGGTGTGAAATTTACAAGGTTTACAACTGATTACTTGATATTTTCATTACCTGAGATCCTGAGCAAGCCCTTATTGAGGTCTGCTCAGAAAGTCATGTCCATGTGATTCCCTGCCCCCAGCCCCAACAGGATAGTTTAATCTAAGTCAATGAAGTCCGTCTCCTTCTCAGTTTTCACCATCCTGGGCCGGCCGCTCCAGAGAACGGGCCTGGTCACCCATCCGACTCTCAGGCTTATTGCTCAGAGGCCAGCCACCTCCAGATAGCAATAAAATGCTGAGGACGGAGTTTGAGTTCTTCACTTACCGTTTTTTGTGTGATTTTTTTTTTTTTTTAAGAGGAAGAAAAAGATATAGGAACAGAACTGTGTCAGAGAATAAACCAAGGAGCAGAAGGGAATATTTTAATGAAATCAGAAAAAACCGGCAGACGACTACTTTTCTGTATTGCTGGCTTCTCAGAAAAACATTCTGTTGGCAGATTTTTTTTTTTTTTAAGGTGGAAATCAAGCAGGAACATGTGTCTTTTCTGCTCAGAAGGTTGATCTGGGGTCTCTAGATACTACTGGAGCTCAGATGTGGTCATACCAACCAGCCTGCCTGGCTGAAACTGCTAGAGCTTTCTTTGTCTCCTCCAGTTCTTGGGCTAGGTATATGTTTATCTATTTTTTTTTTTTAAGATTTTATTTTTAAGTAATCTCTATACCCAACGTAGGACTTGAACTTACAACCCCCAAGATCAAGAGCGTGCACGCTCTACCAACTGAGCCAGCCAGGCGCCCCAAGGTGCATGTTGAGATCCATCAGAAGGAGCCCCAGTGTCTCCTGCAGGACACCTGAGCCATTGAATTTGAAGGCTTGGGATTAAGTTAAACTTAAAAAGTAATTATAAGAGAAAAAAAAAAAAACCCTTAAAATAAAGTTTGTACTCAGCAATGTGGGACATTGGTTTAGTTCATTCTTCTTTGACATATTCTTTTTTTTTTTTTTCCAACTTATTTAAAATAAAACCAAAGCTAAATACTGTTTACCCATGTCTCCTACTCCTCAGCTCGGGCAACCACTCATCTGTTCTCTGTGTCTATGAACTTAGTTTTTATTTGATTATTTTTCAGAGCTACACATATGGGAGATCGTGCTGTATTTGTCTTTCTCTGTCTGACTTATTTCACTTAGCAGAATGCCCTGAAGGTCCATCCATGTTGTCACATAGCAAGATTCCATTCTTTCTTTATGGCTGAGTAATATTCCCTCACATGTGTATAATACATACAGACACACACCACATCTTCTTTGTCCATCTATCCATCAGTGGACACTTAAGTTGTTTCCATGTCTTGGCTATTGCAGATATACTGCTACAAACATGGAGTGCATAGATCTTTTGAATAAGTGTTTTCATTTTCTTTGGAAAAATACCCAGAAGTGGAATTTACAAGGTTTACAACTGATTACTTGATATTTTCATTACCTGAGATCCTGAGCAAGCCCTTATTGAGGTCTGCTCAGAAAGTCATGTCCATGTGATTCCCTGCCCCCAGCCCCAACAGGAGGAACCTCCTTGAGGAACCTCCGTATTGATTCCGACAGTGGCTGCACCAGTTTACATTCTCACCAGCAGTACACGAGGGTTCCTTTTTCTCCACATCCTCGCCAACATTTGTTGTTGCGTGTGTTGTTGATTTTAGCCATTTTGGCGGGTGTGAGAGGATATTTCATTACAGTCCTGATGTGCATTTCCCTGATGTAGAGCATCTTTTCACGAACCTGTTGACCAACTGTATGTCTTCTTTAGCAAAAGGCCTATTCAGGTGTTCTCCCCCATTTTTTTTTTTTTTAAACTTGTCTAGAGCACAGATTTTTTTTTTTAATTTAATTTTTTTAGAGTTCCATGATTCATTGTTTGCATATAACACCCAGTGATCCAGGCAATCCATGCCCTCCTTAATACCCATCACTGGGCTAACCCATCTCCCCACACCCCCACAAAACCCTTAGTTTGTTTCCCAGAGTCCATAGTCTATCACGGTTCCTCTCCCCCTCTAAATCTCCCCCTTCATTTTTCCCTTCCTTCTCCTAATGTCTTCCATGCTATTCCCTATGTTCCACAAATAAGTGAAACCATATAATTGTCTTTCCCTGCTTGACTTATTTCACTTAGCATAAACTCCTCCGGTTCCATCCATGTTGATGCAAATGTAGGGTAATCTGCCCATTGTTTTTTAAATTGAATTGTTTTCTTGCTACTGAGTTGTATGAATTCTTTATATGTTTTGGATTATTTGTATTTTATTAGGTACAAATTGATTTGCAAATATTTTTTCCCATTCAGTAGGTTGTCCTTCCATTTGGTTGATGGTTGCCTTTGCTATGCAGAAGCTTTTTAGTTTGATAGAGTCCCACTTGTTTATTTCTGTGTTACTTGTCCTTGCTATCAGTGTCATTTAAAAAATCATCACCAAGACCTATGCCAAGGAGCTTATGCCTAGGTTTTCTTCCAGGAGTTTTATGGTTTCAGGTCTTACGTTCAAGTTTTTAATCTACTTTGAGTTAATTTTTGCATCTGGTGTAAGGTAATGGTCCAGTTTCACTCTTTCTGTCATAATGGAATGAGTTGTTACAATTACTGAGGACTGACTGCCCAGTTAGCTCTGTAAGTGGAGAGTTTTCCAGTGTGGGTTAGTCCTGGGAAGACACATACTACTGCTCTACAAACCAGTTATCCCTGTGCAGAGTCCTTGTCAACAAAACTATTTGAGTCCACCCAAATCAGCATGTCACCTGATTTACACACACACACACACACACACACACACACACACTAGCATGCTGGCCAGATTGGGAACAATCAGCTGAATCTGCTAGGCAGTCTACCCTCCTGGACTCCATGGCCCACAACCAACCCATGGAGGGAACGCTGAGCTCCCTGGGACATCTGATCAACCTTGCATGCCAGGCACTGGGTGGGATGGAATTGGAGGGTTGGAGACGATCCCTAAGAGGAGAAACAGTGGTCCAGGGCCCACAGGGGTTCTGGTCTGGGTCCAGGGCTCCCCCCACTCAGATGGCTGCCTTCCCTCCGGTCCTAGGCACCTAACAAGGCCTTAGAAAACTTCCAGAAAAATGCTTCCAGGGGCACCTGGGTGGCTCAGTGGGTTAAAGTGTCTGCCTTCCGCTCAGGTCATGTTCCCAGTGTCCTGGGATCGAGCCCCACATCGGGCTCTCTGCTCCATGGGGAGCCTGCTAACCCCTCTCTCTGCCTGCCTCTCTGCCTATTTGTGATCTCTGTCTGTCAAATAAATAAATAAAATCATTAAAAATTAAAAAAAAATGTTGGATGGGTGAGGGGCTGAGAAGTGCAGGGCCTCAGCCAGGAGCCCTGAGGTTACATTGCTGTAGACAGCCCACGACTCCAATATCCTACCTAGTTGGTTTGCCAGACCTGCTGCTCAGATGAGACTTCCTTGCCTACAGAGGCAGAGTTGTTCACTCTTCACCCTGTGCTCCTACAACATTTTCTTCAGGCCTCAGCTCCCACGTGACTATGTGAATATGGGGCGCTCTCTCTCCCTCCCCCTGTAGACTTCGAGACCGTGGAGAGCAATTATATCTTATGTTTCCTTCTGTCTGCAGGGCCTGTACACACGGAATAGCAATGATGTTTGGAAAATGAATGAAAGAACAGCTTGTCCACCTGGAAGTCACCTCATGTAGTATATCCCAGACACGGATTGCTAATTACCATGTAGAGGACGGCAAAGCTCTATGCCACGCAGTGTGATGCCGTGTTAAATATTCATACGCGTGGTTAAAAACAGTGGTCTCCTTTTTAGACCTCTGTGGCAGCAGCAGGCTGAACAAGAAGCACATTGTTCTAGGGGATCGATATTCCCGAGCGGGCTCTGCAAAGTTCAAAAATGAATGGGAACTTCGCATGCTAGTCACACTGACGGGATCTCATATTTGAACCCTGCTTTCACATCCATTATCCCTTTGATCCTCTCAGAAACCCTGGGAGATGGGGAGGTTCTTTCACTTTGTAGGAAAAGAAAGCAAGACAGACTGGTTAACAACGGATGCATCCCTGTCCTCCAAGTTCAAACATGACTTTCTTGACCAACTCGGAGTTTTTCCTGCTAACCATTTGTTACCACGATGGCAGCCAAATTGTTTAAACTCTCAGCAGTCTTTTAGGATTTCTGATCCAAAAAGAAGAAAAATGTATTCTATGCAGTGAAGAAGTAAGATCAAGGAATTAAAAGGTTGCTTAAGTACTTTGCAAATATTATCGTTTCGCATCTTGGTGGTGGCTTTCCAGGATAGTTTGATGGACATGTTGTTCACATGCGTTCATAATGCACCACCCCTACTAGCCTTGTGGATGATTTTGTAACCAAGGATCAAAGGGGAACCTACTGCTTCGATACTTCATTATGAATATTTAACATGGCATCCAAGCACTTTTCACACCCTTTTGCTATCTTCCCGTGGTAATTGGTGATCTGTGTGATGGGACTTTGTGGCACATAATACGTTGAGATGATTTCTAGGTCATCTACAGCAATCAGGCTAGATGAAGACTATTTAATTTGTAATTGTTTATGACAGTTTCTCCATGTTTTAAGAAGCTCTGAAGGAAATGGTGTCTTTATTCCCCCTGTCTTTTGCCTACCAAGGTATACTGCAATGGAGCCCAAACCCTTTTACTTCCAGTGTCCTGTCCCATTGATTACCTTAGTGGGCTGTTACATGGTAGGCACAAGATTAGTGTTAGAGGCAATGCTCCTGTTATCAGACTGCCTTGCTCTTTTTCACGACTATAGGCTAACCAACCCTTTCATAAATGCCCCGTGAGGGTCACAGAGGAGCCTCAGCAGGAGAATGAGTGGCTAGTCCAACCCAGCCCCGTTGCTGGAAAAATGTATGCCTTCATAATGGGGACCAGTGTTGACACTTCCACTTCAACGGGGTTCTACGGCCATTTATAGCTATCCTCAGGACTCTGGAATTCTGTTCTACAGTGGGAGAACCATTAACTCTTTCCTCTCCTTCAGTCCCTGGCCAGTCTTCACCCACTCACTCAGCTGACTTTTTAATTTTGTAATGTGCTACCTCTGCTGCTCCGTTCCTATTCCTTCTACTGGCTCACCCCACATGGAGATGTTAATGCTTCTATCACCGCATCTCCCTGAGCACTGCTGCTGAATGAGCTTTATTTGCTCAAGAACTATTTTTATCCCATCATTCTTCTGCTTGAAAATCTCCCCTGGCTTCTACGGGAAAGTCCAAAACCTCCCTTCTGGAAATGGAAGCTGTCTTAACCTCTCCCGATTTCACCTATGCATCTTAATATCTCATTATTTCCAAATAGAAACATCTGTCCTTTTGCTCACACTTTGCTTCAGCCTAAAATGTCCTCTCCCCTGCTTTTTCCTTGATTTAAATAGTACAGATCTTTCCAGGAGGAGCTCCAATCTCATGTCTTTCCATGAAGCCTATCATTCACATTCTGGTCCACACCGCTGTTGCCTTCTCTGACCTAGTGCATATGTTAACACATTTTGGAGCTGAATCAAATACTGTTCGGAGTTATTCTCTAGTTGTTGCAATTGATGTCACTCTTCTATAAACAGGCCTTTGTTATCTCCCATTTACCTACAGAATAAAATCCAAATCTTTAAGATTCTGGATCATTCTTAACCTATTCATAATGGATTACTGGCAGTGATGGTTAACATTCCAAACTACATTCCTTTAAAAAGCATATATCCATATGTATTTTTTTCTGATTGTGAGTATAGTACATTCTTATTGTAGGAAATGTGTAGTCAGGGTCTTATATAAAGAAGGAAAAATCTACTGTCCCAAGGCAACCCCCTTAGCATCTTGGGAATGTTCTTCAGCTGTGCTTTCCACTAAACCATGCATTTTCACTTGTCTTGGCCTTTACTTACACTATTCCTCCTAAGCTCTATTATCCTACTAGGTCTTCTCAAATGAGCATGACTCAAGAACTATCCAAATATCACCTCATCTGTGAAGCCGTCCTTAAATTCCATCCTCATAGGTAGGATTAATCCTCCTCTCCCAACTCAGTCTTCCAAGGGTTTCTAATTTACTAGTGTCATACACCTGGCATCTTGTACACAGGCTATGGGGGCATTATGCTTGCCCGTCCATTACCCCAACAAGACTGGGAGCTCTCTGAGGGCAAGGGGAATTTTTATCCATCCCTATAGGTACCACATCTGCCCGCACAGAGCCCGTATTTAAAAGAATGCTAAGTGAATAATGAATGTATCCATATTACTTAGGCTTCTCATCTGGTGAGAAGATGAAACGATACTTACATGTTATTTTTAAGGCCACAGTAATAAGCACATAGTACTCCACAAAACTGGTCAATTTTTACCTATGTTTCCAGAATATCCCATCTTTTATGATAAAAATATTGCCCCACTAGAAATAATAGGTCTGGAATAGTTCTAGACAATCCAATATCCAACTCCACAATGTACCAACATATACGTCATTGTGAACGAGGTTCCAGGAACATACGCGCAGACATTACCCAGATCAAGGTAAGTCCCCACCAGGCTCCCTCCCGATCACGAAGCACATCTTCCTCCCCATTTCGGAGTAACTAAGTTGTTCCTAACAGTACAATTCAATTGTGTATGTTTTTGAACTTTGTGTAAATTGAACCATACAACATCTATTCTAGTTTCTTTCACTCAATACAATGTTTGTGGGATTTATTTATACGATTGTAGTTTGCTACTTTTACTGGTATGCTATCATGATCATAATTTAGCCATTCTATTCTTGATGGACATTGGGCTGTCTCTGAGTTTTAGCTTTTATGAAAAATGCTATTAACCTCATATACATAAATACATACATAAATACATATTGATATGTACAAAAATACTTAGAAATTTGTCTTAGCTAATAGTCTATAAATGAAAGCTATAACCTGGCTAGTGTTTAGGAAATAACAAAATAAAATCGAAAGGTACTATTTTTCAGAACTCCAGAGGGATAGTTTAAAAGTAAGCAATGAAGGGCGCCTGGGTGGCTCAGTGGGTTAAGCCTCTGACTTCAGCTCAGGTCATGATCTCAGGGTCTTGGGATCAAGCCCCGCATTGGGCTCTCTGCTCACAGGAAGCCTGCTTTCCTCTTTCTCTCTGCCTGCCTCTCTGCCTGCTTGTGATCTCTCTGTCAAATAAATAAATAAAATCTTTTTTAAAAAGTAAGCAATGATATAAGTTTTTAAGGTCAGAATTTTATGTATGTACACACATACACAATAACATTTTTCATAACCTGAAAATTTTCATTCAGTTTTCATAAATATATAGACATTTATAATTTAATTTGCAGTGCTTTACAGACTTCTGATGAAGCAGCATTCCCATGTAAACAGCAGCCACATTTAAATACAAATGAACTTGGTTTTTCGTTGGAATGAAAATTAAGCGAACCACTTACTAGAATATAGGAGGTCCTACTGTAGCCACTCTCAATCAATTTTAAATCTATATCTGCTGCATTGAGCCCATGAAGTCAGATATTCAGTCTCTGCAGGTTAATGTCTCATTTGGAGATAAGATCTCAGGCTTAAAATTTTGACTGTAGGGGAAATCTGAGCCGAAGGTAAATTTGGATTATTGAAACAATTTATAGCCCATCAGGTATGAATTAGAGAAATTATATAGAGTATTATTCAAAATGCTTCTTAAAATTTCAACTTAGAACAATGATAATACTGACAAACCTCGTGTTGAATTAATGAAAATTTAACATAGGTGGTCTCAGTTGGACGAATTTTCAGTCGCATACACCAGTGGAATACCGTGGTTTAGATGATGTTAACTTAAGGGACAATCTGGCTTTTGCTAAGCACAAAACTCACTCCAAAACTTGTTCATCAGAAGTTTCAATCCAAAGCAGTTATACACTCGTGGTCAAATTCTGTTCTTACATTTCCATGAGTGTGCTATAAAAATCTACACAGCCTTCCTATTTATGAAGCACACGTTCTGAAACCATTGTCAGTGGGCACTCCAGTATTATTGATCCAGAACTGGAAGTTTTGCTGCTTCCTTATGAAACATTAGCTATGTAAGAAACATTAGCTATGTAAGCAACATTACCCTATTTTTCCCCCAGCAATCATATGAAAAAATACCTAGAAATCAATGTTAGCTAATATTCTGTAAGTAAAAGATATAACCTGGTTAGTATCTATGAGATGACAAAATCACGTTGTAAGACACCCTCTTGGGGAACACCAGAGGGGGGAGCTTAGAAGCGAACGATGATGTAAGTTCTTGAGGTTAGAACTGTCCATATTCGTTCAGTCCTGACGTGACATGTTTCCAGAATCTTCCTTCTTCTCCCCATTACCATCATGCCTGTCCTTTTGGCCCTCCCAACTCAACCTACACTAAATTTTTAAGTGTGGCTTTTTAAAAAAAAAGATTTATTTATTTATTTGAGGGTGGGGACCAAGGGAAAGGGAGAGAGAGAACCTCAAGCAGACTCCACGCCCAGCGAAGAGCCCAATGCAGAGCTCAATCTCACAACCCTGAGATCACGATCTGAGCCAAAATCAAGAGTTGGATGCCCAACGAACTGCGCCACCCAGATGCTAAGGGGTCTTAGCTTTAGAAGCTAATGTCTTTAGAAGAAGACATTAAAAGACCCTTTCATTTACATTGAACGTCACATCACCAATTACATAGTTATTGCGAACATACACTCATTAACTGGAGTTAGGAAGAACATCTTTTGAAGGTCAGGAACTGAGCCACTGGACAGATGAGAAAAGAGAGGCTCTAACAGTGATGAAAACTAGATTTTGGACTCAGGTTGGTTGATTTCAAGTCCAGCGTTTTCTATAAAGGTAAATTGTCTCTTGAGAGCAAACCTACACAGGGAGCTTAAGGTAGATTAATCTTTTTTTTTTTTTAAAGGTTTTATTTATTTATTTATTTGACAGAGAGCTCACAAGTAGGCAGAGAGGCAGGCAGAGAGAAAGGGGGAAGCAGGCTCCCCGTTGAGCAGAAAGCCCGAAGCAGGGCTCGATCCCAGGACCCTGAGATCATGACCTGAGCCAAAGGCAGAGGCTTAACCCTCTGAGACACCCAGATGTCCCTAGATTAATCTTTATAATGAGTAAATAACTGACAAATAGTAGAGGGGTCATCATTCATACCTCAGGGGAATGAACGAAAAAAAAAAAGGATTTTTTTTTTTTTTTCCATTTTGCCATAGCTGGCAAAAGTTGGCTTGGGGAATTGGAACTTGGGCAGTTCCAGGTAGAAGAATATCAGGTGTGTGGTGTTGCAAAAGCTGCAGGTGTGTAGCAAGCAGAGGCCCGTTTATTCAGGGGAAGTCACACCAGCAAAGCCATATCCCTGTTAAGTCCCTTAATAGGACTGTGGGGGGCGCCTGGGTGGCTCAGTGGGTTAAAGCCTCTGCCTTCGGCTCAGGTCATGATCCCAGGATCCTGGGATCGAGCCCCGCATCGGGCTTTCTGCTCAGCGGGGAGCCTGCTTCCTTCTCTCTATGCCTGACTCTCTGCCTACTTGTGATCTCTTTCTGTCAAATAAATAAATAAAAATCTATTTTAAAAAAATGGTACTGTGGGGACCTGCCTGTTAGGGGAAATGCAAAACTCACAGTTTACCTCAGTTTCAGTTCTGGGATTTCCAGTCAATAGGCAAACATTGACTCTCTTCCCAAAGACAATTAGGAGAAGAGGCTTCCTGGGATTTGGAAAGAAAAATAATGCAGGAAAGTGGGTTCTGGGAATGGGAACAATGTGACAGGATTCAAGTAGCTGGCTTCTTAGTTTGGCCTGAAGAAGACTCTGGGAGTAAAATACAAAAAATAAGAAATATATATAAAATATGTAAGTCAAGATAAGCTGAGGCCCATAATTCAGCTGCCTGGTACAACATCCCACTTACATATGGTTTGTACCTTGAAGAGTCCCTGCCCTGGAACTTCCTAGTTCAATCAGCTCACTGGTCACAAGGTGCCCTTCTGATGGCTGGGAATGAGCATAGCTCAAGACAGTGGTCCCGTCGTCAGATTCTGAACTGAAAAACTCATCCTTAAACCAGGGCGAAAATGTCTAGAAGTTAAATACAATGAAAAGTGCAGTGCTTGGGCACCTGGGTGGCTCAGTGGGTTAAGCCGCTGCCTTCGGCTCAGGTCATGATCTCAGGGTCCTGGGATCGAGTCCCACATCAGGCTCTCCGCTCAGCAGGGAGCCTGCTTCCTCCTCTCTCTCTCTGCCTGCCTCTCTGCCTACTTGTAATCTCTCTCTGTCAAATAAATAAATAAAATCTTTAAAAAAAAAAAAAAGAAAAGTGCAGTGCTTATTTTTGGGGATGCTCTGTGGAATTTCTCCTACATATCTAGAAATCTTCCCGACATGAGTTTTTCTCAGATGGCTCACATTCCAGCAGAAGAAAGAAGGGACATATTTGCTATTTCTTTAGCCTAAAGGTTTTCTTCCTATTCGAGGTAGGACCTAACAAGTCCCACGGCAAGCATCACAGTAAGACATTTGGCTGAGGGCCCCTGGGTGGCGCAATCTGTTAAGCGTCTGACCCTTGACTTCACCTCACATCCTGGTTAGGGGTCGTGGGATCGAGTCCCACGCTGGGCTCTGCTCTGAGCACAGAGTCTGCTTGAGTTTCCCTGACCCCCGCCCTCTACTTCTCCCACTTACGCATGCTCTCTCTCGCTCTCTAAAAATAAATAAATCTTTAAGGAAAAAGAAGACATTTGGCTAATGAGAGTTAACGTCAGTTTGCTTCACAAGAGAGGCAGAGATGCAGAAGAGTTTTTATGGGATGGTCTTCAGCCTCCCTTGGATTACTTTTCTGCAGTAGTACCTCACACTATTACATTCACAGAACCTGCTCTGAAAAATTGCAAGCTGGCAATTCCAAAATTAGCCACAGGAGCCCATGGAAAAGGCCGGCATTCACACCGCCTTCCAAAATGTAGCTGCTGCGGCAAGAGAAATCAAAGGCACTGTTTCCTGGACGGCCCTGTGGTCGGCTGCACGCCCTAACACTTCGGATGTGTAACCCTCTTTGCTGAACATTCCCACCGGTAAACCTGGGGGGAGGCTGGCCAGGTTTATGTCACAGCGAATGGAAGCACATCCCCAGACATCCCTATCATCTGCACCCAGCCCCCAAAAGAGGAGGAAGAGTAGGCGGGGCTATGAATATTGATGCCCAAGTTCAATTATACAGAAACTGTGTAGGCAGACTCAGTTCTCCAAGGGAATTTCTGAAACGTTAAAATAAGACGAAGGAACGATTTTCTAAGGGCATATAAATAACAGCCAGGCTATCTCTCTCCCGGCTGTCTTTATCTTTGGTCTGCACCCTGTGTCTCTAGGAAACGGTAAAAAGAATTTGTCTAAGGATTAGGGGATAGAAACTAAAGCCACAGTGTTCATAAACATGCAGTGAGCAGCTTTTAAAAACCCGCCCACTGCAACCTCCTCTCCTCGCCACACCCGCACAGAGAAGGCATTCTGTCTGTGACTCCGAAACGGGACTCCAAACGTACCACAATGACACCCCATAACTCTTCCGCGCATGCAACACAATGCTTATTGGGTTCCTGCTAAGGAAAGGCAAGGCACCTTGTCCCGCAGCCCCAGGAAAGCTCATTCCCTTGAAGAGTCTGCGGCGTAAAATGGTCCGATAATTGGAATAGCAACAGTACGAAGAATGCCCGAGAGCAGCATCATACGAAAGACCAAACCAAGTGTTCCTAGGGAACGAAGCTTCTGGTTCAGAGGGTCAGCTCGTGATCCTGGGGCAGGTCACACCCACACCTGGACAGGCAGCCATGGGGAAGAGAGCAAAAGTATAGTCCAAACAAAGTGTGAGAACAAGAAGAGAGGTCACCAGGCGCAAAGCACTGCCCGCCCTGCGGGGCCCACAGGACATGCTTCTATGGAACTTGCCTGCTGCACTTGGCCCTGGGTTGGTGCAGGATGAAGGGCGGGGGATTGTGAATCCTCCTCCCGATGGCTTGGTCCCTTAAAGGCACAGGGGGATGGGTGCACAGGGGCAAAGAGAGTGGCAGAAGCAAAATAATAAACCCTTCCGGTATTTGCCATCTGTTTTGTACGTACACACTCACACACAATTTGTGATTTTTTTCTGCAGGCTTTTTGGATCACCAGTGTTTCCACCCTGTTCGATGAGCAACTTTGTCGAGGGCTTGGACTTTTCCCACCTTCCTTTCGCTACGACACAAAACCACCCTCTGTAATTGGATCATGATGTCATGATGATGTTATCATTTTACCAGCAGTGAGGCTGAACATTTCTGTATATCGTGAAGAGAACTGTCTCTTTACTGTGGCTGATAAATCTGGCTGACTGCAAAGGTGATTTCATTCCTATGCAGATATCAAGGAACCATTCGGAGAGCAGAGTCATCCTTGGAATGAGAAGCAAGTTTTGCTTGTGTGTGTGTGTGTGTGTGTGTGTGTGTGTGTGTGTGTGTTTTCTTTAAGATTTATTTATTTGAGAGAGAGAGCGTGTGTGTGCATGCACAAACAGGGGAAGGGGTAAAAAGAGAGAGGGAGAGAAACTCAAGCAGACTCCCACTGAGCAGGGAGCCCCGCACGGGGCTCTATCCCACCACCCTGAAATCACGACCTGAGCTGAAATCAAGAGTTGGATGCTTCTGAGGTGCAGAAGTGTTAAATGACAACTACACTGGAGTGAGTCAGGCAAAGAGAAGCTGACAGAAGCAGGACAGAGGACACAGAAATGTTTCTTGAAAAAAAAACCAAAACAAGGGGCGCCTGGGTTGCTCAGTGGGTTAAGCCTCTGCCTTCGGCTCAGGTCATAATCCCAGGGTCCTGGGATCGAGCCCCACATCGGGCTCTCTGCTCAGCAGGGAGCCTGCTTCCCCTCTCTCTCTGCCTGCCTCTCTGCCTACTTGTGATCTCTATCTGTCAAATAAATAAATAAAAATCTTTAAAAAAAAACAAAACAAAAAAAAAACAAAGAACACTAAGTGGTCTATGGTATGCTGGTTAAAGTGGAGACCAACTAGAGACTATCGGGAAAATGACAGTTTCTGGGTAAACACCCTCTTTCTCTATTAGTGACAGGCTCATTCAATATCCATCCTTACAGAACGGTAAACGATTCTGTTCTCCGTGTTAAACAAACAACCCCAACGCAAACCCTCGCAAACCTTATTTGACTGAGGGATTTCAGTGTTTTGCTTGTCTCATTGTAAAGCCAAAAGCAACTTCACAACTTTTGCGGGAGGCTGTGTGGGAAGCTATTATATGTAGGCATGAGGTAAAAGAAATGAATCCTTGAGAGTGGTCCTTTCAAATCAGATGTTTTCTTGTTTAAATGAACTTCTTGTTTTGAGAAAGAGAGAGAGGGGGCGGGGAAAGAAGGAGGAAGGGACAGAGCAGGGAGGGGGAGGGAAGGCGAGGAAAGGGGGAGGGGCTATATAGCCATGTGATGGGGTAGAAAGAGCACCAGACTCTTGAATCCTTAAGCTCTCTGGCCCTGGTGGACAAATGTCCGAAACTTTCAAGGTCTTATTTTCTCTCTAAAGTCCGATAACAGGGTCAACTTAGATGCTCTGGAAAGTCTTGTTCTTATTCTAAGATTCTAAGTTGCATGTAAGTCAAATCCTATTTCCTATTCACCCAAGGAGCTCCCTTTTTACGCCAGTTTGATGGTTTCCTAAAGGAGTTACACCTAGACTTGGCTTTATTAAATTCTTCAACATGCTGTTAGCATGCCACCTCTCAGAGGAAATGGAAAAGTCCACGATCCTGCTCTCCTGTCTTGAAGTACAAAATGGCTGAAGTGTAGAGCTCCTTGGCCAGCGTCTCCTTCCCCTTCTGTCTCCTCCTTCCCTAGTGACTGACTGCTAAAGCCTCTTGTATATTTCATAGATCTTGGCAAGTTGAGTCCTCAGGAGTGAAGTTCAGGAGGGGGAAATGAACTTAATTATCCCATTCCTCCCACCCCACTTATTTCTAAGACCATCCCTGAATACCGAAGCCTTTCAAGGAGCAGCCGATGATCATGGAAACAACTGGCCCATTTTACACATCGCACTGGCTATGCGTGAAAAAAAAAAAGACCCAAGCACGAAAGGGAAGGCTCCTAGCCAAAGCGAACCTTCCATACCAAGCAACTAAACGTGAACTCTCCGTTAGTTAAAATGTCATAGCATTATGACATTTTAATGTCATTTTCCTGAGGAACAGGTCATGAGAGAATATTGCATTATGGATTTTTGCAGAATGGTGTTTTTAGAGCATTTCTGTGTAAGTCACATAGACCATCCATAATTTACTAACATACAGGTCAGGATTTCACTCTGGTCATTTTTGTGAACTCTTCTTCGACACTGAGCTAAGAATTTATTTTCTTGTCTACACCGACTGTGAAGGTAGCATGTACACGCTGTTAAACACCTTAGACCAATGCCTTGTCATCTCTGGAACCTTTGTGGCAAGTTGAAAAGAAATCAAAATATCAGACCACCGCTCTCTCATTTCCTAATTGGCCATTCATTTCCCGTCCTTCCCTGCTCCTCTCACACACATGTTAACAGATGCAGTCAGCACCCCGCCCGTATCCCATTGACACTCACTTTCATAATTAGAAGGCTTACAGGGAACACCTGCAACTCTATACAGAGGGCTTTATTTTTTTTTTTCCTGATTGTAGGAGTAAAGGAGTGATAAGTACTGGAGAGGCGACACCCGCCCCGCCCCTCCCACCAAAGCAGCAATCAACCCATGACGGAGGAGCGTGTGAATAAATAAACACCTATAACGTGGAGGCTCGCTGCACACAGTGGTGACTGGATTGATAATGCTCTCTTGATGGCCTTCCTGCTCTTTTCCTGTCTTATCTCCCCAAACCTCTGCCAGTATTTCCTGAGTGTGCCTTCCAAATAAGCTACTTACACACAAAATTGTATCTATTCCTAGGTCAGCTTCTCGGAAGCCCCAAACTAAGATCCAACACACAGTTCCCATAGCCCCTAAATGTTCTGAGCTTATAAGATATTGGAGCTGAAAGGCACCTCGCAGTCTTATGACACAATCCTGGCCGGCTTGAACTTCACGTGGAAACACAGGAGATCCAGACAGACTGACTCCCAGGTCACATCAGCAGTTCATGGCAGAAAGCAGGGTCCCTGAGTCCCCAGCATTCTACACTGTGAGACTGAATCTGGTTAGCCACCTAGGGCATTTTTTTTTTTTTTTAAATGAAAACACTACTTTTAGCAGAAGTCAGACATGGGGCTCAAACTAAAGATTAAAGAAAGTCCATACTGGTAGGCTGAGTGTAAGACAACAAAAAATGAAGAGGGTGATCTATTCTGTGAAGGTGACAGGAGTTACTGGGGAAAGGTACTATTGTCATTGGTCAAAGAGACAAGAATATACAGTAGAATTCTACATAAGAGCTAAGGGAACATTCTATCCTCTCCAACTCCCAAACTCTTACCATTTAATATTTTGAATGTGTATTTTAAAATGCATATATCTATATAGATACCCTGTATGTAGGATAAGGTCTCCACCTTCAGGAGAAGAACCCCTCTGAGCTCTGAATCCTTAAATAACAAAGTCTCTTTCTCCATATTATGCTTTCAGTCAGCAGATTCAAGGGGCCTCATGGCCTTTGGGTTGTTTTTCATCTTCTGTTGTAGTTTAGGGCCGGACTTTGGCAATTTACAGCTGTTGCTCTAGGAGGTAAACCTAGAGCAAAACAGACACCACAGAACCTTTAAAAAAGATGACACACGCCTATTTAAACAGTGTTTTATGTAGCGCGTAGTCGCCTTAAGTGATGCTGTAGAAGAGAAAGGATGCCTCAAAACAGCTTTTGAGCAATATAAATATTATTTTACATGTGTGTTGGTTCTCATTTGTCCTAACTTCTGCATTCTTCCGGTGTGAGATCTGAGGACTTGGCATATGAAAGCCAGCCCGCGATTTATCAACTAATAATAATACCATCAAAGGAAAATGATATTTTTCATGGCACATCAAGTTTTTAACTTATTTTATTCCTCTCACATTTCAAGAGGAGGACATTTTAAAATGGGAGACAAATAATATTTGATTCTAGTCTTGATTTGGGTTATAAAGAAAGAGAAACTTCTGAGTTTATGTTCAAGGTCAAAACACAGAGGACTACATTTATGCTGAGACTCCTTTCAAAAGTGGGTTTCTCCTTTCCAGTCAGGGGTTGGTAGGCTGAACAATGGCCCCCCACCTGTGAAGATGTCATGGTACAGAGCCCAAGGAACTCTGTAGACGTGCGGAAATTAAGGCTCTTGAGATAAAGAGATTATCCTGGATTATCCCCATGGGCCCCATGTAAAGGACAAGGGTCCTTGTAAGAAAGAGAAAAGAGGGTCAGGTCCAAGGAGAAGGAGACGTGATGGCTAAAGCAGAGATTGGAGTAATCCCATTGCAAAGAAAGAACTGCAAGCCAAGGGGTGTAGGTGGTTTTGAGAGGCAAGAAAATAGATTCTCCCTCAGAGCCTCTAGAAGGAGCCTTCTGAGCCCCAGAAAGAAAATACTAGCATTGCTTTAAGCCACTCAGTGTGTGGTGACTTGTTCCAGCAGCCACGGGAAATTAAGGGGTATGTGTGAGTACTTCCGTGGGAAATTAACACAGGGGGTGTGCGTGAGTACTTCTGCCGGGCAATCTACCCAGCCGTTCAGCTCCAGGCCGTGCACGCTCATTCGCCCAAGCTAAGAAAGGCAGGCTGAGCAGAAAGAGGAAGGCTTAGATCAACCAGACATCTCCTGAGCTCCAATCCCACCTCTGCCACTTGCTGTCTGGGTGCTTCTGGGCAGGTGACTTCTCCCTGAGCCGTACATGTCTCATAGGTCAAGCAGGGCTTGTCCATATTTCAGATCCAATAGAACTGCAGCTCTATCGCGACAGCAATAAGCCATCCAGATAGTATCAGTAGGCTGTGGTGGGATTTAAATGAATGACACACATAATGTGTCTACGCAGTGTTTTTGTCATACCGTAGACGCTCAGTCGAGGTCGGTTCTCTTCCCCCTCACCTGAGCCTTACACAGCAGGGGTTGTGGGGTGGGTATGTTCCCTGCTTTCTAAAATGCATGTGCAGGAATCTGGATCACACATACATTCTTGCCCCAATGGGGAGAGCATCAAAACCTCCCTCCTCAGCAGGGGTTAGAAGATGCCTTTTTTATTCCGACGGCTCTATTGAGGCATAACTTATACGCTGTCACATTCATCCATCTTCAGTGGACAGGTCAATGAACTTCAGCATATTTGCCGAGTTGGACAACCCTCGCTGCAGTCGAACTTTTGAACATTTCCAACATCTGAAAAAGGAGACCGGTGCCGTGACTCCTAATTCTCACCCTAGCCCCTATGCAACCATGAATCAATGTTCTGCCTCTACAGATCTCCCTTTTCTGGCCACTTGCTATAACCATACGATATAACCAAGCTGTTTTGCTGGCTCATTTTTACTCCTCCAGGCTCACACCTTACCTGTCTCCCTGCTATGACAGCAGCACAGAATTATTTTCAGTTCTCTGAGTTTTCACAGTTTATACCTCCCTGCCTCCAACACTACCAATACACATGCCCCTCTGCCTGAATGAACAACATCCATACATCCTTCAGGGTTCAAAGGAGACACTGCACTTTTCCGGAAGTCTCAGGTGCCTCCATGCCGTAATTTTTTGAAAAAATTTATTTATTTATTTGACAGAGAGATCACAAGTAGGCAGAGAGGCAGGCGGGTGTGTGTGTGTGTGTGTGTGTGTGTGGCGCGGAGCAGAGAAGCAGGCTCCCCACTGAGTGAAGAGCCCAGTGTGGGGCTCGATCCCAGGACCCTGGGATCACGACCTGGCAAAGGCAGAGGCTTAATGCACTGAGCCCCCCAGGTGCCCTCACGCCACAATTTCTCAGCTCCTGATTCCAGAGCTCATCATGCTACGTAACAGCTACCTGCTTCTCTG
Source organism: Mustela lutreola (assembly GCF_030435805.1). Classification (NCBI taxonomy): domain Eukaryota; kingdom Metazoa; phylum Chordata; class Mammalia; order Carnivora; family Mustelidae; genus Mustela; species Mustela lutreola. Next base: position 144,609,158 of record NC_081295.1, on the reverse strand, counting down.
CCTTCCCCGCAAACCTGGAGAAAGGAGAATCTGTAACCTATCTGACCCATCGCTGTATCCTTAGGATCACGCATGGTACTTGGTGCTATAGATATTTATCAATGGGATGGATTAAAAAACGTCTCCAATTTGAACAAGTTCACACTTCTTGTTTGCTACATTCAGGGAAGCTAAACTAAGGCTGATATATCAGACATTATCTGAAGTCATCTGTCACCTGCGTATTACTAGTGGATATCTGGCGGGAGGGGTGTATGCAAATGTGTTATAGATCAAGAAATGCATAGCATTATATAGCATTTACTTTTCCTCCACTAATTTCTGGACAAAAGAGGGCTGAATGACTTGCATAGCAGGGTCCTACTTCATCTGGGGAATATTTCCACCTGGGGTAGGTCAGGGGGGCTCTTTCATTCCTAAATCTCTACTGAGTAAGGTTTGAACCTTTGTGCAGAAAGTATCTACTGAACTACAAACAACAACAAACATAAAAAGTACAATTAATTTTAAACCAACAGTATCTAACACAACCAAATAAGTAAACCCTAATTTTTAAAAAAGTCCTTCATTTCTATGATCTTCTCACTGCTTCTTGGACTACATAGAGTATAACTTTGCTTTTTTAGTCACAGGTCCAAGGATAGCACAGAAATATAATGTGACCCACAAGTGTAATTTAAAGTATTCTAGTAGTTGTATTTAAAAAGTACAAAGAAACAGGTGAAATTAATTTTCAAAAAATATATTCTCTAACCCAAGGTGTATGTGTGTGTGTGTGTGTGTGTGTGTGTGTGTGTATTACCCATATAATATCAAAGGTATTAGTACATGTAAACAATATAAAAATTATAAATGAGATGTTCTCTGTTCTTTCTCTGTTCTTTCTCTTTCTGCTAAGTCTTCAAAATTCAGTATATATTTAACACATTGCAATTTGGAATAGGCACATTTCAAGTCTCGCTTAGCCACATGTGGCTGCTGGGCACCATGCTGCACAGTGCAGCCATAGAATGTCCATCCCTGGTACTAAGTCTCATCCCAACAGAAAGCACCAGAGAAGGCTACTGGTTGATTCTCAGCTCTCAGTGTGCATGTAAATCACCTCGTGGATATTTAAGTGATGTTCCCATTCCTACATCCCACTTCTGGAGATTTTAATAGATCTGTGACAAATCCTGAAATCAATATTTTGAAACTGGTTTTCTCCCAGTTTGTTCAAATAAGAACTATCAGAAGAACTGGGTCCTTACATTTGTCTTATTGCTGGCATTCTGTACCAGTTTTGGCATCCATTTCTGTCTGGATAATCTATTGGGCTTTTCGAATTCCCATCTACTTGGGCTACCTTTTGGTGCTTGCCTGACTTCCTCAATGGATCTAACCTTTAGGCTCTGAGGATGACCTTCTAATTCTTACTTAATGCAGTTCTTACCACTCTTCTTGCCCTGATTCTTGGTATTGTTTCCGCCTGGTTCTGTGACTGCCCATCCTCCATTATTATTTGTGTTGTTTTTAATTTTTATAGCAATTTTCTTTTCTTTTGCTGTGGCCCTTTCCTTATTGAATAATCATTTATCTTAAGGCATCTGATCAATCACCAAAAGCTGAAAACAACCATTAACTATTAGAATTATAGAGCCTATCCCAGTGATTGCCAAGGACAGGATGTTAGACAGTGTTCCCGCAGATGAATTCCAAATGTGGTCCTCCCTTGCTTCAACAAGAAAATTTCACTATATAAGCAAACAGACACCCACGAGCTTACTGGCCATCGCTTCAAAATTCCACATCAGCTTCTTTTCTTTCTTCAAAAATGACAAACTGGGTTTACCTGGAAGGGCCTCTGCAGGAAAGTGGGTTTTGTTGGTCAGAACTTTCAGTATTAAAGGGAACTGAAATTCAAATGGTACATTTTCAAATCACGACTTTTCAAGAATGTCCAAGTTTAAAATCTCCCCTCTGCACTCCTCCCCCTCCACCCCCACCTCCAAAACTCTAGCCTGAGGGGTGAGAGGCCCAGTGACTCCAGAGATGAATATAGATGGACCTGAAGTCCAAGGGGGGCCATCAGCCTTCCCCCAGGGCATGCAGCGTGTTTCGTACCCCCTTTCTGGCCCCTTCACGCCACACAGGTGTCTTCAGTAATCTGAGTGCCAAAGCCATGACCTTTTGCTTGCCCCAGGCTCCTAGGTGGTCTGCTGTAATTGTAGCTGAATGGGCCTGACTGAGGTTGTCAGAGTGGGACTGGCTTCTCAGGGGATCAGGCTGGGCAATAAGTTTCTCCCTGGAGTAGTGGGGGATGTTATAAGCCATAGGGTGGCCATGCCCAAGACAGTAGGAAAGCCTGAAGGCTAAGTATTGACAAGACTGCAGGTAAACGTAGATGGGTAAAAAGGCCAAGAGAAGCATTTCAGGTGTTCCAGGGCTGGGTGAAGACGAAATCAGAGATAAAACCAGCAAAAGAGTTCCTAACGCATTTCCTCCAGCACTGGCTGCTTGGGTTGCTCACCCTCGTATGCCCCAAGGATTAAATTAACTCCAAGTGTACTGGGGGTGCCCAATAGTGTACTGCCCTGAAGAACAAGAAGTCACTCTTCGTGACTGTTCCGCCATGTCTGTTGTGATCATTCTACTGATCACGCTCTACAGTTGCGATTCCCCGAGATATAGTTGAGAAGACCATTGCCACAGTGAGGCTGGTTTTGGTCAGTTTAGATTCATGCCTATGAACGACCCATGGCATAAAATGGGAAACATTCACATGGCATCCAAAACTCCCAATTCTTTACAGCCTGTTGTAATACTACTAGCAAAAAGAAGCAGGGTGCGTGGATAAGAATGGCTTTTTGGTGGATTAAATTTAACTTCCAAAATATGCTGTGCATTTAAGTCTCTTTCTTTGGGATTTAATATTTAAATACTGGATACCATTATTAGACAAATGGGGTCTGCATTCCTCTGCCAGAATAAATAGAAATATGTTCTTTTCTATCTTGCCATAGTTTTATTATCAGGAATTAGGAGCAAACTGAAGAAGTAACCGCCACTGTTGGCTAATTATTGTGAGAAAGAGAGTTCCTCTTCAGGTGGTCTAAAACTGAGATAATTACATCAGGCTGCTATTTAGAATTATATATTCCAATATTTAGGTGTACGATACTTAATTATGCCAATTGCAGACAGCATAAGCAGCTACTTTGGGGTGCTTCTGCGAGTAAGTCATCTAACAAGGTCCACTAGGGCGCAGTTATAAGCAGAATCAGATGTTCCACAGAAGTAATATTGTATTTATTTTACACCAGAGACAAGTGGATTGTCACATCTACTCTTAACATTTTTCAGGCAATTTTTTTCTCTCGATTTGTGTATGTGTATGCGCACAGGATTCTGAGTTCTCAACTATGTGTCTAAGTTCTTGAGCATATCAAGCATTTTTTATCTGAGTGTCAATGTTGGTTGTACCCACAGTTATATCTGCAACTCACATGAAGGAGTAAACAGGGAGAAGTTCGGTGACAAGGCGGAGAATATGTGGTGTGTCGCTAAGTTTTCATAGGTGAATGTCGACTTAGTAGCCAACAATTCTGGAATCCAAAGCATTTGGCTCCTTCCTTTATCAGCAACCTAGAAATAGGCACTTAAGCCACTTACTGGAGAAGTCAAGTGTGAGTTCATTGCAATGGAATACTCACTGGGAACTTAAGCAACACATCTGATTTGGAGAGAGGCAGCCTAAGGCTTGCAACCACTACGCTCCCAGGCCAGAGCTCCCCCATATTGGATGAACATTAGAAATGCCTGGGGTGCTTTAAAAATACCGATGTCCACGCTCCACCCAGAATATTTGATTTAATCTATTCAAGGTTTCCCAGGGCCATGAGCCACCATTCTAGAACCTCACTTCTCCGAGTGTGGTTCATGGTCCAGCAGCAGGAGCATCCCTGGGCAGACCACGAGAAATGAAGTACCAGGGGCCCAGCTCCATCCATACCCACTGAACCAAAATATGCCTACTGGCAAGATTCCCAGGTGATTCTAATACATCGGAAAGTTTACAAACCACTTTTTTTTTTTTTTTAAATAGAAGGTTCTATAAGTTCTTTGTTTGTATTGTCAGATCATCAAAAAGCAGCGCACCCACAGAACTCTCTGATGAAATGCTCTCGATGAGCTCTAGTTTCATGGTTTGCCTGAGGATCAGTACAGCCCATTAGTGGTTATTACATAATTCTCATCAAGGACGGCTTCTTATTACATACCCAATACTCCTCATGTAGGATCCATGCAATAAAAGTCCTTTATCATTTCAATGACACCTGTCATTTTCTGTCACCAGATGAATTTAGTTACTTTTATGTAATTTTAAAGCCTAAAGTCTAATTCATGAAGGTCTCTAAAGATGATAAGGGATTTATATACGTTGGGTTGGCAGTACTATTTCATCAACTAAATCTCTGTGGAGGCCAGATTTACACAATGCTTCCAAGAATTATGTAAACTACTTCATTTCTTTGGTCATGAATAATGGTCCACAGGAATTTCGAGACTGCATCCTTGCAAAATCATCAAAACATATCCCCAGGTGACCATTAGTAGATGTATTTGGAATGGTGCTTCACTTCTATCTGTGCTTTTGCACCCACCTCCCTGCCACTCAACTGCAGGCCAGGGGTAAGAACTGGGAAGGGTCTAGAACAGTGGTTTTCCACGTGTGGTCCTGGGACCAGCAGACCACGTGGAGGACTTGTTAGAAATACAGGCTCTCAGGTCACCGCCAGGCCTACAGAATCAGAAAATCTAGGGATGGGGGCTTCATGATTCTGATGCACATGGACACAGATGTAAAGTGGGTGCAGAGAATTTTCTTTTCTAACAATTTCCCAGGTGAAGCGGATGGGGGAACTTACTTTAAAACCCCCCAATAAAGAGCAATGAGAAAGAAAATGACATAAACATTACTTTATGTAAAAGCAAGTTTAAGAGGCTTCACTTTTGACAATTTTAGTTCATTTAGTTAAAAAAAAAAAAAAGAAAAAGAAAAAGAATGTATTTTTCCTATTCCTGAAGTCATTGGCTCCTTTGAGGCTACTGTTTTCTAAGCTCAATGATGAAATTCTACCTTAGGTTTTTAAGGGTTACAATACTAGCAAGATTTCAGCAGAGAAGTCATCTCTTGACTTATCACTTAGCAAACCGAACGTAAGGAAAGGATGCGAAAGTGCGAGAATGGGAACGAGTTTGAGCGGAAATCATGGAAGCCAGTGGTCACCTGCCCCTTGGGTTACTTTCCCTGAAGGCTTTCTGTAATTCCAGTGAGTGGAGACAGACACACAGCCCAGATTCCCCCAAAGGCATCTTAAGGTTGGCTCTGCCAGATTTGGAGATCTGTTTCCAGGGCTCTGTCTCCACAACCAAATCTAGAACCTCTGCCCATACATCTGTTAGCTTTTGGCAAAACAGTGCTTCCTGTTTTCAAGACAATGTTTTAAAACAGCTCATAAAAGGTTTCTTGGACATAACTAGTACTTGCAAAGCAGTATTTTGCTGATTAAACTATAAATGAATCAGAAACACATGAAGTGAATTTCGCTTGGGCTTGTCAAAACACACATTAGACTTGATTCCATCCAGAATATTTGAAAGATGCTTTCAGGTGTTTGTTGAATCAAACCAACATGGCTTCACTTTTCCCAGTTCCCTTTCATGCTGCAGCAGTTTAAGAAGAGGACAAAGATTCGTCAGGGTTTGCCTTAGCCTTTGTCCCTGCTTTACCAGACCTCTCTACAAATGCAGACTCGATTCACCTAACAGTTACTTAGAGCTGAATGAGGACCCAGGAGTGTTAGCAGACGCATTGCCAACTCTCTCTTTTGACTTCAGGATAGTTCAAGAGGTTTCTTTTTAATTTATAAGGGAACGGTTTCATACTTGGGTTATTTCAAAGAATAGACAGTCCCTTGTAGGTGAACTCTTTTCTGCTTGCCTGCAGAGATGCAAGCTAACTGCTCTCACAACCACCGGCATTTCAACTCCGTGGGCAGAGGTGTTTTGATGAAATGCCACTGCTCTGGAGAGCCCCTTTTGTGTGGCCAGAAAGAACGCTCACCTTCTGGACATCTTGGAAGGGTTTTGCAGAAAGAAGCAGGGAGCCCAAGATTCTGATGGGAATTTTTTTTCCCCTACTATATATCGCTGGTATGTTTCTGAATATAATAAACAGCTCTGGCACTTTTTAGCTGAGATTCCCTCTGTATTTGAAAACTATTCCTTCCCCAGGCACAGTACTACTGGGAGTCCTGTGGAAATAACGCTTAATACCTAAGTGTTGGGGGAATATTTAATTTCTCAGTATCTCCAGGACATAGACAAATAAATCTCAGGGATATGGATTTGGGAAACCTAGAGACTTCATAGCTTTAAAAAAGCTCAAAGATAATTGATATCTGAGATGAAATGCAAAACAGGGACTGCGTCTTTTATGTCAGGTTATACACATTTAACACACAAATAGCATAATCATGTTTTCCTCTCTTAATGAACACATTTGCCAATAAACCATACACCTATTAAAGTGAAATGCAGAAGTGATTCGGGGAATAATTGTTGCTACGTAACATGTATTACATTCTTGGAAACCTTGAAATCTTCAAATGTTTTTATGAAACATGACAAACAAACACAATGTAAGATGTTCAAATCCTGCAACTCTTAAATAATTTTTTTTTGAGAGAGAGCTAGCGAGTGAGCACACACTTGAGGGTGGGGAGGGGGAGGAGAAAGAATCATTTTTTTTTTTTTTAAAGATTTTATGTATTTATTTGTCAGAAAGAAAGAGAGAGAGAGAGCACAAGCAGGGGGAGAAGCAGGCTTCCTGCTGAGCAAGGATTCCCAACTTGGGGGGCTCGATCCCAGGACCCCAGGATCATGACCCAAGCCGAAGGCAGGCACGTAACCGACTGAGCCACCCAAGTGTCCCACAGAGAGAGAATTAAGAGCAGGTTCCATGTCCCGCATAGACCCCGGTGTGGGACTCCTATCTCACAACCCTGAGATCATGACCTGAGCCCAAATCAAGAGTCAGACGCTTAACCAACTGAGCCACCCAGGCATCCCAGCTATTAAATAATTTTAGTTATCCTTTTGTACCATCAAGAAAGAAAAAAAGGAAGAAAAGAGAAGAAACCTAAATGCTAGGAGAGAAAACAACATTCCTGTGGGACAGAAGAATTTGAACAAAAACACGAAAACATGTGGTGAAAAGAGAAAACACTGGAAAAAATACAATTAAAAACAAGAAACTCGAGAACAGGACAGGGTATCACTTACATTAATGCCCCTCTTCTTCCAAGATCTCAAACCCCCAAATTCCCTCTGTTATTACAACCTGCGGGGTCACTCTGCCGGGGTTTGAGTTTCTTGTTTTGTGTATAAGCAAGGTGCCCATAATCCAGTTACTTTAATCTCTTTGAGCCTCACTCTCCTCATCTGTAAAATGGGCATCAGAGTCACTGTCTCGGGGCTGTTGTAAGGATGCAATGAGATCGCTCGGGTAGAGCCTCTCAGTAGCACCTGCGATATATGAGAACTCAGAAGATAACGACTGGCATTTCTGTCTTCAAAGCCCAGTCCTTAAGCACTGCTGAACCTGCCGCTTACCCTTCCTGCAACCCTCCGGCCAACAGTCCGCCACTTCCTTCTGACTTCAGAGTCCTTCTAGACCCCTACTCCTCTTTGCCTTCCATGTGCTATCAGTGGCTGTTGATGATACTGCCTAAGCCACTTGCAATTTACCTCCTCTTCTCCTTTCTTTATTTTTATCGCTATTCCTTGATCCAGACCCTTGTTATGTCATTACAAATATATGTCATTGCCTGTTAACATGCCATTCTGGTACCCTGCGTTTATGCCCGCTGTTTGGCTTCGGGCAAGGTCCTCATCTCTTCTAGCCTTAGCTTACTCCTCTGTGCAAAGGAGAGTGCTATAGGATTCTCAGCATCCAAGTAGCCCTCTTCAATGAAGTCATTGTGAATACTGAAGCAGTGAACACGGAACCGTTGCTCCTCAGGGAAATAGAGGCTAAGGTTTCACAATGTTTCCACCAACCGATCAATTTGTACTTCATCTTAAGTGTGTGTCTGTTTAAAGACATCTTATTTAGTATATATTATTGATTCATTAACCTTGAAGTTGGCCAACAGCACTCTAACTCATTCCCGAACAAAACTTACCTAACGTATTTTCTCCATAAGCACGCCACAGCCTTCTTGTGCTTAAGAGCGCAAGAGAACATTTCAGCACTACACTTGGGGACCATTTTAAATAGCAAAGTCACCAACAAAAAGAAAAAAAAAGTGGAAAAATGTTAGACTAAATTGACCGTGAAAACAACACATGTTGACAGTCTGAGAGCCAAAACAAGATGGCAGAGCACGGCCCTCTTTGATTTCAGTTGGAAATCTTTTGCTGTTCTGAACATGCCCATGAATGACTGTGAAAGTATCATGAGTATTGATCTTGGGGCTACAAATAAATTTCTGTGAATAAGCAAAACTGCAAATGCAGAACCCATGAATAAGGAAGATTGAGTCTATTTGTAACTACTTCCCAGGTCTGCTGGGTGGGTGGAAGCTATCATCTAAGGGAAATGTTCTATAATTACTAGGCACTCAGCAAGTGAGAGCTAGTTGTTGTTAGTTTTATTATCATTATTATTGAGTTATTGACCATTGCTTGGTTCTGCCTCTTGCAATAACATTGTAACTGATTTTCACACTCATCTTCTCTCTCCATTCACCCCATCCTATGCATACTTTTAAGCTCCCACCATATCCTTCTCTGCTTGATATTCAAATTCTTTCCAATATATGTACATCTGGTTTCTTTTCACCTGCTCCTCCCACAAACTGGCCTGCTCACCTGCCTCATGGATGGTTTTGCTTCCTGCTTACTCCTGCTCCTCCCACTCCGTGCTAAAATAGACCTAGTCATCCCTCAAGACCTTTGTTAAAAACATTCCTAAAGCCCTCTCTGGCTGGAATTAATATCTCCTGTTTTTCAACTTCAATTTCTTTTTGTTCTCATGAAGCTGTCATTTTCTGTATCTTCACAAAACTTTTATGTACATGATGTTTTCTCTAGATAAGGCAGATCTGATTCATCTTTTCTTCCCCTGAAAAACTGTTTGCACAACACTTTGTTCTTAGTTCAGTAGACAGTAAGTGCTTACTGATTAAATACAACAACAATAACAACAACAACAACAAAAGACCAAGGTAGTAATTTTTTTTTCTTGCTTTATATTAAAAAAACCCCACATTTTTATTTAGGAAGTTGTACATGTTTTTTCATGTTTATGGAAGTTGTACATGTTAAGTTTGTTCTAACCAGCTTAAGTTAGAGTTCCTAATTTATATTCCTAATTTATCTGAAAGCCAAAGGGAACTGGTATTCGTTTTTCTTGAAGTCTAATGGCGTGTTCCTGACTGGGCCTTCTTAAACCTTTTCAGGCTCCAGGTCCTTTTTCAGGCAAGTCACAAACCTTCAAGTCAGTGCTAAGTAATTCAGGCTCGGACATATTCTAAATTGCATCATAGTTTCAACAGCCTCTTTCTAATAACCCAGACAAGAGCACCTGACACTTGGAGAGAACATTGCATTCGAACAGCTTGAAGGTTGGGCAAACTAATTTGGTGCATAACACATTCCTTCCCCTGCCTTTGAAATGGATCCTGGTAGAGGGGAGAATTGTGCACCAAGAATGGAGTGTGTTTTTTGTGCTCAGACAGCATGGGGAGCTGGCTCAGAAAGTATGATCATGATGCTCGGGGAACCAATTCTTTCCCCTTGGGCATGGAGGCATACCTTATTTTTAAAAAAGATTTTATTTATTTATGTGACACAAAGGGAGAGCACAAGCAGGCAGAGCAGCAGGCAGAGGGAGAGGGAGAAGGAGGCTCCCCACTGAGCAGAGAGCCAGACATGGGGGGCTCGATCCCAGAACACTGGGATCATGACCTGAACTGAAGGCAGACACCTAATTGGCTCAGCCACCCACGTCCCACTGAGGTATACCTTGTTTTTAATGCAAAAGGACATGACAGAGTGTTTTACAAGTTACTAAATATGTGCTTCTTTGTTCCTTCTAATAGAATTTTTTGCCACCACCAGTTTTTTTTTTTTTTAAGATTATTTATTTATTTATTTATTTGACAGAGAGAGATCACAAGTAGGCAGAGAGGCAGGCGGGGGGGGGGGGGAGAAGGCTCCCCCCAGAGCAGAGAGCCCGATGCGGGACTCGATCCCAGGATGCTGGGATCATGTCCCCAGCCGAATGGCAGAGACTTTAACCCACTGAGCCACCCAGGAGCCCCTCCGCCAGTTGTTTTAAAAAGAAAATCAAGGTAAGCCTTGCTTGCACGATCTCCTCATGTCTCCTGTTTGGATCTGACTGGGATGTGCCCTACCTTAGTGTGCAGACGGTCTCCTAACGGTGTGGCTGTGCGCAGTAAGAGGCCACAGGAAGGCAGGGAGCATGTTCACTCATGTACAAACACCTGCGAATCACCCGCTTCCCCTTTCGAGCCTTTTCATGCCTGTGAAGGGAGAAGAGGCATCCGTTCCCCGGTGCCTCTCAAATTTGTGAGGACACCTCAGCCATGCGCTGGACCCCATATCAATTTCTCTAAAATCAAAGGCCTGATATTCAGAAAGAAAATGATGTACAAATATCACTCACATCACACCTTCCTCTCTACTCACGAATTCTGTTTCGGGAATGAATAAATGTGCGTGTGTGCATGCATATACGCGTGCAAGTGTGTGTATTTCTGGCAACCATGTCCCTGAACATCACTGTTCACACTGCTGTGAACCGACTGAAGAAATGGGGAAAAGTGTGGGTGATCGCACTGAACATGGCAGGACCCTGGATGGAAGGATCAATCCTCGACTTCCTTGAAGAGACAGAATATTCAAAGGAAGTGAGAAATGAGCCAGTGAAATACCACAATCCTTTGGACCTCAGAGGAGCATCTGATTCCAAACCATGTGAAAGCCATCCTCCAAGAACAGCTGTCACCACAGAGACACAACTGTGACAGGGACCAGTCTGCTAGTTCTTTGACAGAACACATGGAAGGAAGTCAGAAATGGGTCTACCAGACCACTTTCCGTGATGTCTCTCCATGGCAATCTGGAGACTTCGTTGTTCCTTTATGGAGATAGCATTTTCCTTTAGGGACCTGATAAATTTCTAAAACAAGAGCATACCTTTTAATGAGCTTTCTTAATTGGCAGATGTTATGGGCTGAATTGTGTCCCCCCCACCAATCCATATGGTGAAGCTCTAACCCCCTCAGTACCTCAGAATGGGACTATATTTGGAGATAGAGCCTATGGGGAGGTGAACAAGGTAAATGAGGTCATATATGTGGACCCCAAATCTCACTGGACTGGTGTCCTTATCAGACGAGGAAGAGACCCCAGGGATGTGTGTACACAGAGGTTGAACACACTCACATGTGAGGACACAGAGAGAAGGCGGCCATCGTCAAGCCAAGGAGAAACCAACTCTGCCAACACCATGACCTTGGACTTCTAGCCTCCCGAGCAATCAGAAAATAAGTTTCTGCTGTTTAGGCCACTTAGTCTGAGGTATTGTGTTATGACTGCTCTAGCAAACTAATATATAGTAGTTATTGGATATTCATTAGCTATAGATTATCCAAAGTGATTTTCTTCTGTATTACTAAGAAGAAAATCCTGTGTTTTTTTTTTTTTAAAGATTTATTTATTATTTTAGGGAGACTCTGAGAGAGCACATGCATGCAGGAAAGGGGCAGAGGGGGAGAGAGAATCTTAAGCAGACTGCACACCTAATTCACAGCCCACCCGACGTGGGGCTCGATCTCACAACAACCATGACCTGAGCTGAAATCAGGAGTCGGATGCTTAACTGATTGAGCTACCCAGGTACCCTGAAAATCCTGTTTTTTAGTAATACATATAATCTTCCCTTTTTTGGTCAATTTTCTTTAATCTTAAATAGTTATTAAAACCTACTGACAGGGGCACTGGGTGGCTCAGTCATTAAGTGTCTGCCTTCGGCTCAGGTCATGATCCCAAGGTCCTGGGATCGAGGCCCACATCAGGTTCCCTGCTCTGCGGGAAGCCTGCTTCTCTCTCTCTCACTCCCCCTGCTTGTGTTCCTTCTCTCACTGTGTCTCTCTCTATTAAATAATAAATAAAATCTTAAAAAAAAAAAAAAAAAAAACACCTACTGACAGGCCCAACTAAAGTTCAAGGTTTCAACAGTGTTGAAGGAATATTCTAAGGTTCCGGTCAATCTCCCCAATTCTGACACAGTCTCTCATTTGTGTCTCTCAGTAACCCTTGGAGGAGGGTAGGGACTACTGTTCCCATTTTATCAGTGAGGAGTGACTGACTCCTGCTACAGGGCTGACTCAGAGAGCTACAGGGCTCTCCGTGGTTTCTCCCACATTCTGCTCCTTTATCTTTTTCCTTCGCATTATCATATTTCCAACTTTGGAGCGTTTTTACATTTCAAAATTAGCTTCTTTATTTTTGAATCTTGTGACGTATATGTAATTCTACTGGATTTTTGCTTCTGTTTCTCTTCATTTTAGGCTTTTGTTGTGGAGCATTTCTTTTCTTTTTAAGATTTTATTTATTTATTTGACAGAGAGAGAGAGAGAGAGCACAAGCAGGCAGAGCAGCAGAGGGAGAGGGAGAAGCAGGCTGCCCACTGAGCAGGGAGCCCGATGTGGGGCTCCATCCCAGGACTCTGGGATCATGACCTGAGCCCAAGCAAACAATCGCTCAACCAACTGAGCCACCCAGGCACCCCTGTTGTGGTGCATTTCTTAAAAGAAGACACTCTATACCATTCTTCACTGTGCCCTTGTGTGTGTGTGTTGGGAGGGGGCAATTTTTATTCAGTTCATTTTCTTGAAAAGTCCAGGCTCTTCCTAGATCACCTTTTATGAAATCCCTCTCTTAGCACGCTCCTATAGCTATGGGTGCTGAATTCTACAGGATGCAGAATACCCATGGATTGCAAAACTCAAGGCCTTTTGACATCTTTCTTCTTTAGATTAATTATATGGCTGGTTTTGGACTTTATAGCGTATGCTCAGAAGTTTGTGTGATGGGAGGCATTAAATCCCTATGTTAGGAGACTGCGAGAGTAATACAGAGGTGAGCCTGGAAGGGGCTACACGAGGGTAGTAGATTTCCTGCTGTCCCCACTGGGACAGTCACCCATCTGCATGAGCTGATCCCATGGGCAGACCACCTGTAGGGTGTCTGAGCCCAGCAATTTAGGAAAAAACCAAGCAGCGCCACAACTACAAGCATGCTGAAGCGGGGAAAACCAAGTCTGCTGCACGAAACGCCAAGGACCGGAAGGTATTTGAGACTCTCTAGAGACAAGGTTTTCTTTGCCCTTTTTGCCTCCACACCGGCGTGGTCCCCCGTGAGATCAAGAGCCCTGTGACTAGCCAGAAGGGCACAGCGAGTCTGGAGACTGGTATTCCTGCCCCCCATGCAGCCACTGATGTCCCACGTGGCTTACACCAGTGCAATATTCTTCTGTGGGAAGCATGCGGCAATGATGCGTCGTCACCCAGAGGAATATACATGCTAATAACTTCATTCCAGAACATTCTGAGGATCCCGGATGCTGTTCTAAAGTCGCAAAACATTACTCCTTACTCTCTGGGATAGTAAAAGGAAAAAAAAATGGACCCATTTTCAACTATTTTGTGGTCATTAAATAGCACAAATCATCATAATAATAGCAGCTACTGTTTATTAGATGCTATTTATGCCAGAATTGTATTAGGAGCTGTTCTACTAATACATAATTTTATTTACTTCCCAGACAACCGACGAGGTAAGTACCTTTACGATTCAATTTTACAGATGAAAAACCAGGCTGAGAAAGGTCAAGAAGCTTACCCAACGTCACTGATTAAATAGGTGGGAAAACAGGAACGCAAACCCAAGTCAGCCTGAACGCAAAAGAGTTAAGCTTTGGAACAAAGTATCCACATTTCCCCAAGGACTGGATTTTCACAAAAGCCTTCCTATCTCCCATCTTCTGACCGGCTGTCCCGTGAACTATTGAACCGTCCCAGAAATGGACCTCCAAACGTGGTACCTTGTATCCCAACTGCATTTCCCAGACTGTGCCTCATCCTGAAAGTAACATAAAAATCCTTTGTGAAGCCACGAGTCCCGTTTCTTGGGGGTAGAAAATGTAGGCACCACAATTTCCGCAGGTTGCGAAACTTTAGTGAGTTGGAGTGTAAGGCAATGCACTCGAAGGTAAAACGAGACGGAGCATCCCATTGTTTTCGGTGGTCTGAAAGGCCCTGACAGATCTTACGGTGACTGGAGGTCGTCCTTATCAATCTCAGTCCTCATTATCTTATTGAAGTGCAGAAATGCAGGTTTTCCATCCACCTCAACGGCTGGATATCTGGATAAAAGGAACTCACTGGGCTGACATTCATTATGGAAGCTGTGCTTTCTCGGGGGACTGGCGTGACCTGCGGAGGGGGGATCCGTGAGCTGCCTCTTCTATTAGGAATATTTATAATACTGTGCTCTCTATATTCCAAGCGTGGGCTTTAATTAGAAACCTCATGATGTTATGCCTTTTGGCTCTGTTGTCATCGTTCGGTTGTGTCTGTTGAACACCAGAAGAGATGGCAGTGAGAGGGCCACAGGAGAGAGAGGTCTCTAGAAAGTTCATGATCAACAATATCTTTTCTGTTTCTAAAGGGGGTCTGTGGTCTCCAGGATTTAAGAACCCCTGAGTCAGGTTCATATTTACTGTGAAATCCACACATCCTTTCACAGTGATCCCTGTACCACTCAAAGGAATTGTTTCTATTCGGGCACATTGGCTCGCACAATTTGCCAAAAACTGGGAGTAAGGTGGGGAAGGGGTGAGAGGCAGCGGGAAACCTGAATATCCCTTCTTAGACCTCTTTCACAGCACGTTTTCCCTTTGGTTCTAACATCACCATATTTTGTTTAGAGCACCTCAGTGTGGCCAAAAAAGAATAGCAATTAGAAAGGGACTCGGAAACTAACGCTTTGCCTATTTTCCGAGGTTTCTAGGAGTCAGGGAGAAAAAGAATCCGTTGTAGTTTTCTTATTCGTGCCCAGTGAGCTGTTATCAGTTGCCATATTGATTTTTATCGTCACACCTCAAACCTCAAAATGCCACAGCCCGCCATGGGATCTCACAAAATCTGTATTTATCCTTCTGTTTCCCCGATCGGCTTTCTCTTTCAACAGCCACAACTTTTCCCTGCGCCCACCTCCCCTGCAAATAACAACTGCTGACCCGATTTTCCCTTCCCTGTCTCTTTAAGTCCGAAACTTCCTGAGGTTCCAAAGTGCTGCCTGCCTCAGCCCGAGTCCAGGGCAAGCCTCCACTGCAGTGAGATTTGCAAGTGAAAAACATCGCTTGCTCGCCAGTTTCCCACCGTGTCCTCTGACTTCCAGGCATCCACCTCCTATACACCAGTGGGCTCCAAGACATCCCAAGAACCGGGTCCAGAGACTGAAAAACCGGATCAATTCAGACTGGCAGCTCCAAAAGGCAAAAATTCCTTAAACCCAATCAAACATAAAACCGATACAAAATCCAAATAACAAATGCACGGAAAGCAATAAACTTATTTAAAACGCAAATGCCTACCTTACAGATTTCCCAAGGCTCTGTGCTCCCACAAGTATCTTCCCCTCTGGGTCTGTTTTCTGGCTTTCTAATAGCAGTGCGGTCTTAGACTGAACCCACTCTCAAGGGTCAGGCTCTGAAATACACATGCTGCACACACCCAATCAGCCCTTCGGTGCCAGGCAGCCCCTTCGCCTTTCTTCCCGGCCCCGGGCCAGCCAGTGCCAAGTCCCTGACTGCTGACCAACTCCTCCGTAGGACAGAACGGGGGAGGGAAGGGAGCCCTCAGGAGCTGGGGACCGCTTCCACTCACCGTGGACGGGCTGGCCTCCCATCTGGGCGGGAAGGATCCACCTTCCCCCTTTGCTAACCTTAAAAACCCCTCCACAGATGGTTTCTCTGGCCTCATTCAGATCCTAGAACAAGTTGGCAGATTCCTCCTGGTGCTCGCAGACCACCGAGGCGCAGCAGCCCTGGGTAGGCAGGACAAGGATGCCTCTTACCTTCACAGAGCCCCAGTTCTTAAAAGCCTGGCTGGAGTCTCCTAGGAGTCATGCATTTTCCTTGACATTGGAGGCAACCAATTCCAGAAGCAGGGAACATTTTGAAATGAAACAGAAAGTAACCTGGTGATTCAGCCGGACCCCTGACCTGCACTGTTGGCTTGTGAGCGAGTCTCCAGACCCAGCCAACCTCCCCCACCCCCACCCCAGCTGTTTCAGCTTGGAGGAAATTCAGAGAAAACTGCAGCTTGGAAGTCTGGAACTCACAGCCTGGGCTTTTTGTTTTTTATTTTTTAAAGTATTTGTTGAGCTTTTTAACATGCAGTGTGTCTCCTTCTGCAGGGAGTTACTCAGTGAGCCTGTCACCTGACTCACAGCCGCTCCATTATATAATTCAAACTGTGCCTTTTGAGTTCTGATCAGGAAACCACACTCCCCTCCCGACCCCCCCGCACCCGCCTCCCCCTCCCCCTGCACTGAAGGGGGAAGGCAGAGAGGGAGAAGCTGCAAACACCACTGACAAGTAACCTTTTCTGAAACTTCAGTCGGGGGAGAGGCGTGCTACGGCTTCACAGTGCATTTTGATTTTCCTTTGGTTTGATTCTTGGGTAGAGGACCTGCTAAATGCCAATGCTGAGTTAGCAGAGATTTCTGAACATGCAACATCTCAAGATGTAACTGTAGCACTTTCCTTGATCTTCTTCTAGGGTGGCACAGATGTGATGTATGACTGAATGAGTTTTCAAATGACAGAGTGCATAGATTTCGAACACCTGTGCAAACGAGCTCTAAAATCTGGAGTGTTTACTACTTTAGCCACACATCTAAGTTCCCTGAAATGCCAAAGGGGTAAATTGGGTTGAGGGGGTCTTTAGCCAACCCCCTTCCTACACCTGACCGTGATCCTCATAAACATTCCCCCAGCCGCCTGGAAGAAGCATAACATCCACCTGAAAGCCACAAGCTTGCTAGGCAAACACTTCTGAAAAGCCAATTCACCAGCCTCTACTTTCTACCAGATTGAAATCCTTAAGGCAAATCTCTGGATATCTTGAAGCCAGCACTGTCCTGGGTGAAGGTGATAAGAATCATCTCAGTCTATCCCAATTTCCCTTTCTCAGCATCTGTGTCATCTCTGAGATATTTATGGAGGGGCAAATATGTTAAAACAGAATTGGCCCACGAACGAGAGGCTCTTTGAGAAACTCAGACGGCATAAACGAGCCTAACACCTAAAGCATCATGAGACAGAATGATCAACATAAAAAACTCCAACCTGTTTGCTCTGTCCATGTCAAAGACAGGATGACCTGTTTCCGGGGGGCGGGGGTGGTGGTGTCCCTTGACTCCCAGTCTTTTCCCAGCCAGGGAGCCTTGTACCTAGAAAGGACTGCTAAAGTCTATGGGAACAAATATTAACACTGATCACCCTTTTTTGGTTTATCCTAGTCTGACCTCTCTTCTCCCTGCCCACCCCAGCTCTGGAGGTAATATTAGATACCATTACTATATTAAACTGTGTGGACGTTATACAGATACTAGGCCCTAAGAATAACTTTCAATGTCCGTTGTTAAGTGTCTATCCACATAGCCCTCTGAAGTGGGCACGGCATCATTAATGTCCTTATACAGACCCAAAGAGGCCAGTGCCACAGGCAGGAATTACAAGTCAGATTTCCTTCTCTTAGCGCTCAGTTCTGCAAAGACCCAGACACGTGAAAAAAATGTATAAATGTGTAAACCTGAATGACAGATTGATGTCTGTTTATTTCACCCCTTCTAGGTGTAGTAAATACAGTATGTTGCCACAGTTGCTATGGTAACTGCTTCTGTCTTAATGAAAATAAGGATACATAGTAAGATAATAGAAACTATCAGGTGGTGAGACCCTCTCCACGAATGGGAAGAAAAGCAATAATATAAAATAAACCGTTGGTCCATACACAATCATTAAATATTGATGCCACAAAAATTGAATTTCCTAGACGAGCACCGTTCAGTAGAAATATGTGAGCCCCATACGTAATTTAAAATTTCCTAGTTGTTGGATTTTAAAAAAAGTGGAATTAATTTTGGCAATATATTTTATTTAATCCAATATATCCAAAATATTATTTCAATAGGTAATGACCATGAAATTATTTGCAAATTATTTTGTATTCTTTTCTTCATACTAAGTCTCTGAAACCTGATATAATTATATGCATTATATACCTACAACCCACCTCACTTAGGAGCAGCCCTGTTTCAGGTGCTCAGTGGCCACATATGGCCACACCTGGCCACATTGGATGTTCCCACCTCGGACTATATTTGGTCATATGGGGCTTGGAATTTGAAACTTTTAGAAAAATAAATTGCATTCATATGGTTCTGGCCTTATGGCATAAATCAAGTGGTATTCTCTTTGGCAGAGTAAGAAAATAGCAAATAAGCTTAGAATTGAAATGGTATTGGAATGCCTGGGTGGCTCAGTTGGTTAAGCATCTGCCTTCACCTCAGGTCATGATCTTGTGGTCCTGGACTCCAATCCCAAGGCTGGCACCCTGCTCTTTAAGATCAAAGATTTTTTTAAATAAATAAATAAATTTATTTATTTATTTATTTTTAAAGATTTTATTTATTTATTTGACAGAGAGAAATCACAAGTAGATGGAGAGGCAGGCAGAGAGAGAGAGAGAGGGAAGCAGGCTCCCTGCTGAGCAGAGAGCCCGATGCGGGACTTGATCCCAGGACCCTGAGATCATGACCCAAGCCGAAGGCAGCGGCTTAACCCACTGAGCCACCCAGGCGCCCCAAGATTAAAGATTTTATTTATTTATTTGAGATAGAAAGAGAGCACATGGGAGAGGGAAAGAGAGAAGCAAACTCTTCACTGAACAGGGAGCCCAATGCAGGGCTTAATCCCAGGACCCTGAGATCCCAACCTGAGCCAAAGGCAGACGCTTAACTGACTGAGCCACCCAGATGCCCCATAAAATTTTTTTTTTTTAAATGTAAAAAAAAAAAAGAAAGAAAGAAAAAAAAAAGAAATGGCATTAAAGACTCAGCTCCTTTCATGTCACGGGAAAATAGAGAAGATTAAAAACTAAATCACAGGTTTATAAAAATTTCCTTCATTGAGTTGTCCCAAACACCCAAGTTAGGGACCTCAGAATCATGTTTGACTGAACTTCCTACACCTTCCTCTGCTCCTTTGAGCCCATCCAGTAGACCACTAAGTCCGTAGAGTCTACCTGTCACCTCTTCTCCAATTTTAGGACTTGTGCTATCTCCCAGCAGATCCCGAGAGCCTCTGCCTGGGCTCCCTGCCTCCACTCTCTCCCCATTCAGGTTATTTCCATCCTGCCTTCAGTGTGAGTACACGGTGAAAGCAAACATTTAATCATGTAGCTTGTCGGCTTAAACCCTTTAAAAAAAAAAAAAGATTTCATTTATTTATTTGTCGGAGAGAGAGGGAGAGCAAGAGAACACAAGCAGGGGGAGCAGCAGGCAGAGGGAGAAGTAGGCTCCTGGCTGAGCAGGGATACAGGCCTCAATCCCAGGACCTTGGGATCATGACCCCAGACAAAGGTAGGGGCTTAACCGATTGATCCACCCAGCTTAAAACTTTTAATTTTTTTTTTTTTTTTTTTGTCAGAGAGAGTGAGCACAGGCAGATAGAGAGGCAGGCAGAGGCAGAGGGAGAAGCAGGCTTCCCGCCGAGCAAGGAGCCCGATGTGGGACTCGATCCCAGGACGCTGGGATCATGACCGGAGCTGAAGGCAGCCCCTTAACCAACTGAGCCACCCAGGCATCCTGCTTAAAACTTTTAATAGCAACCTGTTGCCTTCCAGATAAAGCCCATACTCTCTGCCGTGATACCTTATGTAATCATAAACTGACCTTTAGGGAACTTTCTGGCCCATCTCCTGGCTATGTTTTCTTTGATTGTAGCCTGATCTATACTCTCGACTGTGCCATGATTTCCAGGACAACTTGCCTTTGTTTAGTCTTTTCCTCTGCCAGGAATGTCCTATCTTAAAAGGCCTATCCCTTACCAAACAACCAAATCCTTTGAGCCTAGCTCTAGCATTTACTGTAGGTTTTCTTAATCTTGTAGTCCAAATTAACCACCCTCTCCGCTGTGTTATCACTCTACTTTTATACGTAGATGTGTACAACATTTATCACATTCTGTTGTAATTATGTGACATGCTAGAGGAGTATTTCCTCAAGGAGAGGAACGACATACTGTTTACCTTTGAATTTGCTTTGGGACATAGTAGGATCTCAATAAATGCTGGGTGAATTCCAAAACCCTTCCCTTTTCAAGTCCTTCCTTCTTATTGTTGAGCCACTTGGTACATCATCATCATTATCATCACTACATAGTAGCCAATAGTATTAGCTCTACTATGTGCCAGGCACGGTGTTAAGTAAGTTTTGCATACATTTCATGTAATTTCAACCGCAAATCTGCAAGCACAAATCTGGGACTTCTCAATTTTTAACAGCTGTGGCATCTTGAATACCATTTACTTCTTCCAACAAGTGTTTTAAAGTATTCTTCTTTTTCAAGATTTTATTAAAATTCTAGTTAACATACATTGTAATATTAGTTTCAGGTATAAAATTTAGTCACTTCCACATTTACATACAATACCTGGTACTCATCACTAGTGCCCATCCTTAATCCCCATCACCTATGGAGCCCATTTCCCTCCACCTACTTCCCCTCCAGCAACCCTCAGTTTGTTCTCTACAGTTAAGAGTCTGCTTCATGGTTTGCCCCTCTTTTCTCCCCTCTCTTATGTTCATTTGTTTTGTTTCTTAAATTCCATATATGAATGAAGTTATATGGCTTTTGTCTTTCTCTGACTGACTTATTTCACTTAGCACAATATCCTCTAGTTTCATCCTTATTGTTGTAGGTGGCAAGATCTCATTCTTTTTGAGGGCTGAGTAATATTCCATTGCATATATTATATATACACCTCACATCTTCCTTATTCATTCATCAGTGGATGGACATTTGGGCTTTTCCCCTAAGTTGACTATTGTTGATCATGCTGCTGTAAACATCGGGAGGGCCTGCATCATTTTAAGGTCATTCTTATAAACACCATTTATGAGAAGTTGATGTGCAGTTATGACCCCAAAGAATGAGGGATGACAAACCTGTTTGTTAACTTATTTATTAACCAGGATAATGCATGTGTCTTGTTTTATAGTTTATTGTCTCTCTCTATGAAAGCTTCTAATTCTTAATGGGTTGGGAAAGCAAGAAACCTAACTCAATAATATTTTGTACAGAGTAAGAATACAGTGGCTTTGAGGAAGGGCTGAGAAACCTACCATATAGACATCACGGGATGTGACCCTCAGTTTTGTTGCCCAGAATCCTTTCTGGCCTCATTTCTGGATCTCCAGTCATTTCCACACAATTCATTTTAGGGGGGGGGCTTTAAAAAGTAGAAAGACCAACACCGAAAGTTGGTGAGGATGGGGAACCACAATCCTCGCTGGTGGATGATGGAATCCGCCATCATCGCTGGTGGGAGTGCGGAACAGTCCAGCCACTCTGGAAGACAGTTTGGTGGTTTCTTAAAGAATAAACTTCTGCCATGGAATCTACCAATTGCACCCACTGGTATTTATCCAAAAGGCTTGAAAGCTTTTGTCCACACTAAAACCTGCACATGGTTGTTTGTGACAGGTTTATGCAGAATTGCCAGAACTTGAGAGCAACCACGATGTCCTTCAGGAAGTACATGGATAAATAAACTTGGTACATCCAGACAAGAGAAAATTATTCAACTCGAAAACGAAATGAGCTATAAATGGAGCACCCAGGTGGCTCCACTGATGAGGTGTCCGACTCTTCAACTGTGGCTCAGGTTATGATCTCAGGGTTCTGGGATTGAGCCCCACCTCGGGCTCTGCTCAGCATGGAGTCTGCTTCTGCTCTTACCCCTGCTCGTGCTCTCTCTCAAATAAATACACAAATAAATAAATAAATAAATAAAATCTTCAAAAGCAAACGAATAAAGAAGTGAGCTATGAAGTCATGGAGGAAACTCAAGTGTCTATCACTAAGTAAAAGAAACCAATCTGAAAAGGCTCCATATTATATGATTTCAACTGTACAGTGTTTTAGAAAAGGCAAAACCGTGTTGACAGTAAAAAGACTGAGGGCTAGGGAGGGGTGTGTGTGTGTGTGTGTGTGTGTGTGTTTGTGTGTTTGTGTTGTGTGTGGCAGGAATGAGCACATGGAACACAGAGAGATTCTGGGGGCAGTGGAACTTCTCTGTGTGGCCCTGTACTGTGGACATGTATCATCATACATTCATCCAAAGCCACAGAATGTGTAACACCAAGAGTGAACCCTCTTGGAAACGACAGACTTTGGGTGACAATGATGTGTCAAGGTAGTTACTGTAGTAACACGTCAGTGTTGATGCATCAGAAACAAATGCAACACTCTGGGCTCAGATGCTGATAATGGGGGAGGCTATGCGTGTGCGTGGGCGGGGTTGGGGGTTCTATGGGAACGTTCTGTCCTTTCTGCTCAGTTTTGCTGTGAATCCAAAACTGTTCTAAATAAATAAGGTCTATGGGAGCACCTGGGTGGTTCAGCCATTTAAGGGGCTGCCTTCGGGCTCTGGTCATGGTCTTGGGGCTCCTGGGATGGAGCCTTGCTCAGTAGGGAGTCTGCTTCTCCCTATCCCTCTGCCTTCCCCCCTGCTCGTACTCTCTCTCACAAATAAATAAATAAAATCTTTAAAATTAATTAATTAAAAGATAAAGTCTAACTAAGAAAGAAAAATGGAAGGGCTGCGGAATGGGTTTACCACGGGTGCCCATGGATCGTGCTCACTCGGTTCTGGGGTAATGTCTTGTTTTCCCACTATGTGGTCAGTTGCTCGAGTTTATTAATATTGTTTTATTACTTTTGTTTCCACAACATCACTAAATAAATGGCAGTACGTGTACTAAGGGATTAATAAATTCTCATTTAAATGAAATGAAGAGAAAATACACTTGGGCTTCGAATAATAAATACGTATTTCCCTCCACATAAACAGGGTAATAGACTTACTGTCAACAGAAAAGCTATTACTTATGCCGTTTCTGGAGGCTCTGTAGCCTGGACACCCTCAGAGTCGGAGGAGGGTCGTGCTAGGAGGCCTGGCTCAGGGCTGGAAGAGTGACTGAGCCTTGGGAAAATTTAACACACTCTTGGACTCAATCTATATGCCACTCCAGGTCAGCCCTTGCCACCACCTGCTGGATTTACAACACCGTGCACGGAGCAGGGCTGCCTCTGCAGGGGGAGGTGCGGTGAGCCTCCATTTCCTTATCTATAAAAAGCAGATTAAGTATATTGTGGGTTATTATGCGTGCTACAGGAGATCCTGTCTAGGATTGCCCGAGGTCTGTGTCCATTAATGCAATAGTTTATTGTTAATATATTTTTAAGATTTATTTATTTGAGAGAGCATGAGCCAGTGGAGGGAAGAGCAGAGGGAGAGAGAATGTCAAGCAGATTCCCCGCGGAGTATGACCCTCAGATCATGACCTGAGCTGACGTCAAGAAGTCGGACGTTCAACCAACAGCCCCACACAAGCACCCCTTGTGCTTAATACTAAGTATAATCAGCTATCACATGATAGTAGCCAAGCCCTGAAGATGGCATGGGGGAGTTCGTGAGATGGCAGGGCCCACATGAACGCTTCTTTTTCTCCCTCACTTCTTTCTACCCAAGTTGGGGTTGGCACGCAGTCCGATGGTGAGCGGGTTGGCTTCCCCAACCTGTCTCCTTCCTTCCTCCCTTCTTCCCTCTTCATTTTCTTTCTTCCTCCGTCTCCCTTTCCATTGATTCTTTCTAAAACGTGTTTAATTTTTAGTTGGATTATCTGGGTGCCTTCAGGTGTGGTTGTGACTTGTCGCGATGGGACCAGAAGTGCTGTATCACTACAGTCTACACTTGAAACCAATATTACACCATACGTTAACTACCAGAATTAAAATAAAACAAAACAAAATAAAAAAGAGACAAGATGAGTACAAATATAAAAAAAAATAAAATGAGTTTATTTTGTCCCTTGATATTCTTGGCCACCTAACTAAGACTCTGTGTCGAGATCTTCTTGCCAAAGCCATATTAAGCTCACCAAGGTTGCTAAACTTAGACCAGCCTGTTTCTGCTCTCTCTCGGAAGGCCCGGGATACCATAAACAAGAAAGGCATGAGGTCGAAAGATTCTTGTTAGAGCAAAGGCAGCTGCTTCTCACGGAGCTTCCCAGAAGGAAGGAAGGCAGAGTCTGACAGGAAAATGATCCGAGGCCTCGGGCATCATCTATATGACAGTGGTTAATGCCTCGCTCTCTGCCAAGGCAGTGCGACTGCCAGTCTCCGAAGCCATCTTTCAGACTGCCTTTCGGCCAGCTCAGTACAATGTCTCTATGACAGCCTTGAGAGAACAATAGAGATAGGCAGTTCCCCAGAGGGCAGGTGGTTTCGAAGGTTCCTTTCATTCTCTCCAAAGCACCATGTGGAAGTTACATGACAACATGAATCCAAAAAGGGCTGAGACCCAAGAAAGACATGAGCAGGGAGAGGAGAGACACAGTGGACTGAATAGGGCAAAGGAATGAGGTTTTTAAAAAGTGGAGAATAGATTAGGGAGAAACCTGGGGTTGAATTCTGGTTCTGCAGCCTGCTCCGGGGTCGGGGGGTGGGGGGGGGGTGGGTAGCAAGTTCGCCTCTGCTTCCTCCTGCGAGCAATGGTGTTAGTAATAACCTGAGGGTAAGTGGGAAGTGGTGTTGGTAAAAAAGCATCTGTCAGGTGGCCTGGTGTATAGCAGGTGTGAATGACATTGGCCAGGTACCTTTCTGGGCTTCTGTTTCCTGAGGTCTAAAATGGGAAGAGATTACAATGCCCCTTTATGAAGTTCCTTGGCGTAGGTTATAAGAGGCCTCTGGCGAGTGGTAAGTACTGCACGTGTGGGGCTTCGTTCTTACCCATCCCCTACCCCCAGATCTCCACGCTGTAGATTCCAGTTTCCAAAGCGGGACACAACTGTATCTCCCATCCCACTCACTCCTAAGAACCTTGCCACTTCCTGGTCAGGGGGCAGAATCTAGTTCCTCTTCCTGTGGCTCTGGGTGGAGGGGAGGGCTTGGCGCATGCTTGTAGCCAGGGTGGTAGAAATAATTCCGTGGGCCTACAGAAGCTAGGTCATAAAGGGCAATGTAGCTTCCATCTCACTAGTTGGAAGAGTTACTCTTGAAGCTTTCAGCTGGCAAGTGAGCACGTGACTTCTCCGCGGCTGCCATCCCACAAGGAAGCCCAGCCTAGCTGGAGTGGAGGCACCATGGAAAGAGTTCCCAGATGCTCCGACCCCAGCCCCCACAGTCACTGCCTGGCCTTGACCTCATCAGAGACCAGAACCAGAATCACCCAGCTGAGCCCTTCCTGAATTCCTGACCGACATCAGTGAGAAATGCAGATGTTGAACACACAACAAAGCCTAATGGGAAGAGAAATATGGCTTCCATGACATTCTCCAAGGCACAGTAGCATCGGGTCCAAAGCTCAGGCCTCAGATTTGGGGAGGACCAGGGTTTAAATTGGCCCTGTTATTTAGCTGTGTGATCTTTACTATATCCATATGTCTAAAAAAGAGGTGACAAAAATAATGACTAAGCTGTAGGATTTTTGTCAGGAGAAATGAGGTGATTCTGGTTAAGTACCTAACATCACATTGACATAGGGTAGACCCATCTGAGATAGTCTTTGTCCCAACCTCCACCACCAATGCCGACACCATTACCAGAAACCCTCTCCCATTCATTAAGATGGGGTTTGCTCCCAAGGCTTAGAGTTGGTTGGAATTAACCCCTTTCTTTTTATAATTACACTTCCTTCCATTTAGACACTTTCCCTTTGACCCATACTTTGTACAACTACACTTCTCAGCCTTCATGCAAATTATCACAATCATAAGGAATTATTTCAAACCATCCAGTCAATCTTAGCTGCAAGGGAAAGCTCCCCCACAATCAGCTATCACCTTAGCCTCAATGTTCTCAACGATCACAGTCATCATTGCTACTAATGGCTAAATATCCTGGAGGCAAAGATCTGTTTTGATCAAGAATTATCTATCCCTGGGACACCTGGGTGGCTCAATGGGTTAAGCCTCTGCCTTCGGCTCAGGTCAGGATCTCGGGGTCCTGGTATCCAGCCCCGAATCAGGCTCTCTGCTCGGCAGGGTGCCTGCTTCCTCCTCTCTCTCTGCCTACCTTTCTGCCTACTTGTGTTCTCTGTCTGTCAAATAAATAAATAAAATCTTAAACAAAACAAAAAACTATCTATCCCTAAGATGGCTGACCCATTCAGTTCAGGCTTCAAGTATGTACAATGAGCCAACAGAAGAAAAAAAAAAGGATCAAAAAGAGAAAGTATATTGAAAACAGCATTATAATTTGCTTAGTCACTCATACATTCATATATTCATTTGGTCATTCAACAGACAGTTATTAACAGCTTACTCTGTGTGAGACTCGGGTACAAACCTGAGCAAAGTAGATGTCCTGTCTGTCCTCGTGAAGTTTTTGGGCTGGTGGAAAGGAACTGGCCTTGTCGTTAAATAACCTGAGATTTGAATCTGACTCTCTCACTTGCAACTTACTTCATTTGCTTAAACTTTTCTCAGATTCATCCTTTCCTTAGGGTCATCATGAGGGTGAAATGAATTAATGTACAGAGAGGGCTCGCCATGGCATACAGCAATCTATACATCTGTTTTCCGAAAGGTCATGTAACTGGTAGGCTCTGGAGTCAGGATGTAAGCCCAGACGTGTCTGGCTTCCATAATTGTGCTTTTAAATTTTCTAATTATGTCTATTTTGATACTCCCCACCAAGCCATTAATTCATCACTCATTCAAAATTTGAAAGAAAAAAGTTTTTCCGCTTCCCTTTTTTTTTTTTTTTTTTAGATTTTATTTTATTTATTTGACAGAGAGAGAGAGTGAGCACAAGTAGGGGGAGCAGCAGAGGGAGAGGAAGAAGCAGGCTCCCTGCTGAGCAAGAAGCCATGTGGAACTCGATCCCAGGACCATGACCTGATGCAAAGGCAGACCCTTAACTGACTGAGCTCCCCCAGGCGCCTCTTTACCATGCCTTTTTATCCTTCCTCTGCAGAACCCAATGTAGTAAGCATTAACTGATATGAAAGTCACAAGGCAACTAGTGTCATTACAGAAAAAAGTAACAGGAATGAATGTTTCTTTGGGTTATACTTGGGAAGCTGGAGTAAAATGTTGGGTTAGGCAGGATGTCTTTAAATTTTTATATGATTGGAGTAAAGCTAACATACGATGTTATATTGGCTTCAGATGTACAACAGCGATTTAACAATTCTATGCATTCTTTAGTGCTCACCACAGTACGTGTGGTTACCATCTGCCGCCGCACAATGTTATTACAGTATTATGGACTCTATTCCTTATGCTGTACTTTTCATCCCACTGACTTATTTATTTTATAACTGGAAGCTTGTACCTCTTAATCCCCTTCACCTGTTTCACCCATCCCCCTACCCATCTCCCCTCTGGCGACCACCAGTTTGTCCTCCGTGTTTGCAATTCTGTTTCTGTTTTCGTTTGTTTGTTTTTTGCTTAAATTCCACATGAGTGAAATCACACTGTATTTGTCTTTCTCTGTCTGACTTACTTCACTTAGTATGATACCCTCTGGGTCCATCCTGATCCAAACAGCACAGCAGAAAGAGCCACAGTCAGCATCCAGCGAGAAAGAGCTTCTCTGGCCATGTGGTAATTTATGGGCCTGATTACTTTTATTTAAAAGTTGGAAGTGTTACAAAATTTATTAGTAATCTAGGGGACTGCCATTTAAAATCCACTGGCTTATCTCATTGTCTATAAAGTCTTTCTAGATCTCTGAGTCCTCTATCGTGTTGGACACCATGTTGCAATTCTTCTCTTCCTTTTCACGACCCTACTTACTCTCGGGCTACTTTTGAAAAAAACAAGCATCTCATCAGACAACGCACTTCCTTTAGTCTCCATGTTTTGCACCATTTATCACATTCTCTTCAGAATACTGGTCTTAGGAAATGCTCTATTGAAAAAAAAAAGAGCTGTGGTCAATATAGTACTGGGTGATGCTGTATATACTCTATTTCCCTTCCCCTTGGAGGCTGTATGCACACTGGCATTTCAGATGCTCTGAGAAATCCTGCAGCAAATAAACTGGCTAGCTTTGTTTAACCCGATTTTTTATGAATGTTGGATTCCTCTTTTTCTGGAAGCCCTTAGGAACTAGAGTTTATTAACTATAGTTTGGGAAACACTGATATGTTCAAATCCTCTGCCTTCATTCATTCCTGCCTTGTCTGTTATTCATTCTCTTGACAAATATGTTTTTGGTTTTTTTTTTAACAGACCGAGATCACAAGTAGGCAGAGAGGCAGGCAGAGAGAGAGAGGGGGAAGCAGGTTCCCCGCTGAGCAGAGAGCCTGATGCGGGGCTCAATCCCAGGACCCCAGGATCACGACCTGAGCCGAAGGCAGAGACTTTAACCCACTGAGCCACGCAGGCACCCCGGCAAATATGTATTTAACACCCTGCCAGACACTGGAGAATGTATGGGGAGAACAATAGAAAGCAAGATGAATTTGGCACCTGCTGTCATGAAGCTTATCGTTCTGCCTGAAGGGTAGACAGGTAAACAGACCACAACCACAAAATATGGTAAGAGCTATCTTGGGGGAAATAGAATTGAAGCAGTGCATAGGGTTAGGACTTGATCAGTCTGGGGGATGGTTTGGGAGGGTTTCCTGGAAGAAGTGGCTTTATATGGGAAGCTGAAGGAAACATGGGAATTAGCCAGATAGAAACGAGGGGCAGAAATGGAAAATGTGATGTGGGCAGGATCAACGCGTATATAAAGGTCCCCAAATCAGAGAGGACACGGGCTGACTGAGGGACCAGAAAATATCTCAACTTAAAGCCCACACGAAGTCTTTGAAATCCCTTTCATCCCCACCCCCAGAATCTTCCTCTGTCCTCTTACCATATCTAGCTTCCGAAGTGCATGTTCAATAAATGTTTGTTGAATTGCTATTTCCCTTGTGGTAATCTGATCACAGATATGATCAGTTGAAGCTCAGATACACATATACACACTCACTCCATCCCCAACATTCTTTAATTCAAAATAAAGGAGTATTTTTTTTTAAAAAGCTTTCTAGCTGGGATGCCTGGGTGGCTAGTCAGTTAAGCTGCTGCCTTCCGCCCAGGTCATGATCCCAGGGTCCTGGGATCGAGTCCCGCATTGGGGTCCTTGCTTGGCAGGGAGCCTGCTTCTCTCTCCACCTCTGCCTGCCACTCTGCTTGCTTGTGCTCTCTCTCTCTCTCTCTGACAAATAAGTAAATAAAATCTTTAAAAAAATTAAAAAAATAAAAAGGTTTATTGCTAAAAGTGTATATAGGTATTTTATTAATTTTATTTCCTATTAATTTTTTAATTAAAAATTAAATATAGATATGCCATTGTGAATGGTGAGGTGACTTTCTTCCTTAAACATGTTTTTCCGCTATTAGTCAGCTTGTTTTTGTGACCTAGCAAACAGAGAGGTAAAAGTTTAATTGGGCAGATTGAATCAGATGCTTAGCATTGGGTGAACCTAAGAGCCCAGATGTTGGACTCTGCAGCTCTTCCTGAAGCCGCCATATTGGAATTCCTGCCCTCTATCACCTCCTTGGTTCTCAGACACATAGCAATTACTGCCTTTCTTTCTTTGGCTGCCGCCTGGTCATCAAAGAAGAGCCATCCCTTTTGTCATCTGTAGAACAGAGGGTAATGTCTCTTAATTAACGAAAGGAAGTGGTGCAATGTAGTGAGAATATTCCAATTGTTTCCAATTAATCCCACATGCAGTTTGGCAAAGTTAATAATCCATAAAATGACCTAGGATCTAAATATGGAGAACAATCATCTTTTTATCAGTTGTTTTCTCACTGTTCCAGCAAAAGCAAGACAATTCAAAAGCTGGATGCATCAAAGGTCTACAGAGTTATAGTATCGTAAATTCTTAAATATAATAAAAAATAGAAATGTACACATGTCTTTCAGACCTGCTGAGCCCCCAAATGTTTTATAACCTCTGCAAGTCATCACACATTGACTGGCATCAATTCAACCACCAGTGGAGAAGTTATTGGATTAGATACACCAAAGCAGAGACACCATCGTGGTCATGGAAAAACAGGAATTAATTAACTAATTTCATCAGAAAGTAGCAGATCTTGATTCTTCGAGGTTAGAGAATATGTAACCCCTACAAATGCATCAAGTAATCTCTTACCCCAAATCCATTCTTCTTCTCCTTCTTCTTCTTCTTCTTCTTTTTTTTTTTTTTTTAAGAGACAGTGCAAGCAGGGCTTAGGGCATAGGGGGAGCCCAATGAAGGGCTCGATTCCATGACCTTGAGTTCTTGACCTGAGCTCAAATCAAGTCAGACAACCGAATGAGCCACCGAGATACCCCACTGCTTTTTTTTAAAAAGTTGGGTTGAAATGCATATAAAATAAGATTCAGCATTTTATCCATTTCAAACTGTGTAATTCAGTGTCATTTGGTACATTCATGATGTTTTGTAACCATACCGTCACCTAGTGCCATATTTTCATCAACCAAAATGGAAGTCCTATACCCAAGAAGCAGTCATTCCCTATATCTCCTTCCCCACCAGCCCTTGACAACCACTATGGATTTCCATATTTTGGATGTTTAATATAAACAGGATTGTATAATATGTGGCCTTTTGTGTCTGGCTTCTTTCCTTTTGCATGTTTTCAAGACTCAGCCATGTTGTAGCTGTAATAGTATTTCACTCTTTTTTATGGGTGAATAATATTCCACTATATGCTACATTTGGTTTACCCATTCATCATTTGACGGACATCTGGAGTGTTTCTACCTTTTGGCCACCGTAAATAATGCTGCTATGAACATTTCTGTACAAGGTTTTGTTTGAACGCTCATTTTCAATTTTTCTGGGTATCCACCCAGCAGTAGACTTGCTGAGTCACATGGAAATTCATATTTAACTTATTTAGGTGCACGTATACTTTTTATTGACTATTACCAGGATTACACAAAGGTTGAATATGGTTGGTAGGGGAAAATCTATACTTGCTGAAATGCCTTAATGAAAAAGCTATCAAGCACTGGAGTGTGCTTGCTTATCTCACGATGGGTCAGGAAAATTTATGTGAGGTTACTCTTCCCTCTACTAGCTCCGAGGCTGTTTTCTTCAGCAGATCTCTGTGGCTAAGCACCTGGGCACTGAAGTAGGATTATGCGACTTTCAGTACCAGGCCTGGCATTTATCAACGTGTGATCTTAAACTAGTTACTTAACGTCTAAAAGTTTCATCATTGGTAAATGGGGGAACTAGCTACAATGATAACATAGGGTTGTAGTTACTTTCAAGAGGCCCATGTTTTGAAAAGACTTACTGTTATCAGTAGGCTAATAAATGCTGAAGAAATGTAAGCTTGGATTGTATTCATACCTCTTGATGTCCCCGGGGTCTTTAAGGAGTACAGGGCCGGGCACATAAAAGTCACCTAATTATAACTAAATGTGTAACATGTTTAATGGGAATTACCTTGGGTCCTTTCTTCCCTCTTTTCTTCCTTCCTTCCTTTCCTTCTCTCCTTATTTTGTGTTGGAATATCTCATTTCCTAAAGGATGGAATCTGGCATTGGAGATCCAGTGTCCATGAATATGGGAAGATATTCCCTCACGGATGATTCTCGTTTAATCACTTTGTGGGTGAGGGTAGCTGTGGGCAGCCCAGGTGAGTTCACGAATCTGGTGTTGCCTGCTTAAATATATGCACACATTGGTGAGGCACTTCTCCAAAAGGAAATACCCCAAAACTCTGAGTGTATTAGAAAATTTATGTTTATTAATTCAGGTCCATCCGCGGCACCCTGAGTGCAAGCCCTACACCACTTACAATGCCCTGTAACAGTTCAGTCTACTTGGCGTGCTTTTCTATATCAATGAATACCTTCAGCCCTACAAACATCAGATTGCATATGCCTTTGCTTGTGCACTTGTTTCTGGCTTCTAATCCGCTCTCGGTTCATGTGATGCTGCATCCCTGAATCACACCTGCTGTGACACACACCCGTAACTCACAACACTGCAGCTTCCTGGAGTCCCGGTGTTAAACTTTGAAGGACTTTCCGCCCCCTCCCCCCCTCAGGTGAGAGAGCCAGGTCCAAGTGGAAAGACAGGAAGCAGTGAGAGAGGGAAGGGTGTCTAGTGGTAAGGGCTTCATGCCGAGGAAAGATTTTGGAGCCGTGTGTTTGTTGGGGGACTAGCCCCCCATCTCTTTTCTTTCTGTCAGCCTTCATGTGCCATGGTTTTCTGCTTGCTACTGTTCGCCACTGTAATATTCAGGGAAGACCCTTCATCTACTTTACAGAGTTGATTTAGGTCATAACAAAAGGTCCCAAAGAATACCCCATGCGACAGGCCAAGGGACAGACATGATATAGGAGGTTGGTTAATTATCATGCACTCATCACTAATTCGTCACTACTCTGGGGGTCGTTCTTAAAGGGGTATTTACTGCTGGTCTGGTGTAGCCTTTCACCAGCCAAAGGCTTATCTAAAAGTACCGGGGCCTGAGGACTTTCTGTAGGTGAAGTGACATGGATAAGTTGCCTTGGCCATGAACCTGACCAGTTGCAAATGATTGTTCACATGGAATTGGTGCTACAGGGAGTCCAATAAACATAACCTCCAACAAAGACTATATGTTTGCTATGCAAATGCCTCTCAAAGGCCAAGCTGCTAGCTTCCTCTTTCAGCCATATTGAAATCCCTAAGGCCAATCTACACAGACATTTTGAAGCTACCCTTGTCTTGGGTGAAGGTCGTCAGAATCATTTCGGTCTGTCCCAGTGTTTCTGTCTTAGCACCTGAGATGAGCAGACAGCAGGTGTCTCTGTCCAGATGATACACACGAGGGACAGGCAGGTGAAGACATTGGAATTGATCTACCCATGACAGGCTGAGAAACTGAGATGGTGTAAACCAGCATAACACTTAGGGTTTCATTAAACACGACCATCAACATCAAAATCTCTAACCTGTTTGCTTTTTCCAGGGCAAAGCCAGCATGAGCTGCACGTAGGATAAGACACAGGGAGGCTATTAAGGCACATTTCGTCACTGGTTGGCAGTACATAGCTTCCGAGCTATAAAGCCCTCAGAAAAATTATGCTTCTTTCCACTCAAGGTTTGACATGTATTATGAATTCTAAACTGAGCTCTGGTAAAGCAGTTTTATCTCCACTGAATATTTCAGCATCCCAAAGAGAAACGTCCAGCCTGCTACCCGATAATTTAAGTTGCTCTAAAGAAGTCCCTCTAAACCAATATATTGAGGTTTTCATGAGTTAAAACACAAGCCTCTTACAACCTGGGTCTCTAGGAGAAATTCATCTTTTTTAACAGCAAGAGAGCAAAAGCAGCTTTAAGAAGCCTGAACGGTTCCATCCTACGCCGTGGGTTATTTAATTGTGGTGGGAATGCATGTACTAAGAATCGTTCCTTAATTAGTAGAGACCTAAAACAGCAGTTGTTAAATGTGTGATTTCAGTTGATGCAATGGGGTGTGTTTTGCTGTCGTGGGGCAGAGACAGCGATGCTCTTCAGGTTTTATTTTTAAAGTTTAGGTAATTATAACTTAAATTAACAGCAGGGGGAGAGGGAGGATGAATCATTTATGTGTCTCTCACATTACAGCTTCTCTCCTCTTAAAGCATTTCCTGTCATGTAGGATCTACCTAGCTAGCAAGGTGTTACTCTGTGTCCCGAGGATTTAGGCATCTGAGATTTGATCACAAACTGTATCAGCGTCCCAAGACAGGTGACGGCCACTCTAATCATTCTAAAATAGGAGAGACAATGCACGCCTGTAATTCAGGACATTTGCTGGAGATAAAACTTGAATCAACAAGCAGCAGTTTGGTGTAAGAGGGAGGGGTCTGTCCTCGACATTGGGAAGCCTGGATTTGGACTGCCTTCTGCCTGTGAGTGGCAGGGGCACCTTGGGCACCCCCACTCCCTGGGCCTCGGTGTTCTGATGTGCTTCTTGTGGTAGCACGTGGCTCTGAGCTGCCAGGATCCAGGATCCCGGGAGGGTATAGCAGTATTGAGGAGCGGGGCGGGCCCAGAATATGCATACAGTTGGCCCAACACGCACAGGTAGCTGGGCAAAAAATGCCATTGTAAAGCCTTTCATTCAGCTGTCACTTGGTTTCTCCATAATCTAAGGAGAGATGGCCTTAGATAACCTGGCCCACAAGTCCCCCACTGGCACTCTCTCTCCTACATTTACCAACAAACGTATAACCGTCGACAAGTCCCTCAACATCCCCGGGATTCCTTCCTCATCAGTCAAAATGGCAGCCAAATTCTAGGTCAACTCATTGGCTCGTTCCAATGAGAGGAAAGCAGGAGATTATCTGCATGGTTGCATATTCTGTTGGGCCAACTGTATGGATTCACATGACTGAGAGAGGATTCTGTTTTTACCTTTTGCATCTCATTCCCATAAGACTTGAGTTCACGAGTCTATTTAAGGAATATTGAAGTGAGGCACGTTCATGCTGATTTTGCCGTTTCTGCTCAGTGCCCAGTCTGGGAGCTTTCTTCTGGTCACGCTCTGAAATAGCATCCCTACCCTAATCACTCTCGAGACCCTTTCCTGATTTATTTACTTTCCTGACTCTTATCATCGTTTGACATGATATGACACATTCCCTTGTTAGTTTGTTTGTTCTCTGTCTCCCTCCACTGGAACATAAGCTCTGTGAGATCAGGGACTTTGGCTCACTGATATAAGTCACTCAATAAATGCATTGAGTGTTGAATCAACGAATGAGTGCATTAACTCCAAGAACCTTCCTTGGTGGTGGGAGCAGGGTGGTGGTGATGACATATGATGTTGACATTGGTAGTGGGTACAGGTTTACGATCCTCTGTGAATCCATACAGTTGGCCCAACACACACAGGTAGCTGGGCAGAAAAAGATCTGAAATTTTTGGGCAGCCTGGGGGGCTCAGTCACTTAAGCATCAGCTTTTGGCTCAGGTCATGATCCCGGGGTCCTGGGATGGAGACCCACGTCGGGATCCCTGCTCAGTGGGGAGCCTGCTTCTCCCTCTGCCCCCTATCTTTTACTTGTACTCTCTCTCTCTCATAAATAAATAAAGTCTTAAGAAAAAAAGATCTGAAATTGTTGAGATCAGTGAAGTCCCCATCTCATTTCATTCCTGGCTCTGCAGGAGCTAAGAGACCGCATGGGCTGAGCAAGATATTTAAAAATAAATAAATAAATAAAACAATATCAGGGCCAGAGATTGTTACTTAAATGATGAAGAACAGAAATCTTAAGTTTTAGAAAGTAGTGCACATAATGGCTTTGAAATGATGAGTTCTTAGACTCTTTTACAGTCGAAGCTGGACAAAAATTGGGTCTGAGATACAATGTCACCCCTGACCCGCAGTGGCCCTTGAAAGTGAAAGCAATTTGTTCTGCCGTGGCTAAGCCCAGTCCTACCCCTCTGTCCCTTTTCCTCCTTTTCCATGTGACGAATGCAATTTACATGCCTAAACTTCAAAGGAGTTCATTCTTGCCTTTCTTCCATTTCCCTGCCTTGTCCTCCTCTGGCCATGTTCCCTGTAGAGGCTATTGTCCTCCAAGTTTGTAGCTCTAGGAGAAATGTGAAAGTGGCATTGATGCCAGTTCAATGTTAGGTCTTCTATAAAGACACACGTGAAAATTGCCCTGTGGAATATGTGCTTGGATGTACAACTGTACCGCAATCAGTCCTCGTGCAACGACTTTTATTTGAGATCTGTGTGTAAACCGATCATCGAATTTATTCTGCCTTGACCCCCTTCCTTAAGAATCTGCAAACAATGCCTTATAAACAAGTGGCACACTTTTCAGTGCATACAAAGGACTTTCTGACTTAGCATTTGTCACTTTTTATGTTTTAATTAACCTCGTTTGATCTCTTTATTGTTGCAATTACATTCCAATTCTGTGTGCAGACACTTGAGTGCCTTGGGCTAGATTAATCAATTAATATTACAATTAGTATTATAGCAATGTAAATATAAGTGGGGAAGTGGCTAGAGTAGCTCCAGACACATTACTTTCATTCTGAATAAAGAGAGCCTGGCTATGGAAAATGCTTTCAAGCTATTTTGAAGTACAAAAATCCTCAAGGCACAGAAGGGTTTCAGATGGGTTTTTGTCTTGTTTTGGTGCTAACTCAGTAGTCATTCCTTGCTGCAAATATGCATAATTCTTTAAAGGGAACCATAATTGTCAATTGATCTCATTTTCTCTGGTGCTCAGTCTGAAAGCACCAGGCAGTGGCCTTGATCGAAGGCCTCAGTGAACAGGGAGTTTGAGCAGGTTGTAAAAAGATTATGGTCCAAGGATAATCTGTTCTCAGGCAGACTAAGAATACATTGCTCAGCCATGGGGTGACCTCCCAGCTCCATGCATAGGTCTAAGAGATTTTTTAGGAGTCTGTCTCATTTCACACAAGCCACCATGAATGCAGGGCTGAACACGGAACAGAGTTTGTCCTTGAGGCTTTGCAGAAACCACGTGGTTAGATGGAAATCAAATGAGGAACATCAGGTCCTAAATTCTTTTTTCAGTCCCAGGAAAGATACCCATTCTCCAGATTACTGTTCCCTTATCAAACTAGATCCAAACATGCACATGCGTGGAGTTACCACATCTACCCAACCACGCACAAAAACATGCAGACCATAAGGAAGACATTAATCCTTCCTTTGACTGAACTTGCAACACCAGTGGCTGTAAGTTACATTGGGCCTTTGGTTCTGATGTATTCTCTAAAGCATGGGTATATTTTGCGTACACATCAGATTGCAGCAACCAGTAGCATTTATTGAACCTTTGCTATGGCTCACATAGTATCTATTTTCTCCTGTAATCCTCCTAACAATGCTCCGAGCAAGGTGCTGTTGTTACCCCTGTTTTATGGACCGAGGAACTGAGGCACAGAAGGGGTCCGTATCTGGTGAAGGGTAGAGCAGGGATTGAAAGTAGGGATGGGGTTTTGTACATCTTGAGTTCCCTCAGAAAGCACTACAAACACATACAAGGTGACCAGCAGCCAGCTATTAATTAGAGTTTCAACCCCATGGGATGAGTAAATTCGTGCTATGTCAGGGTCTCAGGGGGAACTGATACAGATCTGAAATCTTCCTCAAAGAGCCATGGAGTAAATCTTATGCAACGCCATGGGTTGAACTGTGGATTCCCAAAAGATAGTTCTAAGCCCTGGTACCTGTGAATGTGACCTTATTTAGAAATAGGATCTCGGGGTGCCTGGGTGGCTCAGTGGGTTAAAGCCTCTGCCTTTGGCTCGGGTCATGATCCCAGGGTCCTGGGATCGAGCCCCGCATCGGGCTCTCTGCTCAGCGGGGAGCCTGCTTCCCTTCCTCTCTCTCTGCCTACTTGTGATCTCTGCCTGACAAATAAATAAATTAAAAAAAAAAAAAAAAGAAAGAAAGAAATAGGATCTCTGCAGATAGAATTAATCCTGTTTGGTTGGTGACCTCTGGAAAGAGAAGAGAGCAAGAGCCAAGCACGTAGGGAGGAAAGATGATGGGACGATTCCCAGGGGAGAAGGCTGAGGAGGAGGGTGCCTGGACTGGAGGGATGCATCTGCAAGTCAGGAAATGCAAGGCTTGCAGACTCCCCCAGAAGCTAGAGGAAGCAAAGAAGGACTCTGCCCCGAAGACTTCAGAGGAAGCACCATCCTGCTGATACCCCGCTTTTGGACCTTGAGCTTCCAGAACTGTAAGAGAATAAATTTCTGCTGTTTCAAGGCACCTACTTTGTGGTACTTTGTTACTGTGGTACTTGTAGCTCTAAGAACCGATAAACAATGCACACCAATTCAGAGTTTTCTTTTTTATATAGATCAGACTGTAAATGCCCCGTAAAGTCTCCTTGAGCAGCACTTATGCCAGGTAGAGACCTGTGCAGCTACAGCTGGGGCCCCAGCAGGGGTGGGCTAATGTAGTTTATGTAGGAGCTCTCTCAAGAAGTGTGTGATTCCTATGTCCAGCAATACATGAAGTCTAGTTGAGGAGGTCACCACCGGTGGCACCACGGGTCCCACTCTTGCTTCATCCATACCCTCCCCAGAATGAAAAATGTCTGGACCTGGTGAGAATATATGAGACATGAAGCTGTGAGCCCAGGTCAGAAGGTGGAAAGCTATCTCTATCCACAGTCAGGTATTTAATATCCCAGCACCGAACCTCATTTGTTGGTTCTTACTGACCTGGTCTAAGAGTTCCAGATGTTGGTCTGTGCTGCTCCATTAAGAATCTTTATAAGCCCATAAGAGAAACAGTCCTTTTTGGGGTGGGGAATATTGTCTTTATTCCAAGATTATGCCCTTCCTAGTAAAACGTCAACATGCCCTTTGTTTTATGAAATGAAGGTGATTCTAAATAGTAAGGTTTTTAATCTTTTAATTTCCTTCTTTGGCAAAATAAACAAAGTTGACGTTGGGATGTCAAGCCCTCATTGTGTACTGAGATTTTATAATGTGTTCCATGGAAATTCAAAGTCTGACCTTGGGTAGGCTGTTTGTCGTAGAACTATATCAGTTACTTTTTCCCTGATTCATCCTATAGCAGGGAACTATAAAGGAAGAGAAATGACAGGAAAAAAAAAAGGAGTTGGAAACACAAGGTTTTAAAAATACATAACTTACACATAGTGAAATGCACAAATCTAAAGTGTCAGTTTGAAGAGTTTGACATATGTATAACCCATGTAGGGAAACTGACTTTTAGTTTCAGTCCTACCAATATCCCTCTGTAGGACCTTGGAGAAGCTACATAACTTAGGGTCTCCAGTCGTTCATCTGGAAACAAAGAGCATGGACTAGCATGTCTCCAGGGACAGACAGCTGTGGAACTCCATCTGACTCTGATTTCTCTACTCTTGAGAGTAGAGAAGAACAGTTGAAGAACCAACTGTTTATTTATTCCACAAGTACATGGTGAACATAGACCATGGGCAAAGTCTTCCTCTAGTGCTGGGGATATAGTGGAGATTGTCCATGTAGTAATTTGAGAAAGAAGGCACTTGGATGCTTTGGGGGCTCATCCCCTTGAAGATAAAGAGAATTATGTTGGAGAAGGTCCATTACAGTCATCAATTGTAATAGGTTTCTTTGCTACTTTTGTCTTCTCTTTTCTCTTAGTTTTTATGGCATTGAGAGTCTCAAATTATGACAACTTGATCACTGCCTTTTGAAATATCCCTTTAGAACACCTACTTTCCTTAAATAAAATGTCATTTCCCATGAACATTTTAATTCCTATGTTATTTGTAGGACATCTCTTTATTTATTATTTTTTTAAGATTTATTTATTTAATTCAGAGAGAGAGTAAGAGTACAGGTGAGGCAGAGGCAGAAGAGAGAATCTCAAGCAGACTCTGGGGTGAGTGTGGGGCCTGACTCGGGGCTGGATCTTACAACCCTGAGATCATGTCCTGAGCTGAAAACAAGTCAGATGCTTAACTGAGTGAGCCACCCAGGGGCCCTTTAGTTGTAGGACACTTCCAGCTTATAACTTACAATCGAATTTCCAACCTTAAGAAAAATATGAAACCATTACTTAACCAAAATCTGGAATACATTAAATGCCAGCCATATTGTTAGATAAATAAGAGCCAGTGTAATGTGTCTCTCTTTGCAGATATGGGTCCAGGCATTTCTACACTCTGAAACCCTAGGCAGGTAGTTCAACCTTACTGAATCCAGTTTCTTCATATGTAAAAATGGGATAAAATGTCTTAGGGTTTCCTCCATTTCTTAGGGTTATAATGAGATAATATTGATAAAGTGTTTGGGAACCATGTAAGTCCTTTTGGGTTACTATAACAAAATGCCATAGACTGGGTGGCTTATGCAGAACAGAAATTTATTTCTCACAGTTCTGGAGATGAAAAGTCTGAGATCGGGGAACCAGCAAGGTCACGTGAGGGCCCTCTTCCAGGTCGTAGACTTCTTTTTGTATCTTTAGGCAGTGAAAGGGGCTACGGAGTTCTATGGGGTCTTTTCTAAGCACCAATCCCATCATGAGGATTTCACTTAGTGATTTAAAAAGATGTCATCATCTTTGGGAGTTAGGATTTCAACATATGAATTTCAGGAGACACAAACATTCAGACCATAGCAGGAACCATCAAGATCATTTGGAATTATATTTTAAAAAGGCATTTATTGTTGAAAAAATTGAAATTGTTTAGCTTAGAAGGGAGAAGAATAAGCAATGATGTAAAGTAGTCTTTGAGTGTACAGAAGGTAAGTAGATTGACCAAAGTTTGGAGGACTCTTGGAAAGATTATTTAAGAATAAATGAGCTTAGAGGGCTGGGGTGGCTCAGTTGTTAAGCATCTGCCTTTGACTCAGGTCATGATTCCAGGGTCCTGCAATCAAGCCTTGTGTCAGGCTCCCTGCTTGGCTGGAGGCCTGCTTCTCCCTCTCCCATAGCCCCTGCTTGTGTTCCCTCTTCCACTGTCTCTCTCTCTGTGTCAAATAATAAATAAATAAAAATCTTAAGAAAAAAAAAAGAAAATCAGAAAAAAAGAATAAATGGGCTTGCATTATAATGAGGAGTTTGGTTATTAAAAAACAAAAAAGGAAAAATGCCTTGTTTTATATGCTTATTACACAGTGGAACGAACTAATAAGGAGCACTTAGAATTCACATCCTCAGAGATGTCTGGGCATAGTGCTGGTTACAATTGTTGTCTTGGATAATTTGCATATTTACTACCATAAAGATAAACAGATGAGTAAGAGTTTTTTTGAACATCCTTCCTAGACTAGGATTCCAGAACAGGATCTAGAACTCCAGGTGAGATCCAGGCCAAACCTTGGGGGGCTACCTTGTCTTTCTTGGAAGACATTTAATCAGTAAGAGGCAACAGGTAATTGAAGGAAAGAAGTGTTTAGAGTTGTGATTCTCAGACTTGAACAGGCATCAGAATCATCTGGAAGCGCCTACTCTAAGAATTTCTGATTCAGTGCGACTGGGGTGGTACTCCAGGATTTACTTTTCTACAAGTTTCCAGATAATGCTGATATAGCCGCTCTGGGAACCATACTCTGAGAAGCACTGATTTACAGAGAAAGAGATTCCATAGAGAGCAGAAGACTGCTATTGTCTGAGTGATGTTGGAATGCCAGCATTGTGGCCCCGGTCCCAGCTGGCTGAGTCTCCCAGCTGTGAGATGCTGAGAACATCTGTGGTGGTGAAATGACTGCTAGGTCTTTCCCTCTGTTTCTCAGCCTACACCTGCCAACCTTGGCTTGCCTGCATTTAGCAGGACGTATACAAGGGCAGGTCAGCGGGCACATCCCTAGGTCTTGCGTGCTTATGGGAATCTGTTTATGGGAATTCTGCTTTGTGAATAACCCACTTATTTAACTGGAGTCTCTGGGTGCTGACACAAATAATTTCTTTTCATTCATCCATTTACTCATTCACTTATCAATCCAACCTTTAAATATATACTCAGTGTTTACAATGTGCATGGCCCTGAGGTATATATTTACTCTGACTCCACCCCCAATCTTCTGCTGGATTTTTTGGGGGTCCCTGGACATTTATATTAACTTGCTGCAGTTGAGACTGCTGACTCCTTTCTTCCAGTAAGAGAACCTCCTGAGTTTAGCCAGGCACAGAGCCACGGTGCTCAAAACCGTATTTGCCAACCTTCCGTGCAGTTAGGTTTGACCGTGACACTAAGTTGAGGCCAAAATGAGATGAGCCAAAGTGACGCATGTGTTGTGACTCTGGGGTTGTCTTCTTCTTCTTTTTTATTTTTTTAATTGTTTATTTGACAGAGAGAGAGAGGGAGAGATCACAAGTAGGCAGAGAGGCAGGCAGAGAGAAGGGGGGAAGCAGGCTCCCTGCTGAGCAGAGAGCCTGATGTGGGGCTTGATCCCAGTACCCTGAGATCATGACCTGAGCTGAAGGCAGAGGCTTAACCCACTGAGCCACCCAGGTGCCCTGGGGTTGTCTTCTTTAAAGAGGAAAGTGCTTCCCCCAACTTCCTTTCTACCCTTCCCGCTCTCTGAGAAGTGACAATGGCTAGAACAATTCGGGAAGCCAACTTGCCAGCCATGGGCTCCTCCTTTCTAGGCTGTTATGTTCAAGAAAATCAAATTTCTATCTTGTTAAAGTGACTGTATTTGGGGACTTCTTTGTTATAGCAGCTGAGCTTTTATCTTAACGAATACAATGGGCTGTATGGTTGTCCTTTGCATGTGTTCTTTCTGGACTCAAGACTCAGCTCAAATTTCTAGAATCTTGGTACCAATAAAACCTTTCTCAGACCTAGAATGGGCTTTGAAGTGGCATCTACTTCCACCCCTTCCAACCAGATCTGGTTGTGCTCTCTTTTACAGCGACTCACCACTTAGGGCAATTGTCTAAGACAATGCTGGAGGACGAATGTGACTGGCCATGCTGATATACAGATGCTGTTAGACAATCCAGGCAAAAACACCAATCATCAGATACCTGAATAATTGTTGGAAGACCAATTGTCAGCAATTGGGCACTCCTCTTTCTTTTCCTACAGTCCGCAAAGAGGTTCTCCAGACACACACACAAAGCTCTGTTCAAAGGGTGTGTTTGCAGGTTTAACCAACAGATTAAAAAGTCTTTTACTTGCAGGAATTTAGGGATAAAATGTTTTGTTAAAAGGCAGTGCAAAAAATTGGGATGTCTGATTGGCTCAGTTGGTAGAGTGTGCAATTCTTGATCTTGGGGTGTGAGTTTGAGCTCTCTGTTGGGTGTAGAGCTTACTTAAAAATTTTATATATATATATATATATATATATATATATATATATATATATTTTAAAGAAAGTGCTGGGGTTCCTGGGTGCCTCAGTCGGTTGAGCATCTGCTCAGGTCAAGATCCAAGGGTCCTAGGACCGAGTCCCACATCAGGCTCCCTGCTCAGTGGTGAGTCTTCTTATCCCTCTGCTCCCCTTGGCTCATGGTCTCTCTCTCTCTCTCTCCTTCTCTCTCTCTTGAGCACGTGCTCTCTCTCTCAAATAAATAGTCTTTTTAAAAAAGTGCCCCCCCCAAATTAAAGGGAGACAGTACTGTGTTGGTGTCTCAAAAGACCTTGTCATTTGCATCAATATTTAAAACAATGATTACTTAGTCGAGAAGTGCCATGAAAGCATTTATATGAAATCAAAACGATCACTTCTGACAAGCCAGAGTGAAGGAGCAGTCTCAGTGGCAGCCAGTGCGTGAGATGTCATTCAAGAGTATCATCTGGGGATCCTCCATGTGTTTTTCTAAACTAAGAAGACACAGTGAAGAAGTGGTGCGCTTTGGCTGTGAATAAATAGTCCTCAAAGAGGTAAGATCGGCAGCAGTTCATGTGGTGTGGCTATGGGACTGTGAGTCATTTGTTCTTTGGATTTGTGTTTTTCAAGTCTGAGAGCCACGGTGGGTCTTCAGCCTCCTCGGGGTGAGCCACTGTCCCCACGCTCTTCCAATCAAGGGACGATGCATGGTTGCAGGTAATATTCTAGAGTCCGTGTGTCCTCTGGCTGGGACATTCTACTACCATTACTACCATTCGATCCACATTGAGTGTCCAAAAGGAATAGTTGGGAAGACTGGGGAATCTGCAGTCAGGGCCCCGGATTAGAGCCGGGCCAATGACTCAGGTGCGTGTCACTTGCTCGGTGATGCTGTCAGGAGGAAGGGTGAGCAGGGGACGTTAGGGCAGGGGCTCAAAGCAAGGATGGGGTCTCCACTGGAGTCTAACTTCAATCTGATCCCACGGGGAAGCTTAAAGCATGAACTGGTCCACGGAGATGGTCCCACCTGTCGGCAAGGGGGCCAGCTTTTTGTCCCCAAGGGCTAGTCATCCACTCTTAGGCTGCCAGCTGCCTCAGGGGCAGAATGAGCTGGGATGGGGGATGCGGGGGGGTGGCACATGACTAACGGGCCTCATTTCCCGATGCAGCAGCTCTGCTTGGCTTAGGGCATTTCTCCAGAGTGGTGCTTCTCAGACTTTGCTACATACAGGAGTCTCCTTGGGGATCTTTTAAAAAGTACCACAGTGTTGCAGCCACACTTAGACATTGTGATTTAAGGAGCTTTTGCCTGAAACTCCCTGACTTCTCCCTC
Source organism: Mustela lutreola (assembly GCF_030435805.1). Classification (NCBI taxonomy): domain Eukaryota; kingdom Metazoa; phylum Chordata; class Mammalia; order Carnivora; family Mustelidae; genus Mustela; species Mustela lutreola. The sequence goes on along the minus strand of NC_081295.1, from coordinate 144,564,591 downwards.
TTTTTCTTCAAGATTCGTGTGCGCTTCCTCTGCTCAGTCCTCCTTTGGTCCTGCCTTCGGATGGGTCTACACGTCAGTGCCGCTCTCTTCTGGTGCCTCTACCTCTCTTCGTTAGAGAAACCGTCAGCCTCTAGTGAGAGGGTTTTCCTCCCTGTGTGTCCTGCCCATTTCACTGGGCTCTCCCTTAAGGATGTGGGCAGGGCTTTGTCTCTCCGGGTCCCTGCCCCAGTGCCTGGCATAGAGGACCACCTCAGGCCTCGTGACTGGAAAAATGAACAAATGGACGGAACCCAACTTTCCCAATGAGTGGGACAGTCATAACCGCTCTACTGCTTGGAGGAGGAAGCCGTCCTTGAGGGCTGCAGCAGGCTTTGAGGGAAAGGTGGAAATTTAACCAGGATTCTGAAGAAATAAAGGAAAAACAAATCCCTGCCATGCCCCGGTTTGTTGGTCTACCTAGAATCCTGGGGGTTGATTTCAAGCAGTTTTGGTGGGAGGTATCAGGATGGAAGCTAGATGAACCAGGCTTTGTGGGGGCTCTGCTCGGCAGCCTTCCAGGAGGGACCAATCATGATTTTTAACACACATAGTAAAAACTCTCTGGAAAGAGATCTCGCCCTTTTCCTGCGGCCGTTTAAAGAGGATCATTCATCCAACAGCAGGTGTCTGTCCTTCTCCCGTTCAATGTGTTCATGAATCCCGGCTGACACAGTGGGGCATGGGGACGGGCCATGATGGCTGACTCTACTGTCCCCCCTGGACTTAGCCTGCCACAGGGCTCCACAGCTTCCACCACCCCTGGATGTGACACCCCTGGAAAGCCAGCTGAGGTTTATTGCAGATAAAAGGGAGATCGGTGCTGGAGGTGGGAGACAGAGCAGGAGACACTGGCAGGCAGTAGTGGGAGGAGAGACAGCCTAATTCTGGGGTGCTCACCTGCCAGGGAGGATGGTTCCTTTCAGACCTCCAAGAGAGAGTGGGAATTGAACTTGCCCCTTCCCTGTGCAGAAAGGTTACATCTCTCCTCTGCAGGTGGACTCACAGGATACCTCTGGGTTTATTCTCTCATCAGACTATTTTCTGCAAACTTGACATTCTCAGATGGTCCTGAATCCCAGGTTTAATCATCATGGGCATGCGAGGGCCTTTCTGGTGTGCACCTGCCTGTGCCTATTCTACTGGCCACCGTGTTTAGGGACCCAGGCTCTGGATTTAGGAGGACTGGATTCAAATCCTGGCTGTGTGACTTGAAGGAAATAACTGAGCTTCTTTGAGCCCCAGTTCTATGATCTGTACCACAGAAGTAATAATAGTACCTTCTTCATAGGCTTATGGTGATATTATCGGTGCAAAAACACTCAGCATCATTCCTATAGCATAATAGGGATTAAACATGTTGATCAGCTTAATGTTGTTGTTATCATTGATCTCTCAAATTTCATGATTTTTGCGAGTCAGTGCAGGAACATGCACTTGGCCCTGAGGCTAAAAAGACCAAGGAGAACGGCCCTCAAAAGCCGTTAGTCTAGTTTAGACCATCAGATGCACTGAAGAGCTTGAAACTGAAGTTCTGTTTGACAATGGGTCACCACTTGCCTACACTGCACCTTTATGTGAGTTAGAAAAACAGATGCTCCCTCTCCCAGTGGACTGGATTTCAGACCCTCTTCTCTTGGCCAGGTGTCCCCGCTCACCGAACAATCTGAACAACTGTGCATAATGACCGTATGTGACGCGAGCTATGCCAGCTGCACTGGCAAAATTGTGATTATTGTCCTTGGGGTGGACAAAGTAAAATAAATCCATACAGGGAAGGTGGCATCTAAGCTCTATCTTAAGCAATGGCTAGATTTAACAAGGCTTGCACAATTTTCCAGAAAGAGCAGCAAAACTAAGTCACAGAGCCATGAAAGGGTTGGCTGGAAAGCTCTGGGACCCGAGTGTGAAGAGCTGTGAATGCCACACAAAGGAGTTTGGTGTTTTGTCTATAAGTAGTGAGACCAGCTCTGTTTGAGCTCAGTGCCTGCTGGACATTTGTGATATGGGTTTGTAAACAGAGAGTGGAGAGGGAAGGCCATTCTACAAATCCTGATAAGAGGAACGAGGGCCCAAAGCAGGTTGTGATGGAGAAGCAGCCAATGCCAGAAGTGCTACAAAGGAAGACTCCTCGAGACTTGCTGGACATCTCTCTATGGAGATAAGAAATGTGGGCGCCTGGGTGGTTCAGTGGGTTAAAGCCTCTGCCTTCGGCTCAGGTCATGATCCCAGAGTCCTGGGATTGAGCCCCACATTGGGCTCTCTGCTCTGTGGGGAGCCTGCTTTCTCCTCTCTCTGCCTGTGTCTCTGGCTACTTATGATCTCTCTCTCTCTCTCTCTCTGTCAAATAAATAAATAAAATCTTAAAAAAAAAATAAAGAAACGTGAGTCAAGGGTGAGTCCTGATGTTGCCTATCAGGATAGGGAATAGGTGTGATAGGCAAGGGCTTGCGTTTGAGGGAACACAGATTTTAAGGTATATCAAAATGCAGATATTTTGTGGTATATCCAAATATAGATATGGATGTGGAATTCAGGTGAGGATCAGGGCACAGATCTGGGAGTTATCAGTGTACAGGACAGAACGGAAGCAATGGGAATGGATGAAAACTGTTGGGGAGTGTATATAAAAAGAAAAGAAGATCCAAGACTGTATTTGGGAAAAGCCAATAATGGACTAGACAGGAAGACAACAGGCAAAGAAAGAGAACCCAGTTTAGTAGAGAAGATCCAGGAGAGATGGGGGTAGGAGTGAAGGACATCGAGGGCAATCATAATTCTAGAAGAAGAAGTTAGGCCAATGGGGCTAATAGCTGCAGAAAATTCTTTTTTTTTTTTTTTTTAAGATTTTATTTATTTGATAGGCAGAGATCACAAGTAGGCAGAGAGGCGGGGGGTGGGCGGTGGTGGTGGTGGGGAGGCTGGCTCCCTGCTGGTCAGAGAGCCTGATGTGGGGCTTGATCCCAGGACACTGGGATCATGACCTGAGCCGAAGGCAGGGGTTTTAACCCACTGAGCCACCCAGGCACCCCTTGCTGCAGAAAGTTGTAACAGTATGTCTGAGAGGTAGCATTGAGGAGTTTGTGGGGATCTAACCAAAGAAGTTCCAACAGTGATGTAAAATCAGAAGCAACGCTATAGAGTGGATGCCATGTTGAGTTTAAGGGAAAAAAGTGGAGGAAGGAACATAGACTATTTTTTCAAAGAGATTAGTGAAGAAATGAAAAAGATATATGGTTCATTAGGATGGGTTCAAAGATGTATGAGGGAGAGGCTCCTAGAACTGCATTAGATATTTCTGCTTTGGATAGCAGAGAAAGGGAGACCCCTTTTTGGGTAAGAGAGAAAGAGGTGTCCTCAAGACATTTTTGTTTACCTTTGATGTTCAATTCTGGGCTTTCTATAATATCAATGCAATTTCAAGGTAAGCTGTTATTTTTATGCAATGTTCTAGTGGGAACAGTCATCTGCCAAATCTACTACTTTCAAAATAAAATATGAATTCCAAAAATTAAGGGGAGTGGGAGAAATGTACTAATATCTATTGCACACCTGCCAAATTCCACTTGATGTGCTAGTTTTATGTACATCATCTGATGCAATGTTCAAAATGACTCTAGGGTGTGGGAATTTTTCCTCTCAGAACAGAGGTTCCTAACCTAGAGGTACGTGAATTTTTTGACATTTTATTCCACTTTTTCTGTGTGTATGCATGGCCTTTGACAGAGTTCATAGCTTTAATAAGGCGAGCTACAGGGTCTGAAACACTGACAACGGTTGACTTGGAGGACTGTTCATCCCACCTAGCATGCAACAGAGTAACGGGCATTAGATTCATTTTGTTTGCATTTATATTCTTCTAGGGGAGTTACTACCTTGTATAGGCCTTCTGCACTGGCCTTCCCAGAGTCTTGAGCAACTGGCTCTGGGTACTGGTTGATTGGTCAATTGGCTGTTGTCATGTTTATGCAAATCTATTTATAATTTAGAAGTTTTCACTTTCAACCTGCGGCTGGTGTCACAATGTAACTGTGTTGTATCAACAGGTCACTGAGGCCCTCAGTAAAAGGTGACACAATTATTGGGAGCTACTTGTGCTTGAAATTTGCATCACAAATGCCCTACGAGATATTTGACTGTATATAAAATACAAAAGGCATCTGCTGTGCGTCTCTATCAGCAGCTACCGCTAGGAAAGCATCTGCCAAGATAAACAGGCAATTTAGGGGATGGATCTGAAAGAGGACCAATACCAGAGAAATGGTCCCTGCTGGCATAATGAGCTGCTCGCCCATGATTTCTATCAGAAATGGTAGGTACGGAGGGGTAATGCAAAAAGAAATGACTTGAAAATGTCTATTTCTATTATGTTCATCAACTTGTGATACAAATCATAGGGAAAAGCACTTATGCATTTTTAAGATGGGCCTAAATGAGTGTAAGCAACTGTGAAATACAATTACTTACTGTAATTTAAGACTTTTCATCTCATTTTATATATCATTAAAAATTCATGGAAATTAGTGCATTGTTAGAAGCTTGGCAAATCCGTGCTAATAGGAGATTGAGCAGTTTGGTGTGGTTGTTTATTGAAACACAAAGTAAAACCAATAGTAAAATTTGTATTTTTATTTGTATGTGGTTTAAATAACCTAAATATAGTTATGAATCTACATACTGGTTATGTGCATATACATTCACACATACATTTATCTCTATTTTTATCCTCATACTGACACAACACCTCATACCTCATATTTATACAACACCTATACTCATATCTGTGTCTCTGTCTATCCATCCATCCATCATCCATCCATCATCTATCCATCCATCCATCCATCATCCACCCATCATCCATCCATCCATCATCCATCCATCATCTATCCATCCATCCATCCATCATCCACCCATCATCCATCCATCCATCATCCATCCATCATCCATCCATCCATCATCCATCCATCCATCCATCCATCATCCATCCATTCATCATCCATCATCCATCCATCCATCCGTCATCCATCCATCATCCATCCATCATCCATTCATCATCTATCCATCATCCATCTGTTCATCATCCATCTATCCATCATCCATCCATCATCCATCCACCCATCCATCATCCACCCATCATCCATCCATCCATCCATCCACCCATCATCCATCCATCATCCACCCATCCATCATCCACCCATCATCCATCCATCCATCCATCATCCATCATCCATCATCCACCCATCATCCATCCATCCATCCATCATCCATCATCCATCATCCACCCATCATCCATCCATCCATCCATCCATCCATCCTTCCATCCAGATATACCTGGCTATATCTATATCCAGATAAAATATGTGTGTATATATATATCCAGATAAAATATGTAGCTTATCTACATACACATATATTATCTAGAACACATAGTCTCAACAATTTATAATATAGGTCAATTTAGTTTGAAGGGCAAATTATTTATATAAATCTAAAAGGCTGCCAAAAAATGAAGAAACACAATTTATATTTGGTGATCGTATCATTCAGGATTGAATGAATAAATTAGAGTGTTTGATGTGGAGAGTTTATTTTAGAATCTTATTATCACCAAGAGAGACTGCTTGTCATCCAAACTTCCACATTTATAGAGTTGTTTAGAGAAGCAAAGTCTCATTATAAGGTAAGTACATCATGTACAAATGGTCCACTTATAAAAAATAAGTCATCACCATATCACCTCTTCCCACTACCCATCTTCAGTTCCAGCCTGTCCTGGAAGACCTGTTTCTTGCTGATCATTCCTGTTCTCCGACAACACAGTGTAAATCGACTGTAAAGAAAAACAGCAGATCTTGGGAGGAATGTATGGTTCCAGGAAATGAGTGACTATGAGTACGGAGAACTGTAAAGCCAGTGAAACATGACCTTCTAAGAGATCAGTTAGGGATTGAAAAGAGAAAAAAAAAAATTGGCCGGGATAATGACATGATAGATGCTTCCACTGGAATACTTTCAGCGTCACGAGAATGATGTGGGGAAAATGCAGGAGGTCTTCCTCTGATTTTGTAAATGCGATTCTATCCTGCGCCATCCTGCAGAAGCCAGGCACGATGTCCGTGATGTTGCACTGTGCTATTGTAATACTTGTTGCAAAGTTATTTTAAGTAACACGTTCTTTTTTGCATTTGTTTTATGAGTTACTGCATAAGGGTATTCCATCCTAAATGTTGCTAGATATAGGATGAAACAGCTATATGTATTAATTTTTCAAGGCAAAACATTAGTCATGCTTCTTTTCTACTATCGATTATTGAAAGAGAGCCAATTTTGGAGTAGATTCACGTCCATGACCTTTGATAAGGACCTGTCCATCATACCTTAGATCCACCGAATCTTTTATAATTTTAGAATATTCTTAGTCCCCTTTGCATTAAATTTTGAGCTGCTGGAATTCTCTTTAAACATTCTTAGCTGCAGGGGAAATAGATCTATGAAAGAAGACTCAGTTTCTGACTTTATCTTTGTAATCTCCCACCGTGTGCTGCTTGTAGGGAATATTCAGTAAATATTTTATTTATTTTTTTTTATTTATTTTTTTTTAAGATTTTATTTATTTATCAGAGAGAGAGAAGGGGAGAGAGCGAGCACAGGCAGACAGAATGGCAGGCAGAGGCAGAGAGAGAAGCAGGCTCCCCGCTGAGCAAGGAGCCCGATGTGGGACTCGATCCCAGGACGCTGGGATCATGACCTGAGCCGAAGGCAGCTGCTTAACCAACTGAGCCACCCAGGCGTCCCAATATTTTAAAGATGAATGATGTTCTATCAGTTTACTCCAACATTCAATGCAGAGTCTTGGGACCAGGGTAGGGCTGTAGGAGGAGGAACCATTCCTTTTAAGTACCATGGACCTGACTTCTAAGGCAGTGTTGTCTTTATTTTTGGTCTCAAAGTGTAGAGTAAATTTCAGTGGAGCTGCAGATAATTTCCAGGTTACTGATGTTAGAGTGTGAACTCTGCTTTATTCTTCTAGGAGTGATGCTAGCTCTGCAGAGGCTAACTCACATGCTCTTGATTTCCTGTTCCCTGGGTGCCAGCCCTGTATCCTGCAATGGATCTTTACCTTTGTACAACACCATAGTCTTCTGTTTTAAGAGCATCTTATTCAGTTAACCAAAACTTTGCAAAGGGCAGCATGTGCAATTGTTCCCATTTTACCAATGAAGAAACAAAAGCCCAAAGAGATGAGATCATTCAGATGCTGGGCTCTGGATTCCAAGTATAAAATTCTTCCTAACGTGTTGTTCTCACCACCTGTAAGTCCAGGAGGCAGAGTACACATTTGCTGGGTTGGGGAGGGGGAGGGACTGACATGCCAGAAGATACATCCAGCTGTGCATTTAGGAATTCATATATGAGAAGGATGTATAGACACTCACTCCTTTTACAGTAAAGCCCCTGCACAAGGTCATTTAGATCTGAGGGTCATGCTGCCTGGGAGAAGCTTCAAGAATCTGTGGCTGAGACAGAGAAGAGCAGAACCTGTAAATCCCCGTGCCTGCAGTGTTCTCCAGGATGCAGTTGCTGGCTCTGATCACTCACCAGAGTTCTGGTTTGTAGCTAGTTTACCGAGCATCTGCTATGTGTAAGGATCTCCATAATCTCCACGAACACTCATGGGACCCTCTGAAGAAGCATCAGCTCTATTTATACCCTGGGGTACTGGGGCCCAGAGAGGTTGACAGATACCTATCAGTTGCCACAGAGCTAGTTAGTGGCACAGTCAGAATCTGAACCTCGGTCAGCCATCTCCACAGCCTCCTGATTTTTCTGTGAATCCGCTGTGTCCCATGGTAGCTTGGGAGAGATTGTAACAAAGCAGATAGCACTGGGGGCTTTGATTCTGGGGCTAAAGATTCAAGTCTGCATATCATGGTGCTCCACAAATATTTCTTGAATAAATGGATTGTTATGATGTTGTTCCTTATGGTTACCTAAAATTTACTTCTTATTATTTTTATTTATTGCCCTATGTGGCATCATTAATATGTTTGCACAGTAGTCTCTTGGAGCCAGCAGCAGCGAATGTGTACAAATCTATGTACAAGAAGACGAGACGACAAATGATGTTACAATCTTTTACTCAACATTTCTTTCAATACTCCGATCCCATAATTATGAAATGCTTTGAGGATTCTGAATCAGATTTCCTCATTTAATGAATGAGGAAGCAAGATCTCACAAGAAGACTCCTCTGTGAGGTCCTACTGAGCATGAAAAGGCAAAGCCAGAATTCAAATTTTGGGATTCCAACTCCAAATTCATTGTTGTGTACATCATTCCTTCTAAAAGGAACTCATATTTGTTCTCTGCTCAATAGTCCCACAAAACCCTTGCTTTTTGATACTCATCGTCTTTGTGACTTTGTGCGATAGATAGCTCAGGTGCTAGCATTCCCAACCTGCAGATGTGGAGATAAGACTCGGAGAGTGTAAGATTCAGTGCCCTTCCCATGATGGCTGCTGGCCCCAGAGCCAGACCTTACTGCCATGAAGGGCAGTGCCTGGTTCTTCCTCCCTTTCTTCTTCTCTCCTAGCTTGGCTGGGATGTCAACAACTCTTAGCATGCCAGCCTTGTAGTCTTGAAGACACGGACTGCCTTTTTAATCTGTGTGCCCTGCATACCTAACCCTGGGCCTTTACTTGTTGAATTTATTTTCCAGAAAGCTGAACATGATTACCTAACAGAGTGGTCAAAAATGAACTTTGGATTGGATCTAAAGTCTTCTTTGACCATTTTCTTTCTTTCTTTTTTAAAGCTTTGTTTTATTCATTTTAGGTGGGGGGGGGAGGGGCAAAGAGAGAGGAGGAAGCAGACTCCCCCCTGAATAGGGAGCCTGATGCAGGGGTCAATCCCAAGACCCTGGGATCATGACCTGAGCTGAAATCAAGAGTCTGACGCTTAACTGACGTGTTACCTCCTCGAAGATTCTTTTTTCTTTCTTTCTTTTTTTTTTTTTTTTTTTTAGTTGTGGGATCCTGGCAGGGTGGGGAGTAGGGTAGAGCAAGGAGGTTCCTGGGGTACAACATTTGAGAAGGCACTCACTGTCCAGGGTCAGCTCTGTACTTGCATCTGAGAACAAATGCTTCCTCAAATTTTGCAGCCTGGGTACCTCATCTGCCTCTCTCATCCTGGCTCTGGACCTTGAACAAGGTCCTTCACTTCCTTAAGCCTTGTCTCTAAAACACTGCTACTTAGTAGCACCAAATTCAGAATGACAAACCCAATGTCAAACACAAAAGGCTTTAAGGATCAGTAAAATATTTTGCACAGCTTCTGAAACACAGCAGATTACTAAAAAAGGGTAGCCATTAGTATTAGGGATACTATTTTCAGGTTCCTTGGACTTCAAGGTATAAGTCCTCCTTCTCCCCTCCCAAACGGTTAACTTGACACAGGAATGTCCATCACCTTGTAGCTACTTTCTTCCTTCCGTTTATTTTGCTCCTACTTCCCCTTGGCCTGCTCCTGTTTCTGGGAATGCGACAAGTGTTTCCCAGAAACACTTGTATAAAAACAGGCCTTTTACTTTCACTGTAATTCTGCAACTTGTTTATTATTATAATTATTATTTTTTAAATAGGCTCCACTCTGGGCACATGCCCAACGAGAAGCTTAAACTTAAAACCCTGAGATCAAGACCTGAGCTGAGGATCAAGAGCCAGACACTTAACCAACTGCGTACCCCGCTCCCCGGGCACCCCTGCCACTTGTTAATTATAATGCAGATACAAACTTACTTCGTCATTACATTCAGCCCCTCCTTATAGTGCCAGGCAGGGAAAATAGAAACACGAAGAGTAAAAGCTTGATAATGCATGGATTACCATTAATGAAGAGATAACGAGAAATATGCATTATCATCTTGGCAAATGCAGACTCACTGGCAGTTTCTTTCAGGTGACAGCCTTGGAAAAGCTCTTCATCTCCTCTGTTAGCCTAGAGTGACTCAAATTGGGGAAGAAGGGACCAGCTGAAGTTTCATAGGTGCAAATGGCCTGAAATACTCAATGTCACCCTCAATAATGTGGATTTTGAATTTAATACAACATACTGGCATATTTTTTTTACACTGGTTTATGAGTATAAAAAGCTTTATGCTGCATTACATTCATTGTCATGTAATTTGGAAACGAGACAGAAACAAGTTTTGTTTTCTTTAATTCTCTCTTCGTTTATCATGCATTTAAGTTCATTTGGAAAATTTCAGCCAACATCTGAGCTGATATTTATCTGTTAATAGTAATAGTAACAATCATAATATTAACAGTGAGTACTGTGTTTCAGGAAAATTATCCCCATGTTAATTTCTCTGTCTCTCCTTTTGAAACAATTCTCCTTCAAGGTAACTATTACCTATTACGATATTTTGAAGATGGAAAGCCAACAGAGGCTGAGGTCCAGAAGTGATTTTGTCAATGTGATAAGTGAACTGTGGTATCCAGGTCCATGGGACAATATACCCCAGTGTTTCTATAACGTCAGGCACAGAATAGGAATGAAACTAAAATATGCAAAAGACTTGGGGGGGTCTCTCCTTAAAGAGATCAGAGTCCAGCAGAGATAAAACTGACTTCAAAGGGGGTGCCTGGGTGGCTCAGTGGGTTAAAGCCTCTGTCTTCGGCTCAGGTCATGATCCCAGGGTCCTGGGATCAAGACCCACATCAGGTTCTCTGCTCAGCCGGGAGCCTGCTTCCCTCCCACGCCCCACCCTCTCTGCCTGCCTCTCTGCCTGCTTGTGATCTCCCTCTGTCAAAAAAACAAACAAAAAAACTGACTTCAAGTACAGTACAGATTCAAGGGCATTATTGCTGCACACATAAAATGACGGTTTATTGGACTTCCAAACGTCTCAGTGACTGCAGTGAGGGATGCCAGACGGATCAGCTAGAAGCCACGGGGAGTGTCGCAGCGGAAAAATGAGCCACCACTTTGTGTGTGAAGAAAGTTAACTCTAAGTTTTGTAAGGCACCCTGGTGAAACATTTATCTTATTTCCTCGAGTCTAAAACACAACTTCTAGATCGTAAAGATTATCTTAGTGATGCGCACACCCAATGTGGCTGTTTCTTTTTTGCATTAGAAGTCTTGAGTGTTGAGCCCCTACAAAACAATGGCATTTTAGAATCAAAGACTTTTTGAAATTCTTTTTTTTTAAGCTTCTGGCTGATGACTAAAAGGTAAAAGTTGAATTTCAAGTGACCTGGAAGAATGGTCATTTCTACCCTAGAAGCAAATTAAATTCTAACAGTCTTTGGAAACTGACACCTGGCCCACTTAGATGGCCCTGGTTAAGGTCTTTTTGCTTCTATCTTTAGATTTAATGACATGTCGACATGTCCTAACGGCTTTTGGCACTGGTGAGTGATTTTTATACTAGAAGTCCAGACTTAGGGGGCATGCTCACTTCTGACATAGAACACGTTTTATGCTCAGAACGACATCACATCAAATGAATGACTATTGAAAAATACAACCAGACAACCTCTGTATGCAAATGTAGCACTGATAGCTGTGACAGCTCTCACAAAGCAAGGCTAATTTTATGTACAGTGGCAGCAGCAATGTCAACAAACATCATTCTAGATGCATTGTCAATATTTGGGCTCACCTTCCACTAAGTGGAGACGAAATCATGTATAAAACAAACCGTGTTTGCAATCTGAGGTATGGATACATGTGCGTGATTACAGAGGCTATAGCCTGAATAGGAATTCTGGACTGCGTGGGAGTAATGGGAATTCTAAAATGCCAGCCCAGTGTTTTCCTTGATTTTCCGTGACAGCTCCCTGATGAGCAGGAAAGTATGGCAGCTAATTTGCATGCAGCCCAAACGGCCAGCCCTCTTTCTAAGACTGCAGATGGGTCCTATATGGGGGGAAACCACTTTATGACTTCTTGTGGGGACCGATTTATAAAGGTGATCTACTTTGCCCAGGGGGAGACCGATTCTTGTCATTGGACTTGTTTCCTATCATTATGGGTGGTGCTGAAGCTTCATGTTCTAGAAGGCAGGATGGTGTTTTATAGTTAGTTTTGCTTGCCACGAGGAATAAATTCGATTCTATTTTTAGTGGTACCTTCAGAAGAGAGGAATAATTCCTGAGTCCTGAGTTCCCGAGCCCAGCTCAGTGAGTGAGGACCACTGTGGAAACCAAGGGGCAACACCCACATCTTGGTTTTCATTTGTGGCTCTCTCTTTGGAGCTGACCAAACGTTGCAAACTCGAAATAAACCCGGATGATTCTGATATGGTCTAAGCCCCTCGGTAGGGTCAAGCTGAAAAGCTTTAGGTCTGGAGCTAGGATCCAACCTGTCCCATTCAATGGCACCTGGGTATAATGGCTGGCTAATGGAAACCCCAGTCTACACTGCCAGTCCCCTTGAGACAAAGTCATTCCACAGCGCTCCCACTAACGAAGAGGCTGTTCTGAAAAGAGTAATCTGGTGTACTTCTCAAAGAACTGTCCCCAGTCACGGAAGAAGGAATTGATTAAGTCAATGTGAGTTGTAAGTCAAAGAGGACCAGGATGCAGCACAGAGCTAGAAGTCTGGCACACTAACTCCTTATTAAACGGAAGCCTAGTTAGAATCACCTCGGCATCCTTTGCTGCTCCTTGCTATGGAAGCTAGTAGTGCCCTTAGACTAGCCAGAATCCATCCGAATTCCGAGTTACCGCAGGTGACATGCTACAATGTGCCTCCAATGCTGATATGTTGAAAGCAAAAGAATGGGCACCCGGGTGGCTCAGTCATTTAAGCATCTGCCTTTGGCTCAAGTCCTGATCCCAGAGTCCTGGGTTCGAGTCCTATGTCAGTCTCCCTGTTCAGTGGGGAGCCTGCTTCTCCCCCTACCACTGCTGCTCCCCCTGCTTCTATGCTCGCTCCCTCTCTCTGTCAAATAAATAAACAAAATCCTAAAAAAAAGGCAAAAAACCCCCAGTAATTGTTTACCACTTTGACAATCTATTCTTCTCAGGAGCTCAGGCCCCGAAGTAACCAGTTCTCCTGAGGATTATTAGTTATTAATTACTTTGAGTTAGCACTCGTAAATGTACTGATTGTCAGCCTTATACTTTCATTAAGGGTGTGTCTCTAGGAATGCCTAGCATGTTTATTTTGATCTCTTCCCCGCCCCCCCCCCCAACAAGAGAAGGATCCCGACTCCCTAAATGCCATTGCTTTCTCAAGTGTAGAGACGTGGCAACACATTCGTTACACAGCTTTATAAATTGATGACAAAGCTTGACATGTACACGGGTAATTTAAAATATTGCACGTCAAGAAATAAAATGAGAGCAGAGAGAAAGAAGCAGCTGGCTTGTTTGGTTATCAGGAAACGTTTGGTGGAAAGTTGGGCCTTGCAGGGTGGCGGGGATTTTCCCGTGGACAAAAGCAGCCAAGGGTACTCCACACAAAGGAAATGCCTTGTTTGGGAGGACAGCGGTGGAAAGTTTGGGGCTCGGTGTAAGAAACTCAGTGTAGTGAGAAGTGGAAAGAAGCCACGTGGACATGAAGGTTGAGAATAACATGATCCCAAGAGAAGGAGGTTGGCAAAGGGGAGCCACAGCGGAGGTTTTCTCTTTAAAAGTTATAAAGATTTTATTTTACTTTTTAGAGCAGTTTTAGGCTCATAGAAAAATGAGCAGATAGTACAGAGACTCCCACGTGGTTTCATGCCCCCACCCCCACACACTTTTTTTTTTTTTTTATTTTCTGTTATTAAATAACAGAAAAGGTGATCTACTTTGCATCAGCCAATTAGCCAGCCACTAGAGGTTTTCAAGCAAGGGCATATGTAATAAAGATAATTTTGTTATTTTAGGAAGATACTTGGTAGTGTGCAGTGATGGGACTGGAGGCAGGAAGATCAGTCACAAGGCTGAGGCCACCACCTACCTGATAGCTGAGAAGAGGATAAATCCAAGGTAGAGGTGGCAGGGGCAAAGGAGGATGGATCTGTGTCGCAGGAGACGTGCTAAGGGCTTAGCAAGATCTGGTCCCTCAGTGTGAGGAGCTTAGTGGAGGCAACGGTGCCAGCCATCGATTCACTACTTGCCCAGCCCTGGATTCCCTGTTCTGGACAGTCTTGCCAGAATGACTCGGAGTCTTCAAGCAGTCCTCCTTCCGTGTCAGCAGGGGGCGCTGGCGGGGCAGACAGGAAGAAGGAGCTTCCCTGTTTGGTGTGCTGCTTTGTGCTTTATGTTGCTCTTGCTGCATGTCTAGCAGCTCTGGCGGGGCCTGGTGCCATATTACCGTAGCCCTGCCCTCCCTTTGCAGATGCAACACACTCCAGACCTCATACGCACAGTGGGGTCCCGACGCCCTCTGTGCCCACCCACCAGCCTGGGCTCCTCTGAACTCCAGAGGGTCGGGGCTTGCCGCTCTGTCTGTCAACGAGCTCATGCCTGGATACCCGGCCAACACCTCCATCATCCAGGGGACCACGAGCATGCCTTCCCAGTGAGATCTGAATGCCAACCCTGGGGGGCAAGACCCATTTCCAAATTTGTCCTTCCTTGGGTGCTGTCCCACAGCCCGAGACTGCCCTTGAGATCCCTCTTTATAGCTAGCCTCCAGCATAGTTTAACACTTCTTATATTAAGCTTCCTAATTTCAGTCACGGTGAGGTTTCTGTATCCGGGTTGGAACCAGCTAGCTGAGCAACGGAGAGTATGGAAGTCCTAACCGAGATGGAGGAGTACGAACATCTTTGGGCGGTAAAGACGATGAATTCGCATTGGCCAACTGTTGCGTTGAAGGTGCTTGCGGGACCTTCGGGTGGAGAAATCAAACAGGTGATTGGGACAGGAATCTGGAACTTGGAGTGGGGACACAGGTGTCTCCAGCATGAATATGGGATCGGACGTAGTCACCAGGGAAGACACGAAAAGTCTTCTGGGGTCAAGAAAGACCAAGAATGGAGTCCTCAAATTTTCCTGAGTTTAAGGACCGAGCAGAGTGAAGGTGTCAGAGAAAGAGGGAAGAGGGGCAGCCCCGGAGGTAGGAGAACTAGCAGAAGTCGAGGAAGGACATAACAAGAGGTCTCAGACCATTCAGCAGAATCAGGTTGCCTTCAGAACTTACTAGAAATTCCAGATATTCTCAGGAATTACCCTAAGAGTGTCAAATGGGTAGGATACAAGGATGTCACCTCTGGGAACACTTCCCGTTGGCCAAGAGTGAAATATTATCAAGGGATACCTGGGGTATTACGACCTTTTCTTCCTGGAGGGAAAAAAGAAAAGAATTCTAGTTCTTAGGTGTTCCCTTGCACCCGAGGGCATGCGGAGTGGATGGGGAGTCACCTGGGAGCCCTGACCTGATCTGAGAACCATCTTAAGCATTCAGGCAATTCCTGGGCCAATATGATCTCTGGGCGGAAGATGATAGTGTTTGATCAATCTTATCATGTTCGAAGCTGCCCGGTGTCTGACTGGCATACGGCTCTCGGACTTTTTTCAAGAGGGTGTCGGGATTTTGAGCACTAAAATTTGCATGTGGTTTTGATATTGTAAGTGCCTCAGGGACACAGTGAGAGCTCACAGTCAGTTTGCCTGGCACCCAGCTTCATAGACAAGTCCCCTGATAAACCAACCCGTGGGTCCTGGGCTGTTCTGTATTCTGTGCAATCTCTTTCCACTGAGACCTGGGAAATCACCTTCGGTGCCCCGATCAGATGGAGCCATCTGATTTTTATGTTTTGGTCATAAGTCTATATTGGGTTTTTCTGTAGGAAACTCAGTATCTAATCTGATAAGTTAAACTATGCTTCCTGGGGATGGAGGGGACAGATAGAAAGCCTTTTAAGTAGGACGGATACATCCTTGGAACGTATTTTTGACGGATCTAAATGCCAGCTAAAAGATTGTCATTTCTTAATGCATAAGGGCAAGACATAAGCTATTTATTAGATAAGGCAGGGGAGTGGAGTGGAGGGAGTGGGAGATGGGTTTGTACCTCGCACATGTTTTTTCTTATAGGGGCATATCCTGACTTTATATATGTGTGCAAACATTGGCAGCTGACAAAACCTTTTCAGAACCAAACCACTGACTCTCTCTTTGGATAACACAAGCTGTGCACTATAAATACTGAAATAATGGATCCTCTGCTTAGTTTTGACACGAGGTCCCCTCAATGCCTGCCCCTGTCATCTCCGGAGGTTAAAAGCTGTGGGAGAGAGACAACAATCACAAAATGTCTCCTTGTCTTCGATCCTGCATTTTCCTGCGACCTTCCCCTCTCCTCTGTTGGTCTTCAGGTAGTCAAGTTAATAGAGCTTTCAAGAGAGGGTTTTACAGTGGGTGGCGGAGAAGGTTAGCTGCCCTGAATCATGGCAGGTCGTTTTGTGAATCTGGAAAGGGGACAAAAGCAGTAATAAAGTGTCCATATAAATCCCTTGAAAAATAGCAAGAACTCAGAGGCTATTGTTTTTCAGCTATGATGACTTTGGACACCGTGGAATTTTTTTTTTTTTTTAAACAAAGAAAATGGACCTTGGTTTTGAACTATAAAACCCTGTGTCATCCCACAGAAAAACAGCCACATTATTATTTAACGTATGTTGCCCTCTAGCAGATGGCTTAGTATTGCAAGCATTTTGCTCAGCATGTTTTTTTCCCCTGACCATCTCTATTAGCATTACAGAGCGGGTCTAGGAGGACAGGCAAGGGGGAGTCTGCCCGCCCCTGGCCCCCATGCCGCACTTGACCTGCCAGGGCCCCTCCGTGTTTGGTACAAAGGCTGGCGGGCGCTGGAACTGATACAGAGTTGAAGAGCAGATGGTGCATAATCAGAAGCTGGGCCAAGAGAGATGAAGCAGCCCTTGTCTGCGGCACTCCCTGCCATGACCAGGAGAAGGGCTGGACAGCTTGCCAGAGGCAGGCGGGCTGGATACGGAGTGCAACCCGGATCTAGGGTGAGGCACTCTAGCGTGATTGTGAGTGCTTGTGTGTTTTACTAAAAGTTGGGGAATTGTGGGAGGCCTGGCCACGACCAGGTAGGAGTGGTGAGTGTAGATGCTACCGAGCACGTCTCCTAGGGAAATTGTGAATCTGCTTTGGTGATGTCTGTGGGAATGTTGCAGGTTCCAAGTCGCAGCGGGACCACTGGGATGCCCTCCTCTTGCTTTGGGGATCAGTCCATTTTCGGAGCGAATCTCATGAAGACACACAGCAAATGCACTGAACGGTCATTGAACTTGGGGCGGATGGATGGGTCACTGGATCTGCAGTGCAGCTGTTGCACAGGAGCAAGGTTTGTTTTCAGCTACTGGTAATAATGGTCTCTTTAATCTGCCTATTATGAAGACATCGCGTCAGGTTCAATGCCATGCTCTTCGTATTTTTAAATTCGCTTCCACGTTCACTTAACATGATTGCAAAAATAAATTTAAAACTAATTACTCTTGCACAGAATTCTACATCTCACAACTCAGCATCTGCAAATAAAGGAATCCATAGCTATTATGATAATAGTTCCTGATAGCGTGGGACGTGACCTCATTGCAATTTAAGCTGACAGCGCGATGGAGACAGGGACATTGCTATTACTTCAGGACCATTACCCTGTGGGGAAGAATAGGTTGCAATTAAATTATGGTAGAAGGGACACCAGATTCCATCCATATCAAGAAAGAAGACAGAATGGTGTGGATATGGAAAACCACGTGGTATATAATGGTTGAAAAAGATGGAGTTTTTAAGATAGAAATAATTAAAAAATAAAATTCTCCCTGACCATGTGTTTCACTGACATTCAGGCAGTTACCAGGGGCTGGTGAGAATGTTACCTGCACGACAGTCCGCCCCCACGTTGCCTCTTGGTTTCTATTGCCTAAGGACAGCAACATCCGCTGCTTCTTGCTGCTTCCCTTGTGTCACGGTCCCTTCTCTTCTCTGCATCCCCATCTGACCCATTTGACTAAAATGCAAATCTGACAGTGTCATTTCTCTGCTTGAGATCTTTCAGTGGCTCTTTGCCACCTGTCGAATAAATGGTTCTCATGTTGCCAAGCAAACCTATGAGGCCCTTGGAGATGCTGCTTCCCATGATCACGTACCATTTTCACCCCACAGCCGGTGCCTGGCTGCCTTGCAGTCGCCTGGGCATACTCTTCCTGACTCAGTGCCTCCGCTACCCACAGTTGCATTTGCTCGCGTTCCCTCTCGGTAGAGAGGCAGTCAGGTCTCTTCTGGGCCAAGCCCCATCCCATAATAGTCTGCCCATTCTTACCTGCCTGTTAAGACTCAGCTTGAACATCACCTCCTCTGCCATGTCTT
The DNA here is from genome assembly GCF_030435805.1 of Mustela lutreola. Lineage (NCBI taxonomy): Eukaryota > Metazoa > Chordata > Mammalia > Carnivora > Mustelidae > Mustela > Mustela lutreola. The sequence goes on along the minus strand of NC_081295.1, from coordinate 144,546,215 downwards.
CCTTGATTCTCCCAGGAAGCTCCTCCCCTCCACCTTACGTGCCACACAGCATCTTTTTCCCCAATGCATCTGTGTTTATCTCATTTTTATCCATTCTGATCGTCTGTTGTCTCCTTCATTAAACCCTGAGCTGTTCAAGAGAGCCGCCGACCCCTATGTCCCATTTCTCACTAGGACCCTGATCTGTAATAGTCAGTCTCTATAGGATGGTTAAATTCTGTTTTTGAAAAAGAAAAATTTTGGTCTGAAGAAGAGAAGATAGAGGGGAGCTGGCAAGTGTCCTGAAATATATGAAATGTGGTCCTATGGAAAAGAGTCTGGACTTGTTCTGCCTCGCTGTGGGCGGGAAGTGTGATCAATGCATGGAGGGTATAGAGAGACAGAAATCATATAAGGAAGAATGTCCTAATTGTCAGCTGTGCAAAGGGAGAATCAGCTGTCTCTTGAAACAGGTAGTATCTGATCGCTGGGTTATGCAGGCTAAGCTGGAGATTTTGTAGGAATTACTCGAGTATCACGTGGATGACCGCACTGGTTGTCGTTCTGTGTTACGATAGAATAATTAAAACATGGCATCAATGTTCTATCATCCTAGCTTTCTGTATCTCAAAACAAAACAAACAAACAAACAAACAAACAAAAAAACCTACCCAAAAAACCTAAATAAACTTGTCAGGGCCAGGGCACCAGGGTGGCTCAGTCAGTTAAGTCCTCTGCCTTCAGCTCAGGTCATGATCTCGGGGTGCTGGGATTGAGCCCCATGTCAAGTCCATGTCTGTGGAGAGTCTGCTTCTCCCTCTCCCTCTGCTCTCCCCACCACCATGCATGCTCTTGCTCTCTCTCTCTCTCAAAGAAATAAATAAAATCTTAAAAAAAAAAAATGTCAGGACCTAGATTTCCTTGTATCACTATCCTCAGATGCTTGATACTAATTACTGAATGTTAAAGATTATCGACACTTGTTTTTACAAAGACAGTTACTGAATGTATGACATCGTTCCAGGAAGGTTTGTAACATACTTCAGCATTTAAGAATCTGATCCTGGCAAATGGTATTATTATTGCATGTTACTGGATATGTCCTCGTGATTCTTAAGAGTGGAATCGAAAAAGAAGTTTCCACTTTCTTCCTTACACCTTAAGGTGGCAGTGAGATTGTTGTTATGGTTTTTATTTTCACTTATAGTCTGGATTCATCCCCAAGTTTGATTGGGCCTTTTTTGTTTTTGCTAAGAGTTAGCTGCACATTTTGAGAAAAATAGGAATTTTTACAGTGACATTTTTTAAAAAAGATTTTATTTACTTGAGAGAGAGGGAGCATGTGCGCAAGAGTGGGAGGGAGGGGCAGAGGGAGAGGGAGAAGCAGGCTGCCTGCAGAGCAGGGAGCCCGATGCTGGAGTCCATCTCAGGACCCTGAGATCCTGACCCGAGCTGAAGGCAGACACACTTAACCCACTGAGCCACCCAGGCACCCCTGCTGTGACATTTCTAAAGGCCCATCACCACTCAAGATTTCATAAATTACATGACTTTATGTATGGATTATCCGTATTTTTGTTTCGTTGTTATTTTTCCTGCATCACTGTGGGAGAGATAAAATGGTAAGAGGACCTGAGATGCTGGGTCATTATGCCGGCACAAAGCTAACTGATCATTTCCCCTCTCTTTATAAACTCCAGGTTTTACTGCAGCTGCCAATCCTTGCATGGCCCCAGATTAGGTGTATGTTACGCAGTCTCCTCATGAGTGTGATTTCTTATTATCTAAATAAACCCCAGAGGAAACCAGACTCACGTCCGTGTGGAAGGATCCTCTTAAAGATGATGATGAAACGTCGTGTGCGTAACCACTCATTTAGGCTGCAGATCAGGCAAGGCCCGTCAGACTGGGCTCAGGACAGAGAAACTGGCTTTCTGAGCCAAGTTCACGGTGGCGTGACTGAACAGAACACTAACAGTGTTTTCCCATCTTTCTAGTCCGTCTAGAAAGAGGCTGCTGCTGTACGGGAGAAACACATCTCAGAACACTGCCTCTGCCGGGTCCCCAGGCAAGGTACTCCGTCAGGAGGTGGCATTTCATATTCTGTTCATACTTGTTGTCCCCTAGGAACATGCGGCCCCTTTGTGTCACCCCCTATCAGTGTGACCTTAGTCTGACCAGCTGGAGATGCCCACTTAGTGTTCAGAGAAATCACTCAACAGAAACTGCTATGGAAGCGTCAGCATGGAAAGGCTTATGCGTGGCAGCTGCTGGCAAGATAGGTTAGGACGGCTCTGATTTTAGGAGGTACCTGGAGTGTTCCCCCTGGTGCCAAATTTCTGAATGGTTCTATGCGGTACTAGTTAACATACTCCTTCATGTGGTGATTTGGGGTGCTTAGTACTTCTTTCCTCATGATGCCACCATTAATGAATACTTATTAAATATAAATAAACATAGCAGAGTTCAGAGACTATTTTGGGCAGTATAACATAAATGTGTCAGGGGGTCTACTAGCTAAACTAGTTGAAATCCAGATATGAAGACGAGAAGCAGAGTATGTATATATATATATTTAAAGATTTTATTTATTTATTTATTTGACAGAGAGAGAGAGAGAGATGACAAGTAGGCAGAGAGGCAGGCAGAGAGGGAGGGGGAAGCAGGCTCCCCGCTGAGCAGAGAGCCCGATGCGGGGCTTGATCCCAGGACCCTGAGATCATAACCAGAGCTGAGGGCAGAGGCTTAACCCACTGAGCCACCCAGCACCCCAAAGTATGTATATTTTAAATATTATTGTCTCTCTCTCTCTCTCTAATCTAATCTATTATTTTATCTCCTCAAAATAATCTCTTAGGCCTAAATCTGGAAGAAGAGTGTCCAACTGGAGCCTACTGGTTTCATTGCCATTTTACTTACTTTCGTACTTACTTATTTATTTAGAGAGCACATGTGCAGGAGCAGGGAGAGAGAAAGGAGAGAGAGAGGCAGAATCCCAAGAAGGTTCCACACCTAGCACGGAGCCAGACGTGGGGCTCAAACTCATGAACCCGAGGTCATGACTAGAGCCAAAATCAAGAGTCAGATGCCCACATGACTGAACCACCCAGGCGTCCCTCATTACCATTTCTAAAAAATGACTATATCAGCAAAAGGGAGAGAGTAAGCAGGAAGCTTTAAAAAAAAAAAAAAAACAAAAACGAATTGAGAATAGAGAAATCGAGAATTTCCTTTGTTCAGCCCTGAGAAGATTCTCGAACCAGCTGGCTTACAGATGCAATTTACCCATGAAGTGGACAGGGATGCATCAAACTGGCCTAGCTTGATACCACCGGCCATGAAGGGGTTTCTAGTAACAGATCTTCATAATCTGTCATGTTCGCCAAGCAACTTGGAGGTTACAATTTGGCTTCTTCTAGAAATATCCTCCGAAAGAGAGAAAAATCACTGGCTCTCCCCTCCCTTCGAACTACCATTTCAAATATTAATTGCAGACCTACTTACTCTGTCCCAGGGTTCCAGGATTGGGAGTTCAGGTCAAGATTTACATTCTGAATGTGGATATTGACCTCAATATAAAGAATTGATTAAGGCTGGGGGAGGATTGAGTCAGGATATCAGAGAGTAGAACCACAGTCTAGATGAGAGACGGTAAGAGTCTGTGTGTGCAGAGGCAGAGGGGAAAACGGGTTGAGAATGGGGAGCATATTAAGAAGATGGAATTAGGAGGGTCTGGTCACTATGGAAATATACACGCAGGGAGGTTTCAAGTAGATTCTCAGATTCTTCTGTAAGTTTGGTATTAGCCTGACTTGGAGATATTGATAATGCTAGGCCAGTTTGATAATGCTTGAGTGAATTAGGGAAAAACAGTTCCTGGACTTTCAGAACTGAGGACCATCGTTAGTGACCTTTCTAAGGTCATTCTATCCTGTTAGAGTGTATCTGAGTGCCAGGAAACCCAACGCCTTTCAGCCCAAATCACGATATAGGAATATAAATACGCTATCAACTCCTCACAGAAGTCTTATATGGTGAAGAGCACAAAAATGAAATTGCTTGTAATTTTCCGCCTATCTCCTTCTTCCCTGGAGAAATAACAAACTCAGGCTAAACAGGTTTGGCTAATGTTATTTGTATTTTATTAAACTGTAATTCTTTTTCTGAGACACTAGTTGTAGGAGCTACTAAGAATTTTCTCAGGCAGCTGAATCACCAAAGAGAATTTTGTGATGTTGCAGAAACAGTCCATGGCTCACAGAAGGGAAATGTGTCAGTAGTTGAATGAATTTTCAAAAGGGAAGAGCAGCCAACTATCTAATAGTTAATTTTTCTATTGGATCTTCATTTTTTGCTTAGTGGAAATATTGCAATTTTGAGGGAGGGACAAGAGAAACGCTATAATCCTCCTGGTAATGCTCATCTCTTAATTCGTCTGCCCCCGATTTCTATGTCATGGGGACTGATCTTCCCCTCTCCTTGTGGTTCTGGTGGGCCTGTCCATCAGTGGTGGAGCCAAGGGTCAATCAGAAAAGCTCATGTCTCCAGACAGAGTGATTGTTCCAGAGTGGCCCAATTGGTCCAGAGTGGCCAGCGAGGGCCAATTAGAGTTCTTTTTGGGACTTGAAAGGTTGGTTCCCTGACAGTTTCCTTTTCAGAGACCATGAGCTATATTCTCTTGGGGCTTTGGGTCTGTCAGAGCCCAGCTTCCCCTGTGCGGAGACAGAACCTACCAGAGAATGAAGGCAACATAACTGAGAGACGAGGAGACCCAGCTAGAGGCTTAATCACATCAGTTGAGGGTCTGCATTTGTTCTCCCCTATTACTACTCCTTGAGCCAATAAAATCTTCTTTTTATAAAGTTTAGATTTGAAAGGAAAGAATACTGACGAATTAGATATCCTGAGTTGAACTCAAAGCTATGATATACAGATTATCTGACAGAAGGAAATATTTTAGTTGATCATCAATAGCACTTTCCATTTAAAGATCAGAAAGCATCTTTAAACATGAAGTTTTTGGAAGGGGAAAAAGTCAACCCCTGTGTAGTTTAACTAGATGATAATGGGAGGTGAGAACACTGGAACACCGCGTTTATGTAGAATTTAAGTCAAATGTCAATTCTGCAATGCTTTGATGTCCCTCTTAAAATTCAATAGTCTATGGTTGAAAACCACTGAACATAAGGAGTAATATATTTTTAAATCAATCTGACTACGTGGTTAAAACCAGAGCTGTCAACAGGCCAACTCTCTGGGAATTATTTTACTTGGAACACGACTGACATTTCCACTCTTCTGTCTATCTTATATACAGACAATGACAGGCAAAAAAAGCCTACCTTAACTAGTCTATTAAATAAGGAAAAGGGAGAGAAAAGGGAAGCTTGCAAATTAATTTTAACTGTGTTGTAGAACTTAAAAAGACAGAAATGATATTAGCCGTTAATTAACCAACTTCTTTAACATACTATGTCAGGGTATTATCACACATATTTCCTGGGGAAATTTCCTGCCAGGTAGGAACAGTCTAAACCCCTATTATCCGAATAAAATCTTCAATGTAAGTTAGGTAACTACAGGCTTACCCTAATACTTTGAAGATGAAACAATATTAAGTCATATGTTTATCATATGAAATTGGCAAACTCCTTCCCACTCACCCAACATTCTGTCTCTGGGCAGGTAATTCCTATCTACCCTTATCATCACCTGCTTTGGATGTGCTCTAAGGCTCTCTTTCTCCAGAGCCTGGGTTAGCGACTTTTCTCCAGTACGTACCCATATGGGGTCACATGTCACATTAAACTGTCACTGTTCCTCCGTTAGACTGGGAGCAACTTGATGCAACCATTGTGTCATGCTCATTTCTGGATCCCAGAAGAATACACAGTTCCTGGCACATAGATGATGTTCAATAAATGATGTAATAATTTATTATGTAAATTACTATGTGATAAATTCTTCATTTTATGAGTGCGGATTAGACGCCACGCTTTGGGAGGGAGACTTGAGAATCAGCATCGAAGATCTTACTTAAAAGATATCCAACACACCCAATTAAATAGAGTTTAAGGACAAGAACGTGCACTCAAATAAAAATGTACTTCAGTGGTTCTTTATCACCAAACTTATGACCTACCTGAGTACAGGGACACGATTGTACACACCTGTCAGGTCAGTAGCTCTCAGCCCTGGATGGTCCCCTAGAATCCTCTGGGGCAACTGTAGGACCATATAGATACCTCATTCCCATTTAGATCGGGCTCTCTGAGGATGGGTATGAAACATCAGAGTTTTTCAAAGGTTCAGTAGGTGATGTCAACATTTAGCCAAGGATTGAGAACTATGGAATTAGCTAACAGGTAGGACCACTTTCTACTATCCAGTTGGCTTTCCTATGGGTTTCCCATTTTTTCTACAGAAGTGATTGGGATCAGGACCTAACACATAGCCTATGTACAGGGACTCATTGTATGCCAGACATGGACATCTATCATCTCAACAAAACCTCAGTTGTTCTGGTTCATAGGCTCCAGGGGCTTAGGAAATAGCAGATCCTGGTTGGGAGCCAGCTGTCTCTCAGTAGCCAGACCGTGTCCTTTCTAGGATCCTTATACTGGGCTGGTTGGATGGGAGGCTGATTACTCTGGACTTAGACCTGGTCAGTGACCTCTGGGTATATAATTGGCTTGCTCTACAGATAATGAACTATTTATCCTTCCCCAGGTCAAAGAGATGTCAGGAGATAAAGACGGAAAGGCGTAATGTCAGATGTGATTCTCATGCCAGGGAAACTATTGTTGGGAGTAGCTTTCATAAAAGAAGCCAGTTAAACAGACAAACTAACAAACAACCCAAAGCAAAAATTAAAATTCAAATAGCTTCTATAGTTCATTTATGAATTCATATGCATGTTTTACTCATTCGACAAACATAAAAGAAATGTCTTCTCTGTTCCAGATTCTCCAGTATGTACTGGGATATGAGAAAGAATGGCTTGATTATGCCTCAATCTTAAGATGGATGTAAGTATTCTGCTAAAGTGATAAACAAACTTACCATTAAAAAAATATTTTTGAAGGTTAAAGACAGGATTTTAAGTTTTCAGAAAGTTACCCCCTTAAAAAGATGTTACATTATAAAACATGTGGTACTATCAGGAAATAAGAAGGAACCAAAAATCCATGGATATTACAGCTGGATTCTTGATCTATTTAGAACTGTTTAGGAATGTTAATAGGCCAAAATCTTTCTTAATTTACCCTGGGCGTTTCCCATATTTTAAAACTCAGTTGGTGGAAAAATACAACTATGGCCAGTGATTTAAAAACCATTTTATTTTCTATGACTTCAAGGGTAGAGCCGTATTTCTTATCTTTAATAAAATAATTAAAACCCCATTTCACTTGTATTTCCTAGTAATTATGTACAGAGTTCTACCGGGGAAGGCCGAGAACTCCCCTGGGACAAAGAAGAAGGAGCTGAGAACCAGCCAACAGGGAAGCTTGGAGAACGGACTCGCTGTACGCATTCTGAAATAGCAAGGAAGAAACAGAATTAACGTGAAGTAGGACAGAGTCGAGTCCCCTTGCCCTTGTAAGGAAGTGAAATCTGTTTAAGTTTTCACTTAACCTCCGAGAGAAAGGTCACTTCTGGTCATGCTGACCCTCTGGTTGATTCAATCGTAGCAATGCTATCTAAGGGCCGTTCTGGCGGCCAGAACGTTTGCTTCTTGGCTGTGGGTTCGGGGCCTGGCTCTTCTTTAACCACAGCCTCCTTTACCAGGCAGTTGTGTCTGGCACTGCGCCAACGGCTTTCCTTATCCTGATTCATTTGATCCTCACAGCAGCTCTTGAAGATAGCCCCATTTTCCATAAGGAACCAAGGCACAGAGTGATGAAGGCAATGACCAGTGATTAAGGCTGAGGGTTGAGCGCAGGTGCTCTTGTTCCAGAACCCATGTTCTTCAGGGTGGATGCCTGCTTCCTCTCATCCATAGCTCCTCGCCTCTCTTTGCCTCAAACCTGTAAGCTGAAAGAGCCACGGGGACTCTGTTCAGGGCATGCAGAGCTTGCAGAGACAAGCAGTCACAGGGAACCTGCTGGGTCTGGAAACATGGAGCTATGGTCCTCAAGAAGCCCAGAGTTCTCTCTGCCTGGGCTGCTGGTAGTGACCTGCTGGGATGGGTGACACGGGCTTCTGTGGCTCTGGCCAAAAGTGTGGATTGTCCATCCTGTCTAGTGAGAAGCTGCATGTTCCTCAGGCCAGATCTGCCTTCTCAGGGAGAGCTGACTGACTGAATTAGGGCCCAAAAGGAAGAAGCAGTACTCTGGGCAGAGAAAACCGAGGTCTGAGTGCCTCAACCCATGGAAGATGTGTGGAGAAGTAATTTGTAGAGAAATAAGAGACAGATAAGGACATCTTGGACTTTGGTTGATGGAGCTGAAACTGTGCTCGCCAGAGGGGATCTTTGGGAAGAGGTTACTGAATGGGAGTGAATGGGAGCCCTGTCAGGTGACAGGAAGATTATTAAGAAACCTGCCATTACAGCAGCGTTTCTAACCTCAGCTTTGTTCACATTTTGGGCTGGGTAACGTCTGTTGTGCCTGGGGACTGTCCTGTGCATTATAGGGCCCTGGGCGCATTCTTGGCTTTTATCCCCTAAACGCCAGTGGCACGCCCCCCCCCACCCCCCAGTTGGGATAACCAACACTGTCTCCAGGCATTGCCAAACGCCCCCTGTGAAGGACAAAAATGCCCCCACCCATCCCTGCCGCTTTGTTGAAAACCACTGTGTGCCAACAGGCACCTTGGAGGTGAATTTCTGGAGACTTTAGTCTTTCTAAGGTCTAGATTATCTTTCCTGTCTTAGGTTGTGCAAAAAGGAGATTGATACAAAAACTCTGGAAATTTCCTTTTCATTTTTTCCCCTCCTTCCGTTCCTCCTTTTCCCCCATTTGGATTCGTTTTTCTTTTCCTTCCTTTCTTCCTTCTTTCCTGCCTTCTTAACATAATTACCATCTTCTAGAGAGGCTATAAGAGGAATCTCTTGTCCACAGGCCTCCTGAACTTCACTTTCCATCAAGGCCAAGAGCAGCTGTCCCTTTGAAGTTATCTATAAGAATGTTTTCGGTGCGGATATATACACACTCTTGCAAAATGACTATTATAGGCAGAAAGCAGTATCCAAGATCCCATTCCTTAACTCACTTCTTGACTCAATGTTTTTTATATCTTTGCTCATGAGGAAACTAAGGGAAGGAGAGCAACCAGCAGGGGCCCCTGCTGCTCTGATCTTCTCTCCAGGAAGGGGAGTCTCGTGCTCGCCTTCAAAGTGCACGCCATCCTGCCCATTGTGTTTCTCAGTGTATCTCTTGAATTGCCCTTTGTAAAATAAGAGGAAAAAAAAATAACAACTTAAAAATAAAATCAAAAGATAGTATTTGTCTGAATAATAAAAGAAACAGCCAAAAAGGCTTAAATGTCAAGTAAAATGTCAAATTAAAATAAAACACACACACACACACACACACACACACACACGAGTCAGGAATAATGAATGAGGGGAGGGTAGATAAAGTAAAAATAAAACAAAGACTAATTCACAGCCAAGAGCCAAACTCCAGAAAGTGGACTTTAATAGAAAAGAATTGGCAAAATATTAAAAAATAAGAGATGAGGATACAAAAGTGCAAATAATTTAATTGACCAAGAAACCGAAAGCTTTCAGTGAAAACATGAGTGGGAGTAAAAGTAAGGCTAAAATAAAAATAAATCACTGGATGATATTATCAGCTTAGAAAAAAAAATTATGAGGGAAAAGGAAGTAGTCAAAAATAATTAGTAGAAAGTAAAACAACGAAGTAAAAACAAAGAATGGGGAAGGGCTTAATACAAATAAAAAATGATCAAAAATATTTCTTAAAAAAATAATTCAAGCAATTGAAGAGACTAATTAACTTGAAGAAGAAAAACCTGTGAATTGACACAGTGAGGCAAGGCAGCGTCAAGACCAGCGCGGGGGTGGCTGGTACGTCAGAGATAGGGTTTCCAGAGAAAAGAAAATATTTGCCAAATATCTGCTAAATCTGGCACCCAGGTCTTAAAGAGAAGCAGTGGGCAGAGGTGGTCCCCTGGTCTGGTCTAGAAGGGGGCTGGACTGCATGTTCTGGGGGGATAGGCAATGCCACCAGGAAGCCCGTTCAAGTTCTCAGCTGGAGGGACACAAGAGCCCATCACAGGGCCTGGACCTCCCATCCCATCAATGGGCAGGTGTGGCACTGCAGTTTCTTGACCAGTGGCGACATCACACACTTGCCTCCTGGGTTTTCAACTACTCTTTCTCCTCTGGAAAATCTGAATTGATCTGAACCCAGAACACCCTGCAGGTTGGTCCCAAAACATTTCTTAGAGAATTTTTTTTTCACATTTAAGCTATTTCTTCATTCATCCAGAAGAGGGCGCAGGCAAACGCGTGTTGATCGGAGGAGAACAAGGAAATGTTAGCGGCTCCTTCTACCAGCACAGGGAAGGGAAGGGAGGGAAATCCGAAGGGGGAGAATTCAGAAAGGGAGATGAACCATGAGACTATGGACCCCGGGAAACGAACTGAGGGTCTCAGAAAGAAGGGGGTGAGGGGAGGGGTTAGCAGGGCGATGGCTGTTAAGGAGGGCATGTGTTGTGAAGAGCATTGGGTGTTATACCTAACTAATGGATCATTGAATGCCACATCAAAAACTAATGATGGGGGCGCCTGGGTGGCTCAGTGGGTTAAAGCCTCTGCCTTCGGCTCGGGTCATGATCTCAGGGTCCTGGGATCAAGCTCCGCATTGGGCTCTCTGCTCAGCAGGGAGACTGCTTTCCTTCCTCTCTCTCTGCCTGCCTCTCTGCCTACTTGTGATCTCTGTCTGTCAAATAAATAAATAAATAAAATCTTAAAAAACAAAAAGAATGATGTACTACACAGTGGCTAATGGAACATAATTTTAAAAACTGCAAAATAAAAAAAACGTAAATATCAGAATTTTAGGAACACTTGCAGGTATCTGCATACATATAACACCTTTCCATTTTAGTTTCATTCCCTTGGACAAATTACACTTGATCTTAGCCAAAAGGCCGAGAAGCGATTCCCTTGGACAAATTAAAAGAACCATACTAGTTGGACTACTTAAACAGTTTATGGCATGCAGATATGACTAAAGATCCCATTAACTAGGCTGATAGGTAAAGGGCTTGTTATCTTCCTTCTGGGGGTGATTTTATGACTTCAGTGCCTTAAAGTGATTGCTTCCATTCCTATTCCCCCATACTATCCCTGTACTAGAAAAGTAAAATCATGCTGCATTTATTCATTTGATGTCTATTCATCACTTACTGTTTGCCAGGTAATTGACAGATGCTGTGAGCATGTGATGAATAAGATTCAGACTCTGCCATTATGGAATTTACAATCTTCTTTAGAGCAAGAAGGTAACAGACATATACATGGGCTGTTTCAGTGTGCTGTAATGGGTGATGGGTTAGAAGTACACACAGGTGCTCTGGGAGAAGATAAGAAGCCACCCTTGCAGCCTCGAGGGGCTCCAGAAGGTTTTTCTGGGGAGGCTGTATGAGGATATGTAGATGATGATGAGGCAAAACAGTGGGGTAGCTGGATGGGAGGTGTGATTCAAGCCCAAGGAGCAGCATATGCAAAGGGCTCGGGGTCAGACACAGCAAGGCAGGTACCCCAGTCCTGTGCTGTGCAGGGGAGCTGGCGGACATGGAAGGGTGGAAAGATGAGGGGGGGAGGGCAGAGGGAACCTTACGGAGCCCATGCTGAGGCAGCGTATGCTGAAAGTGACGGGAGGTCCTGACAGCAGGGAAGGATTGCAGTATAGACAGAGTTCTGGCTGGAACCGGGAGAGCGGGTCAGTGTGCCTTGTCAGGGTGGGGGGGTGTTGAGGGGATCCCTGTGAAGGACCATGCAGGCTGCCTGAGTAAACCCATAGAAGCCACTCTCGGCTGAATGTTCGTGTCTCTTCTCTGATTGATCCCCGTCCCAGACTCAGATGTTGAAAGCTAATCTTCAATTCAATGACGTTTAGAGATGGAAGTCTTTGGGAGGGGGATGGGATCCGTGCCCTTATAAAACAGATCCCAGAGAGCTTCCTCATCTCCTTTTGTCTTGTACGGCTGTAGTGTGGACCAGGAAGCAGGTTCTCACCAGACAGAAATCTGCCGGCACCGTGACCTTGGACTCGCCAGCCTCCAGAATTCTGAGAGATACATTTCCGTTGTTGATAAGCCACACATATGGGTCATCTGTCCTAGCAGCCAGAAGGGACGGAGACCGTAGCCAAGATTGAAAGTGGTGACGTGTCTGAGACATTTAGGAAGTAGATTTGATGGATGTAGTGGCTCGGTCCTCCAGAGTGATGGCCAGGTTTCTGGTTTGGCACAGGGGCTCTGGGTATTGCCTCCTGGAGACACACAGAATATATGTTGCCTTTGTCATAGACGTGAGAACATGGAAGTTGCTGAGGGTGAGTGTTAGGGCTGAGCTCCGGACGTGCTGCGATTGTGGGGTCCGTTGGGCACGTGGTTTCAGGGTTCAGGAGAACGATTAGGGGATCGGGGTGGGAGTAGTTTCGAGAGTTCACAGCTGGTATTTGGAAGCGTGGAATTGGGTGGGTCCCACGGCGGAGACGCTACAGAGAGCAGAGGGAAGGGTTGAGAGCAGGGCAGGGCCTAACCACAAGGTGTAGGGGAACCAAGGAGGCAAAAAAGGACCCAGGAATGGCCAGAGAAGTAGGAGAAAGATCCCGAGAGAATGAGGTGTCCTGAAGTCAAGGAAAATGGCGTGTCGAGGAGAGAGATACCCACAGAGCTAAACACTACCCGAAAAGTCAAGTGAGGTAAAGACGGCAAAGTGCCCATTACATTTTGGAACAAACACATTTTTGTCCTTTTGGCTGGAGAGATTTCAGTGGAGTGATAGAGGCCGAAGCCAGAGAGAGGATAAGGACACTAACAGTGAGCTGACCTGTGCGTGTGTGTACGCACACACGTGATATGTGTGTATGCATGCACATGTGTGCGTGTACACACGCACGTGTATGTGTGTGTGTGTGGGTGACAGCCCCTGGCAATCATAACAGGGAGTGGGATTGAAGGAGGCTTTATTTTCCTGCCTGGGAGGAACCGGGCACGTTTAATGCCAATGGAAATATTCTGGCAAGAGAGGTCGTGAACTATTTTCCATGTCGCTTATGTAACAAAGGGACACTGAAACCAAGGGTTTGATGATGATCCTTTTAATATCCATTTAAATCAGGTGTGCTTTCAGAAAGGTCTCCTAAAAGAACGTATGTGATCATCTCGATTTGTGAACGTTGGAAGCCAACGTTTCTACACCTGCGGCTGACCCAGGGAGCAGATGGAGACGGAATTCATCGTCACCGCAAACTGCTCTCAGGCAGGCACGCTGGGAACTTAAACCTCTACATCAAGAAGACTTCATAGAACTTTTGGTTCCTTCACTTTGAATTCTGCCCTTAACACATCGGAGAAAGACGCAAACCTGACCTTTCTCGTTCTCCAGGGATCCCCCCGCCAAGCCAAGCCCTCCCAAAATTGCAGCCGCGATACTCAAAAGACGAGAAAGAACCGCCCAGATCAAAACCAATTGCGTGGGAAGAGAAACACATAAGGAACTGTCACTTCACTGCAGTTTTAAAAATGAGACGTTTTATTCCCCAAAGAAATATGGCTAGAGCTGTTTTTGGCACTCGAGAACGTTTTTCTGTTGTTTACTTTTATTTTTAACTAGAATCTCCCGGGGAGCAGGGACTACATCCAATGCCTGAGCTCCTTTTGGGCCCATGGGACTGTCTGGCATTTTGGTCCCATGTGAAGCATTTAATTGCACCTTGGGGGGTGGCGGGTTGCGGGGTAAGGGATCTGGGCATGCTCCGTTCAGACGGCATTGCTCAGACGTCTGGAACATGCGAAAGGAGAGCAAACAGTAATCAGGCTAAGGAATTCTCGAAGGAATATGATTCTCCCAGTCTGAAGAATCCGGGAGAAGCTCCTTCATCAATCTCCCAAATGGTGCTCAACCAATGACAAAGCATATAGGTAGTTCCAAAGTCAATTTCCTCCACCGGGCAACTGGAGCCCGTTTTAATACCTGCGCCTGGTTATAAGGATAATGGCTGCTAATGGGTTTGCTGTATTAGAACAGAGAGACGTCGTCCTGGCTTTGTGTGCACAAGGATCAGGGGTGCTCTATGTACAGTCCTTACGGTATTGGCAAGTTGTCTACATAGATGGTCCCTTTGCTCGCATTACTTATGTTGTTAATTCCCAGAAATAGCCCTGAGGGGTTCCAGTTAGCCTGAGGATGCAGAGTGTCTAAGCAGCTAGGATAGTATGTTCATCCTGACCACGCACACTCAAGAAGGGCTTCTTTACCAGGGCTGTTTCCCCTCTTGGGAGGATCTCCCTGACATGAAATCTGGGGGTAACTCCATAGAAAGTAGAGTTTCTCTACCCTGGCTGCACTTCGACTTACCCTGGAATTCTGGAAAATAATGTGAGTGAGACTCCCCCCCACTGCCCCGGAGACCAGTTAAGTCAGAATCTCTGGGGGGCGGGGACCCAGGGCATCCCTAGTTCTAAAATTTCCCCACGTGATTCTAACTTGCAGACAGACCTGAGGATCACAGATTACAGTTCTGAGGGAGAGGATGTCACATTGGTCTTGTTCTGATGCGTAAAATTTGCACAAACATGGCAATCTCCTATATCAGAGCTTGTGTTTTATCTGGCAAGAGGTCACTAACATTGCTGTGGCTGGCTTCTAATCACCAGGTTGACAGAGGGACCCCTCTACTGTGACGCTAAACGGTAAAACTCACACAACTCCACTGTCTTCGCTTTTTATAGTTTTGTTAATCATAAAGTAGAAAGAATCCTGATATCGGATGAGAGTAGGTGAGTTGAATAGAGGATATCCCCAAAGTGAAATTTTGGGCAGGTATTTAAAGCAATTATGCACATTGCTTATTCATATTCATTTAACAACTATTTCCATTTTTTAGGTTTCTTTTTTCTTTTCCAAGTTTTTATTTAAATTCTAGTTAGTTAACGTACAGTGTTTCAAGCGTAGAATGTAGTGATTCATCACTGGGATAGGACACCCAGTGCTCAAGACAGCAAATGCCCTCTTTAATGCCTGTCACCCATCCAACCCACCCCTTCCATCAACCCTCAGTTTGTTCTCTACCATTAAGAGTCTCTATGGGGGGCTCCTGGGGGGCTCAGTGGGTTAAAGCCTCTGCTTTTGGCTCAGGTCATGATCCCAGGGTCCTGGGATCGAGTCCCCCACACCCCGCCTGCCTCTCTGCCTACTTGTGATCTCTGTCTTTCAAATAAATAAATAAAACCTGAAAAAAAAGTCTCTTATGGTTTTCTCCCCCCTCTTTTTTCCTTTCCATATGTTCATCTGTTTTGTTACTTAAATTCCACATGACTGAAATCATAGGGCATTTGTCTTTCTCTGTTTCACTTAGCACAATACCCTCTAGCTCCATCCATATGGTTGCCAATGACAAGACTGCATTCTTTTTGATGGCCGAGTAATATTCCATTGACACATATACCACATCATGATCTGTTCATTTATCAGTGGATGCTTGGGTTGCTTCCATACCTTGGCTACTACAAATAATGCTGCAAGAAATCTAGGGGGCTAGTATCTTTTTGAATCAGCATTCTTTCGGTAAATGTCTAGTAGTGCAATAGCTGGGTCATGGGGTAGTTCTATCTTTAACTTTTTGAGGAACCTCCGTACTGCTCTCCAGAGTGGCTGCACCAGTTTGTGTTCCCCCCAACAGTGTAAGAGGTATTTAACAGCTACTTTCAGAGGACTCTTCAGGGTCTAGGCTCTAGGTTCTAGACTCCAGGACTCTAGCAGCAAACGAGGACGAGGTTTTCACATCTTTCTGAAAGGAAGTTTAAAAAGAACACGCATGTAATGATACCACTTTTGTGACACAGATGCATAAAAACACGGATGATATACATCAAAATAACATCAAAATAACTATCTCAACAGTTACCTCGGTGTGATGCAAGGAAAGACAATTTTAACTTTCACTTTTTGGATTCTTTTCCTACTCTGGGCACTGGTCATCCATGTAATTTTGTGAATGCAAGATAGATATTCCATTCCGTTTCTCGGATGCCCCACAGCTCTCTGACTTGTCAGAGAGCAGGACTTGTCTCCCTGTCATGGGGTGGGGGACAGCGCCGCTGGCTGCAACATCAGCTAGAAGCTGCACAAGGTCAACAGCAACCTGGCAAAGCAAACCTGACTGGTGAGGTTTAAAGCATATTCAGTCGTAATTACAATAATACTCTTGGGCTTTCTTCCTCTTTATCAGCTTGATTTTCTATGCGAGGACCCGAGACAGGGGCTCAAAAAGTACGTTGGTAAGCGACAGCGTGATCACAAGGCGGGTTAACCTGTGGGGAATCACTCACATGCAATATTAAAAGTAGCCGCGAGATGGCGATAGAGTTTAAAAAGTGAAGTAGGGACTTTCAAGAAAAAACCCCACAGGTCAGGAATGGAAGATGTGCTCCTGTGCAAATCGCCATTAAAAGGGGCTGAGGGCGCAGGCTATCTCCCACCTGCGGAGCCTCCGTCCCTTGACCCTGCTCCGTAGCCAGGGGGTCGAAATGTTGGTTCCAAGTGACTGATGTTTCCACTGATGCAGCTGAAGAGGCCCAGGGGCACAGCGGGCCACCAGGGGGAGAGACGGTGGTCCCCAAATGCAAGTTCTTAAAGTCATACATCTAACAATGAAAGGGTCACAGAGCTAGCACGCATGGACCTAGAACCATCCACGGATTAGCTAGCTCGTTTACGATGTGTCTTGCTGCTTCACAAATTTTCCAGCTATTCTGTTGTTATTATTGCGGTAGCAATTTCTGTAGAGAATCTGGAGCGGTAGGGTGGGCAGGAGAATCTTAGGCAGCAATTGTCTCCTGCTGACGAATGAGTGTTTATTGAAAATTTGCTGCTCTCCTTGACTCTGATTTTGGATCTTAATTCATAGCATTGGATGCAAAGATTACAGGCGCTGGAGTCAGACAGCCCTGAGTTTGGCTCCAACTTTGCACAGGACTCTGTTCCCTTTTGAGCTCCTGGCTTTCTCACCTGTCCAGCGGCGCCTACGGGAGGAGTTGGGGTGATCGTGTTTATAAAGTGGTCAGCGTATAGGAGAGGCTGGAATAATGGGATTTCCCTTCCTTTCCAGTCCCATTTTTAGCCACATTACTGGCCTCTGAGTGTTGTTGCCTGGACACTCTATACTGTCAAGACTCAGTACGTTTTCCTCTCCCTCTTAACCCTCTGGAAGCCTCTATCCTCCTTCTTTGGCTTAAGAAATCCTAGCATTACCTCAAAGCCGGGTTCCAAAGCCTGTTTCTTCCTCATAGCCCATCACCCGTCCCTAAACAGCCTTCTAATGAAACCTACTCGCCTTTGCTATTGTCATTCACTTGACTCGTAAAACTTGTCCTACTCAGTGCTGGTGGTTCCCCCAACTCCACCCCCATTGTGGATTCCTTGAGGACACAGGTCATGATGATGTCTCAGCACCTCATATCTGACCAAGCAGAAGGAAGAACTTTGATTAATCACACTACCCTGAAAAGGAAAAATATGTCTGAGACAGTGACGGCCATCGCTTCTGCTCTGCTTTGCCATTAACTCAAGATACAGTCAAAGAAAACGAAACATTGTAAGAGACCGTATTATTTTCATCACCAAAGTGGGCCCTGCATATGAGGATTTTGCAACCAAGTCCCCAAACCTCCCACGTAACTATAAATCCATATGGGTGTGTATGTCTCACTGCTTCCTTCTGACAGACCCAGAGCATTTCTCTCCTAATTCCATCCAGATTTGAAGAGCCACTATCCAGGCAAGAGAAGTTATGCATGCATTTGCATAAGGTGAAGCTCACATTAAATGTATTAAATCATAAATGAGCTGGACACTGTCCCAGGCTTTCAGTTTTTACCATGAGGACCATTTTCTCTAATGTGCTCCTTTGGCAAAGACCATTCACTTTGACAAGATGGTGCAAAGTAAGCAAAACTTCGTGCCCGCTCCCATCCTTTGGGTGACAATGGAAGAGGAGTTCCATTTTTCAGGACTTTGTTGGGACAGGTTGAGGGTTCCTGGGGAGCACTACAACATTCATATATTCAATATGAATTTTTTAGCATACTCATTTAATAAGCTAGTAGTTTTATAGGAAAAACGTGTTTCTCATGCAGACACTGAATTCTACTTGGGCGTGATGGTGGAAGAGCTAACAGAAGCCTGTGGGTATTATCTCATCTGATCCTCCCAACACCCTAAAAAGCAGGTCTATTGTTATGCCCTTTTTACAGATGACACTTAGGGAGTAAGTGGCCTGCTGAGGGTTACACAGCCAGCAGGTGGATGGAATTCACGCCCAGTTTGATTTGGGGGTTAACTATTATTTATGTGCCAAATCCTGAAAGGCGTTTGGTAAAACCAGATTCTTTTTGTCTCAGTTTTATAATACAATCAAGGATGGGTTGCATGTTTATACAGACTCTGAAAAATGTGGTCAGGGGGCACAAATTCTGTAACAGGAGCATCAGGCCTTTCAGGAACTTTGTAGGAGGAACAGGGGAACCAGGAAGGCTTTTTGAGAGCAGTGTAATTACAGGATGAAAGGCAGGAGTTATCTGGAGTAGCCAGTGGTTAGGTTTGTCCATCAGAAGGCTCTGACTTAGGTAGCACCCTGAAATTTCAGTTCTTTCTTTCTTCATGAAAATGCATCCGTTTCTCAAGCCATGTAAGGACACCATCATTTTTGTAATAAAATCAAATTGTTAGGGTAGTCTCCATTGACTTTGGCATTCCGCTCACATTTGAGGAACCCAGGGGAAGAAGGGCACTTAAAAAGATTAGGGTTAAGGTATGGATTAAATGACAAGGAACATCATTGCCATCCTCTTGAGCTCAATAACACGATCCGTAAATGGAAGGGGCAGTGCCTAGTTCTCCATACTGATCACCCAAGTGTCACATGATGATATTGGAAATGCTGATTTTTGCTTTCTCCAGGGGGAAATTGGTACCACTTTGGGAAGTGTTCTTTACTCAAACCTGAGGAAGGAAGGCTTATACTTGCATATGTAGAGTGCAAAATGATTTTTTAAAATAAGTTTTTGTTTAAAAAGTAAAACGATGAAGGAAGTGAGCCAGTCATCTACAAAAGGCTTTCAATGTTCTATGGCAAAGGAAGGAAGATAGGTATGCACTTTGTCATTTAAGGACTTGCTGAACGTCCACATCATTGTTGGTGGCTGCGGTAGAACAGCGAACAGAAGAGACAAAGGCAGTTGGACTCATAAGCTTAGGAAAGAGAGGGGAAGACAGCTATTGAACAGTAAAGAGAGTAGGCAAATTCTTATGAAAGTTCATTGGTGACAAAGTGCTATTTGTAAAAAGAACGAGCAGAGAGCAGGGTCAGAAGGACCCCAGGTGTTGGGGCCATTTTCCTGGTCAAACATGGGACGGCGATACTTGAGTAAGTGAGGGACCCGACCAAGCAGATGTCCAGGGGAAGAACATTCCAGGCAAAAGGAAAAGGATGCCGGAGCGAAGGCCCTTAGATGGCAGCGTACTTGGTTCCACGGAAAAGGAGGGCAAAGAAGCCGGAGTAGAGTGAGTGGAGGAGGGAGAAGGACATGGGGGTATCGGGGCCCAGACCGGGCAGGACCTTGTAGGCGATCGCGGGGGAGCCCTTGCAGCTTTGGGGAAGAGGAGGTTACACCGCCTGCTGTCTGAGTTCAAGGGCTCACGCAGGCTGCCTACTGAGAAAAGCAGGCGAGCAGGGCCTAAGTGGGAGGGCGGTCCGGGGACTGGGGCAGGGTCCCAGGTGATCTGAGGGGACTTGGACGCGGTGGTAGCAATGAAGCCAGAGAAACTGGCAAGAGGGACCTTCATAGGTGGGACCACGTGTTTGTAAGATTCCCTCCAACAAAGCTCACCTCTAATTAAGCTCTGCTAGTCTGGGAATAGTTAAAATTAAAAAAAAAAAAAAAAAAAAAGAGAGAGAGAGAGAGAAATTGTGAGGCATCTGGGTGGCTCGGTTGGTTGAGCATCTGTCTTCGGCTCCGGTCATGATCTGAGGGTTCTGGGATCGAGCCCCGAGTCGGGCTCCCTGCTCAGCGGGGAGCCTGTTTCTCCCTCTGCCTCTCACCCCTTCTAGTGATCTCTCTCTCTCTCTCTCATGCTCTATATCAAATAAATAAAATCTTAAAAAAAAAAAAAGAAATGGAACTACAAAAAAAAGAAAGAAAGAAAGAAAGAAAGAAAGAAAGAAAGAAAGAAAGAAATTGAGCCACAAAAAAAAAAAAAGAGAGAGAGAGAAAGAGAAACTGAATTACAAGAGTTTTGCTGTAATCATATTTCAAGTCTATCTTTCAGTTATCTGATTTATTAAAAGAATGCATTGGTGAAAAAAAGAACTTTAGATGCATCAAAATGGCACTGGGTAACGCTAAAACACTGGCTAAAGGAAGCCTGTTTGGCTCATCAGTAAATCTTATCCGCTGCCATCTGCTCCCAGATGTCCCAGAAATTTGAGAGAAGGCTGACAAAACCACTTCTTTCCAGGCCTCCAACGTACAAAGTGGAAGAGTTCTGGAACCCTGGTGTCAGATTAACATTTATTCCAAGCATCACAATTTCTTGACATTTGTAATTCTCCAAGCATGCCCTGGCTGGTATGCATTTGATCATTAAAAGTCGTTGTGATAGATAGAGATAGAAATATAGATACAGCGAGTCACAGAGATTTTCTGAAGGTACTGGAATCCAGTAACTATCTGCTTTCCACACCCTTTGTCTGTGCGAAAGACACGTGATGTCTTTGACCTTGATGTGACCTGCTGTGGACAATGAAATATGATTGAGTACAACATACATCTCATGAGGCCAAAGCTAGAAGAGGCATTGTATGTTCCCCCACCTGCTGTTTTCCTCTCATTAGACTGGTTTGCACCAGAGAGATCCCTCCAGCATGAGTTCTGAAATAGAGACACATGGGACAGAACCATAGCTGGCGAGAGAGCCCACACATCACACGAGTGAGAAGCAAATGTTGCAAAGTATTGAAATGTTGGAGTTGTTACCACAGCAGAGCTAATACAAAGTCATTCTGCATGGGTGCATTTTCTAACTAGCAGAAGGGTTTATTTCTTAGAGGGAAAATCTAATTAAAAACATACTTTTTTGGCTCCTGGGTGGCTCAGTCATTAAGCATCTGCCTTCAGGCTCAGGTCATGATCCCAGGGTCCTGGGATGGAGCCCTTCTCCCTCTCCCTCTGCCGCTCATCCCTGCTCTTGCCCTTGCTCTCACTCTCTCTCGCTCCCAATGAATAAATAAAGTGATCTTAAAATAAAAATAAAAACATACTTTACTTATCAAAACTGTATTACTCAACGCATGGCCTTTAGAAAGAGTTAAATAAGATTCCTTTGTAATGATCTTAGGTTTTTTGACATTTATGATTAATTATAAAATGCTAGTCTAGATATAGTTATATCAAAATTTGGATTTCTGGGGGCACCTGGGTGGCTCAGTTGGTTGGACGACTGCCTTCTGCTCAGGTTATGATCCTGGAGTCTCCGGATCAAGTCCCGCATCCGGCTCCCTGCTCGGCGGAGTCTGCTTCTCCTACTGACCTTTCTCCACTCATTCTCATTCTCTGTCTCTCTCTCAAATAAATAAATAAATAAATATCTTTAAAAAAATTAAAAAAAATTTGGATTTCTGTTTAAAACTTTTCTACTAAATGCCATGTTTCTTAAGATTGGGAATAGCGCTGTACCCGTCTTTGTGTCCCCGGCTCCTAGAATGATGTCTGGCACTCAATGGACTCTACTAGTTCTTGTTGGTACATGTGGCTATGTGAAGCCCCTGGAGGATTACTGCTTCTGTGACTGAAAGGTGATATTCTATGGGTGGGCGCTGGTGGATGGCAGGGGTCAGTGATGGATTGGAGGAGGAAGACTATGGGCATTTAGCTTGGCTGACAGTCTGGTGCTGGCCAGGAAGATTCGGGGGGGAAGGAAGAACAGAAGAGCTTGTGAGCTGCATGTCACAGTTCAGAGGACTCAGCAGAAAGTAGTGACCTATTATTATTATTTTTTTTTAAAGAGGTATTTATTTGAGAGAGAGAGCGAGCGAGCGAGCAAGGGGAGGGCCAAGAGGAGAGAGAGAGAGAGAAGCAGACTCCCTGCTGAGCACAGTTTGATGTGGGGCTCGATCTCATGATCTCGATCTCGAGATCATGCCCTGAGCTGAAATCAAGAGTCTGATGCTTAACCGACTGAGCCCCCTAGGCGCCCCGAAAGCAGGGATTTATAAAGCTTCTAATACTGTTAGCCATCCTCCCTACGGTTCTCAGGCACCCGTGTCCTGGCACGCAAGTCCCATCTATTCCCCTGTTGGTGCGTGGTCAAAGGAGCCGAGAACTCTAAGAGGAGGGGGACAGGTGGTGTTGAGTTCGGCGGGCTCAGGAGAGGCCCTGACTCCCCAAACTCAGGAGGGCTGGCAAGCTAGAGGAAAAGGGGGCATCCTGGTGCTGGCCGACTGAGTGGGACTGCATGTGGCTGGCAGAAAAGTCTCCTGCTCATAAATAGAGAAGGAGAACCTAAAGGCGAAGGTGAAAGAGAAGAAGCCATCTTATCCCATGGCTCCGCACACTGCTCTGAAACCAACAGACTCCCTTCGGGACGCCATGCTTGGAACCAGACTCTTTGGCCTCATGATCTACATTCCCTTATTCCTCCCTCTACTGGTTTTTTCGTTTGTTTTTAAGTGACAGCTAAAGCATTATTTGGCTCTGCCTTCCTTAAGTTCCCCCCTGCCTCAGAATGGTGACTCACCCCAGCAGGGCAAGCACCAGATATGAATAATGACTGAGCAAGTGTCCGCTCACCCCTCCGCCCCGCCACCTCCGTCTACACCAAGCACTGTCGGAAGCTGTTCCCCAGCTCTCTCTTTGGGTTCTCTGCTTGGGTCCGTGTTGTTTGCAATCCATCCTGGTAACTGGAGCCCTATCCTGTTATGACTTTTGGCCTCAATGGCTCACTTAACTTTAAAGCTAGGATTTCAGTTCCCTGAGGAAGGCTGGCTAGCCATCTTTCCTCTTTCTCCTTTGCTTCCCCAGCAAAGCACTGCTGCGGGAATCGTAGGTGTAGCCTTCGAGAGCCGAAATTCTGCATGGCCTTGCGCAAGTTCCTTCCTCGGCCTACTTCTCTCAGTTATTCATCTGTGAAATGGGCAGAAAAATACCACCTCCCAAGAGTTTTGGACATTTAACATAAAAAATAAAGTATTTAAAGTGGTTAGTGCCAACAAGCATTCAGTAAGGATGTTTATAATATTAGAAACTATTATTGAGATACTTGTCTTTAATATGGGAATTGCTAAGTACCGAGTGCCCTTTTTTTAAAATAAAGATTTTATTTATTTATTTGACACACACAGAGAGAGAGACCACAGGTAGGCAGAGTAGCAGGCAAAGAGAGAGGGGGAAGCAGGCTCCCTGCTGAGCAGAGAGCACAAACAGGGCTCGATCCCAGGACCCTGGGATCATGACCTGAGCCAAAGGCAGAGGCTTAACCCACTGAGCCACCCAGGCGCCCCTAAGAGTGCCTTTTTAACTTGCAAGCATTTTTCTTCATTTTCAGGAATGTGTAAGTTTTTGCCATTTGAATGTGTTTTTTAGCAATAGGACAAAAAATTTTAATGTGAGGACTATACATTCCTGTGATTTGTTTCATCACAATGCAACAACGATCCAATATTGTACAGTCACAGTAGAATCGGAGAACTCGTTTTCATTTCATTAAGCTTCCTTGGACAGGGTTTTAAATGGTCAGTTGTGTTCTTATACCCTACTTCCTGTATTCCTGTCACCAGATGAGAGCCTCACTCGTTCTCCATGTCGTCGGAGTGTAGATAACGAGCACTATCTTCCCTCAGAATAAAGCCACAGAAGTGGCTGTGTCACAGTGAGGGACATGCTCAAACATCTTTCTGGTGAAATGATTCATAAAATGAACCCTTTGAAGGGAGTGGCACAGAGACAGAAAGAAAATGGAGCTCTGCCATTTCTAAAGCCAGACTACAATTTAAAACTTCAAAGTGAAATAAACAGGCCAAGTCTCCAACATCCCCTGTCCTAGCTTACTAGAAAAGCAATTTTCCAGACAATGGGAATTCTCTGATCAAAGACATGCAGGCACTTCCCTTTAAAGGGGTCAAGTGATAAATGTCTACATAAAAATGACCGAATTATGGTTTGTCTCCCTCCCAATCAAAAAAAAAAAATGACCGAATTAATAAATCCCTCAGCATTTCGAGAGCCTGCAAGGGATTTGGACAGATGCTTGTGGGTAGCCCTCCTAACACAACCCTCTCAAAAGGCACCTGAGGAACATGGAGTCAGATATGAGTGTCTCTTCACCGTATTTCTGTCTGGTCCGGACTCAGGGAGAGTCCAGGAACCCTTCCTGCATGCCACAGAAAGGTGTGGTAACCTTACTTGAATCTGTAGATTTGAGCAAACCTTGGCCATGCCCTTGGATGTGCACTGTCTCCAGGTGAGTCCCAAGGGGATGATGTTAGAATCACTAGACCTCACGAGGGCTTTCCACAGTACAGAAGCTCCTATTCATCCTTCAGAACCCTACTCCGCCATGCCTGGGTGGGTCATCCCATTAAGTGACTGACTCTTGGTTTCAGCTCAGGTCGTTGATTTCTGGGTCATAAGAGCGAGTCCCAAGTTGGGCTCTGCACTTAACACCAAGTCTGCTTGAGATTCTCTCTCTCTCTCTCTCCTTCTGGCCCTCCCCACTGCTCTCTCTTGAAAATAAACAAATCTTAAAAAAAAAAAAAAAAAGGTAATCTGATCACTGCTTGATTATCCAGGACAGCCCAGTGGTCCCTTTATCTGGCACTCTTCTTAGAATATGTTAAGCCATCCAGTAATTACTTATGATTAGTATTTCTTTTATAAAACTGAGTCACTAGAGAGAAGGGATCTGTGTGTATGTGTGTGTACAGTGTGCACAGTACCCGGGAATGATATGGCTTCAGTGGGGAATGAATGAATGAATGAATGGCATACTGGTGCCATGTTAAGGTGTAAGAAATCCTAAGAACTCAACAGTCTAATGCTGTGATTTTTCTGGAATAAGTCACAGTGCTTATCTCTGGGTATATATGATTTCTTTAATGAAAGTTTGTGCTAATTTACAAATGTACAAAAAGAAATGAAAATGGAAATAAAATCCATAAAGATTTACTGCGCAGAGCACTGTGCCAGGTATTGGAAGATAAAAAGGGTTTGGAGTAGGTCCTGCCCTTATGATCTGCTGTGGGAATGTGTGCCTGTGGGCGTGTGTGTGCGTGTGTGTGTGTGTGTGTGTGTGCAGAGATGAAAGCGTGTGTGTCCTATATTCTTAACCGGACAGTACTTGATGAAACCAAAGGAAAGTGCAAGCGAAAAGAGCATGGTGATCTGCAGGAAGACAGAAAAAGGAAGAGAAATAGGAGTCCATCAGCTCCAGGCCTCAGCTTCACCAACCTGCCCCAGCTGTCACTTGGCATGGAAGGAGAGCCCAAGAGGACCAGCCCATCTCCAGAGAGCATGAAACTTGGGGAACGCAACTCCCTCGGGGCCTGGGGTTTGGGGCATGTCTTCATTTCTTCTTCTCTGCTGTGTGATTTTTTTTTTAATCTTATAACTTTTTTTTTTTTTTTTAAAGCTTGATGTTCTTGTTTTGATATATTTAGGCTGCGTGCCATGGACCAGGCTCCCCCTTAGGCAGGGGCTGGGGCGGGGGTCCCCCTGCCAAGCGCCATCTCCGTAAATCTGATTTATCACTTGGGGAACCTGTGCGGACCCTGCTGTTGGCAGCGATATCCCGCTAGAGTCATTAAGCCTCCTGCTGGTCCAATGCCTCCTCCAAACAGGTGCTTTCAAAGGCCTTTGCGTGAGGTTCCAGGAGACCCATTAATCACCTCTCAATGGGTGTGCACAAAGCTGTCTTGTTACATCTGGGATAATAAAATCACTTTCAAGCGTTACTATACCAGCTCAGATTCATTTATAACATACTTCTAAGTGCCCTCAGCACCTTCTTATTCTACTGAAAACCTCACCAGGAAGGCAAGAGACCGGGAGCACCCCATTTTCCGGGGTTGGCTGCTGGGGTAAGGGTCTTGCTTCAACCAGGAGGTTGGCCGATACGGCCACAAGAGCCCAAATACTTCTCTCTCCTTCTTCTATTTTCACTATTGTCATCTTTCTCTAATGTTCTCCATTTGCGTTAGATGCTCTATTTTGCACCTAAGTTGATTTTAAGCAGATGTAAAGATCTTTCCCTGTGGCAAAGGCATTAGTATCTGTTTTCATGTACTCTTGAATTTCTCTTCTTAGGTTTGAGGTTACGACCCTACGGTAATGGTGGTCACAAGTCATCACAAAGTCATTCTGTGGATTCTGGTCGCTGATGTCATGGACCTGCTCATCCGTTGGCCTCCCCTTGAGGACAGACATCCATCCTCTCCTTATTATGTCCCTTTTCTGGAGCACTTTGGGTCTCTTCCTCGTCATGCCGAATTCTCTCCTACAGAGGACCTACTCTCTCTTACATTCTTCTCCCCTTGAACTACCGTCTTACTTCTCAAGCACAGTTCCCATTTCAAGATTGCCTGGGGTTGCAGGGAGCGGTACCTCTCTCTCTCCATCCTCTCCATCACGGGCCCAGAGGAGCCCCCCCCCCCCAGCAAATGCTTCCTTCTTAGATTTTAGTCTCCCTCCTGTCTCTGAGGCACTTGGCCATGTTGGATTTTTTTCTCTGTCTTCCTCTCTTCCTTCCTCCCTTCATCTTTCTCCCCCACCTTCTTTCTGATACACCGCCTGCCCTTGGACTTCAGGACACTTCTGCATCTTGCCTCTTTTCCCACGTCTCTGATCTCATTTTTGCTCCTCATCTCCGTCCTGTTCCCCGCACCTTGGATGTTTCCAAGGGGCTGGATTGTAGCTTCTGCTCTTCTCCCTCATTCTCTGCCTAAATTCAACATTATAGTTTCACTTATTCAAATGCATTTATGTTTATTGCCTTTAACACTGCTCGAGACCATTTGCTAAAGCTACTGGTCCTGCTATGTCCCAGACCCTCTTCTGGGCTCTGGACCCAGCGGGGAAAAGGACCCTTTCCCTGTTGCCCTGGGGAGGCAGACTGTGAACAAGTGAACAGACATTTCTGTTGAAAACAGACATTTCTTGAAAACAAGACGATGGGCTGGAGAGCATGGGGGGCCACTGTCTTATCTTAGGGAGGTCAGGGATGGCTCCTCTTAGGGGGTGACATTTGAGCTGAGCGCTGAGTGGTAAAGAAGCCATGGGCATCGCTGGGGAAGTAGTGTCTGGTGAGTGCAAAAGGGACGTACATGACATTTACACAGAGGACTCCGAACTCAGGGGGGCAGTTCAGGACTTGAAAGAGCTCCCATTCCCTCTCTTCCACTGCTTCCTGGCTGTTATTACTGTCACTGCGGGAACAGCTTGTCGACAACCAAACTTTGCGACCGTGCTCCCCACAAGAGCTGGCTCGCTCTCATTTCTGCCTTCCCTACTTTCTAGGCTAGAAACTGACGCGTTACCTGGCACATATCATCGTCGTCTTTGCCGATGTTCAGTCCATCGGTGACAGTCCTAGTGTCCTTTCGGTCCCTAAAGGGTCTCCCATCTCATGCAGCTCCTTGTTGTGACTCGCAGAGGGGACGAATAACTACCCTTCGGTGCAAATGCGCACTCTTGCAGGCTCAGTGCTTGGCTCATGCTGCCTGCAAGGTGGCAGTAACAGTCCTGTTACACAGATGGTGAAACTGAGGCTCAGTGTTCCCCCGAGATCAAAGCCTTCACTCCGCCTTTTTCTTTCTTTTCTTCCTTTTCAAAAAAATATCTACAGGAAAAAGACCTTATTTCCTAGCCTGATAAAGGAGACTGTAAATTTCCTTCTGAATCACAACTCACTCACCTCCCCCCTTCCCTAACATGAAATCTCTGACATCAACCAATCGACGTTGCTTTTGCCCTTAGCATTTTCTCACCGTGACCTTCATCTTGACCTCCACGTCTGCAATGCCTGGACCTTTTCTTTTTGCTTACTCAAATCTTGCTTAATCTCTGTTCCTCTTCTCAGGGATGTGCTCCCCATTCACTTAGGCCATGAAAACACACATCATCTGTTACTAGGGGATCCATTCGTTTTCTGAGTCTTGATCATGCATACATTTCCTCAACTTAAACATGAGCCCACCTGTCTTCCTGCAGAGCATAGTAGCTAAAAGTGTAACCTGTAGATGACAGTCTCAGAGTTTGAACCCCATTTCTGTCCCTGAGTGGTCGTGTGAACTCGAGTTCTGTTTCCTCATCAATAAACTGGAGTTGATGATGACTACACCTACTCAAAGTTGTTGTTGTCAAGTTTAAATAACTGATTGCACATAAGTGTGTAGCAAGCCTAGTAGACGGTACACAATCAGTAAATGTTAGCTGTTTGCACCCTAGCTTAGTGAGGTATTTGGGAAATAATGTGGCCTCAATGAATATCCTTCCATTACTGACCCATTCACATCAATAAATACATACATGACAGTCTTCTGGCTCCGGTAAGGTTGGGGAAAAATACCCACGTAAGAACAGAAGAACTGCCACGGTGGGCTAGGTTCACCGCCTGTTTGTGAGAGAGGTGTGATACTGGGGTGAGGTCCAGGAGTCAGAATGGTTACCTTCAAATCCTGACATGTTGCCTCTGCACTGTCTGGTTTTAGCATCTGAAAAATGGGGATGATAATATTACGGGCTTCAGAGAGTTCTTGTGAGGACCCAATAAAGATGATAAATGTAAAATATGTGGCACTGAGTAAATGTTGGCTCTTGATATTATTGTGTGATGTTGATTTAGCCCTGAGTTAGTCTGACTGGGGCACAAAGGTCCTGAGGGAAGGGTCACAGATTAGGTTTGAAGGAAACTAAGAGGAAAGGAATAATTAAAACATGAGCCTTTGGGGCGCCTGGTTGGCTCAGTGGGTTAAGCCCCTCTGACTTCAGCTTGGGTCATGGTCTCAGGGTCCTGGGATTGACCCCCACATGGGGCTCTCTGCTCAGCGGGGAGCCTGCTTCCCCCTCTATCTGACTGCCTCTCTTCCTACTTGTGATCTCTCTCTCTCTGTCAGATAAATAAATAAAATCTTTAAAAAAAAAATTGAACCTTGAAGCTTCTGGAGGATTCTGGAAGATTCCAGAGGATTCTAGGCACTTGGGAAAAGTGGGAGGAGAATGCAAACAGGAGCCCAGGAGTCTCTGAGAGCCTCCTGGTTGGCTGATTCTCAAGATTTTGCTGCAGGGTGCTACACCTGAACTGGCCGAGTGGCCTTGGACAATGACATTGTTCTTTACTTAATCTTATTTCTCAATTTCCACATTCAGCTGAGCAAGACAGACCCTGGCTCTCTCCTCAGAGACCTTAACCCCTCCCAGGTCTCTCCTCTCTCCATCTGCCAGCCCCCCCCCCCCCCCCCCCCCCCGCCCATCTCTGCTTTGTTTCAAACTCATAGTCCAAGTTTCTTGCTCGGACGATTGCCACAGCTTCCTAGAATTGTCACTGCTTTCGGCCATGTCTCTGTAATCTGCTCTACGTTTGAGCAATGTTAACCTGCTTGAAAAACATGACTGCAAGCAGGAACGTATTAAAATATTGAAACTGTGAGCCACCGCATTGCATCTCCAGACTATTAACAACCCCCTGCTGCTACACGTGTCATCTCAACACTGTTGATACAAGAAGAGGCAGAGGTGAATTTTTAAGTGGATGAAAGATTGATTGCATGGAGCCATAAATTCCAAATAAGTCCACTGAAAACAGTGCATCTGAATCTGTCTCATCCCCTTTTATTCACCTCCTCCCGTTTCAGACATTTCCAAAGTATAATATATAACACTTTAAGGGCCCAGGGAAGTTAAGAGGGGGATGGGACAACTTAATGAGGCTGAACAGCACACAGGTGCTCTAAATATTTCAGAAGTGATTCAATTCTCCGAGGCCAACTCAATAATCCCCCGGGCAACCCCATTAGCAGGCTGAACTCCAGCTGCACTTGGAGATGCTGGCTCACCACTCAGCCCTTGGGCATACACAGTGTGGTATTTCTTTCCCACTTTTCCACGTGTGAGCTAGGCTTCCCTGCACGATGGCAAACCCCTCATGGCAGACACCAGGGACTCAAGGGATTTACTTTCTTCTTCTGGCTCTACTGCCCATTGGTTCCGTGACCTTGGAAATACTTAATTTCCATTTCAATTTCCCTCTCTCTCTCCAATAGAGGGGTTGAATCATTTCGGCGAGCCCCTGATGAGCCGCAGAGTTCTTCCCGAAGTTCATCCATAAGAAAGTTCATCCATCCATGTGTTGGGATCAATAAATCTATAGGAGCTTATTATTGTCTTAATTCACTGATATTTCAAGCATCTATGATTTTGTGGGGATCATCAAATTTCGATTTATGGAGGAGGTCCTAATGCACACGGTAAAACATTAGACAAGGTCCTGAGGTCCTCTGCGGCCTGCGTATTTACTCATTCTTTCATTTGATACATATTCATTGAAGGCTCCTCCCTGGCCGCTCTCCCAAGTGCTCGGGAACCACAGGTGCAAAGGTATGACAGGCTTCAAAAAGCAACAGTCACTAAAGAGACCACTACAGTCCAACAGGATGTGAGTCGGAAACACATAATAGGAATTTCTAAAGGTTTCCATGAGTATATATCATGTGATCTCTCCCCACTCTGAGATAGGTACTCTGACCGTCCCCACCTGAAGAAGAATCAGCGAATGCTGGAGAATGAATGGATCTGGGTGGGAGAAACCTCTGTCTGACTCCAAAGTCTGAATTCTTGGCATTATACCCAAACTGCTCTGCTGGGCGGGTGGGCAGTGCAGCGGGATGGCTGACCGAGGACGCGAAGTTTGGAGGGAAACAGTGAAAGTGGCACAGCGTGGTGATGTAAGGCATCCCACGAACGAGGAATAGTTTGCCAGGTAACCAGCAAGAAGGTCATTCCAAGAAGAACTGAGAGCCAGTGCAAAGCCACACAAGTGTGAAGCCCCAGGGGACACCCAGGAACCAGCCAGAGTTCTGTGCCCTGAAACAGAGTGTGGGCCAAAGCTGAGGAGGAAAGGGTCAGACATCAGGACTCTGTGCACTCCAGTTCTGCTGCATGTGGGATGGTCTGGTACACGGGAGGTGTGGTCTCTTCCCGGCTGATTAGGACTGGATAGTGTGGATTATTCCATTGCACATGGTTTACTGGTATTTTCTTCCAGACGATGCCTGAGTTTGAAAACTAGTCTACCTTCACCTAAATTGACATCCAAGCCTTTGATTTCCTCTGCTGAGCTTCAGAAGGAAACAGCCTCATAAACCCCAAAACATGACACGTGATAGGCATGATAATCATACAACATGAATATGTGCGAGTCATTACACATTCACGTTTCACATTTCAAGAGCCTGTGGTAGGCTCTTGATCTTGACACTGAAGGTTTGCTTGTGAGCCTTGCCTAAGGATGCTTCAGGCTTGGGGTATTTTTCTTGAGACAAATTTTGAGATCACTATTTCTGGGTCCCAGGCGGGCCTCTTTAGTCGGACTGCACCGATTATGTATATGCACGCCCGGTCTCACGGGTGCTCCCCGAGAAGACGGTGATGTGTGTTCGTTCCCAAAGGCAGTTAGAATCTGAAGCTTAGAGGACTGTTTTCTTATTAGGGCAGAATTCTAACTCTGAAGTCTACTAGCTGTGTTATCAGCTTGGATGAGTCTCTTACCCTGCTTCTCACCTCAGTCTCCTGATCTGGAAAATGGGTATCATAATAACCACACACATAATAACCACACAGGTGCAAGTATAGCTACTACTGTAAATAAGACACCGTTGGACGATTAAGAAGATTACAAAATTCATATGTATCTTTAGTTTAGAACAGTGCCAGGCACTTTGTAAGCCGCATGGGAAGATGCCTTCCTTGTATAGGGGGCCCCGCTGAAAGTGTGGGGGAAATCAGCCTTTGTCCTGCTTAATAAGCTCCAGGCCATGCAGAGGGCACCTTCTGCCACAAGCCTATTGAACCAATCCTGCTTGCAGAGGTGATGAGCTCGCCTGCACTTGCTCATACCCCTTTGCCCTTTTCATTTGGTGACCATTGAGAAATGGTGGAGAAAACATTCTCAAAGCCTTCATCAGATGGGGTATAAATTGTTTCAGGCTTCCCATTCACGTTCTTAATATCCCTAGCTTTATTACAACGTTTGGCTGAAACATACACGCGGAGGGGGCTACTCCTGATCATTCCCCACAGGGTCCCTGGTCTTCCTCGTTCCACACTTATAAACAGAGCACAGGTAATTCACAAGCAACCTCTAAGGTGCGTGTCATTGTGAGGGCACATTTGGCCTCCATAGTCCCTCTCAGAAAAGCCTGAAACATGGGACAATGAAAGCTATGCTTACCTACAAAATTCTCCATTGATCTGAACTAAAAAATCCCCATTGCTGCCTGGGGGCCTATACCCATCTCCACAAAAGTGATCGATTTCCAATGTTGGCCCCCAAAACAGGATAGCAACTGAATAGCACTGGGGGTCATACTCCTTCAGATGGGACTGGAAGCTTCCATTTCCAATCTCTCCAGAACAAGGCAAGAAATGGATGAGTTTTATTCTTAGGAGCAGCATAGAACAGAATGTTGAAGAAAGCCCTTGCTGTGCGGTCAGAAGGCTGACTTGACTCTTGGTTCTGGGAGATCTTGGGCAAATCCACCCAGTTCTGCTCTTAGGGCTGAATGGGCCTCAGCAGGCACGAAACTGGATGAAGGCAGTAAGTTTCAGTGACTTGCCAAACACAACTGAGTTAGTAGTTGAGTGGGGACGCTCACCCTTGGCTCTTGGGTCAGGGCTCCAGAAGAACCAAGAACCCTATGGAGCCATGATGAGGAAGAGATTTTTTTTTTTTTTCAGATAAATTGTAACACGCACTCTAATAAACAAATTAAATATATAGTCCCTGTATAAAGTTTTGGTGGGAATTCAATCCATATGTTTTCTGAGTCACTTGGAGTTAGCTCATCTAAATGTTATTTTTTTTTAGAGCTATTGATTTCCAAAGTGTCCTTCAAGTTTGGTCCTTCACATAAGTGTTTTTTGGGGGTGGGGGTGGGGAGGTACAGAAATAGAAAGTTCTTTGCCAGGAAAAAATACATTTGAATACCAGAGGATTTTAAATATTCTTTCAGATTCAATATTTGCCAAATCTTAGTTCTAATCCTCTACTTAAAAATAAAGGGGAGGAGGGGTGCCTGGGTGGCTCGGTTGGTTAAGAGTCCCTCTCTTGATTTTGGCTTGTGAGGGTTGTGAGATTGAGCCCCTCAGTGGGGTCCATGCTTGAGATTCCCTCTCTTCCTCTGCCTTTCCCCTGCCCCCCATACATGTGCATACACACACACACACACACACACACACTCTCTCTCTCTCAAAACAAAAATAAAATTTAAAAAATAGAGGAGAGGGAAGGAATTATTCACAGATCCAACCCTCATATCAGCAAGCTGAAATAAGCAGAACATATTTGAAGTCACTCAAGTGACTGTTCTTACTTTTGGCAATATTTCACATTTGTTATGGTTCAAAGAGAGTCCCAGCTGGATTTGCTCTTTTGTTTTGCAAGGGGTCCTTTTGGTTGGGTACTTAACATTGGATACTTTGGAAATGTGTTTCATCATCAAATTATTGCAGCTAAGGGAGAGAGGTACATGGTGGTGGCTTGGGAGCGATACAGTGATGGGGTGGGGGGCTTAGGGAACCTACCGGTTAGGAGGTCCTTAACTTAATGGAAGAGAAATGGAGACATTTTGAGAATGAATGAAGAGCATATAGTGACTCTGGTATAAGCCTTCTTTTGAGGAAAGAGAGAGACCTGATTCGTGGCCATTTGGCATTTATAAAACTCTTCTTTTAAAAGCTTTAAATGTGGTTACTAAAACAAGGCTTTGCATCTCGGTGAACTTTAGAAAAACAAGCAAACAAACAAAACTCTTTCTTCCATGTCGTTCTGGAAGAACAGACCCCGAGAATCCAGAGTTCCTCTATCTGTCTGCTACTCCGAGCAAGCTGAGCTGTCTAGCAACACTAGCATCAGCTTGGAGCTTCTTAGGAATTCAGAACTTTAGGTTTATTCAGACCTATTAAATCAGAATCTGCATTTCGATGAGGTTGTGAGATGACTTCTGTGCACACTAAAGTTTGAGAAGCATTGTTCTAGAGCAGAGACAGGCGAAATCCTTCTGCAAAGGATCAGAGAGTAAGCATTTCAAGCTTTGCCCACAGCCACTCCACTCAGCCATGACGGTCCAGGAACAGCCACAGACAATCTGAAAACACGGAGGACATGTTCTTTCAGACACCCGGTGCAGGCTGGACTTGGCCTGTGGGGCTGAGAGTCACAGGTTTACAATGTTCCTGTTAACAAAGGTTCTTCCCCTTATGACCCTTCTCTGCCCCTTCACTCCTCCACCTCTGGACATCCACTGGACATCCACTTCTCTCTGCCTAAATGCCTCCTTCTCTTCGCTCGATTCCAGCCTCTTTGTGTCCATGGAATCCCCACTCATATTTCAAGGCCCATTTCACCTATGACCTCTTCTCTGGGCTTCCTGTCTGCACTCCTTCAGAATTAACCGGTCCTTCTTTGCATTTCAAAAGCCCTTTCCTTGATTGTCTAATGCAGCACTTGTGCTTAACATTGAAACTCTTTTCCTACTTACAGATTCTGTATGCTCTTACTTGTGTACATGTCTTTCCCGTAAGATGTTATTTCCTTGACAGCAGGGGCTGTGTTTTATTAATGTTTGCCTATCTGTTGCCTAGGTGCCCAGAACCGTGGCAGAGTTGTAGTGAATACGTATTTATAATTGTTTTCATCTCTGATCTAAACTGGTCTTACTTTAAGAAATATATTTAGACTTAAACAGAAAAATGGATTGAGATGAGCTGCACAATTGGGATAAAGCCAGGCACTGAACGCAAAGATTTGGTCCCTGTCTGCCCTTGGGAGGAAATACCTGGGTCCAGCATGGCTGGGGACCACAGTGAAGAACAAAAATGATGAAGAGCTTCAGGGGTATCTTGGTGACATGGCAGGAAAGCACTGAAATACAAAAGCCAGAGTATTGAAACAAACCAGGCTCACAATTCATTAATGTATATTCAGGGATTTCCCCTTTATAGGGACTAAAATGCTCACATCCTGTTTCCCCTACTTTCTTCTGACTTGTATGAAAATACCAGGGGAATTGAATAATGAAAAGGTTGCTTTACGTACACGGAATCAGAAAGAAGGTGTGAAATGGTAGGGGTGAGTGTGTGTGTGTGTGTGTGTGTGTGTGTGAGAGAGAGAGAGAGAGAGAGAGAGAGAAAGAGATCACCCTTTTCTTAAACTTTTCATTATGGAGATTTTCAAACATCCAGTTAAAGTGGAATTCATAATATAAAAAACTTCCACATACCCATCATCCACTTTTAACATTTTCTAAGCTTCTTTTTTCATCCCTCTACTTTTTAAAAAAAAAACTTAGGATATTTTAAAACAAATCCAAGCTACCCTTGTCATATTTTGCGAACAAATACTATAGTATGCACCTTGAGCGGATAAGTTTTGTTTGGATGTACCCACAATATCCTTGTGAATTTCCTAGCTTTGTATAATGATGATGCTGAGAGACAAGGAAAGGATGATACCAATAAGCAGCTCTAGCATCCAGGTTTTTAAATATGAAAACTTCTTTCCCATGAGAAAGGAATGAGGGCTCCTCGGAGAGATGGCTGATTCCAGGTATAGGATAAGACGTGCACAAGATGAACTAGAAACATCTGATTATGTCAGAAAGGAAGGATGCCATCAGGAGGTACTGAAGCCATTTCCAAAGGTTTAGGAACAAACCTGATGGGGCTCCGACTTGTTAAAAATGTAATAACTAGAGCATCAAAAGGAATAATGACTATAAAGGATTGAGCACATTTATTGTTTTAAAACCCATGTGCTCCTAATGGAGCAAAAACTCACTGGTCATCAACTCATTATTCTGAAAATGTGTAAATAAAGGGAAAAATAATCAATCATCTATCCTGCCTTTCACATACAAACTGTACTTCAGAGTAACCAAATGTTTGATGTTTTATTTCTTCTCTCTCTCTCTCTCTCTCTTTCTTTTTTTTTAGAGAGCGGGGCGGGGGATGGATAGGCAGAGGGAGAGGGAGAGAAAGAATCTTAAGCAGACTCCATGCCCAGCATGGAGCCCAACCTGGGGCTTGATTTCACAACCCTGAGATCATGACCTGAGCTGAAACTAAGAGTTGGATGCTTAACTGACTGAGCCACCCAGGCAGAAGCAATGAAATTATAAAGAATTATAAAAGAACCATTGCAACCTCTTATAAAATAGAAATCTAAGCAACAATCATCAATGGCTGTTAAAATATTTAGGTATAAGATTGATGAAGAACTTCAGAATGGATGGATCAGGCTGACAATACCCAAGCCCATTAATCAACCTTCACCTCACTAAAAGCAGAACAACCAATGTTATGACATCCATGATGTATCTTTGGCAAATAATGGAACTTAGATCTAAGCAAGGCAGTTTACAGGAAATATAAGGAATAAAGAAACATGTTAAATGACACCATGGGGATGAAATGACCTACATCTACATTGTGGGGAATTCTACAGATCAAATGACCTGATCACTTCCACAGTGAGTGGCAAGATGAAAGAGGGGATGAATGATGTGAATTAAAAGAGACTCAAAAAACTTATAAACCAAGTGCAACGTGAGGATCTCTTTTGGGGTCTTGATGAGAATAAACCAACTTTAAAAAGCTATTTGTTCAGTAATTAGAACATTTGAACCCAGTGAAGATCACTGAGGCATTTGGGGAAAGGGTCTGAGACATGCAAATACCCAATGAGTCAGGTGTCTGATCTCCAGATCCACACACCGACATCTAATAGCTCATAGTTTTGGATAAATATTGGCAAATTGTTTTTATCTGTCCCCCTCCTTTGGATCCAGCAGGCCATTCTGTTGGAAAGCCTTTCCTCCTTCTTAGGTTTCAACTTTTATAGTTACCATTCACATGCCTTTGATTCCTCCCTGGGTTGACTAGCTTTGGGTCTTTCTATGTTTCAACCACACATTTACTGATGGTCTCCTGAGACTTTGTGACTTCTCCTAAATCACAAAGCCTAAGTTCGTTCATTATAGATGATAGCTAAAGTGTTATTCCCAAGATAATAATCTTCATTCCTGGGTCTGAGAACTAACTAATTTTCCTCATGCACTGATGTTAGCACTTGTTTTTTAGAGAGAGTTGATTTTTAAAAAATTATCACTTGGATGAAGACTTTTAGAACCTGAAAGAAGTCACCTTTCTAGATCATGCCAGTCTAAGGACTCCTGTCATGGAATGAGTGTGTGTGGTTCTTTACTGCTAGATGGAAATGAAGTGTGTGGTAGGGGGCTGTATGTGTTATGAGGATTACATATCTTATATTTTATGAGTTATGGAATTTTGCTGTACTCAGAAGGGGAGACTTGATGTTCTTCCATATGCAAAGGAAGAGACAGAGAAGAATGTACGTGGGTGTGTGTATGTGTGCCACTGTGCAGGTACCTGCTGTAGACCCTTCAAATAAAACTCCAAAGGAATCAGGCTCCGGTGTTTTCTGGATAATTATAATTTGGGACTTTCCAGAGGCTGACATTTTCTAATAAAAATCATTCTACCCAATTCCTCTCCATAAAGGGGCTTGATAAAATCCCCTTTGATGAAACATGTAATCATACATTAATGAATCTTCCATTTAGATGAACTGAATATCAGGTTGTATAGCAACCATCTGAAAGAAAGGGATAAAAAATAAATAAAAGCATTCCAACCAAGAGACACATTTCCCTGAAATAAGCGCATCAAAGAATCTCTGAATTGACAGAGCAATGTGTTATTACACCTACATGGGCTGCCAACATCTCTGACATATTGAGGAAAATGTGCATGTTTTCTTTGAGCCAATTAGAGATGTTGTTGGTGCCTGGGAAGCATTGGAGTGGTTTGTTTTTGTGGTGGTGGTGGTGGTGGTGGTTTTTTTGTTACTGTGTCCCTATTCAGCTATAGTGATCATTCAGCCAACTAATTTGCTTTCCTCTTTCATTCTATTTGACAGAATGTAATGAGGACCTATTACTGGCACTTAGCCAGGCACTGTAGGAGCATATAAATTATCAGGCTACAAAATAAGGTCTTATAAAGCCATGTCTTGGTCACCTTCTAACCCTAGCTCCTTGGACCATGCCTGACACAGAAGACGAACTCAGGGACTATTTGTTAAAAGGATCTGAGGCATTGTATCCCAATTCCTTGCCTTTACAATATCTGGTTGAGGCAATATATTTATGAGTGCATATTACGAAAACTAGAATGTGCTAAGCACTCTAAGGAGCACAAATGAAAAAAGTTGTGGACAGAGAAGATGAAAGAAGAAATTCTGATCCAAAAAGATCTCACACAGGTGGTAAAATTTCAAGAATACAGAGTATGAAGGTCATTGAGGCAGAGTAAACATTCACGAGGACACCACGGTTGGCAGAAAGGAGGATGTGTTTCCTCCACAGTTAAGAGCTCAGTTCTGTTGGAATGTAGGGCGTAGGGCTGAAACTCAGGTAGAGTTTAAGCGGTGGAAGTTAGGGCTGGACCATCATGTAGAACTGCAGTAGGACCATCACTGCAGTACA
Organism: Mustela lutreola; assembly: GCF_030435805.1. NCBI lineage: Eukaryota > Metazoa > Chordata > Mammalia > Carnivora > Mustelidae > Mustela > Mustela lutreola. The sequence goes on along the minus strand of NC_081295.1, from coordinate 144,507,204 downwards.
AGAGTGGGCAGAAGGGCTAAACAAAAAGGTAGAGGTTCAGTGTGTTGGGGATAAGGCTGAACCATCAGGGAGAGGTACAAAGGGTTAAGATAGGGCTGGACTATTCAGTAGAGGTCCAGTGAATATGAGGCAGAACTAGATTGTTAGGTACATGATGCAGGGTTGGGAAATGGGGCTGGGCTATTAGGTGGAGATTGTTGCTAGAGCGACTTGAATGTCATATAAAATTTGTTCTTCATTCGGCATGCCTTGGGGAAGCACTGTCAGCTCTAGGCTGGGAACCCTGCGAGTCTCTTTCATGGCTCTGAGTTACACCTGAAGCACAATCATGGCCCGGAGGTGGATACAGATTAGGAGGATGGCAGTGAGAAGAGAATTGGATAAGAGGGGAGTATGCTGGACCCTCCCTGATAATCACAAAGAGAATTAATGAGGGCAAGTTACCCAAGACCTGGCACTTACCAGTGGGCAAGTAGTAGACTACTCTTACCTATAAAAGGTTCTATGGAGTGGATCTATGGATAGAGTTAAGGTTCCTGGCTTTTAGTGAAGGGACTGCCAGCAGATAACATTTCTCTTTGCTCTAAATGAGTAGAATGCCTGCCCAGGGTCTGGATCCTAGGCATTTCTTCAACGGTCCATAAGTTCTTGTAAACTGTTTCTGGCTCCCTGAATGGTCCTCTGGGAAAAGACAAAGACATGCCTTTTTCTTATTCAGGGTGTTAAGAAGGCATGTGAGAACTTTCTTCTCTGTTTCCTTCCCTCACTCTTTTCTTCCTTCCTCTTCCATTCTGTGTTTCTATTCAGCATATCCACTATCCATGCTTGATGCTATTTTGGTGAAAATGATGGAAGCTCTTGATTTATACATCATGATATTGATCTACACAAACTGATAGACTGCAGCACGTCTCCTACCCTCTCCTTGCTCTCATGTTCTCTCCTCCACTTCTCTACTGAATTTGACATCTTCAGAGGTGTCTTTTCATAGAGAATCCATCTTTAGAGTATAAGTTCAGATAGGATAATGAAAGACAAGCCAAAAAACAAACAAACAAACAAACAAACAAACCAAACCAAACCAAGCCAAACCAAAACAAAAAAACAAAAACCCAAAACCAGAGAGAGAGAGACAGTTATCATTCCTGAAGGAAACATAGAGCTATGGCGTTAGAGGGGCCCTCCCACGCACTGGTCAGTATCTGAACTTCTAATTCTCACCAAATATATGAGTTGAGATGAGACCGTTAATTAGTGTGGTTGTGTGTGACAATGCTCCTCTGGAAACAAAGTGGCCACGTCCCATACTTGTCTCCGACTATCCCATAGCTTTACACATATGAATAGTGCCCTTTCCTTCCCCATTCCTTCCTTTCGCCCTCCAAAAATTGACTTAAATTTAACAGGAGACAAAAGGAAGGAAAACAACAACACCCCCCCAACCTGTAGATCTCTCTCTCCCTATCTTGCAATCCAGGTCACTATGGCTCCGAAATTCTTATCATTGATAATGGAAAAGAATTTGTATTTCATAAAAAGCTGCTATATGCCATGTGTTGGAATAGGGCTGTGATAATGGGCTGGGTTTCTCAGGTCAGGTTGCTGGAGTTAGAAGAATTCTAAATCTTCCATTTAAAGTAATTTGTTGAATACTGAATTAATTAATATGCGGGGCCAGTCAGTTGCCCTATCTGGACCTCAGTCTCCTCACCCTGTGAAGTGGGTCAGTAAATGAATTGAAATCATTATTGTAACTATGAGGGGAAATGAATTAGTACACATTAAGCCCTTGCGAGAGTGTGGCAAATAGGAAGGGCTCACCAAGTATCTGATAAATGACTTTACATTTAATCCTTGAAAAGAATCTGACCATGGGTGCCTGGATGGGGGTTAATCTGTTCTAAGGGTCTGCCTTCAGCTCAGGTCATGATCCCAGGGTCCTGGGATCAAGCCAGTTTGTTCCTCTCCTCCTGGCTCCTGCTCTCTCTCTCTCCCTCTCAAATAAATAAATTAAATCTTAAAAAAAAAAAAAGAATCTGACCAGCTAGGTGCTGTGATTTCCAGTCTGCAATGAACCCAGTGAGGTGTGGTATTCCTCTGGCCCCTTGAAGCAGCAGGCACTGAAGACTCTAGCAGACAGAAGAGGTATAAACTGCCGTTCGGGTCAGAGAGTATGGAGTCACATGACCTGGATTTGGATCCTGACCTTGGAACAGAATAGACCAGAGCACCAGCCGTACAAATGACCAGGCTAGTGGTCAAAAAAGACTCTTGTCCGAATACGCTGCAACACCCACTTTGCTGGGGGCATAGCTATTTGTTTTCACCAGTGCCTGAAGCAGCTTAGCAGTCTTAAAATTACATTCTTGATAATTAACTATGCGAGCTCAGAGAAGCTGTGCATTCTTTTCTGGATTCTCCTCTTGTTTCATCTGTAAAGGCTGGTGGTTTAACGAGACTACTTACCACCCCCTTAAATTCTGTGATTCTCCAGCCTGTTACTTACTTACAGGTTCTGAGCTGCTTTCAGATTTACAGCATGATTAGTCTGCCTGGGAAGGCTGTCCCCACAGAGGCTACGCGTTGTCCCCAGAAGAGAGGACATTCGTATCTACTTCTTTGTCTCTCCCTTCTCCTCTCTCTCTCTTTCTCTGTGTTTATCTTCTTCTCTCTGTGTCTATACCTTTCTTTTTTTTTTCACTCTTCTCTGTCTCCTTCTCTCTCTCCACCACCAGTTCCTAACCATTAGCTAAGCTCAAGGCTTAGTGAACACAACAGGAGGAGAAATGAAAGCATTTTGCAAAGTGGGACTCTAGCCCACTAGCCCATAAGGGACCATGTGTTTCATTTGAAAGCTTTATTTTAGTTCAACAGCAGTAAAACACAGAAAGACTAGTTTGGCACCTACGGACCTCTTAGCCCCCTAGCATACGACTCTGCAGAAAACACCTCCCATTTATTGTTGGTGTTTCTTTTCTGCCACAGAAACACCGAGTTTCTTTTCAGCAAGACAACTTGCATAATGTTTTATTTGCACAGGAAAGTCAGGCGACCTGCGGAGGCTCCTTAACCTTTGGGAACATAAATGGAACATTCTGAATACGCCTTCTCAATTACCCCATCTCAACCTGCAAAAACTGGCATGTGTGTGGGAGGAAAGAGGATTGTGCAGGCTGAGCTTTTTAGGCACCAGTTCTTTCTGACATAAAGAATAGCAGTGCTGGGCTGTAGGGGGGAGAATTCTTGAAACTTTTCCATTCTCTTTTAGGGAGAGAGGAAGCAATGAGAGAATTTCAGGGATATAAGGTACCAGTCCTTTTTTTTTTTTTTTTAAGATTTATTTATTTATTTGAGACAGAGTGCGTTTGTGTGTGTGCACATGCAATGGAAGAGAGAGGCAGAGGGAGACACTCCCTATTGAGCACAGAGCCCAACATGAGGTTCAATCTCACAATCCTGAGGTCATGACCTGAGTTGAAATTAAGTCAGAGGGTTAACCAAGTGAGCCACCCAGGCACCCCATGTAAGGAACCAATCCTTCACTCAGGTTGTAGATGGAGGGGTGGACAGAGAGAAGAGGTTAAGACAGCCTGAGAGTGAAGAAGTTTAAAATACAACCAAAATATTTGTCTAACTTCTTTCCTTTACCAGGAAAAACTTGGGTTCTATAGCACAGGAAATCTGCTCACTTGATGTACCATTTGTTCTGGATGAGAGGAAGTGAGAAGCTTTAAGTCTGCAATCACAAACACTACCATCAGCTTGAATTACTTAAGGAAAGTGAAAGTATAAACTCTTTGATATTGTTTATCATAATGGTTCATCCCCAAAACTGTTGCTTAGGCTGAGAATTGCTGGGTACCATGCTTATTCACAGATGGTGTAAGACATAATTGAAAGAGTTGTGTTTCTCCTTCCTGTATCCTTCTTTGAGTCAGAAAGAGAGGAACTCAGAGTCCTCTTCAGCTGTTCCTGTTGGAGGGGAGTGCCTTTCTTAGAGAAAAGAAAGGACCAAAAGTTCAGGTTCTCCCACTGAACTTGATTTTGGATCATTTGCATTTTGCGGGGGACAGAATTATAAGGCTTTACAGCTGGAAGAATATATAACATCAAACTTCGCAAGCCAAAAATTCATCCACAAAACCCAATGAGGCCAAGGATACTTGCTGGGACAATGTAACAAACCCTCTGGAAGTGGGAGTGCCCTGAAAAATCAAGAAGTTAAAACCTTTAGTTTTACAGCTTTGCTAACTATAATATTTGAATTGCACTGATAAGCAGATAATGAGGAAGCTTCCACAATGACCTTTAGGACAGCTTCTGACTACTGAGCAATTAGCACAGTGCCTATGGGAAAAGTGTACATAAGGTGCCCAGCAGAGAGAGTGAAAAGAATGGGCAACTGAACATGAAAAGGGCTTGGTGAGGAGAGTTTATCTCATATATGTGGACCCATGATGCAGTTATATGGTATTTCAACACTAGCCTCCCACCGGACAGGTATGAACAGCAGGTATGAACTTGTTGTATTTGTCAAATCAACTCCTAAGTATTGAAAGATATTTTCCTGCTCTCATGATGCCATCACTGTCCAAGGATTTCGCCATCCTGAAGCCGCAGTGTATGAATGGCATGATCAGTAGTCATTATCCTTCTCTTTCTCCACCCTTCCCCCAAAGTCATTGGCAAGCCGTCCTTCTGCTAGAGTGAGTGACAAACACTCCTGGTTTGCCCAGGCTGAGGATTTTGCGAGAATGAGGGAACTTTCAGTTTTAAACGCTTGGACCAGCACATGGGCAAACTGGGCTGCACTGTTCACTTGACCTTCTACCAATTCTCCCCCTACTTCGTACCCCTAGGTAGCACTAACACGATGACACTAATACGCCAAATTCAGTTGTGTAGATAGAGAGGAAGAATATTCAATTGATGACACAAAGCAGAAAATCAAGAACAAAGAAGGCAGTTGATTATAACATGCTGAGCTATAGAAATCAAATCTGAAATCCTTTAAGCTACTGAGGAAACCCTTAATCGAAACCAAGTCCTACATGCTAGTCTGTGGAGCTCTCCATGTTTATTGCTTGAGTTTTTATCTGATCTTTCCAAAAGACAAATTAGCTGAAGGAACTATTTCTTAGAAGGGAAGACTCAGTGTGGAGGTGTAATTCCATTCTTAATTTGAATTAGAAATTTGAAAGAACACCACCCTTTTGAACCAGCAGCACTGAAATCACCGGGAACTTGTGAGATAAATTCTCAGGTTCCACCCCAGACCAACTGAATCACATAATGCAGAGATGAGACTCTATCAGACAGGCAGCAAACATTTGAGAAATTGTAAATTAATGTACCCAAACTCTATATTCCTTACTTGAGATAAACACTCAGGTTTAAGACACCCAAAGAGTTCAGGCATTGAGCCTACCTTTTACATTACTGCTCTATGTCAAGGGCAGACAAGTAAGAATCTTGGATATCACCACCAACAGAAAATATTTCACATGGTACTAAATTCATGACCCCTTAGCATCATGCATGAAACTCAGGACTGTCTTCTCTGCTCCCCACTTACCTTGCCTAGGCTTGCTACAATGAGTCTTATACATCATGAATTGCTACTGAAGCCACCTTCCTTGAACTGAATGAACAGATGAACTGAATGAACACATGACTATCCCTGCAATTCTGCAGAGTCAGCTGAGCTTTGTGTTGATTTTAATGTCACATCGAAGATATTCTATTATTTTAAAAGCTGGGGAAACATAAATACATTTTGTGAAGAGGGTAAACATAAATCAATTATCATTTTATATTATAAGATGAAACAGTGATTATTCAAACCTGACTTTCTAAACATCATATAAAAGACACCCTTATTTCCTAAGGATGCCCTACCTGGCTGTCTTTCTGTGGTCAGATCCTCCTTGGGGCTCTGGGCTTTCAAATGGGAAGAACTCATTCCAGACATTTCATAATCTCCAATCATTACCTTTTATCTTTTGGGTTAATAAAACAATGGTTATCTCATTATTTCAGTGTTATGGACTGAATGTTTGCATACCTCCAAAATTCACAGAAGCCTTAACCCCAGTGTGATGATGTTTGAGGGGACTATTATGGGAGGTAACCAGGTTTAGATGAGATCATGAGGATAGGACTCTTTTGATGGGCTTCATGACTTATAAGGAGAGGAAAGGCCAGAGATCTTTCTATCCATCATGTGAAGACACACCAAGAAGGTGGCCATCTGCACACCAAGAAGAGAGCTCTCACCAGGAACCAACCCCGTAGGCACCTTGATCTTGGACTTCCCAGCCTCTAGAACTGTGAGAAATGCATGTCTGCTGTTTAAGCCACCCAGTTTATGGTATTTTATAGCAGTCCAAGATGACTAATACATACAATAAACATTCTAACTTCATAACTTCTCTATCAACACTATTGGTTAATAAATGATGCTGTAATTTTCAAACTTTAGAGTTCACGAAACCCTTTCATGGCTTATTAAGAGTGCCCATTTAATGGAGAAAAATTGGGTTTCTGGAATTTGATATGCCTTGCTCAGGGACACAGCTGGTAAGGATGGAATCCATGTCTTCCAAAGCAGAGACCATTGTTCTGTCCACTACAACACAGTCATTCCAAGTACACCAGGCTCTCCTGGCCACTGCTAGGTATGAGTTCATTTCTATCCCAGCTTGCTCTGATTAGCTGGTAATGGAAAGCACACAGAGATATTCTTGATCCCTAGAAGGCCCTCAATTGTTCAGGCATATCAAACAGAGTGAAACCTTTTCAATTTCCTTTATTCCTTTTTCTCAACCCTGCTGAGTGCATCATGACCTTGTGGTGTGTGGTAATTCAGCAAATGTGTTGGCTTGGACTTCTCAACAGCTGAAGGAGTGATAAGAGGACACCGACCACTCTGCTTCCATCTTGGAATGAGTGAGCTATGGCTCTGCAACAGTAAGCACAACTGCCCTAAGTGTCGTTACTCCGTCTGTGCTAGTGACCCTGATAAGGACAGCAGACATGCATTTCCTCTTTCCTTATATTCTCCCTGTTCTAGTGCTTTCCAGCGGACCTGGCTATGATGCCACTATATCTGATTGACCTGTCAATTCCTCTCACCTTCACCTCCACCAACATATAAATAATTCTTGATATAACATTTTACCAAGATTTATGTATGTATATTTTATATATATAAATATCTAATGTGTATAACAATTTATAGATAATATAACTATATAATAATTCATAATATAAATATATATTATCTATAAATCATAAAATAAATATATTTATTTTCATTTATTTATATACTATATTATATACTATATTATATATTAGTATATAAATCATAAAATAAATATATTTATTTACATTTATTTATATATTTATCTATACAATATATTATATACTATATTATATATTAGTATATATTACATAACAGTATATATATTTGTATGTGTCAAGAACTATGTATATATGTATGTGTAAAGTTTATGTAAAATATATATATACATACATGTTTATGTATATTTACAAATATGTGTTTATATGTTCATACTATTTATTTCAAATGTTAATTAAGTCTGATATAATCAAAATTAGCTTTTGTGGTGTAGGGCCAGTGTTGGGCTCTGCTCAAAATGTGCAACTGATTTCTAGCTTGCCAGAAATGATGAGGTTAGATCTCCCACTTATGATTTGTAGACTGGAGAGTATGACTAATTATGGGTTTAAAGAAACGCTAAAGAAAACGACCAAGAAGAAGAACTGGTCTAAACTGGATTTTCATAGCTGACGTGAGTAAAACAAAGAGCCCATCCTTTGCATAGAACACAAAGCTCCTATGCTCTTCCAATATGCTTACTCCTCTTACAGCAGATAACCCCTTTGTCTATAACAGTGCAATGATGAGAAGTCCCTGCGGAAAGTGTTTGCTCAGCTTCTCTTTCTTCTTTTCAACTCAATATATATTTCATTAGAACACACGGTTAACATGCGTGTTTCAAATTGATTGTCGTGTATTAACTGTCCTAGCCGAGGGAAGACTGGGAGTTGCTGTTATTATCTGCATGTGTTTGTTTAGGACCTGCGTGTAGTCTAAGTGAGATGCAGATTTGCAGATCCTAACACATGCTGCCTTTCATCTTCTGAACAGGAGAGCTGGGTGACCATTTTTCAGCCTCTTCAGGGGAACTTTCTCTTTAAGAAATCAGAGTCACAACATTTGCCTATCAGGCAAGTCCTTTAAAGCTCAAGAGGTTCAACGTGAGAAGGGGTTGTGTCCTCTGACTTTATTTTTAAATGCCCACACAAACAAAAATGCTTACATTTTGAAAATTCGTTTCTAATTTATTGAGGAAATAGCTTTCAGTCACCAGCATATCAAGAGTGTGTGCGATGTCTGGGGAGGAAAGGCGCAGCCCTGCAATGGCATTCTGTCTGTGGACCACATGCTCAGGGTAACGACAGTCTGAAAGTGGTCTAAAACTGTAAATCCACTTTATAATGCTGCCTGCCTTGCCCAACAAAAGTGGTACAGTTTATGTCACACACTAGCAATTAATCTTATAATTGTCAAGCAATCCTTACATCATAACCTTGGAACAATGGTGCACTTCAGATGCCATTTTGAACCCACAGTTGAGAATTCTTACAGAAAACCCAGTGGTGCCTTATGGATGTTGGAGCCTCCTAGCCCTAAAATCCCTGTGTCTAGTAATACCAGCAACGTTTAAAAGGTTCTCCCTGGAGAATTTTTTGTGCATTGAGAATTAACATCTGTTGTCCTTATGTATTAGAGTCCCTGTTGGTTAATGATGGTGAACATATTGGTACTGGGCAAGGGTACAAAGATATGGTTAATGAGGCACCATCCATAATCAAGGGGAGAGCTCAGTTAGCATTCATGGGAAAAGCAGGCTCCTTGGCTGACGGTCTAACTCATAGCCTTTTTCCCTAAGACTGAACTTTGCACACAGGGGTCTTGAAGTATATATTTGCTGCTGCTGTAAACAAACTGTTAAACAAACAAACAGAAAACACCAAAAAACCCTAGATTGCGATCTTTTCTCAATGCCTCTGGACTTCTGTCTACATAAAATCCACCATCGTATCAAATTTAAGTATCATTTAGTACACACCCCTAGTACAATATGGAATTCCTGAAATACACTTGAAATATACAAGCCATGGCAAAGACTTACTGATAAGTATAGAACAGGAAGGAAAAGCTATAAATTCCTATATTTGTAATGCATATGTCATACGCACACTGCTTATAAGTATCATTCACTGATACAGAGTAGCTTGGGAACAGTTCCTTCATGGTTATATACCAAGTGCTATATATTTCAATAGGCAACAAGTATGTGTAGGTGGCAAAAAAAATAATAATAAAAAAAAATCCAGTAACTTGTGATGGTAGAGTCTAAAACCAGCAATTATTTTCATTAGCTACCTCTTGTTTCTTGTCACATCTTATTAAATCATTCTTGTAAAGGTGTTTCCATTTGCTAAAGTTCTTACAGATTTTTTTTTTTTATTATTTCATAGGAATTTGTCAACTTGGAGCCTAATATCACAGGATTTAGAATAAGCCAGCTTCAAATGTTGGCTGGGAGGCTTATTAGTTGTGTGATCTTGAATGAGTTATGTAGGTTCTCTGAATCTCAGTTTCCTCCTTGATTAAATTGTCATAGTAATATTTACATCCTAATGCAGATGAAGGGCTCCCTAAAAGAATGCATGTAAAGCACTTAGAACTCAGTGGTTTCAACACTCGATGGGTACTGTGATACCTGAACTTGGATCTCCAAACTTAGCCACATACTTAGTTACCTAAGGAACATATTGATATTATCATTATTGCCCTGCTGACAGATGAGGAAGTAAGGCTTCAGTTGTGATTATCCAATCCCCTGGGAATTTATATATGTATCTGTAGATTAACAGGTTTTGTGATGTTTATACTTCAGCCTTCTCAGGATATGATCAGCCATGTGTTGGCCTCCCCAAGCCTCATAGGCACTGGGACCCTGACCAAAGAGAATTTCTGTAATGAGAAGGGTTACATGCAGACTTAGAAAATTCATCAGTTAAAAAAAAGAAAGAAAGAAAAGAAGAAAATTCATCAGTATTACTGTAAGGTCCCTTTTAAAAGTCTTTCCAGTCCTTTCTAAACTCATTATATGCCTTCCATACCAACTTCCATAACCTCCATTATTTCAACTCTCATACTGCATGTCTCTTTCGCCACTCTACAGTAAAATTTGTTGAGATCAGGCTGTATCTCTTAATCCTGGCTTCCCAAGTGCCCAGAAGAGGAGTTGGCATAGAAGAAGCATTCAGTGCTAGTCTGTTGAATGACTGCAGTGACCTGACCAAGATGGCAGTAAATCAATGGTGAATTCAGGACTTAACCCTAGATCTTGTGACGAGAAAGCCCTTATTTTGTGTCCACAGAGTTTGGCTGAAGCAGGGTGATTGAATCTCATGTCTTTTTTTTTTTTTTTGTTGTTGTTGTTGTTTTAAAGATTTATTTATTTATTTTACATACAGAGATCACAAGTAGGCAGAGAGGCAGACAGAGAGAGAGGAGGAAGCAGTCTCCCTGCTGAGCAGAGAGTCCGATGCGGGGCTCGATCCCAGGACCCTGAGACCATGACCCGAGCCGAAGGCAGAGGCTTAACCCACTGAGCCACCCAGGTGCCCCATGAATCTCATGTCTTAAGAGTGATAGAATCATAGCTAGTCTTGAGAGGCATTAACCCTGGTAAAAGGCTAAAAGATATGGCCACAGGCTTTGGTGATACTAAAAAAAACCACCCAAACCATAAACTCATACTATTAGTTGATTCGGCATGATTATTTTTATCACCAGTTGAAGACTATTTCTGCCTAGGAAATTGTTACTATTGTTTTTTTAATGAGCATGCAACTATGTTAATTTGGTTTTAAGTGCTGCAACTATAATTTATAGATATTTTTCTTCAGATAACACTTGACCTAATTTTTATCTAAGCCATGAATTACCATCTAATTGTGGCCCGCAGGCAGGAAATAGCTAATAGGAGAAATAAATACAAATATTCTGTGAATAAAGTCAGCATTTGTTCAACTTCATACACAGAGCTACTTACTGAGAACAAGAGATTGCTTTCTAGGTTCTGTTTGGGAATTATATTTTTCTTAGTTGGCTCCTTGAGTCTGTTTGAAACACAATATTCCGCGAAGAGAGTAATCTCTAGTTTCAACAGAGAATGAACAACAGGAGGCCTCCATTTTCATAAGTGGAGAAGGATTCTGAGATTTCATTAATACCACAGAGTTCTTTTCTTGGTCCCATTGCGCAGGAGAGCACATTCTTGGTCTGTAGTCCTGACAAAGAAGTGAACGCTCATTGTGCTCCTGGCTTGTTTCTCAAGCAAACACCAGAGTTTTGTTGAGATACAATCTAAGGGCAGATTACTTGCCCTTTCTCTGGGGCTTCCAAAAATTAGTTGAGACAAAGTAGCCGAAGTGGGAGGAATTTAGGATTTCGACAGTCAGTCCTGGTCATCATTAGAGTAAGATGCAGCAGGAAGTGGGATTCTCAGTAACCACAGGGCTCTTGTATATGCAGCTGATTCCAAAGAGAGATTTGTTTTGGTTCCTGCAGTTATCCTTTAGATAATTCGAGAAAGAGTGAATTTCTGGAATTAAATAGACAGTGACCTAATGCGCTGAAGAGATTCTTCCCTGGGGACCCAAGAAGATTGGGCAGTAGTTGAATTCAGATTAGCTGAGCTTTTCCTCTAGAAGTCCCCCTTAAAACCATCATCATTAAAAATATATACTGCCTTTAGTCCCACTCTTATCTAGTTTAGCAGCTTTTGATTGTAACTATTAATTTCAAGGCTTACTACGCTCTGGGCTGTACAGCTCCAGAATTAAGAGAGATCAGGAATTGACTGTAAGCCTCTCTGCCAGGAAGTAACCAAAATGATAAATTCCTAGCTTGTATTCCCATTCATTCTCATGTCAGATTGGTCTTGTGTCATTTTCAGATTCAGAGCCAAATTTCAAAAAATAAGGTATTCGGGAAGTCCCTGGACAAAAGCCATTCATCACATACCAACACTTCGCTGGGTAGACAACAAAGCGTTCTATCAGGATTTGCTAGAAACAAGGAAAATGCTAACAAGGTACAGATACCCCCCTCTAAGACAAGCAGGTCAACCAAAAATACATCCTATTAGCCTGGCCTACTACCCTACATCTGAGGAAATGAAACGAAACATATACATTTTCCGTGACAAAACTTTCAGTGGATTTTGGGGGCTCCCCATGCTTGGCAGCTCTTTGGAGAAATGGCTAATTCTGATATTTACGGTTCTACTTTAAAGGAATTGACTACTTTGTTTGTTATTTTCTCCCCGCCTCCCCCCCCCCCCACATACTTCCATTACCACAGAAGAAAAATTAAATTTCCTACGACACTGAAGGTCTTTAATAACGCGACTCTAAGTCACTTCTGTTCCCAATTTATATTGACTCCTGAACCTGGTCATGTGGAATTGTCAATACATAGAGTTCCATATATGTACACGATGTGCCTTTATTCCTGGGTTGTCCCAGTCAGGAACGTTCATGCTCTAAACTTGCTCCCACCGACATCACAGTCATTCTGTAAAGTCTTATTTCAATACTCTCCTCCATGAAGCCTTCTCTGCTTCAACCATTCAGCATAAATTGTTCTTTCTTTTCATTCTCTTAGCACATTATTGGAATCTCTACTTAGCCTGTAAAAATATACTTCTATACATATCTAGAGTTGTTCTTGGTGATATGCCAACCAAATCAATCTCCTTTGTGCACCTCGGTAGCTCAGTTGGTTAAGCATCTGCCTTCACCTCAGGTCATGATCCCAGGGTCCTGGGATCAAGCCATGCATCAGGCTCCCTGCTCAGCGGGATCCTGCTTCTCTCTCTCCCACTCGCCCTGCTTGTGTTCCCTCTCTTGCTGAGTCTCTCTCTGTCAAATAAATAAATTTTTTTAAAAATCTTAAAAACAACAACAAATCAATCTCCTCTCTTCTGCCAAATTTGATCAATGTCTTTTGCCTACCTAGATGTTATATTGAGGATTCTGAAACTCTGTCCACTAGTGGGGGTAAAATGTGGTAAATTAATAATGTCTGTAAGGAACAAGGATAGTGGTGATACCCTCGCCATAGATGTGCCATTTTTGCAACTGACCAAACACTTCAAGTGCTAGGATTGTTTCTTATTTGATTTGATTTTTAAAATATTCTAAAATGCACTGGGTTTTTCTTTTCTCTTTCTTTCTTTCTTCCCCCCTTTTTTTTTTTACATCTAGTAGGTGCTTAATATATGTCCTTAATATGTGTCCTGTGCAATGTGCATTGCTGAAAACTTGGTTAGAAGTAAGGATGAATTATTGATGATTCAGGCTGTGATATGATAAAAAAGGTTTCTAACAGAGACCAAGACCATTTCCTGCCTAGAGGTTCTAGGGCAGAGGTTACAACCCCTCTGTGTAGAATGCTTTATGTCCAGTGCTGTCAAAGCAAGGCGATGCATTTAATTACTGCTTGGTCCTCATCAGATCCAAGAGTAAATGATTTCTAGAGATTGTTGCTATTTTAATGCAGATGGATAAGGAGTTTGTATTCCAAAAGTAAGTTCTAGAAGTTTTGTATATCATATCTTTCTTAGGTCACCAGGGATACAGGTCTGTGATTCATCAGTCTTAGACAATACATAGCATTCACGACAACACATCCCCCAGCCACCCCATCCCTCTCACCCTTCTCCACTCCAGCAACCCTCCGTTTGTTTCCGGAGATTAAGAGTCTCTCATGCTTTGTCTCCCTCTCTGGTTTCATCTTGTTTCATTTTTTTTCCTCTCTTCTCCTATGATCTTCTGCCTTGTTTCTCAAATTCCAGATAGCAGTGAGATCATATAATTGTCTTTCTCAGGTTGACTCATTTCGCTTAGCATAATACCCTCTAGTTCAGATTTTTCTGAGTTTCTGATTTCCTTTTGTGAGATTTTTATTATTTTCTTTTGTTAGTTATGTTTATTTTTACAGGGTAGGGTGGGAGGAAGTGAGAAGAATATAAATCACCCCAGCTATGGGTCATAGCTTGGACATAGTTGGGTCATTGATACTTTAAATTCGCTTCATGAGAATTTCCCTTTAGGACCTCAGTACTTATTACCATATAATGAAACTCATAAATGATGCTCTTAAGCAGTAGGACTGAAGCTTCCGATATGCAGGACAAGGGATGGAAACCTTCAGCACAGCACTCAATAATTGTTTATGATTCTCCTTTTTGAAGAAAATTTAGGGTTCAAATTCAAAAAGCTTTAGAATAAGTAGGTGGGCTCTGTCAGATTATTGAAGTGATTTGGAAAAGCAAAGTAGAGCTATGTGAAGAATATAGTTCTACTCAGTTGCTGTGTTCAACCCATCTTTACCACCACTCTGCATTATGAGTTATTGGGTATGTGTTAATTAATGATAAAATGGAATTTTTATTGCATTAGACTGTTATTACTTATATCTGCCTTCTTTAGGAAACTTGCAGGGTGTTGACTAATTGTAAGATTTAGGTATTCTTGTATTTCCTTGCAATAATGTCTTCTAAGGCCATTACAATTCACCGCTATTCCCAACAATACTCTTGTTTCCTTGTGTTATCTTATTAATGTCCTAGATTGGTATTTAAATCTCCATCTATGCATCATCTCTCAAGCATTTCTTGAAATAGGCTGTTTGAAGTCCAAAGCTCATCTTACACCCTTTTCATCTCCTGCTCAGCACCCACCTCCCTGGTACATGGTAAGTATTCTCATTGATCGGTCCATTCAGGAGCATGTTTCCATGACTCAATTGCCTAAGCATGAGTGTGGGATGATCATATCCCAGTTTGTGGAAGCTGGGTAAGGTAGAATGTTTTAGATGTGTGAACACACAAACTTTCATGAAATTGGGAAGAATTATTCTATATGGATGTATGAAAACAGGGCACTAGAATACTGTTGTGGGTTTAATGATGCTCACCCCCCCCCCCCAAGAAAAAAGATATGTTGAAGTCCTAAATTCCAGCTCTTCAGAACGTGACTTTATTTGGAAATAGGATCTTTGCAGATTTAAGGAATTTAACGTTAAGTTTTTAGGATGGGTCCTAAGCTGATATGACTGGTATCCTTATTTTTTTTTTTAAGATTATTTATTTATTTATTTGACAAACAGAGATCACAAGTAGGCAGAGAGGTAGGCAGAGAGAGAGAGACTCTGTTCCCCGCTGAGCAGAGTCCCATGTGGAGCTCGATCCCAGGACCCTGCGATCATGACCTGAGCTAAAGGCAGAGGCTTTAACCCACTGAGCCACCCAGGTGCCCCAGCTGGTATCCTTATAAGAAGGTAAAATTATGACCCCGACAGACACAAAGGAAGGTCACAATGTGGCTTCAGTGATGTATCTACAGGCCAAGGAATGTCAAGGATTGGTGGCAAATAGTTTACTAGCTGGAAGAGGCAAAGAGGGACCTTCCCGTCACACCCCAACCCCTCACAGGTGTCAGAGAGATCACGGTCCTGCTGACAGCTTCACTTCAGACTACCAGCCTCCTGAACTATGAAACAATAAATTTCTATTGTTTTAAGTCACTCAGGTTTTGGTATTTTTTTTTTTTTTAAAGATTTTATTTATTTATTTGACTGAGAGAAATCACAAGTAGACGGAGAGGCAGGCAGAGAGAGAGAGAGGGAAGCAGGCTCCCTGCCGAGCAGAGAGCCCGATGTGGGACTCGATCCCAGGACCCTGAGATCATGACCTGAGCCGAAGGCAGTGGCTTAACCCACTGAGCCACCCAGGCGCCCCAGGTTTTGGTATTTTATTATAGCAGCTCATGGAAACTAATGCAGATGCTGAATAAAGCTCGAGGTCCCTGGGCAATTCAAATACGGTAGAAAGAGATTTTCTGCTAAAGGAAGGACAAGTGATGAAGTTTCTCTTCTCCGGGCAATGTCATATAGGAGAAATGGCAAATCTAGTTCATTGCATATGCAAAGTTGATTTACCAGTGGTGGCTGCCAGGAGCACAGGTTGGGAAGAATTTTGCATCTGTATATGAATTTGGTGGGGAAAAGTGCAAGCATCTGTCAGCAGTAGCTGCAGTGAATGCAGAGGAAGAAGCACATTATTCTAGTAGCTTCCCAAAGTTGAGAAGGAGGAAGGAGATCCAGTGTGGGGCAGGCATGGGGATAAGAAGGGGCAGTAGAGATGAAGAAGTAAAATTTGAGTGAAGCAAAAGGCAAAATGAATCCTCAACACTCCCACTTCCAGCCCTGGCAGTTAAATCCCGTGACATCCTGGGACAAGGGACACAGAAGACATGATGTTCCCTAGATCTCAAAGCCAGTCCAGGAAAAAGAAGCAGGCACTGATTTTTAAAGAAAGAAGTCACCAGGGACATCTCAGGGATGAAACACTTGATACCATTAATTTCAAGAAATATACATGTATTTATTTTCTGGAAACTTCAACCTCTTAACGTAATTTTGTGGCCAAGAACTGAGTATTTTTGTTTCGGATTTCAAATGTTCATAGAAGTCCTAGGGACAGAAGAGGGAAGAGTTTTCTGCCACTATTGTCTGATAATCTGAGGACAGGGAAGCTGTTAAGTACCATGACTATATTTATAAACATAACTGTTGGTGGCATAGCTGATGCCGTCTGAACTCTCCCAGGCCTCACTGGCTCTGGCAGAGCACTGGGGTCTCAGCAACAGCAAAATCTCAAATCCCATGGGCTTCTGCCTTCCTGCTCGCATGGAGTCTTGGCCTTCGAGTAAGCAACCCCCTGTTCTTTCTAGAAGTCCAAAGACTACCTCTCCCTCATGCTCACAATCTATAATCTGCCAGCTGCGATGATGGGTGGCTGTTGATTACATACTTTCTCTTCGGATCTGACTCAAAATCCCTATCTTCACTGGGCTTTGCCTGTGGGCTGTCTCCATGAGGGGTCACAGACCACCCATCATCTTCTTTACCCCACTGCTCCTCCAGCTCAGGGCCCCTCCTCTTCCCAGCAGGTGCAAATGCTCTTACAGGGAGGTGCCTATAGAACTGGGTGACTTGAACACCTACATAGGCCCCCACCACACCGAAACCTAAGTACATAGTGGCTCTTTTGCCAAGTCCTCTGAAATCCCAAGGAGGGGTGAGGTTTTCCTAATTCCTCCATTCTCTCACACACCCCCAGGGAGTGTCTTTATCGCTCATAAACCTAGAAACTAGCATCTAACACCCTGGGGGACTCCTGCTGGGGAGGAGTGGGATCCACCTCAACCATTGTAGATTGTTGCATTGTGCAGAGTGCACAAGGCACCGTTTGCAAAGTCATTTGAATTGTAGTAAGGAAGAATATTGCCTGTCTTTGAAATTCTAGATAGAATAATCATTGATAATTAGAGGCGGTCAGATTAAGTGTGCTTTGAGAAATGTAAAAAAAGAAAAAAAGTCTCCATTTCCTGGGCATTTTAGTGGCGCTCATGAATGCCTTTTGATTTTTCAGCTGTTAATCCAGCTTTCTTTAAAAAAGGGGAAAAAATGAAAAAGATTTGCTTCCTTTAAATTGAGGTGCATTTCTCAGGGGAGTTTATTTAGTGTTCTCTGACTGCAGAAAGCCATTTGAAAATAAGTTCAGAACCAGAAACCTAGCCATTTTCCTCATGTCTGCTCAAGTTCCCAAGTCTTGTTTTCAAAGGGATCAGTTACACTGAAATGTTTATCAGGATGTGCAATAGGAGCTATTAAATGTCATTTAAAGTAAGTTAGTCCTCAGGCATGTTGCAAATCTATTGTCTTGAGAAACCTTTTATCAAACTCCACTACCACCCTCCTTTCTAAGTGAACTGCTATAAAATTTCCAAATAAATGTCTCCACCAGTTGCACTGGATTTTTAATAGAAATGAATTGGTGCCTTGATCCAGTCCAGTGGAGCCTAAAGGAGCTTGAGAAAAGACAATAGTGGGAAGAAAGAAACATGAGACAACTGACCTTATGTCTATTTTTGTCTGTGTAAAATCTTGTATATTTAAAATATATGTACATACATAGAGGTATATTGGTAAGACTATAAACAGAAAAAATGGGCATGGCTTGATCTTCTATCTGTAGGTTATTATTTCTGAGAATTAAAGGTTGAGATGTGAACACACAGTCCTAATCTCCATGTGGTTGGTTAACTCTATTCTGTTTATTACCCGGATGTGCTACTGATCCAGCCTAAAGTTGTGGGTGGGTTCACGAAAATCCAGGTGGTACACTATTGCAAGGGTAATACTGTACTATTATGGATTATTTATTATACTGCTATTCCTTATGTGTATCACGCATCTATATTAACATCACCCAATGATCAGCTGTCGTCTTTCCCAGGAAATACCCTCTTCACCATGTAGGGTAAGAAGGTACCTTAGTACCTTCTCAGTAAAGGTAAGGGTAAGAAGGTACCTTAGTACCCTCTCAGTAAAAATAGTATGTAGGAAATTGCGAATACTTTTAAAACCTCCATCAAATGGTATCATTGAGGAATAAATGGCTTTACAGGGGTAAATTTTGAGGAATGTTGTTTTGCTCCTGTAAGCCCTCTCTTCGGTTTTTTAAAAATCAATTTTAGATGGAAATATCACCAAACATATTGGCTATTTGCCTGCATTTGGAAATAGAGTCTCCTTCACATAAAGCAACACTTTCAAAATAGTTTATTACTGGAATATTGTACCACTGAAATATCTTGAGATGCACTTTATAATTTTTTCTTTCTTACTAGATGGTCTTAGATGGCTGCTCTCATTGTTCTCAACAGTTTTATGGCTGTTTTCATATTTTTTCTGCTTCTCTCTGGGCTAAGAGGTCCTTTCCATTATCAATATCAGTATTAATACCAACATCAATATCAATAACCGAGTGTGTTAGAATTGCATGGGAAATAAGAGTAATGGGTTCTCAATGAGAATGGTAAAGTGCTAAATATGATGAAAATTGAAGACCTTTGTGTCATCTGGCTTGGCTACTGAAAAATCTTTCTGCTTTGTTCTCGTCTTGGTTTTTTAATCATCTACTTTGTCATAAGATGAGGCTGCTGAGTGTTTGATTTACAAATAGTTGAGGGGCTATAATTTACTCATATCTCTCTGTACCTGTTAATATATTTGTATATATGATCAATTCAGAGTGCTCCATTGATCTATACCTGCTAACACACAAACACAGAGCACTGATGGTTGTTGCTGTTGTTTTGTTTGTTTTCTAAATTTTTTAAAAAAGATTTTAGTTATTTATGTGAAAGAATGAGAGAGAGAGAGAGAGAGAACATGAGTGGGGGAGGGGGAGGTGAGGAGAGGCAGAGGGAGAAGTGGACTCCCTGTTAAGCAGGGAGCCCTACACGGGGCTCAATCCTGCAGGGCTCTATCTGGGGACTCCGTGATTATGACTTGAGCCAAAGGCAGACACTAAGCCTAACCAGCTGAGCCATCCAGGGGCCCCCCAGAATACTGACATTAAAAGGGAAGTTATCGAATGTCATTATACAGGTTGTAGAATTACCAACAAGTGTAAAGACTATGCAGCAACTTAAAATGTTTATGATAAACCATAAGAGACTCTTAATCTCACAAAACAAACAGGGTTGCCGTGGGGAGGAGGGCAGGGAGAGGGTGATGCTACTATGGACATTGGGGAGGGCATGTGCTATGATGAGTGCTGTGAAGTGTGTAAACCTGGCGATTCACAGACCTGTACCTCTGGGGCTAATAAAACATTATATGTTAATTAAAAAAAATATATTAAATTAAAAAAATGTTTATGATAGAACATTATCTTTAAAAAAAAAAAAAAGGCAGGCTGCTGAGTGGTTCTTAAACTATAACTGGAATTATCCCAAATTCTCCAAGGCTATGGAAAGAAGGCCAAAGAGAAATAGGCAAAAAGAGCATTCATAATTGGATTAAGGTGATAATATTTATTTTAATTTTTTAAAAAAATTTTAAGCAGGCTCCAGGTCCAGCATGGAGCCCACTGTGAAGTTTGAACCCATGACCCTGAGATCAAGACCTGAGTTGAGATGAGGAGTTAGACAATTAACCAACTGAGCCAGGCAAGTGCTCCAGGTGATAGCATTTTTTAAAAAGATTTTATATATTTATTTGAAAGAGAGAGAGAAAGAGAGAGAAAGGGAGATCGAGCATTAGCAGGGGGAGAGGCAGAGGGAGAGAGAGAAGCAGTGTCTCCGCTGAGCAGGGAGCCTAATACAGGACTCAGTCCCAGGACCCTGGGATCATGACTGAACTGAAAGCAAATGCTTAACCGACTGAGCCACCCAGGTGCCCCAAGGGATAACATTTTAAATTTCTATAGTTATAAAGTTTCTTCAGGGTTAATACTGTTGAATTAATTAAAGGAGGCCTTTAGAAAAAGGTGGCTTTATTGCCTTAAGCAGCCTATGTAAGCAAACTCAAACTCAAGCCTAAAACGCCTCAAGGTTAAGAAATTGAAATCTAAGAACAACCAATCATAAACCACCAATGGGGCTTTCTCAAATGACGCAACCCTTGAAAGTTTCACCAATCAAATGACGTCCTCGCTCTGCTGCCCACTCTCCTCTATAGAAGTCTTGTCCCTGGTTCTCTGTTACAGAGTGTTCCTAACCACTTCTGGTATGGTGCTGTCCCATTTGAAATCGGTTTTTGTTCACGCAGACTCTTAAAAATTTTAACATGCCTCCGTTTATCTTTTGACAACATTTCAAAGGTTAACAAGCAAACATATAACTGAAAAGCCTAATAAGGCATCCAAAACTCCTGCTCCATCTATGTGTAAGAAATTTGATTTTGATGATTAAGTGACACCAGTGCATGCCTTCTGCTTCAAATCTTAGACTCAGGGTCTACCCAAAGCTTTGTTGCAAAAGAGCAACCTCCCATAAGTTGCACTTACCTAGCAGTAGGGATCCTTAAATATGAAAGGGAATGTGACTCGTGAAAGTGGAGTCTTTAGGGCTGTCACTGTGTTGAAGGACATCTGTAGTGTAATCCTAAGAAGAGTATCTGGCATGATGCATCAAAGTAAAGTAAAGTTTCCCAACCAAAGTTTCCCATTTCCATAGCATTTAAGATCTTAACATTGAAGGGGTACCCGGATGGCTCAGCCAGTTGGGTGTCAGAATCCGGATTTCCACTGGGGTCATGGCCTCAGGGTTGTGAGTTCGAGTCCCATGTCAGCTCCTCACTGGACGTGGAGCCTGCTGAAGATTCTCCCTCCCCGTCTCTCTATCTCTTCCTGCACACCCATCCCCAACTCACATGCAATTTCTCTCTCTCTAAAAAAAAATCTTAACATTCAAGATCTCTCTCTCAGACATGAACATTTATCAATCCATTCCCTTGCCAGATATATATTAAGTTCTTCCTACTGCCAGACAGTCCACCAGGCATGCTGATCAACAGTCACGTATCAACACGAGGGCTAAAATCATCCTCCCAAATCAGGCTGTTTATTCCACAGTGTTTAGAACTGAGGGTTTTTGTTTTTTAAGAAATGGTTTCAAAATGGGGGTCAGTTCTCTCCTTTCCACAGTTCTCACTTTTGCTATCTGCAAACAAAGTACATTTTCAGCTGTTCACCTCCTGGCCTTGACTGCAGTTTATGGTGGGGAAGAGAGGCATAGATGTTTAGCAGGTGCATGAGGTCGGCTCCTAGCGAGTTGCTTACTTTGTCAGAGGAAATTTTAAAGGCGACACAAGAGCTCTTTTAAATAAAGAAGTCAAAGTTAATTTCGGCGAATCTAAGAGAACACTGCCGTTTGGTAAGACAAATGGCCTTTTGAAAGGAATAAGAGAACGTGCGCTGCAGGGATGTGTGTGAACAATTCTCTCTCTGAGCCCACAGAAGGAACTTCATAAAGCACAGAGACTGGGTACTCCGACCTGCAGGGAGCATACTAAATAGAAGCATTAACCTCAGGAGTTATCTTCTTTCAGGAGTATTTTTTTGGTAAACAGCACACAAAAGCCATATATATGATAATAATCTCAGCGCATGAGAGTGTCTCCGTGCCGAACAGAAATAGTAATCCTAGAGGGGAGATGCCTGCTGTACCACGGATGACAACACTGCCATCTGATGCACAAGGAACACTCAGCATTAAGGGGTTTTTTGCGGTGCCATCTTTGCACTCCATTCCTTTCTCCCTGCAGAAGAATGAGCAAGCACCTGGCAGCCGGGACTGAAATGCACACGAGAGAGTGGGGGAAGGATTCACAAAAGACCTGGTAGCATATGTGATGGGTAACAGCTACCTGTCATGGAATCTGGTGAAGAAGAAAAGAGGCCAAAATAACTTAGGGCATTTCCTCACTTTCCCTCATACAGATCATGCAGGGATTTATAACTGCACCAGGCACATAAGCACATTGTAAATTAAAAAAAAAAAAAAAAACAGTTTTGGAAAATACAGACTGTAACACCCAGATGCTGTTGTACGTAGCTATGTGCACAAACACAGAGGTCCTCATACATACACCATTATGGTTTATTTCACTTGTGTCTTCAAAATCTTCTACCTGGGAGACCTGCAACAAAGTAACTCTTTGCACAACCAGATCACTTGTGGTAGCCTGTTACCACTCAAGCTTTCACAGCACTTACTTATTTCCACCATTAGAAAGCTGACATGGGAGGAGAGGTTTCTCTTCCAGTCCTGCAGATCCTTTAACTGAGGTCCTGATCTCTCCTCCAAGGCACCTCTTCCCTGGTTTCTCCAGTGGTATCTTCTGCTGTGGCTTTTTTCTCCCCGTCTCTCATATTTATTTCTTTCCTTAAATATTTCTTGAATCATCGTAGCATTTAAGACAGCATTTAAGATCTTCACATTGAAGGGGCACCTGGATGGCTCAGCCAGGTGGGTGCCAGACTCTGGATTTCCATTGGGGTAATGTGGACCCCAGGGTTGTGAGATCGAGTCCCATGTCAGCTCCTGACTGGACGTGGAGCCTGCTGAAGATTCTCCCTCCCCGTCTTTCTTTCCCTTCCTGTGCACCCATCCCCCAATTTCTCGTGCAATTCTCGCTTTCTAAAAAAAAAAATCTTAACATTCAAGATCTCTCTCTTAGACATGAACATTTATCAACCCGTAGACTCTACAAGACCGATATCCCATCTAGTATTTCCCTTCACCCTGTGATCCAGTGTTTCACCTCTATTAATACATTCTACCGTTTATTGAACCCGAAGACCGATTCAGAAACTCTGAAGTGCAAGGACCTGGTCTGTACGCTCCCCGACTGGCCCCAGTGCTGAGGACGATGCCTGTAGCATCACCTAGAGCACCAAGACCTGTGCACTTACACATGAGCACAGATCCTCATAGCTGGGTGGTTGATTCTTAGAGTTGAATTTTTAACTTCATTTAATGTAAGAGGGATCTGGGATTCAGAGACATCAACCACTTTGCACAAGGTCACACAGCTGGCAAGGACAGAACTGAAGTTCAGACCCATAGCTACTTGACTTTAAAACATACTTTGTTTCTACTACAGTGTATTTATTCAAAGAAATAAAGGGCATTTATGGCCATATAAAACATTTTATACAAATACAAATATTGAACTGACCTGTTGTGAATGAAAGGCAAAAGGAACTTTATTGATTGGTTGCCAAGGTATCCTCATATTCAGTATGAGGCCTGTTACCTGGATTATCTCCTTCACTCAATGTCACGTGTTTACAAACCATGCTTTGAATATCTGCTCATGTAGGACAATAATCCTTGACCTTACTCTCATTGGCAGTGGGAACAGTTGTCAATTTATGATGCATGTTTTAACACATCGCTTATAAGGAATCAATGGTTTCCAAGCAACCGGTTTACCCCTCAGCTTCAAAAGAAATAGGAATTTCTATGTAAATGTGTGTGTGTGTGTGTGTGTGTAACTGCTAGCCTCCAGTCCCCTTGCTCTGCTTTCCCCACCTGCTACCTTCCCAACCTTTTAACATCATCACCAACGCTAAGGCTACCTGCTTGTGTTTCCTCTTTTCTTCTAGGCTCCCCTGCAGTTATCACTAAAACGGGAACAATGACAAGGAGATCAATCAAAGGCTAGATGGGTGAGGTTTCTGCTGTCCAAACTCCCAGAGCTAAAGTCCTTAGCAGAGTTACATAAGTGACATTTATTTTAATTTCTTCAAAAATCGACTCAAATTGATTACCGCTCTTAGCTAGGAAGGGGAAGTTTTGCATATTCTCCTTGCTCTAGGGTTTTTAACAAGAGAGAAGGGTGCCACTGGTTCCAATTTCAAGATACTTTGACCATCAAAATATCACCTTAAAGTCTTTCTACATAAATGACAAAAAAGCAACTTGAATATTCCTTTTTTTTTTTAATAAAAGATTTTATTTATTTATTTGACAGGGAGAGAGATCACAAGTAGGCAGAGAGGCAGGCAGGGAGGTGGGGGGAAGCAGGCTTCCTTCTGAGCAGAGAGTCCGATATGGGGCTCGATCCCAGGACCCTGCGATCATGACCTGAGCCAAAGGCAGACGACTTAACCCACTGAGCCTCACAGGCACCCCAACAACTTGAATATTCTTATGCTTATTTCAGATAGCACAAGAAGGGGTGGTAAGTCAGATTGTTACCCAGAAGATAAGTATAATTATGTGCTAGATGTACGTGCCTTAGGGTACATTGAAATTCCTTAAATAATCAGTAATTAACAGTGTATTCATGTTGATTTTTTGCAAAATTTAGAAAAAATACCTTTACTATTTAAATACACTTGCTAAAAATTGTTTTATTATTTAAAATAATTTTTAAGACTTGAAATTGTACACTTTCCTTTAAATGGATCATCAGGAATTTATGACATTGGGCTGTTGGTCAAGTTCATACAGGCTCTCACTTGCAATCTTGTTATTACAAGAAAATATGACACACTTCTTATAATCTATTTTTCTTAGTAACATGGACAAAATGTCAAGGTTTTCTATGTAGTATATAATACTGAGAGAAGACATGAAATTATGCTTTAAATAATTAAGTTAACTATACCTGAATAATGCAAATTAACCATCTGGTTGCTTTCTGAAATTTTTCAATTACAATTTTAAGGACAGAACACTGGATAAGCAGCACTTTTCATAGTCAATACAGTTTCTCCCTCACTGTTATCTTGCACACATATTTTTATCTATTTCATTTATCTATGCCTCTTATTAAGTAGCAAAAATAGTGTTGTGTGGTTATCATAAAATAAAACTCTTTATTTCCAATGGCATAAAAATAACCACTCGTGATTGCTTTATATAAGGCCATAAAACTAAAGTAGATTGTCAAGATAATAACAAGCAGTTCTAAAGAGTACTTTTTTATTTTTAAAATAAAGGTGTAAGAAAGCCTCAGGCAACTGAAGTAAGCTGCTTAATTAAGTGATAAAATCAGTAGAAAAGAACATTGTCGGTGCCTAACGATTCCCACAAGAGATACACAAACAAAGCAGGATACTTATCAAAATGAATTTCAGTGTAAAATTGAAATGCTTGCAGCACTTTTTTCTGGCCAACTCTATGTAATTCTTTAAACAGAGTACTTATTTAAAAAATATATTTTTTTAAATTATTGTATTTATATGACAGAGAGAGAGAGAGAGAGAGCGCACAAGCAGAGGGAGAGGGAGAAGCACGCTCTCTGCTGAGCAAGGGTTCCCCACCCAGGGCTGGATCCCAGGACCCAAGTATCATGACCTAGCTAAAGACAGTTGCTTAGCCAACTGAGCCACCCAACTGCCTCCAGAGTACTTATTTTACTTCTTTTTAAAACTATCAGTTCTAGTCTCTCTTTTTTAAATGATATTTATTTATTTATTTGATTTACAGAGAGAGAGAGAGAGAGGAGGGGGGAGGGGCAGAGGGAGAAGGAGACTCGGCACAGAGCCGGGAGTCTGACGCCAGGCTCAGTCCCAGGACCCTGGGATTATGACCTGAGCCAAAGGCAAATGCTTAACCAATTGAGCCAGCCAGGTACCCCTCTAGTCTCCTTTTTTGATAGCTGAATGGCTCCAGTAAACACTGAAATACAAAACTATTCTGTTTGATGAACATTTCTACTCAAACATGACAGAAATTTTATTTTTTTTTAAGATTTTATTTATTTATTTGACAGACAGAGATCGCAAGTAGGCAGAGAGGCAGGCAGAGAGAGAGCTGGGGAAACAGGCTCCCTGCTGAGCAGCGAGCCTGATGTGGGGCTTGATCCCAGGACCCTGGGGTCATGACCTGAGCTGAAGGCAGAGGCTTTAACCCACTGAGCCACCCAGGCGCCCCCAGAAATTTTATTTTAATCTAGTCATCAGCATCTTAAGAATTACTGTTATTTTCCTAGTGATATAACAAAAGGGAGAATCTTGCTATCTGATGCTCAATTTAAATATATTGTGTTCTTCTCCTTAGTAACTGGAAGTGTACAGAGTGGAGAAACTCTGAAGACCCACTTGCTTTGATCTTAGCAGCGTCCCAGAATTTAGCAAGTTCAAGGTTGTGGCCTCTCCTACCACCCTAGTGCAAATATTATAGGGGCATGCTCTTTAGTTTTAGTAGGATGATGTCACTGTACAGCAAGTGAGAAAAAGAAGCAAGCACCACATTGGTCTGATGGAAAGAAAATGGCCTTGGAGTCAGAGCTCCATCTGACAACATATTAAATGTCTGACCTTGACTGTGTCAATTTCTCCAAATCTCAGTTTCCTTGCCTCATGCCTTAAAAAGTTGTGCAAATTTAAAGAAGTATATATATATATGTTTTAAAGATTTTATTTACTTGAGACAGAATGCACAAGCTGGGGGAGGGGCAGGGGGAGAAGGAGAAGCAGACTCCCCGCTAAGCAGGGAGCTTGACGTTGGGCTCCAGGACCTAGAGATCACGACCTGAGCCAAAGTCAGAAGCTTAACTGACTGAGCCACCCAGGAGCCCTGAAAGAAGTAAGTATATAAAGAGTTTATTGCAGTGCCTACTACGCAATAGACAGGAAAGCAATGAAGTTAATTCATATCATATTTCTCACTGCAACTCATTCTCATTTAGCCAGGGTAGCCTAGTGTCCCCAAAGTCCTCTTTGAACATGGCCGAGAGACAGACCATGTCACCCACTCAGTCAGTGCAGCACTGAATCTGCAGAGTTACTTCCTTACCAGCTCAATGCAACAAGATTTTAGTAAATGCTTCCTTCATGCCTAGCACTATTCTGTAAAGCATTGGTAACACCTCTGGACATTAAATAGAAAAGCAAGAAGAAATGGTCACTACTTGAGGAGACACATAAGTTTAGGGTAGAGGATATAAACTTTTGCACTTTATTTATTTATTTATTTATTTGCAGAGATGGTGAAAAATGTGCTGATACAGAAAACATGGGTGTGCGGGGAGCCTAGGTGGCTCAGTGGGTTAAGCTCCTGACTCTTGATTTCAGCTCAGGTCTCAAGGTCTTGAGATGGGAGCCCCACATAGGACTATATCCACTGTGGGGGGTCCATTTGAGATTCTCTTGCTCTCCCTCTGGCCCTCCCCACGCTTGTGCCCTCTCTCTCAAATAAATAAATAAGTGCATCTTAAAGAAAAAGAATAGAAAATATCAGGGTGGGTATAGAAAATCCATGTCTAAGTTACTCATTAATACACAGAACTCCTCTTGGAGCTTCATTATATAATGGCCCCAGAAATCTCCCCTGCTATGAAGCACTGGTGCTCCTCTGTGTGCATGAGGAAGCAGGTCCAATGAGAGCTGTGGAGAAGGTCTCTTTCCATGTTCAAGTGTCTGGAAGTCTGTTTCTACAAGGGATTCCCTGGACATGGGCTCCACCAGCTTCCTTCTCGTGGATGGAAGCTTTTTCTCTGTTATGTTTAGCTTGTGAGTATGATAGAGCAAGCTAATGGAATGAACGCCCAGTGTTTAAAGAAAACAGATAAGACATGCCAAAATATTGGCTTGACTGAAATCAGACGTTCTGCATTTTTTTGAGAAATTTCTATAAAGATCTATACAATGCATTCTTGAAGGAATTAACATCAAAAGAGAACAGAATATAAATGTCTGAAAATAATTTTTAGTTAGTGAGATATGATAACTGGATCTCTATGAAGTCTCTTATGGGATACCCACATAAAAATTATGCTCATGATTTCTCATCGATATGTAACTCTTTTGCTGGGGGGTTGCGAGCGATCTCTGCTGACAGAGCTACATACATATGGTCAGGATCCTCTGTTCTTGCTTTGTAGCACGATTACACCTACATTTTTGCCTTCTTGCCACAGACTTTCATTTTTCCTCTTGCACAGCCCAACCTCACCACATCTGGCCCAGGTGGGCACTTGGAATATATCCAGCTATTCTTTGTTCATTTTAATTTAATGAGGTATGTACCTGGGGATATGGATGGACTCTCTGTCCATTTTGTACACATTTTGATGTGTTCGTGACCAGTATTCTGCATTTTCATAAACTGCATCAGACATTGGGATCAAGTTGGGAGGCTGAAGATTGCCTGCGATGTGACTCAAATCTCTCTAAGGCTCTGTTTCCACATTTGTGAAATAGGAAACGTAACAGTTCTTTTCTCATGGGGTTGTATTAGATTGCATATACGAAGCATGTCAGAATAACTGGCGTGTAATAACACATGTAATAAAAGTGAATGTTAGCTAGCTGTCACCATCATTGTTATCATCACCAGCAGCAGCCTTAGAATCATTCAAATCCCTACCATCTTTGAAAGACCTTGTCCTCAGAGAACCCAGACACTGGAGACACAGGTAGGACATACAAAACATGGCCAAACTGCCTACGATGACCAAAACTGCCACTGGTGCCCTTCTGTCCCATGTTGGGGCTTGTGGCTATTTTTAATCATACTGAGGGGAACAAAATCCGCAACCACTTACAATCTAGTTAGCAAAATTATTTTGTAGTGTCTGTGTTTCATGAGGGCTTCTATACTCAAGGATTTTGTTTTGCAATTATTTTTTGGACACAATCCAACAAAAATGCATCAAAAGCATGACACAACAAGAGAAAACAAAAGGCCTTCTATTTTAATGAAATTTTACCTAACTAGTAAATTTACAAAACACGATTTAACTTGTTATAAAACACCAGTTTCAATATTTTCCACTGCAAGTTGTCTTTTTCTATTTTATATTTAGGGAACTCTAAAGTACAACTACCTAGACAGAGAAGATTTTGATGGACAGCAGGGGTCATGCTCTTCTTACATAGAGACCAACAAAAGAAAGGATTGATAAGGTAGAAAAAGAAGGAATTGGGTATCACACACTATGGTGGGCAGACTCGAGGGTGAACCCATGATTCTTTTCTTCTTGTTTTTACACCCTTGTGGGATCCCTTCCTCTTGAATGTGGGCAGAAAATGTGACTTGCTTTTATTCAACAAAAGATAACCACGATGATGGGATGTTACTTCTATGATTATGTAACATAAGGAGAATCTCCTCCTTTCTGGTTTGATAAGCAGGTGGCCTTATTTGGGTGGCCCATGTGGCCTCTAGGAACTGAGCATCCTCCAACCTATGGTCAGTAAAAATCCAAGTTCTTCACAGCTACAGGTATAAGGAATTGAATTTTGCCAACAGTCACATGAGCTTGGAAATGGATTCTTCCTCAGTTGGGCCTACAGGGAGACTGTGGCCCTGGCCAACACATTGATTACAGCTGTGTGAGCCCCAGCAAAGCTGTGCCTGAACTCCTGACTGCAGAAACTGTGAGATAATAAATGGGTGTTGCTTTAAGCCACAAGTGAAATAGTATTGTTAAGCAGCTCCAAACAGATTGTTACTTTCACATATATAACTCTACAGTACTCACATAATTCTGTGAAAAAGGCCTTTATCCCCATTTTTATAGGAAAAAAGCTGATGCTTGAAGTTGTTAAGTTACTTGCCTCAGCTACTTTGAAGTACGGTTGTAATTCATAGAAAGAGATTTTTATGGTTTGTCTTATCGCTTAATTTGGGCCAACTGTACTAAGTTGAATAAATGGTGTTCCTTGCTTGTCTTTGATTTTTCATAAGTAGAATGAAAAAGATTTTCAATATCTACTCCCTTTATTCATCACATTAGGAACCAATCGGGCTGATGAGATAATGCCATTTAGAAACTCCTGGCTCCCTGGAGAAGCTTGTGAGCGCAGCTAGTGTTTGAAGTAATTTTATATATTTCCAATTATAAGTGAATTACTGAGGAGGTACTTGCTTTCTTGGAACAATTCTTTCTTCTCTGAAACTAAAAGACAATGATTTTCAGAGTATGTAAATTAGGCTCTAGCTATATTACACAGGAAGTATTTCAACTATCATTTCTAGTGCTGGACGTGAAAGCCAAATGAATGCCTCATTGGGACATGGTATATTTTTTGATCATTCTTGATTGCATTTGTTCTGGAAATTTTGCAAAGACGATAGCTTCATTAATATTTGAGGATGCCTCTTCACCTTTCAGTTTGCTAAGTATTGCTGGAGATGTTTCACTTTTTTATTCAGTCTAAAATCCTTCCTGCTGGACCGATGTTACTGGCTTCCAGAAAAGGGATAGATGAAAGAGAAAAAAACCTGACAATTCAAGTTCGAGAGAAATCAGGATTTTGGCTTTGCTTTTATAAATTCACTAAACTGTGCTACCAAAAAAATTCAGATATAGTGCGTGGTCAGTAAAAAAAGAGCATCTTTACAGGGCACCTGCATGGCTCAATCAGTTGAGTGACTAAGTCTTGATTTGGACTCAGGTCATGATCTCAGGATCATGAGATTGAGCCCTACATCAGGCTCCACGCTGGACATACAGTCTGCCTTCAAAGTCTCTAGCTCTCTTCCTGTGCATTTCCCACCCAAACCGCTGGTGTGCTCCCAAACCGCTGGTGTGCTCTCTCTCTTTAAAAAAAAAAAAAAAAAAAAAAGAGTGCCTTTTATCATGATGTATGCTGAAATTGAAACTGAAAAAAAAATTTGGCAGGCGAGAGAAAGAGAAAGGAACTAAAAATCAGAGTCAGGGAATTAATATTACCTTAATATTTTAAGTTGTTGTGGGCGTATTTTCAGATGCCTTTAGAAGTCAGGTGAGTTTGATGGCTTCCTGGTAAGTTCCAGAAACTAATTCAAACTGAACAAAGGCCCTGGTACTTAATTCACCAGCACCAAGACCATGATTATTGTCGCTTTTGTGGTATTAAATAGAAGGCCATTATTTTTAATAGAATTTTATAAAGAAACAATGTAGACATACTAATGATTTAAAATTTTCTTGCCTCAAAGGAATTGAAAACTTTCTTCTTTGTAGTTATTCAAAAAAAAGCATGAAACTAGTATATGGGAAATTTCATTTATAGTTATCTTTAACTCTTTTGTTTCCTTTGTGTTTCCCCACACCCAGTTGGATGTTAATCCGGATATTTCCACCAAAAAGTTACTTAACTTCTCCCTGTTGTCCTGTCAGCAGAATAGAAACAGTAATGTCTGTCTTACTTTACTGAAACTATGGTAAAAAAAAAAAAAAATACACCACTACATAAGACATAGTACATTACTATTCAATCAAATACTTTCTTTTTTGAAGTATCTTTCACAAGGGATATCTAAAAATATATATAACATTAGTTGCTGGGAAAGATTGCTTCATATGTGTAGGCTTTTGAAGCTTTTGAATTTTGAATGATAAAAATGTACTAAGAAACAAGTACATAAAATTAAAGCCAATAAACAAATGTTTAAAAACAATGTTCCTGGGGCACCTGGGTGGGCTCAGTGGGTTAAAGCTTCTGCCTTTGGCTCAGGTCTCCTGATCTCAGGGTCCTGGGATGGAGCCCCGCATCGGGCTCTCTGCTCAGCAGGGAGCCTGCTTCCACCTCTCTCTCTCTCTGCCTCTCTGCCTATTCGTGATCTCTGTCTGTCAAATAAATAAATAAAATATTTAAAAAAATAAAAATAAAAATAAAAACAATGTTCCTTCCCTTTGTCCTGCCACGCTGCACGGGTGGCCTGGATACAGGACTAGGGAGCACTCCGTACCTCCCCTGTGCTACACTCCATCTCACATTCTGACACAGGCATCTCCAGAAATGTCTCGTCTTCCTCTGCCCAGATGCCTGGGATGGGCTGGGAAGGAAGAAACACCTTCATAACTCCATGTACCCCATCGGACTCCTCACTCGTCCCACAGATGAGTACTTACTTCAGGCTCGCCATTACTCTCAGAACACATTCCTTCAGAGGTCTAGTGTGCTCCCTCCCTCTGGGTTTGCCTCGCTACCCCCCCTCCCATCACCCCTTCACATTTCTTCCAGGCCCCAGTTTCCTATCACCCTCAAAGGTTTTTTGACTACTCTCCTCCTTTTCTGAATCCCCCTCATTGCTAACCAGTTGTGAGGCAAAAGCAGAGCAGTTCACTCTTTTGGGGATCAAACATTCATCTTTGGGAAGGAAATATTTGCAAGTTTGCAGATGCTTCCTCGTGAGGATGACCCATCACTCTGTTCCGGGACATTCTAAGTTGTCCCAGCAACTGCTCAGAGACAAGTCACCATCAGGAGCTTGATTTGATCTATTTGCCTACAAAGGAGGAAAGCTTTATCATTCTGAAGACAATATGAACAGAACTATTTACATTCAGAGTTTCATTATTCTAATCTCATTCCTTTATGGCTTAACCATCACATCCCCAAAACAAGGATAAACTATCTTACTATTATATTTTGTTTGAATTGCTAATATTTTTCCCACCCCCACCCCCCCACTGCTAGTTATCTGGACTTATGTGTGCTCTGGCCATATTTGAATCTGTGTGAATTTTGTCAGAAACAGATATGTTTTACATTTGGTTTATTCTTGATTGCTTATTTTATGGATAGCTGTGTGTAATTTAAAGGTGTAAGCTATATGAAGATGTCCCACATCCTCTATTTTAATGTCTTTGGGGTTCATACCATCATTTATCTCCACTAATTTATTTATTTATTTATTTTCTCTTCATTAATTTAAACCCACTTAACTCTGCCCAATAATCTGTAGAAATTTCGGTTTCTAGAACCAGACTTCACTGGCTCAGGTCTCTCCAGGGCACAAGGTGGAGACATTTCTACTAATATTTATGGACCTATTATGTCACTCAGATTCTAGAGTTGATGAAACCAGTTTATTTCATTGAATGGAACATATTTTTATTCTTTTCTAAAGTCTTTAAAAAATAGCTATTGAAAAAAAATTTTATTGAGCACTTACTATGTACTGGGCACTGTTCTAGTGCTACATCAATGGAAAAAAATAGGCAAAATCTCTTCAAACATTTTTGGGTGGGAATAAAATCAGTACACAGGTGAATATGCATTCCAGTGAATGTGTGTTCATTTGTGCTGCGGTGAGGCTAAAGCAGGATGACTGGGTGCAAAGTGATCAGAGGACATGTCGGGATAGGGGTTCAGGGAAGCTCTCCAAGGAAGGCAACTACCAAACCGCAAGTCACAAGAAGGTCTCCACCTTGGGCATCCATCGTGATGATCAATTAAGGAAGACTATTGCAGGTAAAGGCAGCTATTAGGTCAAAAGCCCTAAGGTGGGAGTGAGCTCAGCGTGTGTGAGGGGCAGAAAAAAAGCCAGAGCAACAGAGTATAGTGAGTAAGGGCAAGCGAAGGATGACATGGAAGCAGAGGCCAGACCATGCAGGGTTTTCTAAGGCAGGCTAAGGGGTTGAGATTTTATTTCAAGTTCCTAACAGGCCATTAAAGGATTTACACTTAGAAGTGCTCACTCTGCCTGTTCCGTGGAGAACAGATTGTGTGTGTGAAGTGGTGTGTGTGTGTGTGTGCAAGAGTGACAAGCAGGAGACCAGTAAATAATTCAGATAAGAGAGATGGTATTTCCAAACATGATGGAGGATGGAGAGAATGACGGATTCAGATTATGGTACAGAGGTTTCTAGAGCAGTGGTTATCTAATATATCAAAAAGATAACTCAGATGGGCCCAGCTTTCATGGAGAAAAAGAAGCAAAGAAACAAACAGCATGTGGGTCATAGTGTTTTTGAGGTAGAAGGGACCTCAGAAGCCACTTAATAGATGAGGAGTCAGGGAGCTGTCATGGGTAAATAACTTCATCAAGAACAAATAAGTAACGGGCTCCAGAACTACATCTCTTCATATCTTGTCTTTCTCACCATATTCAGGCTCACTGCTAATCCAGAATTTGCCCTTGGGATCACACTATAGTTGATCATCTAAAACTACAGGTTACTTTAGGAGAATCTCAGAAAGACTCTTTATACATCAAGTACCTCATATTTTCTAAGACTTTAATGGATCTTGATGGAAAAGAGGTCAAGTGTCCTGGCTCAAGAAGGTACTTTGGCATGTAGCATACACAGGAATTTGCCAATCTTCTATATGCCCCTGTATTTCTATGTTCCTGATAACACAAAGAGAACAAATGATGAGGGACATGGAAGGTAGGGTTCTCTTCCCAGTAGTAGTCTAAAGATCTGAAACTAAGTTATCTCATGAGGCAGAGAACTTTGAAACAAGCAACACAGTAAATGAAATCTTAAGCATTACACTAAATACAAGCATTTCAATTTTGCTTGCTTTGAGAGTTCAACTTTCATATGATAAATTCTTATCTCCTTAAAGTATTTATTTGCTGCCAGTTACCAGAGCCAGATTGAAAAACCCCAGAAGTGCTTCCTGTTTACAAGAGATAAATTATCTAACTGTTCAAGGAATGCTATAGCCATGAATTATTTTTCAGTGTTTACTGTTCTACATCCATAACTGGACTATGATGAACTTTCCTTACATTCACACCAGAATGTGAAAAATGTGTTGAACTGGCAACAAGCCCATTACTCTAAAACTAAACATCTGTGAGCATACAATTCAATTATAGGTTATACAGTGTGGATTTTGTCTCAGACCCCTAGTTATTTCTAACTGTTCTTCCCTTAACAAATGTTATATCCCATAATTTCAAAGTGCTTTCTTCAAGGCATGTAAGGAGAAAAGCCCATGTTTCACCACGTTTCTGACAGAAATGAGCATTGCCCTAGACTGCTGACTCATTCACTTTTTCAGGTATGTTGTTTCCTTGAAAAAACAAGGAAGGTGTCTAGATTACATGGTGTAAGATCCCTTTCTTCTCCTAAATCAAAACACAGCAGCTATTTTAAGAAATCATTAAAATTGTGTGTGCCACAAATGACCAAGACCATATCCAAGAGAAGCAAGTTTTCCAACTCTTGGACTTGACCTTGACTTTCTTTAATTACCTAAAGAGATTTGCATATATTAAACCATCCTTGCGTCCCAGGGATGAATCCCACTTGATTATGGTGAATGATGCTTTAAATGTGCTATTGAATTTGGTTTGCTAGTAGTTTCTTGAGAATTTTTACACCTATATTCATCAGGGATATTGGCCTATAGTTTTCTTTTCTTGTAGTGTCTTTAACAGGCTTTGGTATCAGGGTAATGCTGGCTTCATAAAATGAGTTTGAGAGTAGTCTCTCCTCTTCAATTTTTTTGGAAGAGTTTGAGAAGGATTGGTGTTAATTCTTTAAATGTTTGGTAGAATTTTCCAGTGAAACTGTCTGGTCCTAGGCTTTACTTGGTTGGGAGATTTGTGATTACTGACACAATTTCCTTACTAATTATTAGTCTGTTCAGATTTTCTATGTTTTTTTTTTCATGATTCAATCTTTGTATGTTGTACATTTCTTGGAATTTACCTGTTTCTTCTAGGTTGTTCAATTTGCCCAGAGGATTAAATATAATTACTGTATGAGCTAAACACTGATGGTTTTAAATCACATCATAGTTGTCATTCTTGTTATCTCTACCAAGGAATGTAACAGAACATAGAATAATTCCAGACTGGCCAAAGTCTCCTCTTAAAGAGGAAAGAAACACTTCAAAGTAAACCACACCTTATATGTCCAATGTGAATTTACACAAGGGGACTGACATCTATCTGATCCATGCTTTAGGTCTTTGAATCCAAGGATGACTTAAATTGCAGTTACTTAGTTATGAAATAATAGATAAAATTTCCTCCTACTATAAGGATGTCATCCTTTGCTCTAGGTCACCAAAGTACAGGGCACAATATATACCTGAGGTCCTGAGTGAGGGTACCTTTCTGGATAATTTTCCTCATTTTGGTACCATGACACTCCCTATTTCCAGACAAACCTAATGTCTATAAACTATAAATATAATATCCCCATGCATTTATATGGCTTTAAAAACTGCACCATGATTTAATATGTATTTATTTATTTGTTCATTTACCCAGTCTTTTAGTGGGTATTTATTAAGTGCTTACTACCTGTTAGGTAATGGATTTTAAACCAGAAAATATGAAGGCATTTCAACTTTATTTTCTTTTTCTCAAATCAGAATTCTTCCATAATTTCATATGCTCAGGTTTGCATAACTCAACATTTTAAAATGTTAATGTCTTAGTTGAAGTGAATCTTCATTTATCATATGCTATTGCTAGCTGATAATAGATTGGTGGTCTAAACTCCATGTTCTTTGGTTCTTTCTCTTTCTTTCTCTCTCTATCAAGTCATCATTTTTATTTACAAGTTCAGTATAGACATTATCAATGTGAGCTTTAACTATGCTGATTCCATAAAGCAGAGACTTAAAGAAATAAATATTTTATTATCAATGTCTTCTCTCACAGATTTTTTTCCCCCTATACTTGAATCCTATTTTGAGGGCAACAGTGAGGAGAATAGAGTAAGATTCTGGGAGTTGAGTCAGCTGGGTCTTCAACCTGAGTAGAGTTTTTAGCTCATTTTTGGTTTTTAGACTCAGCTGTGAACTGAATAAATGGTGTGTCTTGGATGAAGGGAATTAAAGACACCTCTAATTTTCTCTTACAATCTTCTATTATCTCACTCATCCATTCCACTCATGAAACTGGAACCCAATTCAATGTCACATCTGGGCCATTTTAAAGGGTCTACCTTATACCCATTCTACTGTTACTCTTTTCCTCAAGCCATTTACCTGGTTTGCAGATTAATTTTTCTCAACTACAGCACTAATCTCATCACTCACCTACTCAACTGCTTTCAGGTGAACTCCCATCTCCTAAATCAAGCACAAAACTCCCTGGTCTTGCATTTAAGGCTACAATGTGTCCCCAAACTCTTCTATTAAACCTTCTAAGAGTCCCCTATGGATCTATTAGGCTAAGACACAACTTCATGTAAATAGTTCTTTTCACTACTAGAAAGAATTTTTTCTTTAGCCTCAAGATTTTGATTTTTACTTCTTCTTTTTGAGACACCCCACTCACAGTCCTTCAAAACAGGCACTGCCTTTCCTCATCTCTGCAATGACTCCTCTTGGCCAAAGGGTTCAAAATATGTCTTGCTTCTCTTCCTCACTGCTTTTTAAAAAGGCCCACATTTCTTTTTTTACAATGAAAGCATTATTTTCCCCGCAAAAAAGAGCACTGTATTTTATTACAGAAAAATTAGAAAACAAAGATAAAGAAACAGTGGGGAATATAAATCATCCATAATCCTCCTCACCCAGAGAAAGTTATAATTACAAAAAATTACAATTAAATTCTCACATATTTCCTTCTCTGTTTTTACAAAAATATTACACTTTCAAAAGTGCTCAAATGTGAATTTAAATTAATACTAAAATACCAATCGTTACTGATTAAAAAAAAAACAACAACAACAAAAGAAACTCCACCATAGAACACTTTTGATAATCTACTTCTTATAGTTTCATATAATAAGAATACATCCTCATAATTTTATTCCCTTTCATGCAGTGTAATTTGCTTCATTTTCTGGGTTTGCATGTGTCACGTTTTCATGCCGAATACATATATACACCCTGTAGAAAATGTACAGTATCAATTCTAGTAGTATTTAAGTAGGGAACTGCAAAAATCAGTGGCAATTCCTAACTAGTGAGAGAACAGAGAAGCATAATGTTCCACATTAAGCTGAGAATTTCTTGACCTATAAATAACCTTTTGGTTAATTGACGTCATATGAGGAAAATGATAGAATGACAATTTTATTGCCTACCCACTAAGCCAACTGTGATTGGTTAAGGTTAGCAAAGTAATCAAAGCCCACAGCTACTTCTTTGTATAGATAATTCTAGCTCTGGATTAACCTGACAATCACATCCCCAAATTACATTTTCTTTTGGAAAAGAGAGACATTAAACAATTGCTAAAAACCAAAGTGACTAATGAGCATTGAAAAGGCCCAAATATCAAATCATAATAGCTCCTAAATATTCTATTTATTTCAAGACTCCCTCCCTCTCTTAAGTCAGAAAAGAAAGCTCTTTTCATTTTTATGTTGTCATATAATGTGGTTGGTAGGTTATATTAGAATTCACTTCAGCCTTTTTAAATATCATTGGTACACCTGCCAATGTCCAGTCTTCTCATGAGAAGGGACTCTTTTCTTTTAAGCTGGCTTTTATTTCAATAGATATATTAATATTTGGCAGCTCCAGGAATATCTCAGTCATAAACAGCAGGTTCTGTTAATTTTAGTAAATTAGATCTGCATCTGTTTGGGGACTTATGTTGCCTTTTATGTGAATGAAAACACTTCCCAGTCTGTCTCTCAACATTGACACCATGGTCATGTCTAGTAAAGTCCCAGAACAAAATGTACTATTTATATAGGCTTTCATTTATGTGTATATGCCTTAAAATAACCAAAGTCAAGTTATTTAAGTTAGGATAAATGGCATCTTTGGGGTAGAGGGCTTCTGTATAGGTTCTAGAAGGTCTATAAATCTCTGAAATGATATGTCACATTCAATATTATAAAACTTTGTGCATCATTATGGGGAAGGAGTCTATAACTTTCATCGTCTTCTCAAGGGTATGCGACTCAAAAGTGTTTATGAAACCCGGTCCTACGTTAAATACAATCGAGTGAACTTGCTTCCACGTTTATGCAGTGAAGTTCTAGCATGTATCTGGATAGCCCTTGTATCTAAAGATTAAGCAAAAGACAAGAAAAGTTCTTTCAAGAAAACTTGAGGAGATGGGGCACCTTGGGTGGCTTCTTGGGTTAAGCCTCTGCCTTCAGCCCTCATCATGATCTCAGGGTCCTGGGATAGAGCCCCATATCGAGCTCTCTGCTTGGTGGGGAGCCTGCTTCCCCCCACCCCCGCCCCATCTCTCTGCCTACTTGCGATCTCTCTCTCTCTCTCTGTCAAATAAATTTTAAAAATCTTTAAAAAAAAGAAAAAGAAAACTTGAGGAGGAATTTTCAAGGCTGTTAAGATGATTAATCCAGTGGAATTTCCTAATACTTCTTTCAGGATGTCATGGAGAAAGGCATCTAAGCAATCAAAGTGTGCTTGTTCATCTTCATGAGGAGTTGCAGGAGAGAGAAATCCCTGCTTAACCTTTGTTTCAAGATTAATTGTCCTTAACCTGAGCTATTGTTTCCTTTACATTGATTTATGGACCTTGAGCACTGTGCAAACCTGGAAGTTCTTTAGCACAGTATGTTTGAGATGGATTGCAAGTGACTTCTGTTGTTAATATTAAAGTAATAAAGATTATAAATTATGTATTTAAGAAATAAATTAGAGAAGATTCAAGGATAGACTATAGATATGTCACAGTCATTTGAAGACCGTCTATTTGAATGGCAAAGAGAATGAATAGTAAGCAGCAAATAGGCTACACTTGGGTCCCCACAGAAGAGACTCTCTCTCAGTTAAAAGTTATCTGCAAGTTGAGGAACTATTACTAAATTTGATTGTTTCCATTTTTCTAGTCAACCAGGTGAACTCCTCCAAAGAAGAGGCTTAGGTCATGAAGATATACATGTTTAGCCTCTTGAGCTCTATACTGCCTCTAACTTTACTTTTTATTTTTATTTTTCTTAAGTAGGCTCCATGCCCAGGGCAGAGCCCAACATGGGGCTTAAACTCATGACCCTGAGATAAACTATATTTTTAATTTTTTTCTTCTTCTTTTATTGGGGGAAAGGGGTTGTCACAACTTTAAATTCAAGCTATCTTATTGGAGGGTATGTATCTTTATGAATGTTCAATTTATTTGGGGAAAAAATGGCAAATACATCAATTAAAAAAAAAAAAAAGATGAAGGGTTCCTGGATGGCTCAGTCAGAGCAACAGTGAGACTCTTGACCTTGGGGTCGTGAGTTTGAGCCCCATTTTAGGGTGTAGAGATCACATAAAAATAAACTCTCTAAAAACAAAAGATGAAATAAATGTACAGTTTGTTGGCTCTCCTGTTTCTAACTCAATCAGTGAAGTGTTTGAATTTTTGGAGTTAGTCATGAGAAGAAATTATTTTCAGCATTATAGAGCCTTGTAGTATAAATGAATGTATAGAGCCATACTGAGAAACACTCCCAATCATTAAAATTATTAATTAAAGTTCAAAGAAAACTAATCTAGAAAAAAATCCCATTATTAATGTAAACTTAATATTGTGGAATAAAGTCTCCTCTTAAAAATTTTCCTTTCTCTTTCTGCTCTTTATTTTGAATGCTTACCCTCCTAATAAATGGAGAGGTTATCAGAGTAATCATGAGTTTAGAAACCTTCATTTCATAACAAGGTAAAGATGAACAAGGCAATGACACAGCAGATGACAGTGACACAGCCAAACATGCAAAGGATCCCATGATGAAGAAAGGAGCAAAAATGGAGACAGCAAGAAATTCTGGGAAGTATATCTGGAAAGGCAGAAAGCACGAGCAAGCA
Organism: Mustela lutreola; assembly: GCF_030435805.1. Classification (NCBI taxonomy): domain Eukaryota; kingdom Metazoa; phylum Chordata; class Mammalia; order Carnivora; family Mustelidae; genus Mustela; species Mustela lutreola. Next base: position 144,466,315 of record NC_081295.1, on the reverse strand, counting down.
AGAAGTAGCTAGGAGGAAGCAAAATGACCAGGAGGCTCTCAAGAGATGATCAGGGCTGAAATGCCCAGTTCGCCTAAAGGTTACACCTTTGCAATTTAGCTTCCTGACTACTTGGGGTCAATGATCCCAAAAGACCCAGAACTGAAAGACAACAGATCCTTGGGTCCTGACTAACTAGTTAAGAAGGATTTTTGTTTATATGCTCAATAGGCGAGTATTCTCAGCAAAGAGGAACTTCCTAGCTGCTCCATGTGATGCTGGCTCTACAGATCGCAGAGCACAGGGATCTTTCACTATTTACTCCTAATGTGTCCCTCCTGTGTTAAATCCAATCTTTTTCCTAAACTAAAAAGTCTAGGGGCACCTGATTAGCTCAGTCAGTTGCACATCCAACTCTTGGTTTTGGCTCAGGTCATGATCTCAAAGTTGTAAGATCAAGCCCCGCACTGGGCTCCGCGCTCAGCGAGAAGTCCGCTTGAGAGTCTCTCTTTCCCTTTGCTCCTCCTCCGTCCCCCCCACCCCATCCCACCCCCCATGCTCTTGTTCTCTCTCTAAAATAAATAATATTTTAAAAATATAAAATAAATAATCTAACTTGGACATTCATTTTGATAGAGAGGTTAGGTTATTCTTTTGCTATTAATAGACAGGTGATCCTGAGGCTGATTCTGGGTAGTTTCTTTCAAAAAAGGTCCTGATGTAAGATGGGGCACATGCATATCTTTGCTTTAAAAGCGGCAGCATAGGGTGCCCGCTTGGCTCAGCTGGTTGCGCTACTGCCTTTGGCTTAGGTCATGATCCTGAGTCTCAGGATTGAGTCCCACATCAGGTTCCCTGCTCAGCATGGAGTCTGCTTCTCCCTCTGACCACTCCCTCTCATGCTCACGCGCACGTGCTCTCTCTACCTCTCTGTCAAATAAATAAATAAATAAAATCTTTTAAAAAGAGCACAAAGAATAAAATCAGAGGGAAGTCACTGGGGAAGGAAAAAGGCAGCACATAGGCTGAGGTTCATTGCTTTTTTTTGGATGCAAAAAGTGTATGTGCCATGTAAAAAACAAGAATGATAGGACTTATTACTTCTAGCACATGATTTTTCAAAACTTCTTAAAGAGATGGCAGTACTAACATAAACTGGTGCTTTTCTGTCATTTTTCTATTCCATTTGTAAAATGCTCATCTGTTTCTAAATAAAATGGAGAAACAATACTAAACAGCTATCACTTCATTCAGAAGTAAGAGGAATAACTAGTAGTAGCTAATAATGTCATCAATTCTTCCGAATCCCTTCAATATATTAACTTCAATCCTTTTGCGCTCATTCCATAGATGTGGAAACCTGAGCATGGGGAGCAGAAGTTACCTGCCCAAAGTCACGGGGAGATGGAAGTAAGAATGGAGCCCAGAATCAAGCCCAGGTACTCTGGTTCCAGAATTCATGCTCTCTTGACCACTATGCTAGGTGTTAGATCCAAACACACAGTTAGACCATGTATATTAATGTTAATCTTCAGAAACTTCAAGACCCAAGTGTATTAATAGATCCCACTATTACAGGACAGAGAAGGGATTAAGGGTGCCATGCAAATAGAGCTAGGAACGAGCATTATCTGTTTTCCTGCTAGTCTCCATCTCTGCCTTCACTGCTCCTTTCCAAACCTTCTGAAATCCATCCTTAAGCCTTATTCTTCTAGAGCAGTAGATTGAGAATGAAAAGTATTTAAGTGGCTTCTCTCTTCCTTAATGGTGTGCAGATGTATAATCCCATTTGGCACATCAGGCAGATGACAGAATTTCCCTTCTCTTGGAAGGAAAATCATGAAAAAAAAAATTCAGGAATGCGTAAAATCAATATAGTCATACCCCAATGAAGCAGCAAATGACCCCTAACAGCTAACGAATTTTAGCTTCTATTTGTCTGCAAAATAAGGAAAGAAAATGGATGAAATGAATGAACCCCAAGTACCAGCTTCTGAAGTGGTAGGAAACTACTTCTGCTCTATTACAATAACAGATGAAACCACAGACAGAGGCAAAATAGAGAATGAATCTGAAGCTCCAACCGAGAGAGGGATTTTCTAAAAATCAATTCATGTAATTCAATACAACACTGTGTTCCAAACATGGAAGTAGGTCAGCTCACTTCCAGGGCTTTCATATTTTATACAGATCTCTGATCCATATGAAAACCAACAGGACAGATCTACCCAGATCCAAAGGCAGGCTTGGTGTGTGTATAATAACCAGCAGAGTATAGTTAACAAAATTTTCTTTATCGTTTCACTCAAAAAATTCCATGCATCTTTTATTGGGAATGGAACTGCTGGAATGTTTCTTATATTTTATTTTTCTTAAACTCATCATGCACTTAATGAATGGATGTTTTCAAATTAACTTTTTTGGATTCACTGTATGGATTTTAATAAAGGTCACTGGAAATACCAAATTTAGGGTTCCCCATGTGTCTGTCCTTCATTCACTCTTCGAGTTTCTTGAAATAAATGAACCTATTTACTGTCTTCTAAAATCTCATGAAAAGATGAAGTATTCCTCCCATTTTGTGAAATTAGAAATCTAAATATAGAGAATATAAGTAGCTTGCCCAAGTTTATGTGGGTGATGGTAGATGGCAAAGCTTCAGAATTAGGTGATATCCACAGATGGTCAGGCTTTTTGATGTGGCCTTGCTGGATAAGCAACCCTTGCTGCTGGGACACTAAGACCATGACCACGGTGTTTTCAGTAAATCTATTACCAAGGCACCGTAAGGTTTATCTGTTGCCACTGCTAAGCCACTCATGTTCCTGACCCAATGTCATTGTATAAGGAGTACTTAAAAGGTAAATCAAAAGACATTTTCCTTACCATAAACTTTCTGGCAAACCCCCTCTGTGGTCTAATGCCAGCTACCTCTTGAGAGAGAAAAACAAAACAAAACAATCCTTTTCTCACTTTAGACCTTGAAACAGTGTCAACCAGGTAATTCACATGCCCAGTTTGGCTTATTATCCCCATACTGAGCATTAGTGGAAGTCGGAGCTGTGGGTCAGGACTGCCATAGGCTAGATACCTACCCTGGGAAAGAGGCAGTCTCCTTCATTTCTCTCCTTACTTGAGCTTCTGCCCTCCTTATTGCTTTAGCCCATACTCCCTAGATGCCCCTGCTCCTCCAGGACTCTGGAAAGGCCAGGAAAGAAGAGACAGATACTCGGGGAATGTCTTCGTTGCTCAGCTCTGTTGTGGACTGGCATTGGTTTCTTCTGGTTGAAGCAGAGTTTCCAAATCAACTGTCTCTCATGGCAAGCTCTGTGGAGTGTTAAAAGGCCTCTCACCTGGCTGTCCCCCAGCCCTCATTCACTTGATATCTCTCCCTGGTGGCTCCCCAACCAGGGTGACTGGCTGGCTCCTTGTGGCTTACCAGTAGGTCTCTGGTTCTTGGAAACCCACAGTTATTCAGGTCTTCCCTGCTGGGATCTCACTGCAAATCCAGGGGCCAAAATCCAGTTAAGATCTCCAGATTAGTTTTCAGTTTCTGCTCACATCTTGTTCCCTGGAAACACACACCTCTGACATTTAGTTGATAGGAGTCCAATGACTTGCAAAACCACAGACTTCTGCTCTGCAGCCACAGTGAGGTCCCTGTCCTTCATGTTACTCAAGCCAGAGCCCTACAATAGTCCTCCGAGCTCTCACAGCATAGCATGACCTGAAATAGATTGTCCTTGTTCGCTTCTTAAGTCTCATCTTACTTGACTTGAAGCCAGAGGGATCTACATCAACTATGATCCCCTCACATGGCTTACAAGTAAAATTAATTTCTCCAGAAGTTTCTCTCAAGGCATTTTCACTTTCCTAAACATCACTTACCAAGACACAGTGAAATCAGATCTGGGTTCAACTGTGGATCAACTTGGATGAACTTTAGCCCTTTAATTAACCTCCCTTCCAAATTTTTTTTAAGTTTTTATTTTTAAGTAATCTTTATACCCAGCATGGGGCTTGAACCCACAACCTTGGGATCAAGAGTCACACACTCTACTGACTGCGACAACCAGGTGCCCCTCCTTTCCTTGTTTGTAAAATGTGTGACATACATGATTGAATACTCACTCTGTCATAACATTATCCACACTTTTTTTTTTTTTTAAGATTATTTATTTATTTATTTATTTGGCAGACAAAGATCACAAGTTGGCAGAGAGAGAGAAGGAAGCAGGCTTCCTGCTGAGCAGAGAGCCTGATGCGGGGCTCGATCCCAGGACCCTGGGATCATGACCTGAGCTGAAGGCAGAGGCTTTAACCCACTGAGCCACCCAGGCACCCCACAAACACTTTTTAAAAAGATTTTATTTATTTAAAGATTTTATTTTTTTTAAATTTATTTTAACGATTTTATTTATTTATTTATTGAGAGGGAGTGAGAGAGAGAGCATGAGAGGGGGGAGGGTGAGAGGGAGAAGCAGACTCTCTGTTGAGGAAGGATCCTGATACGGAGCTCAATCCTAGGACCCTGGGATCATGACCAGAGCTGAAGGCAGAGGCTTAACCCACTGAGCCATCCAGGCGCCCCACAAACACGTATTTTCAACATTTCTAAGGATGTAGGAACTTGTTTTAGAGCAAAGAGATGCTTTCTGCTATTTCCCTCTATTCCTCCCTTGCATGTCTTTCTTCTCCATTCCTTCTCTCTTGTTCTCATCTGATCTTTATCTTCAAGTTCCATGTCCTTATAGTAGGGTTACTCTACACGGAGATTTACAAAAGCATAGCTTCTATTTTGGCAAGAGAAAATGGAAATTAATGTGAAATCAAAGAGCCAAGCATTTCATTTAAAATCTGAATTCTTTATTATTTCAAACTTAAAAAATACATATCAAGGATTCGAACAGAAGCTGAATTGTTAAAATATGAGAACTGTCTGTATGAGCAGTCTCTGGAACAACAACAAAAAAACCCCGAAACCAAGCACCACCCCCCCCCAAAAAGAGGGACAAATATAGTTTAAGAAAAGCCACTCTATCTAGTCTTGAAAGATGGTAACAATGGCTTACTTTTCCTTGTCCCTTTCACATTTTCAAGTCACTTCCAAATATTTTCTTACTGGGAAACCTAGTAGTGATTGAAAGACCAAGAATTAGATGTAGGTGATAATTCTGTGCTCTAAAAAGTATTGCACTTTTCCAAAAGACCTCCATTTCTTTATGGGAACAAAGCTGTAGACTCACCACAGAATACTCGAAGAACTCTCTTTAGGGCTGTGTGTGGAGGTTAGAAGGACTGGCTAGCCTAAAACCCCTGTATTATGGAGTTTGTAGTAACTCCCATCAGTGGTGGGTGCTCTAATTCTTCGATCTTCATCAGCCATGGGATATGCTTTGACTAATTAGCAAACAGAGGTTGAAAGTGCTTGCTTTTGAGGATCCGCCCTTTCTAGCTGCGGGGAACTCCTTTGCCATAGTGCCAAAAGCTCAGGTTAGCCTCCTGGAGGATAACACAAGCTCCAGCCAGGCCAACCTCACCTGACTCAGCTGAGGCCCCAGACATGTGAGTGAGACCATCCTTGACCTCTAGACCAGCAGCACCAGCTCAGATTAAAAGAAACAATCAGATTAAAAGAAAACTCAGAATCACGAGAAATAATAAATGTCATTTTAGGCTAAGTTTTGGGATGGTGTGTTGCATAGTAAATACTAAATGACATATTCTTACACTCCCCAAAAACAAAATAACTTAAAAATAAACATTTACTTAAAGTATCCATCCTATCCAAAGCAATCTACAGATTTGATACAATTCCTGTAAAAATTCCAATGACATTTTCACAGAAAGAGAAAAAGCAATTCTAAGATTGTATCAAAGCACAAAAGATCCTGAATAACTACAGCAATCCCGAGAAAGAAGGACAAACCTAGCGGTATCACACTTCCTGATTTCAAACTATATTACAGATCCATAGTAAACTAGAGAGTGTGGTACTTGCACAAAATACACACATAGATCAACACAACAGAATACATAACCCAGAAATAAACCTAGGCATGCATGATTGATTAATACAGGACAAAGGAGCCAAAAATATATGATGAGGAAAAGATAATCTTTTCAAGGAATGGTGTTGGGAAAACTGGACAGCCACATCTGAAAGTGACACTGGAACCCTATCTCACACCACACACAAAAATCAATTCAAAATGGGTTAAAGACTTGAATATAAGACCTGAAGCCATAGAACTCCTAGAACAAAATATAGAGGGTAAGCTTCTTGACATTGGTCTTGGCAACGATTTTTTGGATTTGAAAACAAAAGCAAAATTAAACAAGTATATAAATATTTATAAATATATATAAATATTTATATACTTGTTTAATACTATATAAAACTAAAATACCTCTGCATAACAAAAGAAACAAAATGAAAAGGCAGCCTAGGGAAGGGAGAAAATGTTTTCAAATCACATGTCTGATACGGAGTTAATATCTAGGATATATAAAGAACGCATATATTTCAAAAGCAAAACAAAACAAAACAAAACAAAAAACCCAAACAACAGAATTAAAAAATGAGTACAGGAACTGAGTAGACATTTTTCTAAAGAAGACATGCAAATCACTAACAAGTACATGAAAAGGTGCTCTACATTACTAACTGTCAGGGAGATCCAAGTCAAAAACCACAATGATATATTACCTCAGATCTGTTAGAAAGGCTCTCATTCACAATCAAGAGATAAGAAACGTTGGCAAGGATGTGAAGAAAGGAAAGCCTTGTATCCTGACAGTGGGAATGTAAACTGGTTCAGCCATTAGGGAAAAAAGAATGCAGGTTCTGCTAAAAATTAAATTAAGAAATATTGTATGATCAGCCATCCCACTTTTGGGTGTATATCTAAAGGAAATTGAAGAGGTATCTGTACGCCCATCTTCATCACAACACTATTCACAAAAACGAAGACACTGAAACAACCTACGTGTCCATCAACAGATGAATGGGTAGAGAAGATGTGGTGGTATACATATATAATGGATTATTATTCAGCCAAGAGAAAGCAGGGAATCCTGCCATTTGAGACGATACGGATGGACCTTGGGGGCATTACAGTAAGTGAAATAGGTCAGACAGAGAAAGACAAATACTGCATGGTATCACTTATATGTAGAATCTAATTTTTTTTAAAAAAGGTTAACTCATTAAAACAGGATAGAAGAAGAGTGCTCATCTGGTGCTAGGGGTGTTGTGAACAACACAGAGAAGTTGGTAAAAAGGTACAAAACGAGTCAGAGATGAATAAAGTCTGAAGAGTGAATGTGAAACATGGTGACTACAGTTGCTAATGCTGTATTATATAATTGAAATTTTCTGACAAAGTAGAACTTAAAGGGTCTCGTACATAAAAAAGATGAATATGTAAGGTGATGGGCATATTAACTACTTAGATTGGGGAAATTCTTGCCCAATGTATGCATGTATTAAATTCCTATGATGCACACTTTAACTATTATACAATTTTATGTGTCAACTATACCTGAATAAAGATAAAAAAATAAATTAAACATTTGCTTATTTTGAATTAGTGGTGATACTGTGTGATACATAGAGTCCCCCTTCCTAATAGGAAGTGGTTTGATTTCAGTATTTATCTTTCCTGAAAAATATAATGAAAGTCTTCCTACTTAAGAGTTAGAAAAATGCCCCAAGATTTGAAATCTCTTTTCTCCCTTTGGGGTGATGTAATACAACAATAACAAAAGCTATCATTTGTAGGCATTTACCATGTCCCAGCTCCTACGCTCAGTGCCTTAAAGCACTACCTTACTCAATCATAGCAATTCACTGGGAAGGTTTGATTCTTCCTTTTTTTTGAGTATAAGAAACTGAGTCTCAGAGATGAACTTGTCCGAGATTCTACAGTAAGTGGCAGAGCCAGGATTCAACCCCAGATCTTTCCAACCTTTAACCATTTCACTTTATGAACTATCAAGCCATTTAGTATTGCTATGAATAAGTTTAAAACTATTTTCCCAGGATTTAATGGATGGAAAATTCTGAAGGAGGTATGGAGAGCAGTAAAAAGGTTGCAGAAAAGGGAGACAGAGGCAGAAACTTCACCTGCTTTATAATTTCGTTTTCACCATTTCCTTGGTCAAAGTCCCCTTTGTCGATCTTTTCTCCCACCACTCACTAAAAATACCAGAAGGCAGTAAAGGTTTATAAAAAGTATCATCTTTAGATCACTACACAAGTATGACTAAACTCACACTTCCCTGCCAATCAGGGAAGCCATACTACCACTGTAAAAATTCTGCCACTATACGCATGTACCACACACACACGTGTGCATGCACACACACACACACACACACTCACACTCACACACTGCCTTATTTGTCCTCTCTATCCTCTTCCTCAGCATAAATTATGAGCGTCCTTCTGAGTCACCAAAGTGGTTTTCTCCTTTCTCACAGCTAACCCCAGTGGGTCTCTCACAGCTAAGCCATAAAAACTCCATTACACAGCCTACCCCAATGTAAATACTGTTCTGATAACACGATCTTCGTTCTTGAAATAGGTAATTCACGATGTCTTTTGACACTTGTTACCACATCCTTCTGACTATCCTGGTCTGTTAATAAAATTGGAAAGATTCTTCAAAGCAGAAGGAAAAAAAATATCAAAGCCTCTCTTCTAAGCCTGGGCTATTGCAATTTACGCAGATGGAAACAGGATTTCCCGCTGCTGAAACACTGTAAGATACTTTAAAGTTGTGAAGACAGACAAAAAGTGTCAGATATAATTTGCGGGATAACAGCACAAGTGATAGAGGTCTCTAAATCAGGATGTCGAACAATACGAGGCCCTCAAAAATAAGAAGAAACCTGTCTCAGACTAGTGACTTGTCCCTGGGGAGTGAGACTAATCAGGCTTTGTCGCTCCCTGATATGAAACCCAAGATACACACCCACAGGGTTTAATTACATAAATCTAAAAGGCTAAAGGGAATGACTGAATTTTCCTTAGAGAGAACCTCAGATTAAGAGAGGAATAAAAATGTTTAAGAGATGACATCCATTCTTTGAGCCTCAAAAAGAATGGGTCTGGTAAAACAGCTCTCATAAAAGGGTGAGTGGTTTGTACCTCTTTTGAATAGATCAGGTATCATCAGGATATTAATAAGAGAGGTTGACAGCCTCTTCAAGTTAATGCCAATGTTCATTTAAATTAAGAACCATTTGCTGAGTTCCAATTCTGAGTTGAAAGGAAGCTATTCAAAGTAGCATTGTTGGAAGGTTCTAGAATTTAATAATATTCATGTACTGCTGTTATTTACATATCCAGAAGGGTCCACCCTCAGGGGTGAAGAGCTGTGCTGGGTTAACTTGCTCTTGTCCCCATTGGAAATATTCTTCCCCTTGCAAACTGAGCTTTGCTCCCCTGGGAGACGGGCATGCATGAGGAAAAGGGAATCAAACTTCGTAAACACCATTAATTTCTTGTGGAAAGGCTCTGCATCCTCTTATGTGTCCAGTTAGGTCATGGAAGCTGTCTAGGGCAGAAAAGAGACAAAGGGACAAAACGTAGAAGTAAAAAGTAACTGAAGGACAATGAATCAGCTCTCTCTTTTAACTTCCCCCTAAGCCTGTACTTGGTCCCCCTTTTTTGGGTGTGAGCTGGGATTTCTCCAGTTTGACTTAATCTGGGAGAAGGTGGAGTTAAGGGGCTGTTCTCTCATCACTCCTTCCCCTCCTACACAACTGTCAGTAATGCTCAGTGAAAAGAGGAGAATGATTATTGTCTTCCTTTTCCATTGGTAAAGCACAAAAAGCAACTGCACTAGCGCCCACTATTCAATCCTGGGGAACAGATTAATTTGCTTGTCAGCAGCAGTGATCCGGCTTCTGAGGGAATGATTAAAACAGGTGGAGTTTGATGTAAGAAGATGCGAGTAGAGGAAATACCAAAACGTGAAGCTGCCAGTGGAGAAGGAGAAGGGAATTGTGGGTAGACGGTGGGGGACACGGGAGCAGCCCTGGGGTCTAGAATAAAGGGAAAAGGAATTCTGGCCACCACCGAAGCCATTCCTTATACTTCCTTGGCTTTGCGGGGGTGCTCCTTGAGATGGTTTGGTGAGAAAGAGCCATATCTACAGGAAGCCAAAGAATGGCTGAAACTTCAAACAAAGCGTGGTGCCCTAATTACATACGCGATGCCTCTTCATTGAATTATAACTCAAAGCAAAACAATTAGAACGGATTCCTTCAGCGTGATTTTATAATTGTCTGCATGGGAGACTGTGTCATGACAATGGCAGTTGGCACCAAGATAGATAAACACCAAGTACTGAAATTCAAAAATTAATCTTTTCGTTTTGTCACGAAGGCATTTGCAACTCTGCTCAATGCGTGTGAAGTGCGTTGTGTTTTGAGGCGAACCCAATGAAGCCTATCTCACAAAGGACCAAGATTTGGGCTCTGGGTTGCATAAAGTGGTCACAGTAACTCTGAATCACTAAGCGGGGGGGGTGGGATTAATGTTTGTGGAAGTGGAACAGTGAACATGTATTTGTCCCGAGGGATACCCTTCAAGCATTTGACTCTACAGTGTAGCCTTTTTCATCATTTGTAGAACATCTGGTGGGTGATGGCTTCCTCCTCGAGGTAATACACAAAATGACAGGGTCAGGAAAGATATGACAGCATGGAGGTCAAAGTCTCATTTTATAAGCCAGGAGATGAAGAGGAGGAGACTTACCTAAATTCACACAAAACTAGTCAGAGCCTGATCAGCTACAAGAAAAGCAGACTCATTGGGATGCTTGGGTGGCTCAATTGGTTGGGCATCTGCCTTCAGCTCAGGTCATCCCAGGTCACCCTTAGGTCATCCCAGGGCTCAAGGATCGAGTACCACATCAGGCTCCCTGCTCAGTGGGGAGCCTACTTCCTGCTCTGTCTGCCACTCCCCCTATTTGCCTGCTCTTTCCGTCTCTGACAAATACATAAATAAAATCTTAAAAAAAAAAAAAAAAAAGAGAAGAAGAAGGAAAGAAAAGCATACTCCCTAGCTCCCAATTCATTGCCTTTCCATAGAGCTGAGTAAGTTCTGGAGATGTATCACACAGAGCAGTGCCAACAGCCAACGATGCTGTAGTGTACACTTTAAATTTGCCAGGAAAGTAGACCCTACATTACATGTTCTTACCATGATAAAATAATAATAATAATAATAATAATAACACAAGAATAACAGTGATGATAATAAAAAGGACATAGGAGAAGACTTTTGAAGGTGATGGATATATCTATATATGGCCTGGTTGGTGGTGATGGCTTCATGGGTGCCTGTCCCCAAACTTATAAGTTGGACACATTGAACAGGAATATATTTTTGCATGTCACACATACCTCAATAAAGTGACTTTAAAAAAATAAAAGAAACAGTTTGGGAACCAGGCACAATATGCTTTTCAGCATCTTTGATCCTTACCACAACCCTGTGAAGGTTGAAGATGAAGAAACAAGGCCCAGGAGGCCATGACCTGCTCATGGTTGTATGGCCCATGGAGAAGTGATTGGAGAACTGAATCTCCCAATTCATTTCTCTCTTCTTCTTCTATTTATTTATTTATTTATTTGAGAGACAGAGAGAGCACACACGTGTGCAAGAGTGAGCAGAGGGAAGGGCAGAGGGATGGAGAGAGAGCATCTTAAACAGGCTTCACAGCCAGCGTGTAGCCCAATGTGGGGCTCAATCTCATGACCGTAAGATCATGACCTGAGCTGAAATCAAGAGCAGGACACTTCACCAACTGAGCCCCCCAGACTCCCCCCTTCTCTCCTCATATCACAGCACCACCAAGGAAAGGCAGTCACAGGAGTTTGTGCACCAGACAGGGGCTGGAGGGGACATCACAGGCAGTAGAAACTGCAGCTTCCTTAACTGACCTCAGGGACCAGCAGGAGCTAGAGTCAGGGCGATGAGGGAGGATGTGGCTTCCTACGGGAGATGGAGGACAAGGAGCCATGCTGAGAATGGAGAGTGGTGTCCAGATGAGCACATCAGCCTGACCAGTGTTTCTTAAACTCTACTGGGTCTAGGAATCCCAGGGCAGCCAGCTAAATTCTGATCCAGCTGATCTGGGTGGGGCCTGAGATTTTACATTTCTAACAAACTCAGGGCGGGCGGTGGGGGGTTTGGGGGACACGGTGGGGATGCTGCTGCTGCTGCTGCTAGTCCATGGGCTACACTTTGAGTTACAAGGCTCTGCTCACTCTTGATTTCTGCAGAAAACTATCTCCGGTAGCTGCCCGGTTCCAGTGTTAACCTTCACCTAGCGGGCCCCTCTGTTTGCTGCAGTCTCTGGTTTGGTTTGGTTTGGTTTGGTTTACTAGTAAAATAGGGACAGGTGGAAGGTGTAGAGGGACAGCCTCTCCGAGGCTGGGCTCCATGTCCCAGCTAAAGGGCTGGCCATCAGGGTCTTTGGGATGATAGAAGCCCCTCTTCCCATCACAGAGAAAGTTAGGGTCCCAGAGGGGTCTCAGGGAGAAAGCTGTGAAGTAGTGGTTCCTAGACTGAGAATCTGACAAAAAGCTCTGCATTCCCATCTCAGAAAAATGCCCACATGGAACATTTTCCAATTAATTTCAGGGTGTTCCCTGACCCCCTGGAGCAGTTCATGAACGCAAGGTTAAGAATGCTACCCTCCAACTGTGAAGGGGCCCTCAGGACTTGTTTTTTTGGAACCAATATCCCAGCCCAAATGGAGATAAGCACACGCCTATAAAAATAAAAATGAGTTTCATTGAAATGCAATTTGTAAATATTTAAACACTTATTTGAGAAATAATTAGGGCCTCCTGTCTGCTTTCATCTCTCTGTGCATCATTAATACTCAAACTCCACTAAGTTTTAAGTTTTTTTTTTAAATTTTAATTGTTTTTACTATCTCCTAGTTGACAAAGCTTCACCACCAATTAGAGAAATAAATTGGCCTAATGAATTAATTATTAAAATTCACCTCTGCTGTTGCTGCCTCGGTGATGTTCATGCATATTCAAAGCACCCCCTCTTCTCAGCAGTTTAAACAAAGCTGGAGGAGACCTCCTTTTCTGGTGATCCCCAGGCACTGATGGAAAATTGCTTTCAGGTTTCAATGGGCTGAAACTTTACCCGCCACTAGAGAGCCATGGACATTTCTGTGAAGTTTCATTTCAGTATCTGTATTGAGAAATAACAGGTGATTTCAAACAAGACAAGGGTCTTGTTTGTCCATAGACAAGGGTCTGGGTGGCCCACTCCGAAATGTCAGGCTGTGTCACTAATATGTCAGCAGGGAATGCACAGACAGACCCAGATGTGAGGTAAGGATTCTAGCAAGAGGGACACTTGGGTCAGGAATGTGGATCCCAGACCAGATGGGCTGGTTGGCTCGCTTTCTTTCCAGAGTCGGGCTAGAGACGTCACTTCTTTGAACCTTAGTATTCAGATCTGTAAAATCAAGATAATACTATTTGTTTCTCAGGGCTGCTACGGGGGACTACATGGGGTTACATATGGAAAGTAGCTGGCATGGTATCTGCTACTTTGTTCATGCTCAAAAACGCTAGTATTTGAGCCATGCAAAGCAATGAAACCCTGATACACGATGCCTGGCAGATGAGCCTCGAAACCATTATGCTAAATGAAAGAAGCCAGACACAAAAGGCCACATATTGTATAATTCCGTTTATATGAAATGTCCAGAATAGGCGAATCCATGGAGACAGAAAGCAGATTAGCCATTGCCAGGAGCCGGGGATGGGGAAGAAGCAGAGGAGCCTGCTTAATGGGTACAGGGTTTTCTTTTAGGCTGATGAAAATGTGCGGGAACCAGATAGAGGTGGTAGGTGCACAATACAGTGAAGGAATTTTTAGACTTTAAAAATGGTTGATTTTGGCGGCATCAGTGGGTTAAAGCCTCTGCCTTTGGCTCAGATCATGATCCCAGGGTCCTAGAATCGAGCCCCATGTGAGACTCTCTGCTCAGCAGGGAGCCTACTTCCTTCCTCCTCTCTCTGCCTGCTTCTCTGCCTACTTGTCACCTCTGTCTGTCAAATAAATAAATAAAATATTTTTTAAAAAAGAGGCCTATCATTCACTCTCTTTAAAAATGGTTGATTTCATCTTATGTCTACGCATTTAACATAAGTAAAAAAAAAATTGTAAAATTTTTTATTAATAACAAAAAAATTCGTGCTGGTTCGTCTTTCCCTACACACACACACCCTGTGTATCAGCTATCTCCTTCAGAAAAAAATAAAGGGCCATGGGTCTCTATGGTTCCTGGCATTTCTGACATTCCTGGAGTCATGTCCTTCTTCTTCTTTTTTTTTTTTTAAAGATTTTATTTTATTTATTTGAGAGAGGGAGAGAGAAAGAACAGGAGCTAGGGGAAGAGATAGAAGGAGAGGGAGAAGCAGACCTCCTACTGAGCAGGGAGCCTGACAAGGGATTCGATCCCAGGACCCTGGGATCATGACCTGAGCCAAAGGCAGATGCTTACTGACTGAGCCACACAGGTGCCCCGTGGAGTCATGTCCTTAGTGAAATCCTACTATGAGTTAAGTCCTGTGCTGGCTGCCATGGAGACATAGAGGCAAAATGAAGGATGATGCCTGCCTTCAGGAAGTGTACTGCTAAGTAGGCAGTAACAGAAAGACATGAGTTTCTGAAGTAAGTGTACCCGACGAAGACAGAAGCAGATCAGAAGTACTTCAGAAAAGGTGACGGATGTGGGGCAGAATGACAGGAAGAGAAGATGGAGCAGTGCAGGGTCTGTTTAAGCTTCAAGCTGGGGAAGATTTGGCCAAGATAAGGATGGCAAAGAAGAAGGAAATCATGCAATGTCCTTCAAATGGAAGGAGAGCAAATGCCAAGTAAAATCAGATAGAATGCATCAGGTACACTAAGCTTAAGTGTCCAGCATAAGGATTTTTTTCCCGTTTGTACATACCCTTGTAACCACCACCCATGTCAAGACAGGGAATGTTTCTTGTCAAAAAAACTCGTATAAACTTTGAACAAGTCAAATTATTGAAACCTACCAGTTCTTTTCAGTAATGAGACAATATTCTCTGGCATAACCATCTATAAATCAGGATGCATTTTATGTAATGATTTTATTTGATTTTTTTAAAGATTTTATTTATTTATTTGACAGGTAGAGATCACAAGTAGGCAGAGAGGCAGGCAGAGAGAGAGAGGAGGAAGCAGGCTCCCTGCTGAGCCGAGAGCCCGATGCGGGGCTCCATTCCAGGACCCTGGGATCATGACCCGAGCTGAAGGCAGAGGCTTTAACCCAATGAGCCACCCAGGCGTCCCTATGTAATGATTTTAAATAAACCCAGGGCCGGATCTTGTGTTTATTTATTTCAAAGGTTCATGTGACTAGGCAAATTGTGAGCGCCCTACATTTTTCAACATTATCTCAAACTATGACACTTCCTTCCTCCCATGATTTCTAAACCCCCCCATCTCTGAACAACAGGAAACAAGCAATGAAGTCTCTTCGTATTACGTTCAGTGCCACACCACCTTACAGCTCGCAGGATAATCTAGGACACTGAGCTACCAGACACGTGGTGGAAGAAACACGTGCTGAATCCATGGCCATTTCTGAGGTGTTTCTGGAGCACAGACACAGCTGATAGGCAGGAAGATGGACACCTGACACAAAGGCAGCCATTTACAGTCCGGGCAGCAGCCCAAGAAGCCTGCTGCTTCCTGAGGGTTCTCCATGTGGTATGAGGGGGTGACTGATGGACAAAGAGGCTCTTTGTTGAGGAGTCTGAATGAGACACACAGAGGGGTGACATACAATAGAGCAGAGCAGAACAAAGAAGCACAGAGAGAAAAGCAAGCAGAAGCCATGACAGGGGAAGGGGGAAGCAAGATGTCACCAGCGGCAGAGGAGGAAGACCATACTTAGTGAGAGAAGTGGGGCCAAGAACACTGAGGGGTGAGCAGAGCACGCCAGGGTAGTTGCTCTTGGGTCACCTCAGAGAAGATGTTGGAATGCAAGCCACTGTCACTTCCTGACAGAGGGAACAGCCTTCCAGTTCTGCAGCTGCTAAGACCTTTTAGGGATTTTTTTTTACGAGAAACGCAATGCACAGAGAGAACCCAAGTGTGTCTCCGGTTTTTGAAAGCCAAAGGAGCATCACACAGATCTTAAGTGAAATTCAGTGAGAGCGTGTTTATAAATGCCTGGGAGTAAGAAAGAGGTATCGTCCTCAGGAAGAGGAATAGGAATTATTCTGGGGAGAAAAGGAGATGAAAGATCAAATGCTAAATTGTCATAAAATAGAGAGCAACTTTGTTCCCCCCTTTTAATTAATTACCAGTGGAAAAAATGAGTTTAAAAACACGTAGATTTTGAGATGAGTGTACGTTATGAAAAGAGAAATAATCGGAGGAACGATTTTGTTTTTAACCTAGATAGATTTCACTTGACTAGCTCTACCCCATACCCACCCAAACTGAATACACTACATTTTTTTTTTAAAGATTTTATTTTTATTTACTTGAGAGCGAGACAGTGAGAGAGAGCATGAGCGAGAAGGTCAGAGGGAGAAGCAGACTCCCCATGGAGCTGGGAGCCCGATGCGGGACTCGATCCCAGGACTCCGGGATCATGACCTGAGCCGAAGGCAGTCGTCCAACCAACTGAGCCACCCAGGCATCCCTATAAGGGACTTCTTGACAAGTGAAGATGACTAGCCAGGCAATGGAAGTGGGCTGCCTTGATAAAGGTTTTAAGTAAATTCCGTTCATTTATTCTATATTTCCATCCACTAGTTTTAGGGTCCTAGACCACTTTCCTCACAAGGGTGAGGCATTGGACTTTAATACCAAGAAGAATTATGTTAAAACATATTTATTGTTCTAACCATCAGTTGGAAGAATAGTCAAATCACATGATGTGCTATGCACAAAAGATAAAGTTTGAAATATTTTTGGGGGAAGATAAAAGGAAAAGTTCTAATCCAGAAGCCTTTCCATCCGTATCTGATCTTGTATGAACAATTGAACTATGAAGCTTATTTAAAGCATTAATTTTTTTTCTCCAAGAAAGACATCTGGCCTCCCATCTACCATTTTATTAGTCTACATTACTTCCTTGGAAGGAAAGATAAGTTTTTTTGAGTGGAGAAATTAAAACACTATTACATAAAACACTGGAATTCAACAAGAGAATCTCAATCCCAGGGATAAGAGTTTTGTTCTGTTTTGTTTTATTTGATAGAATAGAATTGGTGAACAGGTTTCACTTCTCATGCTAGCTTGGGTTAATGGATAATTAAGAGCCCAGGATGGAGAAAAAATGAGGTTCCAGCAAGGTTACTTAGGGCAAAGTGCTGAAATTTGTGAGTGGAGTCTCTTGAGTATGGAGTATCGGCTATTCCTACACTAGGGTCATTGTTATTATTAATGCCATGTGAAAGAATCTCTGCAAATATCAGTGATAGCTTTTATTTGCCTTACTGCTAAAGCAATCTGTGTTTATTACAGAGAGTCAGAAAGTACATATAGCTACAAATAAGACAGTAGAAACCATGACCATTTTTTTACCTAAAGACGTGGCAGCAATACTGAGAGATGTTCTCTCCCTTTTTCTCATCTAGTTATTATATTTCAAAAAGGGGTTGAGCCTGCATAGTTTTGCAACCTGATGTTTTAACCTTTATCATAACTCATGAAAATATTTCTATGTCATTTAAAATACCTTCCTTTTATTCTACTGTACCAGTTTAATGTAGTTTAACCATTATTCTTGTATATCATGGTGGTTTCTAATTGTTAGTGGTTTTGGTAACCCTAATATCATGAATTTTATAGCCATATCTTTTGGCACCTATAAAATTGCCCTGTCAGGATAAATTTTTATGAGCAGAATTGCTGAAACAAATTAAATGCAAGTACTTTTGATGGGTATTGATGAATAATTCTACTAAAATGCGATGAAAATTTATTTTCCACAAATTTTTAAAATTTGAAAATATAAAAGATTTATTTATTTATTTGAGAGAGAGAGGGAGAGAGAGCGAGGAGGGGCAGCGGGAGAGAATCTCAAGCAGAATTCGGCTGAGTACAGAGCCCGACACAGGGCTGGATCTCACAAGCCATGAGATCAAGACTGAGCCAAAACCAAGAGCTGGACCCCCAGCCAACCAAGACACCCAGGCACCCTTGAAAGTGTATTTTTAAATGTGCCCATGGACTGAATAACGGTACTAAGATTTCAGAGACCGATTAAGAATTCTGTTGTATAGGTTAGTAATTGCTCTCAAGAAACTAGTTTCTGCACATGAGATTACAATGAATCACATTAATGTCATATTTGGAACTATGTGGGCGGCAAAATACTTTTTTTTTTGCACACAAAGTTATATTGGAAAAGTTACCTGCTTGTCACGAATATGTTGACTCATTATATGGGTCAGAACTTGCTACAGAGCTCTACTTTGAGACGTCACGGAGAAACTAAGAAAAAGTTCCTACAAACAGGAATGGCCAAGTTCTACACTGTGAGCTCTGTTTCCAGGATGACCTGGTGTATACATTAAAACCAAACCTATTAAAATTACAGAAACAGTCCTGAAGCCCAAGTGGAAAATTTGAGTTCTTCAGATTATACTTTTAAACTGTAAATCTTCTCAAAGTAACAGCAGCTGAGGTATGAGTATGTTATATAATTACCCTCCCTCAATCAAACTCAACAGCTTCCATTGGGTAAAAACATGCCAGACACAGCAGGTGCCAGGATTATTAAAACTTGGTCTTACCCATTAAAGCTACAGTAAGGCTATTGGGAGAACAGCCAAAAAATATTTTGGGGGGAGGTCAGCATAACAAGTTATAATAGAAAGGATGCAAGTAAGTGTAAGACACAGAGACGGGGAAACAACAAGCAATGCCTGTGATGAATAGTGAAGGTGTTATAAAGGAAGCATCTTTTTAGATGGATTCACTAAGACTGGGTCGGGGTGAGATTTTTTATCAGAGTTTCTGCCTGCTCTTTGATAAGATTCTACATGTCTCGGTTCTAACCAAAACAGTCTGCTGGGAAAACAAAATATCTGAAATCAGCATTGATCATGGTATTTATCTATTTATTTATCCATCATCCTCTCTTTCTCATTCTCTTGTATTTTGTTGAGTTGACATTGTAATTAACACAGAGACTCAAACTCTCTAATGCACACTTGTGTCTCTTGTTTGAAATTCTCCAGAGAACATTATCTACCTCTTTAATGTCATCAGCCAGTCAAGGAAGAAAAGAAAATAGCATCAATAAATATTTTGGGTTTTCTTTACCAGTTGCTAACACATAGACACACACACAATCACTTTTAGAAAGATACAGTTAAATAATCCAAATATTACTCATTCACTCACCCATTCATGAACTACTCATTGGATAGCCATTCTGCACTAAGCATTCTGTGAGGTTAAAAAAAATAAAAGCCCACATCTACAAGATCATTAAGCACTGGAAACTCTATGAAAGTACACATGTGTTACATCATCTTCAGAATCAGACTCTTTATGTTTTGGAAAACAGAGATTTGTTTGCTAAAATACAGTAGCATGGGAAGAAAAAATAAGAATCTTTGCGTTTTTAACTACAACAGCTGCTTTGGGAAAAAAGTCATCATAAAAATAGTTAAGCATGGAATGGTAATTGCTCATCTTGTCATCTGATTGCTAGATTAAAAACTCCAGATTTGTAATTGCAGTTATCATGCAAACAAATTCAAGATTCTGAAAATACATGTCCTCCTGGCTATGTTTTTTAAGGACAGTCATTTTTTTTTTCAGGGATTTTGAAGTATTTTAATCATTTTAAAGATTGAATTTATAGAACTTACTAATGAAAATGTATCATGGAGACCTTATTTATTAAAAAATGCATTGTTTGATGAAATTATACTCTATAAAAGATAATTTCTAGTATTAAAGCATGCTATGAATGGCAGAAGTCATAATTTTTAAGAGGCTTTTAAGAATCCAATTAGCATCATTTAAAATTTTCTGTTCACGTTTCTGTTATACGATAGACCAAGCCTTTATATTCCACCATATAATCATACAAAAGATGCGAGATGATATCTTCCAGGGGGCCTCTGAGTATTGCAATCCTGTCACATGTGCTGCCAAATTTTTAGCCACATGTAAAGCTTATTTTTGTTATAACGGAATATTCCACAATGACTGTCAGGTTGAGTTGAGAGGATATGTCACAAAGTGTAGAGGTGAAATGTGTGGTTAACTTCAAGCTCCAACAAAGCGAAGTCCCCTCACTGGAGGGCGGAGATGGGCCTCCTGGATCCAGATGTGCAGAGAGAGCCACACACAGCTCTGCTCACGGTCCACAGGGCATAGAGAGGAGCAAGTCACCAATAAAAGCCGGAGAGCTGAGGATGCTCGCATGTACACGCAGCCACTGCTTCCTGGGGAAGGGTTTACCCTACAGCTAGCACTGATGTGAGTTGTTCCCAGTCTCTTCATTTCTTTAAATGCCTGCCAAAATGTCTAGAATTCAAAAGGACGGCAAGCACCTGAAGGTTGAGCACTACCGACCTTCATCTTTCGAGGGCCCCCAATAGTGTTCAGGCTCAAGTCTGAGTGAGTTTCCTCAATGCAGCCTGTAGATCTTGGACAAGGGTCTTAGCCTCCCCTGCAGAGGCAACTTCATTTGTCAAACGAGGCTGTTGTATCTTCCTTCTGGGAGATTTTAAGAGAGAAGGTGCCATTTTCTAGGTGCTGAGTATAGAGTAGATTCTCTGTGAGTTTCCTAATTTAGAACTCATTACCTTAAATTCTTTATGGCCAATCACGAGAAACGTGAATTGGTCGCAACTTTAATTGCCTACCCAATCTCAAGCAAAGAAATCAATTAAAGCAAGGTTTTTGCACTTTATGGCTACATTTGAAATTATAGATTGGTTACTCTCACCAGTGTGACACACCCACACCCTATTCTTTCTGCCTTTCATTTCTCTGCCCTTTACCCCTCCTCCCAGTCTGCTCCCTAAGAAAACTGGACTTGTAAGATTATTTTATATCAAACATATGTGCATATCATCATGACTTGGTTTTATATTATAACCAAATAATACTCAAATGAATCAATAAATATCAGCAGTTCAAAATGGAATGATAAGAGTTCAAATCACAGCTGGAGGACAATGGGTAAATGTAGGAGCACTGGTTTTAAAACTTACATTTCATACCTGTCTGGGAAAAGGCTTTCTTTGTTTCTAGATACACCTTTGGATAAAACAACCATGCCAACTGCGATAGTACTATGGACTTTGCATTCTGAAAACATCACTTCCTGTCTCTGTGATGTTATTGGGTGTTTGAATTTTTTTTTCCAGAGATCAGACCATCAAAATGTTCTGAAGTCAATACCACAATATCAGACAGGCCCCTCCTAATAGAAGAGGCATGTGAGAATAAAAACTGGATTTATTTTATTAAAAGGTTAAAGCTATTCTCCCAAATTTTAAGTGCTATTTCATTGCTTCTGATAACCTTCCAGATTCTGATGAATGACATCACTCACAAATTAGGAAAGTTTTATTTATTGCTTTCAATTCTATTTCTTAACAATGTAGAGCAAATGACAAAATACCAAGAGAGGGGATAAAACAAAGTCAAACACACACACACACACACACACACACACACACCCTCCTTATCCTTGAGCATAACATCTACCAGGGGTGACCCAACAGGTGCATATAAGTGGGAAATAAGGAAGAACCTTGCAAATGGCATGATAAAGACAGAGGCCGATGTAGGAGCAGAGCAGGGAATCAGAGACAACCTCATAGACACACCTCATATCAATTCAATCAATAAGCAATTTTTCAAAAAAATGTGAGCAAATTTTAGCAGAAAGGACAGGAAAAAGCATTTCGAGTTTGCAAATGCTAGCACACATCAGAATCACCTGAAGGGCTTATTAAAACACAGATTGCTGGGACTTCTCTTCAGAGTTTCTCAGTCAACAGATCTGAGGTTGGCCCGAATCTGCTTTTCTAGCAAATTCTCAGGCGCCACTGATGTGTGGGTTCTGAGACGACACCTGGGGATCAGGATGAGAGCACAGAGACAAGCAAGTGGACCATATTCAGGGGACAGGGAGTTGTCTGGGTTAACTGGCATGTGGGACATCGCAGCTATAAGTAGGTTGAGGTCAGAAAGTAGAAGGCATTGCATCATCAGAGGGACCACTACAAGTTTCTGAACTTGGGAAACTGTTCCATTCTTTGGAAGGAATCATTCTTAATAAAGAGAGAAGCTCTAGCAGCAGTGTGTAGAACAGATCAGAAGGAGAAAACAGGACAGGTGCTGCAAGAGAGGGCACAAGGACCTGAACCAGGATGTGAGACTGAAAAACGAGGGAGGGGACAGCAGAGACACCATAACAATCCCTCTTACCTGGTTTGCCACTGATACAATGTGTGGCATGAGGGAAAAAAAAGGGGGACATGAAAGCTTTTTTCTAGATTCAAGTGTGGTGATGGCAAAGGCAACGGTGATGCCATGAGTCTAGAATGGGACCCTACACACATGACAGTGTGGTGGACCTA
The DNA here is from genome assembly GCF_030435805.1 of Mustela lutreola. NCBI lineage: Eukaryota > Metazoa > Chordata > Mammalia > Carnivora > Mustelidae > Mustela > Mustela lutreola. The sequence continues at coordinate 144,443,680 of NC_081295.1, read as the reverse complement.
CTGGTACAGCTATTGGAAACTGAGGCCCAGTTAGATTTTAAACCCAGAGTGCGAACTCCAAATCTATATATTTGGGAGGTATACACTAGCCCTGAGGCTGGGTAGGATTTCTAAGACACAGTAGAGAAGGAGAACTGGATCAAGTCTACAATGCAGAGATAGATATGATTAGGGAGGAGGAAGAGGAAACTACCACATTGGCATCTGGGGAGTAGGAAGAGGAGAAGAAAGCCTTATAAAGCCAATTGACAGAAGTTCCATGACAGAACTGTGGTTAACAGCAGCAAACACTACTACAATGTAAGGAAGCAAACAGGAGGCCATTCAAGTTGACGATCTGCCATTAGTGTCTTTCTGAGCATGTCATGGCGGACCAGATCAGGGAATGAGGCATGAAGGGAGGTGACCATGTAGAGGCTGTTGAGGCTAAAGAGGACTATTTGAGGCTGAGAGAATGTGAGCCAGAATTGGATACACACATACATACATACCTCATGCTTCTAGAAAAGTGAAGTCCTTGTGGCCCTTTGACCTCACGTAAACCAGATCACTTAAGAAGAGATTTATTTTACAAAGGAGTTGAAGAGTTTGACACCTCAAAAAGCATTGTTAAGTAAATTCCATACTGTGTTAATTGATGGTTTCCAAGTGTGATATTTTCAAGAGTACAGATGAGTCATTTCTTCTGAAGTTTTCTGACTTAACTAATAAGAGAGTTTGATAAATTTTTGCCCCAGACGTTACCAAAAAATGTTAAAAGCCCAATCCCAAACAACCCACATGTAACCAAAAAAGAAAATTCTTTTGCAACACATATGCTGAGGATAAGAGAGGTGAGATTCCAAACAGCACAGGAGGTAGTCATTGCTGTTACTGAGCAAGTCTGTAGCAAAAACCATGTAAATTACAATAAAGTTTCTGAATAAATTTCTATGGGTTAATGATTATTCATTTTTTTAGAATGTGTATTTTCATACTATGTGGTCAATTGATGTCTACTCCTAAGTGATAAAAAATAATACTTAATAAAATAATATTTATTAAAATTTCTATAAGAAATGATTTCATACAGCAAAGATCATTGTATAATGGAACCAATCATCATCTTTCAAATAAATCTGATTTCAGTGAATTCTCTCCTTTCAGGTACTATGCACTATGTTTTCTCATTTCCTAGGCTGTCAGCGCCTCAGTCATTCCAAGCAAGACAGAACATACAGGAAGAACTTGGGAAAATTGATGAGACAAAAGAATTTTGAAAGATATATAAACGTAAGTCAGACTTCAAAGCGCTTCTTAGAGGTCACTGAATAAAATGCAGAGTTGTTTTCTCTGAGCTAAATATGAGAATCATCACATAATTCAACTGGCATATAATTCAATGGACATTATTCCAAAAGAAGGAGAAGAGACAACAAGGCAGTTCCAAGCAATATTCTGCAAGTGATGGTAATCATTTTTTCCCCCTCTCTGCTTGACTTTGGCCAATTCTAGAATAAGGAATTCTTTTTAGCACTCTGTGGAGGAGCAATTGCTCATTTGTTATTATTTGGATTTTTACTCCATTCCCTGCAGTTATTCTTTCTGGAGACGTTAGAGCAGAGGTTCTCATGTGGAGAGAGGTGGGGAGGTAATTTTGCCTTCTGGAGCACATTGGCGATGGAGAGATTTTTGGTTGTTGCAATTGGAGGGGGGGGGGCAGTGCTACCTGCATCTGAAACCCAGTGATGCAGGTAAACATCCTACACTACCCAGCGCGGCTCCCACCCCTTCCAACAAATCATTATCTGTCCCCAAAGGTCAGTAGTGTCTAAACTGGGAAACTCTGAATTAGAGCACAGCTTAGAGAAATTTAGAAAAGAGTATGGTGGCACTCCCAATGCTCCTAGCATGTTTTAGTATGGATAGACAGTAATGTGTTTCTTTTTCCTATTTATTGAAACTCATTTTAGACTTGAAGCTCAAGTGTAAACTCCCCATGCACTCTAGTCAGCCTCCCCCTTCCCCAGTTCCCCCTGAAGGGTGGTGGGCTGGTCAGGTGCGAGTGTGGAAGCGGAGACCTAGAACAGACCAATCTCAGGTCTAAATTGTTCCCAGCTGCTTCCGGTCCTTAGGTCTTGATTAGTTTCCTTGTTTGGCTCAAAGGTACCAGACTTCTGTGGGTCACTAAGCGCAGCAGAACTGATACAAAGACTTTCCCGAAAGAGGACACACAGAGAAGTGATAAGATAATGAGACCATTCTCCAAATCCCGCAGATCCCTGCGCTCTTGCCATTTGCCACGACATGGATGGAACTAGAGGGTATTGTGCTTAGCGAAATAAGTCAATAGGACAAAGACAACTATCATATGATCTCCCTGATATGAAGAAGTGGAGAGGCAACGTGGGGGGTTTGGGGGTAGGAAAAGAATAAATGAAACAAGATGGGATCGGGAGGGAGACAAACCATAAGAGACTCTTAATCTCACAAAACAAACTGAGGGTTGCGGGGGGAGGGGAGTAGGGAGAGGGGGGTGGGGTTATGGACATTGGGGAGGGTATGTGCTATGGTGAGTGCTGTGAAGTGTGTAAACCTGGTGATTCACAGACCTGTACCCCTGGGGCTAATAATACATTATATGTTCATAAAAAAATTAAAAAATTTAAAAAAAAGATAATGAGACCGAAGAGCAGCACACTTCGCAGAGCACAGATAAGACAGTGCAGCTCGGTAGCAGTTCACAAGTGAATGCACAAGCTTTGAAAGGGCAGCCTGATATTTTAACATGCACGCTCATCTTCACTGTCTAATGGAATGTGTCTCCTCCTCCGTGAAAAGCCACACAGATAAGTGATCTTCACATAAGGTTTTTATTTTACCACTCTCTCACCTAAGAACAGAGAATGAATTAAAAACCAATTTTCTCTTAAAAAGGGAGAATAAACCCCCAAACTCACAGTCACTTTAAAATTTCTCCTCTCAGAATAAAATGATAGCGATGAGGATCTTGGGTGTCAAGGGCTTTCCCGGGGAAGACAGTCAATGTTGAGTTTAGAGACCTAATCAATTGCTATGGGTTTAAGCTTAAGATAAGAGTATTTCATTGATTCTACTATGTGCATTTTAAGAAACAAACATTTCAGAAAGCAAGATGCATCTTATAATTGATGACATAAGACAGCAGTGTGTCACAGTTTAATTGGTTTTCTCTTTTTTCATGGCAGATAAAATAATGGTATATCCTATGATTGATAGCATTTTAGATTTAATGAAGTCAGTAGTCAGTGTTTTCCAGATTTCTTAGGATCACTTGGATCAGGCCAGTCATCTCTAAAACTGCTCTTCTTTTGATACTTGTAGATACATCTTTTCTTTTTAAAATTAGCTTCTTGTTCAACTTCTCTTTTGCCTAGTTATATAGTCCATTTGCCAGAACATAAAAATGATTAATTTTGCATGTAGCTTTTTGTTCCTAAGGCTTCTTTTCTTTTTTATTTTACACTATCATAAATTGCTAATGAGGACTACAAACTAATAAAGAGTAAATAATACTTATTTTTTCTTCAATAAATAAGTTAGGCTAGAAATAGAAGAGCATAGGTAGAAGTTAGTATTACTCATCATCTTTGGCATTAACTGGCTATGTAAGTTTAATTATATAAGATATAGCTCCATTTCCTATGATTCAAAGGGTATATAAATTTAAAGGGTTGTGTGAGGATAAATGATAATACCAGCACCTAGAAATTACAGCTCTCTATGAAACTCCATAAATCTGAATCAGATGTGGCTATCAGTGTGGTATAAGTAATGCTAACTGGATATCAAAAGACTGGATCTGACAACAACTTATTAAGTAACTTCTTGGTGGTTTAATCCTCCATTCATATTAGTAAAGGTATTGGCTTAAATGTTCCAAGGGAATATCCTATTCTGGGGCCCTGTGATATGAAGGAAGAACTGAGCAAGAGTTAAAGCATTAATAAGTAGTTCTCGTTTGCAGAAGGTTTTTCTTACTTTTTATCTCATCTCCCCAGCTTAATTTAGCCTCATTAATTCCAACCAAATCTCTAGATGATCTCTGTGATCCTTACAGCTTTAAAGTTCCAGGGTTCTGCTAAATGCTTCCTTCCCAAACTTCTACAGACTTCTTAGCTCCTACTTTGCAATTAATTCCTCCCCCTTCTGCCATCCAGGCCCTAGTAGAGCTGTCAGCCAAGCAGTGAGGATATTCTGTTCTTTTTAATTTTTATTCTTACAACTGAACCCTGAGAATTATTTTTGTGGCCCCTTTCTGAACTTGTTCTCCTTTGCCTACCTTCTTTACGAAAATGAGATGCTCAAGTCATACCTGGTTGAGCAGTGGAAGTCTGCCAACGTCAGGTTCAAGGGGGGCATGTGGTGTTCACAGCACTGACCGGACGGATCCTCAGTCCTGTGACCCCCTTGTCCCTCTCATTGACTTGACTTGCGCAATTGAATTTTACTGCCACATTAGATTGTTTGCCCATGATTCATTTGTACCCATCCTTCCAGTCTTTTTAGTGCCTCCCCTCTTGACTATTGTCAAAATATATCAACAAGGTCAAAATCTTTCTCCAAATCACTTTACCAATACAATATTAACTTAAGGCACACATCACATTTGCCTTAAGCTTGAATACGCTGAATACAAAAATCTGAGTATGCTGAATACAAAAAAAAAAAAAATACAAAAAATGTGCCCTAACAAACCCCAGTCCATGATTACTGTGTATTATCTTCCTGATAACTTCACCTTATTTTAAAAAATACAGCATTCAAAGATTACACAGCTCACCATTTAGAAATTGAAAAGGGGTCCTGAAAAAAATGAGCTAATTCAAATTGACTTTTAAACTTCTTTAACTCAAAATTTTCTAGATCACACACCTCTCTTTCATTGTTATGACTTTCTATGTTATGAACTGCACATATTAAAATTAGGGAATCACTCTGACTTTAAGAGAAAGGACAATGGCATACAAGGAGACATAAAATCAATTTATTGAACTGGAGGTTAGAAAAAGTATGTAAAAGGCACAAAATGCCAAAGGATCAAGTGTGTCTCTTGCATGTGTGGCTTGCTTACCATTGTTCTTGGGCTGTAGTTTTTTGGTGAGGTGCCCAGTCTTTGAGATGTTTTCTTCTGCACATATGGAATGCCAATCTCTGGATTTAAAAAAAAAATGAACTCTAGGGATTTATATCCCAACACTCATTCTAACCAAGAAGAAGGGTAAACATCTAGCATAGAGATGGTAAGGTTAAGGAGTTTACAATTTTTCTTTGTCACTGCTTCTTGCTTATATGACTATTTGTTCCTTCTCAGTGGAATAATCCTATGGGATTGGAGGTCAGAGGCCTGGGGTCTACTGTTGTGTCTGTTTTTTATTTTGGCATCAGTATCTTCATCAATCAAATGGGAATAAGATTTAAAAACTCGCAAATAGTGTCGATGGAAAGACTAAAGTAAATAAGGTATGTGAAAATATTTTAGTGAACTGTAACATAGAATAACATACACTAGCCCTAGAACATAATGAGTTCCGAGTTATTACTGTTGTTATTAACAGCATCATCTTTACCTAAAGCTCTTCTGTGTCTTTCAGTATAAATGACCACTTGAATAAAAGTTTTTCCATGAAAAATTCTATTAAAAGCCCCTTTCCTTTATTTTCAAGGTCATATAAAACTTAAGTTATCTCATGATGAAAACATTATCAACACCAGATGATCAAAATGTCTAACCACATGGACATACAGCTTGGCCAGAACCACCGAGATTACCGACACATCAGAAATTTGTGACATGTCCGTTTCTAGCAATGAATCTGAGTTGCAAGATGTAGGTGTCTTCTATTACTTTTTTTAAGACTTTTTTTTACCCCCCCCCCTTTTTTTTTTCAGACTTTATTTATTTGACAGAGAGAGACACAGGGAGAAGTGGAACACAAGCAGTGGGGGAGGGAGAGGGAGAAGCCGACTTCCCACCAAGCAGGGAGGCTGATGTGCGGCTCAATCCCAGGACCCTGAGATCTTGACCAGAGCTGAAATCAAGAGTTGAACGCTTAATCGACTGAGCCACCCACGTGCCTCTGAAGGCACCTTCTTAATGGCCTTTGTATTCACTCCTCCAAACAATATAGTTAGTTTTTTTATTTCTTGGGAAATCTGTCCAAATGTTGTTATTAGAGATATGTAGAGTGTATGAAGAGATGCTTTTCTTATTATAGCAAGAAGACAACATAGCTTTTTTTTCATCCAGAAAAGAAATTGTGGGAAAAATATCTAATATTTTGAAGACCTAATAACTTGTTCTAACTTCAAAAGGTAAGAATGTCTCATTTACATATGCATTTTGATTTGGGTGGTGTTCTATTAAATAAAAAGCCACGAAGATGAACTCTTTCCATGAGCTATCTCTAGGGTGACCCAGCTTGATGCCTGGCTTCACCTTTCTTCACACTGTGGCATTTGTAAAGCATTCTTTCCACACCTCATGATGAACTTTCACACTGGTGGAGATCCTTTTGTAAAACTTTTATGCAGATGCCTGGAGCAAAACTGAAGTGAATCACATGTACCAAACATGTTCCCAAGAAAGATCAGATTTTAAAAATGGATTTTGCTTTTCCCCAAAGTGGCTATGGCAGAGTATGGCATTTAGAAGGTGTCACTCAGTCCTTTTGCAATTTGACATAATCTTAAATCAATGAAATGCTCTAAGTTGCCACCTGGAGATCGTCACAAAGGAAAGAAAGGAGAACGGTTTTGAAGTGGAAAGAATCTGAATATTCTTTTAAGCAGAACTGGCAGAATTCTCTTTGGAATGATCAACCAACCAGACTGAAAAAACAGGGAGCCCATACACTACCATACTGATTTAGGAAAGAGCTGTACACTGTTGACCTTTTGAAATTATGAGAATTTGTTCTAACACTGGGCTAGGGTACAGATGCAACTTGTCCATCAAAATTTACGAGACAATAGAAGGTGTGCTTTGGAAATTAGCCAGCAATGAGGACAGCTTCTTTTGCAAAACGTTGACCTCTTAGGTGACTATCCAAAGTATGCAGGACAAGTCACCATTCCCCTACTTAGAAAGCAGGAGGTCTACTCTTTCTGAAAACCCTCAAGAAGTTAGGCTCTTCCACTGAAACTTTTGTGTCCTTGAGTAACTTAATTAGTATTTCTGAGGCTCATTATTCTCTTCTATAAAGTAGAAATGACAATAACTGCCCTTTGGTGCTGGTGTGCAGAGTACCTGAGAATTTTGCAGAGGTGTCAGCCCAGGGTCTGGAACACATAGGGCAAAGATAGATATTAGGTGTCTCTTGTTTCTGCTTCAAACTTGCCCATGGACTCTAGCCTTCGAAGTGTCCCACTGTTCCTTTGCCATAAGCTACTAGCGTTCTCTTTTTTATAATCATGACTTATGATTATGATTTATGATTTATGATTATGATTTTTTATGAGTCTACCTTCATTTACCCTAGACTATTCCTCTCACTGTACTTCTCCACTTTAGTGGAGACTCTGGACACCAATGTTTGTGGAAACTCTGGACACCAATGCCTAGGGGTATGTTGGGAATCTAGAAATCAAAGTTTGGAAGAAAATTAGTTATTGACTGAGTCCCATGTGCCTGGAAATCAAGGCATCCAGATGCCATGGTTCATTCTGCAGAGGCATCTTAAGGACCCATTTTGCTGTATCCAGCACAGCTATGAGGTCACTGTGCCAGCCCTCAGGCAAGGGCAGGGGAGAGGCACAGCCACTAGATCTCAAGAGATAGCAATGTAACAGTCCTGGGCATCAAGCTATCTTCCGAGTAGAACACACTGGCAGAAGGAAAATGCTTTCTTGCCCTAATTGTTTGGACGTGAATTGGGTTTTACATCTAACAACTCTAAACCAAAAAGCACACACATTCTTACTTAAGTCAGAGGGCACTCAAAATATTACATAAGAAAATGCATATATTTAGAAATAACAGCAATTAAGTCTTCCTAATATGAATATCTACCAAATACTGGTTTCCCCCCACTTCCTTCTGACTTCTTTCAATTTCTTGATTAAGAAAACAAATCAGTTTTGTTGGTCTTGGAAAAGTTTAAGTAAGTTATGCAGCTTAACTCTTTGCATTCCCAAGGAACGTAGATGTATATGTTAGAATTCTAATTTAACACATTAATTCTTTATTTACTTAACTTCACCAAATGGCCAAGAATCATTTGGGAACCTTTAAGGAATTCCAAAAATAATAATTTGTGTTTCTCCATGAACTCGAAGATTCATTGTCCTAAAATAAAAATTCCGATTAAGGGAAGACAAAATTTCTATCAGGAATTTTCCCTGAAGAAAATTCTCTATTACCAAAAAAAGAAAAGAAGAAAAGAATGAAATGAAAAGAAAAGGAAAGAAAGAGAAAAAAGTCAGCACAATGGGCTAATTTACTTTCACCCTCTAAAAAGTGGAGGTATAAAGTATCTAAAATAAAATAAACTTGAAAAACCATGACGTTACTCTCCATATTGGTCAACTTATCTCTCCCAAATTACTTAATGTATACGGACACAATGAAAAATTTGCCGGTTTTGTCGTCATTTCCTTTCCCTGACTTCTGCTGCCTCATCACTGATAACACATTATCTGTGTCAAACACTAGGACCTATTTATCATACATACAACCTTTATGTGGGCACTTTTGTTACAGTCCTGTGGTTTCCAACTTATTTGCTGGAATCGAAATGTTCTTCCCTGGGACCATTAAATCACAGGCAGTTTGTGCTCCAAATGTCTTTATCCTTTTAACATGAATTAATGAGCTTCCTGGAAAGGTTAACAAAATTGAAATGCAAGATAATGGTTGTCATTCACATCCTTAATTGACAACAGTGAGTTCCCAGAGAAGGGATCACTTCAAAAGGGGCTCAGCACTAAGTAGTTAGTTCTGGACAGTAAAGAATTGTGTCATTTGTTTGCATTTTCATTATTAACTAAAGGTCCTTCCTTCTTGATAGGCAAAATAATCCTTTACATTATTTTGTAGTTTTTTATTCTAGATCCTTGCTACGCAAAGAGCAATTCGTGAACCAGCAGCATGAGAATCACCTGCGGGATCCTGTTAGAAATGCAGACTCTCGGGCCCCAACGGAGACCTAGAATTAGAATCTATTTTAATAAGATCCTCAGATTAGACATGTGCACATTGAAGTCTGAGAAGGAATAGTCTACTTAGATTATTCGTGACAACCTCCTAAGGGCTGGTCCTTCCTTCAAGCTCCCTCTCTCCCAGAGTGATCTTTGTAAGTTACAGATGTGATTATATAACTCACCTACTTAAAAATGTCAAGTTCATTTCCATAAGGCCCGCAAGGCCCCCTGACACCCAGTCCCTGCCTTCCTCTCTAACCCCCAGCTCCTTCCTACCCACACACTGCTGCTCTGTATCTATGTTGTCCACTAGGGGAGTCACCAGCCACATGAGGCTATTGTGTACTTCAGGTGTGTCTGGTATGAATTCAGATGTGCTGTGAGTGAAAATAAACTCCGCATTTCAAATGCTCAGTATGAGGAAAAGTATGTAGAATAACGTATTAATTTTTTATATGGAGGACAAGGTGATACATACCACTTCAGATGTATATCTAAGTAAAATAGAGTCTCAAAATTCATTTCCATTTTTCTCCTTTAAAAAACGTAACTGCTACAGCATCGGTTAAGCGGCTGACTCTTGATTTCGGCTCAGGACATGATCTTGGGGTCATGAAATTGAGCCCTGTGTTGGGCTCCATGCTCATGGCAGAGTCTGCTTCTCTCTCTCTCTCTCTGCCCTTCTCCCACACGTGCTCTCTCTCTCTCTCTCTCAAATAAGTAAATAATAAATCCTTTTTTAAGAAGTGTGGCTACTAGAAAATTTAGCTTCTTAATACCCAGGTATTAAGGAGGGCATGTATTGCATGGAGCACTGGGTGTGGTACATAAACATGGAATTTTGGAACAATGAAAAAATAAAATTAAATTTAAAGAAAAGAAAAGAAAACTTAGCTTCATTTATTTCTATCGAACAGTGTCATTCTATGCCCTACACATTCAGGCTTGTGATCTGTTTGGGCAGTTCCCTTGGTTTGGAATTTTCTTCCTTATCCCTGTCTGCTGGGCAAATGGTTTCCCTATTCAAATACCTCTCCTGCTCCCCTGAGACACCTTATAGGGTCACCCAGGGAAGTCCTCTACGCTTCCGCAATCACTCCTGGCAGGTTTACCAAATTCTATCACTGTCATCTGTTCACAGTTTGGTCTCTTCCTATGTTGATTGATCTGTGAGTTAAAGAGGGGGATATCTCACGTTCGAGGGTCTACTGTGGGTGAAGCAGACTAGGCATTTTACAAAGTGGCATGTTTCATTTTGTCCTCAGAAGTAGGCCAAGTGAGGTGAAGCTCAGAGAGGTTAACTTATTTCTCCAAGGCCACATAGCTGCTGAGTGGTTGAACCAGGATTTAAGCCAAGGCTCTCTGACTTCTAACTCTGCCTTTTCCATCTTATTTCTCTTTGTATCTCCAGGATTTAGCATGGGGCCCAGCATTCTCTTGATGTACAGTAAATGTTTCTTGGATTACATTTATTCAGAGTTCATACGAATTCACACTGAATTCTCACTCAAATTGCTAACTGCCATAGGGTAGTTGCAGAGGAAGCTTTGGGAAAATGATATTGATTGCATGGGAAATTCGGTGCCCCATTAAAGAAAACAGAAATGGGAGTATGTCTTGGAAAAGCTGATTTACACCATACATTTTCCTCTGGACTTTAGATAATAGAATGTTATGGCTGAAACACCACTGGGTTGATAACGACAAATCTTGGATTCTGATGCAGCTTCTACCACTAAATTAGCTTTAAAAAGCCATTCCACCTATCTGGGTTTGGGTTCTTAATCAATATAATCAGAATTTGAGGCAGTAAGTGTCTTCCAGCCCAAAGGTTCATAAAAATTTGCTTCTCTGTGTGACTTTGCATTTCTTTTCAAATAATGAATAGCCCATTACATTTTCCTTATGCTCGCCTGCTATACAAGAGGGACGGAGAAAAAGAGGAGCTGCCGTCCTGCCTGTCCCTTTCAGTTAACCCTTGTCCCCTGCCAAATGGCTTTCTTTAAAAAGTGCCAATCACAGGAAAAAATAACAAACCTGAATACAGGAAAAAATATATATATACAGAGCTTTGGAGTCACAAGATTTTATAACCCAATAAAACCCTAGAACAGTACTGGTGGGAATGGTTGCCAACTGTCACACAAGGAAACACTTGACATATGTTCAATTTGAATTCTAAAACACTCCTGAAATACCGCCTTAATAATCTCCTATCAGAGCACTTGGGAAATAGAGCAGTGCAGGCTGAAGCACCGGCTGTGAATGATCCTTAATAATCATCTTCTCCTTTCTCTTTCTTTCTCCCTCTCTCTTTCTCGCTCTCTTTTTACCATGAGGCAAGAGTTGATAATGACCTGAGGGAGAAAAAAACAACTTTGAAGATAAAATGACAAATCTCATGAACTTCACTAGAAGCAAGAAAAATCTAAAATCTAAGCATGTTTTTGACGGAGGAGGGAGCTTGCCAAAAATAGCAAACACGTAGGTGTAGTCAAGATAGAAAAGCTTCAGAATTCCTTTGATGATTGCTCCCTGAAAAAAGCTTTTATTTAAGGAACAAATATAGTGGGGAAATCAAGCTCAAGAACGTTACAGTAGCTCTATGTAATGTCCTTAAATCCTAAATTCCATTTTAATGGTGCTTAAAAAGCCTCCCAGTTCAAAAGAATCCTAGCCTCATGCTATATTTCCAGGATTTTGAACAAAAAAATAGACGAACATGATCATAATAGACTAATTTCTAAGACACAAACACTGAAATTTGCACAATTACAGGTAGCTTTAAATTAGTGGGCATGAATGTGGTGTCTGCAGCATCTGAATTTTTGAGTATTTGAATTTTCTCAGTAATAAAAATCACCCTGAAGATTTAGTTTCTTCAGGATGATGTCAGAACTCATTATTCCCTGATTTCTAACTGTAATCTATAATGCAAATACTTGAATGTGTAAGCATATACATGAAAATACGAGCATTTAAATAAATGCCTGCACCTACTCACCTACTTTCATATACTTACTTACATATACACCTGTATATTAACATCCCTTTGGGGTCTCTGTTCAAATGTCATTATCAGGGAAGCCTTCCTTGCTCACCCTTTATAGTAACATAGTGTCCATCTCCGCTCTGCCTCTTTACCTTCCATCTGCCTTGCCTTTATTTTTCTTCACGACACTATCACCATCTGCAGGTTATAAAACCCATGATGCATTTACTATCTACTTTTCTCACCATGGGGTAACTCCCAGGAAAGAAGCACTATTTTCTGTGTTGGCCATTGCTGCTCCTAGAGCAGAGGCTGGACACATAGGTGTTCAGCAAATGTTCAATGAAAATGCAAACATGGCAGCTGCTTATTTGGGATGGGGCGCTGTGCTGGTTGTACTACGCACGGGAGCTCATGCCCTCATTTGATCTTCTGAATGAAGCCTTATGGCTCTGGTACATTTTCTCCTCTTCCAAAGACGAATCTTAGGAAGTCTTAGGGAGGTGAAGAAATTCTCCCAAGCAGGCGGCTTCCAGTCCTGCCTGCCAATGCATTCAGCCATTCTGCTCTGCTGGCCTCCTGCCTCTTTCCTAAGGTTGCTGAGCGAGCACCTGCTTTGCCAAAGGTCTGGTCCCTCACTTCTCCCCAAGGACACCCTGTTCATACTTCACTGTAAAGCTTTGCTCGGGTCACTTCATTTGCGGAGGAAGTGAGATGAGTCACAAGTTCCTGGGGTCTTGTTCATTTCTGGCTATTGGAGTTGATCTGATTCCTTAAATCTATTCCTCCATCCCAAGCAGAGAACATGAGAAGTACCTCAAACTGCCAGGAAAGAGGCTCAAAGCTGGCATGGCTTTAGCAACCATAGGTGACGGGACTGAAGGATGAAATGCTCAGTTTCTCTCGAATGACACATCTCACGCAGCCTCTAAAAAGGTCCACGTGCCTCTCTTCTCCCTCACTGCAGAGAGAAGCAGTGGGTCACTTTTCTCTTTCGCTGCAGAGGATAGCCTATTTTACTGCATATATTTGCTTATGTGTCTGTCCCTCCCATGCGTCCCACTGTGAGTAGCCCCCAGTCAGTGCTGGCTGAATGACTACTGAACAGGCTGTCTATTGTGTTTGCTGATTATCCACGCTCCCTTTAAGAAATAACAGCTCACTGATTTTAAAGAGAGGAATTGTTCTTTCTCGGGGGGAGCCAGTTTGGATAGAATGGTCCCTCAAGTTGCCCAGCTTTCCCTGGCCAAGGGTCAGGCAGATGACCAATGTGAGCCAATCAGGACTCTCTTTGGCAATTTGGACCTTGATCCAAATGGAGATCATGATTTAGCCTGATGTGGGGACCTGAGGAGATGGATTCCAGTCTTTATCAAAGCAAAGTTCATCATTTTTCTTGAGCTTTTTTGAACCATCCCAGACACATCCAATAATACCCTCCTTCTTTTAAGTTGGCCGTGGCCAGTCTCTGCTCCTTCCTTCGGTGTACACATGCTGGGCATATGCTTTGTGGTCTTTCTCATTAAATAAAACAGACGAGGATCACTGGTCTTATGGAGCTTACATTTTCTCAGGGGCACAGATGAGGAACGATATAAACTGGGACTGGACAAGTAGTTTGCGATATAAAATGGAGGAGTTGGGGGGCTTTGCTGAGATGAAGGACCCTTGAGCAGGTACTTGAAGGAGGTGAGGTATCTGGGGGGCAGCTTCCAGGTGCAGGAAACAGCAAAAAGGCAGTGAGGTACAAGCCTACCTGATGTGTTCCAAAAAAGAGGGGAGATCACTGTGGCTGGATGAGAGCGAGTGAGCAGGACAATTCTAGGGAACAAGGGGAGAGGTGACAGGATCCCTGACCATGAAGGCCCTGGCGGTTGTTGTAGGGATTTTGGCTTTTACTTCAAGTGAGACTGGGAACCCATAGAGCTTTTTAGCAGATGAGTGATATGGCCTTTCATTTTAGAAGACCACTTCGGCTTCTGTTTTGGGAATAGATTTCTTTAAAAAAATTTTTTTTAAAATTTTTTTCCCTCAGCTGTCAGTGAGAATAGATTTCTAATGGAAAAAAGTAGGAATGTGGATTTATTTGAAGGTCATTGGAATGAACCAAGAGAGATACATGGCATGAACCAGAGCGGTACAAGTGGAAGTGCCAAGATGCGGTCAGGTGCTAGAATTTTTAAAAATATTTCCAGATGTACGTGGTCATAGAAAGAAAGAGTCAAAAAACACTTGGGTGGCTGAGCCTCTTTAACGTCTGACTCTTGACTTCGGCTAAGGTCATGATCTCAGGAGTCATGAGACTGAGCCCCTCATTGGGCACTAGCTGAGCATGGAGACCGCTTAAGATTCTCTCTTTCTCCCTTCCTACCTCCTCCCCTGCCTCCCCAACCCCAACACCCCACACCCATGTGCTTGTGCACATTTTCTTTCTCTTTCTCTCAAAAAAAAAAAAAAAAAAAAAAAGAAGAGAAAAGAAAAAAAGGAATGACTTCAGGGTTTTAGACTAAGCAAACAGGAAGACAGTGGTAGCCATCGACCTCAACTAAAAGGGTGAGCATAGGGCACATTTTTTTTTTAAGATTTTATTTATTTATTTGACAGAAAGAAAGAGGTCACAAGTAGGCAGAGAGGCAGGCAGAGAGAGAGGGAGAAGCAGGCTGCCCGCTGAACAGAGAGCCTGATGCGGGGCTCGATCCCAGGACCCTGAGATCATGACCGGAGCTGAAGGCAGAGGCTTAACCCACTGAGCCACCCAGGAGCCCCTGTAGGGCACATTTTAATGGCCACAGATGAGGAGTTCAGTTTTGGACATATGTTGGACATTCACGTACAAATGTCAAAGAGTAGTTAGATACATGACTACAGAGTTCGAAAGAGGTGTCTGTGCTCAGAACACACATTTGGAAGTTATCTCTGTTTATGTGGTATTGAGAATCAGGAGGCCAGAGGAGACAACCAAGGGAGCTGGTGCAGATGGAGGAGAGGACCAAGGGCCTAGCCCTGAGGCAGTCCAATGTTGAACGATCCGGGGCTTTGAAGGGAGACCAGGAGTAAATTATCAGTGACTCCAGAGGGAAAGTAGGAGAAAGGGCAGCCCAGAAGCCAGGTATGTCAGGCATGTGAGGGAAGTTTGCCAGTGGAAGTGGAGTGGGAGCTACCATCACTGAAGATGCTGATCTGTCTAGAAAGACAAGACTTGACCTTCAGATTTAACAGGATGGAAGGCATTAGTGGTCTCAGCAAAAGCAATAAGGGAAATAAGTTAGGAAGACATGCAAACCCAGGTAATTTAAGAGCAAAAGAGAACAGAGAAATTGGGGAGAGTGAATATTAGCAAAGAAGAACAAAGAAATGGTGGTTTTTCTCTTCCAAAGAACCTCAACATGTAAGAAGGAGATACAGCCCTTCAGCTGAGTGACTTCCTTGTTTCTTCTCCAAATACTCTTGCTTCTTCCCTTCCTGTTTTCCTTTCAAAGTTCAACTCGTACCCTCCCTCTTGTCCTCGAAGACGTACTTAAGCCTTTATGTTCTGTGGCGTCAGATCAGCACTTACTCAAATTCTGCCTCACCTGTACTCTACTTTCACATGTCTCATCTGTTTCTAAATTTATTAGCTGCTGGAAGGCGGAGACAATGTTTTAAATTTGTTTGGCCCTGTTATAAATGAACACTAGAATATGGTGCCCACGATGGGCACCCAACAAGGCCTTGGCCACTGTTCTCTATCAGATTAGTTGATGTTGTCTGGTAAGTAACTCCTCACTTTATTAATATTTTGATAGGTAAGAATAATAACAAATGTGAATGAATATTGGTAACTTACTCCACCTCAAAATCATCACAGTGTCTCAACATGAAATGCAACTTCATAGAAAATTAGAGCCTAATGTAACCTCAGAGTCCTGATGAAATTCTCTCATTTGTTGTAGTTACTTCCTCTCCATCACTCTATGAGGTCCTCATTAAAAATATGTGACTTTGGGGGCAAGTGGGTACTGCAGTTGGTTAAGCACCTGACTCTTGGTTTCACCTTGCATTATGATCACAGGGTCCTGACATGGAGCCCTGAATGGGGCTCTGTGCTTAACAGGGAATGTGTTTGATATTCTCTCCCTTTCCCCTGTTCCTCTCACTTGCTCTCTCACTCCAAGATAAATAATATAAGTCACGGGGTGTCTGGGTGGCTCAGTTGCTTCAGTATCTGCTGCCGTTGGCTTGGGTCATGATCTTGGGGTCCTAGAACTGAGTTCCGCATCAGGCTCCCTACTCACTGGAGAGTCTCCTTCTCTCTCTCCCTCTGTTTCTCCCTCCTGCTCATGGTCTCCCTCTCTCTCTGTTGCTCTCAAATAAATAATCTTTTTTTAAAAAATCTTTTAAAAATACATGACTTTGTACATCATTGCTAGGTCATTCAAAATCCTTAAAAATAACTCTCACAAGATAACATGCCTCTCTTGCCTATGGTCTCTAGATTTTCTCTGCTGGAAAGAATAGATGAGGTTTCATTTCTGCAAAGCCCACATCTTGCTAACTGGTGCAATCTGAAAATATGGCGACTAGTTACACCAGCTGATAAAACAGGGAACTTGGAGAGGGAGGCTGTGGCTTTGGCAGTGCTCATTTTCTCTCATTTAGTTTTCCTGAGTCTGCTGTTAATGGACCCAAGGGCCCTCTTGAATCCCCAGGCTCAGGCCAGGGCAGAAGTGGAAGCCACAGTTTCTACTGTTTGCTCCCTTACTTGTTCTGAGATGCTGAGATGCTGAATGCTGGCTTCTGTCTAGAAAGGTCGCTCTGGGTAGAGCAATGCACCTGGTAAAAAACCCAGTACTCTATAGGGTCAATGCCCGGGCCCTGTTCCTGCCAGAATCCTTTGCAGAGGAGATCTGTGACTTAGCATTTGATCTCAGCCTCGCAGGACATTGATTCTGAGCTGTATCTGCCAGCTTGTTGGAGGAGCCGGACTATAAATCAGAAACAAACGGAGCTCTTCCTTACAGCCCTCTTGGCCATTGTGTGAAGGCAGGGTGCAATAAACTCCCCCTATACATCTTCGACTGTTCCTTTCATCAGTGTTCTGGGAAACCACTGCACAGGACCAGAACTTTTCCAGTCTTGGCTGTGAATATGTGAGATTTGCCCCACGAAAGACCCTTCTGCCTTTCACATTCATGGGAAGATACTGGTCTCTTTTTTAAAGGAAGTGTTTTTCTACAGAGAAAAGTAACTGTGTCGACTTGAAGTCAACATTCGAAATTCTTATGCTTTATACCTGCTTTTAAATACTACTGAGGGGGCGCCTGGGTGGTTCAGTGGGTTAAAGCCTCTAACTTCGGCTCAGGTTATGATCCTGGGGTCCTGGGATGGAGCCCCGCATCGGGCTCTCTACTCAGCGGGGAGCCTGCTTCCCTTCCTCTCTCTGCCTGCCTCTCTGCCTGCTTGTGATCTCTGTCTGTCAAATAAATAAATAAAATCTTTTAAAAAATATATAAATAAATAAATACCTACTGAGTTCTAAACTACAGTAACAACAACAACAATAATAATAATAAAGTTCGAATTTAAAAAGACAACATTATTAGTAGAAAGAAACTGAGGAGTGGTTCTGGCTTTGCCTCCAAGTTTACCATCAACCCTTAACTAAGCCTCAAGCTTTCTCCCTCACAGTTGTCTCAACTGTAAGATGAAAGGGTGATCGCCAAGCTCCGTCCTATTCAAATATTCTATGAGAGCTGTCCATTCAAATCATCTTTTTTTCAGTCAGTTGGAAAACAATTCCACTTTTCAACTGTTTCACTAAGTGAAATATTTTCCTTGGCAGAGTACATCACCCGTGGCTTGACAGCTCATTCCCAACCTTTCTGAATTTAGATAAAACTTATAGTTTTCCCTTAGTTATAGAAGTCAGAGCTGATGTCTGCCCCACGCCCCCTCTGTTTCCCAAAATTCACTACCAGAGGTGATTTAACTTGGTAGTTATAAAACATGTAATTTTATAGATGGAATATTTTTGTATATGGCCATAATTTTAAGTATCCATTTTTTTCTGACACTGAGGCTTGGCTAAGTGTTTTTAAAGGAGAGGAAACAAACAAAATGACTACTTTTATCAAGATTGTTGACTGTGGGCATTGAAGGGCTTTGCTCTTGTCCTCTGGAAACAGCTGTCACTTTGAACTCAACTTCAAAATCGCAATTTCCAGACGGCTAGCTTCCTTGACACTTAACTACTTCCAATAGTGTGCAAGGGAAACTGTCAGTTAATACCGATCCTGAGCAACCCCAAAGCCCATATGTACAACCACTAAAAACTGATACTTTCCAGAAACAGGTAATTTAATTTTTTCTCTTCTATTCTTACTTGAATACTGGTTTCTGAACCTTAGGTCCAATTATATAGCAAACATCACACTTTGGACTGTACTGATGCTTGTATCTGATGCTTTGAAATTGATTATCAACAAACTATCAGAATTTGTGGCAGGAATTATTTTTCTATTCTAAAGAATCTCTTGAAGAAGCTGTTCATTTATATCACTGGCATTGGTCTAACACACACACACACACTCATGCACACGCTCACGTGCGTACAAAAAAAATTAGAAGCTCCTGGTTTTGGATTACCATCGACTTGTAAGTAGCGTAAGAAAACCAGTCACAGGGGTGCCTGGGTGGCTCAGTTGGTTAAGCTGCTGCCTTTTGCTCAGGTCATGATCCCTGGGTCGTGGGATCGAGTCCTGCATCAGGCTCCTTGCTCAGTGGGGAGCCTGCTTCTTTCTTTGCCTCTACCTGCTTGTGCTTTCTTTCTTTCTCTCTAATAAATAAATAAATAAAATCTTAAAAAAAAAAAAAAAAACCGGTCATATTCCTTTATAATTGAACCTTGTGTTATATTCAAAACAATAAAGGGTGTGTAGACAGACTATTATGACAAAGGTCTCATTTACTGGGGAAAAACAGACAGTATCTCTTATCACCATGTTGGTATTTTTTGAATACCCAAAGGCAGGGGAAAACTGCACTCAGAAGAAAAGTTTTTAAGTTTTCTTAAAATGACTGAGTAGTCATTTTAAAATTGCAAATCTACTACGCTGCTATTTGCATGATGCCCTTTGAAGGATTATCTTGTCCAGAAGGAATTCTCTTCAGGGATGTCAGAGCAGACGTCAGCAATTGGGTGAGTGTAGTCAGTGAACTGTGCCTCATCAACTCGCACAAAGCGGGCAACCCAGTAAATATTTATTAAATGAATGAATAAATAAGTAAAGCCATGGTGGATGATTAATGAATGAGTAATATAAATGAATATGATATAAATGATGTAATATGTATAATATAATAGAAATAAATGAATAAAACTATATGCGCAAAGGAAAAAGACTCAACGAAGCGTGTTAGAGGGCCTCTGGTACCTGGGACCTCAGGCCGGCTTTCAGCACCCAGACCCTAAGAAACTTCTAAATTAGTTTTATGATACCAGAGAGTTTTGACTCAAGGCATTGTAAAAATACTGTTGCTTCCACCCAAGAGAAGAATCCTGAGCCTCCCTTCTGTTTTCCCACTGATCCCAGTGCCAAAGACCAGTCTGGCAGGTCTGCGGTGATTAGTCACCCCTGTGTCACTCCTGTGCATGGCTTTGAGACAGCCAGGAATAAGACGTAACAGCCACCTGAGGCTTCCTTCCTGAGCAAAACAAGAAAGAACTATTCCTACCCTTACACGTTAACCTAACGGATATGCTTTTATTAGCCTATGGAGACAGAGGAGGAGGGCGGACACAGGAGCCTCTTCTATCTGACAGCAACATGTGCAATTACAGTGGGTAAAACTCAGTGCTGGTCTACGTGTCAGCGCTAATGAAATGCATTGTTCTCATGGCGATGTCCTATATTTCTTCCTAGACTATCAACTCCTAGAAGGAGTTTAATGTTTGCTTTCTCGTTCTCTCTATAATATGTGTGCATGCCTTTACATCATTGTGTGTGTGTGTGAGTGTGTATCTAGGTATGTACCACCATGCATATGTATGTGTGAGTGTGTAGACATCATCGTGTGTGTGTATGCATTCTAACACTATCTCCTATAAAGGCTATCAAGCAAATATGGGACTAACTGATCTCTTGTGTTGATCTTCTCCTTCTCTGAATTTCTAGAGCAATTACTGGTATAGCTGTTCTTTATTATTTCACTTATTATTTATTTTATTCATTTAACATGATATAATAGAAATATGCAGACTTAAATTCAGAAAACCTAAATTTGAATCTTGTATCTGGTTAAGAGGAAAGCCTAAGTAACCAGCTATAAGATTCAAAACCAGATACAAGATTCCATTGGCTCAATATTTTCCTTCGTGAAAATGAGACAATAATTTATAATATTTTTGTATGTGGCTGGAAAGGCATTTAAAGCCTCTTAACATGCAATAAATGCTCATTGCTATGACCATCGTGGCTTTTATGATTGCCTTTCTCCGTAATTTGATCAAAAGCTCCTTGAGGCTGAAAAATGCTATTTCGGAATCTGCTTGCAGATTTGCTTATCAAAGCAACAAGCACATGATGACACTCTATAAATATACTTTTATTACACTGAAAATTCCATGTGGTTTGGACTATAACCAAAGAAATTTCAAAGTAAATTTGAAGTAAAAGGTTCTCTCACCCGTACCAAGGCCATAGGCAAAGCCCATTCACATTCCCTATTGTTTTGTTATCTAAACGGGCCCTCAGTTGTGTCCCATGAATTTGGAAGCACAAAGAAAACAAAGAATCTGTCTTTAAATAAGCACATTTAAGAAATTAATATTACTCAATTTAACTCTTATACTTTGAACCAACACTAACTTGGGGTAGGTCTGATTTTTGTGAGTATGAGGCACCTGACCTCCACACGGAGTATTCCGAGCTGCCTGCCTGGATGCCCAACACAAGCGAATCTGTGCATTTGCTGCAGACCACCTGGGCAAGGGATGCAGGAAGAAGACAAGACAACACCCCTGAGACCAGGGCTCCTGACATGACACAGACAACACACAGGTAAAGCCCCAGACTGCTGACAGCCTTGGCTTTCCAATCAATGGCACAGCTGGCGATGCCCGTGAACTGAATGTATTTCATCTGTCCTGCCTAACACACAGCTACACTCAGCACAGTGGGCCACAGCTCATGAGGAACACCCAGAGCCGAGCATCATAAATATCTGAATCCAAAGATGATGCAGGCTAAACACAAATATTTCTTTTTCTCCCCCACCCTATCTCCCAGTTGAGTTTCCAGCTGGCTATGTATTTCAGGAAAGGAAAGGCACTCAGAGAATGCCTGTGTCTACTGGATAATTCTTCTTTTGGATAGCTACACAGCCCTTCACTTCTTATCATCCAGATGCTCTCCAGAATCCTGTTCTTCTGTTACTCTGCCTGCCTAATTAATTGAAGGTCCTCTCTCTAAATTTGACTGCTGGCCACCATCCAGCCTCTTCTAACCTTCCTTAAAGGCCAAACACATCTTTCAGTTCTTGTAAGTTGTTACTGTTACCTTCCCTATAACTATGCCTTATGCTGTCACAATCCAAGTTCATGAAAAGCAAAACACTAAAGACTGAGGTGGAAAAGATTCATGCTTTTCAGTCAGTATTTTTATGAAAACCTTAGCCATATCCTTAATATTACAAATCTATAGGCAGGGGCATCTGGGTGGCTCAATCGGTTAAGCATCTGACTCTAGAATTAGGCTCAGGTTGTGATCTCAGGGTTGTGAGACGGAGCCCTGTGGGCATGGAGCCCGCTTGAGATTTTCTCTCTCTCTCTTCTTCTGCCCCTCTCCCTACGCTCCCTCTCTAAAAACAAAACAAAAAAGCCCACCAAATCTATAGGCAAATATGAAATAGTCTTAGAAACTGGATTGGAAACACAAGCTGATTATATTTGTCCTTGGGAATACAGTCATGTTATTGATGTGGGAAACAAAAGCAGAAGAAAAATTATTAAATTTCCTTACTAGTTAGAGCCCACTGACAAGTCCTTGAAACCAACAGAGTGACATTCCTCTAGGAACTCAGCTGCCTTGTTCTTAATACTTTGCTAAGGGCAAAAGGCAATGTTAGCCCAACCCCCAGGATCCTGTAAGTCTACATTAACATATAAAAATTCCTTTGGAAACTTCCTTTGTCTCTAACCGCCCAAGATACATGTTGGCAATCATTTCCCAAGCATAGGCCCCAGCAATATATAACTGAAGAGTCTCATGGCTAAGGTTCTAATAGACAGTAATAAATAGCCTTTTCCTAACAATAGCTAGAATCCTCAAGGTCCTGGAAACCTTGCTTCCATAATTCCTTAAAGACTTATACCCTCCCAAACCCCCTCAACTTCAAAAGTATATAATGGGCCACTCCTCATGATCCCAGTGCAGTTCTTTCTGCCCATGGGTTTTGTCCCTATACTTTAATAAAATCACCTTTTTGCACCAAAGACATCTCAAGAATTATTTCTTGGCCATTGGCTTCAAACCCTAACATCTTTTCTACATCATTATGCCCTGATGTTATACTGGAAGGCTCAGTCATGCTGCAGGCCATCTCTAACATGCTCTCTGAAGAGAATAGAGCAGGCACATGCCTTGCAGGAGAAAACTGTCCTCAGAAATGCCTTGTGCAGGGCTCATGTTTGTGCCATTTTTAATATCCAGATCTGGGGTACATGGGTGGCTCAGTGGTTAAGTGTATGACTTCAGCTCAGGTCATGATCCCAGGGTCCTGGGATCAAGTTCTGCATCGGGTTCCCTGCTTCGTGGGAAGCCTGCTTCTCCCTCTCCCATTCCCCCTCCTTGTGTTCCCTCTCTCTGTTATAAATAAAAAAAAATAAAATCTTTAAAATAAAAATCCAGATCTCATGAACTGGACCAAGAAGGGGACTACCAACACTTAACTTGACCAGAATCCTATGAGAGGTCAACCCCAACAGAGTAAATATTCATTTGTTAGGACAAATGCATTCTTTCACTTGGGATTTTGGTAATGGGAGAAAAATACTGAGAATTTACTGCTCAACCTGCTCCAGGAAGAAGTAGAGTTGCCCAGAAGTCATGCACACTTGTTGCTGAAATGGCAATGAGATGGGAAGAACTGCGCGGGTCCTGGAGGGCCCACCATGAAGAGGTGTAGACAGTGATTGATTTTGGATTGCCATGAAGCGTCTATTTCCCAATAGCTATGCTTTTCATTAAAACAATCTCCCATCAACTGAGATTACCAAATTGAACTTTTCTGTTCCTTCCAAATGAAAAGCCTAGCTAACAGTGAACATGCCTGATAGTCAAGTGTTCTTTTGAATAGGGCAATCCTAGAGCCCTTTTGGGCCTGTTTGGAAAATATACAGCTTGCCAAACATTTGAAGACAGTAAACACTTGTTTATTAGAGTGATTGCTGCTTTGAAAATGGTTTTGTCACTAGAGGCTCATCTACTGGGTGGAATGAATGTTACTCGTGAAGGAACAATCATCAACTTTCTCATCAACAGCAGGTGCACAAGGGGACTGGACTCTCTACCCTGAAGATATCATGGAACAAAGCACTCCAGTGAAGACAGGATCATCCTAGAGGCAGAATGTGGGAGACAAGGAGGGAAGACCCAGCACTACTAGTCGCCAAGGCCATGTAAAAAGCATAGGAGGGACTCCAACATATTTGAGGAATTCATTAATTTGCACCCTTCAAGCTCTGCTGTCTCCTCCAGGGAAGTGACAAGGAATGGGAGCCTCTACATCGATGACTCTAATGAAGAACTTCAGTTGTTCATGAGTGGCTCCCAAAGTTTGCCTGAGAGTCACGTGAGTGACAAACTGTGCTAAGTGCCCTTCTGTAGAGGAGGGGGAAGGAGATAAAGCCAAAATATGTTTTTTCCCATCCTCTGCCCAGTTCCTCTATCCTCCAAAACCATTTATCCCATAGGGGATGACGGGGATGAAGCAGGGTCAGTTTGCTCTGTAGTATTTTAGAAAACACCCCTTTAAGATTTGCAGATGTTTTGGTGATCATGTTCCATAACTTTTTTTTTTTAAAGATTTTTATTTATTTATTTGACAGACAGAGATCACAAGTAGGCAGAGAGGCAGGCAGAGAGAGAGAGAGGAGGAAGCAGGCTCCCTGCTGAGCAGAGAGCCCGATGCGGGACTCGATCCCAGGACCCTGAGATCATGACCTGAGCCGAAGGCAGCGGCTTAACCCACTGAGCCACCCGGGTACCCCATGTTCCATAACTTTTGCTTCAAGGTGCTTAGATGACCTTAAGGCAGCTTGAATGAATATATGCAAACACCGGGAAGGCAGCCTAGAAAAGGACTTGCCTTGGGCATGCAGTTGTTGACTGGCTGGTCCAAAGGAGGTCATTGGGCAGGCAAACAGAGGGGTGAGGGACGCACTCAAGTCTTTGATTCTTTGGGTCGCAGGCAGTTTCTAGTGCTCTGTTCCTTTTGCAGGGATCTGGCAAAGATTTACTCTGTGATAAATGGTCATAATCCACTAAGTAAAACTGCCTCTGCATAATTCTGCTGTGTATGAAATGTAGAGAAGAAAGGATTTACTATATAAACTCACGATGGTGGGACAGCAATTATCTCTTTCTATATATCAGACCCTGATGCCCATGTATAAAGTTGATTCTGGAATATGCTTGGATCTGTGCACACACCCACACAGAATGGAACGGCCTCTCTCTCTCTTCTCCTCCCCTCTCTCTCCCTCTCTCCCCACCTCACCCCCACTGGAATGTTTCCATTGCTCTCCTAGATACTAGACTCTTACTATGCATATAACTGCCAAAGATTGTAAACAACAACAATACAAAACTACTAAAATACACTCAGATTCCTGAGACTCTAAATCCTTCTAAATGTCTTGGTTTTCGACCCCCAGGTGTCATCTCAGTTCCCTGCCACAGGTTCTTGGTAAGTTTTACTCCCCCTCCCTTCTCTCTGGGTTAGAGCAGGAAGGGAATGCAAGCTGATGTTCTCAATGATGCTCACATTGGGAAATGACCTGTACACAGCATTTGAAAGCTCAGTGAGCAACATTCGGGATAGCAGTATTACATAATTCTCCATGATATATTTCTATTCAAAATGCTCTATCTATATGAAAGGAACACTATATTTTTAAACTAAGCTATATATATGTATATATATACATATATATATACACACACACATTATATATAGTAAACAAGTATATATAGTGTGTGTGTATATATATAGTGTGTATATATATAGTGTGTGTATATATAGCATATATATATACATATGTGCGTGTATATATATATATATATATATATATATATATACACACACTACTGCTGAGAAATGCTCTCACAGTGAAAATGCTACTTTCTAGTCCCCATCATACAGTAAATTTGTGGCTCCCATCACCAATTCCAATGTGGATTGGGGATGGCCCCCAGCAACAAGCAATGCTTGTATACCAAATGCTTGTCCCGCAATTCAAGGCAGTTTTGACACTATCTACCTGGAGATGGCATCAAATCTTGCAGGCTAAGGGCTCAATCCCTATAAGACTGCTCCCGGCTGCAACATTTCAGACCAGTTGAAAGCCAGGTTATAAACCAGAGGTTCCCATGACCCCTTCTTTGGGTTAGATTAATTTGTTAGAGTGGCTCACAGAACTCAGAGAAACATTTTTCCTTCCAGAATACCAGCTTATTATAAAAGCATAGGACAAAGATACAGCTGAACATTTGGACAGAAGATATGCATAAGGCAAGATATATGGGGAAGGGGCTGGAGCTTTCCATGCCCTTCCCAGGTTCACTACTCTCCCCAAATTCCCACCTGTTCTACAAACTGGAAGCTCTTTGAACAAAGTCCTTTTAAGATTTTTAAAATTTGTTTATTTTTAAGATTTACTTACTTGAGAGCATGTGTGAGGAAGGGAAGGAGCAGAGGAAGAGGGAGAGAAATACTTTAGGGGTTCAGCATGGAACCCCTCTTGGGGCTTGATCTCATCACCCTGAGATCACAATCTGAGCCAAAACCAAGGGTTGGCTGCTTAGGTGACTGCACCACCCAGGCACCCAGTTCTTTTGAGTTTTTATGGGGGCTTCATCATATAGGCATGACTGATTAAATCATTGGCCATTGATTGACTCAATCTCCAGCCTAGCTCCTCTCCCAGGAGTGGGAGGTGGGACTGAAGTCCAGCTCTGCATCACATGATTGGTTCTCCAGGCAATCAATCTCCATCCTTGTGTTACCCAAGGGCTTTCCAAAGGTCACCTCATCAAAATAAGAAAAGACACCTTTACCACTCTCATTGCAGGAAATTCTAAGTGTTTTAGGAGCCATGAGCCAGGAACCATGGACTAAGATCAAATTATATATGAGGAATATATTTTGGTCATCTGAATTTATGATCATCATAAATTTTGGTCATTTACATTTCTTGTAAATCACAATATTACATATAGCAAGGAAATCACCTTTACAAAAAAAAAAAAAAAGAGAGAGAGAGATCAAAAAGGTGTTGGGAGACTTAAAATTAGGGTTTGATTACTTGGACAATTATAGTAAATGGGGAAAATGCAATGAAATTAATGAAGTAAGTGGAAATGGAACTCATGGGTAAAAAGTGTCTTTTATTTAAGATGAGGTCACCAGGAATAATTTCCTGAGGGAAACTACATGGAGCATCTCCCAGTGCATTTGCTTTAATTAACTGAAGTAAATATGACATTACAAAGAGGTTTAACTTAACTAGTGAGTCAGTTTGAGAGTCAGGATTTCTTTCTTTGGAAAACAAAATTACGGAGAAGAATCTTGCTTGCTTAACTTCTTAATAACCCGGGTGTGCCATGTACAGATGCACAGGTTGTCAGCATGAGGGCAAGAACCAGGGGACAAGTCTAGCTGAGATGCTGCCTGTCCTCTGTGGGCTAAGCCAAGAACGCCAGTTTAGGGTTGGGTCTGCTGGGTGGGGCATCTTTTTTTAATTTGCACAGAGGAACAATATAGGTTAGTAGTGAACCTGCAATATTCTCCGTGGGACTATTGAGCTGGGTATTTACATGTTTTGTAATATAACATTAAATTTCAAGCCTTGGTGTTATTATAGAGACTACCCTTTGACAAAGCATAGGTTCAGAACAAAGTTTACTGTCTTCTAGGGGTTTCAAGCTGGTATCCATGGTCATTGGGAAGGGGGTAGGGGAGTGCTTGAACACATTTTTAAGATTCTGCAAATTCTCTGCAGGAATTGATTTGATTTGGTGTTTTTATACAGATGACAATCTAAAAAATTAATATCTCTTTTGCAATAGTGACAAGTAATACCATTGCAGACTCTAAGATAGACTTACAAGTAAATAATTTATTTGCACCATGTAAATCCACAAAAGAAATGAAGGCTTTACTGTGTTCAACCAGAAAATTATCTCCTGGTACTTGAAATATATAGACAAGCTGAAATCAGAAGAAGCCCCACTGCTGTAAGGGTCGATACCATATTCACATTTTGAGTGGTAATTTAATTTCAGCCAAACAACATGTTTGGCCACATTAAATTAGTTTCGTTAATTTGATTTTAATTGATTTTGTAGCTTGTATTTGATTGTTAATTTGTTTTGATTTTATGGTTAGACAAGGGCTCTGAGTATTAAGGAGTTTATAACCAGGTTTGCAATTCCAGGGGCCCAGTAATATTTTTTTTCTTTTAAAAGGGATCTGTATATTATTCAACCTAGAGAAACCACTTCTCCCTTCCATGCCACACCCATGCCTTTTGAGCTGCTGTGGGACCCCAGAGTTATTACAAGGAGTCATCCCCTCCGTGGGCATGGACCAGTTATTAACTATAGTCTGAATAAATCTCAGACAGATCCATGCTCTTATCCATCCGACATATGCAAATTGTGTTGAATAAAGTACCAAAAAATGTTTGAGTATTACTCAATTCTTCATCACTTCTGCCAGTCAATGGATATTAAACACGAATGCTGTGTGCATATCAACAATTTCTAAACTTAAACGTGAGTGTTTTTACTAAATCATGAATGAAAATGACCACTCTGGCAGCTAACTGGCTATTTTGTGGGAGATGGATGGATCATAACGTCTATGTATCAAAGATGATATTCTGTAACAAGCTGTGTCTTGCAAAGGACCCTATCTAGTTTTCTTCCTTTAGAAGAAAGAATCTAAGAATCTTCCCTATTACTCTACAGTCCAACGTCTTTTTTCCTCAACATGTGAGTGGGGCAGGAAGAAGAAGGTAAAGACCAATTTGGTTATAGAACTAATATTTGAGGTTTCTTGGGTTCTTAAGTCAGGGAAGATGGTATGAATGACTCTTGAAAATAAAAATAAACCTTAAAAATATGTCTGTTTTTGTTTAAATAACTATTATAGAGTCAAGCAAGATTTTACTCAGGAAATGTGAAACTCCAAATGTGAAAACGGAGTAATAGAATCAAGATAATATGCACAAGGTGCTTCTGATTTTCCCTAGAATCTAAGCCCCCATCTACCTGGCAACAACTGCTGTCTGATGCTTATCGAAGCACCATGGAGACCTCTGCAGGACAGGCGTGCGCAGAGGGCCAAGACTGCAACACGTTAGCACCTGGTTACCATGGTCAGGCACCTGCTTTCCCAGAGGCTGCTGCCAGTACTGAGTCAAGCTTCCCACAGTCAGCTTTTTCTGCAGAAGTAGAAAGATTGTTTTCTTATTCTGAACTAACTTAAATTTATAAATGGTAATGAGGAGTGTGTTAAGACAACAGAAAAAAGTCTCCCTTTTTTCCTTCAATCTATAATAAACAGAAAAAGGAAAATAAAGACAGTGTTGGCTATATAACCAATACTTTCTTCTGTTGACGTGGATATGTATAGTTAAAAGAAAAAAAGTAAACATTTATAGCCAAAAGATGTAGGAAAATAACCTCATGTTTGGTTAAAAGGGTGTATATGCATTTTAAAGAAAAAATGTCCTTAGACAATGGTCTTTCTTAATTGAAAAACTTTTATTTCTTAAGATTTTATTTATTTGAGAGAGAGAGAGAACACAAGCAGGGGGAGTGGCATAGGGAGAGGGAAAAGCAAGTTCCCCACCAAGCAGGGAGCCTGACATGGGGCTCGACCCTAGGACCTTGGGATCATGACCTGAGCCAAAAGCAAATGCTTAACAGACTGGACCACCCAGCCACTCCAATTTAAAAAAAAATTTAGACATCATGGGGCTTCTGGGTGGCTCAGCCCATTGAGTGTCAGTCTCTTGAATTTGGCTCAGGTCCTAATCTCCACATTGGGTTTCCTGTTCATCTTGGGGAGTCTGCTTCTCCCACCCCCTGCCCCCTACCCCACCTTGTGCACTCTCTCTCTCAACTAAATAAAGTCTTTTAAAAAATTCTCAAACATCACTTGAATGTTCAGACCCAGGTGACATTTATGACTATTAAGAGCCATGAGAATAGGGACTAATACTACAACGTTCATCATCGTCTTTCCATTTCTAAGCACAATGCCTGGCATAGAGGGAGTGCTCAATAAATTACTGTTGAATGAAGTAATTATTTTTAATTATTTAGTTTTCATTTTAGATTTTAACATAAATAATGACGGTTTCCTGCCCCAAGAATCTATGAGAATGGTTGAGAATCTCTTGTCTTCTATCAGATTTGGAGGTAGGCAAAGCCTGATGGTACAGTATACTCCAGTCAAAACTATTGGCAGGAGAGAATCTTGGACCCTCAGATCTTAAAATACCAAGCTTCTAAAAAATTTACTAGGGGAAGAGCAAAAGAAAACCACCTGCTCCTGGATTCCCATATGTACAAATTGCATTTCAAACCATTTTGCATCTCACACGAATTTGCATATTTTCTCCACCACAATGGATTTTTAAAAACCCACCATGTTAAATTTCATTTTAATTTGACATTTGATACTCGGAAATAAATGCAGTAACCCAGGATTAACCTTGATCACTATAATACAAATTAAAGAGGTGAGTGGTGCTCTGCAGTCACATTAGGCCCCATGATTAA
The DNA here is from genome assembly GCF_030435805.1 of Mustela lutreola. NCBI lineage: Eukaryota > Metazoa > Chordata > Mammalia > Carnivora > Mustelidae > Mustela > Mustela lutreola. The sequence continues at coordinate 144,413,479 of NC_081295.1, read as the reverse complement.
TGAGTTCAGTGAATAGAAATAGATTTATGTCCTCATATTGTATTTACTACATTACTGGTTAACTATGTGGCAACAGATGGCCAGACCCAACTTCCTCTAAATAAATGTCAAAAAAAAATTAAGATACTTATTTTAACATTTAAAAAAAAAATAGGAGATGTCATTTCATTAAGGGTATTCTAGGGGAGCAGAACATTGATTTATCATAGGGCTACAAGTATTAGGAAGCAGGTTATCTGAAAAACTGAGTAAGATGTGATACAGTGTGGGAGTCCCTGGGGAATTAATGTGTCATAAGGATGAACAGAGATGAGGTGAGTCCTGGAGAGAGAAAACTGTGAGTCCCTGAACCTTTCCCTTGCTCATCCTTTTAATAGGCTACTCTGGCTAGTAGGGCCTGGGGCGGGCCTCATAGGGTGCCCCTATCTCTTCAGCACCTCGCAAGTGGGGAGTCTCCTTGGAGAGATAATAGAAAGTCATGGGTCCTTCAGCTGCATACTCACTCTCAAAGCAGCTCAGGAACTTCTTCGCAACATCTTCACTGACATTATTGGGAAATAGTTTTACTTTTTGGGAGCTAAGCCAGCTCAGATGCCAAAGCCTGGACCTCTTTCTTCCTGCTTCTACTGAAAACGGACTATTGCCCGTAATAGATGAGTGTCTGTAGCTGTGGTACTGCATTTAAATATCCCACAGATACCTAGACGTGTAAAGATGCATTGGTTTGCATATACTCAAATCTGCGAAGAGTTGGGAAACCACAAACATGCCCCTAGGTCTGAAGGGGCTTACCTTCCTGTTGAGAAGATAAGAGCTGAGAGCACTTTGTAAATTCTAGGGGGTTATGCAAACATTAATCATGAATGTCATGGGCAAAGAGAGCTAATAATACCAAATACATATGTCAGTATGAAATACAGAGTTCCCATGCAAAAAAACACGTATCTGTTTCATCCAGAAGAGACATGATTGCTATATATTTTATTTATTTTGGAGAGAGAGAACGAGAGAGCGAGTATGAGCGAGCACAGGGAGGGGTGGAGGGAGAGGAGGAGGCAGATTATCCCAAGTAGACTCCCGGGGCTGAGCGTGAGCCCAATCTGACACTCAATCTCACCACCCTGAGATCATAACCTGAGCCAAAATCAAGAGTCGGATGATTAACTGACTGAGCCACCCAGGCCCACTGCCACATATTTTACATTTTTATGAACTCTCTCATCTTTCAGTTGAGAACATTTCTTTTTCCCCACCACTGCCTTCTCTTCTTTACATCTGTATCTACACTCTTTAACTACCCAGAGTGAAAACTGTAAACAAAAATTCTAAGAGAAAAAAATGGTTTTTGTGTTTAGAATGCATTTCCTGGGCAGTCAAACTGATTACTTAATCAATGAACCAATCAATCAATCAATCCATCAACCAACCAACCAACACAAAATGGGAGACAACTAGGCAGGAGCCTAGAAACGTAAAGAAGAAAAGAGGACCGCATCAGATAAAAAAGAGATATCTGACTCTTGGAATGCGACAAAATTGGATGTTTTAGTTAAAGTTCGATATTTTTAAGCATTATGCGAGAAGTAAATATTCTGGCAAAGCGAAATGTCCATGTGGTTGAAAAAAAATTTTTTTTAAATATCACGTTGATGCCTGAAGCAAATAGTCACAGCTCAGATATTATGAGATCTGTGAAATCTGAGGTTTAATATTAGAATCGAGACATGACTTGAACTGACAGCCTTCATTCTCGTTCTGCTGTATGTGCTTCTTAAGACTAGTTTGAAATGTGGTGGGCTTTTTTTAGTATCTAATTTTAAACAAGGTAATAGAATTAATAATATTGCATGTCCTATCCCTCTAAGGAGGTGACAAATTGTGTAAGTCTGTAAAATACACTAGTGAATCAGGTGAGGCTAGATGGTACAAATTCTAGTACTGGACAAAATCTAGTAATTGGACATTTCCCAACTGGACAGTTGGGAAGAATAGAACCACTTGTCATGGTGCTCGGAAAAGACTGAGCTGGTATAAAACACAGGCATGCACAACCCCTGCATACGTTAAAGGTCAACTCCTGAACATGTAACTTGATTTCTTGCACACTATTGAGAAATCTCGGCATGAATTGGAATTTGGCTGAGATAACCCGTCTTTGTATTTGGAGATCTAAACATCTTCTTGTATCTGGCCCCAATTTCACTTCAGGAAAATGCACACAGAAACCACAGAAATCACGGTCCACTAATGACTCCTTTCAAACCTCTATTAAAGGGAGGCATCTGCCGTGTGTTCCGTCAGTTCGTCAGACTGCTTTATTCGTTTCATTATTCTGAGGGGCATATTTTCTGATTTAAAGGTCTCCTTCTTATCACATACATATTGCATCTTTATATTAAGTGTCTGGAAATCCTACTGGATTTGGTACAAGCTTAAAGATGGGAGTTGAAATTAAGGGTCCGTTTGCTACAATTTGTAATCATTTCTAACACTTTCCTGAGCTCAAATGACACATCCTAGTACAAACAGAAACTTTAAATGTGGACTCTCATGTTTTGGGGGGCAAGCTCTCCCCAGTCTAAGCCAACATATACCTTTCAACTTAGGAGCGAGGGTAGGGGGATACGTTTGATCAATGAGTTCTTCCCGGAAAGAGCTGATTTCATTTTTAAGCCTCATTAGTGTATTTGCTTGGTATTTGAGAATGATGAGACTCACTCCAAGTACCATTTACCCCACCAAAAAAAAGTCAAAACACTACAGAAGGGGAACATATGGTCTGAGCACTGTGGTAGAGAAAATGTTACTTAACATATGAATGTAGGAGAAAGGCCGGTGTGCAGAGAAAGGCAGGCACAAAATATCTTGTTGCACTTTAAAATAAGTCTAAATAAAAGAAAACCTCCAGAGCAAGAGGATGTCTACTGAATCACAATATTTTTAAAGGATTCATTATTATTAGTTAACATCACAAACTCTGCTTTCTCCCCTTATGAAATGTGTATATTCACATATTTCTAAAAGCATTAAGAAGTGACATTTTAAATTTCTGTGCACACCGCTAATGCTGTTTGAATAATTCTGTGACCAAAATCAGTATGTGGATCTTCATGCCCTGAATTAGCATCAAGACTGTGCCCAGAGCTATAGGAAACACGGTTGCTTCTTCGGGGAGCTTGTAACCTAACTAGGGAAATCAGATTAGCCACACCTCTGTGCTTAACTGAAAAACCAAACAAAACCTTTTCTGACGCCTGTCCCATGCTAGCTAGCTAGGGTACTGTTCTCACCTTTCTTTCACAGGGAAATGTCCTTGAATGAAGGCCACCGGCCACTGTACTTCCCTAGAAAACCCTTTTTCCTCTGGCTTGCTGTTGTTTCCCTCACCGTCCTTCTGTTCCTCCTCACCTGCTAGTGCTGACTCCTATTCTCCACACCCTTTAAAATGGAGGTCCAGGGGCACCTGGGTGGCTCAGTGGGTTAAAGCCTCTGCCTTCAGCTCAGGTCGTGATCCCAGGGTTCTGGGATCGAGTCCCACATTAGGTTCTCTGCTCAGCAGGGAGCCTGACTCCCCCTCTTTCTCTGCCTGCCTCTCTGCCTGCTTGTGATTTCTCTCTCGCTATGTCAAATAAATAAATAAAATCTTTAAGAAATATATAAAATAAATAAAAAAATGAAATGAATGTCTGCTGGGAGTCTGCTCCCAATCCTCTTCTCTCACTGTGGTTTCCCTGGCTTAGGACTTCCTAATGTATGTTATGACAACTCATGGAAAATAGAAAAAAGAATGCTGATGGCTGTTCGGGGTCTTTTATGGGAATGTGAGTTGGTGCAACCACTGTGAAAAACTGTATGGGGTTTCTTTAAGAAATTAAAAATAGAAATAGCGTATAATCCAGTAATTCCACATTTGGGTATTTACCCAAAGAAAATGAAAATGCTCATTTAAAAAGATATCTGCACCCCGATGTGAACTGCAGTATTATTTACAAGAGCCAAGATAAGGAAGCAGCCTGCTTCCAATAAAGAAGAGGCGGTATGTATCTCCACAATGGAATATAACCCGGCTATAAAAAAGGATGAAGTCTCGCCATTTGTGACAGTATGGATAGATAATACCTAGAAGGTATTATGCGAAGTGAAATAGGATTTCACTCAGATGTGGACTCTAAAGAACAAAAGGAGCGAATAAACAAACAAACAAACAAACAGAAAACAGAGTCAGACCTATAAATACAGAGAACAGACTGATGGGTGCCAGAGGGGAGGGGGGATGGGCAAAATGGGTGAAGGGGAGAGGGAGATACAGACTTCCAGTTATGGAATGACTGAGTCATGGGAATAAAAGGCACAGAATAGGGAAGAGTCAGTGATATGCAACAGAGGTGTACGGTGACAGAAGGGAGCTACACTTGTCACGAGCATAGCATGACCTACAGAGAAGCTGAATCGCTACATTGTATACCTGAAACTAAAGTCACATCATGTGTCAACTATACTCAAAAAAAAAAAGAAAGAAAGAAAAGGCTGGCGATGGGATGTTAGCTAAAGGTATTATGATGATCATTTTGTATTAAGTACATACATCAGATCTCTACATTGTACACCTAAAGCAATGTTGAGGGTACCTATAGTTGAACACAACATAATCCCTGATGATACCCTGCACGAGAATCTCTGACCTAAGAGGTCTTAGCTACCTATGATTTTAGTAACTAGGAGTCTTTCTCCCTAGCTCCTGACCCATGTATTTTCTTCTGGATGGATCTTCCCCTGGGAGGCTGCGCAGGCACCCCCCTACACCCATCAATCTATGGATAAGCTCATTAACCTGTCCTGAGAATCTGTGCCCCATTCTCTGTTCCTTGAACTGGCCAGTAGAACTTAATTAGCCAAGGAAGAAATTGGGCCCTCATCCCCCTCCCCCTAACCCTTTAGAGTCCATGGTTACTAGGTCCTGTTTTACTTTTTTAAAGGATTTTGATTCTAAATCAGTTTTCCATCCTTGCTATTACTGCCCCAGCTCAGGCCTCTCTCAGGTCTTGCCAAATGCTTCAGAGAAACTAAGCACCTCCCTGTCCCCAGGATGGGCCTTCTCCAGTCCATCGGCCTCACTGTCCCTGAGTAGCATACAAGGTCTGTGCTGTCTGGCCCCCTCCCCTGTCTCCTCTGGAGGTCCCTACTAACACATGTTCTCTGGTTTTCCTGCTCTTGAGAGTTTGCATGCCCTTTGACCTTCATACCTTCACATACCCCTTCCCCTGCCTTCCTGGGGGATGCCTCTCATTCCCAAAGCCCTGTTCCAGCACCACCTCCACTGTGAGCCTCCACCATGAACTCCCACTGGATCCCAAGGCTCTGCTGGGGGGGACCCCTATTTTCTGCTGGTAGAGAACTTACACTATATCACAGTCACCTTCCATGACTTTCTTCTCTGTCTTCCCTCCCCAATGGCAGAGACGTTCATAGTCAGTTCGGTGCATTACAGACCATACATGCGTATTTCTTAAGGAATATAAGTGATGTGAGCCAGAGCAACCTAAATGCCAGATGCCTTTTGTGCAGTTTCCTCTGATTAGAATGCCCTTCAATTCCTGAAACCCTATCCCTATGGTTTCCTCCATTGGAAAAATCAGACTCATCCTCTGAGGATCTGCCCTAGTGCCCTCCTCAGTCAAGATTCCCTGGCTCTCACAGGCAGAGCGGGTCACTGTCTTTGTCCAGTGATCTTTGATTATGCCATGACTATGATCTGCCACCACTTTGCCTCGAATCACCTGTGTGTGTACCGCCATTCTGTCCAAACCGAATCAGGCTTTCAGGACTAGGGGCTTGCTTAACCAGGGTCCGGCGGCAGAGGACACCAAGCAGAGGTATGATGTAAAACAGCTGTTAGTATCTGGAACTCTGGTTCCACTCTCGCCATTTGGGTTAATTGTGAGACCAAGCTTAAGAATTCCCACAGTGGGAGGACACACCAAGGAAGCTTTCCAAATGAAAGGGCGAGAGGATCTAAGTCTTCACTGACTCATACCCTGCTTCCCACGTCTTGTGGCATTTCGGATTGCATAATCATCTCAAGCAGTTAGCGCTGTAAGTGACTAAACAGTGGTATATCACATCTTTTACCTGCCTGCTGAGTTTAATGCTTAACCCCATAAATCGAGTTATCCAAAAGAGGCTTGAATCCTGAATCTGCTTAGTCACAGCCTGAATGATGGCTTCGGGACTTAAGCCAGGGGGGGTGAAAGAGGTTTTCTTCTGCAGATCTGTGCAGAAGGGGAGCAAAAGCAAAACAGGGACTGGCAGAGGGGACCACATAGCTAAGCCAGCTGGCTCCGCTCACCCTGTCTCTGTGGCTCCCAACAGGTGCTGAGTCTCTAAAGCTTATTAGCATCCTGGGCTTACCTAGCCAGCAGTGTCCACTAGGAATACCAGCGAACATTTGCTGAGCACTTAGTATGTATCAGAAACTCTTCTAAGAACTTTGTATGGATTGCTCTATCTAATCCCCATGACAGCAAAATAGGTGCTATTATTATCCCTAATTTACTGAGAAAGAAGAAAGACATAGAGGGGTTCAGCAACTAATGAAGATCTCAGACTTAACGAGGCCCGGAGGTGAGATGTTACCCCACAGACAAGACTCCATAGCTCGGAGTCTAACCCACATACCCCGACCCAAGCTAAGACTGGAACTCATTCTTTTCTCAAAAAGAGAAAGTAAATGAAAAGAAAATTTCTGGCCTTCTAGTCTAGTTTATCAACTACCAAGACCTTAAGGAAGTAAAATCCATTCTTTTCTCAGGATCTTTTGCTTGATGGGGGTTTGATGGAGTTATTGTTCTTCCCAGGATCTGTTCCCTAAAAAGGGTTTGATAGCATGCTAAGTAATTGTCCCTACAGAAAGAGACACTGTTGTATCAAGTCACATCAAAGTTGTCAAAATCAGGTAACTTCACTTCCCTATTGACAAATCTATTGTCCCAATGCACCAGGTGTCACTCTCTACATCAAAGGAAAATGCCAAGCCCAATTATGTGATAATATTTGGGGCACATACAATAACATTTTCAGCTTATTCATGTTATTCAGCTAGAATATGTTAAAGTAATTGAAACAGAATTTATTAATGCCTTTTAAGTTTGTCTTACCATTCTTCCTAGAATTCTCCATCCTTAGGCTATTTTCTAGTTAATGACCTCTCATTCTGAATCCCTTTATATGTGTCTCTATATGTCAGAATGCCCAGAAATGACCTTTAAAACACACCAAGAGAGGAAATATTCTCATTTATTACCCTGTACTGCCCTCATGCATACATGCAAAGTTCTAATTTGGTTTCTTAGTGTAGGCACATGCACTCCTTTATGATTGTCATTGAGCCACAGTTTAAAAGGAAAGAAGAGTGCAGACAAGGCTGTTCAAATTCCCTCTAGCAAGTCAGGTGCTCCCCTGGGACCCTGATTTCATCTACCCCTGCATTTACTCTAAGTTAACAACTACTCAGAAAACAAAAAACCTTTCTCTCCACTGCTTGAAAAACACATGTGACTTGCCAAAACTGAAATATAATTTTAAAAGGCTGTCTTTGGGGGCGCCTGGGTAGCTCAGTGGTTTGGGCTGCTGCCTTCGGCTCGGGTCATGATCTCAGGGTCCTGGGATCGAGCCCCGCATCGGGCTCCCTGCTCCGCAGGAAGCCTGCTTCCCTCTCTCTCTCTCTGCCTGCCTCTCGGCCTACTTGTGATCTCTGTCTGTCAAATAAATAAATAAAATCTTTAAAAAAAAAAAAAAAAGGCTGTCTTTGGAAAGCCGACATGTAATGACTTTTTTCACTCTGATGGAGATTAGCAATTGTTCTAAGGACGGATAGGCCAGGAGAATTCTAAAGAGCTGTTGACTTCTTGCTTCAAGATGCACCTTTCCAGTAGGCAAGGCTGGGGTGGAGATATCGCAACTGACTCACCATCTATCTATTAGATTGAAGCTGTATTCCAAATAGAGGAATGTATGATAACATGTATGATAGAATGCAGGATAGTAGTATTAGCTGGGAAATGTGGAAATGCTGCATAATATGTTGGAACACTGACCAACCTCATCTTATTATTATTGAATGGACTGCAGAAAGAAATCTACTTTCATCTTCCTAAGTATCCAAAATAAAATGTAAGATGATAAAACATTTGCTATGAGAAACTGTTTAGTTGTATCACACATTTTTATGTTTTATGTCTATTCTGAAGATGAAAGCGTATTTTCCAAAGACATGCTTATATCCTGCACCTTAGCTGTATTGATTTTGCCATATTAAAATACCAGTAAAGCAATAATAAAGTAATTTTATCTATCAACACGTTTCTAGATCCTTTGAAGTAAATAAACATTAGAATGTTAAGTTGTCAAATTAAGTTGGTCAAGTGAAACCATTCTGATGCTTTCCCTTTGATATTTTTAGCATCTAATAAAACATGCCTAAACCACTTACGTATATGCTTAGATGGTGCTCAGAATATGTCTGTTAACTATCGGGCTCGACTCTGTGAATTGAGCCATGATGTGCCCGCTCTCAAAAAAATGTTCTGATTTAGAGTAGTGTTTGCTGATTTTCATGGGTAAATTCTCACTCTATAGCTGATGTCAAGCCATTGACGTGGTACCACTGACCGCGAAGGTGGGAAGAGATGTGCTTCACTGGCTCAAAAGAATCTCTATGTACTGGTGGCCAGGACACCCCTGGGCTGCTTTTGAACGTCTAGATTCTGAAGACTTTCTTTTTCCCTTTCTTTTCTTCTCTTCTTGGGGGCCAGCAGGTTCTCTAGGACACAATTTCCTCGTTTGTAAAATGGGTTAATGGGAACAGGTAATCTCTAAGCTTTCTCTAAGCTCAGTTATTTAAATATTTCAGTAATTTCCCACTCTGAGTTTTAAGGCAGACTGAGTATTTTAGCAGAATTTTTAAAAGTTCTGGGGGCGCGTGGGTGGCTCAGTGGGTTGAAGCCTCTGCCTTCGGCTCAGGTCATGATCGCAGGATCCTAAGATCCCAGGATCGAGCCTGCATCAGGCTCTCTGCTCCTGGGGAGAGCTCTCTGGGGAGCCTGCTTCCCTTCCTCTCTCTCTGCCCACCTCTCTGCCTACTTGTGATCTCTGTCTGTAAAATAAATAATAAATAAAATCTTTAAAAAAAAAAAAAGTTCCGCTGCGTCCAAGCTTATACTCTAAGGACTTAAGAGATGTAGGGTAGTATCCAACACAGAGGCATGTTATTTCTAGTTCAGTGAGGTTTATTTTATTAAATTTAACTCTAGTTTTCAGAGATATATTAAATGGTAGACTCCCATGATCTTGTCACAATGATGTCAGTTCCTACAGTTCAGCTCAAAAAGAAAAAAACAATAACCAAAAAACCTGCCAAGTCAATGACGAGAAACACATCATGGTTGGTTGTACCTGCTTTATTTCTTCTTCGGCATTTTCAAAATGGGCAAAATTAAGGATATCCCTAGTTGTGATGCATGGGAGAAGTAACAGCTAGTCTCTTTTGCTAGAACTGCACTTTCTTTTGTCTTTTTTTAAAAGATTTTATTTATTTATTTGACAGAGAGAGAGATCACAAGTAGGCAGAGAGGCAGGCAGAAAGAATGGGAAAGCAGGCTTCCTGCTGAGCAGAGAGCCTGATGTGGGGCTCGATCCTGGGATCCTGGGACTCTGAGATCATGTTCTGAGCCAAAGGCAGAGGCTTAACCTACTGAGATATCCAGGTGCCCCTAGAACTGCACTTTCAAACTTCCTTCATGTCTAGGGAATCGCTTGGGATGAGACCATCAACTGAATATTGTTGAAGAAAAGTTAATTGTTTCACTGCTAGTGCTTCTGCAACTATAATGTACTAAGAATGAAAATCATGTTTCTTAGGCCTTAGACACCAACTCTAGAGAATATCCTATCTCCGACCCTCCCAGAGAGCAGGGCTGAAGAGGTGAACACAGCAATCCTGAGAGGCCTGCCTCGCTTGTAGACCTCTCTGAAGGTTAAGTGTGTCCTTGCTCTAAAACTTCTGCTTAAGGCAATTGTCAGAAGGAAAGAAGGATCAGATGTCTGAAGATGGTCTGTAGATATTACTAAAAAGTGAAGAGAAAGAACTCTCATTCATTGCTGGTGGGAATGTAAAATGGTACGGCCACTTTTGAAAACAGTTTGGTGATTTTGTGCAAAACACAACATACTCTTACCATATGATCCAACAATCATGCTCCTTGGTATTTATCCAAAAGAGTTGAAAACTTATGTCCACACAAAACCTGCACATGGATGTTTATAGCAGCTTTATTCATAATTGCCAAAACTTGGAAGTAATCAAGATGTCCTTCAGTAGGAGGTGAATGGATAAATAAACTGTGATCCATCCAGACAATGGAATGCTATTCAGTGATAAAAAGAAATGAACTAGCAGGCCATGAAGATACATGAAAAAATGTTATACCCATACCACCTTAAATATATGTGAAAGAAGCCAATCTGAAAAGGTTACAAACTGTACAATTCCAATCTTTTGACATTCTAGGAAAGGCAAAACAATAAGGACAGTAAAAAGGTTAGTGGTTGCTAGGGATGGGGGATAGGGAGAGAAATGAATAAGAAGCAGATCACAGAGGATTTTTAAGACAGTGAAAATATGCTGTATGATAGTAAATGATGGGTCCATGCCAGTATACATTTGACTAACCCACAGAAAGTTGAACACCAAGAGTGAAACCTAAGGTCAACTATGGACTTTAGGTGATAGTGACATGTCAGTGTAGGTTCATCAATTACGATAAATGTCCCACTCTTGTGGAGGGTGTGGTTGTGGGGGAGGCTCTCCATGTGCGGGAGCAGGGGGTGGAGGGAAACTCTCTGTACCTTCCTTTCCATTTTGCTATTAATATAAAATTGCTCTTAAAAAAATTTCATCAACATGTGTAAACCATAAACTTCCTCAATGTGGTATGTCAATTACTTCTCAATAAAAACATAAAAATGAAAAAAAATTTTAAATGAAGTCCTTTGAAAAAAAATGAAGAAATCCAACAAGTCTGGTATAAAGATGGACTGAGAGCAACATGACCATTGCCATGATAACGTTTCTTTTCATTCCAAGTTCTTTCTGAGCATCTATTATGGTCTGTGCTCTGTGTCAGACACTGAGGATTCAGGAGTGAATAAGGCAGACGTGGTCCCTTCCCTCAAAAAACTAGGAGTCTGGTGGATGTTGATATTCCTACTAATGGATTTACTTGTCGAAGAAACTGTTAAATCTACATCAAGCATGTAGCAGGCCTTTGGTGAATATTTGTTATATGGATATTTAATGAAATAAGTCACAATAAACAAGTCATTCATTCTTTTCTTAAAATTTTGTCCGGGCTTTATAAGGGGACTTTGGCTAATCTATTAATTGTCACTGTGATAGAATATCGAGATTTTTTATGTTAATAAACTGAACATGCTTCTTGGTGGAATGGTTCGAGAGGTGTTTATTGAGCACCAACTATGCCAGGTACTTTATATCCTCCCTTCAAGTCATTCTTACAACCCTGGGAAATGAATATGCCCATTTTATAGGTAAGTAATCAGAAATTCATAAAGATAATAAACTCGCCCAAGAGAGTCAGAATTCATACTCCAGTCTGTCTGACATACTTGTGTTTCTCCCTTTATATGCAATAGTTCAAGAGTAATCAAAGAGTCATACCTAACCAAAGCTCCCACATGAGTCAATAATCTCCAAACATTTTTCTCCTTCCATGTATGATCGTATATTACAAGCCAGTGGGCCCTCTTGGCAATTAATCCCTAGGAAGACTACAGCTCTGTCTTTTAGTCGCCCTCCCGCCTCTTTGGTCTGCTTCCAACTGTACAGTCTCTAGACCTTCACCACAGTAAGGTCCTCACACTAGGCATAGCTGGGAATGTATTGGGAGAGATTAGGTGGCCTTAAGACTTGGAACCGTTCTCCCCCTCAGGGGAGGAAAATCCGTGAACCTCAGCAACAGATTTATAAAAACTGAGGACTTGTGGAGAAAAATTATATTTTTATGAACCCACATAAATAACACAATTCTTTTTCTTGAGCGTCACTGAAGAGCAAGCACAAGAGAGAGGAAACCAGTGATAATTTAGAAGAGACACTAAAATGCTCTCAAGATTCATTGTGGTTATTGGACCGTATTTGAGGTTTGTAGAGATTGACAGAGAATAAAGTCCTCTGAGAACCAGCGACTGGGAAGAAAATTACATCCACTTTAATATATACACCATTGTTGCTGAGTCTACGTGTCCAGTGGCAGTAAATACACCAAATATTTGAATCAATGTACAGATAACCATAAGATGCTTCTCATTTTTCTCCAGTTCTGAATGATGAATCTTGTCTGTAGAAAAGCTTTAATTTGACTAACATCCGCTTCTCTCCTTGGTCCCTTTCTATGCCTTTTTATTATAACCGATATGATTTCCTTTCAAAACTGGTACCACCATTTCAGTTTGGTGTAGAATAACAAATCCAGTACGAATACCTCCTGGTCTGAGCCATGTTAAATGATGAAAAGGAATCACATCTTTCACAACTGGACTTCTTTTGCCTCAATAATATATTTTATCAATTAATTATGATGTCTCATTGATCACTATTCTTCTATTTTTCTCTGCCACTTGCCACCAAAGATCTTAGTTATCCAAGTACTATGGTGATGAGATTTAAATTAAATAGTGTTAACCCTTTTGAATAAAACCTATACAATTTTGCGTAAATAGGACAGTGAGAGAGGCACCTGGGTAGCTCAGTCAGTTGAGCGACAGACTCTTGGTTTTGGCACGTGTCACGGTCACCGTACAGGCTCTGTGCTCAGTGGGGGAGTCTGCTTAAAGATTCTACCCCTCTGCCCTTCCTCTCACTTGCGCATGTGCTCTCTTTCTTTCTCAAACAAATAATCTTAAAAAAAAATAAGTCAATGAGACATTGAACATATATTTTTAAAAAGAAAATATATTCATATTTGTGGACAAGAGACCTACTGATAGCTTTTCTCTGGAGAAATCACCTATAATAAATGAAACTTGCAACATGGCAATCTAAGAACTGAAGTAATACCTGACTGAGTGATTACACCGGTCTTTTTTTGTGTTGGCTAAATTCAGTCATTGTTTCCTTTCCACCTCAATATTTCTACTTCAATGTCCTTAATAAGTGGAACCAGGGAGGAGATAGAACGCAGATCCTAGTAGCTGTAACTCTCTTGAATTGCTCCTATAATTGGGTTTATGAAAGGACTGTAGATGATATATTTCTTTATGAGGTAACTTTACAGCAGAAATTGTTCCTACAGATCATATTATATGAGCTGTAACAGAGAGGCCAATGAAGTGAGTTTAAGGCTGATTTGAGCTTATTTGGGGTTGACCTGGTGTGATTTTTATGGATGGGTCTAGTTGGTCTTCGACTTAACACACACGTCTATGTATGCGGTAGCTATTTCACAAGACAAGATGACATATTTTGACTCAGATCTCAATAGACATGAAAAATAAAGGCAAATATTTTTATTTCTAAAAATACCAATGTTCTTAAGATACCAGAAAAAATATTGCCTGTACTCTAGGGGCAAACATATGAATAGACTTTGAATGACAATGAAGAACTTTCAAATCAACTAAACAGCAAATGAAGGGTGCACTAACTGTGCTGCCTGGTTGCTTCAGAAAGTGGGGAGGACTTTTGTGGTGAGGAGTCAGTGGTACACAGACTGTAAGAAACACCTTTGGCTAAAACATCAGAAACCACACTAACGATTTATGTCTGCACATTTAAAATGAACTCTTAATATGAGAGGACAAAGGAAAAATATTTCAGTTCTTTTACAATTTGAAAAAAGACTTTGTCATTTTGAATTTTGCAAAATTATAACAGTGTATCAAGCCTCTAATTTGCTTAAAGCCTATTCAGCAAATATCTTTTAATGTCAAAATGCAATAAAATACACTCATGAAGATTATGTGGTATCATAAATTATATATAATGGGGAATCTGTGATAAGCCACAATTTGGTGTGGTCTGCTTTGCCCATCATAGCTCCAGACCCAGACATCCGCTGAAAGTTTTTGCTTTTATATGAATGAAATTCCTCCAAATGGTGAAACAAAGACAAGAAGGACAAATAAAAATAAGAACCCATCCACTCCTAATTTTGTTTTTGCCTGTCCTATTCAGTGGAATGCACTGAACATGGAGAAACTGTTCCTAGAACTGTGAATCTGCCTTACATGTGAGGTGTCTCTGAGTCCTTTACCAAAACTGGTGGTGGAAGTCACTTTTCTTACTGAAATAGTTGCTTCCTCGCTGATTGCAGCCAGCATCATGTCCAGAAACAGCAAAGATGTTGCTGGAAGGCAGCACGGAGGGTGATCTGGAGGGAACACAGGGCAGCTGGCTTCACAGCTGTGCAAACTGTATAATTCTATGGTTTGAGTGGGAGGTAGTGAACAGCCCTAGACTTCCGCAGATACACTGGGGACGTTTGAGCCTCTTCCTCTCAGAAATGAAGAACTGGCCTTGAAAGCTTTGGGTGTGTTGTTTAAGGTCAAAACAAATAATCAGGGCAGTCAGTTGGGGGAAGGAGTAGAACATGAAGAAAATGGGAGGGGAGATTGGGAAAGAGGAGTGTACTTAGTTATTGGGCTGAGTGTCTGCCTATGGCCAAGTTGGACTGGTGCCCCACATGGCCAGTGGTTCTAGAGTGCAGCAGAGTAAAAATTCAAGCACTTTTTCTCTTATGGGTTGATAATAATATCCTAAGGCAGCCACATGTCATTCCCTGATGAGAGCTGACAGTGGAGGCATGAAGGTCACCTACATTTATAAGTCAGTAGATGCTATAGTCAGTCTTTTGGGGCTATTAGGCTGGGTTGAATTTTTGGCTATGGCAAAGGCAACATTTTAAGTAGAATTAGTCTGGTTTTCACATTTTCATTCCCATGCCTTATTTGTGGCACAGCCAGACATTTAAAGCTATCTCATTCACCCAGACCACATCTGTTTCTTGCCTTTGCATAGTACTTGGCTCTTGGCAAAACATTTTCATGTTTGGTCCTTAAAGTATCAACAAAAATGAGGCAGACTGTTATCCCCATGTTATAGGTTTCAAAGATTCAGAGATGATTCAGCCCTTCAGTAGCAGACTCAGATTTTGAGATCAACAAATCTCCAAACCTGTCACAGAACACTTGTGCCCATGACTCTGGAGAGAGAAGATGCTTCTCCTGGCTCTCAAAAGTTAAGATTCTGTGATTTTTTTGATGTTCACCTGGCCAACACTGAAGACTTCTCAAACTAAAATGTTGTATTCTCTTTCTTTTCTCCTTCCCTCTTTGCCTTCCTCCTTCCTTCTCCCTATATCCCTTTCTCTGCTCCCCCCCCCCTTTCCACAAAACACCTCTTCCATGTTCAGGGGATCACTGGAAATTCCAGTAGTTATTCGACTGGAATAGTCATTTCCAAGTGGCCATTTGTAAAAGATATTTCAAGGTTGATCCACTCAACTTCAGTCAGAGGATAGACATTAAATGTACATTTCCTTAACTTTTAGAGTCGGACGGTGACTTCCTTTCTCATTCTGGGCCTGTCATATTCATTCAATACTCCAGACAAGAAGCACTGAATAGATGTAAAATTTAGCTAAAAAAATTTGTTCCTTATGTGGAAGTTCCTGAATTTGTAGCTCATTTGGTCCTAAAAGATATGGTAACTAGATGGGCATCTTCCTTTTTTCTTTTTCTTTTCATTCTTCTCATTCTTTTCTGTTTTGTAGTATCTTGGAAGAATTGAACAAGGATGAGTGCCCTCCACTTGTGTATTGGATACTCACTATATGCCAAGTATTATTCTAAGCCTTTCCCATGTAATAAAATTATCTGCTCTTCAAAACCAACAACAAAAACCCTCCAAGATTGTCACCATTATTAATTCCATATTATAGGTGAGAAAACTGAGATCAGAAGAGGTTGAATGTCTTGCCCAAGGTCAGAAAGCTAGTAAGTGACAGAGTGTGGGTTTGAAACAAAGAAGCATAGTTTCAAAAGTATATCCACACAACCACTAGACTACCTTGGAAAAGAAAGGACTGCTCCTCTTTGTATTCTGTAGGGCTGCATTGTGACTTCCGTGGCTCGTAGGCATTTTTGTCCCTTTCACCACAAATAAATAAATAAATACTGTATTTTATTACTATGTTGGTATAAAGACAAATATAAACCAGGCTGGATTCTATTCATTTTTTTTCTCTTGACTTTACAAGAAATTAAAACATTTTTGTGGGCCTTGAAAGGTATTGTGAGCCTGAACTCTGTGCCTACTGTACCCAATAGCTAAGTTGGCCCTGACTCTGGGGTTTTTCTCTTTCACCTTGATTCATTTCCAGTTAAGAAAATGAATGTACCACATTCTTTGAGGATTTCCTTGCAAATACTGTTTCTGAGTGCAGAAATAGCATCTGGTAAACGACCAATAAAGAAATGATTTTTAGACTGTTGGTAAAATCATTTAGATGGGTTGTAACTAGCATTTTTGTAACTAGACTATGTTGGAATGAAATGAAGTGGGAAGGGATAGGATAGGATAATATAGAAAACAGCATAGTATATTTGCATCTATTAGGAATATTTTCAGGAATATGTTATTCTAATTTTAAATATGCATGTGTGTATGTGAGGTGATATAAAGCACATTTTTCCCTTTCTGTTTTTTTTTTTTTTTTTTTTTTTTTTTTAAAGAGAGAGAGTGCAAGCAGGGAGGGGCGCATGGGGAAGGAGAGAGAGAATCTCAAGCAGGCTCCATACTTACCAAAGAGCCCAACATGGGGCTCGACATCATGACCCCAAGATCACGACCAGAGCTGAAACCAAGAGCCAGATGCTTAACCTACTGTGCCACCCAGGCGCCCCTAAATGCATTTCTTAGTGAGTTCTAGCCAAATATTTTTAAAATACTGAGCTAGGATGCATTTTTACTTCTGTCTCTTTTTTTCCCTTAGCCATGTTCAACTTAAAGTGTGACCGTATGGCAAAGCTGACATAAGCTTGCTCTCTTATAAGAAATCCCGGCCACTAAGAATATGGGTTTGGAGTCATATTAAAAAGATGACCCAAATTCCAATTCTTCACCTTATTCCCCTAATTATCTACATCTTCATTGCTGAGTTATTTGACCTCTTTGTGACTTAGTTTCTAAGTGGATAAAATAAGGATTGTAATAACCATGCCAATCTCATAGGGTCATTATGGGATATAAATGAGCAAATGCTAATAAATCCCTTGGCACAGTAGTTGTTAATAAACACTTTGTATATGCAGACAACTTAAATATGTATTTCTGAGCCAGACCTCATGTTTAGCCTTAGGCTTGTCTAACTGCCCATTTGATAGCTCCACTGGGATGTCTAGAAGGCATCTCACATCTGACCTCTCTGCAATTGAACTTCTGACCATTCCGCCATGCTCCAAAATGGCTCTTTTATCCTGTAGTTGCTCAGGCCAAACCTTTGAGGGACTTCTTGGTCCTTTCCTTCTCTTACAACCCTCACTGAATCCATCATGAAAGCTTGTTGGCTATCCCTTGAAATACATACAAATCTGACCAATTCTCACTGTTCCTGCTGTATGTCGCTGCTGAGCCACCACTATTTCTCTGGGTCACTGTAAAAGCTTCCAAATTAGCTTCCCTGCTTCTTCACTGCCCCACAAGAGTCTGCTCACACCACAGCAGTCCCAGTGTCCCCCCCCCCCTTTTTTTAAGATTTTATTTATTTATTTGACAGACAGAGATCACAAGTAGGCAGAGTGGCAGGCAGAGAGAGAGAGAGGAGGAAGCAGGCTCCCCGCTGAGCAGAGAGCCTGATATGGGGCTCAATCCCAGGACCCTGGGATCATGACCTGAGCCGAAGGCAGAGGCTTTAACCCACTGAGTCACCCAGGTGCCCCCCCAGTGATCCTTTTTAAGATCTTTCTCAGATCATGTTACTCTTATGCTTAAATCCCTGCACCATCCCACATGTCACTAAGAGGAGAGTCAAAGCCCGGCAGTGGCCCGCCAGATCCTGTGTAATCTGGCCCCTGTTCCCTCACAAATTTCCTCTCCAGAGAGCCTGGGCTCCTTGCCAGGTCTTGAACATATCAGGAACAGTCCAGATAAAGAGGCTTTCCATTTGCTCTCCCTGAGCTCTCTCTTGCCCTGTCCTCCACCCATACTGGCTTTTTGCTCATTTTTTCACCTATTTCTGAGAACTTGGTTCTCGTTCCTTCTTCTCAGTGTTGCCTATCCTGCAATCTATCCCTTTCTTTGCCTCCATGTGCCTTACACTCTTAACTTGCTTTATTTGCTTCTGCCCTAACACTTAACTTATAGAATACTATGCAATGTATGTAATTATTATATTGTTTATTGTCCATAACCCACTTTTAGAAGTTAAAAATTATGAGGGTTAGATGTTGTTTGTTTTGATCACTAATGTTTCCCAAGTGTCTAAAACATGGACTAATACATATTCAACTCCTCAATATCTGTTGAATGAATAAGTATTATTATATTATTATTTCTTCTTACCTTCTTCCACCTCCCCCACAAAGCACGGGTCTCAAATGGAATAGGGATAAATTCAAGCACAATGAAGCTCTTTCTATACTTTGTTTAGACCATGGTTGAGTATTAAACCAACTTGCTATCATATGTTTGGTAGAGATCCAGAAATAATGGGATCTCTATGTCTATAAATGGCAAATAATCATATTGATAATGTTCAGTATAGTTTCAAAACCAAGATGTACTTTGAATTCTCGTAACTACAATTACAGCCCAAATGTTAACTATTCAAAGACACTGTTCCTAAATTGTTAGTTTAGGGTATAGAGATGTGGTAGAAAAGATCAATAAGAAAGCTACAGGCTTTTACAGAACACTTGTCTTTATAAATGTTAAATAACTAGTAGTGTGACTATTCCTGTTGTCCTTCAACAACCTGTAGAAAGTCACACCAATCCATCATCATTCAATAAGGCCATTA
Source organism: Mustela lutreola (assembly GCF_030435805.1). Lineage (NCBI taxonomy): Eukaryota > Metazoa > Chordata > Mammalia > Carnivora > Mustelidae > Mustela > Mustela lutreola. The sequence continues at coordinate 144,394,388 of NC_081295.1, read as the reverse complement.
AATTGATTTTGTCTTTTATTTAACTATCTTACATTATATAAAAGACTTGTAAATTAAAGCAATTAAGATGTCAACATGGCTCACTTTTTTTCCTCCTGAAATCACATCCACTTTATCACCGACCAAAGTGGATGGGGACAGTGATGAAACAAAGGGGGAAAATGCTAGAATTCTTGTATCACACAATGAGGAAATATTATCTCTATTAATAGTTCTTTCAGGGCCTCTTCCGTTTACATGACATAATACATTGGCTATAATACATGTCCCTTTTTTCACCTTATCAAGCCAAAAAGAAAAAATAGCTCTACAAACTATCTTCTGCTTCCACTTGGGTCTTAATGCCTGCTTGTATAATAAATAACCACGAACTGAAGTTGCATATATCAAGGAGTAACTCCATGTGTTGTATTAAAACATTTTTGGTTGGCAATGAAACATATGCATGAAATACATTTTTTTGCACTTATTCTAACCAACAATTTATTTGCTCCTGTCACCATATATGCTGGGAAAGAAAAAGGAAAAAAAAATTCTTTGTAATCCATGACCTAGTTTTACACTTAGTATCTAGAAGTTAGGGTTATTCTATCTGAATTCCAAAGGGATATATTTACCTTCCCTAGTAATTTAAAAGGATAAATGGAAAATATAGATCTTATATACTCTATTCATTTTAATTATAAAAGAGGACAGGCTAATGCCAATTGGGAGACTGGGTTAATATTTCGTTTTCTCACTTTTCATTTACTGCCATGATTTCTCCAATACCTATTCAATCATTCAATAGATATTATTTATAAAGCATCAACAATGTTAAAGACTCGAATCCCTAAATATTCAAATTTAAAACATTTTAATTAAGATGATTAATGTAAATGTGCCTCCCAAGAATATTGATTATTAATATTTATCAATTCTTCTTTAAATTAAGCTTATTTTCATAACTTAAATATTTTTAATTATTGATATAATTATGCTATTCCACTGTATGTTTTATACCATAAATAAGACAGCATATAAAAATCAGTGGTATAGTGTATATCTAGTAGTACAGCTAGAGCTAGAAGTACCAGGTATTCATAGGAAATCTTTAGGTTGGATGAGACTTTAGCAGTCTTAAAACCTAGGGTGCCTGGGTGGCTCAGTGGGCTAAGCTTCTGCCTTTAGCTGGGGTCATGATCTCAGGGTCCTGGGATGGAGGCTGGCCTCTGGCTCTCTGCTCAGCAGGGAGCCTGCTTCCTCCTGTCTCTGCCTGCCTCTCTGCCTGCTTGTGATCTCTTTCTGTCAAATAAATAAATAAAATCTTAAAAAAAAATCTAGATCCCTCATCTTAGGGCTGAATGAATCAAGCCTAGAAAAATTAAATGACTTGCCCATGCTATCAGATGCAGATATATTAAAATCAAGCTTTTCTGTCTCTTGATTCATACTTTCCATATAAAATACATCTCCATGGTCTTGCATAAAAATAAAAATATATATCTTTTATAGACAAACTAAACAAGTAACTTATCATTTAGTGGTTAGATAATAGTAAATATAATACTTAGATGTTTAAAAAAAAATTGAATAATGCCCAGGCCAGAGATCCCAAGAAAATTTAACCATGTGACACAGATTTTGTACTTGAATTGTCTCATAAACATATGGATTGCTGTTGAAATGATGACATGATAAGCAGCCACGTTAAATATTAACAGCCAAGGGCTTCCCATATTCTCATATTGTTAATTATTTACTTTCCTTAACTTTGTTTATATTATTTATACTGCCTGAAGCAGTTTCATCAGTACCATCTGAATGTATTACATAATGAGATTACCAAGTTGGTTAGCTTTAATGACAGTAAAGAAGGAGGGCAGAACCTCAGAAAGATTCATAAAAGAGGTTTCTGGTCAACTACATGGTCATCCATTTGGAATGTGGCTACTGAACGTGAGAAGCAGTATTTCCTTCCTGCTTTCCGACCTTCCTCCTTCTCTCCCTCCCTCCCTCCCTTCCTACTTTTTAGAAGCAATACTCCCAAGGAGATTTTGGGACCACCAAATTAAAGCCAGACCCATATGATCAGCCTTCAATTTGAAATCGGTAAAATAAATATAAATAAATAAATAAATAAATAAATAAATAATTTTTTTAAAAAATGAAAGAGACACTGGCACTCTTCACTGAAAGAGTAAAGAAAGATGATTGCCAAGACCTTCAGATTGGTAAAACAATCTTGGTTGAGTATGACAATATTCACAGTTTTGCCTAGGGACAGTTCTCATTGCTATGTGATGATGGCACATTCTGGGCTGTCACTTTTCAGTATCACAGGTTTTCATAATTTAAGAGATAAAGACTTCCTCCTCAAGAAAGGCAGAAAAGAGAACCCCCTGAATCCAGTTTATAACTTAATCTAGTTGACCCACCCATTCTTTTTTTTTTTTTAAGATTTTATTTATTTATTTGACAGACAGAGATCACAAGTAGGCAGAGAAGCAGGCAGAGAGAGAGGAGGAAGCAGGCTTCCTGCTGAGCAGAGAGCCCTATGTGGGGCTCTGATCCCAGAACTCTGGGATCATGACCTGAGCAGAAGTCAGAAGCTTTAACCCACTGAGCCACCCAGGGACCCCTGACCCACCCATTCTTAGAAGTAGCCAGAACAAGCCAATTTGGACTGCCTTTATCCTCTGTGCCTAAAAGAGTGGAAAAGCAGTAGAAGTCAGAAACAGCTATTCTTGGGTGACATCGAAACTAAAACAGATCTTGACCTCCTAAGGAGGATAGGTATTCTGAGGCTGACCATGCTATTAACTTAAAATCTACTCCACACAGAAGCAATTCTGAAATGTCAACATAGGTTAAACTTCCTTATGATTAGAGAAGTTCTTACTGTTCTCAGTCGTGGCTCAATATTGGTTTTGGGTTTTAAACAATCCTAAATCATCATCAGGGTGACTAGCCTTCCTTCTTTTGACATCCTCAAAGAAATTTTTGGTCTGCTTAAATCTTCTATTTACCATAACACATCCATTCACCTTAGTATGTAATTGCAGAGAACTTTCCAGTTTCAGCACCTTCTATGTGTCAAATACTCTTCTATGTGCTCTCAATATAAAGATTAAAGAAACACACTAGCTTATAGGAAAATATTCACCAGATGAGATGCAACTTCACTGCATTCACTTCAATGCAGTGAATGAATGACCTCATAAGGCAGGGTAAGTTCTCACAAGCTAGATGTCAGTGATGTTCATTACTAAGTGAGAACACAATTAGAAACACTTGCTACTAATAGTGTGAACATATTCTTCTGTTACACGATGTCCTTATAACACATTTTAATTTCTCAGGGAAAAAAAAACCCTCTTTCAATGTTTTAAATGAGGTCTGATGTGTCTGGGTAAGTTTTAGCAGATACATTGGCTTAATTTTCTCTGGCATTTATACTATTTTCAGTAAACAATCATTATCAATATTAGCATAATATACTACGTGCTGAGTAGAAGCTAAAAACCTACAAAAGAGGCTCCTTTAGAAAAAAATGGAAGTCACGGTTCTGAAAATTTCTGTTCTATACTCCGGCAATTTAGGCTGAAACTTGAAATTTGCATCTTCATAAAATGATTTAAGACCCACATTTTGGTGCTATTCTTTGACTGACATGGGACTGTAGGTGAATGAGTATATCCTTCACTCAAGCTGTGGAGTTATTTCTGAAATGATATTATTAAGTGCCCTCAGGGACAAGATATAGTTGAAAGGATGCTTGAGTATTTAGTTAGTATTCAAAATGCCCAGTCTACTTTATTTGGCAACTATATAGATTAGTTTAAGGGTGTTGGTATCCAAAATGATTTTGTGATAGCCAAATAAAATGAATATATGTATATTTATTCCATGAAGCATTACTAAACCTCTAAAATATTAAACATGGGTTTACATATAATGAATAGGTGTGAGAAAGCAAATATTAAACATAAATAGTTTAAAGCAATAAGGAATTTTTCTGGAAAGAATAAACAATGAGTGACTACTTGAGGGGTAGAAGAGGAGTGGGAATAAAGAGCAGAGTAAAGCTTCCTTGCTTAATTGTTTGTAAATTGTTGTTAAAAGACAAACAAAATTCTCTCTATGCCCAAATTATGTAATTTATCCAAAGTGTGCAGGCTCCTCTGTTCAGTAACGCTGATAACGACACTAATAGTTTAATTACAACTTGCTGCTCAAGGAAATAAACAAGGCTGTTTGCTTTTTAAACCAGGGGTTACAATTACTTTTAAACGCGGGGGAAAGGCACATCTGCGAGTAGATCTTACTATGTCAGAAAAGCAACCAGAAACCAGCTGGAAAATAAACAAAGCACCGGGAGTGAGCAGCCTGCACAAAATTAGAGCAGAACTGCTTGATTTGAGCAGAGGAGCAGTAGACGCCAGGCGTAGTAAATAGGCGGTAAATGTAGGTGGGCAGGGATAGAAAAGTTTTTGGTGGCTAGATCTTCTGTGTTTTCCCTGGGATTCCATCACTTGGAGGGACGGGCACCCCTCCCCCGCATATCTTGCTTACAGTCATGTCACACAGTCCCTCGTTTCAGCACCACAGACAGAGGACAGCTCCCCTAAACGCAGAACACAGCCCAAAGCTGCTTCTTTCCAACATCCCCTGCATGGCATTTCTCTTTCTTGCTGGTGTCTTTCTTAATTTTGCTTTTGGGGGGTAATTCTAAGGGACATATAGGAGGGACTGTTGGACTTGTTTATTTCCAGATTATAGGGAGACAAGTCTTGTCTGAAAAGTCCAGACATTTAATTGGCCTCCAGAGTAATTCAACCAGAATAAAAGATTGCAAGTCACTGGGTTTAATCTGGTGGCAAAATGGCTCAACCCAAGTCAGGAGTGGCTGAAACTTGAAGCTCTCTTTTAGTATTTTATGTTATTGCTTTGTTGTAAGTAAAACAAGGTAAACAACTTTTACTAACTGCCACTCCATCCATTTTTTCTCCGGTCCTAATAAGCATTAGACCCTAAGGAATATACCAGTGTTTGGTAGCAAAGGGGTCAATGGTAAAATTTCTAATATTTCTCAGTGAGAAAACAATCTCAATCTTAAAAGAAACTCTTCTCAGTCCTTCTGAAGACCCCTCACAACCACATCCTGAATGTGGAACATACAAGTGAAGGATTAACAGTTCCATAATGAGACCACAGGCTACTACAGCAAAGCACAAAAATGGCCAAAAGTGCCCCCACTAAAGACCTCATTTCCCCAGCCCTAAAGCCAGAGGAAAACATTTTAGGAGTGACAAGGAACATACGATCAAAACCCCAAATCACCGAGACAGGAAAATAATACTCCAAGAGCCATAGCCACTTTGGTACTTTCTGTTGCCATTCTTCCATTCGTGAAGATATGGTCACTTGGACACCACATCCTGTTTCTCTAATCAGAATTTTAATCTTTTGTCCAAACTTCTCAATAGTGTATACAGTATTTATCATTTGAAGGTCCCCTTTGCTCCAACACACGCGCACAATCACATACTTTGATTCAGTTCCATTTCCAAGATTTAGTTTGCTAAGGAAAATGGTATTATCTGGTTTTCAAACCTATCTTGAGGGAGGGTCTCCGAGAAAATGCCCTCACACTTTTTGCACTGGAATTACTGGAACACTAAGGGATTTCAGAAAGGAAGAAACACAAGCTCGGGGTGGGGGTGGAGTAGGGGGTGGAGCTCAGGAGGCATTCAGAAAAGGCAGCAGTATGAAGTTAGTGGTGAACAACTTCCTCCCAGTGATAATGACCATCTACTAGTCACAGAGAGTGAGGTCTGCCTGCAAATCTGGAGCAGCTGCAGCAGAGCGGACAGCAGACACTGGGTGCTGCTTATCAGGTACCCAGAGAGGTCTCAACTGAAGCAATTTGATCTTCTGAATCCCTCAGTCCTTTCTACTGCCCCTTCTTCTTCTTCTTCTTCTTCTTCTTCCCTCTTTCCGTTCCTTCCTCCCACCCTCTCTACCCTCCTCCCTCCCATCTCCCTTCCTCCTTTACCTCAGTTGTCCTTTGTGTCATTTCATTCCATCTGGGTCACTTTGGGCACAAGTACCAGGGACAGAATCAAATCACCTATCCTGTAGCCTATGGACCGTGTTATTATTATTATCACCCCCAAGGTTGTTCTCAAACTGCTTGGGGGAAAGGATAAGGTCCTGCTCCTAGCTGTCAACCCTCTCCATAGCCCCCACCGCAGCAGTGGTAGCAAACCAGCAAAATCACCAGTCTGAATGTCACCAACAAGTTCCACCCCGTAGTAGCCCTGCCAGCAGACCTCACCAGCAGAGCCTTGCCAGACCCTCCGCCCACAGCCAGTGCACTCGCATCCCCAGACAGCCTCGGCGATTCCTAAGATCATTGTTATCACTGACAACACTTTCTTCTCCTCATGAAAGGGGAAAGCCCGCGTGTGACTCCTGGGCGGCTGTAGGGCTCCACGCGCTACCCTCCCCCACCTCCGCAACACACACACACATACACACCCCTCGGAATACCGGCGACACAAAGAGCGACTGAGCGAGCCCGGAGCCCGGCTGGGTAGGAAGGGGGGCTGGAGGGAGGGCACTGCCGGGAGGGGGACACCCAAGGAGGGGCAGGGGGCTGAGCCAGCCGCTGAGGAGGAGAGGGAGGCGAGGAAGCGAGGTGCAGGAGAGTGTACGGCGGGAGGGTCGACCTTACCTGCCCCTAGGTTGAAGGAGATCCTGGCTTCGGCGAGGTACGGCGTGTCGCTCTTGGAGCGGACTCTTCTGATGGGCCGCCGGTCTATATCATCCTCCGAAGATGCCGCCATTAATGTGGGAGGCAGGAGCAGGGTCGCCCGGCGAGCTGAGAGGGAGAAGGAGACGGAGAGAGAGAAGGAGAGAGGCGGAAAAGGGGAGGAGGGGAAAGGAAGAGGCTCACACACGGGGAGGGGGAGGGGAGAGGGGGAGGGGAGAGGAGGGGAAGGGGACGGGGAGGGAGGGGGAAAAGAGGGGGAAAAGGAAAAAAAAAAAGAGGGAGCGAGAAAGAAAGAGCAAAGGAGAGAAAAGGGTGAAGGGAGAGAAAGAAAATCCGTTACGGATTTGTGGACTGGAGCAGAGATCAGGCTATCACTGGCTTGCTCCCAGGGCTCCCCTAACTCCTCTTGCAGCCACGGGGCCAACGGGTCAGTGTTCCCGACTGACACCCCGCCTCCTGCCCGCAGCCCCAGTTTTCAGCTGTTGGCACAGATAGGCTGATGCGAAAGGGAAGACTCCAAAGCCAAGATGCCCAGTCAGCACTGTGCCCTCTCCCGCCAAACGCACTTACTCTGCTCTTCAAGTGCACACTAGGGTCTCCTTAACCCACAGGATCCTCGAGACTGAGGACGCCTGGCCAGTTGTACCAACTTAAGCTTTCCTTGCGTGGAATTATTATTGCTGGAGTACCAGCCCCTGGTGGTCACAGAGGAGGGCACTGCATTCGGGGTACCCCTCCAGTCCCTCTTTCCCAACCGGGAGCTCAAATTAAGATGCAACTAGATCTGCAATCCTCAGAAGCCCCCTTGAACCCTGGAGGTGGAAAGTAGAGGAAAAGAAGTATAGACAAGTCTGGGAGCAGTTTGGCAATAAAGTTTTCAGAGTTGATGCTTTGAATGTACACTAGGCATATTCCCACAGAGCTGAGTGACCCTCTTTTACAATCGCTAACTTCTAGGATGTGTTTATGTCTACAAAAATATCCATTCGTTTTACCCTTTAACTTTCTCTTTATTTGGGGACTTAGGGGACAAATAGTGGTCTTTGCATTGGACTTGTAGTCTCTATAGCCCTGTGCCATTGAGGTGAAGATCAAGGGCACTTTACATTTCTTTGAATGTTTGCACTGCAAACTTCCCACATTACAGCACAGAAGGAAGTAGAAAGGTGAATCAGAATGGTTTGATGCTCCTACTGAATCTATTGATGGGCTAAACTCTTTGATGTTTGTCTTTCCACAGCCTCAGTCACTTGGTCTTTTTATGGCCTGATGTTGCCACTCTCCTTTCTAGTAAGAGCTCACCTGGAGTACACAGATAAACGTTGCCTTGATTCCCTCCCTGCTACAAAGGAGATGTCAGGGTCGAGTCATACCCTCTGAATCTCAGAGGAAGAAGGGAAGCTGGCCCAGCTCTGCCAGACTTCCCTCCGCACTTTGGCTGTCAGTTCAAACTCTTGCTCCCTAGAATCTTCAGTCTCTCTGCACTACACACATAGCTAGTAACTCTTCATCTTAGGAAAAATACAACTGCCCTTGGCCTCACTGCTTCCTCAATCTCTACAAGACTATTTCCTTCCCATTCCGCTTAAGCTTCCTGTGGATCTCTTGTCCCACAGTCTCCATGTCTTAACCCCCAATCCCCTCTTTCATCCCCACTACTGGTTTCCATCCCCACCGGCCAAACAAAGTTATTTTAAAGGTCATCATATCCATTTAACAGTTAAATCCATTTCTTTCTTGTCTGTTTTTTAGTACATAGTAAACTGTTCTTGAAGAAGTCTCCTCCTTTGGCTTTCTGCACTAGACTTCCCCCTGAACCATTCAGTGTCTAATTGTTTGCCAATTATCTGCATAGTTAATTTGAAATTGCTTATCCTGGCATGCAGAGCCCTTCACAACCTGATTTTAACATGTTTTTCCAAACGCATCGCCCATTATTTGCTTCCAGTCTGCTCGGATTTGTCCCAGTCTGGCTCACTTCTGCATCTACACATTTGCTTGTGTCACACACCACAAATTTCTTCCCTATAAACTTCCCATGTTCTCCCTCAACAATGTCAGATAACTGGTCCACTAGTCTATGGCATGAACCCAGTACATAGTAAATGCTCAGTAGATTTTTTTTTTTTTAAATAGAAGAAGGGAGGGGACGTAGGAGAAAAGAGAAGGAAGTAGTTGTTACATAAGTAATGAGTAGCAAGGAGTGAACTGGGGACCAAACCCGTATCTGCCTGATTTTAAATCCTGTGTCCTGAATCAGTATATTGACTTGCTAAGTATATGTATTTGGTTGACTAGCCACACTTAAAATTCACTTTTCTATGACATTTGGCTCATGATTATGTCCCGTTTATCTCTGTGAAACATGAATTAAAAATGGATGCCTCCTCTCCCAGGAGGCACAATAGGAACCTTTGGCTCATCAAATGAACCATGAAGGTTAATGTTTTTACATGGCTAGTCAGGGTGTAAACCAATATTATGATTGTAACATTTAGGTTCAGGCTTTTAAGGAAGTACGGAAGTAAGGATATTAAGTCCAACAATTCTGAATACTGTAAAAACTCTGTCTTTGAATTAAGGCAGTGCCACTTGATTGTTCAATATAGGAGCCATTCTCCATCCCCTTGTATTTTCATTCTTCAACCATGTCTTAAAAACAAAGCCCAATAGAGTCATTTGAAGAAACACCTAGCTTTAGCTTTCCCTGTGTTTCTTTGATTTTACATTTCATGGGTTTTGGGTTGTTTTTTTTTTAAGATTTTATTTATTTGACAGAAAGATCACAAGTAGGCAGAGAGGCAGGCGGGGAGGTGGGGGAAGCTGAGCAGACAACCCAATGCGATGCAGGGCTCAATCCCAGAATCCCGGGATCATGACCCAAGCCAAAGGCAGAGGCTTTAACCCACTGGGCTACCAAGGCACCCCAACATTTCACGATTCTTGATATAGAGAAGTATATTTTTAGATTTCTAGATCTTATTTCGGCATTTTAGAAGTTTAAGAACTTAACGTTGCCATTACTTTAGGTGTACCTTTCTTTAAAGGAATCTCAATGTATCTTCATACAATTTTATTATGGACATTTTATTACTGAAGTAATTCTAGATAGATACACTTTTGGCAAAAACGACATAAAGATACTATGTCTATCTACATGTTCTTGAATTATTTTATTGTGTTTTTATTTCTGACTGTTCTCTTCCATTTTTTTTACTTCCTTAATTTACTCTTTTCTTTATCTTACCTAGTTTTTCCCATTCCCTTTTCACCTTGCCTACCTTCTCACATCTTTCTTACAATTTGTTCACAAAATTGATCCCATTCATGTAGCTCCCTCTTATCCCGCATGAAGGACTCACTTCAGTAGGTTTGTTCCGATGTATCCACATTCTTTATTCTCTAGGATTCCTTCCATATGTATGATCTCTTATCATAAACTATCTGAGGGACATCAGGCAGGAAGCTCTTGTATGGAATCTGGGAAGCTGGGTGCTGCGCCCAGTACTACCACTACCTCACCAAGTAACACTGGCAAGTCACTCACTTTACCAGGTTGGATCTGTCACCTCAGCTGTAGGAACGGTGGGGTCAGCTAATGGGATCTTAAGGCCCTGTCCAGCTCTAATACTCTAGGATATTTGCAGCTATTTTTCTATCTCTTCTTCCTTCCATGAACATCCATGGCATATTTTGTCTCTTAATCTAAGAAAATACATTGTTCCTTTGATTTGGAATGAGCCATATTTAGGAAACCACATGGTACCCATATTTCTCTCAAATGATTTTGTATTATTCAAGTTTTATTTTATACAATTGTGCATCTTTTGGAATCTGTTTTTTTTTTCCTCATACTGTTTCTATCATGTGACAACACCCATATGATTGTTTGTGTGTATGCATGTGTGGGTGTGTATATAGAAAGAACTGAATTCGGGCGCCTGGGTGGCTCAGTGGGTTAAGCCACTGCCTTCGGCTCAGGTCATGATCTCAGGGTCCTGGGATCGAGTCCCGCATCGGGCTCTCTGCTCAGCAGGGAGCCTGCTTCCCTTCCTCTCTATCTGCCTGCCTCTCTGCTTACTTGCGATCTCTCTGTGTCAAATGAATAAATAAAATCTTAAAAAAAAAATTAAAAAAAACTTAAAAAAATAATAAAAAAAAAGAAAGAACTGAATTCAACTGTGATCTCAACAACTTTTGAATATATTTTTTAAAAAAGATTGTTTCTTTTTTAGTAGAACTGCTGATGCAGGATGAGGATTTTTTTTTTTTTCTTTTCTAAAGCCAGTCAACACTTTAACACTGAAGACCCATACATGTATGTTATATCGAGACCTAGAGACAGGAAAGAGAAGCAGCAAAATAGGGTGCTTGGAAGAGTAACATTTTATACATCTATCACTAGCATGGAAGAAGATGAAAGTGGGAAGAGAAGGAAGAAAGAAGAGAGCAATATTCCATCCTAATCAAGAAAACTCTTCAGGTGATTGAAGCTTTAAAAATATTATAAATAAAGTGTATTTCTAGGACACCCATACATTGATAACACTTAGAATATTTGTTAAAATGTAGATTTTCAAGGCCCCCAACCTGGACCTACTAAATTTTGAGGGGATGAGACCTGGGTACCTAGATTTTCAAAAGGCTCCTAACTTTGTCCATTCTCACCACTTGTTGTCAACATTACACTGGAGGTCTTGGTCAATGCAGTGACTTAAGTAAAAGAAAAGAAGTTAGAAAGATATAATGATTTGAAACAAGAATAAAATTCTGATTAGTTATATATGTTATGATAGTATACACACAGAATCTATAAGAATCCAGACTATTAGAAATAATAAGTGAATTTGACAACATCACTGATGTAATAGCAGTATAAAACATCAATTTTGTTTCAACACATTGACAAAATTAGAAATTTACTTTAAAAAGAACCATTTACAATAGTATCATTACCATCAAATACCTATGAATAAATCTCACAAAAGGTGAGCAGGACCTCTACATGAAAAACTACAAAATATTCAAAAAAAGAAATTAAGAAGAGTAAATAAATGAGGAGGGATGACTAAACCATTCTCATGCTCATGGATTAAAAGACACACTTTGTAAAGGCATCAGTGTTTTCAAATTGGTCTATAGAGTCAATGGAATTCCAGTTAAAATTCAAGCTTTTTTATTTTAAAGTGGCAAACTGATTCTAAAATTTAAATGAAAATACAAAGGGATAAGATTAGCTTTATCATGACAAATAAGGAAATAGCTGGGGGGTTTATAGTAGAAGATATCAAGACATAAAGGTATATCAAGATATAAAGGTATAGAATTCAAAAACAAAGTAGGATAACTAGACAAATGGAAGAGAACAGAGAATTTAATAGACCCATATATAAACAGTCACCTGATTATGACAAGAGTCTCACTGCAGTTTTGTGAGGGAAAGATGGACTCTTCAATGAATATTGCTTGATCGCTTAGATATTCATATGATGGAAAACAAACCTTGATCCCTATCTCACACCATACACAAATTCAATTCCAAATGGATCATGAACCTAAGTGTGAAAGGGAAACAATAAGGTTTCTAGAAGAAAATCTTTTCACAGAAGTATATTTTATGACCAAAGTAAAAAAAAAAATTTTAAGAAGATTTTATTCATTTATTTGACAGAGACAGCAAGAGAGGGAACACAAGCAGTGGGAGTGGGAGAGGGAGAAGCAGGCTCCCCATTGAGCAGGGAGCCTGATGCAGGGCTCAATTCCAGGACCCTGGGATCATGACCTGAGCTGAGGGCAGACGCTTAAAACTAAATCACCCAGGTGCCCCAGAAGCAAAGATTTTTAAACAGGACATGAAAAGCACTAACAATAAAAGAATGAGCAGGCATGTTGATGCTACTAATGTTAAGAACTTTCATTCATCACAAGACAGAATTAAAAATGTAACATACCAAAATATGTTGATGCAGTTAAAACAATGTTGATAGGGGAATTTATAGCACTAAATGTCCATATAAGAGAAAAGGAAATTCTCATATCAATAACCCTACCTCAAGAACTTAGGAAAATAAATCTAAAATAAGTAGAAGGAAGGAACTAATAAAGATAAGATCAGAAGTCAGTGCAATTGAAAATATGGAAACAATTAAAAAGTAAATGAAACAAAAAGCTCATTCTTCAAAAAAAAGAAATAAAATTGATTAACTTTTAACAAGCATAACAAAGATAAAAATAAAGAGCATACAAATTACCAATATCAGAAATCAAATAGACATAATAACTATAGATCCTATATTTATTAAAAGGATAATAAAAGAATACTACAAACATCTTTATGCTCACATATTCAACAACTTAATAAAAATAAACTACATGCAATTTTTTTAATCTTTATTATTTTTTTAAGTTAACATATAATGTATTATTCGCCTACAGGTGGTGTTCTTAAATAAAGAAAAGACATGGGTTCCTGGCTAGCTCAGTGGGTGAAGCATGTTATAAATCTTAGGATTGTGAGGTCCAGCCCTATACTGAGTGTGGAAATTACTTTAAAAATAAAATCTTAGGGGTACCTGGGTGGCTCAGTCAGTTAAGCATCCTTGGGTCATGATCCAAGGGTCCTAGGATGGAGCCCACCCCATCAGACTCTTTAGTCTGTAGGGAGTCTACTTCTCCCTCTGCTCCTCCCCTGCTTGTGCTCTCTTTCTCTCTCAAATATATACATAAAATCTTTTAAAAATTAAATAAAATCTTTAAAAAATAAAGAGAGGCATCATTAGGGGAGTTGAAAGGCAAGCCACAGAATGGGAGAAGATATTTTTAGATTTGTGGATGAAACAGGACTTGTAACTAGATTTTGTTTGTTTTTAAAGATTTTATTTATTTAACAGACAGAGATCACAAGTAGGCGGAGAGGCAGACAGAGAGAGAGGAGGAAGCAGGCTCCCTGCTGAGCAGAGAGCCCGATGTGGGGCTCGATCCCAGGACCCTGGGATCATGACCTGAACCGAAGGCAGAGGCTTTAACCCACTGAGCCACCCAGGTGCCCAGGACTTGTAACTAGAATATATTTATAAACAATAAAGAAAAGACAGACAACACAATTTGACATATATATTTTTTTAATGGGCAAAAGACTTGAATAGGCACTTCTCACAAAGGAAAATCCAAATGTCCAATAAGCATAAGAAAAGATGCTCAACATCATTACTTAAAAGTAAATTCAAATAAAGAGCTCAATGACATGTCATTATACATCTGTCAATCTGGCTAAGACTTTAAAGTCATTCAATGCCAAGTTTTGGTGAGGATGTGGGAGAACTGGAGCTCTCATGAAAGCTGGTAGGAATGCAACCTTGTAAAACCACTCTGGAAAGCACATTATACACACATTATACATAAATATAGGTAAACACACAAATGCCTTATGACATGGACATGTACGTCCATAGTAAATGTATCCATAATAGCCCCAAACTGGAAATAACCCAAATGGCCATCAAAAGCAAAATATACAAAAATGATTTTAATATCTTCATTACAGAGTCATACTTCATGGAAATGAAAAAGAACAAATTATCTCTATAAGCAACTCTTAAGATGAATCTCTTAAGTATAATGTTAGACAAAAGAAGCCAGATCTATACATTGTATGAATATTTGCAGATTTATTTCTAAATTTTAGAAAGCTCTCAGCTCACAGAATTGTGCTCAATTTAATAAAAATTTGCTAGTCACCATTTACTACACTTCTAGAAATAAAACATTTATATTATTATATAAAAAATATATCTTGGAGAATATTATGGTATGTGGAGTATTGTAGTTATTTGATACCAACTATTATCAATTTAAAAATAAAAGCACAAGCTCTTTTTTAAATTAAAAAAAATTGTCTAGCTTATTAATATGCACAAATAAATATAATCATCACATTTAAGCACCAAATATTTACAAAACCACACTATTAATAACAAATTAATTTGATCTGATTAAATAGTTTCCTAATAACTTGGGCCATCTTTGTGATTATCATTTCACTACCCCAAAATTCTGTAGGGTTGTTTTATTTTTCCTGTCTCAGCTTTAGTTTTAGTCTATATCATATCTGTCTTTTATAACCATGCTCTTTAAAGTATTCTATTCCCAGCGTCCTGTGCTGCATGAAAAACAACAACAAATAACCAGATTGGAAATGCATGTAAGGAATAACGAAGGAACAATGAGAGTAGGCTTCCTGTTATGCCAGAAACAAGGCAGCATTCCTTCAAATTAAGGGGTATGTTACAACACAGGAACCAGCTTGAAGGGGGTTGCACTGGCCAAATCTGGAACAGTGTGAGCACAAAAAACAATTAAATCCACTAATGAATAATAAATTACTAATCATGGGTATTCATGAGCCCTAATAATAAATAGATAAGTGGATAAAACTGATACTAATTGGATAAATAACTAGATAAGTAAATGTAGGAAAGGGGAGGACTTTGGCTTCCAGTAGAATGTGGAGAGCTGACACATCAGTTCAGAAGGAATGCAGGAGTTACAAAATCATTGTTTTGCAGCCATTGTAATAAAGATCAAGCAAGAAAAAAAAAATCAAGAACAAGCAAGGATCCATAATAGATGCTAAGTGTAGGGGGAAAATTTGATAATGTTATTTTCATGATCTTAAAATTTCTCCCACAGTTTTATTAGTTTTAAGAGAGAAATTGGAAAACACCTTGGCTGAGCAATCAAAATTACCATCACCACAGAGGGACAAATGGACATTGAGTGCCTCCAGATGTGACACCTAGTGAACATGACATTACTCTTGGAGTGTTCCAGCCTAGAATGCATAACCTGAGTAGAATGATGGGGAAATATCAGACAACCTCAAAAGTAGGAAGTGTTTATTAAAAAAGAAGAAGGGGAACTGTACTGCTAAAAAAAAATTGCCAATGTTCTAAAAGGCAAATTAAGGCTTTGAAAATTTCCAGGTAAAAGATATCTGACTCTAGACTGAGCTCTGCACTGGAGCCAGATCTTAGACTGAACTGATTCCAGATCCTGTCTTGCAGGGAAAAAGTGCTATAAAGGACTTTCTGGTGTCAGTTGAGAAAATTGAAATTCAAAGAGCAGATTAAATTATCAGTGTTAAAGAGGTGAAAGACCTGTACCATGAAAACTATAAAACACTGATGAAAAAAATTAATGATGACATAAAGAACTGAAAAGCACTCCATGCTCATAGACTGGAAGAAAAAAATATTATTATAATGTGTATATGACCCAAAGGAAACTACAGATTCAATGAAATCCCTATCAAAATGCCAAAAGCATTTTTCACAGAGCCAGAACAAACAATCCTACAATTTGTATGGAACCACTAAAGATCCCATATAGCCAAAGCAATTGTGAAAAAGCAAAGCAAAGCTGGAGCCATCACAGTTCCAGACTTCAAGTTATATTACAAAGCTGTAGTGATGAAAACAGCATGGCACCAGCACAAAATAGACACACAGACCAATGAAAGAGAACAGGAAACTCAAAAAAGAACCCACAACTATATGGTCAATTAATCTTCAACAAAGCAGGAAAGACTGGCCAATGGGAAAGACAGTCTCTTCAACAACTGGTGTTGGGGAAAGTGGGTAACAACATGCAGAAGAATGAAACTGGACCACTTACTTACAACATACACAAAAATAAATTTAAAATGGATTAAAGACCTAAATTTGAGCCATTAAGCCATAAAAGTCTTAGAGGAGAATACAGGCAGTAACCTCTCTGACATGGCTATAGCAAATTCTTTCTTGTTATGTCTCCTGAGGCAAGGGAGACAAAAGCAAAAGTAAATGACTGGAACTTTCTCAAAATAAAAAGCTTCTGCACAGTGAAGGAAGCAATCAACAAAACTAAAAGGCATCCTATGGAACAGGAGAAGATATTTGCAATGACATACCTGATAAAGGGTTGGTATTGAAAATCTATAAAGAATTCACCAAACAACACCCAAAAATCAAATAATATGGTTAAGAAATGGGCAGAAGATGTGAATAGACACTTTTCCAAGGAAGGTTTCCAGATGGCTAAGAGACACATAAAATGATGCTCAACATCACTGCTCATCAGAGAATTACAAATCAAAACGGTGATAAGATATCAACTCATACCTGTCAGAATGGCTAAAACCAACACAAGAAACAACGGGTGCTGACAAGGATGCAGAGTAAGGGAATCCTCTTATACTGTTGGTGGGAGTGAAAGTTGGTGTGGCCACTCTGGAAAACAGTATGGAGTTTCCTCAAAAAGTTAAAAATAGAGCTACTCTATAATCCAGTAATTGCACTGTTAGATGTTTACCCAAGGAATATAAGAATACAGATTCAAAGGGATACATGCACCCTGATATTCATAGAAGCATAATGTGCAGTATCCAAATTATAGAAATAGCCCAAGTGTCTAGAGACTGATGAATGGATAAAGAAAGTGTGTATATTTATACAAGGGACCATTATTCAACCATAAAAAGAATGAAATCTTGCCATTTGCAATGATGTGGATGAAACTAGAGGGTATTATGTTAAGTAAAATAAATTAGTCAGAGAGAGACAAATACCATATGATCTCACTCATATGTGGAATTTAAGAAACAAAAGAAAATGAACAAAGGAGGGGAAAAAATAGAGTCAAACCAAGAAAGAGATTATTAACTCTAGAGAACAAATTGACAGCTACCAGAAGGGAGGTGGTGGGGGGGGATGTGTGAAGTAGGTGATGGAAATTGAGGCCACTTGTGATGAGAACCAGGTGATGTGAAGTGTTCAGTCACTATATTGTGCACCTGAGACCAATATCACACTGCATGTTAACTAACTGGAATTTGAACAAAAATTTTAAAAATATATAAATTATCAACCTTAAATGTACTGCAGTTGACAGCTATGCTGTGGTCATGAAAGAGGCTATCCCATTCTTATTCTTAGGAAATACACAGTAACATATTAGGGATAAAGAACCATGATGGCTTCAGAAAAAAATATGTATGTACATATATACACAGACAAACACACACACAACTGCATGTAAATATTCTCTCTCCCTCTCCTTTTTGCCCCCCTCCCTCTCTCAATATTAATATACCCTTTGGCATTCCTCTCTGGAAAGATCAAGCAACTGGTTGATAGAAAGAGACAAGAGAACAAAGGATAAGCAAATGGGGTAAAATATTATCAATAGGTGAATCTGAGTAAAGGTAAGTAAGTATGCTTTTTACTATTTTGTTTTTGCAACTTTTCTGTAAGTTTTTTCTAATAAGATTTAGAAGTTACTAGCAAACACGTTTCTTTCTACTTAGGAGAGTGTCCAAGGGCTAGTGATGATGTGACATCCTTACTTTCAATCTTTCTGAAAAATTATCATTTTTAGTTATTCACACAGGGTGTAGATAAATACAGTATCGACCATAAAGGATAATCTGTCCTGCAGTTATGCTAGAGTTCTTTGAATTTTTGTTTAAAACTTTAAATTTTTAAAAGTTAAATGACTGATTGATAGAGGACTCCAGCAGAAGAAGAACCTGGGCTGTATAGAGGAAGTATGTATGTCAGTATTTTGCATATCTAACACGAGTCAAAAATCCAAGCACCTCCTCACCCAAAATGAGTATAATACCAGGGCACCTGGATGGCTCAGTTGGTTAAGCATTCAACTCTTGATTTTGGCATGGATCATGATCTCTGTGTTGTGAGATCGAGCCCCTCCTCGGGCTCCATGCTGGGCATGAAGTCTACTTAAGACCCTCTCACTGTCCCTCTGCCTCTCTTCCAGCCCCTCTCTCTCCCCCTCCTTCTCTAAAAACAAACAAATAAATAAATAAATAAGATTTCACTAAATGCAGTGATGTCATTCAAAATCATTCATGTAGAAAATACAAAATGTAAATAAGGATCAGTGTTATTAACTGCAATGTCAACCTTAGAAGTTTGCATTAGTAACATATATTTTAAATAGATTTTACAAAAATATCCCAAAAGGAGACTTTGGGGATTTTTCTTGTAACTAAATTTAGTAAGTAGCTGCTGAGACATTTGTTCTTTTCTATAAATATGCATACTTTGCTAGAAAACCCAGAATCTGTGGAATTATTATTAGTACATCTTAGCTCTGTCTAAAGTTACCATTAAATGAGCTATCCACTCCACAAAGTTCTGGTATGAATCCTCTTTTCTTTCTGGCTAGTTTTGTGGGGCCCATGAAGGAGAGGGGTGAGTGCCTTGCTTTTATAACTGCTACCTAGAATTCCAGCTCCACAGTGTTTACCGGTCCTAATTCAGATTTTTAGCCAATGTGAATAGAACTATGGAATTCTGAAGTTCACAGCGATCTCCAAAGGTGGTGGCCTCTTAAAGAGATGGTTCCATGCCTTGCATTCAGGCCAGCACTGTTTCCTCTAATAATATGGGTCTAATATCGACTTTGTCTGACTCTTCTTTTAAAGCTTTAATATCTAGCTTTCCTTGAATTAATAACGGGATAAAGATGGATGCAAGACAATTTAATAGCTACCTGAACACTGGCACAAGTGGCTTTTTATCCAGAGGGACTACACTTGTGTGTGTGTGTGTGTGTGTGTGTGTGTGTGTGTGTGTGTGAAATTATACCTAATTTTAAAATCACTTGAGATATATTAGCAACATCTGCCATGTTTTTCACTACTTTTGAGATTTTTCTGCTCTTGTAAAACTTCCTGTGTGTTGTGATAACCAGCTTCCAAGATAGCCCTCAATGTTCCCCAACTCCTAGTATTCATACCCTTGTGTAAGTCCCCTCCCATAACAAGGTTGGTCTCTGTGACTACTAGAATATGCTAGAAGTGATGGTGTATCATTTCCAAATGATATGGCTTCTACCTTGCTTTATCTTTGGGTCTCTTGCTCTGAAAGAAGCCAGCTGGAATGTTATGGGGGAAACCATGTAAGAAGCCTATGGAGAGGCTCATGTCGCAAGGACTGAGACTTCTGAGTGAGCCACCTTGGAAGCCCTAGTCAAACCTTTTGATGATTGCAGCCTTTTTTGGGGGGGGTAATTTTGTTTTGTTTTAAATTTTAGGTGGTTAACATATAGAGCGATATTGGTTTCTGTTACGTAACTTGGTGACTCATCACTATATACAACACCCAGTGCTCTTCCCAACAAGTGCCCTTTTTTATCTCTATCACTCATCTAGTCCACCTGCCACACACCTCCCTCCAACAACACAATTTTTTCTCTACTGTTAAAAGTCCCTTATGGCTTGTTTCCCTCTCCCCTTTTTTCTTTGCCCCCTTCCCATGTATTCCTGATTTCTTTCTCAAATTCCACATATAAATGAAATCATATAGTATTTGCCATTCTCTGACTCACTTCACTTAGTGTAGTAGACTCTACCTCCATTCATATCATGGCAAATGGCAAGAGCTCAGTCTTTTTGATGGCTGAGTAATATTCGCACATGTGCGTGTGTGTGTGTGTGTGTGTGTGTGTGTGTGTTCTTATCTATTCATTAGTCGATGGACATTTGGGCTCTCTCCATAGTTTGGCTATTATTGATAATGTTGCTAGAAACATTGGGGTGCATGTATCCCTTTGAATCTGTATTTTTGTATCCTTTGAGTAAATACTAGTGCAATTGCTGGGTCATAGGGTAGCTCTATTTTTACATTTTGAGGAAATTCCATACTGTTTTCTAGAGTGGCAGCACCAGTTTGCATTCCAATGAACAATGCAAGAGGATTCCCCTTTCTCTGCATCCTCACCAACATCTGTTATTTCCTGTGTTGTTAATTTTAGCCAGTCTAAAATGTGTGAGGTGGTATCTCATCATGGTTTTGATTTGTGTTTCCCTGATGATTAGTGATGTTGAGCATCTTTTCATTGTCTATTAGCCATCTGTATTTTTTTTAAGTGTCTCTTCATATCTCTGTCCATTTCTTAGCTGGGTTATTTGTTTTTTGGATAATGAATTTGGTGAAATCCTTGTAAATTTTGGATACTAATCCTTCATCAGGTTCATCATCCGCAAATATCTTCTCCCATTCTGTAGGAACCCCATTCTGTAGTTATGTTGATTTCCTTTGCTGTGAAGAAGCTTTTTATCTTGATGAAATCCCAATAGTTCATTTTTGCTTTTGTTTCCCTTGTCTGTTGTGACATGTCTAGAAGTTACTACATCTGAGGTCAAAGAGGTTTCTGCCTGTGGTCTCCCCTAGGATTTTGATGGTTTCCTGTCTCACATTAAGATCTTTCATCTATTTTGAATTTATTTTTGTCTATGGTGTAAAAAAGCGGTCCAGTTTCATTCTTGTGCATGTTGCTATCCAGTTTTCCCAACACCATTTGTTGAAGAGACTGTCTTTTTTCCATAGGATATTTCCTACTTTGTCGAAGATCTGTTGACATAGTTGGGTGTCCATTTCTGGATTCTCTATTCTGTTCCATTGATCTATGTGTTTGTTTTTGTGCCAATACCATACTGTCTTGATGATTACAGTTTTGCAATATAGCTTAAAATCCAAAATCATGATACCTCCAGTTTTTTTTTTTTTTTCTTTTTCAGAATTGCTTTGGCTATTTGGGTTTTGGTTCCACAAAAATTTTAGGATTGTTTTTCTGGTTGGGAAAAATGCTGGTGATATTTTTATGGGGATTGCTCTAAATGTGTAGTTTGCTTTGGGTAGTATAGACAATTTAACAGTGTTTGTTCTTCCAATCAATGAGCATGGGATGCTTTTCCATTTCTGAGCCCTCTTCAATTTCTTTCATAAGTGTTCTATAATTTTATTTTTTTTTTAGATTTTATTTATTTATTTGACACAGACAGAAATCACAAGTAGGCAGAGAGGCAGGCAGAGAGAGAGAGAGAGGGAGAAGCAGGTTCCCTGCTGAGCAGAGAGCCTGATGTGGGGCTTGAGTCCAGGACCCTGACATCATGACCTGAGCCAAAGGAGAGGCTTAACCCACTGAGCCACCCAGGCACCTCAGTGTTCTATAATTTTAGACTATATATCTTTTGCTTCTTTAGATTTATTCCTAGGTACCTTATTGGTTTTGGTATAGTTGCAAATGGGATCAATTTCTTGATTTCTTTTTTTTTTTTGCTGCTTTGTTATTGGTGTACAGAAATGCAACAGATTTCTGCACATTGATTTTGTATCTTGAGACTTTGCTGAATTCATGTATGAGTTCTGGCAATTTTTTGGTCTGGTCTTTCGGGTTTTCTACATAGAATATCATGTCATCTGTAAATAGTGAAAGTTTGCCAATTTGGATGCCTTCTATTTCTTTTTGTTGTTTGATTGTTGAGACTAAGACTTCTGGTATTATGTTAAATAGTAATGGTCAGAGTGGACATCCTTGTCTTGTTCCTGACTATAGGGGAAAGGCTCTCAGTTTTTCCCCATTGAGGGTAATATTGCTGTTGGTCTTTTGTATATGGCTCCTACAATGTTGTGGTATGTTCCACTTATCCCTACTTTATTGAGGATTTTATCAGGTAAGGATGCTGTATTTTGTCAAATTCTTTTTCCGCAGCTTTTTACAGGATCATATAGTTCTTACTTTTCTTTTTTTTAAAAAAATATGATATATCACATTGATTAATTTGCAAATATTAAATCATGCCTGCTGCCCAGGAATAAATCCCACTTGATCATGGTGAATAATTCTTTTAATGTACTGTTGAGTGCACTTTGCTAATATTTTGTTGAGAATTTTTGCATCCAAGTTCATCAGGGATATTGGCCTGTAATTCTCCTTTTCAGTGCAGTCTTTGTCTAGTTTTGGAACCAAGGTAATGTTGGCATAGTAGAATGAGTTTGGAAGTTTTCCTTCCATTTCCATTTTTTTGAAACAGTTAGAGAAGAATAGGTATTAACTCTTTGTCTGATAGAATTCCCTTGGGAAGTCATCCAGCCCAGGACTTTTGTTTGTTGGGAGATTTTTGATTACTGATTCAATATCTTTGCTGGTTATGGGTGTGCTTAATCTTCCTATTTCTTCCTGTTCCAATTTTGGTAGTTTATAGCTATCTAAGAATTTGTTCATTTCTTCCAGGTTGCCCAGTTTGTTGGCATATAATTTCTCATTTTCTTATAATTATTTGTATTTCTGTGTTGTTGATTGTGATGTCTCCTCTATCATTTGTGATTTTATCTATTTGGGTCCTTTCTCTTTTTTTTTTTTTTTTGGTAAGTCTGGCTAGCTGTTTATTATTTTTATTAATTCTTCTGAAGAACAAGCTTTTAGTTTCATTAATCTGTTCTACTGTTTTTTTGTTTTGTTTTGTTTCTATATCACTTATTTCTGCTCTAATCTTTATTATTTCCCCTCCTCTCCTGGCTTTAGGCTTTATTTTCTCCTTTTCTAACTCATCTAGGTGTAAAGTTAGGTCGTGTATTTGAGATTTTTCTTGCTTCTTCAGGTAGTCCTGCACTGCAAAATTCTTTCCTCTTAGGGCTGCTTTTGCTGCATCCCAAAGGTTTGGGGCTATTCTGCTTTCATTTTCATTTGCTTCCATGTATTTTTAAATTACTCTTTAATTTCCTGGTTGACCCATTCATTCCTTAGTAGGATGTTCTTTTATCTCCATGTACTTGAGGTTTTTCCAATTTTTTTCTTATGGCCAATATCAAGTTTCATAGAAGTGTGGACTGAAAATATGCACGGTATGATCCCAATCTTTTTGTATTTGTTGAGACCTGATTTGTGACCCTGTGTGATCTGTTCTGGAGAATGTACCATGTGCATCTGAAAAGAGCATGTATTCTGCTGTTTTCGAATTCATTCTGGATCTATCTGTTAAGTCCATCAGGTCCAGTATGTCATTCAAAGCCACTGTTTCCTTGTTGATTTTCCACCTAGATGATCTGTCCATTGCTGTAGGTGGTGTGTTAAGGTCCCCTGCTACTATTTGTATTATCATCAATGTGCTTATTTATGTTTGTTATCAATTGATTTATATATTTGGATGCTCCCAAGTTCGGGGGGATAAATATTTTCAATTGTTATAACCTCTTGATGTATAGACACCTTAATTATGATATAATGCCCTTCTTTATCTCTTGTTACAGTCTTGTTTTAAAATCTAGTTTGTCTGGTATAGGTATGGTATGGCTACTCTGGTTTTCTTTTGATGTCCATTAGCATGATAGATGGTTCTCCATCCCCTCACTTTCAATCTGCAGATGTCTTTAGGTCTCAAATGAGTCTCCTGTAGGCAGTATATAGATGGGTCTTCTTTTTTATCCATTCTAATACCCAATGTCTTTTTATTAGAGCATTTAGTCCATTTACATTTGGAGTGATTATTGAAAGATATGAATTTAGTGCCTTTGTGTTACCTGGAAAGTTGGTGTTTCTGGTGATGTTCTCTGTTCCTTTCTAGCTTTTGTTGTTTTTGGTCTTTTTATCTCCACTCTAAGAGTCTCCCTTAAAATTTCTTGCAAAGCTGGTTTAATAATCATGAACTCCTTTAGTTTTTGTTTGTCAGGAAACCTGTTAGTTAGCCCTCCTTCTATTCTGAATGACAGTCTTGGTGGATAAAGAATTCTTGGCTCATATTTTTCTCATTCAGCAGGCTGAATATTTCCTTCCACTCCTTTCTGGCCAGCCAAGTCTCTGTAAACAGATTCCCTGCAAACCTGATCTGTCTTCCCTTGTAGGTTAAGGTCCTTTTTTCCCTTGCTGCTTTCAGGATCCTTTCCTTATTTGTGTCTTTTGTGAATTTGACTATGATATGCCTTGATGATGGCTGGCTTTTGCTGAATGCAATGGGAGTTCTCTGTGCTTCCTGGATTTTATGTCTGTGTCCTACCCCAGATTAGGGAAGTTTCCAGCTATAATTTGTTCAAATAAAATTTCTGCCCCCTTATCTCTTATCTTCTGGGACTCCTATGTTACAAATGTTATTATGTGTTACTAAGTCACTGAATTGTCTAAGTCTACCTTTGTGGTCCATTACCTTTATTTCCCTCATCATTTCAGCTTCATTATTTTCCATAATTTATCTTCTATACCACTGATGTGCTCTTCTGCTCGGTCCATCCTATTTCTATGGCCTCCAGTTAGTTAGCCCTCCTTCTGTTTGCATCTCTGTTACAGCGTTTTTAATTTTGACCTGACTAAATTAAGGGCTTCTCTAGTGTCTTCAATGCTTTTCTGAAGCCCAGCTAGTATTCTTATACTTATTGTTTTAAATTCTAGTTCAGACATCTTACTGCAGTCTGTATTGGATTTAATCAATGAGTTCTACTCATGTTCCTTCTTTTAGGGTGAATTCCTCCATCTCATCATTTTGTCCAGAAAAGAAAAGAAGAAAAAGAAAAAAGAACAACAAAAACAACAATCCCCCAAGCCCCCCAAAACAAAAACAAACCACAAAGGAGAAAAAAAAAAACAAAAAACAAAAACAAACCAAAACCCCAAAACAAGAAAAACAAAAACACAAAACAGAAAAACTCCCACTCATTCCTGGGTGTGTTTTGGTTTTCTTGTTAAAAGAATTTGGATTCTACGGGCGCCTGGGTGGCTTAAGCGTTTACCTTTGGCCCAGGTCATGAGCTCAGAGTCCTGGGATCCAGTCCTGCATCCCTCCCTCATCAGGCTCCCTGCTCATGAGGAAGCTTGCTTCTCCCTCTCCCACTCATCCTGCTTGTATTACCTCTCTCTCTGTGTCTCTCCTTGTCAAATAAATAAATAAAATCTAAAAAGAGAGAAAAAAAGATTTCAATCTGACAGTCAAAAAATAAGATGAAAGTAGACAAAAATTTTAAGAATATGTATGAAAAGTATATATGTATAAAAATTTTAAAAATTAAGAAGAAAAAAGTAAAAAGGAATTGGAAAATATAAGAAAATGAAAAAATAATAAAAATAAAGTAATAAAGAGCAAAAGTACAAAGGATGCTCAACCTATTTTCCCTAGGGCTGAAGCTTTGCAGTGCTCTATAATCAGTGAAGTTGGCGCTAGTGAGTTGTTAGTGCTGATTCTGTAGGAGGGGCCTGGTCAGCGGAATCGCAGGTGGACTTGCCCCTGTGGAAGTGTGCCTTCAGGGTGCAGGGAGGCAGGGCTTGCTGTAAGCTGCTTCGGCTTCCACTAGGTGGCGCTGTTTTGCTCCCTGAAGGCTTTCAGCACTGATGGGGAAAGAGAATAGGGCAGGAAGAATATGGCGGCGCCCTGCTCTCCGGGCCCCTACTCTTCAGCACTCCAAGAAAAGCAATCAATCACCCTATTTGTTTCCCCAGTTCCTATCTGTAGTCACCTGCCTGTGTGTAAGAATTTTTATTTTTTTTTTTAAATCTTAGGTGCCTGACCGAGTTTCTAAACTCCAAATGCCAGGGAACCCCGGAGCCTTCGGGAGAGGGTCTCGCCGCACTTGCCTGCTGACCCAGGAAATCGGCCCCACCACCCCAGTTTGCACCAGCAAGCCCGCACCAAGACCCGGCTCTCCACTGGCTTCCCAGCTCCTATGCTTCGGAGCAGTGCAGCATCTTAGTCCCCCCCAGCCTCCCTCCCCGTTCTTCCTGCCGCCCGGGGCATCCTCAGACCACCCTGCCGCTCCTGGGATTCTGCCCTTCTTCGCCACCTGAGCACCTTTAATCCAGCCTGTCCTACACAGTAGGGAACTTTTTTTAAAAAGTTCAGCTTTTGCGCTCCATGGCTTGTGATACTTTGCGCCCTAGCCTCGCAAGCAGGCTCCCTCCCTGCGGCCGCTTCCACAGCTCTGTCTCCCGCCTCTGCACTTCCAGACCTCCTACCTTCCAAAAGGTGGTCCCTTTTCTACTTGTCGACTTGCAGGTTTTGCTTGCAGACTGACTTCTTGGGGGTTCAGAATAGTTTGATAACTATCTAGCTGTGTCCTACCATGGGAGGAGACTAGCTCAGGGTTCTCCCGCTCCTCCACCATCTTAGCCCCTCCCCCACCATCTTAGCCCCTCCTCCTCCACCTTAGCTCCTCCTCCGCCATCTTAGCTCCTCCTCCTCCACCTTAGCCCCTCCTCCGTCATCTTAGCCCCTCCTCTGCCATCTTAACTCCTCCCCCATCCAGGTGACTGCAGCCTTAGCCTGCCTGGCCAACATCCCTCCAGACTACACCCCAGGTCCTGAGCCAGAACTTCTGGACTAAGACGCTGTTGAATTTATGACCTATGCAAACGGTGAGATGATAAACGTTAGTTGTTCTAAGCCTTGAAGGTTTGGGGTAATTTGATACCCAGCACTAAGCAAGTAATACAATACACAGGGCTTCTCAGTGGACTTAGAGCATCAATCACGCACACTAGATGCCATCCGTGTCTACCAGAAAACCCTAATCTCAACGGCTTTCATGGATCAGGGAGCAGGTTTTAAGACACAAGAGCAAACACAAATTAAGAAAACGTTATCAAGTGACAGTACACATCTTTCCACGGGAAAATCTTTTTTCTTCTTCTTCTCCTCCCCATCTTTGCCGGTCTAAACTCTGCCCATCCTCTATGGCTGGAAAGTTTCTATTCCCATCCCCAATCCAGCACCACTGTGAGAATGTAGTATCTTCCTCTTTCTTTATCTTTGTCTACCGATGATACGCTTAATTTTCACTTTGTATGACTATATAAACACAATGATGTGGATATTATTTTCCTTTCAGACAAATGAAATAAAGGTTAGCAAGCACAGGCTTTGCGGTTGGCTCTCTTGACTTGGCGCTAAAGTTCCCTACCTAAAAGTTGTAGACTCTTAACTATATAGGGAACAAACTGAGGATAGCTGGAGGGAAGGTTCGTGGGGGGATGGGTTAACTAGGTGATGGGCATTAAAAAGGGCAATTGAAGCAATGAGCACTGGGTGTTGTATGCAATTGGTGAATCACTGAATTCTGCCTCTGAAACTAATAATGCAGAATATGTTAACTAAAGTGAACTTAAATAAGCTTTTTTAAAAATAAAAGTAGTACAATTTCATGCAAATCACTTACCCTTTGTGCAACTATGAGGTAGGACTTACATTTAGCTTTGGCTTAGGGTTGCTATGAGGATTCAAGCATGCAATACCTATCATCTTTGGCAAAGAAAACTCCCAATAAACATATATTATTTTAAAACTATTATTACCGGACAGCTCCAAGTAAGCCTGTCACTGTGCAATTAAACCTTGGCATAATTCCCAAGCTTAATGCTTATTAGATCTTGGGAAAAAGTTAGTGAGCTCTCCAAGCTTTAGTTTCTTTATATGTAAACTAGAGATAAAATAAACTCTCACTGGGCCTTGGGAGGATAAAACATTATGTAATAAATGTAAAACACCTAACACACAGCCTGACAAATGGTAGGCGGGCAACAAATGTTCATTGCTTCCTTTCCTCTCAGCTTCTTAAAGTAGATACTGTGCAGAGCGGCTGGGGGCTGGGTGCTAACTCATGCTAGATGCAGAAAAGGAAAATGTGTTTCAGGCTTTGTATGTTGAACTGAGTTGGGCATAAACCGAAATAGCTTTCTATTACTTAAATGTTGAACATTCCTGGTTCAGATATACAAGTCACTTTTCCAATCTTGTTTAATAGTACAGGTGATGCTAAGCCTTCTTTATTTTAATTTTATATTTTCTACATGGTCAATTTTCAATAGAGTTGCTATAATTAATGACATAATTTGAAACCTAAAGGTTCTAATATTTCTAATTCTTGTTCATTGTATACAAGGGTGATGTATCCTGGGCTCTATGTCTGCGTGGCAAACAGCTAGGCTTGGTCACTTGCGAAGTGATCTTAGAGGCAAATACCACGGGCTTTAATCCCAGTTAAGCCCCATGTACAATACCGAGAGGTAGAGACAAGGGAATTGGTCTAGCTAGTAGAGGACTAGGTTCTAGTTTCTGCTCTCGTACTGTCTAGGTGTCTGATTCTCTTTCCAGAAAGTTAGGTTATCATGGGGGAAAGCAGAGTCAGAAACACTCACGTTGGAATCATGGCCCTACATCTTTAGAGTTGTGTGATCTTGCTGAGTTTTAATTTCCTATAGGAAAGAAACTCTTACTGGGCCTTGGGAGGATAAAACGTTATATAATAAATGTAAAACAGCTAGCACACAGCCTGACAAATGGTAGGCGGGTAACAATGTTCCAACAATGGGATTTTGAATGAAATAAACACTCATAAGTTCTGGTGAACACATTTTGCTTTGCTTTTCTCCCCTGAGCCTCAGTTTTATCACCTGTAAAATGAGCCAGTTGAATTAAGTCCCTTTTAGTTCTAATGTTCAATAATTGTAGGTGTTATACTGTTAAATGAGATATTAGGTCTGGGCACTTGATCGTGGTATGTAATGAAGTACTACATCTAGTTGTAATAGAAATAAAAACATATTGTGGTGGCGGAAGGTGAAAAACACAATATTTCCTAAATGCGTGTGTCGAAGAGGAAGGCTTGCCCAATATAGATTCAGTAGATATTTTATTTGCATTCTGTTGTGTCTACAGATGGCCTGATGACAGTGATCAGATCACAGGGTATTAGTCAGAGACTCTGTCTAGTAAATAATGGCAGAACAGAGCCAGGAATGTTAACCCAGCTGGCAAAGTCACCCTTTCTGCAAAAACAAAGCATGGTTAACCTCTGTCTCTTAGTCCAAAGTGTGTCTTATTGTTTCCTACATTTGTTAGAATCAACCACACCAAGAGGTGAAGAATTTATTTGTGTTTTAAATTCAGACAGAGAAAATTAAAGGTAATAAAGCCGAGGAGCTTGCTTAAGGTTAAAAGAATAAGTATGTGTTTAAGTGTGCGCGCTCATGTGTGTAAAAAGAATGTAAGAATATTCACAGGTTGTAAAGAGCCCTTATTTTTAGATGATGCAGAGAGTTTTGTTGTGTTTTGTTGTTTGTTTTTATTTTCTAAAATTTCTATAATTATTATGTGCTATGTTGGTGGTGAGAGAGAGAAATGAATTTTGAGAATAAGAAGTTCCCATGAGGGCTTAGGATAACTCAACCTAAAGGACTGAGATGATTCATCATACCATAGTGATAGTTTTTCAAAGAAATAAAGATGAAAATCACTTGAAAAAGTTGAATCTAAGAGTATAATTACATAAGATGCTTTCAATGCCACATTTGCATCTTATGCTTTGAATATGTGGAAATACATGAATCATATATGCTCACACATATTTCTTAGTATTGCCATGGTCACCGGTGTAATACAGGACCACGAGATGTAATAGGAAGAATCAAAAGATTCAAGATCCTAATTCTAGCTCCATTGTTAATAGCTGTATAGGGGCTTAGGAACTTACTTTATTATTGGAAACATGGATTACTTCATCTGTAAAATGAGAATAATAAACAAGTACTTCTACAAACTTCCCTTTCTGGGCCTAAACGAGGAAATAAATACTAAGCCCCTGGCACATGAAATGTGAGTCGTCTTCCCCTTCTCATTTCCTTTTGCAATTTCTGTGTGCACGCCCAGATTATTGAGCACAGGCTAGGGGACTAATGTCAGAATCAGTCTTGGCAGATAATGTTTGGAGTGTTGGTCTTGCTTTTCAGAGACAAGAACTGAATTGGGCTAAGTCATCTCGTTTTTTTCTCTGCCTGTCACCGATCAAATAGTACATAATTAACTAAATGTAACAAAAGATGTTACTGTGTAGATTCAAAAGAGAGTGAGGTCTATTTTTACCAGCTGTAGCTGAATCTCTTTTTCCCCTTCTTTTGCAGCATTCGGTTAGAGCCTACAATTCTGTAAAGAGATTGAACTGTGCTGAGATTTAAAAAACAAAAAACAAAAAACAAAAAAAGAAACCTGTTTTCTTTAGATGATCTTGCATTAACTCAAAATTTGCTTCTTATGAAAACACAAGCCAGAATTTGAGATAATAATTGGTAACTTCAAACATTCGGTTTATGTAAATATTTCAAATGGCCTATTAATTTTAAGTACTAGTGCTAGTGCTAGAGAGAAAATACTGTGCTTAGAGTGAAAACTTTTAATTTACAAAATAAATGTTTGCTTTATGCCATTTCCCAGTCCTCCAAGAAAACACGAAAGGAAAATTAAAGGCCCAGTAGAACTCCATATTTAGAGACAGATGTAAAACAGTTAGTGACATGATTTTAGGAATTACATAGGCATGTAGAATATTTTGGATTGTTTTCTAAGATCTATCAAGTCTTAAGCCTGTAGAACTTACTCTCTACTGGTAATCTATGCTTGGGTATTCTACAGGGTTTCCAAATTCAGTATATTCTAAATTGGATTTATCGTTTTCTCCCCTCCCTCTTGATTTTCCTCCTATATTCTCTCTCTCAGTGAACAGCTTTCTCATCTACCCAGTGGGTCCACATAAAACATCTGGGGATCATTGGAAGTGCCCCTCTCTGACTTTCTGTTCACACTACCATCACAAAATCTGGAAAGAACTTTGTTAATACTTCAAGATCCCTCTCCCTTGCTATGTCAGTTCTGTTTTCACAGTCTTTACTTTTTGTTGGGATCAGTGCAAGTGCTTCTCTTTCTGTGCTTCTGATCTTACTCTTTCCAGTCCGTCTTCCATATCTGTAGTCTTGATACAAACAGATCTCACAACAGCCCTCCTCTGTGTTAGATTCTTAGTGCGTTCCTTATCAGGCTTGGGATTTCTTAGTTAAGCATAATTAACTAAGTACGCTTCATGCCTTGGTTACTGCCTACTCGTCCAGGCTCTTCTCTTGCCCTGCCCTACATTTCCAATATACCTTTCACTCTGTAACATGTTCCCCTAATGTATCATATTCCTAATGTGTCCATGCTTTATCACAAGCCATTTTGCATTGCTTTGAGTGTTCTTTTTTTCTCCGACGTAAATCCAGGTCAAAAGCTGATTAACCACCATCTCACCTTGGATGCTAATGTGGGAACACATCTACCCTTTCTCCCCCCCACACATGTGTACACTACCATATCTCTGTTTGATGTGGGAACCCTCCTCTGTGCTTAAAAACCTCACAGTGTATATATTCTCCCAGCATTTACCTTTTGGGTCTGAAATCATTTATTTATTTATCTGTCCCTATATTAGATGATTAACTCCTTGAAGCCAATGGATTTGTCTGTTTTGAGTTTGAATTCCCAATACGTGGCTAGTGGTCAACAGAGTGAATCTAAATGAATATAACATTGGATTTTTAGTCCGTTCAATTCATTTACCTCTCTTGGCTCCCTTCTTCTCATCTAGAAAAGTAAAGAATTAGGGGCATCTGAGTGGCTCAGTCAGTTAAGCGTCTGCCTTCAGCTCAAGTCAAGATCTCACAGTCCTAGGATGGAGCCTTGTGTGGGTCTCCCTGCTCAGTGGGGAGTCTCCTTCTCCCTCTGCCCCTCCCCTCAACCCCCCCCCAATAAATAAATAAAATTTTAGGAAAAGAACTTTAAAAGAATTAGACTAGTCAGTGGTTCTCAAATTCTTGACTCCATACTATTTACATCAAAGCATCTGGGAGCTGCAAAAAGAAGGCAAAACAACCTTGTAAAGACAGAAAAAAATCCAGATTGCCACACCTGACTCCCTAAAATTCTGATCAATGCATCTGAGCCAGGGCTGTATAGTATATGTTTCTGATATCTAACAAGATTTGGAATGAACTGGCCTAGAAACTGTCCCAGCTTTAGAAGTCCTTCCAATGTTCTGTGTTTCCTACAGATTCCAGTTTTCTTAATCTCCTATGCAAGGTCCTTATCCTTGAACTCTGTTTTTTCTCTGATCTCACATGTCACCTTCACCTTCTTGTTTTTTTTTGGGTTGTTTTTTTTTTTTTTTTTTTTTTTTTGATCCAGCCATACTGAACTGTTTCTGGAAAGACCTATACAGTTTTTTTCTGGAGGGAATATCCCACTATTGTGGTAATTCTTGGATGGAACTCAGGCATCAAGTCCTTCACAAAGAATTCTCTGAATTCTTTCTTTCCCCTTTCAAATCCTGTGTTTGCTTCTGTTATAGTCCTTTGTACTCTATTATATATATGGTCGCTGAGCTTCTTGAAGACACGGAACTTACTCCATGAATGTTCTTTCTTTTCCTTATTGTGTGCAGTTTATCATTCCTTAAACAAATACTTACTGAGAATCTACTATCTCAACTGAGAATCTACTACCCTAAAGTCATTACTTTGTGTCATTTTATCCTTGGAACAAGAATATTGCAGGCATTATTATAATTTTGCAACCTGGGAAACAAAGGCTCATAGAGATCAGCCACGTGTAAAGCTGGTCCCATGGCTGTTTAATGGCAGGGTCAGAATTAACTTCTGTGTCTCCGATGTCACTTTCTTCACATCACTGTGTTTTGTTTCAAAACAAAGCAAAGAGAGGAAGAGAACTATGATTTAAAGTGGATTTTCCCAAAGCAATTTTCTCATTCCTCGGTAAATCCTGACTTATGTCAGTCACCACATGGAAGCCACCAGCTGAGCAACTAGAGTTTGCTGTAAATCCAGAGGAAATCAGTACAGTGGAGCTAATGCTTTGAGAGAATTTGAAGGACAAAAACTCCCAGCAGTCCGACCATAAAGAAAATTCTTTGGGGACTTTTAGCAACTCGATTTTTTTTAAAAGTCAAAATTTTGTTGCTTTTACTTGTTCTTGTGTTTTCGGACTGTCTTAGATTTTCAAAGGGCTTAGAAATCTGAATTAGGAATAAATGGTGGCAGAGAAGACCAGACATGGGGCAGGGTGGGAGGTCTCCTGGGGAATGGGAGGCCCTGCCAATTTCTAGAGGCTTGACCAAAGTGAAGTGTAATTAACACAGGAGCTAAAGCTTACTAAGTGTATATTAGGTACTTGGCATTTTGCTTAGTGTTTTGTGTTTATTTGTTCAGTGTTTCTAAACGTTAGTCACTCTAACACTTTGATGGATTTTATTCCATCAAAGTGTTGATTATTTACTTCACGTTTTTCCTTAAATGGACTTGAGTTAGCCTACTTCTTTCCCTTTGCTCTAAGCAATAGTTCCTAAGTGTGAATTCTAATTATACAGCTTTATATTTTCACTAAATTTCTTTAATTTACATTTTTTAAAAAACATCATGAAAGAAAATACATTATTACCGTACAAGAGTTCATAAGTACTATCTGCAAATCTATTGGACCATAGTTTGTGAAATGCACTTTTTTTTCACTTAATCCTCAAAATAACTCTTTGGGTGAAGAACTCTTATTCTCATTTACATTCGAAAGGGAAAAGCCAGGTAAAAAAGAGATTAAATAACTTGTCTCATGTCACAAGCTATGATGTGGAAATCATAGTGTTGAAATCAAATCTGTTTCCCTTAACCCCAAGCCCTAAAACATGATATTCTTCAGCCAGTCCTGGAAAAAAATTCATTCACAACCCTGGTTTTGTATGTGCCACAATGTAACTTTGCAAAAATTTGAACAGTTATGAGAATGACCAAAAATTAGTATAAAAAATTAAAACACAGCTGACCTTTGCACAATACAGGTCCACCTGCAGTGGATTTTTTTTGAATAACTATAGTAAAATACTGTAAATGTATTTTCCTTATGTCTTTCTTAAGAGTATTTTATTTTCTCTAGCCTACTTTATTGTAAGAATACAGTATATAATCCATGTATAATATATGATGTGTTATAACTGTTTATGTTATCAGTAAGGGTTCTGGTCAACATAGACTATTAGTAGTTTTGTTTGGGGGGAGTCAAAGTTACCTGCAGATTTTCAGCTGTGCACAGGATTCACACCCGTAACCCCTGCTTCATTCAAGGGTCAATTGTATTTCACTAACCCCTTTATCTAGAAGATTATTTTCTCTACGTGGCCTTATTCTTATTCATCTTTCAAACTGGTACCCATGCACCTTAAATATGCTTTCATAGCTCTGCATTTTGCTGTGGCACCTAAGTCATATTATATTTCTTTGTTTTTATTTTTTCAATTAGCAATAATCGCGCCTCGGATAAACCTCATTGGCTACGATACTGCCACTGCGCAAAGCTTGTTTTTATTTTTTTAAGTACACTTTCTGCTAGGCTGAGATCAAGAGTTGGACATTTAATAGGCAGAGCTACCTAAGTGGCCTGATCGTATTTTATTTTTTTAAAAACTGAAGTGTTCTGTCAAATATTCTCCCTTTTGGAGTGAGAAATGTAAGGAAAGCACACACAATTTAAGTTGGCACTGTGCTTTTATTGTAATTCTAATGCACATCAACTGATACCAGGGTTTCATTTTAAGGTAGCCTAGAACGGGTCTTGCATCTTTTCTCCACAGAAGGAAAATAAAAATACAAGCCTTTTGTTGCAAAGTGGCAATAATATGCACCAAGATCACAAATGTATCAACATAATACCACGGAACATGGCATTTTTGGAATAAAATGTTTTGAGGCAAAATTATAGTCAGATTATATTAAATATTAATGTGATTACCATGAGTTCCACACATTGTTCTGGAAACAACTTGTGGAAAATAGGAGTCTAGGAATTCATCTTTTTTTTTTTTTTCATCTTCCTACCTTATATTTGTATTAGTGGTCAGATGTGAAATTCAGAAGTGCCTTAGAATATACAGGGGCTAAGAGCAGTTAATGACACAAGGAGGCTTTTCAACAACTGAAACATTTAAAGACCAGTTTGGGAAGTATATTAAACTTGGCCTTAGGATAAGCTGGTGGGAAACGAATATGGCAGCCAATGTTGTTGCCTTTCTGGGCTTTTTGTAGAGTTCAAAGGTAATTAAACAATAGAACTATCCAACATTCAAAAAAGGAAGAGCGTTGAAACTTTTCAGTTCTCTTTATTATGTAACAGCAGAGTGCTCAGGATTCCATGGAATGCCAATATTGTAAACTGAATTAAGTATTGGTCATACAGCAGACCCATCTGTGATGAATACGTCAAAGTAGCCATTGCTCAGTTTCCTTTTCTGGGATTAACCACTGCTTTTTTTTTTTTTTTCTCCCACATAATGTCTCTATTTGCAATACAAATTTACATGCCCTCCAGTGTATTTTCATGAAATTAGATTAGATATCTTCAAATTTTGGTAAGCCTAAAAATTATGAGGAGCTTGATCAAAATGAGTATTTTTACACTCCTACACCAGAATATTTGATTTAATAGGTCTGGAGAAGACCTTTTAAACAATGGGTTCAGTGATGCTGTTGTAAACGGACCCCACTTGGAGACTTGCTTTAGTGGCCTGAACAAGCCTTGTCAGTTCCCTCTGTGTCTTCTTGCTTTATAAAATATCCTTTCTCCTCATCCTAACTCCCATTTAAATGCTATCAGCCTTCAATTCTCAGCTCAAACCATGCTTCTGAAACAGGCTTGATCTGACCACTCCCATCAGAGAGGCTCTCCTGAGCTTCTGTGGCAGATTCAGATGTCTCCAGACTCAGACTCAGCAACCCGCCAGCAGGAGCTTACTGAGCCTGCATTCCCAAGAAGGTACTTCTTAATCTATGAATCAGTATAGTACTATATGAATATTTTATATATGCTATAAAATATACACAAATGAGATAGTTAACAGATGAATTAAAGATAAATCAGAATATTTGTTTATTTGATTAAAAGTTTGGAATATCATATATATATCATAATATATATCATATATTATGATGCAACATAAACTTCTCGATGAAGCAAAAAAACTGAATGTGCTTCAACATGTGAAAGCATCTTGACTGATCCCTTTACGATATCGTGCCTCAGAGGGTTACTTCTAAGTTCAGTTTATTTCAACTGATTTTAATAGCTGTTATAGGTGAAAACCCAGGAAACTTCATAAGTTTTAGGGGAAGGATATCATTGAGGGTACTTGCTAAATTATAGTGTCAAGTCTTGCATTTCCATCCACCAATTTTCGTAATGGATTTTGTTGAAATCCAGTAAAACTGTATCTTCCCTGATACTAATGAATTCTCATAAGCTACATTGCATTTTTTTAAAAAATGTATTTTTAAATAGGTAATTATTCCTCAGGTAGTGAAAGAATAAAAAAAAATCTCCCTCCCACTTCTGTTTCTAGTCATTGGTTCAACTCCCACAGAGGCAACAAATTCTGTTCCTATAGGAGCATATAAAGCATACATATATTATCTTTTGACCCAGTTTATACTCATTACCATAGAGAATGAGGAAGGACATGGTTTTCTTGTACCATATCCCCCCGCATTCCTCAGCCTTCTTTTATCAGAATTCTAATAGTACCCACTTGATATTGTAACTATGCAAATTTGGTTCATGAGCCACACAGTCCTCAAACTTACTCCCACTTTCTTTTACAACTTTTTTCTTTAGGTCACTAAGTGCTAAGGGATGCATTTAATTTTGTGTTGGCCTCAGTATTAAAAAAAAAAAAAATTCCTCTTAAGTGTTGGCCTTGCTCTTTGGGAGGCTTCCTAGCTGACAGCCCCCTTCAGGATCACTTTTTTGGGGCAACTCTGAAATTGTACTAGATAAAGGATAATGGTTCTATTCTCAGAACCAAAAATAATAATGTTTATTATTATTTTTTTAAATTTTATTTATCCGTTTGACAGAGGGAGAGCTCACAAGTAGGGGGAGTGGCAGACAGAGGGAGAAGGAAAAGCAGGTTTCCTGCTGAGCAAGGAGCCCGATGTGGGGCTCAATTCCAGGACCCTGGGATCATGATCTGAGCTGGAGGCAGACTCTTAATGACTGAGCCACCCAGCCTCCCCTATTCTCAGATAAACATTATACCTACTCAGAGTAACAGTCTTCCATATGACTTCCATATGAACAAAGCAAGGATATTTGTTATGGCCATGCTTATTTATCAAATAAACCTTACACTCCAGTGGCTTAACACAGTAAATGTATTGAAGTCTGAGTTACTGATCCTGAGATACCCCCCGTTTCTGTCTAAAGTGAAGCTATGATTAGCACTTTCCCTCTGTGCTCTGCCATCCTCTAGGGCCTTGAGTCATCTGCATCCAGCCAGCAAAAGGAAAAAAAAAAAAAAAAAAAAAAAACCAAAACCAAAACCAACATGGAGACCAAACCATAAGAGACTCTTAACTCTAGGAAACAAACTGAGTAGGTTACTGGAGGGGAGGTGGGTGGGGGATGGGGTAAGTGGGGGATGGGCATTCAGGAGGGCACCTGATGGAATGAGCACTGGGTGTTGTATGCAACTGATGAACCACTGAATTCTACCCCTGAAACCAATAATACTCTATAAGTTAACTAAATTGATTTTAAATTAAAACCAAAAAAGAGCATGGAGAAGGTGCATCCACTTCTAAAATACCTTGGCTTGGAAATGACATACTAATTCTGTTGTCATTCCATTGGCAAAAACTGATTGTAGGTGCTTCGAAAGGTATGAGGGGGTCTAGGAAGTATAATTCGGGCTGGGCAGCGATTTCTCAAAAGAACTCTTTACTATGAGAAGGAGGGCACACAATTTAATGGACATATAATTAGCTACTGCAAATAATTCGGATGTATTATTAATATCTGAATATTCAATTTTAAAGAAAGGTAAATATTTGGGATATAAATCAAAGTAAAAAATCTACTTAAAATGTAAGCTCCATAAAGATGGGTTTTTGTCCATTTTGTTGACTGCTGAAGTCACATGTAGATAGCATTTGGCACTCTGTAAGTGCTCAATAAATATTTGTGAAAATGGCCAACTGAATGAATGTGCTTTGTATGTTGAAATTACATATAATTTCAAAATAAGCAATATTATATATATACATATATATATAAAATGAAAGTAAAGTGCTGCAAATTATTTGATTGTGAACATAATTTCTTGTATAGAAATAGGCTTGAGAACTTTCTGGTAGTTGAATAATAGGGAAATAGATGGGTAGTAGAAATATTAGAATAGGTAATATCTAGAATACCTTAAATATGCAAAAACATTTTAAATAATAGTACATGTCAGAATAATAAATTTAATTATTTCTAATTTCAGTAGTTATAGAATTGGTATACCGACATTAACAATTATAAACAAAGAACTGTATTCGACTTTTGGTTATTTTATGCCATTTAGATAATCAGTTTTCAAGAAAAAGTCCTGTTTGGGAATTCTTCAGTCTTTTGAGAGTAATGTAAAAGTGGAACATCAATTTTCCTAACTCAAATTTCATGTAAAGGACAAACTCCCAGATTTATAAACCACATCTATGAGAAGTCACTTTTGATCTGGCTAACATAAAGCCTATAAATAATATGGGGGAAAAGAGAGGTGAATAAAATATTCTATTGTCAATGATCACATTTCAGAATGTCAGTTGCAATAAGAATACTTGAATAAAGACAATCCCTCCTCTACCCCATATTATTTGGAAATTCATTTAAGACAGACCACGGCATAATTCAATGTGAAAACTAAGAACATAAGGCTTTAAAAAAACGACACCAGAGAAAAATATCTTTATACCATTCGGGATGGCAAAGATTTGTTAAAGGACTAACCATAATAGGAAGAAAAACAGATTTTGTCAAAATTAAAGACTTCTACTTATTAAAATATACCACTAAGAAAGTAAAAAAAAAAAAAAAAAGCCAGGCATAGACTGGCAGAAGATATTCGTAACACATATGCACAGTTGCCCCTTGAATGTGAGTTTCAAATGCACTTGTCCAGTCACCAGCAGATTTTTTTTGATAAATAGAGTACAATACTATATTAATGTATTTTCTTTTCCTTATGATTATTTTAACAATCTTTTCTTCTGTGTGGTAAGAATGCAATATATAATACATATATCATATAAAATATGTGTTAATTAATAGTTTATCAATGGTAAGTCTTTTAGTCAACAGTAGGCTATTAGCAGTTAAGTTTTGGGGAAATCAAAGTTGTAGAATGATTTTTGACCACATGGGTGGTAGGTGCCCCAACCCCTCTATTGTTCTGAGGGTCAATGGTAGTTGTGTAGGGTTGATTTTCCTTCCCATTTTTTTGGCCAAATACTTTAATGTTACTCTTTCTTTGCTTTTATAACTGAAAAAAGATATGCAGATCTCCAACATAATCTCTCTGTTCAGTCCTAAGCTTTCAGAAGTACTATTTAATACCAATATTCATTCTGTGGTTTGCATGACCATATGGGTCTAATTGTTTACCGAAATATTCTTTAAAATATTAAAAATGGTATTAGCCATGAACTGATTTTAATGTGCTAGTCTCCCCATCCTGGCTTCTGCCAGCTTAGTCCCAGAGGGTGGTACTGAAAGTTTTTAGGGAAACAGATTTCTTTGGGAAAATGAGAATTCCTTCCCAAGCACCTGTGATTTGTTTATGCTAATTGAGTCATGGCTGATGCTGGCTGTGTGTGAGCTGAATCTATAATCCACTCTTTCATGTGCTTTATGTGCCAGTAGGAGTTATTAATCGATTGCAATTATCTCATTGTATTTTCATATCATTTTTTCCCCCTTTCTGTTTCTCATCCTCTCGTCTTTCCTCTCTCTTCCTCTTGTCCCCATATCCTACTTTATTATGAGCCTTGAATCATGGCCAAGCAGATGCTTGCTGGGAGCAAAGGCACAAAGAACTTGGGAAAACTGAGTGCAGGTAAATTGTTGGCCCTCGGTGTACTGAGAATTGCCCAGTTCCAGTGGTGTACTCCAGAAGTGGAGTTCAGTTTTTATGGTTATCTACCTATGGATGGAATTGGCAGGCTGGCTATCTCCACAATATTTTTTTCTCTTAATCTGCCTTCACCCTCTCCTTCACACCGAGTGTGCCTTGTATTAAACACAGGTTTGGAGAGCCTGCGTGTGAGCAATTAGAGGTCTAAAATGGAGTGTGTGGGAAGTTAGGAGGGAAGGCTTGGTAGTTAGCTTGTCATCCATGAGTGAAGCACAGCACGCTGCTTCCTGGATAGAATTTTAGAGGAAAGGGAAAAACAAAAAGATAAAAAGCAAGTATTTGTTGAGGGTGAGGACTTGAGTGCCATGAAAGTAAGGCTAGAAACGATATGTGAAGTGGTTCTGAAGCACTTGTCAGAGACCAGGGTCTGGAAGTTCCATGTATCCTACTTGGTCAGGACATACCCGTGAGGACATGGGTGGATGTGGCTGATGAGCTCTGTTGGTCCTAGCAGGACTCTGAGGAGCCAATAGGGAGGCATCAGCCTGGTGAGAGGAAAAGGTCATAACCAGTTGGCAATCATGCCACACTTGAGGATGAGGCTGCTTTGCAATTACTGTTTCTACCTCAGTCCTTAAGGAGCAAATTTGACCTGTAGGTCCCATTATAAGCCACATCTAAAACCATGACATGAAGGTCTCAGGGGACAAACCAGAAGAAGGAAGACAACCGGCATTTACTCAGCATGATTCCTAGAAGCACCATGGACAGGCTTCCAGGGAGTGGTTCTCAAAGTGGGTGTCTCCAGCCTGGGATTAGGTGGGTATCTCCAGCCACCTTCCATTGGGTCTGTCCAGAAGCAGGGGTGTGAAGGAGGCTGGTTTGGGGTTAGTCAACCACAGAATGTAAGTACTGGATTAGGCAGTAAGGATCTCAGGAAGGAAGGGAAAATGTATCTCAGCTGAGAGATAGCTCAGAGATAGTTTCTTGAACCTGTTCTGAACAGCTTTTGAACTAATGTCACTTAAGTTCAGCGGAGCAAACGTAGACTGGTCACCTATTCCATAATTCTACTTTTAGGTAGAATAAAAACTCAGTCATCACAGACTCATATATTAAAGAGCTCTTTTAAGAACAAGTCCAGGGGCGCCTGGGTGGCTCAGTGGGTTAAGCCGCTGCCTTCGGCTCAGGTCGTGATCTCAGGGTCCTGGGATCGAGCCCCACATCGGGCTCTTTGCTCAGCAGGGAGCCTGCTTCCTCCTCTCTCTCTCTCTCTGCCTGCCTCTCTGTCTACTTGTGATCTCTCTCTGTCAAATAAATGGATAAAATCTTTAAAAAAAAAAAAGATTCTCTAAAAGAACAAGTCCAGGGGACCTGTAAATCTATTTAAAAGGTTAATGCTCCTCAACGGTACACAAAATCTCTCCTGCTGTATTTTCTTTTTGCTTTTGCTTTTTAAATTACTTCTGTTTTATGGGAGATCTAGCAAAGTTGATAACGTTCTTCATTTCTTACACCTGTATGTATTTGAAAATTGTTTTTTACCTGTCTCTCCCTTTGGCCTTCAGCAGCCTCTTATTTTCAACTAAAGATTTGAATTCTTTAAAGGTCCTAGAAGTTTCTATTTTCCAGATATTCAATTGTCAAGAGTTCTTTAGTTCTTTCCCTGAATCCTGAGTATCTCTTTGTAATGGAGATTTAAGCATTCCCATTCCTTGAGTTCAACAGAGACATTTACTACATCTTAATTCTCCTACTCTATACCAAGGATGATACTAGGCACCCAGAAAATGGTATTTAGGGAGATCACCACTCTCTAGGTAGGTAACAGACACCAGTAATAATTAAACAAAAGCACCAATGATTAATCAATAATAATAAATAATGTACTGAACACTTTATAAGCACACTCCCATTAATTCTCAAAAATCCCTATGAATTTGAAGCTAGGGTTATGTCCATTTTGATGACGCTCAGAGATATGAAGCCATTTATGTAAGTTCATGCAGCTAGTAAGTGGTGAAAGTTGAATAACACCATATGACAAAGGCTATAATGTAGGCATGAATAGAACGCAGTGGAAAGAAAGGCCTAGAAAAGTCAGGCAAGGCTTCACAGAGAGTTGACACTGGGTTGGGTCTTGTATGAAGCACAGGAAAAGAAATAGCATGAGTACATTTTGTGCTGATGACTATTGTCAATGATTTGCAACGAATTGAGTTGTAACCAAATGTTCTTGTCTCTTGGGGCCATGTCAGAAGTCCCAGAGATTTAGAGTTTAGGTTTAGAGTACATTTAATTCAAAGCTGAAGATTGAAGAGATAGCAGTTCTGACAGATTTCACAGGATGGGCAAAAGGTGGAGGAAATATTTGAGACAGAGGGTTTAAATGAATTCCTCTCCATTTCCAAATGCAAATTGAAGAGACTTTAGCTGCTAACTGTGGCATCCATCAGTTGTCAAAAGTAGCATTTCCCTTTGTTGGACAAGACAGAGAAGATGCTCTATGATGTAATGAGTATAGTACCTAGTTCCAATGCCAAGAATTATGTTAAAGGATAAAAGAGGGGAAATTGTGAACAGGATTCATAAATTTGATTGCCTAGTGACTTTAGTCATTTGGCTGCCTTTTAATGTATTTTCCTCTTGGAAGGAAATTTAATTGTCTAAATTTTTTGATGGTCTTGGAGAAAAGAAACTTAGTGTAGCAAGGAGGTCGTAGGTATGTGTGGCCACCATCTCTCTGGAAACTGTGTGATCTGGGCACGTGGCGGAACCACCTTGAGCTTCATCATAGCCAGGAGTGTGATTTGGTCATGAATGTTTCCTTCACTGCCTATGGGATCATTGGAGTCAGAAATACTGGAATTCAAATCCTGGCCATGCTGCTTTCCTAATCCGTGAAATAAGCATCATAATTCCTCTTTCCTAAAGTTTCTTTGAGGATTAATGGATACAGTGAATATGAACATGGTAGCACCCATACATAGCCCAGTCCTTTTTTTAAAAAAAGTCCATTTGCACCTTTCCAATGCTGAAGATTTATTTAAGGGAAGGACCTAGATAGAGAAAGATCCTCAGGCAAGAATAGCTGCACGATGTGCTAAAACCTCCTTCACTAAAACAAGAGGTCAGTAGATCTGAGTCCTGGTTGCACATTTGAATCACCAGGAACAATTAAAACGATTCCCAAGTACAAGGCTCACTACCAAAGATTCTGATTTAATTGTTCTGTTGTGGGACTCCAGTCCTGAGTTCATAAAATCTCGCCAGGTGTTTCTAAGATGCTCTGGATTCAGTCATTGTTTCTTGAACTAACATAAATTGCCTGGAAATCTTGTTCAAATGCAGGTTCTGCTTCTCTAGGTTTAGGGTGCCTGAGATTCTGCATCTCTAATTAGCCCCGAGATGAAGCCCATGGTGCTAGTTCAGGACCACCCTCTCAATAGCATGTGATTAACGATCCATAACAGTGGTTCTCAACCTTCGGCGTTCATCCTAGTAGCCCAGTGGCTCTTTGGTAATGCAGTCCTGGGATCTGGGTCTGTCCCTCACAAATTCCATTTCACTTGGTTCCAGGAGCAGCCAGGAGAATCACCCATGTATACAATGTCCCTTTCAACCTGAAAATCCTATGACGCTAGTTTTGTGATCCTTCCCTTCCAATGCAATTGTTCAGTAAAAAAATGACAGGGACAAAAGTAGTGTGTGTGAGTCATCATAGAAACCTGGAAGATGGGAGAACTCAAGTTCCATGTTGTCAGGACATGGCTGATCTCTATGCCGTATGTATCTGCAACCTCAAGAATTCTTTTGAGTTAATGGAGACCTTCACGGACTTCCCTCTAGGTAAGCAGCTTTTCCTGTTGACGAAGCACTCACAGATTAATTGGGAGAGCTTCCTTCACTGATGGATAATGAACAGGGTGACCTTGGATTTTTTTCTCCTCTCTGCAACACATCATGCTTTCCAAAACAGAGTCCCCA
This sequence comes from Mustela lutreola, assembly GCF_030435805.1. Taxonomy (NCBI): domain Eukaryota; kingdom Metazoa; phylum Chordata; class Mammalia; order Carnivora; family Mustelidae; genus Mustela; species Mustela lutreola. The sequence goes on along the minus strand of NC_081295.1, from coordinate 144,350,069 downwards.
GAGGGGTGCTTCCCTACCTCAGGACCAAACTGAAGAAAAATGAAGGTCCACAGAGCCAATGACTGACTTGAAATCCTCTGGGACTTTCAGAAGAATCTGTCCCGCAATAGACCGGATGGCTTTTGTCCTTCTTTTTCACCTTCTGGGACTTCTCTGGCTTTGACTAGCTAAAAATATCTTCCACTTAGAGGCAGGCCTTTGCCACTTTCCAAAAAGAATAGAAAAATAACTGTGATGGGATTAAAAGCATTATAATTCCAGTATCGTGGAATTAATGACATTTTGGATGTCATTAATAGAAAAGGGTTTGGTTTCTAAGAAGTTTATGAACTTGTAAACAAAACTGATATAAGGATGGTACTATGGAAAAATAAAACTGAGATGTTCTTGCTTCCCCCTGCAAGAGTATTTACACCTGCAAGAACCCTTGATCAGTCTACAATGGTATCACCATGACTTTGAGAATGGTCAACTCAAAAAGGCAATCATCACCCTCCAGTTGAGTGGATCAAATCCCTGGTCACCCAAATTCTGGGTGCTCAGCTCCACTCTGTGCTCCCAGTTAGACCTTTTAGAAGCGGGTGTCGGATCGGGGTTACTTAATCTACCATGCACCTGTCCCTGGGCTGGGTTGGCCAGGAAGAGAGCTGCTGTGTGCGGTGTTTCATCCGGAGCACGAAGCCCTAATTGCCTCAAATGCCTTTCCCAAGAGCTGGCTCCCAAGCTGCCCCCTTTTCACTGGTGCTCAGAATCTCTACTCAAACACATACACCTGTTTCTGCAAGGGAGGGGAGCAGGCCGTGGTCCTCAGGCCTCTGTCCACTCACCTGAGCCCTTTATCAGGCCCAGGAACTGGTTGTCAGGGAAATTCTAGGGAGTCTATACCAAGTGAGTCACTAGTAGTGACTACGTGTCACTACACCTGGGGTGGGGTAGTGAAAAGCCCCGTATTGCCGTGGCAGCAGAGTTCCTGGAGAGGAGACGGGGGTTCACCGGTCCTACGTGGTCCAGCTCTGGGGAAGGCATATGGAGAAGTGGGGGGATCCTCACTTGTCATGTGAAAAGAAGGACCAGGTGGATAGGGAATACCAAGACAAACTCACTACTTTTCAATTTTGCCTGGAGTTGGGTTTTGATGTGACAAGAAAATCATCACCGTGTTTTATAATTCATGGAAAATTTAATTTTCTTTCTTTTTTTTTTCTTTTTTGCTAAAAATAGGAGATTACACTCCTTTCAGGCTGTGTTCTTGTTTGGCAGTGGCTTCCTTATGAAATTTCAAACAGAGGAGGGGATAGCATTTTGCCAGGGATGTTTATTTTATTGATTTGCTGATGTGTAGCATCTATGTGGCAGACAGTTTCAGCACTTTAAATCTTACTTCATTAAGGCTCTTAGCAGCTGAGGAACTGGGCACTGTTATGGTTTCTTCTGTCTTTTTCAGGGGGAGCTGAGCTTGTCCAGGTTCACCGTGGCAGACCCGCGATTTGAACCCCGGCAGTCAGGGTCCAGGGTCTGCAACCACTGGGTGATCCTGTCTCTAATGCAGAGGAAGGGGTTCCTGTGCCAGGAAGGCAGGAGAGAAACTGGATTGGGTGGACTGGTCCTTCAGTGTGGGCCCCTAGACTGATGTGCTGCTAGGTAATCATCACCGGGGCTCTTGCTTAAAATGCAAACTCCTTGGCTGTACACCTGGGTAGCTGATTCAGGAAGGCTGAGGTTTTAAAAAATCAAAATAGATGATGTTTAGGGACCCCTCCACCTTACTACGAATTCAAGATCCTTTGACTGGAACGCCGTTCGATTACCTTAAAATGAACGTGCTCTCAGGAGCTCCAATGGCTTATGCTGCCACCTCCCCTGCATTTTCTAGTCATTCCAGATCTGCTGTCTAAACCACAGTCACGGATGGTGACAATTCTGACCACTCCACCCCCAAACTCCATCTGCTGACAACCACCAGGCTGCTTTGAGTCCTCAGAGCCTCCCACACCCTGCCTGCTTTCCTTCCGTGGAAGCCCAGAGCCCACAGGCTTCTGAAAAGCTTCAACTGCCAGGCAAAGTGGGCATCTTTAATACTGTGAATGAACTCGACTCCCTTTCTCTGCTGATGATTACGCAGCTCAGGTAGGTGACCCCACCACTGAACATTATTGTCCCGCTCAGACTGAACACATCAGACGCGGTGATGTTGAAACACGGGTCTGGAGATGGGGACTGAGCCTCAGCCACTTTTCTCCATCTACTTCTAGCATCTTCTTACTTGCAGACTCAGAGGAGGCTGGAGGTTCTGGCCAGTCTCTCCCTTGTCTCCTTAAGTAACATATTCATGTCTCTGTAGGTGGCTGAGAGGAGCATTTGCTGACTACGTACAACCAGAGACACAGGGAGAATTAGCTGTTCTATCACTTTTGCTAATTTAAGTTCTGCTGATGAGCACACTGACCCGAGCAAATCAACCAGATCATTGTCCAGCCCCTCCTGGCTTTAAGAAGCCTGGATCATACCCAGGAAAATGGAACCAGAGAAGGAGGCTTGAAAACCCTCGAGGTTGCCATGGGAAATCGGCTTACCAGTGAGGTAAAACCAATGCAGAGGAGACCTCTGGGAAAGCCAAAGCAGATTTCATCAGTGCCCCGTGTGAAGTACCTGTCACCACCTAACAGTGAGAGTCCCCAAACAGCACTCCTTCTCAGTTCTGCCTTACGACTTCCAAGAATTTGACTACTTTTCTCTTTAAGAATACGGTCATTGGCTTTCTCTTCAGTGTATCCCTTATACTGTGCAGGAGATGCCCATTATCAGAGAGCCTTGACTGAAAACCCTAAACATTCCGTGGAAAAGAGAAAATATGTTTTTTAAAAATCTCCTGCCTATCAGGAGATCCCATAAGACACTCCAGCTTCTTTCCAATGCACTCGCAAAACATCCTCAATGCACCGCGGAACAGGAAAAGCCAGCCAACCAGAGCCTCGCTGACCATCTTGTAATATGCACATATCAATAAAATTAAAATATCAATAAAAATGCACATATCAAACATACATACTTCACAACAGGCATGCTTCTTACTGCTCTCTGGGTGCTCTGCTAATTCTCAGAGCAGTAACAGAATTTATCTAAAACAGATAAGGCAGCTCTAGAAGCACAAAGCTGATCTTGGGAGCCCCTAACCCACCTGGAGTTTAGTCAGACAGGTCAGGGTGCCCTAGATCTCCTCAAGTGTAGTGGCTGCAAACTTAACCTTTCCTGGGGTGGGGCAGAGATGGGGAAGCATTCCAAATACCTTTCTGGATACCTATGCCTTGGGTGCAAGGAAGTGGGAAATCATTTTCTAACCTAGTTGTCCTAGGGGCATTTATGTCAAAAGTTGGGTAGGATGCTTTTTTCTTTTCTTTTTTTTTTAAACCACATCCAAGAAGTTTGCGTTTATCCATTCTATTACGTGCCTGCCTCAATTTCAGCAACAGTTTGGTAGAGATTCGTTTTCGATTTAGTAATCCCAATTACCGACCCTCTGCAGTAGAGCTACAGCTGCTGCAGTAGACAGCCAGCTGTCAGTATAAAACCAACATGCATCCGAGAGGACTTTCCTCTCTTGCTCCCATTGTATTACCTTGAGCTCCTTGACTGTAGAAGAATCTTTGAGCTGACTCAACATCCAAGAGTCTATGAGCAGACTCGACATCCAGAAAATAATCCATTTTGGGATAATCCATCCTTGATGTTCTCAAAGCAGAGTTTCAAGACAAAATAGTCACTTGTGTGCCTATGGAAAAGGAAAAAAAAATTCACAATATTTTAGACTGTCAAATAGATGTTTAAAACCATGTCTGTGTGTGTGTGTGTGTATAAAGATATATATATATATATATATACAATGTATTATATTTGTTATATATTATAATAATATATACATATTAACAATTTTGGAATAAGAAATATCCCATTATGATCCTCCCTCATTTGAGAGTTCCAGTTCTAAACCCACCCTCAACATAGCTCTTCTACTGTAAGAGAACATGCAACATTTAATCAACATTCATTAAAGGAAATATATTCTACTCAGAAAAAAAAAAATCCAGATGATTCAAGCTAAAGAGAAATAACATACCAGTTTTTCCTTGTTATTTATTAACTGGAAAAATAGGCTGTTAAATTCATATGCTATCCGTTTTCAAAAGATCTGTCTGAGGAATGGCTCTGTTAAGTGTCAGCGTTCTGAACTGATACTCAGTCCAGGGAGTTCCAATTCCCTTAGAACGGGGAGAATCGCCTGGGAATCCGAGCCTCCACTTAGAGGTGCCGTGCATTTATGACACATGCTGACATGTTTGCTATAAAAATGCCTTGGATTCCTTCCCTTTTGGCGCTTCCCTTCAGCACATTTTATAAAGTGCTCCAGGATCATCACCTGCTTGCCCGTGACCCAGGCTGCTTTTGAGAAAGAATCCTGGTTTGGGGGACAAGGATCCCCAGGATGTCATCATGCACTGGCCTGTCAGGAAGCTGATGCACTTATTAAAAAGCATTCAGCCAGCTGGGTTCTTTTTAGCATATGTAACCTCTCCCTGATACTTGCACAAATGAAGTATCTCTCTTTCTGCAGGATGTTTTTGGAAAGAATTCATAAGACCAAGTCATTCAAATTGAGCTCAGAAGGCTAATCCAATTCGTTCCTCTTTCTAACAGTGAATATTTTAATTTAAGAACCCAAATCTGGTAAGAGGAAACTTTAAAAAATTCCCAAAGGTAATCCCAAGAGCAAATCATACTTACTGCAAGAGGAAAAAAAAAAATCAAGGACTAACTGCCGGCAGTAAAACCAAGAAGAATTTCAGCTGGAGTGTCTTTGATCTCACTAAATTCCCGATGAAAGTAAACAATTTTGATTGTTTGATTAGAACAGCGATGAATAATGTATACAGTCCAGTAGACCTCCTTTATCACATAAAATAGCCAGAGCATGTTACCTTAGCAACAGAAGGTGACGCCAGTCTCAGCCTCTTTGTATCCTCCACTCTGAAGGAAGAAAATGACCAGTTGCCCGTATAAAACTTGGGCACAAAATCATCACCATCAAAATCTACATGTAACCATCATGTGGTCCATTCCCCATCACCCCTTCCGTCTCTTACGCAGAGAAGTGTCATCGTCATTGAAAAACGGGTTTTGGCTTTACTAATTTATGTTTATAGCCCCAAGTCACACTTCGATTTGCAATTGCAACCGAATTACATGATTAAACCATTAATAGGATCGAAAAGTTGTCTAGAAATTGTTGGGGGGGGGCATCCACTTCCTACCCTGATGCTGGCTACGGGTTGCAGGGAATGGCCGTTTGAGCTTAGCATATGTTAAATGTTCCCCTGCTATAATTAATACATAGATCAGTCACCAGCGTCTCGGCTGAAAATAACTCTCTTTCCTTCTGCGACTCAGTCACTGGAAGAAGCTGAAAAAGCTGCCTGAAATTTCCCAGCTTTTAAAAAATGCATTATAACATGCTCTTTTGGGAGCTGTCCCCCCAGCCCCCAGAAAAGAAAGGTGGCCAGAAATGAGACAGGAAAGGAAGAGTCTTGAAGTTAGCAGATACTCACGCACTTGTTGGCCTCTTGCAGCAGGACACCCAGAGCTCCTGATGACGCTGTGCGATGCTGCTGAGCACGGGAGCCCAAATGAACAGCTTCTAATTTTCCCTTCAATCTCAATTCGAGAGCACTGAGCAGAGGCAAGTGATGGATTGGCCCATTTTATATTATGATGAAATGCAACCCCTAAGAGGAGATCTGAGTGGAGCTGCTCTTTAGAACACATTAGACTGCTAATTTAAGAAAATTGAAAGGTTTTGTTTTACTGTCTTTTATGTGTTCTCTCTGCTACCCCCTCAGTTTAATTTGCATTTAAAATTATGCTCATGTCTCCTCAGTTCTCCAAGGTGTGGAGTACTTTCTAATCACGATGGCTGCTTGGGTAGGGGTTGGTGCAACGCCACTTTTATTCTGAGCTGCAAAACAAGGTGGGTAATTATAATCCTGAGCTGTTTTCTGGAGTGAAATATAAAATGAACATCTGATTTCAACCCCTACCTCTCCTCTGGCCTTTCTTCCCCTTCCTGCCTCTGATTGCTTGGTCAAAGCTCCAGCCCAAATCATGCCAATCTGTCTAAATGCATTTTTTTTCTGTCTGAATGTAACAAAATAAACCCAACAGCAAAAGGAAACTTTGGTTAGATACCTGAGCTTATTCTGGTGGGATATCCTTCCTAGCAAACCTCTGAAAGGACTTTTAGACACAATACTTGGAGATGTGCTCCTGAAAGGCATAATGAGAGCCAAATGCAAGCCTGATGGGTTTTTGACCCTTTGTTGACCAAGAAGAATTAGTTAATAAGTGTGGCACGGTGTGTCGTGTGTTGGATTGTTAAGAAAAAAGAAGATACATTTGAGAAGTCTTGGATGGAAGACCACCACACTCCCGGCTTTCCATAGACACAGTTCTTCCAGCTGCTTTTGAGACGAACCGGAAAATCTCCTGCTGTCTGTCTTGTGGGCTCTCCCACCCAATCAGGACAAATCAGATACCAAGCTCGGGCTGCTGAGTTAAGCCTGATGAAAGGAAACTAAAACTATCAATTCTATGTTCTTGTAGGGAAAGTCCACTTTGGAATAGAATACACAAAGCTTTGCCCCAGACCCAAGGACTTACTTTTCTAAGGTTACATTTCTATTCAGCCTCCAATGGAGACATGCGAGAACACTTGACATTTGCAAGAGGAGAAAGCTGTCTTCTGGTTTCTTTTACAGTGAGGTGTGGGCGACAGGTTCTGAACTCTCTATTGTGAATCTGCTGAAATTGTAATGACTCATAAGTGAGAGAGAGAGATGGGGAGAGAGAATGCCCAATCTACTGCTGCTTGACAAACACCAAACATTTAGGTGAGCACAGATAAATGTGTGATTGAAGACAGAGATGCTAAATGGGAAATCTGAAAAATAGAGTTTATTCTCAGAGTTTGGGGGGTGGTTCTGGAAGTAAATCATTTCTGGAAGCTTAACCAAGAAAGGTAAATTTGAAGTGTCTTACAAAATGTACATGCAGTATGAAAGGGCTATGATTTAAGAAAACTCAGAGAGGAAATTTCAATTTAGAGAAAGAAATATATTTGGGAAGGGGATATTTCTTAACTTGCAAAATGAGAACTTCATTTTACTAAATAATTAACAACTGTTTTTTTTTTAAACATAATATGACCAGCTTCTGAAATAGATTTTCAAAAAATGCTTTTACTCTCTGAAAGCATAGATATAGATTACATGTAGGAATATCTGGGTGAGGAATTATTTTTAAAGGTGGGAAGCACTGTAATGTTTAAAAGCCAATGCCACAAACTGATCAGCTCAGCTCTGTTTTGTAACTTTAATCTTCTCAAAAGCAACATTTATAATGGTCCATTGTTCTGAGGTACAATAGAACCAGAAGGCAAGGTTAGAGCAAGGATTCAGACTAGCACTTATGTAGCACTGAACAATTCTGCCCAAATCATCTTTAAGACATCAGCTCAAAAAGTTAACTCAGATAATGTTAACATATCTGAGTAAGCAAGAAATAAAAAATTATTTTAAAAGAAGCTAAAGTAGAGTTATATCTTTTACACCAATGCGTCATAATATGGAAGTTTGGAACCGTAAGACTGAAAGAAATAATCTAGGATTATTACAACTACATGACATGGCACAGATATGTATACTTTTTTTTCACTTTGGTGACAAGAGCATGTGTGTATGAATGTTCTATATACAAAGAAAAGCGGTATTTGATTTATTCAAAATGGAGGTATATTTCAAGATGGAATCTGGAGGGGCACCTGGGTGGCTCAGTGGGTTAAGCCTCTGCCTTCGGCTCAGGTCATGATCTTAGGGTTCTGGGATCGAGCCCTGCATCGGGCTCTCTGCTCAGTGGGGAGCCTGCTTCTCCCTCTCTCTCTGTCTACCTCTCTGCCAACTTGCGATCTTTCTCTCTGTTAAATAAACAAATAAAATCTTTAAAAAATAATAAAGATGGAATCTGGAGACCAAGAAAGATATCAGCTTGTATTAGTTTATTTTTGGGGTATAGTTATTTATTCTATTGGATGGCGTACGACCCAGACATTTTGGTAAAGGAGGTTATATGATTTGTAAGTAGACAACTATTTTTTTTGTTCTTTCGGTATCATTGCATTGACTTCCATCAGTCTGGGTTTACTCTTTACTAAGAGATGAAGAGTTTTGTGTTATTGACAATTTTATAATTTTACTTGTTTAGTTGCTTCACTGTATTCTAGAGCTCTCTAGTCGACAATATTTTGTATTTGTGTTGAACTATATGAAGTTCTGCCTTTTCTCGGCATGAAATCTTGGATACGTTTCTCTTTCCCCAACAAACCCAACTATAATTTTAAAATATTAGACGATCTCTTAAAGTGTCAGAGCATTTTGGATTCCTTGGTCGGGTCCCTAGGTTGAAAATCTTTGGTTAAGTGCTAACTCACTAAACAAGTGTAGAAAATAGTATATTCATCTATTTCTGCAAATAGTTGATCTCAGAATATGTTGCCGTAGCTGTGGTTTCTCTCTGCTTGGCAAGACACTCTCTCAACCATCCCTCAAAAGCAGTCTCACCTTCCCTGCTCACTAAGGATTGTCATTCAGTGGTAGGAGACTGCAAAGATTTTATGTGAGGTTTTATCCATATTGAACTCTTCCTGAGACGAAACACTTCAAGCCATCATTGGTTACTTTTACTTTAAAGTAAATGAATTTCCAGACTTTTCTTGTGAGAAGGTTTTGATGATAGTTGGAAAGCTAAAGAGGGCCACGAGGGCCAGAAAGGTAGACTGGGGAAGACAAAGTTTCACAGGGAGAGGAGCCTAACTGTATTCTATGTAAGCATGTAGTCATGTTTTGAGGCCTCCCTCATGTATAAGGTGCCAGGTATAGGCATACCTTGGAGATAGTGCAGGGTCAGTTTCAGATTACTGCAATGAAGAAAATATCACAATATAGCAAGGCAAGTGAATTTTTGGTTTCCCAGTGTTGTTTACACTATATTATAGTGTATTCAGTATATAATAACATTATGTCTAAAAGAAACCCAATATACATATCTTAATTTAAAGATACGTCAGTGCTAAACAATGTTAACCATCATCTGAGCTTTCACAGAGTTTGCAATCTTTTTGCCGATGGAAGGTCTTGCCTCCATGTTGATGGTTGCTAAAGGTGAGCTGATTGGGGCTAGTTCTGAAAATAAGACAACAATGAAGTTTGCCACATCGATTGAGTCTTCCTCCCATGAACGATTTCTCTGTAGCTTGTGATGCTGTTGGATAAGCATTTTACCCACAGTAGAACATCTTTCCAAATTGGAGCCAATCCTCTCCAACCCTGCTGCTGCTTGATCAACTAAATTTATGTAAGATTCTTAATCCATTGCTGTCATTCGACAGTCTTCACAGCATCCTCACCAGGAGTAAATTCCATCTCAAGAGACTACTTTCTTAGCTCACTTGTAAGAAACACCTCCTCATCTGTTCAGGCACTGATGAGGTGAGAGCAATTCAATCTTATCCTCGGGCTCACCTCTCACTCTAGCTCTTTTGCTGTTTCCACCACATCTGCAATGACTTCCTCCACTGACATCCTGAACCCCTCAAAGTCATGCATGAGAGTGGGAATCAACTCCTTCCAAATTCCTGTTCATCCTAATATTTTGACCTCTTCTCATGAATCACAAATGTTCTTAATGGAATCCAGAGGGCTTTCGATTGACTTTGCCCATATCCATCAGAAGACTCACTATCTATGCCAACTGTAGCCTTACAAAGTGTATATATATATATTTTTTAAATAAAAAGACGTGAAAGTTTAAATGACTCCTTGATCTATGGACTGCATAATGCATGTTGTGTTAACAGGTGTGAAAACATTAGCCTGGCTGTACATCTCACTCAGAGCTCTAGGATGACCAGGTACATTGTCACTGAGCAATCATATTTTGAAAGGAATCTTTTTTTTTTTTTTCCTGAGCAGTAGATCTCAGCAGTGAGCTTAAAATATTCAGCCAACCATGTTGTAAACAGATGTGCTGTCATCCAAGCTTTGTTGTTCCACTTGTAAAGCACGGGCAGAGTTGATTCAGCATCATTTTTAAGGGCCCTGGGATTTTTGCTACGGTACATGAACATTGGCTTCAGTGTGAAGTCAGCAGTTGCATTAGCCTCTAACCAGAGAGTCAGCCTGTCCTTTGAAGCTTTGAAGCCAGGCATTGACTTGTCCTCTTGAGCTGTGGAAGTCCTGGATGGCAACTTCCTCCAACAGAAGGCTGCTTCATCTACATTCAAATTCAGTTGCTTAGTGCAGCCGCCTTCATTGACTCTCTCAGCTCCATCTTCTGGAAAACTTGCTGCAGCTTCTCTCTCAGAACCTGCGGCTTCAGTTTACACTTTTCTGTTATGGAAATAGTTTATTTTCTTAAACCTCATGAACCAACCCCTTCTAGCTTCAACTTCTCTTCTGCAGTCTCAGCCTTCATAGAATTGAAGAGAGTGAGGCTTTGGCTTAAGGGAATGTGTGGTTTGATCTTTTATCCAGGCCTTTGGAACTTTCTCTATGTAGCATTGGACCCGTTTTGCTTTCTTATCATTCGTGTGTTCGCTGGAGTAACACTTTTTTTTTTTTTAAAGTAGGCTCTACACTCAACATGAAGCCCAATGCAGGGCCTGAATCCATGACCCTGGGATCAAGACCTGAGCTTGAGACCAAAAGTGGGGTGCTCAACTGGATTGCAAGAGACCTAGCTTTCAGCCTATCCTAGCTTTTGTCAAGGCTTTTGTCCTCTCCAAGTGTAATAATTTCTAGCCTTTGGTTTAAAGTGAGAGATGTGCGACTCTCTTCCACTTGGACACTCAGAGACGACTGTAAAATTATTAATTGGCCTCATTTTAATATTGTTGTCTCAGAGAATAGGGAGATCCAAAGAGAGGGAGAGAAATGGGGTAACGGCCAGTTGGTAGAACAGTCAGAGCACCCACTACATTTATTTGATTTGACTCGTTATCTTATATGGGTGTGGTTTGTGATGTCCCATAACAATTACAATCTCAGCATCAAAGATCACTGATCATCAATCACCATAACAAATATAATAACAGTAGTAATAATAAAGTTTGAAATACTGTAAGGATTACCAAAATGTAACCCAGAGACAGGAAATGAGTGAACAAATACTGTGGGGAAAATGGAGCCAATACACCTGCTCGATGTATTGTTGCCAGAAACCTTCACTTTGTAAAAAACACGGTGTCTGTAACATGCAATAAAGCAAGTGCAATATAACGAGGTAAGCCTGCATTAGGCTGGCAGAGATGGGCATTAAATCTGTAAACATCTTAATTTGCACAGTAGACAGACTTCTAAATCCTATTTAAGAACACCATGTCAAAATGGTCCCTTCTTGGCCCATTTTCAGCAGGAAAATTCTTCAAAACAAAATCCACAGTCTCCTTTTCTGGGCTGCATTGGAGAAAGCCACAATAGAAGAGAGGTGGTTTTGGCCAATGTGATGGAGACCAGAGCCAAGAAAAATGAAGCCTTTAGCTCCACTTGCTGCCCACTTCTGAAAATATTCTTCCCCCTCTTTAAATACTTATAGAAGGGCTCATTCACAGAGTTGAAAAGAGCAATAATTGAAAATGACATTGTACTCTTCTGCCAACTGGATTCTAGTAAGTTGATTTATAATACAGAAATATCTTTGCTTGACAGAAAGAATACTCATGCATTATGTTTCTATCTTAATGTTTATCTAATTGATCTGGAAATAGGTAAATGAAGAGATATTGAGTAGGGAAAGGAATCATCAAGCAACTCTCTATTTACTGTGACTCTCAAACCCTTAACTATGAAGCCTTGAAAATGGACAGCTACTGGGGAGAAATGCACTGACAATAGTAGCTTTATTTAAACATGAATTTGAAGATGTATTATAATGATATTTGACTTCATTCATCCTGGCAAGAAAATCACATTGCCCTCAATTCTTTTTTTTTTTATTTTTTTTTAAAGATTTTATTTATTTATTTGAGAGAGAGAGATCACAAGTAGGCAGAGAGGCAGGCAGAGAGAGAGAGGAGGAAGCAGGCTCCCTGCTGAGCAGAGAGCCCAATGCGGGACTCGATCCCAGGACCCTGAGATCATGACCTGAGCCGAAGGCAGCGGCTTAACCCACTGAGCCACCCAGGCGCCCACATTGCCCTTAATTCTTTATGGGTAAAGTGTGTGTGTAATTTGTTTTCCACTTTTCTGGAGGGGGAAAAATTAATCACAAGTTCAACTGCATTTTTCCTAGTCTTCCTGAAAATCCAGACAAGCAATTTGAAAATATCCCACGATGTGTTTAAGGAAGAAAGAGTAGTGATCTCTGAGGGCATCAGTCTTACAGACGGGACAGAAGATGTGGCTCCTGAATGTCCAAAGCACATTAGAAGAATAAGATTGAATATAGCAGTGAGAACCCACAAAGAGTGAGCTTGAATTATAACAAAACAGGATAAGTCATTTTTAGGTTATTTCAATGTCATTTTGAAAATGCCACACTACTATGCAGACTGAGGATTAGCAATAGATAGATGGGTTAGATAGGTAGATAGACAAATGTACAAGTAGAAGTAGAGATTAGAAAAAGAAGGGCAGGCAGACAGACAGAGGTAGAGATATACAGACACAGAAGAAGAAAATGATCAAAACGACTTTAGACACGTGATAATTTTGAACTTCCTTTTTTTTTCTTCTGAAATGCCAAGGTCAAAAACCAAACAAAAACTGTATAAATCAAAGGAACTTTGGTTAACTATTTCATCCCTTTTAGGTTTTTCATATACTGACACATTCTACAACAAGGTCTATGTACTTAAATATTAATACTAAGTGTTTTCCTTATGCATATGTGCAAGGGTGTTTGCATAACAAATATTATTATTCATGACACAACTCATGGTTTGTCTTCAGAGATAAATGTCTTTGGGAATCTGTCACCCAAAGACACTGAAGAACATCATCTCACAGGTATTAGGTTTCCAAATGAGCATTCCTTGTTCCTAGTGGATTGGAGATAACAGAAGACCCACCTCCGCCATGATGCTTAGAAAGGGGAGTGATGGTAGGTGGGTGCTTGCTTCTGAAATGAAGAGAAACTTATAGCTATTTACTCTTTCATTTTTCACAAACATTATTAGACCTGGAAAAAAATGGTCATAATTAGCCTCAACTACTCATTGCTATATAATAAACACCAAAGAAATGTTTTCCAATCATTCAGGAGACAATGCAGTAATGTAGTTAAAAATATTGGCTTAGGAATCCAGGTTTCGCTACTTGTTAACTAAGCAAGCTAACTTCTCCAGGCCTCATCTTCCAGCTCTGTAGAATAAAAATAAAAATAAGAATCAAATGAGATAACCTATGTAGACAATAGAGAATCTGGCACACAGGAAATATTTAGGTTAGGTATTACTTTAAAATACTTCTTCAATAGCTTAGAAATGTAAGGAGTTGTGAAAGTAAGGCTTCCCATTCCATGCACCCCAACCATATCTATCTCATGTATTAGTTGAAATATTACCTCTAGATGCATCTAGAATGGTACCTGGCCCATAGCAAGTGCCCCAGAGTGTTAGTTATTATAATTATCTTCCCCAGCAGAGATCTGGTGGACTTGATGAGCTCATCCATGTGTATTCTTTTTCTGGAGAGCCATGCAAAGGAGGAAACATCTAGAACTCCTGCCAACTTATCCTCACCAAAAGGCAGCTGTTTTCTTTCTACCACTCTGCTTTTCTTTTCCTACAACAGGGAATTACAATCTATAGCAGAATTTTGGCCACTCTTTTTTTATAAACTCATCTCTTTCCTCAGCCAAATTAAATGACATATATAGATACTTGGAGCAGAATACGCCTTTTATCCATTGCATAATAAATAGCTCAACACCAAAATTTTCTCTTTTTCCAGGTGCAGGTCCAGACATGTAGTCTGGTTTAAATGTATCACTATTCATTTATTTATAATTATTTAATTGAGGATAATTGTTTATTATCACTATGTGCCAGGCAATACATGAATTCTTGGGAATACAGTAATAAACTAGATCAATTTCTTTTCTCAAGGAGAGTACAAGTTAGCAAAACTTAGATTCTCTCAACTTTTTTCATATTAAGGCATACCTTGAAAATGATCATATGTGTAAATGAGTAGATGTGTTTAGGGCAGTCAACTTTGGGGGCTCAGTCATCCCGGTTTTTGGGAGCAACAACTTGGCATGCCAGTTGGGAAGCTTTACATAAAATGCACATTTTTTTTTAAAGATTTATTTGACAGAGATCACAAGTAGGCAGAGAGGCAGGCAGAGAGAGAGAGAGAGAAGGAAGCAGGCTCCCTGCTGAGCAGAGAGCCCGATGTGGGGTTCAATCCCAGGACCCTGAGATCATGACCTGAGCCAAAGGCAGAGGCTTTAACCCACTGAGCCACCCCGGTGCCCCCCAAATACACAACTTTTAACGTATTTAATTTGTCCATGGCTTTTCAAGTTAGATGAAAAAAAAATCCGGCATCTAGTTGATGGCGGGAGAAGTGAGGAGTGGACACTAATCAAACTTAGCACAGTGTTTAACCCTAAAATTACAGATTGGTCATCCATGTCAGAGCTTTGAATTAGTGATTATGATGATGAGGGGGTCAACTGATGGAGGAGCCAGACACATAAGGGGTACCACTGTTTTATCAAACCATTTTAGAAAATGATTTCAAGGCCCCCTGGGTGGCTCAATCAGTTAAGTGTCTACCTTTGGCTCAAGTAAAGATCCCAGGGTCCTGGGATTGAGCCCCAAGTCCAGGGAGCCTGCTTCTCCCTCTCCCTCGGCCCCTCCTCCACCACTTGGGCTCACTCTCTTTCAGATAAATAAAATCTTTAAAAAATGATTTCAAGGACTATTGGTTTTAGATCAATTGCTCGTTTTTTTAAAAAAAATATTCCCCTGCAGCCCCTCCCCACCCCACCCCCACCCATCCCATGACAATCTAATGACAACTGCCTTGGATGCATTACCACCAGTTTTTATGTATTTCACAAATCCCTTCTGGAAGAAAAATACCAGGATCACATTGTTTTTCACTAGTTTGGAAGTTGTGATGCCCAAGGTAGTTGGAAGAAGTCCATGTTCTTTAGCTGACAGGGCCTTGGGAGTGACATTTTTTTTCCAGGTTAATGTAACCTCCTTTGGCAGGGTAAACATTTGGGCTGCATTTTTTTTTTTTAAATAAGAATCCTTGATTTAAAAAGCTCCTAGCTGTAAACAGCAAGAATCCACAGTCACATTTTTAACATAGCTCCAGAGGAACTATAATTTAAAATCAAAAGTCTTCTCATTCCTATGGCAACCAACAGAAGTATTCAACTAATGCTACATGCTGTGTATATTAAGCTGTGCATCGTGTACCCCTGCCCCGCTCCACTGCTATCCCCTCCCTATGGATCCAACCTGAATTTCACTGAATTATACACCTTGACAAGGTTTTGTGTCTTTTTCAGACATAGAGTTTGTTTCCAACGTGCAAGCGTCAAACCCATGAGTGTAAAAGGGAAGAGTCCTCCCGAAGGAAACCTTTACACACCCAGAGGGAAAATGTACCCCAAAATAGAGATACCGTCTGCTTCCCTGATTTGACAGGTTTGAGAGCTCCTTGTTTTAAAGCCAGACATGAATCTGTGAAGAGATTCCCTTGAGTTACAACCCTTTTTGGGAGCAGCTACCATGAAGATAACATATGTGGTGAGACAGAGCCAAGAAAGCACCCACTGGGCTGCAGCACAGCTCTGGGAACATTTATAACACATTCTCAGGAAGCTGGAGTGGTTAGTCATGGGTGTAGAGAAAGTCCCCCTCTGCATCAACTGTCTCATAGGCCCTAGGTGTTGGCTGTCATTATGGTCTGTTCTTCAAGGAGGACCTGAGTGGTTCTGTTTTAAAGAGTAAGACCCTGAAGCCTGAAATTCAAAGATCCAAAAGTGAAACACAGCATGAATTCTGGCTGAGTGTTTTTTAAATTTCCAAGGAAAAATTTATTTTCAGGGTGGAAATGGTCTGGGATGTTTTACATAAAATTTCTTTAGATTTTTAATATACTCACAAAATGTGGATTAGTCATTCATTTCTGTTCCTTTGGGAGGGTTCAGAGGAACATTTTGGAACAGAATGAAGTAGGATATGCCACTGGCTTCTTTCTAGAGGCCAACCATTGTCCCTCTGTCTCCTAAACTTCCTCGATGAGGATGTATGTCTACGGGAGTGTGTTGGGTTAAGACTCTGTCATCAGTCATTGTATTCCTGGAAAGTGTAAGGACTGGGAACTAAGAACCCTGGATGTTGATCCAAAATCTATTGCTCTGTGATGAAAGGCACAGAACTCATAATCTCTGGGCTTTTCTTTCCCTCTCATGTAAGATGGAGATGTTAAATGGTTTGAGTCTGTAGATCTAAAGTATCTATTGCTCAAGAGTCTGGAATTTTCAGAACTGAAGTGAATAGAACTGAGGCCTGATTAAACTTTCTGATTCACTGATTGATTGATGATAACCTAAGACCAGAATATTGAGAAGCGAATGACATTGTGAGACCCATAGTCTAGCATCTTCCGATCAAAATGTGTCCCTGGATAAGCAGCATCAGCATTACCTGGGTGTGTGGGAACCTTATAATCTTGGGCCCCATCCCAGACCTACTGTCTCAGAATCTGCATTCTAACAAGTTTTTCAAGAAATTCATGTGCACATTAAAATTTGAAAACCAATGCCATAGGGTATGTAGAGAGGTAATGGTCTGTTGCTAAATTTGTTGACAACCAGGTGAACTGTTTTAAGCACTGTGATCTACCTGAAGGTAGATCTCAACCCCCAAGGTAATTATTGATTGTTATTCTCATTAAACAGATGAGAAAACCAAAGTGCAAAAAGATCATGTAACTTGCCTGTGGTTACACAAGCAATAGGTTCTTAAGTAATAAAACCAAGGTAGGTTTAAGGTGGAATTCTCCATATGGCCATTCAGCCAAGGGGAAAGGAGTGTCCACTAGGCCTTCTTCAGATTGTCCACCATTTTAAACCTCTCCATTTATTAACAGATAGAGACTCCTGGCATAAAAACCCTTTGTTGGACGCTATCCACCTTCCAACTCGACATGGATTTTTCAGTTGAAAAGTCATCATTAGGGACGCCTGGGTGGCTCGGTTGTTTGGATAACTGCCTTCGGCTCAGGTCATGATCCCGGAGTCCCGAAATCGAGTTCCACATCGGGCTCCCAGCTCCACGGGGAGTCTGCTTCTCTCTCTGACTTTCTTCTCACTCATGCTCTCTCTCACTGCCTCTCTCTCAAATAAATAAATAAAATCTTAAAAAAAAAAAGTTAATTTGATTCTCATGACAACATTGTATGGAAATCAGGAATGGGATTATGACTTCATTTTACAGAAGGAGTCAATGCAGAACCGAAGAACTGAATGGACTTGTCTGCACTGGTAAGTCACAGAGCCCAAGCAAAAGCACAGATGTTTGGGTGCCCTGCCCAGTATCATTAACTATTCTGTCATTATTCAGAATATCCATTGTGCTACCCACGTGTGGTTGTGTGTGTCTATTCTGATCAAGAGAATGGGTAATGCCTTTTGGTGATGCTTTTTTTTTTAAATAAAAAAAAATTTAAATGGTTATATAGTATGCATAACATGATATTTACTATCTCACAATTTTAAAGTGTAGTGTTTAGTGGCATTAAGTACACCTATATTTTTGTGAACCATCACCATCACCTATCTTTAAAACTATTTCACAAAACTGAAGCCCTGTGCCCACTAAATAATAACTCCTCATTTCTTGCTCTCCCCAGTCTTTGGCCACCACCCTTCTACTTTCTGTCTATACAAATTCAACTTTTCTAAGTACCATATATAGTTGGTATCATACTGTATTTGTATTTTTGTGACTGGCTTATTTCATTCAACATAACATCTTCAAAGTTCATCCATGTTATGGCATGTGCCAGTATTTTCTTCCTTTCTAAGGCTGAATAATATTCCATTTATGGATATACCACATTTCGTTTATCTAGTCATCTACTAATGGTCACATGGGTTGCTTCTACCTTCTGGCAATTGTGAATAATGCTGCTGAGAAATACCTCTTCAGGTTCTGCTTTAAATTCTTTAGGGCTTATGCCCAGAAGTAGAAATACTGGTCATATGGGAGTTCTATTTTTAATTTTTCTGAGGAACTGCCATAGTGGCTGTACCATTTTATATTCCCACCAACAGTGCAAAAAAGAAAGTTTTTCTTTAACTTAAAGAAAAGTTATTTTTTTAAAACTTAAAAAAAGAGATTTATTTATTTTAGAGAGAGAAAAAGAGGGGGAGAGCAGGGAGAATGGCAGAGGGAAAGAATCTCAGCAGACTCCCTGTTGAGCATGGAGCCTAACACCAGCTTGATCCCAGACTCTGAGATCATGACCTGAGCTGAAGTCAAGAGTTCAATGCTGAACTGACTGAGCCACGCAGGTGCCCCAAGAGTTCATTGATTTTAATGTCCATTTTCCCACCTCATACATTTCAGTTAAGGTTCTGGGAGATTGAAAGGCTGACTTTTAAGTACTTAACCCAATCCAGTGGTATTTTCATTCCTTGGGAAGGGGATATATATTAAAAATACAGTATCTTTGTTACTCTCTCTCTTTTTAAAAAGATTTTATTTATTTATTTGAGGATAGAGAGGGAGAAAGAGAGCGTAAGTGGGCGAAGGGGCAGGGAGAGAGGGAGAAACCAATTCCCTGCTGAGCAAGAAGCCCAACACAGGGCTCAATCCCAAGACCCTGGAATCATGACCTGAGCCAAAGGCAGTGGCTTAATCAACTAAGCCAGCCAGGTGCCCCATATCTTTCTTACTCTTAAATATGGACAGCCTATTGTAGACTTCTACATTAGAGGAGCAGCAGTTCTTGCTCTAATTATTTTTCATAGTGGCAAGTCATTTTGAATATTAATACTGGAAGTAAACTGGCTTTAAAAAAAGGAAATAGATAGATAGATATAGATATAGGTATAAATACAGATATAGATAGGAAAGTCTATTTGAGATATTAAGCTAAATTAGAACGGCTTCAAAGCCAACATATCATTTAAATGGGATAGAAACATCCATCAAAAAGTAAAAATGATCCTTTGGAATGTTTATGTGGTTATCTTGTTTCACAGAAGGAGCAATTGTTGACATATATTGTTAAGTGGTGTAAAGAATTTCTCATATCATCACTTGGGCAATGCAATTAAGAAAAATATGGCTCTATCCAATTTAATTTGACCTTGGTATCCTTTAGCTTGTTGACTGGTTTGAATTTCTCTAAAGTTGTCTTCAGAAGGAGGTATGTTCTTTAAGCTCACTTAAACTTTCCAGAGCTAATTTTTTCCAGTTTAGTTTTTTGTCTGCTCTTAAAAAATGTTGAGAAAAATCTATATAGAGAGAGTGATATATATATATAGCATATAAACATGCACACACTCAATGAAAAACTGTTTCTAGAAACAAACATTATCCTATTCAAAAGATCTACAAAATTTTAATTCATTTATCAGAGTAAAATGAGGTACAGAGGTCTTATTTGGTTTCTATTAGGGCCGAATTAATTGCAATAATAACTGGGCAACCCCACAGTATCAAGCCAGCAGTTGACTAACTGGTACTTCCTATCATTTTATAAACACTGTAAAACATGAAAGTTATGGAAAAGATGCTGACTTTCCTTTTGAGAAATCTAATCCTGCTAAATGGAATATTAATGTGAAGTAATTGATTGAGTATTCATTCATCAAATATTGAGCAATTATCAGGTTAAACAATATGAAATTGCTGGTACTGAACCACTTTTGGTCTGCAAAAGCATCTGACACTGGTAGGGTGCTAACCATCCAGAAAAAATAAAATCCCTGCATTCAAAGAATTCCCAGTCTACTGAAGTAAATAGATTCCAAATACAATAAACATGAATGTCCTATAATAAAGACATGTACATGGCACTTAGGGTACAAAGAGAATGGAGGGATTAACTTTGCTTCCTCAAGAGTTTTACTGATTGCCTTTCACCAGTAGAGGTAAAATATTTTGATAGAACAGCCTAAATATTCTTTTCTGGGCTCACAAATTCATTTTAAAGGTAATAACATCAACAAACTTATTCCAAATGATAGAAGAGATTGCCTGGAAAGATTTTCATCTTTTGGTGCTTGAAACTTTAAATTTATCTGCTCTTCTAGCCTCTTAAAAATTTCATTAAGGAACTCTTTGGTTGTCAGCAAGGAAACTCATCAAATGGTCCACGAACAGCCAAGTGGTGATAATACTCCACGGCAGGCAGCTCTGTAGATACTTGTGATCAGATCCAAGGTGCAGAGGCCTTTTCTGATTATTTGGCATCATGATAATAATCCCCAAATTATATTTCTTAGGAGATTGGTCTGTAGTCTTTTTGGATGTCCTTGTTTTTAGCCAGATACATAATTTTACATTTGTTGGTGCTAACATATCTTCTAATCCTTGCAAAGAACTTCTTTCTTGTTAAAAAAAAATTACATAAAGAAAAATAAGCTGAAGAGAACACTTTCTAAACATTTAAAAGTTTTAAACACCTACTCACCTTAGGGGGAAAAAAAAAAAAAAGCAATAGCACACCAAACCTGCTGATGTCACTTCTCATGGATGTTGACGCATTTAGGTTGTCAATTCTATTTCTGTTCACTTAACCATAGTCTTCGATTTCCACTTATAGAATTTAGCTTGGAAATTTGGCTTTCTTCAAACTGCAGTGCCTGAAAAGCTATGTAAAGCATGCTACAATAAGAATACCCTTGAAACTACCTCACCTTTTTTGGGGAAGGATCTTGAGTTGCTTTTATGATGATGAGCTTTTATCTGAGACTAACTGTGAAATGAAGGTATAGAGGCAAGCAACCACATTAACCTCATAAGAACCTCCATTTATGCATTTGAATTCATCCTAATACATGAGTATTTATTTTTTCTGTTTGCTAAATCGCTATCTCTTAACTCCGTTGCTCTCTAGTACAGCTAAGCAATCAATCTGAGCTTAAAGAAATAAAAAAATGCTTTTTGAACAAAAGGGTAAGGCAAACAAAACCTGAGCTCTTTTAAGAGAGTCAAAGGGGGCAACATTGGTGACAATTTAGTGTTTCCCATTCACTCTGCCATTTCTTTAGTTGATTCAAAAGGACTTGTGGTTAAAAAGAACAACAAAGAAACTTAGAGTTCTCACGGCAGAAGTGGTATGGTGGCTCTAGTTTGGTAAAGGAAACGTTACAAACAGTAATTATAATTCAGAGGTTGGAGTGCTTTAATGGCGACATGGAAGAGGGAATGTGACCAACCTGTCTTGGCCTATAGAGTGCTTAAGAGCAGATTTGTTTGACCTAAGTTCACAGCTGATTAGCAGTTAAGCGAGATGATACAATGGGGCAGTGGGGTCTTAGGCAGAAGGGGGAGCCCAGAAAGGCATGTAAGTGAGGGAAAAAAGCCTCGCTTATTTCAGGAGGAATGAGAAAATGAAGGGGCTCCCCTAGAGGACAGGTTTGGATGTTGGCAGAAGAGGATGAAGAGGTAAGCAGGAGCCACATTGTGATGGATTTATTTGTTCTGGTTTTATTCTCTAGACAAGAGTCAGGGAATCTTGTTAAGAGGCTTTTGACAAAGTCCAGGCAAGGCAGGCAAGGTATGATGACGACTTGTCCTAAGACAGTGAATTTCAGTTAGGGTCTCTTTGAATTTCAAGTATCTCACGAATATTCAAGGGTGGATGTTTAAAAGGAAGTAAGAGATTTGGGTCCAACGGGAGAAGTCCCACTTCTGGATATGAATTCTCAACCAGTATATATGGAAGGCGAAGCAGTGCAAACAAAGGTGGTCACTTAAGAGATAAGGTGTTCCCCTGAGCCGGATTTGTACCTGGCCGCTGGTCAGGAATGCAGAATCTCAAGTTTCACCCCCGACCCACTGAATCAGAATCTGTATTTTGCTTAGATTCACAGGTGACCTCTAAGCACGTAAAAGTTCAAATGCCTGGGGGCACCTGGGTGGCTCAGCTGGTTAAGCATCTGACCCCTGATTTTGCCTCAGGTCATGATCTCAGGGTCCTGGAATGGAGCCCCACTTTGGGCTCCCTGCTCAGCGCTGAGTCTGCTTGTTCCTCTCCCTCTGCTCCTCCTCCACTTGTGCTCACTCACTCCCTTTCTTTAAAAATAAATAAGAAAACCTTTTAAAAAATAAAGTTTAAATGCTGGCTTCCTATAATAGAGGTGATCAGGGTCTTGCCTTGGGTTATCCTTAGAAGGTAACTGGGCAGCCCTGGCTAGACCCAACTTAAGTCTCCCCTGAATTACTGAAATAGTAGTTTAAACCCTGACTGCACATTGAAAAAAAAAATCATCACTTTAAAAATATACCCAAGCTCAGACTTTAGCCCTAGAGTTTCTGATTTATTTGTTCTGGGGTAAGGCCCAGGCATCGGTATTTTAAAAGCTCCCCAGGTGATTCTAATGTATGGCTAGGGAAAAGAATCATTGTGCTAAGAAGTCTTAAGGGGAAGCAGAAATCTAAATTCAATCAAATATAATAGGATTTTTTATAATGAGAACATAATGCTGGGAATGTATTAATAATAGAAGCCTTAGTTGCTGTGCAGCAGAATGGTGTGAAGGTAATTTCTGGACGGTATCATCAATGACAAAAACATAGCATATTCTTTAGGAAACCTTTGAATTTTTTTTTTTTTTACGATTTTATTTATTTGAGAAAAAGAGCAAGTGAAAGAGAGAGAAAGAGAGCACGAGTTGCAGAGGGGGTAGGGAGAGAAACGGACTCCCACTGGGCAGGGAGCCTAACTCAACATGGGGCTCCATCCCAGGACCCTGGGATCCTGACCTGAGCTGAAGGCAGAAACTTAACCAACTGAGCCAGCCAGATGCCCCAACCTTTGAGTTCTTATTAAGCTCTTAACTTTCAAGAGTTTCAATGAACTTAGAGAACTTATACAACAGTTTTTTGAAGTTAGCAGAGATAGGATAAAAACATATCTTGTGCTAAAGTAGTTTGGGGGAGAGGGAGGGGGCAAAAAGTCAGGAGAAGGAGAGAGAGTTTTCTTTTAGCGGTAAAGAGCTGTTTGCCTCAATTTGCTAAACCTTGAAACAGTGGCATTTTGTGAGACTGAAAGACTTTGTGTAGGTGTAAGTAGAATGTCAAGGATGAGTCAAAGATTAATACCTAAATTATAGAGTATGATGGGAATTTTATGCCTCTGCCTTGGAAATCAGGTTGAGAAGAAGGAAGTATTGACTGATTCTTAAGTACTACTTATGTTGGGTTATAATTTAATCAAATGGATTATGCCCGACTCCAAGAAGGGAGAAAGACTTAAACCATGTGTTTTTAAATAGTTCTGCAAATTTTCTCAAGTGTCTAGCTAATTCATTGGCAGGGTAGCTCCAGTGATGTAAAACAGGATCTCAAAAAGCCTAGGAGTTCTTGATTATCCCAGAATGTGTTATGCACTGATCCTAATAAGATTTTTCCAAATGCCCAGATAGGCTATAATTAAAAGTGTCGCTGTAATCTCAAAAGTGACCTACCAGTGGAATGACTCTTATGAAATGCTTTATAGAATGTCTGTATTTTGGTATTCAATAGCTGCTTGTTAAGTTCTCCAAACTATCTTAGGTACCTACAGATGGTGTGAAAGAATTGCAAGACACTCTCCCTGTCCTTGAGAAGCTTAAACATTTGCTCAATAAAAACAATTAGAGTTGTGCATCTACAGAAAATATTTTATTTTCAAGATACAAGAAAACTGCACTTATAGTCAAGAAAATGTGTAAAGTCATAAAGCTCAAGGTTTTTAAAACTTGAACGACAGCGGTAATACTCCCAGCGATGATATGAGGACACAAAATAGCTACAGATAGTTTAATAGCTGGTAAATTATTATGTCAGTTTAAGGACAAAAAATACTGGTCTGAGAAGTTTAATATCCCAAAATACTCTTTAACTTAGAACACAGGCATAGTTAGAACACATGCTCACTCCAGTTCTTCCAATAGGGTAGATAAAAAGCATTGCTGATTTTCTCACTTGAATATAACTTCACTGAGAAGATGTAAAGGAAGTCTATTCTATAGTATGCCTCTTCTACCTCTAGCTTTGTCTGTTCACTGGAATTTTGTGATGGCGATGGTGGCTTCTTTCAGAAGGGAATGGACTATTGCAGATTGAAGAGAGTTGAATGTCTGGTAGACTCTTAGTGCCTATTCACTCTATGATCCACTTTCAAATAAGTTCTTTTCTTTTCATTCTCAGAAAAATTCTTTTGGGTGGTATTATACAACTTTGACAGATTGAAAAAAAAATTGAAGCTCACAGATATAAAGTTACTTGCCTAAAATCACACAAAGAAGAATTTTCAAATCCAGTTTTTTAACCTTAACTCCCTCGAGAAATACCTATTTGTTCCCTGGACTGTGGAATGGAACTACGGAGGTGATAACGTAGCAGAGTGAATCCACCATCCAAGGAACCCAAGAGTGGTTCAGGGCTCTTACTTTTGCAACTTTCTTTGGGTCTTCAACCTTAAGGGTTAGGAATTAAGGATCTCGTTTCTGATTCAGATCGTGGCTCAGCCATTTACCGTCTTTGTGACCTTGGGCAAGTCAACTAATGTTTCTTGTTAGACCTCTTTTATGAAAAGTATTCATTATAGTTCCTATCTCATATGAACATTGTGAGAATTGCATGGGTTATGTACATGTGGTACTTGGAACAGTACTTGGTATGTGGCAAACACTCAATAAATGTTAGCTGTTATTACCACTATCATGCCTTTTGAATTGGGATCTCCAAAGGAACTAGCCCTTTTGAGCTGCAGATTCATATCCTCCTGGTGCTGCCAGTGAGGATATTCTCCGGAACAGCACAGACCTCTCAAACTCATCACGCCCTTTGACATAATGTGATGCGAGAAGTTTGGCACAAAATAAAGAGCGAAAAAGCACTGAATAAATTTTAGCTGTTACCATTATGCATGTCCTACCAGTTCTTTCTCCTGTAGTCTTTTTTTGTAAATAGCATACCGTCATTCAGGAAATCTTATCCAGAAAGCTGCGAGTCATCCTAAATCCTTGTATTTTCTTTATCCAGCAACATCCAGCCAGTCACTAAGTCCTGTCAATTCTCCCTCTTCATGAGTGTCTTTTATACCCTCCGTTCTTGCTATTTCATCATTTTTGGCTTCAGTTATTTGAAAAGGTTTCAAATGGCCTCTGGGATCCAAGGTATTCCTCTCTCAACCTATTCCCCTCAATGATGCTAGAATGAATCTTTAAAATTCGAATTGAGCATGTCATTCACTTGCCTGAGATCCTTCTCTAACGCCCATCCAGACTTTAGGATGTGTTTCTGGCCCCTTTCTTACTGCAGTAAACAAAACCACCTCCTGCTTCAGCCTCATCTCTCAGATATACCAGAAGTAGCCACATGGGCCTCTGAAATTTTCTGCAAACTGATTCCTGAGAGCAATTGCAAATGTTGTTTTTTGAGCGTAGAATGAGCTTTCCCCATCTCTATAAACAATTTTTTTTTAATCTCGGAAATTTGCAAAACACAATGATTATTTGCATATGTTTAAAAAATTTCAAATATATGAAATAAAATTCACTACAAGACTCTTTTGGGGAGCCAAAAGAGGATGCACAGAAATCACATCAGAAAAATGCATAGTTGTTAGGGTAGAAATTATTACTAACAGCTTTTTGAGTAGAAACTAGTGTCATCTTTTGGACGGGGAGAAAACTATAGTCAGACAGAGTCTCTTTTTCAAGGCATCATGAGGCTAAGACAAAACCAAACTTCAAACATTACGGGGCCATCACCATGGAGAGGGCAAGAGATTCATGTGCAATTGAAATGTGTCAGTTTCTCCTGACACAGGTGTGTTGCAGGGCTTTTCAGTTTTTACACTGCTCACTGGCATTGATTCAAACAATGTAATTCTCTTTACATCACCCTGCTGGGAAATTATCTTCTGGTACCTGGAGAGAGACGACTTGAGTGGTCCCAGAAGAGACTGTTAGGAAACAGGACAGTTAACACATCAATAGAAAAACAGAAAAATTGTTAAAAAATCCAGAGGGGGATGATCATAGCAACAATTTTAAGAAAGAGAAGAAGTCAAGCTAGAGCACTCCAGTAAGTGGTTGTAATGGATATTTGCATGCTAAAACTCAATAACAGATCATCCTTGCTGGGTCAATCTGTCTCTTAAATGTAGTTTGTGACTGTAAACTTAGGTCATTTAAAATCCATTTCCTGTTATAATCGTCTACCTTAAACACTCTTAAATTGAGAAGTCAATGTAAAACCTTCAAAACAGGAACATTTTTGCTCTCCCCAGCAACAGTGGTGTTTGGAAAGTCTTTCTTCAGGATGCAGTTCAAACTTCCCAGTGTGAGATAGAGGTCCCCAGATTTTTTCTTTCAGCAATTGTCATACACCATTGTATTTCCACATGTGTTGTCCCCTCCAGGCAGACCAAAATCCTGGTTTCTAAAGGCCTTTTGCTTTCTGGTGTCTCCATGCCCTTAGATGTACTACTCTTCCTTTTGACCACCCTTCTCTCTCTGTGTAAGTCTGATTTATCTCATCTTTCAATACTCCTACAGCAGTTCCTAAAGATTATGTTAACAGATTGCTTACGTTTCCCTCTCTCATATTCCCATAATGCTAGGGCCATGTTTTTATTGTGTGTATTTTCTGTGATGAAGATGATGATGATGATGATATAATCTCATTCTAGACTATGAGATTTTTGAAATAAGGACTCTCTCATTCTTTTCTGATCCTCAGTTTCTAACACAGGACCTCGAACATAATACTGTCTACAGAATGAACGAGTAAAGCATTATAGTATTTGCTAGGTATTTGCCTTTTATTTCATTTTATTTTTTAAAAGATTTTATTTATTTATTTGACAGACAGAGATCACAAGTAAGCAGAGCGGTAGGCAGAGAGAGAGGAGGAAGCAGGCTCCCCACTGAGCAGAGAGCCCCATGTGGGGCTCGAGCCCAGAACCCGGGGATCACGACCCAAGCCGAAGGCAGAGGCTTTAACCCACTGAGCCACTCAGGCGCCCCGGTATTTGCCTTTTAGATGGCTTATGGAAAGGACTGTCTATAAAATGTATGTTTGTTCTTAGATATGGTCCGGTTTTAATGGTTGTAAATCAATGTGCTCTTATAGCATCCCTGACACATTATCTTGTCTCTGTTGTATGTAGTTTATGCTTGATTTCAGTGTTTGAGTAAATATGTCCTCCTTTTCCTTTAAGTTCACTCTGAGCTATATGAGATCCATCTCTCCACTTGCATTGAACACAATAGAGCAGGAATGCCTCACCCTCCCAGCTGGGTATCGCACCATCTCTGGGGAGCCTAAGTTCAGCTGTGTGGTGTCAACTTCTCGTTTCTGGCAGCTGGTGTCATTTGTCAAACTTTCTGAGCAATCTTATCAGAGGACTGAAAATAAGAGAGACGCACAGAATGAGAGATTCAGTCATCCAATCAATTTTTCAACATCCAAAATAATACAAATAGGCTTTTTCTTCATTTGAATGGGTAAATGGTCATTTATTTAAAAAAAAAAAAATTCTGGGGCACCTGGGTGGCTCAGTGAGTTAAAGCCTCTGCCTTCGGCTCAGGTCATGATCTCAGGGTCCTGGACTTGAGCCCCGCATCGGGCTCTCTGCTCAGCAGGGAGCCTGCTTCTTCCTCTCTCTCTGCCTGCCTCTCTGCCTACTTGTGATCTCTGTCTATCAAATAAATAAATAAAATCTTAAAAAAAAATCTAATGGCCTTATATTCTCCCATGTGTAAAGAATAGTATATTTAAACTTTGTACTTGAATAGTATTACCATTATAAGAGTAGAAATATCTCTGGAGGTCAAATTCTTATTTATTTTTAAGTCTTTATGGTGTATCTTTTAGTTGACCAAATCCTTACTCTAACAAGCTGAAGAGAGGTAATGGTGAAAACTGTGAGCCATTGAAGAAGGAAAACCCCACTTTTCAATAAAAGTGCATTGCATCTATCTTGACTATTGGTCTCTTTGGTGTATTTTAACAGAAAACCATGAAAGTAATGCTGTTCTGTACTTACAGAGATGGGTTTATAACTTGAATATTTCATTATTTGCTGTAGGATATCATCTTTCCACAAATAGCTTTTAAATTTGAGCAATGACTAAGGCAAACAGTTATGTGAACAATTTACAGGTAGAACACATTTTATGCCTTAGTTTAAAAATAGCCCAAGGGCTCATCCTGTGAAAACTGACTTAGGGGAAAAGCATAAGCAGGACTAGAAACAGGAAGCCTAGCTTGGGCAGTGGAGAAGTGCCTCACTCTCACCAGAACTACTCTGTCCCCATAATGGTGAGGCTGAGATCCTCCCACATTATTTGATTTCTTCCTCTACTTCTCCCAGTCTCTCTCCTTGGCTACCCGGGAGTGGGCTTGTGTGCCTACCTTTCTTTGTATACCCAATGTTTGATGGACACACTCTGCTAAGTAAATGATCCTTCTGCTCTAAGCTCACACTCACTCCATCAATTTTCAAAACTGGATGAGAGTAATATGAAGACTTTTTCCCTTGCTAGTTAGATGATCATTTTATTCTCCCTCCCCTCGACCAACACAGAAAATGACTCTAGACGCCATCTTTCCGCTTTTCCTCCTTTTGCCACGGAGACAGTCAGTGTCCCTTCTCCAATCTAGAGCTCTTCCCTCCGCATGTGCTTTAAATCCTGTCCCCTTTCATCTCCTTAGTGACCTTCATCCATCAATCAATCCTCCTCTCCCCTCTTTTTTTTTTTTTTAAAGTTGGGTTTTTATTATCATGAAAGTCACTAAGTTTTGTTTTGGTTTTTTTTTTAAGATTTTATTTATTTATTTGACAGAGATCACAAGTAGACAGAGAGGCAGGCAGAGAGAGGGAGGGGGAAGCAGGCTCTCTGCTGAGCAGAGAGCCTGATGCGGGGCTTGGTCCCAGGACCCTGAGGTCATGACCTGAGATGAAGGCAGATGCTTAACCCACTGAGCCACCCAGGCACCCCGACCTCTCCCCTCTTCTATTTTGATGTAATTTCAAACTTACAGCGTTGTTGCAGGAATGGCACAAGAAAATCCACATACTCTGTATCCAGATTCACACTTGTTTATATTTTGCCCTATCTGCTCCTCTGTCGGTCTCAATTCATAAAGAATAATTTCGGTTATGTTGGAGAGAAAGCCAATTTCTTACCTCCTAAATACCACTCGGTGTATTTCCTAGGAACAGTGACACGGTCTGACGTAACCATAGTGCAGTGATCAAAATCCTGAAGTTTAACATTGACAATGATACTATTATTGAATCCCTGGCCCATGTTCATATTCTATCACTTTCCCTAATTATGTTCTTTATAACTATTTTCTTTTCCTGTTATAGAATCTAATCCCAGATGACTCTTGCATTGAGTTGTCCTATCTCTTTAGTCTCCTTAATCTTGAACAGTTATTCATGCATTTTTTGGTCTTCCGTGACCTCGACCATTTTATAAAGACCCACGTGTTTTTAGAATGTCCTTTAATTTGGATTTTTTTTTTTTCTCATGATTCGAGTTCAGGCCATTCATTTCTGGAAGGAATATAACCAACATAATGTTGTATCTTCTTTGGAGCATTGTATCAGGAGGTACATGAGGTCATGTTATTCCAGTATTGGTAATATTGACTTGCGTAAGGTATCTGTCGTATTTCTCTACTGAAAAGTTATTATTTTTCTCTTTTTGATGAGTAAGTGATTTGTGGGGAGATAATTTGAGGCTATGTCAATATCCTGTTCTTTCTCAACATTTCACTTATGAAGTCCAGCCTCCTATTATTCCCCTCCTGTTGAAAACTGCCCATTTTCCTGCTCTATCATTCCTTCATGTTTATTAACTGATGTATTACTGAAAGAGCTTTCCTTCCCCTCCTTAATCAATCAATTAAATCACTATAGACTTCTAGATTTTATTCCATTTTTAAAACGGTTTCTCTCTGTTATGATTTATTTGATACCAGATCTTCAAGATTTTGTTCCTGGCTGTCTCTCAGCTGTCTCTTCAATTTCCCCTTCTCTGCTTACTGCTGTCCACCAGCATTTAAGTACATCTCTCTCTCCTTTCTAGGCTCACCACTCTCTCCATTGCTAAATCTCTTGTTTCTCTTCCTTTCTTTTTTTTTTTTTTTTTTTTTTTTTTTTAGAAAATTTATTTGTTTATTTTAGTGAGAGAGAGGGAGAGAAAGAGAGAGCAAGTGTGGGAGGGGCAGAGGAGAGAGAGAGAAAGAGAATCTCAAGCAGGCTCTGAACTTACTGTGGAGCCTGATGCAGGGTTCGATTTCATGACCCTGAGATCAGGACCTGAGCCGAAGCCAAGAGTTGGACACTTGACTGACTACACCACCCAGGCATCCCAAAGCCACATTTCTTATAGGGTTGCCTGTGCTTACGTTTCCCTTATCCCTCCTTACCCGCTTCCTTGCTCTACTCCAGTCTGTTCTGCGTCTCTCTCACTTCACAGAAACAGCCTCAATAAGGCAAAAATTGACTTTCTTGTCACAAAATTGAGAAGATTTAGACATACTCCTTTTTGAGACCTATTCCTTCCCTCTTTCTCTCTTCTAATCTCTTCATCATAAAACAAAATAGATGCACAAGATCATGGAGAAGAAATGCTTAAACTAGTGAATTATTATATATTAACCACTCTGGTGAGCATCACTCAAACCAAGAAATAGAAACTGTGCTGCCACCTCAGAAGTTCATCTTCTTATAAGTAAACTCCAACCTGACTTTTGTATTAATAACTTCCTTATACTTTCCTATGGTTTTATCTCTCATGTGTGTGTCCTTATGGTAGTATAGACACTACAGCTTATTTCCCATTTGAAAATATTTGATGTAGCACTTAGGTCTCTTTTCATTTACTTTCCTTTTGCATTCTTTTCTTTCCCTTACAATTTAAAAAAAATGCTGGCCATTTTGTTGCATATTTTTCCACAGTCTGAATTTTGCTGTTGGCCATTCTCCTATGAACATGTTCCTCCATCCCCTCTATTTCTTGTAAATTGGCATCTGGGCCCAGACACTTAATCAAAGTCAAGTTTGATTTCTTTGGCAAGACTATAAGTGGTAGTGTATCCTCTTTTCAGGAGACACATTACGTCTGGTTGTTTATCTTTTTGTGCTGTTAACAGCCATTGATTCTCAATGTCTAGATCTATTAAATTGTAGGAGCTCGCAAAATGATGATATTCTAATCTATCATTTCTTTTGAATTGATTTTTGAAAACCTATTACAGAGAACTTTCTCTCATCCACTATTTGGTTAATTATGAAAAGTCTGGGTAAAGTCTTGATTCATATTTTTTATTTATAAGTTTTCAAAATAATTACTTGGTTCCCTATCATCTTCTGACGATAACCAATGATTGTTTTAAGATATTATTATGAACTCACACATTTAAACATAATTAGTGATTTCTAATCAATTATAATCCTTATCTTTGTTGAAGTCTAATTGCTTGAACTTTGGTCAGTGATCTAACTTTTCAAGTTAGATCCTGAGTGTTTTTAACATGACCTTGGTTGTCTTTAATTTCTTCACTGATATCTGGTATGTCAAGGTACTCCAGAATCATTTCCTGCCCCAGATCTAGATCCAGCCATTTCTCCAAACTCTGATTTCTCTTAATGGGAAGTAATATTTCAAGACTAAAATATGAATGCTGTATATTATCTCTCTCTGTGTCCTCACTGTATGTTATGCAACCTGTATTTCTTTCCCTCTATGCCAAGAATCTTGGTTTACAAGGACTCGGGGGATGAATTCAAATTAGCATATCCCATGATTTCTCATTTGCTTTCTCCAAGTGGTTCTCAACTAGGTGTGATTTTTTTTTCCTCCTTCAGGGGACATTGAGCAATGTCTGGAGACATTTTGGGTTATCACAATTAGAGTGAAGGGATTTTGGTGCTACTGGTATCTAGGAGTCAGGGATGCTGCTAAACACCCTCAGTGCACAGGACTGGCCCTCACAACAAAAACTTATTTGATCCAAAGTGTCAATAGTGCCAAGATTCAGAAGCCTTACTATCCTCATATTATATACACATACAACATTCTCAGAATGGTAATACTAATGTTACTAGCATCAATTACAATAACTAAAGTAAATTAAAAATATTGTTTGCATATGCCAATACCCTTATACATACCAGATAGTGACAGTACCATATCTACATTGTCAGATCATGCAGCTGTGACATACTAAACTGTCTCCCTTTGAACCCTCTTTAGTCTTGGTCTTACACCATGCTGTAAATTTATTGCTCATCACCTGTCTTCATGTCATGTCTTTCTAGTTATTTGATTATTCAAAGCTTGCTCTCTAGTAGATTCTTTTGGAAGGGATTGTAGGAATACTGTTGTTCTTTCTTAGTGATAACAACTGTTCTATACCTTTATATTTGATGGTCTGTTTTGCTGGATATAAAATCCTTAGTTCATAATCACCATCTTTAAATATCTAAAGTATTTCACATTATATTCATCTGGTACAAAGTTGTGGGGTCAAAAAGTCTGATGATTATCTAATTTTCTTTCTCTATAAATCTCTCTGCAGTTCAGACTTTTCCTAGAATATGTTTTGGATAGATAGGGTCTTGTCCTCTTTCAATATGTAGCTTCAAATATACATATTTTTTAATTTTAGAAACATTCTCTTGAATTTAAGCTTTGGGTATTCTATTCCTTTGATTTGGTTTTCTTGTTCTTTTTTGGAGTTATTTGTTTATTAGGTCATCTCTATCTGTCTTCAAAACTTGTCATTTTCTCTTGAATCCTTTAAAAATGTCTTCATTTCTTTTGAGTTAAAGCATTTGTACCTTTTCATTTTTTATTTCTCAAGGCATTATCTGTGGTGTTTATTTACTGTTGTGCCTTTTAACTTCTCTTTTCTAAAATAAATTTTTCATTTCTTTTTAAACAATTTTTTATTTCAGTATAGTTGACGTACAATGTTACATTAGTTTCAAGTGTACAGTATAGGGATTCCACATACTCTTTCATTCCTAATTCTTTTTGAGTTCTGTTACTGATTCTAATACATGTTGAACTTCGTGTCTTGTGTAGTTTTCTTCATATCCTTTAGCTCATTTTATGTATGCAGTCATTTTAATCTATTTTGAACATATTGTTTGGCATGTCTTTTATTTTGTACAGGATATTATTCTGCTCTTTTTTTGTCTTCTAGAAACTTTGTGAAAAATTTGGACTTGATAACTTTTTATGGCAATTTAATTTTTCTGGACGTTTAGAAGGAGGTTGGTTCTGATAGCTTTTCTAACTTCACAGAACTCTCCGGTCATTCTCTCATGGTGTGACAAAATGTAGGTGGCTTGTCTAAGATTTCTTGTCTCTGTTCCCCTCCCCCACTTTGAGCTAGACTTCTCTTTCATGTGCTCAATTTTGATTTCACTCCTCCTGTGTGGAGCCTGTCCCACGAGGAGCCCTGAAATTCAGTTTCAAGAGTTCAGAGTACAGAGGCTACCCAACTGCTTGAGGCCTTCTTATTGTTAGTGTCTTCACTTTAGAAATAAAGAGATTCAGAGTAAGGAAACCCTTGCCTGGCTCAGCTCCTGTTCCCAAACTGGCCCACTTGACTTTCCAGTGAATTCCTGGTGGTGCTATTGGGGTTCTCCTATTTTCAGGTCTGGCGGGTGCCCTGTTGCTTCCATCTGCGTTCTCTCACACAGATGCTGGAATCACATGGGTTTTGTCACTGTTGATGGTTTGTTGTCACTCTCTTGTATTTGGAGTTTGTAAAGATGTCTTGTCACTGAGAGTTCTTCTACGGGCTCCCATATGTTTTGGTTTTGTTACTTAGTTTCTCTAGCTCCTTTTATACGGAGAATCTAGGAAGATCCCGAAGCTAGTCTTCTGTGTGCCTTGATACCATCTTTCAGACACTCTTGAAATGCACTGTTACTTCAGCATTTTCCTCTAGGTTTTTTTTTTCTTTTTTCCCTACTTCTCTTACCCCACTTTTACAGTTTTCTAGGCTTCTCTATCAGTCTCTCAATTGGGGTTTCCCATAACCCTTTGCTCTTGTAACTCTATGGATTCCCTGTGGTCCCTCTTGGAGTTTGCACATAATCTGACAGCTGCCATTGCCACCTAAATCCTCTTAACTCCCAAACCTGTATTTCCAGCGATGACCTGCCTCTGAGCCTCAGAGGCATATATTCAGTCGCCAGTTAGGTCACCCCATTTGGATGTCTTTCAGGTCCCCCCATATTCAGTATTCATAATGGAATTAATCTTCTTATTCCAGATAGCCTCCTTCTCTTCCTTGTTTCCTGGTCAGTAGCAAGCACCATATTCTTCAGTTTGCTCAAACCATCAATCTCTCATTTCCTCTTTCTTGTCCCAAACCAGTTATTCCTTAAAGTTATCTCCTAAGTATTTCTCAATGTGTCAGCTTCTCTCTGCTGTCTCTGCCACCGTCACGTAGATCATCATCACCCATTTCCTGGAATCCTGCAGTATTTTCCCAAGTGCTCTCCTGGCCTCCAGAATTGCCCTCTAGCAACAGGCATTGGAGTTAGAAGTGTTTCTTCCTATTTCTTTCTTGTCTCTCTCTTATTCTTGCCTTCTGGGACCTTGACTAGAATAAAGTTTGGGAGGATGGGTAAGAAAACAGGTAGAACTAGGGTTCTGTAGAATGATGTCACCAGAGGGACACAACTAGGTAAATTGACTTCACTTAAAAAAAAAAATCAATTTCTGTGTTCAGAAGCTATGGAGGAGAAAAAATACAAATGGGCTATATTATATAATGGCTTCATTGCCTCTTATGACATATAATTAGAACTGTTCAAGTCACTTAATGGATCACAAACAGAAATGAAGCGACAGCAGTAGACTTGGGGAGCTGTGTGACATTCAGGTTCACAAGAGCTGGAAGCAAGATAAGATCTCCTAGTCCCCATTATTACTTTTTTTCTGATTTCTTTAAAAAATTAGAATGTACATTTTTTTCTGCCATTTACTATTGCATTTTAAAATTCTTCAAAAGGCAGTGTTACGATTCGTTAACTATTACCCATCACTAACTCATTAACCAGGTACCCAAGACTGGACTATTGTAAATTGGGGACTTTCTCTCCAAAGCTGTCCTCATGTGTATTTCCTTCCAATTCCTGCTCATCTTCCATGCAGACCCCTACCTTTTTGTACTCCCTCCCTATTCCTGTCCTCATTTTCATCCATGCTGCTCCTTTGTTCCCTCACATCAGCTCTCTCCTGCCTCACACTCTTCCCTGTGTGTGTATGTGTCTTTAAAGATTTAGTTATTTATTTGAGAGAGAGAGAGAGAGGGAACAAGAGGGGGGAGATGGAGAGGTAGAGAGAGAATCTTCAAGTAGATTCCAGGCTGAGTATGGAGCCCAACATAGGGCTCTATCTCAGGACCCTGAGATCAGGACCTGAGCTGAAACCAAGAGTTGGAGGCTTAACACCCAGGTCCCCCTTCCTGTATGTTTCTGGTCTTTGATAATATCTCTGGCTTTCCAACATGTCTTCACACAGAGTTGAGTGTCCTATACTGGACACTGGTTCCTGGAATCCTGTTACTGCTAGCATTGTACGTTAAAACAGATTTTTTTTTTTTTTTTTTGCATCTAGTAACCCAATCTGGGTTACTACAGTTGGAAGACAGCTGGGATTTGGGGTGCAAGTGGAGAGTGTGTGTCTGGGGGTGGGGAATGGCCACGATTTCATCTTTGCTTGAACACCTTTATTTGTGGCAGGGCTGGCTCTGGTGGTGTTTGTCTGGTAATGAGTCTCTACACAGCCCGACCTGATGTGCCAGGAGACCCTGCTGGGAGCCCTGCTGTTCTTTGTTGCTCCAGGAATGAAAACCAGAGGGACTGACATTTCTTCTCCTTCTTAACACCTGTGGACTTGAGCCAACCAAAGGGGAAAAAAAATCAGCAAATTTCAAAGTGTCCTCTCTCCCTTGAGACACAAATTGCATGTATTTTACATAGAAAATTTTCTGTATTTCTTCATCAGTTAGCACATGAAGGCCATTCAGAGTTGTCACTTTCTCTGCCTGCAGTCCCTCTGGTGATGAGAAGTAGGTTACTGAGAAGTCAAGTAACGCCTCCAGCTGATTAGAAAGGTTAAGTCTACAAACTAAATGGAGAAACTGGAGAATGCATTCTTGAAACAAGAGGGTGTGCTGATCATTAAGAAAGCAAACATAGGAGGAAAGGACTCTGAGAAACTGCCTCTGCTTCCAGTGTAGACAAAACCTTCCCACCCACTTCCTGCTTCAGGCTAGCTTCTGTCGCTATCCACAGAAAGCAACCGAGAAGGATCCCTGCTGGACAGCTTTCACCCCAGGCAGCCCATTTGTCAGAGTAAGAAAGAGAGAGGATAGTCTTGCCCAGCTAGTTTCTCCCAAAGGGTCTTGGCCTTTGTTTCAGAGTTTTAAAACCCTGGATTTCGAAGTTGATAGAACATAGTCCCAGTGACCTCCTACTGTGTTTGCAAACCTGGCAATTAAAAAATGAAACAAAACCCAGTCTGCTGTGATGGGTGTCTTCAGGCTATCACCTGGCACGTCTCCCTGCATTCTTTGATACTGAAGGAGATCCAAATGTTCTTTATGAATGCTGGTCAGAACAAGCTAGACTGAAGCAGAGAAAATGACTTTTACCACGGAACCTTCATTGGTGTGACAGCATCTGTGAATCGGTCTCAAAATAGGGTGGTGAAGGGAATGAACAGTAGCGTTAGGAGTCCATGGAGGGAGCGGTAGGCAGATACTGGGAGACAGACCCTAAAGCCTTTTTCTAGAGCCCATGTTTTCTCTAATTGCCTCTCTGCCTGGTTTTCATGGAAAACTTCCTGTGGGAAATGTCTTAGCGGAGAGCCGAGGCCATCAGCCTCATAATTCATCCTATCAGTAACATTGACTGAAGAAAACTTAAAATGTACACATGCTTAGGCTGTCCATTTCAATCAGTTTCGCTAGACCCCTGCTTAA
Organism: Mustela lutreola; assembly: GCF_030435805.1. NCBI lineage: Eukaryota > Metazoa > Chordata > Mammalia > Carnivora > Mustelidae > Mustela > Mustela lutreola. The sequence continues at coordinate 144,312,742 of NC_081295.1, read as the reverse complement.
CCATGCACATTGGTTTGCCAGCTTGATCCATCTTGAGAACACCTGCCCATGACCTTGTCCCTTGACCTGAGGGTAGGCTGAAGGTCAGGGATCAAAGGATGGCGATGACAATTGTGCTCAGGGGAGGCTGCATGCTAATGTGGACCCGCCATCTTAAACTATATATAAACTGCCAAGACTTCTGGTCCTCTCTATCATCCATTCATTTTCCAGCCCTCACCAGCTGAGCTTCTTGAAAGAATTGCCTTTGCTGATCTTCCCACTTTCACGCCTCGCAGGCACTACTGCTCAGCCTTCTGAGATCTGGCTCCTAGCCCGCATCCCTGCACACTGACATGTTGTCAGATTTAGGGCATGTGTTCTCTCCTTATCTGGTTGTGCATGGTAGCCCACTCCCTTCACTTCGAATCTCTGCTTTTCTGCTTCCCCCATGCAGCTCTGACCACTTTGTCTCCATGTCCTGTGGAAGGCGTTGTTTCTTGCAGGTCGTTACAGCTGGTGATACCTTATTCTAGCACCAACCTGGTATTTTTTTTCTCCTCTCATTATCTCTCTATAGTAATGCCCATTCTCATGTCTACAGCAACCTGCTAGATCTGTCTAGCACAGAATTTTCTTCTGACATTCAGCCATTTATTAAGTGAGGGTACAGCTAATGCTCTAACTTCCAGCTGGGCATCAACTCCACTACAGCTAAACTCCACTGGTCCCATACCGACATCCTCATCTTCATGGGCTCCTTGTGTTTCCTCTAGGTCGGCAGTCTCTCCTAGGCAACAAAATGTGGGAGCAGCCTTGACTCCTCCCTCCTTCTTCTTCTCCCACAGAAAATAAATCTCCTTAATACGCTCTGTGTGTCCCTCTGCCATCTGGTCCCTGCACCCCCTCAAGTCTCCCCTCTGTCTTTCACACTTGAAGGTCACTGAAATCCTTGTGTTCTGCACACACCGATTACTTTGCACTTTTCTGCTTTTGCTCACACTGTTCCTCTACCTGGAAAGTCTTTTTTCTGTTCCTCCCCACCATTTTGATATTCTCGTGCTTTAGGAACGACTTCAAGTCCTACCTCCTTACAAAGTGTTTTTGCAGTTCTATCCTTCCTGCTCCCCAAACCGATCTGGTATGGGATCCTAGGAGATCCCATAACTTGCATGTTTCTTTTTTGCCTAAACGGACGATAATGGCTTGTGATGTTTCCATCTCTCTCTCTCACTAGATTTTGAATTCCTTGAGGTCAGAATCTGTTGCTTTCATCTTTGGATGATCAAAGCAAAGTGCAATGCCCGAACTAATGGAACACTCTGTTAGTGATTGCTGAATGACCAAATCTATGACCATGTTTGGTTGTTAGTTTCTTTAGGGAACTTAAAGGATCAGAAAGAGGAAAGACTAGGAAAGATATGAAAGAATACATTGCATTTGCCATTGCATCTGATTGTAAGTGTGATTGCTTTAAGAGAAGCACCAACTGAGGAGGCAACGCAAAGGAAGGAATTGAAGGTAATCAGGATGTGAGATGGGCAGGCAAGGGTTTAGGCAATGCACTAAGGAAGGCCTGGCATTTAAGCGGGAACTCGAGTACAGCAAGAGTTCCATCTAGCTAGTAGAAATGGACTCTGGAGCCCCATCTAATGCAGGTCCTCTTCTGTGTGTAATAAGACAGATAAACAGCAATGAAAAATGTAGTTATTTGAGGGACGCCTGGGTGTCTCAGTGGGTTAAAGCCTCTGCCTTTGGCTCAGGTCATGATCCCAGGGTCCTGGGATTGAGCCCCACATTGGGCTCTCTGCTCAGCAGGGAGCCTTCTTCCCCCGCCCCCTCCGCCTGCCTCTCTGCCTACTTGTGATCTCTGTCAAATAAGTAAATAAAATCTTTAAAAAAATGTAGTTATTTGAAAAAAAGGTGACTTAATCTCTTGCTCATTCCAGTATCATCAGCTAGTGAAATACAAGTTGTTATTTAGGGGTGGCACTTTGGAGAGGGAATCACCATGAGAAAAGAGGGGAAAAGTTGTAGGAAACACCCTAGGGAGAGACTCACACAATTAAATGGAAAGATGTCTTCTCCCCTTCAACTCTAGGCAGGGGGCAAGTATACTCAGTTCAAGTCATAAGCCGGCTCACCTTGCTCTCTGAGAGACGGCCAGTGCTCTCAGCACCAAGGAACCAGCAGGAAGCTACCACCCATCAGAGGTACAAAATGGGCTTCTCTCCTGACTCACCCGTGTGGCCACGGACACTGAAGCAGTTGGCTCCCTTGGTTTTATTTTCTAAGGGGGAATACGTCTTTAATAAGCTGAAGTCATGGGAGAGAAAGAAAATGTCATCCCAGGCAAGGAGTAACAGGAACCTGAAAGGGGACAAGTTTAGGCGATAAGTCATCCAGCCTGCAGAGCTGGTAAAAACAGGAAGTGCAACTGGAAAGTTGTGTTAATTGAAATGGTATGGTATTTTAATTCTAGAATTTTCCGCCTATGCTCTACGTAAAAGCATGTATTCCACAGACCTGTCTGTGAATATCCAGGGTCCCTAGGGCAGGTAAAAGGGTCACTGGGCAGGAGGTCAGAATTAGGGCCATGGCCACCGTGTCACTGCAAATGAGGCCTGCAACGAGTCAGGTGGGGACATCGCTACTATCTGCACTAAACAGTCTGTTGGGTTGGGACCCTCCTGCCCCAGCCCCGGAGGGGTGGATGGCTCCTGGAAAGGCAATGCAGCTCTTGCCTCTGATGCTTGCTCACCACAATAACTCCCCACAGGTCCATCTTTTCATCTTTAGCTCCTCATTCAGTCTCTAGTGGCTACATTTGATGGCTCCAGCCTTGGTTAGGGGCTCAAGCTATCCCCAGTCGACCCCTATGTTTCCTGCCCTCCCCGGGGGGTGACTTGGCCTCTCAGGAAAACACATAAGGTAAGAGATTTCCTGAAACATGGACTAGGAGGCTTAAAATTTTTTTTAAGGACAAATTTCAACATAGTCTTATTTAAGTCAAACTTCTATCTTGTTATAATAGTTCATCCCCTTGCTAAGACTAAGGTTGGAAATTGGAGTAATATATTGCATCAATTATATATTAACTCAATAATCTTACAATCTATTTTTGGTGTTACAGCCAGGGAGTCTCCAATCTCGGAATGAGTTTCACAAATTTTACTTAAAAATTAGTCTGGAACTCATCTTTTCCAAAGAAGTAAATTTTTTTGCATGTAGTTTTCTGGGCCAGAAAACAAAGTTGGATTTAACTCTAAATGTACCTTAGGTATAGTATAAAAATTTTCATTTACGTGTCAGTGGCTTTTCAAACACACTTTTTATTCGCTTCTCTTACTCCATCATTTAATTCATTTTATGTAGTATGTCTGGGACTATATAGCCCCTGAGTTCTTTGCATGTTCCAAAGTATTTATGTCATTAGATATGAAAGAGAGCTTGAGTGGGTATATAATTCTTGAGTCATGTTCCCTTGCATCAAGGATTTTGGGGGAGAATTTTTGTGGCAAAGTCTGAGACCCAGTCTGATTCTTTTCCCCTTGATATTTTTACTTGCATATTAAAGATTCCTTATTTTTTAAGTCCAGCAGCATTATTAATTGGCTATCCAATGTCTGCTACTTCAACTTTCTTCCTTCACCCTCAAATTATTTTCCACAGTTTCCCTTCCTCTTCAAAAAAAAAAAAAAAAAAAAAGACTGAAGTTCAGCATTGGGCTGACTCTCCAGCCCCATCTTCTTGTGCCTACTTCTGACCCCACACTTCCAGTTATCCTCTCTGTCATATGAATTTCCAGCTCCCTTTCTCCTGGGCCCCTTTCTTTGGGTAATCATTAAAAACATTGTTTTCACATCATTATAAACATTATTTTTTCTTTTATCCCGCTCAACCTACAAGCTACTATTTGTCTTCCCACCCCTTTTGCATCACCACCAAACTCATTAAAAGAAAAATGTCAAATCATTATCTAAATAATGAGATCTGGCTACCCATTCATTCATCAACCCCCTTCAGTTCTGCTTTAGCATTTCTCCCCTACATGATTGAAAGCTTCCTCATTAAACTAGAGGTTTCTCAAAGCTCAGGGTCCCTCATACATCCCAGCTCCTAACACAATGCTTGCTATACTTGTGTTTGTGTGTGTGCCTGAATCCTTAAAGGTATTTATTCAAAATTCAGATCTACTGCAGAATTCTCTGTGGCTACCCATTTTAATTAGCTTGACATTAGCTGGCTTAATAGGCAAAGAATTAAAAAGTGAGCATATGAGAAGGGGAAAACCAGTATATTGCAGAAGAGAGGGTTGTTTTGCTATAAACTCATCCATCAGCAATTGCATTTATAAAATCTGTTGGAGGATATGGAAGAAAACTCAAAAAATAAGCAATTAAATCAAGACCTCCAACTCCATCCCACCCCATCTCTGCTTTCTTGTCTACATCTTCCTGGAGAACAAATAGACTTGTAGAGCTTTAGTTGTCCTCCTGATTTAGGCAGAAGATTCCCCAAATTATACCCCTAACCTGAATGTCATAGGGACATTCAAAACCTTCTCTGCTTTTCTATCTGACATCCTTGTTTGGCAGTACTAAATCTAACTACATTAGGTTTTCAACCTCAGACTCTCTCTCCATCTCTCTCTCTCTTTTTTAAGATTTACTTATTTGAAAGAGAAAGACAGTATAAATGGGGGGAGGGGGTAGGAGGAGAGGGAGAGAGAGAATCCCAAGCAGACTCCATGCTCAGAGTGGAGGCTGATGCAGTGCTCGATCCCATGACCCTGAGATCATGACCTGAGCTGAAATAAAGAGTTGGACACTTAACCAACTAAGCCATCCAGGTGCCCCAACCTCAAACTCTTACAAAACAATTTCTATCTTCCTTTGATTCCTTTATTTTCATGGCCATTTTTATTGGCCTCCTGTTTCTCAAGCCCCTTAACTTCTTCCAACTTGTCTATCAGGACAATCACTTGCCAGGTTATTTCTTCTACATTGGTAACAGTCCTCAAATCAGTTCTTCCCTTCCTATTCTCATAGCTATTAAGCTTTAGGTATTAAGGCTTTAGGTATTTATTAAGGCTTTAGGTATTTATTTCTCTTTGGCCTAGATATTTAAACAGCATTTCCCTGTATCTCCTGTCTATCCGTCTTCCCAACCATCGTATACACTCTGCCACCAGAATAGGATTCTCAAAAATATTCAGTGGCTCCCTTTTGCCACCAATAAAGAAAATAAACAAACAAACCCAGAAAACAATAGCAACAACAAAATAAAATCTTCCTTCCGGTTCCCAAAGAATTCTGCAATATGATCTCATCTTATTTTTCTATCCATAACTCTAAACCACACTAGATTCAATGTTCCTGACCTTCTCTGGGCTCTGTATCTGTGCCACGTTCCAGGATTTCTCTGACGTTGCGTAATCCTCAACTCGACGTTAGACCAGAACTAAAGTTTTTCATTCTACAAGGGCAGCCAATAAATTAATGGGGGAGAGCAAAGAACACAATGAAACACACTCTCCACCTAGTTCCCTATCCTCTGCCCCAGAGCCTCACTGCCATTTCTGCCCCATACATGGCAACAAGGCCTCTGCTCCTCTCTCCCCAGGGATTTCCCTCCATTTCTGTGTTAGGTTTCAAGCTTTCTTACTTCTCTGGCATCCCTCTCTTTGGGGTCATGGGAAAAAGCCAGCAGCCCCTGCTACTTCTTTTTCACATATTTTTGTGCCAATAACCTGAATATCTCTCCCAGGAAAAACTAATCCTATCATAATAAATGTGCTTCTTATCACTGTTATTCAATAATTTAGTAAGGAACTTTTGCAGATATGCTCAGGTTTCTAGAAGTTGTTAAAAATTCAGTAGAACTATTATGAAGAGTATTAATATATAAATGGTCATTAAGACAGGGTTTAGCTCCCACCACTAAGTGACACAAAGGCAGTAAACCTGGTGAAGCATTTAAAAATGAGAAAGAGCCTTGAGCAGTGTATAAATATCAACAAAGAATTGCTCACACGTTTTAATATCGTCAACAAGCAAGCAGGCAGAACTCACCCACATCTTCTATAGTAGGAGAAACATAACAAAGGTGGGTTTTCTGACAGCCCAGAGTTTTCAGAAAGAATAAAGGGCAGTGACTGCCTTTACTAAGGATGAACACATATGTGCCTGGTAGAGCCAACGAGAGAAAACACACATCTTCCATCCATCCATCATTTTTAGAAAAGCAAAGCTGCTACATTATTAAGGTCATTTAAAAAGATTGCTACAGATCCTTTTTTTATTAAGTTCCATTAGCCAACATATAGTACATCCCTAGTTTTTGATGTAGTGTTCAGTGATTCATTAGTTGTGTATAACACGTAGTGCTCATCAGATCACCTGCCCTCCTTAGCGCCCATCCCCTAGTCACCCCATCCCTCCAGCCCCCTTCTGTAACCCTCAATTTGTTTCCCAGAGTCCAGAGTCTCTCATGGTTTGTCTTCCTCTCTGATTTCTTCCCGTTCAGTTTTCCCTCCCTTCTCTGATGATCCTCCGCACTATTCCTTATGGTCCACATATGAGTGAAACCATATGATAGTTGTCTTTCTCTGATTGACTTATTTCAAGTATATTTTCTTTTAAGACAATTGTCCCCAATTGTTTTCCTTGAGAACGACACTTGGGCTTTTTAGGGGTCTTTTGTTGTCTATTTTTGCCTTCTCTCGTTGAGCTGTGAAATCAGAAAACACACAGAGTGGAGGAAAACAATGGAGGTGAAGCCGGCTGAAGCAGGCAGCTGCCGCGGGAGCATGTGGCCTTCGAACAGGAAGTTGTCTTTTCCCCACTGCACCGGAAAAAGAGCAATGCAAGTGAGCTCAATGGCAAGGCTATTCCAGACATGCCAGATTGCTAAAAATTTGCCTTGCTTGCTTTCCAGGTTGTCCTAATAGTGGAAACATTTGAAAAGACACTAAAAGAGCAATTAAATCTCTATAGTTATCTGAAAAAAGAAACACTTAGAAATGTCTATTCAGCTGCTACAACATGAATGATAAAGAAATCTATTAATAACAAAGTATTCTGAACACAAAATATACTTCTCAAATACCCAGAAAAGAATCCATAATCTGAGTTTTCATTATACTGAAGTTAGAATGCAATTTGGACAAGTCAGTATTTTCTTAAGAGATGTCATCAGGTTCCAAATACCTCTCTCAGATAGAATTTGTGTGCATCCTTTCAAACTGAGTTTCTCAAGTAAATATAAGTGATTTGTCTGCCTAGACATGGGTTTCTAACATATTTTGGGTTAAAACTCCATGCCTTTTCTCCTTCACATTTTATTGTATTTTTATAACATGCAGGAAATATTCAACCATGCAGAGAGGTTGAAAGATTTTTATAACAAACACTGAAAATGCACCAAGATTCTACCGTTAAATTTTACCGAACTCACTTTATCACCTATCTGTCCAGTCCTGTAACCTCTCTAGAATATCATCATCCACCCAGAAAGCTCGCTCATGCCATTCCCAATAAATCTCACCTCTTCTCCATAAAAGCAGACTAGACTTTCATCTACCTTAGATGTAAAATTCACATTTAAATGCCATTTAATGACTTCTTGAACGCTTATATCATTTTGAACTGGTTGGAAATTTACATAATCGTTTTGATTTTTGAAAGCAATCTGTTTAATGAGGATTTGGTTTTCCAGACAGATCAGTCAGAACCTGCATTCCATGGAGAATCCCCAACTTCAAATAGAACGTATCTGGGTGGCATCACTTTGGGTGAGAGACTTCCATTCTTTGGGGGTCACTTCCTCATTAGTAAAGTGAAGTTATAAAGACCAACTCTAAACTCACCTCACGAATGTTGTACAGGTGAGAAAGAGAAGCAGTTACAACTTCCCAAGCAATATGCTCCTTATCTGTAGCAATTGGACAAATCGAATTATTAATGGCAGGTTGAGAGTGCAGCCTTAGAGATCATGTACCTTCTGAAATAAACATTGTGAACTTTATTTCCTGGAAAATCTGGTAGAATTGCATAGTTGGTTCAACGTGCTGTAGTCTCATTTTTCTCCTTTAAAGGCATTTAAATTCTCACACTGGCAAAGCATGGGGAATGACTGACTGTTTTCACCAGCGGTATTTAATAATAGTGTACTTTACTAACTCAAGTAAATGTTTTCTTTACTTAATTTTTATTGTCAATTAAGTGGTGGTTTACAAATAAAATAAAAGAACATTGTGGACTTTCCCTTATGAGCTAGTATAAGTCATTTTTGGATCCTTGCCTCAAAACATCCACAGAAAGAACTGACAGCTGACCTTTGTGTCCAAGGCAATTTCCATCCTGCTAAGTTACTTTGAGTATCAAGTACATAAAGCATTCCAGACAAAAGGCAATCAGAAAGCGAATAAAATAACTCTTTTGTGTCCATGAAATATCCAAATAAGCAGCTTTGAATTTTTAAATTCTCAAGTGGTGATCCTACTGATGGTATATGGCTATAAATAAAATTATGATGGGCATAGCAGTGATCTCAACTTGAGACATTCAATATAAAAGTCATGTTAATTGAAATTAAAATTTAATAAGTGTTACTATTTGCTTGAAGGTCCATATCATACTGTTCTTTAGGATGGAGAAAACTGAAGCAACTTAATTTTCGAAATATAAGGGAAAGACTAAGTACTTTATGGGACATCATACAATAGGATATTATTGGGCAGCACGTTCACAGTTAGTAAACTCTGTGTAATATGCTTACAAGTCAGAGTGGGAAAATGTCACAACATATGCATTTTAATATTAATACTATTTGGGGCAAGATCTTGGGATCATGATGTTTTTAATGTTTTGATTTTCACATCTCTTTCTTAAACTGCTTTGATTTATTTCTCTCGAGTTAACCACAATGCTTGTAATAAACTGCATGGTATTAAAGATGTCCCATTTTAAATTCTTCTAATTACAAAATAATATGAGCTTTTATTGAAAATACAAACACTGTAGGCATGTGTAATTTAGAAAATAAGATGGTATATTTAACACGCTGTTTTAAAACTCCCTTTTCCTTAATGCTATATCTTGGACAGTGGCCCATGACAACTCATTATATAACCATGTCATTTAAAAAATGACTCCGCAGTATGCCATTGTATGGATAGAACAGAATTTGCTTGTCAGACCCCATTTTCAGTATTTGAAGGCATGCTGCAGTGAGACATCACTTTATATCTTTAATTTCTGAGTACTTCTAGACAGTCAATTCCTAATCACAGGAATTGCCTTTTTATAAAGAATGGAAAATAAATTATTGGAAAAGATCAATTCATAATAACAGCAACACAGTGAGGGCAACAAAGCAACAACTATAATTCACATAAAATACTTAGAAATAAATTTAACAAGATATAAATAGACAAAAAAATATAAGCTGCTACAAAGGGGCATGTATCAAGAAAGGGAGACACATTCTTTTTCTTAGCCAGAAAGACTCAATGTTATAAAAATATCTTTAATATGTGATTTAAACTAGAAATTAAATTCACCAGGAAGATACTGATTCATTCACAATATCTTTATGGTAAATGCTGAAATCTCTTGGAGGCAAGTCTCATTTACTCTTCTCTTTCAGAATTTTACTGGTTGTTTTCCTTTCTTTCCAATTCCAAGTGAAATTTAGACTTGTCCTATGAACTCCGAAAAACATGTTGCTAGAGTTTTAACTACAATTACATGGAATTTATTAAGTTTATTCCCAGGTAACCCATGATTTTTAGTTTTTTTGTTGCTCTTTGCAAATTTTTTTCTTGTCTTTTTCCTAAATTTGGTGTTTCAACACGAAGCTTATTCAACATACTTTCATCATTTTCACAAAGAATCGATTACTCTGATCATTTTAACAAAGAGAAAGGGTGATGACTCTTTTCCAGTTACCATTTAGTAGTTCTTGAGATGATCATCATTTCCCATAGGGTCACTACTTGGATGTAGCGGATCAGCTAAAAGGTAAACAAGTAGAAAAGCAAGATGGGGAAGGAGGCAGAAAGAACACCGAGGAGCAACCAAAAGACCTGAATGCAAATCCTGGATTCACCTTGAACTGGCATTGACCTTTGTCAAGCTCTGTGTCATAATGTTCTTTTCTTTTCTTTTTAAAGATTTTATTTATTTATTTGACAGAGAGAGAGAGTGAGAGAGATCACAAGTAGGCAGAGTAGCAGGCAGAGAGAGAGAGAAGGGAAAGTAGGCTCCCCGCTGAGCAGAGAGCCCGATGCGGGGGCTCGATCCCAGGACCCTGAGATCATGACCTGAGCTGAAGGCAGACTTTAACCCACTGAGCACCCAGGCTTAATTTTATTTTAGCTTTGTGGTCATCTATTTTCTTCCTCCTCCCTTTTAAAAAAAAATTTTTTTTTTAAATTTTTAAGGAATCTCTACACCCAGCATGAGGCTCGAACTTACAGCCCTGAATGGTAAGTTCAAGAGTCATTTGCTTCACCAACCAGCCAGGGGCCCCTAATTTATTTTTTACTAGGTTAAAAACACAGCGTTTTATTATATGCCCTCCAGGATACCAAGAGCTTGGAAACCAGCTCCCTGAAGAGACAACAGAGTATTCAAGTAATGCAGTCCTTAATTCACGTGAGCGTTACTTGTCTTCGGGTATCTTAACTAGGTGCCAGTTTCGATCTCTGGGTGGTGGTTTTGTAAGTCCGGGAGCAGGTTTGTGTGTTCAGGGTGCCGTTGCAGGAGGAGCCTGGCTTTCTTCTTCCTCCGAAAGGGCTTACTCTTTGCCCCAGTTTTCTCCTCTGTGGAATGCGGGTATTTTCATTTCATCTTCTGTGAGTGTCTGACCTGGTTGCAGGTGCACATTTGACCAAGCATCAGAGAGAATCAGAAACATGATGTTTTTGGAATCTGCAATTTTTTTTTAAGATTTTATTTATTTATTTGACAGAGAGAGATCGCAAGTAGGTAGAGAGGCAGGCAGAGAGAGAGAGAGGGAAGCAGGCTCCCTGCTGAGCAGAGAGCCCGATATGGGACTCAATCCCAGGACCCTGAGATCATGACCCAAGCTGAAGGCAGCGGCTTAACCCACTGAGCCACCCAGGCACCCCGGAATCTGCAATTTTAAGGCTTTAATGTGCCTGGGAATCCCCTGGGATCTTGAAGAAGTAGGCCTGAGGTGAGACCCAAGGCTCTGTGCTTCTCGTAAGCTCCTGGGTTGAGGACTGCCTTGTTGTGCCAGAAACCACATTTTAAGTAGTAGAGGGCTAAATCAGCCTAGCAGAGGATGGAGAACAACCTGTTCCCTAAGCAGAATCGCCGGCTCGGGCAATCTTGCCACAGCTGGTCAGAGTCACCTAATCAAGCAGCAACAGGTCAGAAATATAATCAATTTCTTTCATGTCATTCAGATGGCCCTGGAGCATTTTCTTCCCCTCCCCAGCAAAATGACTCAATACAGAACAGCTCCTGCTGTCGTGTATCTTAAAGAGGATAATCAAGAACAAGGTTTTAGGCAATCATGAGCAGAGGAAAAAAATTGTGGAAAAAAACCGAACACCCACATGTTTGCCAGTCAGAGTAGAGAAATCAGGGAACCGCTCTGAGGGACAAGTACAAATGTCCTTTACCTTTGTCTTTACCATTCCCCAAATTTTAATTTTTTAATTTCCCCCAATTTTATTTTATTTTGTTTTAATTTATTTCATTTAATTTCATTTTTGTTTTGTTTTATTTTAATAGAAATTGGGGTGTTTATGATTAATGATTTGGTCAGCTCTGACAACAATATAGAGTAAAAATGATCTCAAATTCTAACATTCAGATACAACCCCTGCTAATATCTTGAAGAACTTCAGTGTGTCTGACTCACCACATGTACACACACACACACACACACCATATTTGATTTTACATCACTAACTGCATTCTTCACGTTGTATTGCAAATTGACAGTTTTTACAAAAATAAGCTTACCTATCCAATATCCATAAGTCTTAATCAACACTGGCACCTAAAAAAAAAAAGATTTTATTCATTTATTTTTTTATGGTAGAAGGGGAGTGGGGGAGAAGGAGAGGAAGAGAATCTCAAGTAGACTCTTGTGCTACGCAGAGCCCGATGCTGGGCTTGATCTCATGACCCTGAGAGCAGGGCTGGAGCTCAAACCAAGAGTTCAATGCTTGGCCAGCCCATCCATGCTCCCATATGCCAACACTTCCAACAGCTGCTCAAAATTTCATGGTATTGGTGCAATAGAAGCATGTTGTTTTTTCCCCCCAAATTAGAAGATATATTTTAAAAGAGTGTTTTATTAATTTTATAGACCTTATTAATTAAATAAATTCAAACAGTATAGATAATTAGAGAGCAGAGAGCAAAATATTACCCCAAATTAAACTCTCTGAAATACATACCTTCTCTAATATTAGATGAGCAACGTTCCTCCACATTTTTTTCCTTTTCCTGTTGTGCAGTCACCATCTGTCACCATACGATGTTATTGAAATATTATTGACTATATCCTGAACATTTTTCTATGCACTTATGTAGAGCTTGTTTTTGTCAACTAAAAGTAGTCAGAACAGAAAAAAATGTAGGTAGAAAAATAGCTAGATAAAAGTAATACATTTTTGTAAAATACGAGATTATGCTATGCATTTTATATTAAGTATGACTTCAAATTTAATTACAACTGAACATAAGGAAGAAAAAAAAAAGCTGAAGTCAAACTGTACAGAACTGTTTCCATACATGAAAAATACTACTTCCAGCATCCACCCCTTAACTTTCTGTGGGAACTTGGGCAAGTTACTTAACATTCTCTGTGCCTCAGATTTCTCATCTGTAAAATAGGATTTATGGTACCTAAATCATAGGATGCTGTGAGGCTAAGAAGAGATAATATAAAGAAAACATTTAGAACAGTGCCTAGAATCTAGTGATTCATAAATGTCAGTTATTTTTATATTAGCTCAATTATATAGGTTTATTTTAAGGAAAGTTGGTTATGAAAACTATCAGAGATGGAGTCATGTTTTTGGGTTATGTCCATTTTTGAAAAAATTCTGTAGCTTTCTGCTAGGAAAGGCAGAGGAGTTTATCATGTCTTCTCCCCCTCCCTCCCACCTTCTTCCCAATCACATCCTGACTTCTATTTTATTATTTTTATTTAGCTAAGAGTTTTAACATCTACATTCTGTTCTACACTCATGATTCCAACAGTTGTTTTTTGTTGTGTTTTGTTTTGTTTTAAGAAGGCTCCAAGCCCAGCATGGAGCCCAGCACGGGGCTTGAATTCAGGACCCCAAGATCAAGGTCTAAGATCAAGGGTTGGCTGGTTGAACGGACTGAACCATCCAGGCGCCCCTGCAACAGTTGTTTAACCAGGTTCCCCCAAAAATGAATTCAGTGTTCAGTGCTCACCAGTATAGTCCTATGTCTCCATTTTGGAGATTTTTATTCATTTTGATTCATATTTGATTGCACAATTTTGCTTTGGAGTAACTGTTTTCAGCAAGGGCCTATGGGCACTCTACCTCACGATCGTTTCCTGAGTAAGAATGTTGGTCTGTTAGTTAAAGCTTGAGCATACATGTAAGGTATTATATTCTTCAGTACTGCATTTTCAGATTTTTATAAATGCTTTTATATTTTCCCCTGGAATTCAGCAGCAGTTATTTCTTGTCTCTGTAAGTAAACTGCATTTCGTCTGGATGACTAAAGATTTCTTTTCTCTCATTATACTTAATGTCCAGGAACTTCTTTGTGACATGTCTTGATGTAGATCTATTAAAATGCATCTTTTACAGAAGACAAAATGTCTCTGTGTTCTGCAGATTTAATTCTTTCTATATTTAGAGAAATTTTCCTCTATTATATTTAAAAAACTAATTGTGAAGACTCTCTTACATCGAGGTATAGTTCCAGGGTCTCCAAGACCATCTTCATCAGAAGAATTCACAGAATGTAGCAAAACAGGGGCACCTGGGTGGCTCAGTGGGTTAAAGCCTCCACCTTCAGCTCGGGTCATGATCCCAGGGTTCTGGGATCAAGCCCCGTGTCAGGATCTCTGCTCAGCAGGAGCCTGCTTCCCTTCCTCTCTCTGCCTGACTCTCTGCCTACTTGTGATCTCTCTCTCTATGTCAAATAAATAAATAAAATCTTAAAAAAAAAAAAAAAAAGAATGTAGCAAAACAGTTACTTACTAGTTTCAGCAAAAGGATTCAGATTAAAATCAGCAAAGGACAACATCCTAGATCAGGCAAGAGCTTCCTTGTCCTCTTCTGGGGGAGTCATGCAATCAGTGTCCACCAATCCCACCGACACTGTGTGCCAACGTGCATGGAATATGGCTAAACAGGAAAGCTCCACCATGCCCTGGAATCCTGGATTTCACTATGGCCAGGCACACAGGCTTGGCTCACTGCCCACATGGCTGACCTTTATCTCCAGCCTCTCCAGAAGTCAAGCTGATATCGCACGTCTAAGGCCTCTAGATAATAAACACACACTCTTTCCAGAAAAGGCATTGGAAGGGCTAGGGGTTATTTCTCAGGAGCTAGTCAAGGGTCAAATCTTTCTTTAGTCAATGCTAATCCTTATTGCACAACAGGAAACTGGACACACATACAGGTAGCCTGGAGAGGTAGTAGATGGATAGATAGATTGAGATTTAATTTAAGAACATTAATAAAACAAAGGCCTATGTACCCAGCACTTACTACCCAGATTATGAAATAGAATCTGTTAGTTTTTCATTTTCTCAGCCATATTGCTCTTCTCTCCACCAGAGATAACCACTATTCTGACTTTTTTGTGTTAACAATTCTCTTTCTCTTTATCTGCCTGCTCTTATTTTTGAAAATCTGAGAGCAAATACAAACCTAGTGATGTTAGGAAAGAGCTCATTGATGAAGAAAATATTAACTGAACATTCTGTTTCATATTCTAGCTTCAGCTTCCCTAGAATTAACAACTGCCTCCTCTGGGGAAACAAGTGGACAAGGTCACAACTGAATTCTGGAAAACTCAGGGCTTACCAAGGTGGGCATCTGGCAGGCATGGACTGTGAACCAGGTTCTGGATATCTGACAAAAATATGGTCAGAGAGATTAGGCTACTTTGTAATTTTTACATCCCAGTTTATACATAGAGATATTTATGGCTCGCCATATATTCGTGTGGTCTGCCACATTTCCTAAAACCATTGTGGTTAGAGTAGGGTCATTTTTCTCGCTCTTGCCAATGTACTGGAAGTATGGGAGATGTATCTTGTTTCTGGGAGTGGTTGAGGAGTGTTTCCTAAACTTTTGACCCTCCACAGCAACTGTGAGAACAAGATGTTAAGAATCAGAGTGGGGGAGCCTGGATGGCTCAGTGTGTTAGGCCTCTGCCTTCAGCTCAGATCATGATCTCAGGGTCCTGGGATGGAGCCTGCTTCCTCTCCTCTCTCTCTGCCTGCCTCTCTGCCTGCTTTTGAACTGTTTATCAAATAAATAAACAAAATCTTTAAAAAAATAGAATTAAGAGTTTATTAATATAAGCCTGGGTGCTCAGTAACTATGGGAGCAGGAAATCCATCCCAAGGCACATTGGACATGTAGTATGAGATTGAGAGGTCCCCAAAGCCTGACAGTTAATTTGTTACCCAGAATAATCATGGATACTCTGATGAACACATCTCATCATGGCTTACTTTTAGCTCCCAAGTAAAGGGAATGAAGGGCACTTCTGTGATTTGAAATGAGTGTCTTTAGATGATCTAATGTTGGAACACTGATGGAAGAGCAGAAATTGCTACAACACGTGGCTACACAATCCAAAAACATGTAAACATCTGGAGCAGACACATCCACGCATTTTGGGTTAGATGGCAGTAGGGCTCTGGGTGAAGACTGCTTTTTGTATATTTGGTGCTCGTCTTGCTTCTTCAGACTGGATTGTTGCCTTTTGACCTAGAGCATAACTATCATTTGAGATTTCCCTTTTCCTTGGGAATTCCTTTTTCCTCTCTGTGACATTGGATGGCCCATTTCCCTATCCCTTGTCATCTTCTTAGTTGATATGCTCATTTCAAGGAGCATATCCTCTAGAAGCTTCTCACTGTATGTATGGTGTACAAGGTTACCTTTTTGAGCTATTTTATGCCAGAAATATCTTTATCTTACCTGCATGCTTGATCACAGTTTGGTGAACTAGAATTCTAGAATGGAGATATTTACCATCAGAATATTGAGAGCATTGCTGCACTTTTTCATGGTTCTGGTTGCTGTTGAGAAGTGTGATGCCATTCAGACTTCTGATTCTTATTATTTAATTTTTCCTCCATTGGAAGTCTGTAGAATCTTCTTTCTGTCCTTGGTATTCTGAAATGTGGCAACAAAATACCTTGGTTGCATCTATTCTCATCCATTATACTGGAAACCCAGCCAATCATTTTTTGAATGTTTTAAATTAAATACAGTTTGCATATAAACAACATACTGAGATGCAGTTTACCTATCGTGCAATTCACCTATTTAAAGTATACAACTAAATGTTATTTAGTATATTCAAAGAATTGTGCCATTATTACCATAATCAAATTTGAAATATTTGTATTACCTCCCAAATGAAACCCTATAGCTATCAGCACTAACTCCAACCTGAACTCCCAGTTCTAGGCATTGCTAATCTACCTTTATGGCTCTGTGGATTTGCCTTTTCTGGACATTTCAGATAAATGAATTCATACGGTTATATAACTTTTCCTAAATGACTTCTTTTACTTAACATAATGTTTTCAAGATACATTCATTTTGTAGCATGTATCATTATTTCCCTTCTTTTCTTTTCTTTTTTTTTTTAAGATTTTATTTATTTATTTGACATATGGAGATCACAAGTAGGCAGAGAAGCAGGCAGAGAGAGAGGAGGAAGCAGTCTCCTGCTGAGCAGAGAGCCCAACACAGGACTCAGTCCCAGGACTCTGAGATCATAACCTGAACCCTCGGCAAAGGCTTTAACCTACTGAGCCACCCAGGCACCCCTCCCTTATTTTCATTGCAGAATAATATTCCATTGTACATTTATATCACAATTTGTTTAGCTATTCATCAACTGATGGGTATTTGAGTTTTCCCATAGTTTAGCTAGTGTGAAGGATTTATAGTTTATGTACAAGAGTTTGTGTAGACATATGTTTTCTATTCTCTTGTGTATATACCAGGAGCAGAATTTCTGGGTCATGCAGTAACTCTATATTTATTCTTTTGAGGAACTGTTAGATTATTTTCCAAAGGAGTTACATTATTTTGCATTCCCACCAGCAATGTATGAGGGTTCCAATTTCTCCATATCCCTGCCTATACATGTATCACCTGTTTTGTTTTTTTTTTAATTTTTCCCAGACTTCTGAGTGGTATCTCACTGTGGTTTTGATTTGCATCTGCCTGATAGCCAATAATGTTGAGACTTTTTCATGTATGTGTTTATCATTTGTATATCTTCTTTGGAAGACCATTTTTATATGAGGTTATTTGTCTTTTCATAACATACAATTTTTATTTGGTGATGTATGTCCTTCTCTTCGGAATATTTTCTGTTCTTTTTTTTTTTTTTAAGAATTTATGTATTTGTGAAGACAGAGAGGATGGGGAGGGGTAGAGGGAGAGAATATTTCAAGCAGACTCCCTGCTGAATGTGGAACCCAATGCGGAGCTCGATCCCAGAACCCATGAGATCATGGCCTGTGCCAAAATTGAGAGTTGGACACTTAAACAATGGAGCCACCCAGGGACCTTTGTTCTGGGATATTTTCTTAAGTCATTTTATTGATGACTTCCTCTGCTCACTTGTCTTTATGTCTCTGAAGTGACTTTTATTATAGTGTTAGAATCGGGGATTAGTTTTCTGATTTTCTTACCTTCTTTCTTAATCTCTTGTCTTTTTGCACTATTTTCTGGAGAAATTTTTCACTTATATTTTCCAAATTGTCTATTGAATTTTGTCTTTGCATTTGAATTTTATGCATTTTATGTTTCTAAAAGCTTTTGCTTCTTTGAAATCTCCTTTTTAAAGAGTATTCTAATCTTGTTTCAAGGATGCATTAATTTTCCTTATCTCCGATAAGGTATTAGTAATGCCATCTTTAAAGGTTTTTTTTTTTTTTTTTTGTACATAGTTTTTCCAGTTTTTTCTAACTTGGGTTGCTCTTTTTTCTTTTCCTGTTGTTGTTGGTTTGTTTGTTTTGCTTTTCCCATGTTAGAGGTTTTCCTTTAGTTCCTATAGTTCTGGGTTGTTTGTTTATGATTAAGATGAGTTACTAAAGCTAACTAGAAGCACTGAGTTCATGGGTTGGGTTTGTTGTGCTTGAGCTTCATTGCAGGGTAACCTTAATAGCCTTTTTGTTGAGAATCCCCAAATATCGGTGTCTTTAAATACATCCTCTTGAACTGCTTAGTGTCCCAAATCTCTCCTTCTACTTGGAGCATAAATATCCAAATACCATTATTCCGGGGGAATGTTCCAGTTGGGGGAACTTGGTTAGTGGTGGTCTCTGCAGTTAGAAATCAGTGTGCATATAGCCACTGAATCTAAATATCCAGATAATAAATCCCAAGGCTTAGAATGAGATGAGTAAGGATACTAAGAAGCTAACTTCTTTGAGAAAAACTCTCTCACTCAGTTTGGCATCTCTCTCTTTTTTTTCTTTTTAAGATTTTATTTTATTTATTTATTTTTATTTGACAGACAGAGATCACAAGTAGGCAGAGAGGCAGGCAGAGAGGGGGGAGGAAGCAGACTCCCGGCTGAGCAGAGAGCCCAATGCAGGGCTTGATCCCAGGATCCTGGAATCATGACCTGAGCCAAAGGCAGAAGCTTTAACCCACTGAGCCACCCAGGTGCCCCTGGCATCTCTTTCTTTTATCCACAATCCTAAAGGGATCTGAGGCTGCCAGCTCCTACACCTTGTGAGATTTCTATAAACCAAACTGTGTTGAGCCTCAGCTCTCTTGATGGCTTAAGATTTGGCTTTCTTGTATTTGCCAAATTTGTTACCATTGGTCCATTTGCTTTTCAGATTCCCAAATTGTGTTACCCTTTTTCTTCTTTGTTCTCTCTAAAGTTATTATTATTCTAAGTGTTATTATTATTCTCTGTGGTTATGGTTGGACATTAGGATAACAGAAAATTACCTGGACCTATTACATCCTTAAACTTTTTTTTTTTTTTTTTTTTTTTGTTATTTTGTTTGTTGTTTTCTACCTCAGGAATAGGAACTATCTTGATGATAGATGATGTTTATCTATCTTTTGTATCTATTATCTTCTTTCTAATTATCTTATCTGTTTGCCCATTTCCTCAGCATTTATTATAATTATCTCAAAGGCTTTTGTCCTTGTCAGTAATTTAATTTTCAGCCATGGTTAATCTGCTCCTTAAGGTTTCTAATTTATTTATTATTAGCTAGGTAATGGAGAGCTTTTTGTTGTCCATTTGTTTCCTTGGCTGGAAAGAATTTTCCCATTCCCTCTTATTATGTGGTTGTATTATTTTAACTGCATCCTTGCTTTATGCCTTTATATTCTTTTAAAGCCTTTCTGTGACATGAGGCCCTGACGGTAAATTTTTGTCTGTCCCTCAGTTCATGACTTCTTTTATTGTTGTTCTTTTTCTTCTATTTATGGTTAAGGTAAACCCCTCTGTCCACACAGTATGAATTAACAATCAGACTGTTCATAATGCTTATATGAACAATTTTTTCCCTTGAATTTTTCTTGATTTATCTGTTTACTGGGAGTCTGGGCATACCTAAATGGGAAACGGGTATTATTTGGAATTTCCAGGATTTTATAACATTTTATTCTTTGACATGACTTGGACAGGTGGGTATGGAGTCAGGAGATGTGGAGTCACAAAAACGTTTTCAGTTTCTTGGTTGTCTTTTTTGTTTTGTTTTGTTTTGAAGTTTATTAGCACTTTCCTTGCTTGGTTGTTGCTGATAATTGTTTTACATTAATTTTTTTTTTGCTTGCTTATATTAGCTAACATTGATAGACTGCCAGATATACAGTTAAGAAAAAAGTAATGCATTCAATAGCTATCTTAATAGTATTAATGGTCTGGCTTCATGTTAACATTTTAACCTGGATGTTTCATTCTTTCCTACTGTTTGGTCACTTTGGCACTTTTTTTTTTAAATATAATTTTTTATTTTTTATAAACATATATTTTTATCCCCAGGGGTACAGGTCTGTGAATCACCAAGTTTACACACTTCACAGCACTCACCAAAGCACATACCCTCCCCAATGTCCATAATCCCACCCCCTTCTCCCAAACCCCCTCCCCCCAGCAACCCTCAGTTTTTAATAGATCTCAGTTTCCAATAGGATTAATCTTAAGGAGCAGCCCGAAGACAATCAGTTTCCCATTTTTTATACCTTACACACTTAGCAGTTCCCCTCACATTTTCTAGGGTTCAAATTCCTAGAATATAAACTCTAAATGTAGAGTTCTTGTTTAAAACTTCTCAGTCTCATTTTATATAAATATCAGATATTAACTCAAAGAGTGATTTGTTGTAATGGAGTTTTCTCTTTTTTTCTTCCTTTTAGTTAAAAAAAATTGCTTGTGATTTATAATTTGCCAACGGTGTATTAACTTGTTTCTAACAAACCTTCTTTGAGAATAGGTAGAAAAACTGGAGAGCAAAGATTTGTGTACTCCAGGAACCATCCTCCCCACAGAAAAAACAAACAAACAAACTAAGCACAGAATCAGAGAGTTGGTCTTTCAGAGCTTTGCCAATTCTTAAAACAATAAGCTATGTCAAAAGGCTGGGAAGCTGAACAGAGCTGTCAACAGGCATGAGGTTATAAAAATTGGAATTCAAGGTTCACCAATATGAGAGAGCTGGTTCACAAAAGCCCCAGACTTTTGGTTGGGATTCTCCAAGGTGAAGGTAAAGGGAGGGAGGCTGGGATACTGGAAATAGAACATTTCTTATAGAGAATTAAGTCCAACTTTAGATAATCTCAATTCCTAATCAAAAAAGTGAATCTTGGATGGCTATATGTCTAGCAAAGCTGCCTGCCAGAACCTAAATTACATTTTCTCTGGAGAAAGGTAATATTATCTAGAGTTTCAAAACACCTCTACAGTATTTCATAGGGAATATTTGGCTCTAGTCAGTGAAAGGATAATACTTGATGAAAAATCAAGAGAAAAATGGGAAAATAAATACCCAGATTCAAATAATGGAGTTATCAGGGACTTCAAAATACATAATATATGTTTAATGCATTAAAATAAAAAAATAAGAATTCTGGGTAAACTATAAAAAGAGACAAACCATAAGTGACTCTTAATCTCACAAAACAAACTGAGGGTTTCTGGGGGGAGGGGGTTTGGGAGAAGGGGGTGGGATTATGGACATTGGGGAGGGTATGTGATTTGGTGAGTGCTGTGAAGTGTGTAAACCTGGTGATTCACAGACCTGTACCCCTGGGGATAAAAATATATGTTTATAAAAAATAAAAAAATTAAAAAAAAACTATAAAAAGAATTAAATGGAGATTACAGAACTGAAAAATGTAATCTGCAAACTTATTAGTTGGTTTTACAGGAGATTGCAAATGGCTAAAGACAGAATAAGTAACCCTGAAGGTAAGATAGAAGAGAATATTCAAACTGGAGTCCAAAGAAGTAAAAGGATAGAAAATACAGAAAATAGTAAAAGAGACATAGAAAATATGAAAATAAGGTCTAACTTGTGTGACTGGTGTGCCAGGGGAGGAAAGAAAGAGAATGGGATGTTCATATTATTTGAAGAGAAGTGGCTGAGAATTCTTAACTGATGAAAGGTATCAAACTATATATTCAAGAGGTGTTGAGAACTCTAAGCAGGTTAAATATAAAACACATCTTATCTACACCCATCATATTAAGCAACTGAAAACAAAGAGGACATCAAAAATCACGCAGAAGAATAAAAAACTAATATTTATGTGTTGTTTGAAAAAATGACAATATTGAAGCTGAAACTCATTCCCGGTTATATTCTCAGCTTTATTTTCCTTGTCTTTTTGAAGAAAAATAAGATGATGCTACAAATACTATTAAGAAACTTGAAGTATTCTTTTCTGAACAATAAATATATCTTGTACATCTTTCAATGTCAGCAAATATAAACCTAGTTGTTCTTTTTGATTGCATCAAGGTATTCCAATATGTGGATGTCTGCAATTGTTTTAATCTTACATTGATGGAGATTTATTTTATTTTTTTTAAAGATTTTATTTATTTATTTGACAGAAATCACAAGTAGACGGAGAGGCAGGCAGAGAGAGAGAGAGGGAAGCAGGCTCCCCGCTGAGCAGAGAGCCCAATGCGGGACTCGATCCCAGGACCCTGAGATCATGACCTGAGCCGAAGGCAGCGGCTTAACCCACTGAGCCACCCAGGCGCCCCTTCATTGATGGAGATTTAAAAAAACAAACAAACCACAGAACAAAAGATTTACACCCAAACCCAAAACAACATTAAATATTCCCTTAGCACATATTTGTACCTGGTACTATACTAAGTTTTTAACATGAATTAACTGACATTTAAGTTATATATTATTTCCAATTTTTTATTACTGATGCTGGTATGATTACATGTATTTCCAGAAGTACTGTGTAAAGATATACAGATGCACATACATGTACACACATGGAAATACTCCCAAAAGTACCTACAAGGGGGCCTGTATCTTTCCACAGTATTTCTGGAAGTATGTCTAGCCTAAATTCCTGGAAGAAATATTACACTGTTCTAGACTTACACTTTTAAATTTTGGCAAATACTACTAAAATATCACACATAAAAGTATAGCTGCCATAAGTTCATGCCCCATTCAACAGTTATTTTCTGTCAGGAAAGGTGGACATTATGTATCTTTTTTTTTTTTTTTAAGAGTTATTTATTTTGAGAGAGAGAGCAGGGGGAGGGGCAGAGGGTGAAGATAAGCGGACTCCCTGCTCAGGAGGGAGTCGCATGTGGGGCTTGATCCCAAGACCCCGAGATCATGACCTAATCCAAAGGTAGCTGCTTAGTTGACTCAGCCACCCAGGCACCCCGCCCTTCTTCTTTTTTTTAGACTTATTTATTTGTTTGATATAGATAGAGAGAGAGAGAGAGAGCAGGGGTGGGACAGAGGGAGAGGGAGAGAATGTCTCAAGCAGACTCTGAATGGAGCCGGATGTGGGGCTAGATCTCAGGACCCTGAAATCACCACCCAAGCCAAAACCAGGAGTTCAACGCTCAACTGGCTGAGCCATCCACATGCCCCTCGTTGGGTTTTTCTATGACATACAGACAAAACTATCCTGTACAAGGTTGTACCAATTTATTTGCCCACCAGCATTGGATGAAAATGTCATATCCCAACTGTATTGCTGGCTCTGAATATTATCGGTCTTTTACAGTTCTTCCAATCTACTTGACAAAAATTATAGCTCATCTTAATTTTCACTTCTCATTGTTAGTGAGATTGATCAGCTTTTCAGTATTATTTTTTGTTTGTGACATAATAATTGATATCTGTTACTTTGTATTGGATTGTCTTTAGAGCCTAGAAGACACTTAGATTTTCAAGAACAGGCTATATTGATTCTGATTCTCTTTTTGCTTTTCTGGTTGTATTAAGGATATGGTCATTTTGGTGTTCATTAGCACCTCTCTTAGACAGTAGGCTGAAGGAGGAACAGAAGATGAACTTCAATCCATCTACCTGTGGTCTTGTTGCAACAATCTGACCACCTTCACCTACATTACTCAAGCATTTTTGGAAGTCAGATTGCAAAGTTGAATTACTTCTCACTTAGAAATGATTTTTATGCCACCCAAGCATAAAACTCATGTGAAAAGAATGGGGACCAGAAGAAAAATAACATTTCCCTCACACAGAGTAAACAGAGAGTGTATGTGTGTGCTTACAATAGCTATAGGCAGGTTTAAAAATAAGTGTGGTGCTTTCTAGTACTTTCTGGTATTACTGACTACTTGAAATAATTATACAAGTGTGGGTTTTTACAACCACAGTACAAATGACTTTGCAGTATAAACTGAAAGGTTGATAACAATTTATAGCACTTACTTAGTTGATGATATGCATGATATAGTATGCATAAGAATAAATTACAATAAAATGTAACCACTTTTCATTTCATTTCATTTCTGTGCCCTGCCTAAATTCTACTAGTCTTCATCAGATTAATCAACAGTAAAAATAGGCACAAATAATATGATAATTCTAAAGTTATATAAGGATTCATATCTATATATGCTGGCATATATATGCATATCTATCTTTCTATCTACCTATCATCTCTCTATCATCTCCAAATCTGAGGTTGTATTCCTCTAAGTTATTCTTCAGTTAAAAAAGTGATTTTAATCAGTGCCCAGTGATAGGAATTGAAATGTTCTGCTGGGTTATCTGATGTCAACTTATTTTTGTCTGTGCTTTAACCAGCTACCTTACTTAACTTTTTATGACTTCAGATTTTTTTTATCTGTATCCTTGAATGGGTCCCATTGAAAATAGTGTTACTTTCAAGTAATGACTAATGTGTTTTTTCTAATACTGATATCTTCTTTTGTTTATTTGAATGTGTGGTGTCTTACTTCTAGAATCCAGATAAATAATGGTGGTGCCCTTGTACATTTTGTTTGCTTCTGATATTACGGTGATAAATCAAGTATTCCTCATCGAGGAGGATGAGCTGTCTGATGTTAGACGAAAACTATTATGTTTAGGAAGTATAGATTCCTCATTAGCTAATAATGTGTGAGAATTATCTCCAGCTTGGCATAAAAATATTTTAGGAGAATTTTAAAAGTAATTCAATGCTTTGGTTGAACCTTTTTATAATAAATTTCTGGTGTTAATGTAATGAGATGGGGAAAAGTAATCTGTGTAATTGTACTTCTTAGAATTTACTAAAGTTTTCTTTGCAGATGGGTGTGTGATTTAAAAAAATGTTTTGAGACACTTAATAAGGACGTGTATGGGTGATATAAGCACACAGATGTATTTACACATACCTGCACATATTTAAGTTGAATCCAGATTTATTGGCTCTGTGGATTTCATTTAGAAATTGACTTTTGAGACTACAAGCCAGCATGTCAGCATTTGAAGGCAGCTATTCCTGCTTTGTGTTAAATGTGTAATATAGGGTTTGTACAATGTCTGTGATCACACATCTAGAAGAAGGTCTGTCTGTTAGCTGGAGCACCCAGGCTTCCCGAGGTATTCGAGGAAACAAAAACAATTGGGGGTTTTGTTTTCAATGTATTTAAAAGCATAATAGATATGATCTGTTATGTGCAAGAAAGCTCACGATAATTGTTTCAGTTGCCTATATAACAACCACACAGCTTTGTTGTGGCACAGTGATAACTGTATATCATGCGGGGTCAGCTTTGGGTTAACCAAGAGTCTCTGCTGATCTTGACTGAGCTCACTCACCTGCTGGAGGTTGGCTGATCCAGCCTGGCAGTGGCTGAGATGATGAGCTACTCAGCTCTGTCAATATGTGTCTCATTTTCTGGCAGACTAGCCAAGGCAGGTTGTCATGGGGATGATGGGAAAACAAGAGATGAGACAGCAAGCTGCCACGTGCAAAGCTCCTTGAGGTGTAGGCTCAGAACTAGCTGACTGTCACTTCCACTTATCCTAAAGGTCAAAGGGAGGCACACGGGATGGAGAAATACTCATGCTTTAGAGGAAGAATTCTGAAGTCACTTGACTTAGGTATGGGCATAAGAAAGGGTCGAGAATGCAGTTAATTTACCATAATATACAACTAAGCTTCCTCAGTAGGAAGAATTCCATCAAATTAACCTGGCTTTCTCTGTCTCCTATCAATCAGATACCCTACCATCACTTATAAAGGTTTTGATGAATCAAGCATGCTACCATCATTTAATATTTGAAGTCATATTAATAAAATATTTCAAAATATAGAAGTGATGAATCTGAAATTTAAAAAAATATGAGAAAACATGATAAAAATATACCTTCATAGTGAAAAGTTTGTGTGCAGTCGGTACATTTGATGCTAATGTTTGTGTATGAGGCTACAAAGTAATAAATATAGTGACCCTGTGGTTCTTTGGATGTAAAATTCCAAAATTCCTATTTGTAGCCAGATTTCCTAGAATGATCACTGAATTTCCCTTCACTTTCGAAACTTGGGTCTTAGTTAAACCAGTTCACAGGACAAAAAGATGTGCCTCTTTTCTTTAAGATGTTTTACCTTTTAATTTTTATTATTCTGGACCAGGAGAAAGTGATAGAAGGCACTCATTACTTCAGTAGCTGCAAGACTGTCTTTTCACTTTCAGATATCCCAAAAAAGAAAAAATATTATATTCTTCTTTTATCTTGCTACTTAAATTCCTGATGAAAAGATGGTTATTCACAGGCTCTTGATGGAAGTGACTGTAAAGAATGATTAGTGACCTCATGTTTCAGAAGAAGACACTGCAGCCCAGAGAAGTTTGATGATTCATCAAACAGTCATCAAATCATTAAGTGACAGGATTAAAATGAAAATCAGATGGCTAGAAATGCAAAACTACAGTTAGAAATCCCAAGGGTAAATGCATTCTAATATACCCCTAGCTGACTGTTGTTTAAAGGCCATCACAGGCCAAAGTCATTAAAGACACACCGACCTGTCTTGTTTTCCTCACCTGTGTCAGCTGCTGCTCTCGACATTTTAAGCTCTTGTCACATTAAATGATCAAACCCATCCTTGAAACAGTACAAAAATACCTATTCTGTAGGTGAAGAAATGACGGCTTAGAGAAGTTAAGGAACTTGTTCATGTTCTTTGCTTGTTAGAGGAGTGACTGAAATTCAAGAGAAATTTCCTCAATTAGGTATTAGGTGGCTTCTGTGTCCATATATCTATGTCTTACACATGACTCCAAAAACAGAATCCATAAAAGAAAGAACACTGAAAAACTGTATGTCACTAAAATCCAAAAGTGCTTTTCAAAAGATATTGTTAAGAAGGCAGGTCACAAACGGAACAATATTTACAATACACACATTTGACAAAAGAGTTTTACTTAGAACATACTAAGAATTCTTGCAACTCAATAATCCGTTTTCAAACATCCCATTTAAAATTAGGAAAAAATTTGAACGGACTATTCACAAAAGAAGGTCTACAGATGGCCAATGAGCATATGAACAGAGACTAAGAATCATTAATAATCAGGGAAATAAAAGATCCCCCTTACCACTAGAATGGCTGAAATTTAAAAGACTGATAATAACAAATGTTGGTGAGGGTATAGGACATTTGAAGCTCTCAGGCAGGGCTGTTGGGAGGATAAACTGGTATAAATACTTAGAAACATCGCTTTGCACTTTTTAAATTTTTTGTTTAAAGATTTTATTTATTAATTTGAGAGATATAAAGAGATGGTTAGAGGAGAAGGACAGGCAGGCTCCCCACGAGCAGAGAGCCTGATGCAGGACTCGATCCCAGGACCCTGAGATCATGACCGGAGCAAAAGGCAGACACTTAACTGACTGAGCCACCTAGGCGCCCCCGCAGTTTTTGTAAAAAATAAATACTTACAATGTTATCCAGAAAATCTGCTCCAAGGTATTTACTCAAGAAAAACTAAAGCATATGTTCACAGACTTTTATGCCAATGTAATTAGAAGATTTATTTATAATAACTCCACACTGGAAACAACCCAAATATCCTTCATTAGTTGATTTGATAAACAAATTGTTGTATATCTTTGAAATCAATACTCCTCAATAGTAAAAAGAAACAAGGTAAGGGTATACATATCATCATGTTTAAATCTCAAAAAATTATGCTGAGGGGAAGAAGAAAAACAAAGAAGACAGCATACTGATTCTATTTACATGAGATTTTTGAGGGGTTAAACTGAGTTATGGTGACAGAATACCAGCCAGAGGTTGTTGGGGATGAAAGTGGGAAGATTTGACCGCAAATACTCTCTGTCTTGGGGCACCAGTTTCATTCAGTCAGTAGAGTAGGTGATCCCTGATCTCAGGATTGTGAGTTCAAGCCCCAGGCTGGGCATAGAACTTATTTTTAAAAATGCAAATGTTCTGTATCTTGATTATGATTGAGTGTCACATTAGAATGCCATTTTTCAAAACTCAGCTAATTCTATCCTTAAATTATATATTCTGTATTGTACAGAAATTATACCTCAATGATGTTGATCTATGAGGAAAGCTATATTTTTTTCTGGTTATAAAAGTAATGCAATTTCCTCTATGAAGTGTCAGAAACAAAAAAGTACAAATTAAAAATAAAAACTATCACTTTCATCCAGAGAAAATATCAAAGATAAGATATATTTTATTCCTATATTTGTCCTGCATATGTATGTTAAAAACACATATATAAAAATTATGCTGCATTTTTGGATATTTAGTGGTGTATAGTATTTTGTTGGAATATATAATGGCAGAAAGAACTTTACATATATCATGTTTGACTTGGTTTACAATAATTTCCATAGACATATTACTGGTCAAAGGATATAAATATTTTTAATGTTTTTGCTATAAGTTATAAAATTTCTTTCTAGAATGGCTATATACTTTTATTAACCATGTGTGAGGTATAACTTTGACCTTTGCCATGTCCTAACCATCATTACTAACACTGAATTACTCTTTGCTAATTTGGACAAGATCATTTTAATTTGTACTTTTGTCATAACTAGATTAAATATTTTCTTGAAATACATCCATAGTTACTTGTAGTTCTGTAAATTCTGTTCAAGTTCACTATTTTTTTTTTTTTTGTTAGGGCTTTAATATTTTTAATAGACATTTACAAACTTTTCATCTCTTAAGGACATCACCATCTGTGGATCATATTTGTTGTAAATAATTTCCTCAAATTGTTTTCTGATATATTTTTTAAAATTTTTTAATTTAAATTCTAGTTACTTGGGGCACCTGGGTGACTCAGTGGGTTATGGTCATGGTCTCAGGGTCCTGGGATCAAACCCCACATTGGGCTCTCTGCTCAGCAGGGAGCCTGCATTCCCTTCCTCTCTCTCTCTGCCTACCTCTCTGCCTACTTATCATCTCTGTCTGTCAAATAAATAAATAAAATCTTAAAAAAAAATTCTAGTTACTTAACATACAGTGCAGTATTGATTTCGGGAGTAGAATTCAGTGATTCATCACTCACACACAACACCCAGTGCTCATCATAACAAGTGCCCTCCTTAATCCCCATCACCCAGCTAGCCCCTCCCCCACCCACCTCCCTCCATTGACCTTCAATTTGTTCTCTATTGTTAAGAGTCTCTTATGGCTTGTTTCTCTCTCTCTCTCTCTTTTTCTTTTATTCCCCCTTCCCATATGTTTATCTGTTTTATTTCTGAAATTTTGAATATTCAGACATATTTTTGTGTATGAGGTCACATTTTTCAATCTTTCCATTTAAATTCTGCTTTTCAAGGTATAAGCCACCAAATCATAGAGGAGTCAGTAATGTGCTTATATTAAGTATAAGGCAGCATGATAGTTTGAAATACAATGACATTAAAAAAAGAAAGAAACTGAACTCTAGTCGGAAGGAAAATATAGAGAAATTTATCCACTTCAGGCTTGCAATGATAAATATTTGGCCCTATTTTTAATAAGAAATATGTGAAAGTTGAATACAAGTGAAATAAGGAAAAGACAGAACATTAGGTAGTGTTTTGGTGTATACCTCTCCTTATAGACAAGAAGTATAGATAAAGAAGTGAGAGGTGACACCTGGTTGATGCATTTTTAAGAATCAGATGCTTGAAAGCTCACAGGAATGGGTCCTAGTGAGCTATTATTGCTTGTGGATACAGACCTCTTAATGGGAAGGATATCAGGACATTGCTAACATCATTCCTGTCAAGGCATTGGTGTAAGAAGAATAACAACAAAAAGAAAAATCTGAATTTTAGAGATGACTGTACAAACTCTTACGTAAGTTTCGAGTAAGCAGGCCATGATGTCTTGTGCAAGAGTCTGAGCTGGTGTGAACGATGCCCTGTGCATCAGAGTGAATGTGACCCCAGAGAGCTTTCTAGTCTGTGTGTGAGCACCGCCTACTGGCCGTGACCGGGTGATTGGATGCTGGAACTGTTTTCTGCGGACACATTGGTCCAATAGACGAAGTACATTGTCTTTAAAGTAGTTGGACTTAATGGAAAGACTCACTAAGGAAAGAGATTTTGTTTTCAAAGCGTCTTGGATTGTGAGGTTTTAAGGATTTTTCTCTGTGGAGGTAGTGTGGAGAAAAGTTACTCTTGTGCACAGTTGGCAAGAATGGAGGTGGGCTTAAACTTTAGAAAATGCATTTTGTCAATGTGTATACAAAATTGAATCAAACTCTCAACTTTAGGAATTTATCCTAAATAAGTGGTCATGAAGATTAGCCAGGGTCCTCTTCAGAGTATTACTATAGACGTGGAAAAAAAAAAAAAAGAACCAAACTAAACTCCACCATGAAGAGATAATTTATGTAAACCGAGGCACAACGATCTAAAGGCATACTCTGCCTTCACAAAAGGATGTATGTGCTTGGATATGTATTAATGTGAAAAGGTTATCAGTGATATACTGTTAGGTGAAAAATGCATTAGCTTGTCTTTGGCTCTGGAGTAAATCTGCTACATTTTGGATTCTGGCTTCAACACTTGCTACCATGTGGCTTTGGACTAGCTGACTAATTTGTCCTCAGAATTTCTTCATCTCTAAATTGGGAATGCTAACAGTACCTACTTTATAGGATGGCTTTTATAATTAAAAAGGAATTCAAACAAAGTGCTGAAGCACGTATTACCTAAAATAAAGTCAACATTCTGATTGTGGTTTTGTACTCATCTATATGTTCACATTGATATTTCTAACTATAAACAACTAGAAGTCCAGAAAGATACACCAACATAATGGTCAAGTTTATCTTACAGTGTGGGAATTAAGGGTATTTTTTCATATATTCTTTATATCATTTTATACTTTTTGATTTTTACTTTGAATATGCATTATGTATGAAACTTAAAATAAAGCATCAAAGCTATTTCTATACCAAAAAAGAAAAGTAACCTTCTAAAAAAAAGCAGAAACATACTCTTAAATACAGAGAACAAACTGGTGGTTGCCAGAGAGATGGGCAAAATGGGTGAAGGGGAGTGGGAGGAACAGGTTTCCAGTTATGGAATGCATAAATCATGGGAATAAAAGATACAGCATGGGGACTATGGTCCGTGGTATTGTGATAGTGTTGCATGGTGGCAGATGGTATCTACACTTGTGGTGAACATAATACACTGTATAGATTTGTTGAGTCACTGTGTTTTATGTTGTACCCTTGAAACTAATGTAACTAGCTAATGTAACATTGTGGGTCAACTACACCTCAATTAAATAAAAAAAAAATCTTCTTACTGCAGGAATAGTTGGGCATTATCAACAACATAATTTTTGAATTGAAAATGAATCAAACTTGTTTCCTATTGTATTTAGAGCATTGTAATAGATTTGGCCAGCGGCCTTAGTATTTACAAAAAATTCCAAATGAAGGCATCAATCCTGACTATCAAGACCAAGATCTTCTTTTTCTAGAAGGGAATATCCATAAAAGTTGAGTCACAAGTAAATTCTCCAGAGGAATGCTTTCCTTATAATCTCCATGAGTTAAGCAAGAATATGACATGAATTATGGATGTGCATATGATTATAATAGTGAGGCTGAAATCTGGCTTAATGCTACAGAATGTTGTTCTTCTATTATGTGTCACCCACAGAAAGGAAGAGATAATGGCAGAGAAGGAGCAAGGCCACCTATGATCATTTTGGACGTGCTGTCTAAATGCTTTGATTTTCATTCTCAGTGGATTCTCATTTAAAGTTTGGTCAGTGTGCATTGAAATAAGAAATTATCTTAATGTGATATTTCCAAGGTTTCATTCATCATGCTAAAGAGTTATATTTCACACTATTCAATTAGCAAGTCTTACTGTCTGCACATTGCTCCACACTCAAACTAGGGAGCAAGAGGCAATTTCTTTCAAGATTACCTTTTCTAAAAAGTCTCTATTTTATAGTGAGAACAATCAGTTCATGAAAACATTGGCCATTCTATGGATAAGTTTCACAATCAGGTGTACATGATTATTAAAGTTCATGGTGGAATATGCCCATTGACATGTACAAAAACTTGTTTTGCTTCAGTTAAAGAAATTTATTCTGACTTTCTAGGTTAGGTGGTAAGATGACTATATCACAGTCTTCTAATATTCTCTCCCCAAATCCCTTTGAAATAATTAGTAGAAATTTGCATTTCCATTGGAAACCAGAGAAGGACACTACTGACATTCTATAACATCTGAGGAATTTGTGGGAGAGGTGGTAAGGTGGACCCACGTTGATGAGAGCTATAGAGAGTGACCCATGCCATTCCTCCATTACAGCAGTGTTCCTGGTCACGTGTGGAGGAGATCCCAAAAGACCCCAGCAAGCATCCAAACACTCAGAAATGCAAGTATTAGAGACAAGTATGGTCTCTTTGGCAAAATTCGTACCCCTCCAGTGAAGCTCCATTATAAGATGTCAAATGGACATCAACACACATGTCAACTCCAGTTGATTTACCGACTGCCTGGTTGTGTCGAAAAGAATTTAATGCTGTGACTAGGCTGAGCAGTAAGTGGCCAGATAAAATACAGAATGAACAATTAAATTTGAACTTCAGATAAACAATGAATAAATGAATATTTTTTAAATTGAAGTATACTGTCTGTCATGATAAAGCACTATTGTAATACCATTGACTATATTTCCCATGTTGTACCTTACCCTGTGATTCATTCATTCTAACCTGTATCTTCCATTCCCCTTTACCAATTTTGCTCACCTCTCCACCCCACCCTCAACTGGCCACCCTCAAGATTTTTTTCTGTATTTATGGGTCTGTTTCTACCTTTTTGTTTATTCATTTGTTTTGTTTTTTAGATTTCACATATAAGTGAAGTAATATGGTTTTTGTCTTTCTCTGTCTGACATTTCTCTTAGCATAATACCCTCTATGTCCATCCATGTTGGCAAGAGTTCATCCTTTTCAAGGCTGAGTAATAGACACACACACACACACACACACACACACACACACACACATTCACATACCACTTCTTTATCCATTCATCTATTGATGGACACTTGGGTTGCTTCCATATCTTATCTATTGTAAATAAGTTTGCAATACATGTTAGGGTACATACATCTTTTGGAATTAGTGTTTTCATTTTCCTTGGGTAAATTTACCCAGTAGCAAATTTACTGGATTTCAGGGGAGCTCTATTTTTAACTATTTGAGAAACCTCCATACTGTTTTCCATAGTGGATGCACCAATTTACATTCCCACCAACAGAGTACAAAGATTCCTTTTTCTCTGCATCCTGGACAGTAATTGTTATTTCCTGTCTTTTTGATTCTAGCCATTCTGACAGATAGAAGGTGATACTTCACTGTGGCATTGATTTGCAGTAACAACAAATAATTTTAGTATAACAGGTCCCAAATATTACATAGGGCATACTAATACTACTAATTATTTGTTGTTTATTCAAACTTAACTGGGACCTTTTATTTTTGGTTGCCAAATCTGGCAATGTATATAGCAGGAAAGAGTCATTGTTTTGGTCTACCATGATTGCTAAAAAGAGAAAGGACAACTAAGCAGCCCTAAGGAGATGTGGGGTTTTCTGCTCTGCAGTATCCACCCTTGCATATGGAAATTACATGGACAAAGTTGACAGCTGGAACTATTTGTGATGCTAACTGCCCTCCCTCCTTACCCAGCCCTCTGGACAGCTCAAACAGCAATCCAGGTTCATCTCAAGAATGATACTTAATCTTCCCACTTAAATGGACTTGAAGAATAGTAACAAAACCACAAATCTTTCACAAACCCATCTTAACTTTGACTTGACTCTAAGTCAATCTGGGCAGCTACAGCTTGCTTGTGGAAGATTAAATCTTAAATCCTAAAAAAAGAAAATATTTCTTGTAGGTGAAGCTATATAAAGTTGCCATTTTATAAATAAAGAAAGCCTGGAATACTAGCTATTTTCTATGCTTTAACCTGATATAAAGAACTGCTCTGGAGAATCAAAGCAAATGCTTCCCTCTGAAATAAATTTGCCTCAAGAAACAGTAGGAAAAGAAAATTCAATGATTCTGACTGTCTTATTAAAGTGCCTTAAATGAATTTGCATATATGAATCCAAAATAGGTAGTCATGAAGTTCTAAAATCAGAGTGGTAGAGAGAGATGAAAAACACAAGTGTCTAATAAAAGCCATGATGTATACAATGAAGAGTAGATTGGATACTGAAAATATAAAATTTCTGAAGTAGAAGAGAAACTCAAGAATTTTTCCTGAAATTAAGGCAGAAATTCTAGAGATAAAAATGAGAGAGGAGAAGTGAGGAATGCAGAATGTAATTAGGTTCACATTTATGTAGACTTCCAGAGCAATAGGGTTGATGAGCCCAGAGCAATAATTAAGAAAGAAGAAAATTTCCTGAACACTGCAGCCTGAAGATGACAAGGGCTCATTGTGTACTGACGAGTGAAGACTCTCTGCAGATATTTTATGTGCAAAGGTGATGGGAGATGTCAGCTAGTCCAGTGAGCCAAATGAGAAACCAAAATGGAGAACTGGAAAATGTATAGGTTATGTGAAACAAGAAATGAGCATGACCATGGAAACTAATTAATAGAGATAATTCTAGCATAAATATGCACATACAGCCTGATACAATGATTAGAATTTTTTTTAAAGATTTTATTTATTTGAGAGAGAGAGAGAGCACAAGCTGGGGTTGGGGGAGGAGCAGAGGCAGAAGAACAAGAAGACTCCCTGCTGAGCTTGGAGCCCAATGTAGGACACGATCCAGGACCCTGAGGTCATGACCTGAGCTGAAGGCAGAGGCTTAAACCACTGAGCCACCCAGGTCCTCCCAGAAGTTCTTAGCAGGAAAACCGTATAATATTAAAACATTCATCATTAAGTAAATTATTGAGTAGTATTGACATAACAAAATTGATCCCTAATAAAACATAAACTGGGGGCGCCTGAGTGGCTCAGTGGGCTAAAGCCTCTGCCTTCGGCTCAGGTCATGATCCCAGGGTCCTGGGATCAAGGCCCGAATTGGGCTCTCTGCTCAGCAGGGAGCCTGCTTCCCTTCCTCTCTCTCTGCCTACATTTCTGCCTACTTGTGATCTCTGTCTATCAAATAAATAAATAAAATCTTTAAAAAAACCATAAACAGGCTATATATAAAAATAAAGTAAAAAAAAAAAAAACCTACAAAAAAGAAAGAATAGAACAAAAGAGAGACAGAATGACAACAGACCATTTGGTAATAAACCAAACAGAACATGTGATAAAGTAAATGGTTTTCTTTTTTTTTTTTTTAATATTTTATTTCTTTGATTGACAGACAGAGATCACAAGTAGGCAGAGAGGCAAGCAGAGGGAGAGAGGAAGAAGCCGACTCCCCAAGGAGCAGAGAGCCCAACGTGGGTCTCAATCCCAGGATCCTGAGATTATGACCAGAGCTGAAGGCAGAGGCATTAACCCACTGAGCCACCCAGGCACCCCAAAGTAAATGGTTTTAACGGCCACAATACATCTCTCAAATTAGAAGAGAAAAAATTTAGAATACAATTAGGTGGAGCTCTTAAGCCACAGGTCTTAAGTAAAGGGACATAGCCAAGTCAAAAATAAAAGTAACAGACGACAACTTTGAGGTAAACACAATAGAAAGAAATATTATGTACGTATAGATACACATATTGAGAAAGATTCATACCAAATACTAATAGTGGTTATCTCAAGGTGTAGATTAATGTGAGCTTTCCCCCTCAATGTGTTCTTTTTTTTACTTACTGATATTTGCTATTTTTTTCCCCACAGTGATCTGTTTTACTTTTGCCACTCAGAAAATTATGGTTACTTTTACCTAAAACAATGAATGAGTTCTAACCATAAGAATAAACCAGGCACAAAATTGCTACATTTATAAGATGTTACTCTTTTTAACATATAAATAGAGTTTTGAAATCAATCAGAAAAAAGGCAACCAGGGCTCCTTAAAAATGTGGGCAAAGAACATGTGTAGTTTAAAGAAGAAATGCAAATGATCAGTGACTCTATATGTTATGATTCTGGTTTTCAAACCCATGCATATGCATAGCTAAAAGCCTTGAAAGGACTATTCCAACAAGCTCACAATACTTCTTTATGTTGTCTTCTTTGTATCTGTCTGGGTTCTCTGGAAATGAGCACATGTTGTGTCAAATAAAATAAATAAAAAGTAGAAGAATGAGGAAGAAAATGATCTCTCTTAATGGAAAAGAAAAACAATAAATAGGGGTCACGTGTCCTAAAATTAAGTTTGCGGAATTTGAATGAACACGTTCCAAGCTGAAGGAAAGATTAGATATGGGGTCGTTCCCATCCCCTTGGAATGTTCGTTTGCCTCTCCTGTCTCAGCCAAAGCCTCGCATGCCAGCTGGGCCGGAACCTGGCCCCGTCTACCAGTTGTACAATCATGGTGGGAGGACTGGAATTTAGAAGCCAGATGTGCTCACTCTCAAACTTGAGCAGAATATATCAGCTTATGTTATCTGGAAAAATCTCTAGGGAAGCACACTTTAAATTTCTGGTTGCCAGCCGACCTTTTCCCAAGAGGTACTTTTCTTGGAGCTTTAAAGGGCTCACGGGTTTTGTGTTTATCTTTGTAGATAAAGCCCGAGGGTAGATTCAGGTTCCCAGTGGTCCACACACCAAGGAGAACAGGGTAGCCATTGAAAGAGATCTTGTCCCTACCAAACAGTTGCATTTGGGGGCTACCTTCGAAGACTGAAAGACCCTGCGTACTTCTCTGTGTGTACGTCTGGCTTGCCTTCCTTGAGGGAAGTGGCATTCTCTGTCTCCAACCCCACTACCAGGAATTCCAAGGTCAGATTAAGACATTTTTCTATTTTTATAAATACCTAATTGACGGCCTCAAATCTTGAGCTATATATCTGTCTCTCCCCAAAAGATTTACCAGCACAGATGGGAAATAAACCAAAGATAGATGTAATCTTGATTCCAAAGAAAGGAGTGTGATTTCTCAAGCTCCTTCCACCTCGGATGTAGGCATCACCAGAACCAATTCTGCATTCCTCACAAGCTCCTACAGATCCTTCAGGTGGAGGAGGGATGTGAGCAAAAAACATGCACAGATTCTTTGAAACATAGACATGTTTTTCTACTTCTGCATAAAATCAGAATATACAAGGATAATTATTTATGACCACATGCGGACACTCTACCCTAGGCAGTTCTCAACTTGAGTTCAGAAGTCCAGAAGGATACCACACCGGAAGAGGAGACCAGCAGGCAGCTAGTGGGCAGGGTAGGTCTCGGCTGCAGGAATGGGATCCAGGCTTCAGAGAGGGCCTATGAGTATTTCTACAAAGCAAGTAATAGAGCAAAAATAGAAACAAGAGTCACTTACCTTTATGTGGAATATTATAACTTATAAAGTGTTTCACATTTGTCTTCCTTGAGCTTCACCAGTTCTTGTAGGGGAAAAAAAAAAGGAACTGGGAGCCATCATTTTCAATTTACAGCTGGGGAGATTTACTCAGAGAGGTTTAGTGATTTGCCCAAGGTCACACAGGTAGTACATGTTGGAAATTCAATTTACTTCTACTATTTAAGAGTTGTCATCCTCTTGCTGATTTCTGGGATCTCTCTAGATGGATGCTACTGGAATAATTATACATTAGGACTTCATTCCTTTGGCCAGAGCCTGTGCTACTTAAATTTTTCTACAGATGCCTGCCCGATGGCGGAAGAACAGCAGACCAAATAACAGGGAAATGAATGGCTTTGGGGGCTTTTGGTCAGATAGCCTATCACAATAGTAAGATTTCCTCAGTCTCCTGTTTTGTCTTTGCAATTCTTGGTACTTTGCAATCTGAATTTATATAGCCATGTTTGTTTTCATATAAAATGTTTCAAATGAGGTACTATTAATAGTTACATTCGAGAAGTAGGACCAGCAGATGTTTCTTGAGATTTCACATATGCGGACAGACCCAATGCACTCAGAGGATTAAGGCTACCTTGATGGGAGAAGCCTAAGCATAGTTTCTTGTTATTATGGACATTGGGGAGGGTATGTGCTTTGTTGAGTGCTGTGAAGTGTGTAAACTTGGTGATTCACAGACCTGTACCCCTGGGGATAAAAATATATGTTTATAAAAAATAAAAAAATTATATTAAAAAAACCCCAGAAATCTGTAAGCATCTATAATTAAAAAATACATTTATGTAAAAAAAAAATTCAGTTGCTATTTTTGATACCTTTTGATAAAAGGAGGAGATGGTACGTAATTGCAGTCGTGTTTCTAAGACAGATTTTGAGGGGTTAAATCAAGTAAATGAAATTGACACAGTTTGCTCTGGACAATAGGAGGGAAAGTGGGCGATAGGGTTGAGGAAGGTTAAGAGAACAGATTGGGTAAACTAGAGGCATGCCAAGAAATGTTGCCTTTTTACAATTTTATCTAAAGCCAACCCTGTTTATCTTTCTGTTAAGCATGACTCAAGAGAAAGGCATTTAAATACCGTGATTAATGTAAAAACAAGTTTACTGACAAGTTTAAGAAAAATGAAAAAAATGAAATCATGTCTTCAGGCACTTAAATTCTAATTCAGGGTAGGTAGAAACAGTGTCTGTATTATCTGTATTATCAGGTATGAAAGACAAGCCATAGATATATTTCATTATTTATAATGTAAATATTCTCTTAACGTAGACTGGCTCTGGTAACATATTTGAAATAATCATGGCAGCAAAAACAAATGAAAAACCAGACTATTTAGACTTCTCCCATATAAAGGCTAGTTTAAAAATTACAGTCTCAGTATCACTCAGGAACCTACAGGAAAGTTTACTGCAGTTAATTTCTGGTTTTTATTTTTCTTGTTGGCACTATACTACAGGATTAGAATAACATGACATTATTTTATAATTACATATGGCTTTTCATAATTGGCTTTTAAAAGTACTAAAAATGTTAGCCTTTTGGAAGGTGAACAGAACTCTTCTGTACCCCCCCCCCCGCCCCCGGCGACAGTGATCTGGTCAAAAAATAATGCCACAGTTGTAACAAAACACTCTTCCTTTGCTCTGCAGAAATCACCTCTCCTCTTTAATTGCGCCCTTTGACCTGGGGTCCCCATGACAGCGACAACCCCTTAAACACAGACCTTCCCAAGCCGGCACCCTCTGGTTCCCTCATTGCCTGCTAGCTTCTTACCAGTGATAACAATGACACCTGCGCCATAGATGCCAGTCAAGGTCCTATTGGGCTATTGCTGCCTTCCTGGTGCCCCCGAACCCTGAAGTGGCCATTTCTCAAGGGTATTGATGCCCGACACCGGAGGCCACTCATGGCCATAGCCGGTCTTGCTGTCTTATTTGTACACTATCTCTGGTTCCAATCCAGCTGATAGCTAGCAAGGAAAGTTTTAGATTTTTTTCTTTTAAAAATTTTTTTTCTTTTCTTCTTCTACTTCTTATTTTTAGAGAGAGAGTGCATGAGTGTGTGAGCGATGGGGGAGGGGCTCAGAGAGACGGAGAGGGAGGTAGAGAATCCCAAGCAGACCCCTCAGTCAGCCTGCAGCTCACTGGGGGGGCTCGATCCCATGGCCCTGACATCACGACCTGAGCTGAAATCAAGAGTCCGACTGAGCCGCCCAGGTGCCCCATAATCAATTAATTTAAAAGTAGCTTTAATTAAAATCCCAGTTGTAACTTTTCGTTCATTATTGATTGATCAAGTTAAACATATATTATTAATTTATGTGTGTGTGTTTGTATGCACCCACACTTTTAAAAAAGTTT
Organism: Mustela lutreola; assembly: GCF_030435805.1. NCBI lineage: Eukaryota > Metazoa > Chordata > Mammalia > Carnivora > Mustelidae > Mustela > Mustela lutreola. The sequence continues at coordinate 144,272,724 of NC_081295.1, read as the reverse complement.
CCGGGGCGCCTGGGTAGCTCAGTGGGTTAAGCCTCTGTCTTTGGCTCAGGTCATGATCTCAGGGTCCTGGGATGAAGTCCCACATCATGCTCTCTGCTCAGCAGGGAGTCTGCTTCCTCCTCTCTCTCTGCCTGCTTCTCTGCCTGCTTGTGATCTCTCTCTGTCAAATAAATGAATAAAATCTTTAAAAAAAAATAAAAAAAAAAAAGTTTCCAAATCCATTCATAGGTTGATTCGCTCCAATCCATCTCCAGTGAACTCATGCAGCTAACAAATCCCTATTATGGCCACAGTGATGATTAATCCAGACACTGTCTTATGTAGCGTGCTTAATAGTGATCATTCTGTGTTTATGCCACAGATTCAGGAGGCATTTTTTTTTCCTTTTCTTTTTTTTAAAAGATTTATTTATTTGGGGCGCATGGATGGCTCAGTGGGTTAAAGCTTCTGCCTTCGGCTCAGGTCATGATCCTAGGTCCTGGGATCAAGCCCTGCATCAGGTTCTCTGCTCAGCGGGGAGCCTGCTTCCCTTCCTCTCTCTCTGCCTGCTTGTGATCTCTGTCTGTCAAATAAATGGATGAAATCTTTAAAAAAAAAAAAAAAAGAAGAAGAAGAAGAAGAAAGAGATGTGGTACACACACACACACACACACACACACACACACAGTGGAATATTATGCAGCCATAAAAACAAATGAAATCTTGCCATTGCAAGAGATGGATGCTAACCCGAAAAAGTCAGTCAGAGAAAGAAAATTCCACACAATTTCACTCATATGTGGAATTTAAGAAACAAAACAAGTGATCACAGAGGGGAAAAAAGGGGAGAGGCAAACCAAGAAACAGACTCTTAACTATAGAGAAGAAACTGTTGGTTGCCAGAAGGAAAGGGGGAAGGAGGATTGGGGAAACAGGAGAAAGGGATGAAGAGGACACTTGTCGTGATGGGCACTGGGTAATGTCTGAAAGTGATGAATCACTGCATTGTACACCTGAAATTAATATTACCCTGTATGTTAGCTACCTGTAACTTAAATGAAAACTTAAGTGCAAAAAAACCTGAAGAGTTAGCATTTATTGAACATATTCTGCGTGTCAAACACCATTTGAGTCATTGTGCATCAGTTTAAAGTTATACTAAGTCGAAAAATATCACACAGCTAATATTGGTTGGCTATTAAGGTCACTGAAGTCATTCAATTATTCAGTTGACATCTATTTCATAAATAAAGTCATTCACTGTCTTATTTCTCTCTCAGTCTCAGAAACCTATTTAACAAATGATAATCAAAGTATAGTTTATAATACCAAATTTGTTCAAATCTCAAAAGCAATTAATGATTTAGCAAGATGATGACCTTGTGATTGCAGTTCATTAAGGTCCAAAGAGCAGTCAGTTATCTTCTTGATTCATTTTATGTCCAGTTCAAGAGCGCAGAAAAAGGAAAAACATTGACAAAGGCAGTGTATGGACAGCCATGAGCATAATCTGTAAGCCTGCGTAAGGCCAACGTCAGTTTGTGGATTCTCACGAATTTTGTGGTCTGATGACTTTTCGAAGGATTTGCAAGACTAACCACTGCTTTCTACTTTATTTCACACACCTTCCAAGAAGCCCTCAGGCACAAGAGTTCCTTTATTCGTTTGTATTTGAGCTTGAAAAGTGAGTTTCTCTTTATTATGTGCTCTGTGGGTACGAGGGCAGGTGAAGGCAGGGGCTTGGCGAGTGACATTTGTCCCTGGGGCAGTGATGTGGGTTATACTTACCTTTCAAAGTGTGATCTTTCTCCTGAGAACAAAGTGCTTTACAAATATCTGCCTGAGCTCAGAACCTCAGACAAGAAGATAGGGACTAGTAGTAAACTGTGTCACACCCCAGGAAATCAAAGGAAAAGAGGTTTTCCAACTGCCATATAAGGAAATGTTAACCTTTTAACCACTCGAGGCAAATGATCTGAGAAATAATCTGAGGCTGAGCTGGCCTCCTGCCTTCTGACAATGGCAACATAATCTGGAGAGTTTGGGGGATTTCTGCCTGAACTGCAGGCAGCCACGCTGCACGGAGCCTGGCTTTGCAAAAGGTAGCTCGCTCAAGAAGGTGTCCGACAACTGTGCCTGGAGCCTAGCAGGCTCTTGCCAAGTGTTCCTTGAACGGACTTTGAAAAACGTGGCATGAGGGGCATCTGGGTGGCTCAGTCAGTGAAGCATCCGCCTCCATTTCAGGTCTTGATCCCAGGGTCCTGGAATAGAGCCCCAACTCCAGCTCCCTGCTCCGCAGGAGGCTGCTTCTCCCTCTCGCTTTGCCCCTTCCCCTGTTCATGCCCCCTGTTCATGCTTTGGACCTTAATGAACTGCAATCACAAGGTCATCATCTTGCTAAATCATTAATTGCTTTTGAGATCTGAACAAATTTGGTATTATAAACTATACTTTGATTATCATTTGTTAAATAGGTTTCTGAGACTGAGAGAGAAATAAGACAGTGAATGACTTTATTTATGAAATAGATGTCAACTGAATAATTGAATGACTTCAGTGACCTTAATAGCCAACCAATATTAGCTGTGTGATATTTTTCGACTTAGTATAACTTTAAACTGATGCACAATGACTCAAATGGTGTTTGACACGCAGAATATGTTCAATAAATGCTAACTCTTCAGGTTTTTTTGCACTTAAGTTTTCATTTAAGTTACAGGTAGCTAACATACAGGGTAATATTAATTTCAGGTGTACAATGCAGTGATTCATCACTTTCAGACATTACCCAGTGCCCATCACGACAAGTGTCCTCTTCATCCCTTTCTCCTGTTTCCCCAATCCTCCTTCCCCCTTTCCTTCTGGCAACCAACAGTTTCTTCTCTATAGTTAAGAGTCTGTTTCTTGGTTTGCCTCTCCCCTTTTTTCCCCTCTGTGATCACTTGTTTTGTTTCTTAAATTCCACATATGAGTGAAATTGTGTGGAATTTTCTTTCTCTGACTGACTTATTCGGGTTAGCATCCATCTCTTGCAATGGCAAGATTTCATTTGTTTTTATGGCTGCATAATATTCCACTGTGTGTGTGTGTGTGTGTGTGTGTGTGTACCACATCTCCTTCTTCTTCTTCTTCTTTTTTTTTTTTTTTTTTTTAAGATTTCATCCATTTATTTGACAGACAGAGATCACAAGCAGGCAGAGAGAGAGGAAGAGAAGCAGGCTCCCCACCGAGAAGAGAGCCCGATGCAGGACTCAGTCCCAGGACCTTGAGATCATGACCTGAGCTGAAGGCAGAGGCTTTAACCCACTGAACCACCCAGGCTCCCATGTACCACATCTTCTTTATCCATTCATCAGTTGATGGACATTTGGTCTCTTTCCATAATTTGGCTACTGTTGATAGTGCTGCTGTAAACATCAGGGTGCATGTACCCTTTTGAATTACTATTTTTTTTCTTTTCTTTTCTAAAAAAAATCAGAAACTTCACCAGGAACTCCCTGAGTGAGATTTAGTTTTTTGTTTATCATTTTACCCCCAGTGTGCTGCACCAGTTTTTGACAGCAGGTAGGTGGTGCCTATCTGCAGACTGAGTGAGCTATCACAGACAGCTAAATAGGTATTCAAATTTTTTCTTAGTGCAGCTTACCGTGAAGATCTAATGCATAAGGTAAAGCACAAGAAACCAAAATATATTGTTTTTTTTTTTAGTTCTGAGCCATCTGGGTTTTTTTTTTTTTTTTTGGCCCCTAATTTATATCTATGGATGCTGTTGATATTTCTTCTCATCTTAATGTTAATGATATAAATCTAAATTCTCTTTAAAGTGAGCATCAACAAAGGCATATTTTTAACAAATGTACTGAGGTATAATTTATATTCCATGCTTCACCCATTTATAGTGTGTAATTCAGTGACTTCCAGTGTATTTAGGGCATTATGTAATGCCATCGTCACAATCAATTATAAAACACTGTCATTCCTTCAGAAAGAAATCCCACACCTCTTACCTGTCACCCTCAAGCCTTCCTGCCCATCTCCCTAAACTCTATGCATCCGTGAATTTATTTTATGTCTCTATAGATTTTCCCATTCTGGACATTTCATGTACATGAAATCATATGAACTCCTGTGGCTGACTTCTTTTACTTAGCATAATGGTTTCAGGGTTTATCCAAGTGGTAGCAGGTGTCAGTATTTTATTCTTTTTTATTGCTGAGTATGAATATGCATATATTGTTCATCTATTCATCAGTTGATGGACATTTGGATTGTTTTCGCTTTTTGGCTACTATGGATAGTGCTGCTGTGAAGGTTAGTAGGTAAGTGTGTGGGCATATGTTTAATTTCTCAGGTAGCGGCAGAAGGGAATATTTATAACCCCCCTAAAACAAAACAAAGCCCAATTCTATTTATTTACTGAGGAAATAGTGAAAGAATTGTAAGCACAGTGGAATGAACATAGACTAGGAGTCTGTAATGAGAGCAGAGCTTCCTCCGGATGCTGGCACTAGCTAGCCATGTGACCTTGAGCAAAGGACTTTACCTCGGTGTTCTTACACAGAAGGTAGTTGGGTCCCTATCTCAAAGGATGGCTTGCAATGCAGACATTCAAAAAATCTAATGTAACAGTGGCCACAGATAAGTCTGAATTAAAATTTCAGCCTAAATCCAAAAGTCCTTCAAGGTCAAGAACATTTTTTAAAAATCTAGTAAATACGAAGATCCACATACAAATAAAAATTCTCCCTCAGATGCTATTAGGAATAATTAAAAGTCCTGTCAGAAATAAAGAAAAAAATATATTCTTGTCATTTTTATAAAGAACTGATGAATGATTACAAGAAAAGGAACCATGTAAATGTCTTTGTGTACAAAGCAAATAGGGTGGCTCTTAGTGTAGTCAAGAGTCTTCAAGACTCTTAGTGTTGCTACAAAAGATAGCAATTAGATTTGCAAACCTCTCTTTTTTTAATCTAAGGAAAGTCTTTTTTTAATTACAAAGAAAGGAAAGACCACTTCATGAATGCCATTGAAGATGTGGCAACTGTCTCTAAAGAGGGACCTATTCGAGAAGAGTCTTGTGTTTTCATGAGGAAATGTCAAAAATTTTAAAATATTCATGTGCAATATTCCTTCATTCATAGTACCTAGTGACCACGTCCCTGGCCATAGCAAAGAGTGGCAGGATGTGTGGGCTATCCACGTGTTTCTCAATTTTTTTTCTTTTTAAAATATTTTATTTATTTATTTCACATGCACAGAGAGAGAGAGAGAGAGAGAGAGAGAGGGCACAAGCAGGAGGAGCATCAGGTAGAGTGAGAGGGAGAAGCAGGCTCTCTGATGAGCAGGGAGCCCAACGTGAGGCTCAATTCCAGGACCCTGGAATCACTACCTGAGCCAAGGGCAAATGCTTAGTCACCCAAGCACCTCACATGTTTCTTATTTTTCCCCCTGTCATTGAAAGCTATCTTTGTCCAGGAGATTCCCTCACCCTTACTGTTCTTCAATTTCACTAAAATATTTTTCAATTTCTTACTAAAATGTGGATAAATAAAGATGTCATAGAACATACCGGTACTAGAAAGAGAAGGTGGAAAAGAATGGGTAGATTCTGGTTTTAAAAGAAAAGTGCTTAGTTAGTGGCATAAATTAATGTTCTCACACCTGAAACACCTTATATACATACACCTCTTCCTTCCCTGCACTCAGAAATCCTTCCATCTTCTTTTTTGGTGGGGGGGGGGGTGGGCAGTCGTATAGGTCCCGTATAGGTCCCAGGCTTACCTACAACTCTCGTAAGACCCTGAAATGTTCTCACTGTTACGTTGATCAAGGACTCAATGCTCTTCCCTCTTTTCTCTTTCTCTCTCTCACACACAAATAAAACTTTCCCTTTCTTTCTTTCTTTCTTTCTCTCTTTCTTTCTTCCTTTTACAAATATAGACTTTAAATAAAGCCTGTTGTACTTCCCAAAGGAAAAACTAGAAATAACAATGAATATCTGGCAATATATTTTATGTGTTAGGAGATAAAAGTTAATGCAACTGACAAGAAAAAAAATCGTGAAGTGAAGGAAGTCATAAAAAAGTTTGTTTTTAAATTCTGAAATCCAATTAATGTGGTCGACATGAAAGTTCTCCTTTAGTGGTCAAAATTTCATCCATTTAGATTTACTTGAGAAACATCAAGTATTTGCTTAATGTTTTGGAAAAAAAACAAAACCAATACCAGCTGTCTCCAGCCGCATCCTCTCCCTAGAGACAATGAATGTTAACGTTTTGGAAATTATCTTGATATTTACTTTTGTGTTCTTAAGTGCTATGTTTGTGTTACTATTCTCTGGTTGATGTCTATTAGATATTGTTTATGGATTGTCTGCATGGTAGATGGTGAATTTTAATTCTCTTATGTTTCCTTTCCTCTCCCTCCATATTCTCAAAAGATTTCTATCACATTTTTAGTTAAATCTCTAAAATTGAATTCGATCTGTAAAAATTGAAAAATTATCTTGCTATGTTGTGGGCAGCTTCTAAGATGATCTCCAATTATCTCCACATCTTGGTATGACTGGAATTGTGTAATCCCCTCTCTTTGAGTAATAGGCTCCTACTCAATAGAATATGACAACATTGAATGGGTGTTATTCAGTGACTAGGTTACAGAAGACTCTACTTTCTGTCTTACTGGCAGACTTTATTGCTTTCTTGAGTTTGATGAAGCAAGCTACCATAATGAAGAGACCCCTGTGGCAAGAAAATGTTGGTGGCCTCTGACAAACCACCAATGAGGAACCAAGTTCCTTTGTACTAGCCTGTGGGAAACCAAATGCTGAAAACAACTATTGAGTGAATATGGAAGCATATCCTTCCCCAGTCAAACCTTCAGAGGACACCATAGACCCTGGATTGATACCTTGATTTCAGCCTTGTGAGCAACTGCAGAATGTAAGACCTAGCTATGTCATGCTCAAATTTCTGAACCACAGATTGTGAGATAATAAACATGGGCTTTAAAAAAAGATTTTATTGATTTATTTGAGAAGGAAAGAGAGAGAGAGTGAGAGCACAAGCAGGTGAGGGACAAAGGGAGAGGGAGAAGCAGACTCCCCACTGAGCCCCCAATATAGGGCTTAATCCTGGGACTCCAGGATCATGACCTGTGCTGAAGGCAGAGACCCAACTGACTGAGCCACCTAGGTGGCCCTCATTATTTTTTTTTTAACTAAGGCAAAGTAAAGACATTTTTAGATAAACCCAAATTGGAATAATTTGTTGCCGGCAGACCTACATTATAAAAAATGCTAAGGGAAACTTCTGACATGATAGCAAATTGAACATCCAATCTCTAAGAAAGACTAAAGAATATTGTATAAATATGTAAATATAAAAGTGTTTTTTATTTCTTTTCTTAAATTAATTTAATGATGTTAATAGCAAAAGTGGTAAATGTACTGTGAGGTTTAAATATTTAAAAATAAAATATGTAACAATAAGGTAAAGCAAAGGAGCATATAAATAGAATGATATTGTTTTAATGTTCTCGAATTGTATGTAAAGTGGTATAGTATTAATTCAAAGTAACCTGAATTGTAGTGATGCTTTTATTTCAGAGGCAAGTTAAAGATGTGTATTAAAATCCTTAGAAGAATCACTAGAAAATTATTACAAATAGATATAACAGAAAAGCCAACAGAAGAGACAGAAACAACTACTAAAAGATACATAATTAACCCAAAGAAGACAGGGAGGGAGGAAGAAAACAGTAAAAGGAAGACTATATAGAAAACAAATGAGATGATATAAGATGCAAACCTAGCACATCAGTAATTACATTAAATGTAAATGGACTCACCCCACCAATTAAAGTGCAAAAATTGTTTGATCTGACATCAATGACAACTGGCTGATTCTAATTTGGAAGAGTAAGTGAATTTAATTTTATGATAGAAAAAATTAATGTGTACACTAATCCATGGGAAAATTTCATCTTTAAACTTTAAAGTGTAGTTCTGGAATAAAGAAAATTCTTCTTTTTTAAAAAAAAGATTTTATCTATTTATTTGACAGATATATCACAAGTAGGTAGAGAAGCAGGCAGAGAGAGAGGGGGAAGCAGGCTCCCTGCTGAGCAGAGAGCATGATGTGGGACTTGATCCCAGGACCCTGAGGTCATGACCTGAGCCAAAGACCAACTTAACCCACTGAGCCACCCAGGCACCCCCTCTCCTTTTTTACTTCCTGTCATTTCTTAAGAGCAGAAAATCTTCTGCTCTAGCCAGTATCTGTGGTAACAACTCTTCACCTGGTCAGGAGAGAAAATGCATTTGATTTTATAGTATGGACCATACTTTGGCTCCTACCAACTGTATCTTCTTTGAGCACTGGAAAGGTCAAAATAATATGACTTTTGCCTACTTTTCTCCAGGCAGCTTCCAAACAATGACAATAGAAGCTTCTAAAACTGAGATTACAGACAGAGGGAAACACTCACATTTCAATTAGTACAGATTTTCAAGAATAGTTGCACATTTTCAGATGTTGGCTTTAAGGGAAATTGTCTATTAATGAATTAAGGTCGAATGAAGGCTGATAGATGAGAGAATGCAGGTGCATATGGTTATCAATCACCACCCTTCTAGACAAGATAAGACCATCTGAACCCAAACTGTAAAATATAAATACATAAAATTTCAGCATGATAAAATATTGGGTATAGCACCTTTATACATGTACCAGCTATTTACTGGGAAAGAAGCCTGGTGGGCTTTTCCTACAGCCAGGAACTTCCATGACTTAACATGAGTGTACCAGTCAGTACAGACTAAGCTATTCTGTGGTAACAAATGACCCCTCTACTTAGCGACTCACAGTCACAAAAATTTACTGTTCAAATTCATATGTATTACATGTTTGTTATGGTTCTTCTCCCCAATCTCTTCATTTTGGAGGGGTGGTACCAACATGAAACTCTTTGATCTCAGAAGAGGGACAGGAGAGCGGGCAGAACCACACACTGACTCTTGAAAGTTCTGCTTGAAGTATCATTTCTGCTCATATTGCACTAGCTAAAGCCAGCCACACAGTCAAGCCTCTTGTCAATGAGATGGGTAGGTTAATTCAACCAAAGTAGGTACAGTGACTATTTGAGAACAAAAATACATTCCACCACATCAACCCAAACTGCAAAATGCCAGACATGTCAATCTATGCTCTTTTTGGGGAGCTTGGGTTTCTGAGTGAGACCAGACCACTGAGTTGGGTTTTATTTCAAGGATTGTTAAGTGTGACGAGCTGGAAAGAGTTCTAGATTTTCTTTTTTAACTCAAAGCATCAAATGAGAAATGCAAAAGACACTTAGTAGATACAGATGCATGTGTCTTTTCTTCCTTCTGTCTCACAGTGCATCCCAAATTTGGAGGTCTCAGTAATGTGGAATGTGATGCCTTCTGGGCCAGAGAAATGGGGGTTGATGATTTTGCTGACTTTTCTACCTTCAGCTTTCTCACTGCCCAGATACCACTTACACCACTGAAAAAGTTAACAATTTGGCTACTTGGGAAATCACATCGCCTGGATCTGATGACCAGATTCTCTTTGAAATTCTTGTTCGGTCAGCCTCAGGACAACCTTCCCTCTACAGTGGGGGGTGGCTTAGGAACTTTCCATTCATATTCATTTAGGGTCTTTTTGGCCTTAGCATACTACAACCTCAAAGTAAAAATTGTCTCACTATTAATGGACATACAACCACCTGATAATCAGAATTTTCTGGGTAATCATACTTTTCTCCCTTCTATGTTACCTCTTTGTTTTTCAGCCTATGGTCTGGGGAAAAAAGTGGGTTGCATTTTGGTTACATTATGAGAGAGTCCTGGGAGACTTCATGCCCACCCTAACTTGCTCTTTCCATCCAAAGATTTGAAAGACTAGCTTCTCTCTTATGTCATTTCAGAAGGTAGAATTCTTCCCCCAGAAGCTGATTGGAAAGAATCCCACTGGAATACTTCCTTCTTGAGGCATAATCTGAGAAAGAGAACATATCTACCACTCGGTCAGTTTCAGTGTGGTCCATATGCTATGTATTTGACCACATCATTATCCTCAGAAAAGGTCATTGAAAAATTTGAGAACATCCTGCAGCCACCATCCTTGATACAGACTGTTGAGCTCTTCCAGCCTTTCTGCGTTGTTGATTTTCCAGATTGTTTCCTAGTTCCTTTTTCTTTGTCTGGTATTACCCCAGTCCACATGTATTTGACCTTGTCACTGTGGATGGATTCTGCTGTAAGAAAGTGTCAGGCTTGAAGTGCTCCAAAAAAACGAAAACCCCACCATCCCTTTTATGACCTAAAGACTTTTCAATGAGACAGCAACGTTTGAAGTTGTGTTCTTTCACTATTTTTAAGGTTTTAATGTTTTTTGAAAGAAAACTCTGGAGTCATGTCTTCACTGAATTATTGAATCTTACAGTGAGGTGAAAGAAAACATGTACTCCTCCCAATTAAACTCAACAGGCATTTATTAAACATCTTATATGAACATAAGATAAAATATGGGGGGTGAAGTGGAACAATCTTTTAGAAAGACTGGCCTAATGGCCGCAGCACAAGGCTGAGTGAGTGTAGTAATAAGAACAACTGAAAAAAAAAGAGATGCTCTGGGGTACTGGGGTGGCTCAGTCAGTTAAACATATGCCTTCAGCTCAGGTCATGATCCCAGAGTCCTAGAGTCGAGCCCCATCAGGCTCCCTGCTCAGTGGGGAGTCTGCTTCTCCCTCTTCCTCTGCTGCTCCCCCAGCTTGTGCTCTCTCTCTCTCTCTTAAATAAATACTAAATAAAAACTTTTATAAAAAAGAAAAAAATAATAAAACAAAATGGATGAAAATCATGGATTTTATCCAACTCCCTCTATTTAAGGTTGAGCAAACTGATGCTCAAAGACATGAAGTGGCCTTTTATAAGGTAGCTCAGCTAGGGGATTTGGGCAAGTGACAGTGATGAGACCAATAAATACGAGAAAGAGAGAGCAAGAGAAAGAAGAGGAGCTGGGACACTGTCCCATGGTGGTACGCCATTTTTCTTGGTTACTTTGGGTAAAGGTCACCTCCATGTCATACCTCATGTCTCTTGTGTTCATGTGTGTTGCCACCACCTTAGTTCAGGCCTTACTTGTTCACACTGGGACTAGACTGTGTCTCTCTCCCTTTAGCCTCATCTGGAATCTTCTTCCTCCAATCCATTTTACCCCCTTGCTACCAGGTTTCCTCCTGACTGTTGCCCTGATGAGAGATGCCCAGTGGCTTCCCATTGTCTTCTGCTGTGCTTCCCAGCCTGCAATCCTGGACCAGCAGCATCAGTGCTACCTGAGAACTATTAAATATGCAGTTCCTTGGGCCCAACCACAGGCTTGCTGAATCCAATACACCAGGGTTGGGGCCCCATAATCTGTATTTCATCAGCCCTCCAGGTGATTCTTTTTTCTCTTTCAGATGCTGTGGCACAATGAAAGTTACATAGTAAAATCCAATTTTATAAATGAGAAATTGAAGTTCCAAATCAGTTCAGGAGTTTGACTAATATAAAAAGCTAGTCATTTACAGGGCCAGATTTGGTACTCGAAATTTACTTCTAGTGCCTAACAGAATGGTTATCACAGAAGGACTGTTAGTGTCCAGTGATCAAATGCTCTTTACATTACACTATGCTGTTTTGTTAAAATTATATATTTTAAACAGAAGAGCTTTAAAAAACGTATTGTCTAAAAATTTCATTTTAAAAAAGGAGGAAATTTAAACCCAGAAAAGATAGCTGGTTTATATAAAGTTATATACTAGCAAGTAGCTTGTCTAGAATTCAGATCTTTTGAATTCCCAGCTGCTTGTACTTTGGCCATACTGTATTTTTTAAATAATGTATTGTTATAAAGAAGATGTGCAAAAAATGTTTCTGTAAGTCAGACACCAGACCTTTGAAGCAAACTGCTATTCTTCAGTTTCTCATTCAAGTAATAAACATACTAAGTACCTGTTACATGTAGCACCTTGTGCTCGATGCCCAGGAGGATATGGTTCCTGGTCTCAAGAAGTCTTTATTCTTATATTTACCAAATATTTACTAAATGTGTACAATATGATAGGCATGGTAAGATACAAACCACTAATGAACACAGCCTTGGGCCTCCAGGGTTTAAATCATCTAGGAACCCTGACAAGATATATGCACAAATAATTATATTTCAGTGAGGATATAGGAAACCAAAGAAGGGGGAAAGTGTTGCAGACATTCAGAATAAGGAGAAGCTATACCACCATGTGGATGTTGCAAGGTTCTCTCGAAGGAGTGGTTGAGGTTGGCTTTGAAAAATTAGTTGGCCTTCAACAGATACAGATGAGCATGAAAGAGACTTCTGGCTCATGCAACAGAGTGAGAAAAGGCGGGGAAGTAGGAAAAGTTCAGTCATCTGTTGGGTCAAAGGAATGGTACAGTGGATTCCATATTGGGTTCCATATTGGGAAGCAATAGAAGATAAAGATGGGAAGTTGGTTGGAAACAGATGATACACAATCTTGAACACTAGCACAGGGTTTGGAGTTTATTCTCTAGACTAGGATCCTTGGATCCGAGTGTGCATCAGAATCACCTGGAGGGCTTGAAGAGATGCAGATTATGGGGCCTCAACCTTGGAGTATTGGATCCAGCAAGCCTGGGTTTGGGCCCAGGAACTGCATTTCTAATAGTTCTCAGGTAGCACTGATGCTGCTGGTCCGGGTCTGCAGGCTGGGAAGCACAGCAGAAGACAATGGGAAGCCACTGGGCATCTCTCATCAGGGCAAAAACACAGTCAGGAGGAAACCTGGTAGCAAGGGGGTAAAATGGATTGGAGGAAGAAGATTCCGGATGAGGCTAAAGGGAGAGAGACACAGTCTAGTCCCAGTGTGAACAAGTAAGGCCTGAACTAAGGTGGTGGCAACACACATGAACACAAGAGACATGAGGTATGACATGGAGGTGACCTTTACCCAAAGTAACCAAGAAAAATGGCGTACCACCATGGGACAGTGTCCCAGCTCTTCTTCTTTCTCTTGCTCTCTCTTTCTCGTATTTATTGGTCTCATCACTGTCACTTGCCCAAATCCCCTAGCTGAGCTACCTTATAAAAGGCCGCTGCATGTTTTTGAGCTTCAGTTTGCTCAATTTTAAAAAGAGGGAGTTGGATAAAATCCATGATTTTCATCCATTTTGTTTTATTCTTTTTTCTTTTTTATAAAAGTTTTTTTTTCAGTATTCCAAAATTCATTGTTTATACACCACACCCAGTGATTATGCTGAGTGAAAAAAGTCAAGCAGAGAGAGTCAATTTTTTTTTTTTTTTTTTTTTAAAAGAAACAGGTTAAGCTGCTCTGTTTAACTTGACGAGGACAAAATTCTAGATGCATCTCTATAGATCTCAAGCAGTTTCTGGGAGCAGAGTTTGGATAACACTGCAATCTCTTGTGTTTTTTGGCCTGAACATAAATGATTTCTGAATTATAATTTTGAACTGATAGAATTCTTGCCTTTAAAAAAAAAATGGTCATAAACTTAGCGGCAGCCAGCAATTCCGGCCGCCCAGACAAGTTTCAGAAAAAGCCTGCCCCATTTGTTAATTATAAAACAACAGATTTCAGTATTTCCTGAAATAGATATTGCTTCGGTGTTAACTCTACCTATGGAGAGCCAGAAGGAGAGGGAGAATGGTGCAAATCAGCCTCACTGATAGTTCTTAGGTTACGTAATTGATCATCAGCTCATCTCTATGTATTCAGAAAGTTAGGCTAAAGTCGATTTTGTATGTTCACATGGAGATTTTGGTATAGTTTGTATTGACTCTGAAAACAACTTCTTTGTCTTTAAAGAAACTTGAATTAGGAGGTGAGCTTTTTACAATTACTTGTATGCTTTATCAGATTAGAGTAGATGCACTTTTTTTTTTTTGCCAGTCGCTAAATCTTTGCTTTTATTTCTGCCATCGTGCCTTGATACCATCCAGTTCTTTCTTTTCAAAAAAGAAATATTTAAAAATTAGTGGAACATTTGATCTCTGTCTATAATTAATAGAAAGTGCCCTTCTCCTGGGCACCCTGACCACAGTAATGTTATTAAATGTCCAGGAAAGAAATGACCAAACACAATTTAATTTCCTCAGACACTGGAGCTGATTTTGGGGGCCAACAGTCCCTTTTAGAACTGTAGCTCTTTTTGTGTTACAAAAGTACTTTAGCAATTACAAGTTTCAACAGAAGCAGTAGACGTGTGGGAGGAACTTGAAAACAGGGACAGGCATAACATTTTATTGTAGGTGGTTTTCCCTTTCCCCTAGGTGATGTCAGTTCTGTACGAACTTAATCATAGCACATTAACTTTCTTTGGGGATTTTCATCTCTTTTAAAACCCCACCTAGTTGCTCGTGTCAGTTCCCTTTTTAAAACAAGAACACTTGTTCAGAGTTTGTGATGCTTATCTGCATATGTTCAAAATCTGCCGGGTTCACGTGGGGCTGACTGAAAGTAGATCCTAGACTTTGGTCAGAGAGAAAAATACCGGACAAGTTTGGTTGACCCGGTATCCTGGTTGAGTCCCTGGAAATACAGAATTATTGTCCCTTTCAAAAGATGTCAGTGAGGACAACAACTGTTAAGCACAAAAGGGGCTTGAGGGAGAAAATTCTTTTCTTAACTTCTTCATATGGTAGAGAAGAAATTGAGTTTTGAGTAAATTTAGGGACTCGCTTACAGTCATGCAATGAGTTAGTGACAGAGGTAGGACAACTAAATTTATGAACGGTATTTCTTATCATCCTATGCTCAAATATAGTGCTGAAAGTTTAGGCTTTCTTGTAAGCCACACTCCTGCCGATGAAGACCAGATCCAGCATGACGAGAGTGGGGAGCATGTTGCTGTGCATGGCGTCCTGCCTCCCATCATTCATTCTTGTTTTCATCAGACATGTATCTATTTATATATGAGATACGATGAAGAACTTTCACTGAGTGACAGAAGGACTGATAAATTAACAGATTATTGGGGAGTAGACCGTATATCAGATAATGCAAATCATCAGCTGCCTTTTCCCTGGACCACACTTTCTCTCCACAAGCCGGAATCATAAAGATGTTGAATACCTTTCAGTGAATGCCCGAAGCTTGAATATCCACTTTGTATTGTCCCAGATTAGACTATTTATTAACAATTGATCTGTTAAGGGACAATATCATTTACAGAGGTCAGCGTTTGTTTTGATGAGTTTTTAGATTACTTTCTATGAAAAAATAGAAAACAATTGAAATATGTGTACACTAAGCCCCCTTATTCTATCTCTTAGACTCAGGGTTGGCTGAGATTCTTGAATATAGATTTTTCTGTAAATTTTCACCAAATATGGGAAAATTTCAACTATTAATTCTTCAAATAATTCATCCAGGGGGACTCATTCTCTCTTTATTCTTCATGGACTCTAAGAAATCTTTTATGTCTCTTGATATTGCCCCAAGTGCTTCTGAGGCCTTATGTATATATTATTTTCAATCTATTTTTCTCTTATTCAGATTGGAGAATTTCTGTTTCTTTGTCTTCAAGGTCAACAATTCTTCCATAATTTCCCATCTGCTGTTTAGCTCATCTGTTGAATTTTTTTATTCCAGATATTTCATTTTTTTCAAGTCTGGGATTGTCATTTGGTTCTTTTTTTTTTTTTTCTAGTTTCCATTTCTTTTCGGTATTTCCTAAGTTTTCCTTCCCTATGAACATTCTCATAGACTTTAGCATGACTGTCATAGCTGCTTTAAATTCTTGTCTGCTTATTTCAGTATTGGACCATCTCGAAGTCAGTGTCTACAGATTGTCTTTTCCTGAGTATAGATAACATTCCCTCTTTCTTGATGGAATGATTTTGGATTATATTCTGGACAACTGATATGTTGTAAGCACCTTGGATTCTAATGTTTCTGTAAAAATATTAATTTTTACTGTTGGACAGACAACTTGATTGAACTTACACTGGAAGCTGTGGGTGGGAGCTGAAATTCTAGTTCAGTTCTTTTAGCCTTAGCTGAGCTGCTAGAAATCTGTCACATGGACCCATGGTTTGGGACCCAGGGAAAGGTTTGGATAAAGTGTATTTGTAGTACGTGAGACTCTCTTGGTCTCTCTTTTTTGGGGGGATTATCTTCTCTCTTCCCAGCCTCACTGGCTAACCCAACCTCTGCATCTTGTTCTTCAAGCTGGCAATGTGGTGTGCGCATATTTGAGTTTTAGCTCTTCTGCACGACAAAGATGTGGCTCACTGCCCTCAGGCTAAAAGCCACACAAGCATAAAACTTACCCAGTTTTTTTTGTCTTTGTGCCAGTGCCACCCACCTCCCAGTATGTGACTGATTTAGTTGCTGTCTAATGCCTTTGGGTGGTTGAATTTTCTGTATTCTGTTCCGTCCAAGTTTTCATCTCTGCGACTACTTGATTTCGATGACCATAGATTAGTGTTGTCTGAATTTGGACTTTGTATACATGGAGTCCTACTGTATGTGGCATTTGTGTTTGGCTTCTGTCATTCAGTATGACACACTTTTAAAAAAGATTTATTTGTGTATTTTTGAGAGAAAGGGGGGCAGAGGGAGAGGAAGAGAGAGAATCTCAAGCAAACTCCCCACGGATCACAAAGCCCCACTCGGGGCTTGATCTCATGACCCTGAGATCATGACCCGAACTGAGCCACCCAGGTCCTTCCCAGTATGACGCTTTTGAAACTTAACCAGATTGTTGTGCTTATCAGTAGCTCTGTCCTTTTCATTATGGGAGATTGTTCTATCATATAAATATGCCACAATTTGCACATCCATGTTCCTGTGAAGGGACTCGGGGTGGGGGGTGTTTCAGCTTTGGGCTATTATGAATAAAGCTGCTATGAATATTTTTGTACCCAGTCAGGCTATTTGTGGGCATATGTTATCATTCCTCTGTGTCAATACATATGAGGGGAATTGCTGGAAGTTAAACAGTTCTCTGGAATAGTTTATCATCTTACACTTCCGCCAGCAGTCTGAGCATTCCAGATGCTTCACACTCCTGCCAACACCTGGTGTTGTCAAAGGTTTTCATTTCAGCTATTCTGGTGAGCAAAAAGTGGTATTTTATTGGTTTTAAATTCCATGTTACTGATGACTAATGATGGTGAAAGCTTTTTCATGTGCTTTTTGCCTACTTGTATATCTTCTTGTAGAATGTATATTTAAATATTTAAGACTTTTGCTAATATTTGTTGCATTTCAAAAATTTAGTGATTGTGGTAATTTTTTTATATATTCTGGATATGTGTCCTTCTTCATCTGACCAATGTACGGAAATGATTTTCTCTCAGTCTGTAGTATATCCGTTCATTTTTTTTTTTAGTGGAGTCTTTTGATAATAAGATGTTTTTAGTTTTGATAAAGTCCAATTTGTCAATTTTTTTTCTTTCTTGGTAGGACTTTTTTTTTTTTTTTTGGTCTTATCCAAGAGATCTTTGCCTATCCAAGATTTATTTCTAATCATACTGCTGTGAATATTGGCAGGGTTCTGAAATAATCTTCCCTTCTTTGGAGTTTTGAAACTTGGTGTGTTCCCTTTTTATCCAATGGAAAATATGTTTTTTGAGATATACACAAAATAATTTTTGCATATTTTTAGAGTTCTGGGCAAGACAACTGAAAATCTAAATAATGTGTATACAGTGGCTGTCATGAAAAGATACTTGAGAGGTGTTTGCAGAAGTAAATTAACAAACACTTCCAGGAGCAAACCTAGTCGGATGGGTTTTAAATTTCTGACTCCTGCTGCAAATCTGTGTTGTGACGTATTTGGAACAAGTCCAGCCGCACTGTTCTGCGGGGCTGTTACGCCGCGGCGCACAGGCTTAGCGCTGACGCTCCCAGATCTTCCGCGATTGCCGAGATCTATGCAGAAGCACCCTCCTCCACCTCTTGCTGAAAAGGCAGCACCACCTTTGCATCTGTAACAATAATGCCAAATTAAGATGAAAGGCCTTAGCTGCGAATTTCTTCTGAATGATACATTTCACTTCCTAAGTCTACAGTGTAGCAAAACCACCTCCAAATAACAGCGCTTGATGTAGACTGAATAATAGATGAAATTTTGAATACGCCAACTTAGCATGTGCCCCATGGGTGAGGAAAATTAGCATTTGCCCAGGCTGCTCGGCCATTGACGAGGTTGATGTTAGCCTCCTGATTGCAGAATGACGCTTCCCACGAGCAGTACTCTTCCCAGTGCCTTTTTCTGCGAGGGCCTTTTGGGAGCGTGGTGAATCTGAGTTGGGATCGAGTGGAGTAGTTCCGGTTTGGGACAGGTATCCGGTAGATACCTCCACAAAGTCTCTGTCACCTGGTTTCCCTGGCTCACTTTGCTGGTTCGATCTTAAGTCAACTTTTTATTAAAGAGGTATTTGTTTTCTCCTGATTTGCAGCCTTTTTCTACCTGTGTCCTGGACAAGATTCTCCCTGTTCTCTCTTCTATAGCTTGACGCCCATAATCCTCTCAATAATGGTTAAAGCCTGAGTGGCTTAGTGCGTGGTTCAGTCCGTTAAGCTTCTGCCCTTGGCTCAGGTCATGATCTCAGGGTCCTCGGATGGAACCCTGCTCCCTGCTCAGCGGGGAGTCTGCTTCTCCCCCTCCTTTTGCCCCTCCCTGCTAGTGCTCTCTCTCTCTTCGAAAGAAAGAAAGAAAGAAAGAAAGAAAGAAAGAAAGAAAGAAAGAAAGAAAATCTTCTAAAAAATAAAAAAATTAAAAAAAAAAAGTTTTCCAGGGACTTTTTGTATTTTGTCTTCTAGATCTTCACACAGTAATGTGTGGTATACATTCTTATACTCATTTTACCGTTAAGAATTTCGGATTCAATAAGACATTGTCAAAGCCAAATGGCTGTTTGGGGATTCGCACTTCAGTCTGTCTATCAGCAAAGCTTGTGTCTTCCCCTCACCGCACACCATGCTGCTTCCCTGGTTCAAGGGCACCATAAAATTGACTACAGTGGAAGGAAATTCCAGAGTTGAAACTATTGTCACGGTAAGTCACATTATGCAGCCTTATATTAAGTTAGCTTGACAAGCTGTAAACAACCTCATAGATATTTCCTGTTGTTTCTCTATGATAAACCTTGACTTACAGGCTTATGATTTGTCTTTCTGGCCTATCCTATTTCTCTTCCCCAGGGGGAAGTTTAGATATGTCACAACTCCCTTTTGGTGAAACAAGAAATAAGGTCACTTCTAGTCTGATTTATGCAGGCTTAAATCGAAAGGCTTGGGCAAAGAGCTGGATTGTGTTTGTTTGGGCTATCTTTGCTTGAGCAAGAAGGAGAAGAAGGTTGGGGGGAAAAGTCCAGAAATGGTTACATGAATAAGAAAGGCTTTTAGTTTCGTTTATTTTCTCAAGTTGATTATTTGTGGCTAGCTGTGGACACATGAAGCATTTTAATGATCACAACCTAGAAGTATGCATTGTGCTATTTTGAGTCTGTGTCATTAAAATGTAAGATAGCTGGAGGTAAAAAGAGAAAGTTTTTATTGTTTAAAATAGCAGACAATATTGATGATCGTTTCGAAGTTGCTCAAAATTACCATTTAGTCAGTGACTTTTAGATCTGGATGCCAAAAGATATGGTGATGCCTTTTCTCCTTTTTTTTTTTTTTTCCAGATTAAGCACAGCAACACACTGTCCACAGGTTCTTTCACTATGCTCCACTGAAGGAAATTAGCTAACCTTCTTGGAATGTGCAATCTTTCACTGCTCAAGGTTTTTGTTTTCCATCCTTTTGCAGAAGAAATTTTTCTTAATATCCTACCAAGGGCACACCAATAGACAATTGATGGATATTTTCTGTTATGTTAGTAGAACAGTGTGCAAAAAGGGCTGTTAGCCTTCTTTATGTAACAAGGTGGGTGTCCATCGGTGTTTTTTTAAAACGAAGAACAGACATTTTATGACCATCAGGTTTATGAATATTAGCAATTGATAACTTAAGTTCCGCACTGGAAAAGTATATTTCAGGATGACTTTTGCGCACCAAAAAAAGAGCCTTTCTTTGCCTAGTATTTAAATCAAGAGTATTGTTTCTGGCAGAGCATCTCTACTGCATATAATCTATAAGCAACGTCTCCTGTGTATGTGGGTCTGTATCTATCACATATACATGCAATTTGCATTATTGCTTATCATCTCAGAACTTTTCTCATCTGTAACATACATTTCAATGTTCATTAAGAATATCTTTATCCTTGACATACAGGGACACAACAGAGCCACTGTGGCCAGAACAAATTCTTCATCCAAAATCCAGTCTTCCTTCAGGTGACCAATAACTTAATGGCCGAAACAGAAAAGGGGTCTCACCTTTGCTAATATGGAACTGTTTAGAGTTAGGAAAGTAAAGATTTTATGTTTGCTCTATTCACAGACCCTGTGTTATGCTCCAGCCTTTTAAGCTTATATCCATATGGGAGATGGTTGAGAAAGATTGGCAATCAATCAGGAAATTTAATGAGTGGCAAAAAAATGTATAGCTGAGGGTTTTAAATATTGCGATGGTTGCTCCACTACCGGGAAAGTGATTCCGTGGCATATATTTCTTGCAGAAAAGGAGGAGGAGAGATAAATGTGTGAGGACCTGTGGGTGTGTATGAGGAGAACAGGAGTGGGCAAGTATGAGCATTGTGACATAGTAGGGAGGAAGAGGACAGATGAGAAAGGAGAGAGAGTTGGAATCAATTTCACAGTGAGGCTGAATTTTTCTCCCTCTTCCTGATGGCCTCATTTTTGGCTCTGAGGTGCTGAGGTCATTCTTTTGTAAGTTTTAGTATTTTAGTCTAGTGGGACATATAGAGAGGTGTCCAAACAAGTCTCTGCTTGTGACCAGATTGAGGACTTTTCCCGACAAACGTCTTTAATGAAGCGTGAGAAGGTCAGCCCAGCAGAGCGAGTCCTCGCAGATGCCGGGCTCAGGCGTGAGGATCTCCGACAAAGGCTGGTGCTTCCAAACCATCATTCAGCCAGAGCTGGCAATCCTGTTCTCCCACCTCTTTAATGATAATACATTCCTTCCCCTTCAAACGCCTCATTTTCAGATTTTGATAACTCCTGCCCACCTTAACTCCCATCAATCAGACTTTATGTAACGGCACTGTGTGTTCACTTCCCAAAATGAAGTCTATTCTTCAGAACAGCTATAAGCGGAACAGGCTTGGAAAGGAAAGTGGATGTGGAACGCTGTTTGTCATACCCTAGTGATAAGCAGACTTGCAGAAATAATATGCCTTCCATTTGTACCTGGATATAAATGAAAGATTAAAGCGTGTAGGCAAAATAAAGAGAAATTTCCCTTGTGCTGGGACCTAGTCTCCAGAAGCATCCTGGAAAGCGGCTGTCCTCACTCCGTGGAAATCCCTCTGAAATCTACCGGTTCTTTTGTGAATGTGTTCGTGAAACTGATGTGGTAAGGCTGGCGCAGGAAGAGGTCTCATAAGGAACTTAATGAGCTTGGAAACTCAGTTGCTTGAAAATGTGAAGGTGGTTTTCCAATATAAATTGAGACTGGAACTGTTTCCAGGGGCCCCCCTCCCCCTTTCATTCTTATTGTGAGGCACGTATTAATGGGAGTCGAATCTTATCTGACCGCGTTATTGGATTATCCTGAGAGTCATTATCAAAACAATCAGAGAAGCCGGCTTTTGCAAAGTGTGCTCTCTCCGGAGGGTCCAGCGGCTCTGTCCCTCACCAAATCGGATTTAATGCGTGCCTCTCTATCCTGGACGCTAGGTGGCAGCAGACAACTGAGATAAACAAGTAGCCAAAGGGTGGGTGGTGGGGGTGTAGCTCAAACCTGTCACTGATACTCCAAGGGACAAGCAGCAAAAGCTAAGTGGATAAAACGGAATGGTATGAAAGAACACACTAGCTTGCAAAGTTTCAAAGGCATAATTATAATTATCTCCTAATAATTTTGAGGCTTCTGCAAGCTACAACTACATACTTTTAAACCTCCCAGAGCAGTAAGCCCCTAGCACTTTTCTAATGAAGACCTTATCTCATTTTATTATTTCTCTGGAGTCAAAACTAGATATCCAGAAGTCGTAGCTTTTCCCAGTTAGCATGAAAAGTTATTTTTCAATCTGTGCTGCCAACTCACCTCTTTTATTTGTTTTAGACATGTGCTGATCTTTGTTTCAAGTGGCAATATTTAAGTTCAAATAACTAAAAGCGATATAGCAAACAAACTTAAGGTCAGCCCAATGCTTAGTACAAACGCTTAGAGAAGGAGAGGCTGTTTAACTGTGTGCAGATCACCACTCAGTGTTGGCTAAGGATATCCATTGCCTACGAAGGACTATTAGTTTGTAAATATCACTGTAAATGTAAAGCAAATAAAGAAATGAGTCAATGAAATTTGACAGTGAGAAATCAAAGACTCTCCAAGGGCAGGTCATGTTATAATTTTCAACTTGGGTTTTTTCCTATAAATCTCTCTCGTAATATTCCTATAGCAACTGCAGGTTCCAACCCATTCCAGCTCCTAATCAGGCACAGTACATGTTGTTGAATGTCTTAAAGCTTATTTAGGGGCACCTGGGTGGCTTAGTGGGTTAAGCCTCTGCCTTGGGCTCAGGTCATGGTCTCAGGGTCTTGGGATTGGGCCCCGCATCAGGCTCCCTGCTCAGCTGGGAGCCTGCTCTCCCCCCAACGCCCCCACCTTTCTCTCTGCTTGTGATCCCCCTCTCTCTCTCTGTTAAATAAATAAATAAAATATTTTTAAAAAATGAATATTTAAACTGAGGACCAGGGTCGCCTGGGTGGTTCAGTTGGTTAAACGTCTGTCTTTGGCTTAGGTCATGATCTCAGGGTCCCAGGACTGAGCCCTACGTTGGGTTCCCTGCTCAGTGGGGAGTCTGCTTCTCCCTCTCCCTCTAACTCTTAACCCCCTCTCATACTCTTTTTCTCTCTCTCTTGCTCTGCTCTCTCTCTCTCAAATAAATAAATGAACTCTTAAAAAAAATAAACTGAGGCCCAACTAAGCATGAATAAGACAAACCATCAATAGAATAAATAGTAAATAACAGAGAAGAATGGAAATAAAGAATAAAGAAAACATAAATAAAAACAAATCAACAAATAAAACTTTTTATGTGCTCCTGATTGGCTAGGTCTGTCTTCTCAGGACTTAAGAATGAACATAAGTGAGACTAAATAGAAACCCTGAAACAAAAGTGGAATGGAATTCTCAATGCTCAAACTTAATATTTCAGGGAAATTCCTGTGACATTGTATCTGGAGTGAGTTCTCACCCTACTATTGTCAAATGAAGTTGTTACAAGGGGAAATTTGAAGTTTTGCGAATTCTTTCTGTGGCTTTTAGGTTGAATCTGGTTTGAATAATTTCTCAATTTCTGCCAAGTCTGAATAGTTTTTTATAGGGCTATTAGCTTGTCAATGAGATATCACGAACGTCTTCATGGAGAGGGAGTAGAGAAAGAAGAGAAAATTACACTTCTCGTGTGTACCTAAAAATATTCCTTAGCTTCAGACAGCAAATAAAAATGACTGAAGGATGGAAGTTCTATCAGACCACTAACATTCTCTTTGGGATCCTACTTCTTTAAGATTAGATGTACATTACCCATCTTCTATGGGATAAAATAGGATCTGACAAAATATTTTCCTGACTTGTGAACTGAGTTACATGAAAATTGATATAAAGGCATAGGAAGTTATCATCTTTACTTGCCTACTTAATGCATTGCTTTTATACAAGGGAGTAAGTTTATTTGAAAGAAGAATTATCCAGAAAATAAGTGGGATATGATTGCTAGTAACAAAACAGCTTTAGAATGATTTCTTGGAATGATTTTTGAAGTTTGACTTTGCTTTATTTAATATGGATTTGCAACAACAACAACAACAACAACATAGCAGTGTACTTTTCTCTTTTGCTACCTGACTCTACTGTCAGCCAATACTTCTCAGCCTGTGGGAGGAAATGCTCTTGTATCCCAATAAATACACATGTTTTATTCTGCTTTTTTTGTTCAAAGGGGGTCTGTTTTCTTCCCCTATCAGAAAAAGAAAGGTTGTCTACAATCCCAGAAAGCACCAAATAGTGGCAGTTCTTTGTGCTGACACCTCCTTTAGTACATTCTGAGAAGCAGACACTGTTTTAGTACTTCCCCCTCAAATTATCCCCCAATTCCTTCACTCACTAAGGAGCTCCTAGAGAGCCAAAGCCTGGCCATTTTTCATCTTTATATGTTCCTTTTTGTCTAGCACGGTGTGAGGCACAGGGGAAGCAACCGACCCATTCTAACTGAATGTCAATGAATGGCTGACTCCTTTGGCTTAGCAGTAATGGAAACAGACCAGAATGGCAGCGAGGGTGTGGTGATATTTAGAACGGACTGTTGAAAGGACTCTGTGGACATTAACATTTTCATTATGAAATCAGCCAACCCAATTAAATGCTACATTAGTTTCCACTTAAGCAATTTGTGAATTTTGGGCTTACAAGCAGAATAGGAAAAGCTGATGGTAGCTAAGTAGTGGCCTTTTTTGTTTTTCCTTTAGTATGATAAAGGTACCACTAGAGGTCACTCCAGTCATTAGCAACAGAGTGATTGGACGGGTCTTTGTCTACCAGATAAGGCAGCTCTTGCTGGCCCTCAAAATTTACCATCAACAGGAGTAAAATAAAAATTAAGCTGAACATGCATAAGTGGTTGGTGCGAATATAGGGTTTGCTCTGTCTGTTCACCAATACTGTTTACTTTCCTCTACTGGCTGGAGATGGGCGAACCGGTAATAATAAAAGCTGTGTTTATGGTGTGTTTATTATATATCAGGCACACTTGTAAGCCCTTGGCATCATTATCACCCATACTTCCTACAACAAACCCTGTGAGTCCCAGGGTGTCACTGTCTCCATTTCAGAGGATGAAACTGAACCCCGGAGACCTCACACAGCTAGTGAGGGACAGCGCTGGGATTCAAACCCCGCACCCACACTTTTGACGCCAGTCTGATGCTATTTGCACAATGGAATAGGTTTGACTCTTCTGCTTTCCGTCCCATTTTCATAAAAGGTTTCAGTGTCATGACAGGAGAAGGGTTTAGGGGTGCATAAATGTGCAGCAGAAAGCTTTTTGACATCCCTCAAATCATAGGGGTGGGTCAGGCAAATGACCAATGTAAGGAGGCATGGGCCGCGGGAGCGTGCGTGGTGTTTCGAGAGCAGAGGTGGGATCGGTGAGATTGTGGGAAATAAGCCTAGCAAGTTAAAGTGGAATTTGCTGTTCAGCATGGCAGAAGCGGTCAGCAGCCCAGCAGCTCTATAAGTTTATCACTTCAGAGCAATGTATCCGAAAGAACAGGAAAACAGATCTTCCCGAAGTTCCGCACAGTTCTGACAAAGTGCCTTGTCGGTAGCATCTTACGAGAATGTCTTTGGCGCTTTGGAGTGAGACCCAGGAGCCCTGAGTCACACCCTGCTCTGCAGAAAAGAGAGCCCTGTTGGCTCAACAGAGCACTTATCTTCCAAGAAATGATGATATCTCTGTGTATTTACAGAACACCGGCCCGGTAGCATGCCCTACCCTGTAGATGAAGACATGGAGGCAGAGAGAATTTAGACAATTTGCCCAGCTTACAAGGCAAATGAACCCAGCCTGAGTTTAGAATCCATAGCCTTCAGTTTCTACTTAATTCTGGAGGCTACTAGTACCCTGCTTTATGCTTGTTTGTATCTAACCTGGAGATCTCCCTTGCTGAATTTCCTTACAGAACACCTTTCACCCAATGGTGACAAAGGATTACAGCTTACCCTTACAGACCAACACCTTTATTTATTTATTTGAGAGAGGGAGAGAGTGCCTGTGAGTGGGGGCAGGGGCAGAGGGAAAGAATCTCAAGCAGACTCCCCACTGATCATAGATCCCTCCCCCCCCCCCCCCCCCGGTTGGGCTGATCTCAGGACCCTAAGAGTGTGACCTGAGCCAAAGTTATGAGTCGGATGCTTAGCCGGCTGAGCTACCCAGGCAGACCCTGATAGGCAAACTTCTTCATCTCATAGTAAAACTTCATGAAACCCCATCTGCTTTCACTCTGAGCCCCATGAAAGCCAGCAACCATGTATGCCCCTCATCAAGCAGTCCTGGCAATTGGCACCTGTGCCGGCCTGTGGCTCTGGAATGGAAAGTCAGGATGGTTTCAAAGTTTCATATACAATAACAGGAAAAAAATGAAACAAAGGAACATTTTAAGCAGCAGCCCCCACCTCTGAGCTGTTCCTTTCCTATCTCAGCCAAAGCTCTGCATACCTAAATTCCCTTGAGAGTACAGAAGACTATAAAACCGACATTTAAGGTTTTCTTTGCCCCACAGCAGAGGAAATACAAATTGTTAAAAACTTTCTCTTCTAGCCTGACTTGCTGCCTTGAGAACATTCTAGGATAGTGAGTAGAGACAGTTGGAAAGGAGAAAAAACTGAGCTCCACAATCTACTGATCTCACTTTCTCTAGCATTAGTACAAGACGTAGTATTTGCTGGAAAGGTGTTAAAACAGCATTTGCATTTCAAGTCAATATTCACAGTTTAGCTTTAATACATATGGAACGACAAAGCAGCAGATTAATGACTCTCTAACTTGAAGGATGGGGAAATAGAATTTAAGGGGAAAAATAAAAACCCTGCCTGGTCATATATTGTATCTTCTAATAGCAGTCTATATTCTGTATATGAGGGATTCATTCATTGTTAAAACCCAAGAGCCATTTCACATAGAAATCATTGCTCTTGTTATAAAAGTAACATGTGTAGGTTTCATGTGATCTGAGAGTTGTGTTCATGGTAGAAGTTCTCTGGAGAAGGAATCAGAACTGGATCCTAGCTGCATGATAGTTTCCCAGGGTCTTGGTTTCATCATTTGTAAAACCTGGGTAATAACACCAGATTGCCCCTTTCTTGTGGATCTTGTTTTTATACCATATACCATATATATTTTGTTAGGATCAAGTGAACATTTAAAAGTATATATCTGTGTCTATATCTATATCTATATACATGTATATATATACAATACACATACATATATATACACATATATATGATAAAATCTATATAAAATAATTGTATAATAAAAAGTTATTATATAGCTTCTTCCAGTCAAAGTCTTTGAAACTTCTCAATTGGGTATTCACATTTTTATCATTTGGAAAGATATATATATGAAGGTGGAAGAAGAGATCTTGCCTTAAGTTCCCTGAGGTTGAACTAGTGTCACACCAGTGGAATGACAATAGCCTGTTACCTATTCTGTCACTTGCCAGGACAACTGTCATGCTGTCAACTTGACTCCTTTCTATCTGTCACTCCCAAGTTCATTCCAGTAGGAAATCCTGTGGTCTCTGCCTATAACATACTCAGTCTGACCACCTCTCATGGCCTCCATGGTGACCTTCCTGCGCTCACCACTGACTGCATTACTGTCACAGCTGATGACACGGGGACCTTCCCACACATTTATTCTCAAAACAGCAGCCAGAGGAATAACTTTACGATGCGAATCAGACTATGTTTCTCTTCTGATTAAAGTCTCCCAGTGGCTCCCCTTCTGCCTCAGAGAAGCAAAGCATCTGGCCTCCTGCTAACTCTCTGGTCTTTCTCCCACCGACTGGCTACCTTGGCCTTTCCAGCGTTCCTTGAACACAGAGTCATGTTCTCATCCCAGATCCTTCACACCTGTGTGTCCTCTGTCCCAGATGTTCTTCTTCCAGATATCTCCATGTTGGCAACTCATCTCTTTTCCCTCCTCAAGTTCTTTTCAACTGTCGCTCTCCGCAGGGTCTTCCCAGAGCATCACCATTCAATCAAAACTGGAATCCAGCACCATCCCTAGACTTCCCTGCTCCTTCTCCCTGTTTCATTTTTCTCCATACAACCTACCGTCTTCCAGTATGTGATTTATTTCTTTTGTTTGTTTGCTCTTCTCTCCCTCCCCTAAATGTTGGCTCTTACAATGAAGGGATTTTTTTTTTTTTTGGTCTTTTCTGTTCTTTCATCAGCCCCACACTTGGAATAGTGCTTGACATATAGTTATTGCTCAGTGGCTATTGCTGAATGAATGAATCATATACAATACAGATGATCGAATACATATGAATGAATCATATACAATACATATGAAAATACCTTGGCCTTATAGTGTGTGGCTTCTCCTGAGAACCAAGGTGACTACCATTCTGCATATCATACTTAAACCATGTCTTTTTGTGAAGCAGGTGTTTTATGCATACTGTATTGGTGAATGTGAGGCACCAAAGGGCTGTCTTCTCTGAGTCATGGAAGCAGATCCAGAGGTGCTATAATAGGAGACTAAAGCTCCTTTCAACTTTCAGACCAAATCTTTTCACAACCTTCACTCCAGGGCAAATTTTCAAAGTTGAACTCCTACCATTTTGTATGGATCACATATTGTTCAGGGAGTCCACAACTTCCACTTGATATTCTAAAACAATTGCTTAAAAGAATTTTATCTAAGAATTTATTCATGGAACTTAAATTCTTGACAGATTGTGCGATTTGCACAGTCACCTGTTTATATTTCACATAACTGCTGCATGGTAGGTGCTCAGTGGGTTTTTCAATACCTACAATTAGACTAAAATTATCTCATGAGGTTTGTAACTACATCTCCATCTCAATTCCCATTTTATAAAAGCAAAAGTTCTTCAGACTTTAGAAGCACCCTCATATTTGGGTTGGTATTAAAGAAGTTCTGTTGAGCTAAGAGGTCAATGACACACAATACATTCATTTCTACTACTCTGTTCACCAGAGCAAACCACCTACCACTGTGACTCTCCTCAAAATGATCTGGTCTATGGGACAGCCCTAAAAATGTCATTCTGCTTCTCCAGGCATTTGGGAAGGAGAAGAAGCCTGAACGCTATCAAGATGTCACCTTCAATAATGGTGCCAATGACGTGGTTAAGGGAGATGCTGTTTTTCTTGCCATTGTTCACACAGCAGCTTTTAGAAAACAAAGGCATCAGCTATGTGGATTGCAGTGGTGAAAGAAGCTATTCAAAAAATCATGATAGGCCAGACAGAGACTCTCATAAGTTATCAGATCTACTTTTCCCTCCAGCAGGATGATACTAACCAGACACCATAGCATAGGAGATGGCTCACTTAGCTTAAGTGTTCTAGATCATTGTTCCAGTTGTGACATTAGCTGTCCTTGCCCTGATGGGTTAGGTCCTTGATTTCCCAGGAGAAACAGAGTTACATGACCATGAAATCATCTGGTTGGTAAGGGCCATAAACAGTGGAATGGATTAAATAGTATAGGAGAAAAGAAGATACAGTAACTAAGTTTGCCTAGGAGATGTGTTTTTGTACAGTGAAGGGAGTAAGGAGGAACAACAAGAAATGCTTTGCAGAGGATGTAATTATTATTTTTTTTTTGTATTTTGTAGAATAAGTATAACTGTTCAATGTGAAGAAATTTAGGAAAGATATTCCAGGCTCAAATTTAAGCAGAAGCAAAGGCAGAAGGTGTGAAAAATCATGGCATGGTTGAAGGGTGATCAAAAATTTTCCCAAGTGGGGTACCTGGATGACTCAGTCGGTTACATGTCTGCCTTCAGTTCAGATCATGGTCCCGCAGTCTTGGGATTGAGCCCCAGGTCACGGGGGTGGGGGGCCCCTGCTCAGCTCAGAGGGAGGTCCCTCTCCCTCTGCTGTTCCCCCCACTTGTGCTCTCACACTTGCTCTCTCTCTCTAAAATAAGTAAATTAAAAAAAAAATCCCCAAGTGTGTGTTTGGTATAAAGAGGGGGAAGAGAGATTAGAAAAGTAGATTGGGACTGATCTTAAACGAGTCTCTGCGTCATTATGAGAGTATTCATAAGGATTTGAACTTTATCCTGAAGACAATGAGGAGCCACTCCAGTGTTTAAGCAGGGGGAGCAAACTAAGATTCATCATTTAGGAAGATCACTCTGGCAAACCATGGAAGAAGAATTGTAGGGTCACCAGAATTGAGGCAGAGACGCATTAAGAGGCTTTAATTGTAAACAAGGTGAGAGGTGAGGACGGTCAGCATTGAATGATGGCAGTAGGTTGGATGCAGAGAACAGGTTGGGATTGATAAATACAAGGAAGGAAGTTCTAATAGAAATTACTGTAGGTTGGGCTTGGGAAGTCAGAGAGGATAAGCCCTAAAAACGAACAAAATTACTTGGGAGAGCGAATGGAACAAGAAGCAGATCAAGATCCGGACTCCGGGGACTACACTATTTAAAGGATCAAGAATGATAAGGTATCTAGAAGGAATAATTAGATGGGTAAGAGAAGTGGAAAGAAGTTAATATTTTAGAAAGGAGAGCCTTCCAAGAAGGAAGAGACAGTAACGTCTAGTAGCGCAGAAATGTTAATTAGGCTGAGAATCACCAAGGATTCGTTGGTTTGTAAATGAGAAGATGAAGAAAGTGATAGAAGTACAGGGAGGGGAAATCCAGGTGGGAATTTTTTTAACGAACATTTGTGAGTATGTGTGTGTGCATGTCTGTGCGTGTATGTGTGTTTGGTTTTAAGAGGTGGAAAAGCTGAGCATTCTTCATGTTGAGCTAGGGCTAAGAAATAAGACAAAGGCACGAGAGAGGAGGGAGACAGTGGCATTGTAGGTTGCAGAAGAGCTATAAAAGGTGCAGGTCTCAGTGATTGAAGAAAGACTTGGTTGCTTCAAGGAAGGCGGGATGAATACATTTTTCTGTAGACAAGGTGAGGAGGTGGATATGGGGGTATATATTTGAGTCATGATGGAGAGAAACTGAAGAATTTCATGAACGGTGGTTCCTTTTTCTCTGAGAAATAGGCGCGTACATTGTCTCCTGACAGTAAGTAGATAGGGGGCTACCGAAAGCTCCAGGAGATAAAGTGTAGAGACTCTTGGGAAAAGTGAAAGAATTGCAAGCCATGTTTGATGGTCCTTTTGAACCGGAAGTCACAAATGACCATGTATGGCTACCTGCCTCTCTTGTGAGTTCTCATTCATTCCTCAAAGCTCAATTTAGATGTAAGGCCCTCTGGGATATAGTCTGCAGTAGAAGTCCTCTCTCTGTCTTGGTCAGTCTTGAATCCCTCGACTTGAATTGAGTGTCTGGAACATACCAGGTGTTCCATAAAGGTTTGCCAGATGACTGGATATTGCATGGTATTGTGTGAGCCAATTCCCACAATGACCAGAGCCGGTTCAGATAAAAGTTTTAAATCAAAGAAATTAATCTTTCTTCTTGTCTCCTCCCCTCTTCTCCTTTATCATTTTCTGTCTCCTGAGTCTTCACCATTTCTCTTCCACCTTCACTTCCACACACACCATTTTTCCTCCCTTCTGAGTCATCCTTGTTCTCAGCTGACTATGCACTGATTTCTACCAAGACATCACTTCAAAATCAGTCCAGACATCAACAACACTTAAAATGAAGACTTTTCCCAGGTGTATTTGCTTTAAAAAGAAGAGACACTGAAAATTGTCTAGAGAGGCAAATGAACTTGAATGTTCAAGAGAAAAGTCCCCTCCCGATACTTGGAAGCTTTCTTTCTGGGTGGCTTCTCCTTGGCATCTCAGCTAAGAGGCTAAGTGGCTCAGTGAGTTGTTTGAGAGGAAGTTGCCATCACCACCTTTTCCATTCTGGGAAAGAGCGGACCTCACCCATTATTTGAAAAAGGAGTGGGGGAAAAAAATAAATACTTGGTACAGTGACTTAATGAGGATCAAATAAGTATGTACATGGCGGACATCTACACTCTAAAACACAAGTTACATGCCTCTCCTCCCTGTTCCAAGTGAAACTCTGTTGATACCTTTTCCTTTACTGAAAAGCTCCACTTCCCCAATCTTCATTACTATGACATTTATTGGAGTCAGTGTCAATAGGGAGGAATTTTGGCAGATTGCTTTGTCATTTATATTCGTAATTCTCAATACTGGGTAAATACTCCTTTTGCTATGAAGAGTCCAGGGATAGTCTAACATATGAATCTTGATTCCTCTCTCTTTTTAAGTAGAAACTAAAAGAGAACTTAGTTGTCCATGTAGAAAAAGAGACAGCCTTTAAACGAAGAGAAATGAAGATATTACTGATAATGTTTACTGGCCCATTAGAATTGGCATTAATTTGCTCAAGCTTTTGTAGTATGAGTCCTTTCTCTGGCAAGGATCTTTCTTAAATACATTGCGAGCATTTTAGACTAATTCTGAGTGATCCTCTTATACTCAAGAAATGCTAAACTCAGAGTTTAGCCTACCTGAAAGCAACAAAGTTTCCCCCTTGTAGCTGGCCATGATTTTATTGCTGTTATTCATTTTGAATAATTAAATAAATGAATGAGTAAGAAAACACCATTTTTTTTTTCCTCCTAGGAGAGTCTGATTCCAAAGCTGAGACCTAGGCCTTTCTTTCTACTCATTTTTCTGAGTCAAATTAAATCGCTGATATTCTAGTAACTCTACCATTTATTTTTCCTGGGGTTTCTGGAGGCAGAGATATACTCCAGGCTGGGTTTGTCTGAGGGATACTGAAACCCACTCCTTTGAATTTCTTTCCCCCTGAAGACTTTCCTACCTGGTCCTGTTCCTCATCTCCTCGTCCACAAATCCACAGAAGTGTTGCACGTGGGACCCCTGTCAGAGCTCATCTGTCCCAATGAGGCCACTGTTTAGAAAGACAAGATGAAGGAAGAAAAACGAAAGTACTAATAATAATGTGTAGTTTTCCAGTTTCTAGGTGATCTTTTATCATTTCTGCCCACTCCTCCTTCCCCTGCTTTATCTCTTCATGCCCCCCCACCCCCCGCCCGGCTGCTATGTGCTATTATTCACTGTATGGTTGTAAGCAAACTGAGATTTTTAAAAGAAAAAACAAAACAGAAACTTTGTGACTTGGTCCTCTCTGGACAAGGTTTCCAGAACAATGACTTACGAGCCGAGACCACGTGAGGGAGAAAGAGCCTCCTAGGACCCCTTTGCAGGGTTGCCACATGCTTGGGAGGGTCTGGTTTCAGCCTTCTGTGGTCATCCCACCTAAAAATTTCTTTTGTTAATAACATTAGAGAATGCTGATAAATTCAGCCAAAAGGGTCAAAAGAGGAAAGCTCATAGATTCCAGCGTTCTTTGTTAGAACTAACAAAGCCACAAGAATGTGTGTGGGGGGAATAGAAGAACACAGGTCACCAACTCCAAAATGGGAACGGGTAGGAAGCTTCCAGCTTTCTTCCACAGGCACGATGGACGGCTTGAAAGGAGCCCCTTCCTAATCTCTAAGTCCATGCAGATTCCTCCGGTTCCCGCGTGTCTTTCACTCCTCTCAGAAGGAGAGGGGACTGAGGGGAAAAGAAGCCCAGGCGTGCTCTGTAGACGCTCAAAGCAGAAGAAACGTTGGTCAAGGAAATCACAGCAACTTCCCCGGCATTTCTTTTTTCTCCTATTCATTTGTTTGCTTATTTGTATTTATTGAAGTACAGTTGACACACGACGTTATATTAGTTTCAGGTGAATGACATAGTGATTGAGCAAGTCTGGACATTACGAAATGCCCACCACAGGTCCAGTGACCCTCTGTCGCCACACAGAATCATCATCGTCTTATCGACTATATTCCTTATGCTGTACCCTCCTCTCTGTGACTTGCTTATTTTAGGGCTGGAACTTGGTAGCTCTTAGTTCCCCTTCACCTATTTTGTTCATCCCCCTACCTCTCCGCCAGCAGCCGCCACCTTGTTCTCAGTATTTAGGATTCTGTTTCTCAGTTTGTTTCCCCAAGTCCAGAGTCTCTCATGGTTTGTCTCTGGGAAACAAACTGAGGGTTTCAGAAGGGAGGGAGGTGGGGGATGGGGTAACTGGGTGATGGGTATTAGGGAGGGCACGCGTTGTGATGAGCACTGGGTGTTATATGCACCTAATGAATCATTGAACACTACATCAAAAACTCATGATGTACAATATGCTGACTACCTGAACATAATAAAAAAAATTAAAAAATATAGAGCCTGTTCCTGTTCTTCATGTGTGGATTTCTTTTTCATACAGATTTAAGCAAATTCACAACTAATTCCCCTCTTTCTTCCCCTTTTCCTTCTCTCTCTCTCTCTCTCTCAATTTCTTTTTTTAATTAACATATAATGTATTATTTGCCCCAGGGGTACAGGTCTGTGATTCATCAGTCTTACACACTTCACAGCACTCACCATAGCCCATGCCCTCCCCAATGTCCATCACCCAGCCACCCTCTCCCTCCACCCCCACCCCCCAGCAACCCTCAGTTTGTTTCTTGAGATTAAGAGTCTCTTATGGTTTGTCTCCCTCCAGATCCCATCTTGTTTCCTTTTTCTCTCCCTAACCCCCCACGGACCCCCAGCCTGTCTCTCAAATTCCTCGTGTCAGTTTCTCAATTTCTTTTAAAAGTTTTCTCCATTCTGTTTTGCCAGTTAGAGCCTAGCTTCTAAGCTCCAGAGTCTCCCTTTTTACTAGGTCTTCCTTCATGAGCCCGTCTCCTCCCCCTGCACCAGTAACATCTTTTCCTTTATATATGGGATGGACACATAATCCAGTGGGATGGTTTTGACCGCGAAAGGCCATGCTGGTAATGATTATTCTGGGACAGAAGACGTACCTGGGGCCCCAGGAAGCAAACTGGTACATACACTCACGCTACTTTCCGGCAGCTGACTAGCTGACTCAGCGGTACTCTCTAGCTATTGACATGCTGCTTTCCAAATCCTTCTCGACTCGCTTCTGGCAGGCCAACTGGCTTGCAAACTCCGAGGCTTCTCCCCTTCCGGTATTCCTTTCCCTTTTCACTCGACCCATAGCATCCCAACAAATGCTTGTGATTTGTCAGGGGTCAGGAGGAAACCATTTAAAGTTTCTCCTATTAAAAGTGTGTATTTAAAAGTCTGAAGCCTGAAAGGAGTACCAGGTGTCCATGAAAAATCTCTCTCACACCGGCATGCTTGGTTCTGGTCCCTGTTCTGTGGGGGCCCTCTTGTTTTTAGCTCTGCTTTTTGCGGGGGGTAGCTAAATAGAACTTCAGGTAAAATAAAGCATATAAATGGGTATTGTGCACTTATAAGGTGCAGAAAAGAGATTATAAAATATTTATGCATAATTTAAAGGATAATAGTAAAAGGAAAGGTCATGGATCTTTCAGCCAGATTCAGAAAGAGAATATGACCCATGCGTTAGAATCACCCTCCTGACCTGGTAAATCTCCGTGATCACACCACCCTTGCCAGAGGTAAATGGCCACTTTACTTTTGTTATTCCTAGCTCTTTCCTTTTTAGTTTTACACACATTTATGTGTCCCTAGGTAAGCTCTCTCCCTTTTCGTGTGAGATGCTGCTGTCATGTAAGAAAGGAAGAAAACACTGCCATTCTTTCTTGTAGGGGAACGAAGTGTTCTTTTCTAGGGGAAAAGGAAAACAAGAAATGTGATGTGCTTTTCAAATACTTAACTGAGGAGAACATCAACACATGTGGAAGGGAAATTTAGGGAGAAACCCCAGCCCTCGTGTTGCACTTCTTGGGCTCAGTCTTTGTTTTCCATTTCCTTCTATTTTGTGATGAAAATTCAGCCTTCCATTATTCAGAATTCACATGAACAACTAATACCACCAGGGAAGTGGTGACGGATGTGGGATTTCCAGCTTGGGACAGCTCTGCCAGCAGGGACCGAGTCAGGCGAAATTAGTAAGTCTGTCAAGCATGTTGGCCACGCTCCCCACAAAATTCCTGTCTCCTTCCCTTTCACGCCCATCCTGGGCAGCCAGGGCCCCTCACTGTCTATCGCCACATTCATCCAACCCTTCGAACTCATCATTACATTCATTAACTATAAGACAGGGCCTTTGAAACATTTCCTCCTCAAGTAATCCGGTGGCAAAGAATGAGATATTTGAGCTGCTGTTGGACATGAACACTGTGGTAAGCACAGATTTATTTATTTCTACGATGGGGTGTCTCGTCCATACACAAAAGTGCCGAAAATGTTTCCGTACTATAAAGGATTACCATAAAATGAATACCTACTACGTGCCACCCAGCTTTAGCAATAGAACATAACCTGTAGTTTAAATCCTTCCATGTGAACCCAACAATCACTTTCCCTGCCCTTGTCAGAGGTAACCAGGATCTTGAATTTTGCATTAATCATTCTCTGCTTTAAAAAAAAAAAAGATGTGTGTGTGTGTATATGTGTGTACAGCTTTATATGTATTTATATTAATATTATATATGTATATGTATACATATATGTATGTAATATATATATGTAATTTTAACACTTATGTGTACATCCCTAAACAAATTATAGTTAGTTTTGACTTTGGGGGGGAATTTATATAGAGAAAATGTTGTATTTCTACTTCTCTGGGACTGCCCCCTTTTGCTCAAAATTATGTTTTAGGAATGCATCCTTGTTGAGGCTTGTGTCTGGAACTCCCTGCTTTTCACTGTTGTGTAGCATTCCGTCAGACAAATTCATTTATTCTGCTTTGGATGCACATTTGAGTCTGTCCATTCTGCTTTATTTCTTCTGATTTTGATTGACATTTGCATGCCGTCTAGTTTGGGACTATTGCAAAGAGCACTGGTAAGGATTTTCAGGTACTTGTCTCCTGACGCTTACATTGGAGAGTCTCTGAGTGAACCGGAAGGGGATTGCTGGGTCACAAAAGATGAACGCTCAGATTTCTAGGCAATTCCAAACAGTGTTCCAGAGAGTAGTGCACATTTTTAACCCCCCCACCAGATGTAGATGAGAGTTCCCATTGCTCAACATCCTCTTTAACACATGCTAATGTCCAAATACTTTCTTTTCTTTCTTCAGTCTGGTAAATGTGGAATGAAATCTCATTGCGACCTTGCCTTTGCATTTCTCTGATTACCGAAGATGCGGAGAATCTTTTCAGTGTTTATTACAGGCCGTGTGTGTTTCCTTTTCTTTGGAATTACTTTTTGGGTCTTTTGCCCATTTTCCTATTGCGTTGTTTCTCTTTTTCTTATTAATTGATTCAAGCTCTTAATCAAAGCAAGAATGGTGATAGGCAAAAATTTTAACTATGTGGAGTTTATTTACTTTTACAAATTATATGTGAGGTAATTTTATTTTCTCACTCCATAGCTGATTATTTTTACTCTCTTGGTGGGCTCATTGGACAAAGAAAAATTCTTAATTTTAAAGTCATTGAATTCTTCAATCTGGTTCTTTGTGAATCTTAAGTTCTGTTTATAGTGATTTCTTACATTCTGTTTGGATTTTATATTTTTGATTTTCACATTTATTTCTTTCATCCTCTTGGAATTTGATTTTTGTTTATAGTGTGAAAAGGGGGTGAAATTTCAGTTTTAAAAAATTGGAGGTAGGGGGCACCTGGCTGGCTCAGTTGGTGAAGTCTGCGACTCTTGATCTTGGGGTTGTGAGTTCAAGCTCCTGTTTGGGTGTAGAGACTACTTAAAAAAAAGTCTTAAAAAATTTTTGAAAGTAGGTTTTTTGGAATCAATTTTATTAATTCATTCTTAATCATTTATTGATTTATTCTAAAATACCATCTCTATCATAAATCAAGTTTCTGTGTATCTCCGGGTTTGTTTCTGAGCTCTCTATTTTGTTCCTTTGGTCTACTTGTTGATTAGTGTGCAACATCACATTGTTAGTATCCTAACTGTATAGTTTCACATGAGTCTGTACATCTAAGAGCATAAATTCCTTCTTCTTATTTTCCTTCTCTGGGAGCACATTGGCCGGCCATTATCCTTTTATTCTGTTATATAAATGTCAAAATCAGCTAGTTAAATTCCACGAGTAAACTTTTAGAAATTGTTACTGTAATCATATTTACTATTCAGATCCATTTGAGGAGAACTGACAGCTTTACGATACCAGTCTTTGTATCTAAGAACATGGTGTATTTTTCCATTGGTTGAGTTCTTAAATGAATTTTGAAAAACTTTCTAATCAAGCATGCCTTGTTTACCTTTTGTTTGATTAATTCCTATGTATTTATGTACTTTATATCATTTATTGCTTTCATAGAAGGTATTTTCTTTTTTCATTTCATTTATTTATTTTTTTACAGATTTTATTTTTAACTAATGTCTACACCCAATGTGGGGCTTGACCCCTGGAACAAGAGGTGCATACTCTACTGACTGAGCCAGCGAGGTGCCCCTTGCTTTTGTAGAAGGTATTCTAAATTCCATTTTGTATCTGAACACAGCTAGAAATGAATTTTTTTTTGTTAACTGTTTTGTTACTAATTTTATTGGGTTTTCTCTTAGGGTTTTCCTATCACCTATTAATAACAAGAGATTTGTGTCTCTCTTTACAATTCTTGGGCTTTTGAATTCTTGAATTCTTGATTGATTGATTGATTGGTTAAATTAATTATTTATGTCTTACCATGGTGGCTGGGAATTCATGACAATGTGGAAAGGAAGTGGTGGTAGTGTCATCCTTGTTTTCCTCATGATTTCACAAGAAAGTTTCAAATTTTTACTCTTACAGATGATGTTTGTTCTGGAGGTTTACAGATCTTCTTCATCAAATTAAAGACATTCTCTTCTATTCTTACTTTGCCAAAAGTTTTAACGTGAGTGGTTATCGAATTTCATTGGACAACTTTTTGCTGCTCTGGGTGTAATATGGCTTATCGCCTTCAACTTGTTAATATAGTACATGACAATAATCCCAACCTGTAATTTTCCTTGCTCTTCTTTTTTGTACTGAGTTTTTGTACTGAGCTTGTACAAGTCTCATGAAATATGCTGGGAAGCATTCCATCGTTTTCTAGTCTCTGGAAGAGTTTGTATATGATGTGTTTGTAGAATTCACAAGCAAAATTATCTGGCATGGCATTTGCTTTGTGAGATTTTAAACGACAGATTCAAGTACAATTCTAATTTGTAGGGGATTTCTGTTTCCTCTTGAGCAATTTTTAGAAGTTAAGTTTCTTACAAATTCATATATTTCATCGGTTTACAAACTTATTAGCCTAAAGTTGTTCATAATATTTTCTTATTTCTTTTTAAACATCTGTGGGAATAATATTTCTCCCTTTTTATGCCTATGCTATTTGTTTGCATACTATTTTTTCCTTGATTAAACTACCAGAATTTTGTCTTTGCAAACAACCTTCAGCTTTTTGAATATTTATATGAATTTTTACCCTCTGTTTTATTTGTTTCAGCACTTCTTCCTCTTACCCCTTCCCTTCTTTTTTCTTTGTTTTTTTTTTCTGTTGTTCCTTTTTAATATCTTTTTTTTAAAGATTTTATTTATTTATTTGACAGACAGAGATTACAAGTAGAGAGAGAGGCAGGCAGAGAGAGAGGAAGGGAAGCAGACTCCCTGCATAGCAGAGGGCCCGATGTGGGGCTCCATCCCAGGACCCTGGGATCATGATCTGAGCTGAAGGCAGAGGCTTTAACCTGCTGAACCACCCAAGTGCCCCTCCTTTTTAATTTCTTAGAATGGGTATTGAGCTCATTAATTTCAAGTCTTTCCTCTTTTTCCAATATAAAAATTGTAAACTCTATTTTTCCCTATAGTAACTGCTTTTTTGAACCTCACATATTTTGTATTGTATATATAGTATTTAATGTTTAATTAGCTCTAACTGCATAAATATTGAATAATACAGTAATTAACATATATTTAAATAATCTGACAATGTACTGAAAGCATTTAGGGCACAAAGATATGTTTTCATAATCTCTATGTATTTCTCTTAACCAAGATATGCCTCAAATACACAACTTCATAATTCCTTCTCTTTTCTATGTATGCTCATCTTAATAGGGTGAAAAATAAAATTAGCACAGTTAAAATCAGAAGATGTTCCTACAAAGGGCCAATGAATGGCCTTTTGCATTTTGTCACATAAAACATCAAGAAAACTAAACATGATATAGCAAGAGCCAAGAATAGAAATGCTCTCAGTTGAAATTCTTCCCCATTAGGTACCACTGTGCTTTTATTTAGACTGTTTAAGGATCCCTGGTCTTGGAGCCTGAGAACTTGATTTTTGTTTTTTTGTGTGTGTGTTTTTTCTTTTCTTTTCTTTTCTTTTCTTTTTTTTTTAAATGCAAGCCTTCAATACTATGTACCTTCAGCAAAATTAAGCTTTCTTACTTATTTGTGAATTGAAAATTGTCATGTCAAATTCAGGATTTTTCTGAGGATTTAATAAATGTGGAGTGTGTGTGTGGAGTCACTTTTTTGAAAGTGCTATGCAAATGTAAAGTAGTAAGTATTATTTTCTTCTTACGGCAGGATTAATCCTCAAGTTTTGGTACCTTGGTTCTTTTTCCCATATGTGTCTTTTCCTTCTTCCTCCAGGAAGCCTCCACCCTCCCTTTCTGTAGATTCTTCCCTGGAGGCTACAGGTTCAGATCCTCTCTCTGTAGAGAAGCCCTTACAGATCACGTAATCAAAGCTCCTCCATTTGCAGCTGAACAGACAAAGGTCCAGAGACCTATTGTCCCAATGCCTAGAAACAGCAGAAGTGAAATTGCCAGGTGGTTAGTGCCCAATCCAAAACCAGAATGAAGATCACAAGACTCCTAATCTGGTGCTTTCTACCATACTGTTACCTGATGAGTGGTGTTTTAAATTTTTATTTACTTTTGTGTGTTTTGAACAGTAACTGGCAACCATTTATGGGGCAGTTATGCTCACTAGTACATCCAACAGGGCCCCCCCCCTTTTTTTTAAAGATTTGTATTTATTTATTTTACAGAGAGAGAGATCACAAGTAGGCAGAGAGGCAGGCAGAGAGAGGGGGAAGCAGGCTCCCTGAAGAGCAGAAAGCCCGATGCGGGGCTCGATCCCAGGACCCTGGCATCATAACCTGAGCTGAAGGCAGAGGCTTAACCCACTGAGCCACCCAGGTGCCCCAACAGTGGCTCTTTTATGAACCTACTTGAAAGAAATAAGTTTTACTAAAAGGCTTAAAGAGAGCTGTTCAATTTTCTCCACGGCATACACAATAATTTAAAGATGAACCTCAAGATGCCCATAACTTTAAAAATAAATACATTTAACAAAATATAACCCTCCATTGTGAAACCAGATACATAGTGGGCTGCAGAGTGCTGGGCTGGATGGAGAATGTCCCACTGTAGTCCATTTATTTTCGATCCTCGAGGGAACAGCACCTGCTGGCAAGTCACTTAACTTACAAACTAATAGACTCCATTAGGTTCACATTGATTGATTTGAAAATCACCCACTAAGGTTCATTCAGTCTACATATTGTTTACCCCTGTCACCTTTACACCGAAGGGGCCATGACTTTGGCGCATAGCATGTGCACATCTCCAGAAAGTCACTTCTCTTAAGCCTGGGTAGCAGCAGATTCTCCTAACTAAAAGGATGCAGGCCCAGATGACTCAATTGCTACAGTTTCCTTAACAAAGGCTGTGGGTTATTGCCTGTTCGACTTAGCTCCAATGTCCTTCTTGGGGAGGCAGCTAGCAGGGGTCTGGTCAGTCCTGTCTAGTCCGGTGGCTGCAAAGAGATTTGGTAGGTCTGATGTAGGAAGATGTTGGGGTTAGGAGCTGACAGCCAAGAAAGAATGCTTGAGATGTCTTTGGTGCAAAAGAAGTGGTTTTATTAAAGCCCGGGGACAGGACCCGTGGGCAGAAAGAACTGCGCTGGGGTTTTGACAGGTGACTGATTATATGCGTTCAAGTTAGGAGGGGTTTAGGGACAGCACAATTCTCCAAGGTATTTTGGAAGCAAGGTTTCCAGGATCCTGAAGGGGCTAGCTATTGTTTGGAAAAGGTCATTTATGACTGGTTAGCCAAAACTCAGTCATGAGAACCTTCAGATGTATATTGGTGGGCCCTCTGCTTGGAAGAGGATTGTTAACCTGTATCTTTGGGGGGGTAGAGATAAAGGAAGTTTTTAAAGGAGTTTTTATGTGTTAAAGGAGACTTACAGGATCCAGGGGGAGAGGGTGTGGTTGGGATAAAGTTAAGATCGCCTTTGGCCTTACCAAAGGGTCAACCTCGAGGCAGCTGAGCTCTCAGAGGAAGGTCACTCTGCCTGTCTCGAGGACTTGTCAACGGGCTGTAAGTAGTAAGGACATTCATTTTCTTTTGCCTTTGTTTCCCACATCAGTGTCCACTGTCGGGCTCCAGCAGCCGAGCCCAGCGGCACAAGGCATCTCTGGTCATTATGCGCTGCAGAGAAATCAAAGAACCCGAGAGCGAGGCCTGGAATTCCTGGCTGCCTCCCAGCTCTCTTACGAAGAAGTAAATTCCATTGTCGTCTCTGGCTCCTTTCCGCACTCTTGGAATACTGTACACCAGCCCTTTTCTCCCCGCGAGGAATGACTGCCCGGCTACGGCAGGAAGCGCAGAAATCTTAGAACATAAACTCAGCGTTCTCCCCACATTTATCTTCTACCCGCTCACGCATCTCTCCCGTCAGAGCCTGCGGGCTTCGTGACTTTCTCCATGCGCTGGGCTGTCGCGTGGTCCCCGTTGCTAGTGACTCTTTGAACCGATCCCAAGGCTGTGTCAGAAACGCCCGTGATCGATTCCCAGTGCCATCCTGAACAGCAGACCGGGATATCACACCTTTAAACCCCACGGCCCGGTAAACAATACAGCATGTACTCAGCTTCATAAACACTGCGCGTGGTTACAAAGGGCATTGCAAACCCAGTGTGATAGGACTTGACCTTAAAAGCTATAGACAATCTAGCGAAGCACAGACGGTTTCATAAAGTACAATCACTTCCTGGAATTCTTGGGCTAGTGCGGTCGGAGCCGTTCAGATCCTGTTTTCCTTGCATTGTTTCCTGCATGTGAATATCATCAGTCTAGCAGGACTGTAACCATGGCGCTTGTAAATAGCCCAGGGGCGGCTTCTGATAAAGGCATACAGTTTTAAGAAAACTTTTTTTTTTTTTTTTTTAAAGGCAAGCCCGAATCAAACCCTACAAACGCCATATGTCAACAACAAAGTTGACGATTTGCAGTTTCGAGCACACACACATCCAGATGCAGATATGTTTTTAAGTCGCCGAAGGAATCAAAATAGATGTCCATATTATTTACAGTAGGGTGAACTGTTTTCCACTTTTTAGGATGCAGACTTATGCGAATCCGTGGAGAGGGAGCTGGTGGATACTGACCAGAGTCATAAGGGGTTCTTTCCATAGTATTTTTCTCTTCTATTGAATGAGGATGGGAAATCTTAATTGTTAGCCGTCTAGTTTCTCCAATCAGTAATAGGAAGAAAAAACACTGATGTTACACCTTCAAGTACTGGGTTTAAAACTGTTCCTCTCCCGGAGTTTGACATCGCTGTTGGGCAATTCTATTCCAGTTGTATTTGGTACTTGACAGGTTCTAATTTACACTTTGAGATGATATTAAGGGGGAAATAGGCCAAAATAGACCACCTTAACCTCCACAGAAAATCCCAAGATTTATTTTCCAGATTTGCTATATATGCCTTAGTGTATAAAATTGGCACCTGCTGAATCAATCTTGATTCTTCAGGCTTCTGCATGACATTGAGCTGACATTGTAAGTTAAAGTTTTTAGCAGATTTAATATATGATCGGTACTGAACAAAATACTGACAAAGGTATTTTAAGCTTCTGAGGATTCCTTAGAAGAGAAATACAGAAAAGAGAAACTTATAAAACTCTCAGTCATGTTTCCATAGACACCCATGCTTGATTTTTCTAAGATCTAAAACTTAAAATTATTTTTAAAATAAGTAATGGGGATGTAATATACAGCATGGGGATGATACTTAATACTGCATTATATATTTGCTAAGCTGCATAGTTGCTAGGAGAGTAGATCTTAAAAGTTGTCATCACAAGAAAAAAGGAAAGAATTGTAACTATATATGGTGATGGATGTTAAAGTAGACTTATTGTGGTATTATTTTGCTGCATTTACAAATACCAGCTGATATTTGTATTCCTGAAACTAACATAATATTGCATGTCAATTATATCTCAGTAAAACCAAATAAAACTCGAAAATTATTTCTATTTCTAAATTTTAATTAAAGTCAGTTATATCTGATCAATATTTTCATATGAGCATCAAGGGTCAGTTCAAAATCTGTGGGTAAAAATTAAACCTTTAATTTTGCTACTATATTATACATAGCACATGTTACAAGTCTTAGAATGGTAATTAACAAAATACAAAATATTCCCCAGCTTAATCCTTTATCTTAAAAAAAAAAGAAAATAGCACAAGTATTTTCAATGAGTTGCTTTTCTCAAAACATATCTGAGAATTATGATCGAGTTTTATAACCTCATTTCTATGAAATTATTGTTTTAGATGTTATATAGCTACTTTAAAAAATCTATAATCATTTATTTATTTATTTATTTTA
The DNA here is from genome assembly GCF_030435805.1 of Mustela lutreola. Taxonomy (NCBI): domain Eukaryota; kingdom Metazoa; phylum Chordata; class Mammalia; order Carnivora; family Mustelidae; genus Mustela; species Mustela lutreola. The sequence continues at coordinate 144,228,240 of NC_081295.1, read as the reverse complement.
ATATAATTTTTTATTTTTTATAAACATATATTTTTATCCCCAGGGGTACAGGTCTGTGAATCACCAGGTTTACACACTTCACAGCACTCACCAAAGCACATACCCTCCCCAATGTCCATAATACCACCCCCTTCTCCCAAACCCACTCCTATAATCATTTATTAAGCAAACAAGTTCTTAGAAAGTTCTGGTCTGAGGCCACACAGCTAGCAAGTAAGCGGAGTCAGGATCTGAGTCTGGATGTTTGTGGCTTTGAAGCAATTTTATCTAACCCCAACAATGCAATTGCACTGACAACAGATGGCAGACACCAATGTTCTGAAGAATTTGGAGAAATAGGAAAGAATTGGACAAAACTGATGTACATGGGCGGAAGAGGCTGTGAGTCAGGATCAGGAAATAAATGACATGGTTCAGTCATGAAGCAATATAATTTCAACTTGACTTTCCTTCTCCATTGTCCTTTTTCATTGTCTGGCTCGTAATGGGGTCATGGTTTTGTCAAGTGGCTAAATTCCTGCATATTTGGTTTCCTCATGGGAGGCAAGTAATTCCACATTGATTTAAATTAATAAAATAACATGAAGTCCAGTTCTCCAAATTTCAGTGCCATAGATTCGAAATATATTTTTAAATTAATGTATTTAACCACCTCCCCCATATGAACTAACAATCTGATGCCTGTTCTCAAAGGATCTGACTTCTGTTTTTATTCAAAGAAGTTCCTCTACCTTGTGGATAAAGGAAGGAGCACTTTTCCTGGAGCCAGTTGACTGGGACACACCTTATTGCTAAAGCCATTTAATGGTGTCCTCTTGCCATAATGCCCACGACCTAATAATGGCACACAAAATTTGGGCCTCTGATAAGCATGAGTAACTTCCTCTATAGCCGAAGGGAGGCAAGACAGATGACTCTGGAGCCAGACTTGTCTTTATATATTGTATTTATTTTGCAGAATTCATTTACGGGCATAAGCGGGGAGATAAAATACCTCCTTTTCATGAGGGTCCCAAAGGGACCGCAGGCATACAATGTTGCTTCATAACATACAAACAATACGACCCAGAAGGCTCCTTCTAGCATAATAAACAACTCACAGTCTACAGTCTCCGTGTTCTTGACATTGACAATGCTTTTTAAAGTTAGATCAAAAAGGTACTTGGACTTTTTTTTTTTTAACAAGGTGTCTGTCTGAATAGGGCAAAAATTCTGTCCAACTGTTGGAAGCAGTAGGTCAGAAAGTCTGCGTGATCAATATGAGTTCCATTTCCAGCATTTTGAGGGCATTTCTCCTTGAAAGCCGGGAGGTAGAAAGAAAATTATTTTAGGTTGTATTTCTATCCACAATGTTATACGAATTATAGATTATATTACTTTTGGAAAATTTCATTCTGCCTGGTAGAAGAGACACCAATTCAATAAAGAAGTGAAATTTTAGTTTAGATTTTCGGAGAATCTCTGATATAGCTCAGATCTGAAGTTTCAATTATTATTATTAATTCATTATTAAGTACATATAGTATTTTTATAGGATTTTTGAGAATTTTTAAAGAGGAACAGTGACTGACTTCTCTTTTATTACTTTTTAAAATTTTATTTACTTATTTGAAAGAAAGAGAGAAAGAGGAACAGAGCATGAGCAGAGGGGAGGGGCAGAGGGAGAGGGAGAAGCAGACACCCTGCTGAGCAGGGAGCCAGACACCCAGGCCCCTGAGATGGTGATCTGAACTGAAGGTAGATGCTTAACTGACTGAGCCACCCAGACACCTGGACTGACTTCTCTTTTATTGATTGATTGATTGATTGATTTTTTATTTTTTATAAACATTTAATATATTTTTATCCCCCGGGATACAGGTCTGTGAATCGCCAGGTTTACACACTTCATAGCACTCACCATAGCACATACCCTCCCCCATGTCCATAACCCCACCCCCTTCTCCCAACCCCCTCCCCCCAGCAACCCTCAGTTTGTTTTGTGAGATTGAGTCACTTATGGTTTGTCTCCCTCCCAATCCCATCTTGTTTCATTTTTTCTTCTCCTACCCCCTTAACCCCCCATGTTGACTTCTCTTTTAAAAGAAAACAAGCTTAAACACCAATAAGGAGTTAAGCTGTAAATATGGGAGAAATGTCAAAGTGTTTCCAGAAATCAGGCAGTCTCGCTCTTTCTGTCTCTTCTTTTGAAATTCTTGAAGACCTATAATAGCAAAATTTCCCTAATAGAATTTAAATATCATTTAAACCAGAAATAGGGGCAAGGACATTCTCAGTCCCGATGTCACCGATAGTAACCAACATATTCATCTATGTATGAACGTGTGCCTTCCTATTTAGAAGAAAGGAAATATTCTTAGAACAGTATCTGCTTTTACTCATTAAGAATTGACTTAACAGGAGTATGTATTATTGCTGGAGTAATAGTGAGTAAGAAAAAGGAATTCAGATCTGTGTCCGGCTAACATGGGAATGACTTTCTGGGAAGGGGGTAGATCCTGAGCACAGGCATGACTTGGTCACAAATCAAAGAAGATTAAGGCCTAAAAGACAAATATGGATAAAGTAGTAAGGGAGGTCCCACTTGAATACTAACAGACTCGAGTGCAAATCAGTCCCTCATAAGGATAACAACACACAGTATGCTCAAGTATCAGTATTTTAATCCATCATTTTCACTATTGAACTATGTTTTGTGTGCAGTGGCCAAGATGCTTGCTTTAGTAAGTTACCTGCTTGTGAAAAACAACCAAACTTCAGTTTAAGTACGGGTTATTCCCTTATTCATTATTGACAGTTGAAGCTTCTTAATGGCTTTCTAAGAAGTCCATTTTACCCAGTTGAAGAAAAATAGATCGTCTCAGGGGTGGGAGCGTGGGGGAGTGGGGGTAAACTCTGTCTGGACAAGCTCTATGAGAGTTTTCATGACTAGCAAATAAATTGTCCCACAAAAGGCCACAATAAGGCATCTCTTACTGCAACCATCAGAAATACCTCATTGAAGTCATGGTTTTTGAAGAACCATTTGTACAGCTGTGATCCTGACCTGTAACAGTCAACTGTCTCCAAATACCTTGCAAGAGTTGTTTCCAGTCTCCTCGATAAACAGCCAGAACATCACCCACAGTTTCCTGAAGTAGTTGATTTGAGTTCAGAGGCAGACCCAGCCCTCTTGAAAAAAGCCTACCACAGAGGGGTGTTTCTTCTAATATAGGCAGGGAGGAAGAATTATCAGGTTTTCCGGCAACATTGAACCACCTCAACCCACACAAAAGCAAAAGCTTTCCACTGTTTACAGCCTGTGGCACTTTTTATCAGACTTGTCTTTAATTCTTTCCAAGAGGTAAGGAACAAACAGATGTCTCTTTGTTGTTTTTTTAAAAATTTGTCCTTAAGGCAAAAGCAGGGCACCCTTTGAAAATCATGGGTTGGTCATATAATCATGGTTATACTGTAAAAACAGGGAGTGCATTGTCTCCCACAGTTAGGGACAGTAGGTGTCCTGCTGGGGCTGAGACAGAAGTCACCTCTCTGCCTCCCAGCCACCTGACATCTTTTTAGGGATTTCCCCCCAGCCGTGGGTAGGATCATCTTTACAAAATCAAAGGGTGAGACGACATCCTCTAGAGATGTAGAAATTGGGAAAGACTTATCGGTTGGACCTCAAGGCACAAGCATACATTGTAATTCTGAAACTTAAAGAAGAGAAGAACTACTTCCAGCTTTTTGGCATTTATTATACCCACTTCAGGAAAGTGGATGAGTCACAGAATACTAAGTGGTGATGTATCAATAATCAGATTAGAGCCACCTCACCCTCAGTGTAAAAGATTAGGTGGAGATTCATGAAGCTAAGGCTGCCTGAGATAATGCCTGCCAATGAGCACAGATTTGGGCTTCATCCAAAGGGCATCCATAAACAGACTGACAGATCATTGAAACTGGGCACAATAGAAGGATTATGAATATTCTGGTATATCATCTTTTTTTTTTCTTCCTGCAAGGCTTTGGCTAGAACTCATTTTTTTGTCTTGGAGAACAATAAATAATCATCATGACTCACTTATGATTCTCTTGGTCACTTCAGATAAACCAAGTCCAACCCTTGAAATGGCACGATGACCAGGTCTATACAGTTTCACTAAAATACTTACTATTTGCAGGCTAACACATTGTACCAAGGTTCACTGGGCTTTGTTTTTTTTTTTTTTTTTTTTTTTTTTTTTTTTTTTTTTTTTTTGAGCCACATTTGGAACAAGAATAAACAAATATCACTGCAAAGTGGTGAATTGGATTTAGTCCTTGCTGATTCAGGCCTGGGCGATGGCTCTAAAATTCTTGCCTATGAGTCTGGACCTGTTGAGTCATTAAAAATCAGCAAGGCTAGGGTGCTATATGCTGGTGTAGTGTAAATCCAAAGTCATTAAAGGACGTGGAGGAAGAAAATATTATGCTCTAGGTTGCCTGCGGGATGAGCACGCTTCCCAATGCCTCGACATGTACCTAAAACTGGGAAAGGGTCCTCAAACTTCTAAGCAAAGCCAACGCTTCTGCTTGGTGAGAAGTAAAACTTGTTGGATATTTCTGGGTAGGTTTCCCAGACTGACAAGTGATTCTGGACTCTTAATATAATAAACGGAGGGTAAGAATTGCCCTGAAATTAAGGTCCTGGACTTAAAATCCAAAGTAGGGTTAAGATGATTAATCTAAATTCTTTTCACTTTGTTTCTTCATTTGAGACAATTCTGTCATCTCTGTTCAGTAGAAGTTTTTTAAGTCTGTGGCTTCAGTGACAATGAAATAACCTTGCCTATATCTTCAGAATCTTTCATGTGCACATTTTGGAAATTTGTAGGAGTCAAATATCAAATACTTTTTGTTCAATAGCTCATCCTTACCAAGAAACACATCAAATGGAAAATTTGTTTCCGAAAATTTTAATTCCACGCTCAATAACTGATTATATCAAGTCACTTATATGAGGCAAATAATGTCAGAGAATGATTCTGTCTACAGGCTTTTGGCAGAGGACACCTAAGACATGTTTGCCTTGAAGAAATAATGCATCTCAGTTCGTCAACCTAAAATTCTGTGCAGTTTTATCCGAAAATACACTAAAATGGGTAAGATCTTATTCTTTCTCTGATGAATCAGTTTCTCCCACAGAAACACTTAAAACCAGGGGCACCTGGGTGGCTCACTTGGCTAAGTGGCCAACTCTTAGTTTGGCTCAGATCATGATCTCAGGGTCATGAGATCGAGCCCGTACTGAGCTCTGCGCTGGGTGTGGCATCTGCTTCAGACTCTCTCTTCCTCGGCCTATCCCACTTGTGTTCTCTCTCTCAAATGAATACATCTTAGAAAAAAAAAAAATAAGGAAATGTTGAAAACTAGCCCCCAGTATTCAGGAAGACTGAACAGTCTATTGAACTCGTTGTTACTTCTCACCATAGAATATACAATCTTTTTTGACCCTAAGGAGAAAACAGAGCTCTCTTTCTTCCTTTATTTTTGGGAGCAGAGGTAGAAGCAGTTAACAAAATGGGATATGATAATTGGGCAACTTTAAGGCATTTTCAAATGCTTTTGTTCTTAGTATCTGGGGCAAACAAGCAGCCCTATTCCTGCCTGAAGTGTGGGTTAGGATCTTCCCCCTGCCCTTGGCAAGGAATGGAGGATAAGGTCGGTTGGCAGTCCCGGACAGTACTTGGACTTGGACTTCCTTCAAGTCACTGAGGCTGGCTGACAGATGAAATCTAGCGTTCTAGCTCATCGCTCAGAGCACAGGCCCTCCCCTGCTAGGAGCGTCTTGCCTCATTCTGAGCTGCAATGCCAGGGTGGCCCACTGACACTTCCTTCTCAGGAACTCACACATGCCCTGGGGAGACAGCCTTCTGAAAGCAAAGACTCCTTGGTACTGGGCGTAAGACAAAGAGAAGGTTATAAAGGAAGGAAAGAGGGAAAAGAGAAAGGAGGAATATAGGGCATGAGCAGAAGGAGAGAAAGGAATAATAGGGCATTTTGTTGTCAGTAATGAAACCCACTTCCATTCCAGCCCCTCAAAATTTGTTCATTCAAATATCACTGTATTCTTGGTAACAAGGGTCTGCTCAAGGCTTGGGGGAATTTCTCCAAGCATTTCCATAATATATGTACTCCTAGGGGGATCTGCAGGTGTTAGAGGGCAGGGTGGATATAACAGAGAAATTCCCCCCAGGAGTTAGAAGGTTTTGCTTCTCTGCAAGAAGCTGCTCGTGGTTCCTTCTCCTAAGAGTTGCATCTTGAACAGGTACTCATGAGGATTAAAGGAATGACTTCATGATTCATGAGGATTGGGATGACCATTCCCAAGGGAAAAGAAGAGCAGCACACAGAAGCTTGTTTTTAAAAAGAAATTAACAAAGGGACACCTTGGCGCCTCCGTCAGTTAAGTGTCTGACTCTTGGATTCAGCTCAAGTCATGATCTCAGGGTCATGAGACTGAGTCCAGCGTCAGGTCCCCGGATGCTCAGAAAGGAGTCTTTTCGAGATGCTTTGCCTCTCCCTCTCCTTTTGTCCCTCCCCCAGCTCATGTGCATTCTCTCTAAAATAAATTTAAAAATCTTAAAAAAAAAAAAGAACTTAATAAAAACAAAAAGAATAAGGATCTCAGCCAAGGTCAGCCATCTAAATAGCAGGAGCCTAAAACAGAGACCAAGAGCACAATGTTGGTAATGACTCATCTGCTGAAGGATCTCTGTGAGCAACAGCAATGGAGATGGGGGGCAGAGCACAGAGAAGGATGAGCTCTTGGATCTGGTGGATCGCTCTTTACACGTAATCAATAGATAAAGGTTAATTTGTTTATAACCAACCAGTTGCTACTGGGAACATTTGGTCTAACCAAAGTTCAGCTGGTTACATTAAAAAAAGTCCAAATCTTCACATCAATTTTTGCAGATTTGAAATAAGTTGATGAAGCAAATCTGAACACTTTTGTCATAGTTCCATTTTCTTATTGTCATCCCTTCATTCTTTTTCTTTATCCTCCTGCTTTTTAAATAAAATATTATTAATTAATTTTTTTTCTTTTTCCTCTATTTTTTTTTTTAATTTTTTAAGATTTTATTTATTTGACAGAGAGAGATCACAATTAGGCAGAGGCAGGCAGAGATAGGGGAGGGTAGGGAAGCAGGCTCCCTGCTGAGCAGAGAGCCCAATGCGAGGCTCGATCCCAAGACCCCGAGATCATGACCTGAGCCAAAGGCAGAGGCTTAACCCACTGAGCCACCCAAGTGCCCCGCCTCTATTTCTTGTTAAATTATCCAAGAATGCAAATACACTCACATGGTGGAAGATTAAAATATTATGGACAAACATGGAATAGACATGAAAGCTCATTTCATGCCCTCAATGTTCCCACACCCTTCTTCAGAGGAAATCCATACCAGTAGTTTGTTATCTATCCTTTCTTTATGTATACACCTACCCAGAGACATATCCATATATACCTACACATATGAATATACACATCCATGCATGTATGCGCATATATAAACACACATATATACACATATACATGTACATATAGTTTACATGCTTAACCAGAATCATAATATTTTTTTTCCAAAATCTTCAAAAGATTGATGAAAGAATTTCATAATATGTCATTGTGTTAAGATCCCCGTGTCTAGTAGCATTTGGAAACTAGTGTGTAAAATACATAACCAACACGTAAAATTAATATAGCCTGTATGTTAACTAACTGGAGTTAAAAACTTAAAAAAAATGTAATCTGACAAGTTTTTTCATGCATGCATGCCTTCCATCTCCATCTTCGGGGTTAAGTTTGGTTAGCAAATCACAGCTACTTTGTTTTATTAAGTGTTACATGTACTGATTGGAGAGGTAATAAGCCTTTGGGAGATTTTTTTTTTTTTTTAAAGATTTTATTTATTTATTTGACAGAGAGAAATTACAAGTACACTGAGAGGCAGGCAGAGAGAGAGAGAGAAGGAAGCAGGCTCCCTGCCGAGCAGAGAGCCCGATGTGGGACTCGATCCCAGGACCCTGAGATCATGACCTGAGCCGAAGGCAGCAGCTTAACCCACTGAGCCACCCAGGCGCCCCAGCCTTTGGGAGATTTATTAGAGTTTTCTCCAAAATTCCTGACATCGCTGCTTCAATCAAAGAATTCCTCAGGCATGAGTTTGTACACGAACTTGGGAGTACAAAGATTAATGACCTAAGCATTTCAGTTTTAACTTCAAATCTAAAAGTGGGAAGAGATCCACCCATCATTAATGAAATAATGTTGACTTAGTCCTGTAGGCTTTTTGCCATAGAGAAAATAATGATATCAGCTCTGAAAACAAAATTCAGGTCTTACCTGCGCAAGAAAATTTGGTATCCCAAATCCAAACTTCTCGAACGAAACATCAGAGCATAATGTTTGACCAATCAGACAGATTCCTAACTTTATAAATTCTTTCACTATGGGGCTAATATAAATAATAACTGACCTCATTCATATACTTGCAAAATAATTTAATTTTCCCAGGAGTGATCTACTCTCAAACCCTGTGGGATACCACAACTCTGTAGTACGAGTCCTATCCAGAAAAACTGAAAATTTAATTTTTCAAAAGATGCAGTATAATCATTTATTGAAGTTGCCATAGAATGGGAGATATCAAGTCTTTCAAAATTTTTTAAAGTTGGAAGCCAATTTCAAACATTTTTTTATATCACAATATGGAATGGGGAGGGTAAGAATTATATCAGCATTTTTAGATGAAAGAAGAGGCAAAAGGAAATATTTTGAACTTTATTTTCCTATATGTTATCTGTGTGCTAATGACTGACATCAACCTTTTTGGTCAGTCATCTTTTTCTGAGTTCAGCCTTGTATATACAAAGGCCAACTTTCACCTATGTCTACTTGAATGTCCCACTGGAATTAAAAATGTAATTTCCAAAATTATTTGATTCTTGATTTCTGCCCTCTTCTCTGCACCTTATACGTTTACTTTCCTGAAAACATCTTTCTCAATAAAAGATCCTGCCACCTACCTGATTGCTCACCTAAAAATGTAGGATAAATTCTTGACGCCTACATTTTCTTGCAATCCCCACTTCCAACTTACCACCAAAACTTGTTCATTTATTTCCACATAGATCTGAAATCTTTCCATTTCTACCCTCGGCTAAACTACTTTTACCTGGATGCTGCAAGAACTCTCTAAACGGTCTTCCTTTTTAAAATTTTACTCTCCCATTCATTCTTCATTCCTCAGGTAGCAACTAGAGTGATTTAAAAAAAAAAAAAAAGAGATTTTATTTATTTATTTGAGAAAGAGAGTGAACAAGAGAAAGAGCCAAGCGGGAAAGGAAGAGAGAAACATTTATTTATTTTTTAATATTTTATTTATTTATTTAAGAGAAAGAGATAATACAATCAGGGGGAGGAGTGGAGGGAGAGAGAGAAGCAGCTGGCTTGCCAAGTGGGGAGCCCAACTCAAGGCTCAATCCCAGTACCCTGGGATCATGACCTTAACTAAAGACGGATGCTTAACCTATGAACCATCCAGGCTCCCTTCACTCACCTATTTAATGCATTAATGGTAATGTTACATCTGATCTACATCTGATCTAGTCAATTCTGGGGTCACCTCCTTGAGAAAGGATTCCTCAAACTCCAGTCTGGATTAAGTTTTTCCTTTCCTGTGCTCCAGTTGTGCTGAAAAAAACTTGTTTTTGTTTATCTTTCCCAAAGAATTGTCAACCCTTGAGAAATGTATTGTATTTTATTCACTTTTATATTTCCCAGTCCCTGGCTCAGTGCTTCAAGATAACCAATAACTCTCCACAAATCAAAGACAGGGCAATAGCTGATTTGCAAAGAAGCTTTCAGTTTTTGTGGCTGACTTTCTTCCAGTTGCACCCAAAGTTGGATCTGTCTCAAATTCTCCTAATTTATGACTATCAGTCATCCATTCCATACACGTATTCACTCACTCATCCATTCAGCAAATCCTGAGTGCTTACTGTGTCTCAGACACTGGACTAGGTACAGTTTCCATGCTGAAACAAAGCACACGTGTTTCCTTCCCATTTCGAGTGAACTGCATAAATAAAACTCTAGGGGGTGCCTGGGTATATCAGTCCGCTAAGCTGTCTGACTAGATTTCAGCTAAGGTCATGATCTCAGGGTTGTGGGATGGAGCCCAGAGGGGGGCTCCTTGCTTGGTGGTGAGTGTGCTTCTCCCTCTCCCTCCCCCTTGCTCCTGCTTGTGTTCCTTCTGTCTTTCTGTCTCTCTCAAATAAATAAATAAAATCTTTAAAAAATATAAATAAATGCATGAATAAATAAATAAATAAATAAAGTGCCTAAGTGAGCAAACATCTGCTTGCTAAGAAACTTATGTTGTAACATGTAGATCCTTTGTCCTCTTAAATATGCTTGGGGGCCCTAAAGAACTTGACTTAACGCAGGTTGCTTCACCCCATGTCTACTGTTTAGAAATTACAACGGAAGGGACGCCTGGGTGGCTCAGTGGGTTAAAACTTCTGCCTTTGGCTCAGGTCATGAACCTGGGTTCCTGGGGTTGAGCCCTGCATTGGGCTCTTTGTTTGTCAGGGAGCCTGCTTCCCCCTCTCTCTCTCTGTCTGCCTCTCTGCCTACTTGTGATTTCTGTCAAATAAATAAATAAAATCTAAAAAAAAAAAAAAAAGAAATTACAACTGAGGCATCTGGAATATTTATTCATTTATTTCAAAGTAACATTACTAAATTTATTACATGTTAATATAAATAACCTGGTTTTATGAAAAGCAACTATATTTTCCAAAACAAGAATCAAGTTTAGTGAGGAAAGAGACATTGCTTTACCCTTCGGCAAATCGCTCTAGTGTCTGGCCTAAGTGTTCTCCTATCTGTTTCTGCTGTGTTATGTTAATTTTTTTGGAGGTATCTGAAGAAAATCCAGAGATAAGCAGTTGACAAAGCAAAGAATTCAGAGGCCACGGGAAGGAAACCGGTACTGTGCTTTCCACTTTTTGGTGGGTAGGCATGAAGCAGACCCATGACTTGTCATGATTTGTGTTTTAAGCAGATGATCTTAGCAGCTCTGTGGCCAATAAACTTGAATGAGGGAGACAACAAATTCAGGGGCTATCCCACATGGTAATGCAACAGAATTGAAAGGACCAAGTTACTCTTGGATATTGCAAGTGAGGGCAAGAAAAGAGAAGAGGTTGACTACATGGAGGTGTGACACAGGTTTCTTTCTGGCATGACCAAGACTATACTGTTGCTACCAACTGTAGTAAGGATTACATTTGGAAGAACAAATCTTTGGGAAGTGGGAGGAGGGGATGTAAAGTTCTACTAAGTGTGAGCTCATGTGGAACATGTAGTTAAATATTTTATTTAATAAAAATATTAATATTTTATTTAATAAAAATCAGATGGGAGACATCGGATTATGTGAGTCTGATGTATAGGGAAGATATTCATGGTGGAGATAGATAATTACAAATCATCAGCAAACAAGTGGTGGCTAAATCTTTGAGAATGGAATACATTCCCCAGAAAAAACAAATACAGTGAGGAGAGTGAGCAAGGACAGATACCAGGGAACCGCAAAGTTAGGGTTGGGTGGCCATAGAGAATCCCATAAAGTGGCCAAGAATGAGAATCACCAAGAAGGTGGTGTAACTAAAACTGAGAGTAGAAAGTTCATGAAGACTCCAGTTCATGGGCCAGTTGCATCAGAAGGATTGAGCAAGATAGTAAGAGAGACCTGATGACATGTGTTCTTAGAACCATATCAGTAAAACAGATTGGGAAAGAATGGAGTATATAAACTAGGTGGCAGAGAGCTAAAGAGTAAATAGGAGGTGCTAACAGATGGAGTCAAAGTGACATTGTCCTAGAAATTTGGCTGAGACTAGAATGAGGAATCATGCTGTAACCAAGAGTTTCAAGAGACTTTGTCTGATTAGCATGGAGAAGACTTGAGCGTGTTTGTGAAGTGACGCAATGACGCCAATGGAGGGAAGAATTTGAAGACATGCGTTATCAATGATCACAGAATATTCTAGGGAAAAGAAGCAATTATCAGGAGACCAGGTAGTAAATTTTTATCTTTCTTGTTTTCTCCCAAATATTACAGAATGTTGATCTTTCAGAAAGAATTACAGGCAAGATGTAAAGACTCAAAAATTCAGCAATAAGCAACAAATTATTTCTGTGGTTACTCAATGAGATATGAATAACTTCTCTACATTTAGTGACATGGGGTGAGAAACAAGAAATAAATGCTCCAACAGACAGACACACACGCACACACGCACACGAAAACACACACACACACACACATACACACACACACACAAACACGATTTTGAATAGGAGACAGAAGGAGAAAAGATGGTTAGGAAGAATAGCAAGGATTCCTTTACCCCACCCACGGGGTTGAGATTATTCCCTGCTTCATAGAAAGGAGTGGTTAGCCATGCTACCAATGCACTTCTGCAGAGTGAACTGCACACAGACTTCTCATTAAGGAGAGCAGGTGTGGTTTTTTTCAACTAATCCTTTTATTGTCCTCAAAAAGAATTGAAATAAAGAATAAACTCCTTAGGGAACTTTTTCTGAATGGTGCTCCCTGAAACACGAGTGTCCTTTGAAATGTTAATAAATCATCCAAAATAAAAGAGGGTGGTAGTCTCTAAGTGACTTAGTTTGGGAAACACTGAGTTAAACAAAGCTGAGCAAAGCTTTCTTAAACAGAAGGACTTCTCAGAATCATTACTATGATTACAGGCATTGGGAATTATTCAAGTGGGTGATAGAGTAGGCACTATTTCCCAAACTTACTTAATCACTGTTTTCATTGAACACTTAGAGAGTTCTTGCCAGAAACTGGTGTATCCAGGAATGTAGTTTGGAAAACACTGCTCTATGGTATTGTTCAACTCAGTAGTGCCTACCTGATTCATTAGGGTCAAGATCCTTGTGTTTAGAAGAGTTAAATTAGCAAGATCCCCCCTACCCCCAACACACATGTGTGCTTGAAGAGCTTAATCTTAAAGTTTATTTGGAAAAAAAAAATACACCCCACATCATATTAGCTCATCAGACTGACTTCTAGTTTTGGTGTTTTAATATTCTGTTTTTGATTTTATAACACATACTCACTTCTGATAAAATAGTCCATAAACACAATAGTCCCTCAATAACAATGCTGATTGATCACTTTATATGTAGGTGTGTAGGTGAATTTTTAAGTAGTTGTTTTTTTTTTTTTTTAGCTCAGTGGTAAGGAAAACCAGAGGAAAGCATCACCCATGTTTGTGTCCCAGGAAGAAGCATTCTGTGCCCAGCACATCTGTGAGAACAACGTAGAGACCAACAATGGCATTGCCCATCCAATAGGATTTTGTCTTTTGTTTCCAATAACAAGATAAGCTTCTGGGAAAAGTTTTATCTTGATTTTTTTTTTTTTAAGTTCATGATGTTCCTTCATAAGACGAATATTACACGGATTTATTTTGTATTTTTGTATTTTTTAAATTTTTTTACAAGTTTTATTATTTTTTTTATTTTATTTTTTCAATGTTCCAAGATTCATTGTTTATGCACCACACCCAGTGCTCCATGTAATCCGTGCCCTCCTTAATACCCACCACCAGGCTCACCCATCCCCCAACCCCCTTCCTTCCAAAACCCTCAGTTTGTTTCTCAGAGTCCACAGTCTCTCATGCTTCATCTCCCCCTCCAATTTCCCCCAACTCACTTCTCCTCTCCTTCTCCTAATGTCCTTTATGTTATTCCTTATGCTCCACAAGTAAGTGAAACCATATGATAATTGACTGTCTCTGCTTGACTTATTTCATTCAGCATAATCTCCTCCGGTCCCGTCCACGTTGATACAAAAGTTGGGTATTCATCCTTTCTGAGGGAGGCATAATACTCCATACTATATATGGACCATATCTTCTTTATCCATTCATCTGTTGAAGGGCATCTTGGCTCTTTCCACAGTTTGGCAACTGTGGCCATTGCTGCTATGAACATTGGAGTACAGATGGTCCTTCTTTTCACTACCTCTGTGTCTTTGGGGTAAATACCCAGTAGTGCAATTGTAGGGTCATAGGGTAGCTCTATTTTTAATTTCTTAAGGAATCTCCACACTGTTCCAAAGTGGCTGCACCAACTGCATTCCCACTGACAATATAAGAGGGTTCCTCTTTCTCCACATTCTCGCCAACACTTGTTGTTTCCTGTCTTGTTGATTTTGGTCATTCTATCTGATATCTCAATGTGGTTTTGGTTTGAATCTCCCTGATGGCTAGTGATGATGAACATTTTTTCATGTGTCTGTTAGCCATTTGTATGTCTTTATTGGAGAAGTGTCTGTTCATGTCATCTGCCCATGTTTTGATGTGATTATCTGTTTTGTGTGTATTGATTTTGATTTTGATTTATAGATCTTGGATATCAGCCCATTGTCTGTACTGTCATTTGCGAATATCTTCTCCCATTCCGTGGGTTGCCTTTGTTTTGTTGACTGTTTCCTTTGCTGTGCGGAAGTTTTTTTTTTTATCTTGATGAAGTCCCAAAAGTTCATTTTCTCTTTTCTTTCCTTTGTTTTTGGAGACTTATCTTGAAAGAAGTTGCTGTAGCCAATGTCGAAGAGGTTACTTCCTATGTTCTCCTCTAGGATTTTGATAGATTCCTGCCTCACATTGAGGTCTTTTATGCATTTCAAGTTTATCTTTGTGAATGGTGTAAGAGAATAGTCAAGTTTGATTCTTCTATACATAGTTGTCCAGTTTTCCCAGCACCATTTATTGAAGAGACTGTCTTTTTTCCACTGGATTTTTTTTTCTGCTTTGCCGAAGCTTTTTGACCATAGAGTTGTGGTTCCATGTCTGGGATCTGTACTCAGTTCCACTGGTCTATGTGTCTGTTTTTATGCCAGTACCATGCTGTCTTGGTGATCACAGCTTTGTAGTAAAGCTTGAAATAAGGCAACATGATGCCCCCAATTTGTTTTTCTTTTTCAACATTTCCTTAGCAATTCGGGGTCTCTTTTGGTTCCATACAAATTTTAGCATTTTTTGTTCCAGAACTTTGAAAAATACCCATGGAATTTTGATCAGTATAGCATTGAAGGTATAGATTGCTCTGGGCGGTATAGACATTTTAACAACATTTATTTTTCCAATCTATGAGCATGGAATGCTTTTCCATCTTTTTGTGTCTTCTTCAATTTCTTTCATGAGTGGATTTTTAAATTCATTTGAAATTCAGAATGTGTTTGAATTCCAGATCAATCGAGATGGGAATCACAAAAGAATAAAAAGCATGATCCCTGTTCTCAATGAGTTTATAGCTGGCTGTGGTAGTTAAGAGAACAAATGAAAAATCAAATGATATGAGTTTAAATTGTATTGGACATTAAATGTGAAACATCATAAGGCAGTAAGTGTATACGTGTATATGTAAGTGTGTAAGTGTATACGTATATACACTTGTATGTAAGTCTATATGTGTCTAAATTGAATTGCCACCCACGTGTGTATGTATTCTAGAAATATGCTTACATTAAGTTAAAGTCCCACTAAGACAGGTAAAGCTGCTATTTGCAGAGAAGAGAACTGAGACAAATCTGTTTCTTACACAAGTCAGCTAACCACTAAGAACAGAGCATTATCCCCGTGTCCCTGCAATGCTCAATCTCATCTGGATATTGGCTGGGGTCTCAAGTTTAAGGTAAGGTATGGTCTAAAGGAAGAACTCTGTTCCTCAACCTAGATCTCAAGAATCCAGTCTGACACCCAAACCTGCCATCTGGTAACAGCCAGGCATTCCTGACATGATTCCTGGATGAGTCATTTTCAGAACTCTCAGGTCTGTGAAGTGTACTGCTTTATTTTCATTCTCATTTTTTTTTTTTTTCAGCTAGAAGAGCTTCCTGGTGTTGCTCTTCCTGTAAAAACATGATTAATATTCAGTCCTTGATTAGATCCAAATTTCTATAGATGGCAATGAACAGGTTGTTTTGTTCTTTCTCTCCAGCTGAGAACTCAGGGAAAGAATGTCATTTAATCTCTTTTTGACCTCAGGGAAATTTTTGGTGGCTCTGTCCCCTATATTATAGATGTTCCAGGGATGTGTCCTTGCTTTCAGTGCAAATATGCACACAAAATCCCTTTGAAAATGGGGCCAATAAGAATATATACCAAAGAGGGATGCCTGAATGGCTCAGTTGGTTAAGGCTCTACCTTCAGCTTAGGTCATGATCCCGGGACCCTGGGATGGAGCCCCACATTGTGTTCCCTGCTCAGCAGGGGTCTGCTTTTGCCTCTTCTTCTGCCTGTGGCTTTCCCTACTTGAGTGCTCTCTTTGTCTCCGACAAATAAATAAATAAAATCTTAAAAAAAAGAATATATAATAAAGAGGTGGTAGGCTAGAGAGAGTTGAAAGATCATGGTTCTCAACCAGCAGCCCAATTTGTTCTACAGAAATTGTTAACATTTATTTAAAGATATAAAAATATGAGAGAGAAGTTCTTTTAATTGGGTTAGAAATTCTATATATACTAGAACTACCATTGCATTGAGACCTATTCAGGACATGCTAGGTAGAGGCAAAAGTGAATAAATAGAAAAGAACTGACCTATGGAGGGACACTTGACGTATATTCCAGGCATCCAATTTCAATACAATATTGAAATTATGATTTTAGTAGCATATATTGTAGCCTGAACACAGTGAAGTGATGATTTTTCTATAAATATGCTTTATATACTTTCTTAGGATTCAAATTTTATTTATTGAATTTATTTGTCTCATTCTTTCCAAAATGCCTTTAATTGTGCCATTTAGTTAACAAATGACACTCTCAGTAGTGTGACAAGAAAGTGACAAGCAAATCAATAATGCATGTGATTGTAAGCAGCCAATAACCTTGGAAGGCTCAGATAGAGTTGACAGCTTTGGTAAAATAGAGTAACATAAATAAATATTTAATATATTTTTATAATTAGCTATAAATATGTAATATTAATTTATAGTAGTCAAAACCTATGTCTACATAGTTATATAAACATAACTTTTTAAATATATTGTAAACATGTATATTAATAAATAAACACAGGGAAAATGAAGAACATAATTTATTAGAACTGTAGGAAAATAGGAATATATATTTCAATTTTAGTTCACGTTGAATTCAGTTGTGCAAAAAAGGAGTTCTGTGGAGTTTTGAGGACACTTTATTTCCCTAATTAACTTTTCCTGAGGATAGAATATAAAGTGATCTTAATTTTAAAGAGCATGAAGCAGGGGTGCCTGGGTGGCTTAGTGGGTTAAGTGTCTGATTCTTGGTTTTGGTTTAGGTCATGATTCAGGGTTGTGAGATCGTGCCCCCATACTGGCTGCATGTTGGTTATGGAACCTGCTTAAGATTCTGTCTATCCCTCTCCCTCTGCCTCTCTGTAGCCCACACTCTCTCACTCTTTAAAACAAAACAAAACAAAACAAAACAAACAAACAAACAAACAAACAAACAAACAAACCCATGAAGCAAAGTGAAGAGTTAGCAATTATCCTAAATGTGGGCAACGAACCACTTACTTCTAGTGGTCATTCCAGAATGTTCATCTTAGATCAGGGCCTGGCAAACTAGAGCTTGTAGGCCAAATTCATGGCCTGTTTTTGTCTAATCCATGAGCTAAAAATGGTTTTAACATTTTTGAGGTGGTGTCAAAAATAAAAATTCAAAACAAAAAATAATATGTGACAGAGGTTATATATGATTCATAAAAAAGCCTAAATTATTTACTATCTGGTCCTTTACAGAAACCTAGGCTAGCCCTTTGCAGTGTTTTTGTAAAGGTGTATACTCTGTTCCAAATCCTTTTCTTTATAAATTGGCTGAAGTGATTTACATTATCAACATTAATACACTTATTGTTTTCTCAGTTGTGTATGATTTTAAGTTACTGATTCAGTATCTTCAGTGGCTAGTTTATTTCAACTTTGTAAAACATTTTTATTGAGTCAATTTCAACAACATATTTTTTTAAGCTGTATTTTTTTTTCTTGATCAGTTCAGCCCAGATGTGGTTAATTTTATTAGTATTTACATAGAATGAAATTTTGGCTTGTTAATCCTCTATTATCTCTACCTTGTATGTTACAAATTTAGCTTCATCATTCCTTTCTTTTATACTTTTTCTGCTGCATGTCCTTAATTTCTTAAGTTGGATGCTTATTATTTTAAAATTCAGCTTTTAACATTTTCTAATACAAAGATTTAAGCTCTATCCTTATAAGTATTGCTTTTTCAGTATCACTCATGTTTTGATATGTGGTATTTTGGGTATTGGGTAGTTCTCATTTTTTCCTTTCATTATTATTTCTTTTGTGACTCAGATTTTGAGCTCTGTTTTTCTTTTTTAAAAATTCCAGATATGAGGGGCACCTGGCTGGCTCAGCCGATTGAGCGTCTGACTCTTGAGCTCTGCTCAGGTCTTGATCTCAGGGTAATGTGTTCCCACCCTGCATTGGGCTCCATGTTGGATGTGGAGCCTACTTAAAAAAAAAATCCAGGGGTGCCTGGGTGGCTCAGTGGGTTAAAGCCTCTGCCTTTGGCTCAGGTCATGATCTCAGGGTCCTGGGATCAAGCCCAGCATCGGGCTCTCTGCTCAGCAGGGAGCCTGCTTCCTCCTATCTCTGCCTGCCTCTCTGCCTACTTGAGATCTCTGTCTGTCAAATAAATAAATAAAATCTTAAAAAAAATCCATATATGTGGAATATTGCCAATTATATTTTTATTTAATTTATAATCTTGCTATATTATGGGCAGAGAAATATGTCTGTATGATACCAGATTTTGAGATTTGTTGTTTTTATGATACAAGCATATCATAGATCAGATTTTAAAAACGGTGTTTTTGTTTGTTTGTGTGCTTTTTTATGTTTAAAAAGTATGTTTTGGGTGCAATGTTCTAAATATCTCTCTTATACTGAACGTGTTAATTGTGTTATTCAAAATCTATAAACTTATCAAGTGGAAAGAAGGAGGCTGGTGAATTTCTCTACTTCTTGTGGTTCTGTTGATTTTATTTTTTATGTTAGTGATATGCTACATATGTCATCCTCCTGGTGAACTAAACATTTTATCTTATTTTTATCCTATTTTAAGCATTTTATCACTATTATATAGTGACTATATCTCCAGTATTTCTTGCTATATAGTATATTGGATTGATATAAATATAGTGATGCTGGGTTTCTTTTGGCTAATATTTGTTTTTAACTCTCAAATTTTCTGCATTATAATTTATGTGTATCTCTTATTAACAGCACAGAAGTGAATCTCTTAAATATAATGTAACTATCTTTGCTATTTGGTGGCTAAATTTAGTTTGCACATATTTATTGTGATTATTTATATATATGGAATTATTTCTACCATACTTATTTCTTCCTATTTTCTAAATTTCTGAGTAAATTTATCTCTTCTCCTTTTTGTCTTTGAAATTATTTAAAATTTTTCCTTTCATCCCATCTTTTACATCTCTACTGATTTTAAATTATAAACTCAGTTTCTTTTTCATTAGTAGTTACCATAAATTTTTAAATTAACATATAATGTATTGTTTCATGGGTACAGTTCTGTGAATCATCAGGCTTACACAATTCACAACACTCACCATAGCATATCCCCAATGTCCATAACCCAGACACCCTATCCCTCCCCCTCCACCGCAGCAATCCTCAGTTTGTTTCCTGAAATTAAGAGTCTCTTGTGATTTGTCTCCCTCCCTGGCCCCATCTTGTTTCATTTTTTTCTTCCCTACCCACATGACCCCCCAACCTGCCTCTCGAATTTCTCATATCAGAGACCTCATATGATAATTATCTTTCTCTGATTAACTTATTTCACTTAGCATAATACCCTCTAGCTTCCATCCATGTTGTTGCAAATGGCAAGAGTTTGGTTTTTTGATGGCTGCATAGTATTTCATTGTATATGTGTATAGGACATCTTTATCCATTTATCTGTTGATGGACATCTAAGTTCTTTCCATAGTTTGGCTATTGTGGACATTGCTGCTATGCACATTTGGGTGCAAGTGCCTCTTTGCATCACTACATTTGTATCTTTAGGGTAAATACCCAGTAGTGTGATTGCTGGGTCCTAGGGTAACTCTATTTTCAACTTTTTGAGGAACCTCCATACTGTTTTCCAGAGTGGCTGCACCCACTTGGATTCCCACCAATGGTAAGTGTAGGAGGGTTCCCCTTTCTCCACATCCTTGCCAAAATCTGTCATTTTCTGACTTGTTAATTTTAGCCACTCTGACTGGTGTGAGGTGATATCTCACTGTGGTTTTGATTTGTATTTCCCTGATGCCAAGTGATGTTGAGCACTTTTTCATGTGTCTGTTGGCCATTTGGATGTCTTCTTTGCAGAAATGTCTATTCATGTCTTCTGCCCATTTCTTGATTGGATTATTTGTTCTTTGGGTGTTGAGTTTGAGAAGTTTTTTTTATAGACTTCGGATACTAGCCTTTTATCAAATATGTAATTTGCAAATCTCTTCTCCCATATGTCAGTTGTCTTTGGTTTTGTTGACTGTTTCCTTTGCTGTACAAAAGATTTTTATCTTGATGAAGTCCCAATAGTTCATTTTTGCCCTTGCTTCCCTTGCCTTTGGCGATGTTTCTAGCAAGAAGTTGCTATGGTTGAGATAAAAGAGGTTGCTGCATGTGTTGTCCTCAAGGGTTTTGATGGATTCCTGTCTCATGCAGGTCTTTCATCCATTTTTTTGAAGATTTTATTTATTTATTTTACAGACAGAGAGATCACAAGTAGGCAGAGAGGCAGGCAGAGAGAGAGAGGAGGAAGCAGGCTCCCCGCCGAGCAGAGAGCCTGATGCGGGGCTTAAACCCAGGACCCTGGGACCATAACCCTAGCCAAAGACAGAGGCTTTAACCCACTGAGCCACCCAGGTGCCCCTCTTTCATCCATTTTGAGTCTTTTTGTGTGTGTGGTGTTAAGGAAATGGTCCCGTTTCATTCTTCTGCATGTGGCTGTCCAATTTTTCCCAACACCATTTGAAGAGATTTTTTTCCATTGGACATTCTTTCCTGCTTTGTCAAAGATTAGTTGACCATAGAGGTGAGGATCCATTTATGGGCTCTCTGTTCTGTTCCATTGATCTATATGTCTGTTTTTGTGCCAGTACCATGCTGTCTTGATGATTACAGCTTTGTATTAGAGCTTAAAGTCTGGAATTGTGATGCCACCAACTTTGGTTTTCTTTTTCAACATTCCTCTGGACATTCGGGGTCTTTTCTGGTTCCAAATAAATTTTAGGATTATTTATTCCATTTCTTTGCAAAAAGTTGATGGTCTTTTGATAGGGATTGCATTAAATGTGTAGATTGTTTTAGGTAGCATAGACATTTTCACAATATTTATTCTTCCAATCCATGGGCATGGAATATTTTTCCATTTCTTTGTAACTTCCTCAATTTCTCTCATGAGTACTTGATATTTGTTTGAGTACAGATTCTTTGCCCTTTTGGTTAGGTTTATTCCTAGGTATCTTATGGTTTGGGGTGCAATTGTAAATGGGATTGACTCCTTAATTTCTCTGTCTTTTGTCTTGCTGTTGGTGTATAGAAATGCAACTAATTTCTATGCATTGATTTTATATCCTGACACTTTACTGAATTCCTGTATGAGTTCTAGAAGTTTTGGAGTGGAGTCTTTGGGTTTTCCACATAAAGTATCGTATCATCTGCAAAGATTGATAGTTTGACTTCTTTGCCGATTTGGATGCCTTTAATTTCTTTTTGTTGTCTGATTGCTGAGGCTGGGAATTCTAGTACTATGTTGTATAGCAGTGGTGATAGTGGACAGCCCTGCCGTGTTCCTGACCGTAGGAGAAAAGCTGTCAGTTTTTTCCCATTGAGAATGATATTTGCGGTGGGTTTTTCATAGATGGCTTTTATGATATTGAGGTATGTTCCCTCTATCCCTACACTGTGAACAGTTTTGATCAAGAAAGGATGCTGCACTTTATCAAATGTTTTTTCAGCATCTATTGAGAGTATAATGTGGTTCTTTTTCTTTCTTTTATTAATGTATCACATTGATTGATTTGTGGATGTTGAACCAAACTTGCAGCCGAGGAATAAATCCCACTTTGTCGTGGTGACTAATTCTTTTAATGAACTGTTGGATCCTATTGGCTAGTATTTTGATGAGAATTTTTGCATCCATGTTCATCAAGGATATTGGTTTGTAATACTCCTTTTTGATGGGGTCTTTGTCTGGTTTTGGAATCAAGGTAATGCTGGCCTCATAAAATGAGTTTGGAAGTTTTCCTTTGATTTCTATTTTTTGGAACAGTTTCGGGAGAATAGCTATTAATTCTTTTTTAAATGTTTGTTAGAATTCCCCTGGGAAGCCATCTGGGCCGGAGCTCTTGTTTGTTGGGAGATTTTTGATGACTGCTTCAATCTCCTTACTAGGTATAGGTCTGTTAAGGTTTTCTATTTTTTTCCTGGTTCAGTTTTGGTAATTTATATGTCTCTAGGAATGTGTCCATTTCTTCTAGATTGTCAAATTTGCTGGTGTATAGTTGCTCATATTATGTTCTTATAATTGTTTGTATTTCTTTGGTGTTGCTTGTGATCTCTCCTCTTTCATTCATGATTTTGTCATTTGGGTCCTTTCTCTTTTCTTTTGGATAAGTCTGGCCAAGGGTTTTTCAATCTTATTAACTCTCTTAGAGAACCATCTCTTAGTTTCATTGATTTTTTTCTACTGTTCTTTTGGTTTCTATTTCATTGATTTCTGCTCTGATCTTTTTAATTTCTCTTCTTCTGGATTTAGACTTTCTTTGTTGTCCTTTCTCCAGCTCCTTTAGGTGTAGGGTTAGGTTGTGTACTTGAGACCTTTCTTGTTTCTTGAGAAAGGCTTGTTTGCTATATACCTTCCTCTGAGGACCGCTTTTGCTGTGTCCCAAAGATTTTGAACAGTTGTGTTTTCATTTTCATTTGTTTCCATGAATTTTTAAAATTCTTCTTTAATTTCTGGTTGACCCATTCATTCTTTAGTAGGATGCTCTTTAGCTTCCATGTATTTGAGTACTTTCCAACTTTCTTCTTGTGGTTGAGTTCTAGTTTCAAAGTGTTGTGGTCTGAAAATATGCAGAAAATGATCCCAATCTTTTGATACTAGTTGAGACCTGATTTGTGACCCAGGATGTGATCTATTCTGGAAACTGTTCCATGTGCACTAGAGAAGAATATGTATTCTGTTGCTTTGGGATGGAATGTTCTAAATATATCTGTGATGTCCATCTGGCCCAGTATGTCTATTAAAGTCTTTATTTCCTTTTTGATCTTTTGCTTAGATGACCTGTCCATTTCAGCAAAGCAGGTGTTGAAGTCCCGTACTATTATTCTGTTATTGTCCATGTGTTTTTTAAAATTATTTTATTATTTATTATTTATTATTTATTATTTATTTTATTTTTATTTTTTATTTTTTTAAATTTTTTTTGTTATTAATTGGTTTATGTAATTGTCTGCTCCCATGTTAGGGGTATAGATATTTAAAATTGTTAGACCTTCTTGTTGGACAGACCCTTTAAATATGATATAATGTCATTCCTCATTTCTTATTTTAGTCTTTTGCTTAAAATCTAATTGATCTGATGTAAGGATTGCCATCCCAGTTTTCTCTTGATGTCAATTAGCATGGTAAATTGTTTTCCACCCTATCACTTTAAATCTGGAGGTGTCTTTGGGTCTAAAATGAGTTTTTTGCAGACAGCATATCGATGGGTCTTACTATTTTTTTAAATCAATTCTGATACCCTTTATCTTTTAATTGGGGCATTTAGTCCATTTACATTCAAGGTATCTATTGAGAGTTATGAATTTAGTGCCATTGTATTGCCTGTAAGGTAACTATTACTGTATATTGTCTCTGTTCCTTTCTGGTCTGTTAATTTTAGGCTGTCTGCTTAGAGGACCCCTTTCAATGTTTCCTGTAGGGCTGGTTTGCTATTTGCAAATTCTTTTAGTTTCTGTTCATCATGGAAGCTTTTTCTCTCCTATTTTCAATGACAGCCTAGTTGGATACAGTGTCTTAGCTGCATATTTTTCTCATTTAGTGCTCTGAATATATCATGACAGTCCTTTCTGGCTTGCCAGGTCTCTGTGGATAGGTCTGCTGCCAATTTAATATTTCTACTGTTGTATGTTACAGACCTCTTGTCCCAAGCTGCTTTCAGGATTTTCTCTTTGTCCCTGAGACTCATACATTTTACTATTAGATGACAAGATTTGGACAGATTTTTATTGATTTTGAGGGTTCTCTGTGCTTCCTGGATTTTGATGTTTGCTCCCTTTGTCAAATTAGGGAGATTCTCTGCTATAATTTGCTCCAATATACCTTCTGCTTTTCTCTCACTTTCTTTTTTTTAAAATTAATTTATTTATTTGACAGAGCGATCACAAGTAGGCAGAGAGAGAGGGAGAGAGAGAGAGAGAGAGGGAGAAGCAGGCTCCCTGCTGAGCAGAGAGCCTGATGTGGGGCTCAATCCCAAGACCCTGAGATCATGACCTGAGCTGAAGGCAGAGGCTTAACCTACTGAGCCATCCAGGCACCCCACCCCTCTCTTTCTTCTTACAGGATCCCAATTATTTTATTATTGTTTTGTCTTATGGTATCACTTATCTCTTGAATTCTCCCTCATGGTCCAGTAGTTATTTATTTCTTTTTTTCTCAGATTCTTTATTCCCCACCATCTGGTCTTCTATATCACTAATTCTCTCTTCTGCCTCATTTGTCCTAGCAGTAAGAACCTTCATTTTTGATTATACCTCATTAATAGCTTTTTAAATTTCAACTTGGTTAGATTTTAGTTCTTTTATTTTTCCAGAAAGGGATTTTATTTTCCCAGGAGGGGATTCTCTGATATATTCCATGCTTTTTTCTAGCCCAGCTAGCATCTTTTTTTTTTTTAATTTTTATTTTTTATAAACATGTAATATATTTTTATCCCCCGTGGTACAGGTATATGAGTTGCCAGGTTTACACACTTCACAGCACTCACCATAGCACATAGCTTCCCCAATGTCCATAACCCCACCCCACTCTCCCTTCCCCACTCCCCCTGGTGACATTCAGTTTGTTTTGTGAGATTAAGATTCTCTTATGGTTTGTCTCCCTCCCAATCCCATCTTGTTTCATTTATTCTTCTCCTACCCTCTTAACCCCCCATTTTGCATCTCCACTTCCTCATATCAGGGAGATCATATGATAGTTGTCTTTCTCCTCTTGACTTATTTTGCTAAGCATGATACCCTCTCATTCCATCCACGTTGTCGCTTGTGGCAAGATTTCATTTCTTTTGATTAGCCCAGCTAGCATCTTGATAATTGTCATTCTGAACTCTAGTTCTGACATCTTACCAATGTCCATACTGATTAGGTCCCTAGTTGTTGGTACTGCCTTCTGTTTTTTGTTTGTTTTTTTTTTTTTTTTTTTTAATTTGAGGTGAGTTTTTCATCCTTGTCATTTTATTCAGGTAAGAATAGATGAATGAGAGAACAAAATCTAAAAGGGTAGCAATGACCCCAGAAAAATATGCACTAACCAAATTGGAAGAGACCCAAAACTGAGGGAGAAGAAAGAAGAAGAAGAAGAAGAAGAAGAAGAAGAAGAAGAAGAAGAAGAAGAAGAAGGAGGAGAAGGGGAAGAGGAGGAGGAGGAGGAGGAAAAAGAGGAGGAGGAGGAAGGATAAGGAGAAGGAGAAATATATAGGACTGATGAATTGAACAGAGCCACATACTTGATTTTGGGTGTATTTTGGTCTAATAGAAGAAACTGCCTCCCAAAATTTTAAAGAACAATGACAACAACAACAAATACACACACACACACACACACACACACACACACACACACCAATAAGTTTAAACATGATGAAGGGATAGAATATGACTGTAAGGATGAAAATTAAAGGCAATTCTATAAACATATATTTTTATCCCCAGGGGTACAGGTCTGTGAATCACCAGGTTTACACACTTCACAGCACTCACCAAAGCACATACCCTCCCCAATGTCCATAATCCCACCCCCTTCTCCCAAACCCCCTCCCCCCAGAAACCCTTAGTTTGTTTTGTGAGATTAAGAGTCACTTATGGTTTGTCTCCCTCCCAATCCCATCTTGTTTCATTGATTCTTCTCCTACCCACTTAAGCCCCCATGTTGCATCACCACTGCCTCATATCAGGGAGATCATATGATAGTTGTCTTTCTCTGCTTGACTTATTTCGCTAAGCATGATATGCTCTAGTTCCATCCATGTTGTCGCAAATGGCAAGATTTCATTTCTTTTGATGGCTGCATAGTATTCCATTGTGTATATATACCACATCTTCTTGATCCATTCATCTGTTGATGGACATCTAGGTTCTTTCCATAGTTTGGCTATTGTGGACATTGCTGCTATAAACATTCGGGTGCACGTGCCCCTTTGGATCACTACGTTTGTATCTTTAGGGTAAATGCCCAATAGTGCAATTGCTGGGTCAAAGGGAAGTTCTATTTTCAACATTTTGAGGAACCTCCATGCTGTTTTCCAGAGTGGCTGCATCAGCTTGCATTCCCACCAACAGTATGAGGGTTCCCCTTTCTCCGCATCCTCGCCAGCATCTGTCATTTCCTGACTTGTTGATTTTAGCCATTCTGACTGGTGTGAGGTGATATCTCATTGTGGTTTTGATTTGTATTTCCCTGATGCCGAGTGATATGGAGCACTTTTTCATGTGTCTGTTGGCCATCTGGATGTCTTCTTTGCAGAAATGTCTGTTCATGTCCTCTGCCCATTTCTTGATTGGATTATTTGTTCTTTGGGTGTTGAGTTTGAGTTTTTTTTATAGACTTCGGATACTAGCCTTTTATCAAATATGTAATTTGCAAATCTCTTCTCCCATTCTGTCAGTTGTCTTTTGATTTTGTTAACTGTTTCCTTTGCTGTGCAAAAGCTTTTGATCTTGATGAAATCCCAATAGTTAATTTTTGCCCTTGCTTCCCTTGCCTTTTGCGTTGTTCCTAGGAAGATGTTGCTGCGGCTGAGGTCGAAAAGGTTGCTGCCTGTGTTCTTCTCAAGGATTTTGATGGATTCCTTTCACACATTGAGGTCCTTCATCCATTTTGAGTATATTTTTGTGTGTGGTGTAAGGAAATGGTCCAATTTCATTTTTCTGCATGTGGCTGTCCAATTTTCCCAGCACCATTTATTGAAGAGGCTGTATTTTTTCCATGGGACATTCTTTCCTGCTTTGTCAAAGCATAGTTGACTGTAGAGTTGAGGGTCTATTTCTGGGCTCTCTATTCTGTTCCATTGATCTATGTGTCTGTTTTTGTGCCAGTACCATGCTGTCTTGATGATGACAGCTTTGTAATAGAGCTTGAAGTCCGGAATTGTGATGCCACCAACGTTGGCTTTCTTTTTCAATATCCCTTTGGCTATTCGAGGTCTTTTCTGGTTCCATATAAATTTTAGAATTATTTGTTCCATTTCTTTGAAAAAGATGGATGGTACTTTGATAGGAATTGCATTAAATGTGTAGATTGCTTTAGGTAGCATAGACATTTTCACAATATTTATTCTTCCAATCCAGGAGCATGGAACATTTTTCCATTTCTTTGTGTCTTCCTCAATTTCTTTCATGAGTACTTTATAGTTTTCTGAGTATAGATTCTGTGCCTCTTTGGTTAGGTTTATTCCTAGGTATCTTATGGTTTTGGGTGCAATTGTAAATGGGATTGACTCCTTAATTTCTCTTTCTTCTGTCTTGCTGTTGGTTTAGAGAAATGCAACTGATTTCTGTGCATTGATTTTATATCCTGACACTTTACTGAATTCCTGTATAAGTTCTAGCAGTTTGGGAGTGGAGTCTTTTGGCTTTTCCACATATAGTATCATATCATCTGCGAAGAGTGATAATTTGACTTCTTCTTTGCCGATTTGGATGCCTTTAATTTCCTTTTGTTGTCTGATTGTTGAGGCTAGGACCTCTAGTACTATGTTGAATAGCAGTGGTGATAATGGACATCCCTGCCGTGTTCCTGACCTTAGCAGAAAAGCTTTCAGTTTTTCTCCATTGAGAATGATATTTGTGGTGGGTTTTTCATAGATGGCTTTGATGATATTGAGGTATGTGTCCTCTATCCCTACACTTTGAAGAGTTTTGATCAGGAAGGGATGCTGTACTTTGTCAAATGCTTTTTCAGCATCTATTGAGAGTATCATATGGTTCTTGTTCTTTCTTTTATTGATGTGTTGTATCACATTGACTGATTTGCGGATGTTGAACCAACCTTGCAGCCCTGGAATAAATCCCACTTGGTCGTGGTGAATAATCCTTTTAATGTACTGTTGAATCCTATTGGCTAGTATTTTGTTGAGTATTTTCGCATCTGTGTTTATCAAGGATATTGGTCTATAGCTCTCTTTTTTGATGGGATCCTTGTCTGGTTTTGGGATCAAGGTGATGCTGGCCTCATAAAATGAGTTGGGAAGTTTTCCTTCCATTTCTATTTTTTGGAACAGTTTCAGGAGAATAGGAATTAGTTCTTCTTTAAATGTTTGGTAGAATTCCCCCGGGAAGCCATCTGGCCCTGGGCTTTTGTTTGTTTGGAGATTTTTAATGACTGTTGCAATCTCCTTACTGGTTATGAGTCTGTTCAGGCTTTCTATTTCTTCCTGGTTCAGTTGTGGTAGTTTATATGTTTCTAGGAATGCATCCATTTCTTCCAGATTGTCAAATTTATTGGCGTAGAGTTGCTCATAGTATGTTCTTATAAGTTTGTATTTCTTTGGTGTTAGTTGTGATCTCTCCTCTTTCATTCATGATTTTATTAATTTGGGTCCTTTCTCTTTTCTTTTTGATAAGTCGGGCTAGGGGTTTATCAATTTTATTAATTCTTTCAAAGAACCAGCTCCTAGTTTCCTTGATTTGTTCTATTGTTTTTTTGGTTTCTATTTCATTGATTTCTGCTCTGATCTTTATGATTTCTCTTCTCCTGCTGGGCTTAGGGTTTCTTTCTTGTTCTTTCTCCAGCTCCTTTAGGTGTAGGGTTAGGTTGTGTACCTGAGACCTTTCTTGTTTCTTGAGAAAGGCTTGTACCGCTATATATTTTCCTCTCAGGACTGCCTTTGTTGTGTCCCACAGATTTTGAACTGTTGTATTTTCATTATCATTTGTTTCCATGATTTTTTTCAATTCTTCTTTAATTTCCCGGTTGACCCATTCATTCTTTAGAAGGATGCTGTTTAGTCTCCATGTATTTGGGTTCTTTCCAAACTTCCTTTTGTGGTTGAGTTCTAGCTTTAGAGCCTTGTGGTCTGAAATATGCAGGGAATGATCCCAATCTTTTGATACCGGTTGAGTCCTGATTTAGGACCGAGGATGTGATCTATTCTGGAGAATGTTCCATGTGCACTAGAGAAGAATGTGTATTCTGTTGCTTTGGGATGAAATGTTCTGAATATATCTGTGATGTGCATCTGGT
Source organism: Mustela lutreola (assembly GCF_030435805.1). Classification (NCBI taxonomy): domain Eukaryota; kingdom Metazoa; phylum Chordata; class Mammalia; order Carnivora; family Mustelidae; genus Mustela; species Mustela lutreola. Next base: position 144,198,625 of record NC_081295.1, on the reverse strand, counting down.
CCAGTGTGTCGTTTAAGGCCTTTATTTCCTTGCTGATCTTTTGCTTGGATGATTTCTCCATTTCAGTGAGGGGAGTGTTAAAGTCCCCTACTATTATTGTATTATTGTTTATGTGTTTCTTTGATTTTGTTATTAATTGGTTTATATAGTTGGCTGCTCCCACGTTGGGGCATAGATATTTAAAATTGTTAAATATTCTTGTTGGACAGACCCTTTGAGTATGATATAGTGTCCTTCCTCATCTCTTATTATAGTCTTTGGCTTAAAATCTAATTGATCTGATATAAGGATTGCCACTCCTGCTTTCTTCTGATGTCCATTAGCATGGTAAATTCTTTTCCACCCCCTCACTTTAAATCTGGAGGTGTCTTCAGGCTTAAAATGAGTTTCTTGGAGGCAACATATAGATGGGTTTTGTTTTTTTATCCATTCTGATAGCCTGTGTCTTTTGACAGGGGCATTTAGCCCATTAACATTCAGGGTAACTATTGAGAGATATGAATTTAGTGCCATTGTATTGCCTGTAAGGTGACTGTTACTGTATATGGTCTCTGTTCCTTTCTGATCTACCACTTGCAGGCTCTCTCTTTGCTTAGAGGACCCCTTTCAAGATTTCCTGTAGAGCTGGTTTGGTGTTTGCAAATTCTTTCAGTTGTTGTTTGTCCTGGAAGCTTTTAATCTCTCCTTCTATTTTCAATGATAGCCTAGCTGGATATAGTATTCTTGGCTGCATGTTTTTCTCATTTAGTGCTTTGAAAATATCATGCCAGCTCTTTCTGACCTGCCAGGTCTCTGTGGATAAGTCAGCTACCAATCTAATATTTTTACCATTGTATGTTACAGACTTCTTTTCCTGGGCTGCTTTCAGGATTTTCTCTTTGTCACTGAGACTTGTAAATTTTACTATTAGGTGACGCGGTGTGGGCCTATTCTTATTGATTTTGAGGGGCGTTCTCTGAACCTCCTGAATTTTGATGCTCGTTCCCTTTGCCATATTGGGGAAATTCTCCCCAATAATTCTCTCCAGTATACCTTCTGCTCCCCTCTCTTTCTTCTTCTTCTGGAATCCCAATTATTCTAATGTTGTTTCGTCTTATGCTGTCACTTATCTCTCGAATTCTCCCCTCGTGGTCCAGTAGCTGTTTGTCCCTCTTTTGCTCAGCTTCTTTATTCTCTGTCATTTGGTCTTCTATATCACTAATTCTTTCTTCTGCCTCATTTATCCTAGCAGTGAGAGCCTCCATTTTTGATTGCACCTCATTAATAGCTTTTTTGATTTCAACTTGGTTAGATTTTAGTTCTTTTATTTCTCCAGAAAGGGCTTTTATATCTCTCGAGAGGGTTTCTCTAATATCTTCCATGCCTTTTTCGAGCCCAGCTAGAACCTTGAGAATTGTCATTCTGAACTCTAGATCTGACATATTTCCAATGTCTGTATTGATTAGGTCCCTAGCCTTCGGTACTGCCTCTTGTTCTTTTTTTTTGTGTTGAGTTTTTCCATCTTGTCATTTTGTCCAGATAAGAGTATATGAAGGAGCAAGTAAAATACTCAAAGGGTGGCAACAACCCCAGGAAAATATGCTTTAACCAAATTAGAAGAGATCCCAAATCGTGAGGGGGGAGAAAGGGGATACAAAGAGGTTCAAAAAGGAAGAAAGAAAAAAAAAAAAAAAGAAAAAAAAAAGAAAAGAAAAGAATTAAAAAAAAGAAGACAAATAAGAAAAATATAAAAACGAAAAAATATATATATTAGATAAACTGGTTAAAAAACATTAAAAAAGAAAAAGTAAAAGTTAAAAAAGAATTTAACCAGAAGGCAAGAAAAAAAAAACAAAAAATGAAAAAGATAAAAATTAAATTAACTGCAAGACTAAAAAAAATCACAGGGAAAAAGCCATGAGTTCCATGCTTTGCTTTCTCCTCCTCTGGAATTCTGCTGCTCTCCTTGGTATTGAAACCGCACTCCTTGGTAGGTTAACTTGGTTTCGGCTGGATTTCTTGTTAATCTTCTGTGGGAGGGGCCTGTTGTAGTGATTCTCAAGTGTCTTTGCCCCAGGCGGAATTGCACTGCCCTTATCAGGGGCAGGGGTGAGTAATCCGCTCGGGTTTGCTTTCAGGAGCTTTTGTTCCCTGAGCGCTTTCCGTAGAGTTCAGGAGGACGGGGAATACAAATGGCGGCCTCCTGGTCTCCGGCCTGGAGGAGCCGAGAGCCCAGGGCCCCACTCCTCAGTGCGCCCTCAGAGAACAGCACCCAGTTACTCCCGTCTGCCTGACCTCCAGCCGCGCTCCGAGCTCACCGAGCCTGCGACCGGTTCAAGGTAACACCGAGCTGTGAGCTTACTGTCGGCTCTGTCTCTGTAGCCGGCTTTCCCGTTCCAATACCCGCAAGCTCTGTGACACTCAGACACCCCCGATCCTTCTGTGACCCTGCGGGACCTGAGGCCACCCTGTCCCCGCGTAGGCTTCGTCCCGGTTTAGCCTCTGGAGCGATGTCCCTCAGCGGAACAGCCTTTTAAAAGTCCTGATTTTGTTAGCGGTTGCTCCGCTGCTTGCCGGGAGCCGGCCCCTCCCCCCAGAGTCTATCTTCCCGTCGCTTTGGATTCACTTCTCCGCCGGTCCTACCTTTCAGAAAGTGGTTGTTTTTCTGTTTCCAGAATTGCTGTTCTTCTTGTCTTCGATCTGCCGATGGATTTTCAGGTGTTTGCAATCTTTAGATAAGCTATCTAGCTGATCTCCGGCTAGCTGAAGTAGTCTCAGCCTGCTACTTCTCCGCCATCTTGACTCCTCCTAAAGGCAATTCTAAAAGAAGAATTGATAAGATAAGAAGTTGGTTGAAAAAAGAAAAATAAAAAGAGGAAAGAATGTGACCAGGCTGGGAGACTAGAACAAAGTCACGTGCTAGATTTTAGGTATATTTTGATCTATTAGAAGAAACTGTATCCTGAAATTTTAAAGAAAGAAAAACCTGTATGTTTTAAAAAAAATGTTAAATACAATGAAGGGATAGAATATGACTATAGCAATGAAAATTTAAAAAGATTTTTAAAAAGTTATTGATAAGATAAAATCGTTAAAAAATGTTAAAATAGGAAAGAAAAATTTAAAAAATGGAATAATAAAAAATTTAAAAAATTTAACTTTGAAAGACTAAAGAGTCATGGGAAAAAAGCCATGAATTCTTTATGCTGTACTGCCATAGCTCTGAAGTTTTGCAGTTCTCATTGATCAGTGAACTTAGTCTTGGCTGGGTGTTCTTACTGATATTCTGGTGAAGGGGCCTATTGCTGTGATTCCCAAATGTCGTTGCCTGAGGTGGAATTGTACCACCCTTGCCAGGGGCCAGGCTAATTTATATGCTCTGGTTCACTGTCAGAGCTTTTGTTCCCTGAATGCTCTCTGTAGAGCTTTGGAGAAAAGGAATGAAGATGGCAGCCTCCCAATTTCTGGCCCAGAGTAGCCAAGAGCTCAGGGCCCCCTCCTCAGTGTGCCCTCAGAGAAAAGCAGTTAATCCCTCTTGTCTACCTGGTCTCCAGCCATGCTCCATGCTCACCCAGCCTGTGACTGAGCGTTTCTATCTCTGGTGCATGGCCCTGTTTGAAGTCTCAGCAGATTCCTGCAGCTTGCTCCCATAAGTCTCTTGAGATCTGCCACTTGAGAGGTCCTTACTCAAAGAACAGAGGGTTGACTTGCCACAGATCACCGTTTAAGGTAATCTCAAACTGAGATTCCAGTCTTGGCTCCATCTCTGAGGCCAGCTTCCCCACTTCGATACCTGGGAGCTCTGCCACACTCAGACATCCCAGTCTTTCTGTGACTCCGCGGGTCCTGAGACCACACTGTCCCTGTGAGTGCTCCATCCCCTGCTTAGCCTCTGGAGTGATGTCCCTCAGTGGAGCAGACTTCTAAATGTCCTGATTTTGTGCTCTACTGCTCCATCGCTTGCCGGGAGATGACCCGGCCCACCACGGTCTCTTCTCATAGATTGCTTTGGATTCACTTCTCCACATGTCCTACCTTCCAGAAAGTGGTCGCTTTTCTGTTCCTAGAATTGCTTCTCTTCTTCTCTTCAATCTCCTATTGAGTTTGTAGGTGTTCAGAATGGTTTGACAGCTATCTAGCTGAACTCCTGGGACCCCACAATATTTAGGTTTATTACTACTCCATTTTGCTTCTGTCCTTCTTATCACAAAATTTTTACCATGCTACTTAACTTACATTTTAAACTGTGATGGTTAATTTTATATGTCAGTTTGATGGGGCTTAGAGATACCCAAAGAACTGGCACAACATTATTTCTGAGTTTGTCTATAAGGATCTTTTCAAAAGAGATTAGTTTTTGAATTGGTGAACTGAATAAGGTAGATTTTTCTTCCCAGTGTGGGTGGGCAGCGTGGAGGGCTCAAACAGAACAAAAAGGCAGAGGAAGGATGAATTTGCTTTCCCCATTGGAGTTGGGACATCTATCTTCTGCTCTGGGACATCAGTGTTCTCCAGTTCTCAAGCCTTCGGACTAAGATTGAGACAAACATCATTGGCTTCTCTGATTTTTAGGACTTTGTACTTGGACTGAATGATACCACCAAGTTTCCTGATCTCCCACTTGCAGATAGTAGACTGAGGCATATCTCAGCTTCCGTAATTATGTGAATCAATGCCTATAATAAATATCCTATTTGCTCATTTCTCAGGAGAACCCTGACTAATACATAAAGTTGATCATTACCTTTACCCTGCTACTCAACATTATAGACTCTAATAGCACCTTAATCCCAAACAATTTCTCCTTTCTTATATACCATTGGTGCACTATGTTTTTGTTCTCTCATGTATTTTAACCATTAGAAAATATTAGTTATTTTATACAATTGCTGTTTGTATAAGTTGCTCATATACTTTACTAATATTTTTACTCATTCATTCCTTCTTGCATTGCAGACATTTCATATGAGATTATTCTGGCTAAAGGACTTTCTTGATACTTTTCTTTAGTAAAGGTTATTGGTGGAAAATTCTTTTATGATATTTTTCCCTAAAAATATCATTATTAATGAAATGTTTTTCTCATTTTAGTTTCTTCTAAAAATATTGTTATTAAATAGTTTTTCTGGGCATATAGTCTTAGGTAAGTAATTATTGCTGTTGAGATATCAATTAGTTAGATCATTGCTAATTTGTCAGTAATATGTTTTCTTTCAGATAAATTTTAGATCATTATTTAGTCTTCAGTATTTTTCGGCTTTACTAAGATAAGTCTAATTGTAGATGTATTTTATTTATCTTGCATAGGATTTCTTAACTCTAAAATCTTAACTTTCTACAATTTTGAAAAATTCTGTTATTCCCTATTCAAACATTTCCTTTCCTTTCCTCTTTTTTTTCTCATTTCTCTCCATTTTTGCAATGCTTGTTTGGTATTAGACTTCCCTTCTCTGTGTCTCTTAAACTCTCTTTCATATTTTCTCTCTTCACCCAATATGCTGAATTCTGGGTAAATTCTTTAAGTCTATTTTCCAGTTCATTAATTCTTTCTTCCGTTTGGTATAATATGCTCTTTAACTCATCCTCTCAGTTTAAATTTCAATTGTTATAGTTTTTGCTTCTCAGAGATTTTTTTCTTTTTCAAATTTGGTAATTTATAGACATTTATTTGTTAATATTTATTTTATTTTTTAAACTTACTAGGTATTTTTATTGAAAAATTCCAATATCAGAAATATTGGCTCATCTGATTCTTCTATATATTGTTTCTGCTGGCTTCCATTGAAGACATCTTTTTCCTTATGTGGGTATTTTGTGCTTTTTAACTGTGAATTCATGTTCTGTAGAACATTATCTCGGGAAAATAGTTTATGCTCAGTGTTGGAAGTGGATTTCTGCTTAGATTATTTTCACTTGATTTTGTGAGGTGACTGAAACACTGGTGACCTAGAGGTACCTTAAAACACATTTTGAATTTAGATACTTTGGATCCAAACTCAAGTCTGAACTTGGGGAGCAAATCCACATTAAAGACCGATTTTCTTCTGAATTCCCCAGCACAGCAACTCTGTCCTATCAGTCGTTCTTTATTCCATTTTTCAACATCTTTAGCAATTACCTTTTCTTACAGTTATTATTATTTTTCTACTTATTTTATGCATTTCTCTGTTATAATGTATGCTTCAAAGGAGCAGTTTTCTTATATAACTTGTTCACTAATCATGCATAGGCCCCAGAACATAGGTCCTCTAAAGTATTCAGAAATGAATGTATAATTTCTTTTTTCCCCCCAAAGCCAGTCACAATTACTTTCAGATGCTTTTTTTCACAGTGAGACATTATTTTTTTCTGTTTTTATATATTTTAATTTTATTTATTTATGAACATATTATGTATTATTTGCCCCAGGGGTACAGGTCTGTGAATCATCAGGCTTACACATTTCACAGCACTCACCATAGCACATACCCTCCCCAATTTCCATCACCCAGCCACCCCATCCCTACCCCCTAAGCCCCAGCAACCCTCAGTTTGTTTCCTGAGATTAAGAGTCTCTTATGGTTTGTCTCCCTCCTGATCCCATCTTGTTTCATTTTTTCCCCTACCCCTTAGACCCCCTGCCCTTATGCTGAGCAAAATAACTCAATTAGAGAAAGACAATTACCATATAATCTCTCTGATATGAAGAATTTGAGAGGCAGGGAGACATTATTTTTTGAATGGGAATAAGTTGTGCAAGCTTTTTTATACTGGGAGGAAATTAACCATAAGAAATATATATATATATATATATATATATATATATATACACATACACACACACATATACATGCATATATAAATATATGCATAACATATATATGAATATGTGTATAACATATACATATATATAATATGAAGGACATTTTATTAACTGTAGAACAGAAAACTGGTTCTGATTTTTAAATTCTTGCATAAAAATAGAATGTGTGTAAGGAAATATTGGAATGAGGCAGTATGTACAGTACAGTAGTAAAGTAAAGCATTTGGGCTTATCAGGGATTGACTCCTACTTCGCCAATTGCCATCATTTACTTCTCATGACTTTGGGCAAGTTACTTAGTGCTTCAGTTTCCTCTCCTATAACTTAGCAATACTCTTGATAGGGATAATAAGCACAACATAGCATTTTATGGGAAATAAATAAGAAATCATTTTAATAGGGACACCTGGTGGCTTAGTCAGTTAAGCCTCTGCCTTCAGCTCAGGTCATGACCCCAGGGTCCTGGGATTGAATCCCACATTCAGCTCCCTGCTTAGTGTGGAGCCTGCTTCTCCCTCTGCCCCCTCCCCTGCTTGTGCTCTCTCTCTCTCTCTGACAAATAAAGAAATAAAATCTTTAAAAATATATCGTTTTAGTAGAGTAGACAGTTGGCTCAAACATATTAATTCCATTTACTTTTCATTCCTTTACTTGTTTCAATCTTCTAGAAATGGTGAATTCTGAGACTCAAGAGTTAAGTGCTTTAGCTATGTAAATAGTTAAGAATGGAATTACAATAGATATCTGGATAATAATATCTTCATGTGTTACTGCTTTCTGGAAATATTTATATTATATAATAAATTTGAGTGTCTAGAAAAGTGATAAGATTATTCGTGATCAGATTCAGAGTTTGGTCACTGGGAAATAGAAGGAAATTGGACGTCAAGGCTTATTCCCCAGGGACTGGACTGGATTCAGATTTCTTTGCAACAAACAGGAAGTGCAAAATTGGGAAACAAACCTACATATGTTCCAAAGTGTGGTTATAGATTCTTTAGGGAGGATTCTTTCCCCTTCCATCCAATGCCAAGTCTAAGACAGGCACCTCTCCTCAGTGTCTCCTACAGGTGGGTGGATTTCTAGTTTGCTTTGATATGTCAGGTTCCAGTACTTGCTAACTGACTATTAGCTATGCCATTCATGTATAAAAACCATGTTTTTCTTAAACGTTGATACATGCACCCCAGTGTCAGAGATTATTATTTTATCATTAGCAGCAAGCTCCTTGACAATTAGAGCATAAAACCCTTGAAAGCTGATCCGAGGCATATGTACAGCAGGAAAAGTATTAGTTGTGCTGGACAACATTCTGTCATATCCTTCCCCATGGCAATGACCTTCCTTTTCTTCATTGGATATTTTATGAAACATAAAACAGCCAGATCACAAGGACAGTTCTAGAGAGCATTGTCATCAGTTTGAGATATCATTATTGAAACAGCTTCCAACTACCAACATCTTTGAGGTGAGACGTGTGAGGGAGAGTGGGCCAGGCTTTCCTTTTTTCCTGCTGGTATTTGTTTTTGCCTCTGATGGTATTCCCTGCTCAGTAATATATGCTTTGACTTTGTGACCCGTCTTCCTGCAATAATTCTTTGGTGGAAAAATCCACTAATACAGCCAAGAGTTAGTTCTTCCTCTGGCCCCACGTGCCTGGCCCAGAGATCACAGCTTTTTGGGTTAGCAAACACGTCTAGCCGGGTTACTGTATTAGTCATTCGGGACTCTTTCCCTAATGCTAGGCCAATGGGGCATCATGCTGATTCCAAGTTCAAGATTTCAATTAGTTTATGTGTAATGGAGGCTGAATATAACCTGCTTAAATAACAACCAATGAAGCAGTATACTCATCTTCTATATCAAGTGCTGCTGGGGGGACCAGTAGCAAAATTGAGGAACAAGGGGGAAGCTTATTCCTTCAAAGGGTAGAAAAATCTTTTGGCTAAAATTATTACAGAGACTCTAACAGAGATGATCAAGCTTACTGATGACAGAAAATAACATTTGCATTTTTGCTTCACTTGGAATTTTAATACAATATAGGATAATACAGTACCCTGGGCTATGTCAAGAGGTTCTTCAGGCATATTCCCCATTGGAGTTGTATTATCTGTGAGGCTGCAGCTTGTCTTGGTTTCTGCATATATAATACACCATCTTTAGAGTATTTAAGCGTTAAACTTGGCCCGTGTGCACCACTGGTGGGGATGTAAAGTGGTGCAATCACTGTGGAAAACAATATGGTGGTGCTTCAGAAATTTAGAAATAGAATCATCATATGATCCAGCAATCTCACTTCTGGGTATATAACCAAAATAATTGAAAGCAGGGTCTTGAAGAGATCTTTGCACACTCATGTTCATAACAGCACTATCTACAATAACTATGAATGGAAGTAGCTCAGGGTCTATCAATGGATGAATGGATAAGCAAAATATAGTATATACACAATAGAATCCTATGCAGCCTTAAAAAGAAAGGAAATCCTGTCACAGGCTACAACCTGGATGAACCTGGAGGACATTCGACTAAGGGAAACAACCCAGTTATAAAAACACAAAAACTGTAAGATCCCACATACATGCAGGATCTAAGGTATAGTTAAATTCGTATAAATAGAAAGTAGAAGTAGTTACCGGAGGCTGGGGTCAGGGGCAAAAGAAGGGAACTTAGTGTTTAATAGATATGGAGTGTTAGTTCTGCAAGATGAAACATTTCTAGAGATCTGTTTCACAATAATGTAAATATATTCAACACTACTGAGCTGTATACTTAAATATGGTTAAGATTGTGCATTTTGTTTTTTCTTACCACACACAGAAGAGGAATAAAGTCTGATATCGGGATTAGATGAAGGTAGTGCAAAGAACAATGCATGCCTCAGGATAATTGCAGCATTGCATGCAACAGAAAATAACTGGAAACAATCCAGGACTTCATTAATAGGGAACTATTTACACGAATGGTGCTGTATCCATGTATGGAAGACAATGTAGGTATAAAAAACAAATGATGAGAAAGTTCTTTGTATGGAAGTCTCCAAGAGGTTAAGTGGAAAAAAGTTAAAAAAAAAAACAACAACTGCAGAACAGAATTGTAGCATGGTATTTTTTGTATAAGGAACAGGAAAATATGAATATATATTTGTATATTCTTGTATTTTCATGACAAAATTCTCAAAGGATATCAAAGAAACTAAAAAATCGTTATCTACAGTGAGGACGAAGTGCGTGGAAGGGACAAAGGTAGAAATGAGATTTTTCACACTTATCCTTTTTAGATTGTTTTGATTTTTGAAACATTAGAATGTATTGCCAATTTTTGGAAAAGGTCATATGTGAAAAGGATCTTAAAAACTGTGTATGTGTGAAGTACATTGTTTTTTCATAATTGATTATTAATTATGTATCAGTGATAATTATGTACTTTTTAGACTCTTGGTCAATCAATAAATCATCAGTTAAATTTCTTTCTGCTGTATTATATAACTAAACAGAAAAGATTCAATTTAGACACTCTTCTCCAAGCTCTTATAAAATTGGGCCATTTTGATTTTTCATACTCTAATTTGCCTCCCCTCTTTCTCTCAAGGTTTCTCCTTTGCTCAAATAGTTTGATTCATAGATTTCATTTGGTGGTGACCTCTGTCACCCCATTGACAACCAGAGCTGGTATAGCCAACAAGATTGTTGGGCAATTGTCATCCTGCTTCTTAATTGGTCAGTCACTTCTCTTTTAGCTGCACAGTAACTACGTTGGGGGGAGGAAGTCTCTTTGATCATCAGAAGGAGAATAAAGCTGATCGCAGCCTGAAGTGTTACACCTTCTAGAACAGTGGTCTTCAGTGGGAGGTGGTGGTGTCTCCCAGGGGACATTTGGCCATGTCTGGAGGAACATTTTAATTGTCATGATTAAGGAGTGGGCTGCCACTGACATTTAGGGGGTAGAGATCAGAGATACTGCTAAACATCCTACAATGTATTAGAAAGTCCCTCACAGCCAAGAATTATCTAGCTCAAAATGTCCATAGTGTCACCAGGGTTGATAGAGACTCTTAGGAGAAATGGCATTTTATCTGAGGACTTAGAAAGTGTTTAAGATGTATGGGAATGGCTTTTTAATAGTGGAATGTCAGGACCATGGCAATTGATGGCAGGGTATCTCTGGCTCCTCTCAAAACATGCCACGGTATGTGTCACCTCTGTCCTGTTCTTCATGCCTCCCTTGGTCACAGTTGATTGATGGGTTAATTTGCTCACTTCATCTCTTATAGTAAAAGGCATGCCAATTCCTAACAGTATGCGTCCTGTTTTCCTAAAACGTTCTGCTACCCTCTGTATACTTTCTGCCACCTCAGTCAGAGATGATAAGCTTCTACATCCACACTCTGCCACCTCCAAGCTGATTATTTTCTTTGCTGCCCCAGCCTACTTCATGTGCACTTCTAGTCTTGTATGGGTCACATTGATGGGTTATGTATCTGTGCTCCCTACTTAAGAGCATACTCTTTGCTTTTACTATATACATAGAAAATGTTCAGGCTATTTGTTGAATCAATGAATGAACTTAGCTTTAAAATACAGGGGAAAAATCCTATTTCAGAGGGAATAACCATACCATGAATTTTTCACACTGTCAATCAAATCAGATTTTTTTTTTAAACATACTTTTTTTTTTCTCTGCAGTGGAATATAGTCAATCTACAAGAGTCCTTCTTTATGAGAAAGAAGGTATGCTTGGGTTGCTGAGGAGAATCTCTGGTGACATGAGTTGTCAGATAACCTGGTTTCGTACAGTTTTCTTTTTAAGCATTTTGTTCAGCACACTGATAACTGAGTGCCCATTTTACAAGCACTATATCTTCTGATGTAGAGATACAAGAAAACATTAGACATGGCTGATAGAATTTGAGGAATCTCAGTCTTAAAAAGTTGATGAATAATGGATGAATGATGAAAGGGGTGCATGGAAAGAATGAGTAATAGAGGTGCAAAAGTTTCTTAAGAGGCAGCCTTCAATCAGAAAAGATTGTTCTTACAATCGCTGACACATGATGGTTGTGTTCCTTCAGGCAGAGATCTTTCTACTCTGGGTTGCAGAGCAATTTGATGAGTAAGGAAGAAATCTGTATGTTTGTTGAGAGCTCCAGTGAATAAACCAACAGGACTGTTCTGCATTAAGGAATGATATGGTGGGGCACCTGGGTAGCTCAGTCTGTTAAGTGCCTGCCTTTGGCTCAGGTCATGATCTCAGGGTTCCTGTGATGGAGCCTTGCATTGGGCTCCCTGCCCCATGGGGAGTCTTCTTCTCCCTCTCCTTCTGCCTGCTGCTCTCCCGGCTTGTGCTCTCTCTCTCTCTCTCCATCTAAAATAAATAAATAAATAATAAAGGAACGATATAGAAAATATACTAACTGATAAATAGTACAGCCATTACCTCTCTCCACTGGTCCCTCCCCTTGTGGGCTGGACCTGCAGACGGAACGTGTCTGGACTTCCTTGCCCTAATCCCAGGTAACTGCTCAATTAAGCATTGTCATCAGTCTCTATAGAAAGAGGCTTCAGGAAGAGGACCTGGCAAATTTGGCCTTGTGCCAACAGCAGTGGTTTTTGTAATGCGGTTCTGGACCAGCAGCATGGCTATCACCCAGGAGGATAATAAAAATACAAATGCTTGGCCCCACTTCAGGTGTACTGCACTGGAAACTTGGAGAGTGGCACTGGAAATCCGTGTTTTATGTCTTCCAGTTGATTCTGATGAGCTCTGAAGTTTGAAAACCACTGGTCTATGGCAAGTTTATCATTAGGGATGTTATTTATTATGTACCCAGTGTTTCCCTTATGAGGACTTAGGAGACAAATTTCTATCTGGTGTGCTTTCCTGAGCATTTAACAAAAATCTTAGGGAGACAACGAGTTATATAATTGATCGGTTCTCTTTTTCTCACAGACTGCCAAAAAGGGAGGAATCAACAACCACATCTCCTATAATAATATACATTATGGTACATTTTGTTGGGTTAGCTTCTCTCTCTGTGTTTCTATTCTTATCCCTTTTCTCATGTACATTTGATTTCTCTATTTTGTTGTACTGTATGCCAGAGTGTTAGCATTTTTTATGTGTCAGTCAAAGTTAGCCAGGGCTAGGGCATTGGACGTTCCAGTAAGGGTTAAAATGTTCTCTTCCTGTTCTTCTTCATCTCTCATCTCTAGGCTTAGCTGGCTGTGAGCAAGAAGCTTCAAGTATGGTAGTTTTTAGGTTTTCTCTGATCTCCAGAGCTTGAAAGAGTCCACATGCTTTACAGGGCTTTGGGAACTCTGGCTCCTAATACCCTCGTCAGTCCTAAAACACGCCACCTCAGCTGGCTGCTTTGTCTATCCTGTGGTTGTATCAGTAGTTACCTCTCTTGCACAATAGATATGTTCCTAAAAAGTTGCATGTAATCTGAACCACGTTTACACCCTAGTCCTGAAAGGACTCTTACGGTAAATCTCTCAGTACTACAAAGAATTGGCCTTCCAGGTAATGCATCTGTTTTGAAATCAGCTTTTCTTTTTTTTCAAATTTTTAAATTTAAATTCAGTTTAGTGAACATAGAATGTATTATTAGTTACAGAGTAGAATTTAGTAGAAATCAGATTTTCTTTCTTTTTTTTATTGCATATTTATTTTTTATTTTTTATTTTTTATAAACATATATTTTTATCCCCAGGGGTACAGGTCTGTGAATCACCAGGTTTACACACTTCACAGCACTCACCAAAGCACATACCCTCCCCAATGTCCATAACCCCACCACCTTCTCCTAACCCCCCTCCCCCCAGCAACCCTCAGTTTGTTTTGTGAGATTAAGAGTCACTTATGGTTTGTCTCCCTCCCAGTTCCATCTTGTTTCATTGATTCTTCTTCTACCCACTTAAGCCCCCATGTTGCATCACCACTTCCTCATATCAGGGAGATCCTATGATAGTTGTCTTTCTCTGCTTGACTTAAGAAATCAGATTTTCTAATACCAATATTTATATAGTGAGATTTACTTACATATGGCTTATGGTACTCTATTTACTTCTACCATAAACTAAGGTAAAAGAATTCTCTCAGTTGTAAAGAGTAAGAGAAAGTTTGAGAATCAAAACAGCTAAGATTTAATATTTTAATATTTCACCAGTTTTTTGTTGGTGAAAATTTGAGTCTGGTGATAACAATGGGGCATTTGTGAACGGCTCACTTAGCCACATTTTTTTTTTTTTTTTTTTTTTTGTGAAAACAGAATTAAGTCAAACTACACTACAGCATACTAAGAATTTTTGGAAACAAAGTGGAACATTCCAAGATAAAATATTAGGTCATTTCAGGGCTTGAGGTGGGGTGAAATGAGCTAAATTGGTCCTCAAAAAGCTTTTTGGCTTTTTTTTTTTTTTTTTTTTTTAGGACCAAAATGTGAGTTTGAATTGGAAGAACATGAGAAAGGGCATCAGAAATCATTCATTTATTCATTCAATAAATACATGTTGAGTTTCTACTATATGCATGGCTATAGTTCTAAGTTATATAGTGCCAAGTTCTGAGCACATGACAGGAAGCAGTGGATGAATGTTTTGCTCCCAAGAAGCCCACAGTCTTGGGGCACTTGGGTGGCTCAGTCAGTTAAATGTCTGCTTTCAGCTCAGGTCATGATCTCTGGGTCTTGGGATCAAGTCCTGCATCCGGCTCCCAGCTCTGTGGGGAGTCTGCTTCTCTCTCTCTCTCCCTCTGCCCCTCCCTACCACTCATTCTCTCTTTCTCTCTCAAATAAACAAATAAAGTATTTTTAAAAAAAAGAGAGAGAGACCACAATCTTGACTGTAAAGCAGGGGAGGGTGGTTTTGGTCTCGTCATTTCCACCCCCCCGGATCTTTATTTGCTAATTTGTAAAATAAAGTTATTAGACTAGATACTCTTCCTCTAAAGTCTCATAACTCAAGATGACTTTGATTCTTTAATCAGAGACCACTTCTTCAATAAGGCAAAGAACTAGAAGGTGCAGAGTTTCTAGTGTTAGGGTAGCAAGTGAATGGGAAGAGAGAGACTGAGGAATTTGCACTGAAGCTACATTTCCAGAGTCAAGATAGCATTTTAACTGATGTTGAGTGCTGTTCAAGATGATGTGCAAATGGAAATGAAACCAAGGCTCACATCCCCAGCCATCCTCTTGGCACTGTTGGTGCTTTCTCTTCTTTTATCCTTCTCTTTTTTTTTTTGCCTCTTCACCTCAGTCTGGTATGTGAGACAACTAAATTCGAGAACATGAGCTAGCAAAGTCAGAGCTGGTTCAGGGCAGGAGAAAATGAACTCATCCGTTTCCATTTTGGGGGATAGAGTGGGAAGAAACAGGGATGTGCTCCAACTTCAGAGTCATTTAACACAGAGAGATGAAAAGCCAGCACAGCCTAAGCCTGGTTATACTGAGAGCTTTCTGGGTCCGGGATGAGAGCAGGAGCCCCAGGGAAGTTTTGAACAGCCTGCGCTTTCCTCTCCTGATGTCCACGGAAGCAACAGACCAAGGGAGCCTTAAAGAATTATCTACCTAGATGCAATTTGTGTTGGTCGTCCTAACACCATGCACCTTGTCCTGGTTGCACAAGAAAGTCTCTGATTTTTAAAGACCTCAAGAAAGTGATAATAAGGATGATAATTACATCTTTAACCAGATATTCTGGTATTGAACGGTTAGCTTTATTGCAAATCTCATTCCCTTTGTTGACCTGAATTACCCATTCTGTAGTTCTCTCCTATTTTCTCCTTTTGTCACTTGCTTTACTAACTAGAGAAAAGGGAACCCACTGTATACTCCTTTTTCAGATAACTATTGTACATCCTACATGCTTCTTTGGAAATATTACTGTAGTTGTGTACTGGTAACTTAGAGATTAACATAGAGGTCATTGTAAGCCCCAAACATCTCTCTCCTGCCATGTTATTTTCTGTAATGTTTGCATTGTCTGGAAAATATCCTTAAATTTTTCACCAAGTTTCTCCCCCTTCTTGAATGAAGGCATTCTGAATTTTAATTTTCTCTGGGTCAGCCTGGGGTCACCTATCAACTTATCGAACACAAATATGTTCTTGGTGCCATCACTGAGTAGTTGCTGAAAATATGAAACCCCTATAGACCTAGGACCTACCCAATAGATAATCACTCCCCCACATTATCACATTTCCTTCCTGGACTCATTTGCACTTTATAGCTTTCTTGCTCAGGAATTGCATTGCTAGTCCCTAAGGCTCTGGACATCTGTTTTCTTAACATTAATTTCATGTTCTTTTTCATATCCCCCAGCTCCTTCTTGCAAAGGATACGCCTTGACACCAGGGAGCACTGTCCTTTGGATGGGAGTGATTGTTCAAAAATGCTTATTTTTAATTCTTTCAAAGCTTTGTGCAAACCTCTTTAAATCTCTACAAACATGCCTGATTTTCAGACATTCACTCGGGACTTGTTACATAGCTGCAAATAGCTTCTGCATAGGAAAAGCACATTGCGTTATGTTTGTGTCTCCTATAATCCAAGAAGATGAATCAGCTCTACAAAATATTTAATAAAAACAGCAACTCATTAGAGAATGGTTACTTTTAGACAAGAGTGTTTGGGAGATCATGTTTGCCTTTTGCCAGTTGGAACAGAATGCTTTATTTAGATAGTAGCTTCACTCAGGCCCTTTGGTCAGAATTTTTCAAGCTGATAAGTAGGAGACAAAGTCCAAAGGCAATAGTAACTTATCAGATGGTCCAAGGGAATAGTTCCTTGAACTACCGCTATAATGGGCTCCTTCACTTGTGAACCACTGCTGCCATTCTGATACCAAAAGATTTCAAATATGTTCCTCCCAATTTCACACCAGATGTAGAATCC
Organism: Mustela lutreola; assembly: GCF_030435805.1. Lineage (NCBI taxonomy): Eukaryota > Metazoa > Chordata > Mammalia > Carnivora > Mustelidae > Mustela > Mustela lutreola. The sequence goes on along the minus strand of NC_081295.1, from coordinate 144,181,949 downwards.
GAGTAGGAACCCCATACATAACTTGAACAGACTCTATTTGACCAAGTAACAGAAAAGTTGTCTGCAGACTCGAAGATACAGAAACCAAGGCACAAGGGAACCTAAACACGGATCTAAATACACACAATGAATTATCAGACAACCTAGGAAGTGAGTCTTAAGTTCTTGCCCCGTAATCCAAAGCTTACTGTCTCACAAACATAGGATATACGAGAAAGAGATGTGCTAGGGTTCAGACTCCAGGTGTCACTGCTAGATGATATGACTGTCAATAAACCACTTTTCTGAGACTTTGTTTCCTTATAAATAAAATGGTAATAAAACCTCTCTCAAAGAGTTGTGAAGATCAATGAAATGTTAGAGCAGGAGGCTAGTTTGCAGAATATAGCTGATGCCCAGCTAACGGCAGTGATTCCAACACATCTTCTACTCCTACTTATTTTCCATAATGATTTCTATTTCAAAAATAAGCACATTAATAACAAAACTTCACTTAATGCTAATTAGCTTCCAGGTGTCTAATATTACCCACAGAAAAGAGAGGGGCTATTGAGTAGAGCACTGTCATGAGAACAAGGGACCTTGATCTTGGATACAAGTCCAAGACTAATTCAGAGCAGATGTGAGAAAACAGACTTTTCTGAAAACCAGTCTCTCTCTCTGTATCTCTGTCTTTGTGTCTGTATTTTTTTTCTCATATTCTCATATCCTAAGTTTCTAATCACTCCTTATTTCTGAATATTGTTGTGCTTAACTTTCTCTTTCTCTTTTTATATTCTTATTTTCTAAAAAGATTTTATTTATTTATTTGACAGAGAGAGAGAGAGAGAGAGATCACAAGCAGGCAGAAAGGCAGGCAGAGAGAGAGGGGGAAGCAGGCTCCCTGCTGAGCAGAGAGCCTGATGCGGGTCTCAGTCCCAGGGCCCTGAGATCATGACCTGAGCCCAAGACAGAGGCTTAACCCACTGAGCACCCAGGAGCCCCTCATTTATATTCTTTATATATATTTTTAAATATCTGAGTTCTTTTCCAGTTTTGCCTGTTCACTCCCTTTGAATATATTAAGCCATGAAACTGTGACATCTTTAGTTGGTGAGGTCATAATTTACTTATTAACAATCCATATTCTTGGGCTCCAATCTGTATCTAATGAGACAATCTGAAGTGAGGGGTAGGTGGGTAAAGTGTGAAGGGAATTTATATTTTTAACAAATGCCCCAAGTAATACTTCTGATCTGACAGATTTGAGAAGCACTTCTCCCTTTGGCCCGGTGGATTTAAATGGTCTTCTAAACAATAGAAATCAACAAACCTTTCTTAAGTTCTATTTGGTCCCTGTCTTGTTGCTGTTGTTGTAACACTAGTTGGTTTATATTGTTATTTCTAATTGCTGGCCTTTATCTTGGACCCTATTCTCATCCAGGCAAAACAGCAACAACAATGACAAAAACAAAAACAAAAAATTCCAAGCCCCTCGCCCCCCAAAACTAGTTAAAACATGATGGGTACAAGGAGAATGAACAACTTCAGTATTTTGAGGGTTGTATACCCACAGGTATAGTGACATGATTTGAAGCCTGTCCCACCCACACTCAACCTTAAAAGAGAAAATACCTCCTTGGGGGTGTCATCAAAGATCATCAGGGGAGTTGTCCATCGCAGTTTCTTCAGGCACTTAAAAGATCCTGAACATTTTGTAAAGTTAGCCTTCTTGCTACAATCCAAACATTATAACACCTAACTCTGAGGGAAAAAAAAAAAAAAAAAAGAACTACTGTTTAAATAGGTCAAAGTGGCTTTTGAGAGAGGTCCTGCCTCATGTGACATACACTCAGACATTAAGTAAGCTTACCTCAATGGTTCATTCGAGGTCATCATACCACTGAGGGTTATTGAATCTCAAAACAGAAGCCCACCACCCTCCTGCATTTGGTGGTGGGTAATTAACAAGGGGGATGTAAAGGGCCATCAGCAATTTGATAAGAGTTAATGCAGAGAAGAAGCAGCACATGGAGGCAAGCCAGTTCGTTCAGCCAAGACAAGCTATGCTAACCAAATCATGTTCTGCTGAAAGAGCCGGAACAATAGAGGAACTCACCCTGCGGGGCAGACCACACACACCTGGTATGCTGTGTGTGCCACTCAAGGAGATTCCATTCCCATGTGTCACCAAAAAAGAGCTTTAATTTCTGAGCACTTCTAGAAATCAACTTAGGCCGTTTACTCCAGCGGGAATGGCAGTCAGCCATACTGGAGAATGTTAAACAGTTCTACCCAGTCTCAACAGTGGCTTTATTGTCTCCACATAAAAACATTTGTTTAAATATTAAACAGTGAAATCTCGCCTGGTCATTAAAACCCATAAAAAAAAAAAAAAAAAGGAACAGGACGGAAATTGGTTAATAATCTTTGACGTTGGCCAACTGAGTGGCTGGAATGCCATTCGTCTTGGTGGCGTGTCACCCACCCAGAGGAAGCCCCGTGCATCACAATCCCTGCGTCACTGTCACACTTTGTTTACAGAGCTCTCATGATACGTGCTTTTCGTCTCCTTAAACGTGCGGAGACTCAGTAAAATCGTTTTCAGTTTTCGCAAGGGCTGTTTTGAATAACCGTGAGGGTCTGGATTCTTAATTTCTATTTATCACATAAAAGCATTGTGATCTGGGAGAGTCTTATTGAATAAAAAATACTTATTAAACCAAAAGCAACTTTTTTTCCCCCCAATTTCGTTCCATTCCAAAGTACCCACAATGAGCTTATCTTCTATGTCACAGGGAGTGGTGTAGGGAGAGAAGGTTTCGCTATTATGTGTCACGTATTATCTGACCAGATAATGCGTCATGCTGATCCTAATGATATCTTCAAATGGCCTTACTGACAGGACACTCTAACATTATCTGTCACTGATATAGTCCCAAGGGTCTTCTTACAACTTCTGTCAAACACAATGGTAAGTAAAGAAGAAAGATGTCAGGCCATGCTTTTCAGTCAATGATCTACTCATATTTATAACTCTTTCTCCAAAATGGGCAGTATTCTCAGAAGAATAAAATACTGTCATTGCCCTATCAATAAAAACTTTTACAGTTTCTTTAAACACCTTAAAGGAAGTCATTCTATAGATAACATAGAGAGATAGATGAAGAATAGCTATTTTGTTAACAGTACTTGAAATTTTTGCAGTGGAGTGTGATCATTTGGATTTTGGATAAGCATTTTTTTTTTTTTTAACAAGCTTTCAAACAACGTTTGATAGTATCCTGTAAGCAGTGGTGTGAGTTTATTTTGTGATGCAGATGACTTGAAGTGTCCCATTCTCCTTTATTTAAACATGTATTTACTGGGCACAATGATGTGTCAGGCACAGGCACAGTTCGAGGTATGAACCAGGGCAAAACTCAAGATCCTAAGAAAGTCTGATTCCTGGAAGCCAAGGACAGAAGGTATATCAAGAAGAATAGAGGGGCGCCTGGGTGGCTCAGTGGGTTAAAGCCTCTGCCTTCAGCTCAGGTCACGATCCCAGGGTCCTGGGATGGAGTCCCACATTGGGCTCTCTGCTCAGTGGGGAGCCTGCTTCCCCCTCTCTCTCTGCCTGCCTCTCTGCCTACTTGTAATCTCTGTCTGTCAAATAAATAAATGAATCTTTAAAAAAAAAGAAGAAGAAGAATAGAGCAAGCAAGTACATCAGCTTGCTGTTGGTTATTAAGTCAGGTGGTACGAAGAATGAGAGCTGAGTAGAGATTTAACAACAAGGTCATTGCTGACTGCTGGTAGTTGGAGTGGGAGTGGGGAAGACAAAAGCCTGCTTGGAGGAGGTTGAAAGGGAAGAAAGGAGAAATTGAAGAAGGTTCTGAAAGAGTTATACTTTAAGGAAACGTTAGCAAGTAGGACCATAGAGAAGAAGTTTAGTCAAGAGATGGATTTTTTTTTTTTTTTTTTTAAGATGAGAGAAAATAAAAGCATGTTTGGAAGCTAATGCAAATGAATCAGTAGAAAAAGAAAAAAAAATAGAAAAGATAGGAAAAATTTTCTTTTACTCGTTGTATGGTTATGGTGTAGAAGAATGCAAATGCTCATAAGGTAAAAAGGAAAGATACATGGCTTATAAAACCACAGCAAATGACAGAAATCAAATTGTGCAAGTGGGGGGTGGTAAAGCAAAATTAAAGTCTAAACCATGTTTTCATACGAGTAAATTTGCTGATTCCACAACCAGCATGTACCTTTTACTGTAGCAATTTGAGCTATAGCCTAGAGACTGTAGAGTACTTTCATGTCAAGATTTTATTTATCCAGTTTGGGGAGTAGGATGTTTTGCCCAAGAGAATTATACTAAGTTTATCTGACATGGATTTGAGTGGTATAAAATATACTTAACCCTAAAACTGCATCAAGTAGCCTTGAGTTATGATTTATTTGACACTTTAAGAAGTTGGAAGAAATCTCAGTTAAGATTATAAGCACTGAAAAAAAAGATTATAAGCACTGGAAAATATTGAGTATAATACATAGGGAGATGGATTGATTTCATATTAACCCTTTTATATGCATCTGTAAAGGGCCAGACAGTAGGTATTTTCCATTTTTCAGAGGATAGGGTTTTTGCTGTAGCTACTTTCCTCCACCATTGTAGCTTGAACATACCCATGGACAACACATAAAGGCATGAGTGCCAATAAAATTTTATTTGCAAAGGAAGACAGAAGACTGGATTTGGACTATGGGCTACAGATTTCCAGTCTTTGCCCTAGACATTAGACATCCCTAGACATCCCTTGACATTAGGTAATATTATATTATGATTCAGGCTGCAGAGTTGAAAGTAGTCTTGAATGTCTCCCCTTTTTGGAAGTGGTGCATGTGACGTAAGTAATCTTTGACGTGAAGGAATATCACAGGATTGAGTGTCCGGGTTGTAAAGCCAGAGACAGGTGATTTGGGATGACCTTGTGCAAACCTCTTCGTCTTTTTAGGCCTGAGTTTGCGCATCTGTAAGAAGGGGATAACATCTATTTCAGAGGTGATTGTGAAGAGTGATGAGTTTCCTTTGCATCTGTGTGCATGCTTATTTTACTTATATCACCTTGTTTCCCTCGATTTTGGCTCTTTGGTATCACTTGGATTATAAACTTTTTCACTTAAGAGTTTCTTTAGTGTCTGTAATGTCACCGAAGTGGAGATATGTTGTAAATCTGTCTCTTAGATAAGTGGCATCACCCCACCAAATTCCACCTTCCCAAACCTCTTCACCCTACCGTGATCTTCCAGGTCAAGTGACAATTTTAGTCTCAATATGGCAGTTTCTCACAGCTAGTGATAATGTCTTTGAAAGAGTTTAACCAGCTTCAATTCTTTGTTTTATTAAGATGGCAACAACTGAGACCCAAGTCCTCATCCAGAGATCCTCCTCCATGTAAGCTACTCTGTTGAGACATAGTGACTTGGGTTGGAGCCCTGGGATAGAGCATCCTCTTTGCCCAAGGGATCCTGGCTCTTGTTGGTTGTGTGAATCACAGCTGCTCTCTGTGCCATTGAGTCTGCCTGGACATCAAGCACGATACAGTTGAATGGTCGCATTCTTATGCCTTCTGAAATGTCTGGAGGTTTGGTGAGCCACACTTTGCCCAAGGCCTGGGTGATGGACGTTTGTGTCTATCCAGCTGGGCGGGACTTGCCACATCCATGTCTAACATAACCCTACAAAGTGATGGAAGCTGTAGAGAGAGTCAGTCCTAACAAATGAAGAAAACCTAACTTCCCTTTCCTTCCCATTCAGCATTGGGAGTGACCGCAACTCAGTGAGCAAATGGGTCATCTCCTTGAAATTCCTGGGAAGGATGAGTTACAAGTAAAAGACTTGAGTTACTTGAAACCCAGACCTAATTCATCAGATACCTCCATGGGAAATACTAGTTTTGTCCCCCTGTTACAGATGGGAAACCTGAAACACAAAGGGGTTAATAATTTGACCAGGTTGAGCGTTTGGTTACCTTGTGCTCAGGATCATCCCTTGGAGGCCATTATGCTGGAATGTCCATCTGATGTGGCAATTGCTTCCTCTTGTGTTCCACGGCATCACAACGGCATCACTTCCTCTTGTGTTCAACAGCTCACAACAATGGCATCACAATGGCATCTTTGCCTGTCGCATGACTTTGCACAGTGTCTCCTGCTTAGCTGGGGTTCTATAGACTTCTGGTGAATGCATGCAAGAATGAATAGCCTCAGTGACATTAGGTAAAAGCACTCATGCAAGAAATAACTAATTGAGGCAATATTTAAAACAAAGGGAATTTTTATCTTAAACTCATCAAGATGTATACATTGAATGAGCACAGCTTCACTGTTGGCCCATCATACCTCAATACGTAAAATAAAACAAGGGGTCATCATTGCTATGAGGAGACTCCTTGGTAAATGCTGCACTTTATTTCAATTATATTAAGCAATCCCCGATCGCACTGTGGCATACCTTACTGCAGAGCATAATATAGATAAATTCAGCAGGATGGTAAAGAAACAGCAGCAGGGGCCAAGCAGGACAGAAGAAAGAAACTAGCCTGAACATTTTTGTATCATTATGGTTCTCTTTCATTTACTCCTTTTCCCCAAGTCATTTCCATTCTAAGGAAAGGAGTGGAGATACTCCCTGCTTTTCCCTTCTGTTGTTACTTATCTAGATGGGTGGTAGGCGCATTGCGCAGAGGTCATGTCTACACTCTATGAGCCTTTCAAAAATATTTACACTACAGGTGGGGCCGAGCCTTGTTCACAAATCCGACCCACCGGAGAAAAGAATGCAGAGTCTGTAGGAGCCAACCAGCCTCCACTTGTGTTCAGGTGAAACTTTCCATCCCGATGCCAGACCACAAAGAACAGAGCGCCCCAGAAGTTTCCTGGAAATTGGGCAGCACCGAGATGACCTTAGATCAGTGTTGTCTTGGAGACGGTTGCAGTGTGTTGGAATCAGCCATGGGGCTGTGTATGTGCTACTGACCACACCAAAGGGAAGGGCAAGGTCAGGAGGCCTTGGAAGAACCAATTCTGTGTGGCATATTGATTCAGGCAAATACGTTTACACATGAAACCTCTTCTTTCAGTGCTCCCATTAGCCAACTACATGATCTCCTCCTTTGAATTACAGCATAGTCTTTTCGGTTCTCAGAGAAGGCGTTTCTTATGCCAGATGGGAAAGGCTGCTGTGATTAAAACTGTGTGTCAGACAGACCTGACTGTAACTACAAGCTAGCCATTAGCAAGGTGATCAAATGCCAAAGGGAGAACCTTGGCATGAAATCTTTGTTTCATGCTGAGCCAACACTCGCGTCCTCCGTCCCATTGGTCCTTCTATACCATTAAAAGAAGACTGGGTCTCGGCACAAAGATACTGTTCTTAGATCTGAAGATCTACTTCCATTCCACCTGCTTCCAGCGAAAGTTTAGACATCTGAGCCCTGCTGGCTATAACCTGGACTCTTAGGTCCTGGTTATGTATTCTTAAGGAACAAAGTACTTGCCATTGACTAGGTTTTCAAGAACACCCAAAGTCCTCAAACAACATTTTTACACCAACAGAAACACTTCTCAGACTCCAGTCATTTCAGATAGGATTCCTGAAAAAGACATTCTTTCATTCTTCTCTCCCTACAGGCATAAACATTCTGCATTTTCAACTCTAGAAACATACAATGTTATCTACTTCTGGTGTCTTATGTAACTTCTCAGGAATGCCGCAAGACTTTCCGGGCTCCGTGAGGTTGGGAATGGGGAATGGAGAGAAGGGGGCTGGAGGTCCAGTGGGGAGGATAGGGAGGAGAGAAAAAAAATCCAGTGTTTCCATACATCAACTGAGTTGGCTGTGTGTGACAAGAAGTTATTGCAATTAAGATATAGGCCGGATGTGTGGGCTAAGCAATCTCAGCTGATATCACAGGCATTTATTGATAATGAAAACTTCGAGGAAGGGAGCTGGAAAATTGTTGCCTTCAGTGGTTTCCGAAGCAAGAGGACAAACCATATGGATTAATCAAAAAAATTACTGCACCTTATCTAGGAGAAGAGAAAACTGTTTATTTTACTGCAAAAGGAATGTTTCTGTCAAGGTTTAAAGTCAGTCTTCTAGGTTACGGCTTTACACCATCAACTCTGCCACACAGGCCCATTGTCTTGCTTTAAACAATCATTTTGAAGCTGCTGAATGACCAGGAAAATGGCCCCAGCTATGAGAATATGGGATATATGTTCAGAAGAGGTCACATCCCAAATCCCTCGGTTACGTGGGCTACCTGAACCCAACTGAACCTGAATTTGCCTATCAGGGGAAGTGAATGCCTCCTTCAGACTTAATGAAATAAAATGCATTTCATTTGAAATGATGCTATTTTTCGAGCAAGACACTATCAAGAGAAAAACTAAAAACAAACAAAAATCCTGGAATTTTCTTTGGAATTGCAGTGGTAAGTTAGTGGGAATAATTAGGAAAAATCAGAACTCTTGAGAGACTAGTTTAAAAATAAAATATAAGGATAGAATATTTACATAAATGCTATGAGTAAAAATATATGGAAATATTAATAGCACACATAAGGAAACAGAAGGACAATGTAAAGAAAAGGCATGAAGCTTTCCTAGGAGTAAAATTTCAAGATCTTTTGCTTTAAAACTACATGTTGCATATGAAATGAGCCTTCATAATTAGACAGTCCCCACATCTTTGTTACCCTCCTAAAGAAGACATTTTGAAAATTACCCCATTTCAGATTTCTCTTGGATGAGCATATTAACATGTTTGTTCTATCATCCTCCGTAGAATAAATAAGAAAGTCATCACTTCTCTTCAATAAAATTGATGCAAACAAAAATTGAAACAAACAAAAAGAAAAAAAAAAGTTGGATAGAGATGGTTCTCTGAGGCATATCCGCATGGAAAATATTGGCCTGCTGGATTATTGAATCAGTATACATAGGGACTCAAGATGATACAAATGGGTTAATATCTCATTTGGATTTTTATCAAGCTCAAAATATCCCAAACACAGTTGGCATCACTCCACATACTTCCTAGAAATAATTCAGGTAAGTTGTTTGAGTTGGAACCAACCTGAAATTACAGTAAGAAGTTAGGTTGCTTCTGGAAGACCTTCCAGTAAAGGCTGAGTGCCAGGGACTTCAGATGAGTGGTCTCAACTTTAAATATTTAGATAATGTTAGTGTCAGGTCTAGTTGGAAAGTCTGCTCATGTTGAATTTACCCATCTCATAGACTATCACAATGCCCTCATGGAAGATGGAATGCCTGGTTATCCGAAACAAATATTCAAGCTCTGTTGGTCTCTACAGAGCTCATAGGAAAGTGGAATAGAGAGGACCCTTGGTACCATCTGCTCTTTGTGTGGATGTAGGATGGAACAGCCCATCCTCTGACATTGTGTTCCCTCTCTCCATGAGCAAGGTCTCAACAGGCAAGCAGATACAGTATTCTGCCTGGACCCAGGTGACAGATATGTTTGTGCAATGGATGCAGATGAAGAAATTGACTTTCTTAGAAAGAGATTCATGTGTGTCCACCAATCAAAAGAACCAGTAACTGGGGCACTGAGACTTCGAGCAGCTGCATTCTGATGAGGCTCTGTTTCCCTGGCAACAGCAGCTCTGCAGACAGGAACCTGGAATTTCTTTTAATGTTATAGAGGATGACACACAAGTGACTACAGAGGGGCTTTTATCCAGGTGCATTTACAAAACCTGCTTGCAGTTTCCCTTATAGGGGAGAAAGGGGAATCGTAAAAATTTCCAGATAGGGGACAAATAAGTTTAGAGGCTCTTATCCCAAGGGTATCTATTCTCTGATTTCTGGAGTATTTTTGAAGGTTGGTATCGATGTTTCATAAAACGAATTAACCATTTAATGGACCAACCCATTAGCATGACTCAAGCCACTCATCTTTGGCGTGTGTATGTACACACATACATTTCTATGTGATCATGCTCTTTGGGAAATCCAGGCGAGGGAAGAGTCTGCTGCTGTCAGTATCTTATGTCATCTCATGCACTTAATACAATTTCCAGAAAAGAAACAAAGTCAATAAAACACCACTCCTCATTTCTTCCTGTCCACCTCACTCATTATTGGCCAATTATTATTGGCCAATGTCAGAATTACAGACATTTCACATGCTTTGCTTGCTTTCTTTAGCCCCTACTTTGGGGAAATGTGTCATCCTGACTTTAGTTTGTTCTCTACAGTGCTCATTATACTTGTGGTTACTTCTCTGTAGCATCATGAGATATCAAACTTGCAGGTAATCTTAGATACTGTCTACTCCAATGTTCTAACCTAACTGAAGTATCACTTGCTTCCACCAGTCATCACTCTGGGGAGGCAGAGAATTGCAGCATGATCCTACCAATGACTCCTACCAATGAAAACAACCCACTCTTATATTTATCAACTTTGATTTTAAGCAAGGTCTTCTTTACACCTAAGTTTGATCCTTGGAGTGGTATGGAATTAGTCTGCTCTTTCTTTTTTACTTTTCTCCCCCTCCCGTGTTTAATGTTTTAGAGCAGTTTTACGTTTAGAGAAAAATTGAGCAGAAAGCACAGATGGATCCCATAAACCCCTCTCTCTCCTGTATTCATTTTATTACCAACACATTATATGGTTGTGATATATTGGTTATCATTGGTAAGCCAATAAGCCAATACGGATCCATTATTATTAGCTAAAGTCCACTGTTTACTTTAGGGTCACTCTTGGTGTTGCACATTCTCCAGGTTTTGACAAGTGCATAACAACACCTGTCTACCATTACAGTATCATACAGAGTCATATCCCTGCTCTGAAGATCCTTCCTGTTCTAACCATTCATGTCTCTCTCCCCCACCCCTCAACCCCTGGCAACCATTCATCTTCTCACTGTCCCCACAGTGTTTCTTCTTTAGAAGGTTGTATTGTCTTAAACATATGGTATGGAGACTTTTTACCCTGGTTTCTGTCACTTAGCAATATATGTATACAGTTCCTCCATGTCTTTTTATGTTTCATGGCTTGATAGCTTATTTCTATTAAATATACTACCAAATAATAATCTGCTGTATGCATGTAATATGGTATTTTTTTAATCCATTTACCTGCTGAAGGACACCTTGGTTATTTCCTATTTTTAGCAGCTATGAATAAAGTTGCTTTAAACATTTGTGTGCGGGTTTTTATGTGGGTGTACATTTTCAATTCATTTGAGTAGATACTTAGAGGTATGATTGCTGGCTTGCTGGATTGTATGATAAGACTGTGTTTAGCTTTGGCAAGACACTGCCCAACTGTTTTCCACAGTAGAACTATGAAGGAATATTTTGAAACTGTTTTTGGAAGGAGCAAAAAGTGTGTGTGTGTGTGTGTGTGTGTGTGTGTGTGTGTGTGTGTGTGTGTATTTTTAAAAAATTAAGCTTAGGGTACCTGGGTGGCTCAGTGGGTTAAGCTGCTGCCTTCGGCTCAGGTCATGATCTCAGGGTCCTGGATCGGGCTCTCTGCTCAGCAGGGAGCCTGCTTCCCTCTCTCTCTCTCTCTGCCTACCTCTCTGTCTACTTGTGATCTCTTTCTGTCAAATAAATAAGTAAAATCTTTTTAAAAAAATTAAGCTTAATGCCCAACACGGGGCTTGAATTCACAACCCCGAGATCAAGAGTCTCATGCTGTACTGAGTGACCCAGCCAGGTGCCCCACAAAAAGACATATTGTATGAATGAATCCATTTGTCATTTGTATATTGCTAGATGTTGAAGATAAATTAAAGAGTCTCTCTCTTTCCTTCCTTCCTTTCTTCTTCTTTCTTATATTAAAGGAAAGTCTAATGCTAGCCACACATGACAAAAACACAAATATATATTACTTTAATTTATTAAATAACTCTCAGTTCAACCAACCAATTCCATTGTATATTTAACTCTAGAAAAGAGTGTCTGACCTATAGTGTGCCAATGATGAGTAACTCTATTTGCAAATATTATTCTGGACTTTGCTTTTATCTCATCCCATATCCTTCCTGAGTCTCAAAGTCCTTCAGGCCTCAAATAACCTCCCGCTGCCCCCAGCCCCCGCCACTGTCATCTCATCAGCATCCTCTCTGTCAAAGAGCCATAAGAACCACGAGGGCACCGGCGATGCATTCCACCTTCCTCCTCTCACTGGGTTGGATCCATGTCCTTGACCGATGGCAAAACCATTCAAGTGGCTGATTCCATTGTTGTTGATGTGAGACCCAAGCTTTTGCTATGTCACAGTAGGTAGCAGTCCTCACTGCTTTCCCCAACCACACAAAATCCATCCCCCCTTCTCTACAATCAATGATGTATATGTCCTGAGAACAGAACATCCTCTCTTCCTCCTTCTTCCCATCTTGCTTTCTTTCCTTCATTTATTGAGGGTGGCTTTGCAGGGCAAGAGACACAACAAAGATACTGCTCTGTCTAGAAGAGCCTGAGTTTCATAGAAAGGGAAGAACATGGAACCAGAAAAAGGCAGGCCATGTGTTAAGTGAGATATTTGATCATAATGCTCCCAGACCATAGAGAGGTGCTGGGAGTCCCTCTGTGTGTCATGGGGGTGGGGGTGTGAGCTTTCAGCTGAGCCTTGAAGTGTGGGTAGGAGTCTATTTAAAACAGATGGGGATGTGGAGGGTAAGATCAAATGAGAAGCGAGTCCTCCTGATTAACATATCTCTGCAGAAGAAGTTTAAAAAAAGCAGCTGACTAGAAAGAGGTAGTGATGTAGAGGAGGAAAATAACACATTAGAGCATTTCTCACAGACCTTCCCAAAGGGGGAGAGACCCAGCATAGGCGGAGGCCACCGAGACTAGGCAGGATGCCTGCTGGTCCCCTGATATACCTAGAGATGTGTCTTTGTTTATGTGAGGGTCACTTACTCTCTAATTTTGCATGAGGCAAGCCCTGCTATCCATGAAGACAAAGCCTTGGTAGTCTGCATTGCTCAGAATATGGTAGTAAGGTGATCACTTGCTGGAAATCACTGAAAACGGAATATCCTTGGTTCTTCAGCTGAAAGAACCAAATGGGACTCGTCAGAAATGCACATTTCTGGGCCCCAATCCAGATCACCTGGATCAGAGCTTCTGGAGGTGGGGCCCAGAAAGCTATGTTTTAACGAGTTCTCCAGAGAATTATGATGTCGGCTGAAGTTTTGAAACCACTGTTTAGACAACTGTAGTTGTCAATGAGAGGAAGACTGAAATTTTAATCAAGCCTTTCTCTCTGTCATTAATAAACCAGATTCTAATGAAAAAAAAAAAAAAAAGCACATAACTCTAGGAAGGGGACAGCTCCAGGTTTTTAGCACAACTGGTGCTGAGTAACATAGTGAAACTGATCTAATCTGTTGCTTCACTTTGTTGAGATAACACAAATCTTCTAGACCTATGCAAAAGTATGAAAAGCACAATAAAAATGACTGAACTATAAAAATGTACAGTGTTTTATTTATCCACGTTGACAGTTCAGCTGTAAATGTTTATAACAGTTCATAAATCACATGAGAAAACACGTCGATCCACGTGAAAGACACAACAGTAATCAAGGCTTGAGAAGTGTTGGCAAGGGCTGGGGGGTCCCCGACATAAAGTCAGAGAAAGGGGGCTAAGGGCCAAGTCATATTGATAAATATTTACAAGCAAATCACCGAAGAATGAGAGAGCCTCTATTATAGTTGAAAGGCAACAGGTCAGTTTTGAATAGTGGCATCTGAAACTGGAAACAAATTTGTTGCTGAAATACAAATTGGAGGAAATTGCTTTTGTGGGAAAACATTTCCTCTCCTCAGTGGGTTTCTCTTTTGTGTTCTGCCTGTTCTGATCGTGGAATTTTAGAGGCGACTGGGACCTCCTGATAGGGGCCTGGCTTCTGTTCCAAGCTCTCCACAGTGGCCTTAGGCAAGGTGCCTTCTCTCCGTGTCTGTTTTTTCCCATCAATGAGGGTTACCTCACTCCAGAACTCCATGTCAAGTGCAGTGACAGCTCCAGATGGTTGTTTCTAAATACAGAGATCTAAAATAAAATAAAACAAAATAAAATAATAAAACAAAACAGCCCGAGGAGCTCACTACAGTCATGCTGAGCTTACTCTTCTCCTTTCACCATGAGTTCCCAATTCTGAAGATTTGAGATCGTGGTCTGAAGCTCGATACTGTCAGGAATTTTTAGCATAGTGAGGACTTTTTGTCTCTGGAAAATGTGAACAACAGGAAATGAGAGCTGCCATCTTTTTCTTCAAATAATAAAGATTGCCAAAGGATGGGGTCATGCACAGACTTTCCTTTAATAGTGCCTACTGAATCCACCACCTTGATGTCATTGTGCAGAGGTCATTTGAGCAGAGAGCTTCAAGAGTGGTATCACAGGGTGGGGAGGAACGGAAATAGGGGAGAGCCGTTTCCCAAGCACAGTTAGGTTGGGAGTTCGGAGAAGATGAGCAAATACAGACCTGGTTGGTGTGGGAGAAGGCATTAGCCATATGGGAACAAAGTATTAAGTTGAACTCCATCAACTTTTAAAAACTCTGCTCTTCAAAAGACACCATTAAAAGAAAAGACAGCTTAGAATGGAAGAAATGATTTGTAAGACGTATCTGATGAAGACTGTCTAGCATCGTGCATAAATAAAGAACTATAACTCAATAATAAAACAGACAGAGGACCTAATTCAAAATATGGCAAAAGATTGAAATAGACACTTTATGAAAGAAGATGCATGAATGGCCAATTAGTATCTGCAAATAGTGCTCCAAATCAATGGTCATCAGGAAAATGGAAGTTACAACCACAATGAGATATCACTAAATACTGACGAGAATGGTTAAAATTAAGTTTAACGGATTGACAACACTGAATGTCGGTGAGGTTGAGAAGCAACTGGCACTCTCAAACTCTGCTGGTGAGAGTCTAACATAGCACAACCACTATGTGTAAAAGAGTGGGCATTTTCTTGTCAAACTAAATCTGCACTCCGCTGTACCACCTAACAGTTCCACTTCTAAGTATTCACCCAAGAAAGATAAGAATCTACGTCCACAAAAAGGCTTGTCCAAAACCGTTCATGGCAACTTTGTTCATAATAGCTTTAAACTGGAAGCAGCACTTGTGTCTACCAGTAGGGTAATGAATGAATAAAAGGCAGCGTATTCACATAATGAAAGGAATTCATATAATTTCTGTAGTGTTCAGCAAGAAGAAGGGATAAACGCCTGATACATACAACGTTGTGGTTGGATCTCAGAAACATGCTGAATAAAAGAAATTTTACAGAAAAGTGTAGGTAATAAATGATTCCCTTATGTGAAGTTCTGAAACAGACCAAGAAATCTATGTTGGAAAGAAATGTAAATAGTGATTACCTCTGGGAGGCTGAGCATGTCTCTCTACTGGGAAGGGGCAGGTGGAAGCTTACTGGAGTGATGGTAGTATCCTGTCTTAGTCAGTTCAGGCTACTGTCATAAAAATACCACAGACGGGGTGGCTTAAACACTGTTAAATAAGACAAATTCAACTGAGTAAATCTGAAGTCCTAATTGGCTTTACGAAGTGAATCATGAATGAGGCAGCATCCCTACTGGCAAGTAGAGAGATGCTCTGAAAAGTTGTACAAAAATGAGAAGGTTTTTGTTTTTTGTTTGTTTGTTTGATTATTCTTTTACCCCAG
Organism: Mustela lutreola; assembly: GCF_030435805.1. Lineage (NCBI taxonomy): Eukaryota > Metazoa > Chordata > Mammalia > Carnivora > Mustelidae > Mustela > Mustela lutreola. The sequence goes on along the minus strand of NC_081295.1, from coordinate 144,166,239 downwards.
AAAGAGGATGGGACAAGAAGTTCTTGGCAAAAGAAAAGAAGGGATTATTTCAGCAAGGTGTCTTCTCTTAGCGGGAAGGAGACAAGGTTTCCTTATCTTCCTCTGGAGGGTTGGGGAGAACCCATGTGACAGATTACCTCATTGGAATTGACCAGAAAATTCAAGCTTGATTGGTTCAAAATGCCGCTGCTGGGAAAGTGGAAATTGCAATGGAGTCCTGGTTTCCTGTCCTGGGGACAAGAGGCTTGCTTGGGCTTTCTTTTTAACACAAGGAATATTTACTTCTCAAAATTCTGGAGGCTTAGAAGTCCAAGATTGAAGCCCTGGCAGACCTGGTGCCATTGAGGGCCAGATTCCTGGCTTTCAGAGAGTCACCTTCCTGTGTTTTCACGGGGACAAGAGAGACATGATTCCTCTTGTATGCTCTCTTCCCAGGAAATTAATACCATTGAAGGAGGCTCTCCCTTATAACCTAATTACTTCTCAATGCATCCACCTCCAAATACCAACACTTGGGGATTGTGGCTTCAAAGTATGGACCTGGGGAGAACAGAAATGTTCAGTCCATGGCATATTCTATATCCTGATAGGGGTTCAGACTGCATTGGGTGGATCCATCTGTCAAGTTCGTGAATGTGGATTTAAAATCTACCCATTCCATATATGTAAGTTTACCTTGAAAGGGAGAAAAAACCATAAGAAAATACAGAGAAAAAAATCTGTGTGTGTATAAATCACCTGGAAGATTTGCAAAAAAACATATATTCCTGGATCTTATCTCCAGGTATTCTGACGGTGGAGCTCAGGAAACAGAATTATTTAAGAATCTGAGGACAATCAGGAGCAGCTCTGAGGTATATGCGTGGTGAACTACAATAGGAAATTATCCTGTGGCCATGTCCTCCCACTTTGTAATTGAACCCAAAAGGGTTAAGGATTAAGAAAAGGATTTGTGATGAAAAGGGCTAATGACTCTGGAAACTGAAACATTTTAAGTATTACCAAAAGAGTCCTTTAAAAAATTGTACTATGTCCTTCCAAAGAGGAGATCTGGAACTTCCCATAAAGGTATCCAAGTGCTGTGCTCTGAGCTCTGGGGACATTACTTCTTTAAGGCTTACTAAAATCTGATGAGGTAGGTTTTATCATGTCGATTTCTCAGGTGAAAACACAGACTCAGAATTTAGGTGAACTCTTAGGTCACAGACTCAGGGCCAGCTTCCTGGGCTTGTAACCCGCATGCAAGGCCCCCTTCTCCCTGGGTCAAAGTTCTACTGTATCCTCTTGACATTTTAATTATTTTACCATTGAATTTCTGTTTTATTTTTTTAAATTTTATTAAATTTCTTTTTAGAATTCCAGAATTCATTATTTATGCATCACACCCAGTGCTCCATGCAATACGTGCCCTTCATAAATTTCTATTTTTAAAGTGAGGTCCAGGGGCGCCTGTGTGGCTCAGTGGGTTAAAGCCTCTGCCTTCGGCTCAGGTTATGATCCCAGGGTCCTGGGATCGAGCCCTGCATCGAGCTCTCTGCTCAGCGGGGAGCCTGCTTCCTCCTCTCTCTGTGCCTGCCTCTCTGCCTACTTATGATCTCTGTCTGTCAAATAAATAAATAAAATCTTAAAAAAAAAAAATGAGGTCCAAGGAGACAATAGAGTGCACACCAGGAGTTGATGGACAGGACTGGAAGAGATTATGCTGAATGAAATAAGCCAAGCAGAGAGAGTCAATTATCATATGGTTTCACTTATTTGTGGAGCATAACAAATAGCATGGAGGACATGGGGTGTTAGAGAGGAGAAGGGAGTTGGGGGAAATTGGAAGGGGAGGTGAATCATGAGAGACTATGGACTCTGAAAAACAATCTGAGGGGTTTGAAGGGGCGGGGGGGTGGGAGGTTGGGGTACCAGGTTGTGGGTATTAGAGAGGGCACGGATTGCATGGAGCACTGGGTGTGGTGCAAAAATAATGAATACTGTTATGCTGAAAGTAAATAAAAAATAAATTCAAAAAAAAAAAAAAAAAAGAAATGGTCTCGCTTGTTATTGCCTATCACAAAGCCACTGGCCTTCTTCTCTCCTCCCATCCCTGCCATTGGCTCCACACTATGACAGAGCAGTGACTGTCTGCAGGACAAACCCACACTCCACCGTGACTGTTAGCCTCCGGCGGGTTGGGCGTGTGCACAGGGAGGGTCAGAGTCCTTGAAACAGGCAAGGCAAGAGTGGTCTCTGTCCTGGGCTGACAACTATCACCTACAAGAAGTGCCAGTTTGCCACATTTTGTAGGTGATAGCAAGAGCCACTGACCTGTCCCCAGTCCAGGTTTCAATTCTATCCCAACAAGGAGGCTGTAATCCCTTGGAGATTGCCCATCAGCTGTGGGTTGGGGAGTTCGGCCTATGGGAAGAGAGACTGATTTCTTCACCCCGTCAAGGCTCACATTTTTATTTTGCCCTGCCTCCCCCTTCCTCCATCCCAGTTATGTAACCAGCCCTGCACAGAACTAGTAATGACAGATCAGATTTGGAATCTAAGTCTGACTCACTCTGAAGCTCTTCCTTTTAACAATAGCTATGTTTAAGGTATGGTATTAAGTTGTAGAAATTCTGGAGATAGCAATCGATGGCAGTTCCTTCCATCAGGTTGTTTACGGTGATGTGCAAATTGCTATCTCTGCCCCTCACATAAAATACAGGCTAAAGAGGTAGAGAACAAGTAAAAAGCAGATTGCCATACAGTGTGACAAATGCAGTGGCAGGAATAAGCAGAGGGTACCATGGAAGAAGAGATGTGAGACATCTAACCTAAGTTTGGAGGTCAAGAAAAGCCCTCTTAGTTCTGATCTAACTGACAAAATGGACAAAACTAATGAAGAGTGGGAGGGGTAACAGGCAGCCAGGACTGGTGAGAGAGGGTTTGGGGGACACAAGGATTCAGCATCTGTCCAGGTTGAAAATGAGATCTGGGCTGGAGGGAAAAGGTGATTAGAAAAGAGGCTGGACAGGTGGCACGCTCTGAATGATGGAGGGTCCTGAGAAGAAGAGGAGGGAGCCAAAGACTCACTGGCATGTTTTAGGGGGACAAGGGAAATGATGAATTGTACATCTGGAGGAAATCATTCTGGTGATCAGGAGAGTGAGCTTAATTCAACCTCTATTTATTACCAGTCAAAAAGATGACAACAGAAGAATAAATCAATAATAACATTAGAAAACAAGAAACAGTACCATTGGTGGATGTGAGATTTTGGGGAATCTCTGGAAGATAAAAAAATATAAAAAAAAACTAATATACTCCCTTGTGTCCAGACTAGAGTTCAGAAGTTGGAATCACAGGACCTGGAGAAGAGGCATCACGGAGCTCACATGGGGGCTGTAGTTGAAGGGGCTGGAGTGCGATCTTCCCATCTCTTGCATCCTCATCTGGGCCGCACATGGATGGTCATGGTGTATACCTAACACTGGACCAGAGAGGATAGACACTCTATACTCAGGACTGTAGACTAGGAGCAACATTAGGAGGTGGAGCAACATTACAGGAAGATATTGCCCCCTCAGGGGAAGGACTCTCTTTCTCTTCCTGCCTTAATCTCACTTAACAAAATGCCCTCAAGATTCACCCATGTAGTTGCAAATGGCAGGCTTTTCTTCCTTTTTATGGCTGAATAATATTCCACTACAATATATTGTATAGTATACATAATATATATCCCATTTTTTAATAGATTCATCCATGGAAGGACAGTTAGGTTGTTTCCATATCTTGGATAGTATGACTAATGCTGCAATGAACATGAGGGTACAGATATGTTTTTGAAATCCTGATTTCAATTATTCTGGGTATATACTCGGGAGTGGAATCACTGGATCATATGGTAGTTCAGTTAAATTTTTTTCTTGAGAAAACACGATAGTGTTTTCCACAGTGACTACAGTTAACAATACAGTCCAGACTATCGAACATTGTCGAGAATAGATCCTAACCATTCTCACCACCCCCCGCCACACACACGCAATCACTTTAGCTTAACTCTTAAGGTGACAGATATGTTAATTAGCTTGATTGGGTAATCATTCTACAATGTGTAGGTATATCAGATTGTCACATTGTGTGCTTTAAATATATATAATTGCTTGTCAATATTCCTCAATATAGTTTAAAAAAAAACCAAAAGGACAGGGCTCTCACAGTCAGTGGCTCACTGTTGCCACCATCCCGGCCTCACCAGAACCAGAGAACTCAAAGGAGCCCAAGCAAGAACTCTAAAATGAAAGAAGTTAGAAAAGGAATAACAAAAGTGTAACACTAGAAAGGAGATAGACTGAAAAATGAAAACATAAATTTAAATATTTTCTCACTAGCAGAAATGACTGATTAGAAAACGTTTTGGAAAGAAAGAAACAAACAAAAATCCAACTGCCATAGCAAAAATAAAACCAGAAGGCGTAACAAATCCAAGAAATATACAAGAATCCATATAAAACAAAACCATAAAAATGTACTGAAAGATATTTAAAGACTGAAATAATTACCCATGTTCTCGGGCAAGGAGATTCAGTGTTGCAAAATAACTATTTCTCCCCAAATTATCCCATGAAATTAATATAACCCCAATGGAAATCTCAACAGGATATTTCATGATACTTGATAAGTTCTCAATTTAATATGACAAAATTTGTGAAAATAACTAAGGCGGGCATGTGTTGTGATGAGTACTGGGTGTTACACGTAACTAGTGAATCACTGAATGCTACATCAAAACTAATGATGTACTATGTACAATGGCTAGCTAAACATAATAAAAAATAGTAATAAAAAAACACAAGAATTTCTTTAAAGAAAAGGAGACTTGTCTTCTTAGATGTAAAAACATATCATGAAGCTATGAAAATTAAAACAGAGTGATATTAAAACACAAAAATGTATTAGTATATATATGAAAAAATTTATATACAGAGAGGCCAGAATCAGACCATATGTATGTGGGGCTGTGGTTTCTTGTGAAATGGTTTCACATCATTGGAAGAAAGATCAATTATGCAATAAATGGTCTTTGACCATGGCCTATCAGTTTGAAGAAAAAAAGAAAAGATTGTATTTTTCTTCATATATACCAATATGAATTCCCAGTGGATTATCAAAACATAACTTTGAGTAATTTTTAGATCTGTGGTGAGGACAGACTGAGACAGAGAAAAAATCCGGAAGCTATATTAGATGAAAGAGTGATCAATCAATTGATCCATCTATAATAGAATTCATATGAAACAATTTTAAAAAATCTATTAAAATGAACAAAAATATGTATTTGTCAAAAGACAGAAGAGGGATATCAGACAAAAACATAGATGTTTAACGTTTCTAGAATTACTAATTCAAACAATAAGCAAATGTCATATATTGCCATCATAATGAAAAACAGTTAAAAGATAAAATTAGGCATGGAAATGAATGAAATAAGCTTGAATGTCTATTATAATATATCCATTCTATGAAATATTTTGCAGCAGTTAAACAGAATAGGGTAGACATTATATACCTAAATGGAAAACTCTCGAAGAAAAATTATTAAGGGAAAACTAAAGCTGCAGAAGAATATATATGGTCAATCACATTTTTGCAAAAACTAACAAAGAGAAAGGTGAATGGAAGTGTGAGTATGTGAAGAAGCATGGAAGGAGGGATGCCTGGGTGGCTCAATGGGTTAAAGCCTCTGCCTTCAGCTCAGGTCATGTTCCCAGGGTCCTAGGATCGAGCTCTGCATCGGGCTCTCTGCTCAGCAGGAAGTCTGCTTCCCTTCCTCTCTGCCTGCCTCTCTGCCCACTTGTGATCTCTGTCAAATAAATAAAATCTTAAAAAAAAAAAAAAAAGAAGCATGGAAGGACACTGGAGAAATGCATGATAAATCACTTCCAGTTTCTCTGTGGAGGGAAGTGGGATTTAGGATAGAGAATGTATAGGAAAGTGAAGAGGGGGAAGATAAAAAGGAACTATTTGGTTAATTTGATACCTGAATTATTTACATTGAAAATATATTTGTGTCAAAATGCAATCATATAATACCTAATCATCGAACTCAAAGATTTTAAAAGGAATTGTGGTCAAGGCATTAGTATGGATTTAGTGTTGTAGCAGGATGGTATGTGTAAGCAAAACTAGAAGCAATTAAACGGTTTGGAAGAAGAGCTCGAAGCTGAAGTGGGAGATATTGGCTGCCTAAGCTGAGGAAGTTAAGGTGGGGACAGCCATTTCTCAAAATAGACAAATTCTAAAGTTACGAAGAAGGCAATATGGAAGGAGTATGATGATGATGATGATCACATCTAGGTGGACAGGGAGTCCAAGAATATTGCAACCTTCTTACATCCCCCTCAGATATTTCCCATCCTAACCTCTCCTCCTAGGGATGTTACTATTAAATGTTAATTATGCATCCATACAGTCTTTCAGTCTACTATTACATGTATTACACAAACCTACACACATACACACAACAGCTGTTTGTTTTTTGAATAGCATTATCTCTTATGTATTATTCTACAAACTGATTTTTCACATAGTAAGATGTGTTGGAAAATTGTGTCATCCATCTATCTATCTATAATCTATCTATCTATCTATCTATCTATCTATCATCTCTCTGTGCTTTGAGTTCAAAGTAGAGGACACAAAACAACAACACTCTATTAAATGGTGTTGCGGTTATAGGCAGGGCTATTGCTTTGAACTTTACTGTAAAGCCAAGAAGGGAGGGACAACAAAAACTCGCGAACTTAATTTAGAGGCCACACTGGGTAGGCTATGTGAAAAAGTGGTGGGAACATTTTTCATGTGGCTTATAATTTATTGTCAAGTGATCATCTGTTTCTGAAAATTCAGGTCATTCAACCAGTGTGTCCTTATGCCACCTAATCTAAGCAAACTCCAGAAGTACTTCCATTATTTCCTATTTACTCAATTAGAGAATTATTACTCAGGCTCTTTGGTGTCAGTCCAGCTTCCATTGATGAATTACACATGGTGGGAAGGACACGCACTTGATTATTTCTGTGAGTGTTCATTTGTTTCAAGGGTGACCCGTCCAAGTTTAAAGAACTTACCATGGTTCATTTGCCTTCACCATTTGTGTTGTAAGATGTCTTTACTTCATTGCATCATATGCTTTTAAGTTCCAAACTGATAACAGATTTTTATATTTTGTCTCTGAGCATAGTCTGTTTTGGTTTTTCTTTTTCTTTTTCTTTTTTGGCTGTCTCTGCATTATAAATTGGATGATATTTGGGGCAATATGATCTCATATCTCCTTTCAACTTCTTTCCAATTCCTCTGCGATGCTTCCATCTTTTACTTGTTTGTGCTTGTCTTTATAAGTCTTTCCTGTGTATTTCTAATTTCTACTCAATTTAGTGAGAAATGAAAAATGTCAGTTTCTTTGAATTTCATGTTATTTAGCAGTCAGTGAATGCTCATCAGATGAGGGCCAATGAGAATTCTTCAGGCGCTTTGTTCAAAAGTCTCTCTCTTTTTTTAAATCCCAGTATTAGAGGCCATTGAGAGGACAGTTGATGATGAGAATGAGGTGACCTTTGAATAGTGAAATGGATGATATTTACCAATACCAATAAGTTGTCTAAGTTGATAATGATGAAATGAAGGTTTATTTCCTAAAGGAGTTATTCCCAAATTTTCTCTCTTGGATTCCTCGGGGTCACTGCATAAAAATGATGTGTATCAACCAGGTTTCAGTTACAGATAACAGAAACACTCTAGCTATTTTAAGCAGTAAGAGATTCAACACAGAAAATCAGATGCTGGAAGAGCTGGTTCCATTTCTACCATAATCAAAACGCTTAGGAACTAGGAAACCATTTTCTTAAATTTATCAGCAACCCAGGGCTGAGACTGTCACCATCTCCAGGGTCACATGTTCTGAGCTACCTGGGGGATGAAGGAGCCACCATTGGAATGTCTGGCTTCAGAACCTGATATCCCCAATGAAAACTCTGTCAGAAAAGTAGATTCCTAACCTGATGCTTCCTGGCTCCCCACTTGGTCAGTGCTAGATTCAAGCCTTTCTCCAGTGCAGAACTTAGATCGTATCCAGAAACTTCAGCTGCTAGGAGTGTGGGAAAGGGAGTGTTCATCTTCTCACCACTCTAGTGCAATAGCACACACCAGACAAAGGTGGGGACGGCCATGAGGGAAACTTGCAATGTCATGGATTCCCATGCAGTCTTCCTTCTTCATTTTCTTCTGATGCCTCTGTCTCAGATTTCCTTTCTCCTGCCCAGGAGTTACTCTCCAACTCTTTCACTTTCCACAATCATTTCTTCTATCCCTTTCTCCTCCCTCCTTCTCCTACTCCTCTACTTCTTCTTCTCTTCCTCCTTCTTCCTTTACCTTTTCTTTTCTATCCTGTCCCTTTCCCTTTAAAAAAAAAAAAAAAAAAAAAAAAGCCCAGACATGTACATAGAATAGTTGGATTCTTGCTGAATGAACTAAAATTTCTCGTATCTGAACATACCCGTATCCATATAAATCTAAAAACTAAACCTAGACATAGGGAAAAATTGATTTCAAAGTGGAAGCTTGTTATCTTGTCTTATACTACATAATCCCCCAATTCCATGGATTTTTAAAAAGATTTTATTTATTTGAGAGAGGGAGACAGTGTGCACATGCAAGACAGAGTGCTTGAATCGGGGGAAGGGCAGAGGGAGAACCAGGCTCCCCTCTGAGCAGGGATCCTAAGGTGGGGCTTGATCCCAGAATCCCAGGGTCATGACCTGAGCCAAAGGCAGATGCTTAACCGACTGAACCACCCAGGTGACCCCAATTCCATGAATTTTAAAACCGAGAATTGTGAGATACCTTAAAAGGAGTTTTCTTCCTTCCTATAACCTTCCAATCATCCACAAAATGTCACCACACCTAAATTGTGTGTTGTGTGTGTTGTTTCTAATACACCTACAATGTAATCATTTATCAGCCAAGATAATGCATTCAGTGAAGGCTGATTTGTGCTTACAGAAAAAAGTCTGGTTAAAAATGAATAGATGGGGACGCCTGGGTGGCTTAGTGGGTTAAAGCCTCTGCCTTCGGCTCAGGTCATGATCTCAGGGTCCTGGGATCGAGCCCCTCATCAGGCTCTCTGCTCAGTGGGGAGCCAACTTCCCTTCCTCTCTCTCTCTGCCTGCCTCTTTACCTACTTGTGATCTCTGTCAAATAAATAAAATCTTTAAAAAAAAAAAATGAATGGATCCTTTTGAATGAAAATTCCACCGAGTTGGATAAGGCTCTAGGAAAATTCAACTTTCAAGGTGTGGGCTATGAAGGCTATGCGTGGAGGACAAAATCATCTCATATATTCAGCAAAATTAAAATTAAAGTACTATATGAGGGTACCCTAGCATTTTTATATGCAAATACTCTAAGTTTCATTAAATAAATAGCCAAAGACACACAAATTTCAACTCTCTATCTGTTGCATTAGCCTTCAGATACCTTTCAGCAGCTTATGTGTGTTTATGACCTTCACTGAGGTTGACCTCGTGGTAGTGATTATATCTATCTGGAGAACAGTGGAATCTGTCAATTAAAAGCATGGTCTGCCCATCTTTGTTTGTATCACTGTCCTGGGAGCTGTGTGTACGTATTAAGATGTTGGAGACAGTTAACAAGATGGGATTGGGAGGGAGACAAACCAAAAGTGACTCTTAATCTCACAAAACAAACTGAGGGTTGCTGGGGGGAGCGGGGTTGGGAGAAGGGGGGTGGGGTTATGGACATTGGGGAGGGTATGTGCTTTGGTGAGTGCTGTGAATTGTGTAAACCTGGTGATTCACAGACCTGTACCTCTGGGGATAAAAATATATGTTTATAAAAAATAAAAAATTTAAAAAATTAAAAAAAATAGGGGAGATACTAAAAAACAATTCAAGATATGTCAGAGGTGGAATACTTTTAAATGTAGTTGTAGAAAGAAAACTCCACTGAGTGACATAAAAGGACAACCTGGTGGTAAGATGAATAGCACTGACAATCAGCGCATTAGGACTTCAAGAAAGAGAGTGTTAGCTGCTTTCTAGCCTGGAGGATTGAAGTAGTCTCCCATCTGGACTCTACAACCAATCTAGCCTTCCTCCATCCTCTTGCTTCCTTCTGGAGATTTTTTTTTTTTTTTTTAATGTCCATCTTCTATTTTCTATCTTCTCATTTGCTTTCATTGAAAATTTTCAATGGCTCTCCACTACCTTAGGGACAATCCAACTTCATCGAATAAACAGAAAACCATGAGGATTTGACATCTCCTACTTATCCCAACTTACCTCTTGCCTCACCCCTCTGCGTCAGGCCCACTCACATTCCTATAGCTCTGTACAAGCCAGGAGGCTTCACGCTTCTGTGCTTTCATTTATGAGGTCCCTCTCTGAGGCCTATCCCTATCCATCATCATCCCCATCCACTCTACTTGTTGAACACCTGCTTATGCATACAAAATACTTGTGTATAAGGATCAGGCTCATGGCTCCAGCTACAGAAAGTATTTTCTGGAATGTACCACCTTGACAAAATTGAATTGGCCATTTGGGTCCTCTCTATGGCATCCAAATCCCCTCATCTAGCATCTACAGTATTAGATTTCTGACTCTTCATTTTAGGCTGTAAACCTGTTGAAGGACTCACGTGTCTTCTTTGTCTCCATAGAAGGGTGTCCTGAATCTAGCAGTCCTTGCATTCACCAAATATGATAACCAAACAGTTGCTGAAGGAAATAGTACTGGATCTGGGTCTTGAGCTATTGATACATTTGCTCATACTTCTTCCTCTGCTCAGAACCCTGCCCAGCTCCTACCAATGGATTTGGAAAAAGAGCCTATGTCTCATGCAAAGACAGAAGAATAAAATCATGATTTTATTTTGATTTTGAGTGAAGAAGCCTTACCATCTCTTACTTCTTGCTTAAATGTCATATCCTTTTAGAAAATCTTCCTGCCATGGACTTAATATGTACATTAGAATTTGAGGAGGTGTTGGTTAATTACTGTATCATTGGAAAAATAAAATGAATAAAGCATATTTAATCTAATGCTTTTGATATTATGGTTACAATAAGCAAACTTATATTCTATCATGAACAATTTGCATCAGGTTTTGATGATTGAATTCATTAATGATAAATACAGTTGATTACCATAGGACCAAAGAACCCTAAAATCTAGTTGGAGCTGAATGAATTATAGGGAGAATTTATACTGAGGACTGACTGTAATCTAGAAACAAAGCAATGTTTAGAGTTTATCTAATTTAATTGTCATGACTACACTGGATGGTAAGAATCACTAACCTCGTTTGTAGACATAATTGTCATGACTACACTGGATGTACAAACCTTGTTTGTAGACATGAGGAAACTAAACCTCAAAAAACTGAAACAACATCCCCAAGATTTCTGAGCTATGAGTAGAAGCTTTCTGTTAGCCCAACACCCACAACACTAGAAAGAGAGAAAGAAAATGTCATTTATTTTTAGCATCCTAGCAAAATTATTAGAAATATTTCTTACATTAAAGGATCTTTTAGTGTCTTGTTTATCAGGAGAGTATTTCTTAAAGCAAAGTCTAGGGCACATGGGTGGCTCAGTTGTTAAGCATCTGCCTTTAGCTCAGGTCATGATCACAGGGTCCTAGGATTGAGCCCCACGTCAGGCTCTCTGCTCAGCGGAGAGCCTGCTTCTCCCTCTCCTTCTGCCTGCTGCTCCCCCTGCTTGTGCACTCTCTCACTCTCTGTCAAAAAAATAAAATCTTAAAAAAATTCCAATTCTAATAAAATCAGTTCTAATGCACAAAGAACATGCAACCTTTTGGTGAATGATGTGGAAATAAAGTCTTGGATTGAAGGGAAGAAAGACCATTATCTGCCTAGAGATGTCGATTCAGTCAGTTTTCGGTAGCCCCCCTCAAGATTTGTGAAATTTAGCTAATTCGATCACACACTCCCTCTGTAAGCCTTAATTTAGTATATTGAAGAGACTCAAATCTGAACATCACATGGTGGCTTTTAAAATTAAAATCCTTCCTCAACTTTACAGGAAGACTGGGTATGTGACATTCTTTAGCGAGGGGTCTTTCCCTCCTGCCTAATTCTTTCACGCTACTGCGTATACATGACTAAAACCACCTGGGCTTTCAGTACCATAATCAGGCAAATAGCAGAGTTTAGCAAAGACAAACAGGAGAGCTCGTGGATGCTCTGTTGGTAATGCTGCTCCTCTCTCAAGACCATTTGCAGTTCCCGCTTGCTGCTCAAAGACATCATTAATTGAAATACAGGGCACTCTACTGATCTTAGTGCTTGTATCTTTAATGGGAAGGATTGGTTCTATAACCAGTTTTCCGTATCATATTGGGCAAGAAATTTACAGACCTTTGTAACTCAACTACAGTGTTTCTGATGCGGCCATATTTCTTGGTTGTAGGAACTAAGGGCTTTTAAGTAGCAGCAACTCACAATTTGGACAACATCATAAAATAACCTTGTGCATCTGTATGACTGAATGTGCATGTCTTGGGTAGACAGCAAGCCATTTGGGTGGATTTAATCCAAGAAAACAACTTCTCAATATCCTACCAATTTATTGTGCATGCCCTTTTATAATATTCTTTCTCAAAGGGGTGTGTCCTTGAGTAATTACAAAGTTGTGAACTATGTGGGTTTAAAATATAACTAAGCTCCCCTGACATGTATTACTGTGTGTAATGATAAATGTTCTTTTAAGTCTTCATGGCAGAATGGAGGAAGGAAGTTGGATTTTAGGAAATACCTTTTTATTTTCTCTTTCTTTTTTCCTAAACATGTGTGGATATTTTTTCATATTTCATCATCCCAGCAGGACAGAATTTATAACGTTCGTGACATCCCTGAGTGAACTCATTTAAACAGATAAATTCCACAAGTAGCTAGGAAGTGGCAGCCCCATTGATAAGCTTCCCCAGTCCACAGAAACTGAGCCATAACATTCCCATTAACTTTGTTTGGAGCAGTGATTAATGATAAAGGGTAGAGACAAATCCAAGTTAATATAGATAGGGAACTGTTATTTTCCTCATCCTCCAAAATTTGGCTATCATTGGATAAACATTCCCTTGTGTGGAAGCTTTCCTTCTTCCTTCACACTGGTATGCCGGCAACGTCGTGGACACTCTATAGAAGGATATGGAATCTATCCTTGCCTGACCTTGTGCTCCTAGTTTGCCTTCGAAGCAACTCTTCCCTCCCCATGATTATCACCCAAATTTCCCCAATGCCCACCTGCAATTTCACAAAGCTTTTGCTCCCACAGCTTCTAAGCTTTTGTAGAACGAAAGTACAAAGAGGACTGTAGGAATTTAGAACAGAATTTAGAACTATCTGAAAATTGCCTCCTGGGAAGCAGAACAGCAGCCCAAGAGAGCCTTGGAGAAATCACGCACCCTGGACCCGAATCTATGCTCAGCCGGTGGCTTCTGACCAGATTGTGTTAATACAGCGAGAGCGGACAGACTCAAATCAGCCAGTGTGGACTATCATTTCTATCTGTCCCACGTTTTAGTTTGCAATGAGGAAAAGAACTGTTGGAGAATTGGAATCTTCATGGTGGCATCGTGAGCGAACACGGCCCCCGTGGTCAGACCTCCATGGAGAGACAGATCACAGTTGGAATTTGCTTAAACTCAGAACGTAAGGAGATAGAAGTAACAGGCTCTCAATAAGGATGGACGGAGCTCAGCAAGGATTTCAGCATTTAATGGAGTATTTATTTGGGAGATTCTAGAAGATTTGCTGAGGCATAAAACTTGAATTATATTTAACTGAGCAATTATTTTCTGGTTGGCAAGACACACAGAATGCTGCCAAGACACTGTTTTAGAAGACAGTCCCTTGGCAAATAAAGGTTGATGGACAGACAGATAAAAAAAAAAAAAAAAAAAAAAAAAAGAATCTCAAAGATAAAACAATTCTCTGAGGCACTGACAAACCAGAGGTTAACCTTGAAAGCTAAGTCCCGCCAGTTGACTAAGAGTTGCCCTAACAACAGTTGCCCTAACAAGAGAGCCTCAAGAGTGTTGTATTTCCTAGCTTCGTGACTCCCTGTAATGGAGAGATGATATTATCTAATCTTCATTTGCCTATCCCCTAGAGACATGAAGTTCTAGAAATGCCACCTGCAAGTATCAGGTAAATATACTAATAAATAAATAATAATGATGATTTTCCTGCTCTGTGACTTCTCTTCCCACCTGTTCATCCCATTGTGGAATCTGATAGATATTCTCAAATAAGCATTTCCATTTGTGCCAATAATATAGAGAAAGAACAAAAAGCGTTTAGCCTAAAGGATGCTTTCCTTAGTAGGTTAACGACTTGAAAAAAATGAACATGGAAATATACATCTTCAAGGTAAACTTGAGCATTGCTCTTGCAGTTTACATCATATAGAATTATATCACACACGCACATGCACACGCACACACACGCATACACACACGCAGAGCTGGCTCTCTGAAGATGTTGTGTAGAACAAGCCAGTGCGTGCAGCCCCATTCCTGTTACTTCTTTCTAAGGTAGGATCAGGCACAAGAACTGTCAGAAGTTGGAAATAGGTTTTCATGCCCATTATCTCCACATGCTTATTCATACATATGGAAAATGCTCCTTAGCCATTGCCAGAAGGCTTTTCTCAAGTGTTTTGTAATGCATGGTTGCTTGGAGACACTTTAATTTCAAAATAAATAGTTCCGCCTTGTCCAAAATGTGTACAAATTGCCCTAAACATAGATACTTGGCATCTTGCAAACCCCTAAGTTTGACGTCGCAAAGCCTGCTTCACATGCATTTTTGGCAAAGCCCAAATCCTTAATTATCTTTGAAAGAGTGACATTTTAGAGATGTGCATGCTATTATCCCAGAAAAACACCCCGGAATATAAAGAAGTCCTTTCTCCTGCAAGTATTCTAGGGGTGCCACGCTGGGTGTGAGGAGACAGAAGAGAACTTTGCTACAGACAGCAAGAGACAGCAGGTTCTTGCGGGGTGTCCTCCCCTCTGCACTGATAGGACTCAGCATACATTGAGGAGCCACGTTTCATGTCCTTTCTTGTAATTGGCGTTGCCACCCGTAATAACTTGACTTCTGTCGCTGTGTCCCTGCACAGAAGCGTGCCTGAGGATCCCTGCTTCGATCTAGCATGTCCACAATCTTAACAACCAGAAACAAACGATGAAGTGATCATACACAAGATGTCTCAAGAGGAGCCACGTCGGTCAGCTAGGGGCTGGGACAGGTACCTGCGTCCATGTATCATGGCTCAGATTTTTAAAAAAGTGATGATTTGACCAGTTCCCATTTTGGTGCAGTGAATTGAGGGACACTGTGGAGCATACAAAGGACACAATATGCAAAACAAACTGAGCTAGATGGATATGTGGCCTAATCTTTACGATGCCTCTTCCAGTCTTGTTTAGCTCAGATGGCACGGATAGCACTCCAGACGAACGGCCCATTAACGGTTTCCAGTGTACTCAAATTGAGATGATTGGTTCTGACACCAAGTGTAATTTACAACTGTGATGTTTCTCTGGCCTCTCAGCTCATCTGGGGTTTCCTGTTCCTTTTGCCCATCCTAACTTGCAAATCCTTTTCTGAGGGATTAATAATAAAGACATGAGCTTCAAACACGATTTCCCTATTTACCACGGACTTTCTTCTCTTTCACTTCCAACGAGCTATAAAATTTCCGACAACAGCAAAAACCTGAGTACTCACTGTTCAACTCTGAGCCCCACGCCTCATTTTGTCAGGCTTTCAGAAGGCTCACTAGTTACATGATATGAAATTTCTGGCTGATTCAGAAACCAAATAAGCACATCTTCCAAACAGACGAGCCACTATGTGTGAGCAAGCCATCCTTCCTAGCTGGGATTTCTGTCTAATAGGCTCACCCTGGTTAAGGAACAGCAGAGATCAGCAGAGATCTACGGGGCTTTTTTGTTTGTTTTTTCTTTTCTTTTCTTTTTTCTTTCTTTCTTTCCTTCTTTCTTTCTTTCTTGTTTTTTGAAGCTTGGTGTTTCTTTTCTCATCCAGACCTCTGAAAGTTTTCAGAGTTCTCTCTGACAAAAAAAAAAAAGAGCTTTAGGGTTTCATTTTTTATCAATGTGTTTCTAATTCACTGATTTTAATTTGATTCTCTATTTAAAAAAAATTATTTATTTATTTGACAGAGAGATCACAAGTAGGCAGAGAGGCAGGCAGAGAGAGAGAGGGGGAAGCAGACTCCCCGAGGAGCAGAGAGCCCGATGCGGGGCTCGATCCCAGGACCCTGGGATCATGACCTGGGCTGAAGGCAGAGGCTTTAACTCACTGAGCCACCCAAGTGCCTCTAATTTGATTCTCTTTTTAAATCTTTGTGGGTGAGGGGTGCCTGGGTGTCTCAGTCAGTTAAGTGTCTGACTCTTGATTCTGGTTCAGGTCATGATCTGTGAGTCCTGGGACTCACTCTTTGTAGGTGAATTATACCATTTCTAGGTTTTAGATAATGGCCTTGCTCTTATTTGCCCCTGCCTCATACATGTGAGAAAGAAAAAAAAAAAAATCATTGATAGCCCCAAGCCATGGCCGGGCACCTAGAGTACATGTAATGTGTTTCTTTCGGGTTCACAAGATGCAATCATATCTCAAGTCCATTTTCCAGTTGTGTTTGAGTTTTCAACAATTCTGGAAGTGCAGCTGTGTTGCTGTCTTGTCATCTCTATATGCAGTCGTCATAACCAAATTAGGTGACAGAGGGCCTTGTGGAGTGAGGTGATGATAAAGTCAGCCTCCTGAATCGGGTGGCGCAGGGTTAGGATCACTACACTTGTATTTGTTCTCTGTGTGACCTTGTGTAAGTTCTCATGCTTCTCCGAGGCTCAGCTCCCTTCTCTGAGAAGTGGAGAAAACTCATGTGTCCTCTAAGTTAAGAAAGGGCATTTACAGGCATCCCCATCTTAACACGGTGACAACATGTGTCGTGTACAAAAGCAAAGCATCTTTTGGGTAATGCTTGATTAAATGCAAATGAGAGATTAAAGCCAAAATAAAGTTGAACAGTTTTCTCTATTGTAGACCTTCTAATTTATTAATACATAATATGTAGTAACATAATTTGAATCCCAATGAAGATAGGGATTACCTAGCATTATTCAGACTTATTTGGAGACTCTCAGAATACATATTCAGAGGAGTTTACTTACTTCCTATAGTGTTGTGATAATTGGGCATAACGATAATAATAAAAAACAAAAATCGTGGTAACAAGTTCTATGTAGGAAAAGGAGCAGAGAATGACCTTTGAGGGTAGGGGCTGGGGAGGGATGGTGGTGATTGCAATTCTAAGTAGGACCATGCAGGGAAGCCCAGCTGAGATTATATCATTTGAGCAAAGACCTTGCGGGGGGAAGGAGGCATAGAACTGATGATATTATGGGCGGGGGGCTCCAGGCTAAAGAGAACAGCAGGTGAGAAGACTCAGTGGTAGGGAAATGCATGGTGTGTTCAGGATGCTGCAGTGATTTCTCTTTTCCCCTCATTTTACTTCCCGGTGATGGAAAGGCCTGTAGGCATACACACACACACACACACACACACAGAGTCAGCCTGCTTCATAGACCTGCTATCCTCCACCGGCTGCTTGGAAGTGAAAGAACCAGGCCATAGAATTTATTCTTTACCTAGAGCAGAAATCATTCTTGGGAACTAAAATTTTAAGACAAATGAGAAAAATCCACTTTAAGTGCAAGACAATTTTGTGATATCTTTAAAATGTGATTGCGCTTAAGGGTTTCTGCTAGGCCTGAATTATTTCAGTATTTGCTGAAGTTCGTGGGGATTCATAAGGCACCACTTCTGAGAGTATTTGCAAAATGTCAAGCAGGTGGCAAATATCAGGGATTATTTTTATTCTTAAAAAGGAAACTTAAAAATTGCCTATGATATTGCCTCTGCTATAAATTCTGAATATATTTTTAAATCCCTGGTCTTTACCAGTAATTTAAAGATGTAAACATGTCTTCCTCCTTTAATTTATCTTAAACAAAAATATCTTAGGAGTTTGCTCTTAATAAATGCTCTGT
Organism: Mustela lutreola; assembly: GCF_030435805.1. Taxonomy (NCBI): domain Eukaryota; kingdom Metazoa; phylum Chordata; class Mammalia; order Carnivora; family Mustelidae; genus Mustela; species Mustela lutreola. Next base: position 144,148,084 of record NC_081295.1, on the reverse strand, counting down.
TTACTGCAGTATACATTTTCATAGAACCATGATCAAATTGAAGAAAACGAAATACATTTTTCTTGCTTACTTCAATTTCCATTGAGGGTATAAATTGATGCTACTTTCTATTATTCCTATTTGGCAATATGTATCAAGAGTTCTAAACATTTATATCTTTGAACTTGTAATTTTACTCCTAAGGACCTTGAGGAAATCCTAAGTAATAGGGAAATGGATATATTTCCAAGGATGTTTTACATAGAATTATTGATAATAAGAAACACTGCAAACAACTTTAGTGTGTCAGTTCTGGCCTATCCATATAAAACGAACCCATTTATAAAGGTGATCTTTGCATCGAATTTTAAGAGCATAGGAGCTCGCTCATGACATGAAAATGAGTGAGAGAAAAGCAGGTTGTGAAATTGTGGATAGAAGTGATCCAGTAAAGGGGCGCCTGGGTAGCTCAGTGGGTTAAGCCTCTGCCTTCAGCTCGGGTCATGATCTCAGGGTCCTGGGATCGAGCTCCACATTGGGCTCTCTGCTCAGCAGGAAGTCTGCTTCCTCCTCTCTCTCTGCTTGCCTCTCTGCCTACTTGTGATCGCTATCTGTCAAATAAATAAAATCTTAAAAAAAAAAAAAGGAGTGGTCTAGTAAAGACAGAAAGTAGGTGTATAGCAAAATACAGCAAAATATTGCAAAATGTAAACAGTGACTGAATCTGAATTTGGGGATGGGATTTTAGTGCATTAAGCTATATTTTTACAGTTCTCAAATGGTTGTAACAAATGGTCTCAGTAACATTTCACAATTGTTGATGTAACCCCATATTAAAAATCCTTTAAGACTCTCTGCCTTGTCTACCATGGATGGTATCAATGATGTCTGAGCAAACAAGGAAACTGATCATCAGTTGTCATGATTAAGAAGCTGAAAACCATGACAAAAAAGAACTTCTGTGTTATCACCTAAAAAAAAAAAATCCCTCAATGTACCTATTTCGATATCAATATATGCTTAGCGAGTGTGTTTTGGGAGATTTGTGTCTTAAATGACCCATTGGCTTTCTGACCTCAATTTCCTGTCTTTTTAAAAACCACTGGAGATGATAAACTTTAAAATGAAACACACATACCTCCCTAATTATGTTTGCTGTTACAACATAACTTGAGAAAAGTTTGGGGAAGTAATATTGCAATAGACCAGCTGGCTATTGTACTCGAATTTTAAAATATGTAATAAGCAAATATGCCCTGGGCTGAACTGAAGAAAGGCCTGTCCTTGCATAGTCAAAGGAATGACCACGAGGCCACGAGGTGCCACTTTTTTCTTCTACTCTTAAAGAGCATCTGAACTGCAGTATCTTTGGAGTCCCTTAGAAATGAGCTCCAACTGGTCTGTGAATTGGCTTTTGCCCTGTTTCAGATTCACTATCTAGAATGTTCTACCGGCAGAGTGGTTCTACCGGATGACCAGAGCTAACGCGGCTCTGCTCTCTTAGCAAAAATCTCTCTTCTGCCAACTTGTCATTTTTTTACCATTTTCTGGAGTAATGACAAATGCCTGTGTCTCCCCCACCAGAAATAGAAGCTACAATGTAAGTCACCCAGCCAAGACCATGCAACAGACAGTAATTTATATGTCGCTAACAGTATTTGCCACATGCCTTCAAAAAAATCTACTATTCAGTTCTTATCTGGCAAACTACAGAAATAGGAGTTTTGTTTCCTGTTATTGCCGTACCCGTGGAGTTGGAGAAACGCTCTTGATTTCCTTTCATAAAGTTTTCTTTCTGAAACAATCAGGATTGTAGTAAACAGTGACCCAAAAAAGAGGGTTCATTTCATGAACTTCCAGTAATGCCGTGCTCCGAGCATTGTTTTTGTCATAGAAGATATGAAACATTTAATTATTAATGTCACAAGGATATTTCATTTGTTTCGATGGCTAATATTTTCACCAACGATTTCCCATAGGCAGGGCACAGCTGTGTTCCGGGAGAAAGGGGTGGGTGGGGTCCCGCTTTCTGACCCCACTCCCCAGGGCCCTCCTGAATCTGTTTGGAGATGGCATGAGTAGATGTGAAGGAATCCTGAGGTATAGCTTCCTATCATCTCACAGCATGAGAGAATTTTAAGCATTTCCTACTGGGTTTGGTCTTGGTGGGGTTTATGCCCACTGGATTTGAAGGATCCTTGGGGCTCAGTCTAAGCTTTCCCTTTTAAAGTCTCTCAAAAAGTTAAATTATTCCTATTCCCAAGGTTTAGACCACCTCTTTTGGTTTTAGGCCTAATGTCCTTGGTGTCCCTTAGTACATATGGCAGGGTTCCATAGATCTACCGGATTTCAAATCTGAGAATTAGCTGCAAGGTTGAATGTCCATCCGGATTTCCATCATGCTTAACGATATCCTCCCTCTTCCCATGCTTTATGCTGGGATTTTTTTTTTTTTTTTTTTTTTAGGAGCCCTTTGTGAAAATTTGCTTCTCTACTCTCTGCTCATTTCCAGCTCTCCTAAGAGAGCTTTCTCCATGGTTTCACCAAAACTGTCTCTTTTTCTTTCTAAATGGCTTGTGATTTCACGGTCTCATTCAAATGCCCCCCGACCCCCCACATGGGACCACGCCTTTTCTCACTCTGTGCTTGAAACGTGCTTCTCTTTGTCAACAATGGAGTTCAAGAGACAGGAAGATATTAAAGATAACAGCCATTTTACTGGGAAAACAATCCTACAGATTTCTTCCCCTGCCCCCACAATTGCACATGTACAACGTAAAACATTCCTTCTGCTGTTAACATTCTAATCTTCATTTCAGAATTACCTTGTCCCACCCACGGGCCTGGTGTTCTGAAGCCAATCACATCAGCCTTGCTGTTGCTACAAGGACCCTTACCCTGAACTGTCCTTCAGGGGGCGCAAACTCCCATCTTGATAATCAGCCTTGGAATCCAGTGTTCCCCAGAGAAGTGTCTTGCTTAGACATCATGGGGTTGGCCTGGAAACTGCTAGGCCCGAAATATGGTCCACACCGTCTTCACTGCTACACCTCAGACGCAAGTCCCCAGATGGCCAGGCAGGGCTCCCTCCCTCCACAATATTCTCTTTTGCTGAAGTGCTCCACCTGCTGGTCCAGAGTCCTCCCAGTCACCTGTGGTCATCTCCACCCATTCTTCTACTGGGCCCACCCAGGATGTGTTCATCTTCGGGTTCCCACCCTTCTCCCTTCTCTTTGCCTTCAGTCTGAATGCCAACGGAGTCCTGGTTTGTGCAAGTTCTACCTTAGCTATGGGATTTATCTGTGGAGTGTGGTCTCAGCCAAGTCTCTGTTCCTCCTGAGCCTCAGTTTCCCCTTCTGTGGAAAGAGCAGGTTGTGCTGAGTGATAAAAGGTCCTTATCAAGGATGATTCTGTTATGTGTAAATTCTGCCAGAATCCAAGGCTTAAACCAAAGACAGGTCTTGATAGAAAGAGGAGTTATTTATTTTCCTGGTATGAGGGCATGGTGGCCATAAAATTCTCTCATGGATGAGCCACAGCCCCCAAACTCCCTCCATTATCCTCTTTGGGATAACACTGAGGTTCTCAAATACTAATCTTTATCAAGGACTGCATTGGGATGAAGGACTAAATGATTTCTGGCTAATTCAGGACATTTCAGTGAGTTTTCCCAACAAGTTGTGGTTTTTAAAATTTAAAGAGTTTTCTTTGACTATAAAACTAAACCCTTTCCAAATTTCTTGGCATTAAAATATCCTTTCCTTTATTACATTTTGGTGACATCAAATAGTAGTGTTATTGCGGCTATTTTTAAGATCCTTAAGTTACCAAAATAAAATGCTTAAACATCCTAAACACATCCTTAATTTTTCCCATTCCCTTCCCTTCTTCTCCCTTCCTCTTTCCTCCCCACTTCTCTCCTTCTCCTCACCTCTGCTTTCTCAATGGTGCTCTTTCTCTCATTTTGACAATCTACGAAAATCTCAAAGTCTGGAAGCCGCAAGGTGAAGGGATAGCTTCTCTTGAAACATACCTGCCTTGTCTGGTAACAACACTCATTTTAGTTCCTATTAATCATCAATTTCCCTGAAGTTTTTCAGGGTTTAAATCATAGGGTGAGTCATTTAGAGAAAGGATGAGGGGTAACATGCTTATGTCATTACTCAGGTGTGGGACATCAGGATCAGACGGTTTGGGAAGAATAAATACTTAATAAACCTAGTTCACAGTTTTGTTTTTTTTTTTTAATTTCTTTAGAGAAAGAGAGAGAGAGAAAGTACACAGGCCTGGGGAAGAAAGGCAGAGGGAGAGGGAGAGACAGAACCCCAAGAAGGCTCCATACACGTGGAGCCCAACCCAAGGCTTGTTTTCACCATCCAGATCATGACCTGAGCTGAAATCAAGAGTCTGATGCTTAGCCAACTGAGCCACCCAGGCACCTCCTGAGTCCACAATCTTATCCAGCAAAGTGCATGAAATTGCTCGAAATTGAATCCACAGCTCCACCCTATAACTGACATATGACTTATGTAAGCCTCATCCAGAACCCTCGACTTTTCCCAGTGCTGAGAAGTATACGATGTCTTTCAATGAGTGCCCCATTAGGGTCTTCGCATATGTGCAGTGAATATATGTTTTTCTCTATTTCTGATACCTCCTCAGGGAACCAGCTCTCCCTTAGTCTATAATAATACCTCTCAGTGCAAAGTGGTTCAGGTGATTGCTAAGTTCCCACCTTGGTCTGACTCCCTACTAGTCTTAGGAATGGACTCTTGCTCAATTCCGGCCACCCATCTTGCAGGCCACAAAGACTGATTGGGGGATGGGAAGGAGATCCAACCCAAGTTCATCTGAGCCTTCTCATGACCCTTGCCAGAACTATTAGAAGAGAATGGCATCTTTTTCCTTTGAGATCACAATTTCACAGCTGTGTGTACACTTGGGGTTGTGAGGGACTTGTGAGTGTAGGAGTAGATCAGGCATGAGCACGGCTGAGGACAGCCTTCAAATCCAAGATCCAATCGTATCTGGATTTCCTATAAGTTTTTTATCTCTTTACTTTGCTTTTCTTTTGCTAAGCTAAATTGAGTTAGGTTCTATCCCTTAACAAAAGTCTCAGAGGAGTGTATAGTCTTGGGTATGAGGACCTTTCCTCTGAGTGATCTTTCACTTTAGCAAAGCCTATTTGAGATCTCTGGGTCCTCAAGGAACACTCCTAGGAAACTTGCTTTTATCTGTATCTCTAGCATACTTGTCTCCTTGGAACCTCTCCTCAGGAGAGAGAAGGGGAACAGAGTGGAGAGAAATAGGTCTGTCTCTGAGTACCCCTTCCATCTTCTGGTGGTGTCTGGTTTAACCAAGAAGGAAAGCCTTGTTAGGCTCATATCTCAGAAGACCTGTTAGAAAGATGGCTGTGTGTAAAACTTATGACCAAAGACTAAAAAAGAACTTTTTTTTTTCTTTCGGTCCTCTCTGGAATGATTTATATTCCACTAAGAACTGACAACAGGGCTATTCTCTCCCTGCTAAGTGCCAAATCCTCACTTGGAATGTGCCCAGCCATCTAACTAGAGATTTCCCTCAGAAGGTCAAGGAGCCATTGTGTGAGAAAAGACCATGTTCTAACAGAAAGTTGGAACAGTTCTTTGCCCATTGACAGCTGTCTTTCAGTAAAAAGGGAGGATGGCTCCAGTGTGCAGACAGCTCAGTTGCTTCAGAGCTGGAAAACACGTTGCTGCTTTCTGACTGAAACATTTTGGTGGATTTTTATTGGCTGTTTCCTTCCCAGAAAAGAATAAGTCTTTACCACTATAATATTTATGCTCCCATCAAGAGTTTCTCAAATGCTTTATCTAGGACCAAAAAGTGAAAGAAAAACAACAAAGCCCTGAGGGAGAAGGTGAACCACAGGGTCTAACAGGATATTTTGTCTTGGTGTCACCCAGTCCCACATGCTAATTTGCAATGACTGACAGATGAAGTGCCTCGCTCAGGGGGAGGAGGGGAGTTGTTTACTTGTGGTAGCAACGGACCGAAATTTATGCACTGTGGGGGCGCCTGTGTGGCTCAAAGGGTTAAGCCTCTGCCTTCAGCTCAGGTCATGATCCCTGAGTCCTGGGATCGAGCCCCGCATAGGGCTCTCTGTTCAGCGGGGAGCCTGCTTCCCCCTCTCTCTCTGCCTGCTTCTCTGCGTACTTGTGATCTCGCTCTCTCTCTGTCAAAGAAATAAATAATATTTAAAAAAAAAAACCAAAGAAATTTATGCACTGAAATTTTAAGCAAGGGTAGCAGGCCGTTTGAGCAACCAGAAAAATCTCACTTGGAAAGGAAAGCAGCCCCAACCTTGAAATCTAAAGCACAGGCACAAATGCACAACCAGAAACTAGACTTTCTAATAAAATGTATAAATCTATTCCCAGAGAGAATGGGGCATTCTAGCCATCATCCCAGAAAACCTTTGCTCATCTCTGAAATTATCCAGAGACCTGGCCTCACCCGATTATGAGACAAGAAAGGAGTTGGAGAGGGAGATAAAACTGAGGGAAACCCATGGAAAACCTGTATTTATTAACACAAGGAAATGGGCTATCTGGATTTTTAAAAGCACGAGAGCTTAATCCTCAAAATATTATCCTGATTTCCTGCTATTGCTGATGATGTCCAGGAGATCTTCGTGATGGGAATGGTTGGGAAGCAATAGTAGTGGATCTGGAGGGATCTGGACTGGGGCGTGTTCTTGTAGCTTCTCCCAGAGCTACCGTCAGCCTGGATGGCACCAATATCGAAATCCGACACCCGCGCCATGAAAACCCAAACCTTCATCCTGAAGATCTGACTCTAGCCTGCACATGTCTTGGCTTTACAGGCTTCGGCTGTAACACTCTATGCGATGTCTCACACTTCCCGCTTTTACCAGATTCCTTTCTTCCAAACCAGTGTTCACGAAGCTTGAATAGGCACAGCAGATTGCCTGCTGCCAAAGCTCCCCACAAAGAGAGTGGCGATGGCAGGGCTTCATCTTCTCATCACCCAACTGCCACCCAGAGAGAGAACTCTCCCAGTGTTGTGGTTTTGAAAAGTCTGGAAATCAGTGATCATCCCTCTCCCTGGCATCTATCCCCTTTATAAAACAAAACAAGACAACAGGGAACCTGGGTGGCTCAGTGGGTTAAGCCTCTGCCTTCAGTTCAGGTCATGATCCAAGGGTCCTGGGATCGAGGCCCACATCGGGCTCTCTGCTCAATGGGGAGCCTGCTTCCTCCTCTCTCTCTGCCTGCCTCTCTGCCTACTTGGGATCGCTGTCTGTCAAATAAAAACAAACAAACAAACAAACAAAAAACCAAACAAACAATGATCTCTAGTCCTTTACGCTCTGAGAGGAGAGCTGTATGTAGCTGGTTTTATTACTTTCTCCCTTTGCTAGAATTTGCATTGTCCATACAAGGTCTAGAAATATATTTTTGGGGGGACACCTGGGTGACTCAGTCGGTTAAGGATCTGCCTTCAGCTCAGGCCATGATCCCAGGGTGCTGGGATGGAGCCCCGCCTCGGGCTTCCTGCTCAGTGGGGAGTCTGCTTCTTCCTCTCCCTCTGCTTCTGCTCCCCGGCTTGAGCTCTCTCAAAGAGAGATACATAAATAAAATCTTAGAAAAGATTTTATTTCTTAGAAAAAGATCTTTTAAATCTTAGAAAAAAGAAATCTTTTTCTTCAACTCTAGATAACCTTGTGCTTCTGAATCTTCACCTGTTGCTGGCCCTGACCGCCCCCAGCTTATACAGAATAGGGCTCTGGCTGAGGGCACAGCCACTTAAACCAAATGCAAGATTGTGATAAGAGAAAAAGAAAAGGGTCTGAAAACTCCATGTTTCCTCCCTGCACCCTTGACAGGTTTTCTTTCTGGGTGGGGGGGAGGGGACTGGTATATATATGTACATACAGTTGTCTTTCAACTTGACCTTGCATTTTCGTGGTTATAACACTGTAGGGTAAGAGAAGCTGTATTTGTGGCTTTTGTACAAGAGATGGAAATAATAGGAAGGTAAAGTTATTTGACTCCGCTTCAAGAAGCAAATTTACCATGGCACGTCCCTCAGCTAAACCCATTTTCAGAGTCCCCATGCTCTTTTTACCTGCGTCAAGAAGAGAATCGTGGTCAGGGACAGGTACCTGGATTTGAGGAGGAAGAAAGTGGACAAGATTATGCATGCTTATGAAACTAACCAGAGCCAATGAAACTCTGCAAGTCAACGGAAAATTAACTTAGCCCTAACTTACAAGGACTTGGGTTTTATGACTTCGCAGGCGAGCTTGGCCCGTCCCCTGAATGCACAGGGAACCCACTTGCTTTCTGGAATATTTTTGTAGTTGTGAAAATCGATAATGTATCACTGTCAGGTCTAATTTTGTTTCCTATCCTGAGAAAAGGTCATCCCTCCCCACTTTCTTATTACATTTGAAAAATAAATAACCACCACAGTATCTCAACAGACTTTTTGTGTTTATTTTACGCTCAAAGAATGTGAAGTAATTGGGCAATGTGTTGCGGGAAGAAAGGCCAGGAGAGCGGCTTATTCTCCTTTAACAAACCAACTCTGCCTCTGTCTGCTGAGAAGGTGGTTATTGATCGTTATGTGTCTTGTTCATGAGCCCAGACCTAAAACTTTATCAGGGGGAAATAAAAATTGTAGCTGATGGAACAGCTTGGCCGGTTTAGGGCCATTGCTTCAAAGAAAAAGTGCAAATGCTTGAACTTCCTATCCACTTGTTATTGGACAGAGGAAGAAGGAAACATTTCACAGAGATAAGCTGCCCTGTCGAGCACCGAAGGAATTTAAAAGCAAAAATACCAGTATTGACATAATTACAGAATTCTCGATGACTTTAAAAAACATTCACCCCTTTATTTTTTCATGTGGTTTAAAGGAAAAAAATTACTTGGCTAAGAGCAGCCATCCACATGTATTAAATATATGGTAGGAATACTTCTCTCTGCTGCTTTCTAAAGCTAAGAATATTTTCCTTTAAATGTACCCTGGAATGGTGGTTGCCAGGAGCTGGAGAATGGGAGACATGGGAAGATGGTGGTCACACGGTAGACACAACGTTTCAGTTATAAAGGATAAATAAGTTTTGGAGACTTCATTTCAGCGCGGTGACTCTAGTTAACAATACTATATTGTACACCTGAAATTTGCTAAGAGAGTAGATCCCAAATGTTCTCTACACACACACACACACACACACACACACACACACACACACACTGTAACTATGTGAGGGGATGGATTGGGTTGTTAATTAGCTTGATTATAGTTATCATTTTACAATGCATACCTATAGCAGTGTCCCCCTTAAATCTATACACTGTTTGTCAATTACATTTCCATAAAGCTGGAAAAAATAAGATTAAAATATAACTTGCCTTTTATGATGAGTGAGCCTGAGTAAGGAAGGAAATGCTAAGGAGTGACTCTGAAACAAATTATCACTGGAACTTGAAGGTATAGATGACTCACCTATGATGAAAGTTAATTACTATTATTAATTATAATGACTATTTTAGGTCTGCATTTCGAGAATCTTTCAGAGCTTTCCAATTCTGACAGCCCCTGTCAGAGGGTGGTAAAGGGGAGTGACTTGTCTCTAAGGCACAAAATGTATCTGTGGCTCATCAAAGGTCACCAAGTCCCCGAGGGAGCCGGAAGCGCACACCCAACTTCTCTCCAGGAGGCAGGCACTTCAGCTGGGAATGTAGATTTAGTCAGAGAAGTGAGGTGAGGCCAGCACACTGGAGCACAGGGAGGGTTCCTACAGGCACCAGACCTATTACCCAGAACTTGGATTTCTGCCCCAAATAGCAGCTTGTAGACTGCTTATCTGAAAGGAGACCTGCTATCCATAGGTGGCATATGGCTTGATGACCAAGCTGGAAAGTTTTTAAGAAAAAGAGCCTGAGAACCCAAATGGGACTCCCTAATCTGAGAAAGTAGGTTCTTGGTTTCAGTCCAAATCCATAAAACACATGGGAAGCCTGAGTATGTTTTTATCGCAGTCTGTCGTTATTTTTTTTTAAAAGATTTTATTTATTTATTTGACAGAGAGAAATCACAAGTAGATGGAGAGGCAGGCAGAGAGAGAGAGAGAGAGAGAGAGAGAGAAGCAGGCTCCCTGCTGAGCAGAGAGCCCGATGCGGGACTCGATCCCAGGACTCTGAGATCATGACCTGAGCCGAAGGCAGTGGCTTAACCCACTGAGCCACCCAGGTGCCCCCAGTCTGTCGTTATTGATCATTACAAAGCTCTGTGGATTAAACCCCACTCCACGCCACCATCCACACCGTTCCATCTGAAGTGGCGTGCTCTCAACCAAATTTTCCTGTCGAAAGACGGCTGTCATTGAAAGCATTCTGTAGTCTGTTAAATAAATCTGCTCCTTCCCTGATCTTCCATAAAAATAAAATTCTAATAAAAGTTAGAATCGGGAAAAGGCCAAACCCTTAGACAAGCCCGAGAATTTATGCTCTCCCACCTCAGTGCGGGAAACACTTAAGCGAAGTCACAGAGCACATGTTTGTGGCAGGGCAATGGTGTCGTCAGAGTAGCAACAACAACAATGACAAGATCAGTAATGACGGCTGTCATTTAGCACATAGACCATAGGAAGAAACTTCTGAGAAGCCTCACGAGTAGAATCTCATTTTACAGAATCCAAGTCTGTGTCCTTTCCTAAGATCTTAGACCTACAAATGACAAGCGAGATCTTCTCTAATTGTGTTCTCCTTCTTTTCCCACTACATCTGCCACCTTAATGCTTAGAGCGAAGAGGAATTTTTAAAACTCTTGTCTAGCGGTGAAAGGTTGAGGGGACATACTCCCAAGTTGGCATACTCCTCCTGGAGCATGTATTTATTTTTCATCATCATCCTTACTATTATTTTTACCTTTAAAAATAGCTCTTCACTTGGCGGCCTAATCTGGTGGCATGACTTCAAACCATGCAAGGTAGGCAGTGTGAACCCTCACAAATGCAAATGAAGCATCCAGTTTTACTCAACTTAAGGTGGGACTTGGTAGCAAGATTTGATTTTGAAGACCGTGGGACATAAAGCCATAGCTATTCAGGATGATGTTCAATGACAGTTCTGTGGCTTGTTAGCCTCTTTATGAGAAGGAAGTCAGGAACTTTAGCTCTGATCAATTCAGGCATGTGTCAAAGGCACACATACTCTCCCACAACCATAGTAAGACATAAGCAACAATGCTTAGGACACTAGCTGATTGTTTTTCTCATCCTGATCCTTGGAAGTTGTCCTAAATAACCTTTGAAACAGCTTGTTCTACAGGCAGCCTTTCTAAGCTTCATGTCAACTAGGTTTCAGCCACCCTGGTCTCCTTATTTTACTTTTCTCCACATTTGGTTGTTCTGCTCTATAGGTCAACATTGTCTGTAGTCTTCCCTTCTTCCCCAGCACCTCTCTTGTTGACAACAGTTTATAATCAGCTCTCATTCAAATGATCAAAATCTCATCTAGCCTGCCTTCTTGCTTCTTGAGATGCATTCTGAAAATGACTGCTAAAATAATTTTCTCCAAATGTAATTCACATCTTATTAGACCTCTACTCTGAGGACACCAAAGACCCTCCATTACCCTTAAAAGTAAAGCCAAACTCTAGACTGTGAGCTTCTGTCCTTCTTTTAATACTTATTACTCTCTCCTATCCCTATGCTTTTTCCATCAAAACTTCCTTCAACAGCCACACCCATGAAGCTCTAGTCCAGATGGTTAATAAGGAGCCACATGTAACTGATCTAGATTTTACCTTCACTCTCCCTTCCTGTTCCTCATTGGTACAGATGCTAGTGAGTGGCAGAGATGACAGATTTCTCCATGTAATATCATCTTCAATAAATCTATGACTTGATCTCTTTCATCATGTTCAAAATCCCAACTTCTCCACCAATTCCTGTCTCAATTTGAATAAAGCAGTCATCTACTGCCAGGGTTTTGGAGCCCTCCATGGTGTTAACAGAAAACATAGACATCACGCTGCATCACCAGCAATTATTTTAGGGTTATTCCTTCCCTAAAGCTAATTCTGTGCATGCTAGGAGTTCAACAACTATCTGTTGATTGCATTCGTAGGAAATTGACAGTATAATAAAATGTAATCATTTGGATTACTACAGTAAAGGTCAATCTGAATTAAAAGCTTAATTTGTAAAACACAGTCATTGCTTTCAAAGACATACAGAATGGATTAAGTAGGCCTAAGGGCAATGCCAAGTGGCAATCATCCAGATTTCTATTTTGATGACAAGATTACCAAGATTCATCATCAGAATACTATTGGAATGAAACTGGTATTTTAAAGCTCTGGAAGCATTCTGTTTGGAATCATGTTTATTCATTCACTTCTTTTGCAAATCTTTTCTTCTTAAATGGAGCATAGGTAACTATAATGCACTCTCTAAAGTGTCAGTGGGGTGAGATAGAATCGTGAGGTTTCTTTTTCTAGGTCAGAAAGATGAGACATTCACTAGCTCTAATAAAATTCATAATAGCCCAGATTGATTGTAATAGTTGGAAGAATTCTTTCTGCCTCCCACCACTAGTCAAATTACCTTACTGCCTTCTTAAGGTCATGGCTCATGAAGAACTATCCTACAACACAAGCACCCAAAGGCGTTCTCTCCAGTGTGAACAAGGCTCTACATGGGCGAGTGGTTCTTCTTCTTGTCCCTGAAACATACATTGCATTGTTTACCTCTTCGCTTTTACTTGAGACATATCTGTCTTTTTTTTGTTTGTATCCAGTCACCACTCAACTTTCAAAGAGTAAGTCAATTTCATGTCTTCCTTCCATGATCATCCCAGATCTCTTCTTCCCGGAACTTCAAAGCCCACACTCTGTTGACTGCTCTGCACTTACCCACCTCCTCCTTGTATTTCTTTGTCCATGCAAAGTATCTTCTAGCAAACTGTTGTAAGCTCCCTGAAGAGGGAGAACTCCTTTGCTCTCTTTTCCTAGAATCACTGATTTATTCATTAATTTTTTCCCCCTTTGGGCTAGATTCATGTTAAAAAAAAAAAAAAAGATAAAAATCCCCATGGTTGCTGGAGGGATCATACGACCCATTTGAAAGATGAGTAAACCAAGGTTCTGGAAGATTCTTTTCAGAATTTCTGTTCAGAAAGACTGAAAAATTCCATTGCAGGATTTGCGTATGAAAACATTGTACTATTCATTTTTTTTAAAAGATTTTATTTATTTATTTGACAGAGAGAGAGATCACAAGTAGGCAGAGAGGCAGGCAGAGAAAGAGAGAGGGAAGCAGGCTCCCTGCTGAGCAGAGAGCCCGATGCGGGGCTTGATCCCAGGACCCTGAGATCATGACCGGAGCCGAAGGCAGAGGCTTAACCCACTGAGCCACCCAGGCGCCCCTGCACTACTCATTTTTTTTTTTAAGATTTTATTTATTTATTTGACAGAGAGAAATCACAAGTAGATGGAGAGGCAGGCAGAGAGAGAGAGGGAAGCAGGCTCCCTGCCGAGCAGAGAGCCCGATGCGGGACTCCATCCCAGGACCCTGAGATCATGACCTGAGCTGAAGGCAGCAGCTCAACCCACTGAGCCACCCAGGCGCCCCTGCACTACTCATTTTTATCAGAAATTTCCACCCTCCTCATGACCCTTACAGCAGGATTGACCCCCACTTCTCTACAATGACTTTGTTCTTCTCTGTATTAGTTTGCTAGAGCTTCCAGAAATAATTACCACTGACCGAGGGGCTTAGACAACAGAAATTTATTTTCTTGGCTATGGAGGCTCAAAGTCTGAGAGGAAGGTGCTAGCAGAGCTGGTTTCTTCTGAGGCTGCTCTGCTTGGCTTGTGGATGGCTGTCTTCTCTCTGTGTTTTCTCATCTTCCTTCTTTACGTGTCTGTGTCTGAATTCCCTCTTCTTATAAGGGCACCAGTCCTGTTGGATTAGGGCCCACCCTGATGACCTCATTTTAACTTAATTACCCTTTAAAGACCCTATCTCCAAATATGGTCACGTTCTGAGACACTTGGGATTAGGGTTTCAACATATGAATCTGGGGGAGGAGGGAAGAGAGACAATTCAGCATAGAATAGTCTCCTTTAACATTTTTTCTTCCATTTACTCTGTGGTGGAGGCTTTCTGGAACTATTATTAAAATAAACCTAAACTACAGACTTTGTGCCCCCTCCTTCCAAGTCAGTTCAATATCAGGAGCTGGCTTTTTCCAACGGGTTTATTTTTCTGAAGAAGAACATGATTCCTTCACATTCCAATAGGAACAGTAGTGCTGCTATAACTGTGAAAATTTCTTTGAGATGTGTGATACTTTCTGGTACTGAGCCTCTACCCACCCTCTTCTCCTAGAGTCCTTGATGCTTCAAAACTCCACCACCGCAATTCCCAAAACTGAGTGCCCTCCAAATGGGACCAAGTTACACTGGGTTTTTCTTCACAGTGAAGCCTTTGGTGGGGCACGAGGCAATTGCCAAGACATGTTGGAAAATATCTGTCAGGTTACCTCAGTCTACACTCAATCAGGCAGTGAACTAGCACAACTTGAGTAATTACGTGGAATTAAAAATAAAACACACCCTACAGACAGCCCTTTCTGCTCAAGAGCTTTCTGACCAAATGCCACTACAAATAGATTTCACCCAAAGGTGATGGAGGGTGAAATCTGTGGATTAAGATACGGATGGAATGCCATGACTCTGAGTTTTAAATATCAGACTGCAGAGTAGTCAAATTGCATATAATTTTATTTTTCATCCCGTATCATCTCAGAGGACATGATGTGACTGGGTATATTTTACTTCACCTTAATTATCCATTAGAGCTTGGGGCATAGATCTATCTTCATCTATCCGGACGGCTGCCATGGTTCAGCATCACAAGAGAGAAACAGGCAGACGGGCACTCACTGAAATTCCATTAGACTGTTCGAAGGAGGGAGGAAATCAGTGTTGACAAAGGCAAGAGCATAGCGTATTCCCACAGGCACTGGCTTAGGCTGAGGATTATTCTCTAGCTCCCTTTCATGGAATTTTCGATATAATGATTAGATTCTGTGATTAAATGAGGATAATAAAGAGATTAAAGTATGAGCATCATTGGTTGAGGTAGTCCTATAATTTAGCCAACATAGAGTAACTGAATGCTTACCACGTGTCTGATCCCGTGCTCACAGAAGTCGGGTTGATATAAACATTTTTAGCTTTACCAAGACTTCTGAAAAAAGAAAACAAGAAGAAAGAAGAAGAAGAAGAAGAAGAAGAAGAAGAAGAAGAAGAAGAAGAAGAAGAAGAAGAAGAAGAAGAAGAAGAAGAAGAAGAAGAAGGAGAAGAAGAAAAAGAAGAAGAAGAAGAAAAAGAAGAAGAAGAAGAAGAAGAACTGGGGCATAGGCAGACAAAGTGAGCTGCCCATGGTTACCTTGCTTGTAAGTTGTACAGCCATGTTTGGGACTTAGACGATTGGATTCTGGAATCGATACTTTTATCATTTCTTGGGGGGCCAAATCCCATTTACAAACTCTTATGTACTTTGATGCCACACTATATATTTTTTCTTTATTTGTTTGTTTTTGGCCACTGAGTTAGGAGAAAATTGTAAGGGACGGCTTCCTTGCACGTTTCAATTATATTGTGTAAGATTATTCACACAGGTCAATAGTAATGTCATCATAGACCGACAAATGTCAGAAACCAAGGAGGTGCATATTTGTCTCAGTAAACAAATGGATGACATTAAATTCTGTTTAGTTTCAATAAACTAGTCAGTCTTTAAAGTTCTATCAAGTTCCGGAGAGTGGAAACATAAGCCACTGAAGCTTTTGGCATCTGAGTAAACTCCGCATATCTGGGGTTATAGAATTATGATCTTCCCTAAGTTGGGATGGGGAAATTATAATGAGTAAGAAAAGTGAAAGAAAGGATAAGAACTTGTATTTCGGGAATCAAGTATTCTGGTAATTAAAACAAAAACAAAAACAAAAACTAGTCAACTAGTACTTATCTGTTACTGGAAGGATCTGAATTGGACCAATTCCTTTTTGCATCCTGCATTCCTCAGGTAACCTTTGCCATCATATAGACTTTGGACTACCTCCTGCCATCCAGCTGTGTCCCCCCAGTTGCTCAATGCCAAGCTCAAGAGCTTCCTTCCTGGTAAGGAGAACAAATAACCTTCCTTTTGATTACTCATTTATATTGGAGTCTTTCCATTCCAATGAACACTTTTAAAAGAAAACTTTCTCCTCCTCTCATGGTCTTGTAATGGAATAAATCTTGCAAAGATCTCCCTCTAGTTGGTCTTCTACCTGATAATAACTCTATCAATGACCTTAATCTAAATAGAAATCTCTCACTTTAGAAAAAAGTAACTTCTTTTTATATTATTTTCATCACTCTATGTTTATACTTATGAAAACATTACCTGGGAAGCGAATCTTATGAACATCATATATATAAAGATTATGTAATATAAAGTAAAATTCATAATTAAGTTATGCACTCATAATTCAAAATTACTTTAGGGTGCCTCTTACATTTCATTTCTATAACTCAATGTGACATCAACATTCACTTTTTTAAAAGATGTGTATATGGCTAGGAGACAATTTTCAGTGGATATCTTATTCTGCACATTTTGTAAGTAGAGATATTGACTACCTTTGTTCTGAGTAACCCTTTCAGAGCTTTTTGTGTGGTGAATTACCTTTGAAGATAGAAAGAGTGTCTCTCTCTCTCTGGAGCAAAGGACAGGCAGGTTTATAGCAAGAGATTCTGGTTCCCTAAGCTCAAGTTTCCTATCTTGTAATGCAACCCACTGTGTGTGTACAGATGTCACCTGCCTCCCTTTGAATGTTATTGCTGCAAGCCAAAAGTTCTTTGTCTCTGACTCAGGAGTCTCATGGCTGGGGCCAGCATCTCCAAAACGAGGGCAAACTAATTTGTTAACTTCTAAATAAGGTCAAATCTTAGATCCTTCATGGTTTCTGACACATGGACTATGTAAAATAATTTCATTTTGAGTAGGTGCTCTTAATTACCAACCGGACATAAAAGATTTCCTTTGAGATCTTACCTGTAAATGAAATGTATTCTTGTATTTCAAATCATAGTTCAGAGAAGAATGGATACATCAATTTAACGATTGACTTTTTAATCCCTAAAACTCTGTAATGAAATACCCATAAAACCAGCTTTATCAGGAGTTAATAGAGGGAAATGGGGGAAGATGTAACTAGTTCTTTCTCGCACGTTGGCTTTAATTTCTTACAACAAATTTTCTAAAAGCAAGCGACATGCCAGCAAAAGACAATTCCAGGCATTTTCCAGCGTGTGGAAGTCACAATCAATAGGAGATGACTAGTTCCAGATCTTTTTCCAGGTTTCTAATCATCATATTAACGTAAGGAGGATTTGGATCAAATATCAGGTAATAAACGGGAGCAGGCTATATAGATAGCAACACTTATTTAAAAAGGTGAGATCTTTCTTCACTTGGCGATCAGTTGATAAGAAGAGGTATGCTCATAAGCAGCTGTTGATAATTAAGAATGACGGGTATTAACTTAGTCTCCATTTCATTACTTGCCTGGCTCACACAGCAGTCAGTCAGGTCACCTTTGCTTTACAGAGCCAGCAGGAGAGAGAGGCAAAACTCAGCAGTGTGTGTGGTCAATGGGAGAGCTCCCCTCCAAGTAAACATGGTATTCTACATGGGAGCAATGGTCCCCTTGACCAATGTTACTTCAGCTCCATTAGAATGTTTTCTCTGCTCCTTGTTTTCTGTCAGTCCAGGGGTTTATAACCCTCTGAAGTCATTTTAGTAATCAAAATCTCCTAACGAGGGCAAGGAGAAGATAAATGGAAAATGACATTCACATCATTCACCCCTCTTTCTTAGGCCTGACCTGAGCTCTAAGTCTCTTCTTTCTTCCCATTCAGTCTGCTCTGTCTTGGACTAGCCATGTCCTAGAAGGAACTGCCTCACTGACATTTGCTTCATAAATGTGGGAGAGGCTCCAAAAATCAGGTCAGGAAATCTATCTCCAACGTGTGGGTACAAATAAGGTAATGGTGAATAATAGGTAAGATTTACTGGCTCACAGCACTTACTTGCCTAGTGAGGCCCTCACCTAAGTCTCTCCCACTTAGTTTTGGGATTCCTCTGTGGTTCTCATGTGTGGTCACCAAGGGTCCACATTGGCCCACATCACATCCATCCCTGCTGGAGCCCATTAACAGCTGGAAACACTGCCAGAGTATAAATCCCAAATGTCCCCCATTTGCAGGCCTGTGGGCACCCACCCTGCTCATATGTAAGGAGAATGTTCCTCTTCTCATTTTATCCCTGTCCCATTTTGTGCTGTCCTTTGTCACTGACGCCTCAGAGCAGCTCTGCATGATAATCTGTGTCTCTCAAAGCACACCCCCCTTCAGCTTCTGTCTTCAGTTTTTACTCCATGGGCCAGGCTGACAGAGAGGCCTATGCTTTTCCTCGCCTCGAACTCCAAGCTTTCTTGTGCAAACCTCCTCCTCAAAGGCCCTTCCCTTCCATGCAAATTAATATACAAATAGGCCTCGGGGACACTTCTCCACCACTAATTCATCATCCTGATGGGAATAATTTGGTACAGCCTTCCTGACCCTGAGACAGTATTTTGTAATTCTTTCATGTCCTTCACAACAATCACAAAACTGAGACGAGCAGCCAAAGACCAGGAGATCCAGCAAATGCCCGTTGACTGGTTATACTAACAAATACCAACCCGGCTCTGGACCATGAGGAGTCAAAGGTAGAGACAGAACCTAAATTATAAAAAACTAGGCACTCACTGTGAACACTGATTGAACAAAGACTTGGTTAGGTCATGTTACAATTTTTAAAGGACAGAGCCAACTTACATCAATCCATATGACACAGAGAACCTCTGTGTAAAAGGGGCACCATGCTGCTGGCTGATTTATAAAATCTTCGCAAGTGTTGTCTCCAAATCCATCTCAACTGAGTCATCCATGGTTGTACCAGGGAAGGCATCCTGATTTCGAGATGCCTGCTTCTTCATGCATGGGCAAGTAGTCCCTAATTGTCTCACCGTGATCCAAAAACTCATTGCGGTTGGGTACTCCGTTAGCAAACCTGGGCCAAGGCGGGGCATCCTGGTAGTGGTTACATTGGCTTCAGCTATTTGAGGACTTCTGCGAGGGGCTAGAAGTTCTGAGTCAGGAGGTTACCAGGGCAATAGCAAAATGCTTTCTCTAGCCGGGGGCTGCATCATGTCCAAGAGGGTCATGGAAAAGTTGTAGCTGCCAACAATGAAGTCAACCCCTCCTCATGCTCTTCCTGAAGTTAAGGCTTGTCTAGTCCTCCAAGGACATGGCCACCTGGAAAAAAGTGAAGGCGTTCTACTTGGAATCATTTGGAAGAAGGAGGAACAGAAATGGGATATATATTAAAGAAGATTATATAGGCTTGGGAAAAGTTAAGGCAAAGTCAAAGTAAAACTGTCCCTTCAGAAACCTGTGTCCATGAGTTTGGTGGAGAAGAGCTTATTTGAAAGGTTTTTGGTAGTAGAGCTCATACAGTGTAGGAGATTACTACAATTCTGTCAAGTAAATGCAAGAACATAAAGAGGAAGAAGATTAGAATGAAATGCCTTGACATCTCTGGAGCCTTCATCGGATTGCAGACGTAGAAAACTAGCAGCAAATGCAATTTTCCCAATAGTCGTGCAGAGAATGTCATGAAATGATAACCTCAAAACGATCAGTGCAACTTGCAGTTTTCAAACACTTTGTTTTGTTTTTCAGTGTAGAGAAAGACAGGTAACACTGAAGAATGGGGTTTGTTTTAAAACTGTGCTACTTTGGATGGCTGAGTATTAAGTTCCAGACTTTTCAGTCTTAGCCAACTGAGCCACCCAGGCGTCCCCCAGACTTTTCAGTCTTATGGCATCTAACAAACCAAGACGAACGCCTTACTGCTCAGGTATTAACTAGGAATGCACATTACTCAGTCGGTCTCCCAGACAGTGCAGATTGAGATAATGCTCTCCCATTGAACGGTCATTCCTTCTTTTTTTGCTCTTCCTCACCAGTTAAGTTTGGCAGTTTGGTTCTCAAGAGTCCCCTTTCTTTGAGGGTAGGCACTCAAGCAAATCAATCAATCAATCTATCTGAGAGAGAGAGAGAGAATTGAGAGCACTAGCAAGGGGAGGAGTAAAGGGAGAGGAAAAAGCAGACTCCCTGCCAAATGGGGAGTCCAATGTGGGGCTCAATCCCAGGACCCTGGATCATGACCTGAGCTGAAGGAAGATGCTTAATGACTGAGCCCCCCAACCACCCTCACATAAGCAACGGCAGGGATGAGAATAAGGGGCACGCTTCCTAGCAAGGGCTTCTGAACAGGTGCTTCAATGAAATGTCTTCCTGAAGAAGGTTCGATTTGCTCCTCCTTCTGCTTTCTTCTTCCCCTGCATCTTTAATTGTCAGTTGGATAATCCCTCCCCACCCTAAGTTGAAGCAAATAACATAACCGCAAAAGTCTAATAATTTGTTCATTCGACAGTAATTTATGGAGTGCCGAACACCATTGCTGGCTCTGGGGACACACTAATAAAAAATACAGCTGAAAGCCCTGATCCCATGGAGCTTTTGGCTTTGTGCGAGGCTGGGGGGTGGACAACAATAAGGAAATACATAAAATATATCAGGATGGCAAGTGCTGTGGAGAATGGGGTGAGCTAAGGGGAAGAGAGGAGGTCAGGGAATGACCAGGGTGGGCAAGAGTAAGGAAAAGACTGTGTAGGGTTGGAGCCTGGAGACCACTGTCAGAAATTTGCCTTTCTCAAAGAAGGAGCAGGAGTATTATTCATACTGCTAGCTGGTTCCACTTATGTCATGAGGACTGTGTTCCACGCTTGACTTGTCTTTTCCCACTTCATCTTCGCGATGATCTGGGCAATTGGTCACCATTACCCCTACCTCACAGATGAGCAAACTGAAATCCAAAAGGATAAAGGGACTTGCCCAAAACTACTTGGTTAGCAAGACCATCTTGCTAAGGTTCACAAATCAATGGGGAGAGAAGGATTATTTGGTAAATATTAGGATAGTTAAATTGTTAATTAAAAATACCAGTTGAGGGGCGCCTGGGTGGCTCAGTGGGTTAAAGCCTCTGCCTTCGGCTCTGGTCATGATCCCAGGTCCTGGGATCGAGCCCCACATCGGGCTCTCTGCTCAGCGGGGAGCCTGCTTCCTCCTCTCTCTGCCTGCCTCTCTGCCTACTTGTGATCTCTGTCTGTCAAATAAATAAATAAAATCTTAAAAAAAAATAACAGTTGAGGTGTGCCTGGGTAGCTCAGTCGGGTAAGCCCCAGTCTTTGGCTTAGGTCATGATCCCAGCATCCTGGGATCAAGCCCCATGTCTGGTTTCCTGCTCAATGGGGAGCCTGCTTCTACCTCTGTCTCTGCTCCTCCCCACCCCAACTCATGCTCTCTCTCAAGTAAATAAACAAAATCTTTTGAAAAAACTATCAGTTGAGATTCTAACTCACACAATGGATTAGAATAAATTCCAGATGTGCTCAGCAATTAAATATAAGTTAAACTTTAGAGAACTAGAGGGAAATCAGAGTGTCTCTAGCAAATTGCAAAGTAGGAAAAAATGTACAAGATTAGGTGTGAGAGAAAAATATTAGAAAGGAAAAGTGTGGTAGATATGACTATATAAAAATGTTAAACTTCTCTTTGTACAAAATATAACAAAAATTCAGGGGTATTTCAAATTCAGATATTCAATAATTAAAGGGTCACTTTATAAAGAGTTCACATAAAGTATATAAGAAATATTGATGAAAGCACAATTAAAATATGCAAAGGACCCAAATAAAATTTTTAAAGGTTGAACTATAACTAGTTCACCAACATGGAAAAACATTCACTTTTACTAAGAATTAAAACAAGGAATGAAAATATTTTTTCACATACAAAATTAATTGTCCTTCGTGGCAATACTGGCAAATATGAACAAGGGTGCACAGAAGAAAGAACAGCTTAATTTTTGTTTTATTTAATTCATTAATTAATTTTCTAGAATGGCTTAATTTTTGTTGTTGTCAGTTACATAGCTTATTCACGTCTGTGTTCCAGCTCTTATCTCTTCTTGGCAAAATCTCTCCTTTGCTTTTGCATTGAGTGGAATTCAAAATGACCATTTCGGGAGGCAAGAATTTTGGCTGTGGCAAAATTGCACCGTATAATCAGAGTATATCTGGTGCTCCTTGAAGGCCTTTTGCAGATGGTTCCTCTTGAATGTCCCTGCTTCCCTCTGCACTGAAGTGTATGCACACCTGTAGAGATCCCAAAGATCATTCATACCTAGAGATAATGGGGAAGGTAAGTCTTTGCAATGCACAAGATGGCTACTGCTAACCATTTTGTGTTTCTTTATTTTTTTATTTTTTAAATATTTTATTTACTTATTTGAGAGAGAGAGAGAGAGGAGGGGCAGAGGGATAAGCAGGCGCCCTGATGAGCAGGGATCCTGATGTAGGACTCAATCCCAGGACATGGAGATCATGATCTGAGCTGAAGGCTGATGCTTAACTGACTGAGCCACCCAGGTACCCCCCACTTTGTGTTTCTGGAGATTATTATTTCATGACTCAACTGAAGACCGGGAAGAAGGTCTTTAAGATTGTCGTGGATTGTTAGGACTTCCTACACACCTGCATTTCCGTCTGAATTTCTGTAAGAGCTCTGTGGTGACTAGTGCCAAGGGGATCTTCCATTTGCTTGAGTGTGACCTTCCCACTCACTCAGCTTCCCCCCAGTCTGCAGAGTGATGCTCAGGGAAAAATCATGTGACAGGTTGCAATCAAGATGTGTCCTAAGAGTCCCATGGGAAATACTGTTTCAGAAAATAAACCTTTTTTTTCCCCCTTACATAATCTGCTGTGTCTCCAATTTGCACATAGGAGGATTTTTTTATGATTTGTTTGGAAACATCATTTGGAATATCTGCATTATTTTGATGAAAGTCATTGGAGTTTTGTTTGATACCATTTGGTATGGGGCAAGTTGACTTTGGCAAGAAACAATTGCTTGAGCTGGGATCGGTACTGGGATTGTTTGGGAAGTGACGTTTCCTAGAAACCTCTATAATCACCCATTTGGTCTTCGTAATAAATAAGAGAGTCCAAGTTATTTACCTAAGAATGTTTTAAAGTGTGTTATGAAATACCCACTCAGCATATGAAGAACAATTTGTTTACTAGGAAAAAGAATACCTATCAGATGTAAAAACAACTCACTCTTACCTGAAGCTTTTTGGATCCAAAGCCATTACTTAGAATTTGGAATGGAATAATCTGTCTTAAAGAAATAAAATTGGAAGATGTTTCCATGATTCTTAGCTCTAAGAAAAATCATCAGGAAAAAAAAAAAAAAAAGTAAAAGGGCTAGAGAATGTGGTCCAAAAGGACAAAACAAAAACTGAAATTTTACGGTAAGATTTATGTTTTGTTTTTTTTTTTTTAAATAATCATACAAACTACTTTATGATGAATCAAAGTCTAAATTTAAGTCCAGGATACCTAAATGTCTTTTAAGATATCATTACAAATAAAATGGTGAAACAAGACACTTCTTATTCTTCATTCTGAATTTGTATGTCTGTTTCTGTGGTGAGAAATAGGATTCTGGATGCTAATCTCATTCTCACAAGAGGAAGGGTCTTTAGCAATATTGTACATTTCCCAGAAACCAGGCTGGGGACTTGGAAAAGAAAATTTAACATTTATTAAAAGATTTTATTTATTTGTTTGAGAGAGAGCATTCCCAAGAGGGAGCAGTAGAGGGAGAAGGAGAAGCTGGTTCCCTGCTGAGCAGCATGAGCCTGATGCAGGGCTCAATCCCAGGACCCCAAGATTATGACCTGAGCCAAAGGCAGACACTTAACCAACTGAGCTACACAGCTGCCCCGATTTAACATTTTTTAAGTACCTAATAAATGTCAGGAACCATAACATCTTTGTTTTCATTTTCAGTCTTTCACAAATCTAGCCAGTTAGATATTTTCCTCACTTCATGTGAAGAAATATTTTGCCCAAGATTACACATTTGATAACCTATTTTTTTAAGCTCAAAAATTCCATACAATGTCCACTATCCCAGCACTTAATAAAGTATGTTTTACTAAAACACTTACCTATGTTCCATGGTTAACAACCCCCCCCAAAAAAAACAAATAAAAACTGATCCCACAGTGATGCACATTTAGTAAAACTAGAAGACAATATTATATTGATGTTTCCCATAGACATCTCTGTGATTTTAATACACAAATATAGATTTTTTGTGATGGTACATGTTTAACAATGGACTCTCTTATTTAAATTTTATTTAAATCTGATCAGAAAGAACAATGTCTGATTTGTAGCATCTGCTTATTGCTAATTGCCTATTCCCATGGTGTAAATACTCCCAGTCCAGCAGAGTTCATGGTACCAATGTGAAGTTGAGAAGAGTTGTGTATATTTGACTCTTAGGAGCCACTATGAGCCAGCTCTCACACTACACTGAGTCCATTTATTATCTCTCTGGACCCAGGGACATTTCTTTTACTAAATGTCTCCCAGGCTTGGGGTTCTAGGAACATACTTTGGAAAACAGGGAATTTCTTAACAGGAATCTGACTCTCAGATCTCTACTTTTTTAAGAACAAGATTTGAATTCAAATGTTGATTCACTGACCAGTGAATCAACAAGTGTGCATACACACTTGTTTAAATTAAAAAAAAAAATCCATTTCTAGGAATGAAAGTCTACATTAACTGACTTCTTCTGATTTCTGTTTCCAAGTAGCTGGTATACATTTTTATTATAATTGAGAAGCTAAACTTTTCTTTGAAAAACTCACACCTCTCCCTTGGGATAGTGTGAGAGGGTGGTTACTGGTAGATTCTCTGCTTTGCACCTATAACTTTCTCAGAGACCAATGCACAGGACATGCCTTCCCTGTCCTTGAATCAGATTTGGTTCATTTTCAGTTCATTCATTCAATCACTCATTCAGGAAATAGTTATTAAGTGTCTACTTTGTGGGGCCACTATTCTAAGCACTAGTGGTAACACAGATAAACATTTCTGTACTCAAGGAACTTACATTCTAGTGGGTGGAAACAAATACATAATGAACATAATTAATCAGTACATTACACAGAATGCTTAAAATATGGTCATTGTTATGGGGAATAAAAGATGTAGATCAGTATTAGGAAGAATGGGAGTGCCCATGGGGAGTAACATGAGGTATGAAATAGGAAGGTATCTTCTCATGGAACAGGTGACATTAGCATGAAGCTTGGAAGGAGGTGAGGGAGTTAAGCATATACATATCTGGGGGAAGAGTGTTCCAGGCACAAGAAGAGCTATAGCAAAACTCCAAACACAGAGTATGTCTGGTTTCCAAAAATAGGGAGGAGGGCAGGTGGCTGGGATAGAGGGAAAGAATAGCAGGAAATGGAGACTGGGAAGGAACGGGGTTCACAGGACATTGGGTCAAGCAGACCACTTGGTGGACTTTGGCTTTTATTCCTCAGGCAATGGAGATACTGCAAATAGTAGATGAAAGGAGTGATGTGCTGATCTCACATTTTAACAGATCACTCTGCCTTCCATGAAGGATCAAAAGTGGAATTCAGGAGGCTATGAACTTGCTGAGGGATGAGGGAGTTCAAACCAGGATGGCAGCAGTGGAAGTAGAGAGAAGGAGTCAGAGCCCATACAGTGTGGAGATAGGATTTCCTGAAGGATCAGAAGTGAGGTATGAGAGAGTGAAGAGTGAAGGTGACTCCAAGGTTTTGGCTTCGAGCAACTGGAAAAATGAGTTACCTCCCCTGTGATGGGGAAGTCTCTAGATAAAGCAGATTTCTTCAGATGGGGTGAGGGTGGCTTCCAAATTTTAGTTTTAGACATGGTTGAATTTGAAAAGCCAATTACACATCCAAAAGGAGATGGCCAGTAGGCAATTGGCTCAGTGAAGCTGGGGCTTAGGAGAAAGCCAGGTCTGGGCTTATATAATTGAAGTTGTCACCATATAGACGATGTTTAAATCCATGATTACCATGGATTTAATACCTAGAGGGGAAAAAATGATGATGGATGCCCTGAACAGTCCAACATTTGGTGTCTGGGAATGAGGGGATAAAGCAGCAAAAAAGATAGGGGAAGAGTAGCCAGTTGGGTAAGAGAAAAACCAGGACAATAGTACATCTTGTAAACTAAGTAAAAATGAATCATGAAGAAAGAAGTGACCACCTGCATCACCAATAAGTCAAGCAAGATCATGATGGAGAATTGGCGATCGAATTTAGTGGCCCAGAGACCTGACTGCAGTTTCAGCAAAGTGATGGCCTGTGAACCTGTCCAGAGTTAGTTTAAGAAAGAGTAAGAGGAGAGGAGCTGGACACCAGGAGAGCAGACAGCTGTTTTAAGGAGATTTCCTGCTAAAAGGGACAAGAAATGGCCTCGTAGCTGTGTGGGAATGGGACCAAAAAAAGGTTTTTCAATCTTTTTTTTGCTTTGTTTTCATAACAAAGATTTAGTAGTGAAAAATAGATTCTCTTCAGACAGAGGGCTGGCTGGAAGCAAAATTTTCAGGTAAACACAGATTATGTTTGATGCATCACAACTTCTTTTTTCCCCTTCTTCATGAAAGCCCTGGGTGGTAGGAATTGCTATGTCTACAAATGAGGAAAATATGACGTCAAGAGGAACTACGTAACTTGCCTAGGACACACGCTATCCTTGTGCCTTTGACAATGCTGTCAATGCCCTCCTCCCCTCCAGGGCACATCCAGTCTTCCGAGCTCTGTCCTTTCCACCGTCAACTCAGATTTGCTATCAATAATTAATGGCCAATTATCTTTGCATTTTCAGCCAGGTAAACAATTTCTGTAGAAGGTGTGAATGTGTTGCTCCTTGAGGGAAATTGTAATATGAACAATTATTTCTAGAAAAAAAAAAAAAGAGAGAGAGAGAGAGCTGCCTCTAGAGCCCTGGGTTTGAGTGCCAGGTGTCCTATTACTAATGGTGGGACTTAAGTTATTTAACTGCTCTGAACCACACATTCCTATAAACTGTGGACTGAAAAGAAGAATCTCTACCTTGCTGAGTTTTCACAAAGGTTAGAGTCAGCACGTAAAAGGTACCATTGTGAATGACCACAAATTCTCGATGTTTTTCTTATTATTGAGATTGATTAAACCAGAAGAATATCTGTTCTGGTAGAATGACATGGTGTCAATGACGAGAGTCTTTGGACAAGGAAAAGTGGCAGGTTGTTTCAGTTCCTGCCACATGTAAGGTTTGTTGAAAATAAATCTAAGATTCAGAGTCTAGTTGCCCTAGTGTTTGGGTGAAGGACCCCTGGATAAGTCACATACTCTTTTTGAGCCTTGGTGATAGACACTTATGTTTCAGAATTGCTTTGGACACCATAGAGTGGAGTGAAGATGGAGAACGGAAGAGTATGGCAGGCTAAGTAAGAATTAGAGACTTGGTTTTAAGGACCACCTCCCTCCCCCTGGGGTCCCGAAGCACCCTGTAATTGCCTTTGTGTGAAGGGGATTTTTTTGGACAGAAGATGGAATCATCCCTGAAAAGGTCCTCTAAATGAACCCACCTAATCATTCAGGGAAGGCTCTATGTACTTTTGATTTAGGTAGGCTCCATGCCCAGTGTGAAACTCAGATTTGCTATCAATACCCCATTCCCCCGGCAGCTACTAGGCCATTTCTTGTCCCTTTTAGCAGGAAATCTCCTTAAAACTGTCTGCTTTCCTGGTGTCCAGCTCCTCTCCTCTTACTCTTTCTTTAACTCTGGACAGGCTCATAGGCCATCACTTCACTGAAACTGCAGGCAGACCTCTGCACCACTAAATTCAGTCACAAATTCTCCATCATGATCCTTCTTGACTTATTGGCAACACAGTTGGTCACTTTGAGCCCAGTGCAGGGCTTGAACTCACAAACTTGAGATCAAGACCTGAGCTGAGGTCAAGAGTTTGATGTTTAAGCCATGGAGCCACTGAGGGGCCCCTTTAGGTCTCTGGCTATCATCAGTCAGCCAATTGTCCCTACTTGAAGGGAATGCTCACTTTTATTCCTTTTGCTGTGTATATAACTTTTTTAGGTAAAGAGAATACTATCCCTATTTTGAATTCAGACACTCTCTCGGTTTTAACTGTGACTCATTAGCTTAATGATTTGCAGCACTCCTTATGGTGGATAAGCAATTGGACTAGCTCTTATCTTTCGAGCTTCTCTAACAAACACCAAGTAGTTAAAATATGGTGTTTTTCATCAAAACTTTTCCTTGCCAACACTCAATATCAGACCCTCTGTTAATAGAAGCTTTACTCTCTGCATTTCTATCTGCAGAGCTCAAAACTAATTCAGCTGGAGTGGACAGTATAAAAGCAAACACTACACCTTTTCCACTAAGTTGAATTTTATGTTTCAAATCATCTTTATTTCCCTGTAACCTGAGATTTGTGGCCTACTCTAGCTTGAATTGCT
Organism: Mustela lutreola; assembly: GCF_030435805.1. Taxonomy (NCBI): domain Eukaryota; kingdom Metazoa; phylum Chordata; class Mammalia; order Carnivora; family Mustelidae; genus Mustela; species Mustela lutreola. The sequence continues at coordinate 144,119,478 of NC_081295.1, read as the reverse complement.
AACAGAAATTACTCCTTTTAAAAGTAGCACTAAGCAGTCAAGTTCTGGTTTCCCCACACACCTTGTGCACAGTACAGGCCTCAGGGACTCCTGGAGAATGGGGAGGTTCAGTCAAGCGGAAAAAAGAATTTGGAGAATGGAATGATAAACTGGGTGAACCAGTACCACGAAGAACTTGGCATATCTTGCCGAGTAAGACGGACACGTAGATTCTTTGCATTTAGTTCCTTCCGGGGAAGAAGTAAACTCTTGTACTGCTTTTGTTTATTCACATAAATTTTTAAGAAACTCTAATGTGGTTGTTTTATGCTTTTCACTACTTACATATGAGTGAAATCTTTGGCTCTCATTCAAGAAGACAAAACTGCCAGTTTCTAAAAAGCACCCCCAAATTTTGCAGACATGAAACTGTTCCTTGCAGTGTTAAATACTATAGCAAAAAAACCCGGTAGAAAAAAAGTTGAATGCACGAGGGTATTTTGGTAAGACAGAACGTTGCTTAGTAATTTGAAATTACGTTTACAAAAGCTCAGTGATTACATCAAAAAAAGATTTATATTAAATGAAAATAGAAGGATAGGAAATGATTCTGAAATATGAAAATGTCTGAATTTGTTCACATTTATAGGTCTAGCTCTACACACAAGCATACATTTTTGTATGTGTACATATAATAGGAACACATATAAAGAAAGAGTTTGGAGGGCAATGAACATAAATAGCTTTATTGTGTTTTTTTGCTGGATTGTGATATTAGAACTGTGTTCATCAATATACATTTCTAGATGGATATGTTGATTCAAAAATGGTTATGAATGTGTTCTTTCAACTCATTTATGGATGAGCATGCATTTACCCAACTTTGTTGTGAAAAGCATTTAAAGTAGCTAGTTTGGGTCACTAGAAGAATCTGACTTAAGCAGTAAAAAACTAAAATATTTCATAAGCTAAAAAGAAAAAAAGTTTCCAGGCTTTCAAAGACCATCATCCAAATCCCTTCCCCGAACACACACACACACACACACACCCCACACACATAATTATAAGCGTCCTTAAGGAGCAAGCAATCCTCTCTTCCTGGGGTGTTGCAACGTACTGCCTGTGGGCCAAGTCCAGCCAGTGTCTGTTTTTGCATGACCTCATGAGTTAAGAAGGGCTTTTATACTTTTGAAGTACTACTTGGTGTGCGAGTGAAGAAACAAAGCCATGAGGAAGACACTGTATGGAAGACAGAGTATATGGGCCTCACTATCTAAAATATTTACTGTAAGGTGTTTTGTAGAAAAAGTTTGCCAGCTCTTACTCTCTTTCCCAGCACACTTCTGGAATCTCTGCTGCAATCCTAGAGAAATTCTCTACTAAAAAAAATAAGGAAAGAAAAAGGACATGGAGACTTGCAGAATTCCCAATGGAAGTGGAGAAAGCTCTGTGTTTGTCCCTCTGTTCTGGTCTTTCAGTTCCCTTCTACAGACTGCAGAAGCTGTGGAAATTAATGAAGGGAGACTTCACTAACAGAGTAGGATGGATGGGGAGCCTAGTAGGGGAAGCAAGATGGGGGAGCTGCACTGCTCCGAGTCAGTTGTAAGAGGAAGTGTCCATTACAGACCCCACCAGAAGAATCCTCAACAAGAAAGAATCATCAGTTACAGGACCCCACAGGGAAAGACGTACATGGTTTCTTCTACAAGAGGTTGACTGCCTACATACAACTCAGCCAGTGAGAAACCATCTTCTCCCTGAATTCTTGTTCTCCTCCAAAGGACTTTTGTTCAAAACAATCCTTCCCAGCTTCCTCTGCCATAAAATAACTTCCACTGCCTCTCCTTTGTTTGTTGGACCTGTCTATGGTTTAGCCATACTTTGCATGTCCTAAGTGGCAATTCTTTATTATGCCCGAATAAACCCATTTTGCTGCTAAAACAGCTGACTTTTATTTTTAAGGTGAACAAGGCTCTCACTTGGATTGATAGAAGGAGGAAAAAAAAAACATAAATTCATAAGCTTATAGAAACATAAAGATGCTTTTTTATTATTTTCACCTACATAAAGACATGCACATAAATTAGCAAGGTGTTTCCAGATAGAAGTTTTGTTCATGATGGAAGAGACTGGCATCTGGTTAGCAGGATTCATTTGCTTTCATATAATGACTACGTCTTCTTCCCTTAAGTGGATGCACCATTTCTTGAAACTCTTTTGCTTTTGATGTTTATTTAGAAAGCCTCATATTCATAGACGGCAGTGGTAAACTTTAGCCAAACCTGAATTTTCCTAATGACCAAGTAAATGAAGTTCCACACGGAGGCCACACAGCGCATATTACACAGAGAAACAGCCAACATAACAATAAGTGGGGAGAAAGAAAATACACATGTGGTAGAAAGTGCCAGGGGTGACAATTTGAATTACAAAACTACGCCATATATCAAAATAGAGTTAATAGCAAAACAAACAAACACACATCATTCTTTTCAGTGTGAGCCAACATTTGGCTCCAAGCTAGAGGCAGAAAAACACGCACGCAGAGAGAGAGAGATTATCTGTCACTTACTAAGAAGATGAAGATGTCTTCATTGGCTCCTACACTGAAATGACAGAAGAGAACATGATTTACGTACAGATGACTAAGCGTCCTTAGTCCTCACCTCGCAAACAACCACCTCACCGGAACCTCCACACTGACAGAAAAGGCCTTAGATTTTCCTCTGAAAGAAACTCCCCAACCAGCTGCGGAGGGAAGGAAAACCGTAGAGACGAGGCCACTGAGTTCTCCACAGAAGACTTTATGCAAAGCTTAAAAGAGAACAGAGACTAATTAATTAATCAAATCTAACGGGATCCTGGAATATGTTGGCATGATGAAGCAACAGTGTTGGGAGGAGCAAAATCATTTACTGAGAAAAGCACTGGATCCTCCTGGGAGGATTCTAACCACGGAGCTCCTTAGGCTGGGTCCACATGTGCCCGCCATTTATTGCTTTGGGTTTTGACCCACATGGTTGTTGACTGTATGAGGGCATGACTGAAGTGGCAAATCACTTGGAGATTAACCCTTCATCTAGCCAGCCATTCTGTGGAACTTATTTAGTTATTTTATGCTTTATTTGGATGAACACAATTGTACATATTTAAAGTATACCCTGTGATGATTTGATATTTATTATGGAAAGATTACACGATGATTAAGGTAACTAACACATCCATCACCTCACATAATGGTCTTGTGTGAGTGTGTGGTAAGAATGTTTACAATTGACTTGCAGCAACTTCCAAGTGTACGATATCACATTATTAACTGTAGTCACCATGCTGCCCATTAGATCTTTAGGACTTGTTCTTCTTATAACAGGAGATTTGTATCCTTTGACCTACATCACCTCATTTCCCCTCTCCTAGACTCTGGCAACCACCATTTTATTCTCTGCTTCTATGAGATCAGGTTTGTTTTTTTTTTTTTTTTTTTAAGATTCCACATGTAAATAATACCAAGCAGTATTTATCTTTGTCTGGTTTATTTCACTTAGCTTGGATAATACCTCCCAGTTTCATATATACATATTGTCTTTATCCACTCATATATCAAAGAACGCTTTGGCTGTTCCCATATCTTGGCTATCGTGAGTAATGCTCCAGTGAATGTGAATGTGCAGATATTGCTTTAAGATACTGACTTTGGTTCTTTTGAGTATATACCTAGGAGTGGGACTGCTGGATCACATGGTAGTTCAGTCTTTAATTTTTTTTTTTTAAATTTATTTTTTTGAGAGAAAGAGAGGAGAGAACATGAGCAGGGGAAGGGTCAGAGGGAGAAGGAGAAGCAGACTCCCTGCTGAGCATGGAGTCCCAGGCAGGGCTCTATCTCAGAACCTTTAGATCATGACTCGAGCCGAAGTCAAACACTTAACTGTCTGAGCCACCCAAGTGCCCCACAGTCTTTAATGGTTTGAGGAATCCCTGCTATTTTCCACAATGGCTGCACCACTTTACATTCCCACCCACAGTGTGTAAGGGTCAACCCTTGTTATCTCTGGTCTTCTTGATGGTGGCCAACCTAACAGGTGTGAAGTGATATGTTATTGCGGTTTTGATTTGCATGTCCCTAATGACTAGTGATTTTGAGCACCTTTTTATATACATGTCAACTATTTGTATGTCAGTGGAAATTTACTCAGGGTCTGCCATATTCTGGGGGGGAGGGGAGCACTACCATGTCCTAGAGTTGAGTGAGCACAGCATCTTCTTCTGAGTAGCTCACAGTATAGTATGGAGACAATTGTGTCAAATAGTTATGACCCTATATCAAAATATTTGAGAATGTACCAAGTGCTATATGATTATAGAACAAGGAGAGCAGAACCACTTGTTTGGGTGGGAATCTAAGGAAAATCATCCTAGACTAGACAGTAAGTCTGGAGTTGTAGTTGAGGTTTCCCAGGTAAACAAGTAATAGCATAGCAAGCAAAGAGACTCAGTATGTCTAGAATAAATAGCTGGGATCACATAAACTATATCAAGACTTGAAATAAATCTGTCTATGCAGGGAGTTTGGTGAAGGCATGACAAAGCAGCATCTAAAACTCAAAATTCAGTTTTCAAAAAAGAAATCTGACTGAATTCAAAATGGCTGCCTTGAGAATAAGCCTAACATTTCACTGCTGTGGTCACATGGGCGCATGTGGGAGTGAGTGTTTCAGAGTGTGTGTCCAATCTTGACAGTGCTAAATATTGTGTGTGTGTGCGTGTGTGTGCATGTGTGTGTTTTACTGTAGGTATTTATTAGAACATTTACATGCATGAAATAAGGATTCCATCTTCTTGCCCTAGGAAATACGGACAATATTTTACCCTATGAGAGAACGTTACTTGTGCCCACCACAATGAGTTTCCAGAGGAGACTGAATTAAAACTTACCAAAGTAAGGACCTATGCATGAGTCTTGATCATTTAGCAGGCAAGAAAGAGCTAATGTCCTCTGCTCCTGGCCCCGCTAATAGACTAGGTTCCATAGAAAGGGCTGTGTGCCATCCATTCGAGGAGCATTTGAAATCAGGAGCAGGGAAACGCCATGTAAGGAGTGAGATCTCTGCTTCACAGAAGAGCAAGTCTCCATGCTGCCTGCCTGCTTGGAGGCTATTTCTTTCAGCTCAAAACCACAGGACAAGACAAATAGCTGTCTGGCCTGCTGAGAGCCATCAATGGAGCCACAAAAGGACCACAGAGATCTGAGAGTCAGTATGTGGCCATCGGGGTCCGGAGGCCAAGCGGCACAGTATGGACTCTGGTGAGGCAGGCTGCGAAGCCAGGGTCTGCTCAGTAGGACTGGGTGCCAGAAAAAAAAACTAACAGCCATTGGGATGAACCCAGAGAGAATTAGGAATGTGATGAGTGACGTCATTGGCCTGTGGCACAGGGTGGAATCCTTCGGAGGCTGTCAGTTAGGGACCTTCTCTTCCAGCGTCAAGAAAAAAGTGCAGCCTCTAAGCCCAGAGGAGTGCGGTGCAAGGTGCAGTCAGGTGGGATACAGAACAACACAAAGCTCCCAAAAGGCGCCACTCAGTCCAGGCAACAACTTAGCACTTTTCATGGAATTGAGAGCACATAATTATAGTGAAAATATCAGGTTTCCAGCAAATTCAAAAGGTACTTCTCTGAAGTACCCAAGAAGATGGCAAGGCAAAATCAAGATGCTGTCATCAAAGAATTAGGTCAGAGACTCAGTGTCTCTGGGGCCCGGTTAGAATGACCCCATTCCCTAATGAGGAGAGATGGGCTATGGGAAGGAGGAAGGAGAGGGACGGAGAGAGAGTGACAGGGGAGAACAAAGAGTGAAAGTCACAAATAATTAGTTGGTATTCTGAATGAGAAGAAAAAGGTATAATCCTGCATGGCAAGGAAAAACAAAACAAAACCTAAAGTGAGAACCCCCTGTGCAAGCAGGCAGTCAGGGTGTTGATACCCACTGGGCGATTGCCATAGACAAGGCACCTGACTAGCAGGACGAGACAGAGGGAGTCTAAGCAGATGTCCCCTTTGATCTGGGATTTCCAGTTCTACATACCGGAAGCTGCAAATGCCATTCCAGATCGCACTGTATCCTGAAATTACACTAAGTGTTTAACTTCTAAAGATCTCAATTTGTTCTTTATGAAAAATGGAGGCCCAGGGAAGTGATAAGGCAAACAATGGGGTTTAATCAAGAGAAAAATCTTTTTAAAATGTACTACTTTTATGACCACATTAGCATTAATTAAAACCACTTAAAATTGATCAACATATGCACGGATCAATTATAATCCAGTGAGTCCAAAATCATTTCATTTCCCTTAACTCTGTATGATTTTTCCCCAGTGTTTTGCATACAGAAATTTTGATGTAAGAATCCCTTTACTTTTTAACTAATTTGCTCTGAAGACAGAGCACTATTTTTTTTTTATTCCTAATGTGCAGTTCACTTAGGCTTCTCATTACATTGAGTCACGCAATGAAATTAAGTAGGAAAAGGAGTCTCCAAGCACGGACAGCAGCTGATGGGAGGAATAATAGAATGAGACCAGAAAGACAGCTTTGGTTAGGGTAGGAGTTCCAGTATTTTCCAAATCTGTCAGCCTCACAATGTGGTGTTTCGGTAAGGGTTGAGTCATGACTCCACTTCAATTACCCCACAAAATAAAGAAAATTGTACGTGACAATAGACATGAACACTCTGTAGTCACTAAATCTGCAAAAAAAAGAGAGCAGGAGTCCTGTGTTTTGTCAGTAACATGGTGAAGAGTGTCCCCAGTGTTTGAAAGCCAGGTGTGAGATGTGTTCTCTGTTTGTTTGTGTGTGTGTGAGAAGGAGAGAGAGAGAGAAAGAAATGGGCGCACATGGAAAGAGAGAGGAAAGGGAGATGAAGAGTAGAAGGAAAAGGGGTAGAGCAAAGGGACACAGAAGCAAAAGCAATTCTGATGACATCATGGAAGGCACATTGTCTCTAATGATCTCGATGCCACCTGTCTAATGAATGAGAAAGGGAGAGTGATTAGTAGTAGTAATAGTAGTAGTAGAAGATGAGTAAAGACAAATGGCTGGATGTAGGGTAAATATAATTATGAAACAGTTAGTGTACATTGGTGTAGATATTTACAAGAAGAATTAAGTGCTTAAGGAATCCGTGTCCCCAGCCTGCAAACTATGGAGCAGTTAGTTTCCCTTTTGAAAGAAGGAGCGTCCACTTCATACAAACTCGGTGACACCAGCATGAGTTCCCATTTCTACAACGATGCCTGGTACAGACTCGGTGCTCAATAACTAATTGCTGTTTCCTGACTCCCTATACTGGAGGGAGGCATCAGCCTGTTTCTTCCCAACCTGGTGAGAATGCAACCTGCCCATGTCCAGGCAATAAGCTTCATGCTGACTTGCTTCCACTTTCTTTCTTTAGCATTGAACTTAAAGTTGCCCAAGGGCAGACCTGCTTTTCCCAAGCCAGGAGTGACAGAACTCATGTTGGCTAGATGAAGTGAAGTGTGATGAGGGACACCGTAGGCCCTTATTTAGGCCCTAAAAAAAAAAATCCCTGGAGAACCCCTCAAACCTTGAGAGCCAAATGCCCTTCCCTGCCCTGGGACATTCACCAGAGTAAGATGGAGAGTTTTCTCTTAGCCACTAAATCTTCTCCAAGAGCTTTTTTTTCCTCTGCTCTGGGTATCTGACAGCAAGCTGTCATGGTGAAAAAGAACAAATCTCCACAAAGGCCCTGGATGTTTCGTCTTTCTACTTATTCCTTTATATTTTTTATTTTTTGCCAACTCCAAACTCCACTGACTCTTAGCCAAAATTTTTTGGAATCTGTATGAGAATGTTGAATATTTAATTAAAGGAAAAACTAGGTGCTTAACATACTTGATTATTAGTTTGAGGTCTGGGTTCTGTGTCTTTTCCACACTCGTCAAGTGTACAACCCAGTGTTGTGCAGGTCAGTTGCTCAACACTCAGCGGTAGATGTGGCTGGGAATCAGGACCAGGATGAGCATGACAATGGAAAAGAGAATCTTAAATTAAGAAAGTCTTAGAGATGGTGGCAGCTTAACATGAAGAAAAGACAGCTGTAATGCTCTTCTAAAGGAAGGACTTCCTATGCATAAGAATAAGGGGAAAAGTCACAAAGGAGTATGAGATTGGACCACAAGAAAAATTAAAACCAAAAAGTCATAATGAAATCAATGACCAAACAAGAGACTGTAAAAAGTATAACCACATGACAATCGCCCAATACCAATATCCTTAATACGTGAGTTAAGCTTACAAATCAAGGATGTAAGAACAAGATGTAGGAGAACAAGGATGTAAGCCTGTGTGTGTGCGTGTGTACAACTATCATGGGTTCGAATCACAGAACCCGCACTAGAAGCTATCTTTCATCAATTCTAGTACATGTCTTTAGTAATGTCCCTTTCCTATTCTCCAAAATGCATTTCGTACCTCCCCCCACTGCTTCGTGTCTACTCTCCTTCTTCCTGACTCATTCTCAGTGAATAGCTTTGCTTCACTCACTAGGGAGAAAATTGGAGGGTTACAAAAAGAACCATTGCTCCTTTTCATCATCATATCTCAAGCTTCCTGCCTGTGTATCTAGCAAGTCTGTTCAAGATCAGAGATTGTCAAAGGAGGTGCTGTGGAGGACAATGTACTCCCCTTCCAGTCAAAGGTCAGTTTTAGCCCTTTATTGACTTTCAGGAGATGTCGCTCTCTATTGTAAAATCAAATTCCAGTAGCACAGAATATCCCATGATCTAGTATTTTTGAATAGCAAAGATCTTTCATTGCTATCCCCCTAAAAATACTCATCCCTCATCTTTTAGGACCCCAGACTCTTCTGATTTCTCTCTGCCTCCATCCCAGGCTTCTCCCTCTGTTGTTAAGCCTCTAAATGTTGGAGCACCCCAGGACCAGATCTGTGGACCTCTTTTCTATATAATCTTCTCCCAAGGGATCTCATTAAAAATCGAAGTGCAAAGATAATCTGTTGTGGGTTGAATTCTATTCCTCCCCAAAACTTTTTGAAGCCCTTTTCCCTAGTCCCTGAGAATGTGACCTTATTTGGAAGTAGGGTCTTTGCAGATGTAATCAAGTTAAGATGAGGCCATTAAAGTGGGCTTTAATCCATTGATTGGTGCCCTTATAAGAAGAGGGAGCTTTGGACACAGATGGGTAGGGAGAAGAGTGCCAGGTGGCAACAGAGGCAGAGACTGGATTTATACAGCTTCAAGCTAAGGAATGCTAGCAGGGAAAGATACAGGAGAGATTATCCTCTAGAGCCTTGAGAGAACATGGCCTTACCAGCAACTTGATCTGAGATTTCTAGCCTTCAGAACCATGAGACAATAAACTTCTGTTGCTTTAAACCATTCAGATTGGGGAAATTTGTTACTGAAGCTCTAGGAGACCCATATATCATCTGCATATTTTTAATTCCCAGATGTTGTCTCCTATCCTGACTGATTCTGAACGCACATTACATATCTGACTGCCCATTTGACATGCCATGGAACGTTTGACAGGAATCTCAAAACAGAAATCCCGATTTCCACCCTGCACCCTGACTTCTCTCTCATTTTCCCTCATATTAGTAAATTTCCCACAATTCACCCAGTCCCTGAAGAAAAAACCAAAGAGTTGTTCTTGAATCCTCCTTCTTTCGTCCCTCTGACCAATAAACAGAGAAAGAAGTCCTGTCAACTTGGTGGCCGAAAGAGGTTTTGGATTTGTCCTGTTCCTGCCATCTGACTGCTCCCCACTAATGCAAGCTATCAGGATCCTTTCCCACCTGGACTTTTGCAAGGGGGTCCAATCTGGTGTTTTGCTCTCATTGTGGTCCACCCTTCCAAAATGTAATCTTGAAAAACAAATAGCCTAAGTGAAGACAGTGCCCTACTCAGACCCCTCAGTGCTCAATAAAATAAAACATAAAAAAAAATTCTACAAGCTCCCTTTGTTGTTCTTTATGACCCTGCATGGTCTGGCCATAGACACCTTATCTCTGTCTCGTGCCTCCAGCCACACTTGCTTTCTTTCCACTATGCAAACACAAAGGCTTTTATCATCATAAAGCCTATATGCACTGGGTTCTCACTCAACTTCACCATTCTCTCCAGATCATTTCATTGCTCTCTCTTCTTTCCTATTGTGGTTTTAGTGAAAATCTATCATACCATCCTGCTTAATTATTGTCAAATCACTAGCACTACCTAACATGTTTGTGTCTGTTTATCCCCTGTCTTCCCCTACTCTATTTAGGTCCCGTGAAATAAAAGATCTTATTGTTTTCATAGCTGTATTCCTAGGTCCTCAAATAGTGTCTGGCCAAAGTATTCAATAAATACCTTTGGTATGACTAAACTGTCTAACCCACTACAACCTCTTCTTTTATTTTATCTGATTCTTATTAGAGAAGAAAATGGAAACTGGGGGTTCAGTGCCTTCCCTAGGCTGCACAGAAGTCTGGTTGCAGTCTTCCCTATGCACATCCGTGTACATTCCCAAAAGACACTCATGGTTACGTTTGCTTGTGGTTCTCTTCCTCCACCCTGGACCACCATTTAATGAGATGAACTGGAAAGTATGCGTCTGTTCAGCCAGTCAGCCCGTCAATTCATCATTCACAACAAAGAAGCTACTGCCTGCCAGACACTATATTCTGGGAACACAGAGCCAGATTTCAGAAGGCCCCCACCCTTAGTGAGACAGACATGTAAACTTGAATACATTGAAATATAAATATAAGCATTGTGGCAAAGCCTAGACTAAAATGCTGAAAGAAAAAAAATAATGTCGTAGAGAATATTTTCTCCTTACAACAACATAGCCAACCAAACCCCCCAGAACATTTTGCACACAACAAATTCTAAATGACCGTCATTGTCCACTAAGTGAAATGGCTAGTCAAACTCTCCTTCTCTCTGAGGAGCAAGGGCATCTTCTTTTGGGAGAGGTCAGTAAAGATAGGACAGGTTCCCCCTAACTTGGGTGGTTTAGATAATAACGGCAATGAATAAAAACAGAATTTACAATATTTTAGGCACTGTGCCTGCTCCTGGCATGCCCTGTGACATGGGAACTGGGTGAGTTTGCTAAGGCTGCTGTAATGAATTACCACAAATTTAAAACAACACAAATGTATTAATTCATCATTTCAGAGGCCTAAAGTATGAAATCCATTTCATGGGACTGAAACCAAGAAGCCAGGAGGGTTATTCCCTGCAGAAGTTCTGAGGGAGAATCGGTTCCTTGCCTTTTCTATCCTCCGGTGGCTCCAGGCTTCCTTGGCTATGATAGAACTCCATTCTCTGCCTCAGTGGTCACACGGCCTCCTTCTGATGAGGAGGCTCATGATTGCATTTAGGGCTTATCTGGATAATTCTGGAAATCTTCAGATCCTTAACTCAATCATATTTGCAAAATCTTTGCCATATAGCATTCAGTGGTTCTGGGGATGTGGATATAGGCATCTTGGTGGGCCATTATTCACCCATTCGCAGACATTATTATTAATACCGTACTATAAAAGGTTAACCCCATAATGGGTTCTCATAGCACCCCATTCTGTTAATTCATAGTTCTAACCACAACCGTAGTACATACTTGTTTCCTTGGTTATCTGTTTAATATTTCCCACCAATAAACTAAGCTTCTGGGAAATAGGAAACATTATTTGTCTGCTTGTCTGTTTTTTTAAAAATATTTATTTATTTATTGGAGAGAGAGAGAGAGAGAGGAAGAGAGCATGAGAGGGGAGAGGGTCTGAGGGAGAAGCAGACTCCCCTCCGAGCCGGGAACCCGATGTGGGACTTGATCCCTGGATGCCAGGATCATGACCTGAGCCGAAGGCAGATGCTCAACCAACTGAGCCACCCAGGTGCCCTGCTTGTCTGTTTTTATTATTATTATTTTTTTATCACTGCCTCTCCATAACCACCCCTCATCCCAATCCAAGATAGTTGCTGGCACATAACGAATGCTCAATGAATAGTTACTGAATTAAAAATAGATCTCTATTTTACAGATGAAGGAAGAAGTGAAAACAATCTGGTCAATTTCTAGAAAGTGATCAATTTTCTAGAGAGTGGCAAAGCAGGACTTTGAGTACCAAACCCATGAGTTCTGTTCTACTTTCGTTAGACTGAGTCTGACAATATTAATTTTACATCTTTCCAGTTCAATGATTTTGATTCTTAAATCTCATGACTTTTCCTTTAAAAGAAAAAAAATTCCTACTGCCTTATTTTGAACACACATTTTGTTATGCAGTAACGTAGGACTATAATTAACTACCAATGGATAAGAAGTAGGCTTAATGAGAACTTTGTTAGAAATGCTGTTGCATATAAAGGATCTACAAAAATCTATTTTTTTAACTTTGTGATTCCTGTCAATTTCCAGAACTGTAAGACTATACCTGAAGACCTTGAATGAATCCCTGTTCAGCCTTGTTTTACATTCTCAGAAACTGGCCTCTTGGCTATTTATTTCTGGAAATTATTAAAACAAACAATCCTTGAAACAGAATTGCAATTATTTAAAAATCTCTTTCCAAAGTGTCACAGGTACTCTAAGTCTACTTTAAAGTTAGTCAGCTCAGCTAACGCAGAGTGAGAACTGGTGTTTGATGGCTTGGGTGATATTTTCAAAAACTTCATTATAGTGTATTCCTCCTATGGCAAAATCTCAGGGCTTAGAACTGCTAATACATCTCTTCTTTTTTCTCACTTATCTAGAATAAAATAAGTCTGTTCTAGAATATTTTTAAAATAAGGAAAACCCTAAAACAAAGTGTTTTCACATGTCTTATTATACAAATGTGTTCAAATGTCATTAACAATAATAAAAACACAGTCCCTAAGTAACCAGGATTTGAGGACTGTCTAGTCAAAAAGGGAGGCTATTGGAGGAGTAATTAAGCAAAGAAGACCCCAGTGAGGATTGGAAGGGTTTCTAGAAAACATAAAACATGCCACATAGGAAAGGGAGAAAAAGAGGCATTGAGATGAGGAAAAAACTCTGAAATTATTTTTACCTTGATGAAATTAAAGACAGTTCAAAATTTGTTAAAGCAAGGATGGCAGGTTCTTTCTTTCCTTTTTTTTTTTTTTTTAAGATTTATTTATTTATTTGACAAAAAGAGAGAGACACAAGAGAGGGAACACAAGCTGGTAGAGAAGCCCACTTCCTGTGGAACTCCCTGCAGGGCTCTTGGGATCCCAGGACCCTGGGATTATGACCTGAGCCGAAGGCAGACGCTTAATGACTGAGTCACCCAGGTGCCCCAAGGATGGCAAGTTCTTATAGAAATGAGTGAATACATGACCATAGTTTTCAAAAAAACAAGAAGTGGAACACACTACACTTTTCTTTCCTTTTTGTGATGATGACATTAAATCAACTTGACTTTTCTGATTCAGGAGCCACCAGGAGATGGAGAGAAGGGAAGGGACCCAAGGGATATGTAAGAAAGATTTCAACAGAACATAGTTAGGAAGTAGGTTGTGGGGGGCACAGGTGAATCCAAGTCATGAGCCAACACTTGGGTGGAGGTGCCACTTATTGAGATGGAAAAATTGGAGATGGTCCATTTTGGTTTGTGGAGAAGGCAGTCTTTTGAAATTTTAATATGAAGTTGACTGTAAGACATTTGGAATCTAGAACTCAGAAGAGATATTTCACGTAGGGATGGAAATTGGGAATTGTCATCATTCAGGTGGTATTTGTGCATCTGGGAAAGATCATCCAGATGAAGAGCATACTGAAAGAAGAAGGCGTGGTCCAGGGCCCCAAAGAACTCTGGTACTTAGAAGGGAAAGGGAGGGAATGAGGTCAGCAAATAGGATGGAAAGGTTTTCCCAGAAGAGACAGTGGTGTCTTGAGAAAAACAAAGCCAGTATTTCTAAACATATCACTTGGGTTTGAGTCCAAGCTCTGTCACTTATCATCTTTGTACCCCTTGGGGAAACTATTTAGCTTCTCTAAATTCAAGATCACTTTTGAATTTGGAAGAGCATTACACATATTTGAAGGGCTCAAAATGAGCCCCTTCTAGTTCCGAGGCACTTAGGAAAGCAAGAGCAAATTCTTCTTTTGATTTGATTAAAATAACTTTTATTAAAGTGTGAGGAAGTCGAGACAAAGAATACATGGATGTAGATCTAATAGGTTTATATAATGCTCACAAAAATTTTTTATTCCTATTTCAAATGCTTTCTTTCTCAGGAAATGACTGACATATTTGCACGGTAGGTTGGACAGGTTAATACATAAGTTGCTTTATCTGTTCATAGTTGAGGGTGATTCTTCTTACCTGAGGCACTTGAGATACCTCACTCATCAAATCTCAAAGTCTTTTAAAATACTTTGGAAAAGTCAACTTGTCAGCGAAGGGCTGTCTCAAGAGATTTTTCAATCAACTCCTATTTGAGGGGAAAATATGATCAATTTTTCTGTTATAGAGAAAATTCACCTATATTATACCCATCTTATTTAATTGATAACCAAAACACATTGATGAATTTATCTTGATTTCTGGATAAGGTTCTCAAATCTTTGAAAATACATGTTACATTTGTAAGTCAAATTTGTTGTCCAGAAATAAACTAATGACATACATTCCTTTAGACTTGAATGACTCCTAATTTCAACTGTGTCTTAGAATCTTCTTTCTTACTGTATTTAATAAAGCTGAGTAAAAAAAAAAAAACAAAAACCAAAAAACAAAACAAAACAAAAACCTTCAACAAAAACCATGTTAGCTCTCTTTAGTCTATTAGTTTGATCTATGTGGCTTTAATTTATTAATGTATGTTGCAATATGAGCTGGCCTACAGTGGTTGATTTATGCACATTAATTTTTATGTGCAGAATCTCAATTCCCATGATAGTTCCCATTTTGCACCCAGAATAGTTTTCAAAAGCCACCAAAGAATTATAGTTTATCTACACAGAGATAGCAACAATTTACTTTTTAATATTAATGAAATTCATCTAAGTATCATTAGTGGTATATAAATTACACTAACATAGCTTCACGGTGCTATAACTTAGATTCAGTGTTCCACTGAGACTCCCTGTGCTTTTCACAGGGTCATTTATATATTTCTTGCAGGAATTATATGTAAGTTGAGTTTTCATCTTATCTGTGAAAATAGAAAATGATGCATTCTTGCACTTTAGCTTTATTCTCTTCAGAGAGTATAATTCCCCATTTGAAAACAGTGTGTGTTTGGTTTGGAGAAATTAAAACTCATTTATGATTTCCAAGCTTAAGAGAATGAGCACTCTTCTTAAGTCTATAACCATGTGATTGGGTAGAAGTAACTGATATGGTGTTAAAAGATACAATTTTGGAGGTACAACTGGCTGAAATAAATGAACACATCCACATTAGAAATAAATGAGCAAACTCTTTCAAGAAGATTGAATTACAAACCCATGAGGTAGATCAGAATTAGTCTTTAAATTAGTCTTTAAAATTATCCCCCCTCCTTATATGATTTCCCACTTGCTTGTGCCTAGAACCTCTAGCAGATAGCAAAGGGCAATCCAGTAGATGCTGGGTAGAAAGGCAACACAGATAATGCAGGTTATCATACAGACTCTGAACACTCCAACAAGAAGGAATTCACCCCCCAACTCTCTTCTTAGAATGTGTTCAATACAAGAAAGAAAGCCCTTCTTCTTCTCCTCTCCCTCCTCCTCCCCTTACCCACCCCCCCAAGTTTGACTCTTATCACCATTGTAGTCTCTCTTCTCTGGGTACATTCCATACAGTCACTGTCTGCAAAACTGAGTTCACAACTTCACAGGAGTCCTGACTAACACAGATCTAGGTGGGACCTATAGGTACCTTATTAGGAGGTTTCTATTAATTTTAATGCATCTTAACTGTAAAGTAGTTTGTGCCCCAGTCACTATGCATCTTGTCGGTAAGTATATTATAAGATTTTTCAAACGTCCTGCTAAAATTCAATATCCAAATCATATGAGAAGCTTCTAAATATCAACCCCATGCTAAGCTTATTTGCTAGCTCTATCATTACTAACTAAAGTAAGCTAGTTTTCAACTTTTCTGGAACTTAGACAGGATCCATTTTCTTATTTGTGTCCTCACAGAGAGAGCACGGGCCGTGTCATAGGCACACAAATTGTATTCACTCTGGGAACAGTCATTTGTGTAACATAAGATATGCTATGCATCCTGCTGTGTGTTTGAAAAATGGGAACAATCAGAGGGAGATGTAAGTGACAAAGTATTTCAATAGTTGAATCAATAATACAAAGATTTTTGAGCAGAAAAATGCCATAGTAAGTTTTTTGTTTGTTTGTTTTAGGCAGATGACTGTTAAGAATAGAATTTACTGCTTTTAAGTCACCTGAATCTTTTGGCTTAATCCAAAAGACACAGTCCTACAGTGGTCAAGAATAACACCACACTCAAACAAGAACCATAAGAATAGTTTTATTAAGTAATCATTAATTCACTTGGCAAACAGTTTTGGGCAGAAAATAATAATAATTTCACTTATTCACAGAGGCCAAAATGAAGGGCAAGATTCTGGATTAACATCTCACAAGTTAAAGCCAATTATCTTCATGACACTTCTTACCTCAATTAGCACCAGTGAAAACAATTTTGAAATAAAGTTCTTCGTTTCACTCTATCTATCGGCAAATGACAAAATAAAATAAATGAATCCCACAGAAGTTCTAATTGTGTTTCAAATTTTCATAAACTAATGCCACAACCTGAAGGCAACTCTGGTGACGTCAATTTGTCTATATTACATATTTAGATATCAGTCCCAAAATTCACCCCAGAAAATCCAATTCAGGAAGCCATCCCCTAGAGCCTGTGTTTACAGTGGGATACAGTATGTTTTGAAATCTATAGGAAGATTACGAAGAGAAAAGATCACTCCCTTGAAAAGAAAAGAAGGAAAACAATCTATGAATTGGATGTCATTTTGCCAAACATGCCAAAGGCTCCTTCTGAGTTAACGTGCAGCCTGTCAGCACCATCAACCCTGAGCACATTGTCTGAAAACTCTGGTTGTTCTGTTCTGCGGGAACAGGAAACTCTTCAACAGTATGCACTATAGGATATCTTGATAACATCAGCAGACAGAGTACTGAGCACACATACCCTGGTCATATCCACATACCCCAGATGAGACAATACGGAAGAAGGCATTCTTCTGTGTTCTCATCAACAACAAAATGGCATTTGTAGGCAGAAGAATAGTCCAGATAACCTTGTTGGTCACTGAATATATGCATGGGGAGAAAATAACTTAGATCACAGTAGTCAGGAGGAACCAATTCACAACGAACGTTTACAGTTTGCAAAGCAAGCGATGTCCACCATGCCACCCTCTCTGACTGGCAACTTCTTCACCAGCGTGTCCTCTTGTGCAAAAGAGATCTAAGAAAATAGATATTTTGACATATAATTCCAATTTTTCTTTTACCTAACAATGTCTTAAAACAGTAAGTGGACATATTAATCACTGCTAATGTTCAGAGAAATACTGAACCAGTAAAGATCCAAAAGAGAAAAGTAGGAAAGCAACATCTCTATAAATTACCCATGAAACACCTCTAACTTTGAACAATATGGAGCTATTTTCTTCCTTTAAGTGAAAGATACATTTGCCCTGTCACCTGAACAGAAGCAGAAATAGAGAAGTATCATGGAATTGAGACCTCAAGCTTAACTCAGTGTTGACAGTGTGATCTCCCTCACTTGTAGCCATGATCGTATTTCAGCCCGGAGCACTATTATCCTTTATATAGCCTAATGAGTATGCCAAACCTAGAGCTTGAAGAAAGGTAATTAGTTAAGACTTGGGACTATAAAGTAACGGCAAAATAAAGTACTTCAAGAGTATCTATAATGTACTTGTATAAGTTCCCCAGGGCTGCCCTACCAAATTACCACTGACTGGTTGTTTAAAATGACAGAAATCTATTCTCTCACAGTTCTGGAAGCTCAAAGTCTGAAATCAAGGGTCATGCTCTCTCTGATTGCTCTAGCAGAGGAATCCTTCCTTCCCTTCTCTAGTTTCCCATTGCTGGGAATCCTTGGCGTTCCTTAACTCACAGATCTATCACTGCAATTTCCGCTTCTGTCTTTACATGGCCTTCCCCACTGTGTATCTATATTCAAACTTCCCTCTTCCTATATTGATACCTATTAATCCAGTATGACCTCACATTAACTTGATTACATCTGCAAATATCCTATGTCCAAATAGGGTCTGAGTCATAGGTTCTGGGGGTTAAGACTTCAGCTTGTGTTTTAGCGGAATACAACCTACAACAGTGCTCATTTAAAATGCTGATTCACTCAAAAGTAACTACAACTAGCAGTACTGATATAACTCTTGGATGCAACAGGATGATAGGAATGGGAAAGGAGGCACATGGACCACAAAGAACCACCAAGTCATGGTATGTATTTTTGTATCAGGACCATGGACAGTGGCTCATGTTCCTTCCACCCCCTCCCTCATCCTACCCCAATATTAGTTTATTCCTATGGGGAGAAATGCTTTGCACTAAATAAGGCTTATCAAAAGACTATTATGTTATCTCCCCCACTATTTCTAAATTTGTATTCTGTAAGCCAATTTATTTATTTTTTTTCCTTTAGGAATTTAAGTTATTTATTTATTTAGTGTGTGTGTGTGTGAGAGAGAGAGAGAGAGAGAGAGAGAGCAAGAGCGATCATGAACCCAGGGGAAGGGCCAAGGGAGAAGCAGATTTCCCATTGAGCAGGGATCCTAATGCAGGACTGGATCCCATGACTCTGGATCATGACCTGAGCAAGAGGCAGACGCTTAACTGACTGAGCCACTCAGGTGCCCTGGATTTTTTTTTAAAAATTATCATATAATGTATTATTCATTTCAGGGAAAGAGGTCTGTGATTCATTGGTCTTACACAACACCCAGTGCTCACCACAGCACATACCCTCCCCAGTGTCCATCACCAGCTACCCCATGCCTTCACTCCTCTCCCCTCCAGCAACCCTCAGTTTGTTACGTAAGATTAAAAGTCTCTTATAATTTGTCTCCCTCTGTTTTTGACTTGTTTCATTTTTTTCCCTCTACCCCTGTGATCCCTCTACCTTGTTTCTTAGATTCTGCATATCAGTGAGATCATATGATAATTGTCTTTCTCTGATTGACTTGTTTTGCTTAACATAATACCTGCTAATTTCCTCCATGTTGTTGCAAATGGCAAGATTTCATGTTTTGATGGCTGTGTAATGTTCCATTTTTTATATATATATATGAATATATAAGATATATAAATATATATGTGTGCATATATATAAAAAATATACGTGTGTATATATATATATATATATATATATATATATATATGACATCTTATTTATCCATTCATCTGTCAATGGACATTCTATGTCTTTCCATAGTTTGGCTATTGCAGACATTGCTGCTATAAACAATGGAGAGCAGGTTCCCCTTGGCTTATGAAGGTTGCTGTTATCTTTTTTAAATCTGGGGTTTTATCTTCATTGTTAAAAAAAAACAAAACAAAACCTAGATCCCCAATTTAGTGAATGGCTCTTACCACTTAAACTTATTCATAATTTGTTCCAGAGAATCAATAAAATTATTATAAGGTACCTGTGTTATCAAATGATCAACATTTATGTTGCTTTCCTAAGATTAAAGCAATGTGTAAAGAAGTACACATGAATTAGAATTGATATGTTCTAAAGGAAGTAAGAAAAATGGTCATATCAAAGGGGAGATTCAGGGACAGAAGGCCTTATATACCCTCTGAGAAGGCTGACATTCTATGGAAGAAATTGAGGAGTTATTTAGGGTCTTTAGGCAAAGGAATGATACAGTGGAATTTGTATTTTATTTAGATAAATCTGTTGGCTGTGTAAAAGATGATGTAGAGGTTGGTAAGACAAGAGGCAGACAGAGACATTTAACTAGGGTAATAGTATTTGAAACAGGAGAACAGAATGGATTTCAGAAATACTTAGGAGATGGAATCAGTAGGTCTTAGTCACTCATTAGGTATGGGAGGGGAGATTATGTTTTCGCTTGGGTGACTTAGAAGAATTGGTTTGAAGGGTGGCAAATAATGAGTTTGGTTGCTGATATATATTGTCTTTGGGAGTTCAAAGTCTGTATCCCTCAATGCTCTGCTGCAGAAGCATGGCCCTATTTCCTAAGTCCCTGGTATTAGTACTTCACACTGCTCTTTCTGTCTTAGATCATGAACCCAGTGAAGTTTGTCTTCTCATGTGCAACCCTGTATCACTTACAGCCTGAGAAAGTGCTTGCTTCTCTAATCATTTCTGGTGCCATCCCCCAGTCCTTAACTGGTTTAAGTAGAGACATTAAAGAATATGTACATATGCATGTATTTACATTTTCTTTGTCTGAGAGAGACAAAGAGAGTACAAGCATGGGGAGATGCATCGAGAGGGAGAAGCAGACTCCTGCTAAGCAGGTCCCCAAGATCATGACCTGAGCCAAAGACCGATGCTTTACCTGTGGAGCCACCCACGTGTCCCTGAAGAATTTATTTTTAATGTGTGATAGGTTCTTATTGTCTTTAAGCAAAGAGGGACTCTGGGGTGTGCTTCCATCTAAGGCAAAGGCTTTCTTCTTAGGACTTAGGACACGGAGAAATCTGAGAGCGCTGGGCTTCCTGTAGTGATGACATTATTGACAGCATTTAAAGGCACATTTGATTTGACACTATATACACGCTGTGACCTGTCAGTGTATTTGGTTTCTTCTGAATGGCAGAAATTACCACACTCCTGACAGAGTAGGGCAGAGTCTGGTGGTGCCTTGCTCAGGAGGAGTTAGCAGCTTAAAATACCAACCTACCCATTATGAGATTTAGACATGACAATCATGTGTTGTCGCTGGAAGTCTCTACACAGGAACAGACTTCTAACAGATTCACAGAGTCAAGGTTGCCATGGCAGGTGGTTGAGGAGAAGGAGACCAGGCTTCCTGGTCATGCATATCCTTGCTCTTCTTATCTCCACGAACTGTGGGTGGGCATGGGAAAGGGAATTAATTGATAAGTAAGTAGAGACCATCTCTTTTAGATCTTTCTTAATTCTATGAAATGAGAACAAAGGAAGTAGAAAGGGCTCTTCATAAATTTTCCAGTTGGAAGACACCAAGGAAACCCTCTGGTTCTATTCCTCTATTTTAAATATGTGGAAACTGACCCAGAAAAACAAACAGGAGTTCAAGGTCATTACAAAGTTCTGATCAGAATCCAATTCCTTTTATTTAAGAGCAGAACTCTTTCTCTTATATCATATTATTTCTTACATCTTTTATTTCTTGAATTTGAATACGGGAGATATAGTCAGAAGGACATTTTTGGTTATTTTAGCCATTCTTGTCTTAAGAAAGTTCTTTGCAATAAAACCTTAAGGCACTCTTAGAAATTGACTTAGATTTTTTATTATTAAAAATAAGTTGTCTAGGGGTGCCTGGGTGGCTCAGTGGATTAAGCCGCTGCCTTCGGCTCAGGTCATGATCTCGGGGTCCTGGGATTGAGTCCCACATCAGGCTCTCTGCTCAGCAGGGAGCCTGCTTCCCTTCCTCTCTCTCTCTGCCTGCCTCTCTGCCTACTTGTGATCTCTCTCTGTCAAATAAATAAATAAATAAATCTTAAAAAAAAAAAAAGTTGTCTAGAGAACTAAGGATATGCTTCATTAAAAATTTAACAGATCCATCCTCGATCCTTTGGCATGTAAGTCTAGCTCTTATTTACTTGTGTACACATTGTTATGCCTTCTTACGGGACCTAATAACTTATTCCTGGTAGAATGCTTATCAGTTTCTGAAGCACTTACCCACATATGGCTTTCTTATCTCTGGTATCTGCACAAATAATTTTATTCTCATGATACTAATGAGAAAACAAATACTTAAGAGAGTTTAAGTGTGATGTTCAAGTGACACCGTTAGGACTTACACTTTTATTTGTCATTCTATGACAAACCACTGCTTCTATTTGATGAACACTCCACTTTTGCTCTGTAAAAATTCTGCAGGTATATCAAGATGATCCAGGACTTGCTGAGAGAGAAAAGATGCTTACATCATTTTTGTGCTTTTCAATGAACTTACCTGAGCTTTTAAAATAAATTTTAAAACTGCCATCTGCAAGTCAAGGAGAGAGACCGAAGAATGGAATCAATCCTGCCCAACTTAGATCTTAGGCTTCCCAGTTTCCAGAACTGAGAAAACGAATTTCTTTTGTTTCATCCATCTTTTGTTTCATCAGTCTGTGACAGTTGTTATGATGGCCCTAGCCAAATTTCACAAGCAAAAGATGAATAGTAGTTTTTAGAATTGCGCATGAACTATGAATAAATGGATCTTGACGTGGGGCTCATCTCGGAGTCAAGTTCCCCGGCTTTAGCACACGAACACGGAGATGTCGATTTTAGCCTACAGCAACATCTTTGGCTTATTTTGTGACTCTGGGTTATGTTCTTAATGGGAGGAGTTCCAGGATGCATGATTTTCAGATAGATAAGGTCAGAGTTCCAAAAACAAGGAATTCTAAAACGGACACCAAATGAGCCCTTAGCTTCAGAAGATTTTTTACTTACTTAGACTTCTGTTCCCATATGCTCCCCTATAGCCTTTAAAATGCAATTTCATTCCCCAAACCTTAATCTACACATACCCTTTTAAGAATTTACCAGCTGTAAACCTCCTAACGTGTGCCTATGTCTATTTCATTTCTTATTTCCTTCTCCCAGGCTGCACGGGTCGTTGGAGGCATCATACTCTTACTATTGCTAATGCCTGAAGTTCCCAATAGATGTTGAAATGGAATCTGTGGAAGTTCAGAAATGCTGACTAAAGTTCACTTACAAATGAGTTTGCTCTCCCTTTCCTTCCCAGGTCGGCTTCAGTGTTTTGGATGGAAATTAGAGTCCTCTATGCAACGAGGGAAGCTCAAATGCACCAAGTGTATTTCTGTAGTAGTAATGGAGACCATTAAATAGACCCTAGCAGACAGGAAAGCCCATATGGATTTCAAAAATAGCACCCCGTTTGTCTGAGAGCTGCTAAAAAATGGATTTTAGGACTTGGAACATAGCCTGGAAGCGAAACCTGACTTCAGTTCTGGAAAAACTATAGAGGAGTTCCTTAGAGAATTGCAAAAACATGTACCTTTTGCATTCCAAGAATAATAACCAGGCACAGGAGGACACTCAGTGCCAAGTTTCACATTTAAATCAAGCAGCACACACAGAGTTGAGAGGTAGACTTTGGCCCTTCTACAGTTAAGTGCTGGTAAAACATAACTCCTAGGTTCAAAGGTCAGCACTTATACTGTTGTATTGAAAAGATACCTCAGGCACAGAAACATCTAATCAAAACATACAAATTGAGCATGAATGAATAAAGAATATAATTTAAATCATGTGCATACATATATTGATATACACATGCACACATTTACAGAATTTAAAAATTTAGGGGGGAATTCCAAAAAAACACATTGGCTGGCTTTGACTAAGTTAAAGGCATTATTTGGGGAAAATAGGTAAGTCTGTGATGTTTTGTCAGAAATGAAATGTCATCATATTTCTTATTCCTGGCAATTGAAAACAAAGAAAAAAAAAGACTATATTTTATATCTGTTTTGAAAGGACATGTGCTAAAAAATCACGTTCAAGATGTGGTTCCAAGTCATTTGCAAATCCAAACTTCCTTCAATTTTATCTCTCACCTTCATGTACAGAAATAGGAAGCAGCATATCTGTTCTATGAAGTATAAAGGTTGCTGGTGATAAAATATCAGAATTTGCATGTTATGCCTGATGATTCAAAGCTTTTTGATGTGGCGAACATCCAGGTAAAAATTGTGTGGATATTTTACCATGCTATTGAAAAGCAGGATGGGGGTGCCAGAGTGGCTCAGTTGGTTGTGACTGCCTTTGGCTCAGGTCATGATCTCAGGGTCCTGGGATAGAGCCCCACATCTGACTCCTTGCTTAGCAGGGAGTCTGCTTCTCCTTCTTCCTCTACCCCCTCTCCCCTGCTTGTACTCTCTCTCTCTCAAATAAATAAATAAAATCTTCTAAAAAAAAAGAGTGGGGTGAAGTATAATTTTCTTTTCTTTTTTTTTTTTTTAAGACTCTATTTGTTTGAGAGAGAGAGAGAGAGAGAGAGAGAAAGTGAGCACAAGCTGAGGAAGGGCAGAGGCTGAGGAGAAACATACTCCTCACTGAGCAGGGAGCTGGACCTGGGGCTTGGTCCCAGGGCTCTGAGATCATGATCTAAGCCAAAGGCAGAGACTTAACTGACTGAGCCACCCAGGTACTTCAGGATCATTTTCTAATGAAATAACATGTGAGGCTTAGGAAACACCTTTAAAGGTAAATTTGCACAGAAAGTTCTCATGTCTCTTATGTGGTGATAAAGTCTATGAGAAGTTACACCAAAGCACCACATAATAAAATGCAGTTCTTGCTTTTAAAAACTTCACATTAAAATTAAAATTGCACATATAATGCACACATAAAATTAATAGTCACATAAATATTAAAATTGCAATGGGGATGAGCAATTATGTCCAGTTAGAGATGTAAGTGGCATTCATGTGAAATTATGGTCTGAATATTGAACTCTCTCCCCCAACCCCACCCCACCCCATAGTTTAGCCCTTTAGGACTTTCTATGGCTTTCAGGATTTTAAAACCCTGCAAAACTCCACTTATCCTATTTATCAGCTTGGGGAAATAGAGACCATATATATTTTGTCCAGTATAATATTTTTGGCACCTTGTCCATTTGCTGGTACGTGAGAGATCCCCAATAAAATCACTGAAATGAATGAAAATAGATTCTCTGTGAGACAAAATACATAATTGAGTTACTGATACATTGGATTGAGAATGTGGATTGAGAAAACAGATCAATTCATGAGATACTACCTCTCTGGGGAGAAAATTCCCCATAGGTCTCTTGCATTTGTGTGTATCTTAGAAGCAGAGGTACTAACTCCTTTTGTTTTGGACTATATCTTCAAGGGTATTTGTACAGCAAAAAAGCAAGAAACAGTGTGTCCTTTATGGCAAAGGGCATACCTACTTACTATCCATTGTAAGATATTTGGTTTCCTTAAAATCAGGGCTCCCCTGTAACACAACCCATCTCACGGGCAGAAATCATCTGGCCCTCTGCTTATTGCTCTATGGGAACTAATGCTTGCAGAATGGGCAGGGTGATATTCTGCTTGCCCTTATTGCTATGAGTAAAAAACTGACCTTTGTCTAAGTCAGGAGTCCTGTGTTTATTGTCAGAATCCATAAAACAGAGGCAGCCTACCTAGTTAACTTGCAAGTAGGACAAAATCTCAAACCCTTCATAAGTTTGACAGTTTCATATACCAATAAGACTTATTTTATGTGTCCAATAAGGAGAATTCCACTTCCTTCTAAGAAACAATGCTGCTTCTTCTCTGATAGTAAGAACAACCTAGGTAAACTATAATATCAGACTTTCCTTTGAGTCCCCAGGGAGCTAGATTTCAAGACAAGCAGCAGGCCTCAAATCTAAGGAGAAACAGGGTCCTCCAAAGAGATATAATGTGGACATTGGCTGAGGAAATAATGGCTGGAGCTTTTGCAAAAATACCAAAAGGCTTTAAGCTACAAATCCAAGAATCTCAATGAACTGCAGGCAGATTAATCACCAAGCGTCATGAACAGACATACATAGCTAAATACATCAAGTGCAAACTTCTGAAAACCAAAGATAAGAAGCACATCTGAAGGCAGCCAGAGAAAAAAGACACATTACAAACATAGGACCAAAGATCATAATTACCAGAGACTCCCTGTCAGAAACCTTGCAAGCCAGGAAATAGTGAAGTGACTTCTTTAAAAACTTGAAAGGAAAAAAAAAAAAAAGTCGATCTAAAATTCTTCATTCAGTAAAAATATCTTTCAAACCTGAAGGTAAAATAGGGGTGCCTGAGTAGCTCAGTCAGTTAAGAGCATCTGACTCTTGATTTTGGCTCAGATCATGATCTCGGGATCATG
The DNA here is from genome assembly GCF_030435805.1 of Mustela lutreola. Lineage (NCBI taxonomy): Eukaryota > Metazoa > Chordata > Mammalia > Carnivora > Mustelidae > Mustela > Mustela lutreola. The sequence goes on along the minus strand of NC_081295.1, from coordinate 144,093,362 downwards.
ACACTGAGCCCTGCATCAGGTTCTGCATTCACTGGGGAGTCTGCTTGGGATTCTCTCTTCCTTTCCCTGTACCACTCCCTCTGCTCACGCTTTTGATCTCTGTCTCTTAAAAAAAAAAAAAAAAAAAGAAAAGAAAAGAAAAAAAAATGGGGATGCCTGTAGGTGGCTCAGTGGGTTGAGCCTCTGCCTTCAGCTCAGGTCATGATCTCAGGGTCCTGGGATTGAGCTCCACATCAAGATCTCTGCTCAGTGGGGATCCTGTTCCCCCAACCCCCCGCCTCTCAGCCTGCTTGTGATCTCCCTCTCTCTGTCTGTCAAATAAATAGATAAAATCTTAAAAGAAAAAATGAAAATAGACTTGTTCAAGCAAACAAAATTTGAGAGAATTAATCTTCAACAAACCTGGATTACAAGAAATGTTAAGGAACATTATTTAAGCAAAATGAATATTATAGCAGAAATTTGGGTCTAAACAAGAAAATGAAGACTTCAAGAAATGATTAAAATGAAGACTAGTATAAAAGACATCTTTTCTTATTTCTCATCACTCTAAAAGATGTTACTAAGTGAAAAATAATAGCATTCTACCATGGATTTATATCATACAGCATATAAAATGTATGACAATAATAACACAAAAATAGAGGAAAGTATAATATATTATTGGTACTGTATTATTTGAGAATAACCTATAATTGATTAAATATAATGTAAATGCCTGGAAAACATTATTTTTTAAAAAGATCTATAAGTGATAAACTTACATAGAAATTTTATTTATTTATTTGACAGACACAGATCAAAAGTAGGCAGAGAGACAGACAGAGAGAGAGAGGAGGAGGAGGAAGCAGGTTCCCTGCTGAGCAGAGAGCCCGAGGTGGGGCTCCATCCCAGGACCCTGAGATCATGACCCGAGCTGAAGGCAGAGGCTTTAACCCACTGAGCCACCCAGGCGCCCCCATACATAGAAATTTAATCGATACAGTCAGAGCTTTCTAAAATCAGTTTCAAAGATTTATACAGTCATTCCACCGTGTGGTGAAATTCTCTGTTGTTATTAGATGTTACTGAAATATCTTCTTCAAAATAAATAACTTGTCAAACCATATAGATTCATTTCCCCCAGTAATTCAGACTCAGTCACCAAAACATTTACAACACCAGAAAACATCCTCATTTACGCAATATAATATGTGGCCTAAGAAACTTTGTAGCTAGCTATGTTCAAATAATATCCCTGACACTTAACTACTAGGTCACTTACCTGACTTCAGTCTGCCACCTTCCTTGTAGGGACCACTATGATGGTAGAACGAGATAGCATCATATAAAATGCTCAGTACACTGCTCTATAAATTAGCATAAGCACTATTTTTTTAAACGATTTTATTTGTTTGTTTAGAGAGCGCGTGAGTGAGAGAAGAGGCAGAGGGAGAATCTCACGCAGACTCCACACTGAGCAGGAGCAACTCGGGGCTTGACCTCATGACCCTGTGGTCATGACTAAGCTGAAATCCTGAGTCGGATGCTCAATCGACTGAGCCAGGTGCCCCAGGATGAGTACCACTTTCATAGAGTTACTGATCCACTAATGCTAGTCTTGTTACCTCTCCAAATAGCAGGTAAACTCAACTGATGGAAGGCATGGGAAACAGGAATTGTGCTGAAGTTCCTTAATCTGTAGATCCAAATTTCCTTGCATGGCTCTGTGCTCTTTAAAATGACTGTTGAACCTCATTACAGAATAAATCTCTAAAGCGTGTCAGGAACAGCCTCCCTAACGGGCTATACTGGGACTGTGGCCCACAGCACCAATGTCAACATTTAAACAACCCCTCGAAGAAGGGGTTGTTTTTATAATGTATTTGGACAGAAAGCCTGAGTTAGCTCAGGCAACCACCTAAATATTATAATAGGATTACTTATAATACATCAAGATCGATGTGGTTTGCACTTTGAAATAAATAATGTGGTAAGTTAAGGGTCTATGAATACGTCTTATTTTAAACTAATAAAATTTGTATAAATCCAAATCAAAGTTGCCAGATGAGGAAAGGGCTGGCTGTTTCTAGGGATTGTTTCAAAAATGCTTTAATGCATTATTTATTGTAAGACTTGCTGGATCTTATTTTCTTCAGAGCCTGCTTTAAATGCTCCCACCAGAGAGAAAGCAGTTGCAATTACTGTATGGAACAACCAGATTTTGCAAACGACCTACATCAAACTACAGTGAACTTATATAGAAGAGCATGGGGCTGGAAATGGTGTGAGTGCAGCTTTTGCCCCATTGGCTTCAAAAGGCCTGAGGGTAGTTAATACTTCCTCTACAGAAAAGGAGAGACATCCTGAGTCTTCAGCATTCATATAACATGACAGATCAGCATGGCAAATGTTCCTTTCAAATATTTCTTTGTACACAGCACATTAAATTAAAAACACAAACTGGGGCCCCTGGGTGGCACAGTTGATAAACCAGGGTCATGATCCCAGGGTCCTGAGACTGGGCTCCTCATGGGGCTCCCTGCTCAGCGGGAGTCTTCTTCTCCTTCTCCCTCTGCCTGCTGATCCCCCTGCCTGTGAGCACACGCACTCTCTCTCTCTCTGTGTCCAATAAATAAATAAAATCTTTTAATTAAAAACACAAACTTGAAGGACTGCTATTTACAGAAGCCTGCACTACATGCTGAGGGAGTATGAAGACATCGTTTCTGTGCTCAAGAAGCACAGATAGTTTGGCTTGATAAATTAAACATGCAAACAGAAAAATTGAACTAACAATAAAGGGCCCTTCATAGTAAACCCCAAATTAACAGTCTAGACAATATGTGTTGTAAGTATAAGGAAGAAAGACAACTCTGAGTTGAAAAGAGACATCTTGCAAAGGTAAGGAACGGAGGTAGATGTTTGAGATGGGAGGCAGATTCCCAGAGGGGAGGTAGGTGTGGGGGATGAGGGGAAGAGGTGGAGGGGCTTAGGGTACATTCTTCATGAGAAGAACTGAGAAATGCGCAGAATTGTTGAATCACTCTATTGTACACCTGATTCTAATATAACACTGTATACTGACTATACTGGGAATACATTTTTTTTTTTTTTAAGATAGGAAGGCAGAGAGGGTTAAGATGAGTACGGAAGTAGCAGTTTTAACTAAGCCAAAAGAAGGGAATGAACTAGACTGATTTAGGTCAACTCCTCACATACATTCCTTAAACCTGCATAACTTTCAAGTATTCTGTAAACTTTCCATGTGCACCCATTTCAACTGCCTTTTTTACATCCCATTTATGATACTTCATTTAAATAATGTATTTTCTTTATATGTAGAATAATTCCAAAGAGGACTTGAACAGTTAACACATATCCTTACATTTCATACTCAGAACACTATTACTCCCAAGCTTTTGCAGATAAAGAGACTGAGGCAAAGAGAGATTAATTACTTGTTCCAGGTCACACAGAGCTGGGATTGGAAACTAAATTAGAAGCTAAACTAGGATGGTAAAAAGTAATACGTGCTTCTCTCTTTCCTCACTCCTCCAAATCTCTCCACATACTGTGTTTCAAATGAAAGTTGAATGAAGTTCAGCTGATATTTAGGAGTGGCAAGAAATAAGGTGGTCACCCTCTATAACCAGGTTATAGAGGATGTTGAAAGACAAATAGAACAGTTTATCCTGTAAATAAATGGAAGGAAACACCAATCATTATAGACCCCTGGTAAGAAGGAATGACAAAAGTATCTTAGGAACATTGTGGTGATGTACTCGGAAGACCAGTTAGTGAGCTATGCAAAGACTGATGAAAATAATAATAATGGCCAATGCTGATCACAGTGTATCATTACAGTCTGACAGGATTATTCTAAGTGTGTGACATTCACCAGCTAATTTAATCCTTTGACAAATGGATAAAATGGATGTCATTATTATGTCCTTTTGGTGGAGAAGGAATGGAGACACACAGAGATGGTCTGACTTGTCCAGCATGTCATAGTGGAGTAGAGCTGGAAGTCCAATGTAAGTGGCCCAGCTCCAGAGCCTGTACTCATCCTCCCATCCCAATCTGAGTAAGCATGGACCATTAAAGGCTTGGGCCAAAGTGATAGCAATGACAGAAAAAGGGGGAGATGGACCTAAAAGGCACTAAAAAGGAAGAATTTATGTGTTTTAGTGGCTGGTTATTTAAATACATGAGAGATAGTGAAATATTCAAGATAACTTTGCAGTCCCTGGGGTGCCTGGGTGGCTCAGGCAGTTGAACATCTGCCTTCAGCTCAGATCGCGATCCCAGGAGAGTCCCACTGGCTCTGTCCTTCTCCCCCACTGTTTGTCTCTCTCAATCTCTCTCTCTCTTTCTCTTTCCCCCTTTCTCGATATCTCTTCTCTTTCTCAAATATATGAATAAAATATTTAAAAAAAAAAAAGATAATTTTGTAGTTCAGCACATTGATTCCCCTTGGATGAAAATAAGCAAATCCAGAAAAGGAGCTAGTGTTGTGGGTAAAGATGGTGAGTTCAGCTTCAGAATATGTTGGTGTCAGTCTTTGGATGTCATGAAGTATGACATCCAATGGTACTGTTCAGAAGGCTGTTAGAAACAGAAAGTTCATAAGCTTGTGAGACATGTCAGGGTTGTGGGGGGAGAAGTGCGGTCAGAGGTAGAGTGACAGATTTGGAGATTATGTAGCTGTGGGAGATTTGACTGAGATCCCAAAGAGAAAGCATAAAACTAAATAAGGGAAGGCCAAATTCTACAATTTGGAAAGAACTCATAGGAAAAGATCTAGAATGAGGGAAGGAGAAAGAATGATCATTATTAACTTCTCAGGGACAAGAGAGGGCTTCAGAGCAAGGGATGTGATTAACAGTGTCAAATGTCAGAAACAGCAAAGGAAAGACGACCATGGAAAGTACACTACAGGTGTTATGACTGTGTGAACAAAGACCTTCAGAAAACAGCTTCTGCAGAGTGGTAGACTCTGGAGTCACATGTGTGGGGATTGCAGAGGTGAATAGGCCATGAGGAGACAGCCATTGCCATGACATTGATGAATGATCCTTCTGTTTATATCACAATGTGAAGAAGCAGATCACTCAGCTATCATGTCAGGTGGGTAGCAGCATAAATGGGGCATTTTCTGGGATACAGAGGATTCAAGGTAATTCTTTTTTTTTTTTTTTAAAGATTTATTTATTTATTTGACACAGAGAGAGAGAGAGATCACAAGCAGGCAGAGAGAGACGGAGAAGCAGCCTCCCTGCTAAGCAGAGAGCCTGATGCAGGGCTCGATCCCAGGACACTGGGATCAGGACCCGAGCCGAAGGCAGAGGCTTAACCCACTGAGCCACTAGGCGCCCCGGATTCAAGGTAATTCTAATGGTCCTATAACCTGCTACCATCATCACCTACATCAGGCTCAATCTACATTCATTGCTCTGGGAGTGATATTCATGTGGACATGGAGTGGCCACACGAAGCAGCAGTGAGGATTGGTACTTCAGGACTCTGCAGTAGCTGATTGCTTTTTCTTGCTCACCCCTGGACTGCCTATGGAATGATCCCATTTTCCCCCATGACTCCAACCACCAACTGCCATCATCCAAATCTTGAATTTCCTACTTTTTGCTCCAGGCACATGGTATCAGCTGCTTATCAGACATCTCAAACTAGATGCTCCATTGGTACCTCAAATTCAAAATTTCCAGGACTAAATGAATCATCTTACCTCTAAACAATGTTATTTCTCTCATTATGTGAAACCACAGTCACCCAGCGGCCCAAAGCCTCCTCTCACCCACCTCCAGCTGTTGCCAAAGCTGTACCAATTTTGTTACAACAAGGGTTGTGAGAAGTGTTCAGATTGGTCTACTAATACCACTAGTATTTTTAAGGCAGAACTAATAGGAAACATGAGAGAAAGTCTAGAATAATACCTAGGTTTACAGTCTGAGCATCTATGCGAAGCAGGTACCATTTATTAGGATGGGAATTCAGTGGGATTGAATGCGGTGAAGACTAGGATATGATCATTATGTTTGGTGGTGATAAAGACAGGGAGAATTCACCAAGTGTCATTTCAATGGAGGATGGTAAGAAAGCCTTATTGAATTTGAATTCACAGATAGCTCAGGTATCACCTGAATGAATCTGATTTACCTCCAGAAGTTCTGTCTATAGCCAGACTTCCTACCTCTTCCTCCAACACACACATGAGTTGTGCACATGCCTCACACACTCATATACACATATACACCACCTCACTCACTCCCACATGCCAATCACACTCACACATATACACCTTATACAGATCCATCACACACTCACACCATTTGTGCGCACACACACACACACACACACACACACACACACACTTCATTCCATAGGCATCAGCTACTCCATTCACAGTGCTCTCTGAGCTTTTTTCTGCCTTATTCACTATGCACGAATGGTCACCCACTCCCTAGGTGGCTGCAGGTCCATCTCCTGACAGCAGCATCCACATAGACTGGAATGTAACTGGTGCCTTTGAAGTCCTGCTGTGCAAGGCTCTGCCTCCATGTGACCATCTGCAACTTCAGGAGAGTTCATCTTCTTGGGAGAGTTCATCTTGGGTCTCTTTCATCTTAATATGCTTATCATGGGGCCAATGTGGGAATCTAGGAGAAGTTTTGTACATAACTGTTTAAAGAATTATTAAACAAATGTCACAGTCCATATTTCTCCCTCCATCCCCATTAGCATCCTCTAAATGTGGATCTCCAAATACAAACAACAATCTCACAAAATTCATGAAACAAAAATATGACAACATTTTTTGGGCACACCTCTCTATTATATGCACTGCGTGCTTTCACATATTCTATTCAGCTGGCTTTATAAGTTGGAGTGGAACTTGAGGATCAATAAGATCTCAGGAATTTAGTATGAATTTCAGTTCAAATCTAACCAGAGAAAACATACGATAATGAGATGTTCACTGGTGTTCCATGTGGACACATTTGAACCACTCAATATAAAGCCACATTAGTAGACCAATTTATACTTTGGAGTAGTAAAATAAAGTGGGGCAATGAATGTGCACTTTTGGTCACTATGATTCTTCAGGCACCAAAAGCAAGATATAAAAGACATGGCAGATATCGAAGAGGTTACTGCCTATGTTCTCTATGTTCTGATGGATTCCTGTCTCATGTTGAGGTCTTTTATCCATTTTGAGTTTATCTTCATGTACAGTGTAAGAGAATGGTCGAGTTTCATTCTTCCACATATAGCTGTCCAATTTTCCCAGCACCATTTATTGAAGAGACTTTTTCCACTGTATATTTTTTCCTGCTTTGTTGAAGATTATTTGACCATAGAGTTGAGGGTCCATATCTGGGTTCTCTACTCTGTTCCACTGGTCTATGTGTCTGTTTTTATGCCAGTACCATGCTGTCTTGGTGATCACAGCTTTGTAGTAAAGCTTGAAATCAGGCAATGTGATGCCACCAGTTTTGTTTTTCTTTTTTCAACATTCCCTTAGCAATTTGGGGTCTCTTCAGGTTCCACACAAATTTTAGGATTATTTGCTCCAGCTCTTTGAAAAATGCCGGTGGAATTTTGATTGGAATGGCATTGAAAGTATAGACTGCTCTAGGCAGTATAGACATTTTAACAATGTTTATTCTTCCAATACAAGAGCATGGAAATTCAAGATATGTCTCCAAAGGCAAAGGAAGCAAAAGTGAAAATGAAATTTTGGGACTTCATCAAGATCAAAAGATTCTGCACAGCAAAGGAAACAGTCAACAAAACAGAGAGGCAACCCACAAAATAGGAGAAGATATTTGCAAATGACAGTACAGATAAAAGGCTGATATTCAGGATCTATAAAGAACTTGTCAAACTCAACACACACAAAACAGATCATCATGTCAAAAAATGGGCAGAAGACATGAACAGACACTTCTCCAATGAAGACATATAAATGGCTATCAGACACATGAAAAAATGTTCATCATCACTAGCCATCAGGGAGATTCAAAATAAAACCACATTGAGATACCAATTACAGCAGTTAGAATGGCCAAAATTAACAAGACAGGAAACAACATGTGTTGGAAAGGATGTGGAGAAAGGGGATCCCTCTTACATTGTTGGTGGGAATGCAAATTGGTGCAGCCTCTTTGGAGAACAGTGTGGAGATTCCTCAAGAAATTAAAAATAGAACTTCCCTATTACTCTGCAATTGCACTACTGGGTATTTACTCCCAAAATACAGATGTAGTGAAAAGAAGGGCCATCTGTACCCCAATGTTCATAGCAGCAATGGCCACAGTCGCCAAACTGTGGAAAGAACCAAGATGCCCTTCAATGGATGAATGGATAAGGAAGATGTGGTCCATATACACTATGGAGTATTATGCCTCCATCAGAAAGGATGAATACCCAACTTTTTTTAAAAAAAATATTTTATTTTTTTATTTTACAGACAGAGATCACAAGTACGCAGAGAGGCAGGCAGAGGGGGATGGGGGGAGGAAGCAGGCTCCCCGCTGAGCAGAGAGCCCGATGTGGGGCTCGATCCCAGGACCCCAGGACCATGACCCGAGCTGAAAGCAGAGGCTTTAACCCACTGAGCCACCCAGGTGCCCCAATACCCAACTTTTGTATCAACATGGACAGGACTGGAAGAGATTATGCTGAGTGAAACAAGTCAATCAGAGAAAGCCAATTATCATAGGTTTCACTTATTTGTGGAGTGTAAGAAATAACACAGAGGGGGCACCTGGGTGGCTCAGTGGGTTAAGCCTCTGCCTTCAGCTCAGGTCACGATCTCAGGTCCTGGGATGGAGTCCTGCACTGGGCTCTCTGCTCTGCAGGTAATCTGCTTCCCTCTCTCACCCTCTGCCTGCCTCTCTGCCTACTGGTGATCTCTCTGTCAAATAAATAATAAATAAAATCTTAAAAAAAAATAAATAACACGTGAGACATGGGGAGATGGAGAGGAGAAGGGAGTTGAGGGAAATTGGAAGGGGAGATGAAGCACGAGAGACTACAGACTCTGAAAAACAATCTGAGGGTTTTGAAGGGGCAGGGGGTGGGAAGTTGGGCCGGCCTGATGGTGAGTATTGTGGAGGGAACGTATTGCATGGAGCACTGGGTGTAGTGCATAAGCAATGAATTCTAGTACACTAAAAAGTAGTTAAAAAAAAAAAAGACATGGCAATATTTGGAATTTAAGAAACAAAACAGATGAACATAAGGGAAGGGAATGAAAAAATAAAATGAAAATGGAGAGGGTGGAATACCATGAGATGCTGAACTCAAGGAAACAAACTGAGGATTGCTGCAGGGGAGGTAGGTATGAGAAAGGGATAATTGGGGGATGGGCCTTAAGGAGGGCACGTGTGAGGTAATGAGAACTGGGTATTATACGCAACTGATGAATCACTAAATTCTACCTCTGAAACTTATTTAAAAAATACTGAGAGAGGGGCACCTGGGTGACTCAGTGGGTTTAGCTTCTGCCTTTGGCTCAGGTTGTGAACTCAGGGTCCTGGGATCAAGCCCTGTATCGGGCTCTCTGCTCAGCAGGGAGCCTGCTTTCCACCACCCCCCCCATGCCTGCCTCTCTGCCTACTTGTGCTCTCTCTCTCTCTCTCCCTCTCTCTGTCAAATAAATAAATAAATAAATAAATAAATAAATAAATAAAATCTTTAAAAAAAATACTGAGATAGAGAGAGAGAGATGGCAAAAATGCATACTCTAGCAAAACCTGGTTTGTGGTCATCCGTAACAGGTGCACCTCTGTGATAGGTGACTCTTCCCAGAACTCTTCTGAAACCTCAGCATACCCACACAACCCCAGAGGCTTTTGTTAAAATTTAGATTTTCATACGGTAGGTCTGTGGTAGGGTCTGCAGTTTAACCAACTCCCAGGAAATGCTAATAATGATGCTGGTCCAGAGGCCATGCCTGGAATAGCAAAGACTTCATAGGAGAGATAGTAGGTAGAGTAACTTCCTAGCTTCCTATCTGCACTGAACTGCCTTATTTTATTCATACAATCTGTTTCAACAAACTGGTATTTTCTTTTTCATTTGGTATCACTTTATAGTCACCAGCTGTGTTGGGGTAGGTGGGGTATGTGCAGGAGGCAGACATTACTGGTTTAGCTCAAATGAGGCAAAGAAGCTCTTGTACATACACACGCTTAGTAGAGAAAAAACTGGGCTGAAGATCCTTCAAAATGGAAGGCACCACCTGACCAGGACTGGCTGTAATCACATTTCATGCCTAATATAAACATTTTTTTAAAAAAATAAGTGAATTTGGCAATGTAGACAGCATGTTTAGTGAGATTTTCAAGAGCTCGTTGGCCTCAGCCAAGATGAAGTCTGTGCTGATGTTGTGGTTAAGTGCCCTGCTGAATTAAAGTAGAATTTTACAAGGGATGTGTAGAGAGAGACCAAGACAGGAACATGAAGCAAAGAAAGAGCTTGAACCCATAGAGAAAAAAAGGACAGTAACTGGGAATTGTTCATTGTGATGGCAGAAATACTGAGCTGAGCAACAATAGAGGTCATGAAAGTAGTGAAGGGAAATATTGACACTAATGATGCAACCCAGGGATATAATAATATTTGCCTCACTGGGTTGCTCTGAGAATCAAAGTTGATGAAATGTTTGAAAACACACTGAGTATGTTAAAGGACTAGACCAATGTTTAGAGGTGTTATAAGAACATCACCATTTACAAAATGCTTTTATACACTCTGCATGCTTCAAAGGGATGTGAGGCATAGCATGATCTTAAGACATGCAGTTAGAGATCACTCATTGGTTAGTTCAAAAACTAAATAGATCAGTATAACAACCCATGCTTTTTAATATATAAATACTAATTATATCTGAGTTGAAAAACCTGGGCAATGTATTGGAACAATTAGAATTTTCAACCCCTTCAAAATATTAATTATTAGGTAACTAGTTTAGCTTTCTGACCCATAAAATGGTGAGGTACCTTCAGTCCAATCTTGTTCTAAAAGTACACAAGTTCAGCTATCTAAATACAAAGGGAAAGGAACAGAATAAAATTTGGGGATGGGGAGTGGGTTTCTGTTAACGAGGCTGTTCCCCAGTCTTGCGTGTGGGCCAATATGAGTGTTTTGTTTATCTTGTTCTACTTACAATAAAGTCTTTTTTCTAGTCCAGAAGAAGAAGAAGAAGTAGGAGGAGAAGGGGAGGAGGAGGAGATGGAGGAGGAGGAAGAGAAGGAGGAGGAGAAGGAGAAGAAGAGGAAAAGGAAAAGGAAAAGGGGGAGGGGGAAGAAGGGGGGCGAAGTGGAGGGGGAGGAGGAGTCGAAGAAGAAGAAACAGAAGAAGGAGGGAGGGGAGGGGGGAGGAAGAGGAAGAGGAGGAGGAGGAGAAAGTGCAACTTGCGGACCCTGGTTAGTGGGACTCTGTCACTTATCATTTTGAGTCCCAGTTTATTCATATGTAAAATGGAAATATGAAATGAATAATGTAAAACAATCATTTGATATCATTTCTGTGTGAAATCCTTACAATTGTAAGGATTTGGGTAGAAAAAGTCACCACATAGTAATGCATTTGGCTGCAAGAAAAACAATCTTTGACTAACAGAGGTCTAAATAAATTGAAGGTACAAGGTATTTTCCTTACAAAACAGGAAATTGGGAAGTTACCTCTTGCTGAAGTCAATTCAGTGGCTCAGTATTTCTTCTAGGGTTCACACTCTATTTTTTTTTTTTTAAGATTTTATTTATTTATTTGACAGAGAGAAATCACAAGTAGACGGAGAGGCAGGCAGAGAGAGAGGAAGGGAAGCAGGCTCCCTGCTGAGCAGAGAGCCCGATGCGGGACTCGATCCCAGGACCCTGAGATCATGACCTGAGCCGAAGGCAGCGGCTTAACCCACTGAGCCACCAAGGCACCCCACACTCTATTTTTCATGGCTACCTTTAGCACATTGGATTTTGTCGTCTGCTGGTCACATTATCATCACAGCATGGTTGTCACATTTTAGATACCACAGCTTTACTCAAAGAAGAGGGGAGAAAATTAGGATGAGAAGTGCCCCCAACTGAGTCTGTGCTATTCTATCTGGAAAGCCAATGTTTTCCAGAATTTTTTTTTAAAGATTTTATTTATTTATTTGACAGATAGAGACCAGAAGTGGGCAGAGAGGCAGGCAGGGAGAGAGAGAGGGGGAAGCGGCTCCTGCGAGCAGAGAGCCTGATGCAGGCTTGATCCCAGGACCCTGAGATCATGACCTGAGCTGAAGGCAGAGGCTTTAACCCACTGAGCCACCCAGGTGCCCCTTTCCAGAATTTTCTACTCTACTTCAGGAAGCATCTACTTGTATCTCATTGGGTACTTACCTCTCTACTTATATTGGTTTGTTTTATGACACAGCCATCCCTAGCTACAAGATTTGCTGAAAAATTAATATTTAACTTTGAAAGACTATAGAAGAGGCAGACAAGGGGAAAAGAGGATGAGATGTTAAGTCAACACTGCCTGCCACAGAAGGGCGGGAATTATCGACGTTTTTCTTCCAGGGAAGGCTCAGTGGTGTTAAATGACCCACATAAATTCACTGAGTAAAGCTAGAAATTGAATTGCTTTGGGATCACAATAAGTTCAAAACACTACTGGCTTGGTTTAAAACATGGATTTCACTTTAACTTATAATTCTGGAGAGCACTTTGCAACATGTCTCCTATTATATGATGATTTTATATGCCATTTCTACAAGGGAATAGAGCAATTGAAATTTTCTAGACTTAGCCAAAATTATTGTTGGGACTTCGATGTGGTGCAATATTCCTTCAATACTCATTTGATTAAGGAAAAACTAAGTAAATCATTTCATTCTCTTGGGAATGAAACTTTGCCCACCAATGAGCCCTTAGCACCAGGTGTATGTTGGCTTTCAGTGAAGGTAGAGCTGACACCGTAAGTGACAGCAGTGGGTAATATGAGTAAAGGCCCAGAGAAACCAAGCACATCTCAGATGACATTTTTCACTATTCAGTGCTTTAAGCCAGATGCATCTACTTCCCTGGTCTTGGCCAGAAATGCAGAATTTAAACGGCAACAGATTATTTAGAAATAGTGTTTCCTTTATATTTCATCTTTTGATTGGGGCAAAATATACATAGCATGAAATTTACCATCTTTACCATTGTTAAGTATACAGTCCAGTAGTGTTAAAAACATACTTAATTTTGGGGGACCTGAGTGGCTCAGTGGGTTAAAGTCTCTGCCTTCAGCTCAAGTCATAGTCCCAGGATCCTGGGATTGAGCCCCACATAGGGTTCTCTGCTCGGCAGGAGCCTGCTTCCCCGCCTCTCTCTGCCTGCTACTTGTGATCTCTGTCAAATAAATAAATAAAATCTTAAAAAAAAAATTCTTGGGGCACCTGGGTGGCTCCGTGGGTTAAGCCTCTGCCTTCTGCTCAGGTCATGATCCCAGGGTCCTGGGATCAAGCCCCACATCGGGCTCTCTGCTGAGCAGGGAGCCTGCTTCCTCCTCTCTCTCTGCCTGCCTCTCTGCCTGCTTGTGATCTCTGTCTGTCAAATAAATAAATAAAATCTTTAAAGAAAATTCTTAATTTTGTACCATCATCACCACCATCCATCTCCAGAACTTTTCTTATCCTGTAAAACTGAAACTCTATACCCTTAAACAATAACTCCTTACTCGATCCCCTATCCCCAGCCTCTGGCAAACACCATTCTAGATCTCTATGACTTGACTAATTACCTCACAAAAGTGGAATCATTCACTATTTGTCTTTTCGTGCCTGGTTTATTTATTCATTCTGCCAATCTCTGTCTTTTGTTTGGAGAGTTTAATTTACTTGCATTTAATGTAATTACTGATAACAACAGGCTCATTTCTGTCATTTTACTGTTTGTTTCCCACATCTTATAGCTTTTTCATCTCCCATGTCCTGCATTAGTCTTCTTTTGTGTTTAGTTTATTTTTTAATAACAAAACATTTAAATTCCCCTTTTATTTTCTTTTGTGTATACTTTATAGCTATTTTCTCTGTGGTTACATGGGCATGTGGTTACTTACACTCTGGTTTGAATTTATACCAGTTTAATTTCAATAAACCACAAAAACTCTGCTCCATTACAACTCCACCCCCTCTTTTAGTTGTCAATGCCACTAAATTGCATCTTTACACATTGGGTACCCCCAAACATAAATTAATGATTCTTTTAAATGCACTAATCTCTTAAATTATGTAGAAGACAAAATGTATAGTTACAAACCAAAGCGACAAAATCTTAACTTTTAAACCAGAAAATTTTAAAATGTACTAGTTTCTTAAATTATGTAGGAACAAAAAGAGGAGTTATAAATTATTGTTGCAATATTGTGAGATTTTATAATTGCTGCTATATTGACTTTCAGTGAGTATTGTGTATTGACTTTATTTCTTCATATAACTCTGAGTTACTTTCACTGTAACTTGCAGGATTCCCTCAAGCATTCTTGCAGGGCTGGTCTAGTGATAACAAACTCCCCCGCATTTGGTTACCTGGGAATGTCTTAATTCTCCCTCGTTTTTGAAGGACAGTTTTGTCAGATACAGAATTCTTTGATTGATAGTTTGTTTTTGTTTTTGTTTTTCCTTTTAGCACTTTGAATATATCTGCTCACTTTCTTCCGGTCTCCAAAGTTTCTGTTGAGAAATCTGCTGACTCGCTAAACTTACTAAAGATCACTTATAGGTAGTGAGTCACCTTTCTTTTCCTGTTGTCAAGTTTCTCTCCTTGCTTTTGTCTTTTGAAAGTTTGATGATAACCTATTGATTCTGATTTTCTGGAGAACCCTGATTAGTATACCCACCCTAGTTCCTAGGAGCTGCTCCTGGAACACATGCACAGCTGCCTAACAGAGCTGGAGGTGGAGGAGAGGTAGAGGCTACTGTGCTAAGGGCTGAAATTGATCAAAACCGTAATTTACCATCCTGAAAGTTGCAAGCCTTCAATAGACTCCCGAGTACCAAAGTAGTTACATCAGACAGTATTTGTCTAGGAGGGGAGACAGATACTCATGCTTGCTACTTTGCTATTTTCCCAGAAACCGAGGAATAATAGTTTTTATAACTATGGAGTCCAAATGCCCTCTTCAAGCATTCACTCTTGAATCATCTCATACTTCTTTTTTCTGAGAAGTAATGATAGACCTACTTTAAAAAAAAAAGTGGGGGGGGGCACTGAGAGACAAACTGCATTAAGGTAAACTACCCAAAGAAAACAAATTCAAATCTTCCCTTAAAAATGTTTGATTTTTCGGGCGCCTGGGTGGCTCAGTGGGTTGGGCCTCTGCCTTCGGCTCAGGTCATGATCTCAGGGTCCTGGGATCGAGTCCCGCATGGGGCTCTCTGCTCGGCGGGAAGCCTGCTTCTCTCTCTCTCTCTCTCTCTCTGCCTGCCTCTCTACCTACCTGTGATCTCTCTCTGTCAAATAAATAAATAAAATCTTTAAAAAAAAATGTTTGATTTTTCTTTCTGATTAATAAAAAAGTTGTAGAATCTTCAAGAGGCAATTGCAGTTTACATTAATCATTGACACTTTTAAAAAGATTTTATTTATTTATTTGTCAGAGAAAGAATGTGTACAAGCTGGGGGAGCAGCAGGCAGAGGGAGAAGCAGGCTCCCACTAAACAAGGAGCCTGATGTGGTACTCAATCCCAGGACCTTGGCATCATGACCTGAGCCAAAGGCAGCTGCTTAATGGATTGAGCCACCAAGATGTCCCAATCATTGGCATTTTAAAAATCCAGCCCTGAGATAAAATGTCTGCACAGTCAAAATATAATAAAATAAAATAAGAAAATGTGTTTACATATCAAATATATAACCATTTTGAAGAATGGCCTTCGTAATATTCACTTAAAATGGATTATTATAATAACAAATGCTTTGATCCAATTGGTTATATTAGTAAGGTATAGTAGATGTGACCTTGTTACAGAAAATAAACTCAAACTGTCAAAAGTAATTATTAAGGTATGTCCCTCCACACTGCATTATTCAATTGTTTTCTCTTTATTTTTTTAAATAAATAATTAATTAATTAGAAAGGGAGAGACGGCATGAGAAAGCATGAGCAGGGCAGGGGGTTGGGGGTTCAGAGGGAGAGTGAGAAACAGGCTCCTCACTGAGCAGGCAGCCTGATTTGGGGTCTGATCCCAGGACCCGGAGATCGTTATCTGAGCCAAAGCCAGTTGCTTACCTAACTGAACCACTCAGGTCCCCCATCTTCTCTTTGAATATCAAACTTGAGACTACTTGTATAAAATGGAATGTTTTGACCATACTTTTTTTTTTTTTTCAAAAATGAATTTTTACTATGTGGAAAATCATGCTTACTCTTTCCTGTGGTGTACTGACAATCAAAGTGCTGTGTTTCTCCCTGATCTGGTCATTCAAGTCTCTCTGCTCACATTCTGTCTTCTTCACCTCCCCAAGTACTAAGTTGCTTGAACACCTGTCATTGCTGTGGATTAATCCTTTATTTTTGTGGTTTATATTTGATAATGAAATTTTATAAACTCTTCTTAATGCAAGTTCTTCAAGGGCAAGAACTATGACTTCCATTTCCTATACAAATGTCCTGCATTACCGAATAACAATCAGTATAAAATATGGCGTTGATCCAAATTACTCATCTGAGTGTTAAATTAGAGGTCAGTTTCCAGCATCGAGGAAATTAATATTTATCCCTGCTTATTGATGATAGTTGATTACAGCTTTCTTGAGCTTTATTTCCTTCCTCTTTCTGTTTGCCTGAACCAAGCATCTATAATTAAAAATTTAAGAAAGAAACAAAAAAGATATTCCAAATAACAAAGCATACAGTATTATATAGATATAAATACATCTGAATAGCTGACTAACATTCATTTAGTCTTTATCAGTTGATTTGCATTATTTCAACCCAACTTTGGTCAGTTCTCTTTTCCTCTCCTTGTAAGAAACAGAGGATGTAAAACAGAGATATCTGCCTTTCTTTTTCTTTTTCTTCCTTCCTTCCTTCCTTCCTTTCTCTCCCTCCCTCCCTTCCTCTTTTTCTCTTTCTTTCTTTCTTTCTTTACTTCCTTCCTTCATTCTTATTGAAGTATAATCAACATAGAATGTTATATTACTTTCAGGTGTACAACATAGTGATTCCACAGTTTTATACATTACTCAATGCTCACCACTAATGTAGTCACTATCTGCCACCACACAGAGTTATTACAATATAATTGATTATATTGCCTATGCTGTACTTTTCATTCAGTGGCTTATTTACTTTGTTACTGGAAGTTTGTATCTCTTAATCCCTTTTACCTATTTTACTCATTCCTCCACTCCCATCCACCCTGGCAACCACCAGTTTGTTCCCTGTATTTAAGAGTCTGGTGTTTGTGTTTATTCATTTATTTCTTGGATTGCACATATAAATGAAATCATAAGTATTTGTCTTCCTCTGACTTAGTTCACTTGGCATAATATCTTCTAGGTCCATCTATGTTGTCATAAATGGCAAGATTTCATTCTTTTTTGTGGCTGAGTAATATTCTATTATATATATATACACATACACATATACATACATACATACCACATCTTCTTTGTCCACGTATCTATTGGTGGACATGTGAGTTGCTCTTATATCTTGGCTATTGTAGATAACACTACAATAAATATAATTGTGCATATATCTTTTCAAATTGGTGTTTCCATTTACTTTGGGTAAATACTCAGTTGTTTCTCAAAAATTTAAAAATAGGAACACCTAGCTAGTTTTTTTTTTTTAAAGATTTTATTTATTTAGTTAGTTAGTTGACAGAGAGAAGACAAGTGAGAAAGGGAACACAAGCAGGAGGAATGGAAAAGAGAGAAACAGGTTTCCCACTAAGCAGGGAGCCCAATATGGGGCATGATCCCAGGACCCTGGGTTCATGGCCTGAGCCGAAGGTAGACACTTAACCAACTAGTTTTCTAGTTGTTTCTAGTGCCCCCCCGCCAACTAGTTTTCTTAGCAGACAGATAAGAAAATAGTTATTGGGGTCCAAATGGCCCATTTGGCTTCCTTTATATCCATACACTCTTCTTTTACAATCTTACTTCTCATTTCCTTATTCTTCTGAATCAAAACTGCATTCATTGTAAGTATTTGGAGACTGATGTTATCATAGCTCTGTGCTCATGTTTTCAAGTCAGCTTTGAGATTCTTGATAAGACATGCTATCAGAAGTTCAAAATATTTTTCTTATATTAATAGGCAACACAAATAAAAATTGTTCTCAAGGGTCAGAAAGACCATTACATCAATCAACTCCACACTAGAGAGAGAAAAAGAATCTATGGATGGACAAATCCACTATATTAAGAATTCATTTAGAGCTCAACTTAAAGCTCAACTTAAAAAGGGGATTTGGATATTAAAAGCAAACAGGAAGTCACATTTTTGGCAAATGTGGAGAAATTTAAATCCTGAACAGTGACAAAATTCTGCATTCACAAAAGTTGAGTGGGCTCTAAACTTGGCAAGCATGCTCTTAGAGCCCCCTTTCAAAGAAGGAAAATCCTTTTAAAAGGCTAAAAGACAAAGGCATCTTGGATATTAAAATGCCTTTTTTTTTTTTCAAAATAAAGACTGATGAGTTATGTGTAAAGGAATCAAAAACACATGGATTAAGCTTTACTTAAAACAAACATAGGTTTAAGTGTGGGGGGAAAGCTATGAGCACAGTTTGTTAAGAGCTTCCCTCAATCCCAAATATTTGCAAAAAGGGTTGCCTTTTCCAGAACACAAGTTTTCTATGTCTGGTTTGATGGTATCATTCACTAGAAATTGCCATTCACCTAGTATCCTTCTTGCCCAACTACAGCTGCCATTTGCTCTCTTGTTTGTCTTCCCCATATTATAATTGACTGTTTTCTGTGCCATGCTAATTAATGCTCATTTACAAAAGCAGACTCATAGAGCAGCAAATAGGCAGCTCCATGTTTTGAATTGGAGGCATGTTTTGTGCCTGAACAGTGCCTATAAACACTACCAGGTGCATCTTTTAGGCATTGTTTCTAGAATGGCCATCCCACAATGCTTCTGATGCCTCTCCAACCACTTGGGCTAAATTGGTTTCATGTGCCATTCACTCTAATTTTGTGGAAGGCTGGTTTTTCTCTGGCAATGGGTGACATTTTCCTGGCCCAGCAATCACATGCCTAGAAGGTTTCTACTCTTGCATGAAGGCAATTTCTGGCCAAAGGAGCCTGGCTGACATGCTAGAGGCTCAGATTCTCCAGACACACAGAGCACAGACAGAGAGCAACTGGCGCCATGCTGCACATTCCCACCCATCTTCAGCATTCCCAACACATTAGGGTGAGTCAAAGGTCTTCCCTTTGTTTTCAACAAGTGAAATTAGGTCTCCAGGACTTAAATGCTGAGATAGAGTTCAGCTCACTGAGTAAATGGGGAGATTGGAATATAATCATCTAAGTTAAATAATGGGAATGAGGGTCTCTAACTGGAATGCACTGGAATGGCCTAGGAAGCTTTAAAAAATGTTGATGCTTGAGTCCCATGCTGCAGAGATTCTAACATAATCGGACCACTATGTAGTCTGGGTATCTAGATTTGCTAAAGCTCTCCAGATGGGGGCTCCTGGGTGGCTCAGTGGGGTAAGCTGCTGCCTTCAGCTCGGGTCATGATCTCAGGGTCCTGGGATCGAGTCCCGCATTGGGCTCTCTGCTCAGCAGGGAGCCTGCTTCCTTCTCTCTCTCTCTCTTCTCTCTCTGCCTGCCTCTCTGCCTACTTGTGATCTCCCTCTGTCAAATAAATAAATAAAATCTTAAAAAAAAAAAAAAAGTTTTCCAGATGATTCCACTGGTCAGCCAAGGTAGAAAACCTCTTTACTAGGGCTTCAGGGTTGATTATCATTATGAAGCTAAGTATGGGGATATAGTCAGGATACTCAAAACTGGTTGCATATTAGAATCACTTGAGGTGATTTTTGAACTATGAATACTAATGCCTAAACTTACCCTCAGAATTTCTGATTTAGTTATATAATACTATAGTCTAAGCTTTATTCTAAATGTAAGATACACACACACACACACACACACACACACACACACACAATATAATATGCCCTGGTCTAAGTGTGTTCTAAGTTATTGGCCTAAGCTCTATTCTAAGTGGATATATATCTAACAGATAATATATAAAGCCTATAAATTAGCTGCTTACAATGGCAACAAGTCTATAAAACTAGTTACTTACAGTAGGTACCTTCAAAATGACCCCAAGGGATCCTTGCTTATTGGTCAAGGGTGTAGTCTACTCCCACATTGAATCAGGGTCGATCTGTGTGGCCAGTGAAATACTGTGGGAGTGATGGCATATGACCTTAAGGCTAAGTTATGAAATGCATTACAAGTTTCACCTTGGTCTCTTGGGTTGCTTGCTTTGGAGAAAATTAGATAGTATGCCATGGTGGACTCCCAAGCAGTCCAGCAGAGAGGACTCTGGGGACAGAAACCAAAGATTTCTGCCAACAATAAGCACCATTTTGTCATTCATGTGAGCAAAGCACCTTGGAAATGGGTCCTCTAGTCCTAATTGAGCCATCATGTGACCACAGCCCTCAATTAAAGAAACCTGTGTTGGAAACACCAATCCAAGCTGCTTCTGCAGAAAAACCATAAAAGATATCCTAAGCTATTAGTATTTCAGGTTATTTGTTATGCAGCATTAAGATGATACTAAAATTATTCTTATTTTACAGTTGGGGAAACTGAGTCATGGAGTAGTTAATAAAAGTAATATTGTAGAGCTGTAGAGAGTATATTTGGGAACTAAATTAGGTAATTTGTTTTCAAAATCTGTACTCTTAAAAAATGATGCAATAAAGTTGCTCATGCACGTTGTTTTAGATTGCTTGATGGAGAAAGTACAATGGCAATAATAAGCCAAAGAAAGTAGATTCATTCAGACATCCTACATGTTGTGCCTGCATTGCCAATTGTTTCAAAGTTATTAGACCATCAAAATGCTATCCTTCCCCTAGTCATTTCCTACACTTTCTATTCTTTCCTGTGGCCCACAGCTTTGAAGGACTTCTCAGAAGATCATCCATTCCAGCCCTTTGGTTATTTTGGTTTGCCTTTCTTTCTTTCTTTCTTTCTTTCTTTCTTTCTTTCTTTCTTTCTTTCTTTTTTTCATTCTTTCTTTCTTCTTTTCTTCCTTTCTTCTTTCATTCTTTCTTTCTTTCTTTCCCAATACTGCAAAACACAGGAAGTCCATGTTGCAGATGGGTTAAAAAACATATGATCATATCTAAAACGTTTTCTGCTTTAAGTCTTTGTTTAGGTTTTACGATCTTTGAGAACTAGCTGTTTATATTTTAAAGAAATCCTTCTCTTGGTGTAGAAAAAGCCCAGATTTTAAGAGGAAGAAAGACCTTGGCCCTGTCTCTGCTGTGTAACTTTGGGCAAATCATTGGATGCCCACTTACCACTCTCAGAGATGCTAATTAGATTGTACTTGGATGGGGGCTAGGTGTGGGGTTTTGTGAAGCCTTCTATAGAGTCCAATGTGCATCCAGAATTGCAAACTACTGCTATCGCTCCTTGTACTCTGGCTTTCCTTACTTGTTAAGTGCAGGTAATAATACTGGGGATTGGTGTTTTTTGTGAGGATTAATGATAAGTAATTCAGAAGAAGCTCTATGCATGGTGTTTGGCACTGGTATATGACGAATGTTACCCATCAGTATTTGAGGTTTGTTTTAGAAATTTTATTGTGTTATACAAAGGTTTAATACTTGCTTAGATACATCCATTCATTTATTTCCCCTAGTGAGCCCTAATGCTTTTCTATTTAGAAATCCCTTTCCATCCATAGAGCAAGTAAATTACATTTATCCCACCTGTCTGGAATTTATTTTAGCATATAAAGCAAAATGAGGCTAGGGCTTAAATTTTTTCCCAAAGAGTCCATTTTCTCTTGACATGCACTGAATCCACACCTTCCCCCATTCACTGGTAATGCCTTCTTAGTTATATATTGGGGTTTTGGGCATTTACCAGCATCTATTTCTGGACCAATTACTCTTATAAATGGATCATGTCATTATTCTAGTCCTAGTTTTTTAAATGCTTAATTATTAAGGCTTTGTAACACCTTTAATATCTGTTGGATTAACACAAACATTTGCCACCTTTCTTTTATTAAACATTTCTTCAATATTCTTGAATGAGGTACATTTTGAAAAAACCAAGTTCTTACCCTGCCGAAGATCCTTCAGTGATTCCTCATCAGCTTACAGAGTGATTTAATTTCTCCCTTAAGGTACCCCAGATTGAAAGAAAAGTAAATTATTTACTCAGGATCAGGGGGTATAATCCAAAGCAGTCTATCAGAAGGCCAATATTCTACTTGCCTACTGTTCTATTTTTAAAAATCGAAGCAACTTTGCAATCTATTTTCCAATACATCTACTTTTTTTTTTTTTTCAAGCACACAGTATTTTTAGAGCTGTTTTAGATTCACAGTAAAATTTAACAGAAGGTAGAGAGACACATCATTATTCCCAGAGTCCATAGTTTCCATGAGGGTTCACTCTTAGTGTTATACATTCTGTAGGTTTTGACAAATATGTCATGACCTATTCCCACCATTAGAGTATCATACAGAATGGTTTCACTGCCCTAAAAATCCCCTATGCTCTGCTATTCATCCCTTCCTCCTTCCTAACCCTTGGCAACTACTGATCTCTTTACTGTATCTGTAGTTTTTCCTTTTCCAGAATGTCATCTAGTTGGAATCATGCAGTATGGAGACTTTTGGGATTGGCCTCTTCCAATCTCAAAAGTAATATATAATATTACTATGTAATACTATGTAATATTATTAGTAATATACCTTTAAGTTACCCCTGTGTCTTTTCATGATTTGATAGCTTATTTCTTTTTAGTATTACTTTTTTTTCTCCAAATAAAATAGCACTTCAGTAGCTATGATGTGTTTATCCTATTGCTTTAAGTAGTACTTGTCCCTTGTGCCTATCCTGTGTGTCCTAGGAGTAGCCCAGTTTGAAAACTAAGACTGATTGGAAAAATTCAAGTGCTGTATTATGACCTACTTATCCCTTTTTGATCTATCTCTGGTGTATCTTACAGACTCATTTTCTACTATGCCTCAGATACACTCAAAAGGCACCACTGTAAAATCCTTAATGACAGTCCTATGGGTAACAATGATGATTATGATGATACGGTGGCTATATCTTTTGAGTTCTTCCTATTTGCCATCCCAGCTACACATAGAACATGTATTAAGGCATATGGTTGTTTTAAAATAAGTCCACAGATTCTTTGTTCCTCTTCTTTTCCAAAGGTGGGGACTGAATCTTTTTCCTTGAGTGTAGGTTACATCTGAGACTGGCAGAAGTAACAATAAGAGACTTTCACTATTTGGCCAAAAGGGCATTATATCTTCCTCCTTGCTTTCTTTTTTGGGATCATTTGGAAGCCAGCTGCCATGTTGTTAGGACGCTCAAGCAACCTTGGAAAGAGATTCATGTGGGGAGGAGCTCAGACTTCCTGCCATGGGCTAGCAATGACTTGTCAGCCACATGAATGATTATTCTGGAATCAGATCCTCCAGCCTTAGTCAAGCCTATAAGACTACTACCTCAGATGACATGTGGACCATAACTCCCTGGGAGACCTCGAACTAGAAGCACCTAGCTAAATCACCCCTGAATTCCTGACCCATAGAAACTATATGGGATAATAAGTGTTTAGTATTGTTTCAAGTAGCTGGATTTGGGGTAAGGTGGTGTGCAGAAATCCACAACTAATAGAGCTTATTTAACCTTCATAGTAATCTGAGATAGTTTAATTATTAATCCCCATTTTCAGAAGAGGAAACTGAGGTATAAAATGATTAATTTAGGTGTCCAAAGACACGCTCTTACCAACATACAAAATCAGGATCGGAACACAAGTGGTCTGAGTGCAGAGCCTTCGACCATATTTCACACAATGCATTCCATGTTTCCGTGCTTTTCCCCACAGTGAGTCCTCAGAACAGCTTATTCCCCCACCTCGGTTCAACCTTAACAAAGACTACAGAGGCTGAAATAGAAAACGACCAAGGGTGTTACACAAAGGGGAATTAAATTTACTTGAAAAGTCAAAGTAACCATGCTACTAAGCCTGGGAGAGCAAGGGAGAGTATACGCAGGTCATTTCATTTTACCTTCATGTGAAATTATGATAAATCATCCCTCCTTTTAGGAGCCTATTAGGTGCCTGGTACTTGGTGAATTCATCATATCTAGCTTTTACTGCCACTTTAGAGAGGACTTATTCTTGCCTTCATGTTATAACTGAGGACACTGAAAAATATTAATATATTCCATATACAAAGAAGAAGTAGATGTCACACAAAGGCCCTATTAAAAAAAAGAATGAAGAACAAGATAGTAGAAGGTCATGTATATCTCTAAGAAACCTTCACAAAGTCACATTTGAATTTTTTCCTTTTACAAACAAAGAATTTACAGAATAAAAATCATCAAAATTATTTCTGCAGAGGACTTTGCCATCATTGTGGCAAGTTAAACAATACAATAAAATAGAAGGAAAAGACAAAAAAAAAAAAAAGAAAGTGTCATAGAAGTACAAGAGTTAATCATCATGGGGGGAGTCCTACTGCAGTATTCAAGATAATAAAAACTGAAACAATAAATCCCTTACTAGCCAAATTAGCAGAGATTAATTTTCAGTGAAAAATCTGAATGCTGGGATATATCTCTGAAAATGGATCTCTCTTTTCTTTTCTTTTCTTTTTTTTTTTTTTAGTGTCCTGTGCAAGTAATAAATTGCTACAATATTTATGGGAAACAGTTTGATTACATGTATTAAGAATACTAAAAAGTTTGTGCCTTTGATCTAGTAATTCTATGTCTTCATATACATCCTAAAATAAGAGTCAAAGAAGTAGGCAAATACCTCCATACCAGGTGTTTATGATAACTGTATTTAGAAAAGAAGAAAAAAAGGATGAAAACAAAATAAGTTAAATACCTCACAGAGAAATAATAAAATAAGTCACTGCATTCATAAGACAAAAGATTATGTGGTCCTTTGGGGAGACATTTTAAAAAATTTTAATAAAAATATTTAATGGATATTGAGACCAAAATATTGTCATTATAACGAAGTTGCTGAATTTAATTGAGAGATTAATTTTCATATTCTAGTGTATCTGCATTTGGGGATTATTAGTGGTGTATTAGTTTCCAATGGGTGTCCAACAAACTGGGTGGCTTAAAACAATGTAAACCTCTGGTTTCACAGTTCTGGAGGAAGGGAGTTTGAAATCAAGGTGACAACTGAGTCATGCTCTGTTTCAAGCCTCCTTTCGAGCTTCTTCTAGTGTCTGCCACCGTCAGGCATCCCTTGGCTTGTGGCTGCATCACTCCAGTCTCTGTGTTTGTCTTCTCATGTCTTCTCCCTGCCTTGCCTCCTCATAAGAACACTAGTCATATGAATTAAGAACCCAGTCTACCCCAATGTGATTTCATTGTAACTAATCACATCTGCAAAAACCCTGTTTCCAAACAAGATCACATTCCGAGGTGCTAGAGGTTAAGACTTTAACATATCTTTTTCTTTTTCTTTTTCTTTTTTTTTTTTTTTTTTTTTTTTGAGGGGGAGGGAACAATCCAACCCAATACAAAATGAAGACATATGATACAAGACATAGTCACTGATCTTGGTTCACTGAAGAGTTGTGATAATAGGTATTGGTCCAGAGATGTCCTCAATCATCTCCTGTTATTGTCCTGAAAGAATCTGGGTGGCAGTTAGCCCGGCTGTTAAAAGGCATCCACTTTTATGTGGTATCAATAGTTGTTGTGCAACTAGTCTAGCATCTGTGTCCTTGCTTTGCCTTACTTTGGATTCTGGCATCTTTGTTTATAAGCCTTTGAACGCTCAGTTAATTAGATGAAAAAGTGAGACCACACATCCACTGTCATTGCAAATCAAGAAAAGGACACATACATACTCATGCCTCTCAGCCTTTTAAAACACGAGATTTAGGGCACCTGGGTGGCTCAGTTGGTTAAGCGACTGCCTTCAGCTCAGGTCATGATCCCAGAATCCCTGGATCAAGTCCCACATTGGCTCCTGGCTCTGCAGGGAGTCTGCTTCTCCCTCTGATCTTCTTCCCTCTCATGCTCTCTCTCACTCTCTCTATCAAATAAATAAATAAAGTCTTTTAAGAGAACAGTGTGGAGATTCCTCAAGAAATTAAAAATAGAACTTCCCTATGACCCTGCCATTGCACTACTGGGTATTTACCCCAAAGATACAGATGTAGTGAAAAGAAGGGCCATCTGTACCCCAATGTTTATAGCAGCAATGGCCATGGTCGCCAAACTATGGAAAGAACCAAGATCCCTTCAACGGATGAATGGATAAGGAAGATGTGGTCTATATACACTATGGAGTATGATGCCTCCATCAGAAAGGATGAATACCCAACTTTTGTAGCAACATGGACGGGACTGGAAGAGATGATGCTGAGTGAAATAAGTCAAGCAGAGAGAGTCAATTATCATATGGTTTCACTTATTTGTGGAGCATAACAAATAGCATGGAGGACATGGGGAGTTAGAGAGGAGAAGGGAGTTGGGGGAAATTGGAAGGGGAGGTGAATCATGAGAGTCTATGGACTCTGAAAAACAATCTGAGGGGTTTGAAGGGCAGGGGGGTGGGAGGTTGGGGTACCAGGTGGTGGGTATTATAGAGGTCACGGATTGCATGGAGCACTGGGTGTGATGAAAAAATAATGATACTGTTATGCTGAAAATAAATAAATTTAATTTTTAAAAAATGAGATTTACACATATTGATAGTGTCTCCATCAATTCTTCCCCTTCATGCTGCACAAATTCTTAGTAAACCTAAAGGCTTTAGTACACATGAAACCATTTCTGTAAATTAATATCCTATTTTAAAAGAGGGCTTTTAAATACACAAGCCCTTCCCTAGTTCCCCTTCCTGACAATAGAGAATATCTCAAGTTATTTGTAATTTGAAGGACCCATCAGACCTTCACGGAGTTTATGATAATCAAAATGAGTATTATTCTTTGCTACTGTGGTGTGGATGTTTATCCATCGCATGCCAAGTTAAAATGGTTTGTACATACTTTAGAGAATAACAAGAGTGGTTATCTAGGGTAAATGTGAATGAAGGCAATGTTTCAAAAAGACATCGAGACCCAACACAATTTAAAAGATTTCTTTCTTTAGAGAGTATGACTGGAGTAGAGGGTCTTACATAAGTCATCCTACCGAATCTTCTTGAGGTTATTGTGCCAAAGCAATCAACAAATTGAGTTCCTCTACCACGTACAATAGCATACAACAGACAAGAACCTTCTTAATGAAATACCTCTTTTTATGAAATACCTGAAGAATTACCTGCTTTTCACTGTGTCCTCCACTTCACATTGCTTTGCTTCCAGTGTCCTCCTACACTTTTAAATGAAAAACTTTGGAGAAAAACTTTGAGAACTTCTAAGGCCATTTATGCTTTGGCCCCTAACTCAGTTGTATGCCTCATTTCCTACTTCTCCCATCCTTCATTTGCATGCTCCAATCTACAGGATGTTCTGCCATTTCTAAAATAGGAACTGTGAATGTCTATGTCGTTTTCCAAACCACTCCTTCTGGTTAAAATGACCACAACTTTTCTATGACGAAGGGGGAGAAAGCAAATTATCCATTAAAATGAAAAATGTTCTATCTCTGTAAAACTTTTATTGAATTCCACAGAATTAGCATTTTTTTGTTGTTGTTGAACATTTTAGAGTGGGTCTAAGTGAAAAGAAAAAGTTCTCCACCAATTCCTCTGATCCTTGATTCTATTCCCAAGAGATAACCTTCTGCATTTAGATCTGTTGTTTATTGCCACATTTCTAAGTAAGGTTGATTCGTCACTGTTCAGCATTATTTTTTGACCACTGCTATGAAAGAGGAGGATTTAGCTCTTATACTTTTTCCTATTTCCCTGAAGGTCCTAAATTTTTTCAGGTAGATTTTTGTTATTTTTGTTATTTTTTTAGATTCATCTACTATTTTTATGACTTTAATATGTGTAAAGCGTCTACTTTCAGTCGCATCAACATTAAGCACTATATCTTAAATCACCCGTTTGTAAAGTGAAGAATTAGGACTTGAACAAGGACTTACAAGCTGGATGAGCCCTGGTAAACCACTGGGACTTTAACTTGTGACTCCGAAGGGCCACACTCTAGGAAAAGCAGTGAGCCAGAAATAGGATGCAACTGAAATTCAGCTCTGGAAACATCTCAGTCCTTCAGAAGTGGACACAAATCCTCTCTAGAAAGACATAACATTGTCCTAGGACTCAAATTAATTCTGTAATTTTTCATAAACAATGTCTAGAACACAAACTAAAAAACACCAGAAATAAGAGAGACAATAATTGATAGAGGAAGAGGAAGAAGAAATGAGGAGGAGGAGGAGGAGGAGGGGGAGGGGGAAGGGGAGGAGGGGGAGGGGAGGAGGAGGGGGAGGAAGGGAGAGGAGGAAGATAAGGGGGAGGAGAATACCACAAGGATGCAGAAATAATTATCACACACAAACTTTAAAATAATTGTGCTTGATATGTTCAAGGAATTAAAAGACAAGACTGAGAATTTTAGCAGAGATATGGAAACCATAAAGAAGGAAAATCAATAAAGAGCACTTAGAATGTTTTGATTGAAAAATATCGCTTACTATAAAATCAACTAATATGATTGGACGTGAAATAGATTCTGTGGCTTTAAATTTGTGCCACTCAAGTTGAAATGAAAGAACAAGAATAAATGAGACCTCTTTTCTTTCACCATATGTGAATCTTTTTCACCACACTTGAATTCCTCTAAACCATGCGAATGTTTGTTTGCTTCATATTTAGATTATAATTAGTTTATTGGTTCTTCCTATAGTTTTTAATAGTCATTTTTTGCCCTGTTTTTGTTGAGATTAGAAATATAAGTCACCTCTACTATATGAATGAGATATTCCAACTTATTAATTGCATCATGAAATTAAATGCACAGTATTTTCATTTTGAAATGATCTTTTTTTTCAGATGAACAGATATTCATGTTGGAACTTGGACCTGATGTTTTCTTTGTCTGCTGCATGGTTACCTCCCAGTAATTCTTTTGTACACTCAAATTAGCTCCCCTTTTCTTCAACTCCGTGATATTTTTGTGTATTCTTCTCCTGTATTGCTAGTTTATTCTCACACAACTTTTACAGTTATGGTGCATGGGTGTTAAACTTTCTAAATCTTTGCATTTCTGAAGATTCAGAATGCAGACTTCTAGACCATCTTATTATCTAAACTACTTTGGGATTTTAACATAACGTGTCTGGTTTTGCTGTTTAGTTTTTTTTTTTTTTTTTTTCTTCATTTTTAGTTCAGCACTTAATCTGAAGATTGATGATATTACGATATTACAACTTTTAGTTCTTACATCATTTCTTTCTTTCATTCTCTCCCTCCCTCCCTCTCTCAAATTTTCTCTCTTCCTCCCCCCACCCCCGATTTCTTTCTCTTTCCTTCTCTCTCTCTCTCCCTCCTTCTCCTTCCCTCTCTCTTTTATTTTGGAATTTTTATTAACCAGATGTTGGACCTATTAAATTCATCTTTGAAGTCTCATCAGTTTTCTTAATTTTAATTTCTTTATCTTTCTATTTTCTTCTGCCCTTCTTTGCTTCTTCTTATTTAACAATATTTTTAATACTTTTGTTTTCTGAATTTTTCTTTTTGTCAGAGAATTGTATTCATAATCTAAAATGCAATGTTATCTCCAATCACTTTCACAGTAAAATGCAAAAAGGAAACACTTTCTATTTCTCTTCTCTTATCTTTTTACTGTCATTTGTGCTATATATCATTTGTAGCATTTATTCTTATCACTACTTGTTTTTTTGTTGTTGCTTTTCATAAAATCTGTTGATTCTTAATTATCTAGCTATATTTGTGAAGATTACATATTGTTTCAAATATTACATATTGTTACACATTAGGAAACATCAATTTTCTCTGCCATTATTTAACTTTCTGTTTAAACCCATATGAAATTTTATAATCTCAGTTCCTCTCTAGATAATGCATTCCGTGAAAGCAGAAATAGTGTCTAATTCATTTTTTATAATCAATAGCAAACGAATGCATGGGTCATAGTGAAGACTTAATAAATTAAAAACTAAATAAATAAGAATAAAAGCTTTGTAATCTCCCCCACAAACTTCCTAAATGCAATAGAATAAATGCTTTTGGAAATTTGATTGTGCTAAATTACAGATTGACTTGAAACCCACCTTTGGTTATTTCTCTTTCTTCTGACTATTGGAAGATAAAGTATAATTTGCTTTAAATTTTAATTAACTGAATCCTTATATTCTTTTTGAAAAATATTCCACCTGCCCTACTAAGAGCCTGCATTTAAAAACAGGAGAGGTCTTGAGTTCTTATATTTTTGTTCCAAAGAGAAAACCATTTGGTGAATGCCTTACGAAGAATGGCATCTAAAAGAATCAATAGACAAATCGGGAAACTCTAGAATACCTGTGATATCATTTTTTTTTTTTAGTCACAAATATTAAACATAAAATATTTAAATTTTTTTCACCTCATGGGGCACTTGGTTGGCTCAGTCAAATATCTGTCTTCAGTTCATGTCATAATCCCAGGGTCCGTCCTGGGATCAGAGCCCCACACTGGAGTCCCTGCTCCATGAGGAGTCTGCTTCTCCGTCTGTATCCTTTCCTACTCTCCACCTCAAATAAACAAGTGAATAAAATCTTTTTTAAAAAGTTTTCACCTTATGAATTAATTTTCACGCTTATTTAATGTAAAACTATTTCCAGATACACGAAAATGAATTTGGGGGAAATTCCATGGATATAATTTCCTTAATTATATAAACAATCCCCCCATCTATCAACAATTTATAGACATTAAAAGTTGTTCTTAAGGGACACAAAATCTCATGATTCAGAAAATCTAGATAAATTATTTTAACTTTGGCGAGTAAGACACCTTTCTCAACTCTTTTAAAAAGATTTACAATCATAACAATTTAAGTTGAATTTTCAGAAATTCCACTAAGAATATCAAAGCTTATTAAGAGAGAAGAGTTAGAAAGAGGGAGCTAATACTAGTAGACTTGAGAGAATGGAACCTAGAATATTCTTGCTTTAGCCATGAGGCAGTCTACTGTGCTGCGCCAGGTGAGGCTCTCATGAGTGCTGTTTCCTTAGTGATCAGGGCTTGTCCCTTCTACTCACGCTCCTTTTAGGTCACCAAAGTCATCTTTCCTACTTGAAAAACAACCATTTATGTGAAGAGTAGGTCATAAATTAGGTGAAGAACAAAGTATAAACCTTAGTTTTAGACCAATAGTTCTCAAACTCCAACATGCATCAAGCTCACCTGGGCTCATTAAAACAAATTGTTGCCTTTCCTTCCACCCATCCATCCCCAAATTCCTGATTCAAGAGGTCTGGTGTAGGGCCCAAGAATTTGTATTTCCAGCATGTTCTCTGGTGTTGCTGCTGCTGCTGCTGCTGCTGTTGATAGGGGATTACATTCTGAGAACCAGTGTATTGGAGTCTATCAACATGACAGATTCAGACAACACCTGAGTTTGAAACATTGTCCCCTGAGATCTCTGAATGAGTAATAGATTTCTAGGAGGCCATTCAATAGACAGGTTAGAAATTAGAGGAAAAGGTCAGGTTTGGAGATAAGAATTTGGATGTCAGCATATAAGGAACAACATCAATAAAGCCATGGGGATGGATAAGATTGTTTAGGAAAAACATAGACAGTGAAAATACATTGAAAAGGGAAGGAAAATAATTAATCTTCCCCCCAAATTATTTTCATCATGTCACTTTTTAAACAAAAACTATAATTGCTTCCTATTTTTGGCTCTGTGGTTCTCCAACTCTTTCATACAATATCTAGATTTTAGAGTGATCTTTGTAGATACAATAAATAAAATAAAATGCTTATACATTTAATCATAGTATAATATTTGGGATATGTTTGCTACTATAAAATAATCATAGCTAATACCAACCGGTGGTTTCTTCTGTTCAAGTACTATTCCAAAATCTACCTAGCTAGCTAGATGATAGGTAGGTAGATACATATGTACATACATACAGACATACATAAACACATAGAAAAATATACATTTAATTCCATGGAGTGGGTACTATTATTATTCCTGCCGTTATTCTCACCATCTTCTTCCCATTTTGTATATGAGAAAACTAAGGCACAGGTACATAAAACAACTTGGAAGTCATATACTGGTGAGAGGTGGAGCTGGGATTCAATTTAATCTTTTTTTAAAAAGATTTTATTTACGTATTTGACAGAGAGACGTTACAAGTAGGCAGAGAGAGAGGGGGAAGCAGGCTCCCTGCTGAGCAGAGAGCCCGATGCACCCCGAGACCATGACCCGAGCCGAAGGCAGAGGCTTAACCCAAGGAGCCACCCAGGTGTCTCAATTCAATTTAATCTTACTCTTATTCTAAGGTGTGTGTTCCCAGTTATTCTACTCAACAGTTGCCATATCTGGATGTAATAAATATATGTAACATACTAGAGCCCCAAGCATAAGCCTTCCTTAAAAACAAAGTACAAAGCTAGCCATCAGACTTCAAATGGGTGAATGGCTCTTTGACTTCTAATGTCTTTTCGAATTAGCCTAGAAAACCATCATCAGCAATCACTGGACGTCAAAACACAGGATGGGGTTAAACCAACAAGCTGAAAATGAAACACTACTTAGAAACACCACTTACCATGAAATAATGTTATCTCCTAACTTACGTCTATACACGAACTAAAAATGAAACCACACCATTCTATACTAGTTGTGAAATAGCTTGTCCAGCTGGGGGTTCTCCAGTGTTCCTCAAGATTGTACCAGAGTCAAGCATCCATCTTATCACTGTAGACGCTTCTGCCTAAATTTCAAAGCCCATGTATACTTGGCCACATGGTAACTATGGATTCACCTGGGTCTGCTATTCTCCCAAGATTATCTCCACTCCAGTCAGGAAGGTTCTTTTGTTGGTTTGTTTTTAATTCTGGATTCTGTTTGTTTGATTAAGTGATCATTTTTCACCGACCATGAACAGAATGGCCTCTTTCCAATGATTGTTGCCCTCAAGGCTGTTCAGAATGGAATCTGTTTCAAAGACTATGTCAGGT
The DNA here is from genome assembly GCF_030435805.1 of Mustela lutreola. Lineage (NCBI taxonomy): Eukaryota > Metazoa > Chordata > Mammalia > Carnivora > Mustelidae > Mustela > Mustela lutreola. The sequence goes on along the minus strand of NC_081295.1, from coordinate 144,059,997 downwards.
CCTACTTTCTCCTACACATCCCCTTAGGGGTCTGATTCCATTTATGTATCTCCAATCCTAAATATCATCATTGTGAATCACTCAAGTTAGATCTTATTGCCTAATTGGTCACTTGTAGGAGTGTTCTTTCCCCAGCAAAATGGGAGGCACTTTGAGGGTCTGGACCAAGGCTCACTTCTTTATACACAAAGGAGTTATTAGCACCAGGCTGAGTGCACACTCTACAGATAACTTTCATCTGTTTAATTTTCCCCAAGTGTATGAAGTTGGGTGCTTATCTGTTCATTTTGCTTCTTTCTGCCTTGTCCAAAATATCAGGACAAAGAAAGCTACTGAAACCCAGTTACTTAAAGAACAGATTAAGTAAGTGGAAAGCTATTTTATTAATTCTAAAAAAAAAAAAAAATGCTTAAAGTAATTAATAGGCCAAGTGAAAATTACTATTCTAAATGAAACGAGTTTATAACAAATATCTGGATTCTAAACAATACTTCATACTATTAAAAATGTTTTCAAGAAGGAGAAATCTTCTTCAAAAAATGTATGAGATTAAATAGAATTTTATTCGTCTATTTAAGAGTAACAGAATCTTAGTCATGCTCTGTCACTGAATCTGGATGACTTAAGGGTCACTGGAATTTGGTGCTAATAGAAAAGATGGCGCATATGGTGAACAGAAAATGAAGGCGCCTTATGTTTACCAAATGTTACAAAATAGAGAACTTCAGTCCAATTCTTGAAATGCTTCCTTATTATTCACACTGTGTTAGAAAGGGCCACACTAGCTATTCTCAACAATTTCAAAGTGTTGCAATCATGGTGGCTTTGTTGATACTGACCTAGAGGGTTTGAGGCAGTTAATTTGCTTCCAGCTGTTTCTTTTTATTGTGGTGACTATGATGCTGAAAATACTTCTGCTTAAACTGAATGAATGAAACCAAGATGTTAAATCATTGATATGGGTTGTCAATAAACAACTTTGTTCTCCCGTCCCACTTACCTTTTTACATTCTAGCTGTCCTGCAAATCGACTTCTGGGTTTTCTCTCATGTTTCTGTTTACTTTTGTCATTCTCTGAGACGCATTGGAAGCAACAACTGGAACTATTATTCTGGACTGATTTCTGATTAACCACAAATATACAGTTAAATGGAGGCAGTGAGAACAGAGGTAAACAATTTCAAAGGGGACAGGTCAGATACTACTTCCTTAATGAAAGATTTCCTCAGCGTTGCAGTCTGGAACATTCTCTCCTGGATATAAACCCCCACATTGCCTATCAAGAGTTTCTGGCAACCATTTGGTATTTTAAAATTAATTTTCTATCTACCTATGACTTGTTTCTTCAATAGATATTTCCCTTCAGATATTTAACTTCTTAATGTTCCAAAATGCTTGCCACGTACCCTGCCTTCAGGGCAGCACACATACAGTAAATACAGTTGAATAGAAGATCTTAAACAAGGGTTTTGTTTCACCCAACAGACATTCCTACAATTTGGCATATAACTTGAAATTTCTTTAATTAAATCATATGTTAAATACATATGGATGCTCTTACTCACTTTAAGATTTATTTATTCATTTTAGGGAGATAGAGAGAGCATCAGCACAAGGGGAAGAGAGAGAGGGGGAGAGAGAATCACAAGCAGACTCTGAGCTGAGCACAGAGCCCATCACGGGGCTTGATCTCACGACCTTGAGATCATGACCTGAGCTGAAATCAAGAGTTGGATGCTTAACTGATTGAGCCACCCAGGGGCCCCAGGATGTTCTTATTTAAAGGATTTATAGCCTCCAATCAGTCATGTGTGAACCAGCCGGTTCTAAGACAATGTCTGCAACAATGCAGTGAAGTGTTTGCAGCCTCTAGAAATGAAGGAACAATGTCCTCTCTTGGCAAGGGGTCTGAGCTAGCTCCGTGGAGTCACAGGTAGAAAGCAAATTTGGAAAGTTGTGCCGCCAATATGCTTCAGCTGGAGAAAAATCTGTCGTAAGATCCTTATCAGACATCCTTTTATTGTCTCCCTAACAATGGAGAGCGGTTCCACCAGCAGTCATTTCGCATGCCTTTCTGAGCAGAGCAGAGGCTGCCAAAGCACAAGAAGAAGAAGAACACAGGTTCCCCCACTGTCTGAAAGTAGAGCGTTTCTACGAAGGTCTCGAAAACTGAACTGGCAAAAGGCAAAGAAGCAGTTAACGTCTCATGAAAGGGAAAATCCTCTTTGGGTTTCTACTGGTTCGTGAAAACAGGTACTAAAATAGGTCCTTTGTAAACGCGGAGAGGCATAAAGCAAACTTTCCAATAGAGGGGGAAGCCTGTCCGGGGTGTACAGAAGGGGACGGCACCGGGCAGGAAGGGGATGGGGAGCTACCAGGGTCATGATGAAACTGTAGGGACAATGATGAGGATATTGTCTAGTTCGAGTCCATCCTTCTTCCTCTATTCATTTTAAGCCATTTGAAATAAGGTGGATGTCCGATGTGTTAAAAACTGTAAGAGTTTTTGTTGTTGTTGTCGTTGTTGTTTTGGCTAATAATCTGCCTAGAGGACTCTTGTTCCAACCATAACTCTTTGATGACAACTTGTCAGGAAAGCTAAAAGTGGAAAAACTGAGCCCGGGAGAGAGAAACTCTCAAACCAGGATAAATTTTGGTTTTGATACCTGTATGGTGCTAAAGCATCAAGGTCCCCTCTTCTATTTTGTGGGCTCACAGCTCATTTATAACAAGAAGACCTCAGTGCTTCTTGTGCAATTTGCTGGGGGGTCTGCAGGCAGCACTGACCTGATAGCCAACCTCTGGCCTCTAACCCCAGCAAGGAAGGACCTGCTGAGCCACAATAATACTGCCCCTCGATGGTGTGCCTTCTTGCCAGTATGTCCGTGTAGGCACTGCACGTGGTCCTTCTTGCTCTAGTTCTAGTGAAGCTTGTCGTTTACTCTCGATGATCACAGGAAGAGAAGGAGAGTACGTTACACATGTTTCTAGTTTCAGAATTTTTTAAAAATTTATTTAAGCTGGGGAGGGGCAGAGAGAGGGAGAGAAGCAGACTCCCTGCTGAGCACAGAGCCCTACCCAGGGATCGATCCCGGGACCCTGAGATCATGACCTGAGATGGCATCCAGAGTCAGCTGCTTCACTGACAGAGCCACTCAGATGCCCCTAACTTAAGGATTTTTAATCAACTAGGCAAATAGCAGAATTATTTGTTTCACTGTGTTTCGTCACAGGAAATGTTTCAGCTCTTTCTGAATAATATTTGTTAAACAGAGTAGGGGCTGGACCCTCAAATATAAAGGTTAATAAGTTGGTCTGAGGCCCCTGTGGACTCCTGTTTCCATAAGCCAGCGTTGCTACAGTGTAGCAGGTGCAACAGCAAGTGGGTTTTCACCAGGAGCTGTGGGGGAGGGGTGTGCGGCCAGGTGCAGGGAGGGAGGACGGCACTTAGGGATGACTTCCTGTGCTCATAGCCTTTCTTTCTCCATCCCCGAAGGGACAGGTTTGTTTTGTTTTGTTTTTAATAGAAGGTTCTTTTTTTAAAAGATTTTATTTATTTGATACACAGAGAGAGAGAGAGAGAGTACAAGCAAGAGGAGCAGCAGGCAGAGGGAAAAACAGTCTTTCCACCAAGCAAGGAACCTGATATGGGACTCGATCTCAGGACTCTGGGATCATGACTTGAGCCAAAGGCAGTGCTTAACTCACTGAGCCACCCAGATGCCTGAGACTGGGGTAAAGACAAAGCAGACCAAGAGTCTGATAGGAGATACAGGAGATTATTTACTTAGTAAAACAGTATTTCAGTGCTTGACCCTTACTTTTAGATCAACTAACTGCTCACCAACCTTCTCATCGCATCTCTCTTTCCTCTTGGCTTTCTTCCCTTGTAGATTGCTTGTCTGTCTCTTCTCTCCTTGTCTTGTGGAGTGGAGACAACCCTGAACCAAAAATGCTGAGATTAAATAAAATGACAAAAACACTTCTGGAAGTTCTGATTTGCACCTTTGGAGATTTTCTTTGTCTTAGGGTGAATCTTTCTGTCCTTTTCTCACTGGTGAGAGGGTGCAATTGCTTAGATAGATACTGGGGATAAGAGATTTGGCTGTAGCCTACAAAGCGAGTCAGACAGAGTCACAGAACTGGGAATATTGGCTGACTCCTCTTAGAGACCTGACTTTCTCTGTCCCAGGCCTTGGCATGTTTGTTGCTAGTTTGTCACAAGGGTGAGAATAAAAATCACCTTGTTTCAAATTCTGATGCTCATGCTATTGGATCCAATGTCTTAACCACGTTGGAAAGGGTCCCACTAGGACTTGGATGGTAAGTAGTGTTGTCGACTGGTCCTCATCTTTTTTAGGCACAGGAAGAGTGGCTAGAAGAAAGCCGGGCTGCTGCCATGCTTGGGTGAGTGGCCAGGGCTATGCAAGCTGCCCTGTGAGTCTTTCCAACAAATGTCCCTGAGGCAGCCATCCTGTGTCCTGCCTGGTTAGTGGGAGTGGAGATAGAGAGCTCGGAAGGTTGTGGATGAGACACTGCAACAGACTGAAGGTTTGTGTCCCCCAGAATTAAGGCAGTGGAAGCCTAATCCCAGTGTGATGGCATCTGGACGTGGAACCTGTGGGAGGCAATCAGATCACAAGGATGGAGCCCTCATTAGGAGTCCCCCAATAAGAAGAGGCCGGCAAGCTCGCTAGCATTCTTCCCATCGCCTTCCGACAAGAAGTCGGCTGTCTGCAACCCAGAAGGAGGCTTCCACCAGATACAGCATGTGCCAACACCTTGATCGTGGACCTCCCCATCTCTAGAACAGTGAGAAGTGAATCCTGTTGTTTATAAGCCACCAGCCCATGCGATTTTGTTAGCACAGCCCTAGCTAAGGGACGGACAGAGAAGTGACCGCATCAATCACAGGCATCAGAGCAGAGATTCATGCAGGACGGATCTCCAGGCTGCCGTAGGCTCCAGAAGACACAGCCATGCCTGGCCTCTTTTCTCAGATGCTAGGTGAGCCTGTCCTTCCCACTAGTATATCTGCAGAAAGAAACCCTCATCTCGGCCTTCCCTGACTAGTCTCAGTAACCAGAGGGGAGGTATGCCACTGGCTAAGCAGAAAACATATTCCCTAGAACCTCCCGTGTTGGCTTGAGGGATACACAGAGGACCCTGGAAGCCGGAAGAAGCTGAATCTGGCAGGATAGACAGACATAGAAACACACAATTTCTGTGTGATCTGTACCAGGACACCCAACAGCCAAAGCAGCTGTTGATGGAAATGTGCATTGGTTTATTTGGATTTTGTGGATTCAGCTTACATTACCCAACTGAGCATATGCTCAAGACTTTCCCTGCCTTTTCTCTCTTTCTTTTTCTCTCAGTATTGCGTGCTTGCTGAGAGAGAACTTAGTTCTTGGTTTTGGACAGTGGTTGACAGGTGACACAAAGCAAAATTAACAGACAGAAGTATGGGGTGAGCCAAACCAGACAATTAGGGAGTTGCGTCAGAGGAGCTGAGGGAAGAAGATGGAACTGTGGGCCCGTGTGCTCCGTCTGACTGACCGAGAGCCACTTCGAGGGCAAAGAGGCTTCCTGGCGATGAGCCCCTGCCACGTGAGTCCCCAAATGCACAAAGTGAGAAAAGGTGTCCTGCTGCTTAACTTTTGTCCTTTCAGTTTAGAAACAAACAAAACAACAATCCCACCTTTGGGCCCTATTCCAAAGTTAGGTGCTAAATCTTAACCCCTCACGCCTCAGAGGCGAACAGTGATGGCGCCCAGGTGTGATTTCTGTGTCAAAGATTCTTCCAAATGCCTCCTCACACCGACTATCACATTTAGTTCTCCTAAAAGATAATACTGTTTTGTTATCCCCATTTTATAGATAAGGCAAACTGAGGCACAGCTCATTTAGGCCATTTACCCAGTGCTTCCCTATAACCAGGAAAGTGTAAGTAAAGACATGACAGAGGCACTTCTGGATAGGAGCAATTTCTTTCCTGAGAGGAAAAAAAAAAAATCTAAATTCTTTGTTGGAAGTCCTTTGACAGCCAGTGACTGTTTCCAGCTTGAGTTTGCCCCTTTCGATCATTCCCTCAGGAGCAGAACTTATCTGACGAAGGAGTAGTTCTGGGATGTGTAGGAACCTGAGAAGCCCTTCTAGTCCCCCAAATACCACTCCATCTCTGCCAGGGGACAGACCCTGTCTGCACCACTGGAGGAAAATGTGAGAATGACAACTGCATTCATAAAGGCAGTGTGGTCAGGGACTCCTGGGTGGCTCAGTCGGTTAAGCGACACACTCTGGGCTTTGGTTCTGGTCATGATCTCAGGGTCATGGGCTCCAGCGCCCAACGGACTCCTCATTCAGGGGGGAGCCTGTGTCTTCCCTTCTCCCCCGCCTCTACCCCTCTATGTGTGCATTCTCTCTTTCTTGTTGAAATAAATAGATCTTAAATACACAGCTTTGAAAGAAAGGTAGTGGTCAACCTCAGCTGATTTTCGTTCCTCAGGCAAAGATCAACACTTTTTCTGAGTATGGGGGTTGGTAGGAAGAGTCCAGAAACCTTGAGAAGCTCAAAGAGGCCGCACAGCAGAGCAGACAGCAGGAGGGAGGGGCCGGGAGACAAGCCTCACCCAGACCCAAGGTGCCAAGACCTGACTTGTTCTGACAGGGCGGCCTCAGCAATTGCGGGGCCTCTGCACCCGGCAGTGGCGACCAGGGGCGCCCCCAAGTCTGCAAGCCCTGAGTAGCCTCAGAGTCTGGCCATGTGGCACACAGCGGGAGCCTGCACGCGGTGTCGTCCCGGTGCCTGGATGATCGTGAGGCCTCCAGACCACTGCTACTGTTCCATTATCCTCTGCCCCTGGAGGGAGACATGTAAATCGTCAGGGCCAAATCACATCTGACAAGCCAAACCATTTTTAAAGGGAGGGGGTTAAGCAAAGCTCTTTCAGTTGCTGGAATTCACACCCTCCACCCATTCCACGAATCCCAGCGAATTCTCCAACCCTCGGAAGGCCCAGGCCTCACAGTGCCTGTCTTGTGGTGAGGTTCCCTGGGTTTTCTTTTTGGGTCGGTCGGGAATGGTCTCATGATCACTCACTCCCTGAAGGTGGAGGCTATTACAGAGGTTCCAATTTCTTGTCTTTGTTTTTAAAATTCCAAAGCCCCACCCCTGCCTTTATTTCTGCAGAACAAGGGTGCACAGTGATGGAAAAGGGAAGTAATTCTAGAGATGAGAGACAGCTTGTTTAAAAACAACCAAAAAAATGAAAAGTCATCAGAAACAAACAAACAAACCCAAAATCCACTGACATGGGATGTCCTCCACAACCAATCTTCTCTTTTGTGACTACTCAGAACTTGAACAGGAAAGGAGGCAAGATCAAACAGAAAACAGAAAAGCCGTCTACATTTTTTTTCTAGAAGAAGCCTCTTTCTCTGCCCCCTGACTCCTGGGGTCAAAATTCAGAGGCCCGGGGTGAACCCAGGTATTAGATTCTCACTCATTTCTATTTATTTGATAGAGAGAGAGAGAGATCACAAGTAGGCAGAGAAGCAGGCAGAGAGAGGGGGGGAAGCAGACTCCTTGCTGAGCAGAGAGTCTGCTGCGGGGCTCGATCCCAGGACTCTGAGATCGTGACCTGAGTTGAAGGCAGAGGCTTAACCCACTGAGCCACCCAGGCACCCAGATTCTCACTCATTTCTCTACTTCACATTGATCAAAACTTCTGTAGTCTCATGGTAATCTACATGACTAACTTGGTGCAGTGGTGACCCTCGGACAGAATGGTGATTCTAAAATGAGAATCCTGGGGTGCCTGGTGGCTCAGACAGTTAAGCAGCTGCCTTTGGCTCAGGTCATGATCTCAGGGTCCTAAAATCGAGCCCCACCTCAGGTTCCCTGCTCAGTGCAGAGCCTGCTTCTCTTTCTGCCTGCTCTGCTTGCTGCTCCCCTGCTTGTGCTCTTTCTCTGACAAATAAATAAGTAAAATCTTTTTAAAAATAAAATAAATAAAATGAGAATCCTTTCCTATACGCCTGCAGGCAGGAGCGGAGCAAGGCTGCTGAGTTCCATTGTACATAGAACCAATCTGCTAAGGAAATTATAAATTTACACAAACTGGGGGTACCTGGGGGGCTCAGTCAGTTAAGGCATCTGCCTTTGGCTCATGTCATGATCCCAGGGTCCTGGGATCCAGCCCTACATTGGCTCCTGCTCAGTGAGGGGCCTGCTTCTCCCTCTCCCTCTACCCTTCCCCACGTCATGTGTGCTCTCTCTCTCTCTCTCATTTGCTCACACTCTCTCAAGTAAATGGATAGAATCTTAAAAAAAAAAAAAAATCCTTTAAAAAAAAAGTTACACAAACTTCACAACCATAAACCAAGAATAATCTATTATTGGACTTACTGAGTACTCTAATTTCTCTCATATTCTACCAAAGGATGGAACTGTGTGGCTGCATTGCCCATGCCCTATGGTGTAGAGGTACAAGCTGACATTTGGAATTCCATAAATTTTGAGAAGGTGACTTTCAAATCAGTGCCTCATCATTTTTGTTTTGGTTGGAGGCAGTGTTCAATAGCTGTCATTTTTGCTTTTCAGTGACAAATTGCTCTTGGTCTAGCTTCGTTACTGCCAATGTGGTTTGATGTAGTTTATTTCATTAGCCTTATAGTGCATAGTGATACATTTTTGTATCCAATTTATTTTTGGCCTATAATTTCCCAATTCCTAAACTGAGGTATGTGTGTTCAGGTTCAAATATGACTCACCCACACCCCGTGCTAAAGTAGATATAAATCCCCAAATGTGCTTGGATGGTAAAACCTCCAGGTGGCATGGACCATTAATACATCTGTTCTCTGTAAGTAATCTGCAACATACTAACAAGATAGTAACATTAGGAGGTTAATTTTAAGTTTATGGAACATGGCTTTATAGCTTGAGATCCTGTGGATAAGGCTCAAGTTTCTTCATATACATAGTTTCTTCATATACAGTAAGTGATTCTTATTTATTGCCAGCAAACAGTTTGCTACAATGTGTTTTATTTTGTTTCTCACCAATTTTATATAACCAATAGAAAGTGGAATTAGATAGAAAGGTTAGGTCATGGGGTTTTCCCTCCCAAATTGTTTTTTTTTTTTTTTTTTTGCTTGTTTGTTTTTGTTTTTGTTTTTTAGATTTATTTGAGAGAGAATGTGAGGGAAAGAGCAGAGAGAAGGGACAAAAGCAGAGGGGGAATCTCAAGCAGACCCCCCACTGAGTGTGGAGCCCAATGCGGGGCTCAATCTCAAGTCCCTAAGATCATGATTTGAGCCGAAATCAAGAGTAGGATGTTAAGCTGACTGAGCTGATTGGAGCTTGATCTAAAAAAAAAAAGAAAAAAAGAAAAGAAAAAAAAGTTTCAGACCAATTACCTTCAAATAGTCTAGAAAAAAGCATTAAAAAATAAAAATCTTTAAAAATATCTTGTGTCTGATGAAGTTTACCATATACCCAAAGGGCAGGAAACACTAGCCATAATAAATCTGCAGAGTCTGTTCCTTCCCTGTTCTCACCACTGTTCCCCCACTTATGGTCTAGAGTGGCACCCTACATCTTTAGCTTGTTGGGACTACTCCAGAAGCACAGTAAAGAAAGAAATCAGACTGTAAGTAATTTTGTCTCATTACAAAAATGATGTGTATGCATGTTCAAAATTTTGGAAAATACAACAAAACCCAAAGACAAAAATATTAATGGCTCAGTCATTTTACCACCTATTCTTGATATATTGAAATATCTAATCTGAGTCCTTATTTTAAACAAACAGAGGTATAAATATAGATTGTTGTTACAGAATTAGAATCATTCTGCACACACTGTTTTCTGAAGCTGTTACATCAAGAACATTTCCCCCAGGTTATTAGATGTTACTTTCTAAAAGTTAGAACGTTTTTGGTTATAAAATAAATGATGGTATATACATATATCATCTTTATTTAAACAATTCTCCTGGGTCCAAGATCTTGTTATAAAAACAATGTCATGTCATCCTGGTAGCTAACTCTATGCTCTTATCTAGGATCTTTCTTCATGATTAATTTCTAGGAGTGAAATCATTAAGCTAAAAGTCATGAATATTCACAAAGCTTTTGAAACATATAGTCAAATGCCCTTCAGAAAGGGAGTCTGTCTTTTTTTGTTCTTTAGAAATATGAGATGCTGGGTGTCAGAAAGCCTCGTTTCCTGCCTTTCCTGGAAAGTCTGTCTCATGGCCAGGCTGATGGAGAATTGACGGCTTGCTTTGTGAAGGCCACTCTAAGTAGTCCTGCCATGACCTTGAACTGCCTTTATTTCATACCCATTGTTGGGAATCTAGAATGCAGTGGGACGGGTACCGGGCTTGGAGACAGAATGTCTGAGTGCAGGTCCTGAGCCACACACTGAGTGACAAAATTAAGCAGAGAATCTCATACCTCTGGCTTTGTCTCCTCAATGTAAAATGAAGGATTTATTTTAGATGATCTCTGTCCTGTCTTTTTTTTTTTTTTTAAAGATTTTATTTATTTATTTGACAGACAGAGATCACAAGTAGGCAGAGAGGCAGGCAGAGAGAGAGGAGGAAGCAGGCTCCCCGCTGAGCAGAGAGCCTGATGCGGGGCTCGATCCCAGCACACTGGGATCATGACCTGAGCCGAAGGCAGAGGCTTAACCCACTAAGCCACCCAGGCGCCCCGATCTCTGTCCTGTCTTACAACTGAAAATTATATAACTCTGTCATGTGTCAGATAAACCATCAATCTGCCCACCAGCTCTGGTAACTTGGAAGACTGTGAGCTCAGTTTCTGGAAAGGACCAAGTCTGGGTCAGCTGAGATTGTTGGCCACAGATAGGGCACAAGATGGGCTAAAGATAAAAGATATTCCATGTTTTGTGAATGTCCCATGAATTTCATCACCTCCAATTGGTGATATTCACGAATAACAAGACTTGGTTTCTCAGAAAACAACTATATTACCCCTACGGGATTCCTCTGTCACCAGCACTCTAAAAGCTACCGAGTGTACACACGACATTTAATGCCCCGCTTCAGGATCATGTCCTGATGCCGAGTTGAGAAGTCAGATCCCGTTCAGGGCAGTGAATTGTCCCAAGTCAACAGCCAACTAACTCACCCTAAATAGGAACATCGTGTTCTTTAGTTTTTCAACTGGAAAACAGCCCAGAAATGATATGGTCTCTTAGCCAGATTAAAGGAGCAATTTGAAGGAGGTGCATATGAGCTGAGATCAGTTTTTGTTCTTTGCTGTGAATGCTAATTTATGACTGTCACCTAATACCCGGTTTCTCGGGGCCTGGGTGAGGGCAGGGAGGCAGCTTCTAGAAGGTGGATCTCTGCGTCGGTTTATCAGTCATCACACGGCTTTTTCTGCACTTAGGCTTCCTAAATCAAGAAGGAAAACTGTTTAATTCTCTTATAACTATGAGAACTATAATTTTTTGAAAGCTTACTATGTGCTGGGGACTGGGCTAACCTTTACATACATTAGCTAATAGAGTAAAAACAACTCAACAACCCCATGTGCAAGGTACAATTATCCTCATTTTTAAAAAATATCTTATTTATTCATTTGATAGACAGAGATCACAAGTAGGCAGAGAGGCAGGCAGAGAGGGAGGAGGAAGCAGGCTCCCCGCTGAGCAGAGAGCCCAATGCGGGGCTTGATCCCAGGACCCTGAGACCATGACCTGAGCTGAAGGCAGAGGCTTTAACCACTGAGCCACCCAGGTGCCCCATTATTCTCATTTTTAAAAGATAAGGCAACCAGACAGAAACAGGCTAAATTATTTCCCCAGAGTCACACTCCTCTGGAATGGTGGGATTGGGACCTGGGTGCAGGTCTAACTTTAAAGCCAATAACAAAGACTACAAAGATCCAAACTAACTAAGGAATCTTAGGAGATGAGAAAAGTGTACGTTCTGAGGCAGAGAGAGAGAGGGAGCAAGAGAATCACAAGCAGACTCCTCGCTGAGCTCAGAGCTCGAGACCGGGCTCGGTCTCATGAGCTGAAACCAAGAGTCATATATGCTTCACCGACCAAGCCACTCAGGGGCCCCTACTTCATTTTAATTTTAACGCTATTTCTAACGTGATGAGCTGATTTCATGGCCGACTAATGGGACCTGCAGTTCCACACGGTACACTGTACCCCAAGGATTTGATTGACAGCTTCCTCACTTCCACTGTCTTCCCCCGTCCTTCACTCTCTGATGCTCACCAAGAGAAGAAGCCACTGCTGCACATGAAATAAATATTTTAATTTCTCAAAACGTTCCTTCGTTTCCTACTCCAAGGGAAGTCTGCCCTCTAATGATGCAAAAGCACCATTGATTCCAGAGATTTCTCTCCTAATAAATAGACAGAGAAGGAGATTCTGAATGTATGAGGGTAGAAAAGAACCTTAGAGTTAACTGAATTTCAATTTTTTAGAAGAAAAGGGAAACTGAGGCTCAGAGAGGCAGCGGCCCCCACGGTCTCATATGGAGTGTCTGCTCGTAAGAGAGAGGCAACGTCTGCCTCTCAGCGCGGACCAGCAGGCAGGGCTGCCTCTGGGACTCTGAAGACTGTCTCTGAAGGACAAGTACAGGGAGCTGTCTGCCCAGGCCCCTGCTTGGTGATGGAAAACAAAATCAAATCTGTATTGTAAGGAAGACCCTTTAATTTGGACTTCAGGGAACAAAGCAGGAAGATGGATGTAGCCTTGACTCTGAATATTTTGACCAAATGACATCAGAAGTTCCTTTTAAGGGACTATTCTCCAAGGAATAAGCTTGATAAATTGCAGGGAAAACAAGGGAGCACTTTACCTTTAGTGAGGAAGAGCCAAAGGAGAGGCAGCCTGGAACGTCTTCGTCCTTCTGTGACGTGCTGCTAAAGCAAGCTGCCCCTCCTGCCTAGTCCTTTCTATTGCCTCAGACTGTGTTACAATCGTAGTCCTTAAATAATTACATCACAGCGTGATGGAAACAAGGACGTCCGCCTTATTAACCATTATATCCCAAGTGCTTGTGTAGGTATTTCTGGTGAATAAATGAATGAATGGGGATTTGAGCGTGGTTATGTTGTACTAGGAGTACTCAGAAAAAAATTTTTGTCTGCTGATGTCCTAACCATTTTTCAAGATCTTTTGTATAAATTCATCCTTATCTTACCCAGAAAGAATCAGCACTTGTTCTTCCGGTATCCCTACCTACTTCGTGTATAACTTGCTAGCAGTCACCAGAGTATCTGGGCATTTTTTACTTGTCTATGTTCCACCATTTACCATCACAAAGAGTAAATACACATATACGTCACTGCTAAGACCAGATGCGGAATCAGAAGGCATTTTACAAGAGCTACCATTCAGAATCCAGCCCAATCTTCAATTTATTAATATTTAACCTAAATATCGATATTTAGGTTAAATTTAATTTAGCCTAATTTTTTTTCAGTGTTCCAAAATTCATTGTTTATGCACCACACCCAGTGCTCCACGCAATACGAGCCCTCCATAATACCCACCACCAGCTTTCCCCATCTCCCCACCCCCTACCCCCCAAACCCTCAGTTTGTTTCTCAGAGTCCATAGTCTCTCATGGCTCGTCTCCCCCTCCGATTTCCCCCAACTCCCTTTTCTCCATCTCCCCATGTCCTCCGTGTTATTCCTTATGCTGCACAAGTAAGTGAAACCATATATTTGACTCTCTCTGCTTGACTTATTTCATTCAGCATAATCCCAATCTCTAATTTATTAACCCTATTTTTCTCCAGGGTCACCCATTGCCTAGGTAAGGATGAGGAGACAACAAACACGGAGAAGAACTTTTATGAATGTGTGTATACACGTGTGTGTGTGCAATGGGAAGTACCATTTAGACGGCGCCTGACCTACCCCCCGGAGCCATTAAAAAAAAATCTCCCCTGAGATCCGCTTAGCTGATTTATGATTGGAACCACACTCTCGAAACAGAGTCTATCAGCTGCCAGCAGGTATGGGGGCTGCCAGCAGGTATGGGGGCATGAAGGTATGTCCTAACTATCTGGGAGGAAGGCCATTTATCACCCGAGTCCCAGCAAAACCAATTGAACTGAGAAACACTCCATTGTGTCGCACCCGCGGTTAAATCTTACCTTCCTCGGTCCTCGTACAGCAGGAATTTATCTGCCCCCTCCCTGATAGAGCCTTAGAAAAGCAAAAGGAATTTGGTATTATCAATGTGCTGGTTTATCAGATATGAATTCATTTGTTTTTCCCAAAATGACTTATCAGCATGAACAGAGCTGGCTGGCCCAAGCTTGAATTGTGCTCCAAATACCCTTTCTGAGTTCCCCCGAACTCAAGAATGTTTTATCACCCGGTTGTTTCCCCTGTTTGTTTGTGTTTTTTTAACTTCTTACCTATTGAGATGCATTTCTGGGTCAGGATCCCTGTAAAGACCCTGGGGAATTAGAGCTGCCGAGGGAAATGCCCAGCTTGGGCTGTCTGGTGGCCCCGTGTCAGTTAGGATTTCTGCTCCCATCGGAAAACACTGGACAGCTGGAAGTGAGATGAATTGCCTGAAGATGGCTCCCAGGGCTGAGCGTCTGGGGCTCCTGTTTGTTCAGTCCCTTTGTGTGGTGATTTCTATTCCTGGGTGGGCACAATGGAAAATGTCCAGCAAGGAAGGCAGGCAGGGCCCCAGGCTTAGCAATCCTGGATGCTAAGCCAACACCCCAGGAGAAAGAGAAAGGCTTCCTTCAGCCTCATCCTGTCAATCTGCCTCATTGTGCCTCCTTGGGGTCCCACATGTCCCACAGTGTCTTCATATGGGGCAGCCTAGCAGGGCCTCATTCTCCCAGACTCTTGGATGCCTGACGTCATCTTGCTCTATGTTTTTAAGACATGCTCTCATCTTGCACCTTTCTGGGCCAGACTCCCTCTGTAGAAGGCTTCACAGCTATCTCCTTCCCCCAGATGGATATGGGGAGGCTTAATTCAGAAAGCCCTGACTTTCTTTTTTTTTTTCCAATCCCTTGAACAGAAATCAAGCCATAGTCATTTCTTTTTTTTTTTTTTTAAAGATTTTATTTATTTATTTGACAGGCAGAGATCACAAGTAGGCAAAGAGGCAGGCAGAGAGAGAGAGGGGGGAAGCAAGCTCCCTGCTGAGCAGAGAGCCCGATGCGGGACTCGATCCCAGGACCCTGAGATCATGACCTGAGCTGAAGGCAGAGGCTTTAACCCACTGAGCCACCCAGGCGCCCCTACCACAGCCATTTCAATAAAGGTGCCTCCGAGTGTTCAGAAATCTCTCCAAAGGTGAAATAAGTGATAAAGGATGTCAATTTAAATTTCTTACCAGAAATATTTAATGATTTGGGGCAAAATCAAGTTCTTTGTGTTTGCGGTTCTTGCTGCAGGTTTATTGTCATAATTCCATAATTTCTTTAGGGATTCTGTGACTTAACATCCACACATACAGGACACATCTCCCGTGAGGAGGACCTGAAATTGAAACTGAGAGAGACTGTCAGCATTTTCTAGTAACCTACAGAAACCCTTTCTTTTCAGCATGGCGCCGTGTGGGGTTAGAGCAGTCATGTTGATAAGGACCGCAGACTTATAAGGATGCCTCTGAGTCCAAGGCTAGACTCATATACCTACGTAAGTTTATTCAGCTTTTCTTATGAAAACTTCCCAAGGAAGTGACTCCACAAACCTCCTTAATGAGATCTTACAGCCATTTAGTGTCTCAGAATGGCAGTTTGGCGAGAAAAATCAAAGTCAAGGTCAAGACTAACAAATCTGTCAGCTGTACCAGCGGGTACTCCTGGATTCATGCAAGTGTGAGTCAGGTGTCAGGAGTTCAGGTAGCCAAGGTAATAGATTCACAGCGCTTGGAGTTACCAGAGGTCAGAGTGGGAAAGAAGAAGGGATCAAAGGTGAAATGTCATAGGTTATTGGGAGACCCGTATCTGAGTCCAGACAGGAGAAATATGCTGCTGCAAACGTGGTTCTCAGGCAAGGTCAGTTACAAACAGAAGTTGCTTCTGTGGTTCTAGATGTAGGGTCTCCTGAGGACAAGAAGAATAGTCGATCTGAACCACCTGAGAATGCAGTTTTAAGGTACACTACTTTATTTTATTTTATTCTATTTTTACTAGTTTCCGGTTAAAGCATGTAACTCTGGACATAGCTGGAGAAAGAACAAGAAAGAAACCCTAAATCCAGCAGGAGAGGAGAAATCATAAAGATCAGAGCAAAAATCAATGAAATAGAAACCAAAAAAACAATAGAACAAGTCAACAAAACTAGGAGCTGGTTCTTTGAAAGAATTAATAAGATTGATAAACCCCTGGCCAGACTTATCAAAAACAAAAGAGAAAGGACCCAAATAAATAAAATCATGAATGAAAGAGGAGAGATCACAACTAACACCAAAGAAATACAGACAATTATAAGAACATACTATAAGCAACTCTACGCCAACAAATTCAACAATCTGGAAGAAATGGATGCTCTCCTAGAGACATATAAACTCCCACAACTGAACCAGGAAGAAATAGAAAGCCTGAATAGACCCATAACCAGTAAGGAGATTGAAACAGTCATCAAAAATCTCCAAACAAACAAAAGCCCAGGGCCAGACGGCTTCCCGTCTGAAAGAAGAACTAATTCCTATTTTTCTGAAACTGTTCCAAAAAACAGAAATGGAAGAAAAACTTCCAAACTCATTTAATGAGGCCAGCATCACCTTGATCCCAAAACCAGACAAGGATCCCATCAAAAAAGAGAGCTATAGACCAATATCCTTGATGAACACAAATGCGAAAACTCTCACCAAAATACTAGCCAAAATACTAGGATTCAACAGTACATTAAAAGGATCATTCACCATGACCAAGTGGGATTTATTCCAGGGCTGGACATATTTACAAACACCAAACCTCACTGGAGATGTGAAAGTCACGTTGTCTCCATTAGCATCCTGTGAGGGCAGGCAGGCTCCTCAGGTTTCATCTCTCTAAGCTACCAAAGTCATGAATGCTAAGTTCTGTCATGCTTAGATTTTTCTACAATGGTGGCTATCCAAGGTCATGATGCTCTCTTAGTCCACAAAGTTGTGAGACTCAACAGCACAACAGGGAAAGTTTTCAGATTATCTTAGCAGGAAAAAAAGCTCCCTAGCCGCCCCACACCCATCCCCCCACCATTAAAATTCTGAATGGACTCAATGGACTCTTTTTCTGAAGTTTACTTTTTTTTTTTTTTTTTTTTTTAATGAGAGAGAGAGAGAGTAGGGTGAGGAGCAGAGGGACAAGCAGACTGCAGAGCCTGACATGGGCCTTGATCCTACAACCCTGAGATCATGACCTGAACTGAAACCAAGAGTCAGATGCTTAACTGACTGAGCTACCCAAGGTGCCCCCTGAAGTTTACTTTTAAAGCAAGTTACATTTTTAGCAAGGACAGAAGTACCACCTCTGCAAACCCAAACAAACTTAAATATAGTCTCTTCCTACTTGAAAATTATAAGACTGTCATTACAGATTTCAGAAAAAGTACATGTCTTTATAACTCATGCTTAAAACATTGTTATAATTCTCTGCATGGCCCCAATGAAACAAGTTACTTATCGGCTCTCATTACTCCCCAAAGGGGGGTCAAAACGATGAAAATACTTCTGCATGTGGACTTCATTTTAATTTTCACAGTCACTAAAATATAAAGAAATCTTAGTTATTTTCCATCAGATATTTTGATTGAAGAAGAGACAATGTTGATGTTATATGTTAAGTGTGAAGGTATACAATGAATTTTCCCTATGATTTTTAAAAAAATTTTTGAAAATAATTTACAAGTTTCCTGCACAACTCAGGATAGATTTGGAGCCCTTGGGGAATGCAAGTCATGAGTGCTGCTGGAGGCTATCCAGTGGCCAGTGTGTCGGGTAGGATTTCAACTCTCCTGGGAAAACGCCGGACAATGAGATGGATGGCCCCGGGGTAGCACATCTGGGGCCTTTCTTCACATGGGCATTGTTCTCTTTCTCTATCTGAGCACAGTGGAAGCTGTCCAGCTTGAGAGACAGGCTTGTCCTCAGCAGCCCTGTGTTCTTAGCTGACATAGAACCAACCACCATACCCTAACTCACACAGTCATCAGAGTGCCTGTCACTTGTGTGGCATTTATCTGTGGCTCTATCTCTCCTAAATGTGTCTCTCTAGTACCAGCCCTAGAGTCTATAAGATGAATTTTATAACTGAACAGTTCGAGGCTGTCTACAGGATAAAGTCTAAGTGCCTTTCTTTAGCATTCTAAACCTCCTTCCTCTGTTAATCTTATCTCTTCACTCTGCCCAGAGCATACCTAGTATATCTCTATCTCTACGTCTTTCTCCCCAACATTCCCCTGTCAGGAATACTCTAATATCTGTTCTGGTTGTCAAAATTCTGCTCATCTTTCCACATGCAGTTCAAATCCAGCTCCTGCCAAGAGGCCTTTCCACCACTGGAATCCCTTAGAAGATACTATCTGGACCACATGTTTGGTCTCTACTGACTCATTCAATGTTTCCCTCAGATCGTGTATTGTCTCACCTACATTTTAAGACTTTTAAAGACAGAGAGTATGTCTCTGATACTTATTTATAATTCAGACTTTCATTTATTGACTGACCCATTCACTTAAGAAAACTTGACTGATCATCTATCATGGGAAAATACAATTTTGTGAGGATAGAAAAGGTGAGTTAGGGAAAGCCTTTGGTGTCAAGGATCTTAAAATCACCAAGAAAGTTCTTCCCACATAGCAAATGCCCAAATAGAACAATTAATTATTACCATTTAAAAAGGTCCGATTTCTCCATTGATAAAGAATGTAGAGGAAATCCTGCCCCAGAATCATGAAGCCATTTTACTTTTTATTTATTTATTTTATTTATTTGCTTTTTTCTTCCTTTTTAAAAATTATGTTCAGTTAGCCAACATATAGTAGTACATCATTAGCTTTTGATGTAGTGTTCAGTGATTCATTATTTGCATATAACACCCAGGGCTCATCACAACACATGCCCTTCTTTTTATTTTGTAAAGATTTTACTTATTTATTTTAGAGAGAAGAGGAGAAAGAGAGAGAGAATGCACACACACAGAGAGAAGGAGAAGCAGGTTCCCTGCTGAGCAGGGAGCCCAACTGGAGTTCGATCCCAGGACCCCAAGATCCCAGGACCCCGAGCCAAAGGCAGATGCTAAACTGACTGAGCCACCCAGGTGCCCCAGCAACATTACATTTTAAAAACTTAGTCCATCCAATTATCCTAAATAGCTGAATTCTGTCTGCCCCACTGAGCTATCAGAATAGATTGTATGTCCTCTAACTCATGTCTCTACCTGAGAAAAGTCAGAAACAAAAGCGAGGCCAATTATTCAACAGAGCTCTTGATAACTTGACTTTGCAGGAGCTGCTGAAGAATAAGATGTCTGTGCAGGGTCTTTGTAGGTCAGACAAAATGTAACTATTTGGTTCATTTTTGCAGTATCTCAGCTAGCCCTGGAAATATGTGGCTTCAGGAATGTCCTGCAAGCTGAGTGTGTAACTGGTGATAACTAGTGTATGACCTCTTTCCTGAAGGCCTTTCTTGCTGATAAAAGAGTAGGACCAACAGAGCAGAGGAAATAACTGGGAGGCACCATCATCCTCATGAGTTCTTATTTCCTCCAGTATCTTTGGGCCAGAATGAGGTTGATCCCTGAAAGAAGAAGGTATTGAAGCTGGTCAGCAGGTCCGCTTCAAGTGAACGTTTTCTGTGTAGATTGGCAATAATTCTGATTACATTTCTGCAGAAAGGCCTTAGCCATCCCCTGACTTCTGCCCACTTCCAAAAGATACAAGGATTATTTTGTATGTTCCCAGTGCACACTGCCTTCTCAAGTTGATGTTACCCCAATGCTTTTCCTCTTCTGTCCTGTTATCCATAAAATCTCTTTTATCCATAAAATCTCTTTTTTTTTTTCTTTTCCTTCAGTGGATTCGGTGAATTATTTTAGGGTACCTTTGTAATTAAATTTTTCCAAAGATCTAGTATCTCGATGATTCCATAGATTAGTTTCCTTCTGGGTACTTTTTTTGTGGCAATAGAGAATCAATGAAATTATTTTCTTTGAATCTATAGTATTTTCAGTCCTGCATTCATGAACTTACCCCGTGAAAGGACTCTGTCAGAAAATGCTTAGATACTTATGAAGCATTTTCTCCACAGAGTCCTTTTAATATTCCAAGAAATAAATTTGTCAAAAGAGATTTCCTCTAAATACATTCTTGGAATTTTAAAAATGCACAGGTCTCCAAAATTAAATATTTTCTATGTGGAAAGCCCAAATCATTTCTGATGAAACTTTTGTCCTCTTCTCAAATATGATGCATCTAAATGATAGTATTTGTCCCTTCCAAGGAGTTGTAGTCCTTAAGCAAACAAACCTACCCTTCTGTGTATTATAAAATGACAGTAGTTAAATGGTATATGCGTGAAGAGCAAGGGGAGGGCCAGTGAGGGCAGGGACAATTTTAATCAATGAGGTTGGAAGGGGAGAAGAAGGAAGGGAGCTCATAGGGCTTTGAAGGCCATCGTGGGGGTGTTGATGGGAAGTAAGCGGAAGAAGGTGTGGAACAGGGATGTAATGTGCTTGGCCTTATTTTTACAGTATTACGATATTAAGATGAGGTCAGCCCTGGCATTTCCACTTAAAAGGGAAAAAACAAAATGGAGATGCCATTGAAATTAGAAGAATTCTGAAGAGAAAATCATGAGAGGACAAATAAGGAAAATTAATTCATTTTTACTCATTGTCCAAGAATTTTGAAATGTTCTTAATACAAGTTTGCATTGGAGCAGGATGTTCTTTCCTTCTCCTCTCACAGTTACCATCTCTAGTGGGTTTTTCGGTCATTTATTCCTATCACTATAAAAATACTAAATAAATGCATCTATATATACACAGTTCATCATTTATAAATTATGCATTTATATCTACACCATATAGGACAACTATAAAGAACACATTTTAAAAGAATAAGATAAAAATTAAATACTTTGAAAGTAATTTTTATTTCATTTGGTACTATTTTGTTTATAGTTTTATCTTCTGCATATTAATGATATCAAATAGTTTTTATCTCCCACTTAAAATATTAATGTCATTTTGAATGATATTTTTAAATGTCTTTCTAGTTACAATGGCCGATATTTTAAACGACGGAGATACATCCTTAAAGGAGATTCATTCTTAATCATAATGAGTTTAAATCCATATATCAAGGAGTCTTCCTGATGATTTTGGATTTTTTTTTTTTGAATTCTTGTTACTTTGACTTCTTATTTGATATTGGATTAAATAATCATTGTTTTTAGCACCTACTTTGGCCAATGAAAGCTTATGTGGGACTCAAAAGAGTCAGCCTCACTACATTTTCCTTTTTGCCAACATTATTAATATTATCAATCAGCCATCTCTTCCAGCCATTTTTGTATGCCTTTAATCATATTGTGAGATTTCATTTAATAAATCCGGAAAACAACTGTAATCCACTAAATCAGGCAACAAATGACAATATGTGCCGCTATGCTGACAACCAGCTACCAAGTGACTAGCAAGCCTTCAGTAGAACTTTCTCTTGGGATCCCTCATGGTCCATGGGTGATATGGCATCCTTTGTCATGTGAACAAAAAGCAACCATGTCAAGACACAGAGCAGAGACTATAAAGTTTGCACTTTACTTCTCTTCTGGTAAAACATAAATGAAAATAGTAGTTCAATATTTTCTTGCTCTGTTGCCAAGACTGTCTTGCTCACCAAGGATGGTATGACTATCCCACCTTGGAGCCCTCTGGATAGGAACAAAAGAGTTTCCTGGAACAGTTGCCTAGTGGACCTTCAGTACAGGCATGTATATGACTTCATTCAACCTAGTGAGAGGAAATTGTGTCCTAGAAAAGGATAATAGTATATATCAACACTAGTCACAGAAAAATGGGGGTACCATATTGGTTGGGAGTTGGATGGGTAAAGCTGAGGACTTTCAGAGTATGGTTTCAGAGCTGGGTTTTGGAGGGCTAAGATCTGATAGAGGATCACTGAAATGAGAACCCAGGAACAAAAAAAAAAGGAGGAGGCAAAGTTCCCAGAGCAAGGGCCTAAATCATGTGAACACCATGAGTTCAGGCATGTCTGGACCTTTCTAGAGGACCAAGGGACCCCAGTAGACATGCCAAGGCTAAGGGCTGAAGCGCAGCAGCAGAGCTGTCCCAGGAAAGAGGCCACTCCTTAACATCTGGGCCTGGGTCCTAAGGGAGAGGCCAGGTGACTGGCATTGGCTTGGTGACTGCACCTACTTCCAAGGAAGATGAATTTTGTGACTTGAGGACTAGATGTCCTGATTTTCCCATAAAGAATGGGAAATAGAGGTGTTGAATTGCTGAAATTACAGTGAGAAGCTAGGAACACAATACAGCTTGGTGTCCCAGGAGCCAAAGTACGAGAGTAGTATCCATCCAGTTCAGGGAGCTGAACAGAAAAGCTATGAGGGTCATAGCAACATCATTGCCGATGTGGAAGCTGAGAGAAAACACTGCCAACCTGATGGCTGGCTGTGAGTGGGAGCACAAGAGAGAGCTGAATTCCAGAGACCAACATGAAGGAACGAGAGAAGGAGCCATCGTGAGTGGTGGAAGGACATGGAAACCTCTTCCAAGCAAAGTTTGGTAAGGCAGTTGGGATTCTAGTTATCTCTGGATGGGGGCTGAGCCATAGATTTCTGTTTTATTGCTGTTATTTATCATAATCCTTATGAGCCTCAGGGTGCTACAACTTTTAATTAGGGTTTTCTGTAAGACAATTTACTCTAGTTATTCTAGAAAGATAGGCCAGTAGAGAAAGTTAACGAATAAGTAAGCTTTTATCTCTTTTCCTTTTAATTTAACTTTGGGATGGGAACAGATGGCCTCTTCAGTCCCAGCTAGATTTCAGAACTCTGGAGACAACCTAACACAGGGGTTCAAAGCATATATCTTGGGTCCAACAGATGCAAAGTCATACTATTCTCTGACCTTAAGACTGAGGCCGGGTTAACCTCTCTCATCTTCAATTTCTCCAATAGTTCATTTTCTAATAGTAGAATGGAAATTGTAATAGTATACAAATCTTAGAATAGTAAACAAACTGAGGGTTGCTGGAGGAGAGGTGGGCAAGGATGGGGTAACTAGGTGATGGGCATTAAGGAGGGCACCTCATGGAATGAGCACGGGGTGTTCTATGCAAACGATGAATCACTAAATTCTACCTCTGAAACAAATAATAATACACTATATGTTAACTAAATTGAATTTAAATAATTTTTAAAAAGAATAATAAATAATAATATGCCCTCAGTACACCTACTTATATTAACCCTAGGGGGCATACTGGGAGCCAGCAACAATAAGAGGGAAGCCCTGAGAGGGGGAAGTAAATTTCCAAATGTTGCAAATCAGATTCTATTCAGTGCCAAGTAAGGACATCCCCAGAAAGTCAGTGAAGCAAACTAAATGATGCCTGTTTGCTCTTCACAACAAAAGATCTTCTATTGTGTCTTTTAAGCAGTCCATCTTAATCATACTTGGGACAGATTCCTAAAATGACACTCCTGTCCTCAATCCCTTCAACTGAACGACTAACATATAGGCTTTAGTACAAGGGCTATGTGTATAGCACAAGGCATAATCTGGGGAGAACTAAATTTCCCTACTGCCAGCTCCTGAAATAGTGCACGTTTATGTGTAGATCACGTGTATACATGGCTTGTATGTGCAGGAATCTATGTGTATATTTGTGGGACAGAGTGTGTTTCAGAGAGAACATCTATAATAGATTTGTTTTATATACTGAAATAATCCAGTTATCTTAATCTCTAATGAAGGCAAAATTGAATTCTGTAATCTCCGTAGGAAAATCTTAGCTCCTTTCAAATAGGTCAAAAATTAATTAACTAGGATAATGTGTTAAGAATGGCTGTGGGAGCACCTGGGGGGCTCAGGCAGTTAAGCGTCTGACTAGAGCTCAGGTCATGATTCCCAGGCTCCTGGGATGGAGCCCCACATCTCCCTGCTCGGTGGAGAGTCTGCTTCTCCCTCTATCCCTCCCTCCACTCATGCTCTCTCTCTTTCCCGAACAAATAAATAAAAGCCTTAAAAAAATAATAGCTATAAACATCCAAAGAATGGATGATATACCAGCAAATAGATAAATTCCCTTTGGTAGAAACTCAGGGCAGAAATCTAAGATATTTCCATTGGAGTTCGATTTTCCATGGTTCTAACTTTAAACGTTGAAGAAGTTGCAATGGCATCTCCTCAATGTTTTGTGTCTTTGTATTTTTATGATTCTTTCACATTTGCATTTTGTTCTGAGGACATTTATTTTTTGCCTTAGCCCCTCAGTAGAGTGGAAATGGAAATAATTCTCTCCCAGAGAACTGTTCCTCTCATGGAGTAGCGTGCGTGGAACAGTGAGGAGTCCTTGGTCATTTTAAAGACCCCAGCCCAACCCAGCAGGCTCTTGCCTTCCACATGCTCTGGAATAAGTATACAAATTTGAATGCACTTAAAAAAAAAAAAACAAATTTAGGGTGCCTGGGTGGCTCAGTGGGTTGGGCCTCTGCCTTTAGCTAGGGTCGTGGTCCCCGGGTCATGGGATTGGGTCCCATGTAGACTCTCTGCTCAGCGGGGGGTCTGCTTCCTCCTCTCTCTCCCTCTGCCTTCTTGTGATCTGTCTCTGTCAGATGAATAAATAAAATCTTCCAAAAAAATTTAAAGGGGACCAACTGAAAAATACTCCTGGTTACACTGGATTCTTAAAAATACATATGAGTTAGCATTCTGCAAGGAGGCTGTGTGTCCCACCACCTCCTTTGGTGAATTCTCAGAGCTGGTAGAATCACAAGCTTGTTTTTCCTCAAATTTCCTCTGGGACGAAGGTACAGGTCCTGAAAGAAACCAGAAGAGGGCTTACCTAAAAGTCAGAGTAAGTTTAAAAACGCAGTTTGGAGAACAATAACAGTACAGAATTCTTTTTTTTTGACCAGTTATAAAGAAAGAGACCATGACAGGACCTAAATTCTTGTTAGTGTGTGGCCCGCTACTACAGAGCATAATTTACAAAGGTCTCAACAATTTATAACACCTCCTTCTCTCTTTATTGCTTCCAAAATATTTTTTTTTGGAAGATTTTATTTATTCATTTGAGAGAGAGACAGGCAGAGAGAACAGGCAGGGGGAGAGTCAGTGGAGAGGGAGAAGCAGGCTCCCCGCTGAGTTGGGAGCTGGACTTGGGGCTCGATCCCAGGACCTGGAGATCATGAACTGAGATGAAGGCAGACGCTTAACCATTTGAGCCAACCAGATGCCCCTCAAAAAATTTTTATACTGACCGAAGTGAGAACTAGTCATATCCATAAAAGTTAAAGAGAGGATTAAGATAATTTGTTATTGGAGGCACCTGCGTTGCTCAGTTGGTTGAACAACTACCTTCCGCTCAGGTCATGATCCCAGAGTCCTAGGATTGAGTCCCACAACAGGCTCCCAACTCCACAGGGAGTCTGCTTCTCCCTCTGAACTTCTCTCCTCTCATGCTCTCTCTCACTTTCTCTCTCTCTGTGTCAAATAATTAAATAATTTTTTTAAAAAAGACAATTTGTCATCAGATGCATAGAATTTTTATATTCTGTAAAAACCGAGATAAAAATAACTTGCCACCCCGGGATCTCCACGAAATACTGGCACATCGAATGAACACGGCAGTAGAAATGTATAGTTCTATATTTGAGCTTGGACCATGAAAGCATGTAAAAATCGATCACATGATTATAGATACTGAGGCTGCCTCATAACGAACACCATTCCTAGCCTGACCTCAATAACCAAGGCTCCAGGAGAAGGGAAAATTGAATGAAGGCTTTTTTGTGAAAATGCAGAGGTTTCCTAACGGTGCATGTTCTTTCAGCTCTGTACTTTCTAAATGACCCTGACCTGAACAGGTCAGTGAAAGGAGCCAGTGAGGCAAACTATCAGACAGAAGCATGACATTGACAATAAGGCAGATGACATCATTCGGACTGGCCATTTGGCTGTCAAATGTGGACACGCCCATGCCCATGAAGAACGGGGAAAGGGGTGGAGTGGGGGAGAGTGGGTGCCCATGTAACTGCAACCAGGGACCCAGCTCCCAGAATGATTTGGTGTCACATCCCGAACCCAGACCAGCCTAGGGAGCAGCAGGAGAAGAAGGATGTGTTGGGAGTCAGTGGACACATCTCCATCAACCGAGTGGAGTAAGACTGTGGCAGTGGCAGCAGACAGCTCAGCCCATGTCCTAGGACAGAGTCTGTGACGTGCCCTGGTAGCACGAGGTACATTGCCAGGGTCTGTTGGTCCTCCTCCAGAAACTTGGTACAGACAGATCGTGGGAGCATTCCAGATGTGTGAAGGCTGGTCACGCTTTACACAGAGACCCCTTTGTGTCTTCCTCGCCGCAGAGAGTGAAAATACTTACGAAGGACCCCCTCAGAGAGAAGGGGGAAGGTCTGGGTGTTTCAACATTCGCTATTTCCATGTCCTATGTGGATGGTATGTTGTCTGCATCTTGTAAACGATCCAGATGGTCTCCTTTGATGTCTGTCTGGCATGACGGGGAATTTAAAAGAGACAGAAATACTCCATATGTTGGGTCTGAACACACAGGTGTCTGAGACAAGAGAGAAGGTCATGGTGTTAACCTCACCTCTTTTCCAGAGCTTGTTCTAGATACAAAACAGAAATATTGATGGAAGGAATGTCAAGGAACTTTGGCTGGGCAGGGGGGATGCAGAGGTCCCTGCAAGAGAGAGCAAAATGAAACTGTAAAATGAGGAGAAAACATGACATTTGCTTCACATTTTGGAGTATAGAACTCAGCAAGCAGAAGTTTGTGTTCTATTCCAGGACTTGCCTTGAAAAGTGGCACCTGCATGGCTCAGTGGGTTAAGCCATTGCCTTTGGTTCAGATTATGATCTCAGGGTCCTGGGATCGAACGCCTCATCAGGCTTTCTGCTCAGGGGGGAGCCTGCTTCCTCCTCTCTCTCTCTCTGCCGCCTCTCTGCCTACTTGTGATCTCTCTCTCTCTCTCTCTCTCTCTGTGTTAAAAAAATAAAAATAAAAAAGTGACAACTGAAAATGCGCAAACAGAAATCACCAATTACGACCATAAAGTGTCCTTTTCTTCACGAGACAAGGGTCTGCACCAGGGTCACCCCACTGCTAAGCTAAATGCCTACGACCTGCGTTGCCAATCCGTGTGACCTTTTCAACATCTTGCCAGCACAGTGGCAGCCTATCTTCTCTCTTCTAGGCAACAGATCATCTCCAATTTCTTGCATTGTGGAAAGAACACCACTGAAGAGAGACGCTTTTAACAAAATTTTAAGTGCACAACATGCTGCTGTTAAGTAAGAATGTTGTACAACAGATTTCTAGAACTTAGTCATATTATATTAGTGAAACTTTGTACTCGTTTGAACAGCAACTTCCCCTACCCCCACCATTTCCATCTCCTGCCAGGCCCTGGCAATCACCACGCTACTCTCTCTTGTTCTGATTCTAACCATTTTGGAGACTCATATAAAAGGAATCGTGTCTTCTTTGTCCTTCTGTGACAGGCTTGTTTCACTTAGCATAATGTCCTCCCAAGTTCATCCATGTAGTATGTGACAGAATTTTCTTCTTCTTCTTCTTTTTTTTTTTTTTAAAGATTTTATTTATTTATTTGACAGAGAGAGAGGTCACAAATAGGCAGAGAGACAGACAGAGAGAGAGATGAGGAGAAGCAGGCTCCCTGCTGAGCAGAGAGCCCTATGCGGGACAGGATCCCAGGCCCCTGGGATCATGACCTGAGCCGAAGGTAGAGGCTTAACCCACTGAGCCACCCAGGCGCCCCTCTTCTTCTTCTTTTTTTTTAATGGCTGAATAATCTTCGCGTGTGTGTGTGTGTGTGTGTGAGAGAGAGAGAGACATTTTCTTTATTCATTCATCCATATGTGGACATTTAGGTTGTTTTTACAACTTGACTATTGTGAATAGCACAGTAATGAACACGGGAGTGAACGTATCTCTTTGGGATCCCTTGGAGATAAATACCCCAGACTGGGTTTCTTGGATCAGATGATAGTTCTATTTTTGTTTCTTTGAGGAGCCGCCATACTGTTTTCCAAAGTGGCTGCAGCAGTGTGCATTCCCACCAATGGTGCATGACGGTTAATTTCTCCACATCTTCACCAACACTTATCTTTCTTCCTCCTCACATCTTGCAATAGTCTTCAGTAGAAAACTGAGTTTCAAAACTCAACATTTTGTGCTAAAAATATAGAGACCACCAGGAAGATAAAATGGTGTGAGGAAAGGAGTCTGGAAATTAGAATCATGCACACACACAAAACCCCACAAAAACAAACAAACAAGAACAACAGGTTTGAATCTAAGCCCTGTCATTCAATAAGAGTGCAGTACTTGGCAAGTAGTGTCCTCACTGGTGATGTGTTGGTTTTAAGAATTATAGGAAAAAATGTGTTCAAAAGGTCTTTAAAATTATAGGACACCACAAAGTGGAGGAATATATTAATAGAGATAAGAGTTGAGCATGCTAAAGTCAATTGTATTTGACTATGGGATAAATTCCTTTATTTTTTCCCACTTATGTTGAGTTTTGCCTGACACTGAAAAGGTGACTAGAGATGGGAGAGGTATTGAGATGAGAAGCTCATCTCAAAATTATAATTGTGCTTGTTAATCCAAAAGTGTATCCAAAATACAGGTGTAAATAGAGTACAGGATAATTAATTCAACATAGCAAATATATATGGTGTACTGGGTGTTAAGAGTAAATAGATGTGTCCAGAGTATCTCTTCCTCCATGGGGATGAGAATTAGGAGAACAGGTATGCAAGGCAGAAGAAGAGGAGGCCAAAGGAGGGTCATGCACACATTCATGTTATTCAATATATATTTATTAAGCATTGGTCTAGCTGCTATGCACACAAAGTTGAATCAGACATAGTTGCTGGCCTTAAGGAGCTTATGGTTTACTTAGGGGTGCAAATGTGCAAACAAAAGAAATCCAACAGGATGTCATGGGTATTATTACAGAGAACTAAGTAGATCATAAGTAGATCTTTATCCCACCCCTCTGACTCCGGGCATATATATCCAGCTGTCTACTTGAGATCTCCGCAGAGACGTCTAGTGTATAGCTTGAATTTAATACATACTCCTCATCTGCCTCCCCCTCCCACCCCACGAGGAGCTGCACCTGCTGCTGGACTCCACAGGGCAGGAAAGAGCAAACCCAACTTCTCAGCTGCTGAAGCAAAAACCTTGAAGTCATTCTTAACTCTCTTCTCTCTCTCTCTCTCTTTCTGTGTGTGTGTGTTCCTCCTTCACATCTAATCCCTCAGTATATCTATTGGCTCTCCTTGCAGGCTATATCTTGAATTTAAGCACCTCTCATCACATCCACTGCCACTACCCTGGTTTATATCACCACCACCTTCTGGATCACTACAACAGCCTCCTATCTGACCTCTTTGACTCTGCCCTAGCTGAGTTACAGATTACTGCCAGCAGAATTTTCTTTTTGTTTTTGAAGAGAAAGAGAGTGAGGAGGGGCAGAGAGAGAGAGGGAGAGAAAGAATCTTAAGCAAGCTCCATGCTGAGCATGGAGCTTGAAGCAGGGCTTAATTGGGAGCTTGATCTCATGACCCTGAAATCATGTCCTGAGCAGAAATCAAGAGTTGGACGCTGAACCCCCTGCACCACCCAGGTGCCCACAGAATCATTTTAAAAAATGACTCTGTCAGATCACATTAATATTCCCATTTAAAACTCCCCAACATCTTCCCATCATTCCTTGAGAAAAATCGAATATTCTTCCAAGTTTTAGAGCTCTTTCATCTCATGTCCTGCAATTCTCTACCTCACTCATAGCTTTCTGCTCCACTGGCCACCTCGCTGATCCTTTGAAAGGTTAAGTGCATACTTGCCGCTGGACTTTTGAGATCGTAGGGTTCTCTGCTTAGCACAGTGTTCTTTCAGTTACCCACAGGCTTGCTGTCTTATTTCATTCTGGCCCTTGTTCAAATATCACCTTATCCATGAGACCTGCCCTGATGATCCTCTATAAAATAGCCTTCCTTCTGGGAATTCCAAGCTTCTCAACTTACTTGATGTTATTCCTAGCCTGAATCACAAATGTATATACTATATATTTACCTGTTTTTATTTATCTTTATCTCTCTGCTAGATTACCGGCTCCAAGAGAATAGGGACCATATTTCATTCAGCACTATATCTCTGATGATAGATTAAGTATGTGGTATTAGGTGTTTATAAATATTTACTAAAGGAGTTAATGTAAAGTAAGAAAATAAATGTTACATGATTTTCAAGTAAGTCAAGAAAGTGTAAGTGACTTATTTTGTAGAGAAAGACAGTTATCATATGATCTCACTGATAAGAGGAATTTGAGAAACAAGACAAAGGATCATAAGGGAATGGAAGGAAAAATGAAAAGAGATAAAACCGGAGAGGGAGACAAACCACAAGAGATTCTTAATCTCAGGAAACAAACTGAGAGGGTTGCTAGAGGGAAGGGGGTTGGGAAGGGTGGGTGGCTGGGTGGTGGACACTGGGGAGGGTATGTGTTGTGGTGAGTGCTATGTATTGTGTAATACTGATGAATCACAGACCTGTACCCCTGAAACAAATTATACATTATATGTTAATTTAAAAAAGAGGAAAGAAAAAAAGAAAGTGTACCTACAGAAGGTGATATTTGAGTCGTGTCTTAAAAAAAAGATTTCATATTTCCCAGGTAGACAAGATCAAGAAGGGCCTGCCAAGCAGAATAATCAGTATGCACAAAGGCATGATGACACGAACAAGCCTAATCAGTTCTCAGCAAGTCAGACAATTCAGTATGTCCAAAGCAAACTGTGTGAGGCAAAGAAGAGAGAAATAGGGAGCTTTAGAGCTTGAAGAACCCTCCATATCATTCTCAGGGCTTTGGACTGAGACTGTGAATGAGGAAGCAACATCAAAAGGTTTAAGCAGTAATGGGATGTGCTCGATTACGCATTTTTGAAAAGCAATAGCATGTAGGATGGATAGGTAGGCAGAGAACTCAAAAGGGAAGTTATACAAAACCAAAAGACAACTGACAGAATGGGAGAAGATATTTGCAAATGACATATCAGATAAAGGGCTAGTATCCAAAATCTATAAAGAACTTATCAAACTCAACACCCAAAGAACAAATAATCCAATCAGGAAATGGGCAGACATTTTTGCAAAGAAAACATCCAGATGGCCAACAGACACATGAAAAAGTGCTCCACATCACTCAGCATCAGGCACAATGAGATAACATCTCACATCAGTCAGAATTGCTAAAATTAACAAGTCAGGAAATGACAGATGCTGGTGAGGATGCAGAGAAAGGGGAATCCTCTTACACTGTTGGTGGGAATGCAGGCTGGTGTAACCACTCTGGAAAAAGCATGGAGGTTCCTCAAAAAGTTGAAAATGGAGCTACCCTATGACCCAGCAATTGCACTACTGGATATTTACTCTAAAGATACAAATAAAGTGATCTGAAGGGGCACATGCACCCAAATGTTTATAGAAGCAAAGTCCACAATAGCCAAACTATGGAAAGAACCTAAATGTCCATCAACAGATGAATGGATATACTATGCAGTCATCAAAAGAAATGAAATCTTGCCATTTGCGATGACGTGGATGGAACTTGAGGGTATTATGCTGGATTGAATAAGTCAATCAGAGAAAGACAATTATCTTATGATCTCCCTGATATGAGGAAGTTAGATGCAACGTGGGAGGTTTGGGGTGTAGGAAAAGAATAAATGAAACAAGATGGGATTGGGAGGGAGACAAACTATAAGAGAATCTTAATCTCACAAAACAAACTGAGGGTCACCAAGGGGAGTGGGGGAGGGAGAGTGGGGTGGGGTTATGGACATTGGGGAAGCTATGTGCTATGGTGAGTGCTGCGAAGTGTGTAAACCTGGTGATTCACTGACCTGTACTCCTGGGGCTAATAATACATTATATGTTAATTTTTAAAAAGGGAAGTTATATTAAGAAGACTTGCAAGTATTGAGTTGTAAAGCTGTAGCAGTAGGCATGGTAAGTGTAAAAGATTATTTATTTATTTATTTGAGACAGTGAGAGAGAGAGAGAGCATGTAAGCAAGCAGGGAGGAGGCCCAGAGAGGGAGATACCATAACCTCAGGACCATGACCTGAGCCTCAACCAAGAATGGACGCTTAACCAACTGAGCCACTCAGATGCCCCTAAAAAAATGTTGAAGAAGAGTTGGTTGTGAATGAGCCATGAGGACTGAAGAGAAAAGAACACACCAGGATGTTATTTACATGGATATTTGTCTTGGATAACTGGGTAGGTGGTAATGTCATCTGTTAATATTAGGAATGCATGAATAAGAAGGGTTTTAAAGAGGAGATATAAAATGATAGTACATCAAGTGGAAAACATGGCACACCCAAATGAGTAATTAAGGTGAATTTAGTAGAGAGCCCATTACAAAGGTATGTGTAGGGTTTAGGGAAGTCACCAAGGGGTAGTGCTATTCCCACTACTAAACCTGAAGGAGTCAAAGAAGGAGTAGTTACCAGAAGCCAGAAGGTCTCCATTAGGAACTAATCCTTAAATAGGATGATGTGACCCACCTCCAGGATGATAACTAGAGAAATAAATACCCTGAATTCTCTCTCTGCTCTTGCCGTCTAGATCCCTGCTTGGGACTTCTTTTGGTCAAACCCAACAAGAAGGCAAGTGAAAATGCCCATTAATATAATCCATAAAAGTGGATTTTCTGGGGGCGCCTGGGTGGCTCAGTGGGTTAAGCCTCTGCCTTCGGCCCAGGTCATGATCCCAGGGTCCTTGGATCGAGCCCCGCTTGGGGCTCTCTGCTCAGCAGGGAGCCTGCTTCCCCCTCTCTCTCTGCCTGCCTCTCTGCCTACTTGTGTGAGCTCTATCTGTCAAATAAATAAATAAAATCTTTATTAAAAAAAAAAGTGGATTTTCTGGACACGGAGTAAATTGGAGAAGGATGGAGAGTAGGTTCAATGGGCCAAAGAAAATATTCAGTCCACGTCTTTGCCCCTTGGCATCTGTTCTTATACTTTGGATGAAAACTATTATGATTCCCAACACAGGAGACACACAAAATCTGATCAAATGTTGTATCCTTTCAGGATAAACTCAGTCACACTGCCTTCAAAAACTTAAAACATTAGTCACCCTTAGTCCTCTCCATGTAAGGTATAAGATAGCAGGAGCAAAAAGAATCAACTAATACAAAGTGTAGTTCTACTTACTTAGATGGTCACAAGACTAAATGTATAATCAGACAAACCTTGTTTTACCACCCATCACAAATTTCCCTATACTCATCTTGGCCTGGCATGTTTCTCTATGAGGGTATAGCTGGACCTTCATTTCTATAGGCTATGAGTGTTTGGCCATCCTATGGGTTGTCATGGTTTTCCTTTTACCAGAGGTTTGGGCAAGAGAGCAGCACTCAGAGATGTCCCAGTGAATCCACCAAGTTCCAAGCTTAACCCTTCCTGCCCCCAGTGTTCATCAATGCAGGATGGTGGGAGAAAAAGGCAGACTGAGATCCACAAGGTGACTTGTCTTGACAACTTGATTATTGAAAGTCTCTGAAGTGGATACTGTCCGGACATTTATGTGGGACACAAATATTTACATACTGTATGCCCATTCCAAAAGCTCATCCACTTCCTAGTCCCACCCCCCACAGAATTTCCGGAATAAAATAGTCAATTTTACAAGTCCCTATCCAGCAGGTCAGCTCCTTGGCACCTTCCATGAATTAATGTAGATCCATAGAAAATCATCCCTCCTTCCACGCAAAGTGGGCAACTAAATATAGTGTACGAAGTTAGGACCTCTGGGGGACTGTCCCTACACCCCTACTATTCAAGAAGAGCCCCACATAAGACTATAAGGTAGATGATGTGTGGATAACATCTGTAAACCAGGCTCACATTATCTTCTCCTTCATTGCCTGGTCATAAGAATCTTCCATGTGGCATGGGACTGGGTCAAGGCAGACTCTACTACTACGAAGTAGTAGGAACAGCTGCTATGTGAGTCTGTGTTGTTCTCTTATACACTGTACTTGTGTTTTCTGGACCTACTCAGGTCCAGTTTTGTGTATACCATCTTCTTTTTACAATGGGATGCTAGGATTCATAGTGGATCAGATAATACTAATTTCATTAAGAGAATTTAGAATTGCAGAGTCATTTCACTTCCCATGATCAGGCATAATCTGGAGCTACTTTTCTTTCTTTCTTTCTTTCTTTCTTTCTTTCTTTCTTTCTTTCTTTCTTTCTTTTTTTAAGATTTTATTTATTTATTTGTCAGAGAGAGTGAGCACAGGCAGACAGAGAGGCAGGCAGAGGCAGAGGGAGAAGCAGGCTCCCTGCTGAGCAAGGAGCCTGATGCAGGACTCGATTCCAGGACACTGGGATCATGACCTGAGCTGAAGGCAGCCACTCAGCCAACTGAGCCATCCAGGCATCCCTGGAGCTACTTTTCAAATGGAGAATTATTGGCAGAAGAAAACATGCCCATATTCTAAAACTTACACCTTGTTCTCTGAATGCTCTCTCAAGGTTTTCCGGTGACTTCTAAGAACCAGTTTCTAATACAGTTGGTTGTGGTGCAGCCTATGACCCAATGGCCAGAACAGCTTGCCATGTGGCATGAACCTGCTTCAGAGGCTTCTCTTCTGATCCATTCAAAAACTAATATCCTTGTGGGTTAGCTGATAAATGGATTGGAGCAGCATGTTTAAATATGGTATATTCTGCCTTTATAATTCAAAGAGAACTGTCCATCTTGTGCTTTTTTTCTTTGGTGAGTAGTGTAAAGGGATATCCCAAGTGTCCCCAAAATTAGACCCCTGGAAACTTCACCAATACATTCAAGGCCCTGAAATGTTGCGGTTATCTTCTCTCACCTTTGGGCATGTTTGTGTTTATGAATTCATCTAGAGCTCCAGAAGAAATCATTTGTATTCACATGGCAGAAACAAGGAGTATACTGCAGTTTAACTGTTTTGCTTTGGGCAGTGTCAATTCTGTTATTTGTCATAATATCGTCCAGAAGGAACCTGATACCTGGTAGGCCTCCAAACATCATGCTGGCACAGATATTTGGTGTCGTTATGCCTATTGGACCTGGCTGGCAGGGAACAGTAAGAGCCCTAGGTGACTTCATTTAAAATAATGTTCTGGATAAAATACATGACCTTTGTCAGATGCATGTATTGTGAATATTTTCTTCTTGGATGCTGCCTTGGTATTCACTTTCTTAGTGTTTCTTGTGCTGAACAGAGTTTACATTTTGATAAAACCCTATTTATCTTTTTTTCTGTTTCAGTTAAGATATTCTTTGCATTCTAAGAAAGCTTTCCTTACTCTTCCTTTTCTTTCTTCCTTTTTTTTTTTTTAACTCCCTGGAATACTATGTGCAAAATAGTATTATTTCATCCTTAATATTTTGAGAAATTCAAAGACGAAGCCATCTGGGCCTGGGTTTTCTTATGAGATGGTTTTTAATAAAGAATTCAATCTTTCCAATAGGTATGTAACATTCATATTTTCTCTTTGTTCTTATATAAGTTTTATTTTTTGAGGATTTTTATATATTTCATTTAAATTAACACATTATTTTAGTAAAACTGTATATAACATTTTCTTATTTTTTGGCTGTCTCTAGATCTAAAGTAGTGTTTCTTTCTCATCACTGACAGTAGCAATTTGTGTTTTCTTTTACTTGATCATTTTTATTATGGGTTTGTTAATTCTAGAGTATTTTTGGTTTTTCTCAAAGAACCAATTTTGGCTTTGTTGATTTTCTCAGTTGTTTGTTTCTTTCCTGTTTTATTCTTGTTCATTAGTATCTTTTTTATTTCTTTTCCTCAAATTCCCTAATCTTTGATTTGCTATTCTTTTTATAGTTTCTTGAGATAGAAACTTAAATTTTCATGTTTTCCCCTCATATATGTCCTTCAGGGAGTTCTTTTCCTCCACTAACTGCTTTAGCTGGATTTCTGTAAGTTTGCTGTGTTGTGTCTTTATTACTATTCATTTAACATGTTTTATAATTTCATTTAGATCTTTTCTCTAACTCATGAATAATTTCAAAACATATGTTTAATTTCCATGCATTTAGATTTTTCTATTTATCCTTTTGTTATTGATGTCTGGTTTAATTCCATATTTCAATCTTTCGAAATTTGTTGATGCTTTCTTTATAACCCAGCATATGGTCAGTTTCAGAAAATGTTCTTGTGCCCTTAAAAGTGTTAATCACTTTTCAATGCAATATTCTCTATTGTCAATTAAATCAGTTTAGTTAATATTCTTATCCACATAATCTATATCTTTACTGATTTTTTTGTTTTTTCTATTGTGTACTAAAAGAGGATCTTTAGTATCCCACTATGATTTTAGATTTGTGTTTTTCACTTTTGCTTTATGTATTTTGAAGAATGTTTTTATACTGATGTATCAATGTGTTGTGATTTCTTCCTGATTGATTTGGCACTATCATGGTGAAGTGTCCCTCTATCTTTAGTAATGTTTTTTGTCTTAAAATATAACATCTGATATTAGTACAGATTTACCAACTTTCTTTTCATTGATGCTTATATTGTGTATCTTTTTCTATTCTTTTACTTCAAACTTAGGCTTTTCTGAGTATCATATTTTTTTTTTTAGTCTAACAAAAATATTCTTTTACTAGGAACTTTTTGTTCATTTATATTTTATGTAATCGTGGATACATTACAGTATGTATTGGCTACCTTTTGTTTTCCATTTGGCTTATTTATATTTCTATTTTGTTCTTCTTTTCTTACTTTCTTTTGAGGTAGTCAGTTTTTTTATTACTTAATTTTTCCTTCTATTAACTTGTTAGTTTTAAATTACCTTATTATTCTGTTAGTGATTATAATAGGCATTCTCAGCTTATTATAGTACTAATATAAATTACTACTTCTACTACTTTCCTGACATTGGTAGGAGTCTTTATGTTCCATTTACTTCCAATCACTGTTGTGTTACCATTGCCATGCATTTCGAGTTCTGCATATAATTTGTTTCACTAGACATTAAGATTATTCTTTTATATGGTTAGCATTTGTTTAAATCTCCATGTATTTTTCCCATTATACTATTCTTTATTTCCTCCAATATTTCTATGTTTCCATCTGGAATCACTTTTTTAATCTGAAGGATTTGGTTATATGTTCTTTAGTTTTTCCTTTAGTATAGTCTGTTTTAAACTAATTCTCTAACTCTGCCTTTGAAAACATATGTATTCCACCTTCATTTTTGAGGATGTTCCTACTGGATATAAATGATATGTTTTTACTGGATATGAATTAGTTCTTAATTTTTTTCAGTCCTTAAAAAGTATTATTTACTTACCTCTGGCTTTAATCACTACCGTTGAGATAGAGCTCTCAGTGTTACTGTTGTTCCTGTAAAGGTAATGTGCTTATTTTTCCTCTGGATATTTTTAAGACTTTGATTTTAAGCAATCTAACTACAATTTGCCTTGTTGAGGTTCTCTTTATGTTTATCCTGTTTTTCAGTTTTAAAATATCCACTTAATTTCTTTTTTGTAGATTTGATTTATCTATTAAAATTATCCACACTTTGATCTACTTTGTTCTTCCTGTTCTGTTTTCTTTAGCATAATAATCACAGTTTTACTAAAGCCTTCATCTGCTAACTCCAATACATTGATCATCTGTGGGTCTATAGCTATTATATTATTTTTCTGTTGTTTATCAGCCAGTTTTATTTCTTTGCATGACTAATAACTTTTAATTTTTCTCCAGATATTGTGTACTAAAGGACCATTCTACAAGATGTTTTCTTACAACAGAGGATATTCCTTTTCTTCTCTGCTGGGCAAACAAGGTGAGGTTCTGAACAACTCAGAAATTGAGCTGGGGCCCTGTTGGGTTGAAATGTAGTGAGAATTATCTCTCTCTGGTTTAATTCTGCCCTTAGGGCATGGATATCTGATCTTCTGACTGAAAGCCTGAAGAGTCTCCATCTCCTCAGTACTGAAAGATCAAGGGATCGAATAGGCAGCTTCATATCCATGTGTCTTCACACTCTGGAAGGTATCTTGAGGGGGAGAGTGGCTATGTATCGAAGTCAATGTTATCCTAGAATTTTTTTTTTGGTTCCCAAGCACACAAGTCTGAGAGGTTTTATTCTGCCTTTTAGAATCTTCCATCTTAGATCCCCTGTCTTCCACATAACACCAGAACCAAGGAAAATTTCCATGGGAATCTGATGGTGCATTTAGGTCCCTGTGAGTTTTCATCCTGTCACACCAACTCTTCATGACTGCTGCAGCTTTGCTGGTTTTCATTCTACTAGAGTCTCTTTGCTTGGGTAAACCCAATGCCGAAGCTATGCTCATAGTTAACAAATGCCCCTAAGGTTTAAAAAAAAAAAAAATGTCTGATATCAATGTTCCTCAGAAACATTTTTTCTTTACTAAAAATTAGTATATCCAGTCCTTCTAGTTTCTGCAGTATCCTGGCATCTTTAAAAATACAATGTGTTTGTAATTGATCAAGATTTTCTTGCAGTGGAAAGATTAGCCTATATGCAAACTGAATGCAGAAGTCTTGCTTATTTAATTTTATATGTCTCTTCATGGTTTAGTTTGGAATCTCTAACAGGAAACTTTGTCACTACTATTATTTCTGATTCATTATTTGTCATACATTTTCAATAGGCATTTAACCAGAACATCTGAATATTGCAATCAAAATTCAATGTATAGTTATTAAATCATTATGGAACTGTTGCATCAATAGACAAATCAGTGGATCATAATGGAAAGTACAGAAACAAACCCAAAGAGACATCCATGTTTAGTATGTGATAAAACTAACCTTTTGTGTTTGTGAGGAAAAAAATATTAAGCAATGTTGTTTTGACAACTAAAAAAATATTTAGGGGAAAAATAAAGCTTTTTCCAAGTCTTTTACCATATATCGAAATAAATTCCAGACTGATCACAGATTTAAGCATAAAAATTTTTATAATAAAATGGTAAAATATT
Organism: Mustela lutreola; assembly: GCF_030435805.1. Lineage (NCBI taxonomy): Eukaryota > Metazoa > Chordata > Mammalia > Carnivora > Mustelidae > Mustela > Mustela lutreola. Next base: position 144,020,693 of record NC_081295.1, on the reverse strand, counting down.
AAAAGAAAATTGAGAGTTTAAAAAAATATAATCCTTTAGGGAAGACCTAAGTATAAGTCAAAAGCCATATTGAATTCAAACCCTTAAAGGAAAATATTAACAAATTAGAAAATTTTTATATGGTAAAACCATAAGAACCCAAGTCTCATAATGAATAATAAGTTAAGAAAAAGCATTCATAGCTCACATGAGGCAAAGGGCTAATTCTCCTAATATATAAACTCCTATAAATCAGTATTACCAAGATCAACAACCAAATGGAAAAAAAGACAAAAGATATAAATAGTCACTGTAGATTCTTAGATGTATGAAAAGATGCTTATCTTCACTTGCAATAAAAAGAATGCAAATATAAATTTCATTAACATACAATTTTCAACTCTCAGGTCCACAAGGATCAAGCAGTTTACTTGCATACAGTCTGGTGAAGATGTCAAAAATAAGCACTTTTATTGTTTTGGCCAGTGCAAACTGGTACAATTTCTAGGGAAAGCAATTACCAAAATAATTTTCTCATTTAACCAATATTTATTATTATGAAACTATGTTATTGGGACTACGGATATTCTGAAAGACCTCATGGATTAAATCAGAAATCAATAATGACATGAGCATCTATAATAAAAGGTAATAATAATAAAATGTTAAAAGGTAAAAATATTAAAAAGTAAAAGGTAAGAATAATAAAATTAATTTAAAGAGAGGGCCATAATTGGATATCATGACAGCATCAGGAAAAATATTCCAGAAGAAATGACATTTAAGTTGAATTCTGAAAAGACGGAATTAGTTAAATATACAGATCATTTTCCTACCCTTCTCTTTCTTGCTGTGTATAGGAAGGACTCAGACTCTTCTTTTATAGCTTCAATGTAAATTCAGCCAATGAGAAGCACTGTGGGATTCTGGATGATGGGAGGAGAAAAAAGGCTTGGTATTTGTCCCTTCTTCCTTTTTCTTTCATTAGGGTCTCAAGCAATGGCTGCATCTTCTCAATGGCTCCAGTTCTCATAAGATATCCTCTCTCTCCATGGCTCCAGCTTCTACTCTGAGTTTAGTGTCTATCTGACCTTGGGATCAAATAACACCATTCTCTCTCTTTATCCCTCCAGGCCAAAGAATGGTAACTATTTCCTGTTTTGGCAGTTGGCATTGTATCACCTCTTCTGCTTGCTTTCTCAGTTCTTCAGTCATCTATGTGACCAATGCCTTCTACTAAATTTCTTTCTGTCTAAACTACAGTGGTTTTCATTTTCCTGCGTGGACCTGGACTGATATATAAGATAAGCAAGGCTAGTGCTCCAGAAAGAGAGAATAGCATGTCCTAAGATATACAAGTCTAGCTAGAGGAGAAGAAATAAAGTAGTATGATAGAGGAAGGGGTAAGAAAAAGAAAGAGGGATGACTTAAAATCAAGTGTTTTCAGGTGAGGAGATCCATTGATGAGACTTATTTTCTGGAGGATCACCCTGGGGGGAGACTGAAAGTAGAGGTCCAGTGAGGAGACTGCAGTAACAATCTGGGGCAATGAGAATGGGAGCCTGATCGAAGACAGTGGCAGTGGGAATAGGGAGTGAATGGACTGGAGAGATATGTAGGAATAAGGATGGGTAGAATTTGGTGGTTATTTAGATGGAAAGAGAGACAAAGGAATGAAGAATCACCACCCTTTTCTCCATTATTTCCTCATTTGATTGCATGGAGGATGTTACAGAATAGACATTTTTCCAGTACTTTCATCTGGGGGCTCTCCATTGAGTTCTTAGAACATGGCCCTAATAAAACAGGTGAAACATTGGGGTATTTCCACATGTATTTTCAAGCCTTTGATATCTGGGTTTGTGAGAGAGATTATCATACTAATTCAAGTCAGCCACCTGAATTAGGTTAGTGCTACTGTACCAGAGATAAATGAAGCCTCTCTTTGGTGTATTGGTTTATTGAGGTTGGTTATACAAAGGGATCCTTGTTCAATCCAGACAAATCCATAATAAGGAAAATGACAAAGGCTTTACTACAAAGCTCATTAAAAAAATTTATTGCTATGTGTTCAAACCAGTTTCTAATCATTTATTGAAATTATTCTGGGAAATTGGAGTAAACTGTAAAAAAAAAAAAATAAGAACACATAAGTAGATAAGAATTATTCACAGTCCAGCTAAGGAAGGAAAAGGGGCACTCTAAAGAGAATGGGCTATAAATCTTCATCAAGCTTCTAAAGTTTGAAAGTTGAAGGTCTCTTGTTTACAATTTGTCTCCCTTTTGCAATGAACTGTTGGAAAGAGAGTTTGGAAGGGTGAAGGAAGGACAGGGAGGAGTGGTCAGAAACCACAGAAATCCTGCTTTTCCACTGTAAATCACCATCTTGAGGGCCCTTGAAGGTCCATTCCTATTTCTGCAATGACAGTGCAGTGGGGCACTGAAGAAGTCAACTCTGGGATCAAGCAAACTGAGTTCAAATCCTGATTTCACAGTTTGGTGGTCCTGTCAGAACTACTACTCATGGAACAGGTGACTTAATGTCTCTGTGCCCCAGTGTCATCATCTATAAAATGGGTTATTAATGTAAAGATTAGAAAACAATTCCATTTACAATAGCATCAAGAAGAATAAAACACAGAAGAATCAACTTAACCAAGGATGAAGAAAAGACTTGTACACTAAAAACTATAAAACATTGTTGAAAGAAATTAAAGACACAAATAAATGGAAGGATATCCTGTGTTCATGGATCAGAAGACATAATGATATTAAGATGACCCACAAATTCAATGTTATTCCCATCAAAATCCTACTGGCATTTTTTGCAGAAATAGAAAAATTTATCCTAAAACTCTTATGGACTCTCCGGCGACCCCAAATAGCCAAAACAATTTTGAAAAAGAATGAAGTTGGAGGTCTCACACTTCTTAATTTCAAAACTTAACCCCAGAGCTACAGTAATCAAAAGAGCATGGTAGTGGCATAAAGACAGACATTTAAAGCAATGGAATCAAGTAGAAAGCCTAAAAGTAATCCCTGGAATATAAGGTCAAATGATTTTTGACAAGGGTGCCAAGACCATTCAATGGGGAAAAGAAATCTCTTCAACAATGATACTGAGAAAACTGGATATCCACATGCACAAGAATGAAGTTGGACCTTTACCTCACACCACATACAAAAACTGATTCAAAATGGAAGAAACACCTAAATGTAGAGGCTAAAACTATAAAACTGTTAGAAGAATAGTGAGATTAAATGCATGTGAAGCTCTTTGAGCCATGCCTGGAACTGGGTAAATGATACAACCTTTGCCTGGGTCATGCATGGATGGCTCCATGGGGCAAAGTGTGGGCTAGTTTTCAGCAGTTCAGCAGAGGGAGGGTTTATTCTCTACACTCCTTAAAAACAAAGCCAAGCCCCCACATCGGGGCTCTCTGCTCAGCAGGGGAGGCTGCTTCCTCCCTCTCTCTCTGCCTGCCTCTCTGCCTACTTGTGATCTCTGTCTGTCAAATAAATGAAATGTTTAAAAACAAAACAAAGCCAAATAATTGGGAGAAAAAAGTGGAGAAGTCTAAAGACAGTTGAAATCACCACTCCAGTAATTAAATCAAATTCTCTAGTTTGGTGTTAGTGGCAGGATGCCCCTCGACAACATCTGAGAAGATTCTAGTGAAGGGAAAGTTGCTACTCACAAGACAATTCGCTACCTGTTTCAGACTCTAGTTTCTTGTCTATGTTTCCTTCTAGTTACCTGTCTCTTTAAACTATCTATTGTGTGGTATAGTTCCACTCTCTCTCAAGACCATTTTAACACGAATTTGAAGATATTTATCATGAATCTTTTGACAAACATCTTCCCAGCCACAGACAGAAGTAGATGGACTTAGCTAGAGGCAGATCACTATGTGAAAAAGATGCTAATAAAGAAACACCTGGAACGCCTGGGTGGCTCAGTAGGTTAAGCCTCTGCCTTCAGCTCAAGTCATGATCTCAGGGTCCTGGGATCAAGCCCCGCATCAGGCTCTCTGCTCAGGCTCTCTGCCTGCCTCTCTATCTGCTTGTAATCTCTGTCTGTCAAATAAATAAATAAATAAAATCTTTAAAAAAAATTAAAAAAGAAGCTAACCCCCAATAAACCTACTTTCTTGAAGGCACAAGGTAAATAATGGTCCTCCTGCACTCTGTATATTTCATACAATACGGTGTATTGTATGAATATGTGATTGCGTGGTGAATAAATGAGTGCATGAAGACCATCTGGCATGAGGGGCCTAGAGCCATACATAACAATCAATCATTTTCATTTCAAGTGTAGTAGAGGACATTAAGTAAGACAGGTCTTCATATCTTTGTTTAAATGTTCAAAGGATTATTGTTGGAAAGACATTTTCATTTTTAAACTTATAAATAAAACCATTCCTATAAAGGATGTAAAATGGCCAGAAAAAGAATTGATCTTACATATATTGCTTAAGAGGTGAGAACTATGATAGATGTGTAGAAGATAGAGTGATACAGACATAGGCTTAAATTAAGGAAGATGTGTTTTAAAATTAAATCCAACAAAGAAAAACTTTCCCCAAAGTTCTGAGCTCTTTGTTCTTCACCAGGCCTAGAGGATGTTCTCTACTTAGGTGAGACCCATCCAATTGGTATCCAGGGCTGAGATCCTATGATTTCTATAATCTCTCAAGGCAGCTTCTTCAGCTTTGCTAGCAATGTGAGATGTATGCTGATCACATGCTTGTTCTCCAAAGATTTTCCTGGAGCCCACAACAGAATGAATTTCATTCTCTTCTCATAGAATTTAGAACTGAATGGCTGAAGGACAAACAGAGAAACTTCCCTTGGAATACACGTACTCCTACTGATTTATGTCTTTTGCTGTAGAGGCCTCTAGAGGCTGTAATTACACAAAATATTTCAGTTCCATGCATTTTAGAGACATTCAGACCTTGGAAATGTGCACGAGAGATGGACAATCCTACCAAAAGTTTCCTTTTCCACATGGGGATCAGACTAAATAATACTGTGGCACTGATTCAAGCAGTATCACGAGACTCATAGATGGAATGTGTCCTGTGTCCTGTCCCTAAATACTACTTCAGCTCCTTCTGGACATTTCCCTGTTTATTTTTCTATAATGTAGAAAGGTAGCGTCACTAACAAACACTCACCAGCATACACAGCCCATGGGCATTCTCAGTATGAAGGAAAAGGTCAATGGTAACAGTCAATTTTTTCAAAATGAAAAACTAAATAAACACTAAAGGCAAATACAAAAATTCATTACTCTTAGAATCTGTATGCTTGAAAAAGGCTGAGATTCTGTAGTGCCCCATTCAGAAAGATTAAAGAAAACATAATACATAAATCTTTTGTGTCATGAATTTAGGAAGAGGGAAACTGTGTCACTGAGTAGACCGGCTTCCATTGGGTAGAGAGATGAGTTGGTCCTATTCCTCTATCCCGTTGCTGAACAACTTCAGGTGAATAATTAGTTCTTTTGTGCCTTAGTTCTCTCAAGAGTAATAGCCCTCTCCTCCCATTTTGTGAGACTGGATAAATTTTGTATCTCTTAATCCTATCAAATAACTTTACTTCGACTTTCCACGGTCCTTTATATGGGGGCACCCACAGCCTTGGTACTATCTCTGACCACTGCACCATCCATGAGAAAGCAATACAAATTTCTATTTTTCACAAGTTAAATCTGAAATGAGGAGTTACATGTGATTCTCAGTCTACTTGCCATCTTAAGCCCAGGCAAGGATGAGACACTGCCTATGGTGAATTAAGGCCTCTGATATGATCTTAGTTTAGTAATGAACCAGCCCCAAGGTCACTTCAGTTTCTGAGATGTTTATGGTATTTCTCTGTTGATTATTCAACTCGGTGCTATCTTAGTGAGCTGCAGTGACCTGAAAAGATAATACTGTCAAACTGATGATTTAGCGTTTTGAAGGTATTCACTAAGCAATGCAAGAAGTTGTCCTAGTGTTTTTCCTCAAGCTCTGTTTTTAGGAATGGCTCTTGAGTTTCTTGAGATTGCCCATACTTTTTTAGTCAAAGTTCTTTCTTTCTTTCTTTCTTTTTTTTTTTTAAAGGGCCAGATAAGACATGCTCAAAGATACTCTCTTCTATTTCACAGAAAAGGCTGGACTATTCTCACTTCTTCTTGTCTCACCTGAAATAGAAAAATAGGTGAAATTGTCCAGGCACCCCTGTTGTCATTCATTCAACAAGCATTTATCAGCTGCTTTTTCTGTTAGACATCCACTGAATGCTGAATATAATTTGTCTAGAACAAAATGGAGGTGGCTCCTGGCTTCTTGGCACTTGCACTAGTGTCAGAAGAACCCTTGAGAAAACAAAAAATAGACATTTATGGAGAAAGAAGGTAGAGATTACTCTCTATTGGGTGGTCAGGGGAAACCTGAAGGACCAAAAGATGAGAAAGCATTTTTCTGGGGATTTCCAGAGAGGTGATTTCAGAGAAAAAGGAAGAGCCTACGTGAAGACTCAAGGGCAGGAAAGTTTGACACATCAAGGGATAAAGGAACTTTATTGCTTGCTACTCAAAGTGTGGTCTGCAGACCAGCAGCATCAGTATTTCCGAGGAACTTTAAGAAAATGTAGAAGCCCAGGCCCTACCCTGGCCTACTGAATCAAATTCTGCATTTTTAATAAAATGTCCCGGGGTCTCATTTTCATATTAAAGCTGAAGAGCACTGTCAAAAACACTGGTTCCAGCCTGGACTGCACATTGGAATTGGCTAGGAGCTTTTTTTATTTTTCTTTTATTTATCTATTTGAGAGAGAAAGAGAGAGAGAGCATGGGGTGAGGGGTGGGGAGCAGAAGGAGAATGAGAAGCAGACAGGGACTTGATCCCAGGGCCCCTCGGATCATGACCTAAGCCAAAAGCAGATGCTTAACCTACTGAGCCACACAGGTGTCCCAAAAATCTGCTAGGAGCTTCAAAAAATTCTGCTGTCTTGATTTGATTTATTTGATATGGGCTTTAACATAAGCATCAGTATTATTTTTAAGCTCGTCAGGAGATTCTGAAATGTGGCAAAATTTTAGAATCACTTCTGTGATTCTCAAAGTACAGCACCTGCCACATAGTAGGCACTTGATAAATATTCATGAATCAAATGCTTGGCTCTCTAGCTTTCCCAGAGATCCCCACAAAGTGGCTGTAGGCAGACACAAATGTTACCCTGCTCTTAGTGTTTCAGAAGGGCTACTCTTCCCAGCAAGATGAAGCCAAAAGCTGCACCATTTGGAAGAACGAGTTCAGGAATGACTATCCCAGGGAGTCATCGAATTCTTCCACATGCAGAAGAACTGTTAATTTGAACATCTTTGTCAGTTTGTTGGGGTCTTAAGAGAACATCTCTATAATGCCCGGGCACAGGTGAAGAAATGTGATCCTGAGTTGAATTCAGTATAAAGACAGCATGATTTTCAGATTTCCTGCAGAACTGGGGAGAGCCCACACCAGGGAGGAAAAAAAAAATCTTCAGGGCAGTCTGGTAACATTCTTGACTAATGAGCTTGGAACAGAATGTCCCTACCCTGGCATTATCAGGGAAGACTCAAGGGAGGGGAGGTGTGAAGAGGGTACAGAATGTAATCAAGGGAAGGCTATGCATGATCCAGAGCTATGGGGAAGCCCCCTGGGTACTTTTTGCACCTGTGCATGGTAAGAAATATGCAGCCAACAATGCTTACATTAGAGAGCACAATGCAACCCCCAAGTCAAGGACAATTTAGTGACCAGAGCACAGTCAGCTTCCCATTGCCCTAGAGTGGCCCAGGAGCCAGAGAGAATTGAGAATGCACAGAGCAACCCCTGCACTCACCACAGGAGGTTACAAAAGATTTTCAAGAGAAAGAAGCTCATTATTTCCTCCTTGTTGGGGCAGCAAAGTTTTAAGAGCTATTCTGGAGCCTTGCTGTTTCAGGTAAAGGACAATCATGGAAGTTGGGTAATAACGTCAGTTGACATGGAGGAAGGGACGAAAAATGAAATTTGGGTGACACAAATCTATCCGTCAGAAAAAAAAATTTCCATTCTGAATGTAAAAGAAAAAAGCAAGGTCCTGACATAGAAGAGATACCCCAAATCCCGGAAAGAGCTGCATTAACGCTTTCAGGCTGTTCAACAAACTACTGAGTCAGCAGAGCAAACACATTTCCAGTTGTGGGTTGCCCATTCCCAGGCAGAGGTACTAAATAAGGTCACTATATTTTAAGGGTCATAAGAAGGCATAGGTAAACTTGGGGTCCAAGTGGGGTCCAAGTGAAGGCAAGGAATTATACGGGTGAAAGATTATGGGAATATCAGTTACTTCTCCAGAAATGAAAGCCTTTGATAAGAGGAATATAAAAACCCAACACGAACAGAATACTACCAGGGGATATGGCATAGTCCTTGGGAGTAAATGATTTCTTATTATGCAAATAATTCATATCCAGGGTACTTGTTCTGTGAGTTTCCTAAGGAACTGGCGCATCTAGTCTTTCCAGTGGCTATGTACTTGTGGTGCCAAATCATGAGTACAATCTGGTGAGGAGCAGCTCTTGGCCTATTCCACACCTGCACCCGGGGAGCTAAAAGGGACCAAAGAAAAACACACCAATGTGCTTCCTGGTCTTCCCTTAAACTCATGACCACAGTGGACAATGGACCTTACCACCATCGGGCAGGCATTCTGTGTGTGCAGACCCTATTACCTCTCCCGCTGTCCTCAAGGACTACTGCTCACCTTCTCTCCCCTGAAAATTCCAATTTCTCCCCTTGACTGTCTCCTGATAGAGCTGATACCTACCCTGTTTCCTATGTCCTATGCTTTCTCTCCTTTCTTTATGGTGAAGTTGTCATTGCTGCCAGCCAAGGTCAGTTGCAACACTGGTGCATTAGAGCTCATCCTCTCTTGTTATCCCAAGGAGGGAACTGCCCCCCTATCTTCTCTCATCATCTTGTCTCAATTTCCATGAGTATACACGTGCTGTAACATCATCCTTTTTTTTTTTTTAAAGATTTTGTTTATTTATTTATTTGAGAGACAGAGATCACAAGTAGGCAGAGAGGCAGGCAGAGAGAGAGGAGAAAGCAGGCTCCCTGCCGAGCAGAAAGCCCGACGTGGGGCTCCATCCCAGGACTCTGGGATCATGACCTGAGCCGAAGGCAGAGGCTTTAACCCACTGAGCCACCCAGGCGCCCCACATCATCCATTTTTTAACTTCTCTTGCCCACCCCCCTTCTCCCTTCATGAGTACCTAGTTTCTCTGCTTCTCTTTAGAGCAAAACTCCTCAAAGAATTTTTAAAAGATCTGTTCCTGCATATCTTGAACACCTAGGACAGAATCTAGACCACAGTACGTGCTCAAACCTTTGTCAAATGAGGGAATGAATGAATATGTGAACTATAGCCAATGTTGTCATCAATGCAGTGGAAAAACATCAAACTAGTCAAATCAGCTCTCACTCTCAAAATGGTTGTGCACCTGAACATACATAGTTCTGCAAAACTAAGAGTCTACTGTGTGCTGAGCACTGTGCTATATACTTTTATGGGAAGATGGTAACCGTCTTTTATTCTTTCTTCAAGAAACCTAAAGAACAACAGGAAAAGTAGTATGCAAATATATAGGGAGAAACCAGATAATACATTTAAAAAAATCATAACAATTCACACATGGGAAGATTTTGAGACATAAACATTTATACAGGTCCTGCTGTATTGTATTTTTAACTAACACTTATTTGGCTCTTACCATATGCCAGACACAATATGCCAATATGAGTGCTTCACAGGTATAAACTTATTTACTTATAAGGCTTTTATTTATTTATTTGACAGAGAGGGAGAGATCACAAGTAGGCAGAGAGATGATGAGAGAGGAGGAAGCAGGCTCCCTGCTGAGCAGATAGCCCAATGCTGGGCTCTATCCCAGGACCCTGAGAACATGACCTGAGCCCAACGCAGAGTCTTAACCACTGAGCCACCCAGGCGCCCTGATAAGTATTATTTTAAACCCCATTTTGTAGAAGAGAAACTAAGTCACAGAAGGTCAAGTAAGTGACTCAAGATAACACAGCATAAAAATACTGTAATTAGATGAATAATAAAGTTACCAATGTACCAAGGAATAGGCAGGTGTCAGTTTGTTGGAGTCTTGAAAGAACATCTCTTACTGTTCACTTGTTTCTTCTATTAATGATCACCTGTCGATCATCAGAGCACACCGGTTGTTTATTGCCTACTCAAGATGGGGTACTATAGGAAATGTTTCCTAATAGAGTGTTATACTTTTGTATATGGTCTCTACCTTCCAGAAAAGGTCACAACTAGGATGTTAGGCCCTTAGACTGCTGTTTCTTAAACTTATATATTAATAGAGATCAACTGGGGATCTTTTTAAAATGCAGATTCTGATTCTGTAGGTCTGGGAGGGGCCAGAGACTCTATGTCTCACAACTCCCAGGAGGTGTGAACTTTGCTGGTCCAGACTTGTTAATTTGAGTAGTAAAGAAATTGGACAAATTAGTGCCTATACATGATTGAAAATAAAATTGACCAATCTGTAACTGACAAGTAGAAAAGTCAACCCCAAAGGACTGAAGTTGAGCGGCAGGGAAATCTTAGCTTCTTCTTCCCATTTTGACCATACATCACGGGAAAAGTCAAGATTCTTGAAAAATCTCCTTTCAAGTGAACAATGGTTGCCAATCTCAATGTCATTCATAGTTTCCTAAAAAATATTACTCAGAGATGAAATTGGCTTAATACCCAGGCCTTTAACTTATCTATTGTTCCCACTGGACCAACAGCTAGCTCTTAAAATACCTTTTCAGTTTATCTTTAACCCAGAAGCATGGGTCTTTTCCTGGTCTTTGGCTGGCTCCCTGCTTCCTCAGCCTAAACAGAAGCCTACCCTGCTGTGGTCACTTTTCCTGCCTGCTGCTAAAGGAATTTTAGGGAAACAAAAGCACGGAGCACGCACCCCACCCCCCTCCCTTTATCCCCCATCCAAGAGGCTTTTCTGCTTTGAGATTCTGCTCATGAACACGGCAGGTGAAGTTGCCCCAGGAGCAGAGCACCGTCTTTCCTACTTAACAGGCATGGTGAGGTTAGAAGGTTAAGGTATCCTGCCCTTCAGAGCATCTTATAAAGATTAACAGATCTGGACAATGAGCCTCTGGCAGACATCTACAGTTACAGGGGAAAGCTGCCCTAGGCAGTCAGGGGACTGGCATTTCTACAGACAGGAGGAAGTTTCAAGCACAAATTGGACAATATCTCAAAATCTTTGTGTGTATAATGCATGTGCACGGATACATGTATGTATATGTATAAAAGGTATAAATATAATGCATTATATAAGACATAATATGTGCTTTATATATGTATTTTATATGTAACATTTTATATTTATATATAAATATATACCGTTATGAGCTGTATATTATGTAGCTCCAGGATTCATATCTTGAGGTCCTAACCCTCAGTACCTCAGAATGTACCTATATTTGAAGAGAGTATATTTAAAGAGATGATTAAGTTAAAATGAAACCACAAGGATGGATCCTAACACACTATGACTTGTGTTCTTAAAAGAAGAGATTAGGACACAGTCAATGCACAGAGGGGAGACTGTATGGGAACACAGGAGAAGGCAGCCATCTGTAAAACAAAGAGAGAGCTCTCAGAAGAAACCAACCCTGCTGAAGGTTTGATCTCAGACTTCTAGCCTCCAAGAATTGTGAAAAAATAAATTTTTGTTGTGTAAGCCGTCCACTCTGTGGTATTTTGTTAGGGCAGCCCTAGTAACCAATACATAATACTCACACATGCATGTGTACGTGTACACGCACACACACACACACACACACACACACACACGGTGGCCACAAAGTCTGGAAAAGCAGACAAACACATTGTAAAAGATTTACTGTTATCACACTACAGTAAAGGATAAAACGATATTATTTTAGAGTCAAGACTTTATGGCCATCCTGTATAGGTAGAAACACACACAAACATTTTGCCCTCTCCCTGCACTGGGAGAGAGAAAGGGATATAAAGCAAATATAAAATGGACAGATAAGGCTGACACAGGGCTTCAGAATGCTCCTACATAGTTTTCTGCCAGATGTGGGAGTGGAGAATAATGTCTCTAGAGTTATTTACCTCTGACAGCCATTGGGTTCGCTCTGACTTTGTCCCACCAAGTGGCCCGAACACATGCCTCCACCTGGCCTTGAACGAGACACCCTTCATGTTGCTTTGGACTTCTTTGTATTTGTGAATGTTCTCCCCAGACACTCTTCAATGAAGTCTCAGACTGGGGGAGAGTTTTGCCTGTCTCATGATGGTTGATCATTACTAAGAATTTGTAGATTCTCTGACTATCATTACGCACAGAAACTAAAACGTAAAAGTGAAAACGAAACCCTCTGAGAAATGAGAAGGAAGAGTCACTGAGAGGAAGAAAACCAGCTTCACCGATCCAGCTCTTGAAAGTATGTGGCTGTGGGGGGCGGAAACATGGGGAAGGAAAAGTTCCTTTCTTCTGCCACAGCAGTGATTATAAAAATAGTGGTGTCACTGCTTCATTAAATGAGGAAGTCCAAAAATAAGTATTATTGACAGAGTTAACAACTTACCAGGACATCTCAGGTCACTGGAAGGGAAGGGAAGGGAGGGGAACTCGGGTATTTAAAGAACACGTTATGTATGCCCGGAGCCTTCTATAGTTAGCTCAGGTGAGTTGTTGCCATAATCATGTAAAGTAGATTTCATTATCCCTGATAGAAAGAGCTAAGAGACAATAAGTCAGATGTTGCTCATTGAAATACCAATCCCTTTCTCTCTTGCTATCTTTCTCTGTGGAAGATGGAAAAGGTGAACATGGACATCTCTACTTTCCCTGCAGCTAGGGATAAGCTGCCTATATGACAAAATTCCAGGCAATGATATGGAAGCATCTGCGGAAGATTCCCAGGGTAGACTTCAAGTCTAAATGCAGAGACTTACATAACCAACTGCCTATTCAGCATCTTTAGCCAGTGAGCTGATAAGATTCTCAGTCCAACTGGTCCGACTCATCCTCTTGGCCTTTCCAGTGTCTTTGCCTGCTCCGTGTTCGCCATCTAACTAAATGTCAACCCTAGTGTCCCCGGTATGCAAGTCTGCCAGCTTAGTCATCACTGCTTCCTCTTCCTCTCACGGTCCGTCCATATCCAGTCAATCCACAGATTCTGCAACTCTAGGCTTCTCCTTACCTCTGCTGCTGCTGTCCTGCTCCAAATCACCAGCAACTCTTAGCTTTGAAGCCTCCTAATGGGACGCCATGCTTCCATCTTGCCGCTTCCTTCCATGTAGTCGCAATACAGCGTCCGCAGTGGCTCTGTTAATATGTAAATTGTGTTCTTCCCTCAGCTCACAATGGTCCCATGGCTTCTCATCTCCCTCGGAATAGAAGCCAAAGTCATCACAGAGCCCCAGAAATCCCCACCACGTGACCTGGCCTCCTGACCTGTTTTTCCTCGAGTCTCCCCCTCTCTCCTGGTTCACTCTACTCCAGCTACATAGATCTGGCATTAGAACATTGCACTGGATAGATTCCCCTCCCCTGGAAAATTTTTCCATAATTTATTTTCATAGTTTAACACTACCTTATCTTTCTGCAAATATTACCCACTCAATGACATCTTTTTTGATCCACCTCACTTAAAATGCAATTTCTCCTTACTGCCACCACATGGAGTATCCTTCCCTTTTCCTGACTTTATTTTGTCCATAGCATCTCCTACCATCTACTACTACATATTTTACTTATCTTGTTTATCCTCCATCACCCCCTCCATCTCCACTAGGATGTCAGCTTCATTTGGACAAAGAGTTGTTCTATTTTGTTAACTATGGGAACACCTAGAATAATACCTGATCTGAAGTAACTGCTCAATAAATCTGTGATTAATTAATGAGTTCATTGTTGCTAGGGAATTTAGAAGATGTCATTTCCTCCCTTATATAAGGGATAGGCATCCCTTGAGAAGTCATTTGCTATCTTTAAAACTGCTGAGAATATTTCTGTTGAAAATCAGCTGATAGCCTTAAAATGATGCTGAAAATAAAAGAGCAAAAGATGGAAAAGTCTTATGTCATGCTGAGTCCCTGAAGCATCACCTGCAATCTTATCTCTAGACATAATGTGAGGAAATAGCACCTTATCCATGCAAACCAGGTATCCACAAACTATGCTCCACAATCCAACAGTCTTCCTGCTTGTTTTTGTAAATAAAGTTTTATTGGAACACCTCCAAATTAACATAATGTCTATGGCTTCTCTTAACTGCAAAAGAGTTGTATGGCCACAAAGCTTGTAAGATTTACTATCTTCTCTCTCTCTCTTTCTTTTTTTAATCTTCTCAACTCTTGATTTAGCCAAACATTAATTGAATTTTCTTTTTTATTTTTCCAGTGAAAACGACTTTGGTAGTCATGGGCTACTTTGATGTCATGCTGTGGAAATGACATAAGTGAACAGCAACCCCAGATCCATGCTACCCTCTGGATCCGTGACCACATTCTCAGAAGCCACACTTCAAGTAAATTGCTATTCTGTAATGGCTAAGCATAGATGCCAAGGCTTCCTCCATAAGATGCAGGCTTCCTCCAATGAGTGACTTTGGCTCAAAGACTCCCATCAACTCGGCTAAAACTTTCTTGCAACTGCACTGGAATCTCAGATTCTCCCTATCCAACCCTCCTCCCTTCCCTTTCTGCTTCCCAGGAATCATGGTCTGAGGCATCATGGTCTGAGGCATCTTCCTACATATTCCTTCTTCCTCCTTCCTTACCCTTCACAGGTGTTTTCTTCAATAAATCTGTCACGTCTAGTCTTATTTTGCATTTTGATTCTCAAAGGATCCCAATGAACCTAAGTATTCTTGACTAAATGCTTCTGTTACTCTGAATTCTTGACGTTAGGCATGAAGAGCTGATAAGAAGGGATTTTTAGATTTGAACCAGTATCTGCCTGATTCAAAACTTCATACTTTCTTAACACTGTTCTAGTATTGTTATTCCCCTAGACACTTTTTTTGTTGCTGGTTTTTAGAAGATTTTATTTATTTATTTATTTATTTAGAGCAGAGGGAGGGCCTGAGGCAGAGGGAGAGAGAGAATCTCAAGCAGACTCCACGCTGAGTGTGGAACCCTGACACAGGGTTTGATCTCACAACCCTGAGATCATGACATGAACCAAAATCAAGAGTCAGACTCTTAACTAACTGAGCCACCCAGGTGCCCCTTGAAAACACTTTTTTTTTCCCTTTCCTCCTTATATTCATTCATTCAGTAAGGAATCCATAAAAACTTTATAGTCATGAACTGTGTTTTATTCACATGTATACTCTAACACCTAGCAGCACTTGTTAAACAGTTGGCAACTTTATGATAATTGGTTGGATGAATGAATGAATGGATGAACAAACATTTATTGAATATCTGTGAAGCAACACTTCCTCTAAGTCAGAAAGGAAAGATGACAACAGGTGTTGACAAGGATGCAGAGAAAGAAAAATCCTTGTGCTCCGTTGGTGGGAATGCAAGCTGGTGCAGCCACTCTGGAAAACAGTATGGAGGTTTAGAAAATTGAAAATAGAGCTACCCTATGCCCCAGTAACTTCACGACCCAGGATTTACCCAAAGAAGATCAAAACCCTAATTTGAAAGGATACATGCCAATAAATATACCCAGTATATTTATAGTATAGTATATACATGCCAGTAAATATACCCAGTATATTTACAGCAGTATTATTTGCAATAACCAAATTATGGAAGCAACCCAAATGTCCACCGATAGATGAATGGATAAAGAAGAGGTGGTACACACACACACATGCACACATGTACACACACATACACATACACATACACACACATTGGAATATTACTCAGTCATTAAAAAAAAAAAGAATGAAATCTTGGAGCATCTGGGTCACTCAGTCAGTTAAAGCATCGACTCAGTTTCAGCTCAGATCATGAACTCAAGGTCCTGGGATTTAACCCCCCATCCGGCTCCATGCACAGCACAGAATCTGCTTGTCCCTCTCCTTCTGCTCCTCCCTCTGCTCTCCTTCTCAAATAAATATATAAATAAAATCTTTAAAAAAAAAAAAAAGAATGAAATCTTGCCATTTGCCACAACCTGGATGGGGCTAGAAAATATAATGCTCAGTGAAATAAGACTGAGAAAGACAAATACCCTATAATTTAACTCACATGTGGAATTTAAGAAATCAAACAAACCAACAAATGAAAAAAGACAAACCACAAAGCAAACTCTTTAAGAGAGAACAAACTGGTGGTTCCCAGAGGGGCAGTGGATGGGAAGTGGATGAAACAGATGAAGGGAATTAAGAGGGCACTTTATATGATGAACACTGAGTCACGTATAGAGTTGTTGAATCTCTAGACTGTACACCTGAAACTAGGATAATACTGTATGTTAACTACACTGAAATTAAAATTTTAAAAAATTTACTAAGAAAAAGAAAGGAAGGATGAGAGCATCTGGAAAAATCCCCGTGCTGTCCTCCCCATGCCAGATTGCAGCTGAATTCAGTGCTACTCGGCACCAGGGCTCCACCATACCTTATTTTCTACATTTGCCAGTCCTGAAGACAAGCTAGATCTGATCTAAACCAATCTCTCATCTAACATGCACTTGTCCAACCACACTGACACAGTCTAATAGAGGAATCTTTCTTTCATGTTTGAATGTACTCTGTACTCTTGTTAAAAACATAATGATCCCCTCGCAAAAATGTACATCACTATCCAGATGAAAGTGATAAAATGGAGAAAAGAGCATCATCACATGTGAAGGCAGAAATGGCCTTGATTACCTCAAAGGAAGGCACTGATAAAAAGCTGTAGGGAGATGAGCTATTTTCAACTCATCTGATTGATGGATTTCTGAGAAAGTCTTTCACATTTGCTTCTAGATGCTGATCTCACTAACGAATGAAAAACAGACATTGTAGTCAATGTCTTAAGCAACTGCTTGAAGATTTCAAGTTATCGTTATAGAGTTGGGAAGTCATTTTCGTTGGGCAGCTCATTTATTACTGGAAGTTTTAAGTTAGCTTGTGAAGATCTCATTAATGCTCTTTCTCAGATGTTTCAAGATACATCAGCTTCTACATTAGTCTTTTTCTGACTAATCCCCACCTCATTTTTCTGATTTCTCGAGTTACTGTGTTTTAATGTGGAGGAGTGCCAGAGTGATGGCACAAAGTGTGTTATGTCAAATGTATTAACTGAGCAGACAGAATCTATCAGTGGGGGCTGGGAAGGGGGAGGCTGGTGAGAAGCGAAGTGAGAACTAAGACCTGGGAGAGCCATTGACATTGTTTATTCCCATCAAGAAGGATTTTAAAGAGTGAATTCCACCTTCCTAGATTGCTTCTAATGTTTCCAGTCAGTGGGGTTGCTCTAATGAGTTCAAATTGAGATTAAAGCCATAGCTACAATTTTTATTTCAAAAGCTTTTGCCAATAATGATGTCTCCCTTTAGGGGAGATGAAGTGGAACAAACTAGAGGTTAAGAATCAAAGCACTTGGATTGGATTCCTGGCTCTGACCACTCAGTCCTTTGTAACCTTGAGCCAGTGGTTCTTCTCAGGCATGGATACACTCCACAAGCTCTTCCGATAATTGAGACATGTACCCAGGAGCACTGCTTGAGGCAAATCACTTAAACTTTGTGAAATCCCATTTCCTTAATGCTCTGAAGAAGACATGGGATTCACTAGGGATTAGGAATTCTTGTTGCACATTAAAAATGGCACCTTTTTAAAAATAGTGGTACAGGAGGCCCATCCAAGGCCAACTAAATCAGAGTCTCAGAGGGCGGGGTCCAGGCACTGGGGTTTTGTTAAGAATGCTCAGGTGGTCCTAATGTGCTGCCAGAGTTCAGAAACGTTGCCCTGATCTTCAGGTTCAGTACTAATCCTCCAGCATGTGAGAACATTGACTCCCTCCAAGTCTCCCATTGAATGCATCAAGAACCCATTTGGGTGGCTCTGCACTTTATGGCCAAAAAACACCTCCAGCTTGTGTCCTTGGGATCCAGGCAGGACTGATCTGGGAGTATTTTTATGGGAATAAGAGGTCACACCAGCAGTCAGGTGTTTCACTTTGCTTTCCTTCTCACCGTTTTTCTTTAAGCATACACAGACACACAAGACCTTTTTTATGGAGTTATGAAATAGGGACAGCTTGATGCATTTTTATCTATGTATACACCTGTGTAGCCATCACGCAGACCAAGATATAGAATACTTCCAGAAACCCCTGAAGACTGGTTTTATTTCGAGAGGACGTAGAAAGTCTGCAGAATCTGGCAGATGGGCTGTGTTCACCACCTGCCTTGGTATTCTCCACCTACATCATTGTGTCATGAAATACATCATTAGATGTGATTCTCCCAACTCTCTTGCCACCATTCATGAAGTTATCACACATGCTTTTTTTCTTCCTTCAGAAAATATATGCCTCATTTCCTTTTATGTCCCAGGATATTGGCTCTATAAGCCCACTCCACACTGGCTCGTAAGGCCAAGGACTGGGTCTGTCTTCCTCACAACTTATGCCTGCAGCCCTTATATGCTGATGGGCATTTGTTGAAAGAATGCTGAATAGATACATGACTTTGTTGGGGGGACGGCATCCAAACAAGAGGAGACATGCTCCTGACTTCAAAAACTTTCCTGTGATGTAGGTGGGTTGGGGAGGGTTTGGTGCAGGTACGCTCCAAATACCAGGAGTGCCTTGTGAGTCATTATAAAACGAAAGATCATCAGGTCAAAATGATTTGCTATTGACTCAAGCATCAATAGACTAAAACCTTCCAGGAAACAGAGGAAGCCGAGTGAAGAGGCCACCCGAGAGAGCCCCTGGTTAACAACAGTGGGCTCCTGGATAACAAACTCGGGTCTTGAGAGGAGCAAGGAGAGTAGGAGAGAGAGAGTCCCAGATTAGTGGAAAGATTTGAACAATGCCTTCAGGGCAAATATCTAGCCAGTCTTGTGAAGTGAAAAACAAGCACATTGTCTGAGTTGGAAATGGGCAGTGTTGAGGAGAAATAAGAGAGGAAGGAGAAATGTTACAATAAAGCCTGTTGTTGGACGTCTAAGGTAATTGCCAAAACCTTTTACTGTGTCACCAAAAGGCACTGCCAAGAGCACCTGTGGATGCTCGTTCTAGCAGTCATGGGGGCGGGGGGTAGAGAGAAAGGCTGAATGCAGGTACACGGATTAGGAGCTGTTTCCACTACCCAGATGTGAGCCATGTTGCAAGGGTTAGCAGTGGCGATCATGAGGAAGACATGCCCAAGCCTTCAGCAGGTGCAGAAAGTCAGGTGTTCAACAACACACAGGGGATACAGGTGTTAACCCCAGACATGGGAACTTAGGGATTAGGTGACCACCTCAGGGGAGAAACTGATGGTTTTAACTGGCTCTTCTTTTGGGGTTGGGCACGTTCTATGTCTGGTGTTTAGGCAGCACCAAACTCACCTTTGGAATGTGAGAAAGGAAAGAGAAGGAAAAAGGTGGCCCATCCCATTCCATTCTCTGGCCGAGGATATCTTGAATCAGTAAGGCTCACTACCACCTAACGTTGAGACTATTTTATGTACACTTGCTGTCTTCTGGATACATTTAATGTATTTATACCTGTGCCCTCCAGAAGAAGTATGAAAGCTTAGGTAAGCCTGGAGAGACCGGGGAGCCACCACTTTCGGGCCAGGTTAAAGGAGCCTTTGCAGCTCAAGGGTCTGGCTGAGCCCTGATCTGCAAACATTTTGATCATCCCTGATTTGGAGCCAATAGAGGAAAGCACTAACACGTCTCACAATTGCATATCAGACCATAATAGCACCAAAAGCTAGACAGCACGACGATCCTGTCTTTTTAAAAGGTGCCAGATGATTAACAATGGTGCTTAGATCTTATTTGTAGATATGCCAGCACTGGTAGACACCATCAGAACACATTCTTCAGGGTAGGAACCGATCACAGGCTGGAATTTATAAAATCCTGGCATGCCTTGGACAGCAATTATGTCATAGCTGTCCAGAGGCATAACTGGCATCGCCTTTTCCCTGAATTACCAAATCCTGAGCATTACTGGAGGCAGAGGAGCAGAACAGAAGGGGCAATAATAAGGTCTGGCCTGACCCTTCTTAGACAGAGTAGGAGAATGTGCCCTGCTTCTTAAGCCTCTCAGCAGCAGACTGTGCATATGAAAATAATAGAGCCCAATCAGGCCGCCCCAGGCTCCGGAGGGTACATAGCGTTCCCACAGCAGCAAGGAAGGGAACACAGGCGCTAGCAGGCCTTTTCTGCCAAGAACTTCTCCAGTAAATTGTTCAGGTAATTTATGTCACTGAACTATACAATTTGTCATCTTCCAGAGAGCAAAACACAAAACATGCACATACAAAACAAAACAAAACAAAAACAAAGCAAAAACCAAAAAAAAAAAAAAAAAAAAAAAAAAAAAAAAAAAAAAAAACACCCAACTAAATACATAAAGAAGAAGAAGAAAGGAAATAAAATAACTGAATTAGAACATAAAATAATATTCCCTGCAATATGGGACTTTTTTTTTTTTTTTTTTTTTTTTTTTGAGAGAGAGAGCCTGTGTGCCTGTAGGGGGAGGGCAGAGGAAGAGAGAAAGAAAGAATCACAAGCAGATGCCTTTGAGTGGGGAGCCCAATGCAGGGCTCCATCTCATCGCCCTGAGATCATAACCTGAGCTGAAAGCCCCCTGCTGTATGGGACTTTAAACACAGTTTACCCCTATGTTCTCTTGTCCATTCCAGAGATGTTAAAAAAGAAAAATCCTCTTATTGTCACTAAGATCGATGAAAGCATTTTTAGTTTGGACATGGTGCTTCAGTTTTCTTTTCTTCCTTTCTTTTTCTTTCTTTTCGTTTCCTGCTTTTCTTCTTTCTTTTTCCTTGGCTATTTCATAGAACATATAAATTGTTCGCATAGTGAAAAGTTGTTGCTTTCCCATGATGGTGCCAGAGCCAGGCACCCATTTGCATATCAAAAGCTAGTTTGGTCAATGTTTTTGGTTAGATGGCAGTGGTAGGTTCCATTGACAATGGATTCTGAATCTTTCATTTTACCCTTAGACATGCAACATAGAAACATGCAACATAGAAAAAATATTAATCATTTCAAGTATACTTTGCCTGCATTAGTCAATTTTCTGCCTAGTCAAAAATGCTGTTAGAGTTGAAACAATATTGTTTTGGGGATTAACAAAACTATGGCAGACACAAGAGGAAATCCAGTGAAGTCTCTTAAATTAGAAGTAGTGTATCAAGTTGGGACTGGCTCTAAGAAATGTTGAAAAGAGGCAACGGAGGCCTTTGGTGCTTCTCTCTTCTCAGCCAGCATCATTTCCAGGACCTCCACTCATCTTCACATTGTCTGAGTCTTGACCATGTGCATGCCATCTAACTTTGATGATTGGAACATGAAATCAAGGCATTTCTCTCCAACATGGGAAGAGGGGCCCGCTGCCGTCCTTCTGCTGGAGGGCAAGAGAATGATCTTTGTCCATATGGGTGGCTCATCTGTGATATGTAATAAACCAATTGATGTTACCATGGCACAGGAAAGAAACAGCTCAAAATAAGCTTGGGGTTCATTTCCAAAGATACTCTTGATGCTCTTATGTAATATACATGCGGTAGTGACCAGAAAAGAGCAATTATGTCCACATAGGACTCTGTAACTTTGAGTGGAGCTATGGGGAAATGGAACCTTGAAGAAGAAATGGCCACCATGGAGGTTGGGAGCATGCAGAATGAGAACTACATTTCAGAGGTATTAGGATAAAGAATGAAAGGCAGAGAAAAAAAGGATTGGTAGACTATGTTCAGAGGATTGTTAGTAGAGAATAATTACAAGATAAATCATAATGCCAGCTTGCCCATCAGGATAATATTATGGTCTTTACGCAACAACAGAGGATCATTGATGACAATAGTGACAACAAAACACAAAATAGTGTCCATTCATGTAGACACATACTCTGTCATTCTTGGCTCCCAGGGATTTTTGTTTCCTCCTTCTGTGGGGAGATTCTTTAGTTAAGGTGGGGAGGAATACATCCTCTAAGCTTGAAGCTGCAACAGAAGTATTTTCTTGCTTGGCTATTCTTGACATTCTTTGTATTGTCCTGGAATTTGTTTGGGGTAGCTAGACTGGGTAGGAGTGCATCACTTATTAAGGCCAGGAATTCCCCCACAAACAGAGTTGGCCAGGGTCAACTTAAGCAAGCCTATTGTTTCTTGGGCTGTAAGTGTTCAATGAGTAAAAACTTACTAAAAATACCTCTGCAACTAAGAATAAGACACCCATAAAAGTAAAAATAAGTGACCAAACCCAAACCCACTTCAAAGTCAGAGGTATGTGTTTCTTAGGCAAAATAACCGAGCAGCAGGTTTTGATGTTTGCTTGTAAATTTAAGGTGGGGAAGAATGTTCTAGATTATTGTTCACCAGAAGGGCCCATGAGGATATTAAGAGTAATTCAGAGATGTTCAAAAACCCATGTAAGAATACAGAGTAGCTCCTGACCTTAGCATAGGTCAAGAAGATCATGAGTCTAACCCCAAACGGTTCAATGAACTACAGTTCTGACTCCCCAGATCTATCCTACCCCCCAAACCAGCCTCATCCACAGTCACACATTCTTTCATTGACTCATTTAACAAATATTTATTGTGCCTCCAGTATGAGCTAGGTACTCTGCTATGCTTTGAGGGTGTAAAGATGAAAAGACAGAGAATCAAGGGTGGGAGGGACATGTAAATCAACAAGGCATAGTGTGATAGCACGCCCTGAAGGAGATACGCCCAAGGAGACCACACAGGTGGGGGGTACCTATCTCAGCCCGGAGTCTGCCAGGAAGCTGGGGAATTGCATTCCACGTAGGAATGAAAATAGTCCCTTGAGATCAAGAATTTCAGGAGTACAAGTTATCTGTAGAGGAGCCACAGGAGATGGGGCCATCTAGGTTAGCAGGTCTTAAAGACCCCTGTGCCCCCAAATGTGACCCCATTAACTCCATGCTTCAAGTAGTGTCATCTCTCATGGCAGTGTATTAAGACTCGGAGAACACTGAAATATTTCTTTGAAGATGTATTATACCTGGCCACCGGCATTTGAGTTTAAATTAGCAAGCCCAGAGCAAAAAAAAAAAAACAAACACTGGACAAGGAAATGTGGGGGGAGAATAAAAGAAAGTCAAGAAGAGTCTAGGCATCAAAGGTTTACTATAAACTAGTGAAGTAGCATACTTCAAATCTGGAGAGATGGTCCTGATGCCTGAAGAAATCTGTACCTGCAGAGAAAGGAAGAATATGGGAAGAGAGCAACTGGGTCCGTAACTAGGGTCATTCCTTGCCAGCTCAGTTAAATAGTGGTCTTTGTACCCCAAGCCCTTGCTCTAACTGGGCTGCTGAGGTGAAGTGCTCTTCTAACATGCCCCAAATTTGGGATGCCTGAACAGAAGGTCAAAGTCATCTTTAGTCTTTCCTCATTTCCCCTTGCAAGGCAAACAGTCCTAAAGCAATGCTTCTGACACTTGAAGGGGGCATAGGGATCACTTGGGTAATCTGGTCAAAATGCAGATTCTGTTTCCTTTTTTTTTATTATTTTATTTATTTTCAGCATAACAGTATCATTGTTTTTTCACCACACCCAGTGCTCCATGCAATCCGTCACCTCTATAATACCCACCACCTGGTACCCCGACCTCCCACCCCCCCCCCGCCACTTCAAACCCCTCAGATTGTTTTTCAGAGTCCATAGTCTCTCATGATTCCCTCTCCTTCCAATTTGCCCCAACTCCCTTCTCCTCTCTATCTCCCCATGTCCTCCATGCTATTTGTTATGCTCCACAAAGTGAAACCATATGATAATTGACTCTCTCTGCTTGACTTATTTCACGCAGCATACTCTTTTCCAGTCCCGTCCATGTTGCTACAAAAGTTGGGTATCCGTCCTTTCTGATGGAGGCATAATATTCCATAATGTATATGGACCACATCTTCCTTATCCATTCGTCCGTTCAAGGGCATCTTGGTTCTTTCCACAGTTTGGCGACCATGGCCATTGCTGCTATAAATATTGGGGTACAGATGGCCCTTCTTTTCACTACATCTGTATCTTTGGGGTAAATACCCAGGAGTGCAATGGCAGGGTCATAGGGAAGTTCTATTTTTAATTTCTTGAGGAATCTCCACACTGTTCTCCAAAGAGGCTGCACCAACTTGCATTCCCACCAACAGTGGAAGAGGGTTCCCCTTTCTCCACATCCCCTCCAACACATGTTGTTTCCTGTCTTGCTAATTTTGGCCATTCTAACTGTTGTAAGGTGATATCTCAATGTAGTATTAATTTGAATCTCCCTGATGGCTAGTGATGATGAACATTTTTTTCATGTGTCTGATAGCCATTTGTATGTCTTCATTGGAGAAGTGTCTGTCCATATCTTCTGCCCATTTTTTGATATGATTGTCTGTTTTGTGTGTGTTGAGTTTGAGGAGTTCATTATAGATCCTGGATATCAACCTTTTGTCTGTGCTGGCATTTGCAAATATCTTCTCCCATTCCGTGGGTTGCTTCTTTGTTTTCTTGACTGTTTCCTTTGCTGTGCAGAAGCTTTTGATTTTGATGAAGTCCCAAGAGTTCATCTTCGCTTTTGTTTCCTTTGCCTTTGGAGACATATCTTGAAAGAAGTTGCTCTGGGGGAGGGGAGCCTGCCTTTCTCCCCATCTCCCAAGTGATGCCGAGGCCGCTGGTCCAAACACCAGGCTTGGAGTCACCAGGGGCTGGAAAGCCAATCTCCTTGGCATCTCTCACATCTGGCCTCTTGTCTTTGCAAACCTCATAAGCCTTAGTTCAGGTCCTCCATGGCTGCCCTCGGCACAATTGGTTCTAGGCTGAATCCATTCTCTACACCGGCCCAGGGTGATGGCTTAAAAAGGGAATATAGCCATGTACATCCCTGCCTCAATCCCTTCAAAAAGTGCCACTTTGCCAAATAAGTTATTTTCAAATTTTATATTTTAGTTGAACTCTCAATGCAGAAACTTTCCTGAAATTCAAGATTTAAAATGTATGCACATGATGCTGCTCTGGCCAAAGCTGAGGGGAAACGCCTCTATTCTTCATTCTCACTTACTCAGCTTCCCCTTTCCCCGTAGCAGCTTTGAGGTTCTTCCAGAAACCTGGATCCTGATGAACTAGAGACCTAACAATGAAATCCAGAAGCCATTTCAGGTTGAAGCCATTATGTACCTTTAAAGAGGTTACTCATTTTTTACTCCTTGAGGAAATGAATAGAAAACTGCCTCCTCAGAGAGTTGTTTTACAGATTAAACTAGATTGTGTTGTCGCATACCAGGGATAGAGTAGACACTCAATAAGTACTTGTTCCTCTATTCTCAAAACTTTACAGTTAGATATGTTTTCCTTTGGCTGAAGCTTCTTTCTCCCGGTAAGGATAATAATCGTGCCAGTATCACTGGAAGCGGTAACATACTGGCCTTTTTAGTGTGAATGGACTTAGTTTAGGCTCTTTTCCTGTGAGCAGGCTTTGATTGGAGGTGGAGGCTGCTCAGAAGGTCCCTGAGCAGCTGCGGAGGTGGGTGGAGAACTGACCAGAAGGGGCAACTGATGCACAGTGTGGGGCCTAGGCCAGAGAAAAGGGTGAGCCAGTTTCCCACGAGTGTCTATCACTGGTATACTGGCTTTCGTATCATTTAGCACGGAATGCTTAAAAATCCTGAGCAAGTGGCTGTTAACTAAACAAGGATGTCTGCTTGTAGTTGCAAAGTGCCACGTACATTGGCGGGCACCGGGCTTCCTGGGAAAGGGTTAAGTCCTGATTGTCTCTCTCAGACTGCATGTGACATTCACAGCTGAGGATGAAGCAAGACATTTGGTACTGCTCCGTGGGCAAAGGTGTGGTCCCCGTGCTGGAGCTCTCACTCCTCGAGGGCAAGAGCGGGGGGGGGGGGGGGGGGGAGCAGCTGTCTCACTTTCGTTCTTGCCTGGTCCACATCTCCCTCTCCTTGTGATCCGCTGGCCAGTCTCCTGTCTCCCTGTCACAAGGTATCCGCCCCAAGAGAACTCTCAATTTATGGTCCCCCCCGAGGGACTGTGGGCACCTTTCTGGAACCAGTCTTCTCTCTGTCACAAACAGGTGGCACGACAGCCTGAAAGGTGCTCTTGGGCAACGCAGAGGAAAGGTCCAAACTGTATGTGAACCGGCTGCTTGCTTTCACCAAACCAGACAGCTTTATGCGAAACCCGAACCTTGTTGTTTAAAGGATTTTACTGCTTCAGGTTCCTGGTATGAGATCAGGGAGCCAGGCTGGGGATGGAGCGCGCTCCCTGCCCTCCAGCGCAAAGCACTTCCTCCTCAGGAAACTGGGTCAGTCCCGGTGTGGGGCCATGGCACCATCTGCGGGTTCCCAGGAACCCCCCAGGAGAACAGCCTCTGAAGGTCTTATCAGACTGCGGCATCTCAAAGCCCCCTGCGATGTTATGCACATAAAACGATAACCTCCCCCACAGAGTTAATAATTACTTACAGCCTATGAAAAGCCAAACACATCCCCAGTTCCAGTCAACACCAGGGAGGCGGTGGAAATGCCAGCTGGCTGGTAAAGCAGGTGAGAGGCAGACAACTAGGGCAAAGGAAAGCATCCACCCAAATCTGCAGCCTCTCCAGGTTCTGGGTGCCAGGAAGGCTAAATTCATCCCACAGACCCTCGTGCGGGCTCACGCAGCCTCTCTGCCCTGCTGGGAGTATGTTAGCAACTGCGATTTGCACAGGGACAAGAACTATGACCAAATATACCACTGTGCACAATGGGTCGGATTGCAGCGATGTCCATAGGAATTTCTGCCAGAAGCAGCTGGCTGTCTCACTAGCCTTTTGCAAACACACTGAAATCAGAAAACCTGAACAGAGGAAATATGCCAGGTGAGGAGTAAATGTCGGGGGACCTTCCTGATACTCTCCTTACACTTGCTTCTGACAGCCCCTCCCCGCCCCGACGTGGGGTGTGATGTCTAAGGCAATGCGTCCAATAATTCGAATCATGCCAACTCTTTCTCAAGAGATCTGCTTTCGAATAAAATGATAAGAAGCACGGAACTTGACAGTTTAACCAGAAACCACATGGATGACCTCCATGGGTTTTCTGGTTTGGAAGTTCACTGTCACCATTTCCCAAAGAGCTAGAAATAGGCTGTTCTGTTCCAGGGATAATACAATCTTGTGCCATGTAAAGGTCTGTCCTTTAAAAGTGCTTCTCGTCTGGGGTGCCTGGGTGGCTCAGTGGGTTAAAGCCTCTACCTTTGGCTCAGGTCATGATCCCAAGGTCCTGGGATGGAGCCCCGCGTTGGGATCTCTGCTGGGCGGGGAGCCTGCTTCCTCCTCTCTCTCTGCCTGCCTCTCTGCCTACTTGTAGTCTCCGTCTGTCAAATGAATAAATAAAATCTAAAAAAAAAAAAAAAAAAAAAAATGCTTCTTGTGCACTCTCCCACTGCCCACACACCAACTGTGAGCCAGGCCAGGTGGAGGTGGGTGAGCGGTGGGGGGTCGGGGGGTGGAGGTGGGGAGGGCTTGTTAGTCTCATGCTGTAGCCCAGGAAGGTAAAACTGGAAGTAATAAATGGCCTGAGCGTAGTTCTCTTGGTCGATGGCCTTGTGTTCGTCCCTGTTCAGGCCGCTAGGATTTCATTCAAAGCAAGGTAGGAAAACGTGGGGTGTCACCGAACACAAGTAACCCAAAACCCTGACTCGAGCCAGCACAAGAGTTTGGACCTCCCCAACCAAACCCTTTTTCAGGAGCAGCACCGCCGAGATTCGGAAAATACCAGTGAAATGTGAAGAAAGAAAATAATGCTTTTATCTTCCCCTTTTGGTTTTGCTAATTTTTCAGGAAAAGGGGATGTCAGAAAACCCCAAGTTATGCAATGAGGAGGCTTCCATTTCATTAACTTAGTTAACAGAAACCCGGACCGGCTATTCCTCTGATTGCGTACTATTTTTTTTTTTTTTCCCCTAACTAAGGAGCCAATGTCAGAAGAAAGGAGTTTTGGGAAACATTGGTCAGAATGTAAGGGATAAGGTAGTACATTCGAAAGCATGTTGTAAATTGAAAAGAATAATTGCTGCAGGAAATTGAATTTGAGAGCTTTTCGTCAGCGTGAAGTATTATCAAAAACCTAAATGATAGCTCCTAAATTTTTTCCTAAGAGCTCCACCCAACCATGCCTTTCAAGCCTGGATGCTTTCAACCAAGGATCACAAAACCCAGCCTCGAGGGGGTCAAAATCTCACCTCAACCAGACACTGCCCCAAAAGCTCTCCTGCGCAAAGTTTTATTGATGGTAGCAGAATCTTGCCGGCTGTGGACTACATCTGACCTATATGATTCATTGGTCCCCGGATTGAAGGACAGGGAGTTCTGGGCACGGGGACAACCACCATTCCCAGTGCGGGTCTAAGAGACAGAGGGGAAATGGCGTCTTCCTGCTCTTGCAAGTTTGGAAAAGACTCTTAAGTCAGAACCAGGGAGTTTCACTGCCTGCTATCTTAAAAAGGGGTAAAGGAGTCCTTTTTTAAAGCACTTTGTTATGCACGGAAGTAGGCTGATACTGTGGGAAAAGAAAGGCTTAGAGTTCTGTTTGTAAGGTTACCTGTAAAGCCTGTTGTGGGTCCATGACCTGAGAGTCCCTGGATGTAATTTACAAACACGGAAATGCTTCATTCATTTGTACCACCGGAGAGTGACGCAGTCCCCACAAATGGAATTCCCAGATAACTGAAATGTGTTCCCTGAAACACTAACATTTTTATATTATAATCATTTTCATGGTATTTTTTCTGATTTCTATTGTACCTGTCCCTGCCTTATTAAACAGAGCCCAGCAAACCTGAGTAGCCTTTACATGGTGGCTGTTAAAAGAATTGTTTCATTGCAACAGTGAAAATGTTTGCTACTGGAAAAAATGCCCCCCCACCACGCTCCCCCAAAGGGAATTATGAGAACTTTTCTCTCTCTCTCTTCTTCCTTTGCTGCAGGTGGTTGTGCCTTTTAAATTCTCCCTTTCACCTGCTTGCTCTGGAACTGGATCTTGCCCTCACTGTGAGCTATTGCTTTTCATTTGCCCTGGGCTGGAAATGGAAAATGCTAGGCTTGTCCCAATTGTGTGTGTGTGTGTGTTTTATTTTATTTTATTTATTTATTTGACAGAGAGAGAGATCACAACTAGGCAGAGAGGCAGGCAGAGAGAGAAGAGGAGGAAGCGGGCTCCCTGCCTAGCAGAGAGCCCGATGTGGGGCTTGATCCCAGGACCCTGGGTCATGACCTGAGCTGGAGGCAAAAGCTTTAACCCACTGAGCCACCCAGGTGTCCCCCAATTGTGTTTAACAGGAACAGATGAGTCTCCAGATAAAGGACTGGGTGACTGAATACGTACCAGCAATGGCATTGACTTTATACTTTTGGAAATGTTCTTCTCCCCAGCTCTCTTTGGTGTTGTCAAGGTTACCAGACAGGACACCTTGGGATGAATGAGATGGTCTGTGCATTCCCGCTGGTGAAATTGGTGGAACCAGTTATTTAACAAGCCAGAGTAGAAGTCACACGAGGTATAAGAGTCCCAGGTACAGTCATAGAAGATCAAGATTTGGATATTCAGCTGGAGTTTGGAGAACCTGAGGTCCACAAGCTGTGCTTCTGGGTGTCCTCATGATTGGAAGAGAAGTGGTGAAGAAAGTGGACCCCAAGGATGAGGTCCAGCTGTCAGAGTTCAGGGTCGTTCACTGTGGGGTGGAGACCAGAGTGGCAAAAATTTACTCTGTGTTCCCTTAGGTTAAAAGGGGAAGGAAATAAAAACAAACAAACAAACAACAATAACAACAACAACAAAACCCTCAAAAACAAAACAACAACCAATGGCTTGGCACCTTCAGCATAAAGTCCAAACTCAGAGAAAATCTGTGATCTAGCCCCTTCCCAGGCCTCCCTTTTCACCACTCCCCCAGCTAAACGATGCCATCTCCCTCTCCAGAACACCCTCCTGGTTCACCATTAATCCCTTCCTCTGTGCCCCAGGCGTCGCCCTTGGTGACGAGTTCCTCCTCTGGGGTCAAGGCTCAGACGACCTGTGAGCATGGGTCACATCTTGCCCTCAGATTTTTTTGTTTTAAGATTTTTATTTATTTATTTATTTGAGAGAGAGAGCTTGCAAGATGAAGCACAAGCCGGCGCGTGGGGCGGTGGGGGCGTGGTTGGGCAGGAGGAGAGGGAGAAGCCAACTCCCTGCTGAGCAGGGACCCTTCCCCACCAACAATGGGGGACTCCATCCCAGATCCCTGGGATCATGACCTGAGCTGAACAGACACTTCACCGACTGAGCCCCCCAGGTGTCCCCGCATCCTGCCCTCAGATTGCACGTTTCCTAGCCTGACCTCCTGGACTGTGAGGGCTTGAGGACCAACACAGCTTCTTGCTCATTTTAGCGACTGTGGCACCCAGCCCGGTAATTGCTCCGGGGATGCTCGGTAAGTGTGGACTGAAGGAAGGAAAGAATGCACATTTTCATGTAGGAAAGCAGCCCCAGAGAAATGTCTGGAATGAAGCTGGGCAGCCTTCACAGCTTCATCCTGGTGACCGTGGCAGGAGAGGCAGAGGACGGAAGCTGGGGCTGATTGCATACGCCTCAGGCCCTCTTGGTGTGGACAGGACACTCCTCCTTCTCCACAAGCTCCCCTGAGTCACTCCAGAGTCCCTGCCGGTCCCCACTCTAAGGGCTAACCCTATGATTGGCTTTGCCGTCCCTTTGGTGGTCAGGGTGGGAAAGGGCTCAGTTTAGAAAGAAACTGTTGGCCGCAGAGCCTTTTCAAACGTTGCCGAGGCATCTCTGATTCATGCTGGCAGCCTCTGTGTTAACTATATGGGACTTTTGAGTCAACATTTTTGTTGCTCTTTTCAATGTTAATTGATTTAATTTATTTAATTGATGTACAACGTAGATACGGTGAAATTCAAATTCTCCGTGTTATAATTCAGGTCTTTGACAAATGAATACACCAGAGTAACCTCTACCCCTCATATTTCTGTCACCCTAGAAAGTTCCTTTCCACTCCATTCTAATCAATCTGCACTGTAGGGAAATTTTGAAAAAGGCGAAAAAAAGACTAAAATGTTGGTTGTCCTGGAGCTTGCATGATCAAAGCAGGCTGTGTTATGTGATGAAAATACTTGCAAATCAACATTGTGAGTGACGTGATCCAGTACTACATGCAATGGCTCAGTTTGCTACCAGGACATGAATTTATGGAAGTGAAAGGCATTAGAATGTCACCTTTGGGGTCTGTTAACAATGCAGATACCTGTGCCAACCCCAATGCCATTAAATTGGCATTCCTTGGCATGAGATCCAGGAACACATATTTTAGACAGATGTCCCCAGAAGTCTGATAGGAAGTGGGGCAGGGGTTGGCACAAACCACACTTTAGAAAACATAGGGTCAATTATGGTTGGACAGAGATCATTAATGATAGATGGGGAAACCAAGGGCCAGAGATGTCAAGGGGCTCATTCAAGATCACACAGTAAATTCATGGCATGGCTTACATTTCTGGGAGAGGAACTGGCAAGGTCAGGAACACAGTCATTTACACTGGCCTACTGGGGGGTGTCCACAGACCAGGGCTAGCCCCAGGGCACAGTATCTCTAAGACAACACCCCACTTCAGAGCTCTGGAGCCTCTGTGGGTCTGAGAGAAATTGAGGAAGCACCCACTTGCCCTTCCAGCCTCCAGACGATGGCAGACCCAGAGCCTTGAGGACTCATTGGAGACACAAAAATTTGTCCCCACCCTAATTCTTCCCCTGTCTTGACGGTGAATTTCAGGGACCAAGCTACTCCATGGAAGGATGGCAGGCTCTCCACTGGGCTGAGAGAGAAAGATTAGTCCTCATAATATTAGGCCCAGGAGAATGTCTCCTCCCCATTTGACAAACAAGCAAAGGAATCGGGTGCTGGGATGGCTGACACCATTGACGAGTGACAAGGCTGAGGCCCATCCAGCCTCCCAGCCTCCTCCGTGGCTCCAACGCTGCCACGTGTGCAGCATATTTGTGGTCCCTCAAGCAGAACTGTCATCTCTTTCCCCACCTAGACAACCCCAAACAGCTGATAGATCACTGGAATGAATCGCCTTCCTGATGAACCTTTGATCTTTCCAAGTATTAATTTATCTCTGATGTGTAGGCCTCCCATCTATGAGGTTGTGGAGAGAGGCAGGAAGTCAACACCCTCCAGAAAAGAACAGGGTCTCATAGCCCTCTCACCCTCTCCCCTCAGTGAAAGGTAAAACTGAATGACCAGAGTCCTCAGACCTTCTTGGAAGTGGTGTCAAGACCAGAATCCCAGGGGAAACAAGACTTGAGAGCAGCTGGGAAGACTTGCTTGGGCCAGAGCTGTGACTTGCATCACAGACATTTACCATGGCAATGTGGAAGGGCCCTCTGGCCTCCAGCTTCCATACAGCCCCTCTTGCAGTCCCTGACAAGTCTTGTCCACTCCAAAAAAAGGGTAAGTGAGATGGAATTGCAGGCTGAGGGCCCCAGATTCATCCCAGTAACACCCGAGAGCCCACAGTGAGAAGAGACAGTCAGGGGTCTCTGGTCTCTGTTGGGGTCCTGTTGCACCAAGAACTTGGGCAGCCACTTCATCCTCTGGGCTTCAGGTTTCTTATTTGTCAAACGAAGTGTTTGAATTAAGTTGCCTTTTGGGTCACTTCCGGCATTGTGAGTTACAGTCCACCCCTCCCAAGCCCAAGCTCCCAAGACCTTGACTTTGTTTTGTTTCCTCTTGGGTGCAGATACAATGAGCACACAGCCAAGAAAGGCAAAGGTTGAACAGTCATTCCAGACAGAAGGGTAGACACTCATTGGTGAGATTCTTAATCTTAAAACTCTTACCTTATTATCTTTGCATCCTTAGGACAATACACCTGTTGGTACATGCTTAAAAAAATGGATGTGCAACCCATCTGAGAATTAGGGCTCCATGTGGTCTGTTCCTGACTTGCCAGTCCACTCAGAAACACTGCGTGCCCACCAATAAAAATGTAACAGTAATTGCAATTATTACTGTATTCCTTGAGACACTTTCAAGGAAGGAGGTCTAATTCACAACCCTGAGAAATTCTCCTTAAAACTCCCATCCTCTTTTCTCCATCTCCTTCCACACCTGCTGCTGTTCATGAACCCTTGAACCTCCTCTTGAAACACACTGTTCCTGCCCTCTGCAAGGACATGGCCTCCTCTGGCCCCTGCTTTTTGGGTTCCTTCTCCCTTCCTCCCTTCTTCCCTTCCTCCCTTCTTCCTTCCTTCTATCCATCCTTCCTTCCTTCCATCTTTCTTTCTTCTTTCTTCTTTTCTTTCCTAGAGAGAATGAGAAAGCATGTGCACAAATGGGATTGGGGGAGGCAGAAGAGAAGAGAGAATCTCAAGCAGACTCCACACTCAGCATGGAGCTCAAGGTGGGGCTTGATCCCAGGACCCTGAGATCATGACCTGAGCCAAAGTCAAGAGTCAGAAACTTAACCAACTAAGCCACCTAGGTGCCCCTTCCCTAACTTCTAAATAGAAACCTTAAGATCCATCATTCTAGATATACACCTTCATTGCTTTGACTCTCAGAGACTTACGGACTTCATTCAGGCCACTAACAATGGAAGCAAGAGGGCTAGTCACCCTCTGTGTGACCCTGCTTCACTTAAGGAGGGCAGGACAGCGTGAGGAAGGATGACACCATGATTCTGCCAGAAAGGGCCATAAAAAAAGTGGGCTTGGGAAAGTTTTTACCAACCTTTGTTTCAGCTCATTTCTCCTTTAAGTTGAGATCATTGGAGCTCTTCCAAGTTTTCAAAAAAATAGTAAAACGTAAAAATTTAGCAAAAGTCTTGGCCTATAGCAAGGACACACTAGTCATTATCAATACTATTGTTGCCATTTGAGTTCCTTTGAGTCCAAATGACCCGTGAATCTCTCAGTGTTGTCTGAATCCCTCCGGAAGCAACCTACCTGAGTAAAACAGGCATCGGCAACAGGAGCTTATCTGAGAAGGTGTCTGGATGGAAGAGGTCCCTTCAAGGTCTTGCTTGGTTAAATAATTCATCAATCCTAATTGGGAAGAAAAAGATGTATGGAATAGAACCACCCAAGAGGAAATAAACATTCAACCCTAAATTAGTAATGACAGATTCCCCATTCCACGTGTCAAAAGGCAAATTGTCCGCATAGGAGAGTGACACAGGAAAGCCCTTATCAGCTGGCAATGGACATACCCCACAACCCTGCTGACGTGAGGGGTGTGGGACCAAGGTCCGGACACAAACCCTAGGTTCTTCCTGGCTGTGCTGGGAGCCATCTTTATGGCCTTCAGCTGAGCAGGTGAGATTTGGTTGCCGGTAATTGCCGGTAATAGCTTCAAGGATGAGTTCTAGAGTCTCCCAGGTTGAAGACCAGTGGGGCTGTGTGACTGCAGAAGCCTTCTGTGGTGAGTTCTTCACTTACTGCTGCTTCTCTGTTTGCTCTTTTGTCCTGGTTACTAATAAAAACTCCTCCTCTGTTTATTTGTCAGAAGGTAGGTGAGATCATGTCAGCTGTCATGTCACCAATCTCTGCCCGGAAGGCCTTTGCAAGGAAAGGGGTCACTTGACCACTTCTGAGCCACCTGGGGTGTCTGGATGTGCATGGCCCTTCCTCGTTCCTGCCCAAATAAGCAAAAAGGGAAGAAACAAACGAAAATAAGGAACTTTCGAAAGCAGCAGAAAGGCTATGACAATGGGGCAGTTGGAAAATCTGGCTATGGAGAAAAATGGAAGCCCTTGAGTCAACGGCAGAATAGGACAGGTCACCCCCAATGGGATTGGCACTGGCTCACGCCATCTCCTGCAGGCTCTCTCCCAGGCTAAGGAACACCCTGGAAATCCAGAGGGTGTGCTCTTTCATTGTGAGTGCTGTGTTTTAAGGAGCCCTGGAAGGACTCTGATAAAAACAAAAACAAAACAAAACAGGTCACTCCTGATGACCTACCAAATTTCTATTGCTAGGAGATACCAGGCCTAGCAAAGAGAAGAAGGCTTGGAATCTGCAGAGTTTGGTCTGTGTCGCTGTCTGATTTACTAGTTCCATGAGCTGTGGCAGAGGACTTAAGTTCTCATAGGCTCTCTTTCATTACCTGTAAATAATAATGATAACAATCATTAAAAATAATCATAATACTGTGTGATGCAAGGCTATTGTGAACACTGACCCTGAGAGAACAGATGATAGTGTATGGGGCTCGGGTTAACTCGCAATAAATTCACCTGTCGATCACCAATTAATAAATGGACACTTTCTGCCTAGCCCTCCACCTCAAATGCCCCTAGACTTGCAAGAACTTCCGACGGGCCTTCCCACATGGCCTTCCAGAAAGGAAGAAAACTAGTGGCCTGTCAGCATACAGTGGTCCAGTTTCTGTGGTCAAGTCAATAAGTTACTCACTGAAAACATGATGCCTGCTCCAGGAGCTTTTGGGTTGCTGTCTGCAACTATGAAATAATAGAGTCATTGTCATAGGAATAAACATACCAATCTGGACAGATATGTGCAGGCTCTAGGGTCTCATTATTCACTTACAAATAACTTGAAACACTTAAACCTTTAAATATATAGGAAGAGGGGCGCCCGGATGGCTCAGTGGGTTAAACCTCTGCCTTCAGCTCAGGTCATGATCCCAGGGTCCTGGAATCGAGCCCTGCTTCGGGCTCTCTGCTCAGTAGGGAGCCTGCTTCCCCCTCTCTCTCTGCCTACTTGTGATCTCTGTCTGTCAAATAAATAAATAAAATCTTTAAAAATAATAAATAAATGTATAAGAAGAAGTAGAATCCAGAAGCTAGAATTTTCCTTGACCTTCTTTATGGACACTTGATGGTAAAATCTTGTGTTTCAGACTCAACATATCAGGCTCCAATACAGAAGAAGCTGAAAAATAAAACACACAACAAATATGGCTTAAAGGGGAAATTATTTCCCCTATAGGCCAAACTTGATACTTTGCCTTAAGGAACTAAAACTAGTTCATGGGAAAATGCAACAGCCAGTTTGTATTTTACCACTTATAATATAATTCATTCATTCATTCATTATCAAACAAACACTCTGTCTCTGGCACCATAAGGAAAGTTATGGATATGAAGCTGTATGAGACAGGAATTAGACATGGTTTCTGCCCTCAAGGAGCCTGTGGTGGGATCAGGGGCATAAAGCTATACATGCTAGTGGACTTAATGTGATAAAGCCAGACAAGGGTATGTGGGTAGTCTGTTGTGACAGTGGAGGGGAGAGGAGGTTAATAATGCTTGAAATCACGTTTGATTTGATTCTTAAAGAATAAGTGGTGTTTGTTAGGTGGAAAAGAGAAAAACAAATCCAGCTAGAGAGAACAATGTGAAAGTGTCGCGTGTCATAGATGTCCCAAGTATAACAATGCTAGATGAAGCATGGTATGTGTGTGTCCCAGATGAGAGATGGGGCTGGAAATATGGGTACCTAGAATCTGCCGTGAGAAGTTTGGAATGCCATGCTAAGGAAGAGGAAGAAACGTATGTTGAATTGAAGAGGGGAAGCTTTAGGTCCAGTGAAAGAGTGATGTCTCTCAAGACAAAAGTACTGGGACAGTGGATAAGGAGAGAGGGGACCTCCCATACTGCAGATCATTCCTTCATGTGTTCCAAGACCAGAAAAAAATCACACTGTTTGCTTTCTCTACCTTCCCTCCACAGATGTATTCATGCAAGTTTTCGAAGCCAGATTAGAAATTTAACAAGCATAAAGTCAACCTAAGTGGCAAGCAGGGGTGGGGTGGGGTAAGGGTGGTATTTGGGCTGGTGTGAGATGTTATGGAACAAACGCCTATTTTTTTCATTTTGGTTTAATTATTAGACACAGACTTTTATTTTTTTCTGATTTCAAGAGTCATACATTTATTGTGTTTAATATGGAAATGAAGCCTTAAAGAAGGCCATAAAATTTTCTGTGTGTATTCTAATTTAATGCATGTAAGCTGGTCTTTTGTAATTGGCTTTCTGTTTTTGCCTTTGTGGTAAGAAATGGTTTCCCTCCTAAGATCGGGTACCAGTGATTCTCTTCTATTTTCTTCTAACTTTCAAATCTGTTTTTAGCTTTCATATTAAATGCCAATCCACATTGAATTTATTTTTATGAATGGTCTTAAGAAAGGTAAAGCCATGGTACATTTATGAGCCT
This sequence comes from Mustela lutreola, assembly GCF_030435805.1. Taxonomy (NCBI): domain Eukaryota; kingdom Metazoa; phylum Chordata; class Mammalia; order Carnivora; family Mustelidae; genus Mustela; species Mustela lutreola. The sequence goes on along the minus strand of NC_081295.1, from coordinate 143,983,238 downwards.
TACTTTTTTTTTTTTTTTCCCCTGTTGACCTACTCATTCCTTCATCCTGTCATCGCTTTTGTTCATTTCCTGTTTTTGTCGTTATCAAAAGTAGGGCATGCGTTTCCTGGGTGGTTTTCCTACAGTCAAAACAATGTACTACTGCTAAAGCCATTCCTTCTGGCTCTTGTTATTTGTGTCCCCAAACTGGGTACCAGGGCCTTGCCCATTGCTTCCCATCCCAAGCCACCTCCTTGAATTTTTGAGCGGTTGTTAAGAGCTTACAAACTGAAAGCATGGCCTGTAGAAAGTGCTCCCATTCAGGTCCCTCTGGCGTAGCAACAGTCAGGCATCCGTCTGGCCCATCCCTTTGTTGTTGGCCTGAGGACCTTCCAGGCTGAGGATAGGGTGCAACTCTCCCCATAGATTTTTACATGCCCACCCCTTGAGCAATACAGACATTTACTCATTCCTTAAGCAAACACAGCACTCCAGATACAGGGATGAATGAGAGGCAGTCCCTGCCCCCAAGGTACTCCCTCGCCCTTCTAGAATGCTCCAGAGAAACCTCTGAGTACGCCTACCTCTTGAAATAGACCTCATGGGCTGACATCATGGGAACCTGCCCCATCTCATTCAATTTACTCAACAAATATTTGTTAAGCTCCTACTGTTTGCCAAGAACTGCACTGGGTGCTGGGACACAAAGAGAGCTCCAGAAGCTGACCACCGAGCGGAAGGCAGACAGATAGAGGTGGTGACACTTCAGTGGGCTAGAACTCAAGTGGGTGAAAACTCAGGCCTCAGACGTTATGGCTTTCTGGCTTATTCATCACCACCTGCCAGGGACTTATCGGGTATTTTAGCCAAAGCATGTCTTTGGTTAAAATATTCAAAGTCACAGCAATGCTGATTGTAGTCCAGGTCCCCTGAGACCCTTCAGTGTCGCTCTCAACGCCCTCCAGACCCACCCCTGAGAGTTCCAGAGGAAGCCAGCTGAGGTTGATGAATGAATGGATGAACACATGGCTGGAAGAACTGAAAGAAGGAAGGGGTGAGTGAATGATCTTCTCTCAACCAGGAACTGCCTGGGGTCACTGGGCCTCACAGCAGTCAACGCCAAGAGCAGCAGCCTGGGAAGAGATAACACAAGCCAGGCACCTTAGAAATTTCCTTTCCTTTTATCCCAGTGACCCAAACCCGTGGGCCCCACTGATGTTTATTTTGGCTTCTTTGCCCTGAAGCCTAAGGCAGCTCTTGTGTGGGGAGCTGCTTAGCTGACAAATCTTTTAATGGATGAATTAGCTAGCTTCTTCTGTGGTCCCTGATAGGTCAGACAGCTTTCAGCCACACACCAAAAAACTGGAAAATAAGCTCCCCAATCTGCAAGCAACCAAATCCTGGTCATTCTGTGATAAAAAATCTTAGAGTGATCAGGGCTCTGTCTGTCTGTCCATTCTCATATTAGGAAATGGAGAGGAGAGAGAAGGAAAGCAAAAAGCAAATGATGAAATCAGCCACTTTTCAACAGTCTCCCAAACAGGTCTACTGAAGAAAACGAAGAAGAGGCTTTGATATTGGGTTTTGGGTTGGTTGTTTCCCCCTCCCCTCTGGGCCCCTAATAATGGTAATCAAGAGTTGATTTCAGAGCAGATCTTTGCTTCTTCACAACACCCTCAAGATGGTCTCTTACATCCTTCTTTTCCCCAGCAACTGCTCCAAAGCTTGCTGTAAGGTCTCCTTTGCAGCCCTAACACTTGACCTTCCTACCCCCAAAGAAATAACTCCCTTAGTGTTTAAAAATTTGCATTTTTATCCAATAATATTGTCATTCTGACCTGGGGGTTGGGGTGAGGTTGGAGGGGATGATGTAGGCACATGAGCCTTTCCTGTTGCTACCCTGTCTGTTCTCATCAATCTTTGACATTTTCATTTAATCCCTTAGCTCCAGTCTGCCAAACATTTGTTGAGGTACAGTGTCGTGCACTCTTACAATTGTCAAAGATAATTAGAATCTTGTTCTGGATGGCTTTCTACTCTCTTTCAATTCATTACTGCTTGGACTATCAACCCTAAGCTGCCAAAGATCTAGATTTACTTTCTGTTTCTCAAGCCTCAGTTTCTTCAGAAGTACAATGGGGATCATCTCCAGCTTACAATGCTGTGTAAGAACGGGGGTAACCGTTCTATTTATTTGAGCAAGTAGAGGTACTCAACAACCGGTAGACATTATTATCATGGTCACATATGTCATTTGTAGTACCTTATTATTCACAATTTATTTTGTAGCCCAAGTATCTTCGATCCTAAAAAAGAAAAGGTGGTTCTCCTAGCTGGGGATACAAAATAGGAGGAGCAAGAGAGAAGGGAGCTAGGAGCATCCCCCAGGGAAGAAAAAAAATGAGTGAATTCTAGGTCCACATTACCAGCCCACCTGGCTGCTTTTTTTTTTTTTTTTTAAGTATGTCATACTTATTCCAAAATCCTTTCTTAATTCCACTTACTTTCTTTCCCTTTTTCGTCTCCCTCTCCCTCATTCTCTGCTCTGCTTCAGGAGTTATCACAACTACAATTTCTTCTCTATGCTCCCAGCCTAAAGAACCTTAGGCACCTGAGGAGAGAGCTACCTGAATCCCAAGCACAGAAGGATAAGCAGGCCTTGTGGAGACACACTTGCCTGCATTGCCTTCCCAGGGACGCCTGGCCAGGAGTTCCATTGTCTAGATGCCACTCCTGCATCCTCTGACCCACCCTCTCCCTTATGCCTCCCTGAGAAAGGCTTAATTGATAAAAGAAAGCACATCACTGATGTATCACATACCAAGCCAAAAATAAAAGAAAATGGACAAGGACTATTTAGAAATAATCTCCCACCGCAGTTGTTATGAATCCTTGAAGGAAACTCTAGTTGCGGGTGAGGTTTTTACTCTCTTTCAGGTTTCTCTTCGTACTCTAAAGTCTCTCCCTGTACAACCTCATCCATCCATCCATACATACATACATACATACATACATCCTTCCATCCATCCATCCATCCATCCTTCCATCCATCATTCCATCCATCCATCCATCCATCCTTCCATCCATCCATCCATCCATCCATCCTTCCATCCATCCTTCCATCCATCCTTCCATCCATCCTTCCATCCATCCCTTCAATACTTCCTCATTAGTTATCTTCCCTGTGCCAGGTACCATTGGAGGCTTTGGAGACATAGCATGACATTGCTGACAAAGCCCGTGCCCCCATCAGGTTTACACTCTAACAGGAGGTGGGGGCAAATCATAAACAAACATATAAATTCTGTAAGTTAAAGAGTGGCGGATCAGGGATGGGGGTGACAGTGAAGGAATGCTCAGTAAAAAGGGGAAACAGGGATGTTACCAACAAAGATGATGACCCTTGAGAAAAGACATAAAGAAAGGGAAGATGAGTTAGGTGAACTTCTGTAGGAAGACCATTGCAGCAAAGTAAACATTGAATGAAAAAAAGGGCTTCAAGTGTTCAAATGACAAGGGGAAGAAAATGAGACTGCAGGAGGGAGGGTAAGAACGAGGAGAGCAGCAAGGAGCCAAGGACCTGTCAAGTGGGGACACATCGGCATGATTAGGAAAGTGGGTTTGTTTTAAAGGAAATGGATGCTATTATAGAATATTGAACAGAGGCTGGATACAATCTGACTTATGTTTTAAAAGGACCATTTGGACTAGGTGGGGGAGAAAAGGCCGTTGGAGAGCAAGGCTGGGAGAGAGAGACCAGTTGGGAGCCTGTTTCTACAGCTGAGACAATTGACAACGTGGGAGGTCATTAGCGATTGGGAAGTCCATGCGGGCTCATTTTTCACCGTCTCCTCCCACCAATCCAGACAGAACTTTAAGTGGGGTTTCCAGTTCTTCAAAAAAAATACATGAGGCCATATTAACCATCTTCTATTTTACTGAAGATTCCTCTGGAAGGCCTGTAGATGGGGGACAATTTATATCTCAATCACCCACAGCAAAGCCATGCTGACAGTGTCATGTGACCATTACACCCTCCCGTGCTCCTGCCTGGTAGACAGCTCACCTTTCCCTTCCAAATCCTTGCTTCCCATACAGTGAAGGTTTCTTTTCTCCCTACCATGCAAAGATACCCATCACTTCCCCAGCTTCTAGTCCCAGAAAGCGCATAACCAATATCCCCATAGTGTTTGAAAAATAAATTGTCTTTCCATTGACGAGATCTACTCTCCCCTTAAGGTGTTGTTGAAACCATCCATTGTTCTTGAGTATGTTTTTGCAATCTATCTCCTTACTCCAAAGAATTCATCTGTACTGTTTTCTCCAAAAAGAATTCTGCCAGTTGAAATTTTCTACATCTCATCATGCCCATTTTTAGCAAATTTTCATTGTGTCTAATGTCAGTGATTCTGTTTGCTCATGAGGATTTCCTCCAGCAGACCCACACTTCTTAAGGCATATCACCACACCCTTGGCATTAATAATACCATCTGTCACTTAGCAAATATTGGGGAAATAGAACTGATCAGGCAGAAATCTTGATCTTACTCTCTTGTGACGAACCACACAATACAGATGGGGGAGGCTGATGAGTCAATGTTTTTTCTGCATTTTATAAACTGTATGAAAACTAATAAACCATTATGTCAAAGGGAAGCACAGAAATTTAAGGATGAGTAGTTCTTGCCAGAGATAGTAATAAAGTCCTCACCTCCCTTCTTCCCTCTTTCCTCTTCATTCCTGGATAGTTTGCATGGTTTCAGAGCCTTCCTCTTGCTTTGCCAATTAAATCATCTGCAGTATTCTGGGGGGCAAGGGGAAGGAATATCAGTGTTCCATGGAGAATGGAAACTTCTCAAGGGTGGGGATCTCGTCTCTCCATGTGCTGTCCAGCACCTGGGATGTGTTGTTCTTGGTACCTCTCCAGGATATACACTTTCCATTGCAATTTGTCTAATCACACTGAGCAGACTACAGATGAATTGCTTAATTCAGTAGGTCCCTCTGACCTTCAGCGTCTGGTTACAGAGCTGGGTGCGAAGGGTGCCCCGTAATGACTGAGGACTGGCTGTCGCGTGTTCTACTTCACCGTTCCCTGTCACCAGCTCTCTGGATGTAGCTGGGAATGGCGGGTGGTCACGAGGCAGCAGCCCTGTGAGCCAAAGAGCTGAACTGGGTTTAACACACGTGCTCATTGTGAACCAGATCTTAAAGAAAGCAAACTGCAAAGCTTATCAGATCTGTGGCATCTAGCCTGCTCAATATAATGCCAACCATTAAAAATCTAGTGTCTCAATATGACTCTGCATGGTTTTCTACACTACATAAGAAACAAGGAGCCTGAATAAATCATTAAATTCTATGATAGGTAGATTCTGAGCTACATGAGGGTTGAAGGCTGGGTCCAATCGGGATTCCCCAGAACATTCTTGCACACTGCCTGTCTCAGAGGGTGCCCAGTTAGCTTCCGTGAACCACACATGCCCTGTGTGCCTCCTCCAGGCTGGCTCCCTGTTGCTAATCGCTGAGAAATCATGCTTCCTCATGTTTTTCAAGACAGCAAGGGAATCGAATCTCGCGATATTCTTGTCTTCACATCAAAGCCCTAAAACCAGTGATCCCATTTCCATTCCTTTTTCTTAAACCACTTCAGAGAAGAAATACTTCTAATTCTACCAGCAAAATCCTAATTACGTGCTTGGATCTTCAAGGTGTAATGAGAGAGCCGTTGTTACCGCCCACCCTCCAGGATGTTGACAAGGTCCCTCCTCAGCTCTGACTCTCCCACCCGGAGCTGGCCCGGCTCCTACCACCCAGAAAGTGACAGACAAGCCCACGGGCAGAGGTCTTGCCCTTAGGGTGCCGAACCGAGAAAGACAAAGACAGGGCCTCCTCCAGAGAAGTGAGATAACCCGTCCTCCCTGTCCCTGGGTTTCCTAACCGCTTCCCTAGTGAAGAAGCAAAAAGACGTGGAGTCTCAATTAGTCACCATATGCACTCAGCGTGTATCTGCTGACCTTATCTTTATGATAATTTCACAGTAACAGCTGGGAGGGTAGATTCCCAACCCCCCCCCCCACCGCCGCCCCCATCTCCTTTGCTGGAGTGCAGGAAAAGACACCAGTAGGGAGGGAAAAGGAGACCAAGGATCTGGGCTTCACTCCCTAGTGAGGAGATCCGCATTCCTAAGTCCAGATCTTGGGAGAAGTAAAAAGGCAAAGATTCCCCTCTGATTGAGCACAGAGCACGTACACCAAGGTACACAAAGTCTCCAGCCTTTTCGTTTACAGATCGTTTCTTTCCAGTTGAGAGTCACGCAGTCCCGTCTGGCAAGCTGGGCTCTCGGCTGAGCGAAGGGTGAGACTAGCATAGCAAATACTGTCTGTGGCCTCCCTGAGCTAATTTAATAAATTCCCCGCTCGTGAATCACACCTGGGACACGCCTAGTGCCGAGTTCCCGAGCCCCGTAGAAGCAAGTCACTAGGTACTGCCTTTCACCCTTCTGTGCTTCTTTGCACAGACTGACCTCTTCATCTGAGATGGGTTTCCTCTCTTTAACTTCAAGTCTCTAAGAGGACTTCATTCACAGTAACCCAGCTGGGAGGCAGATATGTGAAGGTGTGACTACAAGCTGGGGCCCTGTCTTCGGGTGGGTTTGGAGCCAGGTGTGTGTTCCGGATACACACCTGTGCCTGGGATCTAGTCATGCCCTATCCTTACCCCTGGTTCAACCAGAACTCTTAAGACCCCAGTCATAGTAAGAGTTCTAAATCTCCCAAACCTAGAATATCTACAGAAAAAAAAAAAAAAATCAAATGAAAATTTAAGGAGAAAAAAATTAAAAAGATTATCAAAAAAGATGAAGAAATTGTATTCCATCCGCACGCAAGGTTTTCATAATTTATGAATCTGAAAGCTTTTTAAAGGAAAACTGAAAGCTGCTGGGACTCTCTTGTACAGTGCAGAGCACAGATATACATGCCCACACATACACACATAATTATTTAAATCATTTGAATTGGAATATATTTAAAAAACATTTCCTCACTGACTATTCAAGCCTCAGTGAAAAAGCCTCAGGACTCAAGCATGGTTATAAATCATCCATCCAAATATTTGCATCAGACAACTAGAGCAAAAATAACAAAAATAAATGCCAGTAACCCACATTAGTCTAACTCGTAGTACTTCCCTGTCTGGGTAAATTGGTTGTAAGCCTTGCATCCTGTCCCCAAAGTGATTTTGGAAGACACAATTTTCTACTGATAATTGCTTAAAAAAAAAAAAAAAAAAACTGAGTTTCATATATAAATTTTTTAAAGATAGTTTTATTTATTTGAGAGAGAGTGAGAGTGAGAGAGGAAGCAGACTCCCGAATAAGCACGGAGCCCAAGGCAGGGCTCAATCTCACCACCCTGAGATCGTGATCTGAGTGGAAACCAAGAGTAGGATTTTTAGCTGACTGAGCCACCCAAGAAGCCCCAAATTAAATTTATGCATCAAGACTATAACGTACTCAATTCTCTCACTTCATCTTTTCAGACTTTTAAACCCAGTTTGAGGCCATGTCTTCAAAATAGCCATCATGAGCATGACTTTGGTGACTCAGGGGTGCGTGCTTTTCTGTGGAGCATATGCTGAGAAGGATCCTGCGGAGCCAAAGCCCATGCGGTCCTCACTGTGTTACCCAAGGGCTGAGCACAGTGTCCCATGGCAGTGGCCAGTCACAAATGTAGAAATGGAAGGATAGTTTTGAAAGAATATCCAAAGTAAATAATTAATGGCTGAACTAGCTAACTTCAAAAAGCAGAATATCACCGTATATTATAATTTTGGGGACACACATTTCAAATCCCCTTGTCCTTTGACAAGGACTGGGGGCTCAGGGAAAGGCTTTGTAAAAGAGTCCTATCAGATACCAGGTGGCACCAATACTTCTCTTCCATCCACGTATTCATTCAGTGACATTTATTCCAGAGACTACCATGGTACGTCACAGGGAGGGGAGATGGGGCAATGGAAGGCACTGCCTTCCCAGGATTAGGAAGATAATACATATATTCTTCCTTTTCCTTCCATTCCTTGGAGATCGGCTTGGTAACCACCAGAATTTGTTGATGATGGTGATGAAGAAGAAGAAGGAGGAGGAGAGGGAGGGGGAGGGGAAAGGGGAGGAGGAGGGGGAGAAGAAGAGGAAGAAGGAGGAGAAGGAGAAGAAGAAGAAGGAGAAAACTGAACCTGCTGTGGGCATTTTTTCATGTTCCCTTAGAAGAGGGTTTTTCAATTTCAGCACCATTAGCAGTTTGGACCAGATAATTCTTTGTTGTTGAAGGCTGTCCTATTCATTGTTGGATGTTTAATAGCATCCCTGGTTTCCACCCTCTGTATGCCAATAGCACTCTCTCCCCAGCTGTAACAATCAGAAGTGTCCCCTGGAGGGGTGGGGGGAGCAAAAGCATCTTAATGGAGAGCCACCGACTTATCAGAGGCGGACAACAGGAAGTGGTGTGGATGGCTGAGTAGGGCAAGCGTTAAGAGAAATTAGGGAATGGACAGTGTGTGTGTATTTTAATGGATGGTATAGAATTTCACTTACCTAGTGATTTTTTTTTTACCACCACCTTTAAACATTTGCTTCCTGTTAGAATGTAAAAAGGAGTAAAAGATCTTTGGGCTGTCATCTGCACACAAGGTGATACACAGAAGACTGGGGACAAGAAAATCCTGGGAGATACGAGATACATGGCGCCTTTGTTAAGTGCAAGGCAGAAGCTGTCAAAGGCTGCAGAAGGGGGTAGAAATCTGATGGAAATCTCAACAAGGGTCTCTAGGCTTCTGCTGGAGGTAGAGTAGAAGAACTGCAAGGTGTACCTGTGAGATACGCTAGGATTTCACTAAGAGGTGAAGGCTGGGATCAGGACAGAAGAACTAAAGTAACAACAGGGTCTCTTGCCCACCTCTACTACAAAGTTTACTGATCAAAGCTCTACACTAAAAGTTTGACAGAAGAGGAGACATGCCCTCTTCTCGGTGTAGAAGAATTGGTCTGGGTCTCCAGTGTTCTTATTAATGCATGTTGTCTGGCATTAAATCTAAAATAAAGAAACACTGAAAATCTAAAATTAAGGAACATATGAAAAAATTATCAAAAAAATTATCAAAGAAAAATAGTTAATATAACCAGAGCTCAAGATGTATTGGTATTTTCAGAAAGAGTCTTTAAAATTATATACAGATATATGTATATAATCCTTAATAAGAGATTAGCAGTTAAAATCCAACAACACACAAAAAGTCGTGATTAATAAATAAAAATCATGACCAAGTACGATTTATCCAGAAATGCAAAATTAGTTTAATGTGTGAAAATAAATCAATGTGATTTGAATGAGTGAATTTATTAGGAGAACAAAGAAGAAAACAATTATTTCAATAAATGCAGAAAGTGCACTAGATGAAATTCAACACCCATTCATGACAAAAACTATCAGCAAATGGAAATAGAAGAAACCTTTTTCCATCTAATTGCGAGCTATTCTTCAAACTAATGACACCAAATGCTTTTCCTCTAGGATGGAGATTAAGGCAAGAACATCGGCTCTTACTTTTATTTTGTAATATTCTAGAAGTTGTGGCAATTCTGTAAGAAAAGTCAATGCAATAAAAAGTGTAAAGATTCCAGAGGAGGGAATCAAACTTATCAATGAAAACAATTTTGTGCATAGAAAATGCAATGGAATCTGCATAAATATTAAAACTAAGAAGTAAATTTAGCAAAGCTTCAGGATACAAAGTCACTATGCCTAGGGCATACCCTATGCCTAGAAAATTGGCAAATGTAATCTTTAAGACATTACTCATGATAACATCCAAAAAGTTAAATAAGTAGGAATACATATAGTGAAAGGTGTGCCAGATCTCTATACTTGGAAAACTAAAAAATATTGTCAAGACAAATGAAACCTAAATAAATGAGAAGAAATATTATTTTTATAAGCTGGTAGACTCAACATATAAAGTTGTCCATTCTCCCTAAACTGATGATAAATTCAATCTAATTTTATTAAAAAATCCAGCTGACTCTTTTAAAGAAAATGACAAGCCAAATCTAAAATAAATATAGAAATCCAGGGGATTTGGAATAACCAAAACAATTTTAATAAAGTTGGAAGACTTACATTAACCAATTTTTTTTTAATTTATTCATTTATTTTTGAAGGAGAGCAAGAGAGTGTGAAAGTGGGCAGAGGGACAGAGGGAAAAGCAGACTCCGCAGTGAGTGGAAAGCCCCATGTAGGACTCAATTCCGGGACTCTGGGATTCATGACCTGAGCCAAGTGCTGACATTTAACCAACTGAACCACACAGGTGCCTCTACATTAGCCAATTTTAAGACTTATTCTGTAGGAAATGAGATCATAGTCTGTGGAACTGAAGGGGGTCCAGATATAGATCAATAGAACAGAACAGAAGACTGATTTACTCTATAAGCCAACTGATTTTCAACCAAAGGACCAAGTCATTCTAATAAGAAAATTAGACTTTGAACACAACTTTTGAACTGCTGGGACACCTGAGTGTTCGGGGGAAAATTAATCTTGACTTTCTATTTCATACCATACAAAATTAATTGACTTTCCATTTCATATCATACACAAAAATTAATTTGATATGGATCATAGACCTGAATGTCAAAACAAAATATAAAACTTCTTTGTGAAAATGCATGAGGGTATCATCACCATTGGAAAGGCAAAGGGTTTCTTGAACAAGGTATAACAAGCATTAATCATAATAGAAGAAATTGCTGGGGGATCCTGGTGGTGGTATTATGGAGGGCACATATTGCATGGAGCACTGGGTGTGGTGTATAAACAATGAATTCTGTTACACTGAAAAGAAATTAAATAAAAAAAATTTAAACAAAACAAAACAAACAAACAAAAAAAAACCATATATTCTGCCCTAGAATCTTTTATTCTAGAAATTCATTATAAATAAATAATCACAGAAGTGTAAAAAAAAAAAAAAGAAGAAGAAATTGCTAAGTCAAACTGCATGAAAATTAATAATTTATTCATCAAAGGTCATGATAAAAAAATGAATTATCAAACCACAGATGGGAAAAACATCTATGCAATACATACATTTGATAAAAGATTATATCCAGAGCATATATAAGATTCTTAAAAACCCCAAATTTTTAAAAAAGCCCAATTTATAAAAATAGTCAAAAGATTTGAACAGACCCGTAACAAAAGAAAAAATTGCCAATAAGCTCGAGAAAAAGCACTCAGCATCACAGATCACAGGGGCCTGCCCACTGACACCACAAAAGGATATCGTTTCACATAAATCAAGAGAGCTGAAATAATAAAAAGTGAAAATGCCAATGTGGGCCTAAGTAAAATTAAAATATTGGCGATTCCATATGTGAAGCAATTGAAACTCTTAGGTATTGCTAATAAACGTGTAAAATGGTAAGAACACTTGGGAGAAATTTTGGAAGTTGTTTATAAAGTTACCACATATCTGCTTATGGTCCTACAAGTCTACTTACATGAGAGAAATGGAAAAAAAATGAGTGCACCAAGACTTTTACAACAGTGTCCATAGCCATCTTACTAATATCTGTAGATGGAAGGCAGTCCAATAGTACCCACAGAGGAGAGCTGATGAGCTTACAACGTATTTATACAATGGAATACTACAGAGGAATAATGTGGAACCAACTTCTGATGCCAACAATGTCACGGACAACCCTGAAGAAACATCATGTTGAACGAAATCACCCAGACCCAGAAGAAGACATATCGTATGCCTCCGGTTTATAAAGGCAAAACTAATTTATGGTGAGACAAATCAGAATAATAATTTCCTCTAAGTTCCATCAGAAGGTAGGGTGGAGTCAGAAAGAGTGTGCATTTGTTGCAGGGGTGGGGAGTTTAAGTGACTGCAAAAAGACATGATTTATTTCTCCAGGAGATGTTCTACACCTTGGTTTGGATAAGTCTATAGAATTGTCCAATCCCACCAATCTTACTGCATAAAAATTAGACTTTATAAAATTTTTTAAGTATAAAAGATGCAAAATTTATAAAGCTGCTTGAAAAATGAAAGGCAAAATCTCTGAAGATATTGTTTGGAGGAACACAAAACAAAAACTTCCTGAAATCCACTGGCCACGACACTGTTACAAACCAACGAAAGCGTGATTCTTTGCATCTACTCCCTCTACCTTTTGGCACAAGCCTTTTGGTACTACAGTTGTGTCTAGTTGAGTAGAGATTCTAGTTCAGAATCCCTGGATCAGAGTCATGAAACTGACCAAGTAGAAAGACCAGTGGAATTAACCAAGAGAGTGTGAATGCTCAGCTGGTCTTGAAGTCAAGTGTCAATCAACAAACACATACTGCCCATTGAGGCTCATCATTGCCTTTAGTTCCAGTCACAACATACTTACAGGGCACCTACTTCTGTCAAAGAGTTCAGGGAGTCAAATTCTCCAAGCGGCTCAAGGCCAATCAGCAACAAAGATTTGCTTACACCCAGGCCAGTCTTTCTTGATGCTCTCTCTTTCCCTTGATGTATTTGTTGATGGGCCTGAGCAAGGAAAGAAAGCTTCAAGTGAAACCCAAGCATTAGTAAGAAATTAGAGTTGACACATCGGTGTGGAGTGGGTGGGGAAGGAGGGAGTGGGGACAGCATCTCCCATGTCAAGCATATTTCCCACTGCTACAATGCTCTGTATTCTCTGATGTGTCTTTTCCCATGGAGGAAGTTCTTTGTGAAAGAGGGGGAGGTGAGCTAGCTCGTGGGAAAAAAACGTCTCTCAAGCTGTGAGCAGTAAATTGGCTTGTGCCCAAGTAATGTCCTCAAGGTGTGCCATGAGAGATGAAATCACTTGGCTCATTTTACCGTCTTCAGGATGGCGTCAAGACCTGACAAAGCTGGGCAACATGCACAAGGAAGCGAATCTGAGGCAGGATGGTGGCTCTGGAGAAGCCTTCCATGTGCAGCTGAGATGGGGACCTTATGTGGGAAAAGTGTGCAGGAGGCCTTGGCCCTGAAGAAGAAAGCTAGGTTTTGGAACAATGACGTGAACTGCGGGGAGTAAAGATGCACACCTGGGGCACCTGGGTGGCTCAGTGGGTTAAAGCCTCTGCCTTCAGCTCAGGTGATGATCCCAGGGTCCTGGGATTGAGCCCCACATCGGGCTCTCTGCTCAGCAGTGAGCCTGCTTCCCCCCCCTTTCATTC